>NC_064410.1:20597500-23267500 GCF_023375975.1 Astyanax mexicanus
TCACAGCCGTGATGTTGTTCGTGATAACACACAACCTCGAGTGTTTTATTGCTTTTATACAACAGTTTTTTTTTTTTTTATAAAATGAATAAAAATAATAAATCGAACTTTAAGAAATTAAGAATGAATATGCTTTAATATGGACTGTGCCTTCTGCCAAAAAGTAGTTCCACAACAACTGTAACAGAACTGAAACTTAACTACAAAACGATGTATGGTTTATACAGACTAGCACCACGAAAGATAGCATGAAATCAAAATAGGGAATAAGCGAAGATGGTAAACGTTAGAAGCGTGAAATAACACACTTACTCTCCTCTCCTGCTCCGTGGAGTCGTCTTCAGGTGAACGTTGCGTATTTTTTTAGCTTTTCTGCCTGTTTTGCAGGGTGGTGTTGGTTAGCATGCTGGCTGGACTGTGGTTAGGTTAGCGTAGCTTGCTTTAGCTCAGCATTAACTTAGCTTAGCATAGCCTGGCTGGTTAAGTTACCGTTCTGGCTGTCAGACGGAATTAGCAGAGCGATTTTTCTTCCCTTTTTTCCACGAAAGACGAGCCAGCGCTGTGGGCGAGCATGCAGTGGCTAAACGCTAGCCTGTGCTAAGCTAATGCTGCTGCCTGTGGAGGTGATGATTCAAAACAAGTCTTATAAACACTTCTAAACCAATCAGATTGTGAGGACGGAACTAACAGTTGTATAATAAAGCAACAATCTGTAAGTTTTGGGGAATTAGGGATTTAGAGACCTATCTTGTGAGTATGTGTTATTGCACTGAGCAAGTGGAAGAGTGATGTGAAATCTATTTTGGACTAAATTGTTTTGTTCTATTAAATTCAGCAAACCCACCAGACCAAACTTTTGTTAGGATATTTAGACGTTGCAGGGCTGGTTGTGAAGGGACACTGATACCGTTGGTTAGAATATTTTGTCTCCTCCCAAATCTGACCCTGCGTTCACATTGAAAAGCGGCAAAGCGACAGACGACCATTCATTTCCTATGGCAGGGCGCGATTTGTGGACGCAACAAACAACAAGAAGTAGACATTTAACTCTGACGCGGTAAGGCGACGTTCTAACCCGATTGGCTTCTAGCATTTCTTTGGACCTATCACATACAAGGAAGTCCGAGGTCCTCAAGATTCTCCTCTCTGAACTTTTGGTTCCTTTAGCATTTCCTTCCTACCACACAGACACGGCCAAGAATCTAGCAAGCTCAGGAGTCATAGCTACAGAATAAAGTGGCCAAGCGATTCCTCATATTTTATACCATATTTTCCCTCCAAAATGTATATTTTTCAAGTGGGACTAAAAATGAATGTGAATGTTATGTATATGTATTAAAAAAAAAAATCACCATGTCTTATTAAAATATATTTTTTAAACCATTTAATGATCTTAATTTAGTTATCAAATACGTATTTAATACACACATTTAATAAATAATACAATAACTCAATACAAAAATGTTGTGCCTTCCTTCATGTCGGAAGCTGGACCATGACACTCTCGCGCGTTTAGCCATGACACGCCCACAAGCCACAAACACCAGGCGACACGAGTGAATTGTTGCATTCTAGTGTGAACCCAGGGTTAGGGACTGCTTCTTTAAGTCTGTTTGTAAAGTAAAAACAACCTAAAATGTCTCCCAGAGGGCTGCAGTTGAAGATGATGATGATGATGATGATCTTTTTTTTTTTTTTTTTTTTTTTGAGAAACTGTATTCACTGAATTTGTTAGCCTGTAGTTTATGAATCATACATACAGTAGTAATCTTACACCCTTTGCTGCTTTTGTTGATATAAGCAATAAAGTGCACACACACACAGCTTGAATAATCTCTGTAGAAGAAGAAAAACATTGCACGTTGATTCAGGAGACTCTGGATCAGCCACACAGACGCTTAAGGTCACTGTGCCCAGTGCCAAACATCGGCTAGATAAGCAACAAGCCCAGAACTGGCCTACTGAACAGTGAAACTGTGTTCTCTGAAATGAGGCTCATTCTTCATCCATTAACTTCAGGACAATTGTGAAATGCCACTGTTGCCACTGTACCAATGTAGAAAAGTTGCCTATTTGGTTGTATATAGAGTGTAGAGTCGTATAAAATATGAAAATCAAAAGATTATTGTATACAGCAGTGAATTCGGAAAAATCTCTTTCTTATATATTCAAGGTAGGGCTGCGACTATCAATTACTTTAGTAATCGAGTACTCTACTGAAAAGTCGATTCGATTAATTGGGTAATTGAATAAAACATAAAATAAGAGATTTCATAAAATAAGAAATTTCACTTAATAATGAATGACCAATTTGTTTAATTTTTAAATTCACAACCTACATTTCCACATTGAAAAATGATTCCTGTGCGTAGGTGACGTAACGCTAAGCACGCTTTTTTACAGTAAAAGTCTGAGCAAAAATTTGTGCTCTTCGTTTTAAAATGAATTAAATGATTACTCGAGGCACAGAAAAAGAATCGATCATTTTTTAAAATCGAGTAACTCAAATTACTTGAGTAATCCTTTTACCCCTAATTCAAGGTAAATGTTTGAAGTGATATTACTGTAGCATTTTGGAGTAATAAAGGGTCAAACCTAGGAAAAATGTCTTCGGTTTTTCGTAAACCTGATAAAACAAGTCCCATAAAACAAGCAAATCAAACTCTTATCAAATGACACCATTAATTCCATGAAGAACCCATTTTATACTGTTAAAGATGTAAGTATCAAGTGAGATTGTAGCATTTTGGATTTATTGGGAGGTCAAATGGGAGGGGGGGCTGCTGAAAAGGAAAAGTCAAGTAAAGCTGCACATACAAAAAAAAAAGAAAAGTATTTTAAATTTCTAATGTCAGCTGTTAAATTGAGAGAGAGTCAACTGCCTCAGAATAGTTGTAGAATTTGACCTTTCTGCCCATCCTAATTGCATAATGTGTGTTTTTATATCTGTGTGACAATTCCTTATGCACATGTTCCTGTATTCAGCCTGTGGCAGCTTAGAATGTAGTAACACTTTTCACCGTTAGAGGGAGCTACCGTTACACAGTTGATTCTTTAAAAAAAAGTTGAGTTGTTTTGTACTTTTCCTTTTTTTTAGATAGAGATCACTGTTGCTTTTCCTGCTGTAAAAGATCATGGTGTTCTGGCATAAGGACACACTGATTTTTGAGGCATGGCTGCTGCGTCTCACAAAAAACTGTTTTTCATAATCTTCCATAAAGTCTCTGCCAGGATCACACAGCAGCCAAATTGCAAATTATAGATGCTGGCACATAACAACAACTTTAATAAACTTGTCATACTCTTTCTTAAGGTTCTTCTTTAGTTTACGTTATGTTTCAAGACACTTACTTAATCCTTTATACTTGATTTTCATGTTCTTTGACAAGGATGAAGAAGATTTTGACCACCCAAAATACAGCTCTGGATACAGCACTTCAGTTTCTTAATCAGTTTCTCTGACTATTTATAGGTATATGTTTGAGTAAAATGAACATTGTTCAAATACAAATATTGTCATTTAGAGCATTTATTTACAGAAAAGGATGAATGGCTGAAACAAAAAGATGCTTTCAGACCAAACATAATTTCAGAGAAAACAAGTTCATATTCATAAAGTTCAGAAATCAATATTTGGAGGAATAACCTGTTTTTTTAATCACATTTTGAATGCATCTTGGCATGTTCTCCTCCACCAGTTTTACACATTGCTTTTGGATAACTTTATGTCACTCCTGGTGGAAAAATTCAAGCAGTTTTGCTTGGTTTGATGGGTTGTGATCATCCATCTTCCTCTTGATTATATTCCAGAGCTGTATATTTATAATTAAATATTCTCAACAGTAACATTTACTGAGTTCAGTTGGAGCAGTGTGTAAACCTGCAGTGTCGAAACAAATCCTGTGCATGGTGTATATGATCGGGGTATGTTATAAGTAGCTTATTTTTTGACACAATCTATTTTATATTTTATACAGTTTTATTATTGACTTTAAATTAAGTAATTAGTTAACTGTGTGCACATATTAAAATGTGCACATGCTCAGTAGTCACATCACAGGACATGTCATGTCCTATAGGGCTAATTAAACCATACACTAGGGATGTGTATCGTCAAGAACCTGGCATTATATGAAGTATCATGAGATGGGGTTACGATTTAGTAGATCGTAACTGTAAACAAGGTGAGATATTTGTTTAGTTGAAAAAATAAAAATAAAACAGTTCATCTGGTATACAAGAGGTCCTGTCCTGCCTGTAGAGAAATGAGAACAGCACTTTATCTGAGGAGCTCCTGCTGCTGTTTCTCACTGTATGAGTGTTTTTATCCGAATAAAATAAAAAGCAACTGTACCCCTTTTAAATATATTAATACTGTAGCTTGAAGGATAATTTTAATGCACACTGAACTGAATTTAAATGTTAACTGGAGAAAGAAGGAAAACTGTGGCTGATTTTAATACTGTAATACCACTAACAGCTTTAAGAATAATAGGTTGATAGCAAGTTAAATTAATATTAAACTTGTGTCTAACTTGTGCAGTAGAGCTTTTGAGAAATATCTCTTTTGAATACTTACATTTTGAATATTGTAGGTATGTTTATAGTCTTTATGGAACTATTTAAAATGTTTAGTTTAGTAAAGGAAGCAGTGTTAAAATTGTTGGGGTATCTCTTTTTAAGAGATTTTGTTTTATATTCTTCAGCTGTTTTTCTGATGATGCAGAATATATGATTCCTTGATATATTGTGTAATTTTGTTGGAAAAAATAAGACCAAAATGAATCAAAGCCTTACTTAAAAAGGTTCTGTGTTTTATATTATATGTACTTCTAACAGTACAGTTAGTCCAAACCTATATAAAAGCCCATTTTTAATTTTTAATATAATTATATAATAATAATAAAAATACCATGATATACGTTTTTTTGGCCAAACCGCACAGCTCTGTCATTCATATTCATAAAATAATTTCTGAGCTAAAGAAAAGTTTCCTTTTTTGCACAATATAGCACATTTTCTATAAATTCAGTATTTATTTTTCATAAACTAAACACACAAAAAGACTTCTTTTTAACTACTTAATTGCACTCAACAAGTAAAGTGTTTTTATATTTTATTATACGTTTCATTTTATTGTGCAATTTGTTAATTAAACATAAAAAACAAAGTAGTAACATATTTTTCACTTTCACTTTTCAACTGAAATGAAATTGTGCACCTAACTTAGACTTAAACCTTTTTATGGTCACTATTTCTCAATCCAGGTTCTGTCTGCTACACATTTTCCATACTTCCTTTGCTTTAACCAACCCCTGCTACTCTGAAAGCACTTAATTAATGAGCTGAACAGTTGATTAGGTGGGCTGGGAGCAGGTGAATCACTAGGTGTGCAGGATCAAGACTGAGAAACTCTGTTTTATATGACAGGCGTTAATGCAGAGACTCTTAAATCAGCTGGAGGAGCATGAAGCCTGGGCTGTGGATCAGTGGAACTGTGTTATCACCGTTACTAATCACTCAGCATCAGTACCTGACCTCTTAAATCCTCACAGGAATGTTCCAGAATGAAGTGTGAGCTCTTCTCAGAGGAGCAGAGGCTGCAGTTAATAATACTCCTGATTTTAGAAAAAAACGATGGATCATGTGGTGTTTATTCAGGCAGATGTATGAGTATGAAGTTCTTCCCTTATCAAAAGCTGAAACTGAGTCAGTTTTTTTGTGTTTTTCCTTATACTCTGTTTATCTGAGCTGACTGCTGTGCGTGTGTCTCTCTGTGTGTCTGTCTGTCTGTCTGCCTGTGTCTGTGTCTGCCTGTGTGTGTGTGTGTGTGTAGTCCGTGCTGTCTCAGGCTGGCACGAGAGACAAACAGTTCCTCCCAAAGTGTAGTCTCTTCTGGCTGTGGGCTACAGAGTTAAACAAAAAACTAAGCATTAAATGGAGTTAAACAGATTTTTAAAAAGTTAAACAGCTTAAAAATAGTAAAACTTAGTTAATAAACATAAACAGTTAAACATACTTAAACAGGCTTTAAGAAATGTGAGCATAAAAGATTTAAGCATAATGTTAGAGTTAAAAAACTATTTAAATAGAGTAAAACAACTTAAACAGTTAAAAGAAAACTTTAAAAAGTTAAAACGAAGAGTGGAGAGTTTTCTGCAACGGTAAAATAGATAAATCATTGCTATAACATTTCAGAAAATGTTTTCTGTAATTGTGTTTTTTTATCATACAATTTTGGGCTTATTACAAAGTTTTACTTAAATATGAAGTAATTAAATTGAAGTAATTGTGAAATTGAAGCATTCATTGACTGTATTCCACCTGAGAATAGTGTAAATTCTTTGGAGCTTACTGTAAATGTGTGATTGTAATATATATCTTATATACATCAAATTATAAACATGGTAAAAGCAGTAACATTTAGTGGGGGGTGGGGGGGGGCACCTTATGTTACAATTTGATATATACAGGATTTCTTTTTCCTCATTGCATGACTACTTAATACTTTTAAGTAAATTGTCTGTAACCGTCTGAAATTATTCCTGCTATTTAATAGGCTATTTCACACTTTCTATTTAATTACAAAAAGAAATTATTTTATTTAATCGAATGATTAATAGTCTAGGGTAAAAATCTAGGGTTAATGTTAGGGTAAAGATTAGACAAGCTTCATCCACAATATTAAAACCAGCTCCAAAGAAAGTAGAAGCAAGAAGGTGATTTATAAATATTATGGGGAAACCAGTGTAATGTATGTGTGATGTGTTTTTGATCTACATATGTATAAAGTGTTATGTAAAGTATTTTTTAAATAGTTAGACTTCGCAATGCTTTATATAGTTTGCACACAGAAAAGAGTTCCCAGAGTGGCTTATCTGATATTCATATGCAGATGAATTTAAGTAATTTCTCTTAAGATAATGTATAATACAGAAAAAAGTGAAATGGTGAAAAGTTATATAATATCGTGTTAGTAAAATGAGAAGTAAGAGAGACTTAAATATCTAAAACTCTGTTCTCTGTATTACTTCTCGAAAGCTCTGCAGCTGGTGTTGCCCTGTGGTCGGGAGGCCATTGTGGCGTATCTGACCCAGACAGAGAGCACCAGATCAGGGAGCACTTAGTTTGAGCTGGTGGGGTCTCTCTGCTTGTGTCAGTATCTTGCATTATGAGTGCAGGGTGCTATTAGGGCTGTCCCTAACGATTATTTTTTAAACGATTATTCTAACGATTATTTTTTTCGATTAGTCGACTAATCTATTTATTGAGAAACATATTTAAATAATTGTTATTTTACGTTTTAAAGCAAACGATAAATTACTATATTTATATATAATAACAACAACAACAACAACAACAACACAAGCCTACTAAACCAAACCCCACACTTCTAATCACTTACATGTACAACACGTTTAGATCTATAACGCTAAAAATGAATAAGCTCCCATACACCACAACCGTGTGTTGCACTGTTTTCTGTGACCGCTAGATTTTGTGACCACGGGCAAGTAGTTCTCAGCAGACCGTGAGCACTGGCCGATTCGAAACGTGTTCGTTTCTAATGTTTACCCCGACTGGCCAAAACGGTTAAGTTTAGGGCTGAGGGTGAGGTGTAGGTATAGAAAGCTTCCGTTTTGCCAATGAACGCTCATAACCGTGAGCACTGGTCACAAAATTCCGACGGTGACAGAAAACGGTGTAACACCGCAGCGCTGACGGCGCTAGCTAAAATAACTTAAGGCAGCTAGCTTAGCTAAACACCTGAACTTATGAATAATGCTACTGTTTCTGGAAACTGCGAAATGCCATGCACAAATATAAACCAAAACTGTATAATTTCTGCCTGTGGCAGGTTTAAAACCTTTGGTAGACAGCCTTAAGTCTTTTTAAGGACACCCGCGGAGACCCTGATGTAAACGGTAACTTACTGTGTGACCCTGTGGACATAGTGCTCCTGGATGTTTGCGCTTCAAGTGCTCCTTTTGCACATATGGCAGAGGACCACATTGTTGCCCTTTTGCGTGAAATGCTCCCAAACTTTAGATGCCCGCTGGCGTTTTTTTGTAGCTGGAGATTGCTCTCCGGAGTCCATGCTCTCTAGAACTTAGATTCTCTGCCCGAACCCGACATGACCCGAGGTCCGACCCGAAATCCGACCCGGGCTCCAGAAAATAGTCCGAGATGTAGGCGTCTGTTTTTTAATTATATTTTTATTTAAAAAAAATAACGAAAACTGAAAGTGAAACTAAACTAATTTATTTATAAGCGCTGTTTTCACTACCGCAGTTCTACAGCGGGGGTGTTGTGCCGATTCTGTCCGCGAAGCGGGAGTCAGATTCAGCAGAGAGTCGGATTCGGCACAAACGCGGCGGCACCTCGCGGTCCGCGGTGTCAGTTGTAAGCGCTCGCGCTAGCCGCAAAATACGACAGAAAACACTGAGGGAGCTGCATAATTATGTATGGGACTAAAATACGCTCTCACCAGAACAAGCGAATCTCTCTCTCTCTCTCTCTCTCTCTCTGTGTGTCTCTCTCTCTCTCTCTCTCTCTCTCTCTCTCTCTCTCTCTCTCTCTCTCTCTCTCTGTGTCTCTCTCTCTCTCTCTCTCTCTCTCTCTCTGTGTGTGTGTGTGTCTCTCTCTGTCTCTCGCACGTGAACTCCTCCGCGTTTGACTTGCAGAACTGTGTTTAGCTGTTCTTAAAAATCATTTTAATTAAATAATAGTTCTATGCTTCTATGTTACCGTGTTAATTAACATAGTTCTGATCATATTTACGACGCGCCGACGCACGTTATGCAAATCGATGTATTTTCGTAATCGATGACATCGATTATGTCGACGCGTCGCCCCAGCCCTAGGTGCTATACTTCCACACTTCTGAGTTCTGCCTTTCGCATCCCATCATCATTATGTATTCAGTTCTAGCTAATGTCTAGAAAATCGATCATTGCCATTTGTGAATTGATTTAGAATTATCAAAATGCATCTAAGAATCTAAAAATTCCCCCACCCCTAGTGTAGGAAGGGGGGTGCAGAAGCATGGTGTGTCTCCAATGGTTAATCATGATTCTTAAGAAGAATCCATTTCACAAGCTTATGTAATACTCTAGTTTATTATTTCCACTGTAATAGAATATCTGAACAGGGCTCCGGACTAACACGGTCCCACTGTCCCAAGGGCAATAAAATGCCAGATGCCACAGAGGTAGATGCTCTGCACTGTCACCAGGTTTGATGAAGCTGTCTCATCATTAAGCTGACCTTATAAGAAGACTACGCTGCTCCTGTTCTGCCTTTCCCTTTGCAAACTTTCCACTGCTTTCTGTAGTAACTACACTAATAATGGACTTTTACTTTCAGTACTTGTGTAGTACATTTTAGAATAAACTATTACTTGCAGTAATACTTAAGTGCAAAATATATTAAATACTTCAGTACTTAAGTAGTACTAAATAAAGCACTTGTACTTTCACTACTTTAAGTCTGGATTTCTGGTACATCTGATTAAGGTAAAGTGTGTTCTTTTTAAACTGGTTAAGAACATTTAATGGCATCCTTTTTATTTATTATTCTTATTTATCAGCTGACATTTCTGAGCTGAGTGCTCCTTTCCTGCATGACTCATGTCAATGTTCTCCTCTCTGTGAAACACACTGCACAGTCAGTGCAGTCAGGAGACAGGTTTATTTTTTCTTTTTTTTTTTTTTTTCGTACACACACTCACCTGTCATTTACTCGGTCCCTCTGTGTAATCAGACACTGCTGTGATGTCACTTCCTGCCTGCCGGCGGGTTCCACCTCAGCTCGTCTCATCTTGCGGGCTCTTCTCGGATTACCTAGTCCGTCGGGAGGAAGGGAGGGAGGGAAGATTTTGGGCTGGTGGGAAGTGGAGGTGTGACGTTCCTGAGGGTCAGGTCCTTTGGGGGCATTGTGAGATCCAGTGAGGCGTTGTTGCACGAGTTATTCCTTTTCTTAAACACTTCCCCCTCCTGAAATAGTCCCCCTCCTCCGAGCCTCGCGTGAACTTTAGTCCTGAAAACTCTGCTGCGGGGAATGACAGGCATCCGAGCCTGCCGGCATACCTCAGCTCAGCCGAGTACCTTATTTACCAAGCCAGAGGGAGGGACCTAGCTGCTGAACGACAGAAAGAAAGAGAGAGAGAGAGAGAGAGAGAGAGAGAGAGAGGGAGGGAGAGGCAAAGTTAAGGCAGGACTTTAGAAGAGGAGAGAGAGGAAGAGAAGATCTAATGGAGGTAGGACTTTGAGGAAAGTGGGGAAAGAAGAGTGAAGATTGACTCAGGAATCGGCAATCGGGGCTCAGGATTCGATGCTCTTGGAGGAGGTGCGTTAAGGAATTGAGCCAAACAGGCTTGGGTTTCACTTCGGTCAGAACACTCGTACTAGGAGAGAGAGAGAGAGAGAGAGAAAGAAAGAAAGAAAGAAACAGAGGAGGAGATAAAATAGCAGGACTGTGCTTCACCCTCCCTGCTACAGGCCTCGTGACCGGGGGGTCTGTGGGGCAGGCAGGACTGGAGGGTGCAGGACTGGAGTAAGAGCATGGGCCAGGGAGCTAGCACTGTGACCCATACTCAGCATTCTACCTCCAGTACAGGTGAGTTTATCAGTGTTCCTGTTTCTAAGAACACACACACACACACACACACACACCGTGAGGCAGGTAGGCTTGGCAGGTAGGTGTGTACTGTTCCTGTGTTCCGGTTTGTAGTTTGTGTTCTCGACAAACAGAAGAAAGGCTACAGTTGTTAGTTCACCCATGAAGTGCCTCAGGAAAACAAACCAGGCTGAGCTGTGAAGCAGAAGTATTAAGTATGAAGTTTTACAAGCTTAAAGTAACAAGTGTGGGGCTGCCACTAATAATATTTTTAGTAATCGACAAATCTTTTTTTATTCTCCTCAATTTAGAAGGCCACTCAATTTATCCAACCCACTAATAAGGACTCCCAGTATCACTAGTAATGCCCCAACACCAGGAGGGTGAAACATACATGTGGAGTCAGCCACCACCTCTTTCAAACTGCTGCTGATGCAGCATTGCCGAGTAGCATCACAGATCGCTTGGAGGAAAGCGCAGCGACTCAGTTACTATACATCAGCTCACAGACGCCTTGTGCTGTGAGCTGCAAAACATAACCAAAGTTCCAAAATTAAAATTATATTAAAATAATGATTCAAGAAACGCAAAAACAGATAGTTAAGCTTGATAACTTAATCAAAGTGCATTGCAGTTCCAATTTAACAAATATTTGACACTGAAATTGAGATCTAACAGATTTTTATAATATTTTTATAATAATATGCATTGTAGATTATGCTGCTTAATCTGGTGTAACCTCCTTGTGTGGCACTAAATGCAATTTATTGTTTCCAGTAACTGTTAATTAGATCTGCAAATCGGCTTGGAGGAAATTTATATCATTCCACCAGGCTCAGCTCTGTTATATTGATGGGTTTTCTCTCATAAACTTCTGTTTCAGCACCTTTCATAACATTTCTGTTGAATTAGGGGCAGGTTGTTGATTTGGCCATTCTAGTACATTCACTTTATTCTTCTTAATTCATTATTTTATTAAAGAATGAATTGTTCCGTGTGAGTGCTTAGGGTCATTGTCTTGTTGCATGTCCCACCTCGGTTGTACTGGTCTCACACAGAGGCCATAACTAAACGATGGTTCTCGGTACAGTGTTTGTTTGCGTGTCTTGTTTGCGAGAGGGGGGCGGTGGCAGGCATAGGGTAGGTGCAGGAAAACGCATGCTGATGGAATGCAGTGGCTGTGAAATCAGGCATCCTGTGAATTTGTGTTTTGTTGGCTTGGTGGTGTTGCTGTGGCTGCTGTTGAATTCCTCTCTTCTTTTTATTTGAGATGTTTTGATGCACTTGTTGGTGCTTTGAGCTTTGAGGGTAAAAGCTTTTTCAAGCTCTACTCTTTGTCTGGTTCTCTTGGACGGGTTTGTTTCTCTCTGGATGGTTGGATGAAAGATCCTGGCTCTCGCTGGGTTGCGTAACCTTGCTAGAGCAGAGCTGTTTTTTTTTGTGTGTGTGTTTTCTGTGGTTGATTGTAAATAATAAACGGTATTGATTTGGTTTTGATTGGTATTGATTTCACCCACCACTAATTATCACATCAGGGTACTACTTTTTTCTCTTTTTAGCAAAATAAAAATTCACACTGTTCTCATTTCTCATTATATATCTACTAGAGACAGATTATATCTGTCCAGTGTCATTTATTTTACTTTAATTCTGGATATATGGAGTGCATTATTAGTTTCATGATATTCTGGATCCTTGACTTCTGTTACAATTATATATTTTTTTAAATATATTTTTTAAAATCTCAGTTAGGAGTGTGCCATATCATATTGTATACAATAATAAAATGTAATTTTCATTTTGTTGCAGTAGTGTATTCTAGAAACACTTTTTTTATTCAGTGTTTTGTCATATCGCCACGAGTATCGTTATCACAAAAATGCCATGAAATATCCTGATATTATTTTAGGGTCATATCGCCCACCCCTAGTATGGATTGCTTATTTATGGATCTCAGTTAGTTTAATAACCTGTTTCATAAAATGCAAACATTTCTTTTGGTTAGTATGACATTTTCTGTACTTAATGGGGATAACACTATAAAAAAGAGTAGGGCTTATTTCTGCTTAATGATTGTAAAATTATATATTATATATTCAATGTATTTTTCTTGATTCTGATTGTTTTATGGTATACTGGGTGACAGGGCTTTAATATAGGTTTGTATCTAACTGTAATGTTAAGAGTAGATACAGCTCTGGAAAAAAATGAGACATCTTGTGGAGGAGAACATGCCAAGATGCATGAATACTAAAAAACAGGGTTTTTTCACCAAATATTGATTTCTGAACTCTTAAAACTTTATAAAAATGAACTTGTTTTCTTTGCATTATTTGAGGTCTGAAAGCTCTGCATACTTTTTTGTTATTTCAGCCATTTCTCATTTTCTGCAAATAAATGCTCTAAATGAGAATATTTTATTTGGAATTTGGGAGAAATGTTGTCTGTAGTTTATAGAATAAAACAACTATGTTCATTTTACTCAAACATATACCTATAAATAGCAAAATTAGAGAAACTAATTCAGAAACTGAAGTGGTCTCTTTTTCCAGAGCTGTATATCAAACACTAAGGCTTTAAATTAAGGCTTTGATTACCGTTACAGTTAGGTTTACTTTGTCCCACAAAATTTCCTAAATATTTCAATAAACACTATAAAGGGACCTAAAATACTCAATGTACTCCAATGGATGAACCAGTATATCTCCCAGCACTAATCCAGGGTCATTTGTCTGTTTTTATAGACAATTCTGGCCAGATGCTGCTGGTCTCATTCATTACCACCCACACACAACTTCAGAAATGGATTGTCACATGCGTCCAACACCCACTATCAGATTTCATCATGAGCAGGCTAGCTAACCTAGTTCAACCTTACTCACAACATAACATTTCACAATGTATAACAGGTGTGGACATTCCTAAACCATCACCTAACGTAACACTTAATGAGCAGTCAATCAGTCAATTTAAAAAAGAAATATATCATGGGGTAGAGGTTTATATTCAACTAACACCACCTTACTGTGCTTTTATTTCTTCAAACTTGTACTGTATTGAAGCCATCAACATGCAGTTTAATCCAATACAGAAGTGAATTGTTTAGTACCCAAGTCAAATTTTAGGGTGCTGTGTGAGCATTTACAGATTGTGTTTATTACAAGAACCCTGATTTTCTTATACAGTCACACATTAGTTCATATATAAGAGTAGAAAAGAAAATGAAATACAATAAAGCAGGGGTCACTAATTGGCGGTCCGGGTCCGGACCCAGACATTGTCCAATGTGGACCCAAACTAATTTTGACAGTGTTCATTTAAAGCGGTGTAACTTTTCTTGTTCACACTGTTGCTCCCAATCGCTTTCTCCGCCTTTCTCTCGCCGCTTTGGGGCGTGTCACCTGAAGAGCAAGCAGCAAGAATGTGTAGAGTTGTAGTTCAGTGCTGTGTATAAACGAGACGCTGTTCTTTTTTTTAAATTGGCCGGTGAACCCTGCTAAAACATCCAGCTCAGAACCAGCTGGTCCTCAGTCTCTTATCTTACGAAAGGGTTTCATAAAGCTCAAAAAATCCAGAAAAAGCTGTAATCAGCTTCTCTTCCGTTTCTCACTCTGTAGTTCAGCCTGTGGCGTGTGCCGCCAAGCGAATAAAGTTGAAAATATCTCAACTGTTTGCCGCCGCTACCGGTCCCAGAGTTCTCGTCAGCGGTGCGAAAACACATGACGTTGCTGCAGTGTGTATTTTGCGGCGCAGTAAACATACAGTTCAATCACGTGTGGCGTAAGATCACAAAATGCTCTCCTCTGCCAATCAGATCTGTGCAGACCGCTGCTCCAGATAGTGAATTGGGACGCGGCCAGGAAAAACGCCTTTATAAAGAGATAGGGAGCCCGACAACTGGCGGAAAAACAAGAACTGGCGAAAACTAAAGACCCGCTGAGCGCGAGAGAGAGAGACAAGGGAGGAATGTACACAATATCTGGCCAGAGAGGCATTTTATTATTATTATATATTTTTTTTCATCATAGTTCAAATAACCTCACGGGTCAGATGTTTTATATATATATATATATATATATATATATATATATATATATATATATATATATATATATATATATATATATAAAATATAATATATAAGTTAACATTGGTCCATTCCAGACCTTGGACTGACGAAATTTTCTCCAACTGGACCATACTGAATTCTAATTAAATACCCCTTAAATAAAGTATTCAGTACCCCCCCCCATACATTAAAGATACATTTACATCTAAAGTGACTTTGATATTATATGAATCAGAAATATATATCAAGCTTTGGTAATGCTTTGGTAAATTTTTGTCTTACTAAACGTTACAAGTGTAATATTATTTTTCTCCATTTAATAATAATTATCTTTACCTGTCTTGAACCTTACCGGAAAATAAGCACCAAAAGTCACCAATCATGTTACTTTTTATACTTTTGTCTAAATTTAAGCCAACTTCAGTCATCTTCAGTCATTTTGATTTTGTGATTGCTTATTTTAAGAAATCTTACTACGAAAATGTATTATGTATATTTTGTCTTGTTTTTGCTATTGGACAGTGCAGTGTACATTTCAAGTCACTGTGATCTACTGTGGAATTCTGTGTCACAAGATTAACTTAATTTATTGTAGTACTGTAAAAATAGTGTTTAGAATTAAACGGTGCCCAAAGTCATGAAGTTCCTGTGTGTGTCAATTTACAGTGTCTTCTTTGGGTGCAGAGAAATAATACAAAATCGCATTTCATATAATGTATCCGTCATTTCAAATTAAAAGCCCTCTGCAGAGCTTTGTGATTGAGATTTTACGACGTAATAAAATTCTGAAGCCGTGAGAACAATAACATATGTAGCAGAAAGTTAGATTCGGATTACATTATTTCAAATACTGGATGGATGGATGGATGGAGCTGTAGCTGTAACACACCCATTCTATTTTAGCTAGGGCTTGGTTATTGAAATAATTTGTTAATTAGTTGTTTTATATACATTGAAAGTAAGGGAAGGGTTAAAACCTGCAAGGCAGTGATCCTCCAGGACCAGGATTCAGAACCTCTGGTCTAATACAGCAATTGGCTAGCTTTACAGTCCTGTCCTTTAATATCATCTTCCAGTTTAGTTAAGATATTTATAACCATATTAGTCCAGCAGTTTGTGCTGATGTTGACCCCATAACTATTCTAGATATCAGATTGGTGCCATCTCTTATATAATATCCTATTACTACAAATGGTGACCTTTTTTTATGGCTGAAGCTGCTGTATTTGTAAAAGAGGAGAGGGTCAATATTGTGGAAGGGTGTTAGCAGGAATCGTGCGTGTGAATATGTGTGTGGTTAAACAGTGTACTTCTAGATACATGATGTAGATATATTCAGAGGTGTCAAGTAACAAAGTACAGGGTTCGTACGGGTGCTTGAAATCCTGGTTCTGCTTTCTGTTTCCAGGTCTGGAAAGTGCTGGAATTTTGGAGAAAGTGCTTGAAAATGCTTGAAATTGTAACTGCATTTACTTTACAATAAATAATTATCTGACTAAATAAGTTTGCTTAAAGAGAAAAAAAAAATAAAATAAAATAAAAAAAAGGCTTAGCTCGTGCCTCCACGTATGTGACAACAAATTCCGGTTCTTTCTCGTAATCCAAGAGGAGTTGGCTCACGAGGAAACAGCTCTTTTTGCCCCCAGATGCAACATAGTTTTACCACTTCTGTGTGTTTTTTTTTAAATACGAACAGCAGGAGAGTTAGCTAGCTATGCTAAAAGCCAAACTTTGGATTTATCTAAATAACAACAGTAATAATCCGGGTTAACGTTACACGTACAATACAATAATACAGCGCCGGGGAACGAGCCGATCTCTGGGGCTGTTTGCCCGGCGTCAGCGCTGTGGTGGAACAAGGCGATCCCCAGGGACATTTTTAGTAAAAAAAAAAAATGATTGAAGGTTATTTGGGTACATTGATAGGTGATACATTTAGAATCATAAAACTTATTTTGCTTTAATTTAATCTCCTTCTGCTATTACCATACACAATTATGGTTGTGTTTACATAAACATAATACCATCTCTTGCAGTGTAACAAAAAGCAAATCAATAATTTTGAGTGTATGTTTGTATAAACGCACTCAACTCACCCCCCAATTTGACATATTACATTAACTGCTCAATCAAATGAATAGGGTAAACATGCAGTGAAGAATTTTGGTATTTAAATTGTGTGAAACCGACACCAATAAATCCATAATTCCTGCTATTTACAAAAAAAATCTGTTTCTCAGTAGCATAGTCGCTGTGAAGTGTGGAGAATTGTTTTACGATATATTGATTATCGCTGAATTGCAGTTTTAAGATATCACCATTATCATTAATTTACCACAGCTGAAAGGTGCTGGAAAAACTTCAAACTGGGCCTTGAATGTGCTTGAAAAGTGCTTGATATTTACCTTGTAAAAGGTGTATGAACCCTGAAAGTACAAGTGCTTTCTCCTTTTTAAGTAGAAATGTTGGTTATCTATACTTTACTGTAGTAATTATTTATTAGATTACTTTTTACTTCTACATCTTTCATTTTCACACAATTATTTGAACTTTCTACTACTTACATTTTAAAAATAGCCTCTTTAAGCCTTTTTCATTTCAGTTTCTCATCTTTAAAAAAAACCCTATCCAGATAAATCTCTCCATCTGTATAGAGAAAATTAAAATGTGATTGGATGAGAAGTATAAAAATATACCATTTCGGCACACTGTTGGTTTATACATGATCCATCCCACCTGCACACGTCACATCGTACTCCAGCAAGAACATAGCAGACGTATGTAGTCTGGTATAAAGATGATCTCTGGCAGAGACTCAATAGAATTTGATTTAAATGTCCAAACCGGAGCTTTTTTTGGTATATATACATTGTATTGAAATGCATTCATTTTCAATGGGCATATATGCAGCTGAGAGCCTAGTGCATTCCAAATTTATCAACATAAACGTTTATACTTAAAGTAGTTTTAAAAGCACTTCAGTAAAAAGCTTTATCTTTTACAGAAGTATTTTAAACCCTAGTATCCATACTTCTACCTCAGTAATCAATGTTGATACTATTGACACCTTTGGATATATTCCAGGATTCCAGAAACAGGAAAAGAAATGGGTTGAATCTAATCAGTCAGAGGAATTAAGCTTGGAGCTCACTGGTCAAATTACTTTTTGGCCATAGATGGAATATATATATATATATAGTATTGTCTGCTTGCATTCATTACAAATTACAATAAACATTTACCTTTAACTAACCTTTACAAAAACAGCTTTAATGCAAATATTGACAGTCCTGTTTCTGTTGTTTGTTTTTATGTGCATGAAGACACTGCAAGCAGACATGAACATTTTGTACATCTAACATAAGCATCTCAGTAAAAAAATGTGTAATGATTTAAATGTTGGTATTATTATTATTATTATTGTTATTATTATTATTATTCCTAATAAAAGAGAAACGGTGTCGTGTATTGTATTATCAGATTGTGTTTAGGCACAGTCATTATATTGTAGTAATTGTATGTTATGGCAGTGAATTTATTTTCTTATTAAGAGGTTGACATATATTTTGTGTAGTTTTTCCCAAATGGATTTTTTTTTGCAGTGTACGTTTCAGGTCACTGTAATCTACTGTTGCTTTCTGTGTCACAAGAGTATTTTAATGTATTGTAGTACTGTGAAAAAAAGCATTCTTAGAATCAAACAGAGCCCACAGTCATGAAGTTCCTGTGTGAGTCAGTTTGCATTGTCTTCTTGTTTTTTTTTTGTCATATTCTTTTATCAGTTGTTTCAAATGAAAAGCTCTCTGCTAAGCTTTGTGATTAAGATTTTATGATGTGAGCCTTATTTTACGGACTATAAGGCACATCGGATTATAAGGGGCGCTAGTAAATATTGTCTACTTCCTGGTCTATTTTCATGCATAAGGTGCACCGGATTATAAGGCGCATGTTAAGCTACAATAGTAAGGAAGAAAGGTGCCGCTAAGTAAACAAAACCGTAATTCCTAAAAAAAATAAATAAATAAATAATAATAATATTTTAAAGTCACTAAACAGATTTCTCTCTTGAAAACTGTTTATTTGAGTGAGTAAAGTGCTTCCGGTTATTTAGAGTAAGGTTAGATTTTTCTAATATTTTAACACGGTTAACAAAAGTACTAACCACAGTTAGTAGCAAAACTAGTAGTTGCTAGTAGATACTAGTAAATGCCATCCGACAGCGCTACACTGAGGAACCCTGAGTGTTCCAAGAACCAAGGCCTCTATCAGCTAGTGGTTCGTCCCACATAGCTTGTTTTACAGTGCGTAATACCCCTCTTTGAACGACAAAAGAGCTACTGCTGTGGTTAGCGGCTAATGCTAATAATGCTCCAGCCTCAGTGCTGGAGAAACTTCATTGAAAACTCTTCAGTGGAGTGGCTTTACTGCTCCTTTCAACCTGATTGGTTGAATACTTGCATGAGGTGCATCGGATTGTAAGGTGCGCTGACGATTTTTGGGAAAAATTAAAGGATTTTAGGTGTGTCTTATAGTGCGAAAAATAGGTTATGTACCTGAAAATCTGATTCAGTTTACATTATTTCTTTTACTGAATTACCCAGTTCATCTTAGCTAAAGCTTCTTAGATTAATTAGTTAGTTAATTAATTAATTAGTTAATTAGTTTTTCCAGTACAATGACATGAAGGAAAACACTAAAACCTGCAGTCAATATTGTGTAAAGGTGTTGCGCAGGAATTGTGCATGCTGAAGCACAAACTCTTTTATTGTAGTAATCTTCCTTATGTCAGTCATTTTCCTTTTTTTAAAGAAGCTGATAAATTATTTTTCTTCATTATTGGAACACCACATTATTTTTAATGGCCTGTACTACTTAAAATTCCTGTGGGGTTCAACCATTCATACATACTCTTTAATTCACTGTCAATTTGTGCTTTGACCTTCTCTTTCTGCTCTTCTCTGCTGACTGCTGACCTTTTCATCCACTTACTCTATGGCCAGCGTGCGTATGCCTTTATCTGTCTGACACGACCCGCTGTGTGTGATTTGCATAGCAGCTCATTAATATACAAGAGGAATATGTCAGCAAAGTCTAAGTCTCTTATATTTAACATATACCAGGCTTCTGAAAACAATGGCCTCTTTCACGGCATGTTTGTGTTTGTATTTTATGGCAGCATTGTGTTTCAGTGCGTTTTGCATGAATGTGTTAATTGAGTATAACTGAAATAGAAGGCTTTAAAATAAAATTTGGAGGATCTGTTTTAAAGAAAATTTATTTTTTTTTAGCCTGTAAAAGATGAAATAGAATAAAGTATAGACAGAAATCACTTACGTCTTTTAGCATAGCAGTTTAAATGCAGAGGGCTTTAGAAATGTTACAATGCTGTTTAGTAGGTTTTCCATCCAAATGTTTGCAAATTTTGAAAATTAACTTAACCAAATACAGTGGCAGGGCAACCAGTAGGGCAAACTGAATTTTGTGGTAGGACAGGGTGTTGAAAATTGTAATAAAAAAGTTTCTAAAGCCAAAATGTGGTCGTGTGGTTGGTGTGGTGCAGTGGATAATAACACTGCCTGCTTATGAGCTACCACATCATGTGGGAGACTGGGGTTCAATTCCAGGTCTGGGTGACTGAATGCTGCGCTACACCAATAAAAGTCCTTAGGCAAGACTCTTAACACTACATTGGCCCTATTCCTGTAATAAAAAACTTTGTAAGTCGCTCTGGATATTAAGAACTAGTCCTACGAATGGTTTTGTCATAAGAGACAATTTTCCTAAAGTTATTTTATTATTATTATTTTTAAAATCATCCTCAAATGCTTGTGCCAGAACTGTCGGGTGTGTTTGCACTCCCAGATGTGCGGTGGACACTGTCGGTATAGCAGAAAGGCCAACAGTGGCCTTCAGATTTAAGCTCATTTGTATTTATTTTTATTAGTTTTAAAGTTGTAAAGGGGTATCTACTCTCTGTAAGTTATAAATGTGTATATTGTCAGATATATACATGTGTAATATCGGATATCTTCATCAGCCCACAAAAGCTTATGTGAAACATTTTTATTGGAAACCTGGTAAAAATATTTTCTCCACTACAGGATTGTAAACACTCTATTGGTAACAGTAACAAAAGAACTGGCACAACACGGTGCACCAGCTTATAAGACACACTATCATCAATGAACGTCTTTTTTTTTATAGAAAAACAGGGCAAAAGAGTCTAAAAGCGGAGAGTATGCGTATTTCTAGCGCAGAAAAACGGGGCAAAAGAGTCTAAAAGTTGCCGTCATTAAGGAGTTTAATATTAAGAGACATCATGAAATTAAACATCAATTTGAAAAATCTTAGTTTACACAACACTGTCAAAGATAAAGTTAGTAAGTCAAGTAAAATGCTGTGTAAATTAAATAATCAGGAAAAAAAACAGTATTATTTAAAGTGATATATTTCATTATTTGTTTTATTATAGAGTCTGTGGACCGTGACTTCAAATATATTTCTCCTTCTGGCCCCCAACAAAAAAAGTTTGGACACCCCTGTGGTAATAGATTTTTACAATATGCCATGAATGACTGAGCGCTCTCATTTATGGAAAGTCAATTTGTGGAATCCCCCAATAGTGTTTTTACATAAGGCACATCTGCACTTTTTGCTTTAATATGAATTATGGATTTCAAATTCCATATCAACTATGAATTATAATAATGAATTTTGCTATTTGCTACAGCATGATTGGTTTGTGTTGTGTTGTACTCAGTGTGTTATCCCTCTCTCCCGGTTTGGTCAGGGATCACTGGGTATATTCTTCTGCCTGTACTCTGATACTCCACCACTCGGTTTTGTAACACGAGGTCCTGCTGCCATGGCAACAGGCTGCATCGTAGTGTCTGTCAGCACACCTTCTATCCAGCCAGCACACTCGTGTCTGTGTGTGTGTGTGTGTGCGCGCGCGCACATGTGCTTTGCACAGCTAAAGAAACATCTGGGCTCAGATTGAACTGGTGGTGGGAGCAGCACGGTTCAATCAGCCGTCAGGAGGCTTGGAGCCCCTTCTATTAGCAGTGCAGTACTCAGTACATTTATTAACCTCCCTGTTCTCTCCAGCAGCTGTGGGCTGTTTTTACTTGAAGTCTAATCTGTTCTGTTAAAGTGTACAGAAGCAGTGCAGAAGGTGGACTCTGCTGTGGTGTTCTGTGAACAAGCAGCGGCTCGACCCCTTAAGCTTTTCTGCAAACGCAGCATTAAAGAAATTGTGTGCTGATAAATAGATAATATGATATGTTTTAAATAGGCATCCTTTTTTAGGTCTGAATTAAGAATGCACAATATCATTTTAACGTCTACTTTGCTGCTTGACGCAAAAGCAGAAAAAAATCACAATCATATTTTCCTTGTAAAAAAAACTACCAGAGGCTACTAGAGTTTATATATTCTAATTACAGTTTATTTGGCATTATTTTTACATTTTTAGAGACAGAGTGCATTATTTAATGTCATAGCATGTTGGATCGTTGACTTCTAGCAAAGTCATTTTAACAAATCCTGCATTTTTGTTTAGTAGCGCAATATATAGCTCTGTAAAAAATTAAGAGACCACTTTCTGAATGAGTTTCTCTGATTTTGCTATTTATAGTTATATATTTCTGTATCATTTTTATTTGCAGAAAATGAGGAATTGAGAAATTGCTGAAATAACTGAAAAAATGCAAAGCTTTCAGACCTTAAATAATGCAAAGCAAACAAGTTTATGTTCATAAAGTTTTAAGAGTTCAGAAATAAATATTTGGTGGAAGAACCCTGGTTTTTAATCACATGCATCTTTTTATGCACCTTGGCATCATGTTCTCCTCCACTAGTCTTACTTAATAATTTTATGCCACTCCTGGTGGAGCTTGGTTTGATGGCTTGTGATCTTCCATTTTCCTCTTGATTATATTCCAGAGGTTTTCACCTTGGTAAAATCAAAGAAACTTAATCAAACCACCTAATCAAAAAAAAAAAAAGTGGTCTCATTTTTTTCCAGAGCTGTATATATTGCAGAGCAGAAAAATATCACAATGTCATTTTTTTTTCCCCCAATATCGTTTAGCCCTAGTTTGGATATTACCATAATCTTGCTCTGGAAAATTGATTTATATATATATATATTTATAAATATTTCTCATTTTCTACCATTTTTTTCCTCCCAAAATTTAGCTAGGCTGATTGTCTCACCTATTCAGATGCTATTCAGCTGTATTTCCACCATCACTAGTGATGCCACAACTCAAGGAGGGTGAAGACTAGCCGCCGCCTCTTTTTAAACTGCAGCTGATGTAGCATTTCCAGTTAGCATCACAGTGTGCTCAAAAAAACGCAGGGACTCTGTTCTGATACATCAGCTCACAGATGCCTTTGGCTGGTTGACATCACCCTTTGGAGTGATAAGGGGAAAGAGCACCATCTACCCACCCAGAGAGAGCAAGGCCATTGTGCTCTCTCAGGGCTCCGGCAGCTGATGACAGGCGGCATGACTGGGATTCAAACTCCCAATCTTAGTGGCAGCGCTTAGACTGCTGGACCACTCTGCACCCAAAATAAAAGTATTGCAATATTATGTTTAGCAGTACTGTACAGAATCTCGTAAACATGCACATAAGCTTCCATGTTCACATGTCCATATGTGAGGACTCCTCACTGTCTGACCAGCAGTTTAGTTTTTTTTTTCTTTTATCCACAAGCATTTATGCTTGGTAGTCAAATGCATCTCTAAATACCCAGACTGTAATCTGACTGGATTATGTCACTTTGCTAGGTGAGCAGCAATTATCAGTGGTGTAAAGTATCTTGAAGAGATGAGTGTGCTAAAACATGCAGCGCAAATCAGGCGTCGCACCTCCTGAAGTGATTAAAAAAAATTAAATAAAAAATTTTCCCATTTTCTCCCAAATTTACAAAGCCAACCCACTCAGTAGGACTCCCCCCATCACTAGCAATGCCCCAACACACCAGGAGGGCAAAGACCAACACATGCCTCCTCCGATACATGTGAAGTCAGGCACAGCTTCTTTTCGAGTAGCCAGTAGCCAGCGGAGTAGCATTGCCGAGCAGCCAGCGTGCTTGGAGGAAAGCGCTGCGACTCGGTTCCGATACATCAGCTCACAGACGCCCTGTGCTGCAGAAATCACGCTAGGAGTGATGTGGGGAGAGGGCGCCAATTTTGCTCCCTCTAAGTGCCGGCAGCTTGATGGCAAAGCTGCATGGGCGGGGTTTCGAACCTGCGACCTCTCGCTCATAGTGGCAGCGCTTTAGACCGCTGGACCACTCGGTGCCCCAACCTGAAATGATTTAAATGATCAGGTTGGTATCTGTCTTAAGTGAGTCTTGGGTGTGTTTACACCTGCATTTTTATAAACTTATAAAGCATGGTAGCAGTGTAGTTAGTTTTGATGCTTGGCTGTAGTTCACAGCAACATTATACAATAGACAGTGTTTTTGTATTTTAATTTAGATTTAAACAGCTGTCTTACTTTCTTTACTTTCTTAACTCCTCACTGATCTGGATTTCATTCCTAAAATTTGCGAGAGAAAAAAAAAGCAATTTATCATGATTACACAATATTACATGCAATTAAAGGGATACATGTGAAGTTGATAAAACTATTATTATTAACTAAAGAGCAAAATACTTAATTTTACAACACAATTTTTTATTGCTGTTATCTCTCTGAATGGTTGTATGATGTCACAGTCTCTGATTTCAATTAATTACATACAAAGGAAAAAGAAAATGCATCCAAACAGAATTGTATCGAGGCATGTCATTATGCATAGTATATTGCCTAAACAAAATCCCAGATTGTATGTTTTCAAGACTTATCAAAAAATGAATTGTTAAAAGAGGAGAGCAGATCATACATCTAAATAAGTAAAAAGTAAATAAATAAATATAACAAGATTTTTTATGTCATTTAAAATGCGTGAACTATATGTAGAATAACTGTACATGGAAATATATAATGTTTGTGTATGTAATCAAGACGATACTAGGAAAGTTTTACGATTTCCATTACTATCAGTGAAAAATATCAACTTGTCAAAACCTATTTAGCAGTAGTGTTTTTTTTTTCTTTATCCTTTACTTAATTTTAATCAGTATATTGTAGTTTATATTGGTGTGACTGTGACTGTGAGCTGTTCCTGACTCCCTCCTAGCTTTAGGTAAAGTAGATTCACTGGCTCTGCCCATCATTTGCCTGCAGTGCTTCTGGGCGTTTGGTGCCAAAAGCATATCAACACACTCATCTCACTGGAGCAGTTGTGCGAGACTTGCCTCGTCTTGTGTCTCAGGACCAGTTTGGCTTCCTTCTCTCTCTCTCTCCCTCTCTCTCTCATTGTTTATGTGGAACAGATGCCCTCTATGAAGTGAACAGCACAGCTTGCTTACTGTATTCTACTGCTCACTCAAGCAAATAGCTGTCCAATATCACCAGTCCCCTTCCTGTCTCAGAGCAGCTCCCAGCATCTTCTACAACAAGATTTCTTATTATTTACACTGTGTGACCCCTTCATTTTATATTTTGACCTTTTAATAAGGTTTAAAAACATTTGTGAGTCATCTTCTATAGTGAGGTGGGCTGTATTTTAGATTTTCAGATACGCAAGTGCAGAAAATCCTGATTTTCAGAGAGTTAGGCATTTCTGTGCCTTCCCTCTTCCAGTTCTACCTGCTAAATAAGTTTAAAATTGTCAAGTTGAATTGCAGAGTTGAGTAGAATGGCATTCTGGACAATGTCTGGATCCGATTCTCTGCAAATTTCACAGAGAAAAGAGCATTTTCCTCACAAACTACCAGCATCCTCTTGTTCGATTCAGTATCACTTTTCAGATCCATACACTATTCTGTTTAGATTCATCACGATCAGTGGGACTAATAAGTATGTGTTAAATATTGACATCTAAATATTGTTATTGGTTTTGTTAATAGTGGTGCAATGTTTGATTTGCGTAACTCAACCTCTTAGACTTCGATCGGATCGTTCTGGAGCGCAGTTCTGCCCCCTCCCCACTCCCCCGCTGGCCTGCACTCACACTGCGCTTAAACAATCTGTGCCCGAGCACGCTTACGTCATTTCTCACTTCTCAGGCGGCTTGCAAGTGTTGTGC
The DNA here is from genome assembly GCF_023375975.1 of Astyanax mexicanus. Taxonomy (NCBI): domain Eukaryota; kingdom Metazoa; phylum Chordata; class Actinopteri; order Characiformes; family Acestrorhamphidae; genus Astyanax; species Astyanax mexicanus. The sequence continues at coordinate 20,623,335 of NC_064410.1, forward strand.
CGAATTCGACACCCCCACCATGTAAAGCACCCTCTCTCCGGAGCGTGTCTTGTTGATAAAAGCGGAAATAATCTGCTTTCACTATCTCATGGTATCATGGTTACATAATGTATAAAGCGACATAGTGTGCACTCCCGAGAGGGGTTGATTTTCCTGACGAGGTGCTGAATTTGGCACTCCACTGCCATGTTTGTTTACGGTAACGTCACATCGCTAATGTCATTTTGTTCCGTGTTTGGGCACAATTCGAAGTGATCACACTGGTCAATCGATATTTGCTTTGCATGGATTGCCTGGTGCGAGTACACCCTTAGTTTGTAACTCACTTTTTGATAACTACAGTATTGTCATAGTTACCATTAGGTCCATATGCCCCAGAATAGAACCCTGTGGGACATGGACTACACATTGTTTTGAATGGAGATTTTCCATTGAACAGAAAGGCTACGTTCACGTTACAAGCCACATTGCTCAGATCCGATTATTTGCTCCAATTGGATTTGGATATCTTGACGGTTCATATTCATAAATGTAAGTGAGCTGTATCTGTGTGTAATGTGAACAAATCTGTCCCTGAACCGTCTCACGTGCCCACATTGATACATGTATAAACATGTCCTTCACCAACAACAAAAAAATGTCATATTTGAGAGACGACTCGTACCTTTATAAAGGGAAATGGATGTGTTAACAGCTCATATGTGAAGCATTTTTTGCTTGAGTGGAGAGAAAACAGCTGGTCTGAAGTACATGCTCAGGTCAAGGAGGTAAAAAAAAGGACAGGCAGCTTGCTTTTGCTGTTTTTACAGCTATAGCTGCACAGCTGCACCAAGACAAGTGTGGGTACGAGAGAGAAGCATGTAGCGAAAGCGTAAAAGCAAAAAGACACTTGAATTCCGATTTGACCGTTCACATTCATGTCGCATGTCCATAAATCGAATGCGTGTCCGATTTAGGGTCACATATGAAAGTGACTCATAACTGATTTGAAAAAATCGAATTTGGATCGTTCACACAGCCACGAAAAAAATCTGATCTGAGCCACATTGAGCAAAAAATCATATTTGACTCACTTCAAGCCTGGTAATGTAAACATAGCCAAAATGTAGTATAGGACTAGACTCCCTGTCTGGGGAAACTGCCCCCACAAGATATACTGAATCAAACAGTTATCAAATATCAATTCTCAATAATTTCTGCTTTAGAGTTATTAGCTGAGTTATAATCTTCACTGGCTTCAATGGGTTAAAAAAGCATATGCAAACTAGGATTATTATTAGTATTATTTGTCACTGTCCTAAAGTAAAGATGCCAGTACTGGTATTATTATTATTGAAACCTAACCCAGCCCTACTGTTTTCCAGGGCAGGGCTTTCTAATGGAGTTGAGCTTTGATGAAAGTAATTCAAATTATGACACACATGCCAGAGTGTGACCACAGAGATACAATTATAGTTCTAATCTGTGCTCAGTTTTTATTTAGAAGCAGCTGACTACAAGGAATAGATACTATGAGTCATCCTTTGATACTGTTCATTTCAATTGTGCACATATAAAGAATCATTCAAAGTGGATTTGATGGTTTATTGTTCATTATAGAGAAACTTACTAACTGTTACTGACTGAATAAAATCTCCATGTTTGTGTAGCTAGTACAGTCATCAAAAATAGCTAGTGAATCTAAATTAATTTGTGCTTTTGAATAAATTGTTAAAGTGGCAGTCTGTATTATTTTGTTTCTAAACTGAAAGCAGAAGCCTTTCTGAGTGGAGAAGGGATAAAATATTGTGTTTAATAGTATCAGTCTGCTGAAACGACCATCCCTGCTAATCTAATATATTCTTTCTTAAAACTGGGTTGTCTGGTCACTTTTCACTGGAGTTCTTCTGGCCACTTAACGCGTCTTCACGTACTTATGTCACATGTACAACCTCTAAAAGAGGATCCGGCTCAGTTTAACTGAACGCGAGCAGCTGGTGGAGCATTGGAGACTTCAGAAGGGGAAACTCAGAACTCAGTAGCTCATTTACCCATAGTAAAAACAAAAAAGTGTGTAATTAAAGTGAAGTTTCTGACTGAGCGCACTCTCTCTCTGTCTGATTGAACATAATCTGGAATCGAATTCATTCGCTCTTAAAGTGAGACAGCATCATACCTGCCCAGTTTAAAATGATTCTTTCGCATGCTCGGTGCAATTAGCCATTCTCACCAGAAGAGGGCCCTAAATCCCACAATTTACGGACATCATGTTTAAAAGTAAAAATGTAGTCGATATTAAAACAGTCATAATAAATTTAAAAAATCTGTAACTTTAAGATTGATTTTAAGGTTTTGTCAATATCACAATTGTTTTGAAAAAAAAAATTAAGAAATTTTTTTTAGGCAGTATTATCCATCTTTAGGGTTTCTTAAAACTGTCAAAGAACTAGGTTTTAAGATTATAAAATATCCTTCTGTTATATATCGCTGTTTTAAAGACATTAAATCTGCTAGATGTTTTTAAATCTGCTTCTGTCTCTGACTTTTACTTTATCTACAAGGTGGAGTAGCTATAGGTAGGAGTGTCACAGAATGGGCAGTGAATGATTAAACATAGTGTTTAAAAACCCCAGCAGCACTGCTGTATCAGATCCACTCATACCAGCACAACACAAAATATTCAATTTGAACTTGATTTTGTGTACGATTGTGAAACTGGCCTGTTTACTTGCTTTTCCCACGTTAGTGCTGTTCACAGATCTGTAACCGGTTCAAACCACAAGAATGAGCATGAGATGTTGTACGCTCTGCTAATGATTGCAGGGCTTGGCAGCTGAGAGTTGTGCAAAAGCTGTTTGACTCATCACCTAAAATTGTCCTGGATTTCTCCCACATTCGTGCAACACAGGAGTGTCACTCAAAACGACCCTGTGGTGTGTCTACAGTAACATGAGGCTAGTTTCAGTTTTCCTGTTGGTCAGTTCCTCTTGCTGTTCATCATTACCACATTTGACTCTTTAAATATGGCTGTGTTGCTTAAACACTCACTCAATTACTGTATATGGGTGTTGTTCTCTTTGGAATAAAAAAATAGTAATTTACAGAAATTATTGTTTTTTAATTACATGTTTTGTTGTAGAATAGCAAATTTATATTAGTAGACAGAATAAACCACAGATATTTCCCCTCTGTTGTTAAGTTTGTTATAATTAGGGTGGTGGTGATTTAAATGTGATGCTGTAGTTCTTATGCTGGTGTGAAAATGTTTCTTGCACTTATAGATGATATTTTTAGCCTTTGAGAGGAATGCAGCACTAGCTTAAGCTCAAGAATATGGCAGATTCTGCAATTCTGCCACATGCCCACCTTTGTATTTATGCCATAAAATATAAGGATATAGCACAGCTTAGCTACAAATGTAATTTCTGAGGTAAAATTTTAATTGGATACTTTTAAATGACCTGTTTCCACCGGACTCTAATTCATTCAAAATGAATGCGACACTTTCTGTGAATGCCACATTATAATTAGTGGTGTCAATTGATAAAAAATAAAATAAAACTAGGTTAATCACAACAATATTGTCATTAGCTGTGATTTAAATGCACCTTTTCTTCTTAAGACACAAGTTTTTTTAGTGGATATTTATATTCAAATAAAAGAATGAATGTAAGAAATATAAAATGCATTTTTTTTTGTGGTGTCAATTAAAATGCTAGTATATACTTCTTATATGTTTGAATAAAGCCAGTGTAAGGCGCTGAATTAAAGAATGCATGATAAATTGGATAGAGGAAACTTTTTTTTACCTTGATTGTAAACATCTCAGCTTGGTTGTAAGGATTTCTGAGTTAGACATTTATTTGCTGATTTCTCTGGTCCGGATCAGCTGATTGATGTCTGGTTTGATCTCCCACGTAGTGCGATAGTGCTGTGCGATATAACGATAAATATCGTTTTTACAGTAATTTCATTAATTATTCATGCAAATATATAAACTAGGCTACGATGAAATGTATTGCATAGTCACTTTGCATAAACCCGGTTTATATAAGTGATAATAAAGTAATCTTCTCAACAACAAAAAAAAAAGCTTCATATTGTGGTTTTGCGACATGACGCTTTACGTTATTGTGCAGACACGCCGGTTTGCAACATGCTTTACGTTATTAAACTCTCGAGAGCTGAATCTCCATTGGGAGACGCATTGTTCTTTTGAAAAAATTAGCTTCTGCATCTACCTCTATCTGTTTTCATTTGATACATATATTTTGCTGCGCTAAAAGGTAGTAATTCTCATTTGTGAAAGTTTGGTTTAATGTCATTTTGAATTAAAGTTGGAAAAAAGTAAGCAATGATATTATTTTGTCATATTTTTTTGAAGAATAACTGAAAACATAATTAAATATGGTATATCATGATATATATCTGGTTATAAAATTCCATATCGTGATATATGATTTTTCCCATATCGCCCAGCACTACTCCAACCAGGGGTTTGGTTTGGTTTCACACAGGCATAAACCTAAATGCACCAAAACGTGCAACAATAAACCACACAAACACACTGGCTACTCTGATTTGCCTGAGTTGTCTGGTTCGGGATTGAGAAAGTAAATATAGAGAGAAGATTCTGTGTTTCAGCGCGTATATCTGTGCAGTGTGAAGCTGCTTTAACTCAAAACACTGAGCAGCTTTTTTTTTTATTTATTTTTTTTATTGTAATGCACTTTGCAAGATGGGATTGCATTCTTGGTAGTCGCATGTGTTTCATAGTCTTATAGCCGTGGAAGTCATAGATCATGTTAAACAATCCAAATAATCATCATAAACCTGGAGAGCTGATTTAGGTACAATATAAAGTGTCTCATAAAAAATGTAACACTGTAATTGTAATGCTGTAATTTTTAAAAAATAATTTCTATGAAAAGTGGTGAAATAAAAATGCCTTCACCCTTTATTTTCCAGTGCATTTCAGTAGTGTCTGCAATTACTCTTTTAAAACATGCTTCTCTCCCTCTATCTCTCTCTCTTTTTCTGTAGAAGATGAAGTCGATAACCAGCATCACGGCACTACAGGGAGTGACGGGGCCAATTCGAGTGGGGACACGCCTCCATCCAAACGTAAGAACAAGCTGTCCAATTTTGGCAAGATCTTCAAGCCCTGGAAATGGAGGAAGAAGAAACCCACCAGCGAGAAGTTTAAGCAGACATCAGAAGGTACCGATCTCTCATTATTGCTTAAAAAAAAAACATAATGAGTTTGCATCTGAATCAACTTTCGCTGAATTTAATGAAATAATTTAGTAGCCAATTTGGGATCATTAGGACTTAATGAACCATCATCTAGAAATTTGACAAAACATTTTTTTTTAATGATCAAGCATGACATTACACTTGATTCGACACTTGTTATCCATTACATTTTTAGCTCTACTTATCATATAGGAGCATATTGTAGTTTTTTAATTACAAACTGTAGTCCTGTATCTGTTTCTCTGCATATATTATTATCCTCGTTTCACCCTGTTCTTCAATGGTCAGGACCCCACAGGACCACCACAGAGAAAATAGTTCTGGTTGGGCTTGGGCAGAGAATCTAAACTTTAGGAATTGCTATGGGATGGTATTCTTTTTCAACCTGAAAAGCGTTGTTACTGTGATTAGACTAGAATTAGCTGAGCATTTATCCTTTTTAATTATATAAGGTTTATATTAATGATTGTATAAAATTCATCAATCATTTTTTAAATAGAGAGAAGCAGACATGTTGTTATATTTTTATGACATTAGACACAGTGTGTGTTTCATTCAAGTACAAAAAAGATCTATAAAATCCTTTTCAAAGATGTGGAGGGTATTACAGTTGGTAGTGGCCAATGGAGGGAAAGCCCCAGTTCTACCAACCACAAAATGATGGAATTTTAGAGCATTGATTATCAGTGTCATGAGCTTTGCGTTGTATATTTATAAAAATCCTGTTTTTCTAACTTATCCACTTCTTTAACTATTTTCAGTGCTGGAGAGGAAGATCTCGATGAGGAGACCCAGAGAAGAACTGATAGAGAAAGGAGTGCTCAAGGAAATCTCAGAGAATGGTATGCCCTTTCATATATACAGATCTGGAAAAAAAAATGAAGAGACAACTTCGGTTTCTGAATCAGTTTCTCTGATTTTGCTATTTATAGGTATATGTTTGAGTAAAATCAACATTGTTGTTTTATTCTATAAACTACAGAAAACATTTATTCCAAATTTCAAATAAGAATATTGTCTTTTAGAGCATTTATTTGCAGAAAACGCAAAATGGCTGAAATAACAAAAAAAGATTCAGGTGCTTTCAGAATTCAAATAATGCAGAGAAAACAAATTCATATTCATAAAGTTTTAAGAGTTCGGGAATCAGTATTTTGTGGGATACGAGTGTTTTTAAATCACAGTTTTCAGACATCTTGGCATGGTCTCCTCCACCAGTCTTACACACTGCTTTTGGATAACTTTATTCCACTTCTGATGCAAAAAATTCAAGCAGTTCAGCTTGGTTTGATGGTTTGTGATATTCCATTATATTTTAGAGATTTTCAATTTGGTAAAATCAAAGAAACTCATCATTTTTAAGTGGTCTCTTATTTTTTTCCAGAGTTGTGTATATATGTTCTCAGGAATCAGAGATGCTTTAGGTTTTATATGCTATTATAACATTTTCGTTCTTTTGTATTATAGAGAGTAATGACATAAAAGCTCCATCAGTGAAAAATGGCCACACAGCACCTATATCAGGGGACCGGGGGCCAGACACAGGATCAGAGGTCAGGGGCCCCACGCGGCGGCCGCAGCCTGATGACAGAAAGAGCGCCCTGGCACCAGAGGCTGATCGCAGGAGCCGGGCGCCATCTGACGTGACGCGTAACCGCCAACCTCTGGACGTGGACGCGCGCACTCGCATGCCCTCGGACTCAGACCGCCGCAGCCGGCTCGAGTCAGATAACGTGAAACGAACGTCCTCTTTACTGAGAGAGAGACAGGGACAGGACGACGGCAGGTACCGTGAACGAGGAACGAGGGATGTAAGAGGGGATCGGAGAGACGAGAGAGACAAGAGAGACAGGAGGGATGAAAGAATGGAACGTGAGGACAAGGAAAGGAGAGACAAAGAGGAGTGGGAGAGGCGAGACGGACGAGGGGATCGGGATGAACGGAGAGACGACAGAGACCGGAAAGAGGACAGGGATCGAAAAGACAGAAGAGATGATCCACCACCACCGCGGCGAGACGATCGAGACAGGAGGCCGGAGAGCGAATGGAGGGAAGACAGGGAAAGACGAGAGGAGAAAGAGAAGAGAGAGGAGCGAGAAAGACGAGAGGAGAAGGATAGGTGGGACGAGCGAGAAAGGAGAGACAGAGAGGAGCGACTGAAGAGAGAGGAGAGGGAAATTAAAGAAGAGAGAGAGCGGAGAGAAGCCAGAAGGCCGGAGCCGGTGAAGCAGGTTTCAGATGGGAGGATAGTCAGGCCTCACTCAGAGGTAGACCGCAGGAGCACACTGCCGCGATGCTCACCTTCTGAGGAAGACCCAAGGGCACGAACAGGTAAAGCACTAAAATACACACTCGTTTTTAAACCAATGATTTCCTGGTTTTTGTTCTGTAGTGGAAGACTTTTAAAGGTATGGTCAGCAAACTATATGCTGCATTGGTTGTGTACTGCTTATAATATCAGCTATTGGGTAGTTCTAACCTAAATAGATCAATCTAATCCTAAACGAATCCTTTCCTAAATACTAAACTAGCCCTGTACTGACTCTATACTAACCCTAAAGGCCCTTTTCTCATCTTTTTAGGATGTAAAAAAATCTGATACAATTTTTATCAACAAAATTTTTCGTAAAAGAAAAGAGTTTCTGGAACGTTTCTGAACATAAACAGACTAGGTTGCTCCAAGATAAACTTTACAAAACGACTAGATGAAGGGATATATGCTCCTCATCCCCCAGCCATTTAGCTCTGCTCAAATGAGCTCATTTCTGATTGGTCAGCCTGATTTTAGCGCATCTGACTCCACAGAAAATCAAACGCACACAGTTTTGGAGCACACAGTGTCACAGTCCTAACTGATCCTAACGGTAACTCTAATCTAAATGGTTAAATGTACTGTCATCGCCTGTACTGTACTGTCTGTCATCGCCTACAAGGTGATGACAGTACAGGCTCCTTCCTACCTGCACTCGCTCCTGAAGGCTTACGCTACCTCCCGGCCGCTGCGCTCCTCCAATGAACGTCGCCTCGCTTTGCCAAACACTCACACAAAGCAATCCAGACTGTTCTCATACAGAGTTCCCCAATGGTGGAACAAACTACCTTCTACTACCAGATCAGGAGAATCTCTCGCTATCTATATTTAAGAAACTCCTGAAGACAGAGCTCTTTAAAGAGCACTTAATCTCCTAACACCTCTAACAAACTAACTAATTCTAACCTCATCTCCTTCTTCCTCTTCTCTACTCCTCTATCCCATTATTTCCCTCTGACCTCCTTAAGGCCCTATCTATAGATGCTTTATTTTTAACTTCTATTATTTTTGTACTTAACCTCTTCTATTATTTGCACTTCAATATTGTAAGTCGCTTTGGACAAAAGCGTCTGCCAAATGTAATGTAATGTAATGTAATGTAAATATATTCCTAAACTAATCCTTTACTAATCCTAAACCAGCCTTGAGTCCATGCTAACCTTAAAGGCCTTTTTCACACCTTTTTAAACTATTAAAAAACTAAATGTTTAAAGTCTAAAGCTAAAGTTAAAATGTCTAAAGCTACAAATGTTTTCGTAAGAGAAAATAGTTTCTGGATCTTGGCTGAACATGAACAGACTAGGATGAATCTAGATAAACTTGACTAGATGAAGAGGTATATATACGTCATTCCCCAGCCATTTAGCTCTGCTCTGGAATATATTTAATATCTGCAGTTGTTAGCTTCTCGCTAACATAACTGGTGCAGATTGAGGTTCATTTATTTGGTACGAAGCCATGACTAAACAGCACTCTGCTCAAAAGAGCTCATATTTGATTGGTCAGCCTGATTTTACTGCATCTGAAAATCAAACGGGTTCAGTTTTAAAAATGCATGTAGCTTGTAGTCCAAAGTCAGTGCAGTGTTTTTCGGAAAATCTTACAGCACTTCATACATATGACATCTTTTATGAAGATGAGGATTTCATTTTCCAGCAGGATTTGGCGCAGTGTTGCCCACACTGCCAAAAGTACCAACTGGTCTTATATAATATTCTAATTTTCTGAATGAATGAATTACTGAAATAAAGTAACTTTCCAGTGATATATATATTTTTTGAGATGTATGTGCGTCATTTCCCAACCATCCAGCTTTGCCCTTGAATGTGTTTATTTAATTCCTGCCATTTTATAGTCAGTGTGTTAATCAGAGTATAAGCTTCTCGCTAATGTTGCTGCTGCACATTCAGGCTCATTTGTTTGTTACGCAGCCATGACTAAGTAGCACTTGGCTCAAAAGAGCTCATATCTGATTGGTCAGTCTGATTTTAGCGCATCTGATTCGGGTTCTGTTTTTAAAATGCATGCAGCGCCACAGTCCGTCAGTTTTGGATTCAGTCCAGAAGTCATCATTAATATACAGATTTGTTTTAAAACTTGAATTAAAAATTGGATGCAGTGTGAAAGGGCCTTAACTCTTGCTCATAACCCTAAACTGATACTAAAACTAATATGTTAAACTAATCTCTAAACTAACTCTTACCTTAGTAACAAGCTGTATACTAATCCTGCTTGTAAAACTCAATGTAAACATAAACTAGGCCTAACCTTAGTTCCTAACCCTAGATTAAGCCTGACTGATGAAACTAAACCCTAGTCCAAACCCTACAATAACCCTTGTATAACTTGCCAAATTAACCCTGTACTAACCTCAAATAAACCTTAACTGAAAACCCAATGTTAACCCTGACTGGTAAAACTAAATTATTATAATATTGGAAAACTTTCACTACAGGTTTCTATAGGAAATGTTTATATTTAAGCTGTTTAATGCTGCTTAGATCTTAACCACGAGGAACAGCTTATCTCAGCTCTATTTACCTCACAGAACAAAGCAGTATATGTGCTTCAGCTGACTTGTACACACATGCTCAGTCATTTTAAAGGGCTCATTTCATACAGTTTAATATAGTGGTTAATATTTAAACACAGCACAAAGAAAGACTAAATCATTGTCTAAATCATTGCATGTAAAAGAAATATTGTTTAAAAAAAATGATACAGTATTATAAAGTATTGATATTTTCATACACCCATAACAAATATGGTGTTTGATTAAATATACAATGGCTAAATGTATTTTATTGAGATTTTTAGGGATAGACCAACACAAAGTAGCACATAAATTTTAAGTGGAACCATGAAGCCGTATAGGGGATCACAGCAAACATGTGGAAGAAAGTGATACGAGACTTTTTTTTTTTTTTTGCCTAAATTTAAATCACTGTGTGTGGTGAAAAATTGACGCTGCTCATCACCTGAACTTACTTATCACCCACTGTGAAACATGGTGGTGGCAGCTTCAGGCTGTGGGGATGCTTTTCTTCAGCAGGGACAGGGAGGCTGATCAGAGTTGATGGGATGATGAATGGAGCTAAATACAGGGCAATCCTGGAAGAGAAAATCTGTTGAAAGCTGCAAACGAATTGAGACTGGGAAGGAAATTGACCTTCCAGCAAGACAATGACCCTAAACATACAGCCAGAGCTACAGTGGAATGATTTAGATTAAATAATAGTCATGTATTAGTATGGCCCAGTCAAAGTCCTAAAGAACTAAATCTCATTGAGCTTCTGTGGAAAGACATGAAAATTGCTGTTTACAGACGTTTTCCATTCAACCTGGCTGAGATTGAGCTGTTTGTATTGAAGAATGAGCAAAAATCTTATTCTCTAAAAATAGCCCCATTCTGCATCACAAATATGTGCTACTTTGAGTTGGTCTGTCACAGAGTTTGTACAGTCATGAAAAATCTGGAAAAGTCATGGAATTTAAAAATAGCAATTTCCAGGCCTGGATATGTTTTGGAAAAATAAAAATAATAGAAAGTTTTGGAAAAATTCCATCATGGAAATTTGCATCTATCAACGGAGAAAAGCTATTTTGAGCTAATAAATACATCAGTTCAGATTTAATTCAGTGATTTAGCTCTACACAATGGAGCTCTCAAGATTTGATTATTAATTTTATTGATAAAAAAATTGTCAACATTGCTTGAAGATTTTTTTTTTGTCAAATTATTTTAGTCTTAGTGTAATCAATTTTGTTTATAGTTTTAGTTAATTTTAGATTTTCTTTTCCCTGTCTGTACTGATGTTTTAACAATCGTATGGTGATGAAAATTTGCCTTGAAGGCATGAGAAAGTCATGGAAAAGTCCTGGAACTGTCTTGTAGGGGTGGGCAATATTTTATCGTGTGCAATATATCGTGACACAGAAATATCATGATATTAAAAATCCATATTGTGATAATAGGGATGTTCTGTCTTGAAAAAAAGTCTATTATTTACTGTGAAGCTTTAAGTGTATTTTTTGTATAATTGTTTTAGTTTGCAGTTTATATGCATGCACTAAATATTCTGTTTTTTTGCTGTATTATATTATTTTTTGCTATATTATTTATTTAGCCACATTATGATTATACTGTTATATTTTATTATACTTTATTATACTATTATACCATATTCCTGAAATTAATCAATTATTTTTCTGTTTTCCTATATCACCAAGTATATCGTTATCGCAAAAATACCCTGAAATATTGTGATATTATTTTAGAGCCCTATTGCCCACCCCTAATGTCTTGGATAAAAACCGTATAAACCCTGTGCCAATTAAAATCTCAATATAATACATTTAAGTTTGTGGTGTACAAAATTCGAAAAATCTCACAGGGTATGAATACTTTTGCAAACAGTAAACAGAATGTTTTGGAACTACTGAAACAATTATTTATAGCAATTCATTACCAAATTTATCATGATTTGGGCCCTTTAATATGCACTGTTTGCACATGCACCTCCTGTGTTATCTCCTGTGACTGTGCTTTGTGTTGCTCATGTGGTGTGTTTCTCTGTGTACATGTTTGTTGTGTGTTGTGTGTCTACATGCATGTTTGTGACCTTTGACCCTGTGTTAGGGTCGGTTGGTGTGCGCTTCCCTCCCATCCCTGAGCCCAACCCGGCGTACGTCCCCCTCAAAGAGCCACAGCCTCCCGCTAAACAAGCCATCCTCCCTCCAAAATGGCTGATGGCCTCCGAGCCCGGCCCTGCCTCGTCTTCATCGTGCTCTTCATCGGCGTCGTCCGCCTCATCCACATCATCTTCATCCTCTGCCCCCCCAATCGCTAAACCCCCTCCCCGGACTGTGTCGCTTATTGTAGATGACTCATCTCGTCAGAGCCCAGTTCCCCCAGTGAAGCCAGGAGGCCAGGATGTTCCTCCGGCTGTCCCTAGTCATGCTGTACCTCCTGCTCCCCCTGCTGTTGCTGCTCCCCCTGCTGTCCATCCTACCCCTGCTGTCCCTGTTGTTGCCCCTGTTGTTGCCCCTGTCATTGCTCCTGCTGCCCCTGCTGCCTCTACTGCCTCAACTGCTCCAGCTGCCCCTGTTGTAGCTCCTAAGCAGCCCCCTGTGCCCCCTCCTAAACCCACCAACCGCAACAGTAACCCCTCACTGCAAGGTAAGTCTTGTCCGCTAATGCTATTTGTGTTTGTTGTGTGTGGTATTGTGGGCTAATGGTTGAGCATAGTGCCTTTAATTGCATTCACAATGATGATATTGATATTAATTAATTATCCAAGAAGGAACCAAACCACTGCTTTACAGGAACAACAAAGCGCAATACATTTACTTCAGATAGTGCTATTTTATCTATGCATTTACTTAAGCAGTTCTGGTTAAATATGGGTTTACTTTAGTAATTCTATTTTTGGTATGAATTTACTTCAGCAGTGCTGTTCTAGTCACATATTTAGCTAGCTAGCTACTTCAGCAGTGCTATTTCAAGCATAAATGTACCTCAGTGGAGCATATACTAATCATAAAATTCCCAAGTAGGAATCAAACCACTGCTGTTCAGCGTCAACAAAGCACAATACATTTTCTTCCGATAGTGCTATGTTAATTGTGTTTACGTCAGCAGTTCTGCTTTAATAATGTTTTTTTTCTTCAGCAGTGCTATTGTAATTATACATTTTCTTTCTTTAGCAGTGATTTTCTAGTCACAGATTTAGCTAGCTAGCTACTTCAGCAGTGCAATTTCAGTCATAAATGTACCTCAGTAGAGCCTTTACTAATCATAAATTTACCTCAACAATAAGAGAAAGTTATACTGAATAGTATGTGTTATCCATGCTCATGTCTCCTGGTAATAGCCCTTTTTTTCAAGTATGAATCAAACCGCTGCTTTGCAGAGCTGACGATTTATGGGGCTAATAAATCACAATATATTTACGTTAACAGTGCTGTTTTATTTATGTATTTTCTTCAGTGGTTCTATTTTTAATTATGGGTTTACTTCAGTAGGGATGTTCTAGTCACAGATTTGGCTAGCTAGCTACCTTTAGCAGTGCAAATGCAGTCATAAATGTACCTCAGTAGAGCTTTTTCTAATCCTAAATGTACCTTAACAATGCTACTCAAGTCATGTGTGAAGGAAATACAAACAGAGAAAAGCAGCCATACTTTTGGAAAAATAAACAGTTGCTAAGGTCAAATAAGCTCAGCAAACATTACTGTTCTTGCCATGTACAGCTCGGGTCTTTCAGATGAAAAACTAAAAGCCAGTTTTCAAAGAGGTAGAAAACTGAGTAAACTGTAACCTTTTTATGATGAATGATACTGAATATTATGTTATTTATGCTTGTGTAACTTGGTAATTGCGCTTTTCCAAGTATAAATCAAACCACTTCTTTGTAGAGCCGTTGATTCCTTTGCAGGGCCAATAAAACACAATAACATTTACCTCAACAGTGCTATTTTAATTATGCATTTACTTCAACGGTTCTATTTTAATTATGGGTTTTCTCCAGTAGTTCTATTTAAAGTATAAATTTACTTCAGCAGTGATGTTCTAGTCACAGATTTAGCTAGCTAGCTACCTCAGCAGTGCAATTTCAGAGAAACCTATCATTGCTTTTGGTAAACAAACAGGTGCTAAGGCCAAGTAAGCTCAGCTGACATTACTGTCCTAGCCCTATACAGCTCGGGTCATTCAGATGAAAAACCAAAAGCCTGTGTTTAAACTGGTAGATAACTGAGTAAACTGATACCTTGCATGATAAATGATACGGAATAGTATGCGTTATCCATGATCATGTAACCTTGTAATTGTGCTTTTTCGAGTATGAATCAACCCACAGCTTTGTAGAGCCAGTGATTCCTTTACAGGGCCAACAAAGCACCTTAACAGTGCTATTTTAAGTATGAATTTACTTCAGCAGTGATGGTCTAGTCAAAATTTTAGCTAGCTAACTTCCTCGGCAGTGCTATTTTAGTCCTAAAAATTGCACTCAGCAGTGAATTTACTATTCATAAATATACCTCAGCAATGCTGCTCAAGTCACATGTGAACAAAATTCAGACAAAGAAAGTAAGGTGTACTTTTGGTAAACAAACGTGTGCTAAGGCTAAGTTAGCTCAGCTAACATTACTGTCCTAGCCTTATACAGCTTGAGCCTTGAGTCAGTTTTAAAGGGGTAGAAAATGATAGAAACGGATACCTTGCATGATAAGTGATGCTGAATGCTGTATTTTTTATTTATGGCATGGTGAGGTCAGTGTAAAAATGAACTTAAACCGGTCGTTTTTCAGCTCTCCCTACTCTATCACTGTCTGATGGTGCTGTATCCAAAATCCTAAAGTTACTTCAATGTTAATTGTTCGGTTTAGTTGTTTAACTGCAAATTACTTTTGTTATTTTCTGGTTGCCACATTCTCTGTGCATCCATAGTTTAAGCCAGACCGGTTTAGATCCTGGAGATTTAAAGTGGGAAAGTGAGGCATCTGATTGAAGACAGAACATTTAAGAACGTTTGAGAGTAAAAGTAAAGAAAAACGGTTGTCAGAGATGTCTAGCAACACGCTTTCTCCATGGTGGTGTTTGAAGACCTGATGATAAGCAGCTTACGTAAGCAGTTTTATGATGGTAGTGAAGAAAGGAGTCAGGTCCTGAGAGAAGAAGATATTGAGCAGGACGGGATGGATGGAAGGGGTGTGATTGATTCCAGGGGGCAGGACTACTGGTGTTAGAAAAAGATGAAGTGTGTTAAAGCATAAAGCAGGAGGAAGGATAGAAACTGATAGGAGTGGAGGGAGTTCAGAGCTTCCTGAAGCTTGTTAAATTTCTGCCTAAAGAACGTGACAAAACCAGATTTAGATGGTGGGGTTAGGGAGAGTTTAGGAGAGAGGAAAATGGAAAAGGAAGATTATTTATAACATGTATAAAAGTATATCTGAATATAGTTCTCATTGTATCATTTTGACTTTACAGTAGTTCTCAAAAATAATTAGGATTGTTTTAAATAATATTGTGGTCAATAAGAGTGAGTAACAGGGATGCATGGAGATGGACAAATTAGTGTATTTGGAGATATCGATACTGATTGCCAAATGATAACCGCTAGAAGCTTATATAACGTTACTGTAATTCACTTTTTAAAATCTACTACATTGATATACACTGTTCAGCTATGAACACTTACAGTAAAAGCCTGTGATTTCCAGTTCAGAACTGTATTGTGGAGCTCGGAGTATCATTAGCTTTAGTCTTTTCTAGCTTTAGCCGATACTCAATGTACTGGTCTAAGTGATGTACTCTTAAGAGGATTTTCTGGTTAGTGGTGTTAACCTTCCATGGAGGAAGTGGAGTAATAGCTTTTGAATCAGACACAATAATACCTCTAGGCTGGAATCTAAAAGCACAGAGGATTTCAACACTTGCATTAACAGTCTTCTGCGGTCATGAGTAAGGTTCTTGTATTGCAGACAAACAGTTAAACGAAAAGCTGAAAGTTTCTGTGACTGCCGGGCCTTGGAGAACCATGCAAAATACGGATTGTATAATCTGATCCAAGAGTTTTCTAGAAATTGTTTTTGTTTTTGCTGAAAATCTGGCAATACTAATCGAGGCCAGCGCTAGAACCTTTCCTTTTCTGTCTTCTATAACCTTTTTGTAATTCGCTTTTTAAAATCAACTAGATGGATTGACACTGTTAATCTCTGAGCCCTTTCTGCAAGAGCCTGTGAATTCCTGTTCAGAACTGTACTGTGAAGCTTTAGTGTTTTCTAGCTGTAGCCAATACTTATGATGTACTCTTAAGAGGAGTATCCAGTTAGTGATGTTAAACTTACATAGAGAAAGCGGAGTATTAACTTTTGAATCATACACAGTAACACATCTAGGCTGGATCTGCAACCTTAGCAGTCTTGCGCAGTCATGAGGAAGGGTCTTTTATTGCTGTCAAGCAGTTAAATGAGAAGCTGAAAGTTTCTGTGACTGCCGGTCCTCGGAGAACCCTGCAAAATAAGGGTCAAATGATCTGATTAGCCATTAGCCAAGGATTGGGTTAAAATAATTGTTTGTTTTTTTTTTCCTGAAAAAAAAAAAAAAGATTGATTCTTCCATCTCTAGATATAAGCATCCATTAATACTGAGGCACAATGTATGAAGCAAGTTTTGTCACCAGCACTGATTTAAAGCAGCATTATGTGGGAATTGGCCTAGAATTCTTTAAATGTATTAATATGATATATGTCTTGGCTTTAAAGCAGCAGAATGAGAGATATCTTAAATAGTATTACTGTTATAGTGCCAATGCAGAGCTTCTCAGAATTCTTTTGTGTATTTATTGAGCTCTACAACATCTGAGATTCATTGGAACATTGGAACCTTCCTTTGATGTGGTTCTGTTTAGTATTAAATATACTTTTTAAGATTATGCAAGCCTGGAATGCAGGTGCTGCCAATGCAGTTGGCAGACAGTCAGTTTCATCGGCTGCAACAGTGATTTCAGGAATTCCTCTTCCACAGTGTAAGTTTCATCCGTGGAATTTGGCCCCTTCAGTAGAAAGTGTACTTTTCCTGTGAAGTGAGCTGAAAGATATGGCTAAAATACCCCCTATCTCTTCAGCCACAGAGATCACTGTTAGACTCTTCAGCTATTCAGACTGGATTTTGTGCAGCTCTGTTGGTAAAAGGGTTTGACATGCAGACTAAAACGCGGTTTGATGGGGAAATTGTAGTCTCTAATTGCATTTCTCCTGACTTTGTCTTGTCCTGTGGAAGCTAGAGGATACTGCAGTGACCTTCGGGATATGCATGCTTTGTGTTCAGCTTCTGCCAGAGTCTGTTAATAAAAAGTATTGTAATTAGGGTTGGACCTAGCAGTGTTTTTGGGGGTTGATTCTGATCACAAATCGAAATTGCGCTTGATCCTTTTAGAAACATTTCATGCAAAATATCAAACAGACACCAATTTATTATTTTTTTTATTTTATTATTATTATTTTTTTTTTTAATTGACCTTTTCGGTACTCCATAGTACTGAGAAATTTTTTGATGCAGTGCGTTTTAATACCCAGCCCTGCTTAAAAGGTCATACAAATCTTCAATTAAACTAAGTAAAACCTGCAAGAACCCTGATATACTATATGCCCAGTTTTTTTTTTTTTATTGGACTGTCAACATTTACACAACGTTAATGCATGCAGTTAAACTGGAAATGTTTTTTAATGCAGAATAATTATGTGACAAAATTGAGTCTAGACATTTTATTTACCGATATAAAAATTCAACGCTTACTGTTCAAGGTTCAGAAGGTAGATTATCTTTTATTTTTGCTGAAGTTTATGCTTTTATGTTTTCCACCTTACTCTCTCTCTCTCTCTTTTTCCCCCTTCTTCTCTCTCTATCTCATTCTGTTTTTCTTACTCTCAATTTTCTCTCTCTCTCTCTCCCTCTGTCTCTCTCACACTTACATGGTCATGCACTGGAAACGCAACACAGCTGATGGCATGTTTCCTCTTTTCAAGCTGTTTTGTGTGGAATATGGAGCTACACTATAATTTATTTTTACTTTTAGTTCAACTCAGTAACTCAGCACAATATAATATTCTAGTTTTAAAATCATCAAAACCCTGAGATATTACAATACAGTAAAACTACCCTGAGATATTATGATACAGTAAAACTACCCTGAGATATTATGATACAGTAAAACTACCCTGAGATATTACGATACAGTAAAACTACCCTGAGATATTACGATACAGTAAAATTACCCTGAGATATATACAGTAAAATGAATCTTGCCTGTCAGGTTTAAATATCACACTACACCAAAAATACATTTAAATACCATACTTAAAAAATAATAATAATCATACTTTTGTCCATGATTTAGTCACATAATATGTTGTTGTGATAACACAATTACGTTTCAAGGGATTGTCACTAATAATACAAATCAAAAATTATTTTATTCACGTTTAAATACCCTTTATCGGTAGCTTAGTCTTGAGGAAGAAGAATTTATTGTGTTTAATCGTATCATTCAATTGTGATTTATTTATTTTTAATCAATTAAACACCACATAACACCATTAAGAAACTACTGTACTGTAAGAGAGACGGGGTAATCATGTAAGAGAGGAGACAGTGTGTTGGATGAAGAGTCTGTGTATGAATGTGTGTATGTAAATGAATATGTTTATATGACTGTGTATATGAATGTGTGTGTGAGAGAGGGAGAGTGTGTGTATATAAAAAGAGCAGGTGTGGGCTTGTCTGTGGAATGTTTGCGCTGAGAAGCTGCTGGGCTGGCTCTGTTCACGTCTCCTGCACACACCTGCTGATAGAGCTGTGCTGTGTGAGAGTTGGACGGGTTTATGTCTTGTGTCACAGCATGTTATCACTGTGCTAGTGTGTGACCTGTGCTACACCACAGGCTAAAACTGTTACACCTACCAACACCTACCAACTGACACACTCACCGCTCTGTTGCTTTTTCCTCAGAACGCTCAGAAGTGTAGCACATTTAGACCAGTTTATTGTGAAGCTTGACTCATAATTATGCAAAATGCAAAAATATTAATTGGTGTTTATTGTGTTTCTTGATTCTGGTGGAGCAACTTTCCAGCCAGATGACTCACCCAGTTAATCCGCCCAGATGTAGATTAACAGTAATACAAGTAATATAACATAATCACTGTAATTTAATAGAACTAGCATATAATCAAGTTCACTCTGTTAAAAAAAAAAAACAGACTAATCTATACATCAGTTCCGTTACAGCTTCATATACATGTTTGAGTAAAATATAGTGTTTATAGCTACTTAATAGAAAGTTTCAGGGCCAATAGTTTGGTTTTTTTTTTTTTTTGGCTCAGTGCAGTGGATATGATGTAGCCTATATTGGAATATGAATTTTTGTTAATATCGCAGGACCATATCTTTAACTGCCTTTAGCCTTTAGCTGTCCGTACATGACACGACTTTGGAAAGACTCTGAAAAGCCTTTTAACAGACTAAAGTCTGACCCCCTCTCACATCTAAAGACTCGTCACAGACTTTTTACCCACAGGATAAGATTTCACAAAGACTGAGGATCAGTGCTTTGGGTGGAGTTATATGCAATACATATTACATATTTAGTTACAAATATTGTGTATATTAATACTGTGATTTATTAGAGACTCACAACGTTTGTCCCCATCAACAGTTTTTTTTTTTCTGCCACACTGTTAGTTCTTGATATTTTTTAATAGAATACATTCTGTGTTCATCTGTGCCTTTAAGCTTCATAATACCCCCTTTTTTGCTACAACTTTGTAAAGCAACGAATCACAGTTTCACTGCTGTACAATTCCCTTTGTTTTAGATATGTTTTAGAAAATTCTTGTAAAAAGTGTATTTATTAAACTTTGTATTAAAAATAATACTTCACAATAAGACAAACATTAAATATAATGACTTTAAAGTGCTACCTGTGTTTAAAATACTGTACATATTAAAGTAAGAACCATATAAAGCATATTAAGCATATATTTTTTAAATCATTTGTACGTGAACAGTCACGTGAAATATATGTATTCTTGCCTCTTCCTGTAGCTCTCCTATTGGTTGTTGGCATTGTTCACGTCACTATTTGGGAGTCTCAAGACTTAATAATATTTAATAAATAATATTAAACATGGTTGATATTATCGAGGAGCAAGGACGCAAACCCAACTGACTAAAACTTTTACTCCTAACCACTTACACTAAACGATCGAAATGACGTGACCACAACTCGACTGCAGCTCGACTCTATCCAAACTCAAATTTTGGTACCTGAAAAAACATTGTCTCCAGAACGTTTTGTACCCAAAACATTTTCATCTCCAAAAATGTTGGTACCTGAAAACACTTCGTCTCCAAACATTTTCGGACCCGAAAAAATATTCGCCACCAAAAAAATTTCGGACCCGAAAAAATTTTGTCTCCAAAGATTTTCAGACCCGAAAAAATTTTCATCATCAAAATTTTTCAGAATGTTTTATTTTATTTATTTTTTTTCTCCCCGACTGGCTGGCATTAATTGATTTTGTAGAGGTGCTAAGCTCTTTTTTACTGCTTTTCCTTTATTCTGCTCCACGTTGTCCCAAACCACCTGAATTGGGTTTATATATATATATATATATATATATATATATATATATATATATATATATATATATATATATATATATATATATATATTAATGAGAATGTGTGCTACTGTAAAATGTGTAATTGTGTGATAAAAAAAAATATATTTTTTTGGATTTCACCCCACATTGGCTCTCAGTGGATATAATTGGCATTACACACACACACGTTATTCAATGAGAGGAAAAAAAAAAACATACACCTGATTCATTATACAGTGTTTATTACAGCAATTTGATTATGGTAAAATATCTAACATGTAGTTACAAGGTTACAGTGTCTGTTAAAGGATTAATAACTGTCTCATGACTGGAACCAGCTGTTAGTGATCACACAGTAAGAGAGAGTAAAGAGAGTTACTTTTTGGCTATTATAATGTATTTGGCACATTTTGCGGTTAAGTATGAAAACAGTGAGTATTTTTAGTAGTGAAGTTTCAGTTCATTGCCTGATACATGATCAACTCGTCAGTGTGATGATGTGTCTGGTCTTGAATAGAAATCTAATTTCAATAGGATCATTCCAAACTTGTAGGACTGCATTCCAAGAGTGAGTGACTGAAGCTACTCTGAAGACAGAAAGCAGTCTAGTTCCAGTTTATTATATGCTGAGATATATCACATACTTTGTATCTGTATTTACCATATTTGTCACACTATAAGAAGCACTGGATTATAAGGCAAATTATGCAACACAGAGACAAAACTGTGAGAAAAAAAAGTCAAGTGTTTATTTGTGTGAGCAAAGTGCTTCTGTTTATTTACAGTAAGCAAAGCTTTCTGGATTTCCACTAAGGCTGGATGCAGCAGCATTAGTATTAGTTGCTAAATGCTAGTGCTAACCACAGTTAGCGCTAGTAAATTATATCCAACAGTGCTATACTGAGAAGCGGGCGATATTAGTTAGCGGTTCGTCCCACGTAGCTTGTTTTAACACAGCAAACACGCAGGCTACAGTCCAATATACTCGCTAGTGCTTAGCGTGGTTAGCGGCTAATGCTAATGCTGCTCCAGTCTCTGTGCTGGAGAACTAAACTGAAACTCCTATATAACACTGTACTTCAGCAGAGTAGCTTTACTGCTTTTTAAAACCTGACCGGTAAAATTTATACATAAGGAGCATTGGATTATAAGGCACACTGCTGATTTTTGGAAGAATTATAGGATTTTAAGAGTGCCTTATAGTGCAAAAAATACAATATATCATATTCTTCTACTCAATGCCAGATTTTTTTTTACATTTGTCTATTATTCTCTTGTTTTTACACACAGTTTGGATAGCCTTACCTCTGCAATAGCTATTTATTTCTGTTGTCAATTTCTTTATTCGGATTTGCTGTCAGGGCTATAAAGATGTGAGAGTCTCTCATTTTACAGTTTTTCACTTGTTTCCATGATGTGAATCTAGTAGCTGTTCTTGATATTGTGTCAGCATTTATGAATTATGAATGGACCAATAGAAATTATCCAGTTCCTGCAAAAAAAAGTTGTCCTTTTAGAGATGGTTGAAGAGGTTTTTGCATGGTAGTGATGATAAGAATCTGGAGGGTGACACATTTTTTTCACAGTTCTCAAAATGTTTGAGAAATTAAATTAGAAAATAGTTTATTAGGTATCTTGAGTTTTGATTTGTAATGTGTTTCTGCCTTAAATTACACTTAATACTTTTAGTTACCGCTTCTAAAGCTTTTTTTTTTTTTTTGCACCGATAGGAACTTTTCTCTGAGCTGTGGATT
Source organism: Astyanax mexicanus (assembly GCF_023375975.1). Classification (NCBI taxonomy): domain Eukaryota; kingdom Metazoa; phylum Chordata; class Actinopteri; order Characiformes; family Acestrorhamphidae; genus Astyanax; species Astyanax mexicanus. Next base: position 20,645,802 of record NC_064410.1, read on the forward strand.
GATTGTGCCGTTTCATTTGTCTATTTTTTGAGTGAATAATTGCTGTTTGCTGTTGTTTTTCTATTTTACTCTGATTAAAACGCTTAGTGAGGAACAGCAGCAGGAGCTCCTCAGATTAAAAAAAATAAAGCGTTTGACTCCACAGAGCTGAGCTATCGTTATTCCAGTGTAAAAGCTTGTTATGCCAACTGGCTATAGTGTTAGCTAGCGAGGTGTATCTGTTTCTTTGGCGGTGCTGTTCTACACAGTGCTCCACAGTGCCTCTAGTGGCATGGCGGTTTGTGAAAAATAAATGCATAGCGTTTTTTTATTTCCTCTGCGGTATACCAGATGAACCGGTATACTGCCCAGCATTACAGTGTAGGATACGTTCAAAGTTGATTAATTTAACGCAGGTAACACAAAACATAATGGCACAAAAATCAAAACTCAAGATGCCTAATGAACTATTTTCTAATTTCATTCTCTGCACTCTGTAAACTCTAACTGAATCAGATCATGGAAAGTCCTAGAAGTTCCAGAGAGAGTACAGACTCTACTTCCAGTGCCTGGAGAGCAGAAGTGTACTGATCTGAGCTTGACCATGTGGAGTGTTCGCAGTAGTGGTGGTCTATAAATGGCTTAATACTCAAGTGGCTTGGGTGTCCGTCCACACAAAGTCCTCAAATGCTGGCAGCAGCTGTGTGCCTCGCCCTCAATATGCCCTTGACAGACCGGGGGCTTGGCTCTGTATCAGGCAGTGAGTCTTTAAAGAGAACTGAGCTTTCAATTCCAGCATTGTTCCATGCTACTGCTGAAATGCTCCTGACTTACACTTACTATACTGTGTGTGATGGAAGTGTAGTGAGACTGGCTTTTAAAAAATATACAGTCAAGCTCAAGTACATTAACATGATGGATGTGAAATGAAGTGTAGACGTAATCAAAGCTTTAACTGAAATTAAATTAAAGTTCAATTAAAGCATGTAATATGGCATATTTATCTATTCTTTTATTATCTATCTTTAAAAAATTGCCTGGCTTATCTGCTTTGTTGTAAGGAGAATAGCATCACCTTCGCTGCATTGCCCTGCATGCAGACAGAACAATGTTTGCATAATGACCTACGCTGTGACTGATACTACACTGTAATCTGAGGCAAAAAAAATGGATAGACTGGACTTTATCTTCATTAAAGTTTTTTTTTTTGTTAAGATGGATGGATGGATGGATGGATGGATGGATGGATAGATACTTTATTGATCCTGAAGGAAATTTAGCAGCCAGTAGCAGTTACACAACACAGTAGAAACAAACAATATACAGTAGAAACAAACAAACAGTGTAGTACAAAAAGAGAGCACAGTGAGGGATATAAGACTCTAAATTATAACACTCTAAACTATAACACTCTAAACTGAGACTTAAAAATATATACATAAATATATAAATACAAAAACTATACAAAGTGTGGAAGTAATCAGTCGTAGATATAAGGTAGTGCAGTAGCAGAATAAATTAAGTATAGTAGATAGCAGGTATCAGCAGATATGACAAATACTAAACATAAACCTGTGCAAGTATTGTATTTGTTAGGTGCGTAGTGTAGTGTCCAGGAGTGCAAATGTACAGGATGTACAGTAAAGTGACAAGTGTCCACGGGTGTGTCCCTGGATATTCCCTAATAAATCCTCTCCCCTCATTCCCATCACCCCCCAGCTGCAACGTTACATAGACATTCTAAAGCTCATCCTCCTCCATACTGGACCAGCTGGAGACAGCAGGCAGAACACAGCATATACCTCTCTCTACCCAGCTACCTGTGCCGCCGGGGCCAACCGCCCTGCCCAGGTGCCAGCCTGCCTCCTGGCGCGTGTGTGCCTGTCAATAACGGCTAAGAGACTCCATCCGCTGACCGTGCATGAATCACAAAGAGCCTGTTCCAAAATGTGGCAGAAGTTCATCCATTACTACATTCCTCTCTTTTAGTAGCCTAGCGTAAAAAAAAAATTGGGGTGCACAATCAGAATGTGCTCTTTTTTTATGTAATCTTTTTTTCTGATTTCTTCAAGTTTCTGAATCAGATAAAAAAAAAAAAATTCTATTATAAATTACATGAATTATGTCCTACATAATGTTTAACCCTTTGATGCGCAACATATGCACACACCCCCTCTAATGCACATATGGGTCAAAAATGACCTGCATTCATTTTCTATGTAAATTCATATATGAGTGTTTCTATGATTCATCTTAGCAATAAATTAATCCAGTCATTCATAATTTAAGGTATTCCCCAATTAACTTATTTTATTATATTATTTTTCTTACTTTTTAAATAAAAGTCCTTTTTGTATCACTACTCCGCTAATGCACACATGGGTCATTCATTTTCTATGTTAATTCATGTATGGCTGAGGATTTTTATGATATATTTTAGCTATAAATTGTAGAAAAACAAAAGCTGCTTGTTCATAAAGTAATGAAGGAAAATAAAATTACTGTGAATGAATTACTATAGAAAATGAATGCAGGTGAAAAAGGGGCTTTATTCAAAAAGTAATCAAGGTAAAAGTAAAATAGCGATGTATGATGATTAAAAACAAATTATTTCAGAAATACCTTGAATACTGAATGATTAAATAAATTTATTGCAAAGATATAAAAAAAATTTATTCAACTCACTCGGGTCACTTTTTACCAATGTTGCACAAAAAAGGGTTAAAAAAAAGCCAAATAATATTCAGAAATGTTATTTTTGTTACAATAAATTAATAAACTTTTAAGCTAAAATCAGTGCACCCCAGTCAAATGTTTTATTTATTTTTTTTCTTGTCAGTGTTTATAAAGGGCTTATACAGGAGAGGAATGGAGAGCTGGGAGCTTCTTTTGCATTGGAATAAGACCTGGATGTTGGACTGAACTAATTCACCATGGCCAGAATTAATTTGCATCTGAAAATACATCCAAATATAAAATCTAACAAAACCAATTCTACCAATCCATTCAGTGCACGAAAAACGTTGTACCATTTCATTACCAGAGCAGTATATTAGAGGTCTGCACAGGACTGATTTTTTTAATCGTACCTCATCCGCCCAAAAAGTTTTGGAAAAGTCATAGAAATTTGATCTACAAATCTTTGTGTTTCAGTTTATCGATTGAGAAAATCTATTTTGAGCTAACAAAAACATCAGCTCAGAGTTAATTCCGTAATTTAGCCGTACAGAATGGAGCTCTCAGGATCTGACACATATTTTATTATAAAATTGTGTGTCAACATTTTACCTTATTCATTTTAGACCTGCTATAAATCAATTTTAATTATAGTTTTAGCTAATTTTGGTTTTATTGTTTGTCTGCACTGATGTTTTAAAAATCTTATGATCATGAAAATTCGCCTTGAAGACATGGAACAGTCATGAAAGAATCCTGGAAAGGTATTTGTTAAAAAATGTATAAACCCTGACAAAGCAATCATTTTTATGAAATACACTATAAAACATTTCTGCAGACCTCTACAGTACAGTGACTGCTCTACTGTAGCTCTGTTGTTAGCATGCTGTGATAAGGATCATGTTTAGTAAGTCTGCATGAAATGGACGTTATATTTGGCTGCTGCTTTGCTTACATGTTTAATAATGACTGAAGTGTGTACAGCACGCCATAATCCTCATTTACTCTGTAAAACTAGGCTCCATGTGAAATGTTTACCATTCATATTACATGCTGTACTAACTACACTCTGGATTATCTGGAGGATCAATGCATTAAACATTGTGTGATGTTCTCACCAATGAATTCACACATTTCTGCTCAACCAAGACACAAGAGTGTGTGTAGGCTAGAGATATACTTGCTGTTTGGCCACGGGTTCACGTAGACTCGTAACTCTTCACACACTTGCCTAAGTGCTACGTGTGTTACTTCCATGCGAGGCTTCCACTAGTGTAGCTTATGCGTCTGATGACTGCTGGTAAAAACACTGTATCTGCTTCATCCCCACACTGTTTCTCAGGTGTTTTCTAATATGCTTAGGTGTAGAATTTTCCGACTTTTTTTTCCATTTCAGTTTACATGCGTCTATGTCAGTGTTAATCTTGACAGATAGTTTTGATTTTTTTTTTTAGTTTTAGTCTTTTGACTAAAATGTTTAATAGTTTTAGTCATGAATAGTTTAGTCATTCTATATATGTATTTCATATTCTGTCTGTTTTATGTTCAAGAGGCGCTTTTGGCCACCTTAGCTCATGATCACTTTTAAACAATAAGCAACACTAAAAATGTACTGGAGACGTAACAAACTAGCTAGCTAGCTAGCTAGCTAACGTAACATAAGCTTCCTCCAGAAATCTGAACAAGCTTATCTGTTTCTACATGTCTTGGTGGAAAAGTAAAGTCTCATAAGCCTCATACAGCTACTCCTCAAAACTTTCTGCCATTTAGGAGCCGCTAAGTGCTGCACTGCCCATAGCATTTTACTGTGTACTACACCTCACATACACGTCACAATAATTTCTGAAGGACGTGCACAACCAACTTTCCAAACGAATGCAGAATACGTGAGGCAGCCATCATGCGTGGGTAAATGCGTAGTTAACAGCAAGTATATCTCTATCCTCAGACCTGTGGAAACATCAAAATCTACTCCAAGATTCGACTACTGTACTACTGCTATACTAACATGTACATCGTTGCCTGTTTATAATATGTTAATTCTGACTCATTTACTGAACATGTTTATTCTTTCTTTCATACCCGTTTCATTTCTTAACTTTCTAACTTTGTTTTTATCCGTTTAATTTTCCATAGCGGATGCACCCCCAGCTCCCGGCCTCCAAAACGCGTCAGCAGCCAAGCGCTCTCCTCCCATTCCGCCAAAGAGGACAACACCCGTCAACAAACGGCACTCAGAAGACCTCTCGACCACTCAGCCTGAGCCACCTGCAAGAGGCTCCTCCCCTGCTCCTCTCCCTGTCCAATCAGAAGACAGCAAGAACCCTGGCCCTGCACCTGGAATCGGAATCGCCTCTCCTCCACCTGCACATATCCCTCCGTCCCCTCCTCGGGGTAACCCCCAGCCTCCTACCCCCATCGTAGACCCCCCGAGCCCCACTACAGAGCCACCCTCCCATCCCCCGGCTGTTCCCCTGCACATCCTGATCCAGCGGGCTCTCACCAGCCCTGGCCTAACGCACCAGAACCCTGAGGGCTCTCACCGAGCTCACTCTCTGCTGTTCGAGACTCCGCCCCCGGAGGTGATGATTGAGAAAGGTGGACGACACTCGCTCCCGGTCACCATCGAGCCTCTCAGATTGTGAGTATTTAGAGTAAAAAAAAAAAAAAAAAAAAAAAAAAAAAGTCTTATCACAATATAATTTTCCACATCAGTCTATATCAAAGTCAAAGTGGTTTTTATTGTCATTTCAGCTATATACAGAGTACACATCGATATACAAGGGTTAGAGAATGAAACTGAAACACCTGCCATTTTAGTGTGGGAGGTTTCATGGCTAAATTGGAGCAGCCTGGTGGTCAATCTTCATTAATTGCACATTGCACCAGTAAGAGCAGAGTGTGAAGGTTCAACTAGCAGTGTAAGAGCACAGATTTGCTCAAAATAATGCAGTGCACACAACAATATAGGTGACAAAAGAGGACAAATTGTTGGTGCACGTCTTGCTGGCGCATCTGTGACCAAGACAGCAAGTCTTTGTGATGTATCAAGAGCCACGGTATCCAGGGTAATGTCAGCATACCACCAAGAAGGACCAACCCCATCCAACAGGATTAACTGTGGACGCAAGAGGAAGCTGTCTGAAAGGGATGTTCGGGTACTAACCCGGATTGTATCCAAAAAACATAAAACCACGGCTGATCAAACCACGGCAGAATTCAATGTGCACCTCAACTCTCCTATTTCCACCAGAACTGTCCATCACCACAATAAATTATTGTGGTCTAAAAACAGGTGTTTTAGTTTCACTGTCCAACCCCTGTGCATCACGATATAAATCAAGTCACTTTCTGTCACACTTTATTTTTTATTTTTTTGTGAGACAATAAGGGAGTTAATTTTTTATATATTTAGTCAAAAGTTACCAAATGAACATAAACACTCAAATCCTCTATATTCAAAGGTCAAATGGTACAGAATAACAAAGTAAACAGAGAACTAAATTCTTTGATCAGTTCCAGATCAATAAAATATTTTATACATAATAAAGAAAATTTAAAAAATATTTTTAAAACAAAATCTTCAAGCAACTTTCCAATGTAAACCAAAGAGAACATAAAATTCACTCAATTGTGCTTAGGTTTTGCTCCAAAGCAAAATAAAGAGAAAAACACAATAATAAATCCAGTAGTAGTTCAGTAATGTCTCTTAGTGCTGTCAAAGTTTTGCATCAGACATGCTCTGCTACAGGCTGAGGGCCAGGAAGACAAGCCTGTCCACTGCCTCGGGTTTTAAAGCTGTCCTGTAGCGGGTCACAATATTACCACCTGTGCTAAAGACACTCTCAGGCAGGGAGTTGGTGAGTACTTTAACTAGCTGTCTAACTTTAACTAAACCCGTCATTTTCAACCATGCTTACTGGCATCATATTGTAGCCTCTGGCTGAATGCGCTGAAAGGACGGATGAGAGACAGTTACAGTTGCCGCTTTATTGCTGGAAGTTCCCGTGGTTTCTGTTGGCCGCAACCACGTCACAATAACAACAGGCTAGCGAGCTAACAAGCTAACAGGCTAAAACTAGCACTCGGTTTAAACACAGACACACAAAGACTTTGCGCTCTCTTGCTTGGCCCAAACATTAGCATGCGAGCTGCTTACGGCTTAGAGAGTGGGCGTCAACCTAACCAACCTAACCTAACTCTATTCCAGCCACATGATTGGTTCAGTTCTGTTGTCTGTCGGAAACATTTCCAGAACAAGTTAAATCAAAGTTGTATCGACTGTGTCTCACATTTCTATCAAGGAAAAGTTATTTTGATATTTATCGTTATAGTTTTTTGCACAGCACTAGTTTAGAGACTATAATTTTGCTGTACTTAGGATAGAGCAATTAAACATGACGTACGATGTAGTTATATCATGATAATAAAAGGTGTCTAAAAATCGAAAGAGGCTTTTATTTAGAGAAGTAGGAAGCTGTCCACAACAAGATTGGCAACCCCCTCACATGGTATGCATGCTGTGTGTCTGTGTTAAAGAGCCAATATAAGTGACAATTACACTATATTACAGAGGCTGCCCCTGTATCGGGGGCGCTGTGTGTATAGTCACGTGTCAGCCTCTTTTCACAGGTGGGATAAGTATATTAGGCATTGATTGATGTGTTGGAAGTACAAAAAAGTCAAATGACAGGATAATTCGGGTCCAAGACTCACTAGCAATTTCCATATTAAACGTTTCCAAATGATTAAAATGATCAAGATTTCAGCAGAAAAAAGGCAAAATACCACAGATGCAGTGAGGAAAATAAGTGTTTGAACACTGCAAAATCATGGAGGGGTCTGAAATTTTCATCTTAGGTGCATGTCTTTTTTTTATTTTATTTTTTTAAATCATTTATTTGTGTGTTACTGCTGCAAATAAGTATTGGCACATCGCAATGTTGATGCGTAAATATTTAGTGACCAGATTAACATGAAAGTTAAAGCTCCACAAGGTAGGATTGAGATTTTGTGCTCGTGGGCTCCCCCTACAGTTGCAGAGTGTTTTCTGGTTTTCACAGACATATTAGGTCTCCAGCTTCTGCCAGAGTGTCTGTATGTTAGTTTGTAAAGAATGAACCAGTAGTCCTTGTAGAACTCTGACAGTTAGTACTGTTAGAACTAAAGGTTGGAAAGCAGGTCGCAGTTCTCGCGAGCAATGGTCTATTTCTCCTATTACACCTCAATGCACCGCTGCAGTGAGTTTCAAGCTGTAATTTCACTTCTTTAAAAAGATCAAAAATCAAGGAAATCCTACCTAGCGCTGCTTTAAGGATAAGACTTAAATTAAGGAGGCAGACAAGGTTCTAAACAGAACAGGCTGGCTTAATATGAACACCATCAATATTACCAGAGAAATATAAAACATGGGAAAGTAATGTATTTGTACATGTACTGGGAAGTCTGGGAAGAGGAAGCAAGTGAAGTTGTGCTGATGTAGAGCTGGATTTTATCTGTATAGCAAGGGAATGGCAGGTCTAATAGTGGTAATTTATTTTATAATGTTTTTTTTTTTATTTACAGTCCTATTTAATATAAAGCTTTGAAGGTGTTTTTTCTCAGTGAGTAATAAAACCTTTTCTATTACTCTTTCTATTACTGTTTCTTATGCATTCATTGTTCCTTCCCTTTCAGGCCTGAGGATGATGATTTTGACATGGAGGAAGAGTTGGCCAAGCTGCGGCCGGCCCCTCGGCCTACCCTTCCGCAAGAGATGGAGCCCCGGAGTAGGCGGGGCATAGTGGAGAACCCCAGCGTTACGGTCATCCACGAGGACTCCAGAGCTGGAGACAGTGATGAGGACGAGGATGAGAGCGACTCAGATGGATCCGTCCAGTACAGAGATGACCCTGATGAAGATGAGGAGGATGATGTACCCTTAAGTATGAACTGCACTCACTGTTTAAAGCGTTGTTTGTTTTGTGTTGTATTATAAACTTTGGACCTGAAATGTAAATAATCTGAATATATATAAATGTGTATTTTAGGTGGTCTGGCTAATCGTGTGAAGAGAAAGGACACTCTTGCTCTGAAGCTGGAAAAACAACAAGAGAAGGAAGAGCAGAGGGATCAGGAGAGCAACGTCTGGAAAAGCCGTGAGCAGTGGGAAGCTGTGCGCAACAAGATTGGCACCACCCTTACACGGTATGTATGATATCTTTCTGTGTTAATGGGCCAATATAAGTAACGACTACGCTACAACGGCTGGGGAAGCTATGGATTAGAGAGATTTTCACAAGAGCTAAATTGTGATAGCTAGATGACTGGATTAGAGCATCTACAAAACATCAGGCAGATATTGTGGGGTTTTTCTAATATATAGTGATCATTTCCCTAAGAAAATGCTCCAAAGCGACATGGGGGTGGGATTATCAGTAAATTTAGCATTTCATTTGTGAATCAAGAGATCAGAGTCTGGATGAAGAGTGGGGAGACACACAGTTCAAACTGCTTGAGGTCTAGAGTGAAGTTTCCACCAATCAGTGATGGTTTGGAGAGACATGTCATCTGCTTGTGTTGATCCACTATGTTTTATTATTTGTGTTTTATAAGTCTAAAGTCACTGCAGTTTTGTTTTCTCACAAATTGTACAGCACTTCATGCTTCCCTCTACTGATAACTTTTATGGAGATGAGGATTTCATTTTCCAGCAGGACTTGGCACACTGCTCACACTGCCAAAAGTACCAATTGGTCTTATATAGTAATCTAATGTTGTAACTTTTGGGTTTTCATTGGCTAGAAGCCATAATCATCAACAATAAAAGAAATAAACACTAAAAATAGATCATCTATATAAAATATGAGTTTACTGAAATACAGTAACTTCAATTCAAGTTCAATGATATATTAATTTTTTGAGATGCACCTGTATATTAGGAATTATTAGGATTTATTGCTATGGCTGATCGATGTATTATCAGTCTTAACAAAAAGTACAGATACGTTTTTAGTTCACAGAAATAAAATCTAAGTATATATATTTAGTGTATATACTACTGTTTACCTCACTGATGAAGTGTGCATGAATTGAATTAACATGAATTAACTGTGTGTGTGTGTGTTTTTGATACTGTATCCTCTCAGGCGCTTGAGTCAGAGACCTACGCAACAAGAACTGGAGCAAAGAAACATTCTGCAAGGTCAGTCTCCACAGCCAGCTCCACTGCCAGTCTCGTCTCATGTGACTTTGTTGGCCTTGCTTTCTTTATCCTTCTCTTTAAAGTGCAGCATCAAAGTGATTAAGCCACGTGTTGTTCTTCAAAATGCACTTCCTTTGCATATAAGGCCACACTGCTTCACTGCTGCCTCCTGGTGGTGTACATTCATAGTTAAAGCACCTGCCTGGAGTTCAGTGGAATGTAATAAGCCTCAGCATGTCTGTTTGCATCTATATTGCTGCAGGACCAGTCTGAAGCCTATAACTCTTCCTGATTTATGGTTTGATTATAGCTCTATAGTGCAGATTCCTGATTTTAAGATTAAGACATTTTAGTAGCCTGTTAGCAGATGAGTTTCTTGCCCCGCTTTTCTAGAAGGGGCAAGAAAGAGTAAGAGGAGAAGGTGAAACAAAGCTTTGCCTTGTGTGAAGTCTGAATACAGGCTTCTTTTTATAAGTGCGGCTCCACAGACGGAGCTCTGCAGTGTGTGTACGTGTGTGTGTGTGTGTGTGTGTGTGTGTGTGTGCGCACGTTTCCCTCGACTACATGGAATGTTTGTTTCTTGTTCCAGCCAAGAACGAGGCCGACCGACGGGCAGAGCGAAGCGAGATCAAACGCAGACTCACAAGAAAGGTAAGACACACTGAGCACACACACACACACACACACACACACACACACACACACACAAACACACACACTCACTCATGCACCCCCCTAGTCACTCACCAGAGGCCTCATGTACAATGACTGGCATGGAATTTCTACTAAAATGCTGTGTACGCTACAAACTAAAAAGGTCTGTGTACACACACAAAAAAAAATTCCAGATTTATCAAACCACACATAAGCAGAATCCCACATTAGCAAACAAGCACAAGCGCAAAGTTCCGCCCTGTTCCCTCTCTCAATTACGCAGACTAGTGCATCTCAAAAAATTAGAATATCATTGAAAAGTTCATTTATTTCAGCAATTCAGTTAAAAGAAAGTGAAGCTCCTATATTATACAGATGTATTACACACAGAGTGATCTATTTTAAGTGTTCGTTTATTTTATTGTTGATGATTATGGCTTATAGCCAATGAAAACCCAAAAATCAGTGTCTGGGCAGTGTGCCAAATCCTGCTGGAAAATGAAATGCGCATCTCTATAAAAGAAGGAAGCAAGAAGTGCTTGATAGAACACAGTGGATCAACACCAGCAGATGACATGTTTCTCCAAACCATCCCTGATTGGTGAAATTTCACACTAGACCTCAAGCAGTTTGGACTGTGTGTCTCTTCACTCTTCCTCCAGACTCTGATCCCTTGATTTACTAATGAAATGTAAAATTTACTGATGATCAGTGATGGTTTGGTTAGAGAGACACGTCATCTGCTGGTGTTGATCCACTGTGTTTTATTATCAAGTCTAAAGTCAGTGCAGTTTTGTTTTCCCACAAAATCTTACAGCACTTCATGCTTCCCTCTGCTACTGACAACTTTTATAAAGATGTGAATTTCATTTTTCAAGCAGGACTTGTTATTGATTGGTCTTATATAATATTCAAACTTGCTGAGATACTGATATTTGAGTTTTCATTGGCTGTAAGCCATAATCATCAACAATCAAAGAAATAAACGCTTGAAATAGATCATTCTGTGTGTAATACATTTATATAATATGAGTATGAGAATTTGAATTGGCTTACTGAAATAAAGTAACATTTCAATGTTATTGTAATGTTTTGAGATGTTTTGCTAATTGCAACAAACAACAAGAGCTGATCGTTCGGTACTGAAACATGCTGTGCCGTAGTCGCAGGAAGAGATGGTACGGGGCTTTGGAAAAATTAACACACATCTTAGTTGTTGGTGTGGCACAGTGGATAACACCACTATCTGCCAGTGAGCTTACTACCACATCATGTGGGAGATTGTGGTTCAATTCCTGGCTTGAGTGACTGAATGCTGCGCCAATGCTACACCGATAAGAGTCCTTGGGCAAGACTCCTAACACTACATTGACCCAACTCTGTAGTAGGATTAACCATGTAAGTTGCTCTGGATAAGAGCATCAGCAAAATGGCATAAAAAAAAATATGTCCCCGATCAGATCATGTGATTGGAAATCTGGGCCAATCACGTCATTTTCTAAGGATCAGAATCTGGCAGAAAAGATCCAGATCATTGATTTATCCAAAATGTAACGTTACATTCTTACTTCACAAGTTCAGGTTCACTATAGACCGGTCAATTGACCTGATAAAATAGACAGTGAATGTAGAAATAGGGAGGTGGTTTTAATATTATGGCAGATCAGAATGTGTATATGAAATAGATTGCCCAAATCTCTGTTAAATGAAAGAACACAATTTAAATGCAGTGTTTGGTGCCCTTCAGACATTGTGAAACCAGCCAAACCAAATAGAACAGAAGATTCAGTGTCACAAAAACCCAAACTTAAGAAGCATGACAGCGTAAATTAAACAGTGAATTGAAGTGTTTTCTGATTGACAGGAGAAATGTAATATTCTTGGTTTAAGTCAGCCCAGTGGCTGTTGCAGCCAAAGCCAGAGTGAAATGACTTTTATTTCTTTATTTATTTATTTTGTTGAGTGCAACATGCTGGAGGGTGTATTCCTACACATGAGTAAACTGCCAAGTTATAGCCTGTGTGCCGTGCTACACACTGCAAATTCAAAGTCATAAGGCACAAGACCACCACATTTACATCTGATATGTCTGATATGGATACCAATACTGCGTCCCTGAGTTTCTACCGATACTGATCTTAATCATTCTTTTCTTCTCTTAAATGAAACTTTTAATATTACATTTGTCTGTATACACCTTGCTTAAAGGAACAGTCAGTAACTAGGAAGGGAAAGTTTGGAAAAACGTACTACAATATTGAAATATTAAAATGGTTGCTAAGCTGTTTCTCTCTGAAAATGTGAAGAGTTGTTGCTATGCTTTTAATTTTTTGCTAAATGGTAAAGTCCAAAAACATTTGGCTTATCTTTGGGTAATAGAGTAGTGTCCGAAAAAATTGAATACATGGTTGCTATGGAATCCCAGCTCGTTGCGAATTGCATGCTGTGCTGTTTCTGTGGTTTACCAAGTTATAGTTAAGGTGTTAATCCTCCCTGCCAAAATGTCCAAAAGTTTAACAGTAATTTTTTTTTTCTTTTTTTTTTTTAAATAACAAGCCAACTTGATAAATGCGTGGAAGTGTGTAAAATAGCTACAGGAGTCCAATGTCCAAACACGGGATTTAATTTTATGCCCTACCCATTGCTCCCCAAGATAAGAGGCTCTCACAGGTTGCCAGATATATATGATTTTATATAATATATATTTCGGTGTACAACTTGCACATCTCTAGTAGGCAAGTGTTGATAATAAATCACCCAGCTGTGCTAGGCAACCTTAATGAAGTTCAGTGATTACCTGTTCAGCAGAAAAGTAGTCAGCTGTGACTGCAGCACACTTTTTGCATGCTATTTCTTATACCTGGCAACCCTGGGTGTGGAAATGGGAGTGGGGAATGGCGGTGGGCAGATTCAGAGATCAAAACCCTGTAATAGAGTAACCATCTTAAATAAAGACGCAAATTTGAGCTGCGACTCGCTGCCTTGCATGTCCTGTTGTCTTTTTGGTATGTCGCCCATCGCCTATCTTCTTCGCTGCGGCATTGCTGTGGGATGCTAGCACACTGTGCCAAAAGGATGGGGAGCGCATGGTTGGTGGGCTATAGATCTTCCCGCTGCAGTGCTGTGTCAGGACCTCCCTTCCATCCTGGCAACCAGCCACTTAACTCTGCCAGAGGTGACAGGCTATAGACGGAAGGAAAGACGGGAAGATGGCATGCAGGGCAGGCATATTAACTTTAGCTCTTCAGATTTAGCTTTACCTGAGGGGCCTGAGTAGCCAGATTAAATGTTTAGACCAGTTAAAACAGAATCTGGTTTGTTTTATTTACCTTTAATGCAGTTTGTTTGGGGCGGTGTGAATTAGTGATGGGAGTTACGGCTCTTTCTAGGGAGCCGGTTCTTCTGGCTCAGCTCACTAAGAAGAGCCGGCTCTTTCGGCTCTCAATAGCTCCTTAGACTTTTTTGGTTGCTTAAATCAGTTATTTCCAAATTAGGTGTAAAATGAATTACTAGTGTAAAAACATACATTTCATAAAAATGTGTTATTTATATGGCTTTATTTATATAAAAAAATAATTATGAAATACAAAAACTAAGGCCCATCTCAATTAAACAAGCATGTCAAATCTCTAAATGTGTATATATTTGTAAATTTATATACAATGAAATAAACAGCACCAAACAACATCAACAAAGTGTGACTCAACAAAATAAAAAACGTGCAAATCAAAAAGAAACCAAGCATCCATGTGATTTTTTTTTTTTTTTTTTTTTTTTTTTTTTTTTTTGGAAACTTAAGCAAAGATTGGCAACAAAAAAAATGAGATCATCTTTGAGGGGTTGATTCTGTTTCTGTTATGATCTGCCCTGTTCTGGACTTTACTTCACTTTTGAAATTTCTTTAGAATTGCTAAAAATAAGAAATGCCTAAAAACTGTAAGAATTTATGATGAGCTTTTACTGGCCTCTTGTTAATATTTCTCTATTTTTATTATTATTATTATTATTATTATTATTATTATTATTATTTCTTTAATGCATATTTTTATTCTGTCTTCTATTGTATTCTATTGTTTATATGCATCATCTTGAAACTTTAATTAAAAGTTTAAATATATATTACAAAAGTTTTACAGCATGATAACCGAAAAACACACTTTATAACTGAACGAGATTCACACTGTATAACTAACTAATAAATCATATTTATCTAGCACTTAAAAAGAGCACTCCTCTTCCCATTCCGCTCTGTAGACACACCCATCACGTACGGCAAAAAAAATATATGTAGATAAATAATTGGGTCACTCTCAGGAGCCGGCTCACATCGTTCGCGACCGACCCATTACTAGTGTAAATGCAATGATCACACCAAGACCAACGAGAGGAAGTCATTTCAGCTTAGTCCCAAACTAATTCTGGATCAGTTTATTCATTGTGGTCAGAACTGTTAACTGTACTTTGCCAGATAATTAGAACAGCTATTAACAAATGCCATCTCTGCTGTTGCTCTGAGCTGAATTGCATTAAAATGCACGCTAGTTCAAGACATTTGACTACTTCCTGTAGTTTTCTGATCCTGCCCCAGACAGTTCTGACCAATAAGCGGAGAAAACATTCTCAATTGGTTTGTTGCGACACATTTTGTTGCACTTAGGTTTTTCCTTGTATGAAAACAAACCAAACCAGCGTGAGTAACACACTATCCCGTCTACAAATGTGTTAAATTATTTGCAAGAGAGAAACTGAATATAGGTGTTTTATATAGGCCAATAAGTCCCAATAATATCAAAAGACAGTTAGCCGTTAGCCAATATGGATCATCTTTAATTCTGAGTTCCATAATAAGAGTCCTCAGGCCAGTTTGTGCACTTGTACTTGTATACGAAGAGCAATAAGAACATCTCATTTTTGTCAGTTGTATTGTAAGACAATTTCATTGACTTTTGATCGATATATGGTCAAATATCACAAACAGTAAGGAAACAGTAAGCAACATATGTTCATCTTTCCCAGAAGTAATTCTGTTGATTTGAACATGCTCATTTTTTGTTTGTTCCAACAAGATCCAAAAAGATAGTAGCCTCTCCTGGTGACCTACATTGTGTGAGAATAATTATTGTAATAATTATTGTACATGTAATTTGTTTTTTTTTATTGTATTAAGAAGAATTTATTGAAAACAGTATTGTTTGGGTATCGAAATCAAAATATCTTATCAGCATTGAAAAACTTAAAATTTCTAAATAATACAATGTTGATTGTGCTAATGCATTACTATGCTGTTGCATTAGCATTATATCAGTCAAGAAGGGTCTTAATATTGTTTATCTTAAAAAATAATTTCTGAAACAGTATCATCCAATAACAATTGGTCATCATAACTTGACTTAGGCATGCATATGGAAGCTCAGATTTAGGTTTAGGCTTTAAAATATATTCAGCGCACACCTCTAGTTTCAATCATGACTCTATTCTCCTGTTGTTTAGAGTTTTCTAGCCTTCCTCTGTATCCGGGTGATCCTAATAAATCCGTTTGATCCTGCAGTTGTCCCAGAGGCCCACAGTGGCTGAGCTCCAAGCCAGGAAGATCCTTCGCTTCCACGAGTATGTGGAGAGCACACACGCAGAGGACTATGATCGGCGTGCCGACAAACCCTGGACCAAACTCACCCCCGCTGATAAGGTCAGGACCGGCTATTATAGCTCACATGATCAGCACATCAATCATCATTAGAATGGGATTGTTTGTTTGCCTGTGTGTGTTTTAATATGTAATAGGATACATTAGTTCCAACCCTAATTAGCCTAGATCCAGCTAATTAGGGTCTACCTGAATATTTGAATACTAAACATGTACATGCTAGATGAAAGTTGGAGCTGAGCTTGGGTGGAGGGTGGAGATACAGGAGCATATGTTGGTAATTCTTTGTTGTCTATAGATAGATGAAACTGCTCTATGACAGAATTGTTAATGCTGCTAAATGTTTACCAAGCCTATATCTTTTGGCTGCTTCATGAACTCATACTGAGGTTGCTTACACTGAGATTGTTTCATGATTTGATTACAGGCTGCCATCAGAAAGGAGCTGAACGAGTTTAAGAGTTCAGAGATGGAGGTCCATGAGGACAGCAGGGTGTACACTAGGTAGGCCATCACAGTCATCTGACACATTATTTAATTATTTAAAAGAGAACCCCAGTCAGAAATGGACTTTGTGTGTATTAAAACGTGACGAAGAGTACTTTGCTTTGTTGAATAGCCCACCTCCACTCTCCCAGAGCTTTCTGAGATCCACAGTTTTGTGCACTTTGCCCAAACAAGCTTTCAAAATAAGTGAGATGGGACATGTCTTGCCCCTGCAGATAAATAGCTTTTTTCACCGTTATTCAGGCTTCATTAGTAGGATCCGGAGAGCCCTGACATTTAAAATGAGGCATTTAGAACTTTAAAAGTCTTCAAGAAGTTTATTAAAAGCCACTTTTTACATCCCATAGCGTAGTTAAATCTCCGGATATGGTAATGGAATGGTAATATTTTATCAAAAGTACTCTTCAACTGTGAGAGACAGAATCTAAAAACAATCCAGAAAATCTCACACTCTGATTTTTAAATAATAAATTAGACTTTACTGCGATGGATTGGCGGCCTGTCCAGGGTGTATCCTGCCTTCCGCCCGATGCCTGCTGGGATAGGCTCCAGCACCCCCCCGCGACCCCTCACGGATTAAGCGGTTGACAATGAGATGAGATGAAATTAGACTTTAATTGCATGAAATGAGTATTTGATACAATAGAAAAACAGAACTTAATATTTGGTACAGAAACTACAGAGGTCAGATGTTTCCTGTAGCTCTTGAACTTATAAGTTTGCACACACTGCAGCAGGGTTTTTGGCCCACTCCTCCATACAGATCTTTTTCAGATGTTTCAGGTTTCAGGGCTGTCACTGGGCGTCAACATTGCATTTCAGCTTTCTCCAAAGATTTTGTGTTTTGGGTCATTGTCTTGCCAAAAGACCCAGCCACGACCCCTCGCCAATGTTCTTACTAAGGGAAGGAGGTCTGGGCTAATTGCTAACCTTTTTCTGAATCGTTCTTACCCTAAGAGGTGAGATCTTGCATGGAGACTGAGACCCAGAATGAGGAAGGTTAACAGTCATCTTGTGTTTTTTTCCATTTTCTAATAATTGCACCAACAGATGTTAACTTTTCACCAAGCAGCTTGCCTATTGACCTAAGGCTCTACAGTTTTGTGCCTGGTGTCCTTAAACAGGACTTTGGTCTTGGCCATGGTGAAGAGATAGGAGTGTGATTGGTTGAGTGTGTGGACAGGTGTCTTTTATACAGGTGCAAAATAATTCAGGTAATGAGTGCAAAATAGCAGGAATTGTGTCTTAATCAGGTCTTTGAGAGAAAGAAATCTCTCTGGTTGGTAGGTGAATACATAACTTATTTCATTCTATAAAATGCAAATGAATTATTTAAAATTATACATTATACATGTAATTTTCCAGATTTTTTATTTTTATTTATTTATTTTTTATTTTTTTTAAGATTCTGTCTCTGGCAGTTGAAGTGTACCTACGATATAAATAACATCTCTCTATTGTTTGTAGGTGGGAAGACCTCAGATAGTTCATCAAATAGTTAACATCCAACATAAACTTTAACCTATAATTATCATTTATATATCATTTATTTCAATGCAAATTAATTTATTAAGCACTTTTCACTTAACCGAGTCCCGTGTCAGAGTTCCAACTGTATCAGCTGCTATGCGCCAATTTTTTTGATCTCGTCATCACCAGAATTTGAAGACACAATCCTTTGATAATTATAGAAAACCTCATGAGCCCATTAGATTATAGCCAGTAATGTAATATTAATACTATTTTAGAACAAACTGTTTTTTTGTAGCGGACAACAAAAAGTGGTCACAAGTTGTGATATCTGCCAAAGGGGTGATTTCAAAGTACTGCCCAAAAAAATATCAATAAAAAGTAATCTCATTGCGCCGAGCGGTCCAGGGGTATAAAGCGCTGCCACTATGAGCGGGAGGTCGCAGGTTCGAACCCCCGCTCATGCAGCTTTTCCATCAGCTGCCGGTGCTCAGAGGAAGCAAAATTGGCCCTGCTCCCTCCGGGTGGGTAGATGGCGCACTCTCCCCATCACGCTTAAAGGTGGCGCCGGGCAGCACGAGGCATCTGTGAGCGGATGTATTGGAACCTAGCCGCTGTGCTTTCCTCCGAGCGCGCTAGCCACTCAGGCAATGACTTTTCACAGTAAAGGATGTTTTGTGTGAAAAGCAAACAGATATAACTGTGTAAAAAAGCTCAGTTCAGTGGAACCTGTTGTGATGTAAAATCCTGATTTGGCAGCAAAATGTTTATATTATTCAAGCCATTTTAATTATTACTGATATTAATTGTAGTAGTGATAGTAGTAGTAGTAATGTCGTGATTGTTTTCAAGGATAGCCAAATTTTTTCTGTGTGTTCTGTGTGATGTGTGCTATCTTTGTGGACCTTCCACAAACAGAGAAGACTCGTACATGTTCAGACGGACACAGAATAATGTTATCTTTGTTCCGCAGGTTTCACCGACCTTGATGAACACCACTGACGAGAGAAGAGCTTAGCCTGGCTGTGAGCGTATGGAGTTGATCCAGCATCTCTTACAGAATCACATCACAACTCTGCTGACGACTTCACTGGATCCCCGCCAACTCTACAATACGACGGCATGCCGAGGAACCAGACAAGCTGTTCAGGATGCAGATTGTACCTTATCTTTTTTTTTTTTTTTTTTTTTTAGGATCGGTGTAGAGTGCCAATCCACTGGGAACAACACTTCTAAGGGTTTAATTTTTTTTTTGCTAAAGAATAACTCAACCAAACATGCTAGAGTTGCTCATTATGAACAGAACAGCTATTACTAAACGGTTGACACCAGCTAATTCAGTGGTTTCCTTCACTGTTAGCTACTTTAACATTTTGGACCGAACTTTTCTACACCTAAACTGAATTTACACTGTGTGGATTTTTTAAACAGCACAGCACTGGGAGACGGGCTGCAAGGAAAGCTGAGATTTCAACTGACTTCGTGGTGCATGCAGCCTCTCGTCCCACCGAGCTGACTAACACAGAAATGGCCTTTCGTCTTGTTTTTAGATTATGCGAAAACTGCAAAAACGGTGTCTGTTTTTAAGATTTTGACATCAGGAATACAATTTTTTGCGTGCAAAAGTAATTGCTTTTATGGTAATGACACACTGATCTTTGAACTGAGAACAAAATGTGAGTGTGGCGTAAGTGTGGCATCAGTGCAGGACCGCGTGAGACTGTGTGAGTGAGTGAATGTGTGAGAGATGAACATATGCTGTACACCTCTGCCTTAATAATAATGTTGACAAAAATACTGCAGAATTGCTCTTTTGCTCTTTCAGGGGCCGTAATGGAAAAAGGTTGATGAGTCTGGAAGTGCTAAGAGTGTGTAGTAGTGAGCTACAGTAAATAGCTTTCACCACTGATGTGTGTAATGGAAACTGCATCAATATCAAACTCAGGATTTCTCTGTGGTACTACACAAGGTTTGTCTCTATATGTGCATTGTACTGTTATTTTCCTATGTTTTTTATGTACCCTGCAGATAATGATGTCCGGGCAAGTGAATATATATGCATTATTTTTTTATAAGAATTTGGTACAAATGTTTTAAGGTGTTTTATATGGCTTTGCTTATTTTAAAGACAGATAAAATCTACTGAAACATGCAGAATATATTGACAATTTGTAGATAACAAGCAATTGTATCGGCAGATCATTTTGCTTGTTTCATGCATTATCTTATGCACTCTTTAGTGGATTATGGTAATTTCACAAATGCATATGGTATCATTTAGGGATGCACTGGAGTAAACATTTTTTTACATAAACTGAAAGCAAACAATTAGGCAATCTACTAAATACCATTTATTTTATTTTTGCTATTTTTTTCAGCCTTTTGTAAATTTTTATCAAAATTATGGTTTAAAATTATATTTAAAGCTCCACTAGGTAGGATTGAGTTTTTGTGCTCGTGGGCTCCCCCTACAGTTGCAGAGTGTAATAAATGTTTCATTAGAACTAAAGGTCGGAAAGCAGGTCGCAGTTCTCGTGAGCGTTGGTCGCAGCCGCCTTGGAAAACTTACAGAGTCTGGTTTGAGCTCAGAGGAGCTCCGGCACAGACACGAGAGCACCGCTATTCCTCCTATTACACCTTAATGCAGCGCTGCTGTGAGTTTTAAGCTTTAATTTTACTTTTTTAAAAAGATCAAAAACCAAGGAAATCCTACCTAGTGCTGCTTTAACACCTTTACATTATATCACATAAATATTTAGCGGATTCTTTTATTCAAAGCGACTTACAAATAATGGTATACATTAGAAATAGAGGACAAATCAAGACAAATCTTTTTTTTTTTTTATAAAGCTAGGCGACGTTCACTAGAGGAGCGCAGCGGGCGGGAGGTAGCGTAAGCCTTCAGGAGTGATCAGTGCAGGTAGGAAGGAGCCTGATCTGTCACTAGCTTGTAGGCGATTGTAGAAGGAGAGCTGGTCCATAAAACCAATACACAGTGCGTTCGCATCCTGTTCATGTAACTTGCCATAAGCTACCGGAGCCCTGAGAGAGCACAGTTGGCCTTGCTCTTTCTGGGTGGGTAGATGGCGCTCTCTCTCCCCACATCACTTCAAAGGGTGATGTAGATCAGTACAAGACGTCTGTGAGCTGATGTATCGGAACCGAGACACTATGCTTTCCTTCGAGCATTCTGTGATTGAAAAGTTCAAAAAGAGGTGGTGGCTGACTTTTATCACATTTATCGGAGCATGTGTTAGTCTTCACCCTCCTGGTGTGCTGGGGCATTACTAGTGATAGGGGGAGTCCTAATGAGTTGTTGGGTAATTGGCCTTGTAAATTGGGGGGGAAATGGGGTACAAAAAAAAGCTTCCCCACAGTTGATATATTTGATACATTTGGAGTGGTTTACTCCATGCATTAAAAGTTTTCGCTAGAAATTATTCCTTCTTTTTTTTAATTATTTCGGTTGCCAAATATTTGGTGCATCCCTAATGTCATTATTTAAAATGAGTGAAAATGTCCAGAAATGTATAATTTGGATACATTCAGTGGGTTTTTAATGATTTCACTTGCCAAGATAGCATTTTTGCAGTGTACTGTTAGTATACCACTGTTATACAAGTGTGCTTTATTCCTATTTTCGGTACACCAGCAATGTGGCACTTCTGTTTTTTGTAGCTTAAATGCTTCTGATCTTTACTCTACACTGAACTGTAAATATTGACATAGGTGATGTTACAAACCTGACTATCATTTTTTGACCTAAAACACAATAAGGCACACTTACTTTTTGAATAATTGGATCGGTACTCTTTTTTTGGTTTTCGCTCATATTGATACACTGATACACTGTTTTAGAGGCTCTTAGGAGACCTCTTGTATAATAGGTGTACACTGTAGATTCATTTAATTGTATATCTTGTCTTCCTAATGTTCAAAATATATATTTTAATTGTAATTATAGTATTACTCAGAGCTGTTTTTTTTTAAGCATACATGTACCAGTATGAGAACAGTGTACGTAGTGCGGAAAATAAGGCACTGGAAAAATGTTTTATTCTACTGATGTATAGTTATTTTTTTATGTAAAATGAAAAGAAAGAAATCACGTAACAAATGAACAGTCCCTTGATGATTTAATTAAAACTCTCAATTTAAAACCAAAAAATGTTTTATTGAACTGATTATAGAGAGCTTGTTATGTGTGGCATGTGGTGGCATAATTTAACATTAAAAAAGTATTTTTGCAATATGAATGAGCTAGTGGATTAAGGTGCTGTCACCATCGTCTGAGAATCGCTGGTTCGAATCCTGGCTCATGCTGCTTGCCATCAGCAGCCAGAGTCTGAGAGAGCAAAATTGACCTCCCTCTTTCTGGGTGGGTAGACGGCACTCTCTCTGCTCATCACTCTTTGGCTGCGTCCAGAAACTGCTCTATCCTATCGATCCTCCTCCTCTCTTCTGTTACCTGGAAACTGTTTTTGTGTCGCCATCTTGACACCTGTTCAAAAAACTGGAGGAGATGAAAGAAGCTGCTTAAAATTCCCCCTTAAAACAGCTTCCAGTGTGGAGGCTACATGAGATGTTTTTTTTTTTATAATAGAAAAAGTCTTTTCTAAGCAATTACTTGACTGTAGAACATATGCATTTACTTATTTTTACTTATATTTACTTTATATTTAAGTTGGAAATTAATTCTTTTGTCTGCAATGAGCAGAAACGTAAAAGGGCACTAAACCTTATAATTTTAGCTGACTCCACCCTCAGCTCAAATTTGAAAAAGGCTAAAAGAAGGGAGGGGTAGTTTGGGTGGGGCACTGGGTGATGTATGGGTTTAGAGGCAAGGCAGCAGAGAGATCTGATTGGCTGAGCTGCAGCAGCGTGCCTCTAATAGAGGTTAGACCCAGATGGTTGGACGTCAACAGGGGGACGATATAATTGATTGATAGACTGATTTGCATATTGTAATGTGTCTGCGGCGTACCAAAGTACACGGACACATCATCCTCGCCTATAGCACAGTTGAACCTGTGAGGACTGCAGAGGCAGAAATTACCACAATAAAACCCTTTTTAAAAGGTTAGGAAATGTTTCTATCACCTTCACCTTCTTCCAGGGTAGGAGAGGAGTTGGTGTGATGTTTGTCAGCACAGGCATCTGTTAGCTAATGTATCAAAGCTGGGACCAGCACAGCTAATCAGTGACCCAGTGCATTAGTGGCAATTTGAAAGAAAGCAGTGGCTGATGCGTTAAAGGAATAATCCCCTAGTGCTGGGGGGATTACTAGTGAAGGGGTGTTCATATTGGCTCCAAACAGGGTTAATGTGGTTAATTGTTCTTCCAAATTGGGGAGAAATTTTAATAAGGTTAAAGCTAAATAAACTGTCACTTATTTTATTTTTATATTTTTATATTTTTTACATTGTATGTCGTGCTTGTTAGAAGCTGCTTGTTGCAGTTCCTGCTGTGGTCTGTTGAGGGAGCTCTAGCACAAGGTTGTTCCTTTAATTTACTGTGCACGCCAATCATGCATAACATTATGACCACCTCCTATTATCCATGTGTTCAGCTCCACTGAACATACAGGAGCACTTTGTAGTTATAATTTAATAGCTTTAATTTCAGACTGTAGTCATGTATATGTTTCTCTGTATACTTTATTATCCTCCTTTCACTCTGTTCTTAGTACAGCTCAAGGACTGGAAACAAGGAGATGAACATTACATAAGAATTGATTGGTGTTTCTTTTTTTGCCCCTTACAGATTTCTTTTTGTTTATGCTTTTTGTCATACTTGCATTGTGCATATTATTAAGAAAACAAAGTTAACCTGAGTAAATATAAAAAGCAGTTTTTAAATTAGTATTTTATTAATGGAAAAAATATATATATCCAAACAAACCTGGCACTATGTGAAAAAATATTTCCCCCTATGAATTAACTGTTATTAACCTTTTTTTTTTTTTTTTTGGAAAGCTGAATTCAATTTCACTACTAATCACAACCAGACCTGATTACTGCCAGACCTGTAGAATCAAGAAATCACTTAAATAGAACCTGAATCTGACAACATGAAGCAGATAAAAGATCTCAAAAAGCACTTTATGCCCAAAGTCATTGACAACTGTCAGTCTGGAAAAGGTTACCAAGCAATTTCTGAAGCTTTGGGGCTCTAGCGATCCACAGTGAGAGCTATTATTCATAAATGGAGTAAACATGGAACACTGGTGAACCTTCCCAGGAGTGGCTGGCTGACCGAAATTACTCCAAAAGGGCATGGACAACTCATCCAGGAGGTCACAAACAAACGCAGAACAACATTTAAACACTCCTCAGTTAAGGTCAGTGTTAATGATTCAATAATAAAAAAAGAGACAAGGAGAAAATGGTCTCCACATGAGAGTTCCAACGCAAAACCACTGCTGAGAGAAAAAAAAAAAAAAAAACAGGCCTGTCTCACACTTACCAACAAACACCTTGATTTCAGAGCTAGAAAGTTCGATCACATTACACCTATTCTTTCATCCCTACATTGGCTACCTGTTAGATTTCGTATAGATTATAAAATACTTCTCCTGACGTATAAATCCCTCAATGGTCTGGCCCCGCATTATCTACAGGAACTCCTTACTCCTTACAATCCGCCGCGTTCACTCCGCTCCCAAGACGCTGGCCTGTTATTAGTCCCGCGTATTAGAAAAAACTATGCAGGAGGAAGAGCGTTCTTTTATAAAGCTCCCCAACTTTGGAATAGCCTCCCTATTAATATACGGGACTCAGACACACTCTCAATCTTTAAATCTAGACTCAAAACATTTCTATTTGCTCAAGCTTTTGAGTAATGTCTCATTACAATTTTCTTCCTCTTACAGCTTATCCAGCAAATATAAACCCTGTCCTAATCATCTGCTTTCTCTTTCTCTCCCCATGTCCTGAGCTGCTGCTACCAGTGCCCATCCCACTCCAGCAGAGTTTTATAAAACCATTCTTACCCCTTTCTCTTCCCTCCCCTGTGGTTCCAGCTTTCAGGAATCAGCCCTGTCCTTCTACTCATCAGAATTATTTCACAACCCTTCTAACTTCTGCTTTTTTTCTCTTCCTTTCCTTTCTGTTTTCTCTATCTATCTCTTTTACATGTATGGAGATGCCCTGTTCCTGATGTTCCCAGCCTGGCTCTCCACTGCCCGCTGTGTTGTTCTCCGGCTCTGCAACCCTGCACTGATTACCATTAACACACTCAGTATCTGTTTCTGTATTAGCCATAGCTCTATAGTTTGTGCCCATCGCATTCTTATATTCATAAATTAGTACCTGTTATATTAGCCATAGTTCACATTAATTCTCTGTACTGTTTTGTTCTGTTATTTGTTTGTTGTTTGTTTGTACTGAGCGGGTCAACCCGAGTAGGATGGGTTCCTCGGACTGAGTCTTGGTTCCTTCCAAGGTTTCTTCCTCTTAAAGGGAGTTTTTCCTTGCCACTGTGTCACCATAAAATTGGCATCTCTGTGGTGCTGCTCATAAGAGGCGTGGACCTGTTTTTCCTGTAAAGCGGCTTTGTGACAACCTTTGTTGTAAAAAGCGCTATATAAATAAAATTGAATTGAATTGAATGTTCCCCGGGACTTTGGGGGAATAAAGTGGAATGTTTTGGAAGAACATAATACTAAACGTAAAACATGGTGGTGGTAGTGTGATGGTCTGGGGCTGCTTTGCTGCTTCAGGACCTGGGCAACTCAATGTAATTGATGAAACCAGGAATTTTGCTGTTTACCAGACAATCCTGAAGGAGAATATCCGGCCATCTGTTCATGACCTCAAGCTCAGGTGTGCTTGGGTTCTGCAGCAGGACAACGATCCAAAGCACACAAACAAGTCCACCTCTGAATGACTTTAATAGGGGGGAAATACAGTTACACAGTTTACATCACTGTATTGCACTTTATACACTTCATGATTGCAATTAAGGTTTACCTTAAATGTTTATATATGATTTATATGTGTCTTTATATTACTTGTACAGTAGAAAACTCTCTTTTTCATGAACCCATTTGGACTGTTTAGAAGTTTGAATATTGTTTTATTTCATATACATAATTCCAGCTGATACATTCATGGCCTGGCAAATCAAGCTCTCTTCAGGCCACTCCAAAGCTTTTGAAATTATAATTAATGACCTACTAATAGAGCTCATTGTTCTCAGTATTCCTGTGTTTATTTGCAGCTAATGATTTATAATACTAATCTTTACTAGCATTATTTGCTCATTTCTATTATCCTCTGTCTGTTTGCCTCTCTTTTTTCCCCACACCTTCACTCATTTGACGTTTTTGTTTCACCTCCTTCCCTTATTTATTATTCTCTGATGCTCGTCTGGCTGTATTTGTTTTGACTGCTCCTGATTTGTCCGCTGCAGAGCTCTGCATGTAAATTAACATGGCAGCGGCTCTTAATGAGCCTGTTGGCTCTCACGAGTCCACTCTATTTGTTAGATGAAGTTTGTGTTTGGTCTGGATGTTGTTTTGAGATGTCTGGCTCTCTGCTGGGTCCCTTTTTTTCTATTGCAGAGGAAAATACTTCAACACAGCATTATATATATGGTGAGCGATTTTGATAAATTAGCCAATTAGCTCAAACACTTACAGCATTCATCTTGTTTACCACATCCACTTTTAAAAGTTTAATTTTGAAGAGTCATTTTAAATCAAATGTTTTATGTTTAAATCATATTCAAAGTTCAGTATTCAAATGCAGTCTAAAACTGGAGTTACATAGACAACTTTTAACCCCAATTTTAACCCCTATAGAAAATTATACGTGATTAACTACATTTTTATAGTTCAGTTTCACTAACCACAACCAGGCCTGATTACTGCCAGATCTGTAGAATCAAAATTCTAGAAATTGCTTATAATAAATAGAACCTGTCTCACAACATTAAGCAGATAAAATTTAAACACATTATGCCACAATCTGATGAGAAAACAAAGTCATCAAAAAGAAAAAAGAACAAAAAGAACCCAGAGCAACATTTAAAGTACTACAGGTTTCACTTGCCTCAGTGTTGCCTTAGTATTCATGATGCAATAATAAGGAAGAAAAGAGACTTAGAGAAAATAGTGTCCATGTAAGAGATTCAAGGCAATATATTTAATTTGCCAAAAAAACATCTTGATAATCCTCAGGATCCCCAGACAGTGTTGGTGTGGAGAGTCATGTCATCTGCTGGTGTTGATCCACTGTGTTTTATCAAGTCTAAAGTCAGTGCAGTGTTTTCCCACAAAATCTTACAGCACTTCATGTTTCCCTCTGCTGACAACTTTTATGGAGCTGCGGATTTAATTTTCCAGCAGGACTTGGCACACTGCCCACACTGCCAAAAGTATATAATATTCTAATTTAAAATAGATCACTCTGTGTGTAAAACATCTATATTATATACGAGATTCACATTTTAAACTGAATTATTGAAATAAAGTTTGGGAGTAAAGTTGAAAGACAGAAAATGCTCCAAATTTGACAGGGTCAAACACTGTAAATCCAGCAAAGAAAGGGCTAAGGCAAAAGAGAAGTCAAAAATTCGAAAAGAGTTAGGCAAGGCAAAAATCGAGAGATGGGGAAACAAAGCAAGTTGGTAACAAAAGGCAATAAACAAGGGAAACGATGTAGAAGAGCTAGATAACTAGATTCAATACTCGGAAAGGAACAGAGCGAAATGAGGGGTATTTAT
This sequence comes from Astyanax mexicanus, assembly GCF_023375975.1. Classification (NCBI taxonomy): domain Eukaryota; kingdom Metazoa; phylum Chordata; class Actinopteri; order Characiformes; family Acestrorhamphidae; genus Astyanax; species Astyanax mexicanus. The sequence goes on from NC_064410.1 coordinate 20,673,641, forward strand.
ACTGGAAAGGACAGGTGAAAACAATCAGTAACTGGGGGAGAGGGAACAATGTAGTCAGGGAAGTCCGGTGTGAGTGCATACTGGGAAGTGGAGTCTTTGTTAAGTGGTCCAGAACAGAGTCCAGAACAGACAAACTGACATCGTCAGGACTGACAACCAATCATATGAGACTCTCATGATTCACGTATTCCTCCCTGCTGTTCTACCAAATCTGGTTCAGCTCCTAAAGGGTTTAATTATTACCTGAATCAGATGTGTTTTAGAGCATTGGGTTCTCCAATATAGAATCTATGCCATTAATTATTTACTGACTGAAGAACATCAGAAAAACATCTGTCTTCAGCTACTAACTCTTTCATCAGAATCCTCAATCATATATTGTGGAATTTATATATATATATATATAAAAAATCTTTTTCAGATGAACATTAGAACCCATTATGAACACCGACCGCATGTTCTTGCAGTGCTGAGAAAATTATGTGCTTTCCCTAATTTCCTCAATTTTTCAGTGTTAGTCACACAGAATGATTCCAGTTTCTCATAAAAGTGTCATTTTAGAAAGTATTTTAAATTATTATTTCACTTCATGGTGAAAGACGATTTGTAACACCTACAAAAATGAACAGGCAGTTAAAATGTAACTGCTTCTCTAAACTTAATAACTGGTTGTGCCATCTTTTTTAGGAACACCTGCAACCAAATCCTTCCTATATAATTAAAGATCAGTCATGCTGGATTCATTTTGTCCCAATCCTTCTTGCAGAATTGCCTTTATTCAGCCTCACTGGAGGGTTTTCATGTTAACTCCAGCATATGTTCCTGCCACAACATCTAAGTTTGACTCAAGTTGAGTCAAATAATTTTTGGTACCATACATTACGGCTAATTGCTATATTGCATCCCCATACTATTTAGAGCTTAGATCAAACCCAAAAAGTTTAGCTCAAGCCATAAACTGTCATTATGAGCCAGAGCTCAATTCAAAGCTGACATTTTTTTAGTAAGAAGAGCATTAAAACTGAGCTTAAAAAAAAAAAAATTCAGGCTGTTTGAATGAGTGAAATCTGTTCGGAATGATGTTAATTAACATTGCAACACTGAAGAAAACCTATTATTTCAGAAAAATGCATATTAAGAACAGAAAAGATTAAAAAACAAACACTGCGAACAATGATCCACAGGCATACACATCGGTAAATTTATTTATATATTTATTTATTTATTTTTTGCCCGCCACCCCCCCCCCCCCCCCCCCCCCTCATTGGAAGTCTAATACTTTATTTCACTCTGCAACAATGCATTAGTCTTAAGGGAGGACATATATTAATAGAAAGAGAGAAAGGGAAAAAAGAACGGTAAGTTAGACTACAAAAATTATCTCTGAAATGGAGGACGGATAAAGAAATAAATAAATGCACATAAAAATAAATAAATACATATCCGAATTAATAAAAAATACACACAGAAATAATTGTATAGATAAATAAATGAATTAATAAATACATCTTGAAAAAGTACACACGTAAAATTATATCAGGAATCTCTCCATATTTTTATGCATGAAACTTTATTTTGGGCTATTTCTGCATTTATTTATTTATTTATTTATTTATTTATGTATTTCTGCATCACATCTGGGCGTATGCTAGGCCCTTCTCAAGGAGCTCCTGTCCATCCCTCTACTCTAATATATTTAACAATGTTTAAGAATATAAGAATATAAAAATATCGGCGGCTCCATGTGGTTCAGCAGGCTAAGTGGTTCGAATCCTGTTCATGTAGCTTGCCATCGGCTACCGGAGCCCTGAGAAAGCTCAATTTGCCTTGCTCTCTCTGGGTGGGTAGCTGGCGCCCTCTCCCACATCACTCCAAAGGGTGATATCGATCAGCACAAGGTGTCTGTGAGCTCATGTATCTGAACCGAGTCGCTGCGCTTTCCTCAGAGGGCACAGGGATGCTAATAATTGGGGACAAAATGGAAAAAAAAGAATATAAAATATTTTACAACAGTTGGCATGCTGTCCTTATTTTTGAATACTGTTTTTTTATTCCATGAATGAATAACTCAATTCCTATTAACACCATTTTTGCTCTGTCACTCTCTAATGGTGAAATCTTTACGATTGAGCATATCTGAGGCGAGCATGCAACTCCTCTTAAGATGTTTGTCTGGGTTTCTTTGTGGCTTCCTGAAAGAGTATGTCAGGCTGCACTATCATTCATTTCTGTGAAGATAAATCACTATTCTGCTGGAAGTCCCTCACTGTGGTTTACTAGAATTCCAATGCTGTCTGATGTACACTATCCAACAAAAGTGAGTAACACCCCTCTTCTGTTCCTTTAAATATGTTTTATTGTATCTTATCATGGGACAACACTGTAGAATATATGATATATTGTTCTGAAAATAACTTCGCACACAGCCTTGTCTACATGTCTAAATATCTGGCAACACAAGTGAGTACACCTCACAGTGCCCTAGTGAAAAAACAAAGTAGATTAAACTATACTAAGCATTATTATGCTATAGTGCACTAAAGTGTTCTTGTAGACATTATTAATCAGTATATTTAAAGAGTGCTAAAATGGAACAACTTTTTTGTACTTATTATACTTTAATTGTATAAAAATAGTACAAAACTCTTACTTAAATTGTGTTAAAGTGAACTTAATTGTACTAAAATGGAACTATTTTAAATATACTTAAGAAACATTTATACATACTACTTCATATAAGTAACCCCAAATTTTAAATATGCTTACAGTAAAATTCTGATACATTTAATGAGTATTACAACTGTATCACTATTATACACCAGGTTTATTAGGAATGTACTAAGAATTGATGTTAAATATATGTGATCTATTTACATTAGAGTACAAATGTGCTTCTTGTTCCTGTCTTTTTTAAGTAGCACACTTCTAGTGTACTTCGTTGGGTATAAAATATATGTTAATATACTGTTCTACAATGTTTAGTGTGTTACAAATTGACTTACAATTTAAAATTACTTAATTACTAATAAATTACTACTAAATTACTTCATTACTACTAAATTACTTAACATTTAGTTTTAGAAATGTAGTAATTTAATTTACTTTCTACAGTTACATGATACATTGTAGTTTAAGTGAACTACTGTAACAGTTGTTTTTAACACACAAATTATATTGAATTACATTAAATAAAATTGTACTTCATAGCAGCATTTTTTTAAATAAACACTATATCGTACTTTTTAAAAAGTATGATCAAAGTTTACTTTTAAACATTTGATGATAGCATAACATTAATGTACTTATACTATATTTTAAGTAAGAACATAAATATGTTAGTATATTTACAGCATACTTAGACATTTATAAATATATTTCTTTTCAAGAGGGTTGAGGCAGTGCTGGAAAATAATGGTGCTTCTTGGCTTTAATAATACAGTTCTAGGAAAAATCTAGGGACCTTATATAACTTGCACGTTCTTCAAACTTTAAACAGGGTTGTGATATTCATCTTTTTCAAAAGAAGTCATTTTATCATCCAGTGAAATTAACCCAAAGTGGTTCTTCCATGAGATCATATCAATGAATCAATGCCTTTTTGGCCTTTTTTATTTTTAAGGGATTTACTGCGCTTGACTGGTCTTAGAGGCTTCTGGACGTTTTAAAGAAAAGTATCTAGCTTTTTGTTCCAGCATTCATATTATATCATATTCTCCAAAGACAGAAATCCCTTCATCTATTCTCTCTTTTGTATAGTTGCCTCGCTGTACTTTTCCATTGATGATATAATGTGATATAATTAAATGAGGGATTTTAATATGAAAGCACAATTATGAACAGTGCTAAAAGATCATATACACATAAAGTAAGATGAAGGAGTTAAGCCTAAAAACAACAACAACAAAAAAACATATTCCATCTGTCAGCTTTCATTTTTTATTAATGATTAGGCTGAGGACAAAATTTCATATTCTTCTGTTCCCAGCCAAAAAGAAAAATAATGCAGTTTGAAGTACAAGATTAATGGTACGGTACAGTTCCTCTCACTGGATGTACAGTACCAGTCAAAAGTTTGGACACACCTCTTCTCATTAAATGTGTTTTCTTTCTTTTTATTATTTTTTTACATAGTACATTTAATATTGAAGATACTGAAGCTATACAGGAACACATACAAAAAATAATAAACAAAACAGAATATGTTTTATATTTTAGATTCTTCTAAGCACTCTATTTTTCACATTATAATGCACAACAGATTATAAGGAGCACTATCAATAAACATTTATTTTCTGGTCTATTTTCATAAATAAGGCACACTTGATTATAAAGTGCATTTTATGTGACATTAGTAACTAATAGTAGGAACAGGGGTGTTGTCAAGTTTTCCTCAACAGGTCTCACATCTGTAGAGCTAAGCTAATTTAAGTAAACAAAACGGTTTACTTCTTAAAAACAACATTTCAAACAAGCGCTGGATATTAATCTACACAGATTTCTCTCCTGAAAACTGTTTATTTAGGTGAGTAAAGCGCTTTCATTCATTTACAGTAAGCTTAGATTTCCAGGTTTCCCCTAAAGCTGGAGCGTTAGCATTAGCGGCTAACCACTTACCTGACAGAGCTACACTGAAGAACCCTCAGTGTTCCGATAAGCCAGGGTGATATTAGCTAGCGGTTCATCCCACGTAGCTTATTTTAATATGGTGAATGCACAGGCTACAGTCGAAAATACTCACCTCTGAACAGCAAAATAGCTAGCGCTGTGGTTAGCAGCTAATGCTAACACTGCTCCACCAGTGCTAGCCGGGGTTAGCAGCAGGGTACTCTCCTCTGGACAGCCAAAACGCTAGCGCTTAGTGGGTAATGCTGATACTGCTGGACAACTAAACTGAAACTCATGTAAAATTATGTAATTACTTCAGCAGAGTGGCTTTATTGTAACTTACAACCTGACTGGAAACATTTCTACATAAAACAAACCGGATTATAAGACGCACTGACGATATTTGAGGAAATTAAAGGATTTTAAGTGCGCCCTATTATTAAAAAAATATTGTAACCACATTTATCTTTAAGGACAGATCTGCACTCTTGGTATTTTAATCTCAGTGTCTTCATGAGGGAGAGTCACCTGCAATAGTTTTCTCTGAGTTTCTGGAGGTGCTGAACAATAGTTGCTGATTTTTTTTTTTTTTTTACACTGTGAAGCTCCAGCTCATCCCAATAAATCACCATCTCAGTTCATCAGGTTTAGATCAGGAGATTGTGGAGGACAAACACTTTTTTAATGTTTAATTCATAATTCCATATGTGTCCCTTAATTCTTTTCATGTATTTAATGTATTGGACACATGTTGTGTCCAATTATTTGACTGGTATTGTCAAAAAGTATTTACTTAATTTTTTTGGATGCTCTCTTCTCACTCATTAGGTAATTCTGCACTGAAGATTCTTCTTTTTTTGGTGTAAAAAATAACTATTAACCTTTTAACCTGTGACGTCTCATCTTCATGCATGTTATTAAAACTTCTCTAAAGTGTGAGCTAAAATAGTACTTTAGAAACATTAGCGTGTCTAAAACTACATCAATCATCAACTCATTTAAAACTCATTATACAAAGGGTATCAAGACAGCCAGCTGTGAGAAAATGGTGGCTATTTATAATATAACATCATGCGGAGCTCAAATCAAGAGAGTCACTAGGTCGCTTTAATGGGGACTAATACTAGTCCATCTCAAAATATATGTATATATATATATATATATAGAGTTACTTTATTTTAGTGAATTAGTTGAAAATGTGAAACTCATATATTATATAGATGTATTACACATTGGCGTAGGAACCGGGGGGATGGGTGGGACATGTCCCACCCAATATTAGAAACAGGTGGATTTGTCCCCCCCAAAAATGATTCGTTTCGCTCAGATCAGCTGTACTATTAATGAGGAGACAGACCGGACCAATCACGGAGCCAGTTCATGTATTAATTCCCGCCTCTCAGTAGAAACAGCCAATCAGTTTGCTGGTTTTGCGACTCGGGGAGGAGAGGCAGTGTGCTGGTGGTGGAAGCCCCGCCCCCTCGCTGTGAGATTTAGCAGCAGGATCGGGCTGCAGCAGCTTCAGCTGATTTAAAAACAGATCTGGATATACGGAGATTTTTTTTTAAAGGTCACCTTCCGTCGTTTTTTCTTTCATTTTAAAATGTCTAGTTGTGGTCTCTAGTATGAATGAATGACATGTGAGCCGTTTTTGTAAAAAAAAAAGTGCTCAGGTGTCTCTGTATAGCTCTTTTTTAATGGACTGTTTTAGGGGTGTGTCCAAAATGACCGGATTCCAGCTTTGCTCATGAATATTCATACATGCAAACAGCATGCAAATATCTCTCCTCTGATTGGCTAGGAGCACTGCGACGCCCCTCCACCGCTCTGCCTCTCACTGCCTCCCACCTCCTAACTGATGAGCGGTGATGTTGCGTCGCTTCAGCTCCGCCTCTGGGAGTTTCTCGAGCCAAGGTGGGCTGGTCTGTGAGTTTCTGCCTACGTAGGCAGAAAGATAATTCAAAATTCACCCGTTTTTCGGAGGGGGGGAAGGGGGAATTTCTTTGCTTAGCTCCTGCAGACAATGGGGGCTGCAAAACAGTTTAATGTGCAGGTGTACACATTCAACTCGGAGAGACCTACTGTATTCCACAAAAAAAAAGAAAAATCGGATTTTCGCGGAAGGTGACCTTTAAAAAAAGGTAACGGTAGGCTAACCAAGTAAACTGTGATGATATGTTTCTGATAGCTGGTTAAAAATACACATCTCTGAATCAGCACACAGTTTAAACCCACTGTGATTAATAAACTGCAGCTGTGTTAGTGAGTTAGCTTAACTTTGGAATTAGCTAGGTAGGGAGTCAAGGTTTAAGAAAAAAACAACTATATATGTAATGTTCAACTTGACCTGTACCTGATCAGCTAATCGCTATTTCATTTTGTCAAACTGTGTTTATTAATTTAGTATTACAGGGCTTACTGTGAGCTATAATGAACGAAAATTCATTTAGTTAACTAGTTAGCTAGAAGCCAGATGTAGTGGTTAGCCAGAATGTAGTACAGCACTTTATGTTTTAGTTTAAAGCAGTTTCTTAACCCTGATCACTGCCCCAAAATTGTGTTTTCCACCTGATCCAGCTGATCGGCTAATAAACAGTCATTTACCGAGTTTACCTGTTAAAATCCTTTAGCCCCCTATGGAGCCTAAATTAATCATGTATATCCAGCAGCAGTGTATTAGACACATCATACCACCACTTACTCTATTAAATGCCTTTAAAGCAGAGGAAGCTCTAGAATATGGAGAACAGTGTTAATATGCAGTATAACATGTAAGAACAGGGTTGAGAAACACTGCTGTAACGTGACTTCTGTTCATTTGTAGTTCACAGTGACCACATGTCTATGAAACGTAAAGTTACATTCTTTTACATAAAAGGACACCATCTTAAGAAGAGCTCTCAGTAGAAAAAAATAATGTGCAGGAGAAAACGTAAAGATATGACAGAATTGACATTCCAATACATAATAATAATAATAATAATAATAATAATAATAATAATAACCAAATGTGTTATATTACTTTAAATATTAGGTGATAACTGATCATTTTTGTTATATGCATACAATTCAGACATTGCATTCATATTCTTTTCTAACAACAGTAACTGTAACGTGGAGTAACATGTTTAGGTTGTAAAGTCACCTTTTAATAATAATTTACTTTTAATTAAAAGTAATTTCCACAAATGTTGTTCTAGGAAACTATAGGGTGGGCTTGGGTTCATATTGGCAAATGTGTCCCCCCCAATATCAAACTCGCTCCTACGCCCTTGGTATTACACACAGAATGATCTATTTTAAGCGTTTATTTCTTTTATTGTTGATGATTATGGCTTGCAACCAATAAAAACCCAAAGTCAGTCTCTCAGAAAATTAGAATATTATATAAGACCAATTGTTACTTTGGCAGTTTGGGCAGTGTGCCAATCCTGCTGGAAAATGAAATACTAATACTAACATCGTGGAAATGTTGAAAGTTACAAAGCCAAATCTAAAAATAAAAACATTGACGCTGTCTGTCTGCCTACTCTGTACTCTGATTCACACAACAAAAACTCCAATTCCCAGCATGCATCCACATCATACTTTCCTGAATCTGCTAATCACATGACACTATGGCGTTCCCGCTCCCCCAGCTTCTGATTGTCCACACCTGGTCTGTTTAGTATAAATACCCTGAATCTCTTTCCCTTTTTATACCTTGTTTGTACATTGACAACTCTTTTTGACTTGCCCTTTTCCCTGCTGGATTACCTGTGTATGACCTCATTTTGCCTTTTACACTATGGTATGTTGTTTACTATTGCTGCCTTCCTGTTACTGACCCTGCCTGTCCCTAACTACTCCTGTAAACCAAGTCCTCTTGTAAATAAATGGTGTATTTGGTATCTGTGAGTGTCTGTCCTTGGTTTGGCTAGTGTGATGGACGCTGCAGCAACGATACCAGAACATTTAACATAAAAAACATTCCAGAAAACCTGATGGTGGATGCTCTGCTCTCACTTCACTCCTGCTCAGTTAGCACCTCCCATTCCCCTTCCCTGTTTCACTGGATCTGAAAAATAGATATGCTGTCTACAAAAAGATAGAGATATGACTTAAACCTGAAATATGAATATGGCTGAATAAATATTTTACGTTAACTGTAAAAGGAACATTAGGAAAAAAAAAAATAATAATAATGTTAATTGCAAATGCAGATTACCAACCCAAAAGGGAAATTTAAGTTTTAAGTTTTCTATAAAGATATCTAAATAAAATTATTTTTATTTGGCTGAAAACTTTGCCCTGTGTTTTATCATCATCATAAAAACATGAATAATTGAAGGAAAACTTACAAAATAATGAAATAATCATAAAAGTCAAGTTTTCATTCAAATTTGCATATTGATGATGCATTCACTTAATAAAAACAAAAGTAGATCATAGTAGTAGTAAAAAGTATCGGCATTGGTATCGGCAATACTGGCCCTGTATTTACTTGGTATTGGATTGATACCAAATTTAGCAGTATCGCACAGCCCTAGGAAAGGTTAACTGTGACGTTCAGAAAATGTTCTACTAACCACTAAACTTCGACTTAGCAAGCTGGCTATATACTTCATGTCCTTGAGTCTCTTTTACCTATTTTACCTATAGTTATTTTTTCTTTTTCTAGTTATTTTTCTTCTTCCATTTTCTTCTTTTTTTGTTGCTGTGCTTCTTTCACTCTATCATTGGATTTTTATGACAGATTTTCTGTATCAAAGTCTACTTCTGTGCCACTGCTGTTCATTAAACATTACTATTCTAGTGAAGACACTGGCTCTGGATTTCCAGGAACCCAGCCCAGAGTACCAGACTCATCAAGATGGCATTAAGTAGTAGCAGGAATTCCAACAAGTGACGGCAATTAGATTTGATTTCATAAGAATTATGGAAACTCTGTGGCCGCTGAACACGACAGTGTCTGTAAGTGCAGCCGCTCCTGACCTTTGGAATAAGTGGATTATAAATTTGCATGGGTGAGACGAGGAGAGATGTGGAGAGGAGCTGTGGGAGCCGGGAGGCATTCGTCCATGTTTCACTGAGGAGAGCGCCATGCTTCAACAACGTGCCCCCAGTGGAGGGGTCTCGTGGCCTGGACTAGTGAAGTGAAACAGTAATTAGAACATGCTTTTTCTTCTCTTTTTCTCTCTCTCTCTCTCTGTGTATCTGCTTCCCTCTGGGTTTTACAGAACAGAGGAGATTGTGTTTCCTGTGTCTCTGATCACAGTGTTCTCCTCACTTAAGCTCCAGGCTCAGTGCAGCAGTTCTGCTTTCAGAAAGCAGGATCTCTATGAAAGCTACGCAAATGGGCTTAAAGCCCTTATGCAAATGAGCACATCGAAAGTGTGAAAATGGCCAAATTAGAATCATGCAATTACAGGCATGTGCACAGATACACCTCATGGGAGGAGGAGCCTGAGACATGCTCTATTGGCCTCAGACTATACAAGGGCCCTCTTGGACAGTATGCATAATAATACCATTTTGACATCTATATTATCTATGTTACACTCAGCTCATCCACATCTCAGGAATAAGGCCTTGTGGATCAACTGGTGTTCCACATGCTGCATCACTCATACACTAAATCCTGCATTACCCTTCAGATCTAATATAAACTACAATTGAATTTAGTTTATTTTTTTATTGATCTTATTCTAAAAAAAACTGGAAATTGTATCTAATTAAAACAGTTGATGCTGGAAACAATATTTTCATTTGTATTTAGTGAGGGTAGTAGAGATCTGCAGCTTGATTATATTGAAGCATCACCAGGGGGCAGAGGTGGAAAGTAACTAATTACATTTACTCACATTACTGTAATTGTAATTTTTAAAGTAGTTTTTAAAATAGGTAATTTTACTTTTACTCAAGTACATTTTGACACAAGTAGTTTACTTCGCTACATTGGAAAACTCTTAGTTACTGAGTAAAACATAAAATGCTGGGGAAAAAAACCAAATCGTCTGAATTAAAAAAAAATTGAGTTTTCCCATCAATATGTGCTTCTTTACGGCACTGCGCATGCGCTGACAATTTTTTTTTTTGTATGATTTCATGTTTTTCACAATAATTCCTTAAGTTTTTATTGGGAACATTAAACAATCTGCTTGGATGATAAAAAAAAACATGTAAATAACAGTTAAAGCATAGCAATGACAAGTTAAAAAATAATAATGAACTGTAAAACTATAAAAAATACGGTTTATAGTCACATATATGACCATAACTTTTTACATTTTTAACAGTAAAGAAAAAAATGGATCATAGAAACCGATGCCACTTGTTCTTGAAAATGTTTTATGGGGTGGTCTGAACAAATACTGCCTGAAAGATCCAAATTATTTAATTTAATAATTATTTAATTTATGATTTTTTTGCTTTTTGTGCTTTTTTGTGCTTTTTTACATCAAATAAAAACAAAAAACTATGTAACTTTTACTCAAAGTACACTTTATATTGAGTACTTTTTTTACTTTTACTCGAGTAGATTTTTAGATGGGTACTTTTACTTTTACTTGAGTAGAATTTTAGCAAAGTAAAGGTACTTTTACTTAATTACAATATTTCTGTACTTTTTCCACCTCTGCCAGGGGGCAGAGTAACAGGTCAGACTAAATAAATGACTAAAAATGAGCAGAGGTTCTCTTATTCACCCTGTAACCCAACACCAATAGGGTGAATAACGCTGCAACAATGGACCACCACACTGTCATGTCTGGTGCTGAAAGCACACCTGTGTTCCCCACACTCAGCTCTACCTGCGATTTCCAAGCTTCCAACTACAATACCCAGAACGCACCTCAGCATGACATCACATGCACTCCAGATCACATGACACACCGCATGACACCTCCAGGAAGTCCTGAGTATTAATTACCCCTTAGTATAAAAGGACCACGCTCACGCTCACTCGTCGCCGAGTAATTGTATTGATTTCTGTGTATGACCTGGACTGTGTTATCTAGGGTGACCAAACGTCCGTATTTCCTGGGACATGTCCGTATTTCACGTCCTGTCCCGGGCGTCCTGGGTTTTTTTCAAAAAGTGAGGAAATGTCCTGGTTTTCAAATAACCTTCATTGGACCAGAGAGCAGTAGACAGCGTGACTTGTCAGCGTGGAGCCCTCCCTCCTCCCCTTCCGGTGCAGTCTCACACACAACACTCCACCCCTCAACCCCCCCCCTCCTCCCCTTCCGGTGCAGTCTCACACACAACACTCCACCCCTCAACCCCCCCCCCCCCCCCCTCCTCCCCTTCCGGTGCAGTCTCACACACAACACTCCACCCCTCAACCCCCCCCCCCTCCTCCCCTTCCGGTGCAGTCTCACACACAACACTCCACCCCTCAACCCCCCCCCCCCCCCCCCCCCTCCTCCCCTTCCGGTGCAGTCTCACACACAACACTCCACCCCTCAACCCCCCCCCCCCAATGGTTTACCAAAATTTATTACAGCAAGTCTTCCAGGTTCTAAAGCAGCAAAACTCCAGAAGTCGTTTGGAAGTCTTGGAGATCATCAAGATGTTTTTTGGCAAATTTGAGATGAGCTTGAATGTGGTTTTCATCTTGGCACTCTGCCATGCAGACCATTTCACCACTGTTTCACAATTTCACTATTTGTGGATAATGGCTCCCACTGTGATTTGCTGGAGTCCCAAAACTTGCCTTCATAACCTTTTCCAGACTGATAGATCTCAATTACTTTCTTTCTCATTTGTTCCTGAATTCCTTTGGATCTCGGCATGATGTGTAGCTTTTGAGTATCTTTTGGTGGACTTTGCTTTGTCAGGCAGGTCTTTTTTTAAGTGATTTCTTACTTGAGAACAGGTGTAGCTAGAGAAACTGAACTCAGGTGTGATAAGTTATGTTTTAACTGTGGGGCCAAATACTCATTTAAAAACAGCATTTTGCGTTTACCTGTGTTGTCTTTGAATTATTTTTAAATTAGTTTGATGATCTGAAACATTTGAAAGGTTGTCTGGAAGTTTGCTGTTTTAATAAATGACCTGCTCATACACCTTCAAAGCTGTTTCCTCTGCTGAGAAGCGCAGAAGTGCTGCACTTTTATAATACCAATCTGCCAAAGTCAGAGCACCCCTGGCGCTTAAAAGGGAATGAAAAAAGAAACGCTGATTGGTTTATTTCACATTACACCTAAAACACACCCATGATAATTAAGATAATTAGGGCATGCCTTTTGCGCATTTTCTTTTGCAACCTCATGATACCAAACACGCACACTGACATGCCCTAAATGAAGTTGCGTGGTGTGCAGTTCACAGCTCGCCTGTAGATCACTAAAATGAGTCACTCCATGACAGTCTGGCTTGACTACCCACCAAGTTTTCTTTCTGTTGGTTGATTCCTTTTTGATGCAACTATTTTTTTAATACATTTCAGGTAGATTATTGTCAATAGGCTTGTGAACATTAATAATAATTCTCAATCTGTTTGTAGTGTTTGGATTGTTTCAGCTTTGCAGTAAGAGTACCCTTAACAAATAAAAGTGACTTTAGGCATATTTCTTAAATGTAGGTAAGTACTTAACATAGAAAAAGTACATACTTTTATTATTAAAATTAATACGTACTTAAATACATATTTAATGTACTATTTTGGAACAACTTCGAACAATAACTCAAGTATATTTTAATTGTAATTAAGCTATATTTAAATACAACATAAAAGCATGGGGTTTTGAGTGTGTTTTTTTGCATAACTTCTCCAAATTAAGTATATTTAAGTATATTGTGTACTTAATGCTACTGGGGCAAAAAAACACTAAAGTGCACTGTAAGCAGTATTTAATTCCAATAAAAGACATATATATTTTCTATTGAATTTGAGTGGAGGGGGGTCCAATGGACCACCTGCATTGGTACATGGGTAACTGCCGGGACTTTAGTGTTTCATTTTTATTGCTTTCACTCCCTCCAGGAAATACACAACACTTTAGTTCTTCAGTCACTGATGGATTTAATGGAACTCTTTGGGCTTGCACTTTACTCCTCTTATTCCACCGTCGAACTGTTTAAATACACAGCATACAAAAAACAAGCACACGTTACACTAAACATACAGCAGAAAACGAAAGTAAAAAATGCGCACGTCTGAATACACATTAATACACATACCTCGCTGGCTGCACACAACCAAGAGGGAATGAGTTGCCACAGAAACATCTGTACGTGTGATGTAGTGTCACCTTGAACCGTCTTTTAACTTTCTTTTACTCCCTTAACGGAGTTTGAGGAACTTCTGCAGACTCGCATGTGTCCAGTGTAGACTAACAGCATTAACATAAAGTCCGTGTGCAACACAGGTCGTAACTTAGTTCCTACTCCATGACTACAATAAAAAATATTAATTAAATAAAGAAATAAATATTTTAACAAAACAGAACAAACAAATGACGTAAACTATATTTATGGCAGTTAAACTCCCACCAAATCACTATTTTGTGATTTTCTTCTTTTAAACATTACTTTAACACAGTTTAAAGTACTTACAAAGAACTTAAAGTACTTAAGTGCAAGTTTACATAAACTACATATAAGTATTTATGATCATCTGTGCCACTTCACATCATCTAGGACTCTGCTTCAAGCAATACAACAATCTTTTGCACAGGTCTATCAAGATAGACTGGCTTAGAAGTGCGCTTTCCCTGACCATCTAAGGTAGAGTCACTAATCAACAGTTTGACCTTTCTGACCCTTTCGTCAGTGCTTGGGTACACTTCTGTCACTTTAGCCAATCTCCATTGGTTTCGTGGAGAATTGTCCTCTTGAAGGATAACTATGTCATTAACCTTAGTATTTCTCCTCTCCTTTTGCCATATTAGTCTTTGCTGAAGATTAAGGAGATACTCCTTCCTCCACCTTGTCCAGAATTCGTTTGACAAGAATTGCACTTGGCGCCATCTCTTGCGGAGGTATAGATCCTGACTTACAAACTGACCAGGAGGGGGTGCTATTATGTCAGACTTCATCATGAGAATGTGATTTGGCGTAAGAGGTTCAAGACTTCTTGGATCATTTAAGTGCTCTGTAGTCAGAGGTCTGCTGTTCACAATGGCCATCACTTCATATAGGAAAGTTCTCAGTGAAGTACTGTCAAGTCTCTTAGCAGACTGATCAAGGATTCCTGTTAGGACATTTCTTATTGTTCTTATTTGTCTCTCCCATACACCTCCCATATGGCTTGATGATGGGACATTCATTATGAACTCACATCCATGTGTCTTCAACTGTTCATGGTTCAAGTCCTTCATTGCATTCAGGAACTCTCTTTTAGCTCCAACAAAGTTGGTCCCCTGATCACATCTCAGTTGTCTGACATGTCCGCGGATTGCAATAAATGTGCGCAATGCATTGATAAATGCATCCGTGGTAAGGTCATCAAGCATTTCAATATGTATGGCTCTGGAACACATACAAGTAAAGAGAAGGCCATACTTCTTCAGCTCCTTTCTGGCTTCCTTCACATAGAATGGTCCAAAGCAGTCTATTCCACAGTATGTGAAAGGAGGTGTCATTTCCATCCTTTCTTCTGGCAAATCTGCCATCTTAGGATCTTGTGTGCTCCTTCTATACCTTCTGCATGATACACACTTGTAGATGTGTGAGGCAACTGCATTGCTGCATCCAATGACCCATATTCCATTGGATCGCAACTCATTGATAGTTATTCCTCTACCTTGATGGTGCACCTTCTCATGGTAGTGCTTGATAAGTAAAGAGGACACATGGCTTGTTTTTGGCAGTATAGCAGGGTGCTTAACATGAGGATGGAGGCTCGATCTTGTCAACCGTCCTCCAACCCTGAGAACACCATTTTCATCCAAAAATGGACTCAATGTGTAGAGCTTGTTTGCTTTGTCTTTGGGTTTTACTTCTTTGCATTGCTGTATACTGTAGATTTCACTGCTGAATGCTTCTTTTTGGACCAACTTGATTATGAACTGTTCAGCTTCATGTCTTTCCTCAACACTTGTAGTTTCATTTAGTTTAGGTTTGAGACCCTTGATGTGTTTAGCGAGGCGCTTAAGACAAGCAATGGCCTTAACAGCTCTTCTCCATTCAGAAAACTTTGACAGGCGGCCTAACAATGTCCTAACTTCCTCTGCCTTTGTGTTTAGAACTTGGTGTTGAGTCCTTCGAAGTTCTGGATCATTGTCGTTGACCTCTCCCACCTTTCCATCTCCTAAAGGTAGCTCTCTTTTCCACAGAAAGTTTGGTCCAGTGAACCAGTTTGAAGTCACAAGCTGATCTGCTGTTAGGCCTCTCGAAGCATAATCCGCAGGATTGTTTTCTGAACATACAAAGTGCCATTGCTTGGGATCTGTAACAGACTTGATACTTTGGATTCTGTTTGCTACAAACACATGGAAACGTCTGGCATCGTTGTTTATATATCCAAGAATGACCTTTGAGTCAGTCCAGAAATATTCTTGCAGATTATCTATTTCAAGCTCATTTCTGAGCATGGCACTTGTTCTTGCTGCTACCACGGCTGCAGATAACTCAAGCCGTGGTATTGTAGTTATCTTTGTGGGGGCAACACGTGCCTTTCCCATAACTAGTGAGCAGTGGACGTCTCCATTGGTGTTAACTGCTCTGAGATAAGTGCACTCCCCGTAAGCTTTGAGGCTGGCGTCGGAGAAGTGGTGAAGCTCGTACTGCATGACATTTGTGAAGTTTGCTGGTATGAAGCACCTTCTAATTGTTACATTAGACAGTTTTTGAAGATCTTGCAACCATGCTTCCCACTGTTGTTTGAGCTTGTCTGGAAGTGACTCGTCCCAGTCAACCTTGTCTCTGCAGAGTTGTTGCAGGATCTGCTTTCCACCAAGAATAAAGGGGGCTACAAACCCTAATGGGTCATAGATGGAAGCTACTGTAGCTAGCACACCTCTTCTGGTCATAGGGTGTTCCTTGATAGTGACTCTGAACTGGAATTCGTCAGAGGATACGCACCAGTGAACGCCCAGAGCTCTTTCCATGAGCGGTTCTCCCAAAGTCATGTTGAGATCCTTGACTCCTTCAGCACGCTCTTCCTCTGGTATCGATTCCAACACTTTCTGGCTGTTTGAAATGAATTTATGCAGCCTAAGCTTGCCTTTGCTGCAGAGCGCTCTAGCTTCTCTGACAAGCTGGATTGCTTCAGCATCAGACGATAAACTTCCAAGCCCATTGTCAACATAAAAATTCCTTTGGATGAATTTAAAGGTACTTGGATGAAACTGATCCTGACCTTCAGTGGCTAGATGTTTAAGACCAAAATTAGCACAGCCAGGTGAGGAGGCTGCACCAAAAAGATGGACTTTCATCCGAAAAATTGATGGTGGAGACCCTAAATCCCCGTTCTCCCACCATAAGAACCTCAGGTAGTCTTGGTCTTCAGGCGTTACATGAAATTGATGGAACATTCGTTCTATATCACACATAACAGCAACTGTTCCCTTGCGAAATCTACAAAGTACTCCGACTAAGGTGTTTGTGAGATCTGGCCCAGTAAGAAGGTGGTCATTCAGCGATGTATCTTGGAACCTTGCAGAACAATCGAAGACCACACGTATCTTTCCGGGCTTTTGAGGGTGGTACACCCCATGGTGTGGAATGTACCAGACTGGTTGATTGTTGAGCTCTTCTTTAGGAACCTTTTCTGCATCACCATGAGCAATGATGTCTTTCATGAAGTTCACATAGTCTGAACAGTATCTCTGGTCTCTTTTGAGCTTCCGTTCTAAGCCCATTAGACGCCGGACAGCACACAGTTTGTTGTCGGGTAGATTTGGTCTGTCTTGTTTAAAGGGTAAGGGCATTTCATAATGACCATCTTGTTTATGCCTGATTCCTTTCTTCAGTTTAGCTAAGAAGTGGAGATCTTCCTGCGAGAGTGTTGCTTCTTCTCCACTTCTTTCACTGAAATCAGATTCCAGCATCTTCATTACATCACTGGGAGTGATAAGCTCCTTAATTTGTGTCTTGCAGACATAGTGAACTTCACGTTTGAGCTTGACCTGAGGTTTGAGTTCAGGGATCACTTGCCTTACAATGATGCGATGACTCACTCCAATTGCATCTCTGTACTGCTCATATGGGTCACCGTAACCCACTATGCTCCAACCTAAATCGGTTTTCTGTGCAAAGGGTTGGTTTTCTTCCCCACATACAACTTCTCTTGGCATTAGAGCTTGTGGACAATTGTATCCAATCAGCATACCAATTTCACATTCTCTTTCCGGAGCAATGTGTTCTGCAAGATGTTCCAGGTGAGGCCATGCCTTGGCAGTCTCTGGAGTTGGTATGTGTGTTCGATGAGCAGGGATGAATTCACGTGTGTACATTGTTGGCACTGTGATCTTCCTAGAGGAAAACAAACCTCTTATTTGCAGGCCTTTGAGTCTTTTACAGGATATGATCGTCCCCTTTGACGACATTGTAGATAGTTTCAGTTTCACTTGTTCTGTGTTTGTCTTTAGAGCATCTGCCACATCCTCAAGAATGAACGAAGAATCACTTTGTGAATCTAGCAAAGCATATACCAGAACCTCCTTGTCTGAATCACTTGGTGCTGACACATAGACTGGCACTATTGCTGAAGTCTGGGTGCTACTGCCATCTTGTACAACTCTGTTGGACGTGGTTTCCTTGACGATGTCTTGTACTTGTTTCGGGTGTGACTTTCTTTCTTTACTGTAACGTGTTTCCTTACAATGATCTCTGTTTGGTTCTTTTTCTTGTTTTGAACGGTCTTCATGTAGACATGTGGGGTGTCTTTTTGAACAGGAGTCACAGACCATCCGGTTACTGCAGCTCTTGGATTGATGTCCAGGGCTTAAACAGCCGAAGCACAGTCTCTCACCGTAAATATAATTGACTCTGTCAGCAACTGGCTTTTCATTGAATTTGTGACATTTGGGTATACTATGTCCTAATTTCTTACAGAACACACATGAGGTAATGTTCTTTTCACTGGAGGTGGTTGTAAAGGTCTTGGCACCTACAGTTTGGCTCTTGAAGTACACGCTTTGGTTCTTGGGCTTTGCTTTATCAATTTCACTTCGTCGTAACGCGTGATAAGATGTTATAGGGTTGCAAGCTATACTTGCCTCTGTTGATAGGAATGTCACAAAATAACTAAAGTTTGGAAACTTCTCATGTTCCAGTTGGTATTGGGTGGCCTTTCGATTCCATCTGGAACTTAACCAGTCAGGTAACTTGGCGGTAAGGCTTTGATTCTCAATTCCATCATTAAGAACATGAAGACTCTCATTGTGATTCATGGCACATTCACAACTATGTAGAAAGTCTACAAACTTTCTTAACTCTGTGCTATCCCTAGGGGCTAATTTTGGCCATGCATGTAATTTGTCTCGGAATGCTTTGGCAATTACAAAAGGCTGGCCATATCTTTCGTTTAGCAGGTCCCATGCTGTATCATATGAATTTTCTGAACCAATCAGAAAATGACCTTCTAAGGCCTCTCTAGCTGAGCCTCCAACATATTTCTGAAGAAAGAAGATTTTCTCTGTGGTTGGAATATTTTTCCTCTCAATTAGGGCCTGAAAGGATGTCTTCCAATGATTAAACTTTAGTGGATCCCCACTAAAGATTGTAGGCTCTGGAATGGGTAGCCTATTTGCTGAAATAGCCTCAGCCAACACTTTCACAAATTTCCCCATATCATCTTGGAGCACACCTTTTGGGTTCTCTTCTCTTAGTTGTTGTGGGTGCTGCTCCACAGGGTTCTCCTTGTTAATATCTCGCACCACTGTAGGTAGTTCCGAGTTCTGTGGTGCATGGACTGAACAGTCATTTTCATCATAGACTTGAAGCCTTGCTCTGGCTGCTTTCAACCTTTTCAGCTCCTCCAAGCGCTCAAGCTCTCTTTTTAGGCTTTCTACAGACTGTTTTCTTAAAACATTCTCTTCTTGTTGTTTCTTTAAGAGCGCAGCTTCTTTTCTCTCTATTTCTATTCTGCGCTCAGTTTCTTCCTTTTCTACTTGAAGACGTCGGTTTAATGCAGCTGCTTCTTGCTCTGCAACTATCAACTTATCATCAGCTTCAAGTTTTTGCAGTTTCTCTTGGTGATAATTTTGCTCAGCCATAATTTTCAATACAGCACGTGTAGCTTCATACTCAGCAGCAGCATCTTGTCTTTTGATTGATGACGCATTAGAGGGAGTGGACTTTGATTTAGAACAATTAGAAGCAGAGGGTGAAACACTTGAAGTAGAAGACGCAAATACAGATTTAGAATCGGGCCAAGTCAGTTTCTCCTCTGTTCCTTGAATTTGAGACTGAGCGTTATGTACTACAATTTGGGTGAGTGATGTACAATTATCCATCCTGCGACGCATGTCATGAGAAGGGCTATCAATCCTTCTGTGTTCATCATAAACAGTGTTCAGCACAGATAATTCCCTTTGTATACTACTGACGTGTTCTTTTAGGATATAACTGGGATCCTGGTTTATTACAGACCTTTTAGCTACCTTAGCTAAAGCCTTCCAGCGTTCATAAATGCTGTCAAAGCGAATTTGTAGCTCTTTCAATTTTTCTTTGTGAAAGTCTTTTCCTTTTTCTGTTAATGTGCGATCTCTGTCACCCCTACGGTGCTCTGCAGGCTGTTCCACATGTTCTACACTAGCTACCACACTTTGACTTTCTTTACTTGCTTGTGACATCGTAAATTACTTGAAAACTACCAGTACATAATCACAGTAAGCAGTGTAGTTACCCTTTGAATATGTGCAAGTGAACTATTCAGACTAAATTAGGTCACTATTTTTTTTTTAAAATGAGAAAAAAATTAAATATTACTGTCAGTTACACTAAACAAGGTGCTTACAATCAATAAACCTTCTGAAAATTCAAATGTCAGCGTACTTAAATATGAAAAGTTGACAAAATCCGTTTCACAGTAAATCAATAAACCTTCTTCAAGTGCATGCCAAAATAACTACATAATGTCCATTCACATGTGAAACACTGTATTGTCAATAGGCTACACACAGTTCCTCGTAGTTTCCAGCCTTGTGTCACTCTTCAGAACACAAACTTTAGTATCTGACTTACAGACATCTTCGCGGAGAAACTAATGAACTGGTGTCCATAACGTTAAACAGTGACTTATCGTTACGTAGCGGTCCGGCACGTGCTGGTTAGCGAAGCTTCACGCAGGTTCGAGTTCGACTTTCACTCCCTCCAGGAAATACACAACACTTTAGTTCTTCAGTCACTGATGGATTTAATGGAACTCTTTGGGCTTGCACTTTACTCCTCTTATTCCACCGTCGAACTGTTTAAATACACAGCATACAAAAAACAAGCACACGTTACACTAAACATACAGCAGAAAACGAAAGTAAAAAATGCGCACGTCTGAATACACATTAATACACATACCTCGCTGGCTGCACACAACCAAGAGGGAATGAGTTGCCACAGAAACATCTGTACGTGTGATGTAGTGTCACCTTGAACCGTCTTTTAACTTTCTTTTACTCCCTTAACGGAGTTTGAGGAACTTCTGCAGACTCGCATGTGTCCAGTGTAGACTAATAGCATTAACATAAAGTCCGTGTGCAACACAGGTCGTAACTTAGTTCCTACTCCATGACTACAATAAAAAATATTAATTAAATAAAGAAATAAATATTTTAACAAAACAGAACAAACAAATGACGTAAACTATATTTATGGCAGTTAAAATTGCTATATGCAGAGATAAACCACTTAGGCCTGGGATGTGTGTGTGTGTGTGGGTGTGTATATGCATGTGAGAGACAGTGGGAGTATGTTGGGGATGAGGTGAGAGATTTTGCACCTCTCAGTGTTTGTATGTGGGAGAGAAACGATACTGTAGAGTGTGTGTGTGTGTGTGTGTGTGTCTGCAGCACTTCAGTCTTTAAATAATAACCAATAACAACAACCCAAAGCTCTGGCTACACACTGAAAGACCTGTTTTACAGGAACATATGAAACAGACTGTAAGGATTTGATTGAATTCAGCAAAAAGATACTTAGTGAGACCAGGATATTGGATCATCACCACCCCATCTCATCCCCAACTCATCCCCATCTCATCCCCATCTCATCCCCAACTCATCCCCATCTCATCCCCAACTCATCCCCATCTCATCCCCAACTCATCCCAAAAATATTAGATGGAGCACCATCATTCCAGAGAACACAGTTCCACTGATCCACGGCTCAATACTGCGTTCTTTATTACTTTCTTTTTCTTTAATACTTGATTTAAATTGGAGACATACATACATGTAGTACATCTTACAATGTACTAACTAGGAATTAAATCTATTCTGCCCAGATCAGAATTTATTGTAATAAAAATATTACATCTATCCATAGCTTGCTAGCTTGCTTTGCTTATTCCATTCTAGGGGCAGGGTGTCCGGATTCTTGTTATGCTGGAGGGGTAGGGTTAGAAAGTGTTAGGGTTACAGGGGTTGGACAATGAAACTGAAACACCTGTCATTTCAGTGTGGGAGGTTTCATGGCTAAATTTGACCAGCCTGGTGGCCAATCTTCATTAACTGCACATTGCACCAGTAAGAGCAGAGTGCGAAGGTTCAATTAGCAGGGTAAGAGCACAGTTTTGCTCAACATATTGCAATGCACACAACATTATGGGTGACATACCAGAGTTCAAAAGAGGACAAATTGTTGGTGCACGTCTTGCTGGCGCATCTGTGACCAAGACATCAAGTCTTTGTGATGTATCAAGAGCCAGGGTAATGTCAGCATTCCACCAAGAAGAACCAACCACATCCAACAGGATTAACTGTGGACACAAGAGGAAGCTGTCTGAAAGGGATGTTCGGGTGCTAACCCAGATTGTATCCAAAAAACATAAAACTACAGCTGCCCAAATCACAGCAGAATTCAATGTGTACCTCAACTCTCCTGTTTCCACCAGAACTGTCCATCGATACAATAAATTATTGTGGTCTAAAACCAGGTGTTTCAGTTTCATTGTCCAACCCCTGTACACTCAAAAACGAAGGCTATGACTATCACTGGAAAGATAGTGCAGCACAATTGACCAAGTGAAGAAATCCCCAAATGTTCTTTGTTAAAAATGATGATAACCACTATATTATCGTATTTTAATGTGCAGTTTAAATGTTTTATGCCAATTTTCTTCTAAATAAGCACAAAAAAATCAGTTCTGTAGCTAGCTAGCTAAATTTCCTGTTAGCTAACCTACGACAGAGGCTGCAGCATTTCAAGTGGAACAGAAAAATCAAATAAAATAAAAGCTATTTTTAGCTCCCTATCACAGAGGAAGTAAAGAATGGGCAATCATAATTAAATGATGCACCACCTGCCTTCTTTTTGTAAACATACTCTATTTCCAGCACTATAAGGCGCAACGGATAATAAGGCGCATTATGCAACACTAGTAAGGAACAGGGGTTTCGCCATGTTTACCTTCAAATTCACTGGGTGGCGAGACCTGTAAAGCTAAGCTAAGTTGAGTAAACAAAACTGTAATTCTTAAATTATTTTAAAGTCAAATGAGCGCTGGGTGTTAATCTACACTGATTTCTCTCCTGAAAACTGTTTATTTACGTGAGTAAAGTGCTTCCATTTGCACTAGCATTACCACCTCTTTGCTAGTGCTAACCACAGTTAGAGGCTATTGCTGCCCAAAAGCACTACACTGAAGTATTGAGAGGAATTAGTGCCAAATTGAAAAGCAAACCCTAGGGTGGAAAAATGTAAAAGCAATCCACAAAATGCATAGCTTTTTTTCTCACAAACATGCAGAATAAGTGCCAAAATGAAATGCAAAACTACTATTACATTACATTTCATTGCACTTGATCTCTTTATTGATTTGCTCTCCCGAATTTTGGGCGGAGCTAAAACATTAGTCGGAAGCAGTCACTCGGAGCTGTACCAGAAGAAAAGTCTTTCTGCGACAGGATAAAAGAGGAAATAAAAACTTGTAGCTGGGACAGTTACAGACGACTGTGTGCTGCTCAGAGTGGAGTGAATTTTAGAGGAGACGGTCATGTTCTCACATTTAGCGCCAAAGACTTTCCTGAAACGTCAAACAATACGCTGAGGCACGTTCTGGAACAACTCCAGCATTCCAACATAGATATATATACATAGACACTCCACTGACTGACGCCGTCTGTTGCATGTGCCCCCAGTGCATTAATTTACACTGAGGAAGGTCTAAAATAGACCTATAATAATCACAACTCTACCAGTTTATACCCGATTTACACACGGTTTGGTTTCTTACAAACAGCAGAGATTTAGTACAGGACGCTATATATATATATACAGGTGCTGGTCAACGAATTAGAATAATTTGAAATAGTGCAATCATGAAATTCTTTGAATGCATTTTTTGTGCAGAAAGCAAATCAGGTGTTCACCGCACCTGTCCTACTCGTTAGACTAATCACAGAACTCGTTACCTGGAAAAAAATTTGCTCAGCTGAGCTTTCCAAAAGGCCCATTTAGGCCATTTAACTGTGACACTGTTGTTTTATTGAATTAGAATAATGGAGAAACTGTTTCATTGAATTAGAATAAATGCTCGAATTTTTGTTTTCTGTGAAGAGTGTTCACTGTGCAGTATAAAGTCAGGGTTGAGTAGAATTTCTAAGTTGTAAAATCAATCATGGGTAAGCAGTGCGACCTCTCAACCGGAATAGTGGCTCAAATTCAAGCCCTTCGCCAACAAGGCTTGACCCAAACTAAAATTGCTGAGCAGCTCGGCATCAGCCAGTCTTCCGTCTGCAAAGCTCTCTGCAGCAAGCGCACCAACTGTTCCGGCGTCCGAAAAACTTCTGCTCGCGACAACAAGCAGCTGAGAAAGATCGCAGTCAGCAACCGGTTCAAGTCCACTTCCGAGCTCACCGACTTGTGGAACAAGCAGACCGGCGCTGACGTCTCCAGATCAACCACTTACCGTCGTCTGCGCGAACTCGGCTTCAAATCTCGCGGTCCAGCAGTAAAACCGATGCTGAACAAGAAACAAATGGAGAAACGGCTGAAGTGGGCCAAAGAACACGGCGATTGGACTGCTGAAGACTGGCAGAAAGTGGTCTTCAGTGACGAATCACGCTTCTGCATCTCCTTCGGTGACCAAGGTCCTCATGTCTGGCGTCGTGGTGGCGAAACCTACAACCACGAGTGCGTGAAAAGATCCGTCAAGTTTCCCCAGAGCGTTATGGTCTGGGGATGCATGTCCGCTCGAGGTGTAGGGAAACTCTGCTTCCTCAAGAAGACGGTCAATGCTGCCGTATATCAAGATGTTCTGGAAACGTTCCTGATTCCGACTGTTGAGGAACAGTTCGGCGAAGAAGACTTCATATTTCAACAGGATCTTGCACCGGCTCATGCGGCAAAGTCGACCAAAGATTGGTTCACTAAAAAACAGCTTGAAGTTTTGGCATGGCCGGCCAACTCGCCTGACCTCAATGTCACTGAAAACCTTTGGGCCATCGTCAAGCGGAAAATTCGCGACAGAAAGCCTACTACGCTGGACCAACTGAAGCAGAACATCGCCACTGCCTGGGAAGCTGTGAGTGCGGAAACTTGCGACAAGCTGGTCAAATCGATGCCGCGGAGACTTCAGGCAGTCATACAAGCCAAGGGGGCAGCCACAAAATACTGAGAAAGTGATGATTGTAATTATAATAAAAATTATTCTAATTCAATGAAACGGTTTCTCCATTATTCTAATTCAATAAAACAACAGTGTCACAGTTAAATGGCCTAAATGGGCCTTTTGGAAAGCTCAGCTGAGCAATTTTTTTTTTCCAGGTAACGAGTTCTGTGATTAGTCTAACGAGTAGGACAGGTGCGGTGAACACCTGATTTGCTTTCTGCACAAAAAATGCATTCAAAGAATTTCATGATTGCACTATTTCAAATTATTCTAATTCGTTGACCAGCACCTGTATATATATATATATATATATATATATATATATATATATATATATATATAAATGTATATATATATATATATATATATATATATATATATATATATATATATTTAAAGGAGGAGGTCATGCTTAAAGTACCTTATAGTAAAAAGCAATACAGCTGTGCCTTGATTACATTTCAAGGTGTATTTAATTCAATTCTGGCACTAATTCAGCGTTTGGTTTGGAAAATGCAAATTAGTGTGTATTAGTATGTTTTTCAGTGAAGAGATCAAGTGCAATGAAGTGTAACGTAAGTGCTAGCCGAGGTTAGCAGCAGGCCACAGGCCGATAATACTCACCTCTAAATGGCAAAAAAGATAGAGCTTAACAGTCTCAGTGCTGGAGAACTCAACTGATACTCCTGTATAAGTGAGTGCTTTACTGCTCCTTACAACCTGACAGTGTTGGGCACATTACTTTGAAAAAGTGATTAGTTATAGTTACTAGTTACTTCTCCAAAAAGTAACTGGGTTACTAATTGAGTTACTCCACTATAAAAGTAACTAGTTACCAGTAAAAGTAATTATTGCATTACTTTTGTGTTACTCGCCCCCGTAACCCCCACCCCCTGGCCCCCACCTTCTCAGAGCGTGCTTCATAAGCCAGATGAATAGAGTGCATGACAGCAAAGACAAGTACCTGCATAGAGGTTTGTCCATGACAAATTTTCCGTTCGGGGACATAATGTGACTCGACCTGCACATTTTTACCTTTGACCTCAGTGAGTTTAAAATATATGTATTTCCATCTGGAAAAGGCTGTTTTGCCACTGGAGTCCTCCTCACTCGCCATCTCTCGCTATGCGCTGTAAACACCCGTCACTGTGCATGCGCTCTAAACACCCACCCACCTACCTACCTATTTTCTCTGATTGGCTGAAGATGTAATCTTACTATACCTTAGCCAATCATTGCTTAGGCGGTTATCTCATCCTCCCCTCCCTTGTGACTCACACACACACACACACACACACTTTGTCTGTGGTCTGTATGCGCGAAGTAAAAAAAAAAAGTTCCTAGAGCGTCTAAAGTAACGTGCAGTAACGGCAGGGGCGCAGATGGAAATTTTGAACTGGGGGGGACCAAGCTGTAAAATCATATATATATATATATATATATATATATATATATATATGCTGCAATAAACTTTAGAATATTGTTATTGTTATATGTTATTGTTTTTTGTTTCTTCATTGCTACAGCCTAGGCAAGACCAGGAAGACAATGTTAACATTTTACATCTTATAATTTCAGTTAACAGCGACTGCTTACTAAAATAACATCATAATAACATCATACATAAAATCAATGGAAAGAGCCGCTGCATGCCTCGGTGCATGCCGGGTTGCGTTGCGTTTAACGCAGCTCCGCCCTCCGGCTCAACTTTATTCAAATAAATCCGGCCGCCGCACTGTGTCCAGTCCAGCCAATCAGGGAAAAGCAGGCTGCGTCCAGCCAATGATGAAAGAGCAGGCTGCGTCTTCACACACACACACACACACACAGAACAGGCGCCTTTCAACCACAGAAGAGAAGCTGAAAGCGGCAGAATATGGATTTATAGAGCTATAGGTTACAGTGAGGTTGGTAAAAAAATAAAAATATTAAACTTATGACTGTCTACTTCTGTTGCTTCATTTTAATTCAAAAACGAGCAAGGAGATCCAGCGCAGCGGATTGCGTAGAAAAAAAATGCCAGTGGACACGTACCGTAAGGAGCTGGTAACTGCCTGTGTCTGTAGTCTACAGGCAGTTACCAGCTCCTTAGAACCCCGGACTTGAGAAGGTGCGTTAAATTTACATTGGAACTGGAACACGGAGCTCCGAACAATGTAACCTCTGAACTGAACGCTTCCTAGTTTAAAAACGAGGGCATTGTGGAACACAGAATTCCACAAACGTACAGTTAATTAAATTAAAACCCCAACGTTTATGCTTGTAGATGATAGATTTCGGATGAGGTCACTATAAATCTGGGGGGGACATGTCCCCCCCGTCCCCAGTGCCATCTGCGCCCATGAGTAACGGGGGGTCGCAAATGGTAACAGCGTTATAGTTACAGTCAGAGTAATTAGTTACATTACTCGTTACTGAAAAAAGTAATGGCGTTAGTAACGCTGTTTATTTCAACGCTGTTACTCCCATCACTGCAACCTGACTGGTAGAATTTATACATAAGGTATACCGGATTAATAGGGTTGTTACAATTATGAAATAACAAATTACTGAAATAAGCAATTAGCTATAGTTCCTGGTAGCCTTTATCTTCCTTCAAAATAGCACTGAAATCCAACACTTCCTTGTGAATGCAGTTTTTTTTTAATGTGGAGTTTATAATTGGCTGTCTAATTACATTAAATTAACAGCATTTTAATCAAATGTGCAGGTGCTTGCTAGCTATCACCTCATTACTGAAACCATGCTGCTATAAGGGAGAAGTGGGTTGGAAACTAAAAGAGTTGAGTCTGGGCAGTGGAAATGAACAGTGAAATCTGTTCAGTTCGATTTGTCTCCATGGCTAGAAGGCTACTGTTCCCCACACTGATGAAAGTAGAGGGCTGTCCACAACACAGACACAGTCTTGTGCTCATTAAGAGATGAATGATAAAGCTTCCTCTGATGAAAAAAAAAATCACTATTCACAGACAAGAATGTCATTATAATCAAGTGCCCTATCTACCTGGCAATTATGTAAATGCACAAAAAAAAATGATATGAAGATGTGCTTTAAAAAGCAGTAGTTTTAGCAGGCATTATTGATTTGATTTGTTAAATTAAATATATGTCATGGTTGATACATGTATATATTACACATTTTCTTATAATACAGAATACAGCAGCTGTAACAATAGGTACACACACACAAACAGGGGTAAAACATGCAAAAAGGTCAGAGATCTGCAGCTTGTCAGGATGCTAGGATGCACCCTATTCTATATACCCCATTATTTACCACATTTGCTCCCTAATTTGGAACTTTAATCGCCCAATCTCCATTTATATGAACTTTCCATTATATGAACTGCCAACACTAGGAGGGTGAAGACTAGCACATGCCTCTTTTTGAAAAGCCAGTCACTGGGTAGCCAGTGTGCTCAGAGGAAAGCGCAGTGAACCAGCTCTAATACATCAGCTAACAGATGCCTGTATCCCACTAAAGTCCTCTCTGGACAGGATTAGTTTCTCAGGGGGTCCTCTGTGATTGTATTCCTGTCCAGAACGACAATGTATGTTTTCTTTTAAGCATCCTCTAAGAAAATGACAGGCCGAATTATCTATTGTTTTTTTGCTGAACTCGGCCGTGGTCCTTCTGTAATTTTAGTCCCGTCCAGATAAGCACTTTTATGTGATGTGAAGAGAGACTGCCATCTACCCACCCAGAGAGAGCATGGCCAATTGTGCCCTCTCAGACTCTGGATGCTGATGTCATACAGCATTTACAGCATGACCCAGCATTCAAACCGCCGGTCCTCAGATGATAGTGACAGCCTTAGTGTGCTCAATCACTCAAAGACCAGTAAAGAGTGTAATGTTTTGGAGTTAAAAGTTCTGATTGTTTGAGGCTAAATTGGAAACTTTGAAAACTTTTTATTTATTATTATTTTTATTTATTTATTTTTATTATTATTATTATTTTTATTTATTATTTTTTATTATTATTATTATTATTATTATTTTGTCCCTGTGTAGTACAGCAAACAGATTTTCTTATGTTTTTCCAATTTTCAAGTTTGTCTAAATTTTTAATTTTTACTTAATTTTTCCAATTTTCCATTTTTGCATCTTTGGTTGGATTATGCCATCAGATTGGGGGAGAGGAAATCAGAAAATGAAGTAAAATCCATTTCTTCACTTTTTGTGTAAAGAAAGAAAAACATTTTTTTTTTTTACTTTTGCAAATGGAGGAAAAAAAAAGTTTTACTCCTAATTTTCAGCTTCATTTTAAGCCTCAAATGGTCTCTCACTAGGCTGAGATTAGCATTGGTGGAGAATGCGAGTCTGTTACTTAGTTATTGTGTTTATATATTTAGTAATAATCATTTCAGTGCAGGAAAAGGCAGATTAAGAATGCTAAGTAGACAATATAGAAGGAATTCTCTAGTCCTCTTCTACTGAGCTTGGAGTTGACTGTTCGCTAGTCCAAGGAATCCCAAGAGATAACAGGGATGGTCTAGAAGGATCTTCAGCTTTACCTCCTTGTCAGGCAGAGGCGACCACAGGTGATGCTGGAGTTGGCATGGCGTGAGTGGTCCTTGAAGAGCCCCACTGACCTGAAGACCACAACAACATAGAGCAAGGACATTGCTGCTGCTGCTGTGTGTGCTGTCCACCAGGCCCTGAGGACCTGGTGGACAGCAGCGATGGGTCACCCCTGGTCCCTGCCAAGTCCCTATCTGCCTGACCTACAGACCCTCTGCCTTTGTCTCCTCTCACCACTACTTCGCAAATTTTGTCTGCAACATCTGCCATCCCAGAATACCCTTGACCTACATACACAAGTGAATCTAATTATGAGAAAGGGTTTAGGTGCCAATTGCAAGTGTTTCTTCTCTTTGCATCTTCTCTGAAGAATGACAACATGGGAGCCTCAAAACACAACTTTCAAATGACCTGAAAACAAAGATTGTTCAACATCGTAGTTTAGTGGAAGAATACAAAAAGCTCAAATCTCAGAGATTTAAGCTGTCAGTTTCCACTGTGAGGAAATGGAAGACCACAGACACAGTTCTAGTTAAGATCTAAAGTAACAGACCAAGAAAAATCTCAGACAAGCAGAGGTAAAGGATGGTGAGAACATTCATAGTCAACCCACAGACCAGATCCAAAGACCTACATCATCATCATTACTGCAGATGGAGTCACTGTGCATCGCTCAACTATTTAGTGCAGAAGCAGCCTTTTCTGAGCACACGCCACAAACAGAGTCGCTTGAGGTATGCTAAAGCTAAAGCACATTTGAACAAGCCACAGCTTCATTTTGGAATAAGGTTCTTTGGACTGATGAAACTAAAAATTGAGCTATTTGGAGGGCTGTTATTTATGCATGGTGAAAAAAGAACACAGCATTTCAAGACAAACACTTAAAGCTTCCCACAGTAAAATTTGGTGGTGGTTTCATCGTGTTGTGGGGCTGTGTGGCCAGTGCAAATACAGAGTGATGAGGGAAGTAAATAACTTCAATCAATTCACCCTAAAAGAGCAGACTCCGGCTATATAATATTACTACTTGCTACAAGAAAAGCAATTTCATTATTTTAATGAAATATGAACCAAGCTGGAGGTTTTTGTCTCCGTTTTTATTCTGAAGTTTTCTCGTCACTCCTACAACAACTACTACATTTTCAAAACACCACCAGGTGTTTGTTGGTCCAGAATCTCCGTTCACGGTAAGGTTTGTACCTCCGGACAGGAGGATAGGAAAAAACTGCATGTGGAGCACTTTGGTGCCTCCGCTGTGTTTGGTAATGTTAGAGTAACATTATATTAAGCTGTGAACATGTTAATAATCCACAAATTGCAAAGAGAACAGAACCGATCCAGATGCTGTCCCTCTTTCAGGCTTTACGCTCACGTAAATCACGGTCACTGGTTTATACTGATTACAAAACACCTGATCCAACTAACATTAATCAACTAACAACTAGCTTATCAACTAACTAACAGAGTGATGCAGCAGGAAAACTAGCATTACAGTGTTACTCCAAAACCACAGAGCTAACCCTGCTAACTGAAGAACCACAAAGTCTAAAACACTTAATGTAAAAAAAAAATGCTTAATGTGGGTTTTTTTCCACTGAAACGTATCAGAAGGACAAATCTTAACGCAACTTAATGTACTAAAACAACGAGCCAGAAACACCAAACATCTCTAATTTATTTCACTGCATAATAAACTTAATCAGAATCTTCATAAGATAAATCACTATGCTATAACCCACATTATTGACCCGATGTAAAATCCAGAGAGGCTGGGGAGTAGCTCCAGTAACAGTAAATTATGTATTTTGGGTGTACTGGTGAAGCTGGTCTGTCAGTATAATTAGGGTGGTGCTAGACCAGTATAATTAAAGCTCATACCGCCACTATCACTCATCTCAGCTACACTGGTAAAACGTGCTACAGCATTTAAAGCTGGTTCTGGAGTAACTTTGTGTAACAGAGTAAGAAAATCCCTTTGTTTTAAATGAATTTCATAAAATTAGACTCTTAAATACTCTAAAATGGAGTTTTGGCAGCCCCTACTGGTAAGTGGTGAACTGCACTTACGCTGTTTGATCCTTCTAAGCCACCATCCCTCAGCAGCAGTCTCTGATTCTCTGTGCTGCGGGTAGGTGCTGAGCTCCAAGTTTTATTAATAAATAATAGTTAAAAACATATTTTAGGTTAAAAATTCTGTTCCAACTATGTTAATAAAACATATTAAAACTTATTTTCGTGAAGAATCGATTGTTTTAGGTCATAGTTAACTGTTTATGAGTCTATTTCTCGTGTTAAAAGTTGGGTGAGATTCACACGAGGCTCCGTTTTTCCCTCCATTTTCTATCCTTTGTTAATGAGAGATATTTGTATTTATTTACCAGCTGGCAGTAACTGCAGTAGCTACTACACCACGACAGAAGTAAAAATATATACACATTGTTTTCCAGAATAAAAGTGGATGAAAGCATGAAAGAGGGTGTGCGTGTGCTGCTGTGCTATTAGTTAGGGGTGTCTTGAAACAAGCTGGTTCTGCTGACGGGTCCATCACGCGGCCGTGAATCTAGTGTTGCCAACTCCTCAATAAGGAAAGTAGCTATTGGCTGTCCTAAAAGTCGCTAGAAGTCGCTAAATGACGTCATCATCCAATTTGCATAATACATGTTTTTGAAGCTGTAAAGGATTAAGGTTGTGGGAGAAAAAAAAAGAGTAAAAACACTCTAAATATGTTAGAAATGTTACAAATGAACTTTAACAAATGAACAACTTCTATTGCTTTTTAAATAGGCAGTCACTTTTTTTTACAATAACTTCATTTTTACATGAATTACATAAATGAGTTTTTTGCCATGTTGTTAAATGTTATTATAAGAGCAGCAGTTAGCTGGAACTGTTATTCTACGTTTTTTTTGTTTTTTTTTTTGTTTTTTTTTGTTAGTTTTATTTTATTTTTTTAAGTTTTCTCTATTTTTAAACCTATTATAGACAAATTGTTCAATGGTTAAATAGATTTAGCTTTTTACAAAGAGTCAGACACTGTGGAGGAGGTGAGTGACAGGCTATGTGGTGAATGAGGTGAATGACTGACTGAGACTGTGTGAGTTAAATTCAGTGATTTCTTTTCCTGTCACACTGAAGACACATTTATATTTACATCCTGCTCTGTAAATACGTGGGCGGGGTCAGTCAGCGGTGGCTTTGGTCATGCGCAGTTTATTTACAGTGTGTTCGTGGAATGGTGTGGGTGAGACTGCACTGTGAGTGTTGAGGGCGGGGCTCACGGCAGCACCCGCTGCTCGCTGCGGACAGTGACTGAAGAGTACGTGTGTTCATCTCAGAGTCGCCAAAAGTCTCCAATAACACCACAAAAACTCGCTAGATTTGTCGCTAGTCGCTTTTTTTACAAAAAAAGTCGCTAGAGGCTCTGAAAAGTCGCTAAATATAGCGACAAAGTAGCCAAGTTGGCAGCACTGCGTGAATCCGTCACATCTGCACTGTTTGTGTTTTCCTGCTGTGTGTAAATATGCTGTAAACATACAGCCGGAGTTCGCTGGTGTTGCGCCAAAAAGAGTCCCCTCCCGATCTCTAAGATCTCTAATGCTAAACTAAAAGCAGACATGCGCAGACTCGCTGTGTGATGTCAGCGTTTTCAGAAAGCTCAGTTTTCCCTGTCCACATGATTTAAAAATCTCCACCTTGAAAGGCATTTTTAAAAGCTCCGTTTTCAGTGAACGAAAACGCCGTTTTCGTGTGGACGGAAGGCCGAAACGGAGACAATAACCTCCATCGTTCGTGTGGACAGGGCCTTAGATGCATGTGCAGTCACCAAGGGTAAAATATAAAGCCCCTTTACATTCTGCATGCACTCCATCTTCTTCAGCAGCATTTCCTCCCTCTTCACCTGCCCAACCTGCCACCATTCACTCTGGAGAGACTTTGAAACATTCAAGAGGGCTTCAGAAACCAGTAAAGTAGCTGCACTCCACGGGAAGAGAGGATCAAGGGATATAGGGGGACTCTTTGAGCACATATGAAATGGTGGTGGTGCAAGAGGTGATGGGTGAGAATGGAGTTGTGAAGTGGTGCTGGTGTCCAATACTGTACTAGTGAAATGCAGAGACTGTATGGAGGTCATTTGAAAAGCACTTTTTTTTCTAGCATAAATCAGAAAGATATAAAATGTTTTAAATTCTGCATAGAAATAGAAAATATATGTTAATGTAAATTGTATTTGTACTTTGCAAAACACGTTTCAGCTGGCTGACTTTGTTCCATTTATTAAATGTAATGCAATGTTATATATTTACTGGGTTGCAGTGTCATAAATTTATATCATTGCCTGAAAGATTTATTGCTCTGGCCTGGATACTGTCAGTGTCCGAGCTTTGGGGAAAAATCTGAATAAAGCTGCATTTTTCTGCACTGAAGGTCTCAGACTCTTCTTTCTCTTATATTTTATAACGTAACGACTGGCACTGTGACCAACAGACGAGATGACCGTACTGTATGTCTCTTCACTGACCGCTATAGAAATATACAACAATTTCAGATATACAACACACTCAATATAATGTGTATAAAACTGTAGTCAAAAGGTTGCACATATCTCTAATATACTTTAGCACAGTAAAGTATATTATATTCTAGTGTTATTGCATTACAGTGATTGTACTGATTGTACTGTGATTGTACATAACATTATTTTCTGATTTTTTTAAATGGTGTGTGTAGTGAATTACTACAAAGTAATAATGTGTTAGCTAGTTTCCAATATGTAAATACGAGTGCTTAATACCAAAGGTAAGTATGTGAGGTTATTTAATACGAAATATAAAATAATAATGTGGGCCAATCAGAAAACTCTAGAATTGTCTACGAAGCTGAGGACAACCCCACACCAGAGACAACACTGCACCACTTCTCTGCAATTCGGAGGTTAGGGGATATATATATATATACCCCTACTTATACTACTATTACTACTACTACTACTACCACCCAAGTAGGAAAAAAAAAACAGCACATACTCATTTACAGGTATTTGTTGAGAGATCAGTATGATAAAAATGATTATATCACAATTAGTTCCAGCCCTGCAATGTGGTTGGCTGAGAGGCGTTCTATGAGTGCCATTATCAGCCGGTAATACACCGTTACCGAAGCTGTTCATGTATTACTCCGCCTTATACAGGTAACCGAGCATATAACAAACAGCGCAGCTACAAACAGAGCAGTAATGGAACTATTTTAACTCGCAGAGTGTTTATTTGTGCTATAATGTGTAGTTTTAGTGCCAATATTACACCTTATAGCACAAACCTCAAGTGTATTATTGTGATTATATCACAGTTTCATTTCATTACGATCTGTATGGACCACTTTGGTCCTCTTTAACTCAAAATCTTTTAATTGTGCTATAATGTGTAATATTTCAACTGCTGTACTGATCTACAACCGCAGCACAGCAGTGCCGAAATTACACGTTATAGCACAAACCTCGAGCGTGTTATTGCTTGATTATATCCAACATCAGATGAACACCCCTGCAGTACTGCTTTGTAGAAGGCAGAGTATTTGGCCTGGACTCAACCAGGGTTCAAATAAAATATGTACATTTTGCCAACTCAGGTTATTTAGTCAGAACAACTTTACACAAAAACAAAAGTCAACTTCAGCTGAGCTAAAAATCACATTAAGGAGAACAATTGAACTAATTTTGTTTTTTACAGTGTGGACAATTAGGAACCTCTACATATGCATGCTGAAGCATCTCACATGTGGGAACACACACTACTACTTTAGGTGTAGCTCAATAAATATTGTCTATATCACCAATTTATTTAAGCAATAATTGTTCCTGGTAACCTTTGTCTTTCTTCTAAATAGCATTGCAATCTCACACTTTCCTCAGAGTGCAACAATTTTTTTTTATGATGACTGTATGTTCAAAAGACTCAAGGCTTTCTAAAAGTTGTTGTGAAAAATCTCTAGCATCTTCAGTGTGAATGAATAAGAGGACTCCAGGGCATCCGGCAGCACTGGCAGTAATAACCTACAATTGCCCTTTTAGTCTACAAAAAAAACATCCATTGCAAGACTGTGGCACTTTAAGAAGAGTGCTGAACTTTTCCAGCTATAAACTTCTCGTATTTAATATGTTCCAATATTGTTTTTTTGGATGCTCAAGATAGATATAAGATAGAATAACTTTGCCACAGTTAGACAAATGTAATATTCTAGAAATATTTATTAGGAATGCAGGAATTAGCCAGTATGTTGCTATTTGGTCTGTGCAGTGCGTCACAAGTATTGTGTACTGGCCACCCCGACAGCGAGCGAGTGGTGCTGCAGCATAAGCTAACAAGCTAACAAGCCGGCTGGTTCAGCTAAAAAAAAGCCTAAAAAGCCTCAGCATGTCTCAGAAAAGCTCAGTGATCAAATAATAAAACCAAGGAATAAAACAAGAGTAAATATTGGCAGTGAGTTGAAAGGTGGAGAACTCAAAAAGACTACAAGACCGACCCAAAGCTGGCTACATTTCTCCTAAACAGTTAAGCTAACTGGCTAGCTAATTTAGTCAGGTAATTTATCACAACAGCTAGGTTAGCATAATAGAGACGGGCATTTTAATTAATTACAAAAAAAAGCTGAGATAACAAGGCAGAGAGTACTTGGGATAGCTAGCTAGCTACTGTAGGTTAGCAAGGTTAGCTAAAGTGATCTAGACTATGCTGGCTAACGCAATGTCATGCTATACATTCTAACGCGAATTGCAGTCAGACACAACAGAGAAACAGACGTGTCATATCTGATTATTACCTCAGCAGTGATGAGTATGGCAAAAATATACGTCAGAAAACAAAAGATAGACTTTATATTCACTCAATTTAGCTACGAATGTAATTATTTATTGAACAATTTCTTACATCTAAACAGTAAATGTAACTCATGGCCATTCTTAGCAAGCAGCTAGCATTAGCTATTTAGCTGTTTATTTAGCTGTCTATCGTGTAAACTACAGTTTAATATAATGCTAGAAGTTATTGAACTCAAGTTACTTGCACTTATTCATGTAGGTTCAGTGTCCTCAGCTTGGCAACCCGACTGAGCTTCACACATGCTCTCATTTCTTACTGATTGCTCCTTTAAACTCAAATTCAGTGCTGCTGCAGTATGGTTATATATTATCATTTAGATCCACCTGTCTCTTGTTGTAAGTGTAATCTGCACCCACATGTAAAGCATTTGCTTGTCAGGTAGTCTGATAAAAAAAAGCACGATTTAATTTATGAATACCTGGTTTTACCATGTTCAACTATGAGTTTGCTAGCCATCTTAGACAGGACTCATATTTGTCTGTAGGGTGAGTAGGGTTGCCACTTGTCCCATAAAGTATGGAAATTGCCCTTATGGGCTCGAAGTGGTCCAGTGGGCTAAGCACTGCCACTATGATAAGGAGATCGCCGGTTCGAATCCCGGTCATCTAGCTTACCATCGTCTACCAGAGCCGGGAGAGAGCACAATTGGCCTTGCCACCTCTGGGGTGGTAGATGGCATTTTCTCCCCACATCACTCCTAGGGTGATGTCTGCAGCACAAGACATCTGTGAGCTGATGTATCAGAACCGAGTCACTGCACTTCCCTCTGAGCGCGCTGTGATGCTACTCAGCAATGCTGCATCAGCAGCAGTTAGAAAAGAAGCGGTGGCTGACTTCACATGTATCGGAGGAGGCATGTGCTAGTCTTTACCCTCCTGGTGTTGGGGCATCACTAGTGATAGGAGGAGTCCTAATGAGTGGGTTGGGTAATTGACCATGTAAATTAGGGAGAAAATGGGAAAAAAATAGAAATAAAATTAGAAAAAAAGTATGAAATTGCCTCTTATTTGGCCATTAAATGTTGCGATAATAAAACGACGTCATCGGAGTGTCTCTCCCCTCTATCACTGACATCTACACCACACGCTGCATCCATAAAGCCACCAGCATTGTGGACGACCCCACCCGTCCCTCACACAAACTTTTCACTCTGATGCCGTCCAGCAGAAGATACAGGAGCATCCGAGCCTCCACTACTAGACTCTGCAACAGCTTCATCCACCAGGCAGTCAGACTCCTCAACACACAGACACAGAGCTGACCCCCACCACCACCTCACACCCAACACACTCACACAGACTGTACTTTACACACACACACACACACTCACTCAGCACACAGAGACGGAAATGTCTTTATTCCTATCAGCAATAATTTGCTGCTACTTACACATCTCTGCACTTTATTCTCACTAAAGACATTGTAATACTGTATCGGTACTGCACTGTCCTGTCTTTTAAATTGTCTTGTCTTTTGTATTTATTGTAGTGTTATAGTTTTATGTTGCACTATCATCACACCTTGCACTTTAAAGTTGGTCTATCGTATTGTTGTTCCATGTTGCACCATGCCAATAAAAGCCTCCTGACTTGACTTGAGAATCAGACACAACCTCAGCTGCAACTGTGCTTACTGTCCACATAAACTGACTCAGCCCTGTGGTGGTCTAGGCCCGGAGTAGCTGTGGTGGGCTTCCTTTATTTTCATTGTCATTTCTACTGCTAGGGTTCCTTTGAGGTCAAGGTGACCCAAGCTTCAGTTGTGATAAGAATGCTCATTGATCTGCCTCTAAACCTTCACTACATGAGAACAAAACAGGCTGTGGGTTTCCAGGGCTGAACCTGAGCTGAATCAGACAGAGACAGTGAACAAAACCTTCAAGGTTGCCCCGTCAGTTCATAGACCATTGAAAAAAAATATGACTCTATTCAGATTCAGGATTTTTAAATTGTAAAATTGAACACTCTTTGTCAGGCCAAGGTTGCTTCACATGGCTGACACTGAAGACGGTTTTATTTTACATACTGTGATGTGTGGAGGCAGGGGAACCGTGAGTGCCATTGCACGCAGCCCCGGTCTGTCCCAGCTGGCCCGCGTTGGACTGATTGAGCACCAGCTTAAAACCCTTAATACTTTAATACCGCTATACGTAAGAGGAAGGCTGAGGCAACACGGACCTAAAGAGTAAAGTAATGCCGACCTTACACCTAACGATTTTCAAGTGATTTCTCTGTTTCAGACAACTTTCCAGAGTCGGGATAAAATCACAAGAGTCTTGCTAGAGTTGAGCTGCAGTCGAGTTGTGGTCACGTCATCTGGATCATTCAGTGTAAGGTGGTTAGGACTGAAAGTTTTAGTCAGTCTTTTTCTCGTCCTGGTGCTGCGATAAAATCAACCGTGTTTTACACTATCACAAGTCTTGAGACTCTGCTCACGCAAATAGTGATGTGAACAATGTCAACAACCAATAGGGGAGCTACGGGAAGAGGC
Source organism: Astyanax mexicanus (assembly GCF_023375975.1). Classification (NCBI taxonomy): domain Eukaryota; kingdom Metazoa; phylum Chordata; class Actinopteri; order Characiformes; family Acestrorhamphidae; genus Astyanax; species Astyanax mexicanus. The sequence goes on from NC_064410.1 coordinate 20,712,833, forward strand.
AAGACTATATTTCACGTGACTGTTCACGTACAAACGATTTTAAAAAGAATACATTTTGCAGTTAATAGGTCTTATTGGTTCTTACTTTAATTGGTAAAGTATTTTAAACACAGGTAGCACTTTAATGTCATTATATTTATACTTATTTTATTTTGCACTGCTTTGTCTTATTGTGCAGTGTTATTTTTTAATAAACATGTTAAATAAATACCCATTTGGCAAGAATTATGTTCTTTATTGCATTAATTCTAAAATCTAAAACAAAGGCAAATGTATAGCAGTGAAACTGTGATTCTTTGCTATACGAGTGTAGCAAAACAGGGGAGAAAAGAAACTTATAATCAGAGCTGAACACAAAATATATTCTATAAAAAAATATCAAGAACTAACAGTGTGGCGGACAAATGTTGTGAGTCTCTGATAAAATCACAGTATTGACTGTAATTTAATCATTTGTAACTTATGTAATATGTATTGTATGTAAACTCCACCAGAAGCATGATGGGAAATAATCTCAGAAAGAATCTAGTTGCAGTCTTGCAGTTAGTGATTCCCCAGCCTGTTTCAGAGTCGTGTAGTGTATGGACAGCATAAAGCAACTGGGCTGTTAATATGTTTAGTTAAGTTTGTACTGGGTGTGGTGGAGGGCATTTTTCCTAATAAAGGTAGGTTTTGAGTTCATTCACTCTCTGTGTCTGTGTTTCTTTGTGCTTCTGTATACTGGGAGCTGGTGGTGACACCCCTATCCCCGGTGGCGCTGTCACAATACACAACCGGTCAAAAGTTTGGGATAACTGTGCACTTTTCTTGTTTGTTTTTTTCAATGGCAAAATTATTAGGAAATACAGCAAACAAAAAAGGCATGCAGATGTAACCCAGTTAAAAAGATACCTGTGTATTCTGTGTTGAAATCCCACCAACATCCCTCTAGATGGCAGTATTGTTCCATGTTTTGTGTGCTAAGCTAAAAAGGGGCACTGTCTCTGTTTCTTTAAGAAGTAGCTAGACTAGAGACGCCATTTCGCCATATCCCTCAGTCTGTGGGTATACGAGCTGAGAGGAGGTCAGTACATTTTGCTCTCTACACAAAACACGTTTATAAAAGTTTATAATGTTTAACACGATTTTTACTCAGTAGTTTGTTGTTAAAGCTAATTGTAAGTGCTGTTGGAGTAGTTTTAAGTTATTTGTTTGATCATATCTGGTGGTAAAAGACAGTTTTCTGAGTCACAAAATGCCCATGTGCTCTCGTGTGAACTCTACCAGGAGCTGTAGGAGTGTATGCTCGAATGTGCCAGCTCACAGCTGAATGTATGGAGGGGAGACTCGGTGTGAATACTGTCTACAATATACTGTGTTTATTTTTCTATCCAGGTATGTGAACTTTAAATATTTATTTCAACAAGTTTTATATGTGTTCTCTGAGTTTTATTGTATTATATATTGAGTAATATACATACTAAGCTGTTGGTACATGTTTTACACTGCAAATTTATATTTTTCTAAATTAGATAAAAACGAATGTGCATTTTATTTTAGAGAATTTCACAATATTGTTAAAATGTATAATTTTTGGTCTATAAATTTAATACTTTTTCTGAGTCTGTGGGTGTACGAGCTGAGAGGAGGAGCTGTAGGAGTGTATGCTCGAATGTGCTAGCTCACAGCTGAATGTATGGAGGGGAGACTCTGTGTGAATACTGTCTACAATATAGTGTGTTTATTTTTCTATCCAGTAAACATCTGCCAACAACTGTGTTTCGTTCTCCTTCCTTCACTCATCAAACCCAATTTAAAAGAACACAACGCAGAGTAATCGTTAACAGTAGTGTGTAAGTCAGACTGACCGGACACACCCTGTTACACAGACAATATCTCAGTAAAAGAGTAATTACAGCCTGGCAGCCCCCCGACATTTCTTTTTTGAGGTAATCTGCACTGTAAAAGGTAACCGCTACTTTATTAAATAGCATTGGTGAACTTTACTTATTTCATAATATCCTAATAATGATTTAATAATGATTAATTTTGGTAAAGTAGTAATTTTGTATAAAAGACTTCCATAAATTAAATACACTTAAGTAAATTACACTGAACTTTTTCAAACTAAATGCTAATTTATACTTTATAACACACTCACTGAAAAAGTAAACATTTTTCTTCCTTTCTACCAGACCATTTTTACATATCATTGCCCCTTTGGTGGGCAAGACTACGCATTGATGCTGATTTAGTAGTGGGTGACAAGCCCATTATGCAAATAAATGATGCCAGGAGCCAGTATTAAAGATGCAAGTGGTAATATGTTTATTTACTTATTTGGTGAGTAAAAGCTACAATGATACAGCAACTAAAATATATTTCAGTTAGCATGAGTTACAAAAGTGTGAATTATCATTTAAGTTGAATAAATTACCAAAAGACCCTTGAAATGCAAGTTCAATGTGTGGAAAGTTTATCTGCACCACACCTTTGCACATGCTCACTGAAGAACTTGAAAGAGTGGAGTGTAGTTTACTCAAGTGTATTTAATTATAGTATTTATAGTATTTCATACAAAATTACAATTTTACTAAAATTACAGTTAAATTATTAGGATATTATGAAACAAGTAATATTCACTAATGTTATTTGAGAAAGCGAGACAGTGAGACAGACAACAGTTAGAAATGTTTCAAATAAATACATTTTATACTAATAACAGTCTTTGCAATGTCATATGTTACTTTACAACTTTGTAAAATGCAAAATCCACCGGAGATCCTATGTAAACCAATGTAAACACACCCTAGGGTGGATTATTACTTATTGGACCTGGACTACCCACCTCTGCTTACACAAGATAGCTAGCTAGCTAAGTAACTAGTGTAAACAGAACTGTTCTAAACAAACACCTACCTATCATAATTGTACTTCACTGGTGATGTTCCATAGACACATTCTTGCCATTTTCTTTTACTAGCTACTGCAGACAGTGGAGGTTTCATGTTTCATGTGCAGCATCATATACAACTCAGAGACCTATAGTATTACACAAAGAACAAGAGAAAGTGGACTTTAGTAGAAGGACACATTTTAAAAAGGAGCTGATGCACAAAATGACAGACAGATACTTCACACTTTTGATTAGAAATGATTGACAGTTGATCTCTGGTTCTCCAGGCTGCAGTTACTCATACAACAGGTTAACCCATTATGCAAATAAGTGATGTCAGGATCAAACAGGTTAGATTAAGTTTTTGATCAGTGTTCATAGCAGTAGCTACTTCAGACTGCATTCACTTAAAATACTACACAACTCAGAACAAGCTGGATAAACAACCAGAGGTAGAAAAATTGTCCAAACAATTACCAATTAAGTAAAAGTACTTTTACTTTGCTAAAATTCTACTCAAGTAAAAGGACCCATCTAAAAATCTACTCGAGTAAAAGCAAAAAAGTACTCAATTTAAAATGTACTTTGAGTAAAAGTTACATAGTTACTTTTAATTATTTGATGTAAAAAAGTACAACAAATCATAAGATAAATTGTTTTTAATGAACTATTATTCCACATAATAATTTGGACCTTTCAGGCAGTATTTGTTCAGACCAGCCCATAAAACATTTTCAAGAACAAGAGGCATAGGTTTCTATGATCCATTTTTTTTCTTTACTGTTAAAAAGTTATTGTCATATATGTGATTGTAAACTGTATTTTTACAGTTTTACAGTTCATTGTTATATTTTAACTTGGTATTGCTATGCTTTAACTGCTATTTAAATGTTTTTTTAACATTTAAGCAGATTGTTTATTGATAAAAATATTTACCACCAAATGCTTTCACAGGTTTGATGTGGAAATTTTGAAAGCTGACAGCTCTGTCTAGCGGGGCACATTTTGCATTGCATGAGGACGTTATTGCCTCGTTATTCCATGCGCCGGCGCATCCGCACCAATTAATATATTTTTTTAATTCAGACAATTGTTTTTTTTTCCCCCAGCATTTTATTTTTTACTCAGTAATTGGAAGTTTTCCAACGTAGCAAAGTAGATTACTTGTGTCAAAATGTACTTGAGTAAAAGTAAAATTACCTATTTTAAAAAACTACTTTAAAAATTACTCATACAATCTATTCAATTACAGTAACTTGTGTAAATGTAATTCATTACTTTCCACCTCACCTGTAAACAACAAGTGCATCATGTGGAGACCAGTCTATTAGTGCTGTGGGCTCTAGCAGGCATGTGTCAGCTCTCTTTTGCTTCTCACACTTAACACCTGGATTACTCATCGTATCATGTGTGCAGCCCAAGTTTCTAAAGTTCCTAGTTTCATAAAACAGCTTCTGACCCTTCCCATATAGTTTTGCAATTTTTTTTTTACTAAAATTAAAATTCCACATAGCACAGTAAAAGTGGAAATCAGGATGATAATGGAGGGTGATGGAGAGTGCAGTCTGTAGCTCTTCTGTTTATTCTCTCTCCAACGTACGACCTCTTTACGCTTCAATTCTGCCGTGCCGCTCAAAGTGCCTTGCAGCCAGTCACTATGTATGTTGAACTCCATCATTCAAAATACTGCTTTAAAATTCCATCAGGGCTGATGCTGTGAAAAATCATGTTGTCGTCCAAACAATTACCATAGATACAGCACACAATCTGTCTCACCGCTCTCAGTCAGCGCACCTCATTTTCCTTCCACTTCCCTCCAGCATGCGAATCAGACCCCTGACCGTCATAACTACAGCTTCTGGAACGGTTTCTTTCTTTCTGCTGCCAGAGGCTGAAATAAACAGGGGGACAAATGAGCTGCTGTTATAATTGTCACTGTTTTTGTGTTAATTACTTCATTTGAATTTGAATTTCCTATAATGTAAAGCAGATTCAAAGCATTTTGCAAGAAATTGCCCCCCCCCCTAAAGAACATGCTTCATTTACACATGCATTTCTGGACAGGCTGAGAAATACAGAACCATCACTGAAAGTAAAAAAAAAAAAAGTCGTATATGTTTATACTTCTCATCCAACCACAATAAAATTTACTCTATCTGGATGGAGAGATTTATCTGGATAGGGCTTTTTTTAACAATAAAAAGGTTGAAATAAAACAAGCTCAAATGTAATAAGAGTTACAAGGCTATTTTTAAAAAAAGTGATGAGTAGAAAGTTCAGATAATTTAATGAAAATGTAAGAAAAAGTAAAAAGTCGTCTGAAATATACCGTAATTACTCCAGTAAATTATAGATAACCAACATTTCTACTGAAGTAAGGTAACAAACTATTAATAAAATTAGTAAACATAAGCCCTTATTTTGCCTTGTCGACTCTAGTGCACCAATGCCCTAATGTCTAAGCTACTATTTTATTGGCTTGTTCGTGGTCTATTCTGATGGAAAAACAGGTTTTAATTAGTGCTATGCGAAAAAAAAAAATATATATATATACATATATAAATATATATATATTGTCCATTGTAATGGACGCAGGATCTGAAAAGGCTTTAAATCATAGTAAACTGATACATCAGAGAAACCAGGTTTATTGAAATGTTTCCAAAAAAGAACTATCTATAATATCTACTTTTAAAATATCATTTCCAAACTCTAGAATTGTTCCATCCTAGATCAAAGCTGTTTTGCAGGGGTTTTTAACAGAGTCCTGCTTTTGAACGTTTCTGAAGGATCGACTCTCAATGCCCCTCCAAAATATTCCTGCGGATTCCAGCAGGGAGGCATTTCTCTGCCTCTTCACTTCTCACTTTACCACACCGTCCCTCGCTCTCTGTCCTCTTTCATCACTGCCCTTTCCAAATTTGTTTTACGCTCCCTAAAGCATCGCATGAATCTTCAGGCCAGCTCGTTCGCATCTGTAGTTAGGATAACACTATTAGTTGGTGAGCTGCTGCAAGCTCTAGTGGCTGAGCTAATTAGGAGAATAAATGAATGGCCAAATCGCAGCGTCCCTGTTAGAGCTGTTCATTTGCTGTCACTGTGGGACAGTAAACGCCTCCATATTTTCTGTGACCACAGTACAAGAACATTTTTTTTCCAGTCTACAGTAAAAAAAAAAGCTACTTAAGAAGTTTTAGAGCATCACTGAGAGCCCCAGCGAGAACCATTATTTAGATTAAAAAACATAGACTTGTTCATCAGAATGATACCTCATATTTAAAGAAGAACTCTGGTGTAAAATGTACTTTTGGTGTAGTAAAACATGTTAAAAAGTACTTACCTTTGTTGAATAGCCCACATCCACTCTCCTACAGCTTTCTGAGATCCAGTAAATACAACGGCCATATTGGGGCATATTTTGCCCCAATAAATCGCTTTTTACACTGTTTTCCAGGCTTAAAGTAGCTCCACACCTCCTTGGTAGAGCCCTGACATTTAAAACGAGACATTAATTACGTTAAAAATGCACAAGAAGCTTATTAAAATGCAATTTTAAGTTGGAAATGTCCACCTTGCAATTGTCCACATTAACCCTTTCTCATAATTGGATTCAACTAGTAACTATTAGTTACTATTAGTTATATATTTTTGGACATTTATAAGGATTTATATTTGTTTAGTACATGGATTTACTACTACTTTTAGCTTAAAGTAGCAGATAACTGCTTTCTGATGTTTAAACAATTTTCAAATGCATCTGATGCTCATTCTCACTCATTTTCTCTCTCACATCATGCAAGTGCAGTTTTGGAAATGCGTGAGCTTGGCAGAGTGTCTTGGACAAAAATATAATAACATTAAAATAAATAACGTTGGAACAAGTTTAGTTCAACCAGCAAAGCAATGGCATAAAACACACTATAACCACAATCGGAACTTGGCTACACATATAATATAAGAGATAATGTAAGTGAATATAATGGCACTAATGAAATGAATGGCCATTCTACTGTTAAAGACATTGAACAGCTGGTGTATATGGATACTGCTGAACATGTTCCAGTCTGGTTATATTCTACTGTCAGTAACTAGTGCCTAGAGCCCCCCTTGATAACAGTGTTGCTGTATTTTCCAGCATTTACCATCATAGAATTTAAACGGCCTCTCAAACAAATTGCTGTTACATTCAGTTTATAACTAATTATTCTCTGGGGGCCCCAGGAAATTGCTTGTTTGACAGTAGATATGGATACTCCAACAACTCTTTTTTTAAATTTCATAATTTCAAAAGAAACCTATGCTTTTATTTAAAAAAAATACTTGAAAATACACAAATCTACTGCTAGCATCTAAATGTGCCCACAGTTGCAGAAACACCCGCCTCCGTAATTCATAATTCATTGCTCGCTGTTCAACAAACGAATGAGTTATTGATTTTAGATCAATTACGTTGTCTGGCTTTATTGACTTCTGCAGGAACTGCATATAACTAGATAGCTCATTAAAGTGCTCAAATAGTGTAGTCACATATCGTCATGCCTAGTACAGCCCTACCACTGTGGATTAAGGAGATTAGTAAGTATGGTTGAGTTTATGAGACAGTGTAAATAAGATTTATCAAATTTAACCTGAACCCAACATTGATGCTTAGATATTACTGAGCTGGAAAACACAACTTGGACAATTAGGCATTACTATGTGTATAAACACTAATCCTCAGTCATTAAACATCTCAGCATGGAGTTGTGGAGTTTTTGCTGACCCAGTGCCTCCACAAATGGATTAGTTGGTCATTTGGTCACTAAGACAAAAGCAGAATGGCAGCAGGTCATCTTTAGTGATGGTCCTATTTTTGCTTTGGTGGAGACAAAAAAAAAAAAAAGACAACAATTAAATATTTTAAATGTCAAACTGAAAACCTGTAATTATCATTGCTAGGTGTCTTGGTTTGTAACATGGTGTTCACTTAAACTGCCTCTTTTAAACACACAAATAATGCTATTTTGCATTAATAGTTATATAGACACTAAACATTATCCATATTCCATGATCAGACAGAAACATGGGAAATAACATCAGTATTATTGGCATAATTAGGTCCCTTGTAAAAAGTTTAGCTTGGATCATTTGCATGATTAAGCAAAGTTAAAAGTTGGCATGGAGTGACCTGGCTCCCATAGCACAGGGGCCCTTCTTTGTAGCCAGGCCCGTAGAATCCTGTAAAATCCCTTACCAGATATGTTTCCTCCACAGATTCTAGAGCCAAAAGCTTTGCCCAGTTCCTCAGCCGCATTGATAAGCACATCAATGCCCACTTCATCTTCCAGAGAAGCAGCACCCAATGGAAACCCAAAGCTTTTGGTCAGTAAATCCAGCTTCTTGATGTTGACTCCTTCCTGCAGGACCCCGACAGCTTCATTTAACATGGGAGCTAAACATCTAGTGGTTTAGAAGCCGGGTCCGTTTTTTGTTTACTGGTGCAAAGCAGTGCATTCCAAATTACCTTCTCTGGTCATTTACTGGCCTCTGCAATATCTGTGATTAGGACTGCTGATGTTTTGGAGGCAAATATACAGTGTGGAGGAATGACAGCTTCAACCTCTTGTAGCACTTTGTGTTTGGTGTGCAAATGCTAAAACACAGCCTCAATAACCATGTTTGCATTCTGGAAGCCACTGTAGTCCAATTGTTCTGTAAGCCTGGAGAGCATCCTGTCCCTTTCAGAACCACCCCGGAACCGCCATTGCTCCTAAGATAGCCAGTGGTTTCACCTTCTTCTCAGGAACTCTGAATCTGTTCTTCTTACAAGCGACTTTGCCCTGGTACAGTCCAATCAGTGCATTTGATTGGGAGCTCATTTCTAATTCATTGGTATCCAGCTTCTGATCCCTGCTCCATACCAGCTTTATGCTCTTGATGATTTTTAGAGGTGCAGGGTACAACCTTTTGGTCTGTTCCAGAGCTCGTTTCCCCACAGTCCTGTACATCACCTTTTAAAGCAATCCAAAGCTCAAAATGTACTTTTCTATTTTCTGCATCCCGCTGTTTTCTACAGTGAGTGCGGTTTCCAATTTAGCAATTCCACAAGTGCAGTCAACAGCTATTTTCTCCAAATATTCAGTAGTTCCCTCCTCTGGGCTATTCAATCCAGGATCTAGCATGTTGACCACCTGATGCACCAGACCCAATCTTTTAGCTTTTTCTGCCTGGATGTTCCTTCCAGTTAGCATCAAGGCAGAAGGAAGTCCAATCATTTTAGGTAGTCTTTGTGTACCACCAGCACCAGGCAGAAGACCCTGCAGGACCTCAGGGGGGCTGTCCGTGCCCACTCTGTAGTGGCAGGCAATGGCAAACTCCAATCCCCCACTAAGACATGATCCATTAATAGCAGCAACAATAGGTTTGAGGGACTTCTCAATTTTCTTCATCATCTTCTGCCCCTCCTGAGAGAGGAGAGTTGCTTCCCCTGCAGTTTTACAGTCCTGGATCATGTTTATGTCGACCCCTGCAATTAACAGTCAGGCTTGGAGGAGATCACTACAAAACTTGTGACTGCATTACCATTTCAAATTTCATCCATAAACTCCACTAACTGACAGCGTGTTCACCTTTGAATTATGTTTTTAATGCTTTCACATTTTTATAATATAATGCTTTATTACACATAATATAATACTTTAACACTTTTATAATATAATGCTTTATCACACATAATATAATACTTTAACACTTTTATAATATAATGCTTTATCTCACATAATATAATACTTTAACACTTTTATAATATAATGCTTTATCTCACACAATATAATACTTTAACACTTTTATAATATAATGAATGCTTTATAACAAAAAATAAAAAAAAATAACTAAATAAAAAAAAATAGCAAAACATTAACATATAAAATTGTGTTAATGTTTAAAAATGTCTAGACTAGAGAAAAGGTCAAAATAGCGAAATAGTAATGTATATTAAAATGTGTTAAAATGTTTTTTTTTTGTTAATAACTTTTTATTTGCATTGTGGGGAGAAGGTGATTACAGCAGTAAAGAGACAAAAAATACAGAGAATTAGATATAGTGCATTACAAAAGATTCCTGATAAGACTAATAACTGAAGACCAGTTTCTTATTGTTTTGTCTGATGCACCCTGGAATCTAGCACAGGATTTTTATTGATTATGTGAACTTTATCTTTAGTAAGCTAACCTAGCTTTATGCACCGCTAGCTGCATTAGCCTAAGCCAAGCCTGCTATAACTAAAAAAATCACACTGCTCCAAAGATACACACCCACACCCCAGAGCTGTAGTTACTACTTTACAGGTCCTAGTAATATAGCTACTGTTTAGTTCAGCAGACAACATATACATCTATATTAGAGTAGCCTGCTGTAGCCTGCATAACTGATCTAAACCCAAATCTAGTGTTATATTGGCTGTATGTTACAAGTTACAGACAGATAAATAAACAGCTATATAGCTAGATAGTGGCTTGGGATGGCGTTTACATTTAATCATTTTGGATGTAACAAATAATTTAATATATAATCACATTGAGAGCTAAACTGAGTCAGTATAGAGACTACTAAACTATTGGTTTTTGGTGTATATTTTGGAGTACTTATCACTACAGAGGTATTAATCAGATGTGACACGGCTGCTCCTCCATTGTGACTGCATGTTGTTCTAGTTAGCATATGTAGCATGACTGCATTAGCCAGCATAGTCCATATCACTTTAGCTAACCTTGCTAAGCTAACTATCTCTCTAAGATATCCTCTGCTTTGTTAGCCCAGCTGCACACAGATCACTGATATGAATGCAAATGACATAACTTAAACACCAGTCACTAGTAAGCTAACCTGGTGGTGGTGATAAATTACCTGACTAAATTAGCTAACCTAGCCAGTTAGCTTGCCTGTTCAGGAGAAAAGTAGCAGCTCTGGGTCGGTCTTCTAGTGTTTTTGAGCTCTAAGTTTTCTTCACCTTTCAAACTCACAGCTAATATTCACTGTTGTTTTAATCCTTCTTTGATCTCTGAGCTTTTTTGAGACATGATGAGGCTTTTTAAGCTGTGTAGCAGCTGAGGTTTCAGCTAAAACAGCCCTGCTTGCTAGCTTTCATGCTGCAGCACCACTAGCTCGCTGTTGTGTGCTGGCAACCTCGGGGGTGGAGTTAGTGTTGGGGAACCAGCAGCACACTCCAAATAGGAACCTACTGACTGAAGCCCTGCTGACAAGAGCTGCTAGTGCTTTAACTCAGCATGTTTCCTTAATATCTGATGATACATCCTGATCATTTAATACTAAAAATAAAATATTTTTAAAATAAAATATCTTTTTTGAAATTATGTGTTAGTTTCACGCCAGATGTAACGGGACACACACCTTCCAAAAAGGTTCACTTTTGTCATGTCAGCCCACATAATATTTTCTCAAAGTCCTCAGGATCATCAAGAGGTTTGTTGGTAAATGTAAGAGGGGTCTTTGTGTTTTTTTGGGTCGGCAGTGTTTTTTTTTTGCCTTGGAACGCTCCCATTAATACAATCTTCAACCAGTCTTGTTATTATTATTGAATCATTAACACTAACCCTAACTCAGGCAACTGAGACCTGCAGTTCTTTAGATTCTTTAATTGTTGTGGGTTCTTCTGAGACCTCCTGGATGAGTAGTCCATGCCCTTTTGGAGTAATTTCAGTCGGCTGCTCACTCTTGAGAAGGTTCATCAGTGTCCCATCTTTTCTTTCTTTGTGAATAATAGCTCTCACTGTGGTTCGCTGGAATCCCAAAGCTTTAGAAATTACTTTTCTTTTCTCATCTATTTTTACATTTCTTCAGATTGGGGCATAATGTGCTGTTTTTGAGATCTTTTATCTATGTTTATAGGTCTGGTACTAATCAGGCCTGTATGTGATTAGGAGTGAAATGTGAAATTGAACTCAGCTTTCCAAAAAGTGTGATTAGTCACAGTTAATTCATGGGGAGGCAATTGTGTTTTTTAAACATAGGGCCAGGTGTATTTGGATGGATTTTTTTATCTTAATAAATGAAATCATCTTTTAAAAACTGATTTTTATATTTACTCATTAAAATGTGTTTGTTAATCTGAAAAAAATTAAGTATGATAAAAAAGGAAAAGGAAAAAACACAGAAATCTGTAAGGGGGCAAGTACGTTTTATGCCACTGTACCTAGCTATAATTTTACAGAACTTCATTTGCAACTAAAGGATCTAAACATTTAATCTACATGCAATTATCCACATGGAGTTATGAATGAACGAATAAATGAATGAATGAAGTTTAACTTTTATAGTGCCTTTTTAGAGACCCAAGGACACTTTACAATTTTACACATTTTACACACAACCACTCATACTCAGCACTCATTCACACACCGGTGAGAAGCGGCAGCCAATAGCGCACAGCGTGCTCTCAACCGGAAACAACCGTGCACCTGGAGGACTGCATCGGGCTCTACAGCATTTACCCAGGACAGAGTACCAATTAAAACCTAAGCACAGTCATACACATTTACACACACACAAACTTACATACCTACCACACCCTTTACACATAAACACCAGATCAATTTTGAGTATTACATTTTTCTGGGCAATTTAGAGTATCCAATTTACCCGATCAATTCAGAGTATCCAATTTATCAGATCAATTCAGAGTATCCAATTTACCATATCAATTTAGAGTATCCAATTTATCTGATCTACATGTTTTTGGACTGTGGGAGGAAACTGGAGTCCCTGTAGGAAACCCACGCTGACACGGGGAGAACATGGAAACTCCACCCAGGTAGGGACTTGAACCCAGGACCCCAGTGCTGGGAGGCAAACATGCTTACCTGTCATGGTTTGTACAGAATGCAGACACGTACAGATACTGATAAAAGAATGTTTATTATAAAATAAACAGAGGTAAATCGTAGTCGATACAGAAAAACAGGTAATCACCATAAATAAGAGCAATGTAGGAAAAACCATACCATAAACGAGAAACAGTCCAGAGTTCATACACGAGATATCCAGTATCAGAGGTAATCCAAGAGGCAAAGGCAATAATCGGCGTCGAGAAAAACAAAGGCAAGGTCATACACAAGATAAACTGAGACAAGAGATATAGAACGCTTTGTAATGAGGAGAACCTACAATACGCGGTGTGGGTGTTTGTGTGGAGTGCTCTTAAATAGTGCCAGTAATCAGTATTCGGGACTTCCTGGAGGAAGCAGGTGAGGTGTCACGTGATCAGGTGTGTGCGTGATGTCAGCGGTTGGTGCATTCTAGGTAGTGTAGTTGTTGTCCTGAGAGCCTCCGTTAGAGCTTGGTGTGGAAGGGACAGAGCAGCTAACAGCACCAGACGTGACATTACCACTAAGCCACTGTGCCACCAAAACTACTATAATTTGACTAAATACACATTGAATTACTATGATTGTACTGTCTTTTATCTGATTTTTTTTGCCGTAAACTTTTTACAGTGTGCAAATTTTGGGCCGTAACCCAATTAGCCCTATTCTATTTCCATAAAGTAAGCTACTTTGTCTCTCTTCAAGGCTCCCCCTGTGAAGGCGGGGGTGATCATAGACAGCTCCTCCACTGTAGGAGGGCTTGACAGCGAGTGCCAAATGAGACAGAATGTGGAAAAACCAAACAGCAGGGACACTGTGCTCACCTTAGCTTCTAGCCCTATTAGTAACACTGACATGCTCCATTAGTTACTAAGAGCATGTGCTCCGGAGGTTAGTGCGAGCCCTGCCAGCCCATTATATTCCACTATTACTGTTACCATCTGCACAGCCGCGCAGATTATGGATCTGGACCCGCTGGAGTCACAGGCAGCGCTCGCCAGCAATTGAAGGCTCTTGTGGTTCAATGCAAGCTGGACATTATTATAATGGAACTGCATTCTGGTTCTGTATCAACATCACGTATAGGAGATGTGCTGGTTTATGACAGTATAATGCAGCTGTAGGGTCCATCTCTTTTTTTTTCTTTTTGTTCAGTACAGAATAATATGTAATAGCATGCAGCTTTTGACATATAGACACAAAGTACATTATATAGTTATTATTATATATGGTTTGTCATTTATAGAGAAAAAAACAGGGGTTGGACAATGAAAATGAAATACCTGGTTTTAGACCACAATAATTTATTGTCCCGACGGACAGTTCTGGTGAAAACAATCCAGGTTAGCACCCGATCATTCATTTGAGACAGCTTCCTCTTGCATCCACAGTTAATCCTGTTGGATGTGGTTCGTCCTTCTTGGTGGTATGCTGACATTACCCTGGATACCGTGGCTCTGATACATTACAAAGACTTGCTGTCTTGGTCACAGATGCGCCAGCAAGACGTGCACCAACAATTTGTCCTCTTTTGAACTCTGGTATGTCACACATAATGTTGTGTGCATTGCAATATTTTGAGCAGAACTGTGCTCTTACTCTGCTAATTAAACCTTCACACTCTGCTCTTACTGGTGCAATGTGCAATTAATGAAGATTGGCCACCAGGCTGCTCCAATTTAGCCATGAAACCTCCCAAAATAAAATAACAGGTGTTTCAGTTTCATTGTCCAACCCCTGTATATTGAACAAGAAAAAACGCAGCTTGTGATGAACATAAATTATTTAATAAATATTTGAAAACATAATATAGTAACGATCCGAAGAACAGCAAGTACCGCTCAGAATAGAATCTTTAAAAGGTTGGGTCTTAAAAAAAATCAGAGTGAGCTCAAAAAGCAGTCCAGTTAAAACTAATTCCATCTTTAATGCCTTCCTCCGAGTTACTGACTACCGATAGATGTTCCAACCTCAGGTTCTCTTGTCACCTTTCCGACCAGACTTGTTGAAGTCTCTGTAAATCAGCCTTCCCCATCACCCACCACAGATCAGCTACTCACCACCTAGTTTCTGCCACCTGCCTCTGACTAATTGCTAATTATTCACTTTCCACTACCGATTACAATAAAGTTTATATGAAATCTAACTAGAAATGTTCTAACTGCTTCCAATGCTGGTGTAGCTGTTCACCTGAATATATTATATATCTTAATATATGTATACTGACATTTTAACATTCTTTTCTAAGTTGTCTGACCAGAGGAGGATCGGTCCCCCCTCATAAATATCAGCCTTGATAGTACATGGAATAGTACAAGGTATATGTGAGCCTTGGTTTCTCCCAAGGTGTACAGAAGTACATCAAAAAAGAGTTCAACTAGTATAATGTTATCAAGCAGAAAATCTTAGACACATTACTATATACAACATATTTAAATAGGCCCACCAAAAGAAACAGAATGAACTAGTTTCTCTATTTGTTATGAACAGTTTTATGAATGCTAGGATGTAGTCAGGCTCAAATGGCAATGCTTTGTTTTTTATTTTGTTTTCAGTTTTGTTTTATGTGATATAAAATGTTTAGGTGTGTGAAACATACATGGTACAAAGAGCGCATATCACTGAGTAAAACAGCATGTCCCATCAGTCATTACTGAGTGCTAGCAGCTTTTATGATGTGCTAGGCTTTTGTTCTTGTTGGATGCACTGTGTTTTTTCCCCAATCGAATACACAGGCTCATTTAGAGATTCAGAGATTGGAACATATTTTTAGCTATATGTACACTAAAAATTTTTTGACAAAGTTTTCGACAAAGTTTAACCTCTTGAGATCCTGCATCCTCATATGAGGACATTACATTTCTGCTTCTCTGCAATACGATACCTATTTAAAAAAGAAACATGGGCGAGTTAAAAAATATCAGTAAATTTTATGTTTGAAAGTAGTTTATTTGCATATTGTAGAAAGCTCAAATTTGTTTCTTGGACTTATGGGTCTTTCTGATCCCAAATGGTTAGGATCATTTTTAAAGTTAAAATAAACTACTGTCCCTATAGGAGGATTTTTTTTTTCAAGTCAAAAACTACTTCCTGTACAAACACCAAGTTTAGTTTTGTATACTTGTTAGGTCCTATTAATCCCAAATATAATAAAAAATAGCTATGAGAAATAAACAAATGCACACCAAGCAAACGCCTGTGAAGGTTTTATTAAAAAGTTAATAAAATAGACTCCATTATAGAAATTGTTGGACTCAGTGGAACAGTGTAAAAAGAATTATGTTTATTCATGTCAATACATTCAATAAACCATTTGTGGGTGTTTCAAGGTGTTTATTAGAGTTGAAAAGGCACAAACCTCTTTTTTTACAGTTAAAAAGGGCACAGGATGTTTTAAAAATTATACTTACATATTATATTATATTGCTACAGTTTGGTTTTCTTTTTCTTTTTTTTTTAACTCCCCATTCAATTAATCAGCTAAGCATTCATTAACCAAGCCTTTTGTTAACCGACCGCCATCTCTGCAATACTGTGGCTTGGTACTGACTATTCCTATTGTAACACCAATAGTAAAGTGTAGAAAAGAAGCAAGAAACATTGAAAACATTAAAATAGACCCTCTGCTATAAGATAAGATGAGTGAGTGAAATGGAAATTTCATTCATGTACAGCTCTTAGCGGTTCTCTTATCAACAGCAGTGTGTGATGCGAGAAGTTGGTATTCATCATGCTGAGAGCAGAAATCAGAGAGAGAGAGAGAGAGGGAACTGCATTGAAAAAATATAATGGCCTTCAGTATGTCAGAGGCAACAAAACTCTGCTCTGCAGCAGGGATGAAAAAAGGGGATGGAGGGATGGTGTACATCACAAACAGAGCCGCACAGCCTATGACACCTTTGCTGAATTTGAATAGGAGCCAGAGGCAGACGCTGGCAGTTTTTGGCTGGAGAAAGCTGCTCTGATGTGTACGAGACAGTTTTGGAGCCATGAGGAATGATTCCTTTTGTGTTCATCCCTATCTGCAGCGGCAGTGATCAAGCCGACAGTCCTGCTGACAGTCCTGCATGCCAATTTCTACCGCTAATACCTTCTGATTTAACTTTTAAACTTCTGAAGTTTGTTAAAAAATTGAATATCATTGAAAAGTTGCTTTTTTCAGTAGTTTAGCTCAAAATGTGAAACTCTTTTTTTATTTATTATATGCAGTTATATTATTTGCAAGAAAAAGTATGTGAACCCTTTGGGATTACTTGGATTTCTGCATAAATTGGTCATTAAATTGGTGTTCCGATCTTCATCTAAGTTACAACAATAGACAAACACAGTCTGCTTAAACTAATACCACACAAAAAAAATGTGATAAGTTTACATGGTTTTATTAAACACAACATGTTAACATTCACAGTATGGGTGGGAAAAGTATGTGAACCTTTAGGTTTAATAACTGGTTGAACCTCCTTTGTTCAGCAATAACCTCAACCAAACCGTAGTTTCCTGTAGTTGCAGATCAGACCTGCACAACAGGATCATTTCTCTTTACAAAACTGTTTCAGTTCAGCTATAATATTCTTGGGATATCTGGTGTGAATCTCTCTCTTGAGGTCATGATGCCACAGCATCTCAATTGGGTTTAGAAGATCAGGACTCTCCAGAAGGCGTATTTTCTTCTGTTGAAGCCATTCGGTTGTTGATTTACTTCTATGTTTTGGGTCGTTGTCCTGTTGCATCATCCATCCTCTGTTGAGCTTCAGTTGGAGTTCAGATGGTCTTAAGTTTTCCTGCAAAATGTCTTAGAAAACTTGGAAATTCATTTTCTGTTGACTACAATCCGTCCAGGCCCCGAGGCAGCAAAGAAGCCCCAAACCATGATGCCCCTCCAACATGTTTCACAGTTGGGATGAGGTTTTGATGATTACATTTTTTTACATTACATTACATTACATTTGGCAGACGCTTTTGTCCAAAGCGACTTACAATAGTCAAGTACAATGTAAAAAAGTTTAAAGGTAAAACATCTTTGGATAGGGATAAAAGGAGGTCAAAGGGGAATAATAGGATAGAGGAGTGAAGGAGGGGAAGAAGGGAATGAGGTTAGAAGTAGTGTGCTGGTGTGCTTGTGTGTTCCTACCAAACAACTCAATTTTTTGGTTTTATCTGTCCACAGTATATTTAGCCAGTACTGCTGTGGAACATCCAGGTGCTCTTTTGCAAACTTCAAATGTGCAGCAATGTTTTTTTTAGACAGCAGTGGCTTCCTTCATGGTGTCCTCCCGTGAACTCCATTCTTGTTTAATGTTTTCCTTATTGTAGATTTGTCAACAGAAATGTTAGCATGTGCCAGAGATTTCTGTAAGTCTTCAGCTGACACTCTAGGATTCTTCCTCACCTCATTGATCATTCTGTGCTGTGCTCTTGCAGTCATCTTTACAGGACGACCACGCCTAGGGAGAGTAGAAACAGTGCTGAACTTTCTCTATTTGTAGACCGTCTGTCTTACCGTGGAAACATGAACATTAAGGCTTTTAGAGATACTTTTTTAACTTTTGTAGTCAACAATTCTTGAATGTAGGTCTTCTTAGAGCTCTTTTGTGTGAGGCATGATTCACATCATTCACAGCAATGCTTCTTAAGAACAGAAAACTCAAAACTGGTGTGTGTTTTTATTTATAGGGCAGAGTGAATGTAGAATGTAGCTATCACACTTACCCCGGTTGGGATTGATTTAACATGGGGATTTGTATGAGATAAGAAATCTTTATACATCTCTGGTAAATCTCCTGAATTGACGATTATCTGTCAGATAAATAATGGCTTCTACTAATGATGGGAAGTGTGGGCATGTCCCAGGTGAAATAAAGGCCACATGCTATCAATCACAGCCTTGCAATAGCAGAGGCAGGTCAAAGGGTGCAGCTCAGTGTGGGGAGATCAATAATTCAGATGTTTCATACAGAGAACAGGTGTAAAATCTAACCATGTACTCTGTAATATTATACTGTATACCTGCAGTAACACTGTAACTCTTCATATTACAGTATAGATAGATATCAATAGAGTAGAGCATTTAAAACCTCTTACTGTACCAGAGCTTGTAGTCTGACTTTATCTAAACCTCTTGTAAGTAAACGGATTATTGAAGTGAATCTGTACCAAACGAATGTGCTAATGTTAGACGAGTTCCTCAAATAGTTGTGTTTTTAATTTATCTATATATATAATTATATAAAATGCTTTGCCAGGAGTGACCAGCCAACTAAAATTACCTCAAAAGGGCAGCAACGACTCATCTAAGAGGCCTCAAAAGAGCGCCAGTGGCCAACGTTCAAGCTGGATCAAAATGAATATTAAAGAATATTATATTATTATATTTTATTATATATAGGGAGAAAAGCCTCCCTATTCAAAAATCTCCAGTAACGCCGCTTTTGGGTCATAATGTTAATTTTTGTTTATTATACAAAGAAATATTAGCCTCAGCCTCGTATGGCTTGCACTTTAAACGTTTCCTGTCATTTTTAAAGTAAGTTAACAGCAAAAAAAGTTGCCAAGAAAGGATTGAAAAAATTTAGCAATTTACAGTAAAGAAAGATTGCAGCATAATACTGAATAATAAGAATATTAATATTGTTGTTATTATTATTATTAATAATAAATAAATTACAGGTTTGCACATTTTCATGCTATTGAAGGTAAAATATGCAGCTACAGTTAAACTCAGCACATTAAAATATTCTTATTTAAAAATCATCAAAACTACATTGTGTCAGGGTGCGGGGTGCAGGGAGGACGAGGAGGCGGACGCAATGGCAAACAAAAGGGGATTTATTAACAAAAATAGATACAAAATACAACTGGGATAAACTGAAAACAAGACTGAGGAAACCGGGGAAAACACGGAGCACTGACAGACGATAAACGTACAAGGATCGACACCGGGGAAATGGAAGACGGACCTTAAATAGAGGTGCACACACACAGGAAACATGAAACACCTGGGACGAAGGGGCGGAGTACCAAAGAACACAGGTGAGTGGAAAAACACAGGCAGAACACAGGGGCACGGGTCACGTGGGACAACACAGGCACGAGGACAGACAGGGAACAGGGCCAGGACCTTACACATTGAGATATGCCAATAAAATAAATCATTATTTTAATTATGAGTAATCACAGAACATTTTTGTGATTAATACAGTTATAAAAAATATATTTTATACAGTTATAAAAAATATATTTTAAGTGATGTTGATTTTGTGTATGTATGTGTGTGTGTGTGTGTGTGTAGAAGTGTTTGGGATGGTAATTGTTGCTTAAAATGTATTGAGTAGATTCAGTTACAATATATAATTTGGTAAGATGTAGGAAGCTTCTATGGTAGATGTATATGTTTAGCCTGGTGTTAAGCCTCCTAACAAAGCAGTAAAGCAGTAAAATTGTTAAGAACCTTCCAAAGCATTATTAAAAAGTGGAAGGAATGTGGTCAGAAAAAAAAAAAAACTTGAATGATTGTGAGCTGAGGTCACTTAAACTTTTGGGAAAACTAAGTAGTAGAAAAACAACACTATAATTCAGGAATACTGTATGTTTAATAGTGAAAGCAATAGCATTTCCACTCAAACAATGGGAAGAAAAAATCAGTTAAAGTCAGATTAATGTGGTTTTTGGCTTCCAGACTATGAAAAATCATTTTGGATCCAATCTACAGTACATATGCCAAAATGGGGATGTGTGCTGACAGTCTAAACATAGCCCTACATCTTTACCAATTTTCTTGTTTCCAGCACAACAGCTTCAAGAGATGACTATTAACATCAACCGTCTATATACTGTATATCCCATCATGTCATTGGAATGAGATAATCAATGTTATTCACTTCACTTCACGTACAGTGCAGTATTCTCTGTCTAAATTATTTTTATTACAGTGGTAAACAAACACTGCTCTATTGTAAGCTATTAATTAACTAGCAGTTATTGGCTCAACAGCTGATGGCTTGATGAGGCTTAATAAAAGCATGATTATAGACTTTAATTTAAAATTGCATGCAGAAGAAAATGGTGTGATGTGCTGGTGAACATAGAAAAAAAAAACAATGCATTTGACCTTTTTCACACAGCTGGCTGAACAGCTGTGAACAAAAAAGCCAATCATTTTAGCAACAAAAGCTTTCACTATAGTTTAAATACGCTAAAAGTGCAAATAGTTCCCACTCCTTATCTGATGTACTGCATACAGTCGATCATTAAATAATGCACATTTTACCCACAATGACTCATGTATTATACATTATAATTTTCACTTTAAAATGTGTTTTTAAATGACTTGAGTAACATGGTTTATTATTTAATGGGTCTGCGTCTGAGAAGCTGGTTGTCACAGCAAGAGTGCCACAGGGTTTAATAGTTTAATGATTTTAATGTTAATATGCAGTTTCAGGCAGATAATTTATATAATTTGTATTTATTTTTAAATTTTTTGTTTTGCCTCATCACCTTACAGGAAGCATATGTGATTACTCAACATCCCATAATCTCACTGTCACGTTTGTGTTCTAGATAGATAGATAGATAGGTAGATAGATAGATAGATAGATAGATAGATAGATTAGTTAGTTAATTGTGTTAATGAATGAATTAGTTAACACAGTAAAACAACGATAGACACCAGTTGCTGTGCACATTGAAAAGAATGATTTTAGCTGTACAGGATGTGCAAATACACAGTGCAAATTGTGAAAATTTAAACTGTAGACATAAATAAACTAGTAGTGCAGAATATGGAAAAACTAAAACTAAAACTCTGTTCTATGTCTCTCCTGTCTGTCTCTGTGTTTTTCCTGCCTGCACATGGCCCTGTTTGTGTCTCCCACCCTAGTGTTCTCACCTCTCACCAGTGTTCATTTGTTGCTCCGCCCCCTCGTTACTTGTTCCCAGGTGTTTCCTGTTCCCTGATGTGTGTATATATAATCCCTTTGTTTCAGTGTCCACTGTGTCCGTGTCTGCATCTCTTCCTACATGACACCCACAGTTAGTTCCTAATCTTAACAAAAAAAAAATAATGTGCCCAAATTAATAACGGAAAAAAATATTTGCTCTTGCAGGTCTTCATTGAACACACTTATTTTACACAGAATAGCCACAGTCCCACACTGCAAAACCCAAAAAGTCCACTAAACTCAAAACTTTTGTTGTATCTGATTACCTAAGAATCTACAGCTCCGTAAAAAATTAAGAGACAACTTCAGTTTCTGAATCAGTTTCTCTGATTTTGCTATTTATAGGTTTATGTTTGAGTAAAATGTTGTTTTATTCTATAAACTAGGGACAACATTTCTCCCAAATTCCAAATATAAATATTGTTATTCAGAGCATTTATTTGCAGAAAATGAGAAATGACTGAAATAACAAAAAAGGTGCAGAGCTTTAAGACCTCAAATAATGCAAAGAAAACAAGTTCACATTCATAAAGTTTTAAGTGTTCACAAATCAATATTTGGTGGAATAACCCTGGTATTTCTTTACAGTTTTCATGCATCTTGGCATGTTCTCCTCCACCAGTCTTACACACTGCTTTTAGATACCTATATGCCACTCCTGGTATGAAAACATTCAATCAGTTTAGCTTGGTTTTGATGGCCTTTGTTTGTATTCCAGAGGTTTTTAATTTGGTAAAATTAAAGAAGTGTTTTTTTAAGTGTTTTTTTCTAGAGCTATATATATATATATATATATATATATATATATATATATATATATATATATATATATATAAGAGATAGCTGAAATATATACATACATTTTGGTAACTATAAGAGATAGCTGACATTCATAGTTGAGCCATTTGCTATTGAGCTTTAGGTTGATATGCATGACTCACGGGGTTCACTGACACAACATTATTGAATTGAATGTGCATTTGCATCACAGCAGATTACATTCACTATTAGACTGTTGATACATTTACTACAGTGACCATAATGGAATGCCATTATAACCTCCACACTGTGTGAGCATTTAATGATGAGTAGACCAATAAAAGTGATCTGAAATACTTTCAATCCAATCTATTTAAACATGACCACATACTGAGGCTGAAAACATGCTTCTCGCTTCTTCCCTTTACAAGGTTTCATTACAACAGTGATGAAACACGTCTGACCATGCGAGAACCCCACTGAAGTGTTGTTTCACCCTGCTGGCTCACTACCTTATGCTCAGAGGAGAAACACAAAGGTTTAACCGTCGACGTTCAGCTTCTGATCCTTCCCCAGTGACAGTAAAGGCAAGCATACTATTGGACAACAGATGGTAAATGGAGCAATTTGGATTCAGAGTTGAGTGCTCAACTGTGCCCTGCTGTTACTTGAAGTGTCACTTTCTGTCAAGCCTCTAGTTCTTTCTTCTGAGCGTTCTGAGGTGAGAAGTGCAAAAAGGAATCTCAAAAAAACGTAAATTGTTTAGGAAAAAATATTTAAATGAAACTAAAGGCTTTTTTCACACCAGCACCTTTGTTGTTTGGTCTGGTTAAAACAGACTGGTTCATTTGTACCTTTGGTGCAGCTTGTGCTGCATTTCGTTGGAGGACAAAACAACCGCACCGAGACCCGCGAAAGGAAGTCCACTCTGTTCCTTTTTAAACAAACCCAGATTTGTTTAAGCTAAACTGCTGTTCAGGTGCAGTTTACCCAGATTAATTACCCAGTATGTCAGGGTAGGCATGCAGGGAGACGTGGAGGCGGACGTAAGTGCAGGTAAGGGAAATATTTATTAAATAAATAAACAAATAACAGGACAATGAAACAGGACAATGAAATAAACAAGAATAAACAATTAAACAAGAAAAAATCAGGTGCAATAAGAACAAGAAGTGAATGAGAACATAAACGTGGAATAGACAAAACCGAGGTTAGTGCAAAGACCGACAAACACAGACTGAAACGCTAGGGCTATATATACACAGGGAACATACACATGAAACTTTGAACACCTGGAGAAACAGGTAACGAGGGGGCACAGCTACAAATTAGAAATGACTGGGGAACACACAGGGAGACCAGAAACAAAGGGAAAACAGACAGAGAAACATGATAACAGACAAGAAACAAGGCAAGGACACAGTAATTACTTTAGCTATGAACAAACAGGGTGATTTAAAGTTGTCACCAGGGCCAGGACAAGGTGAGACAAGTGCTGATTAAAAAACATAGGTTTATTTGTAACACAGATCCCAAAGGGATTGGTGTACACAGTACAACTAGTGAACAACAGGGCACCAATAAATCGCATTATACCAGAACGTAGTGAGCCAGAAGTAGGGTCGGTACACGGGAAAACAAGCAGGAGTAAAGGGATAAGGCAAAAGAGAAGTCAGAGAGGAAAGTGAGGTCGGTAACTAAAGATACAGCAGAACAGCAGAAGTATAGGGCTAAGCAAGAGAGCAAAAAAAGAGCAGAAAATGGTCGGTAATTATAAGACAAGAGAGCAAAGAAAATGTGGCAGGGAACAGAGGAAACAGAGGACTATTTATACTAACACAAACAGGTGTGGAAAATGAGCAATCAGAAGGAGGGAGAGGCATCTTGGCATGTTCTCCACCAGTCTTGCAAACTGCTTTTGTATACGTATATGCCTCTCCTGGTACAAAAAAATTCAAGCAGTTTATTTTGTTTTGATGGCCTTCCGATTATATTCCGGAGGTTTTCAATTTTGTAAAATCAAAAAAATTCATCATTTTAAGTGGTCTCTTTTTTTCTAGAGCTGTATATATATATATATATATATATATACATGCATTTTGGTAACTATAAGAGAAGCAGAAGTATAGAGCTAAGCAAGAGAGTTAACATAGAGCAAAAAAGGGTCGGTAACAATAAGGCAAAAGAGCAAAGAAAACGAGGCAGGGAATCGAGGAAACAGAGGACTATTTATACTAACAAAAACAGGTGCGGAAAATGAGCAATCAGAAGGAAGGAGAGGCTGAACGATGCAGAATGGTATCATGTACAGGCGCGCACCATTCTAACCAGACCACACAATGTTTGGGAGAAAGCAAAAGAGTGTGAGATAAAAACACAGAAAGTTACATAACTAAAACTACGCGGGAGTGCTAGAACTTCACATCTAAACAATCTCACAAGTAAAACAAACAGCATGTTTATTGTAAAACAAAACAAAAAATAAAGAAATAAACGTTAAACTACATAATACTATATATATAAACTAAATAATACTTTATTCTAATTTAATCTCTTTTTTCAACTTCATTTAAAACACCCTTGTATTTGTTTATGATCAGTTTCACCCGTTCACATTTAAAATATTTAAGTAACTGCACAGTTAATTAACCTGGCCTTAATTAATTTGGTATTTTGTGGTCTGAAGCAAAACTAGAATCAAAATCCCTGGCTCATTTCTCAGCTCTGACTTTTGGTTGTGATTTCTACTGCAAATTATGTATCTTTCTATTGGCTGTGTTTCAAAGCCTAGGCTGCGTTTCTCAGTCACTCCATTATTAAAGACTGTTCCAAAGTGAAGTACTCTTTGTATACTGCCATGAAATGCAGATGAATTTCTAGGAAGCAGATGAGCAATTTCGAGGAAGCAATTGATGTGTCCCTTATGGCCTTTAATTCTCTGTGCACATACAGCATGAAAGGGGAAACAATACTTATATGTATTCTTATTATAAACTCTTAATTAATTAATGAATGAATGAGGAGTTTATTAATTAATGTAATTCATTTGCAAGAAGAAACTAAAAAGCAAGTATCTCCAAAACAGCAACATTACAGGTGAGGGGTTAAAACCTTTTTAGCTTTCAATGGAAGTCAATGTAAATGTTTTTATAATTTCTATTGGTCCATTAATCAAGAAATGTTGCCTACCCAATGTCAATAACATTATGATTATTGTGCAATAGAAGATGTTGGCAATACTTTGCAAAGATAAGTGCAAACTGAATATGTAGGTGTGTGATTAGAAACAGACAACGTTGGTGTCCTGGACAGGTGGATTATGGGAAGTGTGTGAACCACTCTGATTCCCTTTTATTAGCCACAACCAGGCTTGATTACTACCAGACCTGTAGAATCAAGAAATCACTTAAATAGAACCTGTCTGACAACATCAGCAAAATGATTTCAAAAAGCAACATTATGCCACAATCTAAAAAAAAAAAATCAAAAACAGAAGTAAAAAACGAAGTCATTGATAATGTTTTAATCTGGAAACGGTTATAAAGTATTTTCTAAAGCGTTGGGACTCCAGAGAACCACAGTGAGAGCTATTAAATACAAATGGAGAAAACACAGAACACTGGTGAACCTTCCAAGGCGTGGCCGGTTGACTGAAATGATTCCAAAAGGGCATGGACAACTCATCCAGGAGGACACAAAATAACCCAGAACAACATTTAAAGAACTGCAGGTCTCACTTGCCTCAGGTAAGGTCAGTGTTAATGATTGAATAATAAGAAAGAGACAAAGAGTCAAAAATGGTCTCCATGGGAGAATTCCCAGGCAAAAAACACTGCTGAAGAAAAAGAACACAAAAACCCTTTTCACATTTGCCAAAAAACATATTAATGTTCCTTAGGACTTTGGGGAAATATTCTTTGGACTGACGAACATCATACTGAACATAAAACATGGTGGTGGTAGTGTGGTGGTCTGGAGCTGCTTTGCTGCTTCAGGGCCTGGACAACTTGCTGTAAGGAATTTTGCTGTTTATCAGACAATCCTGAAGGGAAATGTCTGGCCATCTGTTTATGACCTCAAGATCAGGTGTACTTGGGTACTTGGGTACTGCAGCAGGACAATGATCCAAAGCACACAAACAAGCCCACCTCTGAATGATTTAAAAAAAATAACTAAACTAAGGTTTTGGAGTGACCTATAGTCAAAGTCGGATTGAGATGCAAAAACAAAAGAAATCTGTAGGAGGCAAATACTTTTTACTCCGCTATATCAGAAGAGGCATGTGCTAGTATTCACCCTCCTGGTGTTGGGGAATTACTAGTGACAAGGGGAGTCCTAATGAAATAAATAAATAATTAATCATCCATTGAAAGCTTCCATATTAAACCTACCGTGATTCATCTGCTGCATCGCTCCAAAGACCTCTAATTTGGTACCTTCATTCCACATATTCCAAGCAATCCTTCAGTGAATAAAACGTGACTACTTGGGCACATCCCGACAGCTCCTGAGGGTCCTCGTTGGGCTTCCAGTACATGTGCTAAACTACGCGGCTTTGGTTTTATCTCTGATTTACCATGCACCACAAACAAAGAGGATTTACTGTAGACTCTTGTATCCAGCTTCAAGCTCTTCTTCTGAGAAGCTCTGACAATTTGACAGGTGTCAGAGGACCATCATGCTATAAGCAGGCCATCTGTCCCCATCCTCTACACGCTTACGTACGCTATTCACCCTGAAGAGGTCCTAAAAAGAGCTCAGAACGTAGACGAGAAATCTAAAGTGAGGGTCTGGAGATCGACAGAAGACAGAAGTTTTCTTTTTCTTCTGAATTTGTCTTCTTATTCTGTGGCTCAAAAGCAAAGGCTAATCAATACACTGCCTGGCCACCAAAAAAGAAAAAAAAAGCTCATACGCTCTAATATTTCATTAGATATTGCCTTTACCTTTAATTGCAGCACACATTCACTGTGGCATTAATTCGATAAGCTTCTGCAGTGTCACAAGATTTATTGTAATCCAGTGTTGCATTAATTTTTCACCAAGATCTTGCAGCATTAATGATGAAAGAGTCTGACCGCTGCACAAAGCCTTCTCCATCCAGCACATCCCAAAGATTCTCAGTGAGGTTAAGGTCTGGATTCTGTGGTGAACTCTCTCAATCCATGTGTGGAAATGATGATCTCATGCTCCCTCAACTACTCTTTCCTGGAAATGTCATCTTGGAATATGCCTGTGCCATCAGCAGTGTTAATTTCGTTGCCTAATCATTTTTAGCATAGTTTTCATCAACAAAACATTTTTTAAAGACGAAAACGAAATGAGTCGATAACTTAATAAAACAGCATAAATAATAAAAATGATGACGAAATTAACTATTATTTTCACCAACGAATGAATTTAGTTTTGTGAAAGGTAGGGACCAGTTAGGAAGAGATCCAATCACTACTACTTTAGCGTAGGTGGAGAGGCGGGATAAGCAGGGTAGTTAACCAATCAGTACCTGTCTCTTTTGCAGTAACGTGGTCGGATACAAAACCCGGGAATTATGGGACTGGACTGGAAGTTAACTTGAAACAGTCAGCAGGGAGAAAGAGGAGAGATCATATATTTCTCCTTTGACGTCGCAAAAAACAAGACAACATGTAAAAAACATGTGGGGCGACTCCATCTCCGGTAAAAACACCACAAATCTTTCAGCTTCTGCAGAGTCACAAAGACCTCTATATGCAAATATCAGCATTTTAATGCTAATGTTATTTGATGAGCTGAGGGTGTTTTTAACTGGTCTGTATACTAAAATACACCACTGCTGTTCTGTAAAGTTAACCCTTGTGTGGTGTTCATTTTCATTTTTCATCAGATGATCCAAAAAAATATTTTTTCTGACTCAAACTCATTGGCATTGGCTCATTTTTTGTGAAAAACATATATCAAAACACATTTTCGATAAACACACACTGTACACCCCCCCCCCCCCCCACACACACACACACATTTATATTACATACATTATGTTTGGCCAAGGGCTAATAAACATTGCTTCATTTGTAAATTTGAAACTAAACAATTTTTCTACTCATATCTTGAGTTTAATTCTTTTTCTTTTACATTTTATTAAAAAACTAATACAAAAAAGAGTAGCACTTTTTGAAAAAAAAAAAATGTAACAAAAGAAAGGTAAAGGGCAAATATTAACCATGTAAGCTGTTTATATTGCTTGCAATTTAGGTGAAGCAAGCATGTGTAAAGCATTTTAATGTAAAATTGCAAAATTTACAAATACAAATAACAAAGTAAATGAGTAACAAAAATATGAACACAACACAAGGGTTAATGTTACTGATACAGATTAACTCATTCATTAAGATCAGATCATCTGTTTAGTTCCACAGTGGGAAAACATATAGCTAGTGCTGAAGCAGGAACAGGTCAGACAGAAACTCAGTAGAAAGGAAAAGGATGTAGCAAAAATATAACAATAAAATAAGTTAATTTATTAAAACAAAAGTCTGTGTTAAGTTCCTTACAGCACTTTCTCATCAGTTTCTAAGTACACCCTGAGAGCATCTCAGGACAGGACTGTCACGCCTGTGTCTGTCCTGTGTTTTTCCCTCTTTTGGTTTTCTGTGCTCCTGCCCTGTTTTCCTGTCTTGTGTCCCCAGCCATGTGCTTTTTTGAGCACATGGCATTGTTTTGTTATTGTCCTGGCCCCGCCCTAGCCCTGCCCAAGCCATTAGTGTTATCACCTTGTTTCTTGTTTGTAACCCCGTCCGCTCATTACCTGTCTTTACCCTCCCTGTGTATAAATAGCCCAATGTATGAGTGTTTGCTTGTGGAGTCTTTTGTATCCTTGAAAATTACATTTATCCTTTAAAAGCTGTGTTTTTGCATCTACAGCTCTGTTCAAACTATTGAACTATTCAGATGCTTTAATTAAGGCTTTCACATTGCATACATCTAATTATGACCTGATTCTAGAACAGGTTTTTAAATGTAAAATACCTTTAATAATATATGTTAAATCATATATAAATATTAAAAAAATGTACAATGGAACATTAATAATTTTAAACAACTGGTTAGTTGCAGTTAATTATTTAAGAGAACTGATGAAAAAGTATTTACATTTACACCTTTTACATTTTAGTCGACTAAATAGACTGTAGTTTAAGTCGACTATATTCTTGTGGATAATTAGTCGACTAAAACTAGACTTAAACTAAAAACATTTCAGATAACTAAATTATGACTTAAACTAAATGCCATTGTTGTCACAAGCCTAAATCAAAATTTGTTGTCAGAATTAACACTGGCCATGAGGGAAGAAAAAATCCATTGATGGAATAACCTGGTCTATATTCAGTATAATCAGGTAGTCAGCTGACCTCATTCTTTCAGCACATACTGTTGCTGAACCTACTTTATGAACATTTACTTAGTTAAATCCATGTGGACCCTTTTTTTTTGGCCAGGAAGTTTATTTTTTTTCACTGAATATTCAAGCATTTCTAAATAGATCCATGATGAACATCCAAGTGGCACAGCTAATGAGGGCTGACATAAAAGATGGGTGCCTTCTATTGTCCGGTCCTGAATTGTTGATGCTCAGTAGCCTAAATATAGAGGCTTGGAAAGATACTGTCAGTGTCTCAACACCCACGATTTTAGTTGAGAGGAAACATGAAAGGAGACGTGTAAATACACGTGAAAAAGCTGTGTTTAGATGTTTTCATTAACTGCCTGCTCCATTAAGCCCGGCGCGTAAAGCAAAGAGGCAGAAAGAACCTTAAGCCCTCATCTAAAACACATAGCGGCCTTATTACTCACTACTCCTTTTGATTTCCTTCACCGCTTTGTTCTGTAAATGAATGAAATCTCCTCTTGTGCCAATTAATCCCCCTAAAGTGGAGCAGGAGGTTTTCCACTCAGCGACTCTGCTCTTCCCGTGGGTTAATGTGAATCCTACGCAGCTGCAGAGCTTAAATGGAAAAGTTTTCGTTTATTAGCTTGAGCTACAGGCAGCAGGGATGTCACTAAATTGTTTGGGATCAGAGACTGGGTCATCTTGATCTGGACTCTTTGAAGCTTTATATAAGTGAATATATATTGAATATATGCTGTTTTATTTATTTGCCTTACATATGTTACAAAATCATTGCAATTAGCATTGCATTATGATGATTTCTCTAAATAAACCATGTTGTTTACTGCAGGGGAACACAGTACACATTTTTGTCTCTACACAATTAACACATTGTTGCTTTTGGAACACAACCATGTACGCTGAAGTTTGTCCAATTAAAAACACAAGAAAAAAGGAACTTTACACCAACCCCAAGCAAGGATTCATATTATTCAAAGAGGTATTTGTAAAGGTCTTATATTGATCTAGCGTATTTTTTTTATAATTTCTTTATTGAGCAACAACAATACAAAAACTCAGAAAAGATGGGGCGGACCCAAAACATAAAAAAATGGCTAACTTGTTTTACAATTTTAACCCCCTTCCTGCCTGCTCTCTGATATTGCCTTGCTGTTTATGACCCCTGACTGTTGCTATGCTGGAATGATGCTGTTGGCCATTGTTGACCTTTTTCTTTTTGGTTATTTGCCTGATACTTTTATTAATAAAGTATATATTTTTATCTGCATCTGTGCATTCCTGAATTCTGCCCAGCCATGGCAATACTCAGAATGCACCACACACTGACAGATCACTTCTGTTCATGATCACATGACACTGTACACAGCACTACCAGTAAGCAAATCACCTGAATATTGATTTCACCTGCTACACTCTCTCTCTCTCTCTGTCTCTCTTCTCTCTCTCTCTGTCTCTCTCTCTCTGTCTCTCTCTCATATATATATATATATATATATATATATATATATATATGTATGTATATATATATATATATATATATACATATATATATACATATATATATATGTATATGTATATATATATATATATATATATGTATATATATATATATATATATATATATATATACATATATATATATATATATGTATATATATATATATATATATGTATATATATATATATATATATATATACATATATATATATATATATGTATATATATATATATATATATATATATATATGTGTGTGTGTGTGTGTGTGTATACACCTTCACTACACTTACTCCCTGTATTTACTGACCCAGATTTTTGCCTGCCCTCTGATATTGCCTTGTTGTGTATAACCCTTGCACTGTTTTTGGTACCACTTTAAAATAAGGTACCTATATAAATAGTTTATAAATCGTTTACAAAGGAGTAAATTAATGTTATTAATTAGGTTGTAAATAATTACAGGACAACAGTGGCCTGTCGTTTGCCAAATATTGATTCCACATACATTTATACTGTTAAACCTCAGATTTCTAGATGCTTATCTTTCCTTGTCTGTTCCATCAGTCAGCATCAGAATTTCTGTTAATAAAATATCTGATACTAATTTTAACTACCCAGATTTATCCAATAGTCATAATGTGGCGTATATTAACATAAACTAACATTAAATAAATTAACTGTCTTTCCATATTATATTTCCATATTACATTTTATTAGCTACTGCTGACAGATAGAAATAACAGTATGAGAAAGTATGAGACACCTAATTACTATTCATTAATAAACTTCCTCGTAGACCATTTATAAATCCTTTAAAAATAATTATAAAGGAGCCTTGTTTTAAAGTGGTTCCCTGTTTCTCGTGTATGGTATGTTTATTCCCTCTTGCTGCTGTTTGCTGGTGTTGACTTTGCTCGTTTGCACTACTCTGTGTGCCCGACCTTTATTTAATAAAGTTTTTAAAGTGCTTTCTGTCATTGATGCCCAAAATTACTATAAAAAGCTTTTATAGTTTGTAATTTGTTTACAGTAAATTGCTATTCTTATTATACCGGTTTATTATGCTGTATTTTTCTCCACAGTGAATTACTGTAATTTTACAACTACTTTTATTGGCAGCATTTTTTTTAATTCCGTTCCAATTCTCTAATTTCATGATTGTATACTGCCATTGTGCAATAATGGTGCATTTTTTTCACCTGTGTTTTGCTCATAGTTAGACTACACTCTGCACAAACACACATTAAGCAGGAGCTACCTACACTGGTTGTGCAAAATTGCATTAAACATGTATATAAATATTTAGCTGGAGGCAACACAGGCTTATTATGCACCAGCTTCTTATTGGATAGCAACTGCCACCCATACAGATGCCTTAATGTAACTGCTTTACTAGGCTTATGTGCAGGTAGGTACTCAGGATTTATTCATTAATCTCTGCATTAGAGACAAAAGATTTATAGTCATAATTTAACACTGTTACAATTCAATCTCATTTGTATCAAATTCGTTTTTAATGTAAGTGCATACAAACTGATGCATCAAAATAAATTCAAAATAAATAAGTAAGAAATGGTATATTAATTCTATGCATAAAATACAGCTACTCTGAATTTTCACAGAATACGTAAACTACTACGACTGATCTTTCTAACTTACGAATAAAACTGATAACACTTTATTACCGATAAAACGAACCTCACTGTGTGTAGGCTGTACTTTGTCATAGCAAGCTATTACAGTTTATATGATTTACGTTTGTTCAATACTAACACTAATGTGAAAGTAGACACTCGTGGAAGAATGTATTTTCACTGTCCAAAAACAGTATTTTTTGTGCCCCTTCTTCCAGGCTCTTTTATTGTCATGCACTGAGAATGTATTGATCCACCACTTCTGACACTAGTGATGCAAGAAGGAAGACGATTTTAGTAACATACTGAACTGGAAACAGTAAGCTCTTTATTTGTGTAGCAGAGTGGAAAGCTTCACTTGGCTCATTAATCAAGAAGCAATCGAACAGTAATAACTCACACAGCTTCTTACACAAACCGCCACAGGGTGCACATTAACAATAACGGAATAAATGTCTGTTTCTCACATCAAACAGCATCTAAAACCATTACAAACGAGAAGCACACTTTTATAGACAAACATGTAGTACATTATTACAAACATGTAGTACATTATTATGAAGTCATGATGCAGATAAATTCAACAAATAAGCACAAAATCGTCACACAGCATGTTGATGGTTGGACATATTCTACCTCTTTTACACAAGTTTAAGTAGGTCTATGGGTTACACATGTTCATAAAGTTCTTTGCACAAAATCATTCTTAAATTAAGAGCTCTCAGGCCCTATTTTAACGATCTATAGCGCACTGGGTAACTGCTGGATTTTGGGGCGTGTCCTATGTCTTTGGTATCGTAAGGGCGCGAAAAATACGCCTTGCGCAGCTCCAACGGGGCAAAGGGTGTGTTTTAATTCACAAGAATTAAGAGAGAGAGAGTCGTGCGCATTTTGCCTGATTTCTCTTGATTAATCATCAGTACATTTGTTGGTTCTACTGAGTTTATTAACATGAATTTCACTACACTTGTCCGACCTTATTTATTAAAACGTTTTTTTTTAGAAGACAGAGGTTATTCTGCGCCTATCCTGCGACATTTTAGAGCTCTGGACGAGATTTTGATTAATAAATTAATATATTTAATCTTTTAATAAATGTGCCCTGGTGATAAGAAACGAATGCTAACATATAGCTTTATATTTCTGTGTATTTCAAATGTTTTAAGTTTTATATAATTGACGGGCAGCACCAGATGCCAGAGTGACAATGTGCTTTTTTTCAGATATAAAAGTAAATTTTAGTTAAATAATAGCAAAGTTAAATAAAATACATTTACGTTCAAAGTTTATATATATATTTATATATAGTTTATAATTTATAATAATTTATAATATATATAGTTTATTAGTTTATAATATAACTAATAATAATTTATAGTTACTGTGCATATTTTAAAGTATATTTTATTTTTATAGTTGATTGCTGAAGGGCGTGGGTGAGGTTTATTTTTCTGTGGTAAGGAAGTGATGGTATGAGGTATTTTGGAGCGCAGGGCGCAGGGTGACCGTGATTCAGTTTTTGGTGCGCGACTGACTGTTGAATTTCGAGGTCCTTTCACAGGATCAATTGCGCAATCAGTTTTTCCGCCGCCAAGATAGAAACACGCCAGAAATTTACCTGAACACACATCATTTCCAGACCACCATAATATATTCCAAAAGTCCAATGCTATTTTAAGGACGCGTGCGCAAGGCGTAAAAATAGACTGTTGACGGGGTGTACGATGACAACGCGCCACGCTACACGCTTTGCGCGGGGTGTACGATAGAGCCCCTCATCAGCTCAATTCTTGCCAGGTTCAGTCTTTTTTCAGAATGAGCCGTTTTAGGGGCTCTGACACTTTTATGCAAATAAGATGTTGCTGGCCACGCCCCATGTATACACTGAGCTTTAACCACATGTGGGAATACATCAGAAATCTAGCTCCTGCTTAGCTGTGAGAGAAGCACAAATCTCTAAATTATTTGAGAGTTCTTATGTCTCCCTCATCTGCTGACTTGCCACAGAGAGTTGGTACAGATCCCTCCTTCAGACGAAGCACGGTGCTGGGAAAAAACACCAGACCGAAATGGCAGATCTTCAACTGATCTAGTGGGTAGGGTTTTACTGCTGGGTGCCAGTTCTGTTGTTCTATGCAGGTACAGTTTGTTAATCTGTGTGGGTACAGATTATTAATCTTTGTGGATACAGTTTATTAATCTGTTGGTACAGTTTATTAATCTGTGAGTACAGTTTATAAACTGAAAGTATGGATTAGTATAAACAGTTAATACACATTTTGCTCTTAAATCTTTTTTTTTTTTTTTTTAGCTAGTGACGCCTCCAGGGCTCTGTACTATACTGATAATCCTGTGTTTGGGAAAGTTGGCTCAGAGACAGCGTTCTCCTGCAAAGGACTTTTAAATGGTTTCACAATAACTCGTCAGCAAATTAGCGTTTTAATCAGTGCGGAGGCCATTAAGCTGCTCATAATTTTCATACCCGCTGAATTAAAAACACGGGCAGACAATGACGATCAGTTTTTCCGGATCACGCGGGGGGATTCGCAGACTCACAGCGAAGCGAACGACGCTGACCCGCACCAACAGCACACGGATCGATAACATTCACTCATGCGGGGTCCTTGATAATTGAGGGAAAATGTTAACATGCTCCCAGTAAATATCAGATTAGCTTCAGAGGCCCCTGATTGTTGCTAACAGTCTAAGCCTCGTAATTAAATGTAGTTGCCATGGGCAACCGGAGCGTACGTGGCCTGTGTGTGGGATGGAGCGCGGAGTTCTTTAGCATGAAGGAAGGGAAAGAACATCTACGCCTAAACAGAGAACATCAGGTGCTGCTACTGGGTCCATCTGGTCTGATGGAGTGGTCTGTGGGGCAGATGTTGAGGCCAGTGGGGGTTTCTAATTAATCTGCTTGTTGCAGCACCAGTGCACAGACCTGAAGCACTGAGGCATGAGCCCATTAAACATGCCTACTTGTGGCTGTGCCCCAGTGTTTGAACGTTAGAGGCCATCAATGCATTGTTATTATTACTTAATGATGCAATTTGTATATAGTTTGGGTTATTACTTTTTTATTTGTGGTGCAGGCAATTGCACTGCATGTGCAATTTAAATCCACCCTTATATAATATATATATATATATTGTATTTTTTTCACTTTCATGGAATTAGGAGTGGTAAGAATACATGCATAATGTTATTGTTATCATGATAAAATACACTACATTACTCTTTCATTAGTATATAATGGGCATCATTAGCACACATCATTAAAGAGACAAGTTTAGACCGATTACAGAAAGAAGAAAAAAAAAAAACCTATTCCATTTTGTTGTACTACTTTTTGTTTTAGCTATAGTACTCACAATTAAGTTAACTGTTAGTCAGATTCATAAAATGCATTTCACTAATAAAACATACTATTATCCTGTTATACTTTATGTTTTTTATTTTATTTCATTTTTTGTGTTCTTCTCACAATGCCCACAGTACCTAAAACTCTGTATAAACACTAATAAATAATTAATAAAGCGAAATTGGTCCTCTGAAAAAGGGGACCAATTTTTAAATAAAAAATAAAACAAGAACATTAGTGATTACAGTTTTACAAAGAGCCCTCAGTAACTGCAGTGGACACTTTGCACTTTTAATATACCTTATATCTCATTTTTGTAGTTAATTGTGCATAGGAATTATTAGCAAAGGTGTGAAAAGTGCCAATATTTATTTCTCTGTAGGTAGATGTACAGATATAAGTGTTTAAAGGGTTTAAAATACTGAGTTTTTTACTCAAGTAAAAGTGTAAAAAATATTTTTAAAACTACTTAAAGTATAAAAGTAAAAGTAATATTAAAAGTAGTATTAAGGACAAAAACTTCACCACAGGAGGGTTCTATAGTGCACTACCCTTCAACAGAGTTGAAATACCTCAAGTTTATTGCTGCAATTATTACACAGCTCCTTTATCAATTTTTTTTTTTTTTTTTTTTGCTTAGTAAAATAGTTCCCTTTTATCAGGACTCTTGCTTGAAAATCATCATCAGACTCTGCCCTTCAGTTGTATTAGCTGAGCAACTGTTGGGTTAATTCTTTATGTAAACACTAATATTTTTAACAATTGTAGGCTTTGTGTTCCTTATACAGTTATAACATTTAGTTCTCTAAAAGTCATTAAAAAATGTTATGACTATTTACATTGTAGATTCTCACTGAAGGCGTTAAAACTATGAATGAACACATGTGGATTTATGTACCTAACAAAAAAAAAAAAAAAATATATATATATATATATATATATATATATATATATATATATATATATATATATATATATATTCTAGTTTCTTTAAAATGGCCACCCTTTGCTCTGATTACTGCTTTGCACACTCTTGGCATCATTCTTTCAATGAGCTTCAAGAGGTGGTCACCTGAATTGGTTTTCCAACAGTCAGGAGTTCCCAGAGGTGTTTAGCAATTGTTGGCCCCTTTGCCTTCACTCTGTGGTCCAGCTCACACCAAACCATCTGGATTGGGTTCAGGTCCGGTGACTGTGGAGGTCAGGTCATTTTTTGTTAAGTACATAAAACTCCACATGTGTTCATTCATAGTTTTGATGCCTTCACTGAGATTTTCTACAATGTAAATAGTCCTGAAAATAAAGAGAAAACACACTGAAAAAGAGAAGATGTGTCCAAACTTTTGGCCTGTATATTGAATACATTTTATTAATAAATATATTTCCTTTTCATTTGATTAATATCAAAATGAAAGTTAAAAGTTAGTAGCCAGATTAAATACCAATTGTTTCAAACTAAGATATGGTTTTGTATTGATCTTTCGTGGTCTTATTTCCCTTATGTCTTATGTCTAGTATGTCCTGTCTTGTTCCTGTCCAGTTCCACTTTGTTCTGTTCTTCTGCTGTTGTTCTATTCATGTTTTGACCTTGGACTGTTTGTGGATTTCCCTTCTGCTTCTTGTGCCTGTTTTGCAATCATGACACCTACCTACCTATTTCCTAGCAACAGTGCTGCTCTGGTTTAAACCCAGAGTGTCTGTGTTCAGAGTACTTATGTGTGATATGGGATGCCATGTGAATAACAGTGTGATTTTACTACAAAAAGCTAAAGAAATATAGGGGAGGCCAGGGACGGTTGTACAAAGTTAAGTAATGGGTAATGAAAACTTGAGTTAGCATAACTTAGAACATCAAGTTATTACAACTAAAGGGAAAGTTGATTTAACTTTTTTATTTTTGTTATACTGTAAGACCAGATAAGTTGAGTTTACTTAACTTTTTTTTAAGGCAGCCGGTTTGCTCAATTTTTTTTAAGTAATGGGGAATGAAAACTTGAGTTAGCATAAATTAAAACATCAAGTTTTTACAAGTAAAGAGGAACTTGATTTATTTGTAAGGTAGACCAGGGGGAATCACTATACACTGATGGTGAGTGTTAGTCAGAAACTGTTGGACACACCCAATATGCAAATATATTGTGACAGAAACCAATGGAAAAGAAGCTGCTAATGGCAACAAACTAAACTCAGTTATTATAAGTTGGTTCAACTCAAAGATCTCAGTTTGAATGTGTATATGTGCCCACAAATGTTCAACTAACTCAAAATAGTTGAGTATTGTTTAGAGATATCCAATTATATGTAAAACAGACTTAAATCATTTGATTTCAAACAACGTATGGGTTTCCAGTGTAACACTTTTTGTGATTTTTTTCCATTAAATCAAAAAACATTTACACTGCAATAGCCCAGCAGCTATATTATAAACTTCAATGTGCCGTCTAGAGGCACACCGTATTTAAATGTTTTTAGGAAATATATACAGGTTGCATATTTGATTTAAGGCGCACCAAATTATAAGCTGCATTATGCAACACTTCTACGGAACAGGGGTGTTGCCATGTTTCCCTTCTAATTTAAATCAAATGAGCGCTGGATTTTAATCTACACAGATGTTCTCTCCTGAAAACTGTTTATTTGGGTGAGTAAAGCGCTTCCATTCATCAACAGTAAGCTTAGATTTGCAGCAGCAGCATTAGTATTAGTGGCTAACTGCTAGTGCTGGCCACAGTTAGTGCTAGTAAATGAGGAACCCTGAGTGTTTCGGTAAGCCAGGGTGATATTAGCTAGCGGTTCGTCCTAAGTAGCTTATTTTAATACGGTAAACATGCAGACTACAGTCCAATATACTCACCTCTGAATGACGAAAGAACTAGCACAGTTAAAGGCTAATGCTAATACTGCTCAAGCAGTGCTAGTCGGGGTTAGCAGCAGACCATCAGAACATCAGAATATAGATCGCTCTGTTGTTAGGCAGACCTAGTCAAAGAGGGTGGAGTTTCAGCGGAGTTTCAGTGTCAGGCGCGAAGAACTGTCCGATTCAAAAGTTCTGAAACACACGTCAGTGAACAACTGAAGGAAAACGGCCCTTGAGAGCCCTGATTTACCTCTGCTCTTTTTTGTTTGCATAAACTCTAACTGAGCATGTGCACAGTGAGCGTGATCAGCTTGTGTCTAATTGGAAGAAATTCAAAGCGCTAAAACGGCCACAACTGTCTCTAGACTCCCCCAGTGTTTGTGGCTTGTCAGTGTTAGCACTGTTGCTAGGTTTTGTGTGTATTTGATAGACTAATAAGCCATTTGAAGAGCTTCAAAAAGCTTCAGTTTTGAGTGCCATTATTGACTGATTTCTCCCAAAGGAAAATATATCAAACCGTCAAAAACAAAACATTGTATAAATGGATTGTAAAAAAATGTCGGCATACTAAATATGTAAAATATTTTTTATCATCTAAAACACAAATGTTTAGTTAATATAAAATGTTTTATTACATGTAAAACTAAGATTATTGTCTATATGATCCAATGTCCATGTGGAAAACTATATGTGGGAGAGATGTCTAGATCATTAATAGACAGAACTACAGAAAATAGAAGATCAATTGTAAGAAATGATTCAACTCTACATGTGGAAAGACATTTTAAAGAAAAAGGCCTTTCTATTTTTGGGGGGATATTAAACAAACGCAAAATACAAAAAGAGGCGGTAATACAGAACAAAAAAAAACAAACATAAAAATATGTTAAGTTTATTTCCTGAGGTTTTAAAATTATGATTTTACTCTAAAGTTTTTTTTAGGGAATTAGAGGAAATGGGTGTCAGTATTATCAGTTGGTTGTTGTTTTCTCTGTGTGTGGTTTAGTATGAATGTCTTTTCATGGTAAAATTGATGACCAGCTGTGTTTGTGAATTTTAGGAGGACTTTTAAGAAGTTTTAGGTGAAAGTGGTTCTTTTGTAGAATTGAGCTGTAAAATTCTTATTGGCTAATTGTGTGACCTTCAGTTCTTGGAGTGTTCTCATTGGTTGTTGTTTAATCAAGCACTGGTGTGTTTTAAAAAACTAGCACGTTATTAACTCTTGTCTTTTAATATTGATGAAAGCATGAATGCCGAAACATTTTAGTAATTGTTCTATATATATATTTCTAATAAATCTGAAAAATCTCTAGCCAACAAGTGCTGCTGTTTTTTTTTTTTCTATTTTTGCATATTTTGTTGCCAAGTACCTTGTTGTGCAGATTCATCCACTTTTAGCACTTTTAGAAGAGTGTCTCTCAGCCAATCACATTGCGGGGTTTGAATTAACTGTGTTATAATGACCATTTTTTTTTGGCACTTAAACGTGCACTGAACATTGGTCATTACTGTTAGTTAATTAGTTAATTATCATATGAACACTGATTAGCTTTTACTTGATTAGGACACAGAAGACAGCAAGTGCATTTGTGCATTACGAGCACTATTTCTATTACTCACACTGTTTGAACAGAGACTTTGGCCAAGAAAATACAGGCTACCTGGTCTGAAATGTAGGTAGCTGATCGATGTGGTTCCATTTGGAGGCAGCTTGAATCTGTGCCTGGCTCTGTGTTCTTGTTTTGGCTTGTTTGTTATTTCATTCTCAGCCAGGCTTTATGCGGCGAGCCAAAGACTTAATAGACAGTCGGCCGCTTCAAAGCCCTCTACCTTAAAAGCCATCGTTCAGGGTGACTGAATTAGCATTAGCGAGAGAGCCTATGCGATTATGCTGGCCTGCTCCTCTCCACCAACACGTTGAAGGTAATGGAGCTCTTAAAAGGCACACTAATCTGTCTCCACTGCCAGGGTGATTTATATCACCCAAACAGCACAGAAACATACACACAGAGGAGTCTTACCAAAGATGCTCATATGAACTTTATATGAAGATTAATAGATGGAAGCTACATGACTAACCAGGCGAATCGAGGTAACATACCGCTATTATTATATTAGCTATTATTCTGCTGTACTGCTGTATTATCTAAAAAGACAGCTCTTAAGCCAAGCTAGCTGATATCTTAAGTATCAACTCTCAGTCAACACCAAAAACAGTTTTTTTTTTTAGGTTTTCTCAGCATATACACTCACTTCAACTGATTAATTACATAGATAGCGAGGCTGTGATGCATGGTAGTATATATTATTAGTATAAATGTAGCTGAGTAGTGCTAGTTTAATCATAAATGTAGCTCAGCAGTGCTACTCAGGTCACATATGAACTTATATTGTGGTAAACAAACATATGCTGGCTAAGACTAAGCTAAGCCAGATAAACTGAGATTACTTGCTTTTATTTATTTATTTTTTACCTCGTTTGTGAAATAGCTTGTTTGTGAAAGTAGGTGTGTTAGCTTTAGGGGCGTTACACGATTTTAATGAATTAGATGCCATTTCCTGAATTCTGGTGTAAACACTTTTTACAATTTTACCTAAAAAATTACTTAATTCAGTGACTATTTTAGAGACAGAATAAACAAACTCAAAAAGTTTTTATTTAACTAGTCCATATACTCATAAGCCGAATTAGATTATTATAACGTGACACAATTTATCACCAACAATCACGTGCGTTTGACTTTTTTTTTTTTACATTTTACCAATATCCTACTGCTACTTAAAGGCCCAATGTTTATTTTGAAGGCATACAACAAAATAATAATACGAATCCATGTTCACTCATGGTGAGTTGTTATAAGCAACTCGGAAAACCCGGAGTGGACTTTCAGTGGTATGTGTATTCCACTGTTTCAATCACAATGCAGAGGATTGCATTTCGTCTAGAAGCAGCGAGAAATTCGTGCCAAAATGAGATGTAACCCTTGTCCAATCAGAACCCACTACTCAAATTGGGGTGAGAAACCAGTCAACCAGCGTCACATTAAAAAATTTGGCTCGGATAGCATCCACACCCGGCGTGTTCCACTTCAGCAAAACCCAGACAACTGACTGGAGATCAGGATGGATCGCTCCTGGGCTTAAAAGCAGCGTTCACACTGAACCAAATGCACCGAAGTTCTGGAGAAAGTGCACCATGGTCTGGAAAAAGGCCATTGTGAAAACGCCTCAAGTGTGAAAAAGCATGTACTTGCCTGTAACTGTGTTTTTTTTCTTATCTCTTATATCCTGTAGCAAAAGACATTTTTTTCTGGTTTAACCCTTGTGTGGTTTCATTTTTCATCAAATGATACTAAAAAAATATTTTTTCTAACTCAAACTCATTGGCATTGGCTCATTTTTTGTGAAAAACATATATCAAAACACATTTTCGATAAACACACACTGTACACCCCCCCCCCTCCCCAACCTACACATTTATATTACATACAGTAATACACATTGCTTCATTTGTAAATTTGAAACTAAACAAACTCATATCTTGAGTTTAATTCATTTTCTTTTACATTTATTAAAAAACTAATAAAAAAAAGAGTAGCACTTTTTTAAAAGAAATGTAACAAAAGAAAGGTAAAGGGCAAATATTAACCATGTAAGCTGTTTATATTGCTTGTAATGTAGGTGAAGCAAGCATGTGTAAAGCATTTTAATGTAAAATTGCTTAATTTTGCTGAATTAAATACAAGTAACAAAGTAAACAAGTAACAAAAACATGAACAACACACAAGGGTTAATGTACAGCTATGGGGGCTCGCTTCTGATTGGTTTCCCAGCCCCGCCCTAAGTTCAGTAGTGTGTTCTGATTGAACAAAATAAGTGCAGTAAAATGGAATGTGACAGTGGTTTTGCATTTCATTTTAGCCTGTTTTCTGTATGTTAGTGAGGAAAAGCAATGCATTTTGAGGATTGCATTTACATTTTTCCATGTAAATGTTGGGTGCATCCCAATTTCCAGACTCTACATCTCTCTAAGACACTCTTACCTAGCTGTAAAGTCAGAGATGTTCCTCTGTTACTGCAGGGATTGTATTGGACTTCCTCTTGGTCCTTCATCCGTGCTCACTGGACGCTGCCACCAGGACACTTTTGACTGGATATTTCTGGTTGATGCACTATTCTCAGTCCAGCATCAACAATGATGTGTTTAATAATTCCAGCAGCACTGCTGCGTCTGATAGAATAGCTAGAAGGTTATTGGTATACTGGTAGAATATTTTGTGGACAGATTAAAACAAAATATATATTTTTGTTTAAATAAAAAAAAAACATTATGTTTGGAGTAAGGAAAACACTGCATTTCAGCATAAGATCCTTATCCCATCTGTGAAACATGGTGGTGGTAGTATCGTGGTTTGAGCCAGATTTTGCTGCATCAGTCTTTCTACTAAAGAATGTCTCAAGTAAAATAAAATTTATGTTTTGGAATAGCCAGGTCATAGTCCTGACCTTAATCCAGTGGAAATGTTGTGGAAGGACCTGAAGTGAGCAGTTAATGTGAGGAAATCCACCAACACCTCAAAGTTGAAGCTATTCTGTAGTTATTCTGTAACTGATCTGAACTAAACAGTTACTGGGAACATTTAATAAAAAATAAATTGAATTAAATTCTAAGCTAAAAAAGAGGTTTCAGGGCATTTATGGTCTTTCAAGGTTTAGGACCACATAATCTCTTCATACTTCATCTTCCAGGCCACTTATTTCTTCATTATTGAGACAGCTGAGACTGTTCTGAATATTTTTATATGAAATATGTGGGTGTTATTTTAAATGAAAGTGCCTTTAAAGGCAAAATTAAGAAAATATCCAAAAATCGAGATAATGCCCCTAGACTGGAAAGGGTTAAGGGGTGTGGCATATCGTATCTTACGCAATAATATCACCAATGTTTTTGAGTATCGTGAGCTATATTATACCTTAAAATACCTTGCCATATCACTCACCCCTAACTATTATATCAGGGTACTACTTTTTTTTGCTGGTTTTAGCTAAATAAAAATTCACACTGATCTCATTTCCTATTATATAGCTACTAAAGACATATTATATTATATTATATTATATTATTAAGATATTGGAGATATTTGGAGTGTTAGAAATCTGATA
Source organism: Astyanax mexicanus (assembly GCF_023375975.1). Taxonomy (NCBI): domain Eukaryota; kingdom Metazoa; phylum Chordata; class Actinopteri; order Characiformes; family Acestrorhamphidae; genus Astyanax; species Astyanax mexicanus. Next base: position 20,757,167 of record NC_064410.1, read on the forward strand.
AAATTCTTGTAATTTTTCTTTTTTTTATCTTTTTTTTCAGGGCTGTGCCATGTCATATTGCTTTGTATGCAATAATAACATTCAAATTTCACTTTGTTGCAGTAGTGTAACCTTAAAATATGTTTTTAAAATAAATTTTCTTCTAAATCTGAATATCGCCAAGAGTATCATTATTGCGAAAAATACCCTGAAATATTGTGATATTATTTTATGGCCATATCGCCCACCCCTACTTTTTTATGCTGATTAACTTAGTGGTGGGCAGTTTTCAGGACAACACCAGGATTAAAATGCATAAAGCATGACATGTTGTCAGTTTTATAGATTTTTTTACTTAAATTTTTTTGCAGTGTGAGGGTAGTCCAGCCTCATTTGTCTCAATAAGACAAGATCTTTTCACCAACAGGCGCTGGGTGGCAGACAGTGTGCCATAAAGCATGCGCAGGAGGGTGGCAATTGATCTGTCGCTACTGCGGCTCAGCATGGTGTTGGACTCTGTTGTGAGATGCGCACAAGCCAGGCAGACTTACTCCAATCTGTCACATCCACTGAGAATCACGCTCCCACGGACACACACAGACACACAGACAGACGTACGCAGACGCAGCCACTGTCTGCTTCGTCAAGGCCCCCGGCTCGCTGCAGTCTGTCATCTCCATCTCACTGATCATCCCCAGTCTCAGATTTGCTGGCTCTCTGCCCTCCCTCCGCCTGGACTAGACGACCACGAACCAGACGATTCATTTATTTGCTCTGAGATGTGTGCAGAAGGACACACAGGATGCCTTTTTTTCTGTTGCACATCAGCACAGAGCTTTCAGAAGCAGCCAGGAGCCGTCCATTTAGGTCCAAATCAGGGGTCTGGTGTACAACAACAGTTCTGGAAAATGTTGTCTGAGGCAGTCTGTCCTGTGGAGAGTTTTAAAAGCTCCACAGTGTGAAAGAAGCCATTCCAGGTCTACTTTTCTTTTTATTTGACAGGTCTTTCATTAACTTTACACTCTCACTGACGAGCATCTAGTTATGGGTCAAGCAGATATTTGTACAGTTGTGCTTGAAAATGAACCCCTGTGAAACTCTTAGAATTTGCTAGATTTCTGCATTAATATGACCAAACAATCCTGAGTCCTAAAAGAAGATAAAGAGTATATGAAACAAAACAGACAAATATTATACTTAGTCATTCATTTATTGAGAAAAAATATCCAATATTGCATATTTGTGAGTGGTATTTTAATTTGAAGGTGAAAATAGACGTTTTAATGTTTTTAATCAATGGGATGACAATCAGGCGTGAGTAGGCTCTCTGTTTTATTTAATGAACAGAGTTCTATCAAAGTCTTAAAGCTCTGCACTGCACATATCTTTTTGGAAGTGTATCATGGAACAAGCAAAGGAGATTTCAAAGGAGCACCTCATAATCTGAAACCTCATTGGGCTGAAAAATGGTTACAAAACCCAAAGATCTCTAAAGAGTTTTGACTCAACCAATGTAAAGTCAAACAGATTGTCTACAAATGGAGGAAATTCAAGACCATTGTTGCCCTCCCCAGGAGTAGTCGACCAACAAAGATCACTCCAAGAGCAAGACGTGTAATAGTCAATGAGGTCTCAAAGGACACCAGGGTAACTTCAAAGCAACTGAAGGCCTCTCTCACACTGGCTAATGTCAATGTGCATGAGTCCACCATCAGAAGATCAAGATCTCAAGAGTGGTAAAACGAAAGACTAACATCTTAGCGATATGTCCAAGGCATCTAGTGGCCATATATGTTTTCTCTAATGGCGAGGCTTCCAACTACTGTAGCATTTTTAACAAGATAATGCTTGTCAACACACAGCAGGGTTTCCCAGTAATGTATCAGCCTGATTGCAACACTTGTTTGGCCAATCAAGCATTTGTGAGACCCTTAACTGTACAGGATCTACACACCCAACTGCTATCTGTGGATATATGAGCCGAACATCAGAACATCATCATCAGATAGTAGATAAAGAGGTATCACTTTAAAATAAGACTACCTTTATAAATGGTTTACAGTTAGTTTATTAATAGTTACTAAATAGGTTGTAAATGCCTTGACATCATTAATAATCAGTTATAACACATACATAGAGAAGGCAACAATGACTTGTTGTTTGCCAAATAGTGACCCCACAGCCATCTATATTGTTGCTCTTTCTACGTATGTGTTATAACTGATTATAATTTTTTAAGGCATTTACAACCTAATTACTAACCATTAATAAACTAATTGTAAACCATTTATAAACCATTCATAAAGGTAGTCTTATTTTAAAGTGGCACCGATAAAGAAAACCCAGTTAAACAAATGAGATGACAATATTACACTTGTGCATTTATTTATTGAGGAAAATCTAATCTAATATTACATATTTCTGAGTGGCAAAAGTATGTGAACCTCTAGAATTAGTAGTTGGTGAAATTCGACTCAGAGTGTTTTCAGTCAATGGGATGACAATCAGATGTGAGTGTGCGCCTTGTTTTATTTAAAGGAGGACTCCAGTGTGAAATTTACTTTTGATGTGATAAAACATGATAAAAAGTACTTACCTTTGATCTCGGAATGCTGTGGGAGGGATTACAGCCCTCCCACAGCATTCCAATATCCAGAAATGTTAACTGTTTGTCCAAACACCCTTTAGACTGGCATAATTTTCCCTGATAAATCGCTTTTTCCACTACTATCCTGCCTCCACACCTCCTTGCTAGAATCCGGAAAGCCTTGATATTTAAAAGGAGGCATTAATTACTTAAAAAGTGCACAAGAAGTTTATTAAAAACTACTGGTTGCCTTCCATAACGCTAGCTTCAGCTCTGTGCGCCGCCATCTTTGTACTGATACATATATATATACATAGACTCCACATAGCCTGCCTCCATGCCAGGAGGCTACTTTGAGGTTGGATAACGGTGGAAAAAGCGGGGCAAATTATACCCTGTGTCACCCAGTCTGAAGGGTTTTCAGACAAACTGTTAAAGTTTCTGGATCTCGGAACACTGTGGGAAACGGACGTGTGCTTTTCAACAGGGATCTATCAAATTCTGCTCTTTACAACATGTTTGTGGAAGTATATGATGGCACAAACGATAGAGATTTCTGAGAACTTTAGAAAAAATGTTACTGATGCACATTAGGCTGAAAAAATGGTTATAAAACCTAAAGATCTCTAAAGAGTTCAGACTCCACCAATGCAAAGTCAAACAGATTACATACAATCGGATGAAATTCAAGAACAAGTTGCCTCCCCTAGGAGATCTCCCCAAGAGCAAGGCGTGCAATAGTCAGCGAGGTCTCAATGGACACCAGGGTAACTTCTAAGCAACTGAAGGCCTCTCTCACACCGGCTATTGTCAATGTTCATGAGTCTACCATTAGAACAATGAAAAACAATAGTGTGTATGGCAGGGTTACAAGGAGAGTTAGTTCGCATCATTAGACTGAGACTATCAGCCAGACACTGGCAACATCATTTGCATTGGTGCCGTGAATGAGAAACCTGGACTGCTGTGAACTGGAACTGTACAGTCCTGTGGCCTCATGAGGTTGCTTCTTGTGGCGGAACTTTCAGCAGGATAATGCTCACCCGCACACAGCCGGGGTTCCCCAGTAATTTCTCTGGCAGACTGCAACACTTGTTTGGCCAATCTAGGTCAGTATCCTCTGCTGAGACGCATAAAGGGCCTCGCTGTTAAGATACGAATGTGCCAAAGTCAGAGCTCACCTGGTTCTTAAAGGGAATTGAAGGCAAGTGAAACACTGATTTATTTCACGCTATGCCCAAACACACCCATGATTAATTAGAAGAATTAGTACATATCTTTTGCATGTTTTGAGCTGCACAATGTGTATTTTTTGCACTTTAACAATACCAAAGACACACAGATGCGCCTCAAATCAAGCTGCGTAATCTGTAATTGACTAGTGTGCTACAGATCGCTAAAAAAGGGCCCATAAAGTTTCTTTTATTTCAATTTTTATTTTCTAATTCGTCCTTGGTGCTTTATTGGTCATTCATATTCATCATCATATTGACATAATTTAATTCTCTTTTATTGCATGCTGAATAAATGCTTTTTAAAAATTAGTTTTTTTTAAGTCAAACCCAGTTGTTGCCCTTCTAACTGGGGAAAAAAAACTGTGCCTCACGAGTGACCAATGCTTGTGCCAAGGACGTTTTTTCTCTAGTTGTGTAATTTCCCTGTGACAGCTCTCCTTTCCTGTCTGTGTTTTTTTCTGAATTACCAGCCAGTAACACTTCTAATAAATCCATTTATATGGAGTCTTATGAAATTACCCTTTCTTAAAGTACAACAGGGTGGAGATAATTTCCTCACACTGTGCCACCAATTATGGTGTTTGTGCTTTCTCTCATGGCCAGTCCCACGTTTATGAGTAGAAGTGTACACTGTTTTTAAACAATGTGTCCCATCACTTTTTTGATCACTTTTTAAATCTCAAATCTCATATTCAGTGAATATCACATTCAGGAAATGCACTGCAGCAGAGCTATAATAAACAACAACTAATGACTGAACCACATTACAGCATCACCAAGCCCATTACGAGGCCGATTAGCTCCTCACAACAATAGAAAGGGTTTCCCGATATCATAAATGATGATCTTCCTAGATAGATAATCCTGTACTGTATAATCCAATCTTTACTCCCTCAGTCTTCTCCCAGTGCAGCTGGGGCAGCCCAGAATTGTACGTATGAAACATGTTTAATATTAATGCCTCAGTATATTCTGTAGTGTGGGGTGGACTCTAATTCTCTGGTGCAAAATGTAATTTTGATGTTATGCCTGAAGGGCCGTCAACCAATAAGATCCGAGCTAAACCGAACTTTTAGATATAGTCAGCAAAGCTCATACATACAAAACCCAGTCAAAAAATTTAACACACGTTTTCATTTAATCATTTCATACATTGTAAATGAATTTTACTGAAGTCATTCCAGACTATAAAGAAACACATTATGAATCATGTAGTAACTTAAAAGTATTAAACAAACCAAAATACTCTGTGAAGCTGCATTTAGGTGCTCTTATCCTGGGAGCTGTTAACTTGCGGTTTCTAAGGCTGGTAACTCTAATGAACAGAGGTAACTCTTGCTCTTCCTTTCCTCTGCGGCAGTCCTGATGAGAGCCAGTTTCATCATTATGTTTTCGATGGTCTTTGTGACTGCACTGCTGGATGCTTTCAAAATTCCTAAAATAGTTCAGATTGACTGACCTTCTTTTCTTCAAAGTCATCTTTCTCTTTATTTAATTGGGCAGTTCTTGGCATAATATAGATTAGAGCATTACTCAAATAGAGCTATTCACTGTATACCTGTAACTCTACCTTTTCACCACTTTACAACTGATGCTCTCAAACACATTAAGAGCACAAGAAATTCAAGTATTTAATCCTAAGGCACAGCTGTTAACTAAAAGCTACTCCAGGTGAGTCTACCACATAAAGCTGACTAAGAAAATCCAGCCAAGATGTGCAAAACTGTCATCTAAGCAAGAGGTGCTACTTTGAAGAATCTAAAATATAAAACATATTCTGGATTGTTTATTACTTTTTTGTTTACTAAATCATTTCATGTTTTATTAGTTTGCATGACTTTGCTATTAATGTTCAAACACTGATTTTAAGATGTGTATATATTTTTTTTTGACTGGTACTGTACATATTTACATTGCATACACACATTAGGTGAACAAATAGAGATTTCTCCTCAGTACTCCCAGTCACAGAATAGCTTTCTTCAAACCAACCACTCGCACAGTATACAGATGATACTGGGATTCATGAACATTGTATTACATTTTGTCTTTATTACGTATCAATTGCAATTAATGTAACAAATTAATTATTACTACAGAGATTTTTAATACACAAATGTGTAATACACAAGATTCCTATATGTTCCTCTTTTGTTTGAACTCGCAATGGGGGTTTAGGGCTCAGCACAGATGGTGTTTTTTGGGGACCTCCAACAGTAACACAGAAGAAATATCTGAGAATTTATGACATGAATATGATATCTCTCTCGCTTTCAAAATCAGTTAGCTTTTTAAGATTTTTTAAGAATGTGCCCCTTGTAAAAAAAAGTGTGTTTAAGTATATATATTTTTAAGTATATTTAACATATTGATGCACGTATTGTGTACACCTTAATGCTACTGGGAAAAAAACGTAAAGTGCACTTTACAGGCACCATGCACAAAATAGTTCTTTATAACTTTAATAAAGAATTTTACAGATGACTTTTTTCATTAAAATAAAGACGATTACAAAAGGCAGGAAGGGATTTGGTTGAACCAACATATTACGAAAGATTGAATTAAAAAAAAATAAAATCATAAAAATAACCCAGTTAAAACCCAGTTGAGAAAATAAGTTAAATAGATAGCTACAGAACAGGACTCAGATGCAATTCAGAAACTAAAGGTGAAAGATGAGTCATCTGAACTGAGCACTCCTTTCCATATATTCCATATAACATCACAGAATTGTATTGTGGTCATTGTCATGTGTAATAAAGTTTTTTTTTTTTTGTACTCTAGCCTTTCTGCTATCAACTGCTATCCTTATCTGTGTAGCTGTGGATGGAGCGCTCTTGCTGGTAGTCGATTAGTAGATCACATCATGCACCGACACTCTCAGTCACCCGAGAGACAGCTGCTCTTCTGTTTGTCTTAGATATCGCTCTAAAGCTCAAACACCACGCTAACTGACTGTGGTCTCTTAACCACAACCTTTCAACCCTATTTACTGACGTCTTTTCCACAGATCTGACTGTAGAACGCTGCCGCCGCTGTTCCATTAAAACACTGGCTATAGTTAAGTGGCGTTTGTGACTGAAGCTCCTGCCCCCATGCCCCAGTGATGAACCCTCCTCCAAACTCATTTAGGTCTTTTCCGCTTGCCATCTTGATCTGAAATTAAGGTCAGCTGGGTCGGCTCAGCGTGGTTCTACACCCCATGCACCACAGCCTGGCAGGATCGTGTTGTACACCTGACTATAAAATAAAATCACCACTCATTCAATTTACTTTTTTTTTCTTCAATCTATATTTCCTTCAATCACACAGATTTATTGATTGACGAGTTCAAACCAAGGCAAATTAATGAATAACTTATTGACGGAAGCCGAAACAGACATGTTTTGTAGCAATAAATCAGTGGGAGAGTATAAAAAAAGCAAAAAAAAAGCAACAATACGTCACATATCTCCCAATGTCACTCTGGACTTCACGTCGCTAACTGCACTATGTGACTTTGGTAAAGCAGGCAGTGTGACGTTCACAAGAGTTAGAGCATAACTCTGATCTGCTCTATAAGCTGCTCTATGGAGTCTCCAAGGAATCGCTCATTTAAAAACCATCCATTAGTGGAGCTCCTTACTTTATATGTAGTTCAATTCCAGGTCTTGTGTCATCACTTTACAGCAAAATTAAATCAGCTAAGGATCATGCCCTCGAGACCTTTGCTGTGTGGGAGAAAGACGTATAACGTATAACATATTCATATCATCAACAAATTTAGGCCATCAGTTAATTCAGTACAAGATTATTAGAAGCTCTTGTGCTGATGAAAAAAAAAAAGAAAAAGAAATTCTGATGGCAGGCTCAACATCATCTATACAGGCTATTTTAAAGCAATACTATGAGTGTAATATTCTGTTGAGGAATATACACCATGTTGCAAATTATTATGCAAGTGATATTTTTCTAAACAGTCTGTAATTAATAATCATAACATGCTAAGTATAAATCCAATTTTATCGAGAAAAAAAAACTCCCAACGATAACAGTAATTAAAAAAAAAAAAAAATCAAAATGCACTGTTTATTAAGCAGGCTACAGGTTTCAAGCAATATGGAAAAGAAAAAGGATCTTCCTGCTGCCGAAAAGCGTAAAATAGTGCAGTGCCTTGGGCAATTTATGTATATATACATTTATTAGCGTGATCATCATACCTTGAAGAGATTTGTGGCTGATTCAGAGCACAGACTGGTTTGTGCAGATAAAGGCAAAATGGGGAAAATGAGAATTTTAGCAGCTGCTAAAATGCTGTAACAAACCAGCAAACAGGTATTTGAAGCTGCTGGTGCCTCGAGGTGTAGGAGCCTTCAAAAGCTTGCTGTGGTGCATAAATCTAATACTATTCAGCCGCCTCTAACCAGAGCTCACAAGCTGAAACGGTTGCAGTGCACCCAGACATACATGAAGACAATTTCCAAACAGTCTTTTTTACTGATTAGTGTCGTGCATTAACCCTGAATGGTCTAGATGGATGGATTAGTGGATGGTTGGTGAATGGACACCATTGTCAGCAAGGAGGGGGCGGAGTCATGTTTTGGGCCGGAATCATGGGGAGAGAGCTGGTAGCCCCTTTAGGGTCCCTGAAGTTGTGAAAATGAAGAAGAACCGTGTCTTTAAGAGCAAAATCATCTTCATGCATGAAAATGTACCATCTCATGCTGCAAAGAATACCTGTGTGTCATTGGAAATAAAGGAGAGAAACTCATGGTGTGGCCACCATCTTCCCCTGACCTCAACCCTATAGAGAACCTTTGGAGTATCGTCAAACAAAAGATCTGTGAGGGTGGGAGGCAAGATGCAAGAATTGTGAATGTGGATATCAAAGAAGGGGTCCTATGTTAACATGTAACTTAACCTGTTAAAATGTATTTTGGATTAAAATTCCTTTAGATTTTAGTAAATATGACCACTGCTGCATATTCAAAAAAATGACCATTTGCAGTTCTTATAAAAAACTTATAAAATGTTTTGAAGCATAATAATTTTCAGTGCATTTTGTGTTTTTTTATTGTTAAAAAAATGTCTTTACGTTTGGATTTATACTTAAAGGGTCATGACTTTGCTGACTGTAATTTGCATTGACCATTTAGAAAAATCTAAAAAAAGAAAGTCACTTTATCATAATTTGGAACACGGTGTATGGATGGCTACAGTATTTTTTGGAGAGTATGTTTAATAATGTTCATACTGATATCGGTAGGTAACATAGACCAAAAGAAGATGGCAGCATTACATTCTGAAGGCCAACTAGTTCATCCCATGGTTTGATGGGATGTATTTGGTTGCTCTTGATTTTTTTTCCTGTGTAAAAAGCAACAAAACAAAAGAGAAAATGCTTCAAGTTTTCAAGAATAACAGCTAAAAATAGGTAAAAAAAAATAGTTTTTACTTTTTATTTGTTCTATATAGCCCCTTAAAATCTTGTCAAACATGGTTAGGAACCCAGAGAAGCATCAAAAATACAAAAACCTTATCCAGCAGAGACGTGTAATCATCCACAGTTCCTCTATTCTTTTCACCACAAAGAGAAAAAGGTCACGTGTGTGTGATATATTTCACAAGTGTTATAGATCTAGATTAGTCTATTTTTTTTGTTACTGCATGGATGAGTTGCAGACTCGCAAGTCAGTCAGCTGAAATATACTGCATGATTGCAAAAGGCAAAGCAATTAGCAAAGCAATCTACTAAATGAATCATATTAGATATGGATAATGGTTGACTTTTTATTCAAGCTGTGTTCTCACAGCCCTGATTGAATATACTGAGATGAAGGTGGAATTGTTACTGTCTACCTGAGCCTAAAATAAGACCCATTTATCATGAGTACGGAGCCCATTCCCATCTCCTGCGGGTGTAAAAATCATTAAAATCATTAACCATCGACTAGCAGAATGATAATGGCTGCTCTCTGTTTGACATAGAAGCAAGAAGACTATATCCATCCAGACTGAGGGACAATGATTCTATACTCACTGCGGGTCTTTAGAAGGACATGACCAGTGAAAATGACCACTAAAAATGGTCACTGGCCTGGTGACCTTGACAGATCAAGTGTTGATGGTAAGAAAGATCAAATCTACTATTATGTGTAGGTTACATTGAGGAAGGAATTTGTGCTTTTATAAAATAGAAAATCCACATAGTGCTTTTCAAACTAGTCCCTGTTTTTTTTTTCCTTCTAAAGAGTACATGAGATCTTTTAACCATAAATATAAGAAAAAAATATTTTATTCTTAATAGAACAATTTAAAGGAGAACTCAGGTGTGAAATGGATGTTTGGGGTGTAGTAAAACAAGATAACGAGGATGATCTTTTATTGAATATCTCACCTCTGTTCTCCCCCAGGATTCTGAAATACAGCACTTTAAGCCAATTCTTAAAACTTTAAAATAAGGCTTACAATGTAAGTGATAGGGGCATACCGTTGCCCTCACAAAGAAATCATTATTTTTATACCACTAACAATCTCAGAGTAGCTCCACACTTCATTGGTAGGATTCTAAGGGTCCTGACATTTAAAACAAGTCACTGAGAACTTTAAAAGTGCACAGGTAGTTTATTTAAAACACTGTTTATAGACACAGTACCTTCAGGTAGTTCTCCAGACGCCACTGTTTTTAAATAAGTTATGATAAGTCGACTAACGAGCATTAAAAATAGATAGGATAGATTAAACAGATTTTTATAAAATTGTTTTTGGTGTAAAAATAGTGATTTCTTTGCATGGGCAACGCTATGCCCCAATCATTTGTATTGTACGCCTGTTGGAAGCATTGGCTAAAAGCCCTGTATTTCGAAGTGTTTACCTTACCTTACACCCGATCAACAGTTTATTTTCTTGCGTTGCGGTATGCTTTTTTCCCATAACGCTAAACCACTAGAGGCGCTGCGGTGCGCCGTGTAGAAGTGTAGAGCACCGTCAAAGAAGCCTCACACAGCTGTTATTCCCTAAAATATGAGTAACCATAGACCGTTTCAATGAAGAAAACAATAACAAAGCTACTGCGCATGTCTGTTCCTTCGACGCTTCCAGTGGCGCTATTTTCAACTATACAGCTGTCAAAATGAGAGCGCATATTTCGCTCCCGAACACAGAGCAAACACGCTATAGTCAGAAATGAATAATTAATGATCAAACCTCTTCTCCTGATCCTTTTGATAAGGATTTAAGAGGGAAGTTTTTTTCCTCTGATTTAAAACGCTTGCCAGAGGTGACCTACCCAGATGTGATCACTACCTCGTTGAAACGGAGTGTGTTTACACCAGAGAGGCAGTGAAAGCGTACCGCAGTTTATAACGCATATAATTAATTACTTTCTCAGTGGAAAAGTTGGGAATATTTGTTCCTGTAGTAGAGAAGGCATCACTATAGTGTATGGTGAGGTTGGAGCAAGTCAAACGCTATCCAACACGTGCTCTGCATGATTTGTAGATAAGAAGGAGGGAGAAGTTGTGAGCGGACACTGTAACTGCATGGCAGGTTAGCAGTGTGAAAAACGAAAGCAGGCGTGTTTACTATGGAGGACCAAAAATGACACAAGTATAAATAAATAAATGTTGAAATAAATAAATGAATAAATACATAAATAAATGCTGAAATAAATAAATGAATGAATAAATAAATGTTGAAATAAACAAATTGTCATGATGAGCACAGAATTGCAGACACGTGCAGATACTGATAAAAATATATGTTTATTATAAAAATAAACAGATGTAATACGTGGTTGATACAGAAAACAGTTAATCACCAGAAACCAGAGCAATGTAGACAAAACCATACCATAAACGAGAGACAGTCCAGAGTTCATACACGAGAGATCCAATGTCAGAGGTAATCCAAGAGGCAGTAGTGAAAACACAGTCCAGGTAATACACAAGCAATCCAGTATCAGAGGCAAAGGCAATAATCGGCGTCGAGAAAACAAAGGCAAGGTCATACACAAGATAAACTGAGACAAGAGATATAGAACGCTTTGTAAAGAGGAGAACCTACAATACGCGGCGTGGGTGTTTGTGTGGAGTGCTCTTTTATAGTGCCAGTAATCAGTATTCAGGACTTCCTGGAGGAAGCAGGTGAGGTGTCACGTGATCAGGTGAGTGCGTGATGTCAGCGGGTGGTGCATTCTGGGTAATGTAGTTGTTTGTAAGGTCCTGGCCCTGTTTCCTGTCTGTCATTGTGCCTGTGTTGTCCCACGGTACCCGTGCCCCTGTGTTCTGCCTGTGTTTTTCCACTCACCTGTGTTCTTTTGTAACTCCGCCCCTTCGTCCCAGGTGTTTCATGTTTCCTGTGTGTGTGCACCTCTATTTAAGGTCCGTGTTCCATAAGGTCCGTGTTCGATCCTTGTACGTTTAACGTCTGTCAGTGTTCCATGTTTTCCACGTTTTCCTCAGTCCTGTGTTCAGTAATCCCTGTGTATTGTATATCCTGTTTTCGTTAATAAATCCCGTTTATGTTTGCATTTGCGTCCGCCTCCTCGTCTTCCCTGCACCTCCACCCTGACAGAAGGATCGACCACAAAAATGGACGCAGTAAACCGGTGGCATGCTGCTCGGAAGGCGGACCTGGAGTTTCTCCGCCTCCGCGCCGAGCAAATCCGGGGAGATGACCCGCTCCCAGCGCCTTTCCTCGGGTTGGTGCCCGTCAGCTTAGCTTCAGTGGCGCCCACCGAGACCCACAAGGGGAACCCGTGGACCGGCTCCAGGTTGGCGATTCGCCACGCTCCATGCGGGACCCCGGCGTTGGAATCCCCGAGGCCTAAAGGACGCCACAGGCCTCGGGGTAGACGTTCTAAGGGGTCCCGCCAGCCGAAGGAGGATCCCTTTTCCGGGGAGGATTTGCTTGGGGGGGCGCTGCGGGTGTGTGCGGGGAGCCTCGGGACTCGTCTCAGGTTGGGTGAAACCTACCCGAGGCTCGTGGAGCGGAAGCCGTGGGACTTCCTCGGTTGCGCTCCCAGCAGCTCCGAGGAGGAAGAGGAGCTCTACCCCGCACCAGCCCGTACTCCATTGCCGTTTCCCCCAGGGGCTGTACTCTACCCGCGCTCGGTGACTTTCCCGGCCGAGACGCCGCGCTCCGAGAATCCCGCGACCGAGACACCACGCTCCGTGAAGCCAGCGGATGAGGCTCCGCGCTCCGAGACCCCCGCGGCTTATCCGCGCTCCAAGAAGCACGCGGCTGAGGCTCCACGCCCCATGACTCCCGTGGCTCAGCCGCTCCCCGAGACTTCAGCGGCGGCCGCGCCGCTCCCCGAGACTACAGCGGCAGCGGCAGCGCCGCTCTCTGAAGCTCCAGCTAAGCTAGCTAGCCTGCTTGCTTCACCGCGCTCCGAGAAGCACGCGGCTGAGGTTCCACGCCCCGTGACTCCCATGGCTCAGCCGCTCCCCGAGACTTCAGCGGTGGCCGCGCCGCTCCCCGAGACAGCGGCGGCGGCAGCGCCGCTCTCTGAAGCTCCAGCTAAGCTAGCTAGCCTGCTAGCTCCACCACGCTGTCAAGCCCGGCCGGATTCCAGTTCTGCGACTCCTGCTCCAGTAGCAAGCTCTGTTCCGGTTTTTACAGCCTCGCCCACTGCTCCAGTCCTGGTGTTAGCGGCAGCCGCACTCTCAGCTCCTGCTACAGCGGCTTCTTCGCCAACGGTGCCAGCCGCTTCCAGATCTGCAGGACCCGCCGCCTCTGTAACAGCGCTGCCCGCGGCTCCCGCCGCCTCTGGATCAGCGCTGCCCGCGGCTCCCGCCGCCTCTGGATCAGCGCTGCCCGCGGCTCCCGCCGCCTCTGTACCAGCGCTGCCCGCGGCTCCCGCCGCCTCTGGATCAGCGCTGCCCGCGGCTCCCGCCGCCTCTGGATCAGCGCTGCCCGCGGCTCCCGCCGCCTCTGGATCAGCGCTGCCCGCGGCTCCCGCCGCCTCTGTACCAGCGCTGCCCGTGGCTCCCACCGCCTCTGTACCAGCGCTGCCCGCGGCTCCCGCCGCCTCTGGATCAGCGCTGCCCGCGGCTCCCGCCGCCTCTGTATCAGCGCTGCCTGCGGCTCCGGCCGCCTCTGACTCTGTGCCCGCGGCTCCGGCCATCTCTGACTCTGTGCTCGCGGCTCCGGCCGCCTCTGACTCTGTGCCCGCGGCTCCGGCCGCCTCTGACTCTGTGCCCGCGGCTCCGGCCGCCTCTGACCCAGTTCCCGCGGCCCCGGCCGCCTCTGACCCAGTTCCCGCGGCCCCGGCCGCCTCGGACCCAGTTCCCGCGGCCTCGGCCGCCTCTGACCCAGTTCCCGCGGCCCCGGCCGCCTCTGACCCTGTGCCAGCTCCCAGAACATTGTTTGGGCCCAGGCCCCGGGTTTCCAGGCCTGCCCCGAGGCCCCCGGAATTTAATCCCAGTACCATGCCCAGGCTGGCTCCCTGGACTTCCACACAGACTTTAGCCAGTCCTGGGCACTTACCTATGTTTTTGGTCCCCCTGTCTCTCCCTGTCCTGGTCCCCGTATCTGTGTTTGTTCATGTTCCTGTCCCCTTAGGTTTTTCTGTTCCTGTCCCCGTCACAGTGCTCGTGTCTGTCCCTGTCAATGTGTTTGTCCCTGTTCCCCCGTCCAGTTCTGTAGAGTCTAAGCTCCCATTCGTGTCTCCTGTTCAATCTCCGGTCCAGTCCCCATTGGTGTCCCCTGTCCTGTCCAATGTCCAGACCCCTGTCCAGTCTACGTCTCTGTCTTCTGTCCAGTCTTTCGTCCAGTCTCCGTTTACATCCCCAGTTCAGTCCCAGTTTCAGTCTGTGTCCAGTGTCATGCCCGAGTCTCCTGTCCTGTCCAGTGTCCAGTCCCCAGTACAGCCTTATGTCCAGTCTCTGTCACCTGTCCAGTCTCCGTCTCCCTTTGTGTCCCCTGTCCAGTCCCTGTTCCAGTGTCCGTCCCTGTCTCCTGTCCAGTCTACTGTCCAGTTTCCGTTCCCTGCCCAGCCCCACGTCCAGTGTCCGTTCCCGGTCCTGCCCCCGTTTCATGTCCGGTCTCCGTCCTAGTTCTGTCTTGTCTTGTTCTTTGTTTTCCGCCCTCTCCTGACCTGCTCCTGGGGTTTCGTTTTTCGCGCCCCGGGAGTTGCGCGTTAAGGGGGGGGGTTATGTAAGGTCCTGGCCCTGTTTCCTGTCTGTCATCGTGCCTGTGTTGTCCCACGGTACCCGTGCCCCTGTGTTCTGCCTGTGTTTTTCCACTCACCTGTGTTCTTTTGTAACTCCGCCCCTTCGTCCCAGGTGTTTCATGTTTCCTGTGTGTGTGCACCTCTATTTAAGGTCCGTGTTCCATTTCCCCGGTGTCGATCCTTGTACGTTTAACGTCTGTCAGTGTTCCATGTTTTCCACGTTTTCCTCAGTCCTGTGTTCAGTAATCCCTGTGTATTGTATATCCTGTTTTCGTTAATAAATCCCGTTTATGTTTGCATTTGCGTCCGCCTCCTCGTCTTCCCTGCACCTCCACCCTGACAGTTGACCTGAGAACCTCCGTTAGAGCTGGGTGTGGAAGGGACAGAGGAGCTAACAGCACCAGACGTGACACAAATGTATAAATAAATAAATGTTGACATAAATAAATGAATAAATAAATAAATGTTGACATAAATAAATGCACATATAAATGAATAAATAAATATATAAATAAGAAATGTATTTATTAATTTATTTATTTACCTATACAATTATTTGTGCATGTATTTATTTATTCATATATTTATACATTTATATGTGCATTTATTTATATATTTATTCATTTCAACATTAATTAATTAATTTATTTATACATTTATATGTGTATTTATTTATACTTATGTAATTTTTGGTCCTCCATAGTTCGCTTGTTTAAAGAACAATTAGACCTGATTTTCAATGTTTGTGACTCTCAGATAAGGTGATGTTTGAATTCATGTTAAATTAAGTTACGTCCACTGTTTTGAACGCTGTTTACCGCTAAACGGAAGTGTTCTAGGAAAAGCTACGTCACTTCCTACACTCATGAATATTCCTCTAAAATGGTCTATAGCCCTGTTTAGATATATTAATACTGTAGCTCAAAGGATAATTAACTAATTAATTAATAAACACTGAACTGAATGTATTTACTAACTGGAAAACCAAGGGAATTGTGATAAACAGCTGCTTAAATACTGTCATGCCTCTAATGGCTTCAGTAATAACACACTGTAAATTGATATTCAACTTGTGTTTTATGTGTGCAATAAAGCTTTTGAAAAATTAGTATTTTGAATACTTGCATGTTGAGTATTGTAGGTCTGTCTATAGTGTTTATGGAACTATTTAAAATACTTAATTTTGTATAGAACGCTGTTTTAAAGTTGTTGGCTTTTTTCAAGCTTTTTTTTATTTTAATAAAGTCTGATTTCTTCATATATTGTTTAATTTTGTGGGACAAAGAAAACCCAATAGTAATCAAAGCCTTAATTTAAAGCCTAAGTGTTAATGTCACATCCTGGTCTTGTCTCGTGTCTCTGCGGTCTTTGCACCTTCCACTGTTGTCTGTCTCTCCGCGTTTCTGTGTTGCTAAAGCCCTAGTTCCGTGTTTATTCCTAGTTTGTTTCCCTTGCCCTGCTTAGTTTAGTTTTACCTTGTCTAATTTAGCTTCTTGTTTATTTCCTTGTTTTTTCTAGTCCTTCTCTTGTATATATTCCCTGTTTATTATTTATTATCTCTAGTTGGTTTAGTTTAGGTTCTCTGATTTGTTTTGGTTGTTGGTTATTTTTGTATCTTTGTTTCATGTTACTTGTTCCTTGTTTACTTGTTATTTATTTATTAAATTATTATTTATTTTCACCCTACCTGCACTTGCGTCCGTCTCCTCGTCTCCCTGCCTGGGTCAGCTTCCTGACAGTTAAATTAATATATTAAGTTACATTAATATATAACAGTTCAGTAAGTCCAACCTATATTAAAGCCCAGTCATACAAAAAATAATAATAATAAAAAATAAGAAGAATACTGTGATATACCGTGAAAACGTCAGAATCTTGCAAAATACTGTGATATGCATATTTGGCCATGCCGCCCAGCACTTCTTGTCCCGTGCCCTTAAAAAAAAAAAGAAGTTTAGGAATAAATCTACACTGATGGGCATGGCGGTCTGAAAATAAGGTGTGTTCATGTAAATATCTGGCATGCTGTTATTTGGTGGCGGAAAATACAGGTGCGCCACTGACTGATTTAAACCCTGACAACAGCCATATTTGTCTGCCAATATCTATCTTAGTGCAGTGCAGTGCATACTCAATGTGTGTACACCGCCACTCCTTAAACACACACACACAGACCTGCTTCAACTTTTATATCAACAATTAACAGAATAAAGAATAAAATAAACAAGAATAAAACATTGCTGTTCCCTTAAATGAGCTGCTGGTGTATCTTTACAGCATGAATGCGCAGGTCAGTTTCTTCTGCTGAGACACGCAAAAGCACCACACTGTTAAGATGCGAACGCGCACTTGCCTTCTAAAGAAAATGATGACTAGCACACTGATTGCTTTATTTCACATTGCACTCAAAACACACCCATGAATAATTAAGAGAATTAGCACATGCCTTTTTCAAGTTTTGAGTCAAGCAAAGTGTATTTTTTCACTATAACAAAGACACACCAACACGCCCTAAATCAACCTGTGCGTTCCGCAGTTGACCTGTGTACTACAGATAAAATATGGAGCCAGCCACTTCCCCTGGGCAACTGGGGGGCCATCCTGAATACAGTAAAAAGGAAGCAGGGAAAACAAAATACCAGAAAACTCATTCAAATAATGGTTAAATAATGATAAGATTAAGAGAATAAGACATGATAAGAGGACATTTATTCATGCATAAAATAATTGGGATTACAAAAGGGTCTTAGCCCATTTACTTTACCCATATTCTAATCACTTATCACCTTGCAAGCTCTTCACTGGGTAGGCTTATCAGGTAGGTAAATTCCTTTATCGGTGTTTTACTAAAACAAGACTACAACAACAGCTCTGGAAGGCTAAACAGTAAAGTCTGGCATCTCAGACCAAGCCTCCCTCCAAGCTCATTTCACCAACCTATTATTAAACCAGCTTCATACCTGTAGAACCACACTGGCCTCCTCCTGACTAGAGCTATTCTGAGCCCCACTGATACTGCTGCTAATGCATGACCAGTGCCACCAATTACTTGTGGACCCAACACACTACATCTATCAACAGCGGCACACACCACACACACCCACACTACATCAACAGCATACTGTAGATCTATATATCCACATTAGCTCTCTGTGTGACTAAAGCCGGACCCAAAGAGCCGCAGGTACTGTTAAAGCATTCCCAGTGCCACCAATTCCATGTGGATTTTAAACACAACCACACAGCCTGCTATATATATATATATATATATATATATATATATATATATATATCCCACCATGCAACACCTGTAATTCCACATTGACCTTTCCTATCCGACTTAAGTGAAACACAGCCCCTAACTAGCCCTTTCCGCCTCTTCTGTGCACTCAGCACACAACCTCTGAATTCAAATTTAACCAGCACAAATGCATTAGACTTTGAAAAGCTGACACTGAAAGCTCAAATTTCTTAAGAACAGTCTTCTAATAAATACAGAAAATACAGCTCTGAAAATAAATTAAGAGATCGCTTCAGTTTCTGAATCAGTTTCTCTGATTTTGCTATTTATAGGTATATGTTTGAGTAAATTAACATTTTTGTTTTATTCTATAAACTACAGACAACCTTTCTCACAAATTTACTGTTGGAAGCTATAGAAAGTGTTTAAAGTCTGTTATTTCTGTAAAAGGAGAATCTACTAAATATTGATGTAAACTATTTTTGTTGGGGAGCCCAAATTCATGCACCTGCCTACATTTGTTTAAAGAATTATTGCACGTTTCTGTAAATCCTATACACTTCATTTCACTCCTCAAATATCACTGTGTTCTGTATGAGGTATTTAACCCTTAGAACCCTACGGATGGAATTTCCGTCCAAAATCACACCTTGTGTTCTCACCTTAAATACTCAGGAATCCCTTCACACATAAACATAATTATCTGATATAATTACTGTGTTATAAAACCTGAAGGAGGAACTGACAAAAACGAGGAGAAAAACACACAAAAACAGACTAGGGTTCATTTACATTACATTACATTACATTACATTTGGCAGACGCTTTTGTCCAAAGCGACTTACAATAGTCAAGTACAATGTAAAATAAGTTTAAAGGAAAAACATCTTTGGATAGGGATAAAAGGAGGACAAAGGGGAATAATAGGATAGAGGAGTGAAGGAGAGGAAGAAGGAAATGAGGTTAGAAGTAGTTAGTGTGTTAGAGGTGTTAAGAGAGTAGGTGCTCTTTGAAGAGCTCTGTCTTCAGGAGTTTCTTAAAGATAGCGAGAGATTCTCCTGATCTGGTAGTGGAAGGTAGTTTGTTCCACCATTGGGGAACTCTGTATGAGAACAGTCTGGATTGCTTTGTGTGAGTGTTTGGCAAAGCGAGGCGACGTTCACTGGAGGAGCGCAGCGGCCGGGAGGTAGCGTAAGCCTTCAGGAGCGAGTGCAGGTAGGAAGGAGCCTGTTCTGACATCACCTTGTAGGCGATTGTAAGAGTTTTGAATTTGATGCGAGCATCAACTGGTAGCCAATGGAGCTCAATGAGCAGCGGGGTGACATGTGCCCGTTTTGGCTGGTTGAAGACCAGACGTGCTGCAGCGTTCTGGATCATCTGGAGTGGTTTTACTACACAGGCCGGGAGGCCAGTTAGCAGGGCATTGCAGTAGTCGAGGCGTGAGATGACGACCGCTTGCACCAGGAGTTGGGTGGCCTGTTGCGTCAGGAACGGTCTAATTTTTTGGATGTTATAGAGCGCAAAGCGGCAGGACCGAGCAACTGAGGCCACATGGTGCATGAAGGAGAGTTGGTCATCAACCATAACACCCAGGTTCCTAGCAACCTTTGTCGGTGAGAGAGAGAGAGTCGATACTTATAGAGAATTTGTGTTGAAAAGATGGTTTTGCTGGTATAACCAGAAGTTCAGTCTTTGAGAGATTTAATTGAAGGTGATGCTCCCTCATCCATGAGGATATGTCAGAGAGACACTGCGAAATCCGTGCAGAAATTGAGTGATCTTCAGGTGAGAACGACAGGTATAGCTGGGTGTCATCAGCAAAGCAATGGTAGGAAAATCCGTGTGAGCGGATAACCTGACCAAGAGAGGTGGTGTATATGGAGAAGAGAAGGGGTCCCAGTACCGAACCTTGGGGAACCCCAGTGGATAAGGAGCGGGCTGAGGACAGCTGTCCTTGCCACGACACCTTGAACGAGCACCCAGTGAGGTAAGATCTGAACCATGACAGCACATTATCTGCGATCCCCATGTTTGAGAGTATAGTTAGGAGGAAGTCATGGTTGACTGTGTCAAATGCGGCCGAGAGGTCCAGCAGAATGAGCACTGAGGACTGACCTGCAGCTCTGGCAGTTTTCAACGCTTCAGTCACAGACAACAGAGCCGTCTCGGTAGAATGTCCTTTTTTGAACCCAGATTGGTTCTGGTCCAGAAGGTCATTCTGGGAGAGGAAGCCAGCCTTTGTAACGTTGGTCCCAGCTTTCTGCAGGTCATTCACTAGGTCCCCCCTTGTGGCTGAGATCTTGTGTGGGGCCCCTGATCGGGGAAGATTAGCATTGGTCTTGTAGTGGCAGTGGTCTTCCATTTTCTGATTATTGCTCCCACAGTAGATTTCTTTACACCAAGTTGCTGCCTATTGCAGATTCAGTTTTCCCAGCCTGGTGCAGGTCTACAATTTTGTTTCTGGTGTCCTTCGACAGATCTTTGGTCTTCACCATAGAGGAGTTTGGATTGTGACTGTTGTGTGAGGTTGTGGGCAGGTGTCTTTTATACAGGTAATGAGGTCAAACAGGTGCTATTAACACAGGTAATGAGTGAAGGACAGAGGAGCCTCTTAAAGAAGAAGTTACAGGTCTGTAACAGCCAGAAATCTTGCTTGATTGACAATTACAGGCCTCTCTCGTCTTTTTAAGTGGGAGAACTTGCACAATTAGTGACTGACTAAATACTTTTTTCCCCAGCAGAACAGTAGTGAAGTTTCTTTGCCACTCAGTGTCCCATTCTCCCCACAACTCTAACTTTTGATGAAAATGCTCTGACCTTCCGGATCCCTAAAAAAAGAATGAACACAATATCTCCAGTCGCACCCCACCCATCAAAGAGCATCATCTTACCCTTTATTTCCAACAGCCTCTGAGCTTCTGGACCAAGGCCCAAGACTCACTATGAAAAGAGCACTAGCTTAGTTTCCTCAGATGAGTAATGGAAAGAAAATGATGGTGAATACTGTGGGAGCTTTGGGTCATCATTTGATTTAATTGTGCTGTTATATTTGTACTAATCCGGACAGCACATGCAAGTAAATGACTTTGGAGGAAATGGGTTAATTCAGGGGAATCGTTTTCCATGAGCCATGTGAGTAAACTAATTCAATCTGCTTTTCAGTGCAGTGAGCCCATTCTGTGCTTAATGTCAAATGAATCTCTGAGGCACAGCAGCACTGTAGCATGTGTAAGCACATATCTCCTCTGTCGTGCTCTAATAAACATCTGCGTCCTAACAAAGAAACTGGAAAAAAAAAACCTCCATCAGTTTTACTGAGGTAAAAGTCTGCAGATCATCTGACTCATGCATTAAAAGATAATTTTAGGCTCATATTAGGTTCTATGGAAGGAAGGTATCAGTTTGATTTGACTAAAATGTAACGTAGTATTAAAAAAATGAAGAACAAAAAGCTGTCTGAGATCAAATATTCATACTCTGTATTTTAACACTTTATTATTTTATCAGTACTTGTTTTTCCATGTTGTTTTGCTACAGGTGAAAATGACTATTTGACAGATTCAGATTTAGATTCAATGATCAAAGGGTTAATATTACAAGACAGCAGAGTTTTAATACAGGCAAGATGTCTTCTTGTAGGACCTTCATTCAACCTGTCAATCTTCACGCCTTATTTGTGTCCAGGAGGCTAAGAGAGTAATGATGGAAAGATAGCCTTTCATCTCTGCAAATTACAGTATGTTGCATTAATGTACAAGAGATCCATGGATCTAGCAGTTAAAATATTCTTCATCATGCGGGAGCATTAAAAGACACTAAAATGACAGGGCTGTTTCAAGGCATGTGGGAACTCCAAGCAAAATGGATTATCCACCACACTATCAGTTAATATTCTGGGCTACTAAGCAGGATATCTGCTCTAATTATAGAGTTTGTGGTACCTTTTGCTGTAGAGGTAACTTCAGTGCTGAGAAATGGTGACTCAATTTGTATAGATGTTGAGACCATGGTACCCACATGGTACACACTGCTCAGCCCAATCAGCTCTCTCCTCTGTCCTGCCCCTAAACCCATACATCACCCAATGCCACTCCCAAACTACCCAAAAATCTGGGGTTTTATTTACCCTTTAAGACTGAAGACATAGGACTGTTTTTCTCTTTAAAGGCAGGGAAATGTTGTTTTTCATGAGTCAATAAAAATGCCCTTTCACTGATTACTGTCCATGAGTTCTTCAGCAAGTGTCCAGTGGGCACAATCATCCATTGTTTTCATCTGCTGTGTTCTCACACAAAAAACAATAGTTCCAAAGCTCGCAGAAGACATCACATTCTTTCTGTTGTCATGTCCCTATTGTCTGGATATTCAACGTTTATCAATGCCTAGACAAGAAGATAATATATAGCCTTGGTTATATATCAAGTCTTTGTTTTTACTTTACAGAAAGTTTTGAAATGTCATTTATTCACTTCTAGGTCTGTATGAAGCACAGTAATGAATTATACAGCTTATTAAACTAAGCTAGACCAAATATACTGTGGTAATAGACTAGCGACACCCTAGCAACCACCTTATTGACTGCTTAGCAATGCCACAGTATTAATTTAGACCACTGCCTTTAACCAACAACTGCAATTGTTAATGTTTCTATACTACAGTTATAGTTTCTTACCATAAACAAAAACCCATAAAAAATATACTTTTTCAGTTTTTAGAGTTTAAGAGGTTCTTTCATTTAACACTAAGATTTAGGGTCATCTTATCTCTCAGATTTTTAAGGACTCAAACATTAATAGATGCTTTTTTTCCAATGGCATAATTCTCAATTAGTGCATGAGTTACTGTGTTACTGTGGATTTTAATCAAAATAAATTAACTTTCATTAGCAGAGAAAGGGTTAACTTGCTCTTACAGCCTTTAACACTGAGACCAGGCAGTCTTTATAAGAGAAGGCAACCCAGGGGACCTGGCAATTCATTTTGGAGCATTTATATTGATCATAAAAAGTAAAAAAGAATACACTGCCAGACTCACATTATGTGGAAAAATTACATAAAGCCAAAAATGACTGAAAACTGAGAGTCTGGGTTGTTTGGTGACAGCAGTGATACAGTACTAAAGTCATCCAAACTATGAAGAAAAACAGATGAAATTATTTAGTAAACAAAAAAGTGTTAAACAAACCGAAATATATACAGGGGTTGAGGTGCACATTGAATTCTACAGTGATTTGGGCAGCCATGGTTTTATATTTTTTGGATACAATCCGAGTTAGCACCCGAACATTCCTTTCAGACAGCTTCCTCTTGAGTCCACAGTTAATCCTGTTGGATGTGGTTCCTCCTTCTTGGTGGTATGCTGACATTACCCTGGATACCGTGGCTCTTGATACTTCACAAAGACTTGCTGTCTTGGTCACAGATGCGCCAGCAAGACGTGCACCAACAATTTGTCCTCTTTTGAACTCTGGTATGTCACCCATAATGTTGTGTGCATTGCAATATTTTGAGCAAAACTGTGCTCTTAACCTGCTAATTGAACCGTCACACTCTGCTCTTACTGGTGCAATGTGCAATTAATGAAGATTGGCCACCAGGCTGCTCCAATTTAGCCATGAAACCTCCCACACTAAAATGACAGGTGTTTCAGTATCATTGTGCAACCCCTGTATTTTATATTTTAGATTCTTCAAAGTAGCACCTCTTGCTTAGATGACATCTTCTCATTTTCTCAGTCAGCTTTATCAAGTGGGGTCACCTGGAATGACTTTCAGTTAACAGCTGTGCTGAACTGTGAAACTGTGAAGAACAAAATAGTAAAAAAAAAAAAAATTAAGGTCAGTCAATCCAAACCATTACAAGAATTTTAAAGGCATCCTCAAGGGCAGTCGCAAAGACTATCAGAAATGTTATGATGAAACTTGCTCTCATCAGTACTATTCCAGGAAAGGAAGACCAAGAGTTACCTCTGTTGCACACGATAAGTTCATCAGAGGTACCAGCCTCAGAAAGTGCAAGTTAACAGCACCCCAAATGCTTCACATGCATTTTTTGGGTTGTTTAACACTTTATGTTACTACATGATTCCTTATGTGTTCCTTCATAGTCTGGATGACTTCAGTAGGAAAAAATCTATAAATTAAAGCATTGAATGAGAAGTTGTATCCAAACCTTTGATGGTACTGCATGCAAAATTAGGGCACCCAATTCTAGGGCACTTTTAAAGCTTTCAGACTTTCAGTTTAATCTTCATATTCTTTATTGCTGTTGCTGTTTTCAATTTCACAAGAGGAACTCCTGCTGTATTGTTCCAGATTTCCCCGAACGTGCTGATGTAATTGCCTGCTGGCCCTTGTCTCTTCGATGGTCTCATCCAGTTAATCATGGATAATTAATAAGCAAGCAGCTCACACTGAGGAGTGAACATAAATAAATAAATAAACTCAATTAAAAAGGACTCTTCAGCTAATGCTAAGCACTTCACAATGAGCTGTGTTGCTCGTTGCTATGTCAACGGAGGCCTCCCGTCACTTTGGTGCATTAGGCTGTGTTAGAATGGTCAATTTCCTGATAGTGAGCATGACGTGAGAAGTATATTAAGCAAACAGACAGAAGAAAAGGAGTGTGGATGTGGTCTGAAATCCCGTCACGGAGTGAGATTTACTTCTTTTTTAGATTTTCTTCTTCTTTTTCTTCTTCCTTTTCATCTTCTTCAATTTAGCTGTGCCAATTAACTCACAAACTCACTAGGACTCCCTAGGATCATTTGCAATGTTCCTGACACTAGTAGGTTATGGACCAGTGCATGCCTCCTCTGATACATGTGAAATCAGCCACAGTTTTTTTTTCTAAACTGCCACCAATGCAGCATCATTGGGCAGTCAATATACTCAAAGGAAAGCGCCAGATCCCCAGCTCTGATACCTCAGCCAACAGACACATGTGCTGACCAACATCACAATGGGATTAATATGGAGAGAATATGGGAATCAGACCTACGATCCTCAAGCCATAGTATCTTAAGTTCATGTGTTCATGCTTGCCATGAATACATTACATTACATTACATTACATTTGGCAGACGCTTTTGTCCAAAGCGACTTACAATAGTCAAGTACAAAAGTAATAGAAGTTAAAGGTAAAACATTTTTTAGATAGGGCTTAAAGGAGGTCGAAGGAAAATAAGGGGGTTAGAGAAGTGAAGGAGGGGAAGAAGGAAATGAGGTTAGAAGTAGTTAGTGTGTTAGAGGTGTTAAGAGAGTAAGTGCTCTTTGAAGAGCTCTGTCTTCAGGAGTTTCTTAGCGAGAGATTCTCCCGATCTGGTAGTGGAAGGTAGTTTGTTCCACCATTGGGGAACTCTGTATGAGAACAGTCTGGATTGCTTTGTGTGAATGTTTGTTTGGTAAAGCGAGGCGACGTTCATTGGAGGAGCGCAGCGGCCGGGGGGTAGCGTAAGCCTTCAGGAGCAAGAGCTGTTCTGTCATCACCTTGTAGGCGATTGTAAGAGCTTTGAATTTGATGCGAGCATCAACTGGTAGCCAATGGAGCTCAATGAGCAGTGGGGTGACGTGAGTCTGCACCCAGGAAAGCACTGATTTGCTCAAAAGACAGGCCTAAACATCAGTACCACCAAAAAAAATTAAGTCATGTGGCGACCAACCCAACATCAGATGCACGTGTTACTGTGTATAACAAACGTTCAGATGATTCAGGAGTTCTCCTACATTGGAAGACTTATGAGCACTGACGCAGCCAACAAAGACATTTCAGCAAGCTTGGGGAGGGCTTGTGTTGCTTTTGCCAGACTTTGACCTGGAAGTCAAATCAATATCACCTCAGAAAAAAATCTAAGAAGAGTATGTGGTATATTGGATAGTGGAAGCAGTCACGCTTTGCCAAACGTACCAAACCTGTGGAAGAAGCACTCGTACTTCTGGAAAAAAATACTACAAAGACATATACTACATACAGTGTATCACAAAGAGTGATAGCTTTTAAAATGTCAATATTTTATGTGGCCACCATCATTTTCCAGAACTGCCGCCTAAACTCCCCTGGGCATGGAGTCACCAGAGCTTCACAGGTTGCCAATGGAAGGCTTTTTTTACTCCTCCATGACGACATCATGGAGCTGGCAGATATTCGATACTTTGAGCTCCTCCACCCTCTGCTTGAGGATGCCCCAAAGATGTCCCAGTTTCCTGAAGGGAAGGGAGGGGATCATGTTCTGCTTCAGTATTTCACAGCACATGTTGGAGTTCATGTGTCCCTCAATAAAATGTACAGTAACTCCCCAACACCTGCTGCACTCATGCAGCCCCAGACCATGGCATTCCCACCACCATGCTTGACTGTAGGCATGACACACTAACTTTGTACTCCTCACTTGATTGCTGCCACGCGTGCTTGAGACCATCTGAACCAAACAAATTAATCTTCATCTTAACAGACCATGTCTTCAACATGTCTTCAGCAAGCTTTTTGAAGGCTTTCTTGTGTACAGACTTCAGAAGAGGTTTACTTCTGGGGTGACAGCCATGCATGCCAATTTGATGTAGTGTGCAACGTATGGTCTGACCTCTTAAATCTCTGCAGCAATGCTGACAGCACTCATGCACCTCCAGCACTCCTACTTCTGCTCTTTTAAAACACTGGATGATCTTGGTCACTGCGCTGCAGCTCAGTTTCAGGGTGTTGGCAATTCAATTTATTAAAAAATAAAAAAGCAAATGCAGAAAGTTGCAAAACTTTTTTAAAGTCAATTTTGCTCATCATTTTTTTCAGTGTAGTGTGAAAACTTTCCTAGTTTGTTGAGCCAATTTTAAGTCATTTTAAATTCTTTGAAGTAATGCAAAAAAAAAAGTGATCTGAAAATTTTGTCAATTTAGAGTCCATAGCAAATGTGAATTACTGTATACCATGACACAATACACCAAAATAAAACAGAAAAGTTCAAAAGGAGCAAAACATTAAATGCAAATGATCAGACATGGGTGCTTTAATAATGAAGATAAGAGAATGCGTTCTGAATTTTTTATTGTTTTGATTTAGCTTTTTTTTCTCTCAAGGATCTGTACAACAAGAAAAGCTGTTTTCCAGAAGTAAATGAGAATAATAGATAGATAGAGCATACAACAAAAGCACAGCATCACAACTGGCCCAGAGAAAAGCAGTAAACTGTACAGTCAAATACCCTGCAGTACTGTATTCACTCCAACAATTATGAAAATAAACCCTCAAGCAAGAAGATATAAAAAGGGCACTTTTGACATTTTTTAATTGTTTACACTTCTAATACTAATTCTAACAGGAAGCAAATAACAAGATTCTGTTTCATTCTGACCCACTTCTCCCTTTATCTACAGCGTATCAAAGAATGCTCATTCCTTTTGGTCAGAGATACATTCCAGCGTTCTATTCTAGCCAACAAAATCACATAAATAAATACCACAAAGCTTCAGAAGCAGGGGTGGAAATACAACGTACTGTAATTGGAATGAAAGATGGCAGACACCTCTTCATCAAGCATTTCTTTTTTGAAATCATGCAGATTAATACGGAGCAGGATGGTGGAGGATGGCACTGACAGTTTCTGATTTGATTTGATTTGATTGCATTCGACCAAAGTCAGCCATTAGTCAGGTCAGGCACCCACTGATGTTGGGTGATTAATTCTTGCCCTCCAATTATTCCCAAAGGTACTGGATGGTGCTTCATTTTAATCCAAACAGCTCCACAGCTCCACTCCTCCAAAGCCCAGTACTGGGCATGGAGACCTTAGTGGTTGCTCCAGTGCTTTTTTTTATTTAGTTTGTTGGCCAGTCTGTTGAATATGTCATTTCCAATGGAAACATTGTTTAAGGAGACGTGCCTTCAGGTTTACAAACTCGCTAGTCTTACGTTTCTTGAATCCTAATGTTATTTTTCAAATACTATATACTGTTATAGTATGTTTAAATGTATCCTTATTTACTTTAACTTAAGTACACTTACTATATTGCCAAAAGTATTCCCCTGTCTTAATTTACATCATAAATATGATGTTGATGCATCCTCTGCATGTATAACAGCTTCAACTCTTCTGGGAAGGCTTTCGACAAGTTTTAGGAGTGTGTTTATGGGAATTATTTGACCATTCTTCCAGAAGCCCATTTGGGAGGTCAAACACTACTGTTGGACATGAAGGCCTGGCTTTCACCCTCCACTCTAATTTATCCCAATGGTTCATTTTTCAGGTTGATATCAGAATTCGTTTTTCCAGGCCAGTTAAGTTCTTCCACATCAAACTGGCTCATTCTTGTTTTTACAGACCTTGTCAAGTTCGAGTTCAAGTTCAGGCTAAGTTCTTCCGTTAACATCAAACTTGCTCATCCTTGTCTTTATGGATCTTGTCAAGATCAAGTTTAAGTTAAGTTTTTCCACATCAAAACTTGCTCATCCTTGTCTTTATAGACTTTTTCAAGTTTAAGTTAAGGTTAAGTTCTTCCACATCAAACTTGCTGATCCTTGTCTTTATGGACCTTTTCAAATTCAAGTTCAAGCTAAGTTCTTCCACAGGAAACTTCCTCATCCTTGTCTTTTAAGACTTTTTCAAGTTTAAGTTGAAGGTTAACTCCCCCCACATCAAACTTGCTCATCCTTATTTTTATGGACCTTGTCAAGTTCGAGTTCAACTTCAAGCTAAGTTCTTCCATTAACATCAAACTTGCTCATCCTTGTCTTAATGGACCTTGTCAAGTGAGAGTTCAAGCTAAGTTCTTCCACATCAAACTTGCTTATCCTTGTCTTTTTAGACTTATTCAAGTTTAAGTTGAAGGTTAAGTTCTTCAACATCAAACTTACTCTTCCTTGTCCTCATGGACCTTGTCAAGTTCTAGTTCAAGTTAAGTTTTTCCACACCAAACTTGCTCATCCTTGTCTTTATGGCCCTTGCTTTGTGCTTCACTGGTGCTCAGTCATCTTGGAACAGGCAGGGGTCATCCCCAAACTGTTCCTGCAAGGTTGAGAGCATGTAATCCTCCAAAATCTCTTGGTATGTTGAAGCATTAAGAGTTTTTTTTTTTTTGCTAGAATCAGGTGGCAACTCCTGAAAAACAACCCTACATCATACCCCCCCCGAACTCCCCCCCCATATCAAACTTTCCAATTGGCAAATTGGAATCAGATAAGTACCATTTTTCTGGAAGCAACCAAACCCAGACTCTTCTATTGGATTGTTAGATAGGGAAGTGCGATTTTTTTTACTAGAGTCCAGTGTTTCGTGCTTAACACCACTGCATCCAGTGTAAGGCTTGGGTGCAGATGCTCATCCATCCAAAACACCTTCCATGAAGCTCTCTACATTCTACTGTTCTTGAGCTAATCTGAAGGCTACATTAAATCTGGAGGTCTAAAGTGATTGACACGGCACCGTAATTTTACGTAGCCAAGCACTTTGTGGATGAGTTGCTGTAGTAGTTCCCAATTGCTTCCAACTTCTTTATATTAGCACTGACAGTTGACTGTGGAATATTTAGTAAAGAGGACTGAACTTGTTACACATCCTTGTTGGTGGCATCCTATCATGGTACCACGCTGGTCTGTGGCCATGGAAGGGATTAGGTCACATCAATTCAATGTTTTGGATGGGTCATTGAATGGGTCAATGAATACTTTTGGCAATATAGTGTGTATTTTTGGTGTTTAATTGTTGGCCGAAACCAATATCTGATCAATTTATTGTACATACATGCTGAAACTGATGAATAAAATGCAGATATGATACCACTTATCAATGACTCTTGCCACGTCATATTTTTTTCTTTTAATTGTCACCAGTTTGTGCTGACTCTCTTACAATAAAACCAGAGATTAAACTGGATGGTAGAAGCTTTGGTTCGTCTCAGCAACAAACAAAGCTGAGCTCAGGTACTATAATTTGATAGAAATGTAAATAATTTCATATAAAAATAAAAAAAAACTGCACATTTAGTCATGAAGTGTTACAGCTACTGGGAACTTGGTATCCAGTGAACAAATACACGTTGAATCTGGTCCTTCTGGAGTTTGAAGGCTGCTCTGTAAACTCAATGAAGGCAGTCTGAGACATTTGGTCTGGGAGAAGAATGCAAGCCTACCAAATAAATGGGATGGTCTGGCTCTGTCTCTGGGAAAAATTTAACATGGCAGAATTAATTGGCTTTATTTCTATAGAACAGAAAGGAATTGATCCATCATTTGAACCAGTGACACCTACACATTTTGCACTTCCAGGAAATGAAAAAAAAAAATCAAAGAATACCAGTTAAACCAAAAATTTTAAGACAGTGATTATGGTCACTATGGTCACCCATGGCTTTATTTTTGGTTATTATTTTTAATTTTATTATTTTTTTCTATTTTTTAAGAGACATTTTAAGAGAACCCTTATACATATATTAACTATTCTAGGAATGCAGAAACTATTTAAATAAGACCAGTTTGCTCATCTTTAATTATTAACTCTCACACAAGCAAATAAGCAAGCTAAGCTCTTTTAAACGACTAACAAAATATACTACACATTTTTGACTAAATGTTTTTAGTTTTTGTTTGTTTATTTTTTTTGTTTATTTGTTTGTTTGTTTTTTTGCTAGGCACTTTACATTCACTTCGGTAGAGAGGCATGGAGAGAGATTTGGTACCTACTGCTCTGAATTAAAAAAAAAAAAAACGTGAAAATTTGAACTCGCTTGAACGCTATGCAATGCTTTCAAGCGTTTTTTTTTTTTTTTTTTTTTCAGAAACATAATATTATTTACACTTCAGTGGGGATCTGGTTCATCCAGTGGATCACTGTAATCCACTTGTGCCAGCTGCAAACGTCTACAGACGTCAGGTCATGTGAATGTCATGTGAAAAACAAAGCAGTGAAGATTTGGCAAGTTGGGATTTCCATGAACATGAATGTGGATTTTCTTATTGATGTTCAACCAATGGAAAACTGGTGTCTTTATCCATTTTCTGTCAACTTTTTAACTTCAGTCATTTTACATCTTGTGCAAAATGTCCAAATCATGACTAAATGGAATTAGAATGGTTCCATTGAGATATTCCATCAGGTTCACATCTTCCATTTGGCGGCCATTGTTCATTCATGTTCTCTTCCTCGTTTTAAATGTCCAGTTACAGTCTACATATTTTTTTTCATAGACCACAAAGCTTTTACAAAGTCCTGATTTAAAGAAAACCAAAATAACCAACAGAATATGGTCTATGTCTACGAAAATGTGATATATTTACACAGATGGAGGATGAAGGCAGTCAACGTTGGCATGGCGTAGTACTGTTGTGACACTGAGTTGATGCACAGCTTAATATGATCAGGCTGTATTTACTTGTAATGACTGGTAATCCAACACGTCAATGACAACGTTTTGTGTCAGCGCAAGAAGCTTTCCGACAGCATGTCAGATATTAGTTGGCCTGGAGCTATCAAGCTCTTGTCACAGCACATTATATCTTCTCTGTTCATATTAGAGACGGCTGCTTCAAGAGACGGGCTTCAAATAACAACCTGTCAACCATGTTGTCTTTATGGTTTTGTAGGCCCTAAAAAAGAATCAGTCATCTTTGACGATTTCCTTTGAGACTGCCGGTACGTCGTTTTTCGAGACTTTTGAGACTGTTGAGAAGATGAATACTGGATTTTCTTCCACTGTAGAAGCAGCAGACCTTGAGTTCTAGACAGTTTGTACTGATGGGGATTTGACCCAGTTTGATGTTTTTTTTAATAGCCATTGCCATACATAAAAAGCTCAAAAATATAGCACAGCAGGAATTTCCCTAATGATCGTCATCGTTATTCATCTGTGGCTTGTGCTGGTTTTGATCTGCCTGTGATTAAAAGAAAAAAGCCATCTGCTGACGACTGACGTAATGGAGGTCGCATTTAGCATTTCCATCGTATAGCAATATGGCGAATTGGTTCAGTCGTAAAGTCCTTGTTCTTGTCTATTGGCTGATGCAAGAAAAGGACATCAAATCCATTCAAATCCAAACATCTGGCCGTCTGGTGTTTCCTGCATGAACACAGTCTTCAACAGCTCAGTCTTTCAATTTCAATTCATGCCTGTTGTAAAAATGTACAAGTGTGGTTTAGATATAGACCAAGACCAAGACATTGACTTGATGTCAATGGACTGGACTCTAGAATTCAGTGGTGGAGATCTGGGTGACCTCAGACTGCAGCTCCTGCTGGACCCTCCTCGAGCGGGACCCACGTGGGATCCGCTCCAGGCCTAGTCATACCGGCTTCTTCCCCGTGTCGGATGGAGCGCAGACTGACACTGGTTCCCGGGTGGCGTTCCTGGCTCTGGAGAGGCTGTTCTGGTCCGTCCTGGTGCGGAAGGGCAGGCAGAACTCCCTGAAACATCTCTTGAAGTTCTCGTCAAGGAAGGCGTACAGGACGGGGTTGAGGCTGCTGTTGGTGTAGCCGAGGGCGATGCACAAGTGCCAGCTGGCGATGACGAAGGGGTTCCTCTGGTCCACCTCCACCAGGGTTTTGATGATGATGAAGATGTGAATGGGCGTCCAGCAGACGATGAAGGCCGCCACCACCACCAGCACCATGCGAGTGATGCGGCGCATGTTCCTGTCCTTCTCCTTGGAGCCGGAGAGGAGTCGGACGCTGCGTAGGCGAAGGATCATCAGCCCGTAGCAGATGGTGATGACGAGGACGGGCACCACAAAGGCGAAGATGAACACACAGATCTTGGTCACCGTGTCCCAGTACCAGTCGGGATCGGGAAACTTCAGTGTGCAAACGGTTTTTCCTGTTGGAAAAGATTCAAATGTGTTGGAATACAAAGAAAATCTCACAAAGACATTTCTGCTTTGCTGTCCTAATTCTAATAATTCTACAAATTTTCACCTTCATTTTTTAATTTCCAATCAAAACCACCTTAAAGAACCATTAAGAACTATATTTTCTGTAGCAACATATAAATTTAACAAGATGTATCATCAGACATCAAGAAAACATGCTAAGTTTAAGCACTGACAGCTCTTTTCTTACATGAACTGTGTGCTACGTCACAGTAATCTGTGCAGGTTGTAGACATTCAATCTGCCCACTGTATTCCTTAGTCCATGTTTCCTCTAAATTGTAGTTTTTTTTTATTTCTCAGTGAATGTGTAAAAACTGACTGTAGTACCAGAAATAAATAAGCAGTGTTTAACATAGAACCTGCAAGATGGTGACAAAAACGTTTTAAAATGACACTAAAATTGAAACACATCCAGGTAAAGCCATACCCTATACTCATAACCAGCTCTTGACCAGCACAGTGTATGTAATTAATCAATGCTTATCCACGCTGGACTTGCTAGTCAACAAGTTTGGTCTTAACCTTGGTCATGATGGTCTTGCTTATCATGCTAGTTGACAGCCTTGTCATACTGGTCAATCAGCATTGTCAAGGTTGGTCATACTGGTTACATTGGTTGTAGACCAACTACACCATCCAAATCAAAACTCAAAACAAATAAATACTGTATGTTAAGTCTTGCAAATGTAATGAATTGACATACATATTTGGTGCATCTATCTATCTATCTATCTATCTATCTATCTATCTATCTATCTATCTATCTATCTATCTATCTATCTGTCTATCTGTCTGTCTGTCTGTCTGTCTGTCTGTTATGTTTAAAACACTTTTTTAACATCAATCAGTTATATAGGTGCTGTCAAACTAACAGATTTTTTAAATTGGTGGTTTTGGTAAGAGTCAGCTGCTAATAAAAGTATTGAATATATAAACTTCTCCAATTATTAAAAAAAGTTTCACTTTTTTCCACAGTTTTGTTGGTCTACCAGGTCTTACAAGGCTGTAAGGAATCTAATATTTTCATCTTTCCTTATGCAAGTAGAATCTCTGATATATCTCCTCCAAAATACCCTTCTGAAAAATGAATATATTTAAGCTAATGGCTGTTTTGACTGGAAATGTAATAAATGAAGTGAGTTCACTGACATTTACTCAGTACTCTACAGCAAAAATGATAGACTGAAGACCCCCACCCACCCAAAAACAGTTAAATAAAAAATAAAAAAATTATAGGTACCTTGCTCCGTCACCCTGGTGACCGCCATGATCATTATGGGCACTCCGATGGCAGATGAGAGGATCCAAATGCACACGTTGATGATCTTGGCCTTGGCAGGCGTTCGGAACTCCAGTGCCCTGACGGGGTGGCACACGGCGATGTAGCGGTCCACGCTCATCATAGTCAGAGTGAAGATGCTGGTGAACATGTTGTAGTAGTCGATGGCTATGACCAGCTTGCACAGGGGCTCTCCAAACGGCCAGGTGTTCATCAGGTATTTAGCACTCTGGAAGGGAAGAGTACTGGTCGCCAAGGCATCAGCCAGAGCCAGGTTGAAGATGTAGATGTTTGTGGCAGTTTTCATCTTGGTATATCTGTATAAACACAAACAGAGGAGAGATGTATTTGGTTAATATTCATATTAACATATATATATATATATATATACAGCTCTGGAAAAAAAAATAGAAATCACTTCAGTTTCTGAATCAGTTTATCTGATTTTTATGAATATTTATAGGTTTATGTTTGAGTAAAATGAACATTGTTGTTTTATTCTATGAACTACAGACAACATTTATCCCAAATTCCAAATAAAAATATTGTAATTTAGAGCATTTATTTGCAGAAAATGAGAAATGGCTGAAATAACACAAAAGATGCAGAGCTTTCAGACCTCAAATAATGCAAAGAAAACAAGTTCATATTCATAAAGTTTTAAGAGTTCTGAAATCAATATTTGGTGGAATAACCCTGATTTTTAATCACAGTTTTCATGCAGCTTGGCATGTTCTCCTCCACCAGTCTTACACACTGCTTTTGGATAACGTTATGCCTTTACTCCTGCTGCAAAAATTCAAACAGTTCAGCTTGATGGTTTGATGGTTGTTGTCGTCCATTTTCCTCATGGTTAAATTGCACAGAGGGGTTCAATTTGGTAAAAAAAAAAAAAAAAAAAACTTTTTTAAGTGGTTTCCTGTAAGGAAATGCTGATATTTAATCTATTTCCTATGTTAATACTTAAACTTGTTTTACGTTTATCTAGACAGTGCAGTGTATTTTGAACAAGCACCGAAATTAGATCAATCTAGGTAAAAGTACTTAATATATAGTTTGAGTAAAAATGAACATTGTTGTTTTATTCTGTAAACTACAGACAACATTTCTACCAAATTCCAAATAAAAATATATTGTAATTAAAAGCATTTATTTGCAGAAAATTATAAATGGATGAAAAAAAGATGCAGTGCTTTCAGACCTCAAATATTGCAAAGAAAACAAATTCATTATATTCATAAAGTTCAGAAATCAATATTTTTAATCTTTAATGCTTTCATGCATCTTGACATGTTCTTCTCCACCAGTCTTACACACTGCTTTTGGTTTAGTTCAGCCTGGTTTGATGGCTTGCAATCAGCAATCTTCCTCTTGATTATATTCCAGAGGTTTTCAATTTGGTAACATTTTATACGTTGTTAATAAAAAAAAAGTTTATTTTTGAGTTTTTAAGAGTGTATTTGCATATTTAGTCATGCTCACCAGGACGGTGCACGCACAGTGATTTAATGGATGTGGCAGGCCTGAGATTTACTCTTCAGGTTTTGGAGCATAAGGTATTTTATTATTAGAGCATGGGCAGCAGAGAATAAAGCCGTTCATTACGGTGAGAAATTGCGACAGATTGGCACGGCTGCTTTTCTGGGTGCTTCTGTTTGATTATCTGCCTCAGTACACTGACTCTGTACACACTTCATTCTGTCTCAGTCTATAGAGAGAGTCTCCCTGTACAAGCTAGAGAATCCATCTACTAAACTTCTAAAGCCTGAAACATCCTTTATTACGAGTTGTCTGTTGTACTGCAGTTTTTTAACAGGACATCACATCAAAATAATTCTGTACTGAATACTATATCTCAAATATGTTCATTTTAATTTATTCGCTTATTCAGTCCATAAATTATCTTCACGCTTATCACAAATCACACATTATGGAGCATAAGCCCAAGTATAAATGCTGAATAATCTCAGAGGAAGCACATATTCTAACAACAATCAACACCAATCTTGTCTGACTATGAAACAATTAAGGCTCTATTATAGCGTTTCACTTGTCATTCCCTTTAAGAGGCAGGTGCACTCTGACTTTGGTGCGTTGACATCTTAACAGGGCTGCGCTTTTGTGCATCTCAGCAGAAAAAACTGACCCGCGCGTACACACTAAGTGCATGCCTCGTGCATGCCACACCTGCGTAGCTAAAATAGGTATGAATGGGTGACTACTGACTGTTGTCAGGGTTTTAAATCGGTCAGTGGCGCACCTGTTTTTTTTCCATTGCTAGCAACACTTGGTCTGGACTTTGAAGACTAAATTCGGTCAAGAACAGAAAAAAACAAAATAAAATGTCTTTATATGTGTTAGGATCAGTTAGAACTTTAAAATCCTTTAGATTAATACTTTAAATTGTATCACTTGGATTAAAATATTATTTCACTTGAGGCATATCATGGTCAAATTTAACTTATTTTAGTCCCAACTGAATAATATTTACATCAGAAGAGTGTAAAAACGGTTTTTAAAGCAAATTAATCATGTAGGCAATTTAAAAATTTACAGAGCCTAGTGAGGTTTTAGCCTTTTTTGTAGCATTTATACCAATGTAATCACATCATTGCTACTGTCAAGTTTGAAAGCTAAACTTTTTATTTTATTACTCATTACTGTACCCCTGCCTCTTCTCACACACACACACACACACACATACACACACAATGGGCCCTATTGTACACCCTGCGCAAGGTGCGTTGTGATGCTCATTTTTATCTTGCACCCTGTTAAAAAAACTATTTTCACACCTTGCCTTCGTGTCGTTAAAATAGCATCAGCGTTTCTGAATTAATCTACGCTATCTCGGCAGCGGAAAACACAGGTGAGCCACTGACTGATTTAAACCCTGACAACAGTCGATACCTATGTTGGCAACACAGGTGCACTCTGTGTTTAGGCCATAGCTTTATTTAAGACATTAAAAAAAGCATTAAAAACCTAGGCCTAAATCACAGGCCATTTTCTTGAGGCCGACCTGACAAGCCCAGGGTAAGTGGTGCGAAATCTGCGCCCTAAAACGGCCCAAATTTAAAGTTCGGGCTCGAGCAAACGATCTAAACTCTAACACAGGCACACAAACAAACAATAGACAATTATTTGTCTCCCTCCCAGAAACACAAGGAACACAAAGAAATTCCAACATTTAAAGATCATTATTTTTAAGCAACTAAACACACTAATACAAATATTCAATTCAATGTTGCCAATCTTACATTCATTATTTTTTTTACATACTATAAATATCCACTATTAAATGTTTGTGGGTGAATATTTTTTTATGATTAATCAGAGTATCTTTTTTTTGTAATTAATTAACACCACTTGTAAAAACTCATTTTTTTTATTGCTTTAATCGCTTCTGTTGTTTCTACAGCTCTACAGAAATTTCTCTCCACTGTCTTGTAGAGTAGAAAGAGCAGGAATCCTTCCACAGAATTTCAAACTGTCCAAATCCTAAGAGAATAAACTCAGAAATCAATGATTTTATCTTATAAATGCAGTGCTGAGATCTGCTTTATTTGTTTCAGTATTTGTTTCTGGGAGGGAGACTAATAGAATTTCAAAGCGTCGTAATTTCCCACAGGAATAGAAAATTCTCGCTGATGTAGCGCATTTGGCCCCATCTATTCCATCACATAAATTAGGAGGGCACGGGGGCATTGTGTGGGATGGCCTCTTAATCTCAGGTGGGTGTCAATAATTCAGTGGTATGGATTCTCTATGGTTCCTCTCTTTTTTTTTGGTAATAGGATTTTGATCTCAGATCTTTTTTGCACCTCAGCAGAAACCCTTCAGTTCACAACTTCATCAGTTTCAGTTCCGGAAGTAAAGCTCATTTGTTGGAGATGGATGGTATTGAGCGAGGCAGTAGTGTGGCCTTTGTTTTACCCCTGAGTAAATGGCAGTTATGCAAATGTCCGGGAAGCGTGTTTAGCCCAGGGATCAGGGGAGAGATTAGCTCGTCTCCCTGAGGACAACTGTACAGAGAAATAAAAATAGAGAGAGGCATTGGTTCTGTGACAGAAATCGTTAATGATTAACGTTTTTCCTCCTTTTTTAATGATACCATTGAAAAAAAAAACGCTTATAAACGATGCAACATTTATAAGTAACTCAGTAACTCAGTAACTAGAGACTTTGTATAGCTTATTATCTTGCAATTAATAAACATAATTTGCTATAAAAAGCAATAGCAATTGCATATAGTACTGAATTAATTACCGAATTAACTCCCAACACTCTCCCAAAAGCAGAACTGCAATTAAATAGTTCATTTACTGTAAAAAAAAAAAAAAAAAAAAAAAAAAAAGGCTTCTCTTCGAACTGGACCTCCAAGCCAAGACAACAACAAAGATGTGGGCGCTTTTATTGATTAAAACTCTTCAGAGGAGCAAAGAACGAGCACAGCCAGTTTAACGATCATGCTGAGCCTCCAACAGAGCAGTTGATTCAGACATAATGAGCAAGGCCACTAGATTAAGAGGTGAAACAGCTTTGATAGTGAAACAAATCCTAATAATTAGGAAGGAGTGCAACGAATTACAAGTTTTTCTCCTTCAAATCCTAATCAGGTAGGAGTGAGTGAAGTAATTCAAGGCTTCAAAGTATTTACAAAGCAATTTGTTTCAACATAAAGATTAAAATGACATGTATTAAACCCAAAACAAACAGTCAGTGTGTCTCATTTGTTTTATCTCTCATCTGACAACACTGTAAAATCAAAATGAAATCAAATCAGGTTTAATTTTACACAGGTGGAAAGAACTTGAGGGATTGGACAGGTCCTCTCAGTGTTTTTATTAATTTTATTAATTTAATTTGCATTATATACAAAATAACAGACAATTTATAAATCACTGGTTTCAGTTAAATATACTGTATCATATAGCAGACGAACACATTGATATTTGAGAAGTAAAATACAATAATAATTTTTAAACAAAAACAAAATAGGGACAGGTGCATTAATTTGGGCACCCTTCTCGTTGTATTGATTTAAAGACCTTTAGCACTAATTATTGGAACACTTTGCAATTTTGTTTGGTAAGCTCCTTGACCCTTGACCTACAAAAAAAAAAAAAAACAGGTGAATCCAATTATGAGAAAGGGGTTAAAGTGACCAATTGCAAGTTTTGTTTCTCCTCCAAATCCTAATTAGGTACGAGTGAGTGGAGTAATTCAAGGCTTCAAAGAATTTACAAAGCACTTTGTTTTAACATAAAAGTAAAAAATACATGTATTATCCCACAGAACACTAGATTAGTATTATTCATCTATTAATCCTAATGCTGAAGCAATTGTGACTGAATTAGTAACCATTCAAATTGTATAGAGTTTCACATTCAGTCCCACAGGGTTCAGTTTTAGGGCCAATGAAACTTATAATAAAACTGATCATTTTGCCATCATTTTTATTCTTTGTCCTGTTAGCATATTTCTTTAAAGCTGCTTTGTAACAACAGTAAAATAACAGTAAAAGGCATTATACAAATAAAAATAAATTAAAAAAATAAATTAAAAATAATAATAATAATTACGACAGCAGTGCTGTCATTAAAAGTGCAGGAAAAAGAAAGAGCAATGCTAAAAACTGTGACGCGGGGATGAGACGGGAGGCGGATTTATATGCGGGTAAGAACAAGACTTTAATGAATAATAAATAAACAAATAAACAAACAGGGGAATAACGAATAAATATAAATACATAAACAAACAGGGAAACAAACAAAGAGCTAAACTAAACAGATAAGTACAAAACAGGGCTAGGGATATATATATACAAAGGATAAATACGTAAATAAGAACAAAACAAGGAATATAAACAAACACAAGCAAATAATACAAACTAACAAAGAACTAGAAACTTGGCAAAACTATAACTAGGACGTGACGTGACAGACAACGTAGGAAGGTGCAAAGACCGACGGAGGACAAGGTGGCAGAGGAGGGCTATTTATAGTAACATGAAACACTGAACACCTGGGGAAACAAGTAACGAGGGGCGGAGCTACAAATTACACACACGTGACGGAAAAGTACAAGAGAAACACACTAGGAAACGGGGAAAACACAGGAAAACATAGCGAGGGCGTAACAAAAACGGTACCACTTTAAAATAAGACTACCTTTATAAAGAGTTTATAAATACTTTACAATTAGTTTATTAATGGTTACTTATTAGGTTGTAAACACTGTAAAAATAATTAATAATCAGTTATAACACATACGTAGAAAGGGCAACAGTATAGATGGCTGTGGGTTCACTATTTGGCAAACAACAGGTCATTGTTGCCCTTTCTACGTATGTGTTATAACTGATTATGAACAACCTTTACAACCTAATTAGTAACCATTAATAAACTTATTGTAAAAAAAAAACATTTATAAACCCTTTATAAAGGTAGTCTTATTTTAAAGTAGTACCCGAAAAACACCTATTACCTTTCATTCTCTATTGATTTCCCCCATAAAGCAGAACAAAGTTCATTTTTTTACCCAAACAAAACAGCTTCAAAATCATAGTGATCCACCATACACCTCTAATACCGAGAATATCGATGCTATAATTGCTACTCCAGGCTTGACATGCTAGAGACAGCACTTCTCTGTGAGAAGTGAGCAGGACAAATGTGCCATGAATCATATTTGGGTAAAATCATATATTTTTCTAATATACTTTATTGTTTCAGTCCAAATGCTGATTTTTTATCTCTCAGTTTGTAAAATGCTGTCTAGAGTGTGTCTTTAGGAGTGCTTAAAAACACAAATACCACTTCCATGTTAAGAGTTTATTTCTTCAGCACCGAGACTGGAGTAGCATTAGCATTAGCCCCTAACTGCAAAAAGCCCTACCTTCTTATCCATTCAGGTGGAGGTGAGTATTATCAGCCTGTAGCCTGCTGCTGACCCCGGCTAGCACTGCTAGAGCAGTATTAGCATTAGCTGCTAATCGCGCTAGTTCTTTCGCCGTTCAGAGGTGAGTATATCAGACTGTAGGCTGCGTGTTTACCGTGTTAAAACAAGCTACCTGGGACAAACCACAAGCTAACATCGCCCTGGCTTATCGAAACACTCAGGGTTCCTCTGTGTAGCTCTGTCGGGAGGCATTAGCCGCTAACTGCTAGTGGTTAGCTGCAAATGCTAAGAATCTAAGCTTACTGTAAACAAACGGAAGCACTTTACTCACCCAAATAAACACAGTTTTCAGAAGAGAACATTCAGCACTTGTTTGACTTTAAAAGAAAGTATATATTTTTGAAGAATTATAGTTTTGTTTACTTAACTTAGCTGCTTAACTAAGATCAAATTAGTTCGCTAGACAGTGTGTGTGCACTAAAGGAATAATCTCAGAGGAGATTATTTTCAATACAGGAGCACCTTAAGAATATGTATACTAATTAGTTAAAAATGCAGTAGAGTAATTTTAGGTGAATAAGGATTTAGCTTTAGGTGGGCTTTTTAAAAATAAATAAAAACAGTGATGTCTCTTATTATCTCGTTCAGATTCTTAAATTAGAAGAGTGGTGCAATTTCAGTGTTATGTTGATTAATAGCAGAAAAACATAATATTGTAAAAAAAATGTAATTCAGTATTGTTTTAACATGGAATTCAACATTCTTCTTTCACTTAAACTATGATAGTTCAGTTGATCTCTCGTATGTATTCCCAACTTTTGGAGAGCCCAAGAACAAGAAATGAGGCTTCTTCTATAATACTGTTGTTTGAACTCAAATGATTTAGGTCTGTTTTACATAAAATTGGGCATTTCTAAACAATACTCAACTATTTTGAGTTAGTTGATCATTTGTCGGCACCTAAATACATTCAAACTGAGATCTTTTAAGTTGATTTAACTTATAATAACTGAGTTTAATCTGTTGCCATTGGCAGCTTCTTTTCTATTGGCTTCTGTCACAATCTATTTGCATACTGGGTGTGTCCAACAGTTTCTGACTAACACTCACCATCAGTGTGTAGTGATTCCTCTGGACTACTTTACAAATAAATCAACTTCCCCTTTAGTTGTAATAACTTGATGTTTTAATTTATGCTAACTCAAGTTTTCATTCCCTATTACGTTTTTAAGTTTTTAACTTTTTTAAGGCAACCGGTTTCCTCAATTTTTTAAAGTAAATTAAACTTATCCGGGATTAAAGTGTTAGTAGTGAGTAGTAAGTCTTTTAAATTAAGTCTTTTCAGTCATACTGTAGTATTAATTATTATATTTGGCTGCTTAGGACTTTTGCACAGTATTGTATATAATGTTTTTGGCGGAAAGACAGATAAACAGACAGACAATCAGACAGATTTGTGGCAGTTATGTCTCTCTCTCTCATAGCTCACCTGTCTCTGTGCAGAGGTCTAGATCAGTGCAGACTAACTTCAATTACACTTGCTTGGCAGCGCTGTTCGATCTGAATCGTAAAGCTGTGATTGAGCTCAGATTTGTGCTGGGTGCTGCACACATTTCAGGTCTCTGGTGAATTGGCCCGTGGTGCATGACTCAGCCTCTGTTTTACGCTCCTGCAGGACAGAATGGAATGAATCTGCTTCTGGAGCCCCGCTGATTCACGCTGGGCGCGTGGCGGAGCGTGACGCAAAATATGTTCCATTTCCACGGGCTGTTCGGGCAGGATGCCTACAGAGTGAGATTCTGTGTAATTCAGCAGTAAAAATGAAAACTGACCAACCTGCTGTCTTTTAATTATCATGCTAACATCCACTGCGCTCTCACCATTAGCTGCAGGAACGGAATAACATCAGGAAGAGCCCGCGCCACACGGTATGGTCATACAGCAATGTGTTAGTTACAGTGCAGTGAAAAACAAAGTGTTTATCATATTTTTTTCTTTCTGCATTTGCTTTTTTAAGTAAATTTAATTTCAGATAAATTTAAGTAACTTTAACTCGGTTTCAAGACTTAAATGTTACATAGAGTAAATAAGTGAACTGAACTTTAGTCAATCCTTTATTTTAGTAACTTTACTTAATTTATTTTTGCTGAATCAACCCTTTCTTTTAATAAACTTTACTTAATTTATTGTTGCTAAATCAACCCTTTCTTTTAATAAACTTTACTTAATTTATTGTTGCTAAATCAATCCTTTATTTTAATAAATTTTACTTAATTTATTGTTGCTAAATCAATCCTTTATTTTAATAAACTTTACTTAATTTTTTGTTTCTGAATCAATCCTTTATTTTAGTAAACTTTACTTAATTTATTTTTGCTGAATCAATCCTTTCATTTATTACACTTTACTTACTTTAGGTTACTAAAAGAAAGGATATTTATTCTATATAAAATTAAAGACTTGACACAGAGTTGAAGTTACTGCAATTTATCTGAAATTAAATTTACTTAAAAAAAGCAAATGCAGAAAGTTGCAAAACTTTTTTAAGTCAATTAAAAAATATCATTTTTTAATCATTTTTTTCAGTGAATAAGGCGCAAAGGATAATAAGGAGCACTATAAATAAACATCTTTTCTGTAGTCTATTTTTATACATAAGGCGTATCGGATTATGAAGCCCATTTTATGTGACACTAGTAAGGAACAGGGGTGTCACCATGTTTTCCTTCTAATTCAGCAGCTCTCACCACTGGGTTACCTGTAAAGCTAAGCGAAGTTGCAGTGTTCATTTTTGACAGGTGATTTTGCTCATTTTTAGTCTTAGTCTTTTGACTAAAATGTATGATGTATGTTTTAGTCACATTTTAGTGCTTTGGTTATTATTACTTTTAGTCTAGTTTTAGTCAACCAAAACAAACAACATTTTAGTCTAGTTTCAGTCTAATGAATTTTAGTCAAATAAAATAGTATGTATTACGTATCTTTATTGTTTTTCTGTGTTATATTTATGTTGTAATTTTGCTAATGTTTATAAGAATAATAACCGTTAAGGTTTGTTCCATTTAATCAATGCTAATAATAAAATGTTTAAAAGCAAGTGACCTGTAAAGGTGGTGGAATTCAGCACCCTGCCAGGAAAAGCACCGCACACAGCGTCTTTACGGTGATTTCACATAGAGCCAGGTTTATTTGGTTTACATTTTTTTCCTTAATAAATGAAATCATTGTTTTTAATCAGGTTATCTTTGTCTGATATAAAAATGTGTTTGATTATATGACATTTTTTTTTTTTACAGAAAAGCAAAAACAAAAGAAATCTGTAAGTTGGCAAATGTTTTTTCAAGGCACACAATTTATATATGTTGTGTTTTTGTATTTTTTTAATTCTAATGTTATCTGATGAAATGCTTACTAGTATCCTCTCATTTAAAGGAACATCATAAAACACATAAACAAATTAATCTTGAACACAAGTATACCCAAACAAAAGAGTGTGAATCTCTGTGTCCAAATAGTGACTTGTATGGTCAGACTGTTGGAGCTTTCCTCACATACATGCATTGGTTGTCATGGTAACTCTGTATTTTGACATC
This sequence comes from Astyanax mexicanus, assembly GCF_023375975.1. Taxonomy (NCBI): domain Eukaryota; kingdom Metazoa; phylum Chordata; class Actinopteri; order Characiformes; family Acestrorhamphidae; genus Astyanax; species Astyanax mexicanus. The sequence goes on from NC_064410.1 coordinate 20,801,984, forward strand.
AAGATGTTCTGCAAGATGAATTGCAGTATGTATGCCATAATGGATAGGGCTATTAGATACTATATACAAAACATCTTACAGTGTCTTATAATACTGCCGGATCTTATATAATGCTGAGAACTTTTTGCCTTCTATTTTGTATGAAGAAAAAAAACCTTCTAAATCTTCTAGTTACAGCAGCATAATGTGAGAATTAACATTTCTTGATTCTGGGTTCTCTCTACTCTCAGGAAATATAATTCACACTATGATCAACCTCTAAATGATATGTTTCAAACATGCATTTCTGGACAAGCTGAGAGATACTGAACGACTTGTGTCTGGAGTGAAAGAAGCGATACATACTGTAGATCTGCGTGCTTCACCAAAGTTACACAGTGCAGTAGCAGTTACTAGTAAATCCATGTCTTGACTATTTTTTACTTTTATTCTGTCTGTCATTCTCATTTTGAAGTCCAGTCTTCAGATAGATCTGAGAAACTGTTCTTTAATTTGTGGTTGCTTATGCCAGGTTCACACAACACAATTTTAGCAGAGTTTTTCAGTCAGTTATGATAATTTTTCCATTGATCATCGACAAAAAATTCAGCTCTGAGGCAAATTGGTCAGTCAGTCATTTAAACTACTGAAAGACACTCGCTGAGCCATCACAGAGCTATCGCCGACAAGTTGTAGGCGCCCAGCAAATATTTGGCATGCTCAATATCTGACACAGTCGGCGACTGGGAGTCAGGAGCAGCAGCTACCTGCAGCCAATGGGATCACATTGAGAGAGAGAGAGAGAGAGAGAGAGAGAACCACAGGTCCAAAACACTCCAAAACATTTCCTGCTTTACCAGAGCTGTTTATGGAACATCTGACCACTTTCTGTTTCTCCTGTTATATCACTGTTAAACTCTAGAGGGAGCTTGAGAGTGAGTCCTCTATGAATGGGGTGAATGGAGCTAAAAGTTAAAAACAGTCTTGTTCTTACTATTGAATCAACAACATTGACCTTAACTGAGGCAAGTGAGACCTGCAGATTCAACCTTTAGATGTTGTTCTGTGTTCTTTTGTGACCTCCTGGATGAGATGTCCATGCCCTTTTGTAGTCATTTTGGTTAAGGTTTACCAGTGTTTCATGTTTTCTCCATTTGTGAATAATAGCTCTCACTGTGGTCCACTGGAAACCAAAGCTTTAGTTAAAAAAGGAGCTAAAAGTTAAAAACTTTAAAATAAAAATATTAAATTACTATTTGTTCTGGATATTTCTTTCATTTTAGAAAGTAAAAAAATGTGTTTTACCAATAAAGTAAATAAAATGTGTCGTTGTATATATATAGATTTCTTTTCTACAACAAACAAAGATTTACACATTAATAGTGCTGCATGTCTGCTACTGTGAGCTGATTGGTTGGTAATCTGATGCTGGGGTCACAGGCAGTTTAAAAGGTTTAATGAATGAGTTAAAGCCCTTAAAAAATATGTCTGTGGTGCTAAAATATTTGCCATAGTTCTATATTGAGGACATAAGTACATATTTTAGTATAAAAATTGATCAGACATTAATAAACTCTGATTATACTCAATTGCTTCATATGGACCCATTTGTTTGGGACTCACTTCAAGTGCGTATTCTCCTCTCTGAAGATTTTCTGCATGGCATCACTAGTTCTCGTGAGCATTTACTTCTGGTACGGTCTTGTGATAAATGTGTTTCCTTGCGAGTTGCCAGGTGAATCAGTGAATTCCAATCTGTAAAATAATCGTGTAATTTGCACACCCACTCATGTAGTGTGAACAGCAGAACGACTGACTGCTCAAAAGGTGCACTCGTGTAGTGTGAACCTGCCATTGGCTACTGGAGATTCTGTTGCTTTCCTGCTTGAAGAACATTTAAATTAAAACTTGCTCTTGTGGTTGTATGAAAAAAAATTAATAAATAAATAAATAAAGCAGTATTTTAATGACATTAAAAGAGTAAATGTAGCATCATCATGCATTATAATGACTAGAATGCAGCCCTGAACATCTGCAGAATTACACTTTAATGCCCTGTGAATTATGAACTGCTTCACAGTGATGAATTCCCAGTTAAAACATTTACGACTGCAGAAAACAGAACTACAAATAAATAAATAACTGCTGAAATGTGAAGCCTCTCATTAAAGAAGAAGTCTTGTGCTTATTCAGTTGTGTAATCTGCCTCTTTGGCTTGGAAGATGCTGCTGTCATGAATTATTTCTTATGGCAAGATGTTGAGTGATGGGATCTGACGTGAAAACTGACATCATTTTTGATGGATATGATTCCGCAATCTGACTTAATCCAGGACGACTGCACATATTTGGTCTTATCACAAGTACATGTGTCGCTGTAGTATTTATAAGACACTGAAGACACTGTATAGTAGAGTTTTAAACATTTAAGTATTTCTGGACAAGCTGAGAGGTACTGAAGCGATACATACTGTACATCTGCATGCTTCACCAAAGTTAAACAGTGCAGTATCAGTTTTCCAAGAGGCTATGATAAAAAGATTACTATTTTCATCACAAGCATCATACAGAAGCATCACAATCTTTTTTTAGAGTACAAATGCAGGCATCCCAAGTTGAAAAAATTGATTTCAGCAAGGTACCTGGACATGGACCCTCTGTTTTTTTCATTCTGAGAGATATGTCTGACTTGCGAATGTCAGGAAGCAATTATTGATAAATGGTAGACTCCCTCTACTTCCAGTTGACTTGAGACGTCTGCAAATGCACAGAGTCCTTCAGACCACTGATAACATCCTGTGCCATAAGTCACCAAGCCCTTAGCATATAATGCCTGGTTCACACTAAAAGTAAATTGGGCCAACATGAGGCCGATTTTCTTTTTCTGACAGTTGCGAAAAGTCTCCCAGTTTCAGGGTGATCGTAACTAATGATCTTTTTAGATTATCCTGCAGTGTGTGGAGTCTAAAATCCAATCTGTAGAACTCTGATCTTCAACCAGAGCAGTCAGGGCCACTCGACTTAGTAAAAGTAAAGTAAAAAGGGAAAAAAACGTCTATTTAAACTAATCTGTCCCTATGTTAAACCTGATGACGAAATGAAGCAGGAACCACAGTGAGAGCTGTTATTCACAAATAGAGAAAACATGGAACACTGGTAAACTCCAAAAGGGCATGGACAACTCATCAAAGAGGTCCAAAAAAATAACACACAACAAAATCTAAAGAACTGCATGTCTCACTTGCCTTAGTTAAATTCAGTGTTAATGATTTAATAATAGAAAAAATGAACTGGGATAAAAAGTACTGTATATCAATAGCCCTATCAGGATGGGATTAGTTTCTCAGGGGGTCCTGGGGTCATTTTCTCTTTTATGGGGGTTTCTTTTGTGATTTTATTCCTGTCCGGAACAACTATGTATGTGTTTACCTCATATGTGCTCTAAGAAAAATACAGTCTGAATTACCTACTGTTTTTGGCTGAAATAAAATAGCTATTTGTTTACTGTCATGCACTGTATTTACACTTTGGGCGTGCACGTTTCCACGGAGATCCACGTAAACATAACAGTGAGTGGAAATGGAGGAGCTACTGAATGTCACGTGATGTCACGTGACAAAGAAAGCCAAAAGAATTTACAGTTTTTTGTTTTTTTCAATATTAGTCCGGATGCAAGAGTTTTATCACAGAGTAGAAGTGTGAAATATTTTTCACAGACGCCCCCCTGAGAAACTAATTCCCTCCAGATTTATTTATTTATTTGTTTATTCAACAGGGACATCAATGTAAACATGCCAGAGTTAGCTAAAAACCTAACTTTCATCTGGAGTCCCTTGGCAGGTTGTTGGGATGGGTAAAAAAAGAAAAACAGTGTCAACAGCTCAATAAAAATGACAAAACTTACCACCCACACACAATAACAACACATACATAAAAACACAGTATACATACAGTACCACAAAGATTATAATCATAAAATATACACGGCTATCAGTGATTACAGATTTGGTTTGCTTTCAGCCATGCCTTCAGTTTATATTTAAAAGTCAGGTAATTTGCGCATGTTCGTAGCTCAGTTGGTAGACTATTCCAGTATTGGCTGGCTCTAATAGAAAAGACTGTTTGTCCCCAGTGTGAAACATGGTGGAGGCAGCATCATGCTTTTCTTCAGCAGGGACAGGGAAGTAGATCAGAGTTAATGGACAGGTGGATGGAGCTAAATATATATGTGAAATTCTAGAAGAAACCTGTTGGAAGCTGCAAAAGATCTGAGACTAGGAAGTAGATTCACCTTCCAACAAGACAATGACCCTAAACATACAGCCAGAGCTACAGTGGAGTGATTTAGAACAAAGAATATTCATGTGCTAGAATGGCCCAGTTATAAAAATTGCTCTCCATGCAACCTGACTGAGCTTGAGCTGTTTTATAAAGAAGACTCTTGTGCATCAAGAGACTTCTCTAGGAAGTCTCTTGATGCACAAAGCTCATAGAGACATACCCTAAAAAAAGACTTGCAGCTGTTATTACAGTGAAAGGTGATTCTATTAAGTATATATATAATGGGGCTAAATACTGTTCAGATTTTTATTGGTTAAATAAAAAAAAAATAATAAATAAAAATACAGTAGTCTAGCCATCATAGTTTGGCCCTTGTAAAAATGACTCTTGATGATTCTTCTGCTTGCCCATTTTTACTGCTTTTAACACATCGACTTCAAGATCAGACTGTTCACTTAAAGTGGATGTGAGCATCCCTTGGCAGATGTCACTGTAGACACTGTACATAATCAATGTTATGTACAGTGACATCAGTTGGCCTGTCAGTGTATAATGGCAAATGGTATTTCTGCGGATAGCCTTTATACATTGAGATCTAGCAGGATGGCAGATTTGAGTACTTGGGTGTTGCTGGTTTGGAGAAAACCCAGGTTAAACACACACACACACACACACACACACACACTCAAACAAACACCACTGCTGAGTAAGAAAAGAGTCACGCTGTGCAACACGAGAGGCCAATCTGAGTCAGTCCGTAACGCAGCATATGCAGCTCTTAATCAACACACACTCACTTAATAACCTCACACAGACTATTCTTTTTTTTAAGAGGCTTTTGTGCATTCAAGTCATCTACTTATTTCCTTCAATTCGTTTCCAATTATTTCTGACAAAACAACAAGCTTTTCTGCTTAGCAATCAAACAAACAAAAACCCATTTGAGCCTGCGGTCCATAAAGTGCTGTTTACTTCATGTGGATAGAAAAAAAAATAAGCTACTTTTTATTACAAACTAATCATACAGATTTGGTTAGAATCTATTCTTTCTTTTATAAAGAAAAGTGAAAGCTTGAGTTCCCTCCTCAATTAAAAAAGAAATCGGATTATAGAACATTGCAATTTGTAGCTCCAGCTAATCAAGTTCTTATAATAGGTTGCATGTTTCTTCATCTCCAGCTGCTGACAGTCAAGTCAAAGTCAAAGTGGTTTTTATTGTCATTTCAGCTATATACAGAGTACACAGTGAAACGAAACAACGTTCCTCCAAGGACCATGGTGCACATAAACACAGTGTAGACAGAACAATAGTGCAACAGTACAAAAGTGCAGACAGACAATACAACACAATACAGACAAAGAATAATAAATAACAAGACAGTGTGCAAATTATGCAGTGTGCAAAAAGTGTGCAAAAAAGACCAGTGAGGTAGTAATTACCTCTATTACACAGTGTGCAATAGAGTCCAGTGAGGTAGTAGGGTTTTTAGTGCTTTCCATTTTCTGGGGTAAGTGGGGTAAGAGTGTGTGTGCATGTACAGAAAACCATCAGTTCAGTCTCTGCAGTTGAGGAGTCTGATGGCTTGGGGGTAGAAGCTGTTGCAGAATCTGGTCGTGCTGGACCGGATGCTGCGGTACCTTCTTCCCGAAGGCAGGAGGGAGAACAGTTTGTGTGAGGGATGGGTGGGGTCATTCACAATGCTGGTTGCTTTGCGGATGCTGCGGGTGGTGTAAATGTCCGTGATGGAGGGGAGAGAGACGCCGATGATCCTCTCAGCTGTCCTCACAATACGCTGGAGGGTCTTGCGGTCAGAGACGGTGCAGGTCCCAAACCAGGCAGTGATGCAGCTGCTCAGGATGCTCTCAATGGTCCCTCTATAGAAGAGTGTGAGGATGGGTGGAGGGAGACGGGCCTCAGTATGGAGGGAGCTGGGCTCAGTATGAATCTCCAGTGGAGTTATTTGAGAATACATGTGCCTTTTTTTTTTTTAGATAAGAGAATGGGGAATGGTACAGAGCTGTGCAGTTTGGCTCGTGTTTTGTTTAAATCGTGTGAACGCAATTTTTGCAAAAATTTGCAATTTGTGCTCATGATTGCTTTAATTCGAGTAAACGATTTCTATAAATTGAATGAACAATTTATTTAATTTGAGCAACAATTTCTTTATTTTGAACAAATGATTTGTATGCACACAAAAAAAAGTCTTGTTAGGTTCATGCACATACAAGCAAGATAAAATCACATCTGCTGCGCTGTTCATGTCTGTTACAATAGGGCAACGGAAAAAAGTAAAACCGTCATAATATTATAAGCATAAAATTGTATTGTGCTCATGATGATCTGTTACAGGGCTGCTGTGGTTACAATCATTTATCTACATTTTTAACCCGATTCTTATTAATGCTCTGTAGTGTTACAGTTAGATAATACAGTGTCCAGATTTTGCCGTAGGGGCGTCCTGGTGACCTAGCCTTTGGCTTCCCTGCTGTGAGACACCTCGCGTTCCGGGAGAGCACATGCTGCTTCGTGGGGTTTCCGTTGCCTTTGAGTTTGTTTTTTGTGGCCAGAAGAGCATAAACACAGCCCATTCCAGTCATAAAAAGTAGTTTTTTTATTATAGTATAATAACAAAAGCACACCTTTAGTTCAAAACTTTTTTTTTATATAAAACTTACATTTTTCAACAAACACATTTTGATAAACAAATATTACTTGAATAAATATAACTGGAAATCATTGTGATGATCCCTCTGTCAGGCTAAACTCACCTGCTAACTGCAACAATATCCACAAGCACTGCATGATGCTCCATTACATTTTTGTAAAATGATGTTAAAAATGTTTCTCTAATGCCTCAGTAGTACACTTTTCATTTTATGAGGAATATTTTCAATACTGAATTGTTAAATTAATTTATTGCAAAGATATAAAACATTAAAACTCAGCCGGGTCACTTTTGACCCATGTTGCGTGTCAAAGTTAATAGGCTCGTCACTGAACCTATAATTGTCCAATTGCTTGTAGCTCCATTTAAATCCCAGTAGGCAGTGTAGATGATGAGCAGCAGTCATGGTAACCTAATGTGAGAGATTTATCGTATAGGGTATTCGCTAAAAAAGACAAAAAAGCTTTGAAGAACCATCTATTGAACGGTTCTTTAAGAAGCCAAGCATGATTCTTCTGTAACACCACTACAAAGAACCCTTTCAGTGCTTTATTTTTAAGAATGCATGAACCAATGCCCTTACTAGTATTCCTTTAAGTGTATGCATGCTTATCAATGTAGCATAACTACTGTATCCACACACAGGCAATTACAGCACATTTCCCTCAGCTCTCATCCTTTCACTTCCCTTTCATAGCCTGAATGGAGACAGCCTCCGTATCCTATTAGAGCAACAATCTGTTCACACAGGGGGAATGCGGTGCAGTTCACATCCCATTCATTTCCCTTTCACACTTATCCCCCACAGAAGAATCTGCTTCTTATTCCAGAACGCCTCATTTTCTGGATGGAGAGCCTTATTGATCAGGCTTCTCTGTAGAGTCTTATAGTGATAAGGGACAGGCTCAGCTCTGTAATCAGTAATCAGTCATGCTACAGTTTCTTTTTAAAAGGATTTAGTAAGATTAAAAAGGCACACATTTAGAGCAAAACCCTGTAAAATGTGTCTAGTCTGCAATGGAAGAGTTTAAACTGAATGGGTGGCCTGATTTTAGTGAGTACAGTTGTGTGGAATCTAATCTTTGCATGCAAAAGGAAAAGGAAGTAGAGTAGTGCCTCCAGGTAGAGCAGTTGAGGAGCTTCTACAGGTGTTCCAGCATGGCTCTGGAAGTTCTTCATAACTCCTAGCCTGAGAAACATGTTTGTTTTCTGCTTGGGTGTAAGTACCTCCTTTTGAGTTTATATTTTAGGGAGTGTTTCTTAGATTTATCTTTGAATTATCGTTGTGGGAAAAATGAGTAGTGGGTTTGAGGAACCTGTTCACTATATGAATGCTAGGCTAATGTGCTATGCTAGTGATCTATGTTAGTGACTTAAGCTAATATGCTAAGATAATGTGCTATGCTAACATGCTATGCTAATGTGACCTATGCTATGTTGGTGTCTTTTGCTAATGTGTTATGCTAACATGCTAAGCTAACATGCTAAGCTAATATGCTGAGCTAATGTGCTATGCAAATTACCTATTGTCATAACCTATACCAATGTCCTATGTTAATATCTTATGCTAATTAATATGCTATGCTAATATGCTAGGCTAAGCTAAGCTAACATGCTTTGTTGTAATCTGTAGTATGCTGGGCCAATGTGTTAAAGAATGGCTTAAATGTTTTATTTAGGAGCAGTTTTTGAACCAGATTCCAACTTGGGGATCTATCTGAATCATGGGAAAATGGGTCTTTCCACAGGAATTACTGCAACAGAATCATAAACACACGGATCTAAGGAACATCTTGCTTGGACTTGGACTTGTTTGGATTTTTTTCCCCCTTTTTTAAGGGTTAATGGTAAGACTGATCAAATTTTTTTGGGATCTTTTCTGAACACTTTTTTTTTCATCTTTTTTCTTTTTGGGTACTTTTTTTCTAAGGACTAAGTAATTATGTGGAATTTGGTCTACTGTTTTATAATCTATGTTGGTGCAAACTCTGTGGCAAATCACTATAAAAGTAGTATGTGGGGTTAATGGCATATCCGTGGTAACGTGTAAGTGAATTGACGTGTTAGCTATCAGTGTTAGGAAGCAGGATACCTTCTTTATTCTATTTTCTATTGTGCTCCCCTTATGGGGAGGTCACAGTACTGTGCAAAAGTTTTAGGCACCAAAGCAAATTACACTAATCCATTATGAGGATCTCAGCAATATGAGGGTTTTTACCTGAAAAAAGCACCACATATGATTTAAACAGAAGCAAATAAACATACTTACATACAGTAAAACGCAAAAAGGAATTCTCATTTTTAACTAAGTTCCAGATTTCTCTTGGATGCCCAGCTCAGCTAGCATGTGTATATGTTCAGTTCCATCAGCAGCTCACAAAAACAGGTGTAGATATGATGAGAACTAGAATTAACTCTATGAAACACAGATGAGAAGAGATTAGGAAATGTTTAAATGAAAACAGTTGCTTTTTGTAAAATTGCTGTTTGTTTTTATTGTAATGCTAGTGTTTTACTAAGCTAATAAACACTTACTGCACAAATAAGACACGCTTTCTTTACTGAAATTCACACAGGTGCCTAAAACACTTGCACAATACTGTACATAATGCAGAACATCAGGCTTTGTCAGTAATGTTGGTCATCAAAAATGAGCAAAATTCTGAGTTTTACACCTGATCTTACATCTTTGCAACCAGCCAATAATCTCACTGAATTAGACATTATCTAAACGCCTTAAAAATCCTGCAATATAAAAACTTCGATTTATCAGATCATGCCGCAATATATATAAACATACTGTACATCAGCTAAAAGAACATTTGACTCCTTTTACAGTTTTAGGGCCCAATTTTATCGATCTATAAGCGAGATGTCAAGTGCGCATCTCACAGCTTCTTTGGTATCGTGAAGACGCAAAAAGCATGCCTTGCTTGGCTGGAAATGCGTAAAAGGCATTGACTAATTCTCTTAATTAATTATGGGTGTCTTTTGACAGTGTTTCACTTGTCATTCCCTTTAAGAGCCAGGGGTGCTCTGACTTTGGTGCATTGATATCTGAACAGCGCAGTGCTTTTCCTTCTCAGCAGAGGAAACTGACCTGTGCGTTCACACTGTGAAGGTCTGTGAGCAGGTCATTAATGGGAACAGCAATGTTATTTTTTGTTGTACTCTGTTTATTGCTGATGTAAAAGCTGGATTTGCGTAGGTATGGTACAGTACAGGTACAGTTGACTGTTGACTGTTGTCAGGCTTTTAATCAGTCAGTGGTGCACCTGTGTTTTTTGCCACCAAGATAGAAACACTTCAGAAATTTACCTGAACACACCTCACTTCCAGACCACCACGTAATATATATATATATATATATATATATATATATATATATATATATATATATATATATATATATATATATATATATATAATATTCCTAAACTCCAACGCAATTTTAATGGTGCAGGCACAAGGTGTGAAAATAGACTGTTTGCGGGGTGTAAGATAGCAATGAGCATCACAACACGCCTTGTGCCCGGTGTATGATAGGGCCCTTAGTGTTTTATCATGCTATTTTAAACAGTGGTCTTAAGACATTTGAGACAATTAAGATTTAGCTGAGATATTACTTAACAACAGCTTAACAATGTTTATTACTGTCGTAAGTGCTGTTATTTGTGACCCTTTTATAAAGTAATACCAAATTTGTGATCTGATTTCTAGATGTTATTCCAGTCCAAGAAATCAGAGTATGTTGTTCATATGACTACTTAAATAATATAATAATAATAATAATAATAATAATAATAATAATAATAATAATAATAATAATAATAAGTGCAGTAATCTGATTATGAACATGCAGGTAAACCCGCTCTGTATTGCATGAGTTTCACGTTTTGATTTGAGGTAACTTTTCAGTATTATTAATTTTTTTTGAGATGTAGTAGTAAATGCTTAGTATATTATATTGTCGGATTGTTTATTCCTTAATATTCTTAATATTAATTGATTAATGTTGAAAAAAACAATAAAGGTATTGAAGTACACAGAATGGTACTGTAAGTGTCGGACCAATTAATGGCATTCTATTAAAGAAACTGGTAAAATAAGGGTGACAATAGAGTCCTTTTACTTTGATTGATCTGATCTAGATAAATTTCCAGAGTCTTGTTATTAACCCTCTATTGCATGAACAACTTTTTAAACATCATATATTTTTTTAATTGTGTTTTTGTGACTTCAAATTGGTTAAATAATTCAAATTAAAACAAAAATCATAAAAAAAAATTTTTGGGGGGGTACTTGGTAATTTGTTGCCATATGGCAACAACGCGGGTTCGGTGAACATGCTCTAAGGATGAAAATGAAGAAGTTTTAGCTGACTGATACAATACATGCAGAAAAACAGCTATTGAACTATCACTTTCCATAACAAACCATTTGCAAAAAATATTTTTTTCTGATCAGGAAATTAATATATTTGTTAATATATCATATGAAAATGTGAAAATAGCATAATGTTAAGAAATTAAATATGTTTTCAAGTTAAAATCATATACCTATCTGCAAATACAGTGCCAGGTAACTCAATGGGAGCCCATTAGGATACATGTATAGAATGAATGTCACTGTATGCATGTTGTTGCCATATGGCAACAAATTCATTTTTGCCTTTTACAGAGAAAGTATAACTTTATATTTGGATTAAATGATAAAAAATGAAAGCTTACTTTCCCCAGATTTATGTTGAATTTTTTTATGATCAAAATATGTCTTGAAGTTTGAAAACTAGCAATGTATAGGTTCCCACTTTGACGTGACCTTCACAGTGTGGCGCATCCACATGGAAAGGGTTGGCAAACAGGATTTCCTGATTAACTGATGTCATCAAACTGATAAATATTTCAAAAGTAAAGTCCCATTTTCACACACAATGGGAAAAGTGGTGGATATTATGTCATTCTCTATTGAAAATACTCATAAAAAGAATTTGTTGCCATATGGCAACAACATGCAATAGAGGGTTAAAAATGATAAAAAATACTGTTATGATAAAAATGATAAAAATACTACAATTATGATTCTTCTATAGAGATTCTTACAGATTTTACTCAAGTGGAAGTCTACAGGGAGGAGTAATAATCCACCTTGGGTATCTTCACCGTAACTGAAGCATGTGATTCGGATACTTCATCCACCGCTGGACAGAAGTGGTCACAGTGTGTTCTGCAGCTGCTGCTGCTGCAGCTTCTGCCTCAAGGCAGGCAGGTTTGACATATCGCGCAAGTGTACAGCGTGGTTATCTGAGTTAGCTTTCCTGTCAGCTCCAATATCTTATTAAAATGCTGCTTCCCTGTGCAGAAAAATGACTGATTTACTGTGTTTTATTCTTACTGCACTCTTCTCAGAAAAAAATAAACTCCACAGACTGTTCTGAAGGAAAATAACAAGAGATCAGTTATAAAACCACTTATTTCAGTTGTAATGAATTATGTCAGCGTTATCTAAAGCTGCTGGCATGTTTCTGCATTGTGCATTGCACTGCTGCCACATGATTAGCTGATTAGATAATTGCATAAGAGTGTAGGAGGAGAGGTGTCCGTAAGGCGGTCAGCGAGTGTATATTTATATCTAGAGAGAATGGAAAACATGACATACTGTAATTACCTTAAAAAAAACTCTTGTACTGCACATATCAACATCAGTCAAACAAGAACTGCTTTTTAATGGAAGTAATTTAGGCTTTATAAAACGATCTATGTATACATTTTTAATTGTGCTACCTTAAGATTCACTTGTGGGCCATTCCTCTGAATGGTTGCCATTTCCTTGTTGTAACTTTTCCAAATTAAACTTAATTTTAAAAAGATTTTAAAATGAAAATCTGAATCTGATAACAAATATACAGGGGTTGGACAATGAAACTAAAACAATTGGTTTTAGACCACAATAGTTTATTGTCTCAAGAGTTGAGATGCACATTGAATTATGTTTGATTTAGGTTTTTTTAATACAATCCGGGTTAGCACCCGAACATCCCTTTCAGACAGCTTCCTCTTACAGCATCCACAGTTAATCCTGTTGGATGTTGTTGGTCCTCTTTTGAACTCTGGTATGTCACCCAGAATGTTGTGTGCATTGCAATATGTTGAGCAGAACTGTGCACTTACCCTGCTAATTAAACCTTCACACTCTGCTCTTACTGGTGCAATAATGTGCAATTAATAAAGATTGGCCACCAGGCTGCTTCAATTTAGCCATGAAACCTCCCACACTAAAATGACAGGTGTTTCAGTTTCATTGTCAAACCCCTGTGTATTTTACTATTCAAAATATGTACTGGTCAAACTCGGGCAGCTTTACTTAATTTTTTACAAAGTTTCTAAGCTGAAGATGGTTACATTTTTCTCAGTTCTGTTACCAAAACTTACATGACATTTAAAAAACATGTTTAAAAGCAAGTCCACTAATTCCTTTATTTTAAGGAAATGGTGGATTGCATCTTCAAATAATTTATATCACTATATATGCATGCACATTGTATTTTTTTTAAATATGTAAAAGCTATTTTTATCTTATCAAGAAGACCCAAACCTGAAATTGATTAAATTTATTATCATGCCATTTATTAAACAAATGGATAAATGATGAGCCAAACAGAATTGGGAAAAAAGTGATTTACATTAACTAAGATTCAAATTATTACATCATTAAACCAGGGGACAATACTGATTTCTGTTGCTGAAACTCTCTGCTGTTACTGGAACTCACTCCTGTTACTGACACTCACTCCTGTTGCTGAAACACTCCTGTTACTGGCACTCACTCCTGTTACTGGAAATCCCTACGGTCACTGGCACGTATTCCTGTTACTGAAACTCACTCCTGTTGCTGAAACTCACTCCTGTTACTGGAAATCACTACTGTTACTGGCACTCATTCCTGTTACTGAATATCAATCCTGTTACTGCTACTCATTCCTGTCACTGGAACTAACTCCTGTTATTGGCACTCAGTCCTGTTACTGGCATTCGTTCCTGTTACTGCTACTCATTCCTGTTACTGTTAATGTTATGTGTAACAGGACTGAAAGCAACAGGATTGAGTTTTTAGCATAGAATTAGGAAAAACATAAAACCTAGCTAAATGGCGGCTATGCTAATAGCATGAGGACACTGAGCACATTTTAGTGATTTTCCCAAATTTTGTATTTGTAAAATAAACAAATAAGATCTAAGAAATTAATTTAGGTAACAGGAATGAGTGTTGAGATTGACCTCCTCAGTCATAGTTACAATAAGATCAAATATATACAAACTTTTTTTTAAAATTCTGGTCTTCATGATCTCCAGAAGAACCAGCCGATGTCACTTCCTGTTGTAGATGTGACTTGTAGTAGAATGCTCAGATGTTTCAGATGGGGTAATGTGTTACGGTAACAGGACTGAGTGAAACCCAGGGACACAGCTAAAATGGGTATTTTAACTTAAATATTATGGATTTATTATGTAAAATATATATTTTTAAAGCATAGATGAGATTTGGAGTCACACAACAATTAAAAAAATGACATCACTGAAGGATTTTAATAATTATATTTAATGGTAAAGTTAATAGTTAGAGACACAATTTTTTCAGTGTTCTAAGTAGTTTTTATTAATGTTTTTAATTACATATCTTACTTTTACAATTAGGTCAATGTACAAGACCCTATGCTTAAAAATGAAATCTATGTTTTTTACATGTAATTTCCTGAGGGACAGAAATGGCACAGATTCTGCAGAATATGCCTTGCAATGTATAAATGTATAAATTTAATGTATGACTGCGTGAGCTTATGCTCCACTGGGAAAATGACCTAAAAGACTTATCATCATCAGTGCGCAGCGTAAGATGAATTACGCCCCCTGTGGCAAAGTTAGAACAGAATGCGTTTTCTATGCAGTCATTTTTCTATGCTCTTTACTTTTAACACACAATATGCATCATCATAAACTGCACAGCTAACAGCAGGCTGTTTGTGTAGCATGTCCAACACTTGCTGTTATTAATCAATATTACAGATACTTATAAACCGCTAATATGGATCCTTTGCCCACAGCAATAATATAAAAAAAAACAAAGAAATAAAATATGGTTGTTTCTCTCTGTTCTTTATTTGAAAAACCGAGGCCGACTCAAGTTTCTTATCCCTTGCCTTCTCTCGTTTCACCCTGCTGGCTCTCATCTCCCTTCCCCCAGAAAGTACAGCCTTGAAAATTGAATTTCTATTGCCACAATTTCAACAAGCTTTAGATTACTTGGAGTTGCAGCACTGAAAAGCACTGAACTTACCTCTAAATTGCTATGTTTTCGTGCTCACACTCCACCGAGCATTACTTACAGAGGATAGGCAGTGCTCAGGCTGCTCACAAACATATTGAGTGTCTGCCTATAGATCCACATCCTACATACCGTTCCTAAACCCAGCTCTCTGTATTCATTAAAGCTGTATGTAGCCAATTCTTGCTGTAGAACAAGGATGTTCAGATGTCACCAGCAGCATCTTTCTATCAGTTCATCCTTACTGAACATACATGGGGTTGGACCGACGGACAGTTCTGGTGGAAACAGGAGAGTTGAGGTGCACATTGAATTCAGCCGTGGTTTTATGTTTTTTGGATACAATCCGGGTTAGCACCCGAACATCCCTTTCAGACAGCTTCCTCTTGCACCCACAGTTAATCCTGTTGGATGGGGTTGGTCCTTCTTTGTGGTTTGCTGACATTACCCTGGATACTGTGGCTCTTGATGCATCACAAAGACTTGCTGTCTTGCTGTCAGATGTGCCAGCAAGACGTGCACCAACAATTTTTCCCTTTTTTGAACTCTGGTATGTCACCCATAATGTTGTGTGCATTGCAATATTTTGCTCTTACCCTGCTAATTGAACCTTCACACTCTGCTCTTACTGGTGCAATGTGCAATTAATAATTAATTAAATGCTCCAATCTAGCCATGAAACCTCCCACATTAAAATGACAGGTGTTTCAGCTTCATTGTCCAACCCCTGTACATGTCCCTGTGTGAAAGAGTGTTGGAATTGGGAGTTGGGTGGAATTTTGCTCCACTCTTCTTTGCAGAATTGTTGTAATTCCACCACATTGAAGAGTTTTCCAGCATGAACCATATTTTTAAGGTCATGCCACAGCACCTCAATAGGATTCAGGTCAGGACTTTGACTAGGCCACTCCAAAGTCTTCATTTTGTTTTTCTTCAGCCATTCAGAGGTGGACTTGCTGATGTGTTTTGGGTCATTGTCCTGCTGCAGAAACCAAGTTAATTTCAGCTTGAGGTCACAAACAGATGGCCAGACATTTTTCTTCAGGATATTTTTGGTAGACATAGGAATTCATGCTTCCATTTATCACAGGAAGTTTTCCAGGTCCTGAATCACACTACCACCACCATGTTTTACTGTAGGTATGATGTTCTTTTTCTGAAATGCAGTGTTACGTTTATGCCAGATATAATGGGGGACACACCTTCCAAAAAACTTTAACATCTCGTTCAGCGTCTCATTAGTCAAAAGAGTATTTTCCCAAAAGTCTTGGGGATCATCAGGATGTTTACTGGCAAAATTGAGACGAGCCTTAATTTTTTTTCACTTTTTATTGGTTTTGGTTTTGGCACTCTGCCATGCAGGTCATTTTTGCCCAGTCTCAGAGTCATGAATGCTGACCATAACTGAGTCAAGTGAGGTCTGCAGTTATTTGGATTGTTCCACACTCACAAATTATCTGCTGTTTTGGCTTGTTTGCCTGACTGTAGACTGATGAATTTCTAAAGTCTTTAAAATCATTTTGTAACCATGTCCTGCTTTATGTAAATCAACTTTTTTTGATTGTAGATCCTCTGAAAGCTTTTTTTTTTTGAGGAATAACTCGCATACACATATCCTTCTTGTGCAGAGCAAACTCAAGTTAAAGTTTTTTATCAGGCAAATTAGCTCTAGACCTCACTTCCAAACTAGCAAGACCCCAGGTATGCTAACTCATATTCATTACAGATTAAGATTGATCAATTTGGGAGCTGCCACAAAGTCAAGAAATGATTCATGAAAATGATATGTTAATACAACAATCTTGTCAAAATTAGTAAACCTAAACCTTAAAGGGGACATATTCTGCAAAACTCTAGTTTTATGTGCTTTTCCATTTCTACTTGGGTCTCAACTGCCCCTTTAAACACTCCAACCACAAAAAAAAAATCCATCCATGGCATAAGGAATCATATGCTTCTATAAGCCATTTGGATGGATGTCATAATAAAAAACAACATAGAACCACCCTGGCACCACTCCCACCCGTAAACCCCCACCAGAGCCGCACCAACTAGATCAGTTAAACAAGTTTCATTTCAGTCTGCTGGTTCAACTCCTCAGACAGTATACAGCAGGATTAGCTAACAGACTTCATCTGATGGAGGAATCTGTAGCTACCGTCTTTGGCAAGTCAGCAGATGAGGGAGATGTAAGTACTTTCAAATGATGAGTTTTGTGCTTTTATTGCAGTTAAACCAGCTTGTTTGAGTTTTGCCATTTAGCACAAGTTAATATTAACCTGTGGTTAACGCTCAGCGTATACATGGGGCATGGCCAGCCACATCTTATTTACATAAAAGTGAGAGAGCCCTTAAATATAAATATGTATACAGTTCTGAAAAACTAAAAATTACGATGTTTTCAATTACAAAATCGAAAACATATATACAGTCTATAAGAAAACCAAGCAGATCTGCTTGAATTTTTGCAGCAGGAGTGGCATAAAGTTATCCAAAAGCAGTGTGTAAGACTGGTGGAGGAGAACATGCCAAGATGCATGAAAAGTGTGATTGCAAACCAGGGTTATTCCACCAAATATTGATTTCTGAACTCTTAAAATTTTATAAATATGAACTTGTTTTCTTTGCATTATTTGAGGACTGAAACCTCTACATCTTTTTTGTTAATTCAGCCATTTCTCGTTTTCTGCAAATAAATGCTCTAAATGACAATATTTTTATTTGGAATTTGGGAGAAATATAGTCTGTAGTTTATAGAATAAGTTCATTTTACTCAAACATAAACCTATAAATAGCAAAATCTAAGAAACCGAATCAGAAACTGAAGTGATCTTTTAATTTTTTCCAGATCTGAGAGAGAGAGAGAGAGAGAGAGAGAGAGAGAGAATGGCCAAACTGAGCAGCAACAGATGAGCTTCTGTCTGTGACTTCACATCTACATGGTGGATCAGATAGGTAGGAGTGTCTAATTGACAGGACAGTGAATGCAGATTTTCATTCCTCTCTCCAATAACTTAATTAAAAAAAAAACAAACATTTTTTTCTATGTCACTACTGATTAATAAATCATTCAAATGTAATGAAAGACTCAAAATCTAGGATGATTCAGTTGTTTCAGGAATATTAATTTGCAGCATGATGTCAGCAGTCCTGATGTTTGGAACATTTTCAGACATGTGCTTTAATGTGCTTTACATTATAAGGTCAGTGCTTGTGTATTAGACCTTGCTTTAATTGTTTATACAAGGCTGTTTAAATTGAGTTTTTTATTCATGAATAATTAAAGCATGTTTCAGCCAGACTCTAATAAAGCTATTACTGTGTAATGGGGGAAGTACTTGGTGTTAGGGTGAAGGGAAGTCCTTGCTGACAGCGTATCCATTAGCTTAAAAGCAGAAGAACTACTTGGCCTAAAACACATAGTGTAAAGAATTAGCACTCAATTAGCATGTTAATTAAATTTAAAAGTACTTCGTTGCTAGGATGGAAGAGAAATTGAAATACTGTCTTCGTGACAAGTGCACTAGCTTTGTCTTTTGTTTTTTTTTATAATATTCACTTCCTTCAGAATACAGGAAAATGTAGTCTACAGAAATATGTAGTGCACATGTATGAAACAAATGAAATTTAAGGGTGTTTTTACACCCTCGACGTGATTTGATTGGACAGGTGTGGATACAGAAATTGCAATCAGGTGCGGTCCTAAATTACCTCTGTATAATGTGATTTGACTATAAAACTGCACATAAATACACACTAGTCCAAAACATAGGATCCTTTTCCTGTATTTACTTTTTTTTCTCCCACCCCACACAGTCCTAGTTTGACCAATAAGCAGAGAGAACATAGTTACATTGTTTGTTGTGATACATTTTTGTGTGCTTGTTTTTTTGCCTTGTGTGAAAACAAACCAAACTGAGGAAAGAACATTCCGGAATCTTACATTTTGTGCAAGGTGCATCACAATGTTCATGGCTATCTTACACCCTGGCATCAGTCTGTTTTCTTGCCTTGCGCCTGCATTGTTTAAATAGCAATGGTGCTTGTGAATATATCTGCTGATGGGTGTGGTGGTCTCGAAATGAGGTCAATTTCTGGCGTATTGCTATCTTGGCAATGGAAAAAACAGGTGTACAACTGACTTAAATGAACCTAGGCACATCCTCAATCCGTGTACACCATTAGCAAACCTCTGGTGCGTGCCTGTTTTCAGCTATGCAAAGTTTTACATCAACGATAAATAATATGAATGAATGTAAATGAGCTGAGAAGCATTGAACAGGTCCGGGTAGCTGCGCCCCTGAAATAGCAATCTACCAAAGTCAGAGTGCCCCTGGCTCTTAAAGGAAACGGTAAGTGACACACTGATTGTTTTATTGCATGTTACGCCCAAAATTAAAAAACCCATGATTAATTAAGAGAATTAGTACATGCCTCTTGCATGTTTTAAGCTTAGCAAGGCATACTTTTCCCGTCGTTATGATAGCAAAGACACACTAACACTGCCCTAAATCAAGATGCACAGTTGATGGCTCGCTTAAAGACTGCTAAAATAGAGCTCTCCAAGTATAATTAAGCCTGAGGCCCCTCCATTAAGTGCAGTTAATCTCACCTACCACCCCATACTGCACACCTCCATCCAGCTAAACATGCTCCTCCCTTTCATTTATCCACTTTAAAGAATTTATTGTAATTGTCCTCTGCTGGAGTAACTAAATGAGTGCTAATGATTATTGCTGTGGTTGTTAACTTAGTTTATCCTGTATTTTAATCCGGATGGGACTTCGCTCCATCGTTTATCATGTCCATTTACTCAGTGCATGCTGTGCACATTCCAATTTGTTACTTCAATAAGTGCTTGTTGCTCTGATAAATACATTTAAAATGCTAATTTCAGTGGTAATTATTTGAATTACTCTGTGTATTGTTGAAATGCAGACCAACCCGTTTACTGATGTCACTTTACCCGGTGCATGCAGTATACCACACCACTGGCCCCATGGTTGAAAAAGCATTCCTAAAGTATCCTCTAGACTGGCCAAAAAAAAAAAAAGAAAATGGCAAAGCTTGGTTGCACAGCTGAATTTAATGCATGACGTCGTCATGTAGCTCGAAATGTGCAAAAGGCATGTACTAATTCTCTTAATCATGGGCGTAAAATGAAATAAACCAATCTCTGACTTTAGTGCATTGATATCTAAACAGTGTGGTGCTTTGCATGTCTCAGCAGACAATAATGACCTAAGTGTTCACGCTGTGAATGTATGTCATCAGTTCTTTTATGGATACAGCAATACTACTTTGTTTTTTATTCTGCTTATTGTTGATGTAAAAGCTGGATTCGCACACTGCACTGCATTTATTTGTGTGTGTTTAATGAGCGGGGGTGTACATGCACTAAGGACTTCCAGTGCACAAGGTGCTCCAGCATGGCTATAATAGGAATGACCGGCTTACTGTTGACTGTTGTCAGGGTTTTAATCAGTCAGTGGCGCACCTGTATTTCCCGCCGCCAAGATAGAAACATGCCAGATGTTTACCTGAACACATTTCACTTCCAGACCATTTTTTTAACAGCACGGGCACAAGGTGTGAAAATAGACTGTTGAAATGGTATGTTCTCCTCTACAAAGAATTACCCAACCAGTGGATTAAATGTGAAGTGGTGCCCTGTAGATGCCCTCACAGTTGAATAAACTGTGTTTGTTGGTACAAGACAAAGTAAATTGTTGTCAATGACGGCACAAAGTTTAAAAAAACTCATTCACTTTAAACTTCGAACTATTCAATCCATTTGTGTTTTCAGTTTCAGCCACAGCCCCTCTATAGTGTACAGGGCCCATATCACGTACCATGAAAAATAATGTGTTGCATTACTTCAAACAGTATATTTTTTTTCACTGTGCACTTAATATAAGATTTTGTGTATATTTTGTCTTTTTGACTATTATGACTATAATATTACTAATAATACTATGATGTTCTGTGTTTTCTTCATGTAGTTAACAGTTAATTTCGTATTGCACATCTCTGTTCTCTTCCTGCCCTTCTTGCTGCCTCTCTTCCATCATTCGTCCTTCTCCTCTTGCTCTTTATATCCCACCTGTCAACTCTTCTGCCCTTTTACAATGGCCCCCCATTGCTCATCCTATCCCTCACTGTTGGTCGCTACTCATCCCCCTCCATTCATCCCTTTCCATTTCCATTTCCATCCTGCCCTTCGATCATCCCAACCCCACCATCCATCATCCCAACCTCACCTTCCACCATTCCAATCACGCTATTCATCATACCAAACCCTTTCTTTCTCACCCAAATCCATTTCCTATATCATCCAGACCCATCCCCTTTCATCCCAGCCTGTCCTCCGTCATCCCACCCCTTCCTCAAAAACTAAATTGTACCTGCCAAATGTTACAGTGATGTGAAAATGTTTCCCAGCCTAAAGATTTCCTTTTTTATCATATGTTATCATACCATTTTTCAGATTAACAAACACATTTCACAGACAAATACAACCTGAGTACATTGATAAAGCAGTTGTTAAAATTATAATTTTATTTACTAAAGGAAAAAATCTATTCAAACCAACCTAAATAGCCCTACGTGAAAAAAGTGTTTGCCCCAAAACCTAATAACTTAGTTGTGCCATCCTTGGTCTTTTTTTTTTAGCAGGAAGAATCTGTTTAAGATCATGTCACAGCATTTCAATCAGACTTTGACTATAGACCACTCCAAAACCTTAATTTTGTTTTAGCTATTCTGAGGTGGAATTTCTGGTGTATGTCAGGTCATTGTCCTGCTTTAGAACCTAAGTACACCTGAGCTTAAAGTCATGATGTCATGCTTTTGTCCTGTTTTGTCTCTTCTGTTTCTCATAGCTCTGTTTCTGCTTCTAGCACATGGCTCTGTTACAGTTTCTGTCCTGGCCCCACCCTAGCCCCGCCTATTGAGTGTTCCCACCTGTGTTATTTGTTACCCAGCCCTCTCGTTAAGTTCCCCAGGTGTCTCTCCTCTGTCTCTGTGTATATGTAGCCCAGTGTTTCCTGCAGCCTTTTTTAGGTCTTTTGTTTGTGTTTAAGTGAATGAGTTAGCTGTGTGTTAGTGTCCCTGCTACTCTCAGTGTAAGTTTATTACCCAAACCTTCACAGATGATATCCTCCTTTAGGATTTTCTGGTAAAGAGCTGACTTCTTCTTCTGAAATGATGAGTTAGTTTTATGCCAGATGCAATGAGACACACACACCATCTATTTTTCACTCAGTCTCTTTCTTATTATTGAATCATTAACACTGACCTTAACTGAGGCAAGTAAACCTGCAGTTCTTTCAAGACTGATAGATGATCAATGACTTTGCTTGATCATCTGTTCTTGAATTTCTTCAGATTTGGGCATAATGTGATGTTTTTTTGAGATCTTTTAGCTGCTTCATGTTGTCAGACAGGTTCTATTTAAGTGTTTTCTTGATTCTACAGGTCTGGTAGTAATCAGTAAAATTAGTCAAATTTAACTCCGCCTTCTAAGAAAAATGGTATGGGAGCAATTAATTTTTCACATAACCAGGTTAGTTAAGATTGCTTTTTTCCTTTAATAAATTAAACCATCATTCAAAGCCTGTTTTTTGTATTTACTCAGGTTATCTTTGTCTTATATTAAAGTGTGTTTGTTAATCAGATAAAAAATGTATGACAAAAAAAAAAAAATATATATATATACTTTTTCACAGCACTGTACATCCAACCCACATCAAGCCCTGTCATCTGACACAACTTCTTGTCAACTAATTGGTCTGTTCATCCTAGCCTTAAATTTGCTTGCTTAAACTAACATTTCAGGTTATCTACCTTGTAGCTACAGTCTTTATTATACTCAGTTAAGCAGCCTAAGGGCTGATGTAGGACAGTATAGACCAGTATTAGACCATTATACAGTACATGGCATGGATTGGCCAAGTTGGGTCACAATCTGAAATGTTTTATGAAGTTTTCCCACCCAACCAAAACCTTGACTCGTGTTTTGTTTAGAATTTATTTTAAATTTTATCCCATTTTTGCTCCAATTTGGGACTCTTCCAACCTTTACCAAAGGTCTTAACACAAGGAGGGTGAAGAATAGCACATGCCTCCTCCAATACATGTGAAGTCAGCCTTACTGAGCATTACTAGGTTGCCAGCGCTCTCAGAAGAAAACACATCAACCCAGTTTACCAATGCCTGTGCTGACCAACATCACCCTGAGCGTGATGGGGGAGAGAAATATAGCTATCTTCCCTCCCAGTGAGAACAAGGCCAATTGTTCAATTGCTCTGTTCAATGGACTCTGCTAGGCTGCTGATGGAAAGCAGCATGAACCAGGTCTCAAGCTGGTATTACTGAGAAAAAAAAATGGTGACAGAGCCATAGTCCACCAGACCACCGAATACTGGTTCTTGTACCAGTTCCATTTGGGCTTATAAAAACTGTGGTACTTTTCAGCGAACCAGCCCACGTTTCCAATGGTTTTAGTAGAACCATCAAAACATCACATCATACGTCATCAACAGAGGCATCATCAAGAGAGTTTGTGCTAAAGAACCAAGTAAGCTTTTGGTTCTAGAACCTACTTTGTTGGTAGAAACGCATCGAACCGGTTCAAAATGAGATTCGCAAACCAGAATGGTGCCAGTTCCGCAACAGTGGAAAGGCGCTACTAGATCCCCCACCATCCTGACTCTTCCTTTGACCTCAGTTCTATCTCCATCTCCAGCTCCACTTACCAGTGGGGGATCAAATCTAATGAGGGTTAGCACAAGTAATGACATCATAGAAAGGTTAATGTTAGAGACCAGTAGTAGAGTATAAGAGTGTGTGCAGTCTGAACAAATGAACCGTTCACACCGACCTTGCTCTGTTCTCCCACACAGTTGATACGAGCCACCAGCGTTGTTCAATAAATCAATGGCCATATTGCCAAGGAATACTAAATGCCAGTGCGCCATGTCAACAGAAGCCACCCTGAGGGTAACAAGGTCAACCTAAGTCTGATGTTCCACTCAGCAGGGCTTGCAGTTGTGCACACTCTCTTTTCCCATCAATTCTCTACCCAACAGGAAGCTCTTCTTCCAGGCTGATGCTGAGAAAAAGCAATACATCCCTGAGAGCTGGTCCACAACTCAAAAAATCACTGCAAAATACATGAATCAAAACGTGTTCTTTGGAGTGAATCTTTGTTAATGGGATTTGCTAGTAAAAAGCATTGCTATGCTGTGTGATAGCAACACATCCTGCATTTATTTACCTATTTACAGTTGCTTCAGTATTAAACTAGACCTAATACTAGACTAGATTAAACTAGATAGTGATTAATATTTATGCTTCTCTAGAATGGTATATTTCACATAAAAGTAGATTAAAATAATATCTGGTTAATTAATGCCTAATAACCTGTTAAACATACTAGAATGTATGCAATGGCTTTTTGCCAGACAATGACTTGCTACTTTCTTGCTAATGCAATTAAGAGTTTCCACCTTAAATGGCCATGCACTTAAGGTTGCACCCTTTGTTAGCTCGTTCTGCTGTGTGTGCATACATCTTTAACTGAAGCAATTAGTAGCAATAATGAAGTGTTGTTAGTCATGTTTGTTAGCATCATTAGAGTTGCATTTAGCATCGGCACTGTCACATTAGCATCACTACTACCCTGGCAGCTGGCTTTGCTCAGCAATACTACTACAGCATTAGCATCGCTATTGCAGCATTAGCCTTACCCAGCATTGCTACCCTGATGTTGGCTGCTAAGCCATATTCACATCTTCCTTCACATCTAAAACTAGCAAATATGTTGTCTCCTGTAAATGTTAAGACTCTGAGAGCAAGACTTGAGCCCTATGACAGACAGTTTTATATGAAATGGTACATGAGAAATATTAGATGTCAGATTTTATTAGCAACTTTTTTTTTTTTTAAATAAAGAGTATCGCTATTGTTGAATTATCACTGATGATTCTGTGCATTCGATTTTTTTCCATGTCATGTTTGGTACATTACTTTGAATATTATGTGAAAATAAAATATTTTATGTTTTGTTGTGTGTAAAAGTTCATTTTTAAAAGTAATATTTAGTGGTGTCAATCGATTAAAAAATGTAATCAGAATAATCACAACAATATTCTGTGATTAATTGCGATTAATCACACTTGTTCTTAAGATGTCTTTTTTACTTTATTGCAGACATCCCAAGTTGCAAAAGTTGATTTCAGGGAGGTCAACCCCCTGGCTAACCCCTCCCCTTGCTCACACACCTAAGGATAACAAAACTTTACTTTGACATTATTAATTTTCATTTTTTTTTAATTAAATTTTGAAATTAGTTTTATCTTTTTCCTTTTTAGAAGGCCCTGCCTCTGCTTTCCTTTTTTTTTTGGGGGGGGGGGCTTTATTTTTCTTTATTTGACGAAAATTGACAGTTACAATATCACAAAAAATTGCACAACCTCAAAAACATTTCATATCATATTACAATAATTATTAACATTGCATCCGCCATGATCTGCTTTCTGTCACTCACTGAACAATTCCCTTCCCAGAATTATCCCGGCTGTCCATGAGACATCGACCTAAAACCGAGGGATCGATTGCCATGAGGTCGGTTGCTGTAGTTCTGTGGTTGAACCATAAGTTCTGTTGTACTTGCGTCGCTCTCTGGTTCCTCCTCCAACCGTAGGTAACTCTTACAACCCAAACTAAAATTCTTAGATTTCATTAATTCTGGATCTGGTTACCTCAAATCTCTATTGTGGCCCCTTTTTTTCTTTTTTTTAGAATTCTGTTGTTCCCTTAATTATTACACTTTATTTCCATTACTACAGGTTTCCTCAAGGCAAGACCCCAGCAGAGAAAAAGATTTGTACAGAACGTGGTTAATAAGTCCAGTTAATACACGGTGGATAACTCCTACAGAGCGTTTTTGATTCACACCCTGAAGCCTTCAATTCATTCTCTCATGGCTCTGGTCACAGAAAGGCCACTCACTTTTGATTGAGTCCCCAGAGAAGGAAAAGTAGGAGGCTGAGGTGTGAACTGGAAACTGTGTGACTCATGAACAGCAGATGATTCTGTTGGCACCTGTATGAATGGACTTATATATAAAGTAGAACTGCATTATATTATAGTATTGTTGCTATATCTTTTTAATACACTGTCTGGCCAAAAAGGAAAATGTCACCACATGTAAGTAAGAGCCTTCAATTGGATAATGACTGCAAAGATGATTATGTTTCAGCTGGCAGCAAGTTATTTAACCCTAACTGATGCAATGAGTAGCTTCTCATTTATTAAACAACCATGTGCAAAGACTCATCCTGTGATCGTGGAAAATATGTTAATCTGTTTCCGAAGGGTCAAATTATTGGCATGCATCCAGAAGAGAAAACATTTAGCTGAGATTTAGCTGAAACTACTAAAATCAGGATTATTAAAAAGTGACAAAGGACAGTGGTGAAACATCATCTTTGATTAATGAATGCGGTAAAAAAAAGCAGGTTTGGTGAAATCAAATGGTAGAAAAATAATACTAGAAGGATATGTTTTTTATCATTTTATTTAATTTTTTTAAATTTACAATACCTCTGATAAATTTGAAGTCCGACTCCACCTTTTTTTTTAACTGCTGCTGATGCAGCAATGGCGAGTAGCATCAGAGCAAACTCGCAGAACAGCGCAGCAACTCGGTTCTAATACGCCAGCTCACAGATGTCTTATGCTGACCGACATCACCCTTTAAAGTGGTGAGGGGAAAGAGTGACATCTACCCACCCAGAGGGAGCAAGGCAAATTGTGCTCTCTTAGGGCTGCAGTAGCCAATGGCCAGCTACATGAACAGGATTCAAACCAGTGATCTCCTGATTATAGTGGCAGCGCTTAGCAAGCAAACATATCAACTTAAGGATATATTTAATAGTGAAAGTAGGAGCATTTACACACAATGTGAATGAATAACATTGGAATGGATTGATGGGTGCATCATTCCTAGTTCCTACTGTACAAGCCTATGGGGGGCAATGATATGTTATATGGTTGATGCTGCAGTTGGTCTGCAGGCCTAGGTTCAGCAACAGTATGTGCTGAAAGAATGAGGTCAGCTGACTACCTGAATATACTGAATATAGACCAGGTTATTCCATCAATGTATTTTTTCTTCCCAGATGACACAGACATAATTTAAGATATTCAGTGCCAGGATTCACTGTGAAAGAGTGATTCAGGGAGCATGAGATCATCATTTTCACACATGAATTGAGAGAGTTCACCACAGAGTCCAGACTTTAACCTCACTGAGAATCTTTGAGATGTGCTGGATGGAGAAGCTTTGTGCAGTGGTCAGACTCTACCATCATCAATGCTGCTGCAAGATCTTGGTGAAAAAATTAATGCAACACTGAATTGAAATAAATCTTGCAACTTTGCAGAAGCTTACTGAAACAATGCCACAGTGAATGTGTGCTGCAATCAAAGCTAAAGGAAGTGTATAGTTAAATTACAGCGCACATAAGCTAAATTTAAATGTTTAGGAGCAGTTTTTTTAGACAGGGATTAAGCTTAGTCTTGGACTACGCAACATTCTGAATAGAGAAAAAAATCTTTTATAGCTTAATCCCAGCACCAGGTGTAAAAACACACTGTTTGCAAGGAGAAAGATAGCAATAAGCATCATGAATTACCTTGTGCAGGGTGTAAGAAAGGGCCCAGTATGTCTCAAATATCTAACTATATCTAAGATTTTTTTAAAGCTTCGTTTTAGTTACCAAAAAAAGCCTTAAAATTCAGCTTATGAGCCTCATTAAGTGCTGTTACAACAAGTTTATGAAGTAGTTTGTCAGTCACCACCTGTGTTAGCTGGTTAGCATTGTTAGTTGCTACTGATCAGCCTTTCATGCAGTTCCCTGAAAAATGTCTACTCGAAGCAACAAATAGCTAAATGCAGATCTAAATGAAGCACATTTTAGCAACTGAATGTAACAAAAAGTTGTCAAGAAATGAGAAAACAAGTTTGATTTATTGAAAGGCTTTGAATGGAAATAAAAGTAAAATAAGCTTTAATATAAAGAAGGAAGAAATCCTAATGTTTCTTTTTTTATTTTATATTGTAAATCATAAAGGTTTCGGTTCTAAGACAACTATAGTTTGGTTCATGGAGCCTGTATATCATAGACATGTACAGATTCTACACATTCTACAGATTCTACACATTCATACACCTTTTACAAGGAAAAATTCAAGCACTTTTCAAGCACTTTCAAGGCCCATTTTTAAGTTTTCCAGCACCTTTCAGCTGTGGTAAATTAATGATAATGGTGATATTTCAAGTAAAGCAAAGCCTTTTTTATTTTACGCTCTGAAATTTTCTCTATAAGCGAAATTATTTAGTCAGATATTTATTTGTAGTAAAGTAAATGAAGTTACAATTTCAAGCATTTTTTTAATATTCCAGAACTTTCCAGACCTGGAAAACAGAACGTTTAAATTCAAGCATTTTCCAGGATTTCAAGCACCCGTTGGAACCCTGATTTTGACATCCTTTTTGCAAATGTTGATTTTAGTGCTTTTTAATTTTAATGTGTTTTAATTACAAAATTACAAAATATGAGATATGAGTATTTACCTCCCTAAAGTCTACCATTTAATAGACATGTATAATTCTCTCTTTTGACTCCGCTGACAGATTCCTATGAGGTGAGGTCTCTCCAACAGTCCAAACACCCGGTGGCTCACTTGTCAGATAGAATCTGCGCAAAATGAAAAGCCTGAAAGCCTGCTGTGGGCTGTTTAGGAAATTGTTTAGGCAGTGGTGCTGTATAAAATGTGTATATTTCTCCCCTTCACAAACCATTTTAGTAAAATTGGTTCTTTGACATGCACTAGGACCATTTTTAAAGTGTTTACAAAAAAATAAAAAATAAAACATTTATCAGAAGCATTCAGTCATGAAGAAGACCATATATCCAGACCAACAAAGACAATATAAACCTCGTACCCTTTGCCACTATGTGACATTTCTTTTATGAAGAATGGACCAATAAAAGAAAATACAGCAAGCATCCCTGTGTCCAAGGGATTGTGTTTGTGTTAGCATTCTTCCTTCACATGTAGTGCTGCTCACTATTACATTATAGTACAATAAAGAAGCTAGTACAATAAACCAATAAACAATTAGGCCCTGTCTACTCATATCCAGATCATTTATTAAATAATATTTCCCTCCAACCTTCAATTTCTGTCAAACAATGGCGAAAACAGTATGTACATGGGTATGCTAACCCTGTATGAGACCCCAGTACCTCATAAATAAAGACATCAAAGAGGATTAATCCCAAATTACACACACTGATTTCACTACTTTCTAAAAATGTGTGTACTTACGTCAAACGTACAGCCTCTAAAAGAGGATCCGGCTCAGTTTTACTGAACGCGAGCGACCGGTGGAGCAATGGAGACTTCAGAAGGGGAAACTCAGAGCTCAGTAGCTCATTCACTCATAGTAAAAACAAAGAAACGAAAGAGTCCGTGCTAAAGCCGGGATTAATAGCTGATTGGCGGTTGAACGATGGAAAGAACTATGTGACTTGAAAGGGCATCTCTCTCTGACTGAACATAACCTGGAGTCGGATTCATCCGCTCTGAAAGGAGAACGCATCACACCCGCCCAGTTTAAAATAATTCTTCCGCATGCTTGGTGCAATTACCCATTTTCACCAGAGGGGGCCCTTAATCCCCCAAATCCCAAAACTTACGAACATCAGCTTTAAAATCTGAAGATTTTACCTAAAATGATCATTTTGTTTGTATTATGTTCATAGTTTTGCAGAAACACTGCATAAACAATTAAGTAAAGTCAACTTTACAGATTGAGCATGCCTAATAAAATACAGTATTTTAAGAGTGTTTATGACCCCACTTGACCCCACTTAAAAAGACTGTTTATTTTAAGTTTGTGAAGCATCTGTGTAGTTTAAATAGTTTTTTAGAGACACAGTGCTGCAGTAAATTATGTTTACAAAACATTTAAAATTGTTTCTTGGAAGTAGACAAGTACTAAACAATTAAACTCTGTAAACTGGTAGCCAGCCGTACTATGGGTATAGCTAACTAGCTTGAAAATACACAGTACCTGTTGCTTAAATTTTAGGGCAACTAGCTATTTAGCTAGCTAGCTGAAAATGTAGATTTTCAAATAGTTCAGTGGTTCATTTGTCCAACCAGCTTGCTGGCTAGTCACCTGATAAATTTAGCTCTAAGGCCAGTCGCCGGCATCGCTAACAGTGCTAGCCCAACACCCCAAGCCAGCTTGCTGCCACCATAGTGCTGCTAGCCCAACACTCCAAGCCCGGACTCCGACACCGCCAATGCCACTAGCCCGACACTCCAAGTCCAGTCACCACCACTGCTATCCACTCGCTGGAAACTCCAAGCCTGTTAATGCCACTAGCCTGACTCTCTATGCCCAGTCACCGACACTGCTAGCCACTAGCCGGAAACTCCAAGCCCAGTCACCACCACTGCTAGCCACTCGCTGGAAACTCCAAGCCTGTTAATGCCACTAGCCTGACACTCCAAGCCCAGTCACTACCACTGCTAGCCACTAGCCGGAAACTCCAAGCCTGTTAATGCCACTAGCTTGACTCTCTATCCCCAGTCACCGACACTGCTAGCCACTAGCCGGAAACTCCAAGCCCAGTCACCACCACTGCTAGCCACTAGCCTGACACTCCAAGCCTGTTAATGCCACTAGCCTGACACTCCAAGCCCAGTCACAGACACTGCTAGACATTAACCGGAAACTCCAAGCCTGTTAACATCACTAGCCCGACACTCCAAGCCTAGTCACCACCACTGCTAGCCACTAGCCGGAAACTCCAAGCCTGTTAATGCCACTAGCCCGACACTCCAAGCCTAGTCACCACCACTGCTAGCCACTAGCTGAAAACTCCAAGCCTGTTAATGCCACTAGCCCAACACTCCAAGCCCAGTCACCACCACTGCTAGCCACTAGCCAGAAACTCCAAGCCTGTTAATGCCACTAGCCCGACACTCCAAGCCCAGTCACAGACACTGCTAGACATTAACCGGAAACTCCAAGCCTGTTAACGTCACTAGCCCGACACTCCAAGCCTAGTCACCACCACTGCTAGCCACTAGCCGGAAACTCCATGCCTGTTAATGCCACTAGCCTGACACTCCAAGCCTAGTCACCACCACTGCTAGCCACTAGCCAGAAACTCCAAGCCTGTTAATGCCACTAGCCCGACACTCCAAGCCCAGTCACAGACACTGCTAGACATTAACCGGAAACTCCAAGCCTGTTAACGTCACTAGCCCGACACTCCAAGCCTAGTCACCCCCACTTCTAGCCACTAGCCTGACACTCCAAGCCTAGTCACCACCACTGCTAGCCACTAGCCGGAAACTCCAAGCCTGTTGATGCCACTAGCCCGACACTCCAAGCCCAGTCACAGACACTGCTAGACACTAGCCTGACACTCCAAGCCTGTTAATGCCACTAGCCTGACACTCCAAGCCCAGTCACCACCACTGTTAGCCACTAGACTGACACTCCAAGCCTGTTAATGCCACTAGCCCGACACTCCAAGCCCAGTCACAGACACTGCTAGACATTAACCGGAAACTCCAAGCCTGTTAACGTCACTAGCCCGACACTCCAAGCCTAGTCACCACCACTGCTAGCCACTAGCCGGAAACTCCAAGCCTGTTAATGCCACTAGCCCGACACTCCAAGCCCAGTCACAGACACTGCTAGACATTAACCGGAAACTCCAAGCCTGTTAACGTCACTAGCCCGACACTCCAAGCCTAGTCACCCCCACTTCTAGCCACTTGCCTGACACTCCAAGCCTGTTAATGCCACTAGCCTGACACTCCAAGCCCAGTCACCACCACTGTTAGCCACTAGCCTGACACTCCAAGCCTGTTAATGCCACTAGCCCGACACTCCAAGCCCAGTCACAGACACTGCTAGACATTAACCGGAAACTCAAAGCCTGTTAACGTCACTAGCCCGACACTCCAAGCCTAGTCACCACCACTACTAGCCACTAGCCGGAAACTCCAAGCCTGTTAATGCCACTAGCCCGACACTCCAAGCCCAGTCACAGACACTGCTAGACATTAACCGGAAATTCCAAGCCTGTTAACGTCACTAGCCCGACACTCCAAGCCTAGTCACCCCCACTTCTAGCCACTAGCCTGACACTCCAAACCTGTTAATGCCACTAGCCTGACACTCCAAGCCCAGTCACCACCACTGTTAGCCACTAGCCTGACACTCCAAGCCTGTTAATGCCACTAGCCCGACACTCCAAGCCCAGTCACAGACACTGCTAGACATTAACCGGAAACTCCAAGCCTGTTAACGTCACTAGCCCGACACTCCAAGCCTAGTCACCACCACTGCTAGCCACTAGCCACTAGCCCGACACTCCAAGCCCAGTCACAGACACTGCTAGACATTAACCGGAAACTCCAAGCCTGTTAACGTCACTAGCCCGACACTCCAAGCCTAGTCACCCCCACTTCTAGCCACTAGCCTGACACTCCAAACCTGTTAATGCCACTAGCCTGACACTCCAAGCCCAGTCACCACCACTGTTAGCCACTAGCCTGACACTCCAAGCCTGTTAATGCCACTAGCCCGACACTCCAAGCCCAGTCACAGACACTGCTAGACATTAACCGGAAACTCAAAGCCTGTTAACGTCACTAGCCCGACACTCCGAGCCTAGTCACCACCACTGCTAGCCACTAGCCGGAAACTCCAAGCCTGTTAATGCCACTAGCCCGACACTCCAAGCCCAGTCACAGACACTGCTAGACATTAACCGGAAACTCCAAGCCTGTTAACGTCACTAGCCCGACACTCCAAGCCTAGTCACCCCCACTAGCCACTAGCCTGACACTCCAAACCTGTTAATGCCACTAGCCTGACACTCCAAGCCCAGTCACCACCACTGTAAGCCACTAGCCTGACACTCCAAGCCTGTTAATGCCACTAGCCTGACACTCCAAGCCCAGTCACCACCACTGCTAGCCACTAGCCGGAAACTCCAAGCCTGTTAATGCCATTAGTTGGAAACTCCTAGCCTGTTAATGCCACTAGCCTGACACTCTAAGCCTGTTAATGCCACTAGCCTGACACTCCAAGCCCAGTCACCACCACTGCTAGCCACTAGCCGGAAACTCCAAGCCTGTTAATGCCATTAGTTGGAAACTCCTAGCCTGTTAATGCCACTAGCCCGACACTCTAAGCCTGTTAATGCCACTAGCCCGACACTCTAAGCCTGTTAATGCCACTAGCCTGACACTCCAAGACCAACCACCACCACTGCTAGCCACTAGCCGGACACTCCAAGCCTGGTAATGCCACTAGCCCGACACTCGAAGCCCAGTCACCACCACTGCTGATGCCACTAGCCTGACAATCTAAGCCCAGTAGCCAGCATCACTAATACCGCTAGCCTGACACTCCAAGCCTGATCACCGTCACTGCTGAAGCAACTAGCCCAACAGTCTAAGCCTGGTCACGGATGTTGCTATTGGCGCTAGCCTAACACTCCAAGCCTGGTCACTAGCATCACTTAAGCTGCTAGCAAAGTGTTCCAAACCCAGTCACTGCCATTGCTAACAGCAAATATTTTTTAAAAGAATTTAATAAATGAAATTGATTTGAAATTATCTAAGGCCTATTTGGGTGTTTATAAATGTTAATAAATATATATACATTATAAGTATATAATGTACTAGAAGCTACTATAGATTTTTTATATGTTTTATGTCAATAGTAGTTGTAGTCATAGATATAACATATGTATTTTAGGGAGTAAAAATCACTCAAAAGATTCACCCAGAAACATGCATGAGGTGTGATGTCAGTGTATTCATAAAGCTGGTTTCCAGAAAACTCTAAAAACAGTTCTTACAAATTTCCATCTTAGAGAGTTTACAACTTGTGTTTTATTTCTTAATATCCAGATACACGTGAAAGAAGCCTCAAACCTCATTTCATGAGGCTCATTGGTGTCTGTTGTTTTATTACTCAAACCGTATTTATCTGTATTTATCTTACACCGATGCAGGCACTTAGCTGTGTCCTTTATGATTTTGAAGCCAAGCAGATGGAAATGGGGGTGGAGTAATGGGGCATGAGGTCAGAGTAAACACAGCTCTAGTCCTTATATTATCACCATGCAACACTTAAAGATTAAAGGTTGTAGCCTGAAGAAACAGGATGTTTTTTTTAAATGCAGACATTTTTTGTGACATCACATAAACAATAAATTTAAAGTAGATTAGGACAATTCAGAATGAGACCAGAAAATTGTGCTTTAAATGAAACAAAATGGAAAATAATGTGAAATTCTTTTGTCATATAAAGAGCACTGTTGGAGGTACTTGTATAAAAGGGAAATCATACCAATATCATTGTATTAATTAGAAAAAGAAGACATAGAAGAAGATAGTTTTTCACCTGTCTGTGATAACAGGAATTTGGAACTGTTTTTTGTTATATCAAAATAAAAATAAAAAACATAATTTTGTCATTTAAGGTCATATCCTCAAAGGCTTGTCTACAGTACTTCAGTAAAGGGACATGTGTGTGCTCTAATTCCTTTGCAGCTGTTTTTTTTTTCTTTAATTGTAGGGATGGGGGTGTAGTGTTATGTCTACAGTGCTGCTTGGTTAGATTGCATAATTGTAATGTAATTATTAATTTAACAATATTACTATTTTTTAAATATTAAGCTAAACATGTGTGAGAATTCAGTGACATTAAACCCCTTTAAACTGATTTTTTTTTACAAGGGACAGAGGACACTTGTTGCATGTAAAAATATTAAATTGTCTTAATACTTCTCTTTTTTACATAAAATGTAAAGCATAAGGTCGCTATCCAATAGAAAACATCTCCAAACATTCTCCAAAACAGCAACTTTACAGGAGAGAGAAAAAAAAACTTCTAAACGTAAGTTTATTTTTAAAGTCATTTTGAAATATTTTTATTGGTCTGTTCATCAAGAATGTTTGGCCTAGTGTATGTCTGTTCAGTTTTTCTGTTCAAATTATGTAGTAACCTAAAAATCGACAAAAATGAGGATACTTGTTTTTAATTAGACAGCAACGATAAGCTGTTTACTCTGCCCTGGTAAACTCTCACAGCAGTTTCAGTAAAATAATTTAAGCAAATCGAGAATTTTTTATTATTATTTGTTTTTGTATGTGTACAGCTCTAGTTTAACCAACTGTGTTTTCAAACATCAAATCTCGATTCTCGCTGAAATCTTCACTAAAATTCTCCACCCTGTCCTGCAGCTTTCCTTCAGAGGGTGGGCGCACGCATGATAGGAAATGTGAAAACGTGGAAATAAAAAGTGATTGAGCTGAGAAAATATGATTTATGAGTAATGTAAATTCGTATGAACTCCATAACGGCTTCCATTATTGGTGTTGCTATACACCTGAATATATTAGACCTGTGTGAATGTATAATGACTTTTTAAAAATGTATTTAAAGGTGTTTGACCAGTGGTTGTATGGTCCCAACTTATATGAGGGTCTTGGTTCTTCCCAAGGTTTCTTTATCCTCCAGCGCTGAGGGAGTTTTCCCTTGCCTCTGCGCTCGCTGGGGGGGGGTTTGTATTCTGTATACTTTATGTTTAATGTTTTGCCTGATTCTCCGCCATGTGATCACTCTTCTGTAAAACTGCTTCGTGACTAAATCAGTTGTAAAAAGCGCTATACAAATTTGATTTGATTTTTTTTTTTTTTTTTTTTTGGAGAGCCAAAAGGAAAAATATTTATAAATATTTATATAAAAAATCATTTTTTTTTTCAAACACTGAATGGAAACAAAGTTGGTACTTAAAGTTTAAGCCTTAAGAAAGCACATTAAACACGCGTACCTGACCACTCCGTACATCACCAGGATGTTGCCCAGAAGTCCCACCACGCAGATGACGGAGTAGAGCGCGGTGATGGAGATGGCGATAATGATCCCGGCGGGGCTCTTTGCGGGACCGGGCTCGGTGTAGTTGCGGCCGTCGGGGACGAAGCCCATCACGTCGTCGGGAAACGTGACATTGAACGGGATGACGGAGTACAGGTCGGGCAGGTCTGCGGGCAGACCGGGGACCGCGGACGGCTCCATGCTCCGCGGTGGTCGCTGTTCTTTTCCGCCGCGGTGCTGAAAAGTTGCGCGCTCGCCGGGCGGGACTCTGACAGTTCCGACTGCTTTAAATTCTCCTCAGATTACATTAAAACAACAGAGAACTAATCCAGTCTTCAGAAAACACGATCCAGATACAGACCAAAAAAAATAACAGTAATACAGCAACAGAGAGAAGAACCTCTACAACACGGAGGAGGAGCTGATGCTGGAGAGAGTAGTGGGAGAGCATCTGCTCCTACAGCTCTCACTCCCCTATCAGAGAGAGAGAGAGAGAGAGAGAGAGAGAGAGAGAGAGAGAGAGAGAGAGAGAGACTGGCATGCGTGGTTGGACAGCGCACGAATCCAATTAGCGCAATGAAATATATATATATATATAATATATATATATATATATATATATATATATATATATATATATATATATATATATATATATATATATATATATAATATATATATATATATTAGGCGCAAAAGACTTTGCGCTACCGATCGTGTAAAAAATAAAAAATAAAAATATTCAGCGCGAGGCACAGAAAATATATTATTATTGAACACATCAACACATCAGAAAACCAACGTATTCGAAATGTAAGGACTATACATAACCAATTTTGAATATAATTGTAAAGTTCATACAAAAAACTGAATCACTTTTTTTTTTGCTTGAGAATAACATTTTATTCAAGTGCAGTACTTAAACACGTGGACAAAATTGTTCATACCCATCTGTTAATGAAATAAAAACCCACAATGGTCACAGAAATAACTTAAATCTGACAAAAGTATTAATAAATAAATAAAAATGAACAAATAAAAGTCAGACATCAAGTTTCAACCATTCTAACATCAGTCTAACAGGTAAAAGGAGAATCTGAGGGTCAAACCTTCAGGTGGGCATCCAGGTTGGCAGTCACTATCTCGGAGGAAGGCAGGAAAATGGAATTAGTTTTGACTGGATTTATGAAAAACAGAGAATATGCAACATTATCAGAGTGTGGCTATATAAGATAACAGCCTAACTAAAGGTAGAGAGCTAGAAGGTAACATAGACACAGAGGCACCCAAAAACACTGGCATCCATATTATAACATAAAAAACGTTCCCACTTTCTTTCTTCTCTCAGATTTGTTTCAGATTTAATGTTTGGAAAATAAGCAAATGGTTCACACCTGTATTATTGGTGAAGAATGGTGCATCCCATCACAGCTGGCATTTCAACGTTGAATAAACTTTGACTTGACATTGCTTAGGTGTTATGGTTGAATCAATGTTGAATCAACTGTTGATTTTAAAAAGTGAATCAACATTGATATAGCATTGTTGTTTCAACGTCATATTTTCAACCTTTAATAAACAATAGCTCACTAAAACTAGAAAATCCTATGGTTTACAAAGTGGTAACAAAAAACTTACATAACTGTAGTAAATCTGAGTATAAAGAAAGTTAACCACCACTCTGCACCAATCTGATTCAACATCTGATCTCAAAAACACTAAAACCGTAAAACTTTTCAAACATTAACATGGTGGTAAATTAAAAAGCAGTTACTGCAAATAGAAGTAAAACACTTTTTCATCCCTCCATCCAACCATTTTTAGAAATTATACGGTGATGAAATGTAAAATGCTTATTCAAAAAGCAGAAGGTTGAGGACATTATGTTGATTCAACGTAAAAATTTCAATGTTAGCACAACCGTTGAACATTAAATGTTAATTCAACGTTAAAATTTCATGGTTAGCACATCCATTGAACATTAAATGTTAATTCAAAGTTGTTTAAACGTTGAAACAACAACATACATTACTTTAGTCATATTTCAACCACATTTCAACATTGAAGGTCGGTTGTGTGCCAGCTGGGATGTCTTTTTACACTAAACAAAAAAATATACTGTAAATGCAAAAACATTTTCTTGAACTCAGAATAATTTTTATAATTTTATTTCTAATTTTTCCCATTTTCTCCCCAAATTACACGGGCAATTACCCAACCCACTCATTAGGACTCCCCCTATCACTAGTAATGCCCCAAAACACCAGGAGGGTGAAGACTAACACATGCTTCCTCCGATACATGTGAAGTCAGACACCACTTCTTTTCGAGCTGCTGCCGATGCAGCATTGCACGAGCAGCCAGCGCGCTCAGAGGAAAGCGCAGCAACTCGGTTCCGATACATCAGCTCACAGACGCCCAGTGCTGCAGGCATCACCGGAGGAGTGATGTGCGGAAAGAGCGCCATCTACCCACCCAGAGGGAGCAAGGCCAATTTAACTTCCTCTGAGTGCTGGCAGCTTGATGGCAAAGCTACATGAGCGGGCGTTTGAACCTGCGACCCCCTGCTCATAGTGGCAGTGCTTTAGACCGCTGGACCACTCGGCGCCCCCAATTGGGTCTAAATCTTTGTTAGTGGGCGCTTCTCCTTTGCTGAGAAAAAACATTCACCAGTCACAGGTGTGGCATATGAAGATGCTGATTAGACACAGTGATTATTACACAGGTGTATCCTGGGCTCACCACAATAAAAGCCCACTCTAAAATGTGCACTAGTACGGATTTAAACCCAATTGTGAACACAATTTGAGAGAAAAAAGGCTTTTTTGTGTACATAGGAAAAGTCTTAGATCTTTAAGTTCAGCTCATGAGCATCGGTGGTGCGTACTCTTGCTAAATGATGAATGAGTGTGCTTTTCTTTAACTTACTTTGAAACAGAAAACTGAAATTTCTGAATTTGAATTTTCTTATTATTGTTATTGTTAACCTGGATAAAACATATCACTAGGTCTGTTGGTTTAATACTGTCACCAGTCAGCCTGGAGGCAGCAGCAGATGTAAATGCAAGTAAAAAACAGGATACAGGATGCCATCTAAACTCTCTTTGAAGGTCAGTTGTCGTTCTACATGCACAAACTCAACAGTTATACTCATATAACACCTTTATTAGATGTGTTTTAAGTATTAGAGGGTTGAATAAAAATCTGCTTTAGGATATATCCAGAAACAAGGTTCCCCATGTTTAAAATGAGGACTTAAGAGCTTTTCTACAGAACACTGACTATTGGTTATTGCATTTTAAGCAATACCTAAGAATGTAAGATTTATTTCAAATGACCACTTCTTAACTTCTTCTTCTTTAAACCTTCTTTAAACCACGTCTTCTCTTTATACCATTAGTGATGCACATGAAAAAAATGAGAATGCAAGAAGAGACAAAAAAAGTTCCTAAAGACTTTCTCAGGGAGTAATAAAATGTTTAAAATTAAATGAGTGATTGTAGAATTTTATAAATGTTTAAAGAATATGAGTAAACTTTGAGGGATTGGTATAAAATCATAATTATTATAGGGCTATAGAGTAAAGGCACCTTTTGTCTTCACCCTTTGTAACATCTTAATTTTTATACCTTTCATTTACTTTTCTTGCATAAAAAATACAGTAAACCTTGTTTTTTAATAATTAAAAAAAACATATCTGGAGATCTTTTTTATCTACACTGCCTCAAGGCAACATTCTTTGACAATGTTATTAAAAAACAAAATATGAAATCCTTTTTTTATATATATTTTGAACAAAAATGATTAAGTATCAAATTAATTGATCTTTGAATGCTAAACATGGCCAGAAAATACAGTATGTGACAGGTCTGTTTAGTTTTTTAAGTTTAAAAAGAAAGCATCTCACTATGAAACAATATTGTGAAGTAATGATTTCATAACATATTCATATCAAACAATAAGCAGCAATTCAAAGCATGAAAAACATAAACATAAAAGAAATGATTCCTGATCGCCCTTAAGAAATATCCTGACCAAGAACAGGACTTTTTAACTCATAGCTTCATCATTAGCCTTTCATTGTCATTATTTATGTATCATGGGTTTGTTGGCCTGAGGCAATACTGCGCAATACTGTTTCGATTCCCGGCCCCGTCTGTTCTCAAACAAACTGTCTATTGGAGAAATGTTCTATTCACTATCCAGACCCCAGATCCCATAATGCAGCAACCAGCCGGCCCTAAGATTGTTTTCCAATCCGCTTTACCTGAATACAAATCATGTTTACCTGTTTTCTCTTGTATAAAAGCCTGGATATCACCTACACTGCAAAGTATTTCAACTGACTTTCAAAGCATAAAAGGTGAGATCCCTGTTTTTGGCTAGATCCTAGTGCCTAGTACTTTGTTTGCTGGATGTTTGAGTTTAATCTGAGTAATTTACAAACAACTTTAAGAATGATGTCATTTTTTTAAAACAATGTAACTTTAAGAATGCCAATTTTGTGCCTGTTTCCAAAAAGCTTTCTAAGTCTCTTAATTTATGCTCTACAGACAACTTTTTACAAACAACTTTAAGCATCACCTAACTTTAAGA
Source organism: Astyanax mexicanus (assembly GCF_023375975.1). Classification (NCBI taxonomy): domain Eukaryota; kingdom Metazoa; phylum Chordata; class Actinopteri; order Characiformes; family Acestrorhamphidae; genus Astyanax; species Astyanax mexicanus. The sequence continues at coordinate 20,842,822 of NC_064410.1, forward strand.
ACTGTGAATTTATGCCTGTTTTTTATATTATACTATAGTTAGTTCTGACTCTGCATGTGCAATGTGATTGGCTGAAAGGCATTCTATGAGTGCCGTTATCAGCCGGTAATGCACTGTAACCAAAGCTCTCCATGTATTACTCTGCCACATATAGGTAATTTAGTAACAATGCAGCGCTTACAAGCCAAACAGCACAGCCACAAACAGAGCAGCAATGGAACTATTTTAACTCGCTGACTGTTTATAACGAAACAGATCATATTTTCTCATCCTGTTTAGCTCTAAATCTTTTAATAAACAGCGATAATGGAACTGCCTGCAGCACAGCAGTGACAATATAACACATTATAGCACGAATCTTGAGTGTATTATTGCTTAATTGTTTCGTATAGTGTCATATCTTCATTGTTGTCCCATAAAAGGATAACGTTATTTTTCATAACTACCCTGCTGTGGTAAAATATCAAGATAATTAACATAATTTTAGAAAATCTACAAGTATACTTGAAACTAAAAGGGTCACCATGAGCAATTAAAAATTGCAGATTCTATGACACGATGGATGGATGCATAAAATAATATAAAAGTGATTAGGCTGATAAGATATGATTTCTATGTAGTCTAAAGTCTTACAAATGTGATAAATAGTCAAAAGAATTAATAATCTTTTGTTTAAAAGTTTTAAGGGCAAAAAGGCACTGTTTTCTAATAATGATTCATGAGCTGAATCCATTTCTGATTATTGATATAACCTGTTAAAACTGCTACATCACTGAATTACTGCAGAACAAACTAAATCATTTCCCATTAAAATAAAAGAATGAATTTGCTTTGCAAATGGAACTGATCATGAATTAAAGATAAAGAAATGAAACAGCATTGATTACACTCATGCAACTCAAAGATAAGTATCAAAAGGGCAGGAAGATCTTGTGCTAACGAGGTTACAAAGCAAACTGAAGAACAGGTGGAAACACAATAAGGGCTAATAAGGGTTGAAAATTATAATACTAGAAAACAAATCACCACAAAGCTGTGTTATGCTAAATGTAATCACTGAGATTATTCTCACTTTTTTTTTTTTACTTTATCTCTTATTTTTACAGTTTGTTCTTATTTTATGTTTATTGGACATAAACATGTACATACCCTGGTAAAATAAATATATACTTAATTGTGCTTAAAACATATTGAGAAATGTCTAAGTATTTTGTAAATATATGACAGATTTAGGGCGGCACGGTGGCGCAGTGGGTAGCACTTCCGCCTCACAACAAGACGGCCTGGGTTCGATTCCCAGCTGGGGCGACCCTGGTCTTTCTGTGTGGAGTTTGCACGTTCTCCCCGTGTCTGCGTGGGTTTCCTCCGGGTTCTCCGGTTTCCTCCCACAGTCCAAAGACGGCACGTTCAGGCTAATTGGAACTTGATTGAAACTGCCCCTTAGGTGTGAGTGTGTGAGTGACTGTGTCTGTCTGCCCTGCGATGGATTGGCGGCCTGTCCAGGGTGTATCCTGCCTTCCGCCCGATGCCTGCTGGGATAGGCTCCAGCCACCCCCCCCCCCCCTTTCACGGATAAAGCGGTTGACAATGAGATGAGATGAGATGACAGATTTAAATATATAACAGATTTAACAGATACTTACTTAAAATATATTAAAAGTGCATTAATATTATGATTTCATCAAATGTTTGAAAGTAAACTCTGATCATTCTTTTTAAAAAGTGTATAGTGTATTTAAAAAAATGACTACTATGAAGTACACTTATAGTTTAATATAATTCAATATAATTCTAAAATACTTAATTCCACATATACTTTTGTACATTTTTTTAGTAAAGTGTGTTAAAAACAACAGTTACAGTAGTTCAATTAAAGTACAACAATGTATCATATAACTATTTAGAAAGTAAATTAAATTACTACTACTAATTAAACAAAATGTAAAGAAAATTTGTAACACGCTAAAAATTGCAGTACAGTATATTAAAATATATATTTTATACCCAACAAAGTATAATGGAAGTGTGCTACTTAAAAAAAGACAGGAACAAGAAGCATATTTGTATTCTAATGTAAATAGATCACATATATTTAACATCAATTCTTAGTACATTCCTAATAAACCTGGTGTATAATAGTGATACAGTTGTAATACTTATTAAATGTATTATAATTTTACTGTAAGATATTTTATATATTTAAAATGTATGTTAAAATGTTACTTTAAAAATGCATTTAAAATAGTTCCATTTTATGAGAGTTACATACACTTAGCACAATTAAAAAAAATACTTTTGTACTTTTTTTTCACAACTAAAGTTTAATAAATAAAAAAAAGTTATATATTATAGCATATTAATGCTTAATATACTTTAATCTTATTTTTTTCACTAGGGTAAATAAACTTTGAATCTAAAAAAACTGAAATTTTAAACTCATTTTTATTTATTTATTTATTTATTTATTTATTTGCCCGGTTTTTAAATAATAAAATGTTCTTTAAATGTTGTGGTGTTACACCCAACTTATCCATGTTTGTTTAATTGTTGTTAGGATTCCAGCATCTGACCATTCAAATAGATTACTCCACAGTGATAATAAACATACGAAATGGTCAATTGGAAGAAAAGGAGAAATTAGCTTGATCCAGTGTTTTAGACACAACACAAGAAGATTGCAGTATTGAGGAATTCCATCTAACTACCCTTCACCACCTTCCACATGAGAGGAGCTGCGTCTGTGGTTGAAGGAGCTAAATCAAAAACATCCCCCCAAATGTTCATACATCTGCTCTTAGGATTTTATGAAGGAGAAGCCAACACCAGAACATCCTGACCAAGAGAAATGACTTGATAAGTGTCATGTGTCAGATGTGCTTGTGAGGTTTCCTGTTACACACACCTGTGTTCATATGCTCCCATTCTCAGATTAGATTAGCTTTTAAAGCTAACACTGCATGCAACAGCCTCACAGCAGCCAATACATCCAACATGTCACAAATACATTATTGATGCTTATATGACAATAATACAGACATGTAATAGTCAAACAATTCCCAGTTGCTAATTTAAATTCACACAAATTGTAGTGATTGTTGGCCCACTACATGAGTTTGATTGATGTAGTAAAACCTATTATTTTTAGGTCGTTATAAAGGTTTGTCAGCACAACGTACAATACACATTTCCTAGAACTTAAATTAGGCCAACTAAAAACATAAAGTGATTTTTTTTTTAAGTTAGTGAGACATAATATTTGGTGTTTTTATACAGCTCTGAATCAGTTCCTCTGATTTTGCTATTTATAGGTATATGTTTGAGTAAAATGAACATTTTTATTTAGTTGTTTTATTCTATAAACTACAGACAATATTTCTCCCAAATTCCAATTAAAAATATTCTCCTTTAGAGCCTTTATTTGCAGAAAATGAGAAATTGCTGAAATAACAAAAAAAGATGCAGAGCTTTCAGACCTCAAATAATGCAAAGAAAACAAGTTCATATTCATAAAGTTTTAAGAGTTCTGAAATCAATATTTGGTGGAATAACCCTGGTTTTTAATCACAGTTTTCATGCATCTTGGCATGTTCTCCTCCACCAGTCTTACACACTGCTTTTGGATAACTTTATGCCTTTACTCCTGGTGCAAAAATTTAAGCAGTTCGGTTTGGTTTGATGGCTTGTGATCATCCATCTTCCTCTTGATTATATTCCAGAGGTTTTTTAATTTGGTAAAATCAAAGAAACTCATCATTTTTAAGTGGTCTCCTATGACACATATAAAAAAATAAATTATCTGAACTAAAGATTTTTTGGCACAAATGATGGTGGTTTTCTTTAAAACGTAAATGTTTGAGTTGCCCTAAGTTAGGAAAAGAAGCATTAAAGCACCAAAATGGTTCTATGAGTTATCATGTTTCTATAAACATCCCTTCCAAATCTGATTTCTGGAAGATCTGGATTGTATCCACATTGTTTTCTGTCATATAAACAGCAAAACAATACATGTAATCTGATCCAAACCACATTTAGAGGTGGTGTGAAATGCGAGTATAATCAAATTTGAACAGATGCATCTCAGTCTCACTGGTCTCAGTCAGCACTGGTGTCTTTTGTGTCGATTTCAACACAACAATGATTATTTTAAATCCAGTGTAAGGGACGATGGAAGTGGCTGAGGGCCATTAGAGTAGCAACCAATACAGATAGGTTTGTTGAGACCAGTGTTGGGAGTAACGGCGTTAAAACTAACTGCATTACTAACGCCGTTACTTTTTTCAGTAACGAGTAATCTAACTAATTACTCTGACTGTAACTATACCCAGCTAACACACGACGTACCAGCAACGTATAAAACAGTAAAAATATATATATATATGCAAGTGGAAAATGCATAGGAGGATTTCAATTATGACCATTTGGGTCATTCTCCATTTGGAGTGGGAAACCATGTCACAAAGTTTGGAGGGCTAATAAAAAGCCTAAAATATTAGCGAAATATGAAAATTTCACAGCTAACCTAAGATTAAAACCACATTTTCCTTATGATTTCTCTGATTTTCCTTTTTTAAATCATATTTCAAAGGCGCTTTACATTTAAAGCGCATTTAATAGCTCGTCACAAAACCAATTTTCAACATTTGAGCAAGAACTATTTTAAAAGGTTTAACTTTTGAGATTTCATAAAATAAATCCAGATTTACTATATGCATGATTAACATTACACTACAATAAAAAAATATATGTAATTTATTTAAAAATTTTGGTCACTGGTGTTTTCAGGACTCTTATATTGTATTTTTTAGCTCTGTTAAACTGATTCCTGGGTCACAGGTCATCAAAGAATAAGAATCTCAAGGCAGGAGAAGGTGAGTCCATACCTGCTCATTTTGTTTTATTAATTTATTGATAATTCTCTCTATCAGTTAGCACATAACTTTTGTGTGTCACTGGTGTTATGTGCTTTAATTGTTAAAGAAAATATATATTTTTTATCAAATATATTGCCATATGTCTTTTATTTCATTGATTTTAAGTAGTTACACATGGTCTCTTGACTGCCAATGAGACAGGCTTTCACAAAATCTTCCATTTCACTAAAGTGTCACTGGTGTCACTAAAAGTATCCCACATGAAATGTTAAAATCATTCATTCTTATATCAGTAGTTAATTGTTTTAATGTTTATTGGACAAAAAAGTATTATTGTTTTTTTTTTTTTATAGTATTGAAGGATGCCTTTAAATATAAATAATTTATTTAGCTTTATTTTTGTTATTTTCAGTGCTTGTGTATAAACATACTTTGGGAACATGTTAAGTTAAATGGAATTTATTTATCACATTCAGCCACATTGTAATTTCAATTAAAAATAAATAAATTGATGACAAAATATATTATTTCGGATGGGATTACACCAGTGACAAATTGACCAAAACTTTGGATTTTATGTTAAAATATAATAAATAAATCTATTCAGAATTAAGCTCTCCATTTTGCCTATTTGGTAAGTGGAGCTGTTAATAGGCATTTTAAGGTTGTTTGTTTCTGGGACAAATTAAATTGTTTTTTTTTTTTTTTTTTTTTTTCAAAAATGGATCCACTTGAATTTCCACTCTAAATGGAGAATGACCATTTGGCCTCTCTGCATCCATATATTTTTAACAATCAGAATAATTATGATGGCAGTATCTAGATTTACATAATATGATTAGAATAAGATTGATTCAAATGTAAATATATATATATATATATATATATATATATATATATATATATATATATATATATATATTTGTGTAGGAAGGATGGACAATCAGGGAGGAAATTAACTATGCACAAAAAAAGCATAACATATTGCAGAGGATTTTTTTGGTCAATCCAAAATTAACATTCACTGTTTTAATTCTCCATGATTTCACTGCTTCAATGCAGCAAAACAGATGGCTGGTGCCAGCAAGCAAAAGGTCACGTCAATGAAAAAGATCAAAAGTGCTGTAATGCTTCATAATAATATCACAATAATATTATTTACTGTGATATTTCTGCAGTTTGTCAAAATGTACCACCTTCTGGACACAGTTCAGTTTAAGACTTCATATCCTTCATATTTAGTACTGGTGTTGATAAATCTGGATTTGTTCCTTTTATCTAAAAAAGAAATACTGATGCAATAAACAATTTACTGCATCTTCATACAGTCACAATAGCAAAGACCATCAAAAACATTATGATGAAACTGGCTCTCATCAGGACCGGCCTAGGAAAGGAAAAGTAAGAGTTACCACTGTTGCACAGGATAAGTCCTTATGTGTTCCTTCATAGTCTGGATGAGATGAGATGAGTAAATCAATAAAAATAAATAGTAAATAAGAGGTGATATTTCAAATATTGTTGCACATATTGTTGTTAAACAGATTATGATACACCTGGTGAATTTAACTATTGCACAGGGGTTGGACAATGAAACTGAAACACCTGTCAACTTAGTGTGGCAGTTTTCATGCCTGAATTGGACCAGCCTGGTGGCCAATCTTCATATAGTTAGCCATCAACATACAGTTTTGCTCAAACTATTGCAATGCACACAACATTATGGGTGAGTATGGGTGGAGTTCAAAAGAGCACAAATTATTGGTGCACGTCTTGCCGGCGCATCTGTAAATAAGACAGCAAGTCTTGGTGATGCATCAAGAGCCATGTTATCCAGGGTAATGCCAGCATACCACCAAGAAGGACGAACCACATCCAACAGGATTAACTGTGGACGCAAGAGGAAGCTATGGTGTTAACCCGGATTGTATCCAAAACATGGAATAAAAAGATGTGTCCAAACTTGACTGGTACTGTACATGTATGCTTAAGAGAAGGCAGAACATGGGGGGAATGACAACACATTAATGGTGAGTGTCAGCAACAGGAAGACACCCCCAGTTCATGAATGGATAGTGCAAAGGGCCAATGGAACAGATGCACTTTGCACTGCCCAAACATAAGGCACATAAAGCACAGATATATTTACAGTATAATAATATTTAACAAAAAACAGTATCTTATCTTATCTTATATTTTTCATTTTTACTGTGAAGATAATGGAGACAATGTCTAGGAGAAAAACAGAAACTAAAAACTGAATAAAATGTAGAACTTATGTCTAAAAAATGAAATACAATCATTATTCCTAATGTAACAATAAGTCATGGACTATGAAATGAGTTAATAAAAAAAACAGTGCCAGTCAAAAGTTTGTATACACCTCTTTTATTCAATGTTTTTTTTCATATATTTTTTTTATTTACATTGTAAATTAATACTGAAGTACCCAGACTATGAAGGAACACATAAGGAATCAAGTAGTTTAACTTAAAAGTGATAAACAAACCATAATACTCTGAAGTAGTGAGGCATTTAGGTGCTCTTATCTGGGGTGCTTATAACTTGCTGTTTCTGATGCTGGCTACTCTGATAAACTTATCCTGTGCAACAGAGGGAACTCTTGGTCTTTCTTTCCTTGGACGGTCCTGATGAGAGCCAGTTTCATCATACATCTTTGTGACTGCACTTGAGGACACTTGTGGATATTTAAGTTCTTGCAATTTTTTGGATTGACTGACCTTCATTTCCTAAAGTATATATTTTTACTTAGTACAAGTAGTTCTTGCCATAATATGGATTAGAACATTACTCAAATAGAGCTATTCACTGTATACCTGTGCACTTTAACACTTTAAGAGGCAAATAAAGAATTACCTCTTGACGAGTTCATTACTGTTAACAGCTGTTAACTGAAAGCCATTCCAGGTGACTGTCCCTCATAAAGCTGAAGAATATAAAATATAAAACATATTCTGGTTTATTTAACATTTTATTGTTTACTAAACAATTCCATATGTTTTTCTTCATAGTTTGGATGACTTTAGTATTAATCTACAATGCAGAAAAAAATTATATAATAAAAAAAACACTGAATTTAAGTGTGTCCAAACTTTTAACTTAAGTAAGTAAATCAAAGCCAGTATGGAGCAGGGCAGAACAGCAGTGACGCTGGTAGCACGGCAGTAGATAGTGAGCAGGGTCAGGACAACACTCAGGCTGACAGCAGGAACAGGTCATCTGAAACGGTGGAACAGTGACAGTGAGAGGAACAGGATGCACAGGAGAAACTGAGGGGTTTACAGGGTTAAGGCAAATCCAGGCAAATTTATATGTCAGGAGAAAAGAGAATAAAAACATCCAGGGGACAGGCAGGCATCCAGCAACCCGCTAACAGACTCACGCCAGCATCGGGCTGACAGCAGGGACAGGGCAGCTTAGGACATGATGGGAGATATATGAGATGTGGACAGAGTGGTGCAAGTGGAGCTGTATCACAATCAACAAGCTGTAATAGAAATGGTAAAAAGAGTGATTATATTATAAATAAGCTAATAGAAACTGTATAATTGTATAATAATCATAATTGAATAGATCCCAGAACACGCTTTATTAAATAAAGTATAACACAAAGGGATAAAAACAGCAGCAACAAGGAAATAACATACCAGGGTAGATAAACAGTCTGGAGGTCAAAACACAGCAAGGTAATATCATAGGTTGGTAACACAAAGCAAGGTCAAAACGAGAGAGAGTAACACAGGCAATAGGTAAACGTGTATGAGAATAAACCGTTAATACTCAGCACTGACTGAGAACAAATGAGCCCCATTTATAGGGCTAAACCATGTGGCTAGTACTCAGGTGATCTACTTCCTGAAAGTGTTATGTGCTGTGTCATGTAAGGCATGAAAGAGATCGGGTGTAATGTCGATGTGTGGTGCATCCTGGGGAATGTAGTCCGGAGTCAGAAATGAGTTTGGAAGAGATAGAAGCACTTTCAGCGCCAGGTGTGACGGTAGTGGTTGAAATAATCTAATATTTTGAAGGAGATCAATGTAAAATCTTACTGTTAATACTACTTATTAAAATCAATTCAATTCTCATAACTCGAATGTGTTAATTTAACATAAAAAAAAAAATCTGCTTTTATTTTCAACTCCAGACCTTGTTGCTTTAAAGGGGAGTTTTTTTTTTGTATATTATTATTATTTTTATTATTTTCTGAATTACTTGTTAACTTACACTCTGTTATTTTACCAATAAATACAATAAATAAACTATAAAACTATAAAATGATTATCTGTGCTTTTGAATATACCTACGCTAATGGGCATGGTGGTCTCTAAATGAGGTGTGTTCAGGTAAATTTCTGCACCACTGACTGACAACATTCTAGGCAAACATCAACAGCCAGACGTTCATTGCTATCTTGACAGTGAATTGTCAACTATGCACACTTTTTCATCAGCAATAAACAGAAAGAACGTATGTGAATGAACAGGTCTGTTTTCTCTGCAGAGGAGAGTTGAACACGTTCAGAAAGCTGCGCCCCTGAAATAGCAATGTAACAAATTCAGAGCATATCTGGCTCTTAAAGAGAATGGCAAGTGACACACTGATTGGTTTATTGCATGTTACACCCCAAAACACTGATGATTAATTAACAGAATTAGTACGAGCCTTTTGTGCATTTCGATCCATGCATGGTGTACTTTTCCCGTCGTTACAATAGCAAAGACATACTGACATGTCCTAAATCAAGCTGGGTGGTGAACGCTCAACGGCTTGCATGTATAGTAGATCACTAAAATAGGCCCCCCCAGACTTTTAAAAACGTCACCTTTTCCAATGGCATGATTCTTGATCAGTGTTGCCTTTTAGTCAACATAACCTGCTAAATTAAACTTGGTAAATAACATTATAAACATTTTAAATGTACTATATAGAAAAGCTAGGTGTCATTAGTATAGCTGTAGATGTTATTGCAATAGTTATACTAATACTTATATATAGCAGCACTATATTCAGCTCTGGAAAAAAATTAAGCGACCACTTCAGTTTCTGAATCAGTTTCTCTGATTTTGCTATTTATAGGTATATGTTTAAGTAAAATATACATTGTTGTTTTATTCTATAAACTACAGACAACATTTCTTGCAAATTCTAAATAAAAATATTGTCATTTAGAGCAATTATTTGCAGAAAATGAGAAATGGCTGAAATAAAAAACAAGATGCAGAGCTTTCAGACCTCAAATAATGCAAAGAAAACAAGTTCATATTCATAAAGTTTTAAGAGTTCAAAAATCAATTTTTGTGGAATAAATCTATTTTTAATCACAATTTTCATGCATCTTGGCATGTTCTCCTCCACCAGTCTTACACACTGCTTTTGGATAATTTCATACCACTCCTGGTGCAGAAATTCAAGCAGTTCAGCTTGGTTTGATGGCTTGTGATCATCCATCTTCCTCTTGATTACATTCCAGAGGTTTTAAATTTGATAGAATCAAAGAAACTTATCATTTTTTAAGTGGTCTCTTTTTTTTTCAGAGCTGTATATAAAAATAAAAATAATGGACCAGGCACGTCACAATATTTCAGTTTTGTGTGATCAGACATTCTTTACCTTAAATTTACAAATTAATGATATTGAGTCAAAAAGATTTTAAACCAAGAAAGGTAAAATGTTGTCATTTTCGGTTCATAAAGATCATGTACAACAAGTGCCAGTAGAAGCTGATTGGTGACTTTAGTTAATGCAGGCAGCTGTGATCTTCCAGAACAGCATAAAAAGAAATAAGTTGGGTCTTCATTGCCAAGATCCAAATCTTTCATATTGGACTGTATGGTTTCATACCAGCCTTTAATTAGGAAGCCTAAATATCAAGATTGGGTTTTTTGATAATGGGTTGTATGGTTGCTAGCTTCAGGTTTGTCCTTTTGCTACAATATTAGCTGCCATTGTGTTTTTTTTTTTTTTTGTTCTTTTTTTCATTTTTCCATTGTGTTTTATTTATTTTTATTTTTTCGTTTTATTATCATTTTAATTTCATTCTATTTTATTTTATCTCATATTTAGCTTATTTTAACAATTGCTCTTTTGGGTGTAACTGGACCATGAGATGTGATTAACAATAAAGTCTCCTTAAACCCTTGAATCACTGAGGTTGCTGGATCTTATTATATCAAATAAAAAAGCAAAAAACAAAAAAAAATAGTAGGAGTAGAAGATGGGGAAATAAATATACTTGGCCTTTTGCTGCTAAAATGCTAGCTATTATCAGTGCATTTGGACATATGTTTATGTTTGTGTGTGTGTGAAAATTGCCCCCCTCCAAATGCTAAAGGTTAATAATAAACCCTAAGAGGCCAGTAATTGCTTTTAAATTATGCCCATTTGCTCTAAGAACTGGAATAATGTTATTTTTATGTCTGCACTCTAAATTTAAGTTGAGTTTGAGACACAAAAAATGCCAATAAAGGATTGTAAAATTGCAGTGATTCACTGTGGAAAACAATTACAGCATATGACTGTATAATAACCATAGAAATCTAATGCTAATTAATTATGTATTTAGTATTTAGAGAATATATATTTTGAAAGAATGTTATTTAAATGTTCTGTGTTTTTAGTTTAAAGTAAAATAAAATTTATTTTAAAATCAAGTAATATTTGTTTTCCTTTAAAACCAGTACACGTATTTCTTTAAAAAAAACAACAACAAAAAAAAACATTTTATAACATAACATTTTATTTCTTTTGATTAATTTCTTCATTTTTTTTTTCTAGAGAAACACACAAGATACATACAACTACACTGAAACTGTAAATAAACAGAGTACAGTACTTTAAGCTAATAGCTTAAAAACAAAATGAATACTAAAACTGAGCAGTGCCTGATTATTTGGTTACATAGCAATACGATAAATCATTTAGCCTGTTTAACGCTTTACAATGGACATCATGCATTTTCTTTATTTTTAAATGGTTTATGTTACTAGAAAAAAAATGAGTAGAATAAAATAAAGCTATATTATTGCAATATTATTGGCTTTCACCAAGAACTCGCATTTCATCGTTTTTAAACACATTCAATCAATAACACAAGCCTAAAAGTTGTGAATTTTAATGTTTGAATCCAAGCATCCCTGAAAGTTCTGGGATGTAGACAGTCAGGGATAGTAAAGAAGATTTATATTTTTGCAGGGGGGAACGACAAACCAGCACCACATAAGCTGATCCATAACTTATCCTGCACTATTTCTGCATTTTTCTTTGAAACCTCTTTGTAAACTAAAATTTAGTTACAAAAATTCTCATTTTATACATTTTGAAAACGCTCTTTTTTCATAAAAGAAACACACACACACAAAAAATGGAGCAGTGTTTGTGTTGCATGTGTATCTAAAAGTCCACATAGACTTTAATTTTATAAAAAAAAAAAAACAAAAAAAAAAAAACAGCAATTTCTTTTAGTGTGGGTCCACATCCATAAGGAACATCCTCATTTATGCTGTTATTTTGAAGATAATAGGAGGCAGCTCATATGACCTCACAGACCAATACAAAAGGAGATAGATAGCGCGTTTATCACCCAGATTATAATCTTTCATAATGGCTGTAATTGTGAAGCTTCAAAGATCAAGATAAGGTTTTATTCTAATGGGATTTGCTAGTAATGGGTTTCTGTTACATTCTCAACATGATAAAAATAAGATAACGTTTCATACCCAACAATATCAGATTAAAAAAAAAAATAAAAAATGAAAAAAACATCAGAGCTGTTTGTTGAAATTACGATCGATTTTGCTTAAAAGTTAAAAAAATATGTTTTTTTTAAAGTTGTTGAAAAGACATTTATTTGAGGTCTCTATTTTTTTCAGTTTTTTTTATTGAACACCACTGTGTATTATATTAAACTGCACATAAACACATAAACTCAAACAGATTCTACATGTTCATCCCCTTCTGTTAACAGTCACTTTTATATTTGTGCATTATGGTCATTGTGCATTTCTTCATTTTTACACATCTTGGTTACAGTGTTTTATTAACCCTTTTAAACTCTGTGTCCATTACAATTAACACCAATGAGCATCCTTTTTTATCGCTGTGTTGCACATTACACTTATTGATACTCACTGTGCTCAATCAGAATAGAGCAAGTTTACAAGCCAATTAAACAGTAGCTTAGCCCCGCCCACTTCACTGGGAAAAAACACGGCAGCTCAGGCATTAGAGAGTGGCAGCACACTAAAGCCAATAAGGCAAATTAATAGTTATTTTTTGATTATTTAAAGTGATTTGGACACTTTGGACATCATGTTTATTTTACTGTGTAGGAATAGTCTGGTACACAAAAAGGTCAATATCAAAAATAAAATAAAAAATGTTAAACATAGGCTTCCAATACAATAATAAAAATATATTGTGGTAGGCCCCTGGGGTAGGGGGGCGTGACCACTGTGACCCGGAAGGAGGAAGCACACAGAGAACACAGACACGGGGAGTAAATGAAACTCAAAGCATACCTTTATTGGCTTTTAACGCCCTCCACCACACCCAAAAACAACTCAAAAGAACATACTATGGCCCAATGGGGCTCTAGAGTTTCATAGTCTCTTTTTAAAGTGCTGACTACGAGTCCGCGCAGCCTCAGCCCTCCGCTCCCCAGTCAAAGTCCTCAAATGATGGCGGAGGCTGAGTATATATGCCTGTCTCAACTGGCGGCTCAATCAGCCCTCATGCGGGCCAGCTGAGACAGGCATGGCTTTGTGCTCTGGCGTGGGGCGGACCCACGACTCCCCCGCCTCCTCACGCCACAATATATATATATATATATATATTTTATTTAATTGGATTTAACCAGACTTTATATTAGATAATTAAATTCTTCTTTTGTGTGCATTACAGGCAGAAAACTTATATTTTTATATTTTTCCATTACTGCAGAACCATAGGGGAACAATTTATTTATTTTTAACACAGACATTGCTAAGCATAGAACACTTACACACCAGACTGATTCCAGTTTTCTCATTACATTTATCTAATCATACTTAGAGCCACAGAACTGTTCAGTGGAAGGAATAAATAACATAGGGATCTCCTGATCTGCTAAAGCATCACATTTGGACACATTTGCTTTATATTTGTACTGCAAGACCTGAAGCATTTACATTTCCAGTATAAAAAATGGACCATTGTCCTGCTACAGAACCCAAGTACGCCTGAGCTTAAGGTTACAAACAGATAACCAGAAATTCTTCTTCAGGATTTTCTGGTAGAGAGCAGAAGTCATACTTACATCAATTATAACAGCAAGTTGTCCTGGTCCTGAATCAGCAAAGAAGCCACAGACCATCACACTACCACCACCATGTTTGACTTTTAGTATAATATTTTTTTCTAAAATGCTGTTGTAACTCCCTTGTTGTAATTTTCTCTGGGTAATGGGGATTATCACACATCTCAAATTTGTTAGACGCTGCATTTCATTTACACACTGCAAAATCTTCCACCATGTTGGCAATCCTGATACGTGAGGATGCGCAGTAGAGACCAGAGGAGGGAGAAAGACTGTGGAGAGACAACCTACTCATTTGAATAACCCCGCCCCTGAGGGCTGCCTCGAGGTCACAGGCTGCAGAGCGGAGCGGAGCTGATGTCTGTTTTTAGTCCCCCCCATAACCAGCCCTTTTACAATGACCACACCTTTTTTGAATAGAGCTGAATAACATTTTAAAAAACAAATTCTGTGGGGATATAAAAATTTGACAATATAAGCAGAGGTTACACTAGCTGTTGCATTTAAATAATGGAGGTAGAATTACAGTATATTGGAAAAAACGTGATTTGAAAATTTGTCTGTTTTGCCATTGAAACCTATGGGGATGGGTGGGGTTACACAGCTTTCTGCAACCGAACAGCAGGGGGCGCCCGAACTATGGTGGCTTCACTTTTGAGAGACAATGCTCTGTCCAGCTATACACAGTCTATGGTTCAGCCAAATATTAGATTCTTTAAAAGATTGAGTAAACAGTTACATTTGCTGCTGTCTGATTAAAAAAAGCTAGTTGTTAACAAAGCCTTTAGACATCTGTTTCTGTGTGAGTGTTTCTGTAAAATAGTTCCACTTCAGTCCTACAGGAAATAAAACTGCTGACAGTCTGATTTCTCAGCTAGGCTAAAGGCTAAACCCCAAGAGATCAGCCATTTCTTTCTCAAATTATGTCTGATGCCCCGATAACTGGACTAACTCTGACATCAATGCACAGTAGGAAAAACAGTGGCATTGAGGGAGAGCTAGACATTTATTCTTACAGAGAGCTGCTAACTCAGCTATTTAGAAGTTACTTGAATTTCTTTTCCTCTTAATGTGTTTGAGAGCATCAGTTGTAGTAAAGTTGTGAAGAGGTAGAGTTACAGGTATACAGTAAATAGAGTGAATAGCTCTATTTGAGTAATATTCTTATCCATAGTATACCAAGAACTACTCAACTAAATAAGGAAAAAAAAAAAATAAGAAATGAAGGTGCGTCAATCTGACTTTGATGGTATCTTTAATTGCAGTCACAAAGACCCTTAAAACATGTTATGATGATAGGAAGAGGATAGGAAGACCAAAAGTTTCCTCTGTTTCCTAAATGCACCTAAATGCAGCTTCACAGAGTATTTTTTGGTTTATTTAACAGTTTTAAGTTACTACATGATTCTAAATGTGTTCCTTCATAGTCTGGATGACTTCAGTATTTATTTACAATAAAAAATAAAACATAAAAACACTAAATGAGAACCTGAGTGCTAACTTTTGACTGGTACTGTTCATTGCAGATAATCACACCATCTGCATTTTTTTTTTTACAATACACGGCTTGGTTGTTTTTTTCCATGGACATTTTACACTAAAGTTTTAGTTTACACTAAAACCAGTATCATGCTATTTATTTTTTTTTATCATTTTATTCCCAATTTCTCCCATTTTCTCCCCAATTTACACAGCGAATTACCCAATCCACTCATTCGGACTCCCTCTATCACTAATAATGCCCCAACACACCAGGAGGGTGAAGACTAGCACATGCTTCCTCCAATACATGTGAAGCCAGCCACCGCTTTTTTTCCAGCTGCTGCTGAAGTAGCATTGCCAGCGCAGCGACTCGGTTCCGATACATCAGCTCACAGACGCCCTGTGCTGCGGACATCAACCTAGGAGTGATGTGGGGAGAGAGAGCACCATCTACCCACCCGGAGGGAGCAGGGCCAATTGTGCTCCTTCTGAGCAATGAGAGCTTGATGGCCAGTATCATGCTTTTGCCAGCAATAGTCAGTGACCTCAAAACTATATTGTAAGCTAAAACGTTAAAAGCAGATTCAAGGCACTGGAAAGCAGTGTAGAAGGCTTGATACATCGTATGGGTGACATCATTTTATCTGAACAGCAAAATTCTGGAGAAAAAGTTAGAAAAAAATCTTACGCGGCGTAGTATTTCTGAATTTATTTGCAAGGTTGATTCACCTTTACTACTTTGTTGCTGTCACGGCCTCGCTCTGTTCCCCTGTGTTTCTCCTGTAATTTTCCGTCATGTGTGTCTAATTTGTAGCTCCGCCCCTTCCCCAGGTGTTCAGTGTTTCATGTTCCTATATATAGTACACTTTTGTCCATGTTTATCCGTCGGTCTTTGCACCTTCCCGTGTTGTCTGTCTCGCCACGTTTACGTTATAGCTGATTTCTCGTTCCTTGGTTATTTGTATTTTCACGCTTTTGTTTATTTGTAGTCACGTTTATTTCCTGTTTGTTTCTTTGTTTATTTTGTATATATTAACGTATTTATCCTTTGTATAAATTCCCTAGCCCTGTTTTGTTATTATCTGTTTAGTTTAGTCACTTATCTGGGGTACGTTTCCCAAAAGCGTAGTTGCTAACTACGTTAGGAACTTACATAGTCTGGACGATGCAGCTGCGACGCAGGTGTTTCCCAAAAGCGTGGTTGGAACTATGGAGGTAACCACGTTAGTAACTTGCATAGTGCGAACCTTAGTTAAGCTACTCAGGTGTTTCCCAGAACCGTGGTTCCAGCGAATGGTTCAGCTGCGTCGTTCCAACTACAGCTCTTGACCTGTCGTTAAGAGCTTAGTTCCTGGTGATTAGTGCAGACGGTGGACGGTAGGATTCAGAAAGCTGATAAATCACATTAATATTGCTGCACGAGGATTTAAGATATCAAGTGTACCTATTTTTTTAATGTTTGTGTTAATTACATTAATTGAGCCACTTCACTTTTACCAATGTGCGCCCAGGTAAAATAATAAAATTCAGTCCTTTTTTAATGTATGTCTTTAACATTTAGCTTTATTTGGCAAACATGAATTCAGTGTAGTGAAAAGAGAAGTGCTCTTTAGCTAAAATGTATTTTACAGTCTTGGAAAGATGTATGTCAATTATTCAAGCAGGCATCTCTTGAGTAAAGATAACTTGTGCTGTGAACATTTATGAAATAGTTAATAATTATTTTTTTAAACCCATTGTGCTATATGCACTCTGTGAATAAGATATGCAATAAGCAGGTGTTTTGAATTACCTAATTATCCTCTGGAGGTAACAGGGCCAGACAGAGTGTGAATAAAGAAAATTTATTATTTAGCCAATACAACGTGTGTTTCTAGGCCTATACAAATGTTATCAATTAGTATTTGTTAAATAATATATTACAGGAAATACGTAGAAATATGTAGGCTACATTAATATATATGGAAAAAATAATAACATTAATTGCCATTATGAAAAAAAAAACATTAAGAGAATAAAACCACGACTGGGATTCGAACTAGGCTTCCATCCGGTGTTCTGTCGAGTTTTGCTACCCTGTCAAACCGTATTATCCTAGTGCATATTTAATTTTTAAATATAAAATTGCTAGAAAAAGCCCCATATTTAAACATGCTTTCGGTAGAATATTTGGAAAGCCTGAATCAAAATATCAGGAGACAGTTTAGGGTTATTAGGGTGATTATAAATCTTATTTTTTTTATTATTGCTAACTTATAATTACTTTCATTATCATCAGCTGTCATTTACGCATTTGTAATACTCAGAAATAATGGCAAGGGGTTTCTGGTTGTTTAATGCAACCAAAAAGAACAGAATTACCATAAAAAAACAATAAATAAATAAAAAATGTTTCCACGCATGGGCGCTGGTGTTGAGAAGCACATCTCGATGGGTTGCACAATTCGACAGAACACCGCGCGCTGCACGTCGTAGACGCTCTGCTGAACCACTGAGTAACACATTTCTCATGTCTCATTTTAATAAGACTTCTTCAGAATGGTGATTATTTTATAAAAAAAAAATTATTGCAATAGCAAATATGTGTATGTTTTTTTTTTAAGTAACACTGTCTGTTACAAATAATAATTAATATATAGCAATTATTGTGTACATTTTACTTGCAGTTCATTGTTATTTTATCAATAGTATTGTTGTCCGTTATGTTCTGGTGATAATTACAATATAAATAGCCTAAATGATACATTATTAACATATTTTTTGCATAATATTTTAAAGATTGTGAGTTTTGCACGTTTTCTGCTGGGAAAGTCTGGCCGAACACATCTGGAAACACCTTAGTTAAGACCACGGTGGTTCAAACCAACATAGTTCAGACTTCTGTGGTACCAACAAAGTACGATGGTTTCGGGAAACGGTCGTACTTCACATGTTAGTTAGTTTAACGATGCATCGTACCACGTTAGTTCAATGCTAGGCTCCGTCGTTGTACGGGAAACGCACCCCTGTTTAGCTTAGCTCTGTGTTGATTTTCCCTGTTTGTTTATGTACATTTACTTATTCGTTATTCCCCTGTTTGTTTATTTGTTTACTTATTATTTATTAAAGTCTGTCTTACCCGCTTTTACGTCCGCCTCCCGTCTGCTCCCGTTTGTTACAGTTGCAACTTGAAGCAAAACCTTACTGCACCATTTATTTGCATAATGGGTGTGTCCTTCTTGCTCACCATCAGTGTGTGGTCTTTTTTTTTACCAGTGCTACCTTCCCTTGGGTGTTCAGATACATTGTATATAATGGTCATCTGCTTAGCCGCAGTGTTATAGGCCAGTTAGCATTTGCTATACTGTAAAATATGATTGCATGCTGGCTGAGAACTGCAAAAATGTGCAACAATAATTTTATAATTTATAATTTTATTTAATAGCAGAATGTGATGGCAAAAGGGAAGCAAATATAATCCTGTACTTTAAAACAAAAATGCCAACTAAGCATAATTAGTCAATTAAATTAAATTTTATTTATATAGAAATGAATTTGAGCGTTTTATGACTAACACCACAATGATAGTGCTAACCGCGGCAAGACTAGCACATGGCTCCTCCAACACAGGTGAAGCCGATCACGCCTGCTTTCGATCTGCTGCTGATGCAGCATTGCCAAGTAGCAACACAGTGCGCTCTGTGGCAAGGACAGTGACTCGGTTCCAATACATCAGCTCACAGACGCTTTGTGTTGATTGACATCACCCTTTAGACGGTGATCCGGAGAGAGCGCCATCCCCCCACCCAGAGAGAGCAAGGCCAGTTGTGCTCTCTTAGGGCTCCGGAAGCTGATGGCAAGCTGCATGACCGGGATTCAAACCAGCAATCTCCTGATCATAGTGGAACCACCTGGAGCCAAGCGAAGATTTTTTTTTAAGCAGCAAATGTTTATCTAAGAGAGGTTAATCTTCCTCTATCTTCCTTTATCCATAAACTTCAGATGGCACATTACACCTGTTTTCCAGCACCCTCCCTGGCTCCCTGTTAAATACAGGATTCAATTCAAGATTCTCTTACTTACCCATAAGGCTTTAAACAATCTTGCATCTTCTTATCTGTCAAACCTTCTTCTTCTCTACAGACCATCTTGATCTCTTAGGTCTGCTGCTCCTCTAAACTCTGTGGCTTTGTTAATCAGGCTTTTACTGACTTGCTCCTCGACTATGGAACTCTCTCCCATCTGCGGTTTAACATTTTTTCTCTCTTTCCCGTTTTTAAATCGAATCTCAAGATTCTTTTCTCTTTCCCTTTTCTCATGCCTATGACCTTCCCTCTGTTTAATGTGCTCTACCACTCATCTCGCTTGTTGTATAATGTTTCTATCTATGTTTCTACTAATGATGATTGTAAAAGCCTTTGGGTTTTACAAAAGCGCTATACAAAAATAAAGTATTATTATTATTTTTACACACTGATAGTGAGGTAATGGCACTTTCCATGCAAATAAATGATGTAAGGAGCCAATAAAAATGCATACTTTCTGTGTGATGCTTGGATTTAACTCCTGAAAAGACTTCCAGTACAGTGTTACTATACCTCTGCCTTAGAGTATATTTAATTGGCATATATGTACACTCAAAATCAGTTGATTAAACTCTCAGGGAGGCAGAAAAGTCAATGAATGTTTTCATTTTCCCCTGAAATTTATTTTCTTAATATCATTCAGCACTCTATGAGCTGCAAACTGGGAAAGAAAAGCTGCCCCTGCTATTACATTTTCCGTTTTAGATCTTCAGACATTTGTTTAGAAGAGCCCATGTGATGTGATTGTTGGTCACACCATGTATTCACTAAGCATCTTCTGCACTGGTTAGTGTTAGCTTGTGCTGAATGGCAAAACACAAACAAGCTAGTTCATGTTTAACTGCAATAAAATAATAAAAGCACAAAACTCATAATTTGAAAGTATACATTACATCTCTCTCATCTGCTGACTTGCTACAGACTATAGCTAAAGATCCCTCTGTCAGACGAAGTCTGCTGACTAATCCTGGCTAAGCTGTGTACAGTCTGAGATTCTCAACCAGCAGACCGAAATGGTGGATCTTTAACTGATCTAGTCGGTGGGGCTCTGGTGGCGGTTGACGGGTGAGGGGTGGTGCCAGGGTGGTTCTATGCAGATATTCTTATTGTGACATCACAATAAGGAAGCCATCCAAACGGCTCATTTAAGCATATGATTACTGACACCGAACTTTTTCAATGATTGACAGTAAATTGATGGAGAAGCGTTTATGGCCATTTAACTCTCCTGACAGTTTCAAATTACAATTCTTGATATGCCTTAGGCAAAAGTGTGTGTGTGTGCACTAGACAAGACAAATACAAAAAGTGTTTAAAAACAGATGTTAAGCGTTGAGTAATGTTTGCCCGAACTAAAACATTATATAAGCGTTCATAGACTGAGGAATGAATGGGCTTTTATAATTGACCCTTAACGTCAAAGTGCATATTCTACAGCTAGAATCATCTGTCTGACTCACTGTTGAGATGCTCTTGCTCATCCAGCCCTCCAACATCTTCCTGGTCAAGGCTCTTTGCCTCGTGCAATTTCTCATATAAAAAGTATTAACTGTATATGGACTGTTCTGGTGGAAACAGGAGAGTTGAGGTGCACGTTGATATTTGCAGTGATTTGGACAGCCGTGGTTTTATGTTTTTTGGATACAATCCAGGTTAGCACCCGAACATCCCTTTCAGACAGCTTCCTCTTGCGTCCACAGTTAATCCTGTTGGATGTGGTTCGTCCTTTTTGGTGGTATGCTGACATTTCCCTGGATACCGTGGCTCTTAATACATCACAAAGACGTGCACCAACAATTTGTCCTCTTTTGAACTCTGGTATGTCACCCATAATGTTGTGTGCATTGCAATATTTTGAGCAAAACTGTGCTCTTACTCTGCTAATTGAACCTTCACACTCTGCTCTTACTGGTGCAATAATGTGCAATTAATAAAGATTGGACACCAGGCTGCTCCAATTTAGCCATGAAACCTCCCACACTAAAATGACAGGTGTTTCAGTTTCATTGTCAAACCCCTGTATATGTTGTCTCAAACTAGATTTGGGATTACCTCTACCCTTTGCATATGAGTAATGCTTGAGGGGGGAATAATCTCAGATTTATGATGCTTTAGGCACAGTTTAGTATTGCTTGAGATATTTCTCAAGCCTGATCTCCCCCGCAGCTAGGTGAGTGAAGTTGAGTGATGAAGATGAGGGTGATGACGGGCTGGAGGCAGGTGTGAGGTCGTTATTCAGAAATCCAGACCGGGGAGCCGAAAACCGCTGAGCTGACAGCGGGACACAGAGGCCATGGGGCGCAGCCTTGGAGTGCAATAAAAAAGCGGCAGCGGACGAGGAGCCAGAGAACAAGTCATGTGAGGTCATAAGTCACAAAGGTGTGGAGTGACTGGGAGCTATATAAAGCTCTGGAAAAAAAATGAAGAGACCACTTCAGTTTCTGAATCAGTTTCTCTGATTTTACTATTTATAGGTTTATGTTTGAGTAAAATGAACATTGTTGTTTTATTTTATAAACTACGGACAACATTCCTCCCAAGTTCCAAATTAAAATATTTAGAGCATCTATTTGCATGTTTCTTGTAACAATGGATTTCTTCTTGACACTGTTCCATAAAAGCCAGATTTGTGGAGCACATGACTTATTATAGTTGTCCTGTATACAGATTCTCCCACTCTACTTGTGGATTTCTGCAGCTCCTCCAGAGTGACCATGGAACTCTTGGCTGCTTCTCTGATTAATGCTCTCCTTGCTCGAATTGTCAGTTTGGCAACCTGGACTCTTGAAGCCATTTCAGACACTTGCTTGCATTTATTACTGATTGTTGCTTTAAGAAACATATGTTGCAGCCTTTGGAACAGCCCTTAACATCAGCTGACTTTAACATTATTGATAATGTGCTGCTTGAGCTTAAAGCCCCTGAGAGCTAGATGGGTTCTATAAAGAGGAATGGTTCCAAATTTCTAAAATATCTCTTAAAAAAAAGTCTTCTAGTCGAGTCTACTTGTTAAGTCATACCACCTCCCTCCCTCCCTTTCTCTCTCTCTCTCTCTCTCTCGCTCTAATCTGGCTTTCTCAGGGCGAGAAACACTTCACATGATGATGAGCCTCATTTGTCCCCGGGTTTCACAGGCAGGTTTATATTGAAAGACGCCTCTGGAGAACCCAATCATCTAGATTGAGCCAGGAGTAAAGAGGCAGAGCAAGGGTGAGAACAAGGGGCAGGGAATGAAGAAAGGCTGAAATAAGAAATAAGAGAGAGGAAGGAGAGATAGAGACAAGGGAGCGTTATGATAAGAGGTTGTGGGAAGAATGGAAAAAAAAGGGCATCTTCCATTATAAAGTGTCAGACAGCCTGGGCTTCCAGCTCTCACTCCCATGCTGTAATGTGACAACCTGTCACAGTTTAGCCCGTGTCTGTCTCGTTGTGTCTCCCTCTCCTGGTCTATTGTGCTCCTGCCCCTCTGTTTTCCTGTCATGTGTCCCAGCCATGTGCTATTGTTGTGTTTTTGTCCTTGTCTCCGCCCTAGCCCTGCCCTAGCCATTAGTGTTCTCACCTGTGTCTTGTTTGTAACCCTGCCCCCTCGTTATCCAAGCCCAGGTGTTCCTCACTCTCCTCATGTATTTAAGCCCCTCTGTTTGAGCGTTCAGTGTTGAGTCTTTTGTATCCTTGTCCTCTGTATGTAAGTGTTCCAAGTTTGTACAGGTTGTAATCTTTGTGTTCTCAGGTTATTTTATGTTTAGAGTTATATTTAGAGTTTCATGTTTCCTCAGTTTTTCTAGTCTTTGTCTTAGTTAGATTTATATCCTTATCTTGTTTTTTTGAGTTATTGCGTTACCCGTGTTTTGTTTTCTGTTTTTATAATCTAGTTTGTTTAAATAAAATATATTGTGCACTTACGTCCATCCCTCCATCCTCATTCGTGACATAAGACTCAACCTAAATATGGACGTAGCACAGTGGCATGCTACTCGGAAGGCGGACCTTGAATTTCTCCGGCTCCTCGCCGAGCAAATCCGAGGAGATATTCCGCTCCCAGCGCCTTTCCTCGGGTTGGAACCCTCCGAGCCTGCCCAAGCTGCACCCGCCGCTGCCCCAGCTCTGCAGCCAGCTCCAGCAGCACCCGCTGCCCGAGCTCTACAGCCGGCTCCAGCTCAAGCACCAGCAGCTTCCGCTGCTCCAGCCTCAGCTCCAGCTCAAGCACCAGCAGCTTCCATTGCTCCAGCTCAAGCACCAGCAGCTTCCGCTGCTCCAGCCTCAGCTCCAGCTCAAGCACCAGCAGCTTCCGCTGCTCCAGCCTCAGCTCCAGCTCAAGCACCAGCAGCTTCCGCTGCTCCAGCCTCAGCTCCAGCACCTGCTGCCTCAGCCTCAGCTCCAGCACCTGCTGCCTCAGCTCCAGCACCTGCTGCCTCAGCTCCAGCACCTGCTGCCTCAGCCTCAGCTCCAGCACCTGCTGCCCCAGCTCCAGCACCTGCTGCCCCAGCTCCAGCTCCAGCACCTGCTGCCCCAGCTCCAGCACCTGCTGCCCCAGCCCCAGCTCCAGCACCTGCTGCCCCAGCTCCAGCACCTGCTGCCCCAGCTCCAGCACCTGCTGCCCCAGCTCCAGCACCTGCTGCCCCAGCTCCAGCACCTGCTGCCCCAGCTCCAGCTCCAGCACCTGCTGCCTCAGCTCCAGCACCTGCTGCCTCAGCTCCAGCACCTGCTGCCTCAGCTCCAGCTCCAGCACCTGCTGCCTCAGCTCCAGCTCCAGCACCTGCTGCCCCAGCTCCAGCTCCAGCACCTGCTGCCCCAGCTCCAGCTCCAGCACCTGCTGCCCCAGCTCCAGCTCCAGCACCTGCTGCCCCAGCTCCAGCTCCAGCACCTGCTGCCCCAGCTCCAGCTCCAGCTCCCGCTGCTTCAGCTCCAGCGCCAGCAGCTCCCGCTGCTTCAGCTCCAGCGCCAGCAGCTCCCGCTGCTCCAGCCTCTGCTCCAGCGCCAGCAGCTCCCGCTGCTCCAGCCTCAGCTCCAGCGCCAGCAGCTCCCGCTGCTCCAGCCTCAGCTCCAGCACCAGCAGTGCCTGCCGCCCACGTGGTACCCACTGCTCCAGACCCTGTGCCCGCGGCTCCGGCCGCCTCTGACCCTGTGCCCGCGGCTCCGGCCGCCTCTGACCCTGTGCCCGCGGCTCCGGCCGCCTCTGACCCTGTGCCCGCGGCTCCGGCCGCCTCTGACCCTGTGCCCGCGGCTCCGGCCGCCTCTGACCCTGTGCCCGCGGCTCCGGCCGCCTCTGACCCTGTGCCCACTCCCAGAACTTTGTATGCCCCCAGGCCTGCTCCCAGGTCACGGGCTCCTAGGCCCGCCCCAAGGCCCCCGGACCTCTGCCCAAGAACTGTGCCCAGGCTGGCCCCTCTAACTACCCCACAGACTTTAGCCAGTCCTGGGCATCCCCAAGTTTTGTTTGTTCCCATGTCTCTCCCTGTCCTGGTCCCAGTGTCTGTGTTTGTTCCCATTCCTGTCCCCGGTGGTTTTTCTGTTCCCATCCCTGTCACCGTATTTGTGTCAGTCCCAGTAAGTGTATTTGTCCCGGTTCCATCGCCCTGTCTTGTCCAGACCCAGTTTGTCCAGTCTAAGCCCCTTGCCCAGTCTATGTTCTCCTCCACAGTCCAGTCTCTGTCCCAATCTAACGTCCAGCCCCCTGTCCAGTCTCAGTCCCCTGTCCAGTCTTTCGTCAAGTCTCAGTCCCCTGTCCAGTCTTTCGTCAAGTCTCAGTCCCCTGTCCAGTCTTTCGTCAAGTCTCAGTCCCCTGTCCAGTCTTTCGTCAAGTCTCAGTCCCCTGTCCAGTCTTTCGTCCAGTCTCAGTCCCCTGTCCAGTCTCAGTTCTCGTCCCCTGTCCAGTCTCTGTTTTTTCCACCTCCCCAGTCTCCATTCCAGTCCCAGTATGTTTCTCCTGTCTAGTCTCCTGTCTCAGTTCCTGCCCCTGTGTTCTTTCTCTGGTCTTGTCTAGCCTTGTCT
Source organism: Astyanax mexicanus (assembly GCF_023375975.1). NCBI lineage: Eukaryota > Metazoa > Chordata > Actinopteri > Characiformes > Acestrorhamphidae > Astyanax > Astyanax mexicanus. Next base: position 20,868,543 of record NC_064410.1, read on the forward strand.
TGTTTTTCTGTTCCCTCTCTCTCGGCGCCTCTGGTAGTGGCGCCGTTGAGGGGGGGGTAATGTCACAGTTTAGCCCGTGTCTGTCTCGTTGTGTCTCCCTCTCCTGGTCTATTGTGCTCCTGCCCCTCTGTTTTCCTGTCATGTGTCCCAGCCATGTGCTATTGTTGTGTTTTTGTCCTTGTCTCCGCCCTAGCCCTGCCCTAGCCATTAGTGTTCTCACCTGTGTCTTGTTTGTAACCCTGCCCCCTCGTTATCCAAGCCCAGGTGTTCCTCACTCTCCTCATGTATTTAAGCCCCTCTGTTTGAGCGTTCAGTGTTGAGTCTTTTGTATCCTTGTCCTCTGTATGTAAGTGTTCCAAGTTTGTTCAGGTTGTAATCTTTGTGTTCTCAGGTTATTTTATGTTTAGAGTTATATTTAGAGTTTCATGTTTCCTCAGTTTTTCTAGTCTTTGTCTTAGTTAGATTTATATCCTTATCTTGTTTTTTTGAGTTATTGCGTTACCCGTGTTTTGTTTTCTGTTTTTATAATCTAGTTTGTTTAAATAAAATATATTGTGCACTTATGTCCATCCCTCCATCCTCATTCGTGACACAACCGTTGCTAAGGGTCTAGGTAATGTTCAAAGGCTCAGGCAGCGCTATCTTTCTCTAGTTAGGTAAGGACGAGGAGGATGAAGGAAAAGAAAGGAAATGCGGGGAGTAGGTGTACCGTGGGTTTATGCAATGGAACCAAAAGAAAGGGAATAAAAACAAGAAAGTCACAATAAAAAAAATGAGCATCATTAGCATGAGTCACTGTATACGTCTGAAGATGAGGCGTATGATGGATCTGTACGCGACTCAGATGTGGCATACAATGAATCACTCTCCTTTCATTGAAATCATCTATAGAAAATGCACTGTAAACACTGTTATAGATAGATCATTTCTTACTGTAGGATCCAAAATACAGCAGGTTAATGTAGATCTACATCTGCATCATGGCAGAAATGTAGAGAAGGGTGAGTTCTACAGTAAATTTATACTGTGTAGACAAATTCTTGTTTAAAAGCAGCTAAAAAAAGAAATTCCACTTAAAATTACCATAATATTACAGCAAATTTAAGAGGGACTACTTTTTTTTTATAGCAGTCTAAACAGGAGTCTGTCTTTGCTTATGGTACGTTTTCCATTTCTCACTTTTTGTTTTCAACTTAGATACTAGTTTGTCTGCTTTTTCTGAATTCTATTTGACTTTTCTGAAGTCAAAGCAGACATCTTTATATCCTCCATTACTATATGACACTATATGAGAGATATAGCAAGTGAGAGAGCAAGTGAGTGAAATGTACAGAGAAATGAAGTCAGTTTTTCAGCTTTCCAAATATGTTTAACAATGTTCTGTAGTTGTAAAACTACTGAAAACTATGCTTCTTGTGGTGTCCTATGAAAAACAGCTGCCACCTGTATACAGCTCTGCACATCTGCACAGTTTTTGAATCAGTTTCTCTGAGTTGAGTAAAATAAACATCGTTGTTATATAAACTATAGATATTTCATCCAAATTCCAAATAAAAATATTGCCATCAAGAGCATTTTAGCAGGTTTATGTTTAAGTACAATGAACATTGTTCTTTTACTCTATAAACTACAGACAACATTTCTCCCAAATTCCAAATAAAAATATTGTCATTTAGAGCATTTAAAAAGATGCAGAGCTTTCAGACCTCAAATAATGCAAAGAAAACAAATTCATATTTATAAAGTTTTAAGAGTTCAGAAATCAATATTTAATCGCTAATGGCTTAAAACATACTCCACTACTACCTGCAAACTCATACAGTTCATTTGAGTATCATGCCACACTGGTTAATACTCCAGCAAAACTGGCCATTATTGTTCTCTACCGTCCTCCTGGACAAATGGGCGAGTTCACACACGAACTTGACATGCTACTGTCTTCTATCCCTGAGCAAGATTGTCCCATGCTCATTCTAGGGGATATGAACATCCACAACGACAGTACCAGCTTTACAGACTTCTCATCCCTCGTGCAGTCTTTCGAACTGGAGCAGGTCCCCAGCCCTCCAACACATAAAGCTGGCAAACATCTAGACCTGATTTTCACTCGTAACTGTGACACCGACTCTCTAACTGTCACTCCTTTGCACCTCTCGGATCACTACTTCATGAAACTCAATATTCATATTTCAAACAAACCCACGGCTACTCCTACGATGGTCTCGTTCTGCCGATATTTACGAGATATCTCAGCAGACCAGTTCTCCTCGCTGGTCTTTAAGAGACTCCTGAAGACAGAGCTCTTCAAAGAGCACTTACTCTCCTAACACCTCTAACACACTAACTACTTCTAACCTCATTTCCTTCCTCCCCTCCTTCACTTCTCTATCCCTTTATTTCCCTTCGACCTCCTTTAAGCCCTATCTAAAAATGGGTTATCTAAATTCCTATTACTTTTGTACTTCATTATTGTAAGTTGCTTTGGACAAAAGCGTCTGCCAAATGAAATGTAATGTAATGTAATGTAATGTAATATTTGGTGGAATAACCCTGGTTTTAATGCATCTTGGCATGTTCTCCTCCACCAGTCTTACACACTGCTTTTCTGCAGAGGCAGAAATGACCGCAATAAAAGCGTGTTTTTAAGGTTGGGAAAGGTTTTAAAATAATATAAAATGTATATAAAATGAAAATATAATATAATATAAAATTGATATTTCAAGCAGTACTAGTACGCTTTATTACTTCAAAGAAACACATTTCAGCTATTAAAGAAAAAAATATGGTTTAGGGTTTTAATGCCTCCTCAAAGATTACAGTCTGGAGACATATGAGACAAACTTGATTAAAAACTCAGTATCTGCAGCCCAATTTTCTCTTCCTAGAGCATGTTAAATACATTTCTTCTGACTGTCTCACTTCTTGTGGTCCTTTTTAACCACTGTTTCTTGCCTCATCTCTCCACTGTGTGTCACTCATTGAGTCGCTGTGCTCACAGTGATGCATAGATCTGATGGGCTGAGTGACAAACTTTGTGATATTTACAAAGCATGTGATTGAGCTGTGACTTTTCTGGAGCACACAACCTGTATTTAAAGGCTTTAGTAGTAATATGAGGGACACTTTCTCGCTTTCTAGGAATGCCTTCGCCAGATTTAGGGCCCTACTTTAGCGATCTATAGCGCACAGATCAATAGCGCATTGCACATCTTAATTTAGGGGCGTGTCCTGTGTCTTTGGTATGGAGAGGGTGCAAAAAAAAATACTAAAGCACTAGTTCTCTTAATTAATCATGGGGGGGGGGGGGGGTGTTTTGGGCGTAACGTGAAATAAACCAATCAGTGTTCCACAGGTCTGGACTGGGACAAAAATTGGCCCTGGCATTTTTGGTTTAGACCGGCCCCTCATAATCAGCAGAGCACAACTGACTTGTAATTTATGCATGTGGGGTTACAGAGAAACATAATGTATCAACATGTTAAATATGAGAATTTAGTCTTTTGTTTTGTCTATTGTTAACTCCAGCTTTTTTTTTGTCTGCTCTGGGTAATTCAATTGATTCTTTATTGTTTTTATTGAATTCATGTCTAATATGTATTTTCTGAATTTCTCTGATATAACAGCTCAATTCTAATTCTTCAGCTAATAATAATAATACAGCTATAACATGTATTTATGTCAGGCTACAAACAGCACTGCTTTATGAATTCATGCAACACAACTATGTCTAAAAAGCATTTGACACTGTTTTACTCTTATTCAGTGTGGGCATACCTTTTGCTAATATTACTTTTATATTTTTTACACTTACTTTTTAAGTGAACTGATCATTTATCAGTTTTAAAATCTGTTATTTCACTTGTTTTAGTGTTTTTTAAAACATGTTGATCCACAGCATAGCGGCTACCAACTCAAACTATGCAGCCTTTTAACATATCTTTAATCTAAATATCTAAAATACTATAATGCAGCCTTAAATATACACTTGCTGCTCATCCAACACTTCTCAGTCTTGACCGTTTGCTATTTTATCAGCCATTGCTCATCATTCTCATGAAATAGAGCCCTACGTTACCTCCATCACCTCAAAGTCCCTGTGTTATCCTAACTTTACTAACGTTACCTCCATCACCTCAAAGTCCCTGTGTAATCCTAACATTACTAACGGTACCTCCATCACCTCAAAGTCCCTGTGTAATCCTAACATTACTAACGTTTCCTCCATCACCTCAAAGTCCCTGTGTAATCCTAACATTACTAACGTTTCCATCACCTCAAAGTCCCTGTGTAATCCTAACATTACTAACGTTTCCTCCATCACCTCAAAGTCCCTGTGTAATCCTAACATTACTAACGTTACCTCCATCACCTCAAAGTCCCTGTATAATCCTAACATTACTAACGTTTCCTCCATCACCTCAAAGTCCCTGTGTAATCCTAACTTTACTAACGTTTCCTCCATCACCTCAAAGTCCCTGTGTAATCCTAACATTACTAACGTTACCTCCATCACCTCAAAGTCCCTGTGTAATCCTAACATTACTAACGTTACCTCCATCACCTCAAAGTCCCTGTATAATCCTAACATTACTAACGTTACCTCCATCACCTCAAAGTCCCTGTGTAATCCTAACTTTACTAACGTTTCCTCCATCACCTCAAAGTCCCTGTGTAATCCTAACATTACTAACGTTACCTCCATCACCTCAAAGTCCCTGTGTTATCCTAACATTACTAACGTTTCCTCCATCACCTCAAAGTCCCCTTCTCTCTTCACCTACGGAGGACGTTGAGGCTACAGCAGTGAACATGTCTGTGATTTTTAAACATTTTGTAGCAGCCACAGTGAATTTCTTTGCGTGTAAATTCGTCCTATATTCTGAATGGTTCAGTCCACTGTCTATATTGAAGATGGGCCAATGGGCCACCCCCTATGAATTGTGGGCCAGTCTCCAACAGCATCGGCCCCTGAGGACTGTCGGCACCAGTCCCAGATTACCAGTCCAGCCCTGGTGTTCCAGTAGTCATTCCCTTTAAGGCGCAGGTGCACTCTGACTTTTGCGCATTAATATTTTAACAGTACAGCACTTTGTGCGTCTCACCAGCGTCTCATTTAAGGGAAAAGTAATGTTCTTTTATTCTTTATTCCGTTTACTGTTTATATAAAAGCTGAGTTTAATCAATCAATCAACATTTATTTTCACTCGGGAATACAACACACACATATAACATTCAAACTGAGATCTTTGAGTTGAACCAATTTGTAATAATTGAGTTCATTCTGTTGTCATTGGCAGCTTCTTTTCCACTGGCTTCTGTCATAAACTATTTGCATACTGGGTGTGTCCAACAGTTTCTGACACTCACCATTAGTATGTAGTGATTCCACCTGGGCTACCTTAGAAATAAATCAAGTTTCCCTTTAGTTGTAATAAGTTGATGTTTTAATTTATGCTAACTCAAGTTTTAACTCTTCATTTCTTACAAAAAATTGAGCAAACTGGCTGCCTTAAAAATTAAGTAAACTCAACTTATTCGGTCTTACAGTATAACAAAAATAAAGAGTTTACTTTTTTAAATGTAAATTCAGCTTATCCGGGCTCACAGTGTAGAGTCTCTAGTTTAATTTGTGAATTGGTCACTTGGTTTTTCAAACTGGACAAAAAGCCCATATGTTATGCTGGGCAGCTCCATGTTAGCATCACCTTCTGAATAAATACAGTGCATTGGGTTTCCTGGAGTCTCGTCAGGTGTAGCTCGTGAATATAACATGTTCGTTGGGGAGAACAAGGAAAAGTGCTCATTCATCCTCATCATGCTCTTAGCCAGCAGGAGGAAAAAAAAAGTCTTTATACTCGCTTCACTTGTGACTAATTACCCATCATCCATCATATAGCTCTGTAACCGAGGAAACTCTCCAGGGCTCCAGCCTATAAACAGTAGCTTGCTGCGGATGCTGGACGTCAGTGAGTGCGTCGTGCGTTAGCCTGTTAGCAGGCTGCCTGTGTGTTTTCTGGAATGGACAGATGAACTATTAACATTTTCTCAAACCTGACCCCTCATTCTTCCTGGTACTGTCGTTCTCTGAAAGTATGGGAGAGGTTTTACGTGGTTGATATCGTGACGCAAGTGAAGACCAAAAAGCGAGCAAGAAGAAACGAGTAATAAAATCCCAGCTTCTCGTCTCTAGTGGGGGTCAAAGGCAGTAAGGCGGTTAAATCTCTGGAGGGTATTTGTTCAGTGACGTGTGCCAGTACTCCAACAGCTCAGATCCTCTGTGCACACTGTGTAATGTTGAGAGAGAGAGAGAGAGAGAGAGAGAGAGAGAGAAAGAAAGAAATGTAATAAAGCGGTTCTAAACAATAAATGTGAATTGTATAGCATACTTAAATCCTCTCATAATGGACAGCAAGTAACTTATGGGGACTATTTACACCTGGCATTAAAGGAGCACTCCTATGCTTATATATATATATATATATATATATATATATATATATATATATATATATATATATATATATATATATATATATATATGTTTTTAATGCAAGTGCTCTCCAGATTCTGGCAAGCAGGTGTGGAGCTACTTTGACACACTGACACTCTAAATCAAGCTGCATTTTGCACTGTAAACTTTAAACCCACCATTATTTTAAACTCAAACAAAAAACGTCTGTTTTATGTAAAATTTTATATTTCCAAACATTACTCAACCATTTTAAATCAGGTGAAAATTTGTGGGCACATATACATTCAAACTGAGATCTTTGAGTTGAACCAACTTATGATAACTATGAGTTTACTATGAGTTTAGTCTGTCGCCATTGGCAGCTCCTTTTCTATTGGCTTCTGGCACAATCTATTTGCATACTGGGGCTGTACCCCAGCTTTTTTGACACTCACTGTCAGTGTGTAGTGATTCCCCCTGGACTACCTTAGGAAAACTTGTAAATCATTTAAAGTAAGTTAAGTCAAGCTAAGATAAGCAAACAAAAGTTAAGTTAAGTTAAAAGAGTGCTGGATGTTAATCTGCACAGATTTCTCTTCTGAAAACTGTTTATTTGGGTGAGTAATACGCTTCAGTTTATTTACAGTAAGCTTAGATTCACGAATTTCTCCAGTACTAAAGCTGGAGCAATAGCATTAGCTGCTAGTGTTAGCATTTAGCAGCTAATGCCACCCAATAGCGCTACATTGAGGAGCCCTGAGTGTTCCGGAAAGTCAGGGTGGTATTAGATAGTGGTTCATCCCATGTAGGTTGTTTTAACACAGTAAACATGCAGGCTACAGGCCAATGATACCAATGAAAAGAGCTGCGATTGGCAGCTTATGCTGCTCCAGCAGTGCTAGCTGGGGTTAGCAGCTGGCTACATTCCTATAATACTCACCTCTAAACGGCCAAAGAGCTAATGCTTAGCACAGTTAGCATGTAAAGCTAAAGCTGCTCGAGCAGTGCTAGCCAGGGTTAGCAGCAGGCTACAGGCCGATAATACTCACCTCTGAACAACAAAAGAGCAAGTGAAGTTAGCAGCTACTGCTAATACTGTTCCAGCAGTGCTAGCCAGGGTTGGTGGCAGGCTACAGGCCAATAATACTCACCTCTGAACAACAAAAGAGCAAGTGAAGTTAGCGGCTAATGCTAATACTGCTTCAGCAGTGCTAGCCGGGGTTGGCGGCAGGCTACAGGCCGATAATACTCACCTCTGAACGGCGAAAGAGCTAAAACTCCTGTATAACGCTCCACTTCAGTGGAATGAGTGGCTTTACTGCTGCTAATAACCTGACTGGTAAAATTCATACATAAGGCACACCAGATTAAAGGCCGATTTTTGGGAAATTTAAAGAATGTTAAGGACGCCTTATAGTTCAAAAAAATACGATAACTGCTTGGTTTTTATGTTGTAGGCTGTTTAAATCAGTTTCAAATCTGTATTTTACTTAAATGAAATCAAAGAGAAGGCTAAATGCAAATCAGTTTTTTTTTCACCTGACCTTTCACACAACATTCACAGTAGTAAAGTGTAAGTAAACATTACTTAAATCTTAAGGCAACCGGTTTCCTCAGTTAAGTTAAGTAAGTTTAACTCATCCAGGCTTACAGTGTGTGCGGTTGGCGGCTCACCTCTATATCACTAAAATAGGTCCCCGAGTGTAACAGAGATGGGGCTAGTATCATTATAGATATATATCAAACTGTCCTCTCTGCAATAATGTGCAAGGACGTTAAAGTGATAAAAATCTATAGACAGTCGAAACCGCATCATCGATCTTTGTGTTATTAGTCCTGAGTCTCTGGCTGAATAACCGAGAGAATGAGGAACTGCCTGCAATCCAGGCACGAGCACCATGGATGTGAATTAAGTGGCTCTCGGTAAGTGTTGTGGAGATACAGAGGCATTATTTATCTCCATGCCTTCCCGCCCTCTCTTTATTCACTTCGGTCTCCAGCACACCGAGAATGAATTCAAAACAGTCTTCCAGAGGGAAACCTCCTCAAAACACCATTAGATAAATTAACAGGAAGTGGAATGCTGTTGTTTGAAAACGGTAAACAACCCACCGTACCACGAAACTGACATAATAAATGTGGATTTCTCGGTTTCAGAGTAGTATTGATTTTTGTGTGCAAGCTCTGCGAGGCCACACAAAAGCTTAAAACTGCCGGCCACCCCCTCAGTCTAACAGTGAGCCAGAGGGCTGTTCAATACAAATAGAGGTGATTGTCCTCTTATTAGCATGGCAGGGTTGCTTGCTGCTTTTGAAGACCTTTTTTTAAAATCCAGTTTGTTTGCTTCCAGATCCAGGAGGACCGAGGAGCTCGTGGCCTTGGTGGTCTGGGTCTTTTATAATTGCACCAACATTATTGCAGCCAGAGTTCATGGATGGCAGATTAAATCCTGTCATTTTTAGTCCTCAGAAGCATCTATTTGATTTTACTGTTCAGATTTGATGTACCACCCCCCTACCAAAGCAGGAGGAACACTTTGAACACGATTTGATTTACTGTTGTTGTTAAAGTTTGTAAGTCAATTATGAGTGTCTGGATTTCCATTTTACACACTAGTTTCAAATTTGGCTGTTGATTTGATAATACTATAATTTACAGGATCAGTGATTGTGTTTATATAAAACTAATTTACTCAGTAATCCAGACAAACTTCTTTACATAGCGTATTTTTCGCACTATATGGCGCACCAGAATATAAGGCGCACCATCAATAAACGTCGATTTTCTGGTCATACATTTTTATACATTAGGAAGGAACAGGGGTGTCGCCATGTTTTCCTCCTAATTCAGCAGGTCTAAAACTAAGCTAAGTCAAGTAAAGCTAAGCTAAGTAAACAAAACTGTGATGTTTAAAACAAAATAAAAATAAAGTCAAATGAGTGCTGGATGTTAATCTACGCAGATTTCTCTCCTGAAAATTGTTTATTTGGGTGAGTAAAGCACTTCAGTTTATTTAAAGTAAGCTTAGATTTGAAGATTTCCGCTAAGGCTAGTCGCGGTTAGCGGCTAAAGACGTCCGACAGCGCTACACTGAGGAACCCTGAGTGTTCTGGTTAGCCAGGGTGATATTAGCTAGCGGTTCATCCCATGTAGCTTGTTTTAACATGGTAAACACTCAGACTACAGTCAGATATACTTGCCTCTGAATGGTAAGAGTTAGTGCTTAGCGCAGTTAGCAGCTAAAGCTAATGCTGCTCCAACAGTGCTAGCTGAGGTTAGCAGCAGGCTACAGGTCGATAATACTCACCTCTAAACAGTGAATGAGCTAGTGCTTAGCTCAGTTAGCCGCTAATGCTAACACTGCTCCAGTCACAAGTCTCCGTTTTGAAGAACTAAACTGAAACTCCTTTATAACACTGTGCTTCAGCGGAGTGTTTTTTTTTTTTTTTGTTCCTTACAACCTGACTGGTAAAATTCATACATAAGGTGCACCAGATTATAAGACACAGATTTTTGGAAAAATTAAAGGATTTTAAGAGCGCCTTACAGTGCGCAAAATATGGTACTCAAGTAATCAGATAGTGGGAAAACTCTCACTGAAAAATGAAACAGAAAATTCCCACTTCCTGACACAACTTTAAAAAATGATGGGCCCTAAGTTATAACCTGAACAAGGCATGTTGCGATGCTCACCTCCAGGAACTCCTTCAAGATGCTGAGAAAACTATTCCAGGTGACTCTCCCTCATGAAGACACTGAGATTAAAATAGCAAGAGTGTGCAGATCTGTCCTTAAAGACAAATGTGGTACTTAGAAGAATCTAAAGTATAAAATATATTCTGTTTTTTTTTAACACTTAAAAAATAATAATTCTGCCTGTGTTTCTGTATAGCTTAAAATATAGTCTTCAATATTAAACTTACAATGTAAAAAATCATAAAAAGAAAGAAAATAGTAATTTATAGTGTATCAACTACTGCATTTTAGTATAAGGCAAAAAGTATTCATCCTGGATATATATTTTTATCCACTTGTTCCTGGTCAAAGTTGGTATGGTGGGTGCGCAATCATAGGCAAGGCAAGGCAAGTTTATTTATATAGCATTAGCATTAGCATATAGCATTTATATAGTCATTCAAAGTGCTTCACAAAAAAACAAATAATACAAAGAGAAGTCAAATAAAATAAAATAAAAACATGCAAAAGAATAACAGTCAAAATGGAAAGAAAAACTAAAATAAGAAAAACAAAGAGAAGTAAAATTAAAACATGTAATGGAAATAAGAATAAAGCATGAATAAAACATGATTCAAAGTGCCGCTACAGAATAAAAGTGGGCAGAGCTGCAGTGTTTTAAACTGAGCTGAAGGCCTGATCAAATGTAGGTTTTCAGTCTGGATTTAAACAACCACACCCACATAATTACCTACCTACACACTGGGGTTATTTAGTACAGCCAGGTAGATCATCTACCAATGTGTTCCTGGAAGGTGGAAAAAAAAAAACAGCAAACTTTAGGATGGACCCACAAGCCCAGTTTCCTCAAACAGCATAAATAAATAAAAAAATAATAATAATAATTTCCAGCTTTTTAAGTTACAGACTTAACATTTCAGACCTTAGAATTATCCTGCATTAAATAAATACCATTTGTCCAGGATTTGGAAGAAATCTCTTTGTCAGATTAAGAGCTGCACAGCACCAGTGAAGGTGATTGTATAATCTTGACAGCTATTATGCTAATGCTAGCGTTTCTCACTGCCCACCTGCTCAAATAGATTTCACTGCATTCTCCTCAAGAGGCTTTTATGTTCTTGCCTCTTTCACACCTCCTTGTTTTTGATTGCAGTTTTTGCCTCTGCTGTCAATCTTGATTTGATCACATGATCTCCTGATGGAAATTCTACATTAGTAATAAATAAAAGGGAGAACAGTCCCATGGACTCACGGTGTGATAATAGCTCTTATATGTAGCAAGGAAGCTATTTTTAGGACAGCTGTGCATACAGTACCAGTCAGAAGTTTGGACACACCTCTTCTCATTCAATGTTTTCTTTCTTTTTATTATTATTTTTTACATTGTAAACTTAATTTTGAAGACATTAAAGCTATACAAAAAAGGATTAAACAAAACAGAATATGTTCTATTCTTTGGATTCTTCTAAGTAGCCACATTTAGCCTTGATTTAATTCAGTTAAACTCAATTAAATTTTAATAATATAGTGCTTTTTACGACAAATGTTGTCGTAAAAAGCATTACAGAGATGCAGGCAAGGGAAACCCACTCATACTAAGAGTAAGGAACATTGAGAGGAACTCCTCCTCCTCTGGTCGACCCAGACATTACAAACAAATAACAGAATAACAAATAAAAAAATTACAAATTGAGGACAGATCTGCACACTTCTGTTATTTTAATCTCAGTGTCTTTTTGATGTAGAGTCTCTTGGAATAGTTTTCTCAGCATCTTAAAGGAGTTCCCGGAGGTGCTGAACAATAGTTGCTGCTGTGAAGCTCCAGCTCATCCCAACTCAGTATCTCAGTTGATTAGGTTTAGGTCAGAAAATTTTTGTGTACTGCATAATTCCATATGTTTCCCTTTGTTTTCATGTCTTTATTAATAATCTACGAATGTTGAAAATACATTAAGAAACAAAGATAACATTGAATGGTTCTGTATATTTTTAATCAAAATGCATTCATTAAATATTGTATTCAATTGTTATGGTTTGTGGTTTTACACAAAAAAAAAAAATCCATAAAACAATCAGACAATGCAAAGTTATTATGGTACACAGCAAAAACACAGTATTATAAATAAAAGGGTCAAAAGTCAAATGTATTATTGTGGGTATTACAATATACTGTAAGTAAAGTAAATAACATGGAAATTTTGCAGCCAATAAAACACTATCGATTTAGAGAATAAGCTTTATAATTTGGGTCATTCTAAAATCACTGGTTCATTTTACATTTCCTACAAAAAATCTTTAGGGAATCAGTTTTGAATAATTGCACCCCTTTTGACAAGTTAAAAACTACATATTAGCTAATTGACTCCCACCTCAAATATTATTGCTCCATTATCATTGTCTCCACCTCCTGATTTTTAAACTGTACACCAGCCAACTGCATTTAATAATTGTTTATTTTAGATAATATATATATATATATATATATATTTACCTCAGTTGCATAGAATATCTTATTTCTGTATAATACCTCATTTTAATAATGAAAAAACTACATATTTTATGTGTGTCACAGTGTTTTTGTCAACTGCATTACTTATTATTAAAAACTCTTCTGTTAAGCTCTGTTTAACAGAATAGACCATGTTTGAAATAATCAATCAACTTTTAGTTTGACTCAGAAGTACATTAAGGGCAACCCTTTATTTTCAATATAGTCGAGCATTTACATAAACAGGGATTGACATGACAAAGAAAATAATAGCTAAATTTAATTATTTTTAAAATAACAGTAAATAAAAATGTAAAAAAGATTTTTTTTTTTAATTATAATAAAGCTTGTTTTAATTGATAAAAAAATAAGATCAAAAGAAGATAAGATAAATACTAGGGGTGTCACGATTTCGATATTTCATCGCAATCGATCGAAATTATGTCATGGTCTCGAGCATCGAACTCAAAAAGAGGATCGACGCTCACTTATATCAAGCCCACCTTTTGAAATAAGATGTTGTAAATTTGATTAATCAAACCAATGACTGACCATAGACTAATCTAAACCTGGCATAGGCCTCTCTGCTGTAAAAAAAAAAAATCGAGAATCGAATTGAATCGTGACCCTAATAAAATCGAATCGAGGATTTAAGGAATTGTGACACTCCTAATAAACACAACAAAAATGTGATAAAATTGGCTAAAACTAACTTTTACATAATACAATAAAATACAAAAAAATAAATGAACTAAAAAATAAATAAAAGCAATAATAATAATTAAAATAATTACATTACATTACATTACATTACATTACATTTGGCAGACGCTTTTGTCCAAAGCGACTTACAATAGTTGAGTACAATGTAAAATAAGTTTAAAGGTAAAACATCTTTGGATAGGGATAAAAGGAGGACAAAGGGGAATAATAGGATAGAGGAGTGAAGGAGAGGAAGAAGGAGGTTAGAAGTAGTTAGTGTGTTAGAGGTGTTAAGAGAGTAAGTGCTCTTTGAAGAGCTCTGTCTTCAGGAGTTTATTAAAGATAGCGAGAGATTCTCCTGATCTGGTAGTGGAGGGTAGTTTGTTCCACCATTGGGGAACTCTGTATGAGAACAGTCTGGATTGCTTTGTGTGAATGTTTGTTTGGCAAAGCGAGGCGACGTTCATTGGAGGAGCGCAGCGGCCGGGAGGTAGCGTAAGCCTTCAGGAGCGAGTGCAGGTAGGAAGGAGCCTGTTCTGTCATCACCTTGTAGGCGATTGTAAGAGCTTTGAATTTGATGCGAGCATCAACTGGTAGCCAATGGAGCTCAATGTAATAATAATACAAGAAAATCTAAATAAGTTACAGCAATAATACAAAAGTATTAAATAAGCATCAGTGACTCAAAGAAGGATGATTTACAAATAAATGAATGAACATTGTTAATATATCATTATGATGGCCTGTCATCCTGTCACTCTCATATGCATATTGAAGCTCGTCAGTGGCTGATGGTGGAATGATGAGGTGTATGATCTTGATTTGATGCTCCTGCTTTGATTTTCTCCTGACCTCTGGATCTTTTGCTTTTGGCCACTTTGATGCCATTTGTAAGTTCACCCTCCTGCTGTGACGGAAATCATTATCTCCCAATGAATGGTTGAAAATTGCATACCTCTAACAGTCATGATTTGCCATGAGCTACATCATACTACTTCATGGATGTTTATTGTGGTAAAACCTCTATCTTACAAAATATCCTGCAGCACCTGGATATATAACATTTCTCTTCTTGTTTCTCCCGTCAGAAAAGCTTGCAGAAGGACAGCGATGCAGTAAACATCATTTAGAGTTTTTCACTTTGAGTTCAACTGCAGAATCAAACCCAGTTCAAAGCTATAAAGCTATATTTTCCTGTACAAGTGCCTTAAGCTAAATGCTACGCCGGCTGCTAAATTGAAGCCATTAGCTGCACCTGCACTGAAGAGCAGTCTCTCACTGAACGTTCCATTAGCAGCCACAGTCTTCTTCTTTGACTGTTACAGCAATACGTTTCCCCTGCTGCCAAAAAGCCACGTTTTTCTGCATGTGACTGAATTTTGTTAGAGCATGCCCCACTAAAATCCTCACTGTAGAGATGCACCAATATTGTGGGAATTGTGGGTGGCCTGATACCAATGTTGAGAGAATTATTTGAAAGATGTATTTTGTTACAGATTACTGATTACCAGTTAAAATAAATTATTTCAAATGTAGCACAAACATTTTTTTTTATATCTTTTCAAATATTAAAACACACCCCCAACATGACAACTGCCTTGCTGAGGAAGCTCAGTCACACAAAATATTGTTTTATTGACATTCTGGGTAAAATTTTCAGAAGGCAGAAAATCTATACTGCTGTACAAACTGTACACTGACTATGTTATATACACGTTTTCTTTTTGTGAAAAGCACTATACAATGTGTTTGAATTGAAATAAATTACTTTTCATTACATAATCATTACTTTTCTTTTAAAGCCATCTTGTCAGCATTCCTGTCTCTTCCACACTCTCCAGCCTCGGGACTACGATACCCAGAATGCACCACACAATGAGGTCACTCCTTCACACGATTAAATGTCACTGCACACAGGAAGTCAATCCCCAGAATATTGATTACACCTGTTAACACCCCTATATACAGCTCTGGAAAAAAAATTAAGAAACCACTTCAGTTTCTGAACCAGTTTCTCTGATTTTGCTATTTATATGTATATGTTTGAGTAAAATGGACATTGTTGTTTTATTCAATAAACTACAGACAATATTTCTCTTAAATTCCAAATAAAATTTGTTTGTTTTTGCAGAAAATAAGAAATGGCTTACATAACAAAAAAGATGCAGAGCTTTTAGACCTCAAATAATTCAAAGAAAACAAGTTTATATTCATAAAATTCTAAGAGTTCAGAAATCAGTGTTTGGTGGAATAACCCTGGTTTTTAATCACAGTTTTCATGCATCTTGGCATGTTCTCCTCCACCAGTCTTACACACTGCTTTTGGATAACTTTATGCCTGCACTCCTGGTGCAAAAATTCAAGCAGTTCAGCTTGGTTTAATGGTTGTGATCATCCATCTTCCTCTTGATTACATTCCAGAGGTTTTCTTTTTGGTAAAATCAAGGAAAAACATCACACACACATCTTGCTGAGCCAAAATCAGAGAGCACCTGGCTCTTAAAGGGAATGGCAAGCGACACACTGCTTGGTTTATTGCATGTTACACCCAAAAACACCCCCATGATTTATTTTGAGAGAATTGGTACACGCCTTTTGCGCGTTTCAGGACACGCAAGGTGTACTTTTCCCGTCTTTACGATAGCAAAGACATATTGACTTTGGGTTGATTTTTTTTTGTCTGTTCAATCAGCTTCAATCACTGAGTGTGTAGAAGGGACACATTACAAATTCAACTCTCTCTACAGCTGCTTTTCTGTTTTTTTTTTATTTTTTTACTTCTAGCTGGAAACATTCAAATGCAAAACAGTTTAAAGATGAATGATGAGCGAGATGAGTTAAAAAAGCATAGAAACATATGCCTAAATACCGCAGGATTGCAGTACTTATCTGTAACAAATAATAAAGAATCATTGTATCTTCCCTCTCTCTCGTTCTGTTTGTCATTCCTGCTCTCCTGTTTGTTAAGATTGATAATCCGATCCTCCCGGTGTCTCTCATCATCTGTTATGTGGAGCTGAATAGACTCATCACCACTGTTTCATCAGGACTGGAAATGAAGCAGACAGATAGAGAAAGAAACACTAACATTAGGGCATGTGCATCCCCCCTCGATTCCTTTCTCCTCAGGCTTATCTTTTACACTCAAAATAATACACTATTGTGGAGCACGACAATGTAGCATTATGGGCTGCGTTCTTAAAAAAACTCGGTACTCGGTAGTGGGTTGTGCACTGCTCTGGGGTATTTGCTCAGCATGAGGTTTTACCTGATGTATTCTGTTATTTAAAAGTCATGGAAATAAATATTGGCACCATTTTCCCTTCTTTTAAAACATTATTACAGTTACAGATGCTTTGGAACAACACAAAAACAATGTAATGATGTGCAATGATGTGCTTTACCACAAAAAACGCTATTTTGCTTATGTTATTGTGGCATCTTCAGGGAAGTTCTGGCTTTTACATAAGTGTGTGTTAACACTGAAGACCTCCTGGGTCTCCTACTTTAGCATCCTGTTTCATTTAGATTGCGAAAAAAACAGTGTTTTACCTTTTGTCTTAAAGTCAGATTGTATTTATTTGATGCAATTCTTCAATCTTCTATTATCTTTTCTCTTCCATCCACGTCCAGGGAGGTTAGCTATAATGCTAATATTTACTGTTCAAGCACTAAAATAATGAACACTAAATATTGTTTGCAAATCACTTACTGTACGTATCGGCTTCCTGAATGTGTCACCTGAAAGAAATAGAGAGAAAAAAAAAAGAAGTTGGTAAATAAGACTTCAGGAACACTTTTTTTTAATCTGTTTTAACAAATGAATAATCCACCTGCACACAACCTGCTGGACATGCCGGATCATGTGATGCTTCGGCATTCTGGCTCACCTGATTTTTGATATTGCCATTTCCTGTGTTTCCTTGTATAAATACCCCCTGTTTTTCAATATTCAGTGACCAGTGTTGAATCTATTTTTCATTGCTCTTTTACCCTGCGTTTCTTTTGTGTTTGCTTCTTTGTTTACCGACCCATTTCTGTATTTTTTACCACTTTTTTTTGCTTAGCCCTTTGTTGTTTGTTAGCCTTCTAGTTGCCAACCTAATACTGTTCTTGTATATGATCTCTGTATATGATCAACTCTGTTTATGTTCAACTTGCCAGCTCATTCTGGTATGTTGCTTGTTTTTGTTGCCCTTTTGTTGCTGACCTTGCCTGTCCCTGACCATTCTTATAGATTTACTGCCTAATAAACTGTGCATTTGGTATCCTGTGCGTTTGTATTTTTTTCACGTGTATTCCTTGTTTATATCCTAATTCCACTTTTATTCCTCAATTCCATGATTCTGTCCGTGTTCTCTGCATCGCAGGAATCCTAGGGCTCTACTTTTCTTACAGGTTGCCATTAAGGTGCTTAGATTACCTCTGAGAATAATTTATTGAAAATGAACATGCCCGCTGTGCATCGTTACCTGCCGCGTCCCATCATCCATTTTCCAGGCTCTCATTTAAGTAAGGCAATTGTATGCCTTATGCCTTCAGCTGAAGTTCAGTCCTCTTTGTCTGGTGTTATTTAGTGTAAACAGATCTATCAAGCAGCACACTGATTTATTACATCATTAGCTGTAATGAATTGATGAGACTGTCTGCATTATTCACTTCTGCTGCTACATCATGTTCCAGTCCAGTTCTCTACTATACTGAACCTGTGATACACACATCAGGAGAATGAGAAGCTTATCAAGAGCCTGCTCCCCTTCAGTCTCATTTGCATAGCTCCAATATTTGCACATTTGACAGGTATTTCAATGAGCTAGTGAGGAGCCCGAATGGTTACACCAATTTGAGGGCACTCAAAAGAAAAGGCCCCAATAGCCTTTCCCAGAACGGCAGGCCTTTATAAATTGAAAAAGCCACTTATTATAAAAAGCTAATTTGTCTGTGGGCAGAGTCATTGTTCTGTACTCTTTTCCCATCAATATAATCTAGTGCTGCAGCGGTAAGCCAAAATGTGAGCACTCTTTATCAGGGCTCTAGTGCTCTGAAGAGTCGTTGTGAAAGATAAGGCACAAGCCCTTTAATTTTAGTGTTTTTCTTAACAAAAAATACGTTATTTTTACATGATCATTTCCCTGAACTGTTTATCCTCCTCCAGAGTAGCTTTAAAACAGATGCAATCTATCTGTCTTTGGGTGTTTTCACACATGAAAGACTAGAACAGAGTTCATATGTTTGTTACATTGTATATTGTATATTTAATCCAGTTTCACTGCAGTTCATCACATCATCATCATCACCTACATGGCTGCATCACCCTGTACATGATAATGATTGGTTTATAGAATGTTGCCAGTTGAGAAGTGTGCGATTCTGTCATTGAATGAAGGAGTCTAGTTCGCCTCAACTTCCTGTAACTGTTCAGAAAGTCAGGTACCGCTTTAAAATAAGGCTCCTTTATAAAAGGTTTATAAATCGTTTACAGAGGAGTCTATTTTATATAATTTTATTTCTATTTTTTCCCATTTTCTCCCCAATTTACATGACCAATTACCCAACCCACTCATTAGGACTCTCCCTATTACAAGTGATGCCCCAGACACATGCTTCCTCCGATACATGTGAAGTCAGCCACCGCTCCTTTTCGAGCTGCTGCTGATGTAGAATTACTGAGCAGCATAACAGCACGCTTGGAGGAAAGTGCAGCGGCTCGGTTCTAATACATCAGCTCACAGACGCCCTGTGCTGCAGACATCACCCTAGGAGTGATGTGGGGAGAGAGCGCCATCTACCCACCCGTAGGAAACAGGGCCAATTGAGCGCCGCCAGCTTGATGGCAAAGCTGTATGAGCTGGTGTTCGAACCGCTTTAGATCGATAGATATTATTTTATAAGATATGTTCAAAAGTTATTTTCACTGTAGGTTTTATTTACAGTATATGTTGTAGGTGCTCATTAATGTTAATGTATTTAAAGTATATAAACACTTTATAAATGAGCCTAATTTTAAAGTGGTACCGAAAGTCAGAACAATGTTGTCAAGCTGTGAACAAACTGGACCATGGTTCAGTTGATCCAGACTGAGACCAACTTTTTACGTTGGACCAAATTTTGGTTAATGAGTCTGGAACAGAGACTGTAAAAAAGATGGACGCCGTGTCGCTGTTCCTATTCATTCAGTGAAAATGAAGCCAAAATCTTCCTCCATGTTGGCGATCCTGAAACCCGAGTCTGCGCAGTAGAGACCAGAGGAGGGAGAAAGACTGTGGAGAGACAGCCTACTCATTTAAATAAACCCGCCTCTGAGGGCTGCCTCCACAGAACTCACACAGTCTGTAGTCCCGCCCATACAGTCATTGGTCCTACCTCGGCTAGGTGTAACCCAGCCCTTTTACAATAACCACACCTTTTTGAATAGAGCTGAATAATGTTTTAAAAAATGAATTCTGTGGGGATTTGATAATATAAGCAGAGGTTACACTAGCTGTTGCATTTAAATAACGGAGGTAGAATTACAGTATATTGGAAAAAAAAAACGTGATTGAAAGTTGTCTGTTTTGCCATTGAAACCTATGGGGATGGGTGGAGTTACACAGCTTTCTGCAACCAAACAGCAGGGGGCGCCCGACCTGTGGTGGCTTCACTTTCTTTCACTCAGGATGTAAGATTAAATGCAACATAACTCTTAGTTTAGGGTAAATTATTCTGTATAGAACCTAACCTTATACCTAACTTTAAGCCTAACCTCAAATATGATTAAAACTGGGATCTTTATATTAAATCTAATCCTAAACATAAACATGCAAAGATTAGAGTTAGGGAACATGAAATAGTTTAATCTGTTTACTCTTCTTATTAACTTTTTATGAAATCGTATCGGAGTGTATTCACTTCAACAGTAAACAAACACTCAGACTATGTATAAAATTAATTAGTCAGGGAGGTGTGTTGTAATTTGCATTGACACTTCTGACCTTGCTGCGGAGCTGTTTGATTGACAGTAAACTCTGGAACGAGGTGGGCTTGTCTGTATGAGTGGGTGCAGCCTGGCGAGATTCTGAATTGGGATGACAGCTGACTGGCACAGAGAAATAAAGATGGCGTTCAGTGAAAGCGTGCTGAGACGGGGAGAGAGGGTAAAGGCCCACCGCTGAGGTCTAGAGCTCGCAATTTAAAATTAGAATAAATATTAAATGTCAATAATATTTATGATGAGATTCCAAGGTAAGTGTAGGCAAAAACCTGAGTAAATCTTGACACAATGTGAATAACATAATGCTTTTACAATGTAGTAAAAAAAAAATAGTTGCTACTTTTTGTCATAAATATGACATAGATAACCTAAGTAAATACAAAAGCAAGTGTTTAAATGATGATTTCATTTATTAAGGGGGAAAAAAGACCATTAAAAAACAACCTGCCCATTAATTAACTGTAATTAGCTACAATTTTTTTGTTGTTTTTTTGGGGGAAGCTGAATTCAATGTCACTAACCACAACCAGGCTTAATTACTGTCAGACCTGTAGAATCAAGAAATCACTCCAATAGAACCTGTCTGACAACATTAAGCAGCTAAAAGATCTCAAAAGCAACACATTATGCCCTGATCTGAATAAATTTAACAACAATGTCGTTGACATATATCAGTCTAGAGAAGGTTACAGGGTCATTTCTAAGCATTTGGGACTCCAATGAACCACAGGTAGAGCTATTATTCACAAATAGAGAAATCATGGAACACTGGTAAACCTTTTCAGGAGTGACCAATCTACTAAAATTACTCCAAAATGGCATGGGCAACTCATCTAAGAGGTCACAGAAGTACCCAGAACTAGCACAACAACAAGTCTACCTCTGAATGGTTCAAATAGTAAAAAAATAAAAATAAAAAAAAAATACAATGAAGGTTTTGAAGTGGCCTAGTCAAAGTCTGATTGAGATACTGTGGCACGAACTTAACCCTTGTGTGGTGTTCATATTTTTGTTACTCGTTTACTTTGTTACTTGTATTTAATTCAGCAAAATTAAGCAATTTTACATTAAAATGCTTTACACATGCTTGCTTCACCTAAATTGCAAGCAATATTCAATTCAATTCAATTCAATTTTATTTATATAGCGCTTTTCAAGAGCTGAAAGTAAATCATTAGTTACTCTAAGTAGAGCTGATTCAGTACTATGGTTTTGTCTAAATCCAGATTGAAAAACCTCATGCATACTATTACTTTGTAGATACAAGCGCAGCTGGTTAAACACAATTTTTTCTAGGATTTTGGCTATAAAGGAAAGATTAGAAATTGGTCTATAATTAGCAAGCTCGCGGGGGTCCAGATTTGGCTTTTTGATAATGGGCTTAATGACCGCCAATTTAAGAGAATTGGGTACGTAGCCCATGCTAAGGGATGAATTTACTATTTCTAGTAATGATTTTCCCACCTTTGGCAGTGCCTGTTTCAATAATTGTGTGGGTACTGGATCTAATATACATGATGTTGATTTTGATGAGTTAATTACACTAAGTAAATCTTTTTCTGTAACCGGGCTGAAACACTCTAGGTGTGTCTCAGAGCTGGAGCAGCATTCATCGATATCTATAAGTAAATTTTGGGGGTGATACTGAATTTTTTGTCTAATGCTATTAATTTTATCATCAAAGAACTTCATGAAATCATGACTATTAATGTCGACAGGGATAACGGAGCTAGTTTGTTTTTGACTGCCGGTGAGTTTAGCCACAGTAGTGAAAAGGAATCTAGGATTGTCTCAATTTTTCTCAATAAGCGATGAAATATACTGGGATTTTGTTTTAATTAGGGCTTTTTTGTAGTCTGTGAGACTATACTGCCATGCTAGCCGGAAAAATTCTAGTTTTGTGTGTCGCCATTTACGTTCAAAGTTACGAGCGGTTTGTTTTAATGTACGTGTGTGGTCATTATACCACGGTGCTAGCTTTTTATCCCTGATTTGTTTTATTTTTGTCAGCGCTACGCGGTCAAGGTTAGAGCGGAGCACAGTGTGTAGATGTTCTGTTTTGTGCTCGAGATCATGCTCATAGGACGGAAGGGAGATGGTTAAGTCGGGGAGTTTATTTACAAATTCATTAGCAATTGCGGTTGTTATTTTACGCTTGCTGATATAGCGGGGCGGGAGGAGGATATTTTAATTAAAAACTATTTCAAACATAATTAGATAATGATCGGATATTGAGTCATGTTGAGAAAGAGTAACTATATTCTCAGCCTCAATACCCAGTGTCAAAACTAAGTCTAATGTATGACTACATCGGTGAGTGGGGCCAATTACATTTTGTTTAAAGCCTAGAGCATCTAAAACTGATTTAAATGCAATTTTTAGTGGATCCTGGTCCTTTTCAAAGTGGATATTAAAGTCTCCAACAATTATGATCTTATCAGAAAGAAGAATTACTGCTGCTAGAAAGTCAGCAAATTCACTAATAAAATTTGAGTATGGTCCAGGAGGACGATACAGTGTTATAAGCAGAAACGAATGCTGCGTTTTGGAAGCAGGAGACGGGCCTGCTACTTTAAGACTAAGAACTTCAAACGACTTAGCATCCAATTGTGAGTTTTGAGATATACCTAACATTGAGTCATAGATTGTGGCAACACCACCGCCACGACCAGAGCTGCGTGGGTAACTGAAATAGCTAAAACCTGGGGGGATAGACTCATTTAAAGCGATATATTCATCAGGTTTAATCCAGGTTTCACACAGACATAGTGCATTAAGGTGATTATCAGTAATAATATCATTAACAATAACTGATTTTGGTCCTAGCAATCTTATATTTAATAGCCCTAGTTTCATACGGACGCTGCTGGTACTCTGAGAGACGGATGCTGTTGTTTTAATTTTAATAAGATTATTAAAACAGATTTTCTGTGTTTTTCGGTTTCGAGCGACACGGGGGACAGACACAGTCTCAATCCTACAAGGTAAAAATGCACTTGTATCTGAAAAAGGCACATAATTAAAACTCACAGCCTTATGCACAGGAAAGTGGCAAGATAACTCATTAGAACAATGTATATTACTAAACTGCCCATTACTTAGACCACTAACCTGGCCGGTATGACTGGTTAGAGCCAGTCAGTCCCGGCGTAGCACCGCCTCAATGTTACCAGAGAGGACGGTGGATCCCAGGCAGCTGGGGTGAAGCCTGTCTCGGTGGAAGAGGGCTGGACGTTCCCGAAAACTCTCCCAGTTGTCCACGTAGCCAACTCCACTAGCAGAGCACCAGTCCCGCAGCCAGCAGTGGAGAGCGTAGAGGCGGCTGAACGGCTGGCTCCCGCAGCGGTAGGTGGGCATCGGACCAGAGATGAGGAGGCGGGCGCGGGTCAGTCTGCGAGCGGTATCCAGAAGAGTGCAAAAGTGCTCCTTCAGGACCTCACTGCGCCGGGCGGACGTGTCGTTGGTACCCACATGCAGGATGATGGTGCCGGAGTCCCCGCGATGCCGAAGCACCGTGGAATCTCCGACAATGAGGGTACTGCCCTTATCTGTTTTCCTCGGGGCTGGGGGAGGTGAAGGAGGCGACGGCGACGAGCTGAGGACCTCAAACCGGTTTGCGGAGGCAAAATCCGGCTGAGAAGGTAGGGGGGAAACCCGCTTTCCTCGGCCGCGCTGCCGCTCCCAGGCCCCTCCCGGAACGGGGGTGAAGCAAACGACCGCCGGGTCCCCTGCCCTCCTGCTCTGTTTCCCTTGCCATGTGCTCAGGGTCCAGTGTTTACTTCTTGTCTCCTCCCATGTCTCCACCTACAGTGTAACTCCGCTCTCTCATTACCTGTCCCCAGGTGTTTCCTGTTCCCTCCATGTGTATTTAAGCCCCTTTGTTTCAGTGTCCATTGTCGGTTCTTGTACGTCTTTAAATAATTCATGGTTGTTATTCAGTCATACTTTTCTTAGTTTATTGCCTGTTTGTTTGTTTTCTTTGTATAAATTACAATATATCTCACACTTACGTCCGCCTCCTCGACTCCCTGACTTGGGGCGCCCAGACAATGACTGGTTATGAATTGAAAGCAAAGACAAACTGTGTGAGCTGCCCATTAAATTCTGTGATGGTCAATGCAGGAAAGTACAATGACACTGTTATCACAAACCCCCCTCAAAGTGGACCCGTCCCACTAGCTGCCGACAGTAGTCAGCAGCCAGGTTTGTCATTCTTGCAGCCAGCAAAATATGAAACCTCAGCAATCATGAAGTCAGAAAACTAAGGAGAGAAAGGAAGAAGAAAAAAAAGAGATAAACTGATCATTTTACATTGGATACATTAAGCCCGCAGTTAGTGTCGTGTACAAATGGTGTAATTTAGCAGCAGGTAGGATAGCAACAAAATATACTGTATGTGTAATGTTTATGATATCCACTTGTCTGTCAGTCGGTGCTAGTAATGAACTAGAACAGTTGGTTGAACGGCCTGATAATATGGCTACACAATGTAATATGTTATATTTACAGAATAAGGAAAAAGCAGATCTGTTCCAGATTCACTGTTTATCAGATGTGACGACATGACATTGCAATAGCTTAACATTCTTAACTTCAGTTTTGACAAAGGTGGCATAGCTTCTCTGCTATTCTAGCTATTCTACAGTGATAGCCTGTCTAATAGGATAAGGGAGGAATAACCTACAATTCTTCTGTGCATCATATAACAGCTGGTAACTGTCTTTAAAGCACTGGATGTGTCTGTCTTATTACTAACAGCAGAATGTTTAAATGGGTTATGTTTCTTGTTTGGGGCCCCAAATGCCTTGCAAACAGCTCTGTATATTACTAATATAAAAAAAAAATAATAATAATATTTGGATAGTTTCTGCATAATGCTTGGTAAATGAGTGTACAGGGAACAATTAAAATCAGTACAGGAACAAAAGGACAAAGAGAGAGAGATAAAGAGAGAGGCAGTCAAGAGTGCTCCAAGAGACCCAGCCATCTCTCCCCCTGAGATTCCCTCTCTGGACTCCACTTAGAAATCCTGCCTTTTTATCTTCACCAAAGTGCTGCCTTTTAAACAAGAATTGCTTCAAGCAGCCAATTCAAAGTGTCCACATGTTGCAGAAGAGTAGAATGCAAGTGTATGATTTCTACTGCAGTGTAGAAGACAGACAGCAGAAATCTACACACTAGTCTGGATTAGTTTGCACTGTGTAAATGTGTCCTCTGGTGGCATTTAAACCAGAGAAAGTTGATGAATTTGGCACAATTTTACAGTTTTGATACGTCAAAGCTAGGTTTCTGTGGCTGTTTATGATCCGATGATGCAATCAGCAACATTCAAACCAAATATAAAGACCCAACACCTAGCTGCTAGGCTAATGTGGCCGTTTATGATCCAATCAGCATTGGTTAATCCAAATATAAAGACTCAACACCTAGCAGCTAGGTTACTGTAGCCATTTATGATCCAATCAGCAATGGTTAACCCAAAAATAACGACCCAACACCTAGCAGTTAGTTTACTGTAGCCATTTATGATCCAATCAGTAATGGATAACCCAAATATAAAGATTCAACCCCAAGCTGCTAGGTTTGACCCAAACATCTGACACCTAACAGCTAGTTTTCTGGTGCCATTTATGATCCAATCAGCAATATTTAATCCAAACATAAAGATTCGACAGCTAAAAACTAGGTTTCTGTGGCCATTTATGATCCAATCAGCAACATTTAGCCCAACATGAAGATCCAACACCAAATATTAATGATGCTATGTCCGTTTATGATTCAGCCAGCAAAGTTTAACCCAAATATAAAGAATCAACACCTAACAGCTGGGTTTCTGTGGCTGGTTATGTTCCGATCAGCAATGTTCAACCCAAATATAAAGTTTCAACTCCTAACAGCTATTTTTCTGTAGCCTTTTATGATCCAATCAGAAACGTTCAACACAAATATGAAGACCCAACACCTAACAGCTAGGTTGCTGTGGTCGCTTATGATCCAATCAGCAACATTTAACCCAAACCTGAAGATCCAACACCAAATATTAAGGATGCTATGTCCGTTTATGATTTAACAAGCAAAATTTAACCCAAATATAAAGACTCGACACCTAACAGCTAGGTTGCTGTGAACATTTATGACCCAATCAGCAACGTTTTACCCAAATATGAAGATTCAACACCTAACAAGTAGGTTACTGTGGTCGTTTATGATCCAATCAGCAATGTTTTACCCAAAAATAGAGATTCAACAACTAACAGCTATTTTTCTGTGGCTGTATATAATCCAATCTACAATGTTCAACCCAAACATGAAGACCCAACACCTTACAATTAGATTGCTGTGGCTGTTTATGATCCAATCAACCACGTTTAACCCAAACATATAGACCAGACTTCTAACAGCTGTTTTTCTGTTACTGTTTATGATCCAATCAGCAAAATTTAACCCAAATATAAAGATTCAACAGCTAAAAGCTAGATTGCTGTGGCTGTTTATGATCCGATCCGCACTGTTTCACATGGGTCTTCACATGGGTCCTGAGGTAGGCACCTCACTCTGGAGGCTCAGCAGTAAATACTGGCATTCCAGATTCACTCCCCTCCAATCTCACTAAAAAAGACATAACATTGATACCACTATTACAACATCACACATACCAAACAGCCTCTGTCTACACTCTCCGAATTCTACACCCAATTCCTTCTGATTTACAACCACTGACTAGATCTCTCAGCTAATTCTAACAGTTCCTTCATGACTGCTGTCAGAACCTGGCCTCTGAACCCAAACTCCGCCAACACAGATGTAACCGACTTCGCTACAACTCCCCTAACACCTATCTGCACTGGTCTAACACGTGCCTGCCTCCCACGCTCTCTCTCACCTCAGCCACCAACTCTGCATATTTTAACCTTTTCCTTTTGTAAGCTCCATCAACCTCGTTCTCAAATGGCACAGTCAGTTAGCTCTATAAAGTAAATGATCCGCTTGCTCTCTGAGTACATCAAATCAAGTTGGAAGGTAGACGGAAAGTAGTCGGAAAGGAGGTAGATA
Source organism: Astyanax mexicanus (assembly GCF_023375975.1). Classification (NCBI taxonomy): domain Eukaryota; kingdom Metazoa; phylum Chordata; class Actinopteri; order Characiformes; family Acestrorhamphidae; genus Astyanax; species Astyanax mexicanus. Next base: position 20,895,903 of record NC_064410.1, read on the forward strand.
CATTCCTTCAGGGAAATTAAGATTCATCAGGGAAGCTCATTGGTGCTACTTGGTACTACTTTGTTTCTTCAATTAAAAACAGCAAATATGCAGTCAGCAAGTGTTTCTCTCATTTAAACCACTAAAAAAATACACAACAAGTCAATTTTCATCCCATGGACCTGCTAAATAGATATTAAGAACTAGCTAATAAACACTTAAACTGTGTGGGAGGTTTAATGTGTGCCTATTTTTAATTACAAATGAATGAAGCACATGCTAATAATCAGCATAATGAGACTTTAAGCTTAATTGTTAATTTGTTGATGTCTGGGATATGGTACTGTACGCTACGCTGAAATAATGCAGGATCAAATTTGTGCCAGCCAGTCCCTTCCTCCCAGTACAATCACAATCGAGTGTATGATCTCACCATTATTCTCCGTAGTTTGTGCTACTTGTAATACGTAACCTATTCCATGTGGACGAAGCTTGCCTCTGGCCCCCCGTGTCTGAGGTTTTATTCTGCTGCAGTGACATATGAAACCATTTCTCACGCTTACAGACAGAGAGCATGCTTGTGTAAAAATTCATTAAACCTTTGCAAGGCCCTTTGCAAACCAGGACATAAAATGTTCTGAGTGGAATGCAATAAACTCAGAGAAAGTGCTATGTTGTAATAATGTAATGTACAAAGGCATATCCTCTTATCTCATCTTTTTTGGATACATTCGAACAGCAATCTGTGCAAATAGGATTTGTTGTTCAAGCCTACTTTTCAAACCTGATGGGATCTGTGTGTTTTAACAGCCGTCGTTTTGTTAAAAAGAGGATAATGCATGAGTCCAATCAAGAGATTTAAGCTTTCAACCACGTTTAAGCTTTAAAAAACAATACATAATATGAATGTAAGACATGTTTAACCCTTAGGCACTATCATACACTCTGTGCATGGCACGTTTAAATGCTCTTTGCAACCTAACACCCCGTCAACACTCTATTTTCATGCCTTGCACCTGTGCCATTAAAATAGCAGCAGAGTTTATAAATAAAAACTGTTCAGGTAAATATCAGATGCGCCACTGTCTGAAATAAACCCTGACAACTGTCAATAGTCACCCATCTGTACTTATCTTCTTAGCTATGCTTAGTGCGTGTACACCCCCGCTTCTTACACACACACACACACACACACACACGGAAGTGCTGCATAGCGCAAATTCAGCATTTACATCAATAATAAACAGAATACAAAATAAACATTAATTTACATTGATTTTTGGCCTAAAAAATTAGCTGCTGGTGCTCCTTTACAGTGTGAACATGCAGGTCAGAAATATATTTGAAGTCATGGGCCTCTGTAATGAAACAAATAATGAAATATACCACTTTAAATAATAAATTTTCCTGATTGTTTTTTTGTAAACACCATTTTACTTGACTTACTATCTTTATCTATCTTTGACAGTGTTGTTTAAACTAAGATTTTTCAAATTGATGTTTCATTTCATGATGTCTCTTAATATTAAACTCCTTAATTACGGCAACTTTTAGACTCTTTGGCCTGTTTTTCTGCGCAACAACTGAACACTCTCTCTGCTTTTAGACTCTTTGGCCTGTTTTTCTGAGTTAAAAATGCGCACCCTCTCTGCCTTTAGACTCTTTTGCCCCGTTTTTCTGCGCTAGAAATGCGCACCCTCTCCGCTTTTAGACTCTTTGGCCCGTTTTTCTGCGCTACAACTGAGCATTCTCGCCGCTTTTAGAGTCTTTGGCCTGTTTTTCTGTGCTAGAAATGCACACTCTCTCCGCTTTTAGACTCTTTGGCCCGTTTTTCTGCGCAACAACTGAACACTTTCTCCACTTTTAGACTCTTTGGCCTGTTTTTCTGCTCTACAACTGCGCACTCTCTCTGCTTTTAGACTCGTTGGCCTGATTTTCTGTGCTAGAACTGCGCACCCTCTCCGCTTTTAGACTCTTTGGCAATTTTAAGCGCAAAACCTGCACACTCTCTCTGCTTTTAGACTCTTTGGCCCGTTTTTCTGCGCTAGAACTGAGCACTCTCTCTGCTTTTAGACTCTTAGGCCTGTTTTTCTGCACTAGAAATGCGCACTCTCTCCGCTTTTTGACTTACTGGCCCGTTTTTCTGTGCTAGAAATGTGCACACTCTCCGCTTTTAGACTCTTTGGCCTGTTTTTCTGCGCTAGAACTGCGCACTCTCTCCGCTTTAAGACTCTTTGGCTCGTTTCTGACACCTAGCATCAATGTGAATCTCACATTGTAAAAACCTGCTTAACAGCGGGCCAACTTTCATTCTATTTCTGAAGTACCTCGCGGGCCACTCCAAAAAAGGGAACTGGCCGCAATTGGCAATCAGGCCGTAGTTTGGACACCCTTGGTGTAGACCCCATGAAACTGTACAGAACTGAAGTGTAAGCTTACAAACAGGGTCTACCAGGCATGTATAAAGGTCATCAGAGAGAGTTTGAGAAACTTTGGTCTATGTTATAACTTCAGGGATATATTTACACTAACACTGGCGTAATGGTGGTGTGTTGGGAGTTTTCACACTCATGAATAAATGAGTTCACACCCAGAATCGATTCTGGCCTTGTTTGAGGGAAGAGCTCATTATAGCTGGTTTGTTTTCACACAGAAGGTGTCAGGCCAGCCACTTCCTGTCTGCCAGCTATGGACTCTGATTCAGTGACTCAGAACTACACTTCCCAGAATTCCCCTGTGCTTTCTCCCCCAGACTCTTCCTGTCACCTGTCACGTGCCACTGCTTCTCTCGAACTCTTCGTCATACTAATTAGTCTGATTGTTCTCACCTGTCCTTCCCTGTATATATACCCCTCATTTCGAGCCACGCAAGGCATATTTTTGGTGCACTCAAGATACCAAAGACACACCGACATGTGTTGTATTCAGCTGCACGATACGCAATTGACCGGTACACTATAGATCGCTAAAATAGGGCCCTATGTGTGTTTTACTGCAGTTATCTGATTATTCAAGTTCTCATATAAACAGCATACCCTGAATTCTTTGATTGGAGGAAGGTTTAAAAATCCTTAAAAATTAATAGAACTAGGAAACTCAATAGAAAGTGAGTTGGATCTTAGGTTCACGTTCATGTACACTCTTATTTCAGAGTATTCTCAACTTTCTCAGTGTGTGCATGCTTGCCATCCCAATGTCAATGTTTTGCAGATTCCAACAGGTTTTCTTCTTCCATCCATCCACCTTCCCATCAACTCTGACCAGCTTCCCTGTCTCTGCTGAGGAGAAGCAGCCCTGTAGCATGGTGCTGCCTCCACTATGTTTGACAGTGGGGCTGGTGTGTTCATGAGTGATGTGCAGTGTTCATTCTCCACCACACACAGAGTTTTGCATTTTGGCCACAAAGTTCAATTTTGGTTTTTACTTGACCAGAGCACCTTGTTCCTCATTTTAGCTGTGTCCCCAACACGGCTTCTGTCAAACCACAAATAGGACTTTTTATGGTTTTCTTGTAACAATGGCTTTCTTCTTGCCACTCTTCCATAAAGACCACAACTAATAGTTGTCCTGTGGACAGATTCCCCCACCTGAGCTGTGGATCTCTGCATTTCGTCCAGAGTGACCATGGGCCTCTTGGCTGCATCTCTAATCAGTGCTCTTCTTGTTCGGGCTGTAAGTTTAGGTGGACGGCCTTGTATTGATAGGTTTACCGTTGTGCCATACTCTTTCCATTTCCGGATAATGGATTGAACAGTGCTCTGTAAGATGGTCAAAAGTTCAAGGGAAATCTTTTTATAGCCTAAGCCTGCTTTAAACTTCTCCACCACCGTATTCCAGATTCCCCCACCTGAGCTGTGGATCTCTGCATTTCGTCCAGAGTGACCATGGGCCTCTTGGCTGCATCTCTAATCAGTGCTCTTCTTGTTCGGGCTGTAGGTTTAGGTGGACGGCCTTGTCTTGGTAGGTTTACAGTTGTGCCATACTCTTTCCATTTCCGGAAAATGGATTGAACAGTGCTCTGTAAGATGGTCAAAAGTTCAAGGGAAATCTTTTTATAGCCTAAGCCTGCTTTAAACTTCTCCACTACCTTATTCCTGACCTGTCTTGTGTGTTCTTTGGACTTTATGATGCTGTTTATTCCCCAATATTCTCTTAACCAGCCTCTGAGGCCATCAAGGAGCAGCTGCATTTGTACTGGAATTACAATAAACACAGGTGGACTCTTTGTAGTCATTAGCAGTCATCAGGGGATTTCTGAATGCAATTGGTTGCACTCAGAGAAACTGAATACTTTTGCACACCACACTTTTAAGTTTTGTTTTGAATCATGCATACTTTTCACATTCCTATGAAATATATTTATGTTTTCAGTTGAATTGTGACAAAATATGAAAAATACTTTTGCAAGCCACTGTGTGTATGTATGTATGTATGTATGTGTTAATGGTACAGATAGGTTACATCCTCATGTGTGCAAAACCAAATCTTCTTGTTCTTTTTTCTTCTTCCAAGTTCCAAAAAGATCTACTGAACTACTGAATAAATGAAGATTACTGACGTCTGTTCTGGTTCTCACTATCTTCTACCATCTCTGCTTCATTTTTAATTAAGGGGATTCTACTGATCCTCCTCGGCGTGGGAAACTAATGGAGAGAGCTGTGAGAGAAAGATTGCTCCACCTTCCAAACACTTTCTCCACTCTGAATCAGCAGCACTGGAATCAGTCGTGAGGCACGACTGTGGCTCTGCTGCAGAAGGGGGGGTAAGAAATTCACAGGGGAGAGTGCTGTTGTTTTGTTTAGTGCTCCTCTGAAGTCCTCAGTGCTCAGCATGGTGGTGGCTTTCACAGAAATCTCCTGCGAGTCACGAGATTCTCAGTTAACAGCTGTGCTGAACTTGTTAAGAGTTAATTACTTGAATGTCTTGCCTCTTAATGTGTTTGAGAGCATCAGTTGTAGTAAAGTTGTGAAGAGGTAGAGTTACAGGTATACAGTGAATAGCTCTTTTTGAGTAATATTCTAATTCATATTATGACAGGAAATACTCAACTAAATAAAGAAAAAAAAATAAGTGTGTCTCAAAGTGCAGTTCCAAAGAACATTGAAAATGTTATGATGAAACTGGCTCTCATCAGGACTGCCCCGAAAAAGGAAGACCAAGAGTTACATCTGTTGCACAGGATAAATTCATTATAGTTGCTTTAAAGTAAAGTATTTTGGTTTGTTTAACACTTTTAATTTACTATGTGATTCCTTAAATGTTCCTATATAGTCTGGATGTCTTCAGTATTCATTTGCAATGTAAGGATTTACAATTGTCCACTCTCTTTAATAGTGTTTATTATAGTTATAGTGTAGGTTAATAGCAGAGGATTAGAGCCCATGCCTGTATTACCTTGTGTTTGCCTGTGTTACCCTGTGTTTGCCTCTGTCACGCTGTGTGTGCCTGTATTACCCTGCTTGCCTGAATTACCCTGTGTTTGCCTGTGACACCCTGTGTTTGCCTGTGTCACCATGTGTTTGCCTGTGTCACCATGTGTTTGCCTGTGACACCCTGTGTTTGCCTCTGTCATTCCGTGTTTGCCTGTATTGCCCTGTTTGCCTGTATTACCCAGTGTTTTGTTTGCCTGTATTACCCAGTGTTTGCCTGTATTACCCTTTGTTATTCTGGGTGTGCGTGTATTACCCTGTGTTTGCCTGTATTACGTTGTGCTTGCCTGTCACCTTGTGTTTGCCTGTATTACCCTGTGTCACCCTGTATTTGCCTGAATTGCCCTGTTTGCCTGTATTACCCTGTGTTTGCCTGTGTCACCCTGTGTTTGCCTGTGTTATTCTGGGTGTGCATGTATTACCCTGTGTTTGCCTGTATTACTTCGTGTTTGCCTGTCACCATGTGTTTGCCTGTATTACCCTGTTTCTGCCTGTGTAACCTTGTGTTTTTCTCTATTATCCTGTGTTTGCCTGTGTTATTCTGGGTGTGCATGTATTACCCTGTGTTTGCCTGTATTACGTTGTGCTTGCCTGTCACCCTGTGTCTGCCTGTATTACCCTGTTTTTGCCTGTGTCACCTTGTGTTTTCCTCTATTGCTCTGTGTTTGCCTGTATTTCCCTGGGTTCACCTGTGTTCGCCAGTATTCACCTGTAGTACCTGTAGTATGTTTGCTTGTAGTACCCTATGTTTGCCTGTATTACCCTGTGTTCACCTTTGTTTACCTGTGTCACGCTGTGTTTGCCTTTACTACCCTTCTTGCTTGTATTTCCCTGTGTTTGCCTCTGACACCCCGTGTTTGCCTGTCACCCCGTGTTTGCCTGTGTCACCCTGTGTTTGCCTGTATTACCCTGTGTTTGCCTGTATTACCCTGTGTTTGCCTATACTACCCTATGTTCACCTGTATTACCCTAAAAAAACAGTTCTTCTCAAAAGAAGACCTCACAATTTTATCCCTTTAAAAAATATATTTCTTTAGAAAACTTTTTTTTCCGATCTTACCTCAAAGAGTCCTTCGTAGCATCTTATTTTTGTCACTGTGATATTCTTTTCACTAAATATATCTATTGAAGCTCAACATCACCCCATGTTTTTGAACTCTAAATAAAGCACAGTGACTCTTTTTACTAAGAACTGCGGAAGTGTAGAATGAAGCCTCCCTGGTTTCAGTCTTTGAGAGGGTAAATTGTGTTGTTTCTGCTCTGTTGCTCAGAGGAATCTTGAGAAGCAGGAATAATTTCAGCCTTCATTTACTGCCTCAGTTACCAAGAGATTATGTGCTTATTTTTTTCTGTGAAACTCAATTCCATACCACCAGAGTGAGCATGCACATATCTTCTGTATCTGAAGAGGAGAGGATCATTATTAGTCATGGCCTAGATAGTATCTTTAGCCTTAAATGTGCTCCTTAAAATAAAGCATCTTATATGGGTTTTTAGAAGAAATATGAAAGGTTAAATGTGAAAGGGTTCTGTATATCATTTTCCAAAAATAGTTCTTGGTTCTTCAAACAACCAAACAAAGTTGGTATGGTTCTACAGGGTTCTTCTTCTGTGTAACTGCAAAAAAACTTGGATACTGTGTGTTCATTCTGGAGATGAATCAGAATTAGAAGCATATAATGGAGAAATATTAAAAAAAATATATATGCAAGCTTCTAGCTGTAATGATTCTAGCTGCAATGTACTTTTCTAGCTCACCCACTCCTCCCCAGAAGCAAAGCTCACATGGGTTGCCAGATTTACAAACAGTGACAAGCAAAGATTGAGAGAGTTGAGAAAATCACATTGTATAAGTTGCATAAGATTATTTGTATTTTGCAGAAATAAATAAGTATTGGTTCCCTCTGGCGAACAAGACTTCATACTTAATGGCAAAACCCTTGTTATCAAGCACAGCAGTCAGAATGTTTTTGTTGTTTGTAGTTGATGATGAGGTTTGCACACATCAGGAGGTAGTTTGGCCCAGTCCTCTTTGAAGGTCATCTGTAAATCTTTAAGATTTTGAGGCGGTCCTGTGGCAACTTGAAGCTTCAGGTCCCTCTATAAGTTTTTTTTTATGAGATTATGGTCTGGAAACTGGCTAGGACACTCCATCACCTTAATGTGCTTCTTTCTGAGCCACTCTTTTATTGCATTGGCTGTATGTTTTGGGTCATTGTCATGCTGGAAGACCCAGTCACAACCATTTTTAATATCCTGGCGGAGGAAAGAAGGTTTTCACGGGATTTTACGGTACATGCAGTGTTGCCAACTTAGTGACTTTGTCGGTATATTTAGGGACTTTTCAGACCCTTAGCGGAGACACACCCCAAAAACATAATGTTCCCACCTCTATGCTTGACAGTGGGGATGAGTGTTTTGGGTCATAGTCAGTATTTCTCTTCCTCCAAAAATGGTTGAAAAAGTTCAGTTATTGACAAAGAGCTCAATTTTTGTTCTATCTAACCACAGCACCTTCTCCAAATCACTCTCAGAATCATCCAGGTGTTCATTGGCAAACTTCAGACAGGTCTGCACATGTGCCTTCTTGAGCAGGAGGACCTTACAGGTACTACAGGATTTTAATCCATTACAGTGTAATGTGATACCAGCGGGGTTTCTTGGTGAGTATGGTACCAGTTGCCTTGAGATCATTAACGAGTTTCCCCAGTGTAGTTTTAGGCTGATCTCTCACCTTCCTTATGATCAAGGATACCCCACGAGGTGAGGGTATACTTATTTCTCTTTGAAAATGCAAATAAATAAATAGAATTTATAACATTTTTTTCATATTTTACCTCTCACTGTTAAAATAAACCTACTTTTTTTAAATTAAAGACAGTTCATGTTTTATTCAGTGGGCAAACTTACAAAATCAGAAAGGAATCAAATAATTATTTTCTTCACTGGACATTTCAATGTCCAAACTATTATCTGTACTAAGCTAGTGGTGTTGGTAAATGTGGCTAATTAACTAGCTATAGGTAGCAACCTTACTGAAGATCAGTGATTACCTCTTCAGGAGAAAAATAATCCAGTTCGCCCGTTTTCATGGCTGCAGCACAATGTTTGCGTGCTGCTGTGTTTTATATAATTGGCAACCCGGGTTGGAAATACGACTGGTGGACATATCAGAGGCTTGATTTCCATACAGATTCTCATGACAAACCACACAGTTCAAATAAGAAAACACGGGCTGAAGCTCTACTGACAGGAGCTGTCGGTTCTTAACTCAGCAAGTTTCCTTAATATCTGATAATATGTTCAGATTATGTTCAGAGTTACTAAAGAAAATACAGCAATCCTTAATGGTCCTTTAAGTTTATTTATTCTAACAGCCCTATCTTGTTAGGAGTGAAAGCTGAAGCTGAGAGAAGATCGAAAATCAATCAGAACCATTGCACAAATATTCTCTGTAGCCTGAAACACTGTTTAGAAAGTCATGAAGAAGAAAGTCATCCCTGGTGTATTAAATAACAGGGGATGAACAGGTAGAGCAGGGAAAACCACAGCAGTTGACAACAGAAATATTGTTGGTTCTGTAAAAAAAGGGAGTAAAGGTATCACAATCTACTGTTTACAAAAGACTTAATGGACAAAAATACAGAGCCTTCGCCAGAAGCCGAAAACCACTATTAACGAGGTGAATAAAAAAAAGACCAGTCTCAAACATACCAGCCCCTCTGTGAAACACTGTGGAGGTAGTGTCATGATTTGGGCTTGCATGGTTTATTCTGGGACACGCTTATTATTCTTTATTGATGTAAAGTAAACTCAGACGTATACAGAAACATTTTGCCTGTGAATTTAAAGAACATGGCACGAAACCCACTGCAGCCTGGAAAAAAACATCACAGTGATGTCAGTGGGTCACAGACACGATGCAATTACTGCAAGCAAAGGATTTGCAATTAAATATTGAGTCTTATTCATTTTAATCCACTTTAAGTTTATCTGTTCCAATACTTTTGCTCAAAAGAAAAATGGGTGGGTTCAGACAGAAGGTGCTATCTTCTGAACTGTGCATCAGATCCAGATGTAAATGTGTCTCATATTTATTTTTTATTGTTAAATTCAAGTGTTTTCAGTCTACAGCAGAAATAATATAATCAACCACACTGTTTCAATACTTTCGGAGAGCACCGTATATTTAAATATCTATATGCTGCATTAAGCAACTTCCCTGGGTATGCAACCGAATTTCATTGTATCATTGTAACATACAATGACAATAAATAGAATCTCAAACTCAATTAATGGCATTAATTGCTCGTTGTGATCGCATTAATGTGACCCTAATCAACTGCAGTGTACATTTGCTGTCTGGGAGACTAAGGCAGTCAACAACGTCTCACCACTACCCAAAAATAGACCCCTAATCTAATCAAACCACACATTTTATCATTTTTAAATGTATTTTATTGTATTTTTCCTCAACAGAAGGACATTATTAAGCAATATGGATTTGGTAGGACTCAAGGGGCAGTACAGAATTTAAACCATACTGGGAAAAACTATACACAATGGTGGTCCTTAGATTTTTTTTATTTTCTTCCCCAAAGAGGATTTAGGAGTCTTTGTTTGTCTCAGTATTTTTTCTCATGTTTTCAGGGAGTTTTTCTTTTCAGTCTTGGTCCCTTTCAGTGGTTGTTTTCATGCTCTTTGTACGTTTTTCAGTCCCCCTGTCCGCATCGACTTGCTCGTGGTCACCGAGGGTCTGCCTTCAATCTGCTCTAAGTGCAGCCTTTGCTTGATGCTGCATTGCTCTCCTCAGCTTCAGGGACCAGTCAGAGTGGATGAGATTGATTACAGTTGTCTGACCAATACATTTCTTTTACGAAGATAGACAAGTTTCTTTTACGTTGAGAAGTAGAGGTGTGACAAAGCACTCATCCTATGTGACGAGACGAGATACAATATTGGGTTCAAGAAATTTCCAAAATGGAAATATATGATCATCTTGTAATAGATGTCAATACTTTTTTACAGAAAATATCGTCGCTGTCCGATGAAAAACACGTATCTCCAGTTTTTGCGTTTTTTACTTTTTTTCATGTGTTGAATGTGGGAATGCATCTCTACCTATCCATACAAGTGAAGATGAAAATGACCAATCAAAAGTCTGAAAAATCGCTCATCTGTTTTCCGCGTATCTCCATTGGCTGCTAGACCTGTCTGTCAAACCGCGTATCTCCTCCTCCCAACCCCCGCCACCTCTCTCTGTGGACGTGAAGAAAGTTGTTCTCCGGCAGCGTAGCTCAAACACTCAAGGTAAGAATTAAACTGTATCCGTTTTAACTAGTCGCTAACACGTGTAAATATGTGTCACAGTTCTATGTTACTTCATTTGAGCAGTGTTTATTACAGATTTTCGTTCGTAATAAGGTTAACTTGCTTAAAGGCTAGTCAGCTAAGTTAACTAGCTAGCTAGCTAGTTGTCTAAAACACACATTAGCTAGCTAGCTAACTAGTTAACCGAGGGTCAGGCAGTTAACGTTATGTTTTGTGTGAAATCTGTCTCTTTCAGACCAGAAATGTCTCTCTCATTGAAAGAGCTATGTGCACTGGTAAATGTACCGTATGATAGGACACTGGAGGAAAAGGTGTTTAGTGAGGAAGATGAGGAAGACGAGGAAGAGGGTGAGGCTGTAAGGCAAGAAGAAGTCGTGTTAGGATGCATTGAGTCCTCTTGTGAGGAGCAAGGTTTATGGAAAATGTGTATTAACATTAAGTCAGACAGAGTAAAGATTTCAGAATTTAAGTTTTTACTCTTCAAAACAAAGCCTGAATTCGGTCAACTAGTGCAGGCACTGTTACAATATTTTCTTTTCTTTTTATTGAAGATGCACTTTGCCCCAGAAATATCTCTGGACAAGAACAGGCCACTGAGGATGTGCAAGATCAGGTGGAACATAATGAATCCGAAAAAGACGGTATGTGTCTGAAAAACACAGAGGGAGAGAAGTGTGGGTGTGAGAGAGAAAGAGAGACTATTTAACCCATAAAAGTTTAGACCCAGTTTTGAATATTGATACAAAATCCCTAAGATACTTTACCTGAGATATTTACCTGTTTATTTCTTATTACATGAGAAAGGGGGTACATAACTTAATATTTTAAGGTTAAAATTCCAATGTAACATAAATGATAAGAATAATTTAGTAATTTGAATTTTAACATTTTGTTCTAGAAATAATTTCAGAGCTAGTTATATGAAAAGTAAAGGGTTTAGGACACGTAATTATGAGATCTATTGGGCTGAGCACTGGAAATGCAAGAAAGCAAATAGCAAATTTTTCTGTTGTTTTTTTATTAAAGATGCACATTGTTCAAGAAATATCTCTGGACAAGAGGATGCTGCTGATGGACAAGATCAAATGGCACACAATGGATCTGAACTAGTGGGTATGTGTGTGTCTCTCTCTCTCTTTCTCTCTCTCTCTCTCACACACACACACACACACGGATGTACTTGTTATCCCATAAGAGCTCAGACCCGGTTCTGAATATTGATACAAAATCCCTGAGATACTTACCTGAGATACTTACCTGAGATACTTACCTGTTTAAGGTTAAAATTCCAATGTAACATAAATGACAAGACTAATTTCATAACTTGAATTTTAACATTTTGTTCTAGAAATAATTTCAGAGCTAGTTATATGAAAAGTAACACTTTACACTTTAGCGTTTGGGACACTCGTTGTGTTTTTTTTATTTTTATTAAACACTTGAAATGAAGTAAGAATGTTTGTTTGTTTTTTTCCTTCAAGAGGGCAATAAAGAAAATGATGTAGCTGAGGAGGCTTTAGGTGGAGAGTCTCGCATGGGAAGACCAAAAAGGCGGACAAACACAGAGACCTGGAAAGTCAACACTCAGAAAAGGAGAAGAATGATGGGTCAGTCATATCTTGGAAGAAGGCAAAATGAGGAAGTGACGAGGGAAGAAAGAAAAATGGGTAGGCCATGCCAGTCTGTATTTTGTAGGAAATCGAAAAAGCTGCACTGTGAAGCAATACAGGAAGCGGACAGGGAGGCAATTTTTAAATACTTCTGGGAAAAATTAGACTGGAGGGAGAGGAAAATTTATGTTGTGTCACTGGTAGATGTAGGCCCTGTGAGAAGACGACGGACAGGAGAAGAACAGTCAAGGAGGTCAGCATCCATTCTGTGTCACCTTAAAGTGGATGGCAAAAGGACCAGGGTATGTCAGAGCATGTTTCTTTCAACACTAGGGATCAAGCAGTGGTGCTTTCTAAGTTGGGTTGGCCGAAGAGAGCCTGAAAAGATAAAGAAAACCAGCATCAGGAATGAAGAGGTTGAGTTCCTTCAGCAGTTTCTAAAGGACCTTCCTAAGGTTCCATCTCATTACTGCAGATCTTCCTCTACAAAAATGTACTTGGAACCTCTTTTTAAATCCATCAGTCATCTTCATTCTGAATACACCCATGCTTGTGCAGAAAATAATGTCCAGTCTCTTTCAAGACAAGTATTCAGTAGCATTTTTAACCAATTAAATCTCTCGCTGTTTCACCCCAAGAAAGATCAGTGCAATACGTGCTGTTCATATAAAGTTGGAAACATAGATGCTGGCACATGGGAAGAACATTGCAGGAAGAAGGAGTCAGCAAGAGTGAGCAAGCAGGAAGATAAAAACAATGCAACTGAGAAAACAATGGTGGTGTGTATGGATCTGCAGGGTTTACTTCTTTGCCCCAAACTTCAAGCCTCAGCACTCTACTATAAAACCAAGCTTGGTGTCCACAACTTCACAATGTACAACATGGCAACCCATGATGCTACTAATTATTTGTGGCATGAAGGGGAAGGTGGACTCACAGCTAATGAATTTGCTTCATGTATCATCCACTTCCTTGAGGAACACAGCATGCATGATGAATACATCTTATGGAGTGATGGATGCAGCTATCAAAATCGCAACATAGTTTTAAGCAATGCTCTGCTGAAGTTTGCAACTGAGAAGCAAAAGGTCGTTACCCAGAAGTACTTGGAAAAAGGGCATACACAAATGGAATGCGACTCCGTGCACAGCGTGATAGAGAGAAGACTGAGAGACAGAGACATCCATGTTCCAGCCGAGTATGCCACGGTGATCAGAGCAGCACGGTCCAATCCCAGGCCATACAATGTGCAATATGTCAACCACAGTTTCTTCCAGGACTACAGCAAGCTGAAGCTTTGTAAGTCCATCCGTCCTGGCAAAAACCCTGGAGAATCAACTGTGTTTGACCTCCGGGCTATCAGGTATGCTCCATGACATAGATTCTCATCTGTCTCACTCTAGTACGCTCAATTATGTCTCATTGAGTTGCACAAACATAAATAAAAAATTAACAAAACAGACATTCGCGATTAAGATAATGGCAGTTCTTATCACCACCCGACTGATATATCCCTGATATCATTACTGGTTATATTAAACTGTTGTTATACTTACCTTAGCACTTTGAATGACCGTTGTGTATGAAAGGTGCTATATAAATAAACTTGCCTTGCCTTAGATGCTTACCTGTTATACTTACCATAGATGCTTACCTGTTATACTTGCCTGTTAAACTTACCTTAGATGCTTACCTGTTATACTTACCATAGATGCTTACCTGTTATACTTACCTGTTAAACTTACCTTAGATGCTTACCTGTTATACTTACCATAGATGCTTACCTGTTATACTTACCATAGATGCTTACCTGTTATACTTACCATAGATGCTTACCTGTTATACTTACCTGTTATACTTACCTTAGATGCTTACCTGTTATACTTACCTGTTATAAATTTGCACACTTTTTGTGTTTTTTACCATTTGCTCTCTTCCCTCTGTTTTCCTTTGATCTCCTGGCCCCTTTCCCATTCTTACTTTTCACCCTCTTTTTCTCAGGTACAACGTGGATGGTACCATGGACTACAAAACTGTCCATGCAGATGACTGGACACCTTACCTCTCACCCACTCTTAGGAAGAGGAACAGTGACACCACAGTGCTGCCACTGTACACATCCAGCCTGAGAATCAAGGCGCTGAAATACAAGCACCTCCAAGAACTTAAGAATTTCATTCCCAAGGACTTTCATGGATTTTATGATTCACTTAACTATGAGTGATATGCATCACCAGTCTGCAGGTTCACTGTTTAATGTGGAGTTGGCTCACGTGTGTACATAAAAAAAAAAAAAAGCCACAGACCATTTTCTTGAGTCTGACTGTGAGTCTCAAAACATGATTTATGTGTTTTCCTAATGATTTCCCACAAGTAATTCAGATTTGTATCCAATATCTACATGGAATTTAGTTATTTATCAAAAAGAGATATAACATTTTATTAGTAGTTGATACAGGTTATTCTATTGAAATGTTTGTTGGTTCGTATGTTTTTTCTTGTACATATCTGAAATTTATATGAGGTTTTTATTAAATGATTGACGTTTCCTCGTACAGTAAATAATAACTTGATTTATAAATTACATTGTCTGTAACTTTTAAATTTGTATTAGTTGAAAGGTATCTAAGTGACATAGTAAAACATTTCTTAATAAATCTATAAATATCTGTCATGTTGTGTTCTTGATGCAGAATAGATTAAAATATAACAAATATTTTACAATGCAGTATTTCTGAATTATTCAGATTTTAGTGTTAAGAATTGTTCAGTAGGAATTTCCTAGCTAGTTATCTGGCTAAACTGATTTGTGAAAGACGTATGCATTGGTTGATTCCAAAAGGTGGGAGCAGAGGAAACCAGGAGCATGCATCCTGCCTCTTTAAAAGGCAGTAAGGTATTGTGCAAAACAATATGTAAACAGTCCAGGTCTTGCTAATATAATCAACTGTTTAAATATGCTGTGTTGGGGAAAACCCGTTTTGTAGAAAAATATTTTCGTAGTTTTTTTTAATGTAATGTTTGGTCTCTTTTGGGGTATGAGGATCAGCTGATCGCGCATTTCCGCGCGTCAGATATTAAACCAGCATGGAAACAATAAGTCACACTAAGGATTCAGTGTGATTTTTAGTCAATAACAGTAATACTAGACTCTGCTCCCGTTAAAACATGATTTATACCGGTAGAGTGTAAGGAGAGTGTAAGGAGAGCGTTCAAACTGCGCAGCTTGGTGGACGTGACTCTTTGGAATTCACTGTAACGCCCGCGTATGGAACACCCGCGTATGTCCTTTTTGCCGTGTACAAAGCACGTAAGTCCATTTAACATATAAAACTATAGAACTTAAGAAATCAAAATAATATATATGAATTTTAGAACTAAATTATATGTAAACAGCGTTATCTGTTGTTTATTTTACCCAATATTATTTAATTAAAAACGTTTTTTGCTTTTCCTGAAAAGTCCGGTTTTTGGAGATACGTGCTTTTCATCGGACAGCGACGATATGATCTCACATGAGTTCCCTCAGACCTTCAGACTATTGTCAGAATCCAGAAGTCATGGCTGGACAGGACTCAGACATGTGTAGATGCAAATAAGTTACGTTTTTGTTAAATAAAGCAAGTGGACAAAGGGTTGTTAAAATGAACAGCTAATAAATGTGAAACAGTCTAGGCAAGGCGATATCAGAGGGCAGGCAAGCATCAGGAGAGCCATCAATATTCGGTGATAAGTGAGTGAGGTAAAGATATATAAATAGTGAAAGGAACAGGTGTAGTCAATATTCTGGTGATGAGCTTCCTAGTAGTGCTGTGTGCAGTGTCATGTGATCGTGTGAGGGAGTGATGTCAGTGGGTATCGTAGTCCGGAGATCACAGGCAGAGCTAAGGGATAGACAGGAGCACCTTCAGCTCCAGGCGTGACACCAGAGGTACCAACTAATAAAGTACAAACACTTTTTTACTTTACTTAAGTAGAAATGTTGGTTATCTATACTTTACTGCACTAATTATTTTTCCGGCGACCTTTTACTTCAACTTCTAATATTTTCACACAATTATCTGTATTTTACGTCATTAGTCTCATTTCATTCCGGCTTGTTTTCACTCCAACTTCTCACTGTTTAAAAATAAAAAAAAGCCTTTTGTAGGGCTATTCAATGACGTAGCCTAATTGTCTTTGCACACCTCCGCTTCTCACCTTGGACATTATCATCTTTCAACAGACAGGAATCAGCTTGGATGTGTTGGCCTGGCCAGAGGGCAATTAACACGTCTTGGTTAGAGAGGTCTACTGAGGTGTAAAAGAGCATCGTTTTAAATGCTGGATGTGAAATGTATCTTGTTTCTATGAAATGTGAATGTGTTCATGTTTAGTATCATTTTAATGGTCTCGGTGAGAGAAGTATAATGACCGTATAGTGAAGAGATGCTAATGAAGATAACTTAAAAGTGACATTTCTAAACTTTGTTTATGAATACCCCGTGAGGGTCAAATATATCCAAATGTAAATACTGCTAAATTCCAATTTACATGTAAATTACAGTGTTCTGCGCTGTTTGGACATTTAAGGAAAGTACAAGAACATATTGTAGTCTCTGAGTTTGTCTGTAAATATGGCTATGTTCATATTACAAATCCAATTTTTTGCTCAGATTGGATTAGGATATCTGGACTGTTCACATTCACAAAAGTAGGTGACCTGTATCTATGTGTAATGTGAACGAATCTGTCCCTAGATTGTGTATAAAAGTCACCTTCTTTACCAACAACAAAAAAACTCATATTTGACAGATGACTCGTAGCTTTATGAAGGGAAATAGATGCGTTAGCAGCTCATATGTGGAGCATCTTTTGCTGGAGTGGAGAAACAGCAAACAGCTGGTCTGAGGTTCATGCTTTTGCTGTTTTTGCAGCAAGAGAGAAGCAGGAAGCGCAGCGTAAAAGCAAAAAGACGTATTAAGTCTGATTTGACCGTTCACATTCATGTCACATGTCCATGGATCAGATACATATCTGATTTAGGACCACATATGAAAGTGACTTAAATCTGATTTGAAAAAAAAATAGTATTTGGCACGTTCACACAGTCACACTTCAGCCTGGTAATGTGAACGTAGCCTATGCTCTGCATGTAACCACTATTTCAAATATACTATGCAATATTCTTAACTGTAACTGTTGTTTGACTAATCTTTTTGATTACTTTATGAATATTGTTTATTGTTTATTGTTGTTTTGATTTTATGCCTATCTAGGTCACAATAAACCGTTAACTCTTAATCTGTAGTAACTGCCTTTTTGATATGCTTTTTCTAGTAGGCCTAAAAGCCTAAGAGGTCTGTGGTCTGATATTTTTTGAGTTTCTAGACATTTATAGTTATATAGTTATTTATGAGTTTGACTGGGTGCTGAAGTTTGAGTGTTATGTTATGTAACCGCTAGTATTGACTAAGTTCTGGTCAGCTGAACATCTCAACCCAGGTTCTAGGCTGTTTTTTACATGTTATGTAGTATCGTTGTGCAGCTTTTATGCTCATATCTCCTATCACTGAACTGTTTACCAGACCTGGTGCTATTAGCTAGAACCTAATTCTTAGTAGGAGTGCTACTGATAATGGTTAACTGTTCATTTTTACCTAGTTGGGGTTTATAAATTGGAGTAAGATTAGTTCAAATCAGTATCTCATCTAAATCTAATTGAAATTTAAAGTATCGGAAAGACAGAATAGGCATTAGAAAGACAAGGCATAGGCCTTTTGTCTTTTCCTTACACTATCCAGATACATCTCTCCATCCAGATAGAGTGAATCTGATTGTGGTTGGTTTAGAATTATAAATATATACCATTCCTACATCCTATTGGTTTATACATGATCCAGAAAACCTGCACACGCCATGCCGTCACACTCCAGCAGGAACATAGCAGACATATGTAGTCTAGAGACTCAAGAGAAATATATTTACATTGTACTAAAATACATTCTTTTTTTAATGGTTTTTAGAAAAATGTGTTTTGGGGTCATTTTGCTTTTTACTTTTATACTTTAATTAGTTTTATTAGATCCAAGTATCTATACTTCTACCTGAGTAATAATTATGAATACTTTTCACACCTTTGTCAGAATCCCCCCCAGTGAGAGTTGAGAGCTGTATTTAACTGGCAACCCCCCTGGAGTTGATTGAATCGCTATGGTTTCTATTTCTGCAGCATGTCAATGGGTTGTCTCTGGCTGCGTCCAGAAACCCCAAAAGTGTCTCCTTTTTCCTACCGATCCTCCTCCTCTCCTCCGTGACCCGGAAACTGATTTTGTGAGGCCATCTTGCCGCCTGTCCGAATACCGTAGGAGACGAAAGAAGCCGCTTAAAATCCACCTGTAGTAGGCTTCCAACGGAGGGTGCATCAGTGTATCCTACTCCGGAAGACTTTTAAGGATTTTCCAATGACATCACTGCATCCACGCCCACAGAGCACGTGAAAATGGGGAAGGCAACGCCCAAATATACGTCATAAACATATTAATTAACTAGGTTCCTTATCTAATTAAACAGCCAGTAAAGCAGTAATATAATTTTTAGTTTAGATAAACTGTATGCTCAGTAAAACTATATTTATGACCCTATGTGTATCATGTTATACATATAAAAACATTATTTATAATATATATAATTTTAATTAATTCATTTATTTACTTATTTATTTTAACTTAGGGACTGATGAGGAAACTGAATCCCTCATAAGGCTGAGGTCAGACAGGGCTGCCAGAGTCACTGGTCAGAGATGCGGCCTAAAATGCGGCTGGGAGTAAACAGGATTTTATTGGAATATCTGAATTTTTAGCTGTGTGTGACAGAAATGTTCTGAAACGTGCTGAAAGTGAGCGTTGTGATTGGCTCAGTTCAACGGTAGTCAACATCCTATCTAAAAGGGATCAGCTGTCCCATTTCCCCAATTACAGCTCCTTCCCTCCATTCCTCCTCCTCCTCTCCTCTCCTCGATTCCTCCACCTTCTTCCGGGGTAGGAGAGGAGGAGTAGGAAAGGAGGAGTAGGAGAGGAGGAGTAGCAAAAGTTTCTGGACGCAGCCTCTGTGTGTGGTGGGAATGTGTGGGTGGAAACACGAGGCTCTGCGGACCATGTGATGTGATATGATGTCACTTCCTGTTCCTGGGTGTAGCCATTTTGTCAGTTGTTCAAGGTGAAGGACACATGTCAGCTCAGCTGTTCTGAAACGTTATCTTTTTTTTTTGGTGTGGCATTGCTAGTAAGTACATTTATGTTGATTGACCTGTAAAAGGAAGACGTTAATGTGTAAATATATAGTTTAGTCAAACATTTCATGAGAAAATAAATTAATTCATGTGGGAACTGTAAAGCATTTGTTGTACTAGAAATGATGCATGACTCAGCTAATGTGATCAATTCTTTGTGTAAATTACCATAGACCTGATTACACTGAAGCTAAGCTAAGTGTAGCATTTAGTTACCTATCTGGCCTACCTATCTGTGTAGATATTTGTAATACTTATCTTATTATTTGATACTTATCTGCTGTTTAGACATTATTTAAACTTACCTGTTGTATTTGTTTCAGTTTTACCTTCTTTTCAATAAATCTTGCTAACTACAAGACCTTCCTCTTCCTTGGGGGATTGGTTGGAGAGATGAGTGTAGCTGGCTGTTGGCTTTAAGAACAGTACAACTATATTTTTTAAAAATATACTTAACAAGGAAAAGTACATCTTTTTCTAAAATTAAATACATACTAAATGTATTATTTCGGAACAAATTAATGGCAACTTAACTATATTTCAGTTGTAATGAAGCTATATTTAAAAGCAACATTTGAAGCATTAAATTGTGCTTTTAAGTGCTTTTTTTGAAACAACTTCTGCAAAACTTAAGTATGTTTTCTTAAACAATTTTTAATACACAAAGTATAACGTAAATGTACTACTTTGCACATTGATACACATATTGTTTATACATTAATGCTACTGGAACACACAAAAAACAAACACTAAAATGCACTTTAAACAGTATTTAATGCCAAGACATACAGTGGCTTGCAAAAGTATCCATACCCCTTGAACTTTTTCACATTTAAGAATGTAAGTGATATGCAAATACGAAGCATTGCATCTAAAAATCTGAAGAGTGTGACCTGCAAAAAAAATGATGAATGCCACCACCATGTTTCACAGTGGGGATGGTGTTTTTCAGGGTGATTAGCAGTGCTATTTTTTTTCTTCTCCATATAGCGCTTTGCATTCAGGCCAGAAAGTTCAACATTGGCCTCATCTGAGTACAGCACCTTCTTCGACATGTTTGCTGCATCTGCAAACAGCAATTGAGACTTTCTTTTAACAATGGATTTCTTCTTGACACTTTTCCATAAAGGCCAGATTTGTAGAGTGAACGACTTTGGACAGGTTCTCTGAAGTAGTGATCCGTGGATTTCTGCAGCTCCTCCAGAGTGACCATGGGCCTCTTGGCTGCTTCTCTGACCAGCGCTCTTCTTGCTCAATCTGTCAGTTCGGTTGAATTGTCATGTCTTGGTAGGTTTGCAGGTGTAGAATACTTTTTCTATTTTTGTATGATTGATGGTTCAGTGCTCGCTGGGATGCTGAAAGCTTGTGACATGCTTTTTATAGTCTAACCCTTGTTAGACCCTTGATAAAGTCTAACTTTATCTCTGACCTGTCTGGTGAGTTCCTTGGTCTTCATGATGCTGTTTGTTCACTAGTGTTCTCTAACAAAAAATCGCTGAGGCCTTCACAGAACAGGTGTTTTAATTTATTACTGCGACTAAATTGTATTTAGGGGTTTCAGAGTAAAGGAACCTGAATTTTCATTTCACTTCACAATTATGTGCTACTTTGTGTTGATCTATCACTTAAAATAATAAAATATGTTAAGTTTGTAATTGTAAAGTGACAGAATTTGAGAAAGTTCAAGGGGTATGAATACTTTTGCAAGCCATTGTATTTTCATGAATGTTTAATGTCAGAAAATGTAAAACAAATGTACAGATTAAAAATAATTTACTTATCATGCTTAAAACATTGAAAACAATTTAACGTTCAGAATTGTATCAGTTCATTTTCTACTTACTCTCAATATGATCAAACAGATCAAACATCATGTATTATTCACAAATATTAGCCTTCACAATATGTCATATTTCCTCTAGAATATGCAAATCAGAGGCATAGTTGAGGGAGGAGCTTATGGAAGATACAGATGGTTATTATTGAACATAAATATATCGCATATAAAGTGCAATCACTCATATCAGCGCTGTGAGAAGGAACAGCTGGCTCAGTTAAACTAAAGCAATATTCATGAAAGGTCAGTAAATTCATCATTAAAAAGTCCTACATCTTTTACCACCTTCAAATGATCCTGTCACATTTTATTATCTACCAGCTGCTGCGCTGAGAAGGGTATCCAGCATCCACACAGTCCACGCAGAAATGTATTACTTTACCAATAAATCATTTTTTACTACCTTCACTCTGCTATTATAGTTAGTGTCTTTTTGAAATCAGTTCCAGGCTGCACACTTTGGTTTGCAACTAAATAAATAAAATAATTCCTCACAGTCTGAACAGAAATGCTTACATTTGGTTGAAACAATGCTTAAGCAATAATACACTCAAGGTTTGTACTATAACGTGTAATATTGCGCATAAATATTTAGCACACCTCGCTAACGCGAGCTTTTTAATGGAGTAAAACACTTGCTTATGGAATAAATATAACATTAAACATAACATTTTTATAAAATTTAATTGTAAAAGTATCTGATGCTGTTGGGCACTGAAAGCTGTTAGCTCCCCGTGTTTGGAAAAACGATTAAAACTGGCGGGGTGGGCGTGGTCAGTCCAAAACCAGCTGACCAATGGAAATTCAAGGCGAATGCCTTCTTCTAAGCCCCGCCCACACGTGAAAACTGAAGCAGAAGCAAACCAGAGATTCCAGAAGCAAAAATCTTTAACAGAAAAATCCCCCAAAAAATTCACAGAAAATTCACAAAAACACAAAAAGTAAATACTGGCAAAATACAAACTGAGACAATTTTCAAATAACTGCAAAGGATTTTGAAGTAACAACTATTTTTAAATATATGTATTTGCTATATATTTTTTTTTTCTCTTTTGAATTTGCAGCATACAATTTTTAATTTAGATTTTTTTTTTTATTTGATTGCGGATTTAATTTTTTACATAAAACTTTAGGCACAAAATATACTCCATATCAATGCTGTCAGCTACAAAATTTAGCTGTAAAGGGGGTAAACAAGTGCAAACTATCAAGTGAATCAAGTGTAGCTGTGCAAACTGTAGCATGTCTGCTAAGCACTGATTAGCAAACAAGCTAGTTAGCGTAGCAACATAAAAAGCTAATAACAGGGTTATTGTACAGAGTTTAGTTTTATGTGTTTTGCTACTAAAATACTCTGTGTGAAGGAAATTAGTTAGCTAGTTAGCTAGCTAAGGTATTTACTTAGAAGCATGCCTTTATTATTAGCATTAGCATTTTGTCTCTCTTCTGAAGGTTCTGTCCTTTATTCCTCTCCTCAATCAGCCCTTACACAGCATTTTGAGTAATGTTAGTTTATTTATAAGTAATATTTAATAGATTTATTTCCACATTATCTTAAATGGATTTTCGTGATTTGTTTTTAATTAAACATTTCAAGCTGCAAATATTTGCAGCTTGAAATGTTTAATTAAAAACAAATTGTCTTTAAAAGGCCAATAAGCAATCATTATTGGAATTAAACTGCTGAAAGTAGTTGTGCTCCTGACTGAGGCTTAATTAATTATCAAACATTGTTATTATAAGCACGTAATTTATCAGTGTTTCTTTTCAGGGGACTGATGAGAATCTCCAGCTCCTGATTAAGATCACAGACCAGAAGAAAGATTTATTTTCTGCATGGAGACATGCAGCTCAGTTTAGATGTAGGGGTCTGTGTTTTTGTCCTTATCTAAGACTATGTTGAGCAGTTTCTCAGATAATAATTAATTCTAGTTCTGCTCTACACCTCATTTTATATGAAGATTTTCCATTAAAAGGAACAACAAAGCTACAAATATCCTTAATCCATGTCTGGGAAACCATCTCTGTATGTTACTGTATATTATTTTATATATTTTTTTTATATTATGAAATGATTTTTGCATTATAAAAACATGTTAAACGTTGTCTGACCGATACAATGTCTGGCCAAAAAAAAAAAGTCACTACATGGATGTAATTAACCCATTAGATAATGACTGCATGGGTGATAATGTTTCAACTAGCAGCAAGTTATTTAACTCTAACTGATGCAGTGAGTAGCTTCTCATTTGTTAAACAACCATGTGGAAAGACACATTCTGTGGTCGTGGAAAAAATGTGCATATTTAAGAATGATCAACGGCCGAATGGGTGCCATTTATGTCCCCAGGAAATTACATGGCTAAATATACACACAAAATAACTTTAAAATACATTGTACTATTAAGCATAGTGTCTTGTACATTTAACTAACTGCATTTGTTACCTGTCCAAACTCTTAAAATTTACCATGAAATATAATTATTAAAATCCTTCAGAGACTCCAAATCCCATCTATGCTTTAAATATCTATGTTCATTTGTATTTCTCTATATTTGATCTTATTTTAACTATGACTGAGGACTATGACTACACTCATTCCTGTTACCTAAATTAATTCTTAGATCTTATTTGTTTATTTAAAAAATACACATTTTGGGGAAAATCAGTATATGAATATCAGAATATGCTTAGTGTCCTCATGCTATTAGCATAGCCGTCATTAATCATGTCATCTATTTTTCATGTTTTTGCTAATTCTATTTCTGTTACTCAAAACATAAACATAACAGTAGTGAGTTACAGTTACAGGAATGAGTGCCATTAACAGGACTGATTTTTTTTGTCATAAATAGCAATTATTTAAACATTCAGTTAACCATTTCTTTAAAATAAATACTTTACTGAGAGAAAATTAAAGAAATGAATAGACTTGCTTTAAAACATGCTTTTTAAATGTCACATGAGTTTTGTAATCATCTTCAGCTTAGAAACCTTGGGGAAATTACGTAAAGCTGCCTGAGATTGACCAGTTCATCTTTTAAATAGTTAAATATGTGTTTTTTAGATTCATAGTTGAAAAAAAGATAAAAGAAATAAGTTTAATTTGGAAGAGTCACAACAAGCAAATGACACCCATTCAGTGGAATGCGCTTTGGAAAACGCACCCCTGAAGCCTAGTCTCCTAAACGTAGGGCAAAAATAATGAAATAATCCATATGCAAACTTTGTAAGAACTACACTAACTACTAAACATTAACACAGAGCATGTACTTCACCTACATTTCATTTCATTCTTAGCAGAAACTGTATGTTTCTTATTTGTGTATTTCTTACCAGAGTACATTATTTAAACATGAAAACAATATAGATGACCAAATTATTCAACTGTGTTCGACCACTGCTGATGAAAACAAGAAGTATAAGGGAAAATCAGCATTTAAAAAAGAACAGATTTTTTTCTTCACTATGAATTAATTATTTTATGGTAATAAAATATTAAATCTTACTTACCATTTATTATACTTCTAAATGATATGCAGCATAATGGCCTTGTGTTTTACACATTCATTCATTTACATTCAGTTACTAATGAGAAAGCATTAATAATGCATAACACTATTAATCTCTGCAGTGAGTGTGTTTCTGCCTGTATGCGCATTATATAACATTAGAATAAATACTAATAAACAAATGAGAAAGAGAGACTGGTAGAAATAGAATGTGTTGTTTGTCAGGTATATTATTGATTTGCTGGATAAAGAATAGATTTACAGACTAATACAGGTTTGGTTGCTGGCTTTATTATTGTCTGGACAATAGGTTTATGTTGTAGTGTAGGTTAAGTTTATGTTTAGGTTGAGATGTAGGTTAAGTTTAGGTAAATGTGTGGGTTAAGTTTTAGTTTAGATTAAGGTGTAAGTTACATTTAGGTTGAGGTGTAGGTTAAGTTTAGGTTGAGGTGTAGGTTAAGTTTAGGTAAAGGTGTGGGTTAAGTTTTGGTTTAGGTTAAGGTATAAGTTACATTTAGGTTGAGGTGTAGGTTACATTTAGGCTGAGGTGTAAGTTAAGTTCAGGTTTAGGTTGAGGTGTAGCTTAAGTTTATGTTTAGGTTGAGGTGTAGGTTAAGTTCAGGTTTAGGTTGAGGTGTAGGTTTAGTGTATGTTTAGGTTGAGGTGTAGGTTAAGTTTAGGTTTAGGTAAAGGTGTGGGTTAAGTTTTAGTTTAGGTTAAGGTGTAAGTTACATTTAGGTTGAGGTGTAGGTTAAGTTCAGGTTTAGGTTGAGGTGTAGGTTAAGTTCAGGTTTAGGTTGAGGTGTAAGTTAAATTTAGGCTGAGGTGTAAGTTAAGTTCAGGTTTAGGTTGAGGTGTAGGTTAAGTTCAGGTTTAGGTTGAGGTGTAGGTTAATGTTGAGGTGTAGCTTAAGTTTATGTTTAGGTTGAGGTGTAGGTTAAGTTTACACCTCAACCTCAATCTAAGGTTTAGGTTGAGGTGTAGGTTAAGTTCAGGTTTAGGTTGAGGTGTAGGTGTAAGGTTGAGGTGTAGCTTAAGTTTATGTTTAGGTTGAGGTGTAGGTTAAGTTCAGGTTTAGGTTGAGGTGTAGGTTAAGTTCAGGTTTAGGTTGAGGTGTAGGTTAAGTTTATGTTTAGGTTGAGGTGTAGGTTAAGTTTAGGTTTAGGTAAATGTGTGGGTTAAGTTTTAGTTTAGGTTAAGGTGTAAGTTACATTTAGGTTGAGGTGTAGGTTAAGTTTAGGTTGAGGTGTAGGTTAAGTTTAGGTTTAGGTAAAGGTGTGGGTTAAGTTTTGGTTTAGGTTAAGGTATAAGTTACATTTAGGTTGAGGTGTAGGTTACATTTAGGCTGAGGTGTAAGTTAAGTTCAGGTTTAGGTTGAGGTGTAGCTTAAGTTTATGTTTAGGTTGAGGTGTAGGCTAAGTTCAGGTTTAGGTTGAGGTGTAGGTTTAGTGTATGTTTAGGTTGAGGTGTAGGTTAAGTTTAGGTTTAGGTAAAGGTGTGGGTTAAGTTTTAGTTTAGGTTAAGGTGTAAGTTACATTTAGGTTGAGGTGTAGGTTAAGTTCAGGTTTAGGTTGAGGTGTAGGTTAAATTTAGGTTGAGGTGTAAGTTAAGTTTATGTTTAGGTTGAGGTGTAGGTTAGGTTTAGGTAAAGGTGTGGGTTAAGTTTTAGTTTAGGTTAAGGTATAAGTTACATTTAGGTTGAGGTGTAGGTTAAGTTCAGGTTTAGGTTAAGGTGTAGGTTAAATTTAGGCTGAGGTGTAAGGTTGAGTGTAGCTTAAGTTTATGTTTAGGTTGAGGTGTAGGTTAAGTTCAGGTTTAGGTTGAGGTGTAGGTTAAGTTTATGTTTAGGTTGAGGTGTAGGTTAAGTTTAGGTTTAGGTAAAGGTGTGGGTTAAGTTTTAGTTTAGGTTAAGGTGTAAGTTACATTTAGGTTGAGGTGTAGGTTAAGTTCAGGTTTAGGTTGAGGTGTAGGTTAAGTTCAGGTTTAGGTTGAGGTGTAGGTGTAAGGTTGAGGTGTAGCTTAAGTTTAGGTTTAGGTAAAGGTGTGGGTTAAGTTTTAGTTTAGGTTAAGGTGTAAGTTACAGTTAGGTTGAGGTGTAGGTTAAGTTCAGCTTTAGGTTGAGGTGTAGGTTAAATTTAGGCTGAGGTGTAAGTTAAGTTCAGGTTTAGGTTGAGGTGTAGGTTAAGTTTAGGTTTAGGTAAAGGTGTGGGTTAAGTTTTAGTTTAGGTTAAGGTGTAAATTACATTTAGGTTGAGGTGTAGGTTAAGTTCAGGTTTAGGTTGAGGTGTAGGTTAAGTTCAGGTTTAGGTTGAGGTGTAGGTTAAGTTTATGTTTAGGTTGAGGTGTAGGTTAAGTTTAGGTAAAGGTGTGGGTTAAGTTTTAGTTTAGGTTAAGGTGTAAGTTACATTTAGGTTGAAGTGTAGGTTAAGTTCAGGTTTAGGTTGAGGTGTAAGTTAAGTTTAGGTTTAGGTTGAGGTGTAGGTTAAGTTCAGGTTTAGGTTGAGGTGTAAGTTAAGTTCAGGTTTAGGTTGAGGTGAAGGTTATGTTTAGGTTGAGGTGTAGGTTAAGTTCAGGTTTAGGTTGAGGTGTAGGTTAAGTTTAGGTTCAGGTTGAGGTGTAGGTTAAGTTTAGGTTCAGGTTGAGGTGTAGGTTAAATTTAGGTTGAGGTGTAGGTTAAGTTCAGGGTTAGATTCATGTGTAGGTTAAGTTCAGGTTTAGGTTGAGGTGAAAGTTAAGTTCAGGTTTAGGTTGAGGTGTAGGTTTAGGTTCAGGTTTAGATTGAGGTGTAGGTTAAGTTTTGTTTTAGGTTAAGGTGTAAGTTAAGTTCAGGTTTAGGTTGAGGTGTAGGTTAAGTTTTGTTTTAGGTTAAGGTGTAAGTTAAGTTCAGGTTTAGGTTGAGGTGTAGGTTAAGTTCAGGTTTAGGTTGAGGTGTAGGTTAAGTTCATGTTTAGACTGAGGTGTACGTTAAGTTCAGGTTTAGGTTGAGGTGTAGGTTAAGTTCAGGTTTAGGTTGAGGTGTAGGTTAAGTTCAGGTTTAGGTTAAGGTGTAGGTTAGGTTTAGGTTGAGGTGTAGGTTAAGTTTATGTTTAGGTTGAATGTACATTAAGTGTATGTTTAGGGTAAGGTGTAGATAAAGTTTATGATTAGGGTTAGGTGTAGGTTAGGTTTAGGTTGAGATGTAGGTTAAGGTTAGATTGATGTGTATCTTAAATTTAGGTTTAGGTTGAGGTGTAGGTTAAGTTCAGGTTTAGGTTGAGATGTAGGTTGAGTTTAGATTGATGTGTATCTTAAGTTTAGTTTGAGGTGTAGATAAAGTGTATGCTTAGGATAAGGTGTAGTTTGTGTTTAGGTTGAGGTATAGGTTAAGCTTAGGTTTAGGTTGAGGCAGGTTGTGGCACAGATCTCTTGTTTTTTTAATTGAGAGCTGTACACAAATCTGTTCCCCCGTCCTATTTCCACACCCTGGATTGCCACACAATATGCAAAACCACATTCTTCTTAACAGCTTCAAAGCCTAAGATGGAGTAAAACATGAGTAAATGTTAGCTAGGTGTTGCGTTTGATAGATGGAGATGGCATAGAGCCCAGAAAGAACTACAAGAAAGACTGGACTGGCTTGGGACTGAGCTTTAGCTAAAGGTTAGCTAGCACAACCCAGGTAGTGTATCACAACCTTTAGTAGAGATGTGCTTTTGAGTTCTCACATTCATACTCAGAGGTCTGTGTGCAGCTGGCTTATCAAGCCAGCGAGTATTTGAGATAGGTTAAGTGCTGGCTCATGCTACAACATGCTAACATAATCTGCTATCAATAACAAAGGAGGAGCAAATGGTTTCATATATATTAAGGCTATATTTTAGAGCATCCAATGATCCAGCCATCATCACTGCACCACAACCTTTTCACCTTCAGTATATGTCCTTCCTTACACCCGCATTGCAATGCTCATTGTTATCTTAAACCCTGTAAACAGTCTATTTTCACGCCTGTTAAAATAACATTAGAGTTTAGGAATGTATCTACGCCGATGAGGTGTGTTCAGGTAAACTCAGGTAAGTTCCCTTAAATAAGCTATTGAGAAGCACAAAAGCGCTGCACTGTTAAGATACCAATGTGCCAAAGTCAGAGCACATCTGGCTATTAAAAGGAAATGGCAAGTGAAACGCTGATTGGTTTATTTCACGTTACGCCCAAAACACACCCATGATTAATTAAGAGAATTACTTCAAGGCTTTGGCATGTTTCAAACTGAGCTAGGGGTGTTTTTTTGTGCCTAAATCCAGCCTATAGATCGCTAAAATAGGGCCTTAAGGCACATTTCACATTCACACATTTGTGGCACAGATGTCTGCAGAGCTGTAAAGAGCTGCAAAGAACTGCCGTTTTGAATGTTAGTCCAACCCCCAGATAGCAATTTAGCCCTAGATTTCAAATCTAGACCTCATTTGCATAGTTTCTTTTGAATCCGTCGCCTGCGCTGATGTACGTAAAGTCACGTTTCCCAGCTAATTCTCAGGACCCCCCTTGCAGCTGATGGGAGTTCTCAGTTTCTGTTTAGACTGTGAAAACAGACATTAGGCTCTTTTCACTGGGCTCAGGCAGCGGCTGCCTCTGCAAATTACCTCAGCAATAAAGGGGGTCACATCCCACTTCACCGTGTAATATGCAGCCATTATCGGGGAGAGGGGGCACACTTCACCAAGTGTCGATTTAGACAGCCAGTGGATTTGAGTAGCTGTGGAGATAAATTGCTTCTTCTGTAGGCTGAGACACATTCTCTCTCTAGCTGAAAACCGCTCTGTGATGCAGCAGATAATAAAGAAAGACACTAGAGCAGGAGAACCAAATCATCGGGGTTCAGGATTTTATTTTAGAGAGAAAAAAGAATCTAAACTTCACATGATTTAGTATCGTTTCCTGGTAATGGTCCAATGGTGGACCAGTGATATTTTTTAAAAATTGCCTTTTCTCAGAATGCAGATGACCAACAAATCATTGTGCGAAAGCACCAGGGTCAGCAACAAGATTTTACAGTAAATTCAAACAGTAAATAACTGTTTACCGATGTTCTATCGTAAATCTGTAGAATGCAATGCATCTTGGGATGCCCTACGAATACAGCTGCCATGTGCATATACACATTTACAGTGGTATGAAAAAGTTTGAACACCCCTGTTTTTTTTGTTTGTTTTTTTTCCTTTATAAATCATTGGTAGTTCAGAACAGCAGATATTTCAGAAATATAAATATCAAATAGCAGGATGAACACAGTGATATTTGAGAAGTGAAATTACTTTTCATGTTTATAGGATTCACAGAAAGTGGGCAATAATTCTTTAAACATAATTAGGCTACATAGAACAGAAAAATTACTTATGTATTATCAATATTTAGTAGATTTTTGTAGAAATAACAGCCTCTAAACACTTCATATAGCTTCAAATGAGAGTCTGACTTCTGGTTGAAAGTATTTTGGATCATTCTTTTTTATAAAACATCTCCAGTTCATTCAGGTTTGATGGTTTCTGGTCATGAACAGCCCGCTTTAAATCACACCACAGATTTTTAATAGTATTCAGGTCTGGGGACTGAGAAGATAATTCCAGAATGTTGTACTTGTTCCTCTGCATGAAAGCTTTAGTAGATTGTGAGTAGTGTTTAGGGTCGTTGTCTTGTTGAAGGATCCAGCCCCGGCGCTTTAACTTCAACTTTCTCACTGATTCTTCAACATTGTTCTCAAGAATCTGCTGATATTGACTGGAATCCATGCAACTCTTAACTTTAACAAGATTCCCAGTACCTGCACTGAACACACAGCCTCACAGCATGATGAAATCACCACCACATTTTACTGTGGGGAGCTTTAAGTGTTTGTCTTGGAATGCTGTGTTGTTTTTACCGCCCTCCAAATAACTGAATTTTAGTTTCATCAGTCCACAGCA
Organism: Astyanax mexicanus; assembly: GCF_023375975.1. NCBI lineage: Eukaryota > Metazoa > Chordata > Actinopteri > Characiformes > Acestrorhamphidae > Astyanax > Astyanax mexicanus. The sequence continues at coordinate 20,926,813 of NC_064410.1, forward strand.
CCTTATTCCAAAATGAAGCTGTGGCTTGTTCAAATGTGCTTTAGCTTTAGCATACCTCAAGCCACTCTGTTTGTAGCGTGTGCTCAGAAAAGGCTTCTTCTGCATTACTCTCCCATACAGCCTCTCCTTATATAAAGAGCGCTGAATAATTGAACGATGCACAGTGACTGCATCTGCAGTAAGATGATGATGTAGATCAAGTCTTTGGAGCTGAGTCTGTGGGTTGACTATGACTGTTCCCACCATCCTTTGCTTCTGCTTATCTGTGATTTTTCTTGGTCTGCCACTTCAGGCCTTAACTTGAACTGTGTCTGGGGTGTTTTTTTTTCCTCACTATGTTCCTCACAGTGGAAACTGAGAACTGAAATCTCTGAGATTTGAGCTTTTTGTATCCTTCCTCTAAACCATGATGTTGAACAATCTTTGTTTTCAAATTTTTATCAAAAGTTTTTAAATTACCTTCATTGGACCAGAGAGCAGTAGACAGAGTGACTGTCAACGTGGAGCCCTCCCTCCCCCCCCTTCCGGTGCAGTCTCACAGTAAGAGCACACACACAACGCTCCACCCCTCAACCCCCCCCCAGTTTACAAGTTTACTGAGGCTAACTGAGTAAACTTTAGCCAACAACTGATTTCTGGTGTTGTAAAGGTATTAACTACTTGCTGGAGTAAACTATTGTCATAATCAACATATCCTATAAAACCACAGGATCTACAAACACTAACCAGCATAAACACACCTATCTGTTGGTAAAAACAGCAATTAATTTAGTTCAGAAGTACAGTTTGCATCGCTAGTTAGCCGCTAGCCATCTCCATTAACTTCTGCAGTCTGTTAGCCTAGCTAGAATCGGGCAGCTCCATTCCGGCATTGTGGAGGAATTAAGTAACTATCTGAAGTGAACTACAGCCATAATTTACATCAAATATCAAACCACAGATCCTACCCACCTTAACCAGCACTAACAAATCAATCTGTTTTTTTAAAAATAGTGATTAATTCAGCTGAGAAATACAGTTAGCGCCGCCGGTTAGCCGTTAGCCATAAGCCATTGCAGCTAAATAAAATAGCTTGTCCAATAAAAAAAGTCTTCTGCGCAACCAGTGCAAAAAAATTAGTCTAGAGCCCTGTATTTGATATTTTTTTCTTTTTTCATATTTAATAAAAAATCTAATATGTAATTTGAAAGAAAACTATTGTGTGTTTGTAAATAAAGTGTTTCAAATAAATTACTTTAAAATGCACTTCAAAGGGCTGTGTGGTCTGTTGATAATAATAATAGTAATAATAGTTTTAATAATAAACTAAAAGTATCTGTGTTTGTATCGGTATCGGCAGCTTCATATCAGTTTTATATCAGAATCGGATCGAAGCTGAAAAAAGTGGATCGTCCCATCACTACTTGCAATAGGCTCCTTAACCCTTTATCATAATTGGATTCATGATATTTTAGTCCTCCCTGCACTAGAGGTTCGATTTGGGTTCACTGTGCTTTAAAACGAGCCCATCTTAAAGTAGATTGTTTCCTTTTTTTTAACTGCTTTTGACATCTGTGAAAGACACCGTCTCCCTGAGAGCAAAAGCAATTACACAAACAACAGCCATGAAGCACAATTAAAAAAAAAAAAAAAAGAAAAGAAAAAGCAATTCCTGTAGGCAGGAAGCTGTCACTAGATTATTACGGCTCACAGAATTACCCACAGGTGATCTTAAATACATAATCAGCATGAATGCATTCTTCAGATCCTGACTAATTAAACCCACAAGCATTTTATACGCAGAGCTAGAACAGTACATGAATATATAACACTAAGTCTAACACACAAGTTATCTGCAAACCCTTTTGAAAGCTGAACAGTCTGTTAACATGTGAATATTCTTTTTTTTTGGGGGGGGGGGGTGGTTCTCTGGTGCATCTTGGAAAAAGATATGAAAGCATGTGTGAAAGCTCATTACGTTTGCAGCAGCAGCACAGGGCAGCTGGTGATGATTTAAGGGAAGAAACTAACATCCAATTTGAACATGTACAAAAATAAAACCCTCCAGTTCTCTCACTGGCCAGTTTGGTCATTAAAGCTGGTGAATCTTTGGCCTGAAAATTCTGCACAGCTCCAGGGGTTTGGGTTTGTGTGTTCAGTCCTCACTCCAGTCTCTGTCTGTTAAGAGTGTGGAGTTTTCCTTGTGTTGTAGTGGGTTTCTTCCAGTTTTACTCCAGAATAACTTTAGATTCCAGTGTATTGAGTTGTTGAAACTCATTGCTTAAACAACGAGAGACGTTATAAAGTCTACACTCAGCTGCAAAGAAAGAGAAACTTGCTCTTAAAGCCTATACCTCTGTAATCATGCAGTTAAACACTGAATAAGCTATGTATGTAAACTTAACAGAAAGTAGATCAAAGGAAACATTTCCAGGGGGAAATGTCTCAGTCTAAGTCATGAATTACTAACTTACAGAATAGATAAAAGCAACAACTCTTACTTGTAATTGACGTTCTTGTACTCTTTAAAAGCTTTTATACATACAACACAAGATGCAAGGTCAAGTTCTGTATGTATCTTTAGAAGTACGATTACTGATGGGGGAAGTTTGTTTTCCATGAGTGTTCTGAAAAAAAATGTTGCTTGTTTTAACGCAGTAAACACGCAGGCTACAGTCTGATATACTCACCTCTGAACGGCGAAAGACCAAGCACTTAGCGGCTAATGCTAATGCTGCTCCAGCAGTGCTAGCCGGGGTGGTGGCAGGCTACAGGCCGATAATACTCACCTCTGAACGGCGAAAGACCAAGCACTTAGCGGCTAATGCTAATGCTGCTCCAGCAGTTAACAGCAGGCTACAGGCTGATATTACTCACCTCTGAGCGGCAAAAGAGCTAGCATTTAGCACGGCTAGTGACTAAAGATAATGCTGCTCCAGTAGTGCTAGCCAGGGTTAGCAGCAGGCTACAGGAAGATAATACTCACCTCTGGACAGCAAAGGAGTCAGTGCTTAGTGTGGTTTGTTGCTAATGCTAATACCGCTCCACAGGCACGTGCAAGGGGGTAGAGGGGGCAGAGGGGGCTGGAGCACCTCTCCCTTTGGCTCTTACTGCCAAAAGTGCCCTTTTATAATTTTAGTATTTTTTCGTAAATTTCCTGTAATATATTAAATAAAAAAAAACAGTATTAATCAGGACACCGCTGTGTGAATTCAAGGATTCAAGGAGATATTATTGTCATTCGCATCACATGTGGTTCATGAGGTGGAACGAAATTGTGATCTCACAATCCAGTTTACACCCAAGAGTTGTTATTAAAAAAAAAAAAAAAATATATATATATATATATATATATATATATATATATATATATATATATATATATATAGATAGATAGATAAAATAAGATAACAATAAAAGAATACAGTAAAAACAGAATATACAAAATAGATAAAGATAAATACCCCAAAAAATAAAAATAAATAGGGAGAGTAGACAGCTAGCAGCAACATGAAGTCCAGAGTGCAAGTTTGCTATAGCAGTATGATATGGAATTAGAGCAGTAAAAGATAAAGTGTATAAGTGCGGTTTAAGGTGACTAGGGTTGTGTGTCAGTGCAGTGTGTTGTTAGGTGGAGTTTAAGATTCTCACAGCTTCTGGAATGAAGCTGTTTCTCAGTCTGGTTGTTTAGCATTTGATGCTCCGCAGCCTCCGGCCTGAGGGGAGCGGGACAGAAAGTGCATGTGCTAGATGGGTGGGATCTTTCCTGATGCAGGTGGAGGAGCGCTAGTGTGACCATGTAGGTTAACCATGTAATTTGTGATGACACTGTTTCTGATAGCTGGTTAAAAAGACAGGTCTGAATCAAAATACACAGATCAAACCCACTGTATACTTAATAAAATGCAACTTTATTAGTTAGCAGTTAGTTAACTTTGGTATTAAATACATAAGTAGTCAAGGTTTGAAAAATATATATATATATATATATATAAATGTAATGTTTAACTTGCTCTGATGTGCCTGATCAGCCAATAAATATTTCATTTTCAAACTGTGTTCATTAATTCAGGATTGCAGGACTTAAAAAAGTCAAGATATTTACTGTATACTTCAAAGATATGTCTTAAAAACATAAAGTAACATAGAAAATGAATGAGTCATTTTTGCCATGTTGTGCATCAGGTTTGTGATACAAAAAATGGATTGTATTAAAAAAAAAGTTTATTGAGTAATACTATTGACTATTAAATGATTAAATTCTTTTTTTTGCAAAGAAATAGCTCAATTTTGACCTATGTTGCGCATCATAGAGTCAAGAAGGCCTGTAATGATGAGGCACATTTGGAAAGCACATGTACAAATCAACTTAAAACCCATTCCCACCTGAGCTTATTGGCTGGGCTCGCAACCGTCTGGGTTACAACAGTATACACACTTTTATTGACCAGGAACCATAAAGCAAAAGTCCAGCAACTACTTCGGTACAGAAAACTGTGCAACATGGATTCAGTAAATGCAGCTGATTAGTTTTTATGCAGTACATCCTGAGGGTTAAGTGCTTTGCTCAAGGGCATAATGGCAACAGCCATCATCTGAGACTGAACCCATGACCTCCCGAGTCATAGCCGAGACTCCGAGCACCTGAGCTGCCCACAGGCTTATCTACAGAGAATGTTAGATAACATGTATTCACACCAGCACAAATAAGGCTTACAGTTTCTTCATGTATCATTCTTTCAGATCTCAGCTAGAACCTGCCACACTGAAAAAAATGATGAGTAAAATTTACTTAACAAAATTTTGCAACTTTCTGTATTTGCTTTTATTAAGTAAATTTAATTTCAGATAAATTGAAGTAATTTCAACTAGATTTAAATGCTACATAGAGGAACTTCAGTCAATCCTTTCTTTTAATAAATTTGACTTAATTTATTTTTGCTGAAACAATCCTTTTTTTTAGTAAAGTTTACTTTATTTGTTTTTGTTTCTTTCAGTACTTTACTTAACTTTACTTAATTTCTGCATACAATATTACCTAATTACAATTACCTCATTTATACAATATTACTCAAATAATTTATGATACATAATATATTATAATTCCTGAAATTTAAATATTTTTAGTTAAAACACACATATTACACTTACATGTCTTAACACATGGATGGCATGTAATACATTCTTTGTAGTATACCAAAAATAATGTATTACATGCCATCCATGTGTTGAGACAGTGAGACTTAGTCTGTTTACTAAATAAAGTATAATATATATTTTTAATATTTCTAATAGAAATTACATTCATAGAAAGTGTACGCAAAATTTTAAACAACACCTGGAATTAATGCATTAACACAAAATTCATTTTGCAATCTGTTCTCCTATCCTACCTATTAATTTGAGCTCATCAGTCAACATAATTTGTGTCTTTTTCTAATAAGCTAAAATTAACAATAAACATTTTAAATAAACTACGTTTGCATGTTTGGCTCTTAGAACTTAACAGTGTAAAAATAGTCCCAGCTGGCCTTTCAACGTTGAATAAACGTTGAATAAACGTTGAATCAACGTTGATCAACAATAAACTTACATCACTGCAGTAAATATGAGTATAAAGAAAGTTTCCAATCTGATTAAACATCTCAAAATGACTAAAACTGTAAAACAAATAGAACATGAACATGGTGTTAAACTAAAAAGCAGTTACTGCAAATAGAAGTAAAACATGTTTTAATTCCTCCATCCAACCATTTTTAGAAATGATATGGTGATAAAATATAAAATGTTGGGTAACACTTTACTTGGATGGTCCATTTTATGGCCTTATGATGCTCAACTGACATTTAACTAACACTGAATTGAATGTCCATTAAATTTAACTTAACCCTATGTTGAATGTAAATGATTTAAAATAGAACCTAACTCTACACCTAACCCTAACCTTAACCCTTAATCAACCCTAAAATCTAACCCTACACCTAACCCTAACCTTAACCCTTAATCAACCATAAAATCAAACCATACACCTTCACTCTAACCTTAACCCTAACCTAAGCTTAAAATCTAACCCTAAACCCAATCCTAAAATATTAAGATAAGCGTTTGGGTTAGAGTTGAATGTAGGGTTATATTCAATAGAGAATCATTTACTTTCACCTTTTAGTTCATTTGCATTTAATAGACATGTAGTTGAATGTTAGTTGAATGTCAGTTGAGCATCAAAGAGGCCATCAAATGGACCATCCAAGTAAAGTGTTACCAAATGTTGATTCAAAAGGCAGAAGGTTGAGGAAATTATGTTGATTCAACGTTAAAATTTCAACATTAGCACAACCATTTAACATTAAATATTGATTCAACGTTGTTTCAATGTTGAAACAACAACAGACATTACTTTAGTCATATTTCAACCGCATTTTAACATTGAAGGTCGGTTGTGTGTCAGCTGGCGTGATTTCTTTGCATGGGCAACACTTGCATTGTAAGCCTGTTGGGAGCATCAGATAAAAGCGCTGTATTTCAGAAGGCTGAGGATTAATGGGGGTGGGCTATTTGACAAAGGTTTGTACTCTTTATCATGTTTCACTAAACCCCAAGTCCATTTCACACCAGATTTCTCCTTTAAGAGAAGTTCACTATTATGTAACTACTACGCACTTATGAAGTAATGAACTGCTGAAGTAACGAATGTCTGCTTTCAACAACTTTTAGTACTTTTAGTCATTCTTTTCTACCAGTCCTGATCAAAGTCCTTGTGAGCATGTCTGAATGGAATTTGATTGAAGTCGCAGTGACACAGGATAAGAGGATGTCGACTCAAGTCTGAATATGCAAAGCTCAAGTGACAAATGTCAGAGTGAGTAAATTCACAACGGCTCAAGTTCACAGGATTCAGACCCAGGTCTCTGTGAGTGATGTCTAAGTGATGATGATTATTATGAAATACAACTCGTGCAGTTCAGTGGATAGATGATGATTGCCATGTGACCTAATATGTATGTTTTAATCTTGTGAGATTTCACATGAGACATGAGAACATGACTGATATGACTAAACTCAGTAATGTTGTAAACTTTTTAGTAAAATAGGGATTTCTCACAAATTCTTTTCTACACAGTGTCAATCCATATCTGGCCAAACAGACATGCACATACATACATGCATATATAATATTTCAGGATTGAAATGAGGTTTATTGTACTAACAGAAAATATATAATTTCTCCTAACTACTTTTTACTGACTTACTGAAGCACAAAATTGGTTTGGTAACCTCATTGAGCTTTGAACTTCATAGCCAGGTGTATCCAATCATGAGAAAAAGTAATTTAAGGTGGCCAATTCCAAGTTGTTCTCCTATTTGAATCTCCTCTGAAGAGTGGCATCATGTGCTCATCAAAACAACTCTCAAATGATCTAAAAACAAAGATTGTTCAACATAGTTGTTCAGGGGAAGGATACAAAAAGTTGTCTCAGAGATTTAACCTGTCAGTTTCCACTGTGAGGAACATAGTAAGGAAATGGAAGACCACAGGGACAGTTCTTGTTAAGCCCAGAAGTGGCAGACCAAGAAAAATATCAGAAAGGCAGAGAAGAAGAATGATGAGAACAGTCAAGGACAATCCACAGACCACCTCCAAAGAGCTGCAGCATCATCTTGCTCAAGGAGAAGCTGTATGGGAGAGTGATGCGAAAGAAGCCATTTCTGCAAGCACGTCACAAACAGAGTTGCCTGAGGTATGCTTTCGCATCACTCCGTCAGGGCAATAAATTATTGTGGTCTAAAACCAGGTGTTTCAGTTTTATTGTCCAACATCTGTACATACATACATACATACATACATACACACTTATTCATACATACACAAACCAGGCCAATTTAGAGTAAATCATATATCTAGTCACCATGTTTTTGGACTGTGAAAGGAGATCCACAGTTCCCCAAGTCACAGTAGAGCTTGCACTGTTGGAATATAAGGGAAGAAAATTATAAAGCTGACAGAAAAATCACACAAAATCAAAAATGGGTTATATACAATATAACAATTCAGAAGTCCAACAACAGGAGTTGGCAATACTTTGCAGGAACTGACTGAGACAGACAGGATGACTTGCTCAAAGGCTAAAGAGAGCTCACAGGTGAGAGTGATTAGTACCAAGAAAAGTCCTTATAATCATCTTTTCAACATGGCCAAGCACTACCGTCATACAAGACCAGCTCCATCACTTTTATTGGGGAGATATAGAAATACTAGATGCTGAAGGTCATATATAGTGTTAAAATCTTATAAAACGTAATGCATAGATTACATTATCTGGATCAGTAATGTACAAAAAAGTAATTGTTCTGCATGGTATGGCTAGTGCACTAGCAAAGATCTCACATCAATGGCCTTCCTACTCTGCTCTCGGCACACTGTGAGGGAAAATCACTACTTTCTCAAATAACCGGTTTGTATTTTTGATTTTAAGGTATATAAGATGTACAGGGGTTGAACAATGAAACTGAAAAACCTGGTTTGGAACCACAATAAGTTATTCTGCTGGAATCAGGAGAGTTGAGGTACACTGAACACTGAATTCTGCCGTGATTTGAGCAGCCGTGGTTTTTTTGGATACAATCTGGTTTAGCACCCGAACATCCCTTTCAGACAGCTTCCTCTTGCATCCACAGTTAATCCTGTTGGATATGGTTGGTCCTTCTTGGTGGTATGCTGACACTACCCTGGATACCGTGGCTCTTGATACATCACAAAGACTTGCAGTTTTGGTCACAGATGCGCCAGCAAGACGTGCACCAACAATTTGTCCTCTTTTGAGGACAGGTGTTTTCATTTCATTGTCCAACCCCTGTATATATATATATATAAATATATATATATATATATATATACACAAGTAGCAATGTGAGGTGATGACACTCAGAGATGTGCATCTGGACAGGACTAAAATTAGCGATTAGGACCACAGAGTTCAGCGAAAAACAGTAGGTAACTCAGCCTGTAATTTTCTCAGTGGATTTCTAAGAAAAACACACACACGGTAATAAAATCACAGAGGACCCCCAAAAAAGAGAAAATTACCCCAGGACCCCCTCAGAAACTAATCCTGTCAGGATAGGGCTTAAGTTCAGAGCCCCGAAATGTTTTATTACAGTGCTTCTGCTAAATGTACAGAGTAACAACCACAGAACAATTTTCCAAAAAGAGACTGACAACATGAAAGTCACCCAAGCCCTATTAGCTACTATAGCAACTGATCCCTGCCAATCCCATCAGTCGATTTTGTGTAAGCTCTGATTCACACTGGTTTAAACATCCATGCAAAGCCTGCAGCTCTTCTCCCTGAGGGGGGAGCAGGCGATCATTATTGATTCCTGGTTTGAGCATACAGTATCACTTCATTCCCACCACTGGGGAAGATGCTGGAGTGCACTCTCAGCACCTGAGTCTGCAGAACATGTACACGTGCTTCACCACTGATTCACCACAACAGATCTACTTTCACACGCAAATAATTTAAAGGAATTCCTTGCCTCAACTTTTTAAAGTAATGTTTAATGAATACTTGACCTAATTAGCCTTAATAGTAAATTAACTTAATTTATTTTATAATTTTACTTTGCATGTTATGATCAGGTGTTTAATACAGATTTGTATTAAGCCTTCTTTTTTATTTTATTTAAACAAAACATAAAAAAATGCTACGTGATTTTCCTTTATAAATCAGCAATTTCAGTTAAATATATCACATAGCAGACGAACACAGTGATATTTGAGCAGTGAAATTAAGTTTATAGTATTTACAGAAAGTGTGCAATAGTTATTTAAACATAATTAGGCAGCTGCATAAATTTATGCACCCCAACAAAAATATTACATCAATATTTAGTAGATCCTCCTTTTGCAGAATTACAGCCTCTAAATGCTTCCTACAGCTTCCAATGAGAGTCTGTGCACAGAAAAGCGCCGTGCTGTTAAGATACAAATGCGCCAAAGTCAGAGCGCACCTGACTCATAAAAGGAAGGGCAAGTGACACACTGATTTATTTTCACCTTAATCCAAAAAATAATTAATTAAGAGAATTAGTATGCACATTTTTGTGCCCTCACGCTACCAAAAACACACCAATATGCCCTACATCCAGCTCCGCAATCCGCAACTGACTGATGCACTATAGATCGCTAAAACAGGGCCCCATGTTGTTTAACTACTCTAGCAAGATTTAATAACATTGAGTTAAAGAAAAAAATCAAACCTGTTGGTAACGTTAGCTTAGCTTCTCTAAAACCATGGCATGTTTTGAACCAACTCAGTTGCCACATTTAAGGTGGAACAGAAAACTCTGGAAAATTGCTAACACATCTTTGCTCAATGTGAGTGAAAAAACATATTTACTGACAAATCTTATTTAACTACACTAGCAGACTTAGTACCAGTCTTAGTAAGAACAAAACAACTTGCCGTTAGCTTCTCTAAAGCATGTCTTGGAACTGCTGATCTTTAGCTGCGGCTGATTTTCCAGCTCTGTAGATGGATAATGAAAAAAATGGACTTGAAAAAAATAGGCAATCAATCTCAGGTGTATGTAAATCAATATCAGATTATATAATACCAAATATCAATGTGAATTGAAAAATCTTTTTTTTTAAACCCAACCCTGTAGTTAATCCAGTCTGAGGCAGTTGCAGGAGCACAGTTTACGTTATGCTAAGAGTGAGGGATGTATGATTCCTCAGTGCAGAAGAAGATTCACAGATTGAAGCCTCTTCGTGTGCTTGAGAATCACTTTCACACATACAGGTTGCATTCACACAGCAGGTAAATGTGGCCCAAATCCAATCTTTTTAATCATATGTGTCATATGTTTTTGACAAATGTTTTTCGTTTTGTGTGTTTCTGTGACCTTTCCAGTTCTGATTTGAGCTATTCAGAGTGTTGTATTAAAATTCAATACATATATTTGATTCAGTGCAGTTTGGCTTATTTTATTTCTGAGAACTAATGTTGTAATTATACAAGGTGTCACACCTTAGCCTGTGTCTGTCTTGTGTTTTTCTTTTTTTTGGTCCTTACTGCTCCTGCCTCTGTTCTCTTGTTTTGTTTACGGTCTTGTCTATGCCTAAGCCCCGCCCCGACATCTGTAACCCCGCCCCCTCGTTACTTCTCCAGGTGTCCCTTGTCTGTGTCTGTGCATAAATACCCCCATGTGCTGCTTTGTTCTTTGTCTTGCTTTGTGTTTGACCCTGTCTCCTTAGACCCTGTCTGGATGTTTTTTTTGTTTGTTTGTTTTTTTTATCACCGTTTGTTGAGCCTCTGACCTACCATGTTTTGTCTAGAGAGTTCTGATTTTTTTATTTGTTTTAGATTGGTTGATTCTTTGTTTGTTTATTTTACTTCTTTGTTTGTTGAGATTGGTTAGTCATTTGTTTTATAGTCTTTGTTTTTTACTCTTAGGATTTATCCATTGTTTTTGTAATGTCTAAAAAAAATAAAAATCAACTTGCATTTGCATCCTGAGGAACATGCAACTTTACATTATCAAAAATAATACTGTTTACATGAAGAAGTAACCCAATACAATACATTAATATTTATTATTACTGTTATTATTTAACATGTCTGTAGCACAGCAACAGTGTATGTTCTGTCGCTGCATTTAAGGTGGAATGGAAACTTTGGGTAAATGCTACAATTAGACATTGTTAAATACCAATGTTAACGTAGGTGAAACCGAAACTTCATGTGAAGCGTTTTCTTTATGTCATATTCATATTTCGCATTTGTTTTATGCTTCAATAAACCTATAGATTAAACTCTATCAACACATAGGATCAGATCCAACTTTCCATAAATGTTTACCTAACTTAAAACAATTGAATAATGTTTAGAAAAATGCAATTTTACATAAAACATATCTAATTTGTTTGGGTTCAAACTAATTATGGGTTTATAGTGTACATGTAAATAACTAGAGCAGGGTATTACCACTGAATCATGAGTCTCATTTTGATTCAATGTCTGATTCTATTTGATATCCATTTAATTAGGAATATTTCCATTATTATTACAGGTTTGGTTCAGATATGAAAGAGTTTATTTTTTTCTCTGAGAACTAATGAAGAATTACCCCAAAAACAATAAATTAATATTTATTATTATTATTATTTAATAGTCCATAAAACTGAACCTTCATGTGAAGCGATGCTTTATTCCATATTCGTATTTCAAATTTGTTGTATGCTCAAATTAACCTTATTAAATTCTATCAACACACTGAATCAGATCCAATTTTCTAATCTGTTAAGCTGATAAGACGATAGGAAGGGAGGACAATTCATGCATTATATTATATTATAATATATTATAAAACTATAAAACATACATTTCTCCTGATAGATTATGTGCACTGGATACTGGATTTGTACAGATGCATGGATTTACAGTAATACATTTACAATAAAGTACTGTACTACAGAAAAAAAAACATAATTAATGTAGGTTTGAAACAGGGCTGTTTAAAGCTATGAGCTATAAAAGCTGCCGTTTAGTTCCCCAGAGTCACTAGATAATTAGTTTTGGTATAAATATTGTTTGGAGATAAGGAGCGAGGAACCCATGGCCGTTATCACAGTTCAGGCTTTTGCAGGGGGACCCCTTATGGGGCTTAAAAGGCACGGAGGTGTGCTAGTTGCCATGGCAATGTCAGATGATGATGATCCAGATAATGAAGGGCAAGGATCTGTCAGGTACTAAAAAGATGAAAAGGAAAAAAACTGGCACAACTGAATGAAAAGAAAATTAGTTGAAGCCTAACTTAGCTTAAAAACTTGCTTGCAAAAAAAAAAAAAACACAAAAATCTGTGACTGTTAGGGACAAAAGAGCTTGGATATTTAGCGTAAAAAAATTGATTTGTTGTATTAAACATAATTTTTTTTTATTTTTACTTCCCTGATAAAAAAATAGCTTTAATGGACAAGAAGATTGAAAATCTGCAAAAAAAACAAAACATATATACTATAAAGTATAGGGTGGGGTGGAGGGGTCTGACCCCTCTAATTACAATGTGAAACCCCTCCGAAGTGATAACACAATAGTTTGTGGGAGTAACACTTAGCTCTTTAGTGAATTATAACACATGCAGTGTACTTCACACATCAGCATTTACACACCCATCCCAAATCACTCCCTGCACCCTGCACTGCTCCTAAAGAGTCTACCCTCTGGTGATGTCCACAACACACAGTGCTACTGGGCAAGAGTTTTACAAGTTCTTTGAAGCAGAGCAGGGCACGCTGTTTTCATCTAGCCACATTCATAAAGCATGGTTTATATAGTAAAATATATAGACATGTTCCAATAACTAAGAATCCTAAAGAGGAAGAAGGTCTTTTATCTGCACCCGCTGTTGTAAATGTCATTAATGGAAGGTAGGCTTTTGCTATTGATCCTCTGTATAGCCGTTACAATCTGCTGCAATGTCTGTCTGTCTGTCACAGACAGTAATGCTGGAAGTGGGTGCTCTCTACAATGCACCTTCTCAGGAAATGAGTCTTAGGGCGTTTTCACACCAGCACTATTTGGTTCAGTTAAAACAGACCCTGGTTAGTTTGTAACTTTAGTGTGGTTTGATTGAGCAGGTGTGAAATCAATAATCGCACTCAAAAGAACCAGACCGAGCTGGAGAAGGTGGTCTCTGGGGTGGTCCGCTTGTGGTGAAAACATGTTCATCCGGTCTCAATCAGACCCAACACTCAAATATACTCCTTTTAGTTGAGCTAAACTGCTGTTCATTACCACAGCTATTAAAAAACACTCCGGTGAGTTTTCCATTTTCCGTGTTTTACAGTTTCACACTACACAAATATACGTGCTGGTCTGAAACACGTAACTTTCTTGCAATATTTATGTTCTTGCTCCCGTTACAGACAATTCTAACCAATTAGAGGAGACAATGTGCTATGAGCTTGTGTGCTTTATTTGTGCGTATTTTGGTGCGTTTAGGTTTGTGCCTGTGTGAAACCAAACCAAACAGAAGGAGAAATGCTCCAGGTAATTGACTTCACAACTGATCTGCACCAGAGAGAAACAAACTACAGGTGGGAAAACAGGTCCCCTAAGGTGCAAAAAGGTAGGTGTAAAAGCAGGTGCCCAACATGAGATGTTGTGCAGGTTGTCTGAGGCTAACATTCTGCACTCCTTCACACCTACTTCAGTAAAGCTGAGGGGCAGCTCATATAGAAATGCATTGGGCATTTGGCTCTGGGTGTAGTCCATGTATATCTTTCTTATGCTTTGAGGAAATTACCCTGATTCATTTTCTCTGATTTTGTTATATATTGGTATATGTTTGAGTAAAATTAATATTGTTTTATTCTATAAACTACGGACAACGTTTCAAATTCAAATAAAATATTGTAATTTAGAGCATTTATTTGCAGATGAGAAATGGCTGAAATAACAAAAAAAGATGCAGAGCTTTCAGACCTCAAATAATGCAAAGAAAACAAGTTCATATTCATAATGTTTAAAAGTTCAATCAGAAAACGATATTTGGTGGAATAAACCTGTTTTTTAATCACAGTTTTCATGAATCATAGCATGTTCTCCTCCACCAGTCATACACACTGCTTTTGGATAAATTTATGTCACTCCTGGTGCAAATATTTAAGCAGTTCAGCTTGGTTTGAAGATTTGTAATCATCCATCTTCCTCTTGATTATATTCCAGAGGTTTTCAATGTGGTCTCTTATTTTTTTTAATTGTATTTTCTCTGAGGGAACCCTCTCAAAAACATCAATAAAGATCTGTCTGTCTCTCTATCTATATATCTGAAGCTTATGTGTAGTAGGGCTGCACTCAAAACCCAAAGAATACAGCAAAACAACAGTAATCATCCCTTTAATAAGGCATTTAAATGGCTTTTTAAAAGGTAAATAAGAGCATTTTTCTTGGATTAAAAACGTGAATTCAGCTGTAACTGGAAATATCTGCCCCGCAAAACTGTGCTGGACTGAGGTTACATTGTGTTTACTCCTCCCCCTCCCCCTCACGCTTCTCAGGCAGCAGCAGCCTGTCACTCACACAGACTCAGAGACAGCGCTGTGTATCTACTTCTTGCATCAAGAATCAAAACACTGCAACATGACCTGTTCTTGATCTAATTGACTTAAGTGACATCGCACATCGCGATGACAATGCTTAAACGATATATCGCGGAGCCCTAATCTGTTCCGACAGTAGTTATTATTTTGTTTAGGTCTCAAGACTGTGTTGCATTTTTACAAATAGACTTTATTAACCCTTAATATTTGCAAACTAGACAAAGAGTATATTTGCTTTTTTACTCTTACTGTTCCTGTCTCTTATAAAATCAGTAGGGTTTTTTTGTTTGTTTTCTTGTTTTTGCGGGAGGGTGGATAGAGAAAAAAAGAGATTTTAACATTTTCACACTATCTTCAGTACAAAATGGGTTCATCTTCAAAAAATGTTCTAAAAGACCATATTTGTCAATAAAAAAAAAAGATCAAAGATGTTCACTTTTGTGCAAAGATGAACTTTTGCAGCTCATTTAAAACTTTTGAAGTTCACAGAGAGAGAGGGCGACAGAGATCTGTGGATAATGGAGGGGGAAACAGATTTTTGCATTTAATTAACGCTAAATGCCACACTAAATGCTTGTGAGTAGTCAGGCTTTTGCCACTCAGCGAGCAGATGTTTGCTGGCAAGCCACCCTACCTCAGACGACTCACTTGAATGCTGTGTGAATGCAAAGTCCAATATACTCAATTTACTCAATTCTTTTTTTTTTTTCAGTGGGCACAACAAAAACCCTCACACTTCACTTCTTCAAAGTGGACACGGTGAAACCGTTTAAAATTAGTCAACAGAGAGAGAGAAAGAGAGAGAAAGAGAGAGAGCGAGGTCTCTCATTTTAAAAAGAACAAGAAAATTTTTCTTCAAACAAAATTCTAAAGCAATTTTCCTCCTCTGAGCATAAACACGTTTAATCAGTCACATCTCTCACGCTTCTCGAGGTCTGTGCAAGAACCCTTTGATGCCAGTGTTTGAAGCTCCTTCAAGAGTTTCAAAATGTTACAACACACAATGCACTCTTTAAATGAAACTAAAGCCAAGTGAACTTTAGTTGTCATTTACAGTGGCCTGCAAAAGTATTATTACTACGTAATACTTCTTTTTCACATTTGGTCACCTTACAACCACAAATTTAGATGTATATTATTGAGATTTTAATGATGATAGACCAACACAAAGTAGCACACAATAATACTGTTCTTCCCTATAAAGTGTGAAACATGGTGGTGGCAGCATCATGCTGTGGGGATGCTTTTCTGAGAGGTTGGTCAGAGATCATGGAAAGATGAATGGAGATAAATACAGTGCAATCCTCAAAGAAAACTTGTTAGAAAAACTAGTTTTGACTTCAAAAAACTTAAGATTGGGGAGGAGATTCACCTTCCAGCAAGACAATTACCCTAAACATACAGCCAGAGCTACAGTGGAATCATTTCGATCAAAGAATATTCATGTGTTCAATGCCCCAGTCAAAGTCCTGACCTAAATCCTGTTGGGCTTTCTTTTGGAAAGACATCAAAACTGCTGTTAAGCTTAAGCTATTATGCAAAGAAGAATGGGCAAAAATCTCTAGATGTGCAAGCCCCAAAATAGTTGGAGCTGTAATTATGTTGGACTATCACTTAAAATCTTAATAAAATACATTTAATTTTGTGGTTGTTAGGTGACAAAATGGGAAAAAGTTCAAAGGGGCAATTTAATAATTTAATAAAATAATTTCCTTGTCGACTTTCAACTTTCACACCTTCTAATGTCTCTACAGACTTATCCACCTTCACAAACTCCAACTCCCAGAATGCACCTCTCAGTCATGTGTCTGAGCCAGCCAATCAGCACCTGATTGTTAGATCAGCCTCACCTGTGTACTCCAAATTTTTACTGCAAGCATCTACATTCCATCCCTCAGCCATGCCTTAATTTCCGCATGCAATCATAAAGTTGCAGTTTTTGCAGTTATTTATAGTATATTCCTACTGAGATTTTGGTTACCTTTGGTACATCATTCCTGCCCCACACATTCTGCAGCTGAAATTCAAGGCTATGGGACTCTTGCTGTTGTGAAGGCTAAAGGAAGTATGATGGCCTACTAGAATGGCAGTCAAAGAGGGGTTCAGAGGCATTTGCCACATTAATTGTGAAGATGATATTTACCCGGTCCATAGGCCTCGCTGTTCACCTCCTCTCTCTTTGTGTGTGGAATGTGACCTTTTAAAACCATGTGCTCCTCTCAGATTTATTCATAATTGAACAGAAATTGTGAAGCCACTCGACTGCTCTCCTACACAAAAGGAACGTGGCTTTAATTTAAAGAGGGAAAAGGTCAAAGATGGGCGAGCAGAGAGAGCATGGGACTTAACTATCTAAAGGGCTGAAGATGATACAACCTCACGGACAGTGCATTGAATCCAAGACCAGTTCTTTTCTGCTCTTAAAAATACATGAACTAGACCATATTGTATTAAAGCACAATTCTGTACTTCTACAGTTTATCTACTAAGTTTGGAAGGGAACATCTTTCATTACTGTTTTAATCTCTTCTGGGTTTATTAAACGTAAAATGAACAAATGCAAACTCTGACTCGTTCTCACTCTCTTTTCATCGCACAACAAAACATCCGCCAGCAGCGAAAGGATGTCAGTTTGTCTGCTTGTGGCAGAAACACACTTGGCATATGGAATAGAGAGTGTGGCATCTGTAGCCTGTGGGGAAGCCAGATTCATTTGGTTTGGTGCCGCCAAGGATCATCTGCCACATTGGCCAATCAGACAGTCAGCCAGAGGTCAGGGACACTGTAGAAAACTCATATAAAAAGTTCAAACCTCGTACAGACAATTATTACTTGTATTAAAATGGCATCATTCAGCTGTTTAACTTTTTGTGACGTTTTGTAACGGTGTAGTTCATAAAAATATGTAAAAGTGAGATTTTTAAATTCATCTTTATAGAAAAGAATGAAAGAAGTAAGCTAAAACGTGTTTCCTGGCATATCTTTCCGGGTTTTTATGATTTGTGTAATATGTGTTGTATAATATATAGTGTAGAGTGCGACTGGAGATAACCTTACTCTTAAATTTTTCACGCTTAAATGTTATTTAATATTGTCAAGAACAACACAAGTAAACACAAAATGCAGTTTTTATTAAATTTAGTTTTTTATTTTTAAGTGAGAAAAAAAATCCTACATGAACATTTTTTTCTAACATTTTCTCTAAATGTTTTTAAAACATTTAAGAGTGACAAACATGCAAAAAAAGAAATCCTGAAGGAGACAAAAACAGTTTTACACCACTGTATATCAGTCTTTAAAGCAGCATTATGGAAGAAGGTTTTTTTTTTCAGATGGGCTCCACCTACAGTAAGTGGAATTGGTGCTACAGAAGAACACGTTTTTTACATGCATGACATTGTGATGTTGCACAACAAAAAATTACATAGTGCAGTAAGCACAGGGGTTGGACAATGAAACTAAAACACCTGGTTTTAGACCACAATAATTTATTTTCCCGACAAACAGTTCTGGTGGAAACAGGAGAGTTGAGGTGCACAATGAATTCTGAACATCCCTTGCATCCACAGTTAATCCTGTTGGATGTGGTTTGTTCTTCTTGGTGGTATGCTGACATTACCCTGGATACCGTGGCTCTTGATACTCCACAAAGACTTGCTGTCTTGGTCACAGATGCGCCAGCAAGACGTGCTCTTTGAACTCTGATATGTCACCCATTATGTTGTGTGCATTGCAATATTTTGAGCAAAACTGTGCTCTTACTCTGCTAATTGAACCTTCACACTCTGCTCTTACTGGCGCAATGTGCAATTAATGAAGATTGGCCACCAGGCTGGTTCAATTTAGCCATGAAACCTCCCACACTAAAATGACAGGTGTTTCAGTTTCACTGTCCTACCCCTGTATATATACTATGTGTGTGTGTGTGTGTGTGTGTGTGTGTGTATATATATATTTATGGACACCTCTTTTTCAATGCGTTTCATTTATTTTCATGACTATTTACATTGTAGATTCTCACTGAAATCATCAAAACTATGAATGAACACATATGGAGTTTTGTACTTAACTAACAAAAGGTGAAATAACTAAAACAATATGTATATTCTAGTTTCTTTAAAATGGCCACTCTTTGCTCTGATTACTGCTTTGCACACTCTTGGCATCATTCTCTCAATAAGCTTCAAGAGGTGGCCACCTGAAATGGTTTTCCAACAGTCTTAAAGGAGTTTATGTTACAGGTCCCTCATAGGGTAAGGGTCCTTAATAAAAAGGGAAATATGCAGACAGGAGACAATGTAAGTCTTTACTGCAGGCTGGCTGTTTTCCTTCTAAAGAAAAAAAACTACCATGATCCTCTACTATGCTCAACTCTCACTCCTGCTTGACTTCAGCACCCCCTAGTGACAAACTAGGAAATATCACTTTAAAAGTGTTAACAAATTTTACTACCCTACTGATATATTTTTTAAAGCAAATAAATACATAGAAAAATAGGAAGAAATACATATTATTACTTCTTGTGACGTGTCACACACTCCCCAACAAAAAGAAATTGGCTCCTGACATCTAAACTTTGTAAATAACCCTTGCTTCCAATTCTCTTTCATTTAGACAAATTGTGACATGTACGGTGGAAAACATGTATAAGGTGGTAGCACATGTGGTGGGAGAACATGATATGGTATGATGAATTCATACTTGGGTGGTGGAATGTATGGTGGGTAGGAAAGTCCTGCCATGTTTACAGAGGTGTGTGTCTGAAATGAAGGTTGACCTAAAGTGTCATAAGTTAAGTGTCTGGTCGGCTGCCTCATACGAGCAGATCTTCTAACTGAATTTGCTGGACTATCAGTACTGGGGATTATGGTGGTCCCATGCCCATGACCCACAGAATTTTCTGGATCCAGTCCTTCAGTTTCACTGTCACTTGGGTGTCTCATTGACACATCAATATCTTCTCTTCGGTCAAATGTCTCTTCATAGTCATTTTCAAGCCCTGAACTTTCTCCTCCACTTTGCGGCTCAGGAGTTTGGACATCCCTTGTTAACTTGGTCGTTCTCTCTCTCACAGGCTCTCTCTCTCCAACTGGTTCTCTCTCAGTCAATGGTACTCTGTACACCTTCTTGGTCTGGTGCTTCACAGGAACACAATTTTTTTTAGGTTTACCAGCCATTTCATTGGTCAGTCTGATATTTGCACTGAGCTTCTCTCTCACTGGGTATCTTAGCCAGTAGTATGTGGAATGCTCGCTGTTTTCAGAGTCAGAGTCACTGGGGTTTATCCGATCTGCACAGTTTTTGACTCTGGACTGCTTATGACCTTTCTTACATCGTGGTACAACTGTCTTGCTTTTTGAGGGTGTTATGCCTGCAGGTAAGTCGTTAACAAGATGTAACAGGTTTCTATGCAGAACACGTGACTTAGACCTGTCAAACTCTGAGACCACTCTGTACACAGGACTGTCACTGATCTGTTCTTTCACCACATAGATTGTCTGCTCCCAGTATGACCTCAACTTGCCTGGGCCACCTCTTTCACTTAAGTTCCGCACAAGAACACGATCTCCTTGCTGTAGCGTTACCCCTCTTGCATGTTGGTCATAATATTTTTTTCCATGAGCCCCTGACTTTTTACTGTGCTCTGAGGCAATCTGGTAGGCTTCTTCCATTCTTTTTGCCCATTTTTCAGCATAGCCTTTTGGTGTCTCAAGACCCTCTTCAGTTGTCAGCCCAAGTAACAAATCAATAGGCAAGCGCGGGTGTCGGCCAAAGAGCAAAAAGAACGGCGAAAACCCTGTGGCTTCATGACGTGTGCAATTGTATGCATGCACAATTTGGGGAAGGTACTCACCCCATCGCCCTTTCTCTTTCTCCTCCAGAGTCCGCAGCATTTGTAGGAGAGTGCGGTTAAACCGTTCTGCTGGGTTACCCTGCGGGTGGTATGGAGTGGTCCTTGAATGTCCTACTCCACTTAGCTGCTGTAGTGTTCGAAAAAGGTCATTCTCGAATTCACGACCTTGGTCATGATGCAGCTTGCCTGGAAAACCAAATCTTGGTATGTAGTCGTTAAAAATCTTTTCTGCTGCGGTCTTCCCAGATTTGTTACGAGTCTGATAAGCCTGGGCATATCTGGTAAAGTGGTCAATTATCACCAGTATATACTCATAACCACCTTTGCTAGGCTCTAAGTGTAAGTAATCAATGGAAACAAGTTCCAAGGGTGAGCTTGTGGTTATGCTTGACATGGGGGCCCGCACATGTGTCACAGGTTTTTTCTGCTTTATGCACCGGCATTGTCTGGTTACATAAGCCTCAATCTCTCGCTTCATATGGGGCCAGTAGAAGCGTTCCCTAGCCAGGTTCAGAACCCTTTCAGTACCGACATGTCCCATATTGTTGTGTAAGTGTTGGAAAACCAGAGACTTGTAACTTGCGGGTAAAACCAGTTGTCGCCTTCCAACTGTTTTACGATACAGAAGTCCATCCTCAATCTGAAGCTTTCCCCACTCATACATCAACTTCCTGACGGTCCCAACAGCACATCTTCTCAGTTCATCTGTGAGTACGGCATTAGACTCTTTCAACTCTATTATCTTGCTTATTGCTGGGTCTTTTCTCTGAGCTTCTCGAAGTTTAGATACGTCATTTGCAGGTGTAAACCACTTGATGTTTGGCTCAAGGTGATCAGCTTGGTTTAGTGTCATAGCAGCAACCCATGCTACATCCTGAGTTTCCCCTGCCCGGCTGCCTTCCCATGTAGCACAGACAAATTCTCTGGGGAGCTCCTCTGTACATTCAGCAACATAGCGATCAATATCCAATGGACACCGGGACAAAGTGTCGGCATCTGCATTAACCTTGCCTGGACGGTAACGAATGTCAAAGCGGAAATCAGACAACTCTCCTATCCAACGATGACTTGTGGCATTCAATTTAGCTGTGCTCATTACATAGGTTAAAGGATTGTTGTCGGTGTAAATGGTAAAATGTGGAGCATAGAACAGGTAATCCCTGAATTTCTCACATACTGCCCACTTGAGGGCGAGAAATTCTAGCTTTCCAGAGTGAAGCCTGTAATTTCTTTCAGCTGGTGTCAAAGTTCTCGATCCATATCCAATCACACGGAGCTTGCTGTTTTGTCGCTGGTACAGAACAGCTCCCAGACCTTTGTCGGAAGCATCCGTATGAAGCACGAATGGGAGCTCAAAGTCAGGGTAAGCTAGAACAGGTGGGGATGTCAGTACATCAATCAACTTACAGAGAATTCCTTGATGCTCTGCTGTCCACTGTACAGGTGCTCGAGAAGGTAGCTGCACTCCCTTGCCTTTTTGCCTTTGTGGTGGCAGTTGCCCTGGTGAGTGTGTATTCCACTGAAGCAACTCATATATAGGCTTCGCAATTCTGGAAAAATCTTGGATATATGAGCGATAGTAGCTCAGGAATCCAGCAATCCTCCTTACATCCCCTACAGTAACAGGTGTCTTATCCTTCAGAGCATATACTGCCTCTAGATCTGCTGGATCTATACGTACACCATTAGCTGACACTAAACGGCCCACATATCTCACCTCTTGTTTAAACAACTCACACTTTGTTGGTCTAAGCTTGACTCCATGATTCTGGAGAGCTCTAAAGACTTTCCGGAGTCCCTCAACATGGTCTTCAAATGTTGTAGCAAAGCACAAGATGTCATCCAGGTATGGGATGCAGCACTCATCTCTGAGGGTGGCAAGCATACTTTCCATACTACGCTGAAAGGCAGCCGGAGCGTTAGTGAGACCAAAGGGAATTCTCACCCAGTGATAGAGCCCCCATGGAGTGACAAATGCAGTGAGGTGGCGTGACCCTTCAGCTATAAACCCTTGGTGGTATGCCTTCCCTTGATCCAATATTGAGAACCAGTTGTATCCACCAAGGGTGTCTATTAAATCTTGGATTCTTGGTAATGGGTGCCTATCAGGTACTGTGCGCTGGTTCAGAAGCCTGTAGTCGATGCAGAGTCGAAGAGTACCGTCTTTTTTTCGCACACAGACGACAGGTGCTGAATAGGGGGACTTTGATCTCACAATCCACCCCTTAGCCAGGAGATCCTCAATGTACTCTTTCACCTCCCTGTAGAGTGGTTTTGGAATGGATGTGTAGGTCTTTTGAACAGGTGTTGTATCTTTGAGAGTGATAGACATCTGGAGACTAGGTATACATCCCATGTCATTATCATCCCGTGCAAAGGCTTTGGACTCCTCACGGAGCATTTTGCGAACCACTTTTTGCTGCTCATCACTTAAATGAGAAACATCTACTGGTGGATCCCAGAAGTCGCTGTCACTCCCACTGCCCTGTTGAATCTCTGTTGCATCTACACTGTCCATTCTCACGTGAACTGGAGGCTCTGCTTGACACAGATCATTTGTTAGAAGAATCTTAGATATTTTGTGAATCCTTCCTATTATGGTCTTGGGAGGCAGTACTATGTCCTGTTTTGTGTGGTTGCCTATGGGGACTCTCAAGTAAGGAATGTCTGCCTTGCAAATTTGCAGTAAACTGTCACCAACATCCAATTTCTGCACCTCAATATTTTCTTCATTGGGTTCAAAGAGTACAAGTGAACTACGTGTGTCGAAGTCATTGGGAACCCTACACTCGATATGCCTAACATGACCAGATGGAATAATCGTGTCACTCAATCCTATCTTCAGCCGGCTCCCCACAAAATCCAGGTCATCGGTCTGTTGTGTTTGGATGAAGTTCACAAGTGCCTTAGCTTTATCATCTTGGATTTCCATTGCACCCTGAAGCAGGCTCACCAAAGTAGGTTCAATTCCCACACCGCTTTTGGGACCAAGAATCAGCTGCTCAATCACATTGAACCCAAGTAGGGGATGGTCAATAGGTACACTGCTGACTAGAAAGGGTACATGTACTGACAAGCTTGGATCACTTGTACCAGGGAGGCTCACCAACACACCAATCCAACCATCATATGGTAATGGTTCACCGTTGACACCAAGAACACTGAGGGATTTCTTCCCTATTAGCTCAGTTAGTGGCAGCACTCTGTGATCTGGTAGGAAGTTCCTCACCCACTGGTGGTCAAGTATACTAACTTGGGCTCCGGTGTCTAATAATGCTTCTACCACATAACTATGGATGTAACACTTAATTGTACACTTCTTTCCAACAAGCTGAGCTGCCCTATCATGAGACTGCATATCTTCTCTGGGGAAGGGGGAAGCTGGACAATGAGCATTTAGATGATTAAGCTCTACTTGTTTAACATCAGGCTCTAAGGGCTGTTCCTCCTGTTGGGTGCACAACAAATTGGCATTAGCTTGAGCTGGGCTGCTAGTCTTCATCAACCCCTTTTTTTTGAGACATCCAACTGCTCGATGGCCTTCATCACCACACACAAAACAGTGGAGACATGGACCAACTCCCTGATCGACACACTTTAGACAGCTACGGGGTCTCACTGGGCGACTGAAGTTGGATTTATTTGGCATGCTTTGCGATGCTGATTCAATGGACTTTTCGTGTAGGAGAGACTCAACTACTTTGGTCAATGCATCTATTTTTGCACTCAACTCTTGTTCTGTTTTACTCTTTGTCTTTGCTTTTGTTCCTGTAGATTTATCAGCGTCATTGTCTGACTCAAGGTGAGCACTGTGTGCATGTGTTATTCTTTGACGGGAGCAACTGCCTAGTCTTCGTTGTCGCTCACTCTCTTCACTAGATATCTGGTTAACGAGCCTCAAAAGTGTATCATCAGACACGGTATAATCAGACAGGAATGGCTTGATTTCCTTTCGGATATCACTGTACTTAGGGAGAAGGCCCTGGGAAATTGTCCTCAGGAACACGTTCTGTACAGTGCATGGCTCATATGCAATGTCAGTGCAATTGTGTTTTGATGCCAGCAGCACTCTTTGCTTTAATCCTATCATCCTGTACAGAAATTGCTGTGGACTTTCATGCTCATTCTGTTTAGTGCTCATTAACTCTTGAAACAATTCACTGCCACTTCTCTCGCTTAAGTGTGAGCGCAAAAAGCTTTTAAGCTCTAGGACTGAGAGGTCTACCTTGTTAATGAGCATATCCTTAAATTGCCCTGGCTTGACAATACGGAGGACCCCCTGAATCACCTCACTCTCCGTGTGTTTGGACCGGAGTCCTTCATCAATTTGCTTACTAAGACTGTGGTAACTGATATCAGAAGCACTATCACCAACCTGCCCCCCATGAATTCTGAAGTCTCTGTGATGTAAAAAGGGAAGGTCCCTTACAGAGACAAAACCATCAGGCAGAGGCAAACTTGAGCGATTTGAATGAGGACTTTGAGCAGAGTCATGTTGTGCTGTGTGTATGGGCTGACTGAGCATAGTAACACCTGCAGGTGGTGAAATTGCCGAAAAAGGTCTAGATTTCAAGGATGGTGTGTCTGACAATGTTTTAAACTCAGATAGTTTTTTACCCAAAGCATCATATTCTGCCATTAACTTCTGATACATCTGTAACTGTGGGTCTACTATTTCACTCTGAGGGTAGTTAACTACAGAGTGTTTTGTCGTCTCAGACTTGGTTGGCATGCTAATATGGGAAGGAGCCAACACAATTGTTTCAATTCCCAAATCTCTAGCTTGACTTCCTAGAGGAACAGTTTGTCTGACTATTAGATCTTCAATGATGTCATTTAAATGACATAGCTGAGAAAACCCCTCATCCTCTAATTCAAGAATGGTTTCACAATGTAGGTAAGTAGCTATGTAATCATAACAGCTTTCTTCATCACCCTTTATTACACGGGAAAAATCAAGTTCTGGTACCGGTGTAATGTTCTCTGCGATTTCGTAGAGTTCATCTGCAGTCAACTTGTAGAGACTCTTCTTAATTTTCCAAGACAGTCTCTTTCGTTCGCCGTCATCAGTGCTTTGTCTTTCGTCGTCAGCCATCTTTCACAGTCCTCCAACAGCTATGGATCTGCTCTGCTCCACCTCTCGGCCTCTGGTCACTGCCACCACCTTGGCTGGACACAGCATACCCCTCTGCTCTGGAACTGTGGTTCTTCTTGGATTCGTAGATTTAGAGATCAACCCCAACACTCATCGGTTGATCCCAGCGGTGCCTCCAAATATTGTTACAGGTCCCTCATAGGGTAAGGGTCCTTAATAAAAAGGGAAATATGCAGACAGGAGACAATGTAAGTCTTTACTGCAGGCTGGCTGTTTTCCTTCTAAAGAAAAAAAACTACCATGATCCTCTACTATGCTCAACTCTCACTCCTGCTTGACTTCAGCACCCCCTAGTGACAAACTAGGAAATATCACTTTAAAAGTGTTAACAAATTTTACTACCCTACTGATATATTTTTTAAAGCAAATAAATACATAGAAAAATAGGAAGAAATACATATTATTACTTCTTGTGACGTGTCACATTTAGCACGTGTTGGCCCCTTTGCCTTTCTCTCCCTTCCCCTTTCCTTCCCACACGTGATTGGGTAAAAAAGTCTGTGTTGCCTGTGTGCGTGTTGGTGTTCACTTTTGGGCCAGTTGTTCTAGATTCTGGGAGATTTTATCTGATCTGCAGGCATCCGGGAGCCGATATTGATATGCGGTATACTCCCGCAACTTTTGGGAGACTTGAGAAGTCTTTTGAAGATTTTGAAGATGTTACTTTAAGGTAAAAAAAGCATCATAAAGCTGTTTTGAGTTGTCTGTTGAGTTCTAAAGGGAAAATAGAGTCAAAATAGAGTGTTGAGAGGCAATTAAACCACTTTCTGCATTCACATTAGGAAAGTTGGAGGTCGGAAAAAGAGCTCCTTTTTCACAAAAACTGTACAAAAAGTGAACCAAGCTATTCCTGTAATGGGTTGGAGTGCTACAGATAGGTGGCACTCCAGCCCAGAGAGTTGTAGAACCCAGTGGCAGAACAGTAGATCTCAAAGCAGGTAAACTCAAGAAAAAAGGGAAATAATGATAATAATAATAATAATTAATTATATATAATCATTAATATATATATATAAATATATATTAATAGGATATATAATATTATAATAATAAAATTATATGTATATATATGTATGTATGTATGTATATATAGATATAAATATATTTGTCCTTATTAAACCCCGCTCCACGCGGGGATCGAACCCAGGCTGTCGCGGTCGCAGCCCAGTGCTCTAACCGCTGCACCAGCGAGCGAATTGGGATTCGACCGCTTTATTCGCCCTTAGAGCCTCCGCCGAAAGGGGCGGAGCAACGAAAACGGGCGGAGGACGAAAACGGGTGCAAAACAAAGCCACGCCTAGCGTGAGTGAAATAGTGGGGGAGAATGTAAACAAGACTCGCCGCGGAAGCTAACGGCTACCTCTTATGGCGCGAGGTAAAAACAAAAGAGCTTCCAAACTAAACAAAGAAGTGAATTGGGGTGCTTTTGGATTAAACGCTGCTCCAGAAGAGGAACAGCGAGGGGAGAGAAAAGGTGAGCACACCGCGCGCCTCGCAGCGGCTACCACACACACACAAACACAGACACACAGACCCGAGAGAAAGGGGGGTTAGCCGCGGGGCACACCGCACAACACGACTACACCAAACTCGAGATATAAAGGGACAGAGGAAGCTACTTATGCGGGAGGAGTATGCCAGCGGTGCTGGATCATACTCTCTCCAAAGGGATAGCAGGAAGAGAAGGGGAAAAAGAGCAGAGGCTCGGTCTAGAAACCGGCATAGATTCGCTCCCACGAGCTTCAAAGATCCAGCCCCGAGGACCTGAATCTCAGGGTTTATATAGGGGCAAACCCAGGTGGAGTGGATCAGGTCTGATTAGGGGCTCAAGACCTCCCCCTGGCGGCCGGCCCCTAGCCATTACAGGACCCCCCCCTCCGAGGGGCGGCACCCGACGGCCCTAAACCCGCCGCACGGTCCCGCCGGAAGGCCCTAACCAGATCGGGGTCCAAGATGTACCTGGAGGGCACCCAGGACCGTTCCTCCGGCCCATAGCCCTCCCAATCCACCAAGTACTGGAGGCTCCCGCGCACCCGACGGGAGTCCAGGAGCCGGCGGACAGTGTAGGCCGGGGCACCACCCACGACACGGGGTCCGGGGGGAGAGGCACGACCAACGGAGCAGAGGTAGGGTCTCAGGCGGGACACGTGGAAGGTCGGGTGTACCCTCATGGCAGGGGGCAGGGCGAGGCGGTAGGACACCGGATTGATCCGGCGCACTACCTTGAAGGGTCCCAGGTACCGTGGAGCCAGCTTGCGTGGGCTGCCCCGCAGTGGGATGTCCTTGGCCGAGAGCCAGACCCGTTGTCCGACCCGATAGGAGGGCGCAGGCCTCCGCCTCTTGTCTGCGTGACGCTTCTGCATCGCCCGGGCAGACAAAAGGGCGGCCCGAGCCCTTCTCCAAGCCCGGCGACAACGGTTAACCGTCTGGTCGGCTGAAGGCACTCCCGTTACCGTCTCCTGTCCGGGGAAGGCAGGCGGAGCATAACCGAACTGGCACTCGAAGGGTGACATCCCTAGGGACGAGTGCCAGAGCGTATTATGGGCATACTCCGCCCACCTCAGTTGGTCTGACCAGGTAGACGGGGCCGCCAACGCCAGACAGCGGAGGGTCCGTTCCAGGTCCTGGTTGACCCTCTCTGTCTGCCCGTTGGACTGGGGGTGGAACCCCGAGGACAGACTGACCTCAGCCCCCAGTAAGCGGCAAAAGGCCCCCCAGAACCGGCTGGTGAACTGCACCCCACGGTCCGACACGATGTCAGCGGGTGGTCCGTGGATGCGGACCACCTGGTCCAGCAGCACCTCTGCAGTCCCCTGCGCGGTTGGTAGCTTGGGCAGGGCCACAAAGTGACCAGCCTTGGAAAACCTGTCCACAATGACTAATATCACGGTGTTGCCCCGAGATGGGGGCAACCCCGTGATAAAGTCCATGGACAGGTGTGACCAGGGACGTGAGGGGACTGCTAGAGGGTGCAGTAGACCCGTGGGCCTGGTTCTGGGGTCCTTACCCTGCGCACATGTCACACAGGCGGCCACGTGGGCACGCACGTCTTTTTCCATGCGGGGCCACCAAAACTGGCGCTGCAGGAACTCGAGCGTGCGTGTGACCCCTGGATGTGCGACCTGAGGTGAGGAGTGTCCCCAGGTGAGTACCCTTTTCCTGAGGGAGGGAGGTACATAATCCCGACCTGGTGGGCCATTCTCTGGACCAGGATCTGTCTCTTGGGCCCGTCTGATGGCGTCCAAGAGTCCCCACCGAAGGGGCGCCAGGATCCTGGCTGGAGGTAAAACGGTGGAGGGCTCGCCTAGGAGAGGAAGGGGTTCCCACTGGCGAGAGAGGGCGTCCGGTTTGATGTTCTTGGATCCAGGGCGGTATGACAAGACAAAATCAAACCGGGTAAAAAACAACCCCCATCTGGCCTGGCGTGGATTTAGGCGCCTGGCCTGTTGGATGTAGGCCAGGTTTTTGTGGTCTGTCCAGACCAGAAAGGGGTGTTCGGCCCCCTCAAGCCAGTGCCTCCACTCTTCTAGGGCGAGCTTTACCGCCAGGAGCTCCTTATCTCCCACGTCATACCTCTGCTCGGCAGGGGTCAGACGGTGGGAATAGTAGGCACATGGGTGCAGTCGGCCATCCAGCCCCGCCCGCTGGGACAAGACCGCACCCACGCCTACTTCAGAGGCGTCCACCTCCACGACAAATGGGAGTCCAGGGTCAGGCAGTCGGAGAACTGGCGGCCTGGTCAGCAGGTTCTTGATTGCATCAAATGCCTCCTGGGCTTCTGTGGTCCAGGTGAACCGCCCTGAGGTCTTCCTGGTCAGGGCGGTCAGTGGGGCGGCCACAGTGCTAAAGTTCCGGACGAACCGCCGGAAAAAATTAGCAAAGCCCAGGAAGCGCTGGACCAGGCGTACTGAGGTGGGTTGGGGCCAGCTCTTGACTGCCTTGACCTTGGTGGGGTCCATGTGCAGGGTGTTATGGGACACCACGAATCCCAAGAAGGACACCGTCTGCACATGGAACTCGGACTTCTCCAGTTTGACGTAGAGGTGGTTCTCTAGGAGTAGCTGGAGCACACGTCGGACATGGGTGACGTGTTCATTTACCGAACGACTATACACGAGTATGTCGTCCAGGTAAACAAACACGTACCTGTCCAACGCCTCCCGGAGCACCTCATTAATATACCCCTGGAAGACAGCGGGGGCGTTCATCAACCCGAAGGGCATAACTAGGTACTCATAGTGCCCAGAGGGGGTGATGAACGCCGTCTTCCATTCGTCGCCCGCCTTGATCCTAACTAGATTATAGGCACTGCGCAGGTCCAACTTAGTGAAGATGGTGGCCTGCTGCAGTGCCTCGAAGGCGGACGACATAAGGGGTAGGGGGTAACGGTTTTTAACCGTTATTTTGTTGAGGCCTCTGTAGTCTATACAGGGCCTCAAACCCCCATCCTTCTTCCCTACAAAGAAAAAGCCGGCGCCGGCCGGGGAGGAAGAGGGTCGAATGAAACCCAGGGCCAGAGCCTCCTGAATATACTCTTCCATCGCCCGGCGCTCGGGGCCTGACAGGGAGAACAACCTTCCCCTGGGGGGACTAGTTCCAGGGAGAAGGTCGATGGCCATGTCACAGGGGCGGTGGGGGGGCAGTATCTGGGCCTTCTTTTTGCTGAACACCTCCCCGAGGTCATGGTAGTCGGTGGGCACTCGGGAAAGGTCAGCAGCCTCAGGATCGAGGTTTGTGCCTCTGGGGGCTTGGGAAGGCTGGAGGCAGGAGGTCCGACAGGCAGGCCCCCATGCCAACACTGACCGGGACAGCCAGTCGACATGGGGGTTATGCCTCTGGAGCCAGGGGAATCCCAGAACCAGCTGCAAGTCAGGGGCGCTGATGATGAACAGCGTGATCTGTTCAGAGTGCGACCCGACTCGCAGTGTGAGGGGACGTGTTTGATGTGACACCATCCCTGGCTCCAGGGACCGCCCGTCAATCGCCTCTATAGGCAGGGGCTCCCTCAGACGGACCAGCGGCGAGGCTAGCTTCCTGGCTGTGGCTGCGTCCAGGAAGTTACCCGCCGCTCCTGAATCCAGGAAGGCGGGCAGGCGGACCTCAGAGTCCCCACATGCCAGAGTGGCGTTGAGGAAAACCCCTGTAGTCCGAGGGAACCCGGGTCGGTCCGTTAGGGGTTCCTCACCCCCTAACGGATGCTGGCGTTTCAACGCCAACTGTGGACAGTCGGTGCGTTGGTGCCCTGCTGTCCCGCAATAGAGGCACCTGCCGTCTCGCATGCGGGTGTCTCGCTCCTCTTGCGAGAGGCGCGTGTGCCTCAACTGCACGGGCCGCCCTCTATTACCTGTAGGACTGGGGGGTCCATCCCCAGTCCGTACCCTATACCGCTCCCTTAGGCGGTTATCCAGCCTCTGGGTGAGCTCAATGAGGTCATCAAGTGTAGTTGGTGAGTCGCGATGGGCGAGCTCATCCTTGAGATCCTCATTGAGCCCGTGATGGAATGCGCTAGCGAGCGCACTAGCGTTCCACCCACTTTCAGCCGCGAGCGTACGGAACTCGATGGCATACTCAGACACCGACCTCCTACCCTGACGCAGGTTCAGGAGGCGGGCCCCCGCCTCCTCTCCTCGAACCGGAAGGTCAAATGTTCGCGAAAGAGCTTCCGCGAACAGCATAGCTGTGGTGCAAACACCCGGCTGGTGTACCCATACTGGGGTTGCCCACGCTAATGCCTTTCCGGTGAGGAGGGAGACGATGTATGCCACCTTGGCCCGCTCTGACTGAAAGCGGGAGGGTTGTAGCTCGAAAGCCAGCGAGCACTGTAGGAGGAAACCCCTACAGCCCCCTGGCTCGCCCCCGTAGCGCATGGGAGCCGGTAACGGTGGCTCAACTAAATGTGCAGAGGGGGGTGCAGCCGCCACAGGCTGCTCTGCCAGAACAGGGTCCGGCCCCTGGGGAACTGGTTGAATGGTTGGGGGTGGGTTCCGGGCCAGCCTAGCCGTCAGACCCTGCAGCTGGGCTAAGATCTGCTGCAGGGTCTGCTCATGCTTCCCTATTGCCACCCCCTGGTTCCCCAGGGCAATTTTTACCTGCTCGAGATCCAACTGTTCTGCTGGATCCATGTTTGGGGCTGGATCTTTCTGTAATGGGTTGGAGTGCTACAGATAGGTGGCACTCCAGCCCAGAGAGTTGTAGAACCCAGTGGCAGAACAGTAGATCTCAAAGCAGGTAAACTCAAGAAAAAAGGGAAATAATGATAATAATAATAATAATTAATTATATATAATCATTAATATATATATATAAATATATATTAATAGGATATATAATATTATAATAATAAAATTATATGTATATATATGTATGTATGTATGTATATATAGATATAAATATATTTGTCCTTATTAAACCCCGCTCCACGCGGGGATCGAACCCAGGCTGTCGCGGTCGCAGCCCAGTGCTCTAACCGCTGCACCAGCGAGCGAATTGGGATTCGACCGCTTTATTCGCCCTTAGAGCCTCCGCCGAAAGGGGCGGAGCAACGAAAACGGGCGGAGGACGAAAACGGGTGCAAAACAAAGCCACGCCTAGCGTGAGTGAAATAGTGGGGGAGAATGTAAACAAGACTCGCCGCGGAAGCTAACGGCTACCTCTTATGGCGCGAGGTAAAAACAAAAGAGCTTCCAAACTAAACAAAGAAGTGAATTGGGGTGCTTTTGGATTAAACGCTGCTCCAGAAGAGGAACAGCGAGGGGAGAGAAAAGGTGAGCACACCGCGCGCCTCGCAGCGGCTACCACACACACACAAACACAGACACACAGACCC
The DNA here is from genome assembly GCF_023375975.1 of Astyanax mexicanus. Taxonomy (NCBI): domain Eukaryota; kingdom Metazoa; phylum Chordata; class Actinopteri; order Characiformes; family Acestrorhamphidae; genus Astyanax; species Astyanax mexicanus. Next base: position 20,959,734 of record NC_064410.1, read on the forward strand.
GAGAGAAAGGGGGGTTAGCCGCGGGGCACACCGCACAACACGACTACACCAAACTCGAGATATAAAGGGACAGAGGAAGCTACTTATGCGGGAGGAGTATGCCAGTGGTGCTGGATCATACTCTCTCCAAAGGGATAGCAGGAAGAGAAGGGGAAAAAGAGCAGAGGCTCGGTCTAGAAACCGGCATAGATTCGCTCCCACGAGCTTCAAAGATCCAGCCCCGAGGACCTGAATCTCAGGGTTTATATAGGGGCAAACCCAGGTGGAGTGGATCAGGTCTGATTAGGGGCTCAAGACCTCCCCCTGGCGGCCGGCCCCTAGCCATTACAATTCCCTGCACTATGAATAGTATTTCATACACCTCAGGCCCCCCAGTTGCAGTCTAATGAGCATCCAGTACCTTTCTGGTGATGTGTGGTTTGGTATAACATTTTTTTTCATCCCTCTTGTTTACATCTGCTGTAATCAGTAATATTTCAGCCCGACTCTGGGGAGCGTTTCAGTGCAGTTGACTGAGGAGACAGAGTTGCTGCGCATTATGCATTTTAGATTAAGCTTTGTAGCAATTTGTGTTTTATTATCCAAGTGTGGAAAATGAGTCATAATAGCAGGTTTGCGAGCGGGCTACCGTAACTGCTCTACCGAGACTGATTCTCACCTCTCGCTATCTAAAGTAAACAAATGCATGCTGGGAAAAATAAAGATGAAAGGACCTGAATGGCTGCGTTTCTGACTGAAGCTAGCAAAGTGCCAGATTGCATCAATACCTCTCGTTGGTTTCAAAGTGTTCTCTAGCCATTAAACACCAACTTTCAACCTGAGAGCAAGTAAGTAACGGCAATGCCAATCAGATTAGAGGAGAGCATAACTGTTGTAGCCTTTTGCTGTAACTGCAGACAGCCATTGTTAGCAAGGTGGCTTTTTGACAGCTTGTCAATCTGGTCAGCCTGATTGAGAGTTTCAAAAGCACCTTTTTTTTATTAGGTAATCTGGGAGTCTCCAAGCTCCAGATACAGCATACGTGACAGAATACTGATAGAACTGAGCGAAGATCAAAAGAAATATCAATGTCAGTGTGCTCTCATCTCAGAGAGCCAGAAGGATTTTATCTTAAAGAGAGAGCAGAATTCCTAAAAAGCAAAAATACACTAATAGCCAATACACTATTTTTTTTTTATCAATATATTGAAACTCCCCATAAGCCCATCTGATATAATTAAAAAAATAGAACACGAGAGGGAGTGTTTTATTGCTAGAAACATCTTAGCTGTAATTTGGTGTAGGCATGAGCCAAAGGTTGCTATTGCTTCTATACAACAGGTTTTTTTTTTTTACAAAATGAATAAAGAAAATAAGTCAAATAACCTCAAGAAATTGATAATGAACATGCTTTAATACAGACTGTGCCTTCCACCAAAAAGTAGTTCCACAACAACTGTAACAGAACTGTAACTACAAAACAGCGTATGGTTTGTACAGGCTAACACCATGAGCGTTAGCTTGGAATCAAAATTGGGGGTTAAGGGGGTTGGTATATGTTAGGACTGTGAAATAACGCTGAAACTCTCCTCTCCTGCTCTGCTTGGTGGTATTGGTTAGCTAGCTTGCAGGCTAGCTGCGCCTGCAAGACTGTGGTTAAGTTAGCGTAGCTTGCTTTAGCTCAGCATTAGCGTAGCTTAGCCTGGCTGTTTACTTCCTTTCCGGCTATCAGACTGCAGACGAGATAACTGATGTATTAAGGAGACAGCATAGCGGGCTACGGGCGATTGTACCTCGGCTGGGCGCTAGCCTGTGCTAAGCTAATGCTGCTACTGGTGCTGCTGGTGGAGGTGATGATACAAAAATGTTATGTGGGTATACGCCATTGCTCGGCAGCGCCTCAGGGGAGTAATACAGATTTAGTGTGAGAAGGGCATGCTGTTATCACAAATATCAGCATGGTTAGAGCACTTCTCAACCAATCAGGTTGTGAGGTCAGAAGTAACTGTTAACAGATTAGATTGTAATGGTTTTTAAATGTTTTTTTTTGTAATTGTTTTTAAAGTAAAGTATAAAGTTTGCTCTATATAGTACTCTCATAATCCCCAAAATGTAGTGGTTGCAGTTAGAAGTAAGTGTCATATAGCAATGCTACTCAGAAGGAAGATAAAGGTTTTTCAGAAACAATACATAAATAATAAATATATAGACTGGACAATATTTATTAAGCATTACATATAGAAATAGTGTGCATGAGCATCCATGCAGATGTCTTATCATGGATGACTTCTTATCACCTGGAACTCAACCCCAGCAAGATTGACCTACTGCTCATCCCAGGAACTCCAGGTCTTTACCACAATCTCACTATTCCCTTTGAGAACTCACTTGTCACTCCATTGGCAGAAGTATGAAGCCTAGGGGTAGTCATGGATGACCATGTATTATTCTCAAGCCATGTTGCGTATTTGACTTTGCAGTTTTATCTTTTATAAAACACAGAGAATTCCATCGCAAGTGCTTGTGCAGTCCATCATCATTCCAAGACTTGACTACTGCAACTACCTTCTGGCTGGGCTTCTGCTGCAAGCCACCAGACCCCTGCAACTGATTCAGAACATAGCGACAGTAGGACTCATCTTAAATCTTCAGAAGTTCAGTCATGTGACTCCGTTGCTGTGTTCTGCCGCTGGCTTCCTGTTGTCGACCACATCAGATTCAAAACCCTGATGCTGGCCTACAAAGCAAAGAATGGATCAGCTCCTTAATACTTGATTATTGTAATGTTGGTCAAAGCCAGTTGGGCACCAAGAGATCTTAGAGCTTCCGGTACGGCTCAGATCAACCCACCATCCCTCAAGACCTACAGAAGACAGACATATCAACTCTTCTCCTGAACTTCGCCAACATCTTAAACTCTTCCACAACTGCTTGAATTGCTTTCAAACTCTTCTCAAAGGTATATTTTGCTTACATGAATCTACAGACACAAGAACATGTTTGTTTTCGAGTGATGGGATTTTCGGCTCTATTTTGAGATGCGGCTCTAATGGCTCTTCTTACTGTGGAGAGCCGGCTCTTTCGGCTCCCAAGCGGCTCCCCATATATATTTTTTACATTAAATAATTAATAGCTTAAACCTAATTGTATAATATTTTGTTTCATTATTGCTATTTTTAAGCACTTGTGAGTGTTTCCCCGTCACGTAATTAAAAGCTGCGCGTGATTGGTCAGATGTGTGGAGCACATGCTTGACATGCGGACAGTGAAGACATTAAGGCACCGACTGAGCAGGGGTGGTTGGGAAAAAAAAAAAAAAATGTTGCAAAAGAAACTGTCGGCTCTGTGTCACTTGCAGAGCACAAACACAACGACAGGGAGGTGAAGATACAGCGAGATACTGAAGGAAAAAAATGGCTTCCGAATAGGGTCCTAAAACGCCTCCCATTGTGGAGCCGGTTCCAATTGTTCACTTCAAACAGCCAGATCGTTTGCAAACAACACATCACTATTGTTTTCACCATTTTCTGAGTACTGTGTTTAATGGCGCTTGCTTATTTTTGGTACTAAGGCCTGGTTTTACTCATGCACAGACTAAGACGACATCTGAGGGCCCTATTTTACACCCAGCACAAGGCGCGTTTTTACGCTCACTGCTATTTTACACACTACTAACGGTCATATTTTCATGCCTTGCACTTATGCTGTTCAAATAGCAAAGGTGCTTGTAAATATATCTACGAAAGCAAGGTGTTTACCCTTACATTTCTCGTGTGTGGCAATGGGAAACAAAGGTGCACCACTGACTGATTTGAACCCTGACAACAGTCAACAGTCAGACGTTCATTGCTATCTTGGCAATGCAGGCACACAGCAAAAATATACATCAACAATAATAAGAATACTAAAAAAAATTAAATTGCACTTCCCGTAAATGACCTGCCCATGCACCTTCACAGTGTGAAGCAGTAGGTCAGGTTTCTCTACTGAGAATTAGTTCTTGTAATTACTTTTGGCCGTTTCAAGCCGTGCAAGGCATATTTTTTGTGCTGTCACGATACCAAAGACACACCGACATGCCCTAAATCCATCTAGTTGCTTGCTTGCTTCCTCTTTTGCTTAGTCTGTTGCTTTTTTGACTTTTTGACTTTGCCTGGCCGTAACCCTTCTCTGTTAACTTGCCCCTCATTTATTAGCTTAGAATTATGAGCTCATCTGTTTCTAGTGCTTTGTTCAACATTCTCTTAAAGCAGCATCAGAAAATCCACCTATCTGTGTGAGAAAAATGCAGTATCTCCTCCAGAGCATAAGGATGAAACCTTCTAATGAGCTTCCCCATTGGCTTCCACTGATTTGTGAAATCAGGCCACAGTGATATATGACAGAGTGAGGGTGCCTATACACAGGTGGTTGAGTGGGTGGGCAACAAGGAACGAAGAACACATCCCCGACCTTGCTCATCTCTGTGGGAAGAAAGAGAAGATGTGGCAACCTGACACCTTATCCTAGGGATCTGAGTCTCGGCACACGCCCACGCAGGGACAGCAAGCTCAAGTGCAATTTCACATGTAAAATCTCTCCCAGACTCTGTGAAGATACAAAAAAATAGCAAAATGCAAGAGTTCCTAGTATTAGTTTAAATATCCATATACCCTCACTGGCCACTTTATTAGGTAGACCTAGTGCAAAGAATATTTACCCAAAATTCTGGGGATCATAAAGGATCTTTTTTTCTTGTTTTGCCCATGGAGACCATTTCGACCAGTCTCTTTCTAATTATTGAATCACTGACACTGACCATAACCATAGCATAACCATAACCATAACATGACCTGCAGTTCTTTTAAATGTTGTTCTGGGTTTTTTTGTAACCTCCTGGATGAGGTGGTCATGCCCTTTTGGAGAAATGTCAGTCAGCCGTCAACTCCTGGGAAGGTTCACCAGGGTTACACTTTTTCTCCATTAGTGAATAATAGCTCTTACTGTGGTTCTCTTCTTTAGAAATAACTTTGCAACTTTTCCAGACTAATAGATGATCAATGACTTTGTTTTTGACAATTTTTTTTTCGACCATTGCATTATGTGTTGCTCTTTGAGATATTTTAGATGCTTCATGTTGTCAGACAGGTTCTATTTAAGTGATTTCTTGATTCTACAGGTCTGGGAGTAACCAGGCCTGGTTGTGGTTAGTAGTTGTAATTAAACTCAACTTTCTAAAAAAGTGGGATTAATTACAGTTAATTTATGGGTGGCAAACACGTTTTCACAAAGAACTATATTGGTTTGGACATTTTTTTTACCTTTAATAAATGAAACCATCATCAAAAGTATAACAAAAATGCAAAAACAAAAGAAATCTTCTGAAGGGAGAATGGAGCAAATACTTTTTAACTTCACTGTATGTGTTAAAAGTGTGTTGCCTACCAAGGACTAATGCTATCATAGTGCTTTCCCACTTTCACTACCAGCCCTGTATCTTTCATTGTCACTTTTAAACTCTCTTGACTTTACAACACTGACCAATTGTCCTCAACATTTACACAATTGCTATAGGTCTGTCTGCAGGCTCCCTGGAGATTTCTATATCTATAAGTGAGTGTACTCTAGCAATTAAATAAATATAAAATCGGCTGAGTACTGACTCCACAGTCAAATTAGGATTTGCCTGGAGGAAAAAGAGCTCACTCGGAGCTAAAAGCTTGCTTTGGTCAATTTTGTTTCCATGGTAGCCCTAAAATCTCTAAAGAGCTCGTCCCTTAGATGTCCTTCACATTCATTCCGCCCATTACACAAACTAAGTGCCGAGCCTTCTACACACGTCTACCTGTGCATGAGCACGAGGCATGCTGATGCTTTGTTTTCCTTGATATACTGATTTGATTCATGAAAACACAGTCAATTACAGCACCGCTACGCTCTTTTTTTATTACCGTGAGCGATAAGGCACTTTATTTTAATGTCGGACAACAAAGATTCTCCACATGAAAGCTGGAAAACATCTAATTGCTTAATGTGGGCGCACAATGGATTTCCACCGTGGCTTTCATCCCCCAGTAAAGTGCTCTTGTGTTTCTCCTTGACATAAAAGCATGAAAGTATTATATAAGAATGCTCCAGAATTTAGTCACTTCCTGATGGAAGCTCTGGGATTTATATCTGGCATTTAATTACTTAGTTTTTGTCTCGGTTCACCCTCTCTGTCTCTGTACAAGCTTCAGACCAGCTGGTCATCCAGAAATTAATGTACTCTTTGCTTGTCAGGAGCTAGTTAACGAGCTAGCCTACAAGTAAAAAGGGGGTCCTATTTTAGTGATCTATGGACGAGCCTCTGACAATGCACTATGCAGCTTGATTAAGGGTGTAAGTGTGTCTTTGCTATCGTAACGGTGGGAAAAGTACAGCTTATGCCAGGTTCACACTACACAACTTTTTGAGCCTTCAGTCATTATGCTGTTCATGTGGACAATACAACTAAAAATCCATGTCAAAACTGATTATAATATGTCTATATCTCACCTAAAATTAATAATGAAAAACACATTTAAAATATGATTTTTTTTTATTTGTCTTATTTGATGCCAGACAGCATTAAATCAGAATTTTTTTACTCTCATTGAGTAAATTTACAGTTATAGTCCAGCTGAAACTCCAGTCAAAGTAGGACCCACACAGCCAACTAGCTAATGCAAAGACACGTGATTGATATGCCCAAACAAACTTAAAATGAATTTTAAAAACAAAACAGTTTTTTTCTTTTAGTCGATAAAGAGAAATATGAAAAAGAAAATATCTGCTCGTCATGTAAAAGTTTCTTTCTGTTCTCTGCTGCGTGTATGCACTTGTGTAGCCAAGATAGCAATAAACGTCTGACGGCTGACTGTGACGGTTGTTAATGTTTTAATCCGACAGTGGCGCACTTGTGTTTTCCATTGCCAAGATAGCAATATGCCAGAATCTTACCTAAACCCACCTCACTTCCAGACCAGATGCCTTTTAGATCAGCACAGATATATTATTAAAAAAAGCTTTCAAATTTGACATCTTACTAGCTGAATAACATTTCTGCATATTTAGTAGGTCACTGCTTTATATTTTTCTGAATGATGCCAGACAGCATCAAATCAGCAGTGGGTGTGTATACGTGTGGAGCATTTGCGGCGCATTTGCGTAGCCAAGATAGCAAAAAAACTCTGACGGCTGACTGTGACGGTTGTCAAGGTTTTAATCTGACACTGGCGCATCTGTGTTCTCCATTGCCAAGATAGCAATATGCCGGAAATTCCAGAAAATCCAGGCCAGACGCATATCAGCACAGACATATTCTTAAGCATCTTTGCTATGTAAACGATGCAGAAGCGAGACGTATGACCAGAGTGCAACATAGGACCCTTGGTATGTTTTTTTTTTCTGGATTTTTAGCAGGGTAGGCTTATTGAGGCCTTTCTAGAAACACAGCCACCAGAAATGCCATAGCTCCACATAAATAATCAATGGGCGACCTTTAATTTAATGGCTATTTAACTGTAACATGACCCATCCTTGGCCTTCCCTTGGCATATACCAGAACGTCTTTCAAACAAAAGGAAAAGGCCAGCTATTTGATCTGTCTGAGGATTCTTTGTGCTCTGTTTTTTTTTCTGAAGGCTCTCATTAGGACCGGCTGGAGACGGTTTGATTGGAGTGTTGCAAATGAGCACTGAGAGATGGGAATTTAATGACATTTATCTAAACTGCATTCAGGGGGAGACGAGAGCTGATCTAAGACAGTTGATGTCCAAGCTGCTGTCACATGCTAGCTGAGTTGGCTAGCGTGACACCTGCTGCAGATTTATAAGAAAAAGAAAATAAAATAATAATAAAGAAGAAATAAATAAAGAAGAAATAAAAGAGAAAATTAAAAAAAGGTAGATTGTTTTTTTTATTAATATTTTTCGATGCTTAATGTTTCTTGTATCCCATAGTAGTGAACATTATTAGCTACTTTTTCCCTACAAAATGAACCCAAATGAATAATGATAGCTAAAAAAAAAAAAAAAAAAAAACAGAACAAAATGAAAAGTTTGGTTGAATACCCAAAATGTTTTTTTTTTTTTTTACAGGTTTTCATTAAAATTTCCATTTTTTTCACCACTAAAAAATATGATACATCATAAATGTATTATTGTCTTATCTTGTGTTTACACCAGCAGGAAACCAGTCATTTCCTACAAGAGGACGTGATTTGTAGCCACCTTTCTAATCCACCACATGCAGGGTAAACAGAGTTACAGTTTGTTACTAAAAAAGTTACAAACTGCAATTACTTATTGCACATTTTTATTATTTTTTATTTTACAAATTTTTAACATCCCAGCAGAAACTCCAGCAAAGCACAATACATCTACCTCAGTAGTGCTACTCTAATCATGAATTTGTTTCAGCTGTGCTCTTCTAGTCACACAATTAGCTAGCTTGTTGCCTAATTTTATCATAGATTTATCTCAGCAGTGCCATTCTAATCACAAATTGACCTAAGCAGTGCTACAAGTGCTTCAAGTTCGAATTTACACACAACTAGTTAAGTTACTGTTCTGTTCCTGTAGCTACAGCTCATGTTTTTTCAGCTGATATTTGGGATATTTCACCAAATGGACACCATTTAATTGTTATAACTCCTCCATTTCAATTCTGAATTTATTAACACATATATTTAACTATTCAAAACATGTACTGGTCAAACGCAAACAGCTTTAAATAAATGGTTGACTGCATATTCAAATAATGGATATTTATGACAAAAACAATATCGCTCCTGTTACTGGCACTCGTTCCTGTTACTGAAACTCACTCCTGTTACTGGAAATCACTCCTGTTACTGGTATATTTTTTTTACGTTTTGAATAACAGGAATAAATGTAACTGGAATGAGTTTTTAGCATAGAACTGGTGAAAACGTGAAAAATAGCTAAATGGCGGCTATGCTAATAGCATGAGGACACTGAGCACATTCTGATGAATTTAGCAAAATTTGTATTTTAAAAATAAAAATATAAGATCTAAGAATTAATTTAGTATTTGAAATGAGTGTTGAGATTGACCTCCTCAGTCATAGTTACAATAAGATCAAATATACAGAAAAACGAATGAGGGAACTCAATTTTGGTGTTTCCATGATCTTCAGAAGAACCAGCTGATGTCACTTCCTGTTGTAGAATGTACCAGATGTTTCAGATGGGGTAATGTGTTACGGTAACAGGACTGAGTGAGAACCCAGGGACACAACTAAAATGTGTATTTTAACTTCAATATTATGAATTTATTATGAACAAAAAATCCTCTGAAGGATTTTAATATTTCTATTTCATGGTAAAGGTAATAGTTAGAGAGTGGGGACAGGTAACATTCTATTTTTTTCAGTGATATTATTTATTACATGTCTTACTTTTGCAATTAGGTAAATTTACAAGACACTATGCTTAGTAATAAAATGCATTTTAAAGTTATTTTAAGTGCACATTTATACATGTACAAAAAGTTTGGGCACCCCTAATAATCTTAATCATTTTTAGTTGACTGTAATTTCCTGGAGACAGAAATGACACAGATTTGTCAGAATATTCTATTTGCCTCCCCTGTTCAAAAAAAGAACTGCACATCAGACCCGACCTCTGCTTCAGTTGCTGTTTGAACATGATCTGAATTCTAAATTCATGTTTTTTAGGTGCTCATGTTCTCTTTTAATAGAGGAAATCCTGTGTGGTGGAAGACTGATTTGGTTAAACAAAGCCGTCTTGTTCTGAACGTATGCTAAACAGTCTTATCCGCTGAATGACAAACAGGAGATTTTGACAGCGCTTTTAATTCACTCTATAATTTTAATTGGAGCCTGCCAATCTTAAATGCTGTGTTACGAAAACAACCTGGTCTGAAATCAGTTTGGACTCAATTATGTTGCGTCACTCCTTGCCAATAAATCCACGTTTTAATTTGAGTGCATATTCTGTGCATGTTTACTGGGTTTAGTTGCAAAAACACATTAAATAAAAAAAAAGCATTCATATTTGGTTCTCAATCTAATCAGTTGCCAGAGCTTTAGAAAAACAAGATGTTCCAGTGCTGTTCAGAGCTGTATTGTATCAAAGTAAAGAACTACTTCACTACTGTACTAAAGTACTAATTTGTATTAGTATCATTTTTTCACCTACTTCCACCTTAACTTCACTTCATGTATTTACAAAGAGTTTAATGCTTTTACTCAAACATTTTTTTTATGTGCTGCATCGTTAAATCCAGACTGTTCTCATACAGAATTGCCCAATGGTGGAACAAACTACCTTCCACTACCAGATCAGGAGAATCTCTCACTATCTATATTTAAAAAACTCCTGAAGACAGAGCTTGTCACATCCTGGCCTTATTTCATGTCTCGGTGTGTTTTCTCCACGTGACCTGTGCCCCTCTGTGTCTCCTGTCTCAGTAGTTTTCCCCCACGTGTCTCGTTTGTAGCTCCGCCCCTTCCCCAGGTGTTTCCACTTCTAGTGTATTTCCTGTTCATATAAATAGATCCCCTGTGCCACTTTGTCTTCGTCTGTCTGTAACCCAGCCAAAAATATGTATGTGTATGTTAGAACATTAAGAGGAAAATAATAGTAGGTAATAATTACACATTATATTAGGAAAAGGCAGTAAAATAATAATTAAATTATTAATTATTAATTGGGTTGTAAGAAATACATATCTGTGTATCTAAAAGAATTATATGTAAAATATAAGAACTATTGTGAGTAATCTACACATTAAGTGTGTGTAATCAATCCTAACCAATGAGGATTCAGCAGGCTGTCATAGAGGCGGAGCAGTAGAAGGTTGGAGAGAAAAAAAGAGAGGGGGAAAGGGTGAGCACGAGGCAGCAGCAGGAGGTTGTGAGTTCGCTACCTAGCCAGCTAAAAGTTTCTCAACTAGAGAAATAAATAAGTTTGTTAGAGTCTATTAAGCGGGTAAAACCTCGGACAGAGTGTTTATGTACTTTTTTTTGAGTTGTGCTGGACTTTATATGCACCTTACCTATTAACTATGGAACAGTATTATAAAGTGTTACCCAGTGTTTCTGCTCGAAGCCTGGAATACACGAGTCTGCTAGCTGGCTAAGTTAGCTGCGTGGAGCAAAAGGGCCTGCTAAAGCCTGCATCAGTGCAACGTTCCCCGTTGAACTGTAAAGCAAGGTCAGTTATAACTGTGAGATATTGTCAACAGCAAGAGTCGACAGAGTTCATCCCCAGTGGAACTAACACAGTTGGGCTGAAGGAGAACTCTCTTTTAACTGCATGCTTGCTGCTGAACCGAGAGAGAGAGATGCTGGCTAGTGGGCTGCGGAGCTCTGCTACTGCTGAACCGAGTGAACCGAGTGAGCTCTGCTGCCGCTGAACCGAGTGAACCGAGTGAGCTGTGCTGCCGCTGAACCGAGTGAGCTGTGCTGCCACTGAACCGAGTGAGCTGTGCTGCCGCTGAACCGAGTGAGCTGTGCTGCCGCTGAACCGAGTGAGCTGTGCTGCCGCTGAACCGAGTGAGCTGTGCTGCCGCTGAACCGAGTGAGCTGTGCTGCCGCTGAACCGAGTGAACCGAGTGAGCTGTGCTGCCGCTGAACCGAGTGAGAGCTGTTTTGCTGAGAAGCTGAGTTGCACTGATTAAAGCAGCTATTACTGGATCCACAATTCAACTGAGGTACTCAGTAACTACACATACACACACACATTTTTGTTTGGCTCCCTGAGCGAAGAGGCCAGTTCCAGTTTTCTTGGGCCACTACGAACCCCAGCTACGTCCAGGCCTGCAACTTTTGTTTTTTTATTTCATTTAATGCCGGCTTAGACAGTACAATTAAAGGGCCCATAGAGTTTTATTTTGAGTTTACTCAGTGCTAAAACTGTGATTGAATCACTGTGTTTATTTGTTGTAACATTTATCTCTGGTTGAATTCTGAGGTTTAATCTAAAAGCTAAAAGCTTTGTGCTAGAGAGAACTACCTGAATCCATTATTTCAGTAAAGAGTGTTAATACTTTTATATTGAAATTTAAAGGTTTCTGTCTGCTGTTCTTTATACTGTTATTTGAGTGTTATTATTACATTTCATTGTTCCTAAAGGTTCTTTTCATATGACCAGTCAAGAAGGTTATCAAAATTAGCTATCCTCATAGTCAGGTTTAAAAATGACAGCAAAAGGCTAAGCTACAGTAATATAACAAACCTAAAAGAAGTTCATTTATTTTACTTATAATAGATACACCCAACGCCCGTCCATAGTTTATACTATTGGACAGAGAGGGGTGTTACATGTCTTTGCACCTTCCTCTGTTGTTTTGTCCTTCCTCGTTTCTCTCAGTTTATTCTCCTCGTTCCCTAGTTCCTTGTTCTGTGTTTTTCTCTGTTTTTGCCTTGTATATATATTTAGTCTATTTCCTTGTTTATTCCTTAGTTTATTCCTTGTATATATATCCCTGCCCTGTTTAGTTTATTCATTATCTTTATCTCTTGTTTGTTTAGGTTTATGTTATTTTGTTTCACTGTTTCACGTGTTTACTTGTTTCTTGTTTCTTTGTTTATTTATATATATTTATTACATTTCTTTCTTACATGCACTTACGTCCGCTTCCACGTCTTCCCTGCACCACACCCTTTCATGACAGAGCTCTTCAAAGAGCACTTACTCTCCTAACACCTCTAACACACTAACTACTTCTAACCTCTTTTCTTTCTTCCCCTCCTTCACTTCTCTATCCCTTTATTTCCCTTTGACCTCCTTTAAGCCCTGACTAAAGATTTTTCACCTTAAACTTCTATTAATCTATGTACATCATTATTGTAAGTCGCTTTGGACAAAAGCATCTGCCAAAGTAATGTAATGTAATGTAATGTAATGTAACTTGTTACAATTATAGCTAAAAATGTTACCAATCACCCTACTGCTATCACTGTGGTAGATACTCTGACTGTCACTGAGTTTGATAAAGCTGCTTATCATTGAGTGAATTAAGAGATCATGCTGATCGTATAAGAAGACCACACTGCTCCCATTCTGCATTTTATCCTGCTAACTTTCAACTGCTTTTTATAATAATAACTACACTAATAACACAGTACTGTACTTTTACTTTTTGTATCTGAGTAGTAAATTTTACAATAAAACAAATTACTATTTTCATGCCTTACGCCTGCATTGTTTCAATTGCTAAGATATTTTGAATATATCTCTCTTATATTAAAAAAAAAATCTTCAGAAGTGTTTAGGTAAAGTTCCAGCATGTGTTCTTGGCGCCGGTGCGCCACCGACTGATTACAACTCTGATAACAGTCAATAGCCAAATGTTCATTGCTATCTTAGCAGCACAGGTGCACCACACTCACTCAACAAACGTACAACCCCGCTCATTACACACACATGCAGCAAGGACATGCAGCAACGTTTATATCAACAATAAACAAAATAGAATATAAAATGATGTTGCTGTTTTTCAATGTGAACGAACAGGTGAGTTTACTTTGCTATAAAAAGTGCAGAAGCACTGCACCGTGAGAATTTACCAATTCACCTGGCTCTTAAAAAGTATGACAAGTGAATTGGTTTATTTCACGATAGACTCAAAACACACCCATAATTGTTTAAGAGTTTGTTTTGAGCTGTGCAAGTTGTACTTTTTTTCAGGCGTTACGATAGCAAAGACACACTGACATGCCCGAAAAAAAAAAAAAAAAAGTTCTTTTGTTGGACGGCTGAGCAACCAAACTAATGTGAAAATGTACAAGAATGGACACCGGAACACGGAATCACAGGAGCTATAAATACATATGGAAACAGGAAACACCTGGGGAAGGTAACAAGGGGACGGATCCACAAATGACACAGGTAGAAGCACTGACGACGGAGGGCGGAGACAAGGAGAACAACACAAAGCCATGTGCTAGGGAGAAGACAGGAAAGACCACAGAGATAGAACAGGACAGAAAACAGGACATGACAGACAAAAAAAGGGACTGTAAATATAAATTTAGATTCAGAATCCGCAATTTAATTATTTGTATACTACACTACTAGTGCACAATTTGAAATTCAACCGCTCTGTTTTCTTTTTTCTCTGTGGTGTATTTGTGATATTTTTTCTTATCAGGTCCTATACAGGGCTAGCATTCTTATGCTAGTATTTTTTTTTCTTTCTAAGTGTGTAAATGGATTGTAAAACAATTTTCACAGCATGGTTTCCATAATTAGACTGTATAAACTGAAAATTGGAAAACCTCTTACATTTTAACCTTTTTTTTTTTTTTATATTAGAAAATGCAGTTTCCTATCAAATAACAGTATTCCCCCGTTGCTGCTATAACAGCATTTCATGTGCAATATTTACTGTAGTGTCTGCTCTGCTAATACATACACATGTATGCATTGAGAAAAACCCATTCCCTGCTGTAGAGGAAAGTCTATTGTTTTCTCTACTCCATCAAAAAGCAATATAGGCTATAGTTCCCTCAGCTCCTGCTCTGCTGGTCAGATGTCTGCATTAAGCATGCAGCAGACATGCTGCCTAGCATGCAGTTCATTCAGTGAGGCTCTAGAAATGTCTCTGTAGATGTGTCTCTTCACAGGGGACAGAGATGTCTGAAAACAACAAAAGCATTGCTTCTTTACGGGAAAATAAAGCAAGCATTATTATTTGATTTGTTGTTTTATTAATTTTATTTTTAAAATTTCATTAAAAAAGAAGGAATTAATTTCCTTATTTGTGAAAGAACTGGGGTAACATAACCAAGTAAGACAGTGCTATAATAATGTTTACATGATCTGGGGTTGATGCGGCAGTTGGTCTGCAGGTCTAGGTTCAGCAACAGTATGTGCTGAAAGAATGAGGTCAGCTGACTACCTGAATATACACCAGGTTTTTTCTTCCCTGATGGCCTGAGTATATTCCAAGATGATAATGTCAGGATTCATGGGGCTGGAATTGTGAAAGAGTGATTCAGGGAGCATGAGATCATCATTTTCACACATGGATTGTTCACCACAGAGTCCAGACCTTAACCTCATTGTGCTGAAGAAGGATTAATCGAATGTACTTAATTACTGCTTGTTTGTAATTAAAATCATATAAATGTGCACTAAATGTATGCTGAGTGTGCTAGTCATTTGTTATTTTCACCACTATTCAATGTAATTTAATTAAATTTAGTTTAAGTATATGTGTGTGAGCTGTCTAACTGCACATTAAATACAAAAAAAGTGAAAAAGTGTTTGCACTCTTTGTGTGTTTTTTTTTTTACATATTTGTCACTGTAAATTGTTTTAGATCATCAAAAAATGTTCATATTAAAAAATAACTGTGGTTTGTCACACCTGAGTTCAAAATACTCAAAAATTAGACATCATGTCAATATCCATAGAAATTCAGGAACTAATGAGAAAGAATGTAATTGTGATCTATCAGTCTGGAAAGGGTTATAAAGCCATTTCTAATGTTATGGGACTCCAGCAAACCAAGTAAAAGCCATTGTCCATAAATGGCGAAAACATGGAACAGTGGTGAACCTTCCCAGGAGTGGCCGGCCATCCAAAATTACCCCAAGAGTGCAGCAACGACAACTCCAAGAGGTCACAAAATAAAACATGGTGGTGGTAGTGTGAATGTCTGGGGCTGTTTTGCTGCGTCAGGGCCTGAAAGACTTGCTGTGATAAATGGAACTATGAATTCTGCTGTCTATCATAAAGTCCTAAAGGAGAAAGTCCGAACATCTTTTTGTGACCTCAAGCTGAAACAAACTTGGGTTCTGCAGCAGGACAATCACCCAAAACACACCACCTTCGAATGACTGAAGAAAAACAAAATGAAGACTTTGAAGTGGCCTAGTTAAAGTCCTGACCTGAATCCTATTGAGATGCTGTGGCATGACCTTAAAAAGGCCATTCATGCTGGAAAACCCTCTAATGTGGCTAAATTACAAGAATTCTGTGAAGAAGAGTAGAGCCAAAATACTTGCAGAGCGCAGTAAAAGACTCATTTCAAGTTACAGCAGGGTTTAGACCGTGCGTATCGAATTGCTCTGACCTTTTCTATCTAGCATACATCCTCATATATATTCAGTGTGGAAACTCTGTCCGCTCCTTGCTTGGATTAGAATGTGTGACAGGTGTTTAATCAGGCGATTCTCCTTGAAACAGCTAAAAGGCAACCCAGTGACAACCTGGGATCTTGTAATAAAGCAGAATGGGGAATCATTGTGTTAGAACTGCAATCTCAATATTAAACAGCTTACCCGACCTTGTAATCTGACAGGAATGAAAGCCAAAGCCAGCGCCGTCTGTTCTGCATACGGTTATCTGAGTGAGTGGAGGGGTGAGAAATATTGCTGGCAGTTTCCTCGTATATAAGAGACGGGGTTCTGACTAAGTGCACTCAGAGTACTTTCATAAAACTGCCAATAGTGTGAAAGCTGAAACGACCATCCCTGCTAAGCCTAATATATTGTTTCTAAAAACTAAGTTTTTGGGTCGCTTTTCGCAGGAGTTCTTCTGGCCACGTCACGCGTCTTTACGTACTTACATCACATGTACAGCCTCTAAAAGAGGATCCGGCTCAGTTCTACTGAACGCGAGCGGCTGGTGGAGCAATGGAGACTTAAGAAGGGGAAACTCAGACCCCAGTATCTCATTTACTCATAGTACAAACAAAAAAGTGTGTAGTTGAAGTGAAGTTTCTGACTGATCACGCTCTCTCTCTCTGACTGAACATAAACTGTATTCGGATTCGTCCGCTCTGAAAGGAGACCGCATCACACCACCCAGTTTCTTTCGCATGCTCGGTGCAGTTACCCATTCTCACCAGAGAGGGCCCTAAATCCCAAAACTTACAGACATCAGCTTTAAACACATGAAACAATGAAGGAACACATTTGGAATTTTATATTTAGGCACAATTGTGCAAATAATTGATGCCAGGATACAATACAGAAACGGCAATATGGTGCTACAAATACAGCAGTTAAAATATACATACGTAAGCTTGAGTAACATAGTGTGAATTAATATTTAAATTGCATAATTTAACATAAGAAATTGTCTTGAATTTGTGTGGGAATTTGTTATAAATTTTAGTTATAAAAGTCGTTCATAATACATAAAAAATTTACTTTTATTTTAGTTTAGTACTTCACTAAAATACATGAATTAAATCATTATTAGGACATAATGAAATAAGTAAAGTTCACTAATGTTATTTGAGAAAGTAGTGATGTTCCCTTTTACAGTGTAGTTGTCCACTAAACTAAGCAAATACAGTGGCATAAAAAAATATTTCCCCCCTACGGATGTTTTTTTTTATTTTGCTTTTTTGTCATACTAACAAACTTTAATATCAGACAAGGATATCCTGAGTAAATATATATTTTTTATTTTATTGATTAAAGAAAAAAAAACTATCCAAACCAATCTATTCCTGGCTCCATCTATTACAGTTGAGACCCTGAAGCAGCAAAGCAGCCCCAGACCATCACACTACCACCACCATGTTTTAATTTCAGTATGGTGTTCTTTTTCTGAAATGATGTGTTAGTTTTATGGCAGATGTAACCTTCTAAAAATTCCACTTTTGTCATGTCCGGCCAAAGAATATTTACCCAAAGTCCTGGGGATCATCAAGATGTTTTTTGGCAAATGTAAGATGGGTCATTGTGTTGTTTTTGTTCACCACTGTTTTTTTTGCCTTGGAACTCACCAAAGAAGACCATTTTTGACCAGTCTCTTTCTTATTATTGAATCATTAACACTGACCTTAACTGAGGTAAGTGAGACCTGCAGTTCTTTAAGTAGTCTTATGGGTTTTTTGTGACCTCCTGGATGAGTTGTTCATGCCCTTTTGGAGTAATTTCTGTAGGCCGACCACTCCTGGGAAGGTTCACCAGTGTTTCAAGCTTTCTCCATTTGTGAATAATAGCTCTAACTGTGACTCACTGGAGTCCCAAAGCTTTAGAAATAAGTCTGTAACCTTTTCCAGGCTGATAGAGGATCAATGACTTTTTTCTTATCTGTTTTTGGATCTTCTTCAGATTGTGGCATAATGTGTTGCTTTTTCAGCTCTTTTATCTGCATCATGTTGTCAGACAGGGTTCTATTTAAGTGATTTCTTGATTCTACAGGTCTGGCAGTAATCACAGATTAATCTTTGTTTGATATTAAAGTTTGTTTGATCATCTGAAAAATGTAACTATGAGCCAAATGCAAAAACAAAAGAAATCAACTGCAATCAAGGGGGCAAATACCTTTTTTTCTCGCCACTCTATTGCCCAAAGAGCATCTTCAGAAACATCCCTAGATGTATTAATATGCCTGCGGTGTTTCTGGAGTCTCTTTTATGTTCTGCACAAAATGGTTCCATCTCCCTGCTGCTATGATTACCAGCCTACAGAAGCCTAAGCTCTCTCACTTCCAGGGAATGTCAGACTCAATCAATTTAATAAAAGCAGTTCGGAGTGGCTGATCTGCTCCCGTGTTCTCTGTAAAGCCTCGCTGCTTCTTTATTGCTTGTCTCTACTCTTCAGTGAGTGTGAGAGGTGCCTGTGGCATTTAAAATACTGGACTAGGCTTGACTTTTTAAATGTGCACAGAGGAGCTGACACTTAACACAAAAAAGTAATGCTACTGTCAAAAATAATACTGTGATTAACGGCAAATGATATCTTATATATATTCAGAAGCAGAAACGTGAATCTGACAGTGACTGAACGCTGTATACATGATAGATTATAGTGTAAAATATGTTAAGGTGCTAAACTGATGCTTTGGAGCAAAGCTAAGGTAAGGTAATCACGTACAGCTTCCTTTCAAACTTTGATACTGATAAATTGATGTCAAACATGCTTTAATGTTATCAGTCAGCTTCATATGTAAGCGTTCTATTAACTCTAATATTGTCCTGAAAAAAAAAAAACTAATATAAGATATGTTTATTTAATATACAGTTAAATAAATTGGTCAATAAATGTGTTCCGATCTTCATCTAAGTCACAACAATAGACAAACACAGTCTGCTTAAAAAATGATATGTTTGCATGGTTTTATTGAACACGACATGTTAACATTAACAGTGAGGGGGGGGAAAGTATGTGAAACTTTGGATTTAATAACCGGTTGACCCTCTTTTAGCAGCAAAAACCTCAACCGAACGTTTCCTGTAGTTGCAGATCAGACCTGCACAACAGTCAGGAGGAATTTTGGATCATTCCTCTTCACAAATTGTTTTAGTTTCAGTTCAGCAATATTCTTGGGATAGCTGGTGTGAATCGCTCTCTTGAGGTCATGATGCCACGGCATCTCAATTGGGTTCAGGAGGTCAGGACTCTCCAGAAGGCGTATTTTCTTCTGTTGAAGCCATTCAGTTGTTGATTTACTTCTATGTTTTGTGTTGTTGTCCTGTTGCATCATCCATCCTCTGTTGAGCTTCAGTTGGGGGACAGATGCTCTTAAGTTGTCCTGCAAAATGTCTTGGTAAATTTAGGAATTAATTTTTCCGTTGATGACGGCAATCCGTCCAGGCCCTGAGGCAGCAAATCAGCCCCAAACCATGATGCCACCTCCACCATGTTTCACAGTTGGGAATTGGTTTTGATGGTGGTGTATTGTGCCTATTTTTTACACACACAGTGTTGTGTGTTTCTTTCAAACAACTCAATTTTTTATCTGTCCACAGTATATTTAGCCAGTACTGCTGTGGAACATCCAGATGCTTTTTTGTGCACGTGCAGCAAAATGTTTTTTTTTTTTTTTTGACAGCAGTGGCTTCCTCTGTGAAGTCCTCCCATGAACTCCATTCTTGTTTAATGTTTTCCTTATTGTAGATTTGTCAACAGAAATGTTATCATGTGCCAGAGATTTCTGTAAGTCTTCAGCTGACACTCTAGGATTCTTCCCCACCTCATTGATCATTCTGTGCTGTGCTCTTGCAGTCATCTTTACAGGACGACCACGCCTAGAGAGAGAAGCAACAGTGCTGAACTTTATAATTAAGAGGAAAATAGATTATCACAAGGAGTGACTTAAAATTATTCAAAAAGCAGTGTGTAAGACTGGTGGAGGAGAACATGCCAAGATGCATGAAAACTGTAAATAAAAACGGGGCTATTCCACCAAACATTAATTTCTGCACTCTTAAAATGTTATGAATGTGAACTTGTTTTCTTTTCATTATTTGAGGTCTAAAAGCTCTGCATCGTTCTTGTTATTTCAGCCATTTCTCATTTTCTGTAAATAAATATTCTAAATGACAATATTTGTATTTGGAATTTGGGAGAAATGTAGTCTGTCGTTTATAAAATGAAACAACAAAGTAGGTACAGTTCTATTTAAGACCTAAAGTGGGGGATCAAGAAAAATCTCAGATAAGCAGAGGAGAAGGATGGTGAATAACAGTTATAGTCAAGTTATAGTCTTTTTACTGAGCGCCAGAACGCCACAAACAGAGCCGCTTGAGGTATGCTAAAGCTAAAGCACATTTGGACAAGCCTGACTGAACTGGAGACGTTTTGTAAAGAAGAATGGCCCAAAGTAGCTTCAATCAGAACCTAGACTCTCATTGGAATCTATAGGAAGAGTTTAGAGGCTGCTATTTCTGCAAAGGGAGGATCTACTAAATATTGATGTCATTTTTTTCTATTGGAGTGCCCAAATGTATGCACCTGCCTAATTGTTGCACACTTTCTGTAAATCCTATGAACTTAATTTCACTTCTCAAATATTACCGTGTTCTTCTGCTATATGATATATTTAACTGAAATTGCTGATCTGAACAACCAAGGATTTATAAAGAAAAATCATGAAAATTATTTAGTTTGTATCAGTTGTGCCCACATTTGTTTTTATAGCACTGCACTTTATCAGCCAGGGTTGAGTAGTGGATGAATTACATCACCTCAAAAAAAACACATTTTGGTACTTGGTATCAAACTTCATTATATGACTTGCTGTGATATGAGGCTTCCAACTCTTGCATAACACTGGGTAAAAAAAAGCCTGTAAGAACCCCCCAAAAAATGATGGACACTAATGTGTAATTCTTTCTGCTTCATTTAATAAGAGTCATTCATCACCACAGGCGTGGGGGGGGGGGGGTGAGGGGTCTGGGGGTCTGGGGGGTCTGTCTCGCAAGGATTGTAAGTTTAATTTGAAAAAACGTGTTTGCAGAAAATGATTAGCCGTGGTCATAATTGAAAGATATTGTATTCTTTTATTAACTTTTTTTTAATACTCAATGGGCCTTGACGAGAGTTTCTGTGAGAAGTGATTCTCGGAGGACTGGCGGTAATTGCCAGGAGGACAGTCTGTGTCACCCGTTCTGTGAAAAGTCTCTCTGATTAGCCAAAATTAATTATATTCTATACCAATGCCCAGCACACTGCTGGCAGACGGGCGCATGGGGCTGCGCGTAGCTAACGATGTCTCTGGTGAGTTAACAAACTTTGATTAATTAATGCACGCAGAGCCGGCTATGGCAGAGAGAGTCGGACTATCTCTGGCTTGTTTTTCTACATTTCTAAAGAGACACATACTGCCCACTCCCTCGGGTGCTGCTCTGCTAGTCACTGCATAGAGAATTTAATAAAAAAATATCAAGGGGAAATAAGCTGTGTATGAGTCCACTGTATCCATATACTCCATATACTTTAACCCTTAAAAACCTATGGACGGATTTTACGTCCAAAATCGCACCTTATGTTCTAAACTTAATTACTCAGGAATCCCTTCACACATCAACATAATCCATATATGGTTAAAAAGGGCGGAACTTACTCTTTCTAAAAATAAGGATGACATCCCAGTGCGGTAAAGCGTCTACAAGAAACCCAATGAGAAATACACCTAAAAAAGTGAGATCTCCTTCCCCAACCAATATTATTTATCTTTAGTGATTCAAACATATTTATTTGATGTTTTAAACCAAATAATATCAGTAAATGACTCAAAAGTGTCCACAGAAACTACCTGCACTCAAACTAAAGCTAGGTATGGTGTGCGCACTATTTTATAAAGTTTTATTTTACTTGCACATTTTTAATAAGTAGTTATTTAATAATAATAATTGTTAACTTTATTTATATAGCACCTTTTATACATAAAAATGCGTCTCAAAGTGCTTTACATGGAGAAAAAGAGAGTAAGAAATAGTTCACAAGCACAACAAGCAAGCAAGGCATTTAAAAAGAAAAAAAATAATAATTAGACAAAAATAATAATAAAAAAAATAAAATTAATGTAATAAAATGAACATTAATAAAATATAATACTCAAAAACAGATGAAAGAAAATTATTATAGAATAAAAATACAGTCAAAACCAGAAAGATAAAAATAAGATCTAATTAAAAGCTATAAAATAAAAATAAGATAATAATAGGATAAAAATAAAATCAGAACCAAATAATAAAACAGTTATAATATATAATAATTAGAATAATAATTAAGAATAAGGTCTAATCAAAAGATAATGTAAAAATATATCTTTTTAGCTTTTTCTTAAAAATAGTAACAGAGGTTGTGTCACGGATGACCCAGGCAGGGAGACGAGGAAAGCGGACACAAGTGCAGGTAAGAACAAAAGGAAATATTTAATAAATAAATAACAAAGATAAACAAAGAAACAAGTAAACACGTAACAAATATAATAAACCAAAATAAACGAGGGAGACTAGAGAACATAAACAAACTAGAGATAATAATAATGATAAACAAACAGGGAATATATATAAGGAGCAAAACTAGAAAATAAACACAAAGCAGGGTATATACAAGAGAATAACAAGGGAAACTAGAAATAAACAGGACTAGGAAGACTAAACTGAGCAGGGCAATAAACAGGGAAAAAAACAAGGAACAGAGGCTATGAAAAACGGAGAAACTACGAAGCACAGAGAGACAAAACAACAGGGGAGGGTGCAAAGACTGACAGAGACAAAGTGGTAGACGAGGGCTATTTAAAGAAACAGGAAACACTATAATTAGAAACACCTGGGGAAGGGGCGGAGCTACAAATGAGACACAGGTGGAAAAGTACTGAGACAGGAGACACAGGGGAGCACAGGTCACGTGGGGAAGACACACAGACACGAGACGAGACCAGGATGTGACAGGTTGCTTGACGAATATTTATCAGTAGTGTGTTCCAGATTTTTGGAGCATAAAAACAGAAAGCTGCTTCTCCACTCTTTTTTAGTTTCATACGGGGAGATCTGGAGGAGTTTATCAGTTGATGATCTTAAGACACGATTTGGAACATATTCAAACAGCTTTTCAGAGATGTAAACCATTAATTGATTTATAGACTAGTAAAAAAATCTTAAAATTGATTCTAGAAGAAACAGGTAGCCAATGGAGGGAAGCTAATATTGGTTTGATATGGTCGTGTTTTTTAGTACGCCTCAGTATTCTCGCTGCTGCATTTTGCACAAGTTGGATTTTTTTTTTTATTGTAGCATTAGGGAGTCCTGTTAGTACTGCATTGCAGTCAGTAGTCAATGCGAGAAAAACAAACGCATGTATCAGCTTTTTGGCATCATCTAACCGAAGATGAGCTCTCACTCGTGCAATATTTCTTAAATGATAAAAGGCACTAAACATAAACATCTTTATTTATTTAAAATAAAACGTTTAAATTTTTGTATACAGTTTTCTTTGTGTGTTCTGATCAAAATACTGAAAGGCATAGGCTGCTCTCAGTGTCAGGTTTTTAGTAATTAATCTACATGTATTCTAAAGGTGTGATTATCAAGAAAAATAAATCTGCCTGATGCTGTTTCTCCATGTGTTTGGTCAAAGTAAAAATTCATGTAATGAACTATATATCATCAATATTATTATGCTTTCAACTCATATAAACTCTAGTCTAACTCATTTTTGAAAATATATCTTCATATTGGTGTGAATATATTTAAAGTCCATACATTCAAATATAAGTAAAAAAAAAAAAATACTAAATAAAAAAAATTTACCAAAACATGATCAGTTCCAGGAAAATATAACAATTCTGCTTCCTTTTACATTTTAAATGGTTATATTTTTGAGCAGCCGTATGTCTTCTGGATTAAAAGAGCTCATGGCTCATGTGATTTTCTGATATAATTACTGTGTTATAAGACTTGAAAGAGGAACTGACAAAAACAACTGAAGAAAAAACACACCAGAACAAAAAGCCTAGGTTTACATTACATTACATTACATTACATTTGGCAGACGCTTTTGTCCAAAGCGACTTACAATAGTCAAGTACAAAAGTAATAGAAGTTAAAGGTAAAAACATCTTTAGAGAGGGCCTAAGGGAGGTCAAAGGGAAATAATGGGATAGAGGAGTGAAGGAGGGAAAGAAGGAAACGGGTTCAAAGGGTTAATTAACTTGTGTAAAGTTTGACATGGAAAAAGGAAAGCAATGCTTTAAACTGAATAATGATGCCTAACAAACCCGGAAAGTTTTGTCTCGTTCTTTCTCTTTCTTTAATAATAAATAAATGCGTGAGTGAGGATTTGGCTGGTACAGTGGAGCAGCCGTGAGAGCGATGATGTAACGGAGATAAAAGTGAATACAAATAACGCGCTTATAGCTCTTGACAAGCCGTGGCTGATGTGTAGAGAAAGTCCAATGAAATTTCACGCAATGTCACAGCTTGACTCTATCCAGGCCAGTCTGACTCACAGGGTAGATCCTCTGTGAAGTTCTGGAGATTCTCTGGCCTCTGTAAAGGTAACTATGCTCAACTTCTGAGTCAAACTGAATGTGAGGCTGTCGAGAGACCAAAACACACACCACACACCCACACACACTCCATTCCCATTCTGCTGATTCAGTATCCTTCCACCTGCCTCAGCCAGATAACCCTCCTCTCCGATATTTCACCCCAGGACAATTTGATGGAATCTAGATGAATCTGGGAGTGAAGACAAAGTAACAAAGCTACTATTTACCTGCAGGGCTGAATAAATAAAACTCTGGGATGGATTTCATGACTGAGGCACTGCTTTCACACCCCATACTGTGCAAAAGACTGCGAACAGCATGGGGTGCAAATCAGCCAGAATCCTACACTATGCGAAGTCTATGTATATATCAGTTGAGTAATAGTGGCGCTCGGAGCTGAAGCTCGCTCTATAAGATGTTAACAGTGTTTTTAATAAGCTTCTTGTGCACATTTTAAGTTATTAATGCCTCGTTTTAAATGTCAGGGCTCTCCGGATTCTAGCAAGGAGGTGTGGAGCTACTTTGAGCTGGATAACAGTGGAAAAAGCGATTTATCGGGGGGAAATTATGCAGCTCTTGCTCATGAATATTCATAATTCATGCAAACATATCTCATCTGATTGGCTAACAGCGTGAGACGGCCAACAGTTAAAAACCTTTTAAAATAAAGACATTTTACACTAATAAAAATCTTTGCAATATCATATGTTACTTTACATTAAGTGCAGTTTAGCCACTGACCTAGTCTTAGGGTCTCTCTAAAACAAAACAAAAAATCCACCGGAGATTCTATGTAAACCTGTGTAAACTCACATAGGTGGGTAGTCCAGGTCCAGAAAGTAAAAATCCACGCCAAGGTTTTTGTTGGCTGAGCTGAACAAAACCCTAGGTTGGATTTTTATTTTAACTAGTGTAAACAGAACTGTTTAAAAAATACACCTACCTTCCTTAATTGTACTTCGCTGATGGTGTTCCATAGACAAAGTCTAACCATTTATTCTTTAGCTCTGAATTACTAGGCAAAGCGTAGAACACTGATGTGTTATTTGCACAAATAACACAGGAACAAACTGCCATGCTGTTCCAAGCGCTGTTAGATCCTGTCTGATGACACGTGCCTGGCTGGGTGGTTTTAGCGCTGCCTGTGGGCGGTCGCGAGCTAAAGTGGACGAGGCCATGAATACTAATTCATGTGTTGACGCAGACATGGTGCTTTTACTGATCAACTCGCTTTTCAGAATATTTTCTTTTTACTAGCTACTGCAGACAATGTCGTTTGAGAAGTAGTTTTATATGCAGTATGGAAAAAGTGGATTTTAGTGGAAGGACAACTTTAAGCTTATAGAAAATTGCATGACTTTAGATGCAACATTTTTAATAATATTCTCTAAAGGACATGTCTGAATTTAATACTAAGTAAGGATGGAATATGGAATATGGGTTCATGAAAAATGGTTCATGGTTGTAGTGTGAGTTGTTATTTTTTTGACCTGTATCTGAAATGCTGTAAAGCTTATTCTTCCATATAGCTACCAGCCTGGCAACTACGCTACCATTTGGAAGGGTCCTGAATGTGAACCACTGTGTTGGAAAATGAGCATTTACAGCTTTGGCCCGTGCGTACAGTCGGTGGCGTGCTGGTGGGCTGTCAGTGTAGTGACTCGTTAAGCCGAGGGGACAGGACAGAGCTCTGAATGAACCTCCGCACAGCAGCCAGGTCTGCAGGAGCTCAGCAGCTTTGTCTGTTGCTGATTACACCCCTGATGAGCCTGCCGTCTGCTGCTGTCTCCGAGACCCTGAAACTTCAGCTGCCCGTAATGGATTTCCAATTGTTTGCCAGAGATTGGGCACCAGTGCCTGCCGTCCGCGTCTCCCCCTTTACAGATTACCCACACAAGAGAGGACCTGCTCCAGACCACTGCATTTTACACAAGCAAAATAAAACCAGTGTACCTGTACGGCAATCACTTTTCGTTGGGCAATTACAGAGAAAGTACTTCAGAAGAATGCACACAAGAAGTAAAAGCACTTAACCATCTGGGTAGGTAGATATAAAATGTAACATAGTTATTTTATCCTCCTGAGAGCTGAACTTTTGCTTGGTTTGCATTTTTAATGTCTAGCTATTTAGGATTAACAGGACCAAACTAACAAATATTAAAACTAAACTTCTTCTATCGTCGTAGAGGAAGTCTTTCTAAAGGGACAGTCATTTATTTTAACTTTTCTTGCAATTTGGGATCAGAAGGACCCAACGAGTCCGTAGATTTTTACAGTAAGTAAATAAATAAATAAGTTTTAAACATAAAATTGGATAAGTATTT
This sequence comes from Astyanax mexicanus, assembly GCF_023375975.1. Classification (NCBI taxonomy): domain Eukaryota; kingdom Metazoa; phylum Chordata; class Actinopteri; order Characiformes; family Acestrorhamphidae; genus Astyanax; species Astyanax mexicanus. The sequence goes on from NC_064410.1 coordinate 20,986,774, forward strand.
TTACCTGGCCTGTTTCCGCCTGGACTGGCTGTAGAAACCTCTGACTGGGATTCACGCCATCTTGTTTGCAATAAGTTGAGTGTAATATTGTCATGTGACCACTAGATTGTCCAGGCAGTGCCAAATGGTCAACATTAAAAATAATTACAGAGTATCACATTTCTGCAGATATTTAAGTATATGTTTCCATGGGACAACACTGACAAAATGACACTTTTGACACAATGAAAAGTAATGTCTGTGTGCAGCTTCTATAACAGTGTAAATGTATACTTCCCTCAAAATAACTCAATATACAGCCATTAATGTCTAAACCACCAGCAACAAAAGTGAGACTACACCCCTAAATGTCCAAATTGAGCACTGCTTGTCATTTTCCCTCCAAAATGTCATGTGACTCGTTAGTGTTACTAGGTCTCAGGTGAGCATAGAGAGCAGGTTTGTTCAGTTTTGTAGTACAGCTCTCACACTCCAGCATTTTAAAAGACCAGGGTCGACTCAGAACTGACCTTGCGTTGGTCGTCCTAAGGCGCAGGAGTGCTGTCTGCATTGCTGCAGAGATTGAAGAGGTGTTGGGTCAGCCTGTCAGTGCTCAGACCATATGCCGCACACTACATCAAATTGGTCTGCATGACTGTCACCCCAGAAGAGAGCCTCTTCTGAAGTCTGTACACAAGAAAGTACGTGTATTTCTGGAACCATGATCTATGGTCTGATGAGACCAAAATTAATTTGTTTGGTTCAGATGGTCTCAAGCATGTGTAGTGGCTATCAGGAGAGGAGCATAAAGATAAGCACGTCATGCCTGCAGTCAAGCATGGTGGTGGGAATGCCATGGTCTGTAGCTGGCTGAGTGCAGCAGGTGTTGGGGAGTTACATTTCATTGAGGGACACATTTGAACTCCAATATGTACTGTGTGAAATACTGAAGCAGAGCATGTGATCCCCCTCCCTCTGGAAACTGGATCACAGGGCGGAGTTCCAGCATGATAATGACCCCAAACACACGTCTAAGAGGAGCACTGCTTTATAGAAGAGGCTGATGGAAGAGGGAAAAGGTGATGGACTGGCCAAGCATGTCTCCAGACCTAAACCCATTAGAACATCTTTTGTACGTCCTCAAGCAGGAGGTGGAGTTTGTTAAAGCTCAGGTCTCACTGGTTGGCAGATTTTCAGACATGACATCATCACCCTTCATACCAGAATATCCCACAGGAATTTCCACACTACAGTAAACTGATCATAAATATTAACAAGTGTTTTATATTTATGAATCACAATCTAGGCAGCATTGGCTACACCGGGAGAAGATTGGAGGACCAAAGATTGGATTGCAGACTCTCCAGACTGCAGGATATTTTGGGAGGAACAACATTTATAATTCCTCTGAAATCAGGAGACTTTTTGCATTTGTTGGAAGAAGCAAATGTGCCTCAAAATCAGTTGAATCATACTGTAGTGTAGGTCAGATATAAAACTGCCTTGGTACTAATCAATAACGTGATCAACAAGTTTTGAGAACCCCCTGCTTTTTGAATACACCTAATACACCTGATCCTAATCACCATCTTATTTGTTAAAGACATCTCATGACCATGACTGGTCCAAATAATTTGACTCCTACTGGTTTAAATCGCCATTTCATTAATGATAAGGGTCTCCTGAGGTCGGTGATTGATTCATATCACTGCCATGTTTGTAGTAAGACCTATTCTGTACTGGGAATGATCCCAATCACCACATTCTGAGTGTGGTTATGAGACCTCACTCTGACTGTGATTAAAAGGAAATGAAAACAAACACCTTATTTTAATTCCCCAGACATAAATTAACCTGCGTCAGTGCTGTTACTGAGGGAAATCCTCAGGGAAAAGGACCTGGGCGGATTCTTCTCCTGTGTCGGATATGTTTGGAAATCTCTCAAGCTTTAAATGAAACAGTAGTGCTCTCTATTCACTGAGGGTCTCTCAATCTCACACTTGCTGAGGGGAATAGTCTATGCGAGGTCACGCTCGGCAACTACCGCGTAATTACAAACAGCCTCGAGGATCCGAACAGTGCAATTAGCACTTAGACATCATAGGTGTTGCTGATGACTGTAAAGGAATTAGAACTGTAGTTTCATATTAAAAAAGCACTAAAACCTAACCCTTGTTTTTTTCTTTAATAGCTGAAATGTGTTCCTTTGAAGTAATGAAACATACCAGTCCTGTTTAAAAAAATTATAAATATTTCCTTTTTCCTTTAAAATGTTTTTTTTTTTTTTGTGGTATTTCTATCTCTGCACTGCCCTCACAGGTTCAGCTGTGCTATAGAAGAGGATGATGTATCCGTGTACTTTGGTCAATCAATAGTACTGCCCCCTAGTGAAGTCCAATCATCTGCGTCTCACTGCTATCAGAGGCTCACTGCTCAGTCCAATCAGCTCTCCCTCCTGCCCTTCCCTTAAACCCCGTCATGTGTGTTTTTTGTAGCTCCGCCCCCTCGCTACCTGTCCCCAGGTGTTTTTGGTTTCCTATATAGTATATATAGTCCCTTTGTTTCAGTGTCCCTTGTTGGTTCTTGTGCGTGTTTAACGTCATTCAGGTTGCATGTTTTTTGTTTTCTCAATCTATAACGTACTCCATGTTTCTTTGTTGTTTTATTTGTTTGTTAATAAATATTTGCAATTGTGCCCTTGCTGCACACCTGACAAACCCATACATCACACAGTGCCCTTCCCAAACTACTCTTCCCCTTTTTTTAGCATTTTTTACATTTGAGCTGACGGTGGAGTCAGCTATAATCCGGGGAGTCTCGTTTGCAGAAAAAAAAAATACTTTTGCATTTTGCCATTTTTTTTGTCACTGATAAATAGCAAATTAGGCTAATGGTAAACATTTAAGCTTGTGAATTACAAATGTTATTTAATACATAATTAAACATACAATACATTATTATGTATGCTATTTTTAATATTATAATTAGTTATATACTGTATACACCCATCACCAAATAAATTGTGTAATAAGGGTACACCAGAGATATTAACAAGACAAAAGTCAAATTCTGAGTTCACAGTCTGGCATTAAAACCCAAAAGCTTAATTTCTTTTAATTCCTTTAAATTTAAAGGAATGAATTGATTTAATTAGTTGAGCCATTATTTAAAATTTGTACTGATCAACAATTACTGGAGACATTCAGTTGAATTCAGTTGATATTAATCAATGTAACATTATTGTAATGTGTTTCCATTTAGTTTAGACATGGCGTTTCACTGGTTCATCTTGTGTTAGTCTGGAGAGTGAATAAGGGTGCATCATCTCTATCAGTGGGTCACTATTTTAGTAGAGAATCACTGCTTGCTGTTGTTATTCTACCTATTCTATTCTGTCTCTCTATCTATTTAAAGAAGATGCTGAACTGAAGTATAGCTTGGCCTTGCTGCTTTGCCCCTGACATGCAAAAACACAATGGAACAATATAGACATAGAGAATCTCATAGATTTCCACAATTTTCCTCAAACTATCACAGGTTAAGGCCACAAGCAGAAAAGCAAAGAAAATAAAATCCTTTTGAAAAAGACTGAGGTCTTCACAGAACAGGTGTTTATATTTATTACTGAGAGAAAATTAAACACAGCTGTACTCTATTAACTAATTAAGTGACTTCTAAAGGCAGTTGATTGCACTGTATATTATTTAGGGGTTTACAGTAAATGGGGCTGAATACTTTTCAGATTTTTATTTGATAAAAAGTTTGAAAACCGTGTATGATTTTCGTACCACTTCAGACTTCAGACTTATGCAATACTTAGTGTTTGTCTTTCACTTAAATTCTTAATACAATACATTGAAGTTTGTGGTTGCAAGGTGACAAAATGTGATACATTTAAAGGGGTACAAATATTTTTGCAAGTCACTCTATATAGACAACAGCTTTGTACTGTCTCCCAAAAGGTGGTTTCTGGGGGCATGCACATGCTTCTCAAAAATGCTATGATTCAAGCAACACATGCATGACTTATGCCCTGTAGATAGAATGGATTAAGGCTGTCTCAGCTGCAGCTCAAATGTATTTATTGTATATGGCACGTTTCATAACAAGTGTTCAGTCAAACAAAGCAGCTTTAGAGATAAATATTCACAGCAAGCAAAACACCCTCAGATCTATAGGAAGATGTCTTGGGAGGAGCCCAAGCCCAACTGAGTTTTCTCAGTTTTGACTGCATTTAAACTTAAATTTTGAGCAATATATTTATGTATTCTGATATTTCTCATGGTTTCTTAAGCTTATTCACTTGGCTCTCAAGGATAAAACACCACCCACCTCTTTTCTTCACTGGTGGTTGGACTCCAGTCGCACTCAAGATCCAGTCGAATCAACAATCTCCAGCAGGGCCCTGATGAGGCTCCAAGAAATGTGTTCTTTATGACTTCCTCTATGTCATTCCTGCTTTACTGAAAGCCAAATGTCAGCATCTTAAACTGAGCCAAAGTATGCTGGCTGTTTAAATCCATTTTAATAGACTATATCAGGTCGGCAATTAAGTTTGGCCGTGGGCCAGATGTTTTCCAAGCCTTTACATAGCGTTTTGGAAAGTGTAAAGCCAGGCGGACACTGTGCGATTTTAGCCCGATTTTAAGCCCGATCTGGTCGGATGCGACTGAATTTCATGATCGGGCCGAATTTTAGCTTGATCGTGCGTCGTTTGTCGTGCAGTGTGAGAGGGGAAGCTATGTCCGATTAATTGCCCATACGAGCTGCGAATGAGCAGTCGGACGCGACCAGGGATTTCTGACATGCCAGAAATTTTGGTCGCTTGTCTCACAGTGTGAGCTGTTTTGGGGGCCGATTTCTTAACGTCACGACCTGTTTTCCCAAAAATCTGCACAGTAACTATAAATTATTATTAGTCATATTTATTTCTGTCAGTTATAAGTATTTATATTTATGTTCGGTACACAGACTTATAGCTTAATATATCAGACACAGGCATTCTGCTGTTTAAGAATTTCAACAGATGCTTAGTCTCAGTCAATAGCTGGAGTTTTTGAAAAGAAAAATTAAAAGAGAAAATAACTTTGACAAACATAAATTTATTTTATTTCACTTTGCTATTATATCTGAAAAATAAAGCATATTGTCAGCGTCTGGTGCTGCCCGTCAATTATATAAAACTTAAAACAAATATAAAGCTATATTTTATAATTAGTTTCTTTTCGCCAGGGCAAATTTATTAAATTTATAAATATATTAATTTATTATATATATTAATGGCGCTCTTTCCCCACATCACTCCTGTGGTGATGTCTGCAGCACAGGGCGTCTGTGAGCTGATGTACCAGAGCCGAGCCGCTGTACTTTCCTCCAAGCGCGCTGGCTGCTCGGCAATGCTGCATCGGCAGCAGCTCGAAAAGAAGCGGTGGCTGACTTCACATGTATCGGAGGAAGCATGTGTTAGTCTTCACGATCTTCAAGATAAATCGGACAAAATGCGCTGCACCTCTCTCTCGCTCTCTATCGCAGCGCGGATCTGAATTCAGCGCGAGGCTACAGATAATATAAAACTCAATTCAGTTGAATAAAAATAAGTAAGGGCCTGTAAGTACAAGCAAAGGACCTGTAAGTAAATATTGTCAAATATAAAGAATAGTTTGAGGTTTTCATGATTTGAAACTGAAACTAACTGAAACTTTGATTATTCTGCAGAAAGCCTGGTTTATTTTAAACAAATTTTTAATGAGTTTATATTTTATATTTATTCATTTTAATTATTTTTCTTCTTTTATTAATCAAATCATTAAATATATATCTTCATAAGATACACATTTTTTACCTTTTATGTCAATTTTTATGATCTTTTTAAAAGGTCCTATTTTTCCTTTTTTACGTATATATTTTATTTGTCTATAATAAATGTCAGTTTTTATTTCTATTTTTTATATATTTTTTTTATCCCTTTTAATGCTCAGCGGCACTGTAAATGAGGGTCCCTATCCAGTGTGAATAATCGATTGCTTGTTTAATATTCAGTGTTGCAAAACCAGTTTTTACATAAACAATAAACAGAATAAAAAATAAAATTATTTTATTTTATTTAAGCTGCTGGTGTTTCTTTCGCAGCCTGACGCGCAGTCATTTTTCTATGCGCTCTCCTTCTGTAAAACTGACAACCCGTAGAGTCCACGTCGCCTCAGCCACCTGCGAGTCCATGTACGTCTCTTCCGTGGACTTTCAGAGCAGAACAGGGCACAAATAAGCAAAGCTAAGCGCTTTCTTTTGCAAGGCGACATGTTGTGTTGAAGCGAGAGTCTGTACGCAAAGAAAGCTCCGCCTACGGGCTGCGTTTAGACGTGCAGTGTAAGCTCCCACGTCGCAGCAGGTCAGTCGGACCGTACAGTGTGTGCAGATGAATCGCAGGCGTTGGTCATACACGACAAACGATTCAAACGTGCAGTTTGAGCTCTCCAGAACGCATCCGATTACAAAAATCGCACAGTGTCTGCCTGGCTTAATGGTATGGAGTGCTACAGACTAGTAGCTCTCCAGCCCAGAGGGTTGTTGAACCCAATTGCAGAACAGTAGAATTCAAAGCAGGTAAATAAATAATATAAATAAATAAATAAATGAATAAACACAACGCTCCTATAAATAAATAAACACACACGTAGGATCAAAAATGTGTCGTCAAGGTCACGATCCAATACACCACCGCTGCCCCGGCTAGTGAATTGGGATACGACTGTGAAAAAGCGCCCTTTTAAGGAGATAGGGGGCCCAAGAACGGGTAAAAAAAAAAAATGAGAATGTGCGGAACTAAAGTCATGCTGAGCACGACAGAGAGACAGGGGAGGAATGTAAACAAAAGCTCTCCAGAGAAGCATTTTATCTTACTTTATTTTTTTTTTTCATTATCGTTCATTATAGTTCAACCAACCTCACGGGCCAGATGTTTCATGCTTGTGGGTCACATCTGGAATGACATTCGCTGGTGATCCATCATAAAATAACAATGCTACCGGCAGAGATAAGGTTGAAAACAATAGGAACTTTGGTAACAATTTCTATGAAAGTCATCTCTATTAAACTCTATAACCACATTCATAACGTATTACAATTCATTCATTATAAGGCATTATAAACATGGGTATCAGTATTTATAAACATGCATAACCCATTATAGCCATGTTTATTAAGCATTATGACTTGTGATCATAATACATTCTGAGCTGTGCTTTAAATCATTAATGATAGATGATAGATATATACTATTTTAACATATATATCTATCATTAATGATCTTGTCCCACAATGAAAGTATACTTCCAAAAAGCTTCATAAATAGAGACAGAATAAAGCGCAAGTAAATATTGGCAATGTGTTTAGATTGATAGATAAAGACACCTAAGAGCCGAGGACTACAAGACGAACTACAGGATGTTAAGCTGGTTTCATTACTGGCTTAATTAAACAGTTGAGCACTGAGCTTCAGCTAAGGTTAGCAAACCATAGCTAGAAAATATCACAATCACTAGTATGGATGTGTGTTTTAAGTCATTTCAAAGAACCATTAAGGATTACATTTTCTTTAGTAACTCATAGATGTCACGCCTTTAGCTTTTACAGTGTATGTCTTGTGTGTTTCCTTTTTGTTCCCTCTGTTCCTATCCTGCCTTGCAGTTTATTTTATTCCCCCCCCCCTGTGATCTTCAAGCACATGGCCCTGTGTTGTTTTCCTGTCTCTGCTCTAGCCCTGCCCTAGACATTAGTGTTGTTACCTTGTGTCTTGTTTGTAACCCCACCCCCTCGTTCCCTTCCCCAGGTGTTCCTCACCCTCCTTGTGTTTATAAACCCCTTTTTTCTGTATTCCTTGTCAGGTCTTTTGTAGATTCTTTGTAATTGTGTATGCTCAGTGTTTCATGGTTTCAGGACTATCAGTTCTTGTGCTGTTTATTTGTTCTCAGTAGTTTTGTTTTATTTATTCAATCTAGTTTTCTATCGTCTTGTTTTCTTTGGTCCTGTATTGGTAGCTAGTTTTCAAAATCTCATAATATTATAGTTTCACCATAATTTCATAGTTTTCATAATATTATCTGTGATTACATCCATCTTCTCATCCTTCCGTTTGTGACAATAACATGATCAGGATGTATCACCAGATATTAAGGAAACATTCTGAGTTTAGGCACCGACAGCTATTGTCAGCAGAGCTTTAGCCAGTATTTTTACATACATAAACTGTGCCATATATCACAGTAATCTGTGTGTTTTGTGGCCTTCAAATCTGCCCACTACAGTGTGAATTTCCCCCACTCCCATTTCCACACTCATGGTTGCCAGGTATAGACAACAGCGCTCAAACAGTACGCTGCAGCCATGGAAAAAGTCAAGCTGGCTATTTTGCTGCTGAACAGGTATTCACTGAGCTTCAGTAAGGTTGCTATTCATAGCTAGGTATTTTACCACTACCACTAGCGAAGTAGAGACAGACATTCTGGACATTGAAACGTATATATTTACTGATCAGTTACAGAGAAAGACTTGTCATCACTTGGCACTGTGTGTCAATCTGGCAACCCACTTGAGCATCACGTATGGGGAAGTGTGGGTGGGGCAGAAAACTCTATCCAGTATTTGGAAATTGGACTCCAGTAGACATTTCACACACTTACTTGCTCTCATTTATTACTGATTTGTTTCTTCAACATGATCTGTGATCCATTATAGCTGGCTAATATATGAAAGTATTTGAGATAGGTAAAGTGATCCAGACTAGTACCGGCTAACGCTATCATGATACAACATGCCAATTTTAACTTCTGTCAGCCAACAGGACAAAAATATATGAACATACAGTATCTAAAAGTTTGACTATGAATTGACTTTGGATTATACAGCTCTGGAAAAAATTAAAAGACCACTTCAGTTTCTAAATCAGTTTATCTGGTTTTATTATTTATAGGTGTATGTTTGAGTGAAATGAACATTTTTGTTTTATTCCATAAACTAAGGACAACATTTCTCCCAAATTCCAAATAAAAATATTGTCATTTAGAGCATTTATTTGCAAAAAAGAGAAAAGAGGCAGAGCTTTTAGACCTCAAATAATGCAAATATTCATATTCACAACGTTTTGAGAGTTCAGAAGTCAATATTTGGTGAAATAACCCTGTTTTTTTTCACAATCACAATTTTCATGCATCTTGGCATGTTCTCCTCCACCAGTCTTACACACTGCTTTTGAATAACTTTATGCCTTTACTCCTGGTGCAAAAATTCAAGCAGTTCAGCTTGGTTTGATGGCTTGTGATCATCCATCTTTTCTCTTGATTATATTCCAGAGGTTTTCAATTTGGTAAAATTAAAGAAGTTTATTTTTTTTAAGTGGTCTTTTATTTTTTTCCAGAGCTGTATATTGCCATTAAAAAAAGTTATTGTATTCATCTTGTGCTTGTTTTCTTATGTATATATATATATATATATATATATATATATATATATATATATATATATATATATATATATATATATATATATATATATATATAGGGTTTTCTTAAAACATCTTGTGCCCAGTGAAGTCTTATTTTATTTTTTCTCAAGAAAACACCCTTTCAGACCGCTAATAAAGCACTGCTTTGCATATCTCATTAAAAGCAAAGCTGCTGAGCTCAAGGTCAGCCTTCGCTCTCCTCCAGACCTGATCTATTACTCCAGCGCTAAATCCTGTGAGAAGGGGAACACACTTTTCCTGCAATGACTCACAAAAGAGGTGGTGTTCTCCGTTCCTTTAATCAAAAGACTGTTCTGACCTGCTGCGGCTGCAGGGAGAAGGAAGTGTCCTCATTAGAGACATGAAAGCAGCCTTAATGGATATTTTGGTCTAATTAGTGGCACGCTGGCACTTAGTGATTGGCTGACAGGAGCTTCAGACTCTTCACTCCATCGTAATTTCTGTCAGGGAAGGTGAGATACTGTGCCCTAAATTCTCCCGGGCTATTCGTCACGGAGATCTGTCACTGGGAACCTGCTTAAATGGCTTAATCAATGGAGAAAAAGGAGAGCAGGGCACAACATAAGAAAATATTTAAACAAGATTAATAATCATTTTATTACATAAACCACCTGAACATGTTTTCATTAATTATTATTATTATTATTATACAACAGTTAGTTCCTACCCTGCAATGTGATTGGCTGAGAGTCACTCATTCTATGAGTGACATTATGAGTCGGTAATGCACTGTAACCGAAGATCTCCATGTATAACTCCACCACATACAGGTACCCTAGCAATAATACAGCGCTTACAAGCCAAACAGTGCAGCTACAAACAGAGCAGCAATGGAACTATTTTACTCATGAAGTTTTTATAACCAAACAGATCGTAGTGCCTCGTCTTCTTTAACTTAAAAACTTTCAATAAAGAGCAATAATGAAACTGCGGTATAATCGCAACAATACACTTAAGGTTTGTGCTATTAAGCGGCCTTGTGCCTACGACTGCAGCACAGCATTGCCAATACTACACTCTATAGCACTCCCTGTGTATTATTGCTTAAATTATATCTGCTTATAAAGTATGATTAGTGAAAAGCACTAATCTTAAGCAAAATGTGATATTTTATGAGAGCTAATATCACAAAGACAAAAACTTAAACACTGCTTGAACCAGACTTTAGATTTATACCTGTAATTCAGTGTAATTAACCTATACCACAAACATTAACAAACGTCAATCTACTAATACAGTACTGAGATGCAGCCTGAATGTATCATCCCTCATTTGTATATGTATCTTCTCTGTGCACACTGCCATTTTGGTTTGGACCTCATTACTAAGAGTGGTTTTTGATAAATGAGAAATAGGTATAAGAATTCCCTAAGTTAGTTTTTTATAAGAAGTTAGTTATTATAAAAAAGCACTTTATAAATTATCATTTTATTTAATAAAGGAAAAAAATATCCAAACCAATTAACCCTGTGAGAATAAGTGTTTGGTCCCCTTGGAGTCAACAAGTGCAATCAAGCTTTACTGATAACTGGCAATAAGTCTTTCACATCTCTGTGGAGGAATTTTGTTTTACTCTTTTTTGCAGAATTGTTTTAATCCAGACACATTGAAGGATTTTCCAGCATGAGCCACCTGTTTAAAATCATCCATAGCGTCTCAATCAGACTTTTACTACACCACTTCAAAACTTTCATTTTTTTTTTTTTAAGTCATTCAGAGGTGAACTTGTTTGTGTGCTTTGGATCGTTGTCCTGCTGCAGAACCCAAGTACACCTAAGCTTGAGTTCACAAACAGATGGCCAGATATTCTCCTTCAGGATTGTTTGGTGAACAGCAGAATTCCTGGTTCAAAATATTACAGCAAGTTGTCCAGATCCTGAAGCAGCAAAGCAGCCCCAGACCATCTCAACACTACCACCACCATGTTTTACATTCAGCATGATGTTCTTTGTCTGAAATTATATGTTAGTTTTATCCCAGATGAGTTGTCCATGCCCTATACATAGTTTACAGTTATTTAGCCAGGTTAGGTACGCACAGTAGAGTGTCCCACGACTCTCTGAATTCAATGTTAAGAACCCTTCTGCCTCATCAGCAGGTGTCTCAGGTTCACTAGCATTTCATCACTGTACACTTTGGCTGAGTGGGGCAGCAAAGGGTGGTTAGCCTTCATCTGCAGAAGGGTTCCAAATGTGGGTTCTCCTTAACCACATCTTGAACAGGTCTCAGCTGCTAGGCCTATTTCCCTTCTGGCTTTTTTTTTTAAATGCCTCGGTTCCAGGCTGAACTTTTAGGAAGTAGCGCATCGATGTTGCTGAGAAACTCAGACAGTCTACTTTGATGGGAAAAGTTTTAACTTGCTACCATTTGATGACCGCTTCATAAATCAAATCCTGACATTTCGTTTTTTTTCTGTTGCTGAAAGATGACTAGCCTGTCCTCCCTAGGTACAGTGCTGGGAAAAAGTATTTACCCTCTTACAGATTTATTAAACTTTAATATTAGGCAAGAATAACCTGAGTAAATACAAAATGCAGTTTTTAAATCATAGTTTAAAATCTATCCAAACCAACAACCAGTAATGATTACTGCCAGAACTGTAGAATCAAGGAATCGCTTAAATAGAAACTGTCTGACAAACATGAATCAGCTAAAAGATCTCAAAAAGCATCACATTATGCCATAATCTGAATAAATTCAAGGACAGAAGTCACTGATTAGTCTGGAAAAGGTAACATCATGAGTCATTTCTAAAGCTTTGGGACTCTAGTGAACCACAGTAAGAGCTATTATTCACAAATGGAGAAAACGTGGAACACTGGTGAACCTTCCCAGGAGTGACCGACCCACTGAAATTACTCCAAAAGGGCATGAACAACTCACCCAGGAGGTCACAAAAGAATCCAGAACCTAATATTTAAAGAACTGCAGGCCTTACTTGCCCCAGTTAAGGTCAGTTTAAGTTAGGTGGATTATAAGAAACTGACTGGGCAAAAATGATATTCATGGGAGAGTTCCAATGCAAAAAACACTGCTGACCAAAAAAATGACCTTCTAACATTTGGCAACAAACATCTTGATTGCCAAGATTTTGGAAAAATATTCTGTGGGCTGATGAAACAAAAGTGGAACTTTATATGGGAGGTGCTTGTCCTATTACACAAAGAAAAAGATTAGAAAAATAACTTCATACTGAATGTAAAACATGGTGGTGGTAGTGTGATGGTCTGGGGCTGCTTTGCTGCTTCAGGACCTGTACAATTTGCTGTAATAGATAGAACCAGGAGTTCTACTGTTTACCAGACAATCCTGAAGGAGAGTGTCTGTCCATCTGTTTGTAACCTCAAGCTCAGGTGTACTTGGGTTCTGCAGCAGGACAATGACCTGAAGCACACCCGCAAGTCCACCTCACCTGGAGTCGTCCAGTCAAGGCCTGATTAAGTCCGATGCCGTGGCATGATCTTAAACAGGCTATTCTTGCTGGAAAACCCTCCAATGTGTCTGAATTAAAATAATTCTGTAAAGAAGAGTGGAACAAAATTCCTCCACAGAGATGTAAAAGAGTCATTACCAGTAAAGCTTGATTGCAGTTGTTGCCACTAAGGGCAGTACAACCAAGTTATTAGGTTTAGGAGGTAAACACTTTTTAACACACAGGGCTAGATTGGTTTGGATAGGTTTTTCACAGCACTGTAGAGTATGTTCAGACAGTGAGATGGTCTTGGTCCCCCTGGATATTAATACAATGTCAGTAGCAGTGAGGTAACGTCATTACTACCTCTTGTGGGAAGATATTTCTTTCTCAGGTCCACTTGCTACTCCCAGCAGCATGGTGTAAAATGGAAGGTGGATTCTTGATTGTTGTCTTTGCCCTGGGACCCCGGTCACCTTGGAGATGGGAATTGGCGACTACAGGAAGCGATGCCTGGTTCTTGTTTTGTTTTGATTTCTGGAACACCACTGATTTGGCGATTTATGTAGTATCTTGTCATGCCTCCACCCAAAGGCGTAGGAGCGGGTTTGACATGGTGGGGCGGGGGGGTCAAAGAGCAACATTTGTTTGTTTTGTTTTTCACAAAAAAAAAAAAAAATATATATATATATATATATATATATATATTTGTCTGTACTTTTTATTATTAGTTATATCCAACAAAATTACCATTACATTTACTGTTGTTAGAAAAAAAAAATATGCGTGCAATGTCCGAATTATATACATATATGACAAAAAATCTATTTAAAATAGTATAACAACAGATTTGATTAGAAAGAAGCACTTCTTATGATGGTGTCCTTTTATTAAAAGAATGACTTCATGTTTTATAGAGATTTTGGGCAGCAGTTAATATAAACGTTAGCTAACCCAAACTCTCCTAGTCTGTTAGCAGAACAAGACATTATCCTAAAGTCGTTTGTATTGCAGTATATTGTAGTATATTGTTGCGATTCATTGCTCTCATCGCTGACCTCGCATGTAAAGCCGGTGTTGTGCTGAATTCAAGACCCCCGCCTGGAAAAGCACCCCCTCTCGGCAGCTTGTACGCACCACCTTCTTGATAAAAGCGTCTTCTTGAGATAATTGCTTTAGCTAACTTTAATTAGAAACATACCTGTCAAGTTTTGAATTTAAAAATAAGGGAAATTTTCCTTCGTCTGCTTAAAGCTGTCCCACCAGCCCAACTGAGGTTCAGTATCCCTTACATTTTAAGACAGATTTACAAGAAAACTAAAATAACCACCTGTGAACCACTTACATACTACAATTAGATGATCAGAATCTAAAAGGCCTACCTTTGTTAACACTGAAATGTTGTGGACATTCCTTCATATGTAATTCTTCTAATGCAGCCTAAATGTAAACACTTTTCTAGATATTTACATGAAGTCTTCACTTTTTTGGCAGGGATGCACTCTTTTATGTTATATATTTTTATTCAATGGATTTAAAATTGAACAAAGGGTGCACAAATCCTGCAAAATGAGCTTTTACTAAAGGACATGGACCAGATATATTTCATCAGTGAATCCATTCCTCAATAAAGTACGCAAAACACTCCATCAACAATGGATTTCATGTAGCAATGTAATAATGTAAACAATTCACTTGTTTCTAATTTGTTATTTTACCTTTTATAACACAAAGGAACAAATTATTAAAATAAATATTAATAAATATCAGTTCTAAGGGGCCTACACAATTAATAATCTTTATTTAATATTCCTTTAGCAGGCAACAAAAAAAGACTTTCTCCTTGAACTGGCACCATGATTGGCATTAAGACATATAACAAGCTCTCATAATAAGTTTTTTTTTTTTTTTTTTTATAATACGGGAAATTTACGGGATAATACTAATACGGGAGGACGGCGGGAAAGAGGAGCAAAATATGGTAGTTTCCCGGCCAAAACTGGAGTCTTGACAGGTATGATTAGAAATGCGCTTCTGAGAGGGGGTGCTTTTCATGGCGGGGGTGCAGATTTCGGAGCACTTTCAAAATAAAAGTTATTTTCACCTGTATCGGCCCTCTCCCATTGCTTTTTGACACATCCTGTCAGAACATTGAAAGCAAAAATACATTTTAAACAAGCTAATTTTTTTTACATGTTTTTCTGGATTAATTTTAAAACTCAATATGGACTTCAGAAAGCAGAGAGAGTTCTTTTCTATTTCAGCTCTAACTATTGACAGATATTCCCCCAGCCTCAGAGGACTCTGGGCTTTATTAAGATTCTCTCAGCAGAGGTATGGGAGGTGTCTGCTCCAGATAAATAGAAAATGGCAGCAGGGGACCTAAATGGAAAAATGCAGCCTTTTACTGAATCCAGATGAGGTGTGAGTCTCTATTATGGTACAAACACAAAATATTCCACAGAATATTCTCCATTTATGTATGTATTTATTTTACAAACAAGTAAAACATGAAAAACATACATAAACTAGTAAATCTGAAGAATTTAAAAAAACATAAAAAAGTGTCCTAAATCATAAAGGCTGAAAAATATCTCAGAGTGAAGCATGTTACACTGTTGCCACCTAGTGGTCACATGATGTTGAGAGTGAGACTGGAGACCGTGGTCCCAGCCTTGTTTCAGCAGATACCACTACCCTAGAGATTTCACATCCAACACCCTCTCTGACTCTAATGATCAGATGCCTGATTCATGCGAGCCTTAATGAATTAAAGCAGTTCTGCGAAGAAGAGTGGGCTCAAATTGATCTACATAATGTGAAAGGCTGATGTCACATTATAAGAAATATTGAAATAATTGCTAATTGGAGATAAATGAGCAAATAATTGCTTCATTTATCAGATTAAAACAGCTGATAATGGTTTTGACTTGGTAGTTTGACCTTGCAGATGTGAACTGTATTTAAAACTGAAAAATTGACATTGTGCGCTGCACATACCGAGTTCAGTACAACGGTGTGCACTATGGTAAAATACAGTAGCATGAAAAAGTTTCATTTTCACGATTTTCCTTTATAAATCATTGCACGTAAAATTAAGTTGATAGTATTTACAGAAAGTGTGCAAAAATTCTTTAAACAAAATTAGTCAGCTGCATAAATTTGGGCACACCAACAGAAAAATGGTATCAATATTTAGTAGGTCCTCCTTTTGCAGAAATAACAGCCTCTAAACTCTTCCTACAGCTTCTAATGAGAGTCTGTCTGGCTTCTGGTTGAAGATATTTTGGATCATTCTTCTTTACAAAACATCTCCAGTTCAGTCAGATTTGATGGTTTCTGATCATGAACAGCATGGAATGATAGTTGAACGATGCACAGTGACTCCATCCATCTGCAGCAAGATGATGATGTAGGAGGTCTGTGGGTTGAGTATGACTGTTCTCATCATCCTTCCCCTCTGCTTATCTGAGATTTTTCTTGTTCTGCCATTTCAGGTCTTAACTAGAACTGTGCCTGTGGTCTTCTATTTCCTCACTGTGTTCCTCACAGTGGAAACCATAGACTGTGTATAGCTGGACAGAGCATCGTCTCTCAAGTGAAGTGAAGCCACCACAGGTCGGGCACCCAATGCTGTTCGGTTGCAGAAAGCTGTGTAACCCCACCCATCCCCATAGGTTTCAATAGCAAAACAGAAAACTTTCAATCACTTTTTCTTTCCAATATACTGTAATTCTACCTCCGTTAGTTAAATGTAACAGCTAGTGTAACCTCTGCTTATATTGTCACATTTTTATATCCCCACAGAATTAGTTTTTTAAAATGTTATTAAGCTCTATTTAAAAAGGTGTGGTTATTGTAAAAGGCCTGGGTTACACCTAGCCGGGGTGGGATCAATAACTGTATGGGCAGTACCATACACTGTGTGAGCTCTGTGGAGGCAGTCCTCAGGGGCGGGGTTATTTAAATAAGCAGGCTGTCTCTCCACAGTCTTTCTCCCTCCTCTGGTCTCTACTGCACATACTCAGGTTTCAGGATCGCCAACATGGCGGAAGATTTTAGATTCATTTTCATTGAATGAATGGGAACAGCGACACGGCGTCCATCTTTTTTTACAGTCTCTGGAGGAAACTGACAGCTGAAATCTCTGAGATTTGAGCTTTTTGTATTCTTCCTCTAAACCATGATGTTGAACAATCTTTGTTTTCGGGTCATTTTAAAGTTGTGTTTTGAGGCTCCCATGTTGCCACTCTTTAGAGAAGATGCTGAGGAGAAAAACTTGCAAATGGACACTTTATTCCATTAGGTTAAGGGTCAAAGAGCTTATCAAACTAATTTTCTTTTATAATAATTAGTGCTAAATGGGTTCAAATCAATAAAACATCAAGGGTGCCCAAATTTATGCACCTGCCTAATTTAGTTTAAAGAATTATTGCACACTTTCTGTAAATCCTATAAACTTAATTTCAGTTCTTAAATATCACTGTGTTCATCTGCTATATGATATATTTAACTGAAATTGCTGATCCAAACAACCAATGATTTATAAAGGAAAGTCATAACAATTATCAGGGGTGTCCAAACTTTTTCATGCCACTGTACGTGGCTCTTATCTGAGGTGCTGTTAACTAGCAGTTTCTTAAGCTGGTAACTTTGATAAATTCATTTTGTGCAGCAGAGGCAACTATTGGTCTTCCTTTCCTGGGACGACCCTGATGAGAGCCAGTTTCATCATAACGTTTTTGGTAGTCTTTGTGACAGCACTTGAAGATACTTTCAAAGTTCTTGAAATGTTTTGGCTTGACTGACCCTAAATTCATAAAGTGCTTGTTTTCTTTATTTAGTTCAGTAGTTATTGCCATAACATGGATTGGAACTTTATCTCTTTATATTAACACATTAAGAGGACAAGAAATTCAAGTAATTAACAAGTTCAGCACAGCTGTTAACTGAAAGCCTTTCTAGGTAACTCTACCTCACGAAGCTAACCAGGAAAATTAAATGCCATCTAAGCAAGAGGTGCTATTTTGAATAATCTAAAATATAAAACATGTTCTGGTTTGTTTAACACTTTTTTTACTAAATAATTACACGTTTTTCTTTAGTTTCTGTAGTTTGGACGACTTAATATTAGTATTAGTATTAGTATTATTAATATTAATATTAGTATTAATCTACAATGCGGAAAGACAACTGTACTGTACATCAGTCACTCGTATGTCACTGTGCATTTAAAGTGAGTATGTTCAGGTTTCTATAGTGTATAGTAATAGTTGTATAGTTTTCTTTAAGCATGCATGTCTGACACAGTATCTATAGACCATAATCCTAGTCTATATTTGGTCATTTTTAGTTTTGACTGTATTTAGAGGAGCTGATTCTAGATCAGGAAAAGCAAGAGGTTAAACCCAGAGGTATAGATAAAATCTCCTCAGCTCCGGCTGACAGGGGGCGCTGGGGTTCCACTAAAGCATTGAAGCCCCAACTGTAAGTGGAGTTTTAGATGATCACAGTATAACACAAGTATTTTATTTTATAAAAGGTGTCAAAAGTATGCACAAACATTACTCTGTAGCTAGAAAAATAGATACTAGGGTTTAAAATACTTTTGTAGAAGTTAAAGTATCAACTTAAGCTTTTTACTCAAGTAAAAATGTAAAAGTGCTGCTTTCAAAACTACTTAACCTAATAACACGCCTTGACCCGTGTACAGGCTACAGGTGTGAGTGATACAAAACCCTTATTCTCTGAAGTAAAATAGCTTATTTACAGTCAAAAAAATTGAGGGCTTTGAGGGAAATCTCCTACAGGACACTTGGAGAAGCTGCCTGTTTTCTTTCTACTCCACTTAATAATTTCAGATCAGTAACAGGAATCAACCCAAATTTTGTATGTTTGACATAAATATGACATAAAAACTAAACAACCAAAACAAAATTGAAGGTTTGAAGGACTGTTGAAATGTTTGTATATGAATTTGTATTCAGTAAAATGTTGATTTTAAAATGAAGTTCAGGAAAGACAATTTTATGATTTTATTCATTATATTTGGAAAGTTGCAGATTTACTTAACTATTTTTCTATACTTTCTATTAAAATTACAATTATGATTTTCAGTAAGGTTCCTTATCTGTTAAAGAAGAATTAATGTAATAGGGAAAAAATGCCATTTAAGACCGAAAGGCTGAGGCTACGTTATAGGGGCCTATAGTGCAATGTTGTTGTGTTTTTTTTTTTTTTTGAATGATAAGAAGCCCTAATGAAAACAAGCTGAAATAAAATAGGAGTAAGGAGGCTATTTTTTATAAATGTAAGAAGTAGAAAGTTTAGATAACTGTGTGAAAATGTAAAAAGTCATCTAAAAAAAAAAATACATCAGTAATGTAATGGTCTCAACCTGTTTTGTGTCCCTCTGGACTGTCTGTGTTTTACCTGCTCTCATGTTTGTTTACCTACCCCTCCTCTGTGTGTTTATCTTGTGTCTCCGCCCACTGTCTTCAGTGTGCTCACCTCTTTGTTTGTAGCTCTGTCCCCTTGTTACCCAATCCCAAGTGTTTCCCATTTCCTGTCCCTGGGTATATATAGTCCCCCTTGTGTCTCCTAGGCCACTTAAACTGCCCAGAACTATGCCCAGGCTGGTCCCACTTACTGATATTAAGACTTTTGCCAGTCCATGTTGTCTGTTGTCCCCATGTTTATTCCATTGTTAGTCCCTGTTACTGTGTGCGTCCCTGTACCTCTGTGTTTGTGTTTGTGTCTATACCAAATATTGTATTAGTCCCTGTTCCAATGTCCAGTCTCCTGTCCAGTCTTTTGTCTAGTCGTTTGTCCTGTCCCTGGTCCCATCCTGTGTTTTCCTGGCCCCACTTTTCTGTCGGCGCGCAGGGTTCAGCGCCCAGAGAGAGGCGCGTTTAGATGGGGGCTTCTGTCTTGTTCTCTGCACGTGCCCTGTGTGTTTATCCTGTGTCTTCGCCTCTGTCTTCAGTGTGCTCACCTGTTTGTTTGTAGCTCCGCCCCTTGTTACCTGCTCCCAGGTGTTTCCTGTTTCCCCTTGATTCAGTAGGTCCTACCGTCAGTTAGGTTATGTGTTCCGTTGAAAGTTTCGCAAATTCTGCATTTGCTTTTTTTAAGTCAATTTAATTTCAGAAAAAATTAAGTTACTTCAACCCGGTTTCAAGAATTACCAAGAGTACAGTAAAGTTTACTAAAAGAAAAGATTGACTGAAGTTTACTTCACTGATTTACTCTATGTAACATTTAAGTCTTGAAACCGAGTTGAAGTTACTTTGAAATGTTTCTGAAACTAAATTTACTTAAAAAAAAACAAGTTGTGAAAGTCAATTTTACTCATCATTTCCGTGTAGTCTACATGTATTCCATTCCATTCCGTTTCCTTGTTTCTTTAGTTCTTTTTTTGTGTATTTTGTGTTTTCAAAAAAATTCTTGCAAATGGATCCGCTCTCCTCATCTCCTTCCTGCTCTCTACCTGACAATTAAAATATAGATAACCAACATTTCTACATTTCTAAAGTAACAAAGTATTTATACCTAGTTACCTGACAGCTCATTCAAATACCTCTAAAATAGCACATCAGTTACACTTTAAATTTGATGAGACTCAAAGCCTAGATGTAAAACCTGAAGCAGAACTCCAGGGCTGTAAACCACACTGCTTCTATTATAGTATTATCCTGATCGTTTTCACCCCGCATTATTCGAAACTGTATAACTGTACACATTTCCTCTCGTATCAAACCTCAGATCAGTGCATTGGTCCTCACATGTCATGATTGATGTGCTGTGCTTTGCCCTGTGGCTAAACTGTATGAGTTCATGTGTCGAGGACTCGAGTCTCCCTGTGTTTCCTGTTGCTGAGTGTATTCTGAGTTGGCAACCCCTCAAACCTCACTGGCTGCACTCTGACTGTGGGGACAGTCTGTATATATTTGTGTGGACCAGAGGACAGTGGTTAAGCTAACATCTTGGTTTAATTATGAAGCTTTTTTGATATCTAGCTAATCTTAAATTGACTCTTGTTTTTACAGGCTACTTGCTACTTACTTTTTCTGGGAAATATAATACTGTGTATAAACATAATGTAGATACTGAGGAAATAAGCAAAACAATGCTTTTAGTAGTTAAGTGTATTCAATCAATTGCCTAGGGCCTGAGCTGGCCTGGGGGTTATGGATCGAATGCAACAATAGATTATATGAATGCCTCTTTAAATTTGTGCACAGTCAATGCTGGAAAAAGTACAACCAGCTTTTTTAAAATATTCTTTGCTATTTATTTCCCCATTTTTTCTTCCCAATTTAGCCAGGCTGATTGTTTTACCCACTTTTTGAACTGCTGATGAGTTGCATCACAGAACTCTCGGAGGAAAGCGCAGCGACTCGATTCTGATACATCAGCTCATAGACGCCCTGTGCTGAGCGACATCACCCTTTGGAGTGATGAGGGGAAAGAGCACCATCTATCCACCCAGAGACAGCAAGTGTTCTGCTCTCTCAGGGCTCCTGCAAGCTGCATGTCCAGGATTTGAACCAGCGATATCCTGATCATAGTGGCATTGCTTAGACCGCTGGACCACTCTGCAATCCCCCTACAACCAGACTTTATGGGTCTCAAGCATTTTGCTGAGTTAATGCGGTTAGCCCAGACGTACTTGATCAACAAAGATGTTTGTTTTCCAAATGTATGTTTATATTTATTATTTAGCGCTCATAACACTCGCCTTAAAAATCTAATTTGGACACATAAGGGCGTTTTCACATCTGTAGTTCATTTCTCTGGTCTTAATCAGTTGATGAGTTTGTTAGCTTTAAGCATTTTCCCTCTCAGTTTGGTTTGTTTTCACACAGGTACAAAAACAAAAGCACCAAAGTGTGTCCCAAAACATGTGAGCACACTGTCTCTTCTGATTGGGCAGAGCTATTGGGCACAGGAGAAAGAAGGTAAATGCAGCAAGAAGATTCTGTGACTTTAAGTCGTGTGGGTGTGAGCAGCGAGCACTGCACACACTGAGTTCAGAGTGACAACAACTTAGCATGGAGCAGCAGCATAGATAACGCTTGTTCATAGTGGTGTGTGTTAATAATCTTTAGAATTAATCAGGTTAAACTGCGCCTGAACAGCAGTTTAGTTCAAATATGAGGAGTATAGTTGATAGTTGGGTTGGATCAAGACTGAATCACATTCTCATCACAAATAACCCACTCTTGCAGTGTTGTGTTCGTTTCACTCCACATCTGAGTGTGATTTTTGTTTTCACACCTAACAAACCACACCAAGGGTACAAACAAACCAGAGTCCATTTTAACTGAACCAAATAGTGCTGGTGTGAAAAGAGAGTTAAGTGTGATAAAATTGTTTTTCACCAAGCCTTTCATTGAACTTTTGACTGCATTATGAATTATGACTTGGTAAGAGATAAAGTATAGATCATTGTTAAAATATTTTTACATTATTTAGTAGACTTACCACATTATTGTCCTTACCCATATAAAAAATGTGTTGGTGTGTGTATGTGTGTGTGTGTTTGCGAGAGTGTTCTGACAGGATGACAGGCTATATTCAGAGGCGGTCTTTGCATAGAGGCATTGCTAGTCAACTGCCTTGGGCCCCTCCCACTGCAGCCCACTGTAGGGGCCCCATGACTAGCTGCAAACTTCCCATAGGCCTACAGCTGGTAATTGGGGCCCTTTGGACAGTAATTCACAGATAGTGAGTTCATAAATGGTGATTCTTGTATGTTTAAAATGGAAACAAAGACAACACAATAAATTACAAAGAAATACAGATTCCGTCCACACCCCCTCTCTTTCGCGTTAAAATGGAATATTCCATCCATGCCTTGTGGCCATGCCATGAACGCACACGCGCTGCTTGTGAAAGACGGAATTAAGGTGAAATTAAGTGTACAAGTGGGATGTGAGCGAAAAAAGAAGGAAGAGGCTAAGCTAAAAACAGATGCTCTTCCAAAACTGATAAGCTTTTTTTAGTGTGTCAGCACTACCGGACCCGAATGTTTTGGTGGAGGAGGACGAGGAGGTGCCATATCGTCATTTATGACCCAACATCGCGATGGATGGTAACCATTGCGATGCCACGCCCACTTTTTTGTTTTTCCAGAAACATGCACTTACCTTCTTTGGGTCTCCTTCACCTAAAACTTTAGCAGGGATTGTATGGAAAAATATCAAATCAGGTATATAACTTAAATGAATTAGAGTCAGGGATGAAAATTAAAATACCCTACTGCTATAAATATGCCTAATTGGCATATTATTATATTATTTATTATTATTCTATTATTATTAAGATATTATTATTTATATCTAGGTTACAGCTTGTCTTCGTTTGTTTCTACATGTCTGTATTAATTTTAAACATTTCATGCTATTCAGGCAAATAGAATAAGCCTGCTCTTGTGCGTCAGGAAACTTGCTCATTGTCAACCAGTGTTGGGCACCTTACTTTGAAAAAGTAATCAGTTATATTTACTAGTTACTAAGGAGTTACCGCACTATAAATGTAACTAGTAAAAGTAATTGACTTACTTTAAATTATGTAAATTCTATTATTATTATTAGAAAAATAACAAACGAAAATAAACCCAAAATGTTGACAAAAATATAATCTAACGAATTTTAAAACATAGAAACGAAAAACTTTAAAATGGTATTGATATAACATAATATAATATAACAGCTGCATCAAACAGTTTAGCGTCAGTCACAAGGAAAGCGCGCGTGGCATTGCATTTTAAAAAAAAGTTTTAATAAATAAGGTCCTCTTAAGTGAAGTAAAATATATGGTAGTAAAAAATATTGAATTCACATATTTATTGATATTTAAACAAGAGAAATCAGGCAAAATGCACCGCGCTGCACTGAGCTGCGCGCTCTCTCTCTCTCTCTCTCTCTTTCTCTTCTGCCTCTCAGCGCGAGGCTAGAAATAATTTGAAAACTCAGTTTAGTTAAATAAATTAAGATGAGTGAGGACCTGTAAAGTTAATCAAATATTGTCAAATATAAAGGATAGGTTGAGGTTTTGGGGAGCTGTTTCAATTATTTGAAACGGAAACTAACTGAAACTGATATTATTCTGCGCACTGTTAGATAGCTTTTGATTGTGTTTTAAATGAGTTTTTATTTTATATTAATTATTTTTTATTCATTTTCAATATTTTTAGTATTTTATTGATCAATATTTTTTTTTTATTGATGGGCCCCCAAGCTAAATTCGCCTTGAGCCCCCAAATTGCTAAGTCCGCCACTGGCTATATTGTTATACTGTGAACCATAATGATAGGTTGCAATGTCTATAATAGCAATTACTCGAGTCTATCATGGCCAGTTTGCGTTCTTTTAAAGGCAATGATTTTATCCTGAAGTTTTAATATAACTTTCCTTTCTGCAGTGTGTCTCATGCTGACCACTTACAGTCTGCTTGTACAGTTGCTAGTGCAAGTATATAGCATCCCACAGTCAGCAGCGTAATGGCAATTAAAACCCAGAGACTGTAATCATGCCCTTCTGTGTCAGTGTGGAAAGAATGAGGAATGAGTACATGAATATGAACTATAACACATATCCACAGACTGTATTTTAGGTAGAGATGGCACTGGGAACACTTTTCTCCAGTATACACACTGTCAGGCATGTCCATTTTTCTTTTTTTAATTTTAAATTAACGTTTGAGTTTTTGTTTTAAACATGCATTTCTGGACAAGCTGAGAAATTCTAAAAGTGAAAGGAAGATTTGGACAACAGCAAATAGAGTAAATAAGTGAACTGAACTTCAGTCAATCCTTTCTTTTAGTAAACTTTACATAATTTATTTTTGATGAATCAGTCCTTTCTTTTAGTAACCTTTACATAATTTCTGCATACAATAAAACCTAATTACAATTACTTAATTTATACAATATTACTCAAATAATTTATGATACATAATATATTATAATTCCTGAAGTTTAAATATTTTTAGTTAAAACACACATAGTACACTATTTCAACACATGGATGGCATGTTATTCATTATTTTTAGTATAGTAAACAAAAACTAACATTAGTATACTAAAAAGGATGTATATTACATGCCATCCATGTGTTGAGACGGTGAGACGTGGACTGTTTACAAAATAAATCTTTGAGATTATATAAATATTTGAATGTGTGTTTTAACAAAAAAATATTTAAATTGAAAGTTATTGTAGTATAGATAAATATAAATAAATTAAGTAAAAATAAATTAAGTAAATAAATTAAGTACATTTTATTAGAAGAAAGGATTGATTCAGCAAACATAAATTAAGTAAAGTTTATTAAAAGAAAGGATTGATTTAGCAAAAAATAAATGAAGTAAAGTTACTAAAATAAAGGATTGACTGAAGTTCAGTTCACTTATTTACTCTATGTAACATGTAAGTCTTGAAACCGAGTTGAAGTTACTTAAATTTATCTGAAATTAAATTTACTTTAAAAAAGCAAATGCAGAAAGTTGGGAAATTTAAAAAAAAATGTTTTACTTATTATTATTTTCAGTGCATTGGTGAGCAGAACCGAAGGCTTTATTAATTAGTTTAATTTTCACATCATAGTTACTATAGCTGTAGTAACGTTCAGAAGTTGCCAGGCACGTCTAACATTTTTGTGTTGCCATGCCAGCAACTGCCAGCCCGTCCAAAGTGTCTCCTGCGCATTGTGGGTTAGTTGGGCCTGTCTCCTCCAATCACATAGCAGGAAATTGCTGATTACAGGGCATTTAGGGATGACATCACCCCAGAAAATGAATAACCTCATTTAGCTTTCATGTCTTTCTCTCCATGGCTGTGGGCAAGTGGCATTCAGTGAAGCAGTGCGTGGCCACCGGGTGCATTTTATATATATATATATATATATATATATATATATATATATATATATATATATATATATACACACACATTCAGAGCTGGAGTGGACTCAGAGGTCAGCGAGAGCTCCAGTTTTTAAGGATGGATCAGATGATTGTGGGTAGGCAGTGAGGGAGGCTAAAGACTGTATTGTCATGCACTGTAAACCATATGATTACTGTCATTAACTCAGTGTGCACCTGCAAACATAAACCATAAACGTACAAGCTCTTCCTCTCTCTCTCTCTCTCTCTCTCTCTCACACACACACACACACACACACACACACACATGCAGTAGCCCCACAGGAATCCCCAGAATCTCTCCACACACCAGAATAGTTAGCCAGGTTTATTTTGTTTCTCAGAAATTCTCACCGAGAGTGGAAATAAGAGGCATGGCAAGACTTTTTTCATTTATTTAGCTTGGTCAGTTCTGAGCCCGCAAACTACCGTGAGTCTTAAAGAGGCCCTAAAGAGACGGTATGTTCACTTTTCCTGTATTTCTTATTTTTAGGTCCACATAAACCCCCCCTTTTCTGCATTAGCAGCCTCCACGCTTTGTGAAATGCCTGCAGGGATTCCCCACAGCCTCAAGGGCCCTCAAGGTCAGGTGTTGAAACAGGGCAAATGGTCTGATCAGTGTTCCAACTTCTCCTCAGCTTGTATAGGTTTAAGTTATAGGTCTCTGTGCAGACCTTTAAGTAAGATAATAGCTTTATTTGCCAAACAAGTTGTGCCGCTTTCACACCTACAGGGGTTGGACAATGAAACTGAAACACCTGGTTTTAGACCACAATAATTTATTGTCCCGACGGACAGTTCTGGTGGAAACAGGAGAGTTGAGGTGCACATTCAATTCTGCCATGATTTGGGCAGCCGTGGTTTAAAGTTTTTTGGATACAATCCGGGTTAGCACCCGAATATCCCTTTCAAACAGCTTTCTCTTGCGTCCACAGTTAATCCTGTTGGATGTGGTTCGTCCTTCTTGGTGGTATGCTGACATTACCCTGGAGACCGTTGCTCTTGATGCATCACAAAGACTTGCTGTCTTGGTCACAGATGCGCCAGCAAGACATGCACCAACAATTTGTCCTCTTTTGAACTCTGATATGTCACCCATAATGTTGTGTGCATTGCAATATTTTGAGCAAAACTGTGCTCTTACCCTGCTAACTGAACCTTCACTCTCTGCTTTTACTGATGCAATGTGTAATTAATGAAGATTGGCCACCAGGCTGCTCCAATTTAGCCATGAAACCTTCCACACTAAAATGACAGGTGTGAAGATGTGCAAAGCTGTCATCTAAGCAAGAGGTGCATATTATGAAGAATGTGAAATATAAAACATATTCTGGTTTGTTTAACACTTTTTTGTTTGTTCACCACATAATGTATTTGTTTTTCTTCATATTTGTTTGGGTGACTTTAGTATTCATCTACAAAGCAGAACACTGAGTTTAAGGTGAGTCTAAACTTTTGACTGGTACCTTATACAACGTAAAAAGCACATACATTGTGGGTTGAACTCGGGTCCAGACATTCAGGTGTGAAAATGCCCTAAAGGTGCTTTCACACCTACTTGTTTGGTCCAGCCTTTTATTATGGTCTAAACCAAAGTAGCATGTGTAAAAGACGCCTTGTACCAATGGACCAACATTTAGTCCCAGCTCAGATAAAGCTATATCATGGTTCGGTTCATTTGCAATGTGAAAATAAATAAACAAAGAAACCTGTTTCTTTTTTTTTTGGAGTGGATTGGATTTTCAGAGCAATTACAGACATGTGATACAGGTTATTATCACTCATTAAATGACAGAAGAAGAAAAATAAGTAAAAATGCGGTGCAGGAGCACATGGGGACAATTATAACTGTCAGTGACGATGTAATTGCTGAACAATGAGCTCATTCATTTGGCCAATCTGAAGTAGTACAGGGAACTGTGTTTAAATACAGAGCTGCTGGTAGGAATAGCATGATATTACCAGTATAGCAGTACTAAATTAAATATGTTCATTCATTTTTCTGGGAAAGCTGCTTTAGATGCACACCCCACAAACCCTACACACATATAAACTAATTCATTTCAAATATTTTAGCCTTCCCATTAAGGTGATGATGACCCCATGTTTGTATGTAATGCAGTGCTCTTTAAATCGCAATCTAAAACCAAACCCTACTGGGTTAGAAGTTTACAATGAAAAAAAAAACCCTGTACCTTGACTTATTTTTAGTATTTGAGCTGTAAGAACTGAGCCGTTTTGATACTTTCACTCAAATACATACTTTATCATACTTTATCATACTTTATCTATTTACAAATAGCCTTCTTATACAGCTCTGGACGAAATATGAGACCACTTAAAAAAAGGTTGAGTTTCTTTCATTTTACCTTATTGAAAACCTCTGGAATATAATCAAGAGAAAGATCGATGATCACAAGCCATCAAACCAAACTGAACTGCTTGAATTTTTGCACCAGGCATCAGTGGCATAAAGTTATTCAAAAGCAGTGTGTAAGACTGGTGGAGGAAAACATGCCAAGATGCATGAAAACTGTGATTAAAAATGAGGGTTATTCCACCAAATATTGATTTCTGAACTCTTAAAACTTTATGAATAGGAACTTGTTTTCTTTGCATTATTTGAGATCTGAAAGCGCTGCATCTTTTTTGTTATTTCAGCCATATCTTATTTTCTGCAAATAAATGCTCTAAATGACAATATTTGTATTTGGAATTTGGTAAAAATGTTTAAAACAACAATGTTCATTTTACTCAAATATATACCTATAAATAGCAAAATCAGAGAAACTGATTCAGAATTTTTTTTTTTCCAGGGCTGTATATGGATCCTTTAAAGGGCTACCTCAGCCCCTGTCAATCTGTTATACTCTGGTATGAACTCTTCACCTCTGATTGAGGAACTGGGGGATTACTGAGGCCCCTGAACTATGATACCTTACTCTTCACTGCCCTCACAACCCAGACCTTCCCATTCCAGCCACAAAGATGTCCCTCCCTCTGGGTTTCCACTGTGCCGGCCACAACCACAAGCCACTTCAATAGGGGACACAAAGAGGCGAATGCAGTTTTGTGAGCAGAACCTGAGCAATTGTGATCAAATCTGTCTTCCTAAGCTCAATAATAAATTGGGGCAATTTGGCTTGGGGTTGGCAAATGGACTCAATAGGGCCCCTTTTATCCAGTGTTCACAGAATTTGGTAGAAACATTGTTTTCAATATGATTGACATATTATTCATTGGGTTTCACATCTTTTTTTTTTTTTTTTTTTTACAAATTCTTTAGAATTTCTTATAGAGACTGTGTAGAATTTCCCCAAATATTGGTGGAAAAGTTATCATGGTCAGAACATAATTTGATGGAATTGTGATTAAATCTGTCTTCTCAAGCTCAATGATAAATTGGGGTCATTTGGCTTGGGGTTAGCAAATGGATTTAATAGTGGTCCTAAATGAGTTTATCACTACCATAGACTGTATCCAGTGTTCACAGAATTTGGTGGAAACATAATTTTCACTATGGCAGACATATTCACCATTGAGTTTTACATTTTTTTTATTCCTTTTAATTCCTCATGGAGACTTTGTCAAATTTCATAGAAATTAGGTGGAATTGTAATTAAATCTATCTTCTCAAGCTCAAGGATAAATTGGGGTCATTTGGTCATTTGTGCCCAGTTGACTCAATGGTGCCCCTTTAAATTCCTACATGAGTTTATCACAAACTTTATCCAGTGTTCACAGAATTTGGTGGAAACATCGTTTTCACTATGACGGACATCTTTTACATCTTTTTTTTATTCTTTTGAATTCCTCAAGGAAACTTTGCTAAATTTCCTAGAAATTAGGTGGAAATAAGCTTTAGGCAGATTTCATAATAAATCATGTAGAAACAACAGACATTTACAATTATGGGTACCACTTTAAAATAAGACTACCTTTATAAGGGGTTTATAAATGGTTTACAATTAGTGTATTAATGGTTACTAAATAGGTTGTAAATGCCTTAAAAATCATTAATAATCAGTTATAACACATATATAGAAAGGGCAACATAGATGGCTGTGGGTTCACTATTTGGCAATCAACAGGTCATTGTTGCCCTTTCTATGTATGTGTTATAACTGATTATTAATTATTAATTAATTTTAAGGCGTTTACAATCTAGTTAGTAAGCATTAATAAACTAATTGTAAACCATTTATAAACCATTTATAAAGGTAGTCTTATTTTAAAGTGGTACCCAGTTATATGAACCATTTGACATTGCTTTCACTATAATAACCAAATTACCCATTGTGTTTCACATCCTTTTTAACAAATTATTTTGAAATTCCTAATAGATTCTTCATCAAATTTTCTAGACGTTTGGTGAAAGTAAACTTTAGGCAGATTTGTTTGATGATAATCATGAAGAAACAATGGATATTACCAACTAGGATGTAATGGTAGGTGGACTATGTGTATTTAAAATGAAACATTAGACAAAATGCAAAAGTTGTCATGGTCAGAACATAATTTTGTGGAATTTTGATTGAATCTGTCTTTGGCTTGAGTTTGGCCAGTGGACTCAATAGCGCGCCCTTAAAGTCTTAAATGAGTTTATTACTACCAGAAACTTTATTCAGTGTTCACAGAATTTGGCGGAAACTTCTTTTTTTCTAAGATGAACAAATTACTCATTGGGTTTAATGTCTTTTTTTCTTTTAAAGTTATTGACACTTCATCGAATTTCCTAGAAATTTAGTGCAAATAAACTTTAGGCAACTTTAGGCAAAATAAATCATGAAGAATTAGTGGATATTTCCAATTAGGATGGCATGGCAGGTAAACTATTTAAGACACAACATTAGACAAAATGTAAAAGAACATAATTCCTTAGAATTTTGTTCAATTTGGTTTAAACATAACTGGCATCATTACCCATAATATTAGTGTTGGCATGAGGGACAATTATTAAAATAATGGCATTTTTTTCTCAGACTAACGTCTGTCACTGTGCTGGTATGAACTCTTCACCTCTGATTGAGGAACTGGGGGATTACTGAGGCCCCTGAACTATGATACCTTACTCTTCACTGCCCTCACAACCCAGACCTTCCCATTCCAGCCACAAAGATGTCCCTCCCTCTGGGTTTCCACTGTGCCGGCCACAACCACAAGCCACTTCTATAGGAGACACAAAGAGGCGAATGCAGTTTCGTGAGCAGGGTCTAAGCAATTGTGATCGAATTTGTCTTCCCAAGCTGCACCAAAAAAAAAAAAAAAGGAAAGGAAATCCAAGGAAGGGAACAAATGCAGCTTTATAGCTACCTACCTAAACCAGTTAATTACATATGGTGGCTGATCTGGATCTTTTTTTCGGCACGGCTGTCTGTGAACAAACTTTGCGGTTTTTCACTAGCTGCCTATTTTATGTTCTCCGCTGGGCTCTCTGGCACACATAGCCACACTATACATTGACAAGTGCCCCAGAGACCCAGAAGGCAGAGAGCGAGTGGACAAGAGGCTTCCAGTGCGTGGGAATAAAGAAGGCGTTCACCACGTTCACCTCTACCCTCGCTGCCATTTATCGCATTGGCAGGAGAGGAGAGGAAGCTGGGGGCTCTCTTGGTGCAGTGAGGTCCGAACGGAAATGGAAAATAGGCCAACAGGAAAGAGAAGCCAATATATAACACAAAATATAAAGACATTACATTTTAAGTCCAGTATATTTAGCGTTTTGTGTGAGTCTTCTCCTTCTTTTGTTTTATATAATATCTATCCTTCAAAAAAATCTACAGTAGCATCCACTAGAAACGCTTATTGTGACTGCATCAAGGTACTTTTGCATGGCTTCTCGTAACACGTATCCACTGTTAAAGTTGAAGTAGTAAATTTTTCAGTGTAAATTATTTTTATTGTATTTTTTTGTATATTAGACGCTAGATGCTACAATTATTGCCAAAGGTTATCGTTCAAGTTTGTAAAACAGCAGGAAAACTCTTTCAAACACCACCCACTGCTAGATTCATGTTAAGATGAATCTATATTTGTTGGAATAACCCTGGTTTTTGATCACAGTTTTATGCACCTTGGCATGTTCTCCTCCACCAGTCTTACACACTGCTTTTGGATAACTTTTTACCACACCTGATGCAAAAATTCAAAACGTTCAGCTTGGTTTGATGGCTTGTGATCATCCATCTTCCTCTTGATTATATTCCAGAGGTTTTCAAATAGGTACAATCATTTTTATAGGTGTTATTTTAGGGTAAAAATGCTCCATAAATGTTGCCTTAACATTCACTGCATTTTAAAATCTATTAGACCTGGTTTTCCCTCTACAGTAGAGAGCACTACACAGTTACAGTTAAGTGGCTTAATAGTGAGAGCCATTATGCGCTTTGATAGGAGCTTATTGACAAAGAAAAGAAAAGATGAACACAAGTCCCACACGTCACAAACTGCCATATAAACACACAAAGACAGTCATAATATTCACATGCAGGCAGAAAAGGCCCTGTGCTATTCAGGTGCATGAATAGGCCTGGTATACTCAAAGCACCAGAAAGTGAATTTGGTTAGTGTGGGACAGAAAAGTCTCAGACACTCATACAATGACACACTGTCCAGCAGAGACAAATACAGTCTGGCTTTAGGGACCAAAATAGACCCAAGACAGTTAAACAAATACATCTTTGCACACACACACACACACACACACACTCATACACTCATCCCCAGATGGGAAAACACACACACACACACAGAGATACACAATTAAGAACACAAACTTACAAACTCAAACAACACTGACACGCACACACACACACTTAAACGCAGATGAAAGAAAGATGCATTGATAAACATAGGATCCACCCTGCACTCACGCATGTGTGTGTGTGTGTGTGTGTGTAGTTTTATACACTCTGTCTGGCCCTGCCATGGATTGCTGGAGTAAATTTTGTGTTTTATTTAAACTCGGATGCAGGAATGTCCCCACAGGTTGAATTTTCTAAGTCAAAAGAGCCTCACGAACATTGAGTTCAGCATCCAAAATGGCTGCACCGCACAAAAACAGTATTAAAATCAGTAGTATTATATCGTTTATTATCACTTATATCTAATTGTGCATCATTAAATCAGTCATCCACACAGTATTTAAGTATATAAACAAGTAGTGCTGGGCAGTGACTGGTTTATTCGTTGGGGTATGCGTTTCTCTCATACCACCATACCACTAGAGGCGCTGCAGAGCACCGTGCAAAACAGAACCATCAAAGAAGAGAGTCAAACGCTGGTCTAGCTCCGTCCTGCAGAGAAATCAGAACACCTCCTGCTGCTGTTTCTACTGTAGGAGTGTTTTTTTATCCCAGTAAAATAGAGCAGTAACTACAGCCCCTTTAAATATATTAATACTGTAGCTCGAAGGATGATTTAAATGTATTTGTTAACTAGAGAAAGAAAGGAATTTGTAGCTGATTTAAATACTGTAATGTCTCTAATGTGTGCAATATAACGTGTGCAATATACTTAAACATTGAGGATTTTAGGTTTGTTTTTAGTGTTTATAGAACTATTTCTTAAAACATTTAGTCTAGTAAAGGGAGCTGTGTTAAATATGTTAGCGTATCTATTTTTAAGGTCTATTGTTTACGTTCTTTAGCTTTTTTTCTGCTAATAAAGTCTGATTTCTTCATATATTGTGTCATTTTATGGGACAAAGTAAACCCAATACCAATCAAAGCCTTAATTTAATGCCTTAGTGTTTTATATTATGTGTACTTACGTGCTTATATTATATGTTCTTGTATGTACTTACTTTATATTAACAGTATAGTAACTCACAAACTAATATTAAAGCCCAGTCATGCAAAAAACAATAATAAAAAAAACGTGATATACCGTAAAACCGTCAGAATCTTGAAAAATACAGTGATATGCATTTTTGGTCATACCGCACAGCACTATATACAAGGGTTTAAAATAGTTCTGTAGAAGTTAAAGTATCAACTCAAGCTTTTTACTGTCAAATGTCAAAGTAATGCTTTGAAAGCTACTTATTACTTTATCTTTATTATTATTAAGCTACTTATATTCAACTCTGAATCGAATAACATGTATTTTACTATTCAAAACATGTACTGGTCAAACTCAGGCAGCTTTACTTAATATTTTACAATAGTTTTAGGCCAAAGATGGTTAGAAAACTTATGTGACATTTAAAAAGCATGTTAAAATGCAAGTCCACTATTTCCTTTGATTTTCTCTTAAGAAAGTCTTTATTTTAAAGAAATAGTTAACTGCATGTTTAAATCATTGATCAAATCACTCCTTTTTCTGGCACTCACTCCTGTTATTTTTTATGTTTTAAGTAACAGGAATAAAAGAAAAAACATAAAAAAAATGATTAATGGTGGCTATGCTAATAGCATGAGGACACTGAGCACATTCTAGTCATTTTCCCAAAATTTATATAAAAAAAATAAACAAATAAGATCTAAGATTGAATTAAGGTAACAGGAATGAGTGTTGAGATTGACCTCCTCAGTCATAGTTACGATAACTACGACTATCTGAATGTTTTACCGTAGCGCAATCAACTCCAGTGTGACATCCTGAGGTAAATGTAATGTAGCTGTCACAGAGAACAAGTAAGAGGGTTCAGTTGGAGGTTTATTTTACCAAAAATAGAAAGTCCACAAAACGCTTCCACAAGACATACAAATACAAACAAGATGTTGCACCACTGAACAAGTGAGAACAGGTGAGCATAATCAAAACTGGGGAGAGAGCGACCTCCTGTGCCTTGGAGGTGCAACACTAGGGTGAACTGTGACAGTAGCATAATACTTCACCGTAATTAACACAATTAAAAATTAAGTTTTGCCTTCTATAAATTTGTCTTTCTCTCACTCATTTGCTCTCACTCTCTCTTGCCGTGGGAGATTTCTGGTGGAGGTGGGTCGGGGTAGTGTGTGTCACTGTGTTAATACCTGCTTGAGCTCGTTTCTCAGCCAGACTAATCCTGATAAGTAAAAGACACCCCTGATCTAGTTAACGTAGCTAGATCTTGTCTTAATGCTGTTACTTTCTCAGATCTGCTATTACTTTCTTTTAGCCTGTAAATCTTACCCTTTTCTCTGTGTACTGACCTGTAAATGGAGTGAAATTACTCTTTTCGCTTTTTATTTATTTACTGCAGGTAATTAATTTTAAAGATAATATATTCCATATTTTTACCCCTTTTAGATTCCGAATATATTCGTTTTTGAGTTTTAATCAACGTTGATTTAATCCAAATTGACTTTGCATACAAAATGCAACCATACAATTCAAGCAATGTGTGTCTCTCTGCTTATTAACCTCCTAAAAACCTGCGTCCTCATATGTTGACATTACATTCATGCTTCTTTGCATCACAACACTTTTTGTCTTATTTATTTGTTTATTTTTTTAATCTTGACCCTTTGGCATCATATGGAGGCACTCTAGAACCATGTATAGGTCACATGACAACATTACACCCGATTGATTGAAAACAAGGTGGTGGGAATCCCAGTCAAAGGTTTCTACAGCCAGTCCTGGCAGAAACATAGGCAGGTAAAAAAATTCTCATTGAAGTTTATGTTCGGTTGTGGACTAATTGGTTCATCTGATCCAATGATGAAATGGCAAGATTCATTTTAAAATGTTAATATAAACTACTGTCCCATATAAGACAATTTTCTTTTTTGTAAAAATGACTTCCTGTACAAAGTTTAGTTTTACATTTAGTTTTTATACTTGTTTGATGGTACTGATCCTAAATATGTGAGAGAAATTAAAAATGCACACTAAGCCAAAGTCCAAATCTCAGGAGATTAAAAAAAACACTACATGTACTGGGGGCTTTGAGTGGTCCAGCGTGCTGCCACTATGATCAGGAGATTGCTGGTTCGAATCCTGCTCATGTTGCTTGCCATCAGCTACCGGAGCCCTGAGGGGTGACTCAATTGGCCTTGTTTTCTCTGAACAAAGACAAAGTTTAGTTTTATATTTTCTAAGGTCCTACTAATCCCAAACGCACACCAAGAAAAAGGCTTTGTTCTCTCTGGGTGGGTGGATGACGCTCTCTCCCCACATCACTCCAAAGGGTGATGCCAATCAGCACAGACGTCTGTGAGCTGATGTATCGGAACCGAGTCGCTGCGATTTCCTCTGAGTGCGCTGTGATGCTACTCAGCAGTTCAAAAAGAAGCGGAGTCTGACTTCACATGTATCGAAGGAGGCATGTGCTAGTCTTCACCCTCCTGGTGTGTTGGGGCATCACTAGTGATCACTAGTGAGTCCTAATGAGTGGGTTGGGTAATTGGCCGTGTAAATTGGGGAGAAAATGTAAAAGAAAAGAAAAATTTGAAAGAAAATTATAGTAGAACACTAAATGTACTAAATGACAGCAAGTGTGTAAACTGGCTACCACAGTCCACTGTTACAACACTGGAGATAAATAGCAATGTATAATCACACTTAATCAATTAAATCAAGTCAATACAGTGTCAGACTTTCAATCACTGTCAGATGTTTCCGTCATTCTGGTTGTTGTTGAGTTGGCCTGTCTGTTTTTCACTTAAGGCTGATGGCAGTTTACGTTAGCATGTTGTAGCACTCTGTGGTTGCCTGCTGTTAAGCTCCATACCTGGCAACCCTGGGTGTGGAAACAGAACTGGGGAATGGACACTGGAATGGATTAGGACTAAAACACAAACAAATTAATGCTCCATAATGGACAATTTAGCTTCTACAAATGTAGAGAACTGCACAAATCTACTTCCCAAACATGCACAACATGTTAACCACAAAGTCATGCAATATAAAAGGCTTTATGTATTATTTGTTAATATTGCACACAATTGTTTATTTAGCTTTCGAGGACAACGTTTAATGCTAATTTTAATGCAGTGAGTAGTGCAGTAGTAGTATATAAGTGATAAGTACTGGATAGGTATTTTTTTGTTGAAAGATTCACCAGGAAAATCCATTAGTCTGTTCATGTATATACAGTATCTGTCTGTATTTAAAATCACTGTCACTGATGGTTTATGTTTTATGGTTGTTGTGGAATGGCTCATCTTTCCCACTGGCTCACCTTAACCTCGGGTCCCCCACAGGTTAAGGAAATGGGTTTTTATAAAAAATACATTATTCCTTCCATAAATAATGAGTCAGCACACACAGAGCTCACTTCAACGATGGTTACGTTTTGCTTGGCAGGAGCATTAACCCTGTTTTTCCTACTGTATACCGTCAGCAGAACATACACTTCAAAATCGTTGGGTTTGGTGCACGTCTATGTCAACGTGTTTAGTTAAGCAGATTAAATACAATGTTTTTACAAATATATAGAATGCCAACATTTTCTAGCTTTTTAATGACATTTAAAGGGACGATCAGTACTAATTGAGAAAGAGGGGGTGAAATGCTAACAGAAGTTTTTGCCTCTTCAAGACAGCAAATGACACACCCTAAAATCCAGTTAACAGCTCACAAATGTTTTATTGTATGCATAATATAGACCTAGTTTATTTTTCACACTATAAGGGGCACCTAAAATCCTTTAATTTTCCCAAAAATCGCCAGTGCGTCTTATAATCTGGTGCACGTTATGTATGAATTTTACTAGTCAGCTTTTAAGGAGCTGTAAAGCCACTCAGTGTTATACAGGAGTTTAGTTCTCCAGCACCGGGGCTGGAGTAGCATTAACATTAGCCGCTAACTGCTATTTTCCCATTCAGAGGTGAGTATTATTGGCCTGTAGCTGCTGCTTACCCCGGCTAGCACTGCTGGAGCTGCATTAACATAACCCGCTAAGGTCTAGCTCTTTTATCTTTCAGAGGGGAGTATATTAGACTGTAGTCTGCCTGTTAATGCTAGTGCTGTAGAAATTCGGGAATCTAAGCTTACTGTAAACAAACAGAAGTGCCTTATTTACCCAAATAAACAGTTTTCAGGAAAGAAATCTGTGTAGATTAACATCCAGTGCTTGTTTAACTTTAAAAGTAAGTTTTTTTTTACTTAGCCTAGCTTTAATTTATTAAGTTAGCTATTCCCCACCAGCACCCAGTGACGAGAGCTACTGAATTAAAAGTTCCTTATAGTGTCTCTTAAAATGTGCCTTATAATCTGGTGTGTCTTATAGTGCAAAAATACAATATATAGTTATTGTTTCCTATAAAAAAAGTTTTTCTGTTCTGCTTGTTTTGCTTTCTTGTTGATAATTTTTTCCTTCCCTAAAATTAAAGGACATTAATGAATTATTTAGAACTTGCCTTATTACACAATAACAGTGGTAATAAAAGTGCAGAAAAAGTTTTTTACCTCAATATTATAAAATATTAAGCTAAACTTTTGCTCATAATCAGTTTTTTAGAATTATAAGTTTATCATACACAGAAAATTTTAAATATAAAAGAAATATCAGAGAAGTAAAAAATTCAAGAGAACTTACTGCACTAGGTTCTTATCCAACTGAAACTTTAAGATTTGAACAAAACCACCACCAGTTGTACCAAGTTAAAATCTTTAGTTCAGAAAGTTTATATTTCTAAAAACTTCTAAAATTCTGCAGAAAACAACTGAGAAATGTGAATTTATGATTATTTATTTATGACTGTTCTACGGTTAGCCATATAAGCTTGCTATAATGCTAATATGACCAGCCTGGCCCAACCAGCATATAATCACACTCAACAACACAAAACACAGCAACTTGCTCTTAAAGCCTTTAACACTGAGGCCAGAAAGTTAACTATTATATAACATATAAAGCTCTGGAGACCACTTGAAAATTATGAGTTTATTTGATTTTATTAAATAAAAAATCTGTGAAATATAATCAAGTGGAAGATGGATGATCACAAGCAATCAAACCAAGCTAAAAACATCAATGTTCATTTTACTCAAACATATACCTATAAATAGCTAAATCAAAGAAACTGACTCAGAAACTGAAGTGATCTTTTACTTTTTATTTTTTTCAGACCTTTATATAAATCCCAAGAGAAGGCAGCACCCTGTGGAGAATGATTACACCCTGATAGAGAGTGAGAGGTGGGGGGACACACCCAATATGCAAGTGGCGTGACCAACATCAGGTGTCAACTTAAGTATAATTTGTTTTAGAATTTGTAAAATTTAAAAACACAGAAACTTGTTAATGTTAGTTGAGGCAATTAGTTTAATGCAATTAAATATTTTTAGTTTAACTGACTTGAAGTCTTGTTTTTGCAGTATAAGCAATGACTAACTTTGCCTTGATGGTAATTTGCCTCTGAAAAGGTGTTTTTTCTCCTCTGAAAAGTGTTCTACCCATTTAAAAAAAGGAGTAGATGGTCTAAACAGAGAGAGAGAGAGAGTAATTGCAATGACGCCCACTTTTCTAAATGAACATGTTCCTAAAACACTTCTCTGGATTTGCCTGTGGAAATCATGGTCTCACTCAATACGAGAGAAGAAGAAAGAGAGAGAGAGAAAGAGAGTCAGGCAGGGGAAGCGAGCGAATGGCACATTCCTCCAGGCCCTGCATTACACCAGTTCCTTAAGTTACCACAGACATCTTGATCAAGCTTATCCACAACCCATCGGTACACACTCAGTACATCAGTACATCTCCACACACTCACGCACAGGCTTTCATTCACACAGCTTGTGTCTACTGTCTGTGTAGACTCTTCTGTCTACAGAACATGTATTTGCTGGGTGTGGCCTATCAAAACTCTTCCTGGAAGGATTTACACTGACGTTTGGAACATTGCTGTGATGTTTTGATTACTTTCAGTTGTGAGTGAAAGTGGTGCCAGTTACTGATGTTGGATGACTTGCAGGTTTTGACTCTCCTAAACACTGACTCTAAAGTTTTCTATTGTCATATTTGTTGTTTGGGCAACTCCTGAAGAACATGCTTTACACATTACATGCTTTTCTGGAATAGCTGAGAGATACTGTCATGGTGTGCACAGAATACAGACACTCGCGGATACAGTAAAATGGGTTATTTATTGAAACACAGGGCAGAGAAACGGGTAGTCGTACAAAAACACTTAGAGCACCGCCAAACAGAAGCAACGTAGGAATAACCATACCATGAGTGGGAAACAGTCCAGAGTTCAAACATGAGGAAACCAGCATCAGAGTTAATCCAATAATCGAAAAACGTGAAACAGTCCAGGTCATACACAGAAAAATCCACAATCAGAGAAAATCCAAAAATCGGCGCCGAGAAAAACAAAGGGTCATACACGAAATATCAGAGCCGCTCCGGGTCCAATAAATGGTGCTTTTGTGTAACTATTTGTCGTTATTTCCGTTTATTTCCTGCAAATATGTGCATCGGAACAAGCGGAAGCTCGGAAAGAGAGCCGGGATCCGCGCGAGGCTAAAGGGTAATCCTAGCCGGCCGGCTATAGCATCGCTCTTTCTAGCAAACGTCTGTTCCCTCGACAATAAACTGGACTACATCCGACTCCAGCGAACTACCCAGCGTGAGTTCAGAGACTGCTGTGTTTTGGTTTTTGTGGAATCGTGGCTGAATGACAACATTCCGGACAGCGCCATTCAGCTAGCCGGGCTAACCGCGTTCAGAGCGGATAGGAGCGCGGCTCTATCCGGGAAGACCCGCGGTGGAGGCGTGTGTGTTTACATCAACACGGAATGGTGTAACAACGCTGTGACTGTCGCCAAACACTGCTCTCCACTGGTGGAGTTCCTGATAGTCAAGTGCAGACCTTTTTATTTAGTACGGGAGTTCTCCGCCGTGCTAATAGCTGCTGTTTACATCCCACCCAGCGCTAGCATTGGTGCTAATGCTAAAGAGGCTCTGTGTGAACTCTATCAGACTATCAGCGATCTGCAGAACAAACACCCAGATGGACTGTTTATTATCGCCGGAGATTTCAACCACGCAAATCTCAAGTCAGTGCTCCCTAAATTCCATCAACATG
Source organism: Astyanax mexicanus (assembly GCF_023375975.1). Lineage (NCBI taxonomy): Eukaryota > Metazoa > Chordata > Actinopteri > Characiformes > Acestrorhamphidae > Astyanax > Astyanax mexicanus. The sequence continues at coordinate 21,027,569 of NC_064410.1, forward strand.
TGGACTTTGCATCGAGAGGAGCGAGCGTGCTGGATCTTGTTTACACAAACATCCACAGCGCGTACCGGGCGGGGCCCCGCCCCCACCTCGCTTGGCCTCAACACCCCCCTCTGTAACTGGATCCTGGACTTTCTGACGGGGAGACCCCAGTCAGTCCGGTTCGGGGGCAGCACCTCCAGCACCATCACACTGAACACTGGGGTCCCCCCAGGGCAGTGTCCTGAGTCCTCTGCTGTTCACCCTGCTGACTCATGACTGTGCTGCAAAACACAGTTCTAACAGCTTTATCAAGTTCGCCGATGATACAACCGTGCTGGGTCTCATCACCAAAGGCGACAAGTCAGCATACAGAGAGGAGGTGCAGCGGCTGACAGACTGGTGTACAGTCAACAACCTTCACCTGAATGTGGACAAGACAAAGGAAATGGTTGTTGACTTCAGGAGAGCACAACACACCCACTCTCCACTCAACATCGATGTGTCCTCTGTGGAGATTGTTAAGAGCACCAAGTTCCTTGGTGTGGACCCTGATCACCAGCTCTATAGCCAAGAAAGCCCAGCAGCGTCTCTACTTCCTCCGGAAGCTGAGAAAGGCCCGTCTCCCTCCACCCATCCTCACACTCTTCTATAGAGGGACCATTGAGAGCATCCTGAGCAGCTGCATCACTGCCTGGTTTGGGACCTGCACCGTCTCTGACCGCAAGACCCTCCAGCGTATTGTGAGGACAGCTGATAGGATCATCGGCGTCTCTCTCCCCTCCATCACGGACATTTACACCACCCGCAGCATCCGCAAAGCAACCAGCATTGTGAATGACCCCACTCATCCCTCACACAAACTATTCTCCCTCCTGCCTTCGGGAAGAAGGTACCACAGCATCTGGTCCAGCACGACCAGATTCTGCAACAGCTTCTACCCCCAAGCCATCAGACTCCTTAACTGCAGAGACTGAACTGATGGTTTTTCTGTACATGCACACACAGTCACTCTTACCCCACTTAAAAAACCCTACTACCTCAATGGACTCTATTGCACACTGCGTAATAGAGGTAATTACTACCTCACTGGTCTCAACATTTATTGCACACTGCATAATTTACACACTGTCTTGATATTTATTATTCTGTGTCTGTATTGTGTTGTATTGTCTGTCTGCACTTTTGTACTGTTGCACTTTTGTTCTGTCTACACTGTGTTTATGTGCACCATGGTCCTTGGAGGAACGTTGTTTCGTTTCACTGTGTACTCTGTAAATAGCTGAAATGACAATAAAAAACACTTTGAATTTTTGACTTTGACTTATCCTAAAGCAGCAAAGTAAGCTCGGACCATCACACTACCACCACCATGTTTGACTATTAAATATGATGATCCTTTTCTGAAATGCTGTGTTAATTGTACTCCAGATGTAACAGGACACACACCTTCCAAAATTTTCAGAGAAATTATCAAGATGTTTTTTGGCAAATGTGAGATGGACCTTTGTGCTCTTTTAGGTCAGTAGTGGTTTTCTCCTTGAAATCTCCTTAAGACATTGGGTTCTTTTGTGGCCTCCTGGATGAGTTGTTCATGCCCTTTTGGAGTAATTTCAGAAGCGTGATCACTGCAGGGAAGGTTCACCAGTGTTTCATGTTTTCTCTATTTCTCATTTGTGAATAATAAAAGCTCTCGCTGTGGCTCTCTGGAATCTTAAAAATTGAAATTAAAAATCTTTTTCAGACTGATAGATATCAATTACTTTTTTTAATTTCTTTTTTTTTAATTTTTTTTTTATTATAAGTGATTGCTTGATTCTACATGTCTGGCAGTAATTGAACTCAGCTTTCCAAAAAATGTGGTTAATCACAGTTAACTCATGGGTTACAATGTAAATATGACATAAAAAAGCAAAAACAAAAGAAATCTGTAAGGGACCATTTTTGGGCTAAAAAACAATGCAGGCATCTTTGGCCCTAAACAGCGATTATCTTTGATCCCTCTTTGGTTTTTCAACATGTATCAGCCAACATATAAACATGTGGTCATATGCTGCTTCCACTTAGTAGCTGCTTACTAATAGCATGTTATACATGTTGCAGTGTGCTCTCACAGCAGCTAGAGATTTACACTTCACACTGCCAATTAACCCCAATGCCTTTCATCTGAAGGCAGAAGCCAATATAACGCGTTTATATTGCATTATTACACAACGCTCTGTTTAGACCTTCTGGTTTAGCACCAATTACTGAGGTGAACGTTTCCTTTATGTTTTGGGCAGCTGATAAGTGCAAACACAAGTTCATTTGGGACGCATTTAACTCAGGAAACCTAAACCAGGATTTTTCCTCCTGTTAATATTTCTCTGGCGCTCAGGGGTTCCTTACTGCCAGTGCTGTAAAGTCTGGGCTCTGACTGTGAGCGTGTCTTTGTGGGCTCTGTACATTAGACTGCAGGGACCGTTTGATTTCACATCTGTCTGAGAAGCACAGCCGCCAGAAGCCATCGCGATCAACAGGCCACAGACTGGCTGGAGGAGATACGAGCTCATGTTCCATCATGGAAGCGACAAAGGAGCAGTGTCTGTCTGATCTCCCTTCCAGTGTCACTCTTCCTCCATCTGCCTGACTCTTCCTTTCATTTTTGGTCTGCAAAAATGTGTTTTTCCTAAAGAATTTCAGGAGAAAAGAAAGCAACTAATTCAAGGCTGCGTTTTATAAAAAAAGACTACTAGAAAAACAGTACATTTGCCATCACACAACAGATAATCTACTTCTGCTGAATCCAGGAACTCCAGTTCCTATAACGCACTTCCTTTTACACTGTAAACCCACAGTTAGTTAGCTCTTTAAGTTGAATCAACTCATAATAACTGCGTTTAGTCTCTTGCCATTAACTGCTTCTATTCTATTGGCATTTGTCACAATCTGTTTGCATGTTTCATCCGTGAAAACATGTTAAGTTTAAGCATTGGCAGCTCTTGTCAGCAGAGCTTCGGACAGTTTTTTCATATTTGAACTTTGTGGGATGTAGACTTCGAATTTGCCCACTGCCATTCCCCTCAGTCCCATTTCCACACTCAGGTTTGCCAGGTAGAGACAACAGCATGCAATCAGAATGCTGCAGCCATGGAAATGGGCAAGCTGGCTATTTTTCGCCGAAATAGATAATCATTGAGCTTCAGTACGGTTGCTAACCATAGCTGGGTAATTTACCAGCACCACTAGCGTAGCAGAGATGGCCATTTTGGACTTGAAAATGTATATATATTCACTCATCGTTGCTTGCAAGTGTGTGTCAATATTGCCACCCACGTGAGCTTCAAATCTGTGGAGGAGTGGATGAGGCAAAAACATTTATACAGTGTTTGGAATTTCACACACATGCTCACATTTTATTACTCGGTGTTCCTTGAACTATACCAAAAAGAAGACTAAATCCAAATTGATTTTGTACATATTGTATATATTCATAGTCAACTGAGTATTGATGATCTAGTTGACTTGTTTTCACCTATTAGTCTGTGTATATATATCCATTTCTTACTCACATTGTGAAGTATTGCCAACATATCTTACTGATTTGTTACTCTCCTCTTTTTTTCTGGTTTACTCCGGTTTACTGTCTTATTGTCTTTGCTCTTCTGTTTCTTATTCAAGTCGGAACCTCTATTCTCTCTATTCTCTCTAGGAACAAATCCTTGAACTTAGTGTTCCATCTAAAGCAGGGGTGTCAAAACTACGGCCCGCGGGCCATTTGCGGCCTGTTTCCTTTTTTGGAGCGGCCCGCAAGGTAAGTTGGCCCCCTGTTAAGCAGGTTTTTATAATGTGAGGTTCAAAGTTTGAACGCTAGGTGTCAGAAACGGGCCAAAGAGTCTAAAAGCAGAGAGAGTGCGCATTTCTAGCGCAGAAAAACGGGGCAAAAGAGTCTAAAAGCGGAGAGGGTGCGCATTTCTAGCACAGAAAAACGGGCCAAAGAGTCTAAAAGCGGAAAGGAGGCGCATTTCTAGCGCAGAAAAACGGACCAAACAGTCTAAAAGCGGAGAGAGTGCGCATTTCTAGCTCAGAAAAATGGGCCAAAGAGTCTAAAAGCGGAAAGGAGGCGCATTTCTAGCTCAGAAAAACGGACCAAAGAGTCTAAAAGCGGAGAGAGTGTGCATTTCTAGCGCAGAAAAATGGGCCAAAGAGTCTAAAAGCGGAGAGGGTGTGCAGTTTTAGCGCAGAAAAACGGGGCAAAGAATCTAAATGTTGCAGTAATTAAGGAGTTTAATATTAAGAGACATCATGAAATTAAACATCAATTTGAAAAATCTTAGTTTACACAACACTGTCAAAGGCAAAGATAGTAAGTCAAGTAAAATGGTGTGTAAATGAAATAATAAGGAAAAAAGTATTATTTAAATTGGTATATTTTATTATTTGTTTTATTACAGAGTCTGTGGCTCGTGACTTCAAATATATTTCTCCTTCTGGCCCCCAACAAAAAAGTTTGGACACCCCTGATCTAAAGCATATTAAAACATTTTTTTTATATTCTCTATACTAGCCATAACGTTATAAAGTTATTTATCATGGCAATGCTATATTTACCTCATCTTCCCATACATATTTTTCTGTATATGTTTATTAAGTAGTGCCAAAATATTTGGAGCAGTTGTTAATGCAACAATTTGTTAACTCGCCTCTGCAGAGGGAATGAGAAAGAGAGCTAATGCCTCAGAGCTGGAGGATAATACAGGATTTTTGTGTCTTGCTGATCACAGCAGTCTACATTATTGAATGCTCCATTCCCCACTGCTTATGGCTCTTTTTAAAATGCTGTAAGATCAGTGAAAGTCTTCCCACCCACTACGGCCTAATCATTTTTCTCATCTGCTACCAGCAGGAGGGACAGAGACAGTGTTATTTTCACTGAGTCATAGTGTAATGGGTTGGGAGCAGTAGCTCTCCAGCCCAGAAGGTTTTTAGAACCCAAGTGCAGAGCAGTGGATCTCAAAGCAAGTAAACCCAAGAAAAAAGGAAAATAATAATAATAATAATAATATATAATCGTTTATATATATATATATATATATATATATATATATATATATATATATATATATATATATATATATTAATAGGATATATAATATTATATGATAAGTCCTTATTAAACCCCGCTCCACGCGGGGATCGAACCCAGGCTGTCACGGTCGCAGCCCAGTGCTCTAACCGCTGCACCAGCGAGCGGATTGGGATGCGGCCGCTTTAATTGCCCTTTAAAGAGCCTCCGCCGAAAGGGGCGGAGAGTGAAAACGGGTGGAAAACAAACCTCGCGCCGAGCGTGAGTGAAAGAGAGGGGGAGAAAACGTAAACTAGGATCGCTGAGGAAGTGCAGCTACCTCTTATAAAACGAGGCGAAGGAGTAACTGAACAAAAGAGCTTCCAAAGAAAACAAAACTGAACTGAGGTACTTGTGGATTATATGCTATTCCACCAGAGAGGGGAGGAACAGCGGGAGAGAGAAGGTGAGCAAAACCGCGTGCCTCGCGGCTGCTTCACATACACACACACACAGGAGAGAGCACACAGCTTAATCTCCAGCAGACTCGAGAGTGAGGAAAGGGACAGTGGAAGATACTTTTGCGGGAGGAGTTTTGCCAGCGGTGCTGAACAAAACTCTCTCCAAAGGGACAGCAGGAAGAGAAAGAGAAAAGAGCCGAGGCTCACTCGAAAAAACGGGCATAGATTCGCTCTCACGAGCTTCAAAGATCCAGCTGCCCTGGAGGACGCCTCGATCGGGCACCAGCCCTTACACATAGTTTTGGTCTTTTGATGAACATTTTTACAAGGGTGTTGTTTTATTTTAACAGTGGTGTATTCTTTCAAAAACATATTGAACATAATTATGTTCTGGCAGAACTAAAGACAATTTGAAATAAAACCAAAGTGACCATGTTTAAAGAAAAAATATAACAGTAACTCCATTTAAAATGTCATTTGAACAACACATCACCCTTATTGATGCTTTAAGATGAGACTATATAACCTTTCACTCCGCGAAAGCATTGTTAGCTAAAAAAATATGAATACATATAAAGCACCTGTTCCCAATCCATCTAAATATGTTTGAGGGTCATTGATGCTTTTGGGGCTTTTTTTCCACACTGTGAATGGTAACATCACTTCTTTCTCAAATGACATTAGTATTTCATAATATCCTAATAATTGAACTCATGCAATGCTAGTAAAGGTCTAATTTTATTTGAAATGTGTATGATGAAATACACTCCACCCTTTTAAGTTCTTACATAAATAATGTACGACCATATTAACCCATGCATTAGGGTTGTGCCTGACATCTGGTGCTGCACATCAAGTATATACAACTTTAAACATTTGAAATACACAGAAATATAAAGCTATATGTTAGCGTTCGTTTTTTATCACCAGGGCAACTTTATTAAAATATTAAATATATTAATTCATTAACTAAAATCTCGTCCAACCTCTAAAACTTTTGATTGTGTTTTAAATGAGTTTTTATTTTATAGTAATTTTTTTATTCATTTTAAATAATTTTTATAATTTTATTATTTTTTTGATCAAATTATTTTTTTCTCCATAAGATATAAATTCTTTATTTTTTACGTATCGATTTTTATGATCTTTTTAAAGTGTCCTATTTTTCCTTTTTAACGTATATATTTTATTTGTCTATAGTAAATGTCCGTTTTTATTTGAAATTTATGAAAACTATTTTAAATCCCTTTAAACTGTAAATGCTCAGCAGCATTTTAAATGAGGGTCCCCCTGCAGAGTAAATAAACGATTGCTTGATTAATAATCAGTGTTGCAAACCCAGTTTTTACATAAACAATAAACAGAATAAAGAATAAAATAACATTGCTGATGTATCTTCACAGCCTGAAGCACAGTCAGTTTATGCACTCCTAAAATAGGAATGAACAGAAGTCAGAGCGCACCTGCCTCTTATAGGGGATGGATACTGACACACTGATTGGTTTATTTCACGTTATGCCCAAAACACACCCTTGAATAATTTAGGTAATTAACCCCCCCCCCCCCCAACAATATCATCGTCCATCGTGATGTTTTACTGTAAACATTATCATATGCCAATTAAGGAGACATCGCCCAACCCTACCATGCATCTTTCCAATTCATTTTCATCATCATTTATTTGCATAATGGGTGTGTTCCTCACAACCAACTCACCATTAATGTGCAGTCTTACCCAACAAGTCTATCTTCCCTTGGGTATTTATTTATATTTTATCTACTGCTTGAACAGTGTGTTATCGGACATAGCAGCATAGTTATTCTTACTAAGGGGTTAATTAAGAAGTTAAGTTAACTTAATTGCCTAAGGAAAGACAATAAGATTACTGCATTTTTTGCATTATAATGCACACTGGTTTAGCAGACACACTATCAATAAATGTCTATTTTCTCGTCTATTTTCATACATAAGGCACACCAGATTATAATGCGCATTATGCGACACTAGTAAGGAACAGGGGGTTTGTAAACTTTTCATTTTAATTAAGCAGGTAACCTGTAAAGCTACGTTAAGTAAACAAAACTATAATTATTTAAAAAAAAAAAACATTTTCTTTTAAAGTGAAATGAGTGCTGGATGTTAATCTACACAGATTTTTCTCCTATTTTTTTTATTATTTGTAAAGCGCTTCCATTTATTTACAGTAACCTCAGATTTCCAGATTTCTACTAAGGCATTAGCTGCTAAACGCTAATGTTAGCCATGGTTAGCGGCTAATGCCGTCAACAGTGCTACACTGAGGAACCCTGAGTGTTCTAATAAGCTGTAAGCTGTCCCGATGTAGCTTGTTTTAACAAGGTAAACAGGAAGATTACAGTCCGATATACTTGCCTCTGAAAAGCGAAAGAGCTAGTGCTTAGCATGGTTAGCGGGTAATGCTAATACTGCTACAGCAGTGCTAGCTGGGGTTATCAGCAGGCTACAGGCCTATATACTCACCTCTGAACGCTGAAGGGGCTAGTGATTAAAGCGGTTAGCAGGTAATGCTAATACTGCTCCAGCAGTGCTAGCCAGGTTTAGCAGCAGGCCACAGGCCGATACACTCTAAACAGCGAAAGAGTTAGTGATTAACGCGGTTAGCGGCCAATGCTAATGCTCCTCCAGCAGTGCTAGCCATGTGTAAAAGAAGTGTTTAATTTCAGTCGACCGGCCACCTCTGGAGAGGTTCACCAGTGTTCCATGTTTTTTTTTTTTTTTTTTTGTGAATAATAGATCTCACTGTGGTCAGATGGAGTACAAAGTCTGGCATGAATTAATCAGGCCGGGTTGTGGTTAGTAGTGAAAATGAACTTAGTTTTCCAAAAGTGTGATTAATCGCTTATTTAATTTTTGGGGAACAAACTTTTTTTTTTTTTACAAAGGGCTAGATTAGATTGGGTAGTTTTTTTTTCTTCCCCTAAATAAATGTAATCATCATCATTATTGCATTAATCATGCAATCATTATTATTTTTTATATATATTTACTCAGGTTATCTTTGCATGGTATTAAAGTGGTGGAAACAGGAGAGTTGAGGTGCACATTGAATTCTGCCGTGATTTGGGCAGCCGTGGTTTTATGTTTTTTGGATACAATCCTGTCTTTTAGACAGCTTCCTCTTACAGCGTCCACATTTAATCCTGTTGGATGTGGTTGGTCCTTCTTGGTGGTATGCTGACATTACCCTGGATACCGTGGCTCTTGATACTTCATAAGACTTGCTGTCTTGGTCACAGATGCGCCAACAAGACGTGCACCAACAATTTGTCCTCTTTTGAACTCTGGTATGTCACCCATAATGTTGTGTGCATTGCAATATTTTAAGCAGAACTGTGGTCTTACCCTGCTAATTGAACCTTCACACTCTGCTCTTACTGGTGCAATAATGTGCAATTAATGAAGATTGGCCACCGGGCTGCTCTAATTTAGCCACGAAACCTCCCACACTAAAATGACAGGTATTCTAGAAACTCCTCAGCTCCCATTGCATTGATTACTTTTTTTGGTATTATTTTAAAATTGAGAATACTTCTTGTATATTCCACCCAATAATCAGTAGGAAACTTATTTGATTTGAATAAAGAAAGGTTAATTAATAAAAAAAAATGAAAACTGTTGTCTCTACACTTGTGTAAGTTAGTTTCTTGCAGAATATCTAATATTTAATAGTTATTTTTGATTTGTAATCTTGTGATCTTGGTCACATCAAAATTACATCACAGCAGCTGAACCACATATGAACTCAGTGTTCAGAATGGACAGTTACAGCAAACCAGCCACATTTCTCCAGTTCCCTCACCATTCCTACCAAAAACAGTCTATATCATAACCCTTCGGGCGCAGGGCTGTGATTTCTGGAGCTTTTCCGAAAGACGGAGGCTTTGGATGGCCATGGCTGTGTTTATAATCGTGGAAAGTTCTCTGGTAATTATGGGGAAGATCAGCGAAATCTTTGGGAAAGCACAAGCCCATCCACGGGAGCTCGGGAGTTTTCTGGCTGGCCTGCAGTGGCAGTAGAATATCAGACGCTTTCCTCCGGTGCAATGATCCGTATTACGGCTGTATAAACTCCACCGGTTTATTGGAAAATGGTTTGAGTTTGTGTTTATTTTCTCCGCTTCACATGGTCTGGCAGGGGTTTAGATCAGCACTTAGGAATTTTTATATTAACTTCGTTGAAGAAGTGTTGAGTGCAGGCGAACTGCCCCATTATCTGGAGCATCTGAAAAAGACACGGCCCTGACTAAATATTTACCCCGAGATTCTCCCGAGAGACACCGCTTAAAGAGTCGCTCCGTGCTTCAACACCTTTTAATCAAATGCCCTTTAACAGCTCTCCCGCCACTCCGCCGCTGTGCGTCCACAGGAAAACAAAGTCTGGTGGCCGCAGGTGTCTTGCCGCATGCATCCGCACTCATTACGTTCACTCCGGTAGCTCTCGCCTCGGCACGGACGGAAGCGTGACCGCAGCAGAGGCTGTTGCCAGGCAACGTCTCTCTCGCTCTGAACGGCTGCATTAGGCGCCGGCTGTGAGCAATGGAACAAATAGTAACGAGGGGTTGAGAAGTGGTCCCGTGGGTCCACAGCTTCATGCAAATGAAGATTTAACGTCATACCTAAATATTTCTCATTTAGGTAACACTTTATTTTAAGGAACACAAATTAGGTGCTTATTAATGTCTTATTATTTGCTTAATAAAGCCTTAATTAGACACATTTGTAAATGATTTATTCACTACTTATTAGGCTTTATTCTGTGTAAGTGTTATTGGTGCCCAATTAGCGGTCTGTAATGTGGATTAATGATTAATAATGTCTGTATTAGTTCTTATAGCGCACAGTAAAGGAAAGTTATGTTAGCACCCTGTTAAGCAGATTATTAAGCATTAAATATTAGCTAATTCTACATGTTATTTAAGCAGTAAAACACGATAGGGAGTGTGTTATCATGAATTACATCACGGCTGTGATGTTATAAATCAAAGAACTTTAAGAATGAATATGAATAAACTTCAGAAATTCAGAATGAATATGCTTTAATATGGACTGTGCCATCCGCCAAAAAGTAGTTCCACAACAACTGTAACAGAACTGAAACTTAACTAACTGTGTATGCTTCAGGCAGACTATCACCACAAAAGTTCATTTGAAAGCAAAATTGGGAATAAGCGAAGATGGTAACGCTAGGAGCGTGAAATAACGCTAAGACTGTCCTTTCCTGCTCAGTGGAGTCGTCTCCAGGTGAACACTGCACATTTTTTGAGCATTTCTGCCTGTTTTGCTGGGTGGTGTTGGTTAGCATGCCGCCTGGTTAGGTTAGCGTAGCTTGCTTTAGCTCAGCATTAACTTAGCTTAGCCTAGCCTGTCTGGTTAAGTGACCGCTCTGGCTTTCAGACGGCATTAGCCAAGCGATTTTCCTTCCCTTTTTTCCATAAAAGTCGAGCCAGTGCTGCGGGCGAGCGTGCTGTGGTTGAGCGCTAGCCTGTGCTAAGCTAACGCTGCTGCTGGTGCCGGTGAAGGTGATGATTCAAAAATGTACTGTGTATATACGCCGTTACTCGGCAACGTGTCGGCGGAGTGATACAAGTTTAGTGTGAGAGGGCTGTGATATTATCACACAAATATCAGCACGGCTAGAACACTTCTCAACCAATTAGATTGTGAGGTCGGAACTAACTGTTGTATAATAGTGTAGAACTGGCAGCAGTTACGTGAGTTTGGCAAGGTTATTGCTGTGCTATATTTTAAAGTGAGGTTCTGTTTATCCCTAATTAGACACTAAAAAGAACAGAATAAATATTTAATCAATCAATCCCCTTCACTACGTATTTAACAAGGGCTTAATAATTCACTAATAGACCAAGATGTGTACAGTATTCTAAAGTGAGGTTCCATTCATCATTAGTTAAAGACTAAAAAGCACAAAATAAATGTTTAATAAGTCAATCTCTCCTTATACTTTACCTAATAAGTAGTGAATAAATCATTTACAAATGTCTAATTAAGGCTCATAAGACATTAATAAGTGCCTAATTTGTGTTCCTTAAAATAGTCACTCAAACTTCAGTTTTAACTTGGTTTCTATTAATGAACAAGTTTGTAAACTTACACTTTTCTCCATTAATTGATTATTTTTTTACCAATTTAATTAAAAGTTCAAGTGCACTAAAAATGCATCACAACAAACCACCCAATCAACATGAAGATATCATGAATTATTACATTCTTAGTGTGCTGAGTAAGTTTGGGATCGGACCAAGATCAGCCCATCTATTCTGGTCTATTCTTACACTTTGCATCTGCAGTTTTTAAATAGCTAAGGCTCTCTATGGTGAATATGTCTACACTGATGGGCGTGGTGGTCTGGAAGAGTGGTGTGTTTAGATTAGATAGATTTCTGGTGTATTGCTATCTTGGCAACAGGAAACACAAGTGCGCCACTGACTAAACACAACCCAGACAACCTCAGTCAGACCTTCATTGCTATCTTGGCGAAACAGTTGCAACATGCATGCTTCAGACACTTACACTTCCCACACAAACCCAACTTTACGTCAACCATAAACAGAATACACAATAAAATAACATTGCTCTTCCCTTAAATGTCCTACTTACTCACCTTTACAGTGTGAACGAGCTGGCCAGATTCTTCTGCTAAGGAGCATTTGAACAGGCAAAGCATACCTGGCTCTTAAAGGGAATGACAAGTGACACACCAACTGGTTTACATCATGTTAAGTCCAAAAAACACAGCCATGATTAATTAAGAGAATTAGTACATGCCTTTTGCGTGTTTCGAGCTACTCAAGAAGTACTCTACCTGTCGTTATGATAGCAAAGACACACTGACACTGCCCTAGACACTGCCTTGAATTAAGCTGCACTGTGTGGATAATGGCTCATCTATAATTTGTTAAAATAGGGCACCATATGTAATTTTGTGTCACCCACATGTGCTGTAACCAGGATTCATATATTTTGGCAGTGGTTTTGAGCCAGTTCACAATTATAACCTTTAATGCTGCAAAAAAAAACTGAAGGAGATCGACCTGGACCTGTTGTAAAAACCCTGGGGGAAAGCTCCCAACAGTGATACCAAAGACTCTAACTAAAAGGTAGGGGTGTGAAGACACCCTTAAGCTATCACCAGCCAGGTTGCCAGGTTTTAATCTATATGTAGACAGGCCTGCTCAAATATACCTAGCCTCTATCCAGTTTAGTATATTTTATATTGAATTGTAATATTTGTTTTATCTACTTATGTAAACTATTTTGTAGTTTTATTAATATGAACTGACTATATTTTAGCTGTAATATATGAACATGTAAGGCATAGCCTGTGCTTTTAGGCATAGTCTGTGCCTTGTGGATAATGGGGTCTGAGTTTCCCCCTCTGAAGTCTCCCACCAGCCGCTCGCGTTCAGTAAAACTGATAGAGGCTGTATGTGTGACTTACTTAAATATTTAAATTTTCTTCTGAAAAGCAACTCGATACCCCATTTTTTAGAATGGATATTTAAGACTAAGCAGGGATGGTCGTTCCAGTACACTGGTACCATTAAACACAATATTGTGTCCCTTCTCCACTCAGAAATGCTTCTGTTTCAGTTTAGAAGCAAAGTAATATGAACTGACACTTTAAGAAAATACAAGAAGATGAAGAATATAAGTTAGATAATGTTAAACATTAACCATAAATATGACAATTGTGAAGAACAGTAGGCACAATAAATATACAACACTCAGTATAAAATTAGAGAAAAAAAAGTTGTAATGAAACTGCTGGGCTCTCAGCCTCTGCAGTGAAACAGGCTCAGGTGATAAATGGCGAAGTGAGAAGCACAAACATGCGAAAGGCACAGAGACCGCAATTGATCAAGGAGGAAGCGTCTGAACAGAAGAAGAAGAAGAAGAAGAAAAACACTAACCTTGACAACTGGAATTTGCCACTGTGGTGATGCAAGACCTGCCAGGATCTCCTCTTGTACTGTGAGCTCAATATATCACACATCCTGTAGTTTATCAAACAGGCCACAGATGACACTACGAGACTGAGGAGCGGTCTAAAATTTCCACTTCACACTTTATTATTAATCTTCCGCTTAGAGAAGATATGATCTGCTGTAACCTGTGGAGACCTGAAGAGTGAAGAGACTGTAACTGGAGCAAGATGATTCTTTTTCTATATCTATATTCTGTAACAGCAGTTTTAGCAGAGGTGTGAAAAGTATTCACATTTATTACTTTCTTGGTAGAAGTATAGATACTAGGGTTTAAAATACTTCTGTAGAAGTTGAAGTATTAAAACAACTAAAAGTATTAATAAGATATTTCCCTTAATAGAGTAATGTAAGGGGAAAAATACCATTAAGGACAAAGCTAAGGCTGCACCACAGGAGCCTATAGTGCACTACCCCCCTCCCCAAAACACATTTTCTAAAACTATAATGTTTTATTAAAATGTTAATGTTGATAAATTTGGGATGCACTAGGCTTCCTCTATCAGTCACATATGTGTTCATCAAAATAATGTATTTTATATTAAATGAATGCAAATATATTAAAGAAGGTTATTTGGGACGAGTTCTCTTGAGTCTCTGCCACGGACCATCTTCATACTACACTACATCCGCTGCTATGTTCTTGCTGGAGTGTGGAGGCAGGGCGTGATGTGTGATGGATCACGTATAAACGGAATGGTATATGTATTTACTTCTCATCCAACCCCAATCAAATTCACTCAATTCTTATACAAAGATTTATCTGGATACACTCTAAAAAACAGAGGTACGATATGAGTAGGGTACACTTTTCATAATTGTACTCTCAAAGGTACAATATTGGTCTTTACAGGATCAGATTTGTTCCCTCTGAAGTACAAAGTAATTTCTAACTGCAATAAGTACAGATTTGTACCATTTAACCAGCCAAAAGGTACATTCAGTATTCTGTATCACTGTACTAATAAACAATATATATTTTAATTGCACATTTTTTATTTGAAAGCCAGACAATTTTGGATCATCAAGTTTTTGAGCCATATTTAGTTGATGATAATGTTTATAATCTTTATAATCTTTACTGGCACAAAACCCAGGGGTACAAAAAATGACTTTCACTGAAAGGTACTTTTTTGTACCTCAATATAAGTTACAGCTCCAGTGACTCTTTTAAGTACAAATCTGTACTTACTTTTCTTAGTGTGTAGGTTTGTTTTTAGCAATAAGAAGCCGGAATAAAATCAAACTGAAATGAAATAGGAGTAAAGAGGCTATTTTTTTAAAGTGTGTGAAAATGTAAGGAGTAGATATAAAAAAATCGACTGAGTATAGAGAACTAATTGGAAATGCTGAATCAGCAGTACAATTAGAAAAAAGGCGATGGCATCTTGTGATGGGGGATATACAGCTGAGTAGCAGCTGAATGGGTGGGACAATTGTCCAGATAAATTGGGAGAAAATGGGGAAGAAATTAGAAATAAATTTAAAAAAATGCTTTATGCAGTAATAGAAATGGATCTTTGAATTTATAGTGTATATAAGTGCCTTCACTGATCCCTTCTTCTACTATTTCTCCTCTGCCTGCAGATTTGAGACAGAAGGCCGAAGGAAGTGCGTGTCTGGCATCTGAGGTGTCGTCTTGACAGGAGCTGTGAAATTCACTTTGAACACATTACAACAATAAATCACACACACACAGTCAACTAAAGAACAGCATGGGAATGGGAATAGGGGAGTAAAAGCACAGAGTCCCATCCTAAATCATGTGTGTCCATTAACCTCCTCGCTGTGATAACTGTTATTTGGTGTTAATGCACAGTACAACATTTAACAAACATTACCGTTCATATTCTTTAATGTTTTTTTCTGTTGATATTATGTTACTTGTACACTAGGGGTGTGTCATATTGTATCGTATGCAAGAATATTGCCATTTTTTTTTATATCGTGAACAATATTATACCCTGAAATATCGTGCCATATCACCCACCCCTAATCATCACATCAGGGTACTACTTTTTTTTTGCTGTTTTTAGCAAAAGAAAAAAATCACACTGTTCTCATTTTCCATTATATATCTAATAGAGACTATAGAGATTATATCTGTCCAGTGTCATTCATTTTACATTAATCCTGGATATATAGAGATATGTAGTATTATGACATTCTGGATCATTGACTTCTGTTACAAATCTGATAAAATTCATATCAAATAAATATCATATCGTATCCAATAGTAAAATTAATGTTCATTTTCTTGCAGTAGTGTATTCCTGAAGTATTCTTTTATTCAGTGTTTTGTCATATCGCCAAAAGTATCGTTATCGCACAACTACTGTCAAGCATCGTGATATAATTTTAGGGCCATATCGCCCACCCCCGGTGGATTACTTATAAAAGGAGAGTTTACTCAGACTATTGGGGAGAGTGTACATAATATATAAACACATCAGTCAGATTCTGGAATCAGAATGAATGAATTCAGATTGCAGAAAAGCTTTGCATGGAAACAGAGCCACTGACACGAGCTAAATCAAGATCTGCAGTGTTATGGCTGCCAAGAATACACTGAAAAAAATGATGAGTAAAATTTACTTAAAAAAAGGTTCGCAACTTTCTGCATTTGCTTTTTTTAAGTAAATTTAATTTCAGATAAATTTAAGTAACATCAACTCCGTTTCAAGACTAAAATATTACATAGAGTAAATAAATGAACTGAACTTCAGTTAATCCTTTATTTTAGTACATTTTACTTAATTTATTTTAGCTGAATCAGTCCTTTCTTTTAGTAAACTTTACTTAATTTCTGCATGCAATATTACCTAATTACAATTACTTCATATATACAATATTATTATATATAATTTTTGTTAATACACACATTTAAATATTTACATCATCTCAAAGATTTGTTTTGTAAAGTCTCACTGTCTCAACACATGGACAGCATGTAATACATTCTTTATTGAATACCAAAAAGAATGTATTAAGTGCCATCCATGTGTTGAGAGAGTGTAATATGTGTGTTTTAAATAAAAATATTTAAATTTCAGGAATTGTAATATATTATGTATGATAAATTATTTGAGTAATATTGTATAAATATAAAAAAAAGCAAATGCAGAAAGTTGTGAAAACTTTTTAAAAGTAAATTTTACTCATAATTTTATTTAGAGCGGTGAAAATCAATCTGGACATGATGTAGATATGACAAAATGTGACTTAGTAGTCTAAACAGTTTGAGATGTGACAAAACACATGAGGTTTTATGACAATATGGGACAAACTGTGTGTCTTGAAGGCAAGGGGATAGAAAGAGAGAGAGAGAGAGAGAGAGAGAGAGAGAGAGAGAGAGAGGGGACAAATTGGAGAAGCCTCCATTTACTCCTTGCTTTTTTTGTGTATTTGTGAGTGATCAGAACCTGAGGAGGTCCCTGGAAAGGGAAAGTGTCTCAAGGGTAAAAGAGAAAGGATGATTTCCAGAGACGGCCGGCTAATAAGCAGACAAGATCCATCACACTCGAACTCATCCACACAGCCCATCCCACTGACACTAAGTGAAGAGCAGCTCTCTGTGAGGGAAAGCAGGGAACGCGTCTTCCGCAGTGAAAAACAGAGGAAAACAGTGGAAAAATGCATCCCTCCGCTCAGGAAGCCTTCCAGACAGACAATCCTAATCAAAAGGCTTAAGGAAATACTCATCTGCGTCCAACAGCAAAACACAAAGCCGGTGTTTACAAACTGTAGCGATATACAGCTGCAGATAATCCATCTGCTACAAACTGGGAGCACTTAAGTGAAGTTATAGTGCATTTTTCTAGAAAGTTATTTAGTAGATCAATAGTGGAACTATGTATCAGCAAAAATGTAAATCTTTGCTATTTTTTTTTTATTATCCCCCAAAGTGTTTTAAAATTGTTGCCAAATTCGTTTTTCATTAACAGCATTTATTATGGCATAATGTATGACAATAGTAATAAAAATCAGCAAATATATTTCATGTCAGTGAATAAGCCAGTCTAAGCAAAGTGTGATTTTTTATTTTTTCCCCTCACATTTTCTATCCGCGCACCACCGTGATTTATTATCCCGCTGAAAAACCCCCGCTCTCCCGACAGAACGGCTGTAAGCTCTTTGCAGGGCTGTTGAGCGAGAGCCTGAAGGCCCCTGTGCTGTATTTACACACAGCTCAGCGCAGAGAGGAAGAAAAGGCCTCGTAAAATCCCCAACAAATACAGCAATGAAACGCAGATCAGGATTTCAATTACTCATTATCACATCAAAGAGAGGCCGAGGGGGCTCGTGTTCACAGAAGACGCGAGCAAAGACATCACAGTAAACGAACAAGTGGGCGGTCAGCACAAACACGGGTGCTTATCGGCTTGTGATGGACGTTGTTTGGTTTGTGAGGAAGCATCGTGAGAATATTAATTACATGAGCCACAATACTGGATACACAGAACATGATTTAATTTAAATACACACAGTCAAAAATATGAGGAAAAAAAGTTTTTGTTTCTTTGTTTAAAATGGAAGTTTGTCTCTGATGAGCTAAACATCTTCAAATTCTGCTAAGTACATCATTAAACAGAAATTATAATATATTGTATGTATCATAGATTATTTGAGTAATATTGTATAAATTAAATAATTGTAATTAGGTGTATTGTATGCAGGAATTAAGTAAAGGTTAGTGAAATAAAGAATTGATTCAGCAAAAATAAATGAAGTGAAGTTTACAAAAAAAGAAAGGGTTGACTGAAGTTCAGTTCACTTATTTACTCTCTGTAACATTTAAGTCTTGAAACCGAGTTGATGTTACTTAAATTTATCTGAAATTAAACGTATTAAAATTGAAATTAAAAAGTAAATGCAGAAAATTGTGAAACTTTTTTTAAGTAAATTTTACTCATCATTTTTTTCAGTTTACTGAAAATCGTGAGAATATTAATTACATGAGCCACAATACTGGATACACAGAACATGATTTAATTCAGACATACACAGTGAAAAATATGAGGGAAAAGTTTTTGTTTGTTTGTTTAAAATGGAAGTTCATCTCTGATGAGCTAAACATCTTAAAATTCTGCAAAGTAAATCATTACACAGAAATTAAGTCTTCCCTCATGACACAAATGCACGCTCACCATCAAACCACACTCTTTACACTGTTAAAGTCTGACGCTTTTTTATTTAGCAAGCTAGTGCTGCAAACTGAAGCCACTGTCCTCTATTTAACCCTTTTGTTATGTTCCGGGTCAGTTTGACGAAGTTTGAAGATCTGGGAAAAAAGGTTATAAGTATTTTTTCATTATCAAACGTCTTCTGCTTGTCTTCATTAGTGTAATCAACATATAATATGAAAATGCTTCATCTCACATATTTGCAATCACCCCCTGCAAAAAAAGTAAAACTAAAACAGAGTCGCAATGTTTTAATGTCATGTAAAACTATTGCGTGGCGGTGGATGGGGTTGCCGCCGTTCCCCCACGAACCGGCGAACTTTCGAATCGGACAGTTCTTTGAGCCTGACACTCTGGCTGAAACTCCATCCTCTTTAACTAGGTCTGCCTAACAACAGAGCGAACTATATTCTGATTGGCTCAATGAGAGCACATTATAATATGCAGCCGATGGATTGGCAAGCGTGAGAAATACCATGTGTGGCATGTGAGCGTGTGAACTCGCTGAGGTGCGCAAAGTAGTGAAACATTAAAAAAGTTTGAACGTGTATTTCGTTTATGAAAAAAAGGTGAATTATCCTAATTGAATAATTACCTGTTAAAGATAAGGAACACCATTGCAGTAAATATTGATAGAATAAATAGCAATAGCAAATAGCAATTCCCACTGCTTGTAAAAAATGTTTTGGTGTCAGACATTTTATCTTTTGGATAATTAAACATGCAGCAGTTCACAATGAACCTGGAACACCAATGCTGTTCCTGACAAATGAACATAATAGGAGGGTTAAACTAGAGTAAGAGAGGCTAACTCTGCTGTCATTGGTTTCTTCTGTGTGTTAAAATATATTAAAGCCAGTGTGCTAAACTAGTACTGTCTGTATGTGTATGAGATAATTAGTGTTACAGAAGAATAGAAGACGAGTTTTCACACCTGTAGTTGTGTGCATTGACAGCCCTAGCTTTCTGTAAACATTCGTCAAAAATCCAAATTTAACCGGTTAAATAAATTCATTAATAATTTAATAAATAATTTAATAAATTAAGTAAATTCAACTTATCCAGGCTTACAGTGTATAAGACTGGCAATAGGCATTGTTTGTGACTTATTGATGGTCATTTTTTGTTGACTTGCTTAATAATGTTGCCTTTACAAGAGTTATATTTAGTTATATTTCAAGTAAATACTTTTGAATTGAAGTAAAACACAAATAATGTTACTGTTGGTCTGGGTTTTTTTTTTTAAGTAAAATAGAATTAAAAAGAAAATTAAGAATAAATCTATTTTAATTTATTTACTTGGAACTGATAATACTAAGTAGAATTGTAGAGCAAGTGAATTATTTTTACAAAAATAAAAAAATGTTAAATCAACGTCCCTTCTAGTTGCAATAACTTGATAATAAATAACTATGCTGACATAAGTTTTCCTCATTTGTTTTTTTAAAGTAAATTTACCTTATCTGGGCTTACAGTGTACAATCTGCAATTATATAACGTAAGTAGTTTTTATTGTATATAAGCAGTGTAGCTTAAACACGGACATTGAGTGCAGAAACCAGGAGGTTGTGGACTGTATATTAAAAGCATCAGGTGGACGAATCAATCATTAGGATGCAACTTCTGACTGAGCAAAATAACTGAGGCAGTTCAATAGTTTGATTCATTACTTTTCAAATAAATATAGCCTGTGCTGCATTTATCTCTGGGTTGCAAATAGTGCCAAATAAAGTCTGCAAATAGGGCCAGGAATGGTTTGTAAACATTACTAAATAAATGCTTATAAGATTTTTTTTTTTTGCTATTAAGAGTCTTGACGAGGATTTGATTGCTCAAGTTTATTTTATGGAGATGCATATCGAAACAAATCAGAATGCAAATATAGGCATGTTAACTTAAACAGTGAGTGAGACATGTATCTGTCCAAAATAATCTGCCAGCAATAAATATAATTTGGATATGGATATGATTTTTGTGACACATGTAATGTATGTGCCATGGGAAAGAAAGGTAGTCTAAAATCTATTCTTACAGCCTCACATGTGTGCAGCATGTGATTTTACATTGTTGCATAGCTCTGGATGTTTCTTGATGTTTCAATTAATATCTTTGCAATAATACAGTTGAGAGCTTCTTCTGTCTCTCACTGTGTCTAACTGGCTAATTTTTGACTTTCTTCTGCCTATCATGGAGATTCAGGACTTACTGTTCAACTAAAACTTGTTTTTTGGTGAGGCAAAAGATCAGGAGCTGTGGTCTTAACCCTTTCTGATTGTCTCGTAACTCTGGACATGAGTCACATATGCTGTCCTAATGGCAGACTCTACAGATTCTGGAAATGTTTGAACTATATTTCCGTGCTGTATTATCAAAAAGAAAACATAAAATTTGATGCACCAGCACGTTCATTGTCCCCAGAGTGTTAAAGGGCACCGATTGCTGAAACAAGACTTTAATTGCACGCACAGCTTGCGTGCAATTAAATCTTCACACGTGAGCCTAACATCACCATGCAAAGTGTGATTCATTCATTGTATGGAATCATATACTTTATGTAGCTCTATTTAGGACCTTTGGGATCAGTTGGAGCGCCAAAACAAATAATCAACCAAAAGTTCTTAACCTCCCTAATCTTTTTCTGTCTGAATGCAATTAAATTTTCATCACAAAAAAAACATGGAAAAACATATAGAGTAAAGTATTCCCAGAATATCAGACGCTGTTTAAGACTAGAAGCTGTTTTGAAAATTTTGACATAAATAAAAGGCTTCAGACTGCACAGAAATCAGGTTTTACCAGATGAATCACTTTTTTATTTTCACTGTCGGTTTCCTCCTACAGTTAAAAATGTGGAGATCAGGTGAATTGGATAGACTAAATTGCCCGCAAAAAAGTGGATACTCTAAATTGTCCTGGTGCATGCATGTATGTTTATGTGGACTGTTGCTTCCGGTTGAGAGTATGCTGTGTGCGATTGGCTGCCGATTCTTTTCGGTGTGTGTTTGTTGATTGAGTGCTGAGTATAAATGATTGTGTGTAGTAGGTAATTGTAAGTGTCCTTGGGTGGCTAGAAAGGCAAAAAACGAGTCTTGATATTAACTTGATATTGTTCTGAAAATAGATTCTGAAAATTAATCATTGAAATACTTTTTAACGTTTTTCTTATTTAAATTCTTAGGGCCCGATCATACATCCTGGTCAAGGCAGGTCGTGATGTTTTTTGCTACACTACACCCAGTCAGCAGTCTTCTTTATTCTTCATGCCTTGTGTACGCCCTGTTAAAATAGTGTTTAAAATATAAAATAAGAATATATCTACACTGATGGGCGTGGTGGCCTGGAAGTGAGGTGTGTTCAGGGACATTTCTGGTGTGTTGCTATATATTTTGCTAGTATTGACCCACACCCTTGACTGGGCAGAGAAGAAGAAGAGAGGGGGAGCGAACTCAGAGTATTTGGGGTGGAGTTTGGGGCAGCTTCACTATACAGCGTGAAGCAGAAGCCCCCCCTCACACGAAGAGAGATATGAGGAAAAAGAATAAAATTAAAGAAGGAGGAAGATGGGGAGGAGATGGGTAAGAGGTTGTTCAACAAGCAGGTAAAGAGGAAGTGAAGGTTTAAATAGGGAAGAAAGTGGGAGGAGTGAGGGCGTGGATCAACTCCCAAAACGAAGCTATAGTACATAGCTCCACTTTGGTGGTGGAAAACACAGGTGGTGGTGCGCCACTGACTGAAACTAACCTAGACAACAGTCAATCGTCTTTTCAAATGCAACAATAAGGACTACACATTGCTTTTGGGTACCTTTATGCCACTTCTGGTGCAAAATATATTATATTGTAAGTTAATATACAAAATATGAAGTAAAGGAAGTAGAAAAGTAAAAGAAATAAGGAAGTATAAAAAAATAAAACTTCACAGCGTGAACACGCAAGTCAGTATTCTCTGCTGAGACACACAAAGTGGTGCACTGTTAAGATACGAACGCGCCAAAGACAGATCGCAACTATTTCTAAAAGGGAATGCCCATTGACACACTGATTAAATTATTTCATGTTACACCCTAAACACACCCATGATTAATTTAGAGAATTAATACATGCCTTTTGTACGTTTCGAGCCGCAATTCCACATGGACACACCGACACAGTTGACAGGTGCAGTATAGAACGTTTCTGGCCATTAAACTCTACCCTCATTTTAAAGCGAAGATTAACATTCTTCTATATTTGCAACAATGTGTTCCTTCAGAAACAAGAGTTTATACACTGCCTGGCCAAAAAAAGAACCTGGATTTAATTAAGCAAATTAAGCAAATAATCTGAGGTTGCTGCTGCAGTTGGTCAGGTCTAGATTCAGTAACAGTATGTGCTGAAAGAATGAGGTCAGCTGACTACCTGAATATACTGAATATAGAGCAGGTTATTCCATCAATGGATTTTGTTCTTCCCTGATGGAACGAGTATATTCCAAGATAACAATGTCAGGATTCATGGTGCTGGAATTGTAAAAGAGTTCAGGTTCAGGGAGCATCAGATCATCATTTTCACACATGGATTGTTCAGCAGAGAGTCCAGATCTTAACCTCATTGAGAATCTTTGGGATGTGCTGGATGGAGAAGACATTGTGCAGTGTTCAGACGCTATCATCATCAATGCTGCTGCAAGATCTTGGTGGAAAAGATAAAAATAATGCAACACTGGATTGAAATAAAACTTGTAACTTGGTAATGCGTCAAAGCAATCAAAACTAAAGGCTTCAATTGATATTGACACACCCTTAATCTCACATATACCCTTAAGCAGAGCAGCTGGAAGCCAATGTCTACAAACTTTTGGACACACAGTGTATGAGGTAAGTCAGCAAGTCCCTGGTGAGAGCAGACACCAACCCAAACTCCAATTTTGCTGGCCCCTTGCACCTCTCCCAACCCCGAGGCCCCGTCTTCCCTAAACACATGAAGTCTTTGATTAGATAAAAGAGGGTTCATACTGCAGCAGGATCCATGTCAGCTCATGCCTCATTTTCCAGCCCTCAGCTCTTACCTCCTAAAATTTCCCTCGGAGGCCCCCAACCCACGAGCTGACCTCTTCAGGAAGTGGAGTCTGAGGCCAGGGGGTGTTGTTTTAATGAGTTTGAGACTTGCAGGCAGAGAGGTGTTTCATATAAAAGAGTCTCACAGGGCTTCTATAATTCCTGCACCCTGGAGGGAGAGTGCAGCTCGAGGGGGCTGTAAGCTCCGTTAGGGGTGCAGAGGGAAGTTGTACACGTGGGCTAATCTATCCGTGGAGCTTCATCTAGGGCTTAACATGAACCACGGTCACACCTTGGTGTTGCGCAGGATGAAAAAGGAAAATTTTTCATGTAATTTAAGGAGGGTTTATAGGGAAACTACATCTCTAGAGGATATAAATCCTTAAATTTTACATTTTAACCTTCAAAATCAATATTTGGTGGAATAACCCTGTTTTTTTATCACAGTTTTCATGCATCTTGGCATGTTTTCCTCCAACAGTTTTACACACTGCTTTTGGATAACTTTATGCTTTTACTCCTGGTGCAAAAATTTAAGCAGTTCAGCTTGGTTTGATGGCTTGTGATCATTCATCTTTCTCTTGATTATATTCCAGAGTTGTTTTTTTTTTGGTAAAATTGACAAGTCTAATTATTGGTTGTTTTGAGATGTTTAATATTAATGTACAATGTAGAAAATAAATGAAATGAACAAAATATTGATTTGAAGTGTGTCCAAATGTTTGTTTTACAGACTATTAAAGACTTTAAAAGGAGGTATATAAGCATTGTGGGCCTTGATTTACATAAATTATCCTCATTCTGCACAAACAAAGCATTTAGCTCATACAAACACTCATCTAGTGCATGTTGGGAGACCTTTTCGCTTTGATAATTGAGGATCCAGGTCCTTTGCATACTACACGCAGTGTAGAGCTCTCATATTATCTTTGTTTTCTAACTGGCTTGAGGAAACTGGAGGATTACTTTGAGGTTGAGTGGACAGGAAGCTTTCCTTTGAAGCAGAGAAAATGAACGCTGAAACGCAAGCCACTGGAAAAACCAATCATCCTACACATCCTACACTCTCCTCCGCAGACCCCAATCTTTCCACCACTACCACCACCACTTCTTTCAGCATGCTGTGATGCAACAGAGGAGGCCAGTCCCCTCTCTGACGTGCACTGTTGTTTCACGTGGAGTTGCGGGAAAAGAGGGGGGAAAAAAAATCTCCTGAAGAACGGGAGGAGGAAAAGTACCAGGCTCATAAAGCAGCTATTGTTTAGCCAATTTAATCACAGTTTAATGCACATCCACGCTGATTTTCTCCAACCACTCTCCTGCATTTCTCATCAAAACCTCTCAGCTGTTGTGTTATTCGCTCACAGCTCATCCCACCCATATTAGAAGCTCCAGTTAATTGTAGGAGGGAGAGGGAGAAAAAAAAAAAACAATAACAAGGCTGTGCACTAAAATTGTGAACTGACATGGAACAAAGAGTACAGACAAGGGAGGGGAAACAAACCCATGTAGAAACATTACTGTCTCTTTTGAGCCAAACTCAAACACAGACATAAGGGAACTCCTTTTATTTTAAACATTTTATTTAAAAGCTTTTCTTTTTTATATAAAAAAAGAGATTTCAAAGCGATACCAAACAGAATAGCTCCTCTATATCTGTATATTCTTAATTGTATTTTACCTTCTTTTTTCAGAGACTCAACAAAATTTCTTAAAATGTAAAAATTTATAAAATTGGACCTGCTGGTGTACTTTGGACCATTGTCCTTTGATTCATGGTTCTATCAAATATAGCAAATTGTCCTACAAACTGACCATCACACCATAGCACCATTTCCGCCCAGTCTCTTTCTTATTATTTAATTATTTAAACTGACCTTAACTGAGACAAGTAAGACCTGCAGTTCTTTAGATGTTGTTTTGGCTTCTTTTGGGACCTCCTGGATGAGTTGACCATGCCCTTTTGGAGTAGTATATAGCAAATTGTCCTACAAAAGGCCCTACAAGCAGACCATCACACCATAGCACCATTTTTGACCAGTCTCTTTCTTATTATTGAATTATTTAAACTGACCTTAACTGAGATAAGTAAGACCTGCAGTTCTTTAGATGTTGTTTTGGCTTCTTTTGGGACCTCCTGGATGAGATGTCCATGTCCTTTTGGAGTAGTTTCTGAGATGTCAGGTAGAAAGGTTGCCATGTAAAAAAATCGCTCTCATTGTGGTCCGCTGGAGTCTCAAATCTTTAGAAATTACTTTATCTTTTTCAAACTGATAAATGTCAATGATTTGTTTACTCATCTGTTCTTGAATTTATTCAAATTAATGCATACTGTGTTTCTTTTTTAAGGTATTTTTTAGGTATTTGCTTCATGTTGCCAGACAGGTTAAATTCAAGTGATTTCTTGATTCTACATGTCTAACCATAATCTGGCCTAGGTGTGATGAGTAGTAAAATTAAACTCGTCTTTTCAAAAAACGGTTATTCACAGTTAATTAATGGTAGGGGGGCAATTACTTTTTCACTTAGAGGCAGGTTGGTTTGGAACGTTTTATTCCTTTAATAAATGAAACCATCATTTAAAAACAGATTTTTATATTTAACCAGGTTATTTTTGTCTGATATTAAAGTTTATTTGATAATCTGAAAAAAAAAAGAAAAAAAAAAAGAAATCTGTAAGGGGGCAAATACTTTTTCACAGCATCTAAAATGTTGTGATTGTTTTAAAGTTCTGTTTTGCAGTGCAGTGTAACAGCTCTACTATAGAAGTACAGTGTCCTGTAGCACCTTTAAGAAAGCAGGAGGGTTAACAAGAAGTATACAGGATTTGTTTTATCTCTGATTATGGCTGAGACCCATAATCAGCAGGTCCTGTAGGTGTCCTCTAGTCTGGGGAGCTGTGTGCCGATGATCTACCCAGAAGTCTTTATGAGACCCAGGAGAGCTCTCCTGTTCTCTACAGTACAGCCTGAGTACCACACTGAGATGCGGTATGTGAGGACAGACTCAATGGCTGACCTATAGAAGCTCACTAGTAGCTGCTGTGTTAGTCGTGCTCTCTTCAGGCACCTCAGGAAGTGACCTTTCTTGGTTATTTCAGTGGTGTTGACATTTGAGGTCAAGCCGTGGCTGATGTTGACCCAGAGGTACTTGATGTTCTGTGTGGCTCTGCTTTCTCACCGCTGATAGTAATGAGGTGATTCCTGAACTTTAGAAATAAATTCTTTGTTTTTGCTGCATTGAGGACCAGGTTGTTCTTTTTGTTCCAATTGTTCTGAATTAGTGCATGCAGATAGGGAAAGGTAGCCTGGGGGAATGACTACACATTGATGGTGAATGAGGTGGGAAAGATACCAAGCGATGGTCTTACGAGGCAATGGGAAAGGTGTTTTGCTCATCAAGGTTGCACTGCCCAAACATATGTACTGCAGTAATGGATGGGAATAACGGCATTGAAATAATGGAGAAATAAACGGCGTTACTTTTTTTCAGTAACATGTAATCTAACTGATTACTCTGACTGTAACTATAACACCGTTACCATTTCCGACACCCCGTTACTGCACGTTACTATAGCTGCTTAATTAAGTTTTTTTTTTTGCGCATACAGACGTGTGCGTTGTGTGTGTGAGTCACAAGGATAGGGAGGATGAGATAACTGCCTAACCCTGCATTCACTGGAACACGACAAGTGGCTTGTGTCGCCCCACGTCAAGCTCAACACTAGCGTGTATCACGATCCAGCCTCCGACAAGAAAAAAAGGCACAAAAAAGGAATCGCTTGGCCACTTTATTCTAACTATTATAACTCCCGAGCTTGCTAGACTCTTGGCCGTTTCTGTGATCTACATGTGCTGGAAACACAGCCGTTCTCACAGAACAACGTGGGTCCACCCCGTTCAACAGAATGAACAGCGAAAAGGAACCAAAAGTTCAGAGAGCAAAAGCTTGAGGACCTCCGACTGCCTTGTTTGTAATAGGTCTAACAAAAGGCTAGAAGCCAATCGGGTTAGAATGTCGCTTCAGTGCATCATAATTCATTTGCATAAAGTTGAGAAAATTTCAACTCCGCATTGCTTGACGCTCTGCCGCTCTGAGAAGGTGAGGGGCGATTAACACAAAAGTAACGCTATAGTTACTTTTATAATGTAGTAACTCAGTAACTTCAATTCAATTCAATTTTATTTATATAGCGCTTTTTACAACAAAGGTTGTCACAAAGCCGCTTTACAGGAAAAACAGGTCCACGCCTCTTATGAGCAGCACCACAGAGATGCCAATTTTATGGTGACACAGTGGCAAGGAAAAACTTCCTTTAAGAGGAAGAAACCTTGGAAGGAACCAAGACTCAGTCCGAGGAACCCATCCTACTCGGGTTGACCCGCTCAGTACAAACAAACAACAAACAACAAACAAATAACAGAACAAAACAGTACAGAGAATTAATGTGAACTATGGCTAATATAACAGGTTCTAATTTATTAATATAAGAATGTGATGGGCACAAACTATAGAGCTATGGCTAATACAGAAACAGATACTGAGTGTGTTAATGGTAATCAGTGCAGGGTTGCAGAGCCGGAGAACAACACAGCGGGCAGTGGAGAGCCAGGCTGGGAACATCAGGAACAGGGCATCTCCATACATGTAAAAGAGATAGATAGAGAAAACAGAAAGGAAAGGAAGAGAAAAAAAAAAGCAGAAGTTAGAAGGGTTGTGAAATAATTCTGATGAGTAGAAGGACAGGGCTGATTCCTGAAAGCTGGAACCACAGACGGACACATCCAGGAAGACCGGCCGGCCAGGCGTCTCAGCACATGTGAGAAAGACAGAGAGAGAGAACAGAGAGGGGAGGGAAGAAAAAGGGGTTAGAATGGTTTTATAAAACTCTGCTGGAGTGGGATGGGCACTGGTAGCAGCAGCTCAGGACATGGGGAGAGAAAGAGAAAGCAGATGATTAAGACAGGGTTTATATTTGCTGGATAAGCTGTAAGAGGAAGAAAATTGTAATGAGACATTACTCAAAAGCTTGAGCAAATAGAAATGTTTTGAGACTAGATTTAAAGATTGAGAGTGTGTCTGAGTCCCGTATATTAATAGGGAGGCTATTCCAAAGTTGGGGAGCTTTATAAAAGAACGCTCTTCCTCCTGCATAGTTTTTTCTAATACGCGGGACTAATAACAGGCCAGCGTCTTGGGAGCGGAGTGAACGCGGCGGATTGTAAGGAGTAAGGAGTTCCTGTAGATAATGCGGGGCCAGACCATTGAGGGATTTATACGTCAGGAGAAGTATTTTATAATCTATACGAAATCTAACAGGTAGCCAATGTAGGGATGAAAGAATAGGTGTAATGTGATCGAACTTTCTAGCTCTGGTAAGCACTCTTGCGGCTGCATTCTGAACTAGCTGGAGTTTATGGAGTAATTTATGTGGACTTCCAGCCAACAACGCGTTGCAATAGTCCAGCCTGGAGGTTATGAATGCATGTACCAGCTTCTCAGCATCTTCCAGAGAGAGCATACTGCAGATTTTAGCTATATTTCTTAAGTGGAAGAATGCAATTTTGACTATGCTACATATGTGAGCATCAAACGAAAGAATTGGGTCAAAGATGACCCCAAGGTTTCTCACAGTTTTACCAGGTATAATTAAGTGACCGTCTATGTCTACAGTATTAACATTTATGTTTTTATCAATATTAGGACCTAATAGAAGGACCTCAGTTTTATCAGAATTAAGTAAGAGAAAGTTGTGTGTCATCCGATTTTTAATGTCTTTAATACAGTCTGTTATTTGATTTGTACAGAGCTCCTCGTTGGGTTTAGCAGATATGTAAAGTTGCGTGTCATCAGCATAGCAGTGAAAGTTAATACCATGCCTACGGATAATTTTACCGCTGGCTCCCGCGGCGGTAGGTGGGCATCGGACCAGAGATGAGGAGGCTGGCGCGGGTCAGTCTGCGAGCGGTGTCCAGAAGAGTGCGAAAGTGCTCCTTCAGGACCTCACTGCGCCGGGCGGACGTGTCGTTGGTACCCACATGCAGGATGACGGTGCCGGGGTCCCCGCGATGCCGAAGCACCGTAGGAAGCCGCCGGGCGACGTCCAGGACCCGAGCTCCTGGAAAACACGACACTGCAGCATTACTCTTAGCGTTAGACACCTTTAAATGCCTAACAATGGAATCTCCGACAATGAGGGTACTGCCCTTATCTGTTTTCCTCGGGGCTGGGGGAGGTGAAGGAGGCGACGGCGACGAGCTGAGGACCTCAAACCGGTTTGCGGAGGCAAAATCCGGCTGAGAAGGTAGGGGGGAAACCCGCTTTCCTCGGCCGCGCTGCCGCTCCCAGGCCCCTGCCGGAGCGGGGGTGAAGCAAACGACCGCCGGGGTCCGCCGCGCCGGCATCACCGGGTTGGAGACGGCCGCGAAGGCGGCGTCGCGGGATTCCTCCAGCCTCGTCCTCTGCCTGTGGAGCTCCGACTGCCTCTCGAGCAGGCGGTGGATCTGCTGATCCAGACGGACGAGCTCCTCGCTGAGTGTCAGGAGAGCACGATCCTCCGCACACGCCATTACCTCGAAGTAAGCACAAAACACAAAAAAACGGCAAAAATCGATAAATAACACAAAAATAATGGCTACCTGAGGGATTTTATAAGTTTAGGAAGGTTATAAGACGGTTAAAAGTTAATAAGTAGTAGAAAACGTAAACAAATAGCTAAAACAGAGAGGAGCTAAACAAACAGCAAGCAGGTACGCAGGCCGGAAGTTGCGTCACTCACCGCGTCACTCAGTTACTTTTTTGGAAAAGTTATTAATAACTATATCTAATTACTTTTTCAAAGTAACGTGCACAAAACAGTGGTAGTGGTGGAGTTGCAATGACAGACATTTAATTCATACTCCCTATGAAGGAAAACACTCTGGTACTCCACAAATCAGCTACTAAATACGAAAAAAACAATAGTTTCCTTTAAGAATGAATAACTCATTTATTAACTTGGTGTTTAAGTGGTTAAAAAAAAGGAAAGTCTGAAGGAAGCTTAAAGTATCTGAGTGTGACGTGCCAAATTCAA
This sequence comes from Astyanax mexicanus, assembly GCF_023375975.1. Classification (NCBI taxonomy): domain Eukaryota; kingdom Metazoa; phylum Chordata; class Actinopteri; order Characiformes; family Acestrorhamphidae; genus Astyanax; species Astyanax mexicanus. The sequence goes on from NC_064410.1 coordinate 21,058,380, forward strand.
CAGTGAAGCACTACCTCTGTCTACTACCTATAAATTACCTATGTTGACCTTTGCAGGGATTTGAACTTTTGACAGAGGCTTTCTCAGTCTATACCAAAACTGTGTATGTATGTATATGGAAAAAATAAGAGAAAACATCAGTTTCTGAATCAGTTTCTCTGATTTTGCTATTTATAGGTAAATGTTTAAATAAAATGATCATTGTTGTTTTATTCTATAATCTATGGACAACATTTCTCCCAAATTCCAAATAAAAATATTGTAATTTCAAGCATTGATTTGCAGAAAATGAGAATGGTTGAAATAAAAAAGGAGCAAAGCTTTCAGACCTCAAATAATGCAAAGAAAACAAGTTCATATTCATATATAAATAATCTTGGTTTTTAATCACAGTTTTCATGCATCTTGGCATGCTCTCCTCCACCAGTCTTACACACTGCTTTTGGATAACTTTATGCCTTTACTCCTGGTGCAAAAGTTTAAGCAGTTCAGCTTGGTTTGATGGCTTGTGATCATCCATCTTCCTCTTGATTATATTCCAGGGGGTTCAAATTTGGTAAAATCAAAGAAACTCATAATTTTTTTAGTATATATATATCGGCACATTAAGCAACACTACTAATGCATACTTTAAGTGAGCAGGGATGTTGCCATGTTTCCCTTCTAATTCAGCAGGTCTCTTCACTTGAAGGTGCCTAAGTAAGCAAAACTGTAATTCATTAAAAATCCCTTTTCATTCAAAGTCTAACGAGAGCTGGATGTTAATCTACACAGATTTCCCTACTGAAAACTGTTTATTTGGGTGAGTAAAGCACCTCCATTTATTTACAGTAAGCTTAAAATTCCAGTATTTTGTCCAAGGGTGAGCACTAGCTGCGATTACCAAACGCTTAGCCAGCTGCATTTAGCAGCCCCAGTTAGCAGCGCTAACCAGCCCGATTAGCAGCGCTAGCCAGTCACGGTTAGCAGCACTAGCTTGCCCCGGTTAGCAGCACTAGCTAACCACGATTAGCGCTAGTAAATAACGCTCGATAGCAATAGACTGAGGAACTTCTGAGTGTTCCAGTAACCCAGGGCACTATCAGCTAGCAGTTTGTCCCATGTAGATTGTTTTAACATAGTAAACACACAGACTACAGTCTAATACACTCACCTCTGAACAGCAAAAGAGCTAACACGTTGGTTAGCAGCTAATGCTAATACTAATACTGCTCCAGCCTCAGTGTTAGAGAAACTAAACTAAAACTCATGTATTAAGCTGTACTTCAGCGGAGTGGCTTGACTGTTCCTTAAAATCTGACTGGTAAAATACATATATAAGGCTCACTGGATTATAAGGAACACTGTTGATTTTTGGGGAAAATTAAAGGATCTTTTTTTAATCTTTTTTTCCATTCAATTTATTGTGTGGTTGCATTTCAGTCTTGAAGTTTGTTTTTCAAGTGTTACCAGGCAGTTAATAATAAAGTCAGACTTTGATGTGTTTTAGGAAGGAAAACATGGAACTGTGCTGGGTAGGGATTATCAAGAACGAGAACTGACAACCACTGAAAAAACACAATTCTCCATTCCTGTAAATCTGCTGAGTGTATATTTTATGCTTGATGGTTCCAAATAAATGTGATTCCCAGGAAGTGGTGGAGCAACACCACCATTTTTTGTTTTCCAATGTAGTCACTTCTGCTTTGCTTTTTACTTTATATACAGACGATTGTCGTTTAACCACAAAAAATCAATATGTTATTAAATATTCGGATGATACTGTTTTGCTTACTTTACTAACCGACTCAGACGGCTCTGACCTGCACCAACAAGGGGTTAATAAAATTGCTATATGGAGCAAAAACAACGCTCTGGAAATAAACACAAAAAAAACAGAAGAAATTGTGTTTAGTTTAAAATCTTTAATTATAAACCCCACCATTGTTAATAATGAAATAATCAAACAGGTGCAGTCATATAAATATCTTGGTGTAATGATTGATGCCACCTTATCATGGAAGCAGCATATGGACTATATTTGTAAAAAAATTAAACAAAGAATTTATTTTCTTCGTCGTCTCCGATCTTTTGGAGCTACTCGGCAGATACTCCTACTGTTCTATACTGCTGTTATTTTGAGTGTTCTGCAGTACTGTAATGCTGTGTGGTATAATTGCTTGTCCTTATCTGAAAAGTCTGGACTGAAACGCTTGATCAAAATTTGTTCAAAAATTGTGGGTCAGCGTTTAGAAGGTCAGTATGAGACCGCTTATCATAACAACACAATGCGGTTAGCTAAAAACATTCTTTCTGATGCTAATCATGTTCTGAACAGCGAATATGTACTTCTCCCATCGGGACGACGATACAGTGTTCCGCGGTTTAATAAAGTCAGACTGAAGCACTCTTTCGTGCACCAGTCAATCCTTAAATTGAACCGGGAGCCTAATCTATAATCATACAAGATCTTTATGAACCGAGATGATGCGAGCGAACTATGTATTTAATGTACCCCCTTTTCTTTTTTTTTCCCCTTTTATAATGGTTGTTTGTGCCCTTATATGTTGTGTTGTTAATGTATGATGTTGTAACGGAGCTACTGTTTTTATGCAAAACAAATTTCAGATCATGGATCTGACAATAAAGTATTATCTAATCTATCTAATCTAATCTAATTCACTTGACCAGTATCTGAGGGTGCTTTCACGCCTAGTTTGTATGATCGGAACCTTCTGACATTTTTAAGTTTGGTCCAAACCACAATAGCCGGTGTGAAAAGGGTCACAAATTTTAAATGTTAGTCTCAGGCAATATCCTATAAACTATGTTTTGGAAAACACTTTTGATTGGTTTAGACTTACAATAAGGCCAGGCAGCTCTACCACATTTTTATTATTATTATTATAATCGAACACACAGGAGAAGGTAGCCTGGTGGAATGACTAAACAAGGTAAGGAAGACTGATTTTCTACAGTAGTGGTAGTGTTACTATGATTTTGACATTTTCATGTTAATTACTGTGCTTTAAACCCTAAAGGTATTCACAATAATTAATTAATTAATTAATAATTTATGCAGGAACACAGTACAGTATATTACTGTAGATTTCATAGCCATTTACACCACAAGTTGATAATAGAACCCAGTGGCACTCCACAAAACAACTACTAAATAATAAAATAAGAATAGACTCTTTTAAAGGATGGATTACTGAATAAATGAAGTTGGGTTTAACAGGTTAAAATGTAACTCTTACATTAGTTGTAAGAGTTACAAAATGTACTTTGAGTAAAAGTTACACAGTTACTTTGAATTATTTGATGAAAAAAAGTACAACAAATAATACATTTAATTGTTTTTATGAACTATTATTCCACATAATAGTTTGAACCATCCGTGCGCCGGTGCATCCGCGGCAATTATTATTTTTTTAAATTCAGACAATTGTTTTTTTTTCCCAGCATTTTATTTTTTACTCAGTAATGGGGAGTTTTCCAATGTAGTGAATTAAATTACTTGTGTAAAAGTAAATTTACCTATTTTAAAAACTACTTTAAAAATGACAAATTACTCATAAAATCTACTCAATTACAGAAACTTGAGTAAATGTAATTCATTACTTTCCACCTCTGGTAGCCGCCTTACTGCAGGACCATCACAATAACTGCAACACTGACAACACATCAACAACTACACAACAACACCCTAGAAACAGAGAAGAGTAACATATCAACCACCTTCACACTGTTAGAGGTAACACAGAGTAGCAGTGACCTATCAAAACTCCCGCAGTCATTTGGAATACTATAACAACCACCTACCATTCCTCTGGAGACCACTTAAACCATCCAGCGATGTCCTTTAAATACCTGGGGACTGTTTCATTTGCTCAGATTACTCTATTTTAGTATTTTCTCCAGGAAATGTGCTCTTCTAGTACAATACTTCACCAGTGTCCTGTTCTGATGATAAAGGAAAAAATGGGGAAAAGTAGGCCATGTGATAACAATAGTAACTAATGGCTCACGTAGTTACTATTGTTAACACATGACCTATTTTTCTCCAATCTCTGATTAATGTTCTGCTTGTAAACTGACACTGATTGTTGGACTGGTGCCTTCCGCAATCATATCGCAGCATGTAACTCCTTAATACTTTCAGTAAACTACGATTTGAACATTCTTTTTGAGCAAAACTCTTGATCATGTTTGGATGTTAACACTACACAATTATGACAGCATCAGTTGTAAAGTTGAGGTAGATTTGGTATACAGTGAATAGAGCTATTTGAGTATTGTTCTAATCCATATTACAGCAAGAACTACTCAACTAATAAAAAAAACATTAAATAATAAAGGTGAGTCAATCTAAAATATTTTAAGAACTTTGAAAGTATCCTCAAGTGTCACAAATACCATCAGAAATGTTATGGTGAAACTGGCACTAATCAGGACCACCCCAGGAAAGGAAGATCAAGAGATATGCAAGAATTACTCAACTAATTATAGAAAAGCAAACATTTTCTAAAAATGTTAAGAACTTTGAAATTATCCTCAAGTACAGTCGCAATGGTTGCTACAGTGGGCGTTCCAGGTGATTGTTAGGCCATTACTAGGATGTTGCTAAAGTATTTCATGTGGGTTGATAGGGTATAGCTCACTGGTTGTTTTAGCATATTTAACTAGGTTTTTATTTACATTTATTTACTTTGTACACAGTATCCCATTCTTCTTATCATTGCGGTTGTATTCGCATAATTATAGTGTCATGTCTCTAGGCTCTCCTTTCACACTCCCGAACTCCATTTCCCATAAACCCACTGGCGATGACGTCACCGTCAGCCGCTCACCTTCACCCAATCGTGTTACAGTCAGTTTTGAGCAAAAAGAAACATAAAAAGAAAAAAAAAACATCTGTATTAGATTTTTTCTGGTCACCAATTTGATATATACATGCCTAGTTTCTAATCTATATTATATATTTCTCTTATGTTTTTCTGTTTTTCCTCTTTTATCTCCTGGTTGGGGTCTGTCATCAAATCAGCTAAGCCAGAAGAAGAGACTCTGTTCCCGGAACACGTTACCTACAAGCAAACCCCACAAAAACATAACTTTCATTATCAAACAAACTAGCACTAATAAATGTATTTTCTATCTTAGATGCAGGTATCCTGCAGCATCTCCTTATTACCAATACCCCACCTCTTCCCAGATTGAAGAAGAGTGAGTGACAAACCACCAGAAATATGCCCAAAAGCCCAAAGACCTTTAATCCCCTGGGGAGGAAAAAAAAAGAAGAGAAAGAAAGACGGCAAAGAGACAGAGGTCATTTAATCATGTGATGTTGCATATTAACAGTTTCCCTTCAGCTAGCCAGTGTTCAATAATTCTCACTTTGTTTGAATTGAGTTTACCCCACACTTTGAGGAAATATTACCTACATTTAACCCATTAAAAATCTTTAAAAATATTTTTCTCAGTTTCATCAATGTTTCATGTAATGGGTGACTGACTGACTGCTAGGTTGTAGGCCAGGGGTATTTAATTAGAATTCAGTATGGTCCAGTTGGAGAATTTTTCTGTCAGTCCAAGGTCCGGACCATCGCCTTTTTTAACATGTGTTTAAAAAAAAAATACAAATATATATATATATATATACATATATATATATATGTATATATATATATATATATATATACATATATATATATATATATATATATATGAAACATCTGACCCATGAAGTTGTTTGAACTATGATGAAAAAAATATATAATAATAATAAAATGCCTCTCTGGACAGATTTTGTGTACATTTCTCCACCTGTCTCTCTGTTTCGTTTTTCTTTATCTTTATGTCTTTATAAAGCCGTTTTTCCCGGCCACGTCCCAATTCACTATCCAGGGCTGCGGTGATCTTACAGCACACGTGATTGGTCTGTGAGTTTACTGCGCCACTGAGCTCGTATACCGTAAAGATAGGAAAAGTTCTGACTCTTTAAATGAACGCTGTCAGAATTAAATCCTTCTCAGTAGTTTATCAGTTTGGGCCCGCATTGGACAACATCTGGGTCCAGACCCGGACCGCGGTCCACCTATTAGTGACCCCTGTTTTAGGCCATAAGAGCAAGTTGCCTTTCTATCTACTGCAAAGCTTGATTTTCTTTTATGCTCTCAGAGAGCAACTTCTCTGGTGCCAATATTTTACTGTTCATTTACAGTAAACTAATGACTCCAAACATTTAAATTGCATGTGGTTATTGTGGTTATTATAATGTGTTTATGTATGCCAAAACATACTCTTTAATTTATTTACAATAAATTACTATTTATGTCATACTGTAATATGTGGAAATCTTGCCATTAAATCTTGCCAAGTTTTTTGCCATTAACTTACTGTACAATTTCCAAGACATTTTTTTTACAGTGCAGTGCAAGTAGACACGGACAGACATGGACACATTGATACTACTAAAGCAGTCGTCTCTGTTGAGGTCATGTCTGTCCCACAGGTTCATCCCAATACATTCACAGCACACATTCACAGCACACATTCACAGCACTCACAGCACAGCTACTGAGGTGGATTGGCAAAACGGTCCTACAAAACCCAAACTCGGTTTACCGCTGGAGCGTCTGCAAGCCAAACTGCCATATGGGGAGAAATGAACGAATGTTTTAGTGTACAGTTGATGTGGCATTAGGTTTTCCTCAGGCCTTTAATATAGACAAAAATTAATGAGCCGAGTTCTCGGTCATTAATCAAGCTATCAGTGTCCTCCGTCCTCCACCTTTCTTCTGGGCCGTTACCGTGTGAGCTTTTTCCACTGGCGTGTACCAGTTTAATTAAAAATGCATTTGGAATGCCCTGCGAGTAAGCCAACATGCACTTTTCAAGAAATTACGCTATCCAGAGGTGACCCCTACTACTGGGAATTACTCAGTTTCAGCTGTGCCATGTGCAGTGCCTGGGGGTTCTCAAAAAAGCACCGGTTGCATTCTCATTTGCGAGCACCCTTTCCCCTTCCTCATCACTAAGAAAAATATATGGTGCAATTAGGGGTTTGCTTGCACACGTGGCAGAGTACTTTAACATGCTGTGTGCTCTGTGCTGTAGCATGAACTGTACACAAAGTTTCCAGTTTATTAGGTATCAGATCTTTACACACATCCATAGGCCTTTTTTATCAGGTATACTTATAGGTGTACCTTTACAGTTACAGCACACTTTATTAGCCCCCTTTATTAGCCCCCCTCTAGTACTGACCTGGAGGCACTGCTATGGCAGCATGAATTGTGAGAAGTTTGATTATGAAGATATATATATATTATTGATGAATGTGTATCACGCACTACCGGTCAAAAGTTTAAGAACATCCTCATTTATTTATTTTTTTTACTTTTGGCACTTTAGCTTTTCAGGTTGTTGTAAGTTGTAAAAATCTCAACTCGATTTGTTCAAGTCAAGTCAAGAGGCTTTTATTGTCATTACATCTGAGTACAGGTACACAAAACAGGTAACGAAATTACGTTCCTCCGGAATCAATACAGTGCAACATGGAACAATAAGCAATAGACAACATAAAGTGCAAAAGTGTAACAATAGTGCAGCATAGAACTATAACACTACAATAAAAACAACAAGTACAAAAGAAGAGATTATTTAACAGACAGGACAGTGCAGTACTGATATGGTACAATGAAATGTGCATAGTGAGATTAGGGTGCAAAGATGTGTAAAACATTGTAACATATAGAACATATATAATCACAGCAGCTACTGAGGTAAAGAGTTTATAATTTATTGGAAAAAAGCAGCAAATATTGCTCATAGGGATAGGGACATTTCAGTCTGTCTGTGTGTGTGTGTGTGTGTGTGTGTGTGTGTGTGTGTGTGTGTGTGTGTGTGTGTACAGTGATAGATGGGTTCAGTACAGTCCGTGTGTGTCTGTGTGAAGGGTGGTGGGTGGTTCTATGTTAGTTTTGTGTGAGTGTGTTGGGTGGCGGTGGGGGTTTAGCTCGGTAAGTCTCGGCGTGTTGAGGAGTCTGACTGCCTGGTGGAAGAAGCTGTTGCAGAGTCTGGTAGTGGAGGCTCGGATGCTCCGTTATCTGAAGATACACTACCATACAATATTGACTGCTGCCCTTTTACATTGCTCACAGGAATTTCTGTGAATTTTCTTAATCTTGTGATGATTTTGATTATATTTTCCACAGGTTTTAGACATGGTATATCGCAGCTCTGCCCCTCTTTGCTCTTTTTATATGCACTTTTTAAAAGATGTATTGCTGCCAACAAGTTCTGAATGAGGTAATCTAATCTAATATGTGCTTATCTAATATGTGTTCTAGATGAATTCAGTTTTTATTTACATTTATTTACATTTTACACAGCGTCACAACGTCTTCTGGAATTGAGCTTTAACTGTTGTCCATATAGAAAACAAGATAAAAGGAAAGTGAACACTCAGTTCATGGATCATGAAAGAAAGTGTTGAGTCATTTCAGATGGGTTGTTGTGAGACTGAGAAGATACATCTCTAAACACCCCAGTGACTCCCATTGTTTAGAGGGCTTATATTAGAAATTAGATCTCCTGGTATTTATCTCATAAAGTTCCCATCTTTTCTTTGAGCTGTGCCAGTAATGTGAACCTTGACCAACACATAATCCCCACTGCCAGCATCAGCACATCAAAATTCCACTCGCTTCAACACACAGGTTATTCCTCTCCTGCTGCAGAGTCTTCTTATAAACTACGCTTCTGTACACTTTCCTCTAAAGATATCTGGTCCAGTGTGTGAGAAAACAAAAGGGTGTACTCTGATTATTTTCTAAAAAACATAACATCTGTTCTTACTATTGTAATATTAATCATAATTTCAATTATTAGGAGAATAAGAGCATCTCTTACTTATTGTATCCATCAAAAATTTTACACTATTCATATTTTTTATTTAGAAATGAACAGTACCAGTCAAAAGTTTGGACTTGATTTAATTTATTTTCTGCATTTTACTAAACCCAATTGAGATGGTGATTAGAGGTGATTTGGAGCTTCACAGCATAAAGAAAAAGCAGCATCTATTGTTCAGCACCTACAGAAACTCTTTCAAGGCGCTGAGAAAACTATTCCTGGTGAATCTACACTGTAAAATACAACTATTGGGTCCAGTAATCTTTACTCATTAAAATTAGAATATTTTACCAAAACTTTAACCTTGATTTTTTGTAAAATTGACCAAAACTGTTTTGTGCGTTATATGTAAAATATAGTGAAAAAATACATTTCTTTCAACCTTATAATTAAGTAACATCTGTTTTTTGTTAAAATGATGTGCTAATGTTACTTAAAATACAGTGCAAGATTTTTGCTAATTAATTATGAAGTAATGTCAGTTCAGAATTTTTAGTAAAAAATTGCAAAAAAAAAAAAAAAGTTTAGTTTTGTGGGCTATTTTAAAAAAAATAGTGCAACATTTTTGCAACCTTATTATTGAGTAATGTGTCACGTCTTTGCCCTGTTTCCTTTCTGTTCTCATGTTTCTCTGTTTATCTATTTCTCGTGCCTGTGTGTTCCCCACGTGACCCGTGCTCCTCAGTGTTCTTCCCTATTACTTTTCCATTCACGTGTCTCATTTGTAACTCCACCCCCCTCGTTACCTGTTTTCCCAGGTGTTTCCCATTTCCGTTTCCCTCCTTGTGTATTTATACTCATGTGCTTACGCATTTCCTTCTTTGCACTAACATACGTTGTTTCGTCTTTCCCGCTTTTGCTTCTCGTTTGGTCTAGTTTGATGCTCCTTTTTTATTTCCTAGTTTATCTCTGTTTATTCCTTGTTCCCTCTTTCCTTGTTTGTTTCTTTGTTTATTTATTAATAAAACCACCCTTACCAGCATTTGTGTCCGCCCCACATCCCCTTTGCCTGCACCTCCCTGACATAATGTCTGTTTTTAACCCATTCCATACTAAATTAACCCAGAACACATCTAGTTACTGTACTGCAATTCTGAAATTGACCAGCAGGAAGTCACACTGTGCAGTAAAGAAAACGGTAACTTGTTCTTATGACCTATAACAATGCAGTCAGTTCGTCAACCATTATTTAAAATGAAACTAAATACCTTGGAGAAAGTACACTGATGGTGAGCAAAATATGCAAATAAATGGTGCCAGTAGCCAATAGGAATGATGTACTGCTTGTGTAATGTACTAAAACATGTTACATAGATTTTACCTCATGTTTTAGTAAGGTAAGTAATATTAACTCACAGTATAGAATGAACTACAACAACAAAGTGCGAGTAAATTCTTGAGTATATTTTATAGGGTTTTTTTTAGTTAGTTACAGTAATTAGGAAATTCTAACATGGGGGGTGGCTCTACTTACAGCAAAAATACCCACAATTCTTCCCAGTCCATTAAAACAGTTCATAACATCAGTTAGTTACAGCGTAGTAACAGAAGTGTTAATCAGGGGTGTTCAGACTCGTGCCACTGTGTTCTGTTAAAATCAGTGCAGGCACTCTTGGGCTACACCTTGCTCTGTAACTGTATTTCAGCATGTCTGGGACAGCTGGTATTGTGCTCAGCTGTGTTTAGTGAACAATGGCCTCACAAAAAAGCGAAAGAGAAGCCTGAGAAGTGGAGGGAAAAGAGCAAAGGATGGGTGGAGCTGGAAATACTAGAGCTGTGATCTGGCTATGACTCCTCTTTTTGTCAATATCCACTCAGACTTGTTCCCTCACTGTGCCGCCACAGCTTGAAGGCATGGCAACTGAGGTTGACCCCGTTTGAACTATTGTACGTGTATGTTTCGTTAAATTTACGTACATTTAAATTGTTTACTATGTGTCGGCATGAATAATATCTAAATATGTAATGTCAAATTTTTCACATTTGTAGAAAGGGCAACAAAATAGATGGCTAGTGGTTCACTATTTGTCAATCAACAGGTCATTGTTGCCCTTTTCTAAGTATGTGTTATAACTGATTATTAATGATTTTTAAGGCATTTACAACCTAATAAATAACCATTAATAAACTAATTGTAAACCATTTATAAACCCTTTATAAAGATAGTCTTATTTTAAAGTTGTACCAATTATATTTTATTGTATTTTTATAAGTATTGTTTTATCTTATTGTTCCTTTGTAACTTTTGTGTACTGTGTATACCCGCTGCAATTTATCTATCTATCTATCTATCTATCTATCTATCTATCTATCTATCTATCTATCTATCTATCTATCTATCTATCTATCTATCTATCTATCTATCCATCCATCCATCCATCCATCCATCCATCCATCCATACATCCATCAATCCATCTAATAAATTTTGACCCAAGATTTTCTCAGTGGTCTTATAGAAATGTGTGACAAAACTTGTTAAAGTTTATATTAATTTGTATTTAAATGCTGACAGTTTTATATAATAGAACAAAGCTGGGTGTTTCAGTGTGAAGACACAAATCAAAAAGAGCAAATGTGTTTGTACTGGAGTTTTATTACAGTTTTATTGTTTGCTTTTTCCATCTGTAGAGAAATGCACCTACCCAACACACACTGGCCAAGACTGCGCGAGAGTTACAGTAAATCAATTCCCAGTAGTGAAAGCCTGTTGGGAAAGAATGTTTTGGTGCTAATAGCTCAGTGATGAGGAGCTGGAGGGTTGAGGAGGGAGGAGATAAGCACACGCTGACTGTGAGGCCAGTAACCCAGTTGGACTCCCTGCATGTCTGCCCTCACAGTGACTTCTACATATCAGAGCGAGCGAAACGCTGCATTTATGGGAAGATGAGAAAAGAAGAACGTATCACAAACATTCCGTGCTGAACATTAAACCATCTGACTTTTTACTACTTCTCCTGAATCCCCACCTTTTCCCATCAACATGAATATAAGGGGAATGGGAGGAGGGACTGCGGAGAACGCCTCATGTATTTACTGAACCTCTTCTATCAGAATACATTACTGTAATGATCAAAGAATAGTCCATCTAATAAAAAAACAACCTTTGTGATGTTTTTGGAGGGTCAGAATCAGCACTACAAATACAGACAGTACGAACACTCATCATCAAAGAAATAGCTGCATACATACTGTCACACCTTACTTGTAGGTGAGGGTAGTTGTGCCGAAAAAGGTTGTGGGTTGTAGGAAAAAGAAATGATGGCAACTGCAGTAGCACATCCAGTGCAAGTGATTTTATTTGTGAAGGTGCACAAAAATGGAAAAATACCAAAAAATAAACAGAACAAAATCTATTTACAAAATTTACACGAGGAATCAACTTTTTCCTCAAATGTGTAACGTTGGTTCATATATTAACCAACCATGGCATACCTCAACCATACCTTTACCATCCCTTAACCAACATGAAATGAGGCCTTAAATAGGCCACCACTGGTCTACCAAACCCAGCCAAAACCAACATATTTTCCATTGCAGGGGGATACAAAAAAAAAATAATAAAAAATAAATTCTCAAAATAATCATAATGCATTCCATAGGCCACTATCCAATGAAATAAACATGAAAAATAAGAAAAGGAAAGAAAAATTAAAATATTTTGAAACCTCAAAGAACCCCCTCAAAATGGTATGGCCCAAAATGGGCCCAGTGAGCATGCCCCAATTTTGCTCAGGCCCTATATAAGGGCAGCTAAAACAATGGTAGGGCCCTTTGCCAGACCAGGAAGAGAGTACAGGTGAGTGTATGAATGCAAAAATCGTACCAGCAGCTATTAAAACAGAAATGTGTGTCCCAGTAGCATACATTTAAACTGTAAAATACGTGAAATGTCTAAAGCTAGCAAAATGATCACTTTTAAAGGGGGAATTAGTATTAACTGGAGAAATAGCTGAATAATATGTATGCACTGAGTAGGGACAACAGGGCTGAAAACTAATTTGTTTGTTCTGTCACACATATTATTTTTACTTAAAATGTAAAATGTGAGTAAAAGTTACATAGTAACTTTTTATTATTTGATGTAAAAAAGTACAAATCAGAAATTAAATAATTATTAAATTAAATATTTTGGACCTTTCAGGCAGTATTTGTTCAGACCACCCCATAAAACAAGTGGCATAGGTTTCTATGATCCATTTTTTTCTTTACTGTTAAAAGTTTATGGCCATATATCTGACTATAAAATATATTTTTAACTGTTATTTACATGTTTTTTTAACATCCAAGCAGATTGTTTAAAGTTCCTAATAAAAACGTAAGGAATTATTATGAAAAACATGAAAACATACAAAAAAAACTGTTGGTCGGCGCGTGCGCAGTGCCGTAAAGAAGCACATATTGATGGGTTGCATAACTCGACAGAACACCGCTTCCACCGAGCCGCACACACAGACCCCAGCCCGCACAGCTGATTCACACAGTGCCTCTCCCGCTAACCGTAATAAAATCTGCATGGAAAGGTTAAGCTGCGTGACCATGGAGAACAAAACACATTTTTTTTATTCAGACAATTATTTTTTTTTTCCCCAGCATTTCATTTTTTCTCAGTAACAGGGATTTTCCAATGTAGAGTAAATCACTTGTGTCAAAATTTACTTGAGGTAAAATTACCTATTTTAAAAATTACAAATGAGTAAATGTAATTTGTTACTTTCCATCTCTGTATATATACAATAAATCTATAAAATATAGATTGACATAAGCAATTCTTGGTCATATTTATTAACACCTATAGTATAGAATTGTATCCTGTAGAGAGGAATTTGAGTTTTAATTGTGTAGAGGCGAATCAAAAGGAAAAGGTCAAATGTGTTTGTAGTGAGTTTTATTACATATTTGCTTTTCCAATCTGTACAGAAATGCACATACTCACAAACGCGCCAAAATATTATAAATATCATATAAAATATGAGTAATAATTAATGTTATCCCAAGATTTTGGCAGTGGTTATACAGAAACAAAGCTGATTTAAAAAGTATTGTGAAAGAAAAAACATTTCTTCCTACTCATAATATTTATGTTCATACCAAGAGCCCTTATTATTATATTATTATTACTATTATTATAATAGCAGGAATTTATGAATAAATCTACGCTAATGGGCGTGGTGGTCTGGAAGTGAGCCGCATAATGTGTATTTTTTGCACACTTACTTTACCAAAGACACACCAACATGCCCTAAATCAAGCTGTGCAATGCACAATTAACCAGTGCACTATAGTTGGCTAAAACTTATAAAAAAAAAATATTATTATTATTATTATTATTATTATTTTGAAAAAAAAAATTGGGACCAAAAAACTTTTGACCCCAAAAAAAACTTCGAAAATTTTTTTTACTAAAACAATTTTGACCCACAAAAAACTTTGAAAAATTTTGGGACCAAAAAAAAATTGACCCCAAAAAATCTTCGAAAAATTTTTTGACCAAAAAAAATTTGGAACCAAAAGAATTTTGACCCAAAAAATCTTCGAAAAATTTTTTGACCAAAAAAATTTTAACCCAAAAAAAACGTCAAGAAATTTTGGGACCAAAAACATTTTGAGCCAAAAAAAACGTTGAAAAATTTTGGGACCAAAAAAATTTTGACCCAAAAAAAACTTCGAAAACATTTGACCCCAAAAAAAACTAACCTAACCTTTAATCAACCCTAAAATCTAACCCTACACCTAACCCTAAAATCTAACCCTACACCTAACCCTAAAATCTATCCCTACACCTAACCCTAAAATCTAACCCTACACCTAACCCTAAAATCTAACCCTAAAAAACTTCGAATAATTTTGTGACCAAAAAAATCTTGACCCAAAAAAAACTTCGAAAAAATTTGGGACCAAAAAAATTTTGACCCAAAAAACACTAACCTAACCTTTAATCAACCCTAAAATCTAACCCTACACCTAACCCTAAAATCTAACTCTAAAAAACTTTGAATAATTTTGTGACCAAAAAAATTGTGACCCAAAAAAAACTTCGAAAAATTTTGGGACCAAAAAAATTTTAACCCAAAAAAAACGTCAAGAAATTTTGGGACCAAAAACATTTTGAGCCAAAAAAACCGTCGAAAAATTTTGGGACCAAAAAAATTTTGACCCAAAAAAAACGTTGAAATATTTTGACCCAAAAAAAACGTCGAAAAATTTTGACCCAAAAAAACCTTCGAAAAAAAATTTTAACCAAAAAAAGTTTGACCCAAAAAAAACGTCGAAAAATTTTGGGACCAAAAAAATTTTGACCCAAAAAAAACGTCGAAACATTTGACCCAAAAAAAAACTAACCTAACCTTTAATCAACCCTAAAATCTAACCCTACACCTAACCCTAAAATCTAACCCTACACCTAACCCTAAAATCTAACCCTACACCTAACCCTAAAAAACTTCGAATAATTTTCTGACCAAAAAATTTTTGACCCGAAAAAAACTTCGAAAAATTTTGGGACCAAAAAAATTTTGACCCAAAAAAAACTAACCTAACCTTTAATCAACCCTAAAATCTAACCCTACACCTAACCCTAAAATCTAGCCCTAAAAAACTTTGAATAATTTTGTGACCAAAAAAAATTTGACCCAAAAAAAACTAACCTAACCTTTAATCAACCCTAAAATCTAACCCTACACTTAACCCTAAAATCTAACCCAAAAAAACTTCGAAAAATTTTGACCCAAAAAAAAACTTGGAAAAATGTTGACCCAAAAAAAACTTGGAAAAAAATTTTGACCCAAAAAAAACTTTGAAAAATTTTGGGACCAAAAAAATTTTGACCCAAAAAAACTTCGAAAAATTTTGACCCAAAAAAACTTCGAAAAATTTTGACCCAAAAAAAAATTCAAAAAATTTTTTAACCAAAAATATTTTGACACAAAAAATACTTCGGAAATTTATGGGACCCAAAAAATTTTCACCCAAAAAAAACGTTGAAAAAATTTGACCCAAAAAAAACTAACCTAACCTTTAATCAACCCTAAAATCTAACCCTACACTTAACCCTAAAATCTAACCCAAAAAAACTTCGAAAAATTTTGACCCAAAAAAAAAACTTCGAAAAAATTTGACCCAAAAATCTAACCTAACATTTAATAAACCCTAAAATCTAACCTTAAAAAAATTTTTTGAACAAAGAAAATTTTGACCCAAAAAAAAACTTCGAAAAATTTTGACCCAAAAAAAAACTTGGAAAAATTTTGGGACCAAAAAAATTTTGACCCAAAAAAAACATTGAAATATTTTGACCCAAAAAAAACGTCGAAAAAAATTGTAACCAAAAAAAGTTTGACCCAAAAAAAACGTCGAAAAATTTTGGGACCAAAAAAATTTTGACCCAAAAAAAAACGTCGAAAAATTTTGACCCAAAAAAAACTTCGAAAAAAATTTTAACCAAAAAAAGTTTGACCCAAAAAAAACGTCAAAAAATTTTGGGACCAAAAAAATTTTGACCCAAAAAAAAACGTCGAAAAATTTTGACCCAAAAAAAAACTTCGAAAAATTTTGGGACCAAAAAAATTTTGACCCAAAAAAAACATTGAAATATTTTGACCCAAAAAAAACATCGAAAAATTTTGACCCAAAAAAAACTTCGAAAACATTTGACCCAAAAAAAAACTAACCTAACCTTTAATCAACCCTAAAATATAACCCTACACCTAACCCTAAAATCTAACCCTAAAAAACTTCTAATAATTTTGTGACCAAAAGATGTTTGACCCACAAAAAACTTCGAAAAATTTTGGGACAAAAAAATTTTGACCCAAAAAAACTTCGAAAAATTTTGACCCAAAAAAACTTCGAAAAATTTTGACCCAAAAAAAACTTCAAAAAATTTTTTAACCAAAAATATTTTGACCCAAAAAATACTTCGAAAATTTATGGGACCAAAAAAATTTGACCCAAAAAAAAATAACCTAACCTTTAATCAACCCTAAAATCTAACCCTACACTTAACCCTAAAAACTAACCCAAAAAAACTTCGAAAAATTTTGACCCAAAAAAAAAACTTCGAAAAAATTTGACCCAAAAATCTAACCTAACATTTAATAAACCCTAAAATCTAACCCTAAAAAAATTTTTTGAACAAAGAAAATTTTGACCCAAAAAAAACTTTGGAAATTTTTTTGACCCAAAAAAAAACTTCGAAAAATTTTGACCAAAAAAAAAACTTAGAAAAATTTTTTGACCAAAAAAATTTTGACCCAAAAAAACTTCGAAAAATTTTGACCCAAAAAAACTTCGAAAAATTTTGACCTAAAAAAACTTCGAAAAATTTTGACCGAAAAAAAACTTCGAAAAATTTTGACCCCAAAAAAAACTTCGAAAACTTTTGACCCAAAAAAAAAATAAAATAACCTTTAATAAACCCTAAAATCTATCCCTACACCTAACCGTGATATCTAAAACTAAAAAACTTCGAATAATTTTTTGACCAAAAAATTTTGACCCAAAAAAATCTTCGAAAAATTTTTTGATCCAAAAAAAACTTCGAAAAATTTTGGGACCAAATAATTTTTGACCCAAAAAAAAACTTTGAAAATTTTTGACCCAAAATAAACTTGGAAAAAATTTTTGACCCAAAAAAAAACTTCAAAAAAATTTCACCCAAAAAAAAACTTCGAAAAATTTTGGGACCAAAAAAATTTTGACCCAAAAAAATTTCGAAAAATTTTTTGACCAAAAAAATTTTGACCCAAAAAAAACTTCGAAAAATTTTGACCCAAAAAAAAAACTTCGAAAAATTTTGACCCAAAATAAACTTGGAAAAAAATTTTGACCCAAAAAAAAACTTCAAAAAATTTTGACCCAAAAAAAAACTTCAAAAAATTTTGGGACCAAAAAAATTTTGACCCAAAAAAAACTTCGAAAAATTTTTTGACCAAAAAAATTTTGACCCAAAAAAAGCTTCGAAAAATTTTGGGACCAAAAAAATTTTGACCCAAAAATAACTTCGAAAAATTTTCTGACCAAAAAAATTTTGACCATAAAAAACTTCGAAAAATTTGGGACCAAAAAAATTTTGATGCAAAAAAAACTTCGAAAAATTTGACCCAAAAAAGACTTCGAAAAATTTTTTGACCAAAAAAAATTTTGACCAAAAAAAAACTTCAAAAAATTTTGGGACCAAAAAAATTTTGACCGAAAAATAACTTCGAAAAATTTTCTGACTAAAAAAATTTTGACCCAAAAAAAACTTCGAAAAATTTTGACCCAAAAAAAAACTTCGAAAAATTTTGACCCAAAATAAACTTGGAAAAAAATTTTGACCCAAAAAAAACTTCAAAAACATTTGACCCAAAAAAAAACTTCGAAAAATTTTGGGACCAAAAAAATTTTGACCCAAAAAAAACTTCGAAAAATTTTTTGACCAAAAAAATTTTGACCCAAAAAAAGCTTCGAAAAATTTTGGGACCAAAAAAATTTTGACCCAAAAATAACTTCGAAAAATTTTCTGACCAAAAAAATTTTGACCATAAAAAACTTCGAAAAAGTTTGGGACCAAAAAAATTTTGATGCAAAAAAAACTTCGAAAAATTTGACCCAAAAAAGACTTCGAAAAATTTTTTGACCAAAAAAAATTTTGACCAAAAAAAAACTTCAAAAAATTTTGGGACCAAAAAAATTTTGACCCAAAAATAACTTCGAAAAATTTTGAGACCAAAAAAAATTTTGACCCAAAAAAAAGTTCGAAAAACTTTCTGACCAAAAAAATTTTGACCCAAAAATAACTTCGAAAAATTTTTTGACCAAAAAAATTTTGACCCAAAAAAACTTCAAAAAATTTTGAGACCAAAAAAAATTTTGACCCAAAAATAACTTCGAAAAATTTTGAGACCAAAAAAAATTTTGACCATAAAAAACTTCGAAAAATTTTGGGACCAAAAAAATTTTGACCATAAAAAACTTCGAAAAAGTTTGGGACCAAAAAAATTTTGATCCAAAAAAAACTTCGAAAAAATTTTGACCCAAAAAAAACTTCGAAAAATTTTTTGACCAAAAAAATTTTGACCCAAAAAAAGCTTCGAAAAATTTTGGGACCAAAAAAATTTTGACCCAAAAATAACTTCGAAAAATTTTCTGACCAAAAAAATTTTGACCATAAAAAACTTCGAAAAAGTTTGGGACCAAAAAAATTTTGATGCAAAAAAAACTTCGAAAAATTTGACCCAAAAAAGACTTCGAAAAATTTTTTGACCAAAAAAAAACTTCAAAAAATTTTGGGACCAAAAAAATTTTGACCCAAAAATAACTTCGAAAAATTTTCTGACCAAAAAAATTTTGACCCAAAAATAACTTCGAAAAATTTTGAGACCAAAAAAAATTTTGACCCAAAAAAAAGTTCGAAAAACTTTCTGACCAAAAAAATTTTGACCCAAAAATAACTTCGAAAAATTTTTTGACCAAAAAAATTTTGACCCAAAAATAACTTCGAAAAATTTTGAGACCAAAAAAAATTTTGACCCAAAAAAAAGTTCGAAAAACTTTCTGACCAAAAAAATTTTGACCCAAAAAAACTTCAAAAAATTTTGAGACCAAAAAAAATTTTGACCCAAAAATAACTTCGAAAAATTTTGAGACCAAAAAAAATTTTGACCATAAAAAACTTCGAAAAATTTTGGGACCAAAAAAATTTTGACCATAAAAAACTTCGAAAAAGTTTGGGACCAAAAAAATTTTGATCCAAAAAAAACTTCGAAAAAATTTGACCCAAAAATAACTTCGAAAAATTTTGAGACCAAAAAAATTTTGACCATAAAAAACTTCAAAAAATTTTGGGACCAAAAAAATTTTGACCCAAAAAAACCTTCGAAAAATTTTGGGACCAAAAAAATTTTGACCCAAAAATAACTTCGAAAAATTTTCTGACCAAAAAAATTTTGACCCAAAAAAAAATTTTGGGACCAAAAAAATTTTGACCCAAAAATAACTTCGAAAAATTTTCTGACCAAAGAAATTTTGACCCAAAAATAACTTCGAAAAATTTTCTGACCAAAAAAATTTTGACCCAAAAAAAAACTTCGAAAAATTTTTTGACCAAAAAAATTTTGACCCAAAAAAAAACTTCGAAAAATTTTGACCCAAAAAAAAACTTCGAAAAATTTTGACCCAAAAAAAAACTTCGAAAAATTTTGACCCAAAAAAAACTTCGAAAAATTTTGACCCAAAATAAACTTCGAAAAATTTTTGACCAAAAAAATTTTGATCCAAACATAACATCGAAAAATTTTTTGACCAAAAAAATTTTGACCCAAAAATAACTTCGAAAAGTTTTGAGACCAAAAAAAATTGACCCAAAAAAAAGTTCGAAAAACTTTCTGACCAAAAAAATTTTGACCCAAAAAAACTTCTGTCTGTTAGCAAAGTCGCAGGACAACCTAACCAATCAGATTCATGATTTTCACTACGGGGCGGGGCCATGGCTGTCTAACCCCTTTTTAGCGCTGTGTTGAAGGTGTTACGCATTGCTTAGTCATGAATGGAGCTCATGCTGGATTAGTTCAATAGTTAGCGAACCATCATGTAGTTACGGCTGCAAATGAGACAGATATTGTGTCATATTATATTAAAAAGCCTTTTTAAAGGCTGTCCTTCAATGTGCATCTAATTCACAATAAAAGGCCGCCTGACCTGTGAGTTTTTGTGTGTACCTATTGTTTTGGCTGCCCTGGTGTACTGTAGACAAACAAATGAGTGATCTTTGTTAAACGATTGTACTTGTAGGGAAATTAAGCATTGATTGTTGTGGTCTATTGTATACTTTTGTAGATTGTGGCTGTATTTGTGGGCTGTTGATGTGTATTAAGTTAATATAATTAAGTCAAGAGAGAGAATATGTAGTTATTGTAATATTTATCTATGTGTCGGTCGGCCGGCGGCGGGGTGGGGGGGGTATAGGGGGGTGGTTGCAGAAGGGGTACCCACTATATTCACTGCACGCCACTGTTATCTGCTCATTTAATCATACTAAATATGTTTTCATGTCATTCCAAACACATTTTAGTGACGTTGGAACTTGTTGTTCATTATTTTGCATCACTAGAAGCTTCAGCTCATTCAACATTTATTTCTAAAAGCTTGTTTTGTCTGTTTTATGGTCAAAAACATTTTGACCATAAAAAACTTCGAAAAAGTTTGGGACCAAAAAAATTTTGATCCAAAAAAAACTTCGAAAACTTTTGACCCAAAAAAGACTTCGAAAAAATTTTTGGACCAAAAAAATTTTGACCCAAAAAAAGCTTCGAAAAATTTTGGGACCAAAAAAATTTTGACCCAAAAAAAACTTCGAAAAATTTTCTGACCAAAAAAATTTTGACCATAAAAAACTTCGAAAAAGTTTGGGACCAAAAAAATTTTGATCAAAAAAAAACTTCGAAAAAATTTGACCCAAAAAAGACTTCGAAAAATTTTTTGACCAAAAAAAATTTTGACCAAAAAAAAACTTCAAAAAATTTTGGGACCAAAAAAATTTTTACCCAAAAATAACTTCGAAAAATTTTCTAACCAAAAAAAATTTTGACCCAAAAATAACTTCGAAAAATTTTGAGACCAAAAAAAATTTTGACCATAAAAAACTTCGAAAACTTTTGGGACCAAAAAAATTTTGACCCAAAATAAACTTCGAAAAATTTTGGGACCAAAAAAATTTTGACCCAAAAATAACTTCGAAAAATTTTCTGACCAAAGAAATTTTGACCCAAAAATAACTTCGAAAAATTTTCTGACCAAAAAAATTTTGACCCAAAAAAAAACTTCGAAAAATTTTTTGACCAAAAAAATTTTGACCCAAAAAAAACTTCGAAAAATTTTCTGACCAAAAAAAATTTTGACCAAAAAAAAATTTCGAAAATTTTTGGGACCAAAAAATTTTTGACTCAAAACAAATTTGAAAAATTTTCTGACCAAAAAAAAATTCACCCAAAAAAAGCTTCGAAAAAATTTTGGGACCAAAAAAATTTTGACCCAAAAAAAACTTCGAAAAATTTTGACCCAAAAAAGACTTCGAAAAATTTTGGGACCAAAAAAATTTTGACCCAAAAAAAACTTCGAAAAATTTTCTGACCAAAAAAATTTTGACCCAAAAAAAACTTCGAAAAATTTTTTGACCAAAAAAATTTTGACCCAAAAAAAAGTTTTGGGACCAAAAAAAATTTGACCCAAAAAAAACTTCGAAAAATTTTCTGACCAAAAAAATTTTGACCCAAAAATAACTTCGAAAAATTTTCTGACCAAAAAAATTTTGACCCAAAAAAAGCTTCGAAAAATTTTGGGACCAAAAAAATTTTGACCCAAAAAAAACTTCGAAAAATTTTCTGACCAAAAACATTTTGACCATAAAAAACTTCGAAAAAGTTTGGGACCAAAAAAATTTTGATCCAAAAAAAACTTCGAAAAATTTTGACCCAAAAAAGACTTCGAAAAAATTTTTGGACCAAAAAAATTTTGACCCAAAAAAAGACTTCGAAAATTTTTGGGACCAAAAAAAATTTTGACCCAAAAAAAACTTCAAAAAAATTTGGGACTAAAAAAAAACTTCGAAAAATTTTGACCCAAAAAAAACTTCGAAAAATTTTGGGACCAAAAAAATTTTGACCCAAAAAAATCTTCGAAAATTTTTTTGATCAAAAAAAAACTTCGAAAAATTTTGGGACCAAATAATTTTTGACCCAAAAAAAACTTTGAAAATTTATGACCCAAAAAAATTTCGAAAAATGTTTGACCCAAAAAAATCTTCGAAAAATTTTTTGACCAAAAAAATTTTGACCCAAAAAAGCTTCGAAAAATTTTGGGACCAAAAAAATTTTGACCCAAAAATAACTTCGAAAAATGTTTGACCCAAAAAAAACTTTGAAAAATTTTGGGACCAAAAAAATTTTGCTTAACCTAAAAACTAACCTAACCTTTATTCAACCCTAAAATCTTTATTCAACCCAAAATAAACTTGGAAAAAAATTTTGACCCAAAAAAAAACTTCAAAAACATTTGACCCAAAAAAAAACTTCGAAAAATTTTGGGACCAAAAAAATTTTGACCCAAAAAAAACTTCGAAAAATTTTTTGACCAAAAAAATTTTGACCCAAAAAAAGCTTCGAAAAATTTTGGGACCAAAAAAATTTTGACCCAAAAATAACTTCGAAAAATTTTCTGACCAAAAAAATTTTGACCATAAAAAACTTCGAAAAAGTTTGGGACCAAAAAAATTTTGATGCAAAAAAAACTTCGAAAAATTTGACCCAAAAAAGACTTCGAAAAATTTTTTGACCAAAAAAAATTTTGACCAAAAAAAAATTTCGAAAATTTTTGGGACCAAAAAATTTTTGACTCAAAACAAATTTGAAAAATTTTCTGACCAAAAAAAAATTCACCCAAAAAAAGCTTCGAAAAAATTTTGGGACCAAAAAAATTTTGACCCAAAAAAAACTTCGAAAAATTTTGACCCAAAAAAGACTTCGAAAAATTTTGGGACCA
The DNA here is from genome assembly GCF_023375975.1 of Astyanax mexicanus. Classification (NCBI taxonomy): domain Eukaryota; kingdom Metazoa; phylum Chordata; class Actinopteri; order Characiformes; family Acestrorhamphidae; genus Astyanax; species Astyanax mexicanus. The sequence continues at coordinate 21,081,793 of NC_064410.1, forward strand.
AAAAAATTTTGACCCAAAAAAAACTTCGAAAAATTTTCTGACCAAAAAAATTTTGACCCAAAAAAAACTTCGAAAAATTTTTTGACCAAAAAAATTTTGACCCAAAAAAAAGTTTTGGGACCAAAAAAAATTTGACCCAAAAAAAACTTCGAAAAATTTTCTGACCAAAAAAATTTTGACCCAAAAATAACTTCGAAAAATTTTCTGACCAAAAAAATTTTGACCCAAAAAAAGCTTCGAAAAATTTTGGGACCAAAAAAATTTTGACCCAAAAAAAACTTCGAAAAATTTTCTGACCAAAAACATTTTGACCATAAAAAACTTCGAAAAAGTTTGGGACCAAAAAAATTTTGATCCAAAAAAAACTTCGAAAAATTTTGACCCAAAAAAGACTTCGAAAAAATTTTTGGACCAAAAAAATTTTGACCCAAAAAAAGACTTCGAAAATTTTTGGGACCAAAAAAAATTTTGACCCAAAAAAAACTTCAAAAAAATTTGGGACTAAAAAAAAACTTCGAAAAATTTTGACCCAAAAAAAACTTCGAAAAATTTTGGGACCAAAAAAATTTTGACCCAAAAAAATCTTCGAAAATTTTTTTGATCAAAAAAAAACTTCGAAAAATTTTGGGACCAAATAATTTTTGACCCAAAAAAAACTTTGAAAATTTATGACCCAAAAAAATTTCGAAAAATGTTTGACCCAAAAAAATCTTCGAAAAATTTTTTGACCAAAAAAATTTTGACCCAAAAAAGCTTCGAAAAATTTTGGGACCAAAAAAATTTTGACCCAAAAATAACTTCGAAAAATGTTTGACCCAAAAAAAACTTTGAAAAATTTTGGGACCAAAAAAATTTTGCTTAACCTAAAAACTAACCTAACCTTTATTCAACCCTAAAATCTTTATTCAACCCAAAATAAACTTGGAAAAAAATTTTGACCCAAAAAAAAACTTCAAAAACATTTGACCCAAAAAAAAACTTCGAAAAATTTTGGGACCAAAAAAATTTTGACCCAAAAAAAACTTCGAAAAATTTTTTGACCAAAAAAATTTTGACCCAAAAAAAGCTTCGAAAAATTTTGGGACCAAAAAAATTTTGACCCAAAAATAACTTCGAAAAATTTTCTGACCAAAAAAATTTTGACCATAAAAAACTTCGAAAAAGTTTGGGACCAAAAAAATTTTGATGCAAAAAAAACTTCGAAAAATTTGACCCAAAAAAGACTTCGAAAAATTTCATATATTTGGGACCAAAAAAATTTTTACCCAAAAAAAGCTTCGAAAAATTTTGGGACCAAAAAAATTTTGACCCAAAAATAACTTCGAAAAATTTTCTGACCAAAAAAATTTTGACCATAAAAAACTTCGAAAAAGTTTGGGACCAAAAAAATTTTGATGCAAAAAAAACTTCGAAAAATTTGACCCAAAAAAGACTTCGAAAAATTTTTTGACCAAAAAAAAACTTCAAAAAATTTTGGGACCAAAAAAATTTTGACCCAAAAATAACTTCGAAAAATTTTCTGACCAAAAAAATTTTGACCCAAAAATAACTTCGAAAAATTTTGAGACCAAAAAAAATTTTGACCCAAAAAAAAGTTCGAAAAACTTTCTGACCAAAAAAATTTTGACCCAAAAATAACTTCGAAAAATTTTTTGACCAAAAAAATTTTGACCCAAAAATAACTTCGAAAAATTTTGAGACCAAAAAAAATTTTGACCCAAAAAAAAGTTCGAAAAACTTTCTGACCAAAAAAATTTTGACCCAAAAAAACTTCAAAAAATTTTGAGACCAAAAAAAATTTTGACCCAAAAATAACTTCGAAAAATTTTGAGACCAAAAAAAATTTTGACCATAAAAAACTTCGAAAAATTTTGGGACCAAAAAAATTTTGACCATAAAAAACTTCGAAAAAGTTTGGGACCAAAAAAATTTTGATCCAAAAAAAACTTCGAAAAAATTTGACCCAAAAATAACTTCGAAAAATTTTGAGACCAAAAAAATTTTGACCATAAAAAACTTCAAAAAATTTTGGGACCAAAAAAATTTTGACCCAAAAAAACCTTCGAAAAATTTTGGGACCAAAAAAATTTTGACCCAAAAATAACTTCGAAAAATTTTCTGACCAAAAAAATTTTGACCCAAAAAAAAATTTTGGGACCAAAAAAATTTTGACCCAAAAATAACTTCGAAAAATTTTCTGACCAAAGAAATTTTGACCCAAAAATAACTTCGAAAAATTTTCTGACCAAAAAAATTTTGACCCAAAAAAAAACTTCGAAAAATTTTTTGACCAAAAAAATTTTGACCCAAAAAAAAACTTCGAAAAATTTTGACCCAAAAAAAAACTTCGAAAAATTTTGACCCAAAAAAAAACTTCGAAAAATTTTGACCCAAAAAAAACTTCGAAAAATTTTGACCCAAAATAAACTTCGAAAAATTTTTGACCAAAAAAATTTTGATCCAAACATAACATCGAAAAATTTTTTGACCAAAAAAATTTTGACCCAAAAATAACTTCGAAAAGTTTTGAGACCAAAAAAAATTTTGACCCAAAAAAAAGTTCGAAAAACTTTCTGACCAAAAAAATTTTGACCCAAAAAAACTTCTGTCTGTTAGCAAAGTCGCAGGACAACCTAACCAATCAGATTCATGATTTTCACTACGGGGCGGGGCCATGGCTGTCTAACCCCTTTTTAGCGCTGTGTTGAAGGTGTTACGCATTGCTTAGTCATGAATGGAGCTCATGCTGGATTAGTTCAATAGTTAGCGAACCATCATGTAGTTACGGCTGCAAATGAGACAGATATTGTGTCATATTATATTAAAAAGCCTTTTTAAAGGCTGTCCTTCAATGTGCATCTAATTCACAATAAAAGGCCGCCTGACCTGTGAGTTTTTGTGTGTACCTATTGTTTTGGCTGCCCTGGTGTACTGTAGACAAACAAATGAGTGATCTTTGTTAAACGATTGTACTTGTAGGGAAATTAAGCATTGATTGTTGTGGTCTATTGTATACTTTTGTAGATTGTGGCTGTATTTGTGGGCTGTTGATGTGTATTAAGTTAATATAATTAAGTCAAGAGAGAGAATATGTAGTTATTGTAATATTTATCTATGTGTCGGTCGGCCGGCGGCGGGGTGGGGGGGGTATAGGGGGGTGGTTGCAGAAGGGGTACCCACTATATTCACTGCACGCCACTGTTATCTGCTCATTTAATCATACTAAATATGTTTTCATGTCATTCCAAACACATTTTAGTGACATTGGAACTTGTTGTTCATTATTTTGCATCACTAGAAGCTTCAGCTCATTCAACATTTATTTCTAAAAGCTTGTTTTGTCTGTTTTATGGTCAAAAACATTTTGACCATAAAAAACTTCGAAAAAGTTTGGGACCAAAAAAATTTTGATCCAAAAAAAACTTCTAAAAATTTTGACCCAAAAAAGACTTCGAAAAAATTTTTGGACCAAAAAAATTTTGACCCAAAAAAAAATTCGAAAAATTTTCTGACCAAAAAAATTTTGACCATAAAAAACTTCGAAAAAGTTTGGGACCAAAAAAATTTTGACCCAAAATAAACTTCGAAAAATTTTGGGACCAAAAAAATTTTGACCCAAAAATAACTTCGAAAAATTTTCTGACCAAAGAAATTTTGACCCAAAAATAACTTCGAAAAATTTTCTGACCAAACAAATTTTGACCCAAAAAAAAACTTCGAAAAATTTTTTGACCAAAAAAATTTTGACCCAAAAAAAACTTCGAAAAATTTTTTGACCAAAAAAATTTTGACCCCAAAAAAAATTTTTGGGACCAAAAAAATTTTGACCCAAAAATAACTTCGAAAAATTTTCTGACCAAAAAAAATTTTGACCAAAAAAAAATTTCGAAAATTTTTGGGACCAAAAAATTTTTGACTCAAAACAAATTTGAAAAATTTTCTGACCAAAAAAAAATTCACCCAAAAAAAGCTTCGAAAAAATTTTGGGACCAAAAAAATTTTGACCCAAAAAAAACTTCGAAAAATTTTGACCCAAAAAAGACTTCGAAAAATTTTGGGACCAAAAAAATTTTGACCCAAAAAAAACTTAGAAAAATTTTCTGACCAAAAAAATTTTGACCCAAAAAAAAGTTTTGGGACCAAAAAAAATTTGACCCAAAAATAACTTCGAAAAATTTTCTGACCAAAAAAATTTTGACCCAAAAATAACTTCGAAAAATTTTCTGACCAAAAAAATTTTGACCCAAAAAAAGCTTCGAAAAATTTTGGGACCAAAAAAATTTTGACCCAAAAAAAACTTCGAAAAATTTTCTGACCAAAAACATTTTGACCATAAAAAACTTCGAAAAATTTTCTGACCAAAAACATTTTGACCATAAAAAACTTCGAAAAAGTTTGGGACCAAAAAAATTTTGATCCAAAAAAAACTTCGAAAAATTTTGACCCAAAAAAGACTTCGAAAAAATTTTTGGACCAAAAAAATTTTGACCCAAAAAAAGACTTCGAAAATTTTTGGGACCAAAAAAAATTTTGACCCAAAAAAAACTTCAAAAAATTTTGGGACTAAAAAAAAACTTCGAAAAATTTTGACCCAAAAAAAACTTCTAAAACTTTTTTGATCTAAAAAAATTTGACCCAAAAAAAACTTCGAAAAATTTTGGGACCAAAAAAATTTTGACCCAAAAAAATCTTCGAAAATTTTTTTGATCAAAAAAAAACTTCGAAAAATTTTGGGACCAAATAATTTTTGACCCAAAAAAAACTTTGAAAATTTTTGACCCAAAAAAATTTCGAAAAATGTTTGACCCAAAAAAATCTTCGAAAAATTTTTTGACCAAAAAAATTTTGACCCAAAAAAGCTTCGAAAAATTTTGGGACCAAAAAAATTTTGACCCAAAAATAACTTCGAAAAATGTTTGACCCAAAAAAAACTTTGAAAAATTTTGGGACCAAAAAAATTTTGCTTAACCTAAAAACTAACCTAACCTTTATTCAACCCTAAAATCTTTATTCAACCCAAAATAAACTTGGAAAAAAATTTTGACCCAAAAAAAAACTTCAAAAACATTTGACCCAAAAAAAAACTTCGAAAAATTTTGGGACCAAAAAAATTTTGACCCAAAAAAAACTTCGAAAAATTTTTTGACCAAAAAAATTTTGACCCAAAAAAAGCTTCGAAAAATTTTGGGACCAAAAAAATTTTGACCCAAAAATAACTTCGAAAAATTTTCTGACCAAAAAAATTTTGACCATAAAAAACTTCGAAAAAGTTTGGGACCAAAAAAATTTTGATGCAAAAAAAACTTCGAAAAATTTGACCCAAAAAAGACTTCGAAAAATTTCATATATTTGGGACCAAAAAAATTTTTACCCAAAAATAACTTCGAAAAATTTTCTGACCAAAAAAATTTTGACCCAAAAATAACTTCGAAAAATTTTGAGACCAAAAAACAATTTTGACCCAAAAAAAAGTTCGAAAAATTTTCTGACCAAAAAAAATTTTGACCCAAAAATAACTTCGAAAAATTTTGAGACCAAAAAAAATTTTGACCATAAAAAACTTCGAAAAATTTTGGGACCAAAAAAATTTTGACCCAAAATAAAACTTCGAAAAATTTTCTGACCAAAAAAATTTTGACCATAAAAAACTTCGAAAAAGTTTGGGACCAAAAAAATTTTGATCCAAAAAAAACTTCGAAAAATTTTGACCCTAAAAAGACTTCGAAAAATTTTTTGACCAAAAAAAATTTTGACCAAAAAAAATTTGACCCAAAAATAACTTCGAAAAATTTTGAGACCAAAAAAAATTTTGACCATAAAAAACTTCAAAAAATTTTGGGACCAAAAAAATTTGACCCAAAAAAACCTTCGAAAAATTTTGGGACCAAAAAAATTTTGACCCAAAAATAACTTCGAAAAATTTTCTGACCAAAAAAATTTTGACCCAAAAAAAAACTTCGAAAAATTTTTTGACCAAAAAAATTTTGACCCAAAATAAACTTCGAAAAATTTTGGGACCAAAAAAATTTTGACCCAAAAATAACTTCGAAAAATTTTCTGACCAAAGAAATTTTGACCCAAAAATAACTTCGAAAAATTTTCTGACCAAAAAAATTTTGACCCAAAAAAAAACTTCGAAAAATTTTTTGACCAAAAAAATTTTGACCCAAAAAAAACTTCGAAAAATTTTTTGACCAAAAAAATTTTGACCCCAAAAAAAATTTTTGGGACCAAAAAAATTTTGACCCAAAAATAACTTCGAAAAATTTTCTGACCAAAAAAAATTTTGACCAAAAAAAAACTTCGAAAATTTTTGGGACCAAAAAATTTTTGACTCAAAACAAATTTGAAAAATTTTCTGACCAAAAAAAAATTCACCCAAAAAAAGCTTCGAAAAAATTTTGGGACCAAAAAAATTTTGACCCAAAAAAAACTTCGAAAAATTTTGACCCAAAAAAGACTTCGAAAAATTTTGGGACCAAAAAAATTTTGACCCAAAAAAAACTTAGAAAAATTTTCTGACCAAAAAAATTTTGACCCAAAAAAAACTTCGAAAAATTTTTTGACCAAAAAAATTTTGACCCAAAAAAAAGTTTTGGGACCAAAAAAAATTTGACCCAAAAATAACTTCGAAAAATTTTCTGACCAAAAAAATTTTGACCCAAAAATAACTTCGAAAAATTTTCTGACCAAAAAAATTTTGACCCAAAAAAAGCTTCGAAAAATTTTGGGACCAAAAAAAATTTGACCCAAAAAAAACTTCGAAAAATTTTCTGACCAAAAACATTTTTACCATAAAAAACTTCGAAAAATTTTCTGACCAAAAACATTTTGACCATAAAAAACTTCGAAAAAGTTTGGGACCAAAAAAATTTTGATCCAAAAAAAACTTCGAAAAATTTTGACCCAAAAAAGACTTCGAAAAAATTTTTGGACCAAAAAAATTTTGACCCAAAAAAAGACTTCGAAAATTTTTGGGACCAAAAAAAATTTTGACCCAAAAAAAACTTCAAAAAATTTTGGGACTAAAAAAAAACTTCGAAAAATTTTGACCCAAAAAAAACTTCTAAAACTTTTTTGATCTAAAAAAATTTGACCCAAAAAAAACTTCGAAAAATTTTGGGACCAAAAAAATTTTGACCCAAAAAAATCTTCGAAAATTTTTTTGATTAAAAAAAAACTTCGAAAAATTTTGGGACCAAATAATTTTTGACCCAAAAAAAACTTTGAAAATTTTTGACCCAAAAAAATTTCGAAAAATGTTTGACCTAAAAAAAATCTTCGAAAAATTTTTTGACCAAAAAAATTTTGACCCAAAAAAGCTTCGAAAAATTTTGGGACCAAAAAAATTTTGACCCAAAAATAACTTCGAAAAATGTTTGACCCAAAAAAAACTTTGAAAAATTTTGGGACCAAAAAAATTTTGCTTAACCTAAAAACTAACCTAACCTTTATTCAACCCTAAAATCTAACCGTAAAAAACTTCGAAAAATTTTGACCCAAAAAAAAACTTCGAAAAATTTTGACCTAAAAAAACTTCGAAAATTTTGACCCAAAAATAACTTCGAAAAATTTTGAGACCAAAAAAAATTTTGACCATAAAAAACTTCGAAAAATTTTGGGACCAAAAAAATTTTGACCATAAAAAACTTCGAAAAAGTTTGGGACCAAAAAAATTTTGATCCAAAAAAAACTTCGAAAAAATTTGACCCAAAAATAACTTCGAAAAATTTTGAGACCAAAAAAAATTTTGACCATAAAAACCTTCGAAAAATTTTGGGACCAAAAAAATTTTGACCCAAAAATAACTTCGAAAAATTTTCTGACCAAAAAAAATTTTGACCCAAAAAAAAATTTTGGGACCAAAAAAATTTTGACCCAAAAATAACTTCGAAAAATTTTCTGACCAAAGAAATTTTGACCCAAAAATAACTTCGAAAAATTTTCTGACCAAAAAAATTTTGACCCAAAAAAAAACTTCGAAAAATTTTTTGACCAAAAAAATTTTGACCCAAAAAAAAACTTCGAAAAATTTTGACCCAAAAAAAAACTTCGAAAAATTTTGACCCAAAAAAAACTTCGAAAAATTTTGACCCAAAAAAAACTTCGAAAAATTTTGACCCAAAATAAACTTCGAAAAATTTTTGACCAAAAAAATTTTGATCCAAACATAACATCGAAAAATTTTTTGACCAAAAAAATTTTGACCCAAAAATAACTTCGAAAAATTTTGAGACCAAAAAAAATTTTGACCCAAAAAAAAGTTCGAAAAACTTTCTGACCAAAAAAATTTTGACCCAAAAAAACTTCTGTCTGTTAGCAAAGTCGCAGGACAACCTAACCAATCAGATTCATGATTTTCACTACGGGGCGGGGCCATGGCTGTCTAACCCCTTTTTAGCGCTGTGTTGAAGGTGTTACGCATTGCTTAGTCATGAATGGAGCTCATGCTGGATTAGTTCAATAGTTAGCGAACCATCATGTAGTTACGGCTGCAAATGAGACAGATATTGTGTCATAGACCAAAAAACAATTTTGACCCAAAAAAAAGTTCGAAAAATTTTCTGACCAAAAAAAATTTTGACCCAAAAATAACTTCGAAAAATTTTGAGACCAAAAAAAATTTTGACCATAAAAAACTTCGAAAAATTTTGGGACCAAAAAAATTTTGACCCAAAATAAAACTTCGAAAAATTTTCTGACCAAAAAAATTTTGACCATAAAAAACTTCGAAAAAGTTTGGGACCAAAAAAATTTTGATCCAAAAAAAACTTCGAAAAATTTTGACCCTAAAAAGACTTCGAAAAATTTTTTGACCAAAAAAAATTTTGACCAAAAAAAATTTGACCCAAAAATAACTTCGAAAAATTTTGAGACCAAAAAAAATTTTGACCATAAAAAACTTCAAAAAATTTTGGGACCAAAAAAATTTGACCCAAAAAAACCTTCGAAAAATTTTGGGACCAAAAAAATTTTGACCCAAAAATAACTTCGAAAAATTTTCTGACCAAAGAAATTTTGACCCAAAAATAACTTCGAAAAATTTTCTGACCAAAAAAATTTTGACGCAAAAAAAAACTTCGAAAAATTTTTTGACCAAAAAAATTTTGATCCAAAAAAAACTTCGAAAAATTTTGACCCAAAAAAGACTTCGAAAAAATTTTTGGGACCAAAAAAAATTTTGACCCAAAAAAAACTTCAAAAAATTTTGGGACTAAAAAAAAACTTCGAAAAATTTTGACCCAAAAAAAACTTCTAAAACTTTTTTGATCTAAAAAAATTTGACCCAAAAAAAACTTCGAAAAATTTTTTGATCAAAAAAAAACTTCGAAAAATTTCGGGACCAAAAAAATTTTGACCCAAAAAAATCTTCGAAAATTTTTTTGATCAAAAAAAAACTTCGAAAAATTTTGGGACCAAATAATTTTTGACCCAAAAAAAACTTTGAAAATTTTTGACCCAAAAAAAACTTCAAAAAATTTTGGGACTAAAAAAAAATTTCGAAAAATGTTTGACCCAAAAAAATCTTCGAAAAATTTTTTGACCAAAAAAATTTTGACCCAAAAAAGCTTCGAAAAATTTTGGGACCAAAAAAATTTTGACCCAAAAATAACTTCGAAAAATGTTTGACCCAAAAAAAACTTTGAAAAATTTTGGGACCAAAAAAATTTTGCTTAACCTAAAAACTAACCTAACCTTTATTCAACCCTAAAATCTAACCGTAAAAAACTTCGAAAAATTTTGACCCAAAAAAAAACTTCGAAAAATTTTGACCTAAAAAAACTTCGAAAATTTTGACCCAAAAAAAACTTCGAAAAATTTTGACCCCAAAAAAAACTTCGAAAACTTTTGACCCAAAAAAAAAATAAAATAACCTTTAATAAACCCTAAAATCTATCCCTACACCTAACCGTAATATCTAAAACTAAAAAACTTCGAATAATTTTTTGACCAAAAAATTTTGACCCAAAAAAATCTTCGAAATATTTTTTGATCCAAAAAAAAACTTCGAAAAATTTTGGGACCAAATAATTTTTGACCCAAAAAAAAAACTTTGAAAATTTTTGACCCAAAATAAACTTGGAAAAAAATTTTGACCCAAAAAAAAACTTCAAAAAAATTTCACCCAAAAAAAAACTTCGAAAAAGTTTGGGACCAAAAAAATTTTGATGCAAAAAAAACTTCGAAAAATTTGACCCAAAAAAGACTTCGAAAAATTTTTTGACCAAAAAAAATTTTGACCCAAAAAAAAACTTCGAAAAATTTTGACCCAAAAAAAAACTTCGAAAAATTTTGACCCAAAATAAACTTCGAAAAATTTTGAGACCAAAAAAAATTTTGACCCAAAAAAAAGTTCGAAAAACTTTCTGACCAAAAAAATTTTGACCCAAAAAAACTTCTGTCTGTTAGCAAAGTCGCAGGACAACCTAACCAATCAGATTCATGATTTTCACTACGGGGCGGGGCCATGGCTGTCTAACCCCTTTTTAGCGCTGTGTTGAAGGTGTTACGCATTGCTTAGTCATGAATGGAGCTCATGCTGGATTAGTTCAATAGTTAGCGAACCATCATGTAGTTACGGCTGCAAATGAGACAGATATTGTGTCATATTATATTAAAAAGCCTTTTTAAAGGCTGTCCTTCAATGTGCATCTAATTCACAATAAAAGGCCGCCTGACCTGTGAGTTTTTGTGTGTACCTATTGTTTTGGCTGCCCTGGTGTACTGTAGACAAACAAATGAGTGATCTTTGTTAAACGATTGTACTTGTAGGGAAATTAAGCATTGATTGTTGTGGTCTATTGTATACTTTTGTAGATTGTGGCTGTATTTGTGGGCTGTTGATGTGTATTAAGTTAATATAATTAAGTCAAGAGAGAGAATATGTAGTTATTGTAATATTTATCTATGTGTCGGTCGGCCGGCGGCGGGGTGGGGGGGGTATAGGGGGGTGGTTGCAGAAGGGGTACCCACTATATTCACTGCACGCCACTGTTATCTGCTCATTTAATCATACTAAATATGTTTTCATGTCATTCCAAACACATTTTAGTGACATTGGAACTTGTTGTTCATTATTTTGCATCACTAGAAGCTTCAGCTCATTCAACATTTATTTCTAAAAGCTTGTTTTGTCTGTTTTATGGTCAAAAACATTTTGACCATAAAAAACTTCGAAAAAGTTTGGGACCAAAAAAATTTTGATCCAAAAAAAACTTCTAAAAATTTTGACCCAAAAAAGACTTCGAAAAAATTTTTGGACCAAAAAAATTTTGACCCAAAAAAAAATTCGAAAAATTTTCTGACCAAAAAAATTTTGACCATAAAAAACTTCGAAAAAGTTTGGGACCAAAAAAATTTTGATCCAAAAAAAACTTCGAAAAAATTTGACCCAAAAAAGACTTCGAAAATTTTTTTGACCAAAAAAAATTTTGACCAAAAAAAAACTTCAAAAAATTTTGAGACCAAAAAAAATTTTGACCATAAAAAAATTCGAAAAATTTTGGGACCAAAAAAATTTTGACCAAAAAAAAACTTCGAAAAATTTTGAGACCAAAAAAAATTTTGACCAAAAAAAAACTTCGAAAAATTTTGGGACCAAAAAAATTTTGACCCAAAAATAACTTCGAAAAATTTTCTGACCAAAAAAATTTTGACCCAAAAAAAAATTTTGGGACCAAAAAAATTTTGACCCAAAAATAACTTCGAAAAAATTTCTGACCAAAGAAATTTTGACCCAAAAATAACTTCGAAAAATTTTCTGACCAAAAAAATTTTGACCCAAAAAAAAACTTCGAAAAATTTTTTGACCAAAAAAATTTTGACCCAAAAAAAAACTTCGAAAAATTTTCTGACCAAAAAAATTTTGACCATAAAAAACTTAGAAAAATTTTGGTACCAAAATTGTTTCCATGAATTATTTTCTCTACTGAGACCAATAAGCTCATAGGTCAGCCAGTGGCCCTTGGGAATTCTTTCACATTAATATGGAGAAATAGAAAACCCATTTAATTTTCTTCCTCCTGCTTTTTTTTTTTTCAGCTAAGATAGTAAAGAAGTGTGCTAAAACTCTGGCCGGTCAGTCACAGTCTCTGAGAATGTCCTTGGCTCTTAGTTTAATAGCTACTGTAGATCTGTGAGGGGAAAGTTTACAGTGCGCTGTGGATCTGTCTGCACGGACAGGATCAAGGCCAGTAGACCACATTTGGGAGTCTCCTGTGTGGAGGAGACAGTCTTCATACGTTTAGTCTATTCACCTCGCTCTGCTCGCTCATCAGCCTCTGTGGGTGGTCCCACACAAACACACACACACACATAGAGGAGAGAGAGAGGGAGAGCGCATGGGATCTGGACAGACTATGCACTTGTTTTTGTACAGTGTCAGGACATTGGGTCATTCATGTGTGATATACAACGCTGTGGGAAAGTCAGAGAACTCCTATATTTATTTAATTTTTAGATTAGAAATAAAATTATCCACTTAAAAATATGTAAAGAAAATAGCAAAAAGGAACCAAAACTGCGTTTTAGTATGTTTTAAAAAAGGTTTGTATTTTTATAGCATTATACATATATGAATATATACTAAATGTACTATTTTTATAAATATATACTATGTAATAGTTGTCAACTGACTTCACATGCATCAGAGGAAGCATGTGCTAGTCTTCACCCTCCTGGTGTGTTGGGGCATCACTAGTGATAGGGGTCCTAATAAATGGGTTGGGTAATTGGCCATGTAAAATGGAAAAAAAATTGAAATAAAATTATAAAATAAAAAATAAATAAAACAATGGAATCCTTTAAGGCAATTATACAGCTACCATTCAGTTATTTAAATCTTTAGACTAGTTTTAAAGTTTTTTAACCATTTTTAACCATTTTAAACAATTTGAAATTATTTTATTTAAAATTTACTACTTGCAAACGTATGCAGTCTTTATGTATGTATCAGCATAAGCATATTTTTTTATATACAAAAAATATTATAATTCTATATATATAAAAATGCACCACTTTGTGTATTAATACACCTTTTGGGTTCACCTTATATAATATTCAGATTTTTTAAAACACTGATTTAACCTAAGTTGTGTTAAATCATATCTTTTACATAGTTATTTAGATAATACACAAAAAATGACATGATAATCAATTTATATTTCTACTAGAAATCCTTTAACATGTAAAATAAGACCTTATAGACCTCAAACGTGGATATACAAAAATAAAATCTGAAAAATGATTCAGTCACAGAGAAAATGGAACCTCTAACGACAGGACCTGGTAGACCAGTAAACACTGCCTTCCTCAGATAATCAGCACAGATAGTGTTTATCTTTAAGAGACATGCTCCATTCTTCCTTACAGCATCCACAAGCGTTTAAACACTGTGGCTCTGAAAAGGATGTGGAGCTGATTAAAAAGCTCTTGCACAAACAGACAAAACAAGCTTTTAGAAATAAATGTTGAATGAGCTGAAGCTTCTAGTGATGCAAAATAATGAACAACAAGTTCCAACGTCACTAAAATGTGTTTGGAATGACATGAAAACATATTTAGTATGATTAAATGAGCAGATAACAGTGGCGTGCAGTGAATATAGTGGGTACCCCTTCTGCAACCACCCCCCTATACCCCCCCCACCCCGCCGCCGGCCGACCGACACATAGATAAATATTACAATAACTACATATTCTCTCTCTTGACTTAATTATATTAACTTAATACACATCAACAGCCCACAAATACAGCCACAATCTACAAAAGTATACAATAGACCACAACAATCAATGCTTAATTTCCCTACAAGTACAATCGTTTAACAAAGATCACTCATTTGTTTGTCTACAGTACACCAGGGCAGCCAAAACAATAGGTACACACAAAAACTCACAGGTCAGGCTGTCATGGTCAGAACAGAATAGCAGACAAGCGCAGATACTGATAAAAACAAAATGTGTTTATTATGATAATAAACAGATGAAATCAGGGTCGATACAAAAACAAGGGTGATCACCAGTAGACAGAGCAATGAAGACAAAACCATACCATAAACGAGAGACAGTCCAGAGTTCATACACAAGCAATCCAGTATCAGAGGTAATCCAAGAGGCAGTAGTGAAAGCACAGTCCAGGTCATACACAAACAATCCAATATCAAAGGCAGAGGCAAGAATCGGCGTCGAGTAAACAAAAGCAAGGTCATACACAAAGTAACTGAGACAAGAGATAAGTAACGCTTTGTACGAGGATAACCTACAATACGCGGCGATGAAGTCTGTTTGGCGTGCACCTTTATAGTGCCAGTAATCAGTATTCGGGGCTTCCTGGTGGAAGCAGGTGAGGTGTCACGTGATCAGGTGAGTGCGTGATGTCAGCGGGTGGTGCATTCTGGGTAGTGTAGTTGTTAACCTGAGAACCTCCGTTAGAGCTGGGTGTGGAAGGGACAGAGGAGCTAACAGCACCAGACGTGACAGTACCTCCCCCCAAGGGAGTCGGAACGGAGCCGGAACGGGGACGACCACGACGACGTCCACCCGACGGGCAGGGAGTACCGGCGGGAGGACCAGGCGTAGCCTCAGAGGTGACGGGCAGGCGGGGGTTGCGAGACTGGGAACCCCTACGCACCGGAGCCGAAGAAGAGAGTGAGCGCTTGGGACGCCCACGGGGTCTAGGAGCAGGCTTACCAGGGTGACGGGCATGAAATTCGGCCAGTAGAGCAGGATCCAGCACGTCACCGGCGGCAACCCAGCAACGCTCCTCAGGGCCGTAACCCTCCCAGTCTATGAGGTACTGGAGCACACCGCCACGCCTGCGTGAATCCAACACCTCTCGAACCGCATAGGTAGATGAATCCTCCCCCTCCACTGCCGCGGGCGGCACGTCATCTGGAACACCCTCAGCAAGCGGACCTGGGACAAGAGGCTTGAGCAGAGAAACATGGAAAGAGTTATGCACCCTGTACTGAGCAGGCAACTCAATCTTATAAGTCACCTCGTTAACCTGAGACAACACCTTAAATGGGCCAATATACTTAGGCAGCAGTTTCCTACAGGCCCCCTCAAACCTCAAGTCCCGGGTCGACAACCACACCCTGTCTCCGGGTTGGTATTGGGGGGTGGTGCCACGGTGTCTGTCGGACTGCTCCTTATATTTCCGTAAGACCTCCGAGATCTGCTGATGCGTCTCCTCCCACACCTGCTCACTCCGCTTCATCCAATCGTCAACAGCGGGAATCTCAGTGGACGACGCTGTCCACGGAGCTAACGGAGGCTGATAACCCAGAATGCACTGAAAGGGAGTGAGACCAGACGTGGAGTTAGTTAAGGAGTTTTGGGCTATTTCAGCCCAAATTAGATATTGTGACCACTCAGACGCATGCTTGAAACAATATAACCTTAGAAACTTTCCTAACTCTTGGTTGACTCTCTCACACTGACCATTACTAGTGGGGTGAAACCCAGAAGTGAGACTTACGTGTACACCCAAATGTTCAAAAAATGATTTCCATACCCGAGAAGTAAATTGAGGACCTCTGTCTGACAAAATGTCCTCCGGAACCCCATAATGTCTGAAAATGTGTGTGTATATAGCTTGGGCGGTCTGAAGAGCAGTAGGAAGTGCAGGAAAAGGGATAAACTTAACTCCCCTAGAAAATCTGTCTACAACAGTAAGGACAGTTGTGTAACCTTCAGATTCAGGCAAATCAGTAACAAAGTCTACAGCAATATGTGACCATGGACGTTCAGGCACAGGCAGAGGACATAGCTTACCGGCTGGAAGGGTTTTTGGTGTTTTGCATTGTGCGCAGACAGAACATGAAACTACGAACGTTTGAACATCAGCTCGCATGGTTTCCCACCAATACCGAGCTGAGATGAGTTGCAATGTACGTGTAACGCCTGGATGACCGGAAGTAAGAGCAGCATGTGCCCAGCCAATAAGTTGATCACGAAATTGTTCAGGTACATAAGTCTTGTGAGGAGGGCAACCCTCCGGAGGTCGTGTGTTAACCAGACTCCGCTGGATAAGATCATCTAGTTCCCATCTAATGGCAGCTACTTTAACTGTGGGTGGCAGAATGTGTTCGGGTTCAGAAACGTGGCATGTGTCATCTGGGGAACTGAAAACACGGGATAAGGCATCAGCTTTAGTATTACGGTTGCCTGGACGAAACGAGATTGAGAAGTTGAAACGTGAGAAAAACAATGACCAACGAGCTTGACGGGGGTTTAAACGTTTAGCTGTACGGAGATACTCTAAGTTCTTGTGATCAGTTAGAACGGTGAATGGATGTGCAGCACCTTCCAGCCAGTGACGCCACTCCTCAAGAGCTAATTTGACAGCCAGCAGCTCTCTATCCCCAATCCCATAATTACGCTCCGCAGGCGACATTTTCTTTGAGAAAAAGGCTACGGGATGAAGCTTAGGCGGTGAACCGCTGCGTTGGGAGAGAACTGCTCCGACGCCGGTATTAGAAGCATCGACCTCTACAACAAAAGGTAAATCTGGATTAGGATGCGTTAGGATGGGGGCAGAGACAAAGGCGGCTTTTAATTTCTTAAAAGCTTGGTCAGCTTCAGGGGACCACTTCAGAATTTTGGTGGCATTTTTAGTGAGCGCCGTAAGGGGGGCAGCTATGCTACTAAAATTACGTATGAAACGTCTGTAAAAGTTTGCGAATCCTAAGAAACGCTGAAGATCTTTGATAGACTGGGGAACAGGCCAGCTAGTTACGGCATCTACTTTAGAGTCATCCATAAGAACTCCCTGGGAGCTGATGACATAGCCGAGAAATGCGACTCTTTGAAGGTGGAACTCGCACTTCTCGGCTTTCGCATAAAGGTTGTTCTCTAAAAGCCTCTGGAGAACAGAGCGCACGTGCTGCACGTGGGAATCTAGGTCTGAGGAATAGATCAAAATGTCGTCAATAAAAAGTGTCACATACTTGCCAATCATATCTCTAAATACGTCGTTCATAAACGACTGAAATACTGCGGGGGCATTAGCGAGACCATAACTCATGACTAGGTACTCGTAGTGACCATTAGTAGTGGTAAACGCGGTTTTCCACTCGTCCCCCTCCCTAATGCGGATCAAATTGTAAGCACTGCGCAAATCGAGTTTAGTGAAATAGGTAGCTGTACGCAGTTGCTCAAGGGCACATGGAATGAGGGGCAATGGGTAAGCAAATTTTCTCGTAATGGCGTTCAAACCTCTATAATCAATACATGGTCTCAGTCCCCCGTCCTTTTTCTTAACAAAGAAGAATCCAGAACCGACGGGGGACTTTGACGGCCGAATGAAACCTTGCGCCAAAGCTTCATTAACATAATCACGCATAGCCTTTTCCTCATCGAGCGTAAGGGGGTAGACTCTAGTTTTGGGTAGGGTGGCACCCTCCACTAAGTCAATAGCACAGTCATAGGGACGATGCGGAGGCAATTTAGTAGCGTTATCTTTGCTAAATACTTCCAAAAAATCTGAATACTCAGCGGGTACAACCATCTGATCAGAAACGTCAGGACTCTCTACTGAAGTAGACTGAATGATTAAACTATCCAAAGCAAGACAATGTTTATGACAATGAGCAGACCAAACCGTGATATCCCCATCGCGCCAGGAGACAGTGGGATCGTGAGTCTTCAGCCATGGCATGCCCAGGATAACTGGATGCTCGGTGCAGGGAAGCACGAAAAGTGGTAGTTCCTCAAAATGAAGAGCGCTGGCTTGTAGAGTGATGGGCAGAGTCTGCAGGGTAACCGGCTTGGAGCGGACAGTCTTTCCATCAACAGCATGGATGGCTAATGGACGTAGAAGTTCTCTGGTGGGCACTCCATGCTCCTTAACTAGGTCCTGGCTGATGAAGTTCCCCTCCGACCCGGAATCTACAAGCGCTGGGACAGAGAGCATACCAGTAGGTAACATAATATTTACAGTCAAAGAAAAACATTTAGAGCGAAGGATTGTGTTGTGCTTACGTACCACGTTAGCGCGTGGAGAGCACTCCACGCGCTGTCCCAGGGCTGGAGCTTTCACAGGTCGGGTCAGGAGACCACACTCAGCCTTGAAATGCCCGGCCTCTCCACAATAAAGGCATAGGCAAAGCTGGATTCGTCGCTGCCGCTCCTCAGGAGTTAGCCGGGTTTTCTGGATATCCATGGGCTCTGGGGCAGGCAGCGCAGCTTTCTCTGGAGTGGGAGCGCGGGGCAGAGACACAGAAGTGTGTTGAGTGCGAGGACTGATCTTGGGTCGGCGCGAGAGCAGTTGATCCAACCGGATCGACAGTGAAATGAGCTGATCCAGGGTCAGGGAATCATCTCTGCAGGCTAATTCCCTCTGTATATCTGGATTAAGTCCGCATCTAAACACGTTGATCAACGCAGCGTTATTCCACCCACTACCAGCCGCGAGAGTGCGAAACTCCAGAGCGTAGGAAGCCACCGGCTTCTGACCTTGCTTAAGAGCCAGCAAAAGTTCTCCATTAGACTGTCCATAACGCGAATGATCAAAAACTGAGCGGAAAGTAGCCAAAAAGTCAGTGTAACTAGCCCCAGAAAGGTCTTCCCAAATAGCTGTAGCCCACTCGAGTGCCTTACCAGAAAGCCGTGAGATAATGAAACCGATCTTAGCTTTATCGGTTGTAGGCGGTGAATTACTGAAAAACACGGAGCATTGTAAAAGAAAACCGCTGCATTTTTCCGGATCCCCATCAAACAACTCCGGTTTAGAGACAGAAAATCCAGGTACAGAAGAGTTAGCGTTGGGCATACTGGGGGCAGCTAACGGGCTAGGGCTAGGCTCAGTTACGCCTCTGAGGTGAGCTAGCAGCTCAGCTAGTTGTTGCTGCTGCGTGGTTTGCTGGCGGGCTAGCTCAGAAACAGCTTGGGTCACACCAGCGAGCGTTTGCTGGTGCTGACCGAGTAGCCTCCCCTGGTTGGCTAAACCAGATCTAATAGCCTCAGTATCTGCTATCTGATTTAGTTCGGCCGCGTATTCTGTCATGGTCAGAACAGAATAGCAGACAAGCGCAGATACTGATAAAAACAAAATGTGTTTATTATGATAATAAACAGATGAAATCAGGGTCGATACAAAAACAAGGGTGATCACCAGTAGACAGAGCAATGAAGACAAAACCATACCATAAACGAGAGACAGTCCAGAGTTCATACACAAGCAATCCAGTATCAGAGGTAATCCAAGAGGCAGTAGTGAAAGCACAGTCCAGGTCATACACAAACAATCCAATATCAAAGGCAGAGGCAAGAATCGGCGTCGAGTAAACAAAAGCAAGGTCATACACAAAGTAACTGAGACAAGAGATAAGTAACGCTTTGTACGAGGATAACCTACAATACGCGGCGATGAAGTCTGTTTGGCGTGCACCTTTATAGTGCCAGTAATCAGTATTCGGGGCTTCCTGGTGGAAGCAGGTGAGGTGTCACGTGATCAGGTGAGTGCGTGATGTCAGCGGGTGGTGCATTCTGGGTAGTGTAGTTGTTAACCTGAGAACCTCCGTTAGAGCTGGGTGTGGAAGGGACAGAGGAGCTAACAGCACCAGACGTGACACAGGCGGCCTTTTATTGTGAATTAGATGCACATTGAAGGACAGCCTTTAAAAAGGCTTTTTAATATAATATGACACAATATCTGTCTCATTTGCAGCCGTAACTACATGATGGTTCGCTAACTATTGAACTAATCCAGCATGAGCTCCATTCATGACTAAGCAATGCGTAACACCTTCAACACAGCGCTAAAAAGGGGTTAGACAGCCATGGCCCCGCCCCGTAGTGAAAATCATGAATCTGATTGGTTAGATTGTCCTGCGACTTTGCTAACAGACTCATTACTACACCCTTCTCAAAATAAGGAGAAGGGTCACACAGACATGCGGGAGCTTTGATTGGTTAAAACCGCTGTCAGTCAGATAAGAGTCCTGTGGCAACTGAAAAAAACACAGACTAATGCTTTAAATTAATTGCTGTTTTTTTTATTTTAGTTAATTTATAAAATAAATTCTTACACTTACAATAGCTATGATATATATTTCCTGATTAAAAAATCTGTAATTATTTACATGCATTTATTGTCACCCCTTCTCTAAAGGGTTAGAGGGGCCTCACTGCACACCACTGGCAGATGGCCACACTGAGTTGGGAGAGTTTATTGTCATTCTTGTAGTATCATAAATGTCAAACTATGAAGACATATGAATTTAGTATTTAGTAAATTTAGTAAACAACAAAAGTGTATTTTAGATTCTTCAAAGTAGCACCTCTTGCTTAGATGACAGTTCTGCACATCTTGGCTGGATTTTCTTAGTCAGCTTTATGAGGTAGAGTCACCTGGAATAGCTGTGCTGAACTTCTCAAGAGTTAATTACTTTAATTTCTTGCCTCTTAATGTGTTTGAGAGCATCAGTTGTAAAGTTGTGAAGAGGTAGAGTTACAGGTATACAGTGAATAGCCCTATTTGAGTAATGCTCTAATCCATATTATGGCAAGAACTACTCAACTAAGTAAAGAAAAAATACTTTAAGAAATAAATGTCAGTCAATCCAAAACATTTCAAGGACTTTAAAAGTATCCTACAGTGCAGTCACAAAGACCATCACAAATTTTATGATGAAACTGGCTCTCATCAGGACCGCCCTAGAAAAGGAAGACCGAGAGTTTGCTCTGTTGCACAGAATAAATTCATTAGAGTTACCAGCCTCAGAAAGAGTTTTTTGGTTTATTTAAGACTTTTAAGTTACTACATGATTCCTTACGTGTTTCTTCTGTCTCATGCAGTCTGGATTACTTCAGTATTCATTTACAATTGTCTTTATTTTGCAATTTATTGCAATACACTTTTACTGCCTAAACTACCCCCTTATTTGACCATACCAACTTTTACGCAAAAAGCCAGACAATAGAATTATTCAATATTAATTGATGGACCTTTAAACTTTTTTTGTATAAATTTGTAGTATAATAACTCTGTGATGGGGTGGTAACTTGTGTGATAGGTAATATGACAAACTGTCTCCCTGTATGGTATATGTTGTTTTACTAGTTAAACACTTAGTTAATTCTGTATATAAATGTAGGCATGGCAAAATTTTAAATATATACTTATTTACTATATTTTTCAGACTGTAAGGCACACTTAAAATCCTTACATTTTTCCATAATCCGATGTGTCTTATGTATAAATTTTACCAGTGAGGTTGTGAGGAACAGTAAAGCCTTTCCAGCCCTGAGGCTGGAGCTGTATTAGCATTAGCAGCTAACTGCAGCGCTAGCTTCTCTGCCGCTCAGAGGTGAGTATATCGGACTGTAGGCTGCGTGTTTATCATTTTACGTGGGACAAACCGTTAGCTGATAGTGCCCTGTGTTACTGGAACACTCAGGGTGCCTCAGTGTAATGCTATCAGATAGCATTTACTAGCACTACATGCGGCTAGTGCTATGGTTAGCGACTAATACTGTTACTGCTACACAGTGCTTAGCGCTTAACATATTTCACTGAAACTTACCTTTAGACAAAATATTGGAAATCTAAGGTGACAGTAAATAAGCTGAAACGCTTTACTCACCCAAATAAGAAGTTTTCAGGAGATAAATCTGTGTAGATTAACATACAGCAATTGTCTGCCTTTAAAATATTATTTTGTTTACTTAAGCACCCCCCAGAATTAGACGGGAAACATGGCAACCCCCTTACTGACTTTGATGTAGGCATCCCTACTAGTGTCACATAATTAAGCAATAATACACTTGAGGTTTGTGCTATAATGTGTAATATTGGCAATACTGTGATGAAGATCAATTATACCACAGTTCTATTATCGCTGTTTATTAAAAAAAAATGAGTTAAACAGGATGACAAAATGCAATCGGCTTGGTTATTAACTCTCCGGAGGTTAAAATAGTTCCATAGCTGCTCTGCGCTGTAAGCTAGCTCTGCATTATCGGCCATTTCAGTCCAAATTTTGGAAATCTAAGCTTACATTAAATAAACGGAATACTTTACTCACCCAATTAAACGTTTTCTGGAGAGAAATCTGTGTAGATAAAAGTCCAGCGCTTGTTTGACTAAAAGAAAATTTTTGTTTTTTTTAAGAATTAAAGTTCTGTTTACTTTGGCGCCACCCAGCGGCAAGACCTGCGGACTTACAAGGGTTCTCTATTTTACATTCATCTTCAAATACCCTACATTAACTGAAAAATATATAGACTGAAGCTTTTATTTTAATAATAACAACTCTTAACCTGATATTGGTGGCTGATAATGTGTTTAATAATGTTTATTTTCGAATTGCTGTGCTTATTTATTTGTAGCACCGCATCTTTGTCTGCGCCGCCTATTGGAGACATGGCATTTCTGCACTTTGCCTGTGGGTTCCTGCGGCTCCCAGTGCTGTATAATGACATCGCATTTGGTTTGCAAGCACTGCATCGTGGCTAGGTTACCTGTATGTGGTGGAGTAATACATGGAGAGCAACAGTACAGTGCATTACTGGCTGATAATGTCACTCATAAAACAGTCAATTATATTGCAGGGTCGGAACTAACTGTAGTATAATCCGGTGTATAAACCTTATGTATGAAAATAGACCAGAAAATATATGTTCATTGATAGTTCGCCTATCAAAAAAATATGGTGCACAAAAGTGCATGGCAGATTCCTTCAAAACTCGGAATGCAGTTATGTGTCAAGCAGATATTTAAATGCTGACAGGTGTGGTCGATTAGACGCTGGGTTTTGCCACAAGAGGGCATGAAAGTGCTCTCCGAGGCTAATTCTCGGCAGTGTACCACTTGGTGAGAGATTTTTCACTCTAGATATGCCTCTGCAACAAACTCAAGCACTTTTTTCCCAGTTGACAGACTTTATGAGGGGGCGCATCATCATTGGACTGAAAGCTCCAGGATTTTCAGTTTGATGAATTGCCTGCTATCCGGGCTGTTTTGCTTTATGCATCTTACCAAACTCTGAGGACCCAGATGGCACTTGTCTTATAACAGGGTTTAGATACTGATCTCTCAGTTTCTCTATCTCTGAATTCTGTGTTCTTCTTGTCTTTCTACATTTCTTTATTTTTCCTCGCCTTACTCTCCAACTCTCTCTTTCTTCTTCCTTTCTTCCTTTCTCTCTTTCCCTCTCTCTTTTTCTCTCTTTTTCTCTGGACTGGATGGAAGCCACACTCCCACACAGCTGAATTCTGTCAGCCGCACGGACTCAGTGACCCAGCCCAGCCGCTGTGCTATAAAAAACCCGGGCCCTTTTCCTCCAAAACCCATGAAAACGAGGAGGTCTGAGATGCAAACCTGCCTTCCCTCTGACTCTGCCATGCTGCCCACAGCCTCATTTACCCCTTAAACATTTTCATTTACCCCTTAAACATTTTACTCTCATTTAGTTTTTTTCTACATTTTACAGCATCTTGGAGTACACTGTGAAACATGCAATCACATGATGAAGATACAGTGCTTGACTAAAAACGATTGTTTTTTTGTCTCACAATAGTTTATTACAGTGGACAATTTAGCCTTTCTTATCATACTTCTTATCTTATCATGCTTATCATACTCATACCTAATAGTTTTAATATGCCATAAACACTAAATGAAGAATAAAATATGTAAGACTTAATGTTATTTATTACATTGTACATAAATACAGAAGTCATTCAAACTATGAAGTAACACATAAGGATAACTTAAACTTGACTCTTATCTGGGGTTAAGCTGTTAACTCTGTAACTCTGATGAACTTATCCTGTGCAACAGAGGTAACTCTTGGTCTTCTTTTCCTCGACCGGTCCTGATGAGAGCCAGTTTCATCATAATGTTTTTCATGGTCTTTGTGACTGAACTTGAGAATTTTTTTTAGATTGACTGACTTTCATTTCTTAAAGTCATTTTTCTTCTTTATTTAGTTGAGTAGTTCTTTTTATAATACAGATTAGAACATTACTTAAATAGAGCTATTCACTGTATACCTGTAACTCTACCTCTTCACAACTTTACAACTGATGCTCTCAAACACATTAAGAGGACAAGAAATTCAAGCAAGTAATTAACTCTTGACAAGTTCAGCACAGCTGTTAACTGAAAGCTGATCGTTCCAGGTGACTCTACCTCATAAAACTGACTGAGAAAATCCAGCCAAAATGTGCAAAGCTGTCATCTAAGAAATATGTTCCCACTTTTAAGAAAGTGAAATATAAAACATATTCTGGTTTGTTTAACACTTATTTGTTTACTAAATCATTTCCAAATTTTTTCATAGCTTGGATGATTTTAGAATGAATCTACACTACCTTTAAATAAAAAAAAAAAAACACTGGATTTAAGGTGTGTCCAAACGCTTGACTGGTACTGTGTACTGTATATCAAACGATTCAGCAGCAGAGGATAAAAGTTATCGTTACTTTCAGCAGAAATTGTGTGGAACGACATTATAACATTACTGAAGGACAATGACAACAAAAATTATGAACTTTATAGATATGCAGGACAAAAGCTTCATAATAATAATAGAATAAAGCAGAACAGAACAATCTACTGACCACATGGTATATTAAATACAGCTAACATTTTATTAAGAGATCAAAAGGATAATTCATAATGCAAACATGAAAGTAAACCTGCCAGAGATTGTGTGCTGTTTCGTTTGTATGGTTATTAATTACGCGCAACTGTAGATCCAGGTGCAGAATTTGCACACTGTTTTCTTTGCACTGGCATGCAAGAACAGAGCCGAATAGATAAGAATGATAATACTGCAACAGACTGTTATAGACAAAGTAACAAATATGACTCATATGTAGTATGTGAACTGTATAAAAACTACATAAAAAAAGATTACAGACAATATTTGGTTCATGGGCAACATTGATATCTTTTGTATCTTTTTAGTGACTTAAATCTGCACCTCTACAATATACACTACCGTTCAAAAGTTTGGGGTCACATTGAAACGTCCTTATTTTTGAAGGAAAAGCACTGTACTTTTCAATGAAGATAACTTTAAACTAGTCCTTACTTTAAACAAATACACTCTGTACATTGCTAATGTGGTAAATGACTATTCTAGCTGCAAATGTCTGGTTTTGGTGCAATATCTACATAGATGTATAGAGGCCCATTTCCAGCAACTATCACTCCAGTGTTCTAATGGTACAATGTGTTTGCTCATTGGCTCAGAAGGCTAATTGATGATTAGAAAACCCTTGTGCAATCATGTTCACACACCTGAAAACAGTCTAGCTCATTACAGAAGCTACAAAACTGACCTTCCTTTGAGCAGATTGAGTTTCTGGAGCATCACATTTGTGGGGTCAATTAAACGCTCAAAATGGCCAGAAAAAGAGAACTTTCATCTGAAACTCGACAGTCTATTCTCGTTCTTAGAAATGAAGGCTATTCCATGCGAGAAATTGCTAAGAAATTGAAGATTTCCTACAACGGTGTGTACTACTCCCTTCAGAGGACAGCACAAACAGGCTCTAACCAGAGTAGAAAAAGAAGTGGGAGGCCACGTTGCACAACTAAGCAAGAAGATAAGTACATTAGAGTCTCTAGTTTGAGAAACAGACGCCTCACAGGTCCCCAACTGGCATCTTCATTAAATAGTACCCGCAAAACACCAGTGTCAACATCTACAGTGAAGAGGCGGCTGCTGGATTTTGGGCTTCAGGGCAGAGTGGCAAAGAAAAAGCCATATCTGAGACTGGCTAATAAAAGAAAAAGATTAAGATGGGCAAAAGAACACAGACATTGGACAGAGGAAGACTGGAAAAAAGTGTTGTGGACGGATGACTCCAAGTTTGAGGTGTTTGGATCACAAAGAAGAACGTTTGTGAGACGCAGAACAAATGAATAGATGCTGGAAGAATGCCTGACGCCATCTGTTAAGCATGGTGGAGGTAATGTGATGGTCTGGGGTTGCTTTGGTGCTGGTAAGGTGGGAGATTCGTACAGGGCAAAAGGGATTCTGAATAAGGAAGGCTATCACTCCATTTTGCAATGCCATGCCATACCCAGTGGACAGCGCCTGATCAGGGCCAATTTCGTCCTACAACAGGACAATGACCCTAAACACACCTCCAAATTGTGCAAGAACTATTTACAGCAGAAGCAGGCAGCTGGTATTCTATTGGTAATGGAGTGGCCAGCGCAGTCACCAGATCTGAACCCCATTGAGCTGTTGTGGGAGCAGTTTGACCGTATGGTACGCCAGAAGTGCCCATCCAACCAATCCAACTTGTGGGAGCTGCTTCTAGAAGCGTGGGGTGCAATTTCTCCAGCTTACCTCAACAAATTAACAGCTAGAATGCCAAAGGTGTGCAATGCTGTAATTGCTGCAAATGGAGGATTCTTTGATGAAAGCAAAGTTTGATGTAAAAACAATGTTATTTCAAATATAAATCATAATTTCTAACCTTGTCAATGTCTTGACTCTATTTTCTATTCATTTCACAACGAATGGTGGTGAATAAGTGTGACTTTTCATGGAAAACACAAAATTGTTTGAGTGACCCCAAACTTTTGAACGGTAGTGTATCTGTGTTCTTATGTGAAGCAGGAATGGGTGTGGCTTAAGCCTGAACTTTGCCAGCCTAAACCAGGGGTGTCGATTTTTTTTTTTTTGTTGGGGGCCAGAAGGAGAAATATATTTGAAGTCACGGGCCAACGACTCTGTAATAAAACATTTTCCTGATTACTACCATTTACACACCATTTTACTTGACTCAATATCTTTATCTATCTTTGACATATTTCATTTCATGTCTCTTAATATTAAACTCCTTAATTACGGCAACTTTTAGACTCTTTTGCCCCGTTTTTCTGCGCTACAACTGAACACTCTCGCCCCTTTTAGACTCTTTGGTCCGTTTTTCTGTGCTACAACTGAGCACTCTCTCCGCTTTTAGACTCTTTGTCCTGTTTTTCTGCGCTACAACTGAGCACTCTCTCCGCTTTTAGACTCTTTGGCCCGTTTTTCTGCACTACAACTAATCACCCTCTCTGCTTTTAGACTCTTTGTCCCGTTTTTCTGCGCTACAACTGAGCACTCTCTCCGCTTTTAGACTCTTTGGCCCGTTTTTCTGCGCTACAACTGAGCACTCTCTCCGCTTTTAGACTCTTTGGCCCATTTTTCTGTGCTACAACTGAGCACTCTCTCCGCTTTTAGACTCTTTGGCCTGTATTTCTGCACTACAACTGCGCACTTTCTCTGCTTTTAGACTCTGTGGCCATTTTCTGCGCTACAACTGAGCACTCTCTCCGCTTTTAGACTCTTTGGCCCGTTTTTCTGTGCTACAACTGAGCACTCTCTCTGCTTTTAGACTCTTTGGCCCGTTTTTCTGCGCTACAACTGAGCACTCTCTCCGCTTTTAGACTCTTTGGCCCGTTTTTCTGCGCTACAACTGAGCACTCTCTCCGCTTTTAGACTCTTTGGCCCGTTTTTCTGTGCTACAACTGCACACTCTCTCCGCTTTTAGACTCTTTGGCCCGTTTTTCTGTGCTACAACTGCGCACCCTCTCCGCTTTTAGACTCTTTGGCCCGTTTTTCTGCACTACAACTGATCACCCTCTCTGCTTTTAGACTCCATGAGCGGCTGCAACTGACGGAGCCAACGCTTCCCATTGAAAATTAATAGGATACGTTGCTGTGCGTTTTCCTGATGGAGCAGTGCAAATGCAGCGTGAGACCATTACGTAAGAGATACAGGAAAATCTAATAGAACATAGCACAGGGGAAACGACTACACATTGAGGGTGTGTGTTACTGACAGGAGGATATCAAAGGAGGACTCGTAGATCACGAGCATCCAATATTGATTATCAGCTTTGTAACTTTGTAACAGTTAAAAGTATTCCTTCAGTTTCTGTAAAGATAGTACAGTATGTACTGTAGATGGTGGGATATTTAGAGTCTTATACAGGCAGATATAAAGTGAACCTCTGCCTGTCTTTGCTTCTGAGATACTATACTCTATAAATCTCTAAAATGCTCTTTTTATTCATTATAAATCAGCTTTTCAAACACTGTGCAGAGACAATGATTTGGTGTGCAGATTTATTATATTTAAATGATTGCCAGTCATTTTCACAGTCGGTTTAAGTCACTTAATGTCTTACAATAAAAATGTGCCTGCAAATAAATGCACCTTCAGCTGTGCCCATGGTTGCCAGGTTGTGATTTACCCTGCTGTGTTTTGATTAGATGGAGCACAGATTAGAGAAACTGCTTACAAGGGAACACATATACACACACACACACACACACACACACACACACACACAAGGCAGAACAAAGCTCTATTTTGATGGAAGAGCACAGTAATCAGCAGTTGGCTTCCCCTCTCCACGGGAAAGCTTCAGTGCTGATTTAGCTATATTCTTTTTCTCCATCACAAGGCACACATCTCTTTTTCTCCTTCCTTCTTTTTCTCTTTTTTTCTTCTGCTGGCACGCAGACGTCTCATCCAGCGGAGTTAAATGTTGGTTTTGATCACGTATGTAATGATAGTGTTCTACAGTGTGCACTTTGATATTACGCTACAAAGCAACATAAGAAGGGAATCATAAAGTCGAGAACTGCACGAGTCACTGGGTTTAAATTGAGAACAGCTTCCCCGCCCCCCTCTGCGTGTCCTTTTCTGTGGGATTTTGACATCTTGGTGAAATCACGCTGACATGAACCCAAACATTACAAACAGAATATCAGACTCCATTCTTGTGCTTGTCTCTGAGTGTGGTTCGGAGCTCGTTTTAATTTTACCCCAATTTACGACTATGTGAAATCCAATTAGTTGACCTTACAAAAAAACATGCAAACAGATTGACAAGATAAAGTAGAATGGTCATTTAATGCTTTAAGGTTAATTTACTGCATGTACTACTTAATTATTTACTTTAGATGTACCACTAATTTAAAGTTGCAAGAAAAACTATGTAAACCCTTTGGGATTACTTGGATTTCAGCATAAATTGGTCATTAAGTCCCAACAATAGACAAACACAGTCTGCTTAAACTAATACCACACAAAATTATATGTTTGCATTGGGTTTGCATTATATGTTTGCATCTCAATTGGGTTCAGGAGGTCAGGACTCTCCAGAAGGCGTATTTTCTTCTGTTGACTCCATTTGGCTGTTGATTTACTTCTATGTTTTGGGTCGTTGTCCTGTTGCATCATCCATCCTCTGTTGAGCTTCAGTTGGCGAACAGATGTTCTTAAGTTTTCCTGCAAAATGTCTTGGTAAACTTGGGAATTAATGTTTCCGTTGATGAGGGCAATCCGTCCAGGCCCCGAGGCAGCAAAGCAGTCCCAAACCATGATGCCGCCGCCACCATATTTCACAGTTGGGATGAGGTTTTTGATAATCGTGTGCTTGTGTGTTCCTTCTAAACAGTGATGGTATAGTTACTTTGAAAAAGTAATCCGATTACTGATTACTCCTTTAAAAAGTAACTTAGTTACTTTATGGATTACTTGATTTTAAAAGTAACTAAGTTACTTTACAAGTTACTTTATTAGTTACTTGCAGCAGCTGCAGACACCACCTCCCGCCGCCTTAACATAAACATTATAACCAGTTTTGCCAATACTCCCTTTATTGTAAAATGCATTTTTAACAGCAACAATTTATCTCTATTAAGTTGAACTATTTCCTAAAAAATACATATATATTTTTAATAAAAATAAAAAAATTAACTTAACACATAAAAATATATATATATATATATATATATATATATATATATGGTCTTTCTTGATTTTACTAAACATAAATACTTGTTTTTATAAAAAATATATAAAATAAAGAAAGTCTTTTTTGACCTGACATATTTAACACTGTAAAACTGAACATTGAACTTGTTGTTCTCTGCAGGGCAGCAAGGAGTGGTTTTATAAAACAGAACCGTGTATATGGTCTAGACCAGGGATCACATATTTGCAGACTGCGGTCCGGGTCCGGACCCAGACGTTGTCCAATACGGACCCATACCGGACCCAACTACTGAGAAGGATTTAATTCTGACAGTGTTCATTTAAAGCACCGGAAATTTGTGGCAGATCGCTGCCCTGGCTAGTGAATTGGGACGCGGCCGCAAACAAAAAAAAGCCTTTATAAAGAGATACTGGCGAAACCCGAGAACTGGCGAAAAACAAAAACGGGCGGAAACTAAAGACACGCCGAGCGAGAGAGACAGGGGAGAAAGCGAGACGCGTGTGATTGGGGAAGAGCGGAGGGGGAATGGGTAAGGGAGCGGTGTGTGTGTGTGTGTGTGTGTGTGTGTGGAGGAGATGAGGTGGAGAGAGAGAGTAACGCACAGTGACTTAAATAAGTAACTTTAATCTGATTACTGGATTGGAAATAGTAACGCGTTAGATTACTCGTTACTGAAAAAAAGGGTCAGATTAGAGTATTACTAGTATATTACTAAGTAACGCGTTACTGACATCACTGCTTCTGAACAACTCAAATTTTGGTTTCATCTGTCCACAGTATATTTAGCCAGTTCTGCTCTGGATTCAAGTGCTCTTTTGACAGCAGTGGCTTCCTTCCTGGTGTCCTCCCATGAACTCCCTTCTTGTTTAATGTTTTCATTATTATAGATTTGTCAACAAAAATGTTAGCATGCGCCAGAGATTTCTGTAAATCTTTACCTGACACTCTAGGACTCTTCTTTACCTCATTGATCATTCTGTGCTGTGCTCTTGCAGTCATCTTTACAGGACGACCACACCCAGGCAGAGTAGGAACAGTGGTGAACTTTCTCCATTTGTAGACCTTCTGTCTTACCGTGAACACACGAACATCAAGACCTTTGTAGATACTTTTGTAACCCTTTCAGCTTCATGCAAGTCAACAATTCTTAAACGTAGATCTTCTGAGAGCTCTTTTGTGGCACAATTTATAATCTGATCAAGCATTGCTTCTTAAGAGCAGCAAACTCAAAACTGGTGTGTGTGTTTTTATAGGGCAGAGGCAGCTTTAACCAACACATCCAATCTCATCACATCCTGCCTCCAATTAGCTTTTAGAAATGTCATTAGCCTAAGGGTTCACATACTTCCCCCTCCCCCCCTTCACTGTGAATACAACCATGCAAACATATAACTTTTTGTGTGTTAAATTAGTTTAAGCAGACTGTGTTTGTCTATTGTTATGACTTAGATGAAGATCAGAACACAATAAATCACCAATTTATGCAGAGATCCAAGTAATCCCAAAGGGTTCACATACTTTTTCTTGCAACTGTATTAAAGGCTACACATAATTACAATTTCAAACATTTCAATTGAAATGTACAGTATAAGACATTAAACTTACATTTACAAGAATGGTTGCTAACAGTTACCACCCTTTTCAATGGACTAAAAGATTCAATTTAGACTGGGGGAACTGACTACACATTGATGGTGAGTGTTACTAACAGGAGGATTCGTCTAGTATGCTAATAGATGGCGCCAGTAGCCAATAGGAAAGCTTTTACTCAACAAGACTGCAGACAAACCAAGTTTCCCTGAAGCTGCGGGAGTCTCCCGCATTTCGGTAGTGGCTCCCTGATGCCCGCGAGTCACATATAATCTCCCGAAATTCAGAACGAGTGGCTCAAACGCGCACACAGGCGACAGACTTTTTTTCTCTAATCGCGTGTGGGAAGGAGAGAGAGAAAACAGAGGGGGTTCTGATTGGCCTGTTCTCTGCAGTGGTGGTAGGGTAGGGTAGGGTAGGTTAGGGTAACCACCCTGAAATCAACTTTTGCAACTTGGGATGTCTGATAATGCACTGCCCAAGCATAAGACACACCCTATTTAACACATACCATATTTAGACATATTGAGGCTGAGAAAGGAAGGAAGAAATTGCTATTAATGATAAACTAAAACACTGAACTGAACTCTGAGCATAACCATACTCTGTTTTTGCAGTTCTAATCAAGACTGCATTTCATCAGAAACCTGTTGAAAGCTATATGTTAGATTCATATTTCCACAGGTCTGAAACAGATTTCCTCTCAAATTCCTTCAGATTTCCTCCAGGAAACCTAGAGATGAATCAGTTGGAATAAAAACCATTTTGCAAGTATCAACTCCAAACTTTGAACCCTTTAAACCTGGATTATAGGAAGCTGTAAACCACAGCAAATGAAGCAATGTTTCCTTCCTCAAATTCAGATTAATATAGGCTTCACGGTGGAATATTTCACAATGGAATGTAATTTCACTGGGTTTGAGAGTCCAGTTAAGAAG
The DNA here is from genome assembly GCF_023375975.1 of Astyanax mexicanus. Classification (NCBI taxonomy): domain Eukaryota; kingdom Metazoa; phylum Chordata; class Actinopteri; order Characiformes; family Acestrorhamphidae; genus Astyanax; species Astyanax mexicanus. The sequence goes on from NC_064410.1 coordinate 21,114,066, forward strand.
CACAAGTGATTGTGAGTCAAAGTCAACTTCTTTAATTCACATGAAAGTGACAACAAGTGCACTGGAGAGGCAAAAGCAAAAAAAAATGCTAAAAGAAAAAAAAAGAATGGTTTTGCAGGTGGTAACCACAGAAAATACAATGGATTTAACCTTCCTGACTGATTAAGTGTTCTCTAGTTTTGAGTTTTGCTAGTGTCCTTGTCATTATTGGTAGAATGAGACAGTACCTGTAGCCCTTTCAAGTTACTCATGTATAGTGGTATGAAAAGGTTTGGGCACTCCTGAAAAGTTGATTATGATTTTCCTTTATAAATCATTGGTTGTTTGGATCAGCAGTTTCAGTTAAATGTATCATATAGCAGAAGAACACAGTGATATTTAAAAAGTGAAATTAAGTTTATAGGATTTACAGAAAGTGTGCAATAGTTCTATAAACAACATTAAACAGGTGCATAAATTCGGGCACCCCAAGAGAAAAATTAATTCAATATTAAGTAGATCTTCCTTTTCTTTAGAAATAACAGCCTCTGAACGCTTCCTATAGCTTCCAATGAGAGTCTGGCTTCTGATTGAAGGTATTTTGGATCATTCTTCTTTACTAAACATCTCCAGTTCAGTCAGATTTGATGGTTTCTGATCATGAACAGCCCGCTTTAAATCACACCACAGATTTACAATAATGTTCAGGTCTGAGGACTGAGATGATCTGAGATGATCATTCCAGAATGTTGTACTTGTTCCTCTGCATGAAAGCTTTAGTAGATTTTGAGCAGTGTTTAGTGTTTAGGGTCGTTGTCTTGTTGAAGTATCCAGCCCCCGTGCTTTAACTTCAACTTTCTCACTTATTCTTGAACATTGTTCTCAAAAATCTGCTGATTATTGACTGAAATCCTTGTGACCCTCAACTTTAACAAGTTTCCCAGTACCTGCACTGAACACACAGCCCCACAGCATGATGAACCGCCACCTTATTTTACTGTGGGGAGCAGTAAAGTGTTTGTCTTGCATAAATAACCGCCCTCAAAATAACTACAGTGCCACAATAGAACCACATAAAGACCCATATGTTTGTAAAAGATATGCATAAGTATGAAGAATCTTGATGTAAATGTTCTTTACCTGTTCTTTACCAGTTTTTTCCAGTTGTTTCACAGAAAAATCAAGCGCACCTGTCATGGTACTCCAGTACTCTAGGAACAGAGCTATTTCCAAATTCCTCTAAAAACTAAAACAAACCAAAAGCTTCTCCTGAAGGCCCCACTCATCATGAATGCTGCTGAGGGGATGTGGGGGTGAGAGCAGGAAAACTAGAGCATCACTGTGGAATTGAGTTCAAAGCTTTGAAGTCAACTCAAGATTCTGAAATTCCTGGAATTGAGGAAAGACGTCTGGAGGCTCTGGCCTTCCAGGACTTTGTGGTGAAGATTGAGCTGAGCCAACTGCTGTATTGTTTCCTACAGTGGTGTGCAGTGAGGCCCTTCTAACCATTCAGAGAAGGGGTGACAATAGATGCGTGTAAATCATTACATAATATTTAATCAGGAAATATATATTATAGTTATTGTAAACTATAAGCAAATATTTTAAAAATTAACTAAAATAAAAAACAGCAACTAATTCAAAGTGGTTTTAACCAATCAAAACTGCTTTTTAAAATGGCATCTGTCCATTGCAACGGTAAATGAGACAGATATTGTGTCATATCATATTGAAAAACCTTTTTAAAGGCTGTTCTTCAATGTGAAACTAATTCACTATAATAATAGGCCGCCTGACTGGTGAGTTTTTGTGTGTACTTAATGTTTTGGCTGACCTGGCGTCCTGTAGGCACACAAATGGGTGGCATTTGTTGGTCGGCTGTACTTGTAGGAAAATTAAGCATTGATTTTGTTGTTTGTAGTTGTAATGTGCATTAAGCTCTTATAATTAAGTCGAGACAGAGAATATGTAGTTATAATATAAATCTATGTGTAGGTTAGCGGGTGGAGGGGAGGGGGTGTTGCAGAAGGGGTACCCACTATATTAACTGCACGCCACTGGTTTTCTAAGCTTCTCTGCTAATCAAATACCAGAGAACTGACTATAATGTCAATGTTTTATACACATATACAAGTTCTTACCATAAAAAATATTGGAATCTTCCCATTAAGAAATGGGACAACCCTTTAAGAACCTGATAGGTAATTCAAATAAATAAAAAGAAAAGAACACTGCTTAATCACCAGACTAGCAGTGCTCTGTAGGCCTTAACCCTGCCAGTATGTTGTGATATGAGACGAGTATAGGTATAGGTCAGGAATTTTACTGCTGAACTTTAGTTAGGATATTCAGAGCATCATATCTCTTTAAAATCAGTATTTACAGCTCTGGAAAAAATAAGAGACCACTTAATAATGATGAGTTTCTTTGATTTTAGCAAATTGTAAACCTCTGAAATATAATCAGGAGGAAGATGGATGATCACAAGCAATCAAACCAAACTGAACTGCTTAAGGAGAACATTATGCCACGATGCATGAAAAGTGTGATTAAAAACCAGGGTTACTCAACCAAATATTGATTTCTGAACTCTTTCTCAAAACTTTATGAATTTAAACTTGCATCTTTCTTATTATTTCAGTCATTTCTCATTTTCTGCAAATGAATGCTCTACATGACAATATTTTTATTTGGAATTAGGGAGAAATGTTGTCTGTAGTTTATAGAATAAAACCACAATGTTCATTTTTCTCAAACATATACCTATAAATAGCAAAATCTGAGAAACCGATTCAGAAACTGAAGTGGTCTCTTATTTTTTTTTCAGAGCTGTATTTATTATCATCTACCCCTGAATCCTTAGCTTCTTCACCAGCTTCTTGTTCAAACTAGTTTCTTTAAAAGCTTCAGTATCTGCTGCTGCATAATTTAAAGTGGAACAAGATAATTTAGCTAGCTAGCTACAGAGACGTGAATTAATAAACTTTTATTTTCATTCGTTAATACATTGAGGATAACCAGCATTTTTAATGCAGCCAAAAATGTACAACTTAAAGGGACTGAAAAAAAATAAAAATAAAATCAAGGACTAAACACAAGGATTGTAAGAAAAGTGGAGATAAAATAAAATAAAGTAAACAGGAAATAAATTAAATGAAATGACAAAATAAATAAAATAAACAAAAGGAAATAGAAAAACTTAAAAACTTAACCATAACAGTTCCAGTGACAGACTACTATTTTTTTAGGCTTAAAGAAAAGCACCATAATACACTGATTTTGTATTAATCTAAGACAATGGAATGGACATCATCATTTTTAACAAAGAATACACTGTATTTGTGGGTTTCTTTGACCACCTGTACAGCAACTTAATTTACCATAATTTTGTATAATCCTCTTTTTGGGGTGTGCCTTGTAAAATCACATTAACTGCTAAAAACATAAAGTAAATTTTAAAGTTGGAGAGTATTAATATTTGAAGTTTTTCTACAGTACATTTAAAAAATGAATTTTCTGAACTGAAGATTACTAGTTGGCGCAACTGGTGTAGTTTTTATTTATTTATTTATTTTCAAAACTTTGTAATAAATTATTTGTGTTGGCCTCAAAACTCAAAGTGCAGTAAGTTTAGTGATTTTAGCCTTAAAATGTGGAGTTTTCTCAATTTTTCATTTTTACAGTGTTCATATATGTAGCTGATTAGGTCTTTAATTTCAGGGCTCTGTTCAAATCGTTTGTTTTTTGCTTGTCTAGGTGAGTCAGTTATTTGTGCTTTATATTTGGACTCATTGTACAAATACTCAAATAGTATGTTAGTCGCATGTGTATAATTCCTCTTAAGACTAATGGGATATACAGTACCTGTTATACATGTACCTGATTCTGATGTAAAAAAAACAACAACTGGATTTTACTGCAACATTTGGGTTTGTTTTCTGACTGATCCAAAGTTAAATATCGCTGTACAACTAATTTTAATGCAGAGAAGCACATTTTTTTCATATTGTGCGTCTTGGTACATATTTGTTAAGTGGAAAAAAATACACAGAAATGGCATGTATTAATTATAGCTTCATGCCACACTCAGAAAGAAGTGTGGATTTAGGTATTTTGCTCAGTGCATGAAGAAGCAGACAGAGTCTGTTCTGTGTTCACTTCTTCTCATGTGCATAACAGCTGGGGATTGTTTGCTTTATAGAGAAAGAACAGTGAGCACACTGAGATGAATATAAAAATGATCAAAATATCCCAAATAGTTTTGGAGCAATTCCCCAGCCGTTCAGGTTCTGGTTGACAGGTGAGAGGTGCCAAGGTATGCCCGTCACTAATTGTGACATCACAATAAAACAGCCACCTATTCGGCTCATGGAATCATATGATTTTTGACATCAAATTCTTTCAGTTGATTCACAGAAAACAGATGGATCTCTCTTCTTTTCCACTCGGAGTGTTTATAGAGGCAGTAGAAATGCAAAAGCACACAAATGTGAGTTTTGCAAAATACGTCCCTTTTAATTAAATCAAACTAATATGATTTATGCAAGTACATTTATGTGGTAAGAAAGTTCTATTGGAAAATCCTTCTATTAAGATCACGCTTGTGCAAGTGTGGCTACACAGTAAAATAGTATGTCACAAAACACACAAAAAAAAAGTTTGATTAATCTTCTAGACGTAGTTAGCATTTGCCTTTCTAGCAATCTTTCAAAAAGTTATCTGAAGTAAAAAAAAATAAAAAAAAAACAAAATGCACATACGATGACACGCAAACGTTTAGGCACCTTGGTCAAAATATATGTTAATATAAGTAGCTAGCTAAAAATAGCTAACCTAATTGACTTTTTCATTTACTTTTTATTATTTTAATAGTTTCAAAATAACAAAAAAAAAGGGAAAAGTGGCCAGGCAACCAAAATTACCCCTAAGAGTGCAGCGACCACTTATCCAAGAGGTCACTAAAAAGCCCACAGCACAACATCTAAAGAACCGCAATCCTCAGGCCATTTGTTGTCCATTTATGACCTCAAGCTGAAATGAACTTGGGTTATGCAGCAGGACAATGACCCAAAACACACCAGCAAAACAAGTCCACCTCTGAATGGCTGAGGAAAAACAGTGAAGTGAAGACTTTGGAGCAGCCTAGTCAAAGACCTGACCTGAATCCTATTACGATGCTGTGGCATGACCTTATTAAGGAGGTTTATGGTTGAAAACCCTCCAATGTGGAACATAATTCCTCCACTGTGCTGTAAAAGGGGGCAAACAATTTTTCACACAGGGCCAACATTAAAGAATGACAAACACGTTTTCACACCGTGTATCGTAATATAATGCAAAAATTTCTGGGACGAGATATCATCCGCAAAAAAAATGGTATCGTGACAGGCCTAGTGTGATGTTAGCTTCCATGATTTGCTGGTGTTTAATTAATTAAGTCCATCCTTCCTAGTGCCAGTGGCTGCACCACAAACTGGGATCAGTGTTGTTTCTGTGTTGTTAAGATTTGTAGAAGTGTTATTTTCATAAAATTGTGCACTCTATTCTTCTAAGCATACCTCCGCTCGATGCTCCTGTGTGTGACAGTGAGCCAGGGCAGCTGGCACCGGGGCTGGGTCAGGAAATGCCAGCGCTGGACAGATTGGGACAGTGCTTAGTCTGGCCAGCCGACACAAAGAGGAGTTTTGGTTCAAAATTATGGGGGAACAAGAGAACTGAAGTTTGTGCAGGAGGAATAGGTTTTCTCTTCTCATTTAATTATTTATTTAATTATTTGAGTACACAAAATAGAAAATATTTTAAACTAAATTGTGTGCCTTAGAATCTTCACTATAATAACATTAAAGGGGACATATTATACCTCTTTTTACACAAGTTAAAATAGGCCTGTGGGATCTTTTCACAACTCTCAGAAAATCAACAGCTATATATATATATTTTCAGAATGCACCATTTAAGGGCTCTGTCACTTTTATGTAAATAAGCTGTTGCTGGCCAAACCATGTATCCGTTTTTACCAAACAACAGTGTTAGCTTGTGCTAAATGGCAAAACACGAAGCTAGTTCATGCTTTACTGCGATAGAAGCACAAAACTCTGAGTTGCTACGAAGTCTGCTGGCAAATCCTGCACAAAATCCCTCTCACATAAAGAGATCTCACCAGCTCTATTCTTGCCGTTTTAGTCCCTTTCAGAAAGAGCCGTTTAAGGGCTCTGTCACTTTTATGCAAATAATCTGTTTGTTACCAAAGGCCCAGGTGTTGCACCTCCACATCACAGGAGGTCACTCTCACCTCAATTTTAGCTTCTGCATACCTGTACCTGTTTCTACCTTGAGTAATTAGCTCTGTATACGAGCGCTGTAACCTGGATCTTGGTGCAAAGTCTTGTCTGGTTTACCTGCAATTTGAAGCCTTCATCCTATCTCACCTTTGCCAGGTTTATTGACTTCCGCAATTTTTACTTTTTTTATTTTTGGATAACAATTTTCTTGATAGTGCATGTCTAACTGCAATAGAAGCACAAAACGCAATATTTGAGAGCACATACTTAACGATCTCCCCCATCTGCTGATTTACCATGGACAGTAGATATAGATCCCTCCATCAGACGAAGTCTGCTGGATAATTCTGCTGTGTACTGTCTGAGGTTCTATGGTTCTATGTTCTATGTTTCATTATTGTGATGTCACAATAAGGGAGTCATCCAAACGGCTCAAAGACACATGTGATTGTTTATAGGGGCAATGTCACATACAAAAGCATGCAAAAAGTGAGTTTTGCATGATATGTCCTCTACAAATCTGTGTGGAAGTCAGTGTGGAAGTGGTTTATCCGGTATCATGTACCACAAGGTTCAGTGTTAGGTCCTCTTCTTTTCTCACTTTACACCCGCTCACTAGGAGATATTGTTTTCTCATATGGCTTTTGTTAAAATGACTCTCAACTTGTCTTTTATTTTTCCTCCTTCTGCCACAAAGGTCTTGACTCTTCGCATGAGATCTTAGCATGTCTAACTGATGCCTCATTATGGATGGCAGCCCATTATCTAAAGCTCATCCCAGGCAAGACAGAACGGCTCTACATTCCAGGAACTATTGGCCTTCAGTGATCTCTGAAATTCCTTTGAGAACTTTTTATCACTTCATCTTCTGTTCGTAGCCTTGGTGAAGTTGTCGATAACCAGTTATCTTTCTCGGCTCATGTTGCAAACCTGACACAATCAAGCAGATGGGTGGCCTTACAGGTGCCTGTGCAGTCCTGAGTCATCTCAAAACCTGATTACTGCAAGTTATTTCTGGTTGATCGCTCTATGCGTGCCATCAGGCCCCTGCAACTGATCCAAAATGCAGAAGCTTGACTTGTCTCCAAAATTCCAAAGTTTAACCAAGTCACTACCTTGCTATAGACCCTTCACAGGATTCTTGATTCTTGTATCAGCTCACAATATATATATATATATATATATATATATATATATATATATATATATATATATATATATATATATATATATAAATAAAGTCTCACTGAAGGTATCAAAACTATGAATGAACACATGTGGAGTTTTATGTACTTAACAAAAAAAAGTGAAATAACTTAAAAATAAAAAAAAATCATTCTAGTTTTTTTCAAAATAGGCACCATTTGCTCTGATTACTGCTTTGCACACTCTTGGCATCATTTTCTCAATGAGCTTCAAGAGGTGGTCACCTGAAATGGTTTTCCAACGGTCTTGAAGGAGTTCCCAGAGGTGTTTAGCACTTGTTGGTCCCTTTGCCTTCTTCACTCTGTGCTCCAGCTCACCCCAAAGCATCTGGATTGGGTTTAGGTCCGGTGACTGTGGAGGCCAGCTCATCAAGTACTTAAAACTCCACATGTGTTCATTCTTAGTTTTGATGCCTTCAGTGAGAATCTACACTATGTAAATAGTCATGAAAATAAAGAAAACACATTAAATGAGAAGGTGTGTTCAAACTTTTGGCCTGTACTGTGTATTTATATAACCCTGATGGTGACCAGAAATTAAGCTATTCTTGCTCTTGATGACTATAGTTGATGCCTTGTCTGTATCAGGAGCTATTTTTGCCACATAACAGCTTGATTTAAACCTACCATATCTCAGGACACGTGGAAGATAAGCATCCAGGTTCTTCTGTGCTGGCAACAATGTGATAAAATGAAAATACTGTGCATTGTTATTTGCTTTTGAACATTCGCAGCACCACACAGTGGAATACAATGCCGTTTGATTTTGAAAATGTAAATTTGTGTAAAATGTGTATTGTTGTTCAATAAAGAGCTCAAGTGCAGTGAAATGTAAAGTAATAGTGGATTTGCCTTTTATTTTGGCACGTACTTTGTATGTTAGTGAGGAAAAGCAATGCATTTTATGGATTGCATTTACATCCTCATGGATGAGGGAGCATCACCTTCAGTTAAATCTCTCAAAGACTGAACTTCTGGTTATACCAGCAAAACCATCTTTTCAACACAACTTCTCTATAAGTATCGACTCTCTCTCTCTCTCACCGACAAAGGTTGCTAGGAACCTGGGTGTTCTGGTTGATGACCAACTCTCCTTTACGCACCATGTGGCCTCAGTTGCTCGGTCCTGCCGCTTTGCGCTCTATAACATCCGAAAAATTAGACCGTTCTTGACGCAACAGGCCACCCAACTCCTGGTGCAAGCGGTCGTCATCTCACGCCTCGACTACTGCAATGCCCTGCTAACTGGCCTCCCGGCCTGTGTAGTAAAACCACTCCAGATGATCCAGAACGCAGCAGCACGTCTGGTCTTCAACCAGCCAAAACGGGCACGTGTCACCCCGCTGCTCATTGAGCTCCATTGGTTACCAGTTGATGCTCGCATCAAATTCAAAGCTCTTACAATCGCCTACAAGGTGATGACAGAACAGGCTCCTTCCTACCTGCACTCACTCCTGAAGGCTTACGCTACCTCCCGGCCGCTGCGCTCCTCCAATGAACGTCGCCTCGCTTTGCCAAACAAACATTCACACAAAGCAATCCAGACTGTTCTCATACAGAGTTCCCCAATGGTGGAACAAACTACCCTCCACTACCAGATCAGGAGAATCTCTCGCTATCTTTAAGAAACTCCTGAAGACAGAGCTCTTCAAAGAGCACTTACTCTCTTAACACCTCTAACACACTAACTACTTCTAACCTCATTTCCTTTTTCCCCTCCTTCACTCCTCTATCCTATTATTCCCCTTTGACCTCCTTTTATCCCTATCCAAAGTTGTTTTTACCTTTAAACTTATTTTACATTGTACTTGACTATTGTAAGTCGCTTTGGACAAAAGCGTCTGCCAAATGTAATGTAATGTAATGTAATGTAATTTGGCAGTAATTCTTCTCCATAGTGTTGAGTTGAGTGTAATTGAACATAAATGTAGTTGTAAGCAGCCTTGAGTTGCCAAAAGGAGCTGTATAAGTGTAATATTAAGTAAGTAGTGGCTTTAAGCAGTAAATAAAATGGTGTGACTTGAATGCCTCTTAAGCATTTCATTAAAAATTCAAAAAAAAAAATTTAATTCACCTGGATTATGGCAGCAGCTCGGCGAGAAGGGCAGTCCTGCACTATTTACAGATTTCCTTCAAAACCTCCAGCTAACATTGAAATGGATGGGGAGAGGGGACAAAAAGTCTTCAGTGGAAATTGCGCCTATGTGCCAAAATATGTGGAGAAGAGGAAACAGAGGCCCACTAATGCACCTAGTGCTCTTCACCATACGCCAACACTCTGTCCTTCACGGGAGTAAGCGAGGGGATGGAGAAGAGGAATGAAAGGCGTGGGCGGGAGGGAGGAAGGAGGGAGGAGGGGGAGGGTGAAACGGGAGTTTAGAGGAGAGCGAGGACATCAGAATACCATTTTTTCCCAAGGAGGAACTGGAGCTCAGCATTCCTGGCATTGCCGCTAGGGTGGGGGAAACAATTCTGACTCTATCCTGCGCTCTGTCCAGCCTGAATAGCTGCAGTGTCTGGGGCTCCCCGTGCCAGAGTTCCCTCATGAGGAGTCCAGCCAGCGGGCCCAACACGCTCGGAGCAGCTGCCTAGACCCGACCCTGGCTCCCCCACCGCTAAACCAAACACGGCCCAGTCTGAGGAGCCTCTGTGCACGCCCGACCCAAAATACTACAGAGAACTGCAGAGAGAGAGAGAGAGAAAAAAAAAGAGAACAGGCCACGAGGGGGAAGAGCAAATATTTGATTGATTTGAAAGAGGGATGAACTCAGACGAGCGAGAGGGAAGGCAACGAGAGGAAAGTGGTTATTACTTCATCTCGAATGGGGACCATTCATCACAGTGGAGGTCTTCCCTTTACAATAGTTTGTTTTGTAAGCAGACTTGCATGGAAATAGCAGCAGAAATGTCACATAAATAACGTGAGATCAGTGAGGGGAGAGAGCGAGAGGTCAGCTGGGAAGGGCCGAGGAAAAAATAATGAGAGATAGGAGTAACACAGTGATTATCACGCACCACGAAAGACAGCACAGTATGCATTACTTTTACACTACACTAGGGCACTAGCGGTGCAAATCTCTAGGACCTTGCAATTTGAGGCAATTTAGGTGATTTAATGTGGCAAGATAGAGTAATAAAACAAAAATAGGAGTAAAACAATTTAAGTCTGCAGCTTGTGGTATGATTTATGATTTTTCTTAACTGCCAAAGTGGAACTTTCTGGCCTAAATACAAAGCGATAAGCGTGGTAAAAAAAAAAAAAAAGTAACATTGCTCATCACCCTGAACACACCGTCCACCATTCGCCACTGTGAAACATGGTGGTGGCGGCATCATGCTGTAGAGATGTTTTTCTTTAGCAGGGACAGGGAAGCTGGTCAGAGGTAATGAAAAGCTAGATGGGGCTATATACAGGGCAATCCTGAAAGAAAACCTGTTGGAAGCTGTAAAAAGCTTGAGACTGGAAAGGAGATTCACCTTCCAGCAAGACAAGGAATCTAAACATACAGCCAGAGCTACAGTCGAATGGTGTATTCATGTGTTAGAATGGCCCAGTCAAATTCTAAACGACTAGAGAGTTTACACTGCACTATATCAACCTTCTGAACCAAACCCTGCCGCTCACTTTACCTAGAATAAACGTTAACTGAATAAACATGGAAGCACAACAACAGTTACTGCTATTAGCGTCAGCATTTGCATCAACCGAAAAATAAAGAAAGGAGAAAAACTGCTTAAGATGAGGTCAAGGGTATGGGTTCAGTAGGGTCTGTACAGACTGCAGAGCGTGTTGAGACTAAGTAGCAGAGCAGGCAGATGTTAGTTTCCACCTAAAATTGCACTGTGGTACTGAAAATGTACTAAAGCCAGAATGTAGCTGCTGCTTCAATTAAGTTCAACCATGAATTAAAAAAAGAAACTGCCTAATAAAAGGTTCAACCACATAAGGGCACAAAAAGTTAACCCAGTAAATCAGATAAAGAAAAAGTACGTCCCATTTTTTATTTTCATAATTTTGTCCTGAAATGCGATTTGGAAGTCAAAAATCTAGTAAGAGCCTATTCCCTCTCATACACTTCTTAATTCTCTCCCCAACTGTCAACTCCAACTGATGAAAAACATGCAGACCAGATCCAACTAGCACAACTGCCTTCCAACATTTTTCTCCAATGGGGTACATTATTAGCACAATATTTACTAAGAGAACCCGTGTCCATAAACACAGACTAAAAATTGTAATTAACACAAACAGCACAGTTTGTAACTAATGTGCCTATTTGTGCCTATTTGAAACTCATTTGTTTCAAATAGGCACCCGTTTTTATTCTGTAACCAAAAATACCTTCTTTAAAAAAAAGAAAATGTTCTGGCAATACAAAACTACTGGTAAATACTGTCTAAAAAGTTGAGATCACATAGGTTATAAATTCCTCACAAAAAAAAACAGAAAATATATTATTTGTCAAGAAATAATCAATTATTTTACAATCAGGCCCATTGTTACTTTTACTGAAATGTATACCTTTAAAAGTTGGAAATTCTGTTTAAAAAACCAAAGACATTATTTCATTGTGCAAAGGAAACTATAGAAACATGAAAGCCTCAACCAGGTTGGGACTTGAACCTAAGATCCCAGCTTATTATCTTAATAAATGTTACACAATTTACACAGGTCTTTGGAACTGACAATATTTATTCACAGTAATTACTGTTTTTTCTTAGTGGTTAGCACATTCGCCTCCAAGCGCCTGTGGTCTTGGGTTCAAGTCTCTACCTGGGTGGAGTTTTCATGTTCTGCCTGTGTCTGTGTGGGTTTTCTCTGGGGACTCCAAAAACATGGATTAAAAAAACGTTGAATTCTCTAAATTGATTTATATATGTATTTATGTGTATGTGTATTGTATATGACTGTGTGTGTATAAAATGTATGTATGACCGTGCCCGGATATGGATTGGCACTCTGTCCTGGGTAAATGCTGTAGTGCCCGATACAGTCCTCCAGATGGACGGTGGTTTCCGGTTGAGAGTAAGCTGTGCGCTATTGACTGCTTCTCACCGGTGTGTTGATGAGTGCTGAGTGTAAATGGTTGTGTGTCAATTGTAAAGCGTCATTGGATTTCTAGAAAGGCACTAGATAAGTGTACCTTCATTATTAACAAGGCCAAAGTTGAGTTGTCCAGTCAGAGGTACAGTCAGGCTGGGCCTCCACAAGGCATCCGAGACGTCTGCCCCCGCCGTGCTGCACCCCCTCGGCACGGTAATATTTCACTTTCAGCCAAGCGTCACTTCACTGTATGACGGGACCAAAAGAGCAGGACTGGGGTTTACCGAATCCTGGCAACCAGGCGAACTTATGTAAAAATAACATACGCTCAGTGCTTCTGCTTACATTAACAACATATTAGTGATTCCCAAGATGATCCGAACAAACAGTGTTTGGATCAATCTAGCAGTTTGTTTAAACAGAAGCTGGGGCCCGAGCACGAATGTACATAGAAAGTACATCTGCTGGTTGAAGATTTGAGCGACCGAAGAGATGATCGGAAAGCAGTGTGTGTTTTTAATGCAAATGAAGGTTTGCTTTTGTGAAGACCCTCAGTAGCACAAGCAGTTCAGCAGATCAGGTTTTCTGAACCCAGGCTTCCGTAAAAAGAGAAAAAATGTGGAAAGGAATGAGGATCATTCCTGACAGCACAAAGCCTGGAAGCTGGGTGGAGGTCAGACAGAGGTCACATGCAGCTAATATAAAACTAAGTACATTATTTAGTAGGACAGCTTGAGGGCGTTCAATGAAAAAGTGTTACATACAGGGGTTGTACAATGAAACTCCTGGTGGAAACAGGAGAGTTGAGGTGCACATTGAATTCTGCCGTGATTTGTTCAGCCGTGCTTTTATGTTTTTCAAACACAATCTGGGTTAGAACCTGAACATCCCTTTCAGACAGATTCCTCCTGCATCCACAGTTAATCCTGTTGGATGTGGTTCGTCCTTCTTGGTGGTATGCTGACATTACCCTGGATACCTTGGCTCTTGATACATCACAAAGACTTGCTGTCTTGGTCACAGATGGGCCAACAAGACATGCACCAACAATTTGTCCTCTTTTGAACTCTGGTATGTCACCCATGATGTTGTGTGCATTGCAATATTTTGAGCAAAATTGTGCTCTTCCCCTGATAACTGAACCTTTAAACTCTGCTCTTACTGGTGCAATGTGCAATTAATAAAGATTGGCCACCAGGCTGCTCCAATTTAGCCATGAAACCTCCTACACTAAAATGACAGGTGTTTCAGTTTCATTGATTGTAGCTTTAACGAAAACAAACATCATAATACAGCTGAATTTAGGAATTTCACTAATATATGGCCCATGCTCTGGGCCTAAAATGTTTTTTAAGTTTTTTTATTTGTTTTTATGAAATGAAATATGAGTGTGCAGAATTTTTGCAGAGTTTAAATGACATTCCACCATTAATATTACCTATAACAGTCCCAGTAAACTGAGCTTAATGTCCTCAACAAAAAAGAACAGCTGACAGATTTCTGAAAATATCATCAGATTTTGTTGTTTGTCTTATGAACATGCAATGATGTGGATACTAAGTAACGTTTTTTTTTTTTATTATTACAGTCAATGGTTTGGACACACCATCTAATTATTTTATTTTTTCCTAAATTGTAAATAAATACTGACTCATGCAGACTATGAAGGAACAGATATGGAATCGTGTAGTAACTTGAAAGTGTTAAACAAACCAAAATACTCTGTGAAGAAGAATTTAGGTGCTCTTATCTGGGGTGCTGTTAACTTGTGGTTTCTGAGGCTGGTAACTCTGATGAACTTATTCTGTGCACAGTCCTGATGAGAACCAGTTTCATCATAAAGTTTTTGATGGTCTTTGCAACTTCACTTCAGGATATTTTAAAAGTTCTTGTTTTTTTTTCAGATTGACTGACCTTTATTTCTTAATAAGTATTGTTTTCTTTTTTGCCACATTATGAATTAAAACATTATTCAAATAGGGCTTTTTAATCTATACCCACTGTACCTATTCACAACACAATTAAAACGCATATTCTAGTTTGTTTAACATGTTTTTTTACTAAATTATCCTATACATTTTTCTTCATAGTTCTTCAAGAATGACAATAGTATTAATATACAATACAGAAAAACATTAAATAATGAAGAAAAAAACACAGAATTTAAGATTTGTCCACACTTATAATGGTACTGTACAAAAGTAAAAAAAAAAAAAAAAAAGCAGAAATCCACTTTGACCATAATCAAAAATTGTATTTTAGGAATTTTAATCTTTAGATTGTATTATATGTGATGCATGTTACAACATCCAAAAAAAAACTTTATTCAATATTCAACAAGTAATTTGATATTCTTTTGACAAAAAATATATATGTAAATTAATAATGTTTAGAACATGAAAAACTAATTGTTAAAGGAATAGCTGGGCAAAACCACTTATTAGACCAATATCACCTCAGTAAATACATGCCACAATATTGATGTATTCACTTTAAAATCAAAATGGAAAAGTAAAAATATTATTCAAACATTTAAGCTAAATTTGCCGTCCGATTCCACTTTCACACTGTAGCACAATGAATGGAATGATATTACATGCTGTGCTGAGGTAAAAGTGGTTGTAGTCACTCAAAAAGGCTTCCAACATTCAGCTACGCTTTTGCTTTTATGAACTAAATCAGACCATGTTCTAAACCACAGCACCATTTTCCTGTGCCAGAAAATGATGATCAGGGCTCCAGAATAACTCTATCTTTTTGTCCTGTGGTCAATGAAAATAGTACACAGGACTAAGATAAAAGCTCTTTGGGGTATTGTGTGCGGTAAAACCATTTAGAAGCAGTTATAAATGAGAAGACAAGAGTTAAGTGTTGAAATATGAATAGTAGTCATTTTAAAGCTCAACATGGTGTCTGTTTACAGATAAAAACCCTTCAAAAAAAAGAGCCATGAGCTTGCTGGTTATGCTGGCTGCAGAGAGTTAATAAGTTATTAAGGTTCGCAAATTGCCATGTCTGTCAACTGTGGAGCTTTAAAAAAGGTCACGCACTTCTTTATTTACATGGCAACAGAATTAACAGAATTAATTGCTAAAGGCACGTTTTAAACCAACAAGCAGATGTGGACATCTGTGTGCCAACAGATAAAAAAACAAAAAACAAATATGACTGGCTAACATCATATGTGTCAGTCCTGAACGTTGCCTGTCTGCCTGCCACAGACTCTAGCTCACACACTAAAGACTCCACTTGCCAGAATGCACCTTTGCTCAACCTCCCGGACATGCCGGATCACATGACACTTTGGTGTTCTGGCTCACCGTGCTTCTGAGACTGTTTACACCTGTGTTCTTTAGTATAAATACCTCCTGTTTTCATTTAACCCCTGCCTGGTGTTGAATCTGTTTTACAGAACTCGTCTACCCTACATATTGTTTTTCTCTGCTGCCCTTTTATTACTGACCTTGCCTGTCCCTGTATTTAATAAATTGTGAAATTGGTATCCACATGTGTCTGTCATGTGTTTGGCCACTGTGACAGTATGTTGTTGTTCTCACACTTTCTCATAATGGTCACTGGAACTTCAAAGAATTGTTGCTTTACAAAAAAATGGTCTAAGCTAAAAGAAGATTGCTAACACTCTCAAACTGAGCTATAGCACGATGGGCAGGATCAAACAGTGGTTTATCTGGATGGGCAGGCCTCACCATGGTCAAACAAAGAAGTTAAGTGCACATGCTCAGTTTAATATCCAGAGGTTGGATTTGTTGAGTGCTGCCAGCATTGCTGAAGAAGTTAGAGGGGTGGAGGGCTCAGCGTGTCAATTCTCAGACCATAAATCACACACTGTATCAAATTGATCTGGATGGATGTCATCCCAGAAGAAGGCCTCTTCTAAAGATGATGCACACAAAAGCCAGCCATGTGACTCATTAAGGCCAATTTATACTTCTGTGTCAAACCCACGCCGTAGCCTACGCATAGCCAGCCAAAGTGGGCTACACAGCGGAGTGTGTTTAGACTTCTGCATGCATGTATCAGCGGCTCTAGGTTCCTCTGCAGTTTAAATCGCGAATATGAGAATGTGTGAAATGCGGAAATGAAAGTCCGGTGCACCAACCACAGCTGTTGTTGTGCATAGTTGCACATAGATGCATAGTTACATATCCAGAGAGGTGCTTATCGAGCTATAGCATAGGCTAGGCTGTAGATTTGACGCAAAAGTATAAATTGAACTTCAGTGTTACAAGGTCTCAAGAGTGAAGGTGAAGCAGGCCTATTCAATTTGGTCTAATCACTCTGACACTCTCTCATACTGGCCACTGGAAGTTTAACATGGCACCTCATGGCAAACAACTCTCTGAGGATCGGAAAAAAATCTGAAAATAAGAATGGTTCCTCTACATAAAAATGTCCTAGGCTACAATAGGATTGCTCTGATCCTAGTTTTTAAAAAAGAATTTATAATTTTTTAGTCCCCAAGTATTCCCCATTAAACCCTACCACGAGTATATCTGTCTGTGCTAAAGATGGCAACCCAGCTCCTCCAAACGGAACACTACTATTACAGCCAGTGCAAATCTAGCCAGTAAAAAATCCAGGCATATCACATCCTCCATAAGCTCAGAGTTTGTTTTTACTGCTCACCTAGCCCAGCTTGGGTTGGAGAGAGCGTGCCTTACTCTCTTTCTCCGTCTTCCAGATGTAGGGATTGCTGGCAAGCTGCAATTAATTAACAAACTGCCCAACCTTACACCAGAGACTTCCAAAAGGGGTGCCTATACAAACTGTGGACAGGTCACATAACCAAACTCCTCGGACTCTGACGATCCACAGACGCATTGTCTCAGGTTCCAGCTTTGGGCTTCAGGAGGTTCTAGAATAATGGAGGGTTGAATATGGCCAGACATGTGGCGGGTTGTTTGGGAAGAGGTGGGGGCCTGGGAGTTCTAGGTTCATCGGAGTGATTTTATGGCTGTTATTTATGAAGCAGCAGTCACTCTGCTGTAAATTCACACCCGAAACTGCCTGTGATCAAAATGTCTGCTCCGTTTACTGCCTCAGGAGTTTGCCGATAATGCTGAATGAGATCCAGCTATGCTGCTCTAAGGAGATTCAAATGCCAGCAGAATCTGGTTATAATAAAGACCATGTGTCAGACCTAAACAGCCCACAAGTCTCGCGTATTACCACAAAGGTGAACCAAAGAGACTTCACTGGAAACCTTATTTCTGATGTCTGATGACTAAATGATACTTAATGTTTTAAAGGAACAATATGTACTAGAAGGAAGCAAGCTTGTAAAAGGGTTACCACAGTCCAAATTCAAAACACTGATGAGAGTTGAATGAACAAACACAAAGATCACATGGGTTGCCAGATTGAGGACAATGACGAGGCGTACGGTACCACTGTAAAATCAGACTACCTTTTTTAATGGTTATTAATTAAGCTGCAAATACTTTAAAACTAATTAATAAGCAGTTAATAAATAAATAACAACATAGAATGACCTCAGATCTCAGAAGGATGGTGAGAACAGCCATAGTCAACCCACAGACCCACAGAGCAGCTCCAAACACCTACAACATCATCTTGCTGCAGATGGATGGAGTCACTGTGCATCGTTCAAATATTCAGGGCACTTTACACAAGTAGAGGCTGTATGGGAGAGAAATGCAGAAGAAGCCTTTTTACTGAGCACACGCCACAAACAGAGCTGCTTGAGGTATGCTAAAGCTAAAGCACATTTAGACAAGCCACAGCTTCATTTTGGAATAAGGTGCTGTGAACTGATGAAACTAAAATTGAGTTATTTGGAGGACGGTATGTATGACGGAAAAAGAACACAGCATTCCAAGACGAACACTTTACTGCTCCCCACAGTAAAATTTGGTGGCGGTTCATCATGCTGTGGGGCTGTGTGATGAGTGCAGGTACTGGGAATCTTGTTAAAGTTGAGGGTTGCATGAATTCCAGTCAATATCAGCAGATTCTTAAGAACAATGTTCAAGAATCAGTGAGAAAGATAAGGTTGAGCCAGGGCTGGATACTTCAACAAGACAACGACCCTAAACACTGATTAAAATCTGCTAATTCATTCATTCATGCAGAGGAACAAGTACAACATTCTGAAATGATCATCTCAGTCCCCAGACCTGAATATTATTAAAACTCTGTGGTGTGATTTAAAGCGGGCTGTTCATGATCAGAAACCATCAAACCAGACTGAAGATGTTTTATAAAGAAAAATGATCCAAAATACTTTCAACCAGAAGTCAGACTCTCATTGGAAGCTATAGGAAGAGTTTAGAGGCTGTTATTTCTGCCAAAGCAGGATCTACTAAATATTGATGTAAAGAATTATTGCACACTTTCTGTAAACCCTATAAACTTTATTTTACTTCTCAAATATCACTGTGTTCATCTGCTATATGATATATTTATCTAAAATTGCTGATCCAAGCAACCAATGACTTATAAAGGAAAATCATGAAAATGATCAGAGATGCCCAAACTTTTTCATACCACTGTATTCTGCAAGTAAGTGATACATTCTTTAGCTTCCATAGGACGTAGCAAAACGGAACACTATACTAGATTGTGAAAACACATTGTTGGTCTGAACTAAATTATTTATTATTGATTCATCTGGTTTAGTAAATCTTGCTTTGTGAGACAGGCTCCTGCCTCTCAATCTGCTAACTGTTAGCACTGGCAAGAGCAACAGCACGGATTTGATTTTATTGTCATGCTTATGACTCACTGACAGTAACACAGCCAATATGTCAAAAGAGCATGTATGAAAGATTGAATTCATACTGTGTTTGTTTATGTAAGAATTTGTAATAAGTAGTTTGTAAGAAGATGTTTTAATATATTTATTTTTTTTATTGTGTGTAAAGGTCAATATCTTGAATCTCTTATCTGTACAACATGACAATTAAAAGTAAATGAAACTTTAAATCAATAAAAGTGTGTCAGTGTTATCAACAGGGGTTTGCACAACTGGTAATATTTACTAGTGAACTAATAAAAATGAAAACTAAAATTATCATAATTTCCATAGAAAATCCTGAAATTTCTTATTTTATATGTGCCACTTAATTGCCGCTTGACAACAGCAACTAGGGCAGTGGTGGCTCAGTGGTTAGAGCACCAGGTTTATTTATGACAGGGTTTAATACCCGGCACTGATGACCTGCCACTGTTGAGCTTTTGAGCAAAGCCCTTAACCCCTTATTTCTCCCCATATTGTAGCAATGGCTACCCACCACTCGGGGCATGTGTACACACTATGGGCCCTATTTTAGCAATCTTTAGGCGAGCCCTCAACCCTTCAATGCAGCATGCACCTTGATTTAGGGCGTGTCAGTTTGTCTTTGCTATTGTCACAAAAGGCGTGTAGTAATTCTCCTAATTAATCATGATTATGTTTTAGACAAAATGTGCAATAAACCAGTCATGTAACTTGCCATTCTCCAAGTAATCAGGTGCACTTTGAATTTGGCATTAATGTATTATACACAACTTCAACTCTTATACATACACAACAGTTTAAAAACAATTTTTTTTTCCACATTTGAAACCAATACACA
Source organism: Astyanax mexicanus (assembly GCF_023375975.1). Classification (NCBI taxonomy): domain Eukaryota; kingdom Metazoa; phylum Chordata; class Actinopteri; order Characiformes; family Acestrorhamphidae; genus Astyanax; species Astyanax mexicanus. The sequence continues at coordinate 21,134,173 of NC_064410.1, forward strand.
CAAATATTCAGCAAGAACCATTTATTTCCATTTTAACATTTTACGCATGACACTAATCACCCATGCCTTTTCCTTATGGCCTACAACACTGTAGCCGGGTAGTTAACGATGATATAAACCATAACTGAAGTTAGCTAAGTAAGTAAAGTGAAGCTAAGCTACGTAAACAAAACTGGTTAATTCTGATTAATGCTAATGCTGCTCCAGCAGTGCTAGCTGGGGTTAGCTGCAGGGTAATACTCGCCTCTGAACAGTTAAAGTATGTGGTAGATTTATGTGTTTTTGTCTGGTGTTTAGTCTCAAACAAAGCAATACATTTCTAAAATTCTACCGGATTTTTACTTGAATATAATTTTTATATATTGCAGCTGCAAGATGCACTGTATTATACAGTTTTACAACAGAACATTGTTACTAAACAGTTAGTTACTCTATGAATTTACTGTAAAAAAAATAAAAATAAATACAGCATTTTTACAGTGTACATAACCCCTATCACGCACTGAATAATTCAGAAACATGATATTAATTACTCTTGATTTCTGAGTCTCTGAATTTTAACCCAGAGTCCCAATAGAATCAGAGCCCAGAAATGAGCTGTAGCTGCATACGGGGGCCCAGTGTGGACAAACAGAGCAACCTTTCACTGGACCAGTGTCTACACAGAGTAGCACACAGGAAACAGGAAGGATAGGGGTTTCACCCTCCCTAAAATGCTCTCACACACACACACACACACACACACACACTGCAGACATTAAATACACATTCCCATACACATACACACAAAATGAAAGCAAGCTGGTGTTTTCATTCCAGCAGATGTTTGCAGATGGTTGTTAAAATAACGCTCAGGTCAACCAACTTTGATGCTGCCGAATCATTTGCATATGTGTGTGTGTGTGTGTGTGTGTGTGTGTTTGCGCACATGTACGTGTGCCACTTCTCCAATTTGCTTCAGAAGAAGGCTGTGTTTTAATGAGCTTCCCATTTCCTATGCATTTTCAGAGCAGAGATGGCTGTTGTTGTTTTTATGTTCCTTTCGTGAATCTGGACACCTGTTTTTCATTGCAAAAACCAGCGCAAAACCAGCGCAACTGTTAGTCTTGTTATTTTTGGTTTGGTAAGCAAAAGAGATGTTTGTTATTTCGGAGTTATTGTGAAGCTACTGTTTATTCTGCAGTTAACCCTTTGAACTCTAGGCTGTTCTAGTGTGTTTTTTCTCTGTTTTTGTCAGTTCCTCTTTCAGGTCTTATAACACAGTAATTATATCAAACAGTCACGTGAGCCATGAGCTCTTTTACTCCAGAAGCCATATGGCTGCTCAAAAATATAATCATTTAAAATGTAAAAGGAAGCAGATCTGTTATATTTTCCTGGATCTGGTCATGTTTTGGTCAAAATTTTACCAAGCACCTGTTTTTTTTTTTTTTTTTTAATGTATAGACTTTAAATATATTCACACCTAAAATATATTAATAAAAATGGTTAGACTAGAGTGTTTATGAGTTAAAAGCATAAGAATATTGATGATATATAGTTAATTACATGGCTTATTACTTTGACAAAATACATGAATAAACAGCATCAGGCGGATTTATTTCTCTTGATAATCACACCTCTAGGATACATGTAGATTAATTACTAAAAACCTGACCTCAGAACAGCCTATGCCTTTCAGTATTTTGATCAGAACACAAAACGAAAACTATATACAAAAATGTTACTTTTTTAGTCTTAATAAATAAAAATGTTTAGTATAAATAACTACTTAGTAAAAATGTAAATGTAAAATGTAAAATAAAAACTATATAAAGTAGTACGCACACCATACCTAGCTTTAGTTTGAGTGCAGGTAGTTTCACACTTTTTCTGTGGACACACTTTTGAGTCATTTACTGATATTATTTGGTTTGAAACATCATATAAATAAGTTTGAAGCACTAAAGGTAAATAATATTGGTTGGGGAAAAGCAAATAGCTAATTTTGTCGTGGGGAAAGTCCTTTTTATTCAACATTTTGAGGAATCAGTGGCAATTATAGACCTAAGAGTGAATGTAAATACAGCTAATTATGTGTTTTGAGCAAATAAATAGAGTTATAATGGAAGAATAAAACAAGGAACTTTGAAGGAGATCTCACTTTTTTAAGTGTTTTCTCAATGGGTTTCTTGTAGATGCTTTACCGCACTGGGATGTCATCTCTTTTTTTTAAGAAAGGGTAAGTTCCGCCCTTTCTAACCATATATGGATTATGTTGATGTGTGAAGGGATTCCTGAGTAATTAAGCTGAGAACACAAGGTGCGATTTTGGACGAAAATCCGTCCATAGGGTTAAGAGTGAGTCAGAACAACCATTCATTACGTGTCATGGCAAGACAGGGCTCAGATATGTGTTTGAGAGAATTGGGAGTATGCACAGTAAAAAATGCACATGTAAAATTCATGCCAAACATTTTACACAAAAAATATAAAATTATGCAATTAAAACAACAGGTTATATAAAGATATAGAAGCAAAAATCCTCAAAAATCCATAGAAAATTCACAGAAATGAAACACTGGCAAAAGACTGCAAAAATAATAAAGTAACAAAGAATATTTAACAATTTATTTAAACAAAACATTTTGAATGTAAAACCTTATCTTTTTTTTCTTTTGATTAATTTTTGTGTGCCTAAAGTAACTGCTCAAGTGTTTGAACTTTGAGACGTTGTGACTGGTGAAATAAAAATTGGCCCCTTTATAAACATTGTGGCCCCTTAATCAGAAAAATTAATCAATAAAATTACTCAAACAAATGATGTTTGTTGTGTTCCTTGTTAAATTTCCTGGAATAGTTTGGGTCATTGTCATGTTGCATGGTCCACCTCTACTTCACCTTCAATTTTTGGTCTCACAGATTTTCTCAGATTTTCCAACCCATTTCCTCCCCAAACCCCAAACCATGACATTTTGTGATTTATCTGTCCAAAGCACTGTCTACCTGTTTTCTGTAGTAGACAATTCATTGTTTCATTTTTTGTCATTATGCACAGGTGAGTAATATACACAACATGATATTTGGTGAGTGTTGCTTCCTGACCTACATGGAACTAAAAGGGTCAGATCAAATGAAGAAATGAGAAATGAGACTTATAGATTTATATTTGATTTCATTATTCAAAACTGTACAAAGTACAAATAAAAAGCCAATAGAGTGATGCCATCATGTAGTCGTTCAATCATTTATCTTCTTATTTCCTTGTTCTGCTCAAGACCATACTGGATCCAAACCTTGGGCAGGGTGCCATACATGCATAGTACACCTACTCATCCACTCACACTTAGAGACAATTTAGCATAGTATTTCCCAATTACCCAAGTATATGAGAGTTTGTGAGGTGGGAAGAAATCAAAGTACTCAAAGAAAACCACACTGACACGTGGAGAACACACCAAACTCTGCTCATACACACGCTACCTGCTGTGCCACCATGCTGCCTGTAGCGTTTCATAAATGCAGCTTTGTTCTGTAATAATTAAGATGGTGCCACCCCTTGGTGTGATCTTGCCCTCCTTTGTACCACACAGATGTTAGCCCATTTCAATCTAAAGCTTCACAATTCACATAAGAGCTTCTTGGAGCACATAGAGCATGTACTCACAAAAAGAGTTACCTCTTTTTCACAGGATAAGTTTATCAGAGTTACAAGCCTCAGAAAGAGCAAGTAAAGGTTGACTATGAGACTAAAGATCAACATTTTAGCTTTTATTTACAGGTATTTACATCTGGATCTGATACACAATTCACAAGATAGCACCTTCTGCCACACCCATTTTTCTTTGTTGGGTGTGTGTTTTTCTGATCAGGTGTGACCAGCTGATACATTAATTACTCAAACAATAAACAGTGCTAAATGTCTACACTTTTTGGGTTTTACAGATTTGGGTTTTATCTGTGCAGACTAAGCATTTATAGTTAGAGGAATAACCAATGTGAATACCAGGGAGCTGTCTATGGGTGAAAAACAAGCAACGCTGAGAGAAGATGAAAAATCAATCAGAGCCATTGCACAAATATTGGCCATAGTCAGAAGAACTGTTTGAAATGTCCTGAAGAAGAAAGTCGTCACTGGTGTACTAAGTAACATATGTCAAACAGGTAGACCAGGGGAAATCACAGCAGTTGATGATATAAATATTGTGAGTGCTGTGATTAAAAGTGCCTAAAACAACTGACAGTGAAATAAAGGTATCATAGTTTACAATAGACTTCATAAACAAAAGTACAGAGGCTTCACCAGACCAAGATGGCCAGGTTGGATTTTTTTTATGAAGTACAGAGAAAAGCCTATGAACTGATTACAGAACATTACTTTTTTTATGTGATGTAAAGAATAAAGTTTGGAGAAAGAAAGGATCTGCTCATGATTCCGAACATACCAGCTCATCTGTGAAACACAGTGGAGGTAGTGTCATGATTTGGGCTTGCATGGCTTATTCTGGGATAGGAATGTTAATCTTTATTAAAAGTGAATCTTCATGTAAAGTAAACTCAGAAGTCCAGAAGTACAGAAACATTTTGTCTGTCAATTTAAAGAAAGACGAAACCAATTTTGTTTAACCCTTGTGTGGTGTTCGGGTCTCATCAAATGATACTAAAAAAATATTTTTTCTTACTCAAACTCATTGGCATTGGCTCATTTTTTGTGAAAAACATATACCAAACACATTTTCGATAAATACACACTGTACCCCTCCCCCTACACATTTATATTACATACAGTATGTTTGGCCAAGGGCTAATAAACATTGATTCATTTGTAAATTTGAAACTAAACAAATTTTCTACTCATATCTTGAGTTTAATTCATTTTCTTTTACATTTTATTAAAAAACTAATAAAAAAAGAGTAGCACTTTTTGAAAGAAATGTAACATAAGAAAGGTAAAGGGCAAATATTAACCATGTAAGCTGTTTATATTGCTTGTAATGTAGGTGAAGCAAGCATGTGTAAAGCATTTTATTGTAAAAATGCTTAATTTTGCTGAATTAAATACAAGTAACAAAGTAAACGAGGAACAAAAATATGAACACCACACAAGGCTTAAACTGATTGGGAGATTCTTTATCATGCAGCAAGATAATGACCCAAAACACACTTCAGCCTGGAAAAAAAGCAGCACAGAGCATTGCATTGCTCAAACCAGCAATCAAATTCTCAGGCATTGAACAAGGCAATCAGGCCTAGTGTGAGTAAACCCTTACATTTACCATGACAGTTCTGGCACTTGGGACGCTCCAGTCTAATCCAATCTGCTCCAGTGTGGCTAAACAAGAGCAGAATGAAGCTGCTTTATTTAGCATTTCCTGCAACATCTCTCCAACCAATAAAAGAAAGAAAGTAAACACCAAATCCCCCACAATAAATACACATATCAAACAGCATATAAACTAAACTTAAGCCTGCAAACTGATCCATGATGAAGCAAAGCCACACAAAGAGATTACAGAGGAAACAGCTGAACTACTTCCCTCACTGTCTGCCAAATCACACAGGCTCCTGACTCAACCTCACGCTGCTGCTTTCCTTTTTCGGCTGCGTATTCATGGATTTATTGCTTTCTTATCATATTGTTTTTCATTTGAGAGTTTTATGGTTCCGTTCCCGCTTTTTAAAAGATCGTAATGATTGTGGCTGCTTTAAAATCCACAGTGCCCTTTAAATGAAATGTTTTCCAGTGTTTTATACACAACTAACCAACTATCCTTTCTCTTAAAGAACTCACATATAAAGTACCAAAAGTTAAAAATTTAAATTTGGACACTCTCATTCAGTTTTTTTTTCTTTTTTACTACATTGTATATAAATACTGAAGTCATTCAGACTATCAAGAAACACATAATGAAACATGTAGTAAGTTAAAAGGGTTAAACAAACCAAAATACTCTGTGAAGCTTTAATCTGTGATGCTGCAAACTTGTGATTTCTAAGGCTGGTAACTCTGAGAAACTTTTTCCTGTTTAACAGAGAGAACCACTTAACCCTACCACTCTGGTTTGTGCAGTAGAAGGTAGTCACTGGTGTACTAAGTAGCAGTTGTCGAACAAGTAGACCAAGGAAAACCACAGCAGTTGATGACAGAAATATTGTGAGTGCTGTAAACAAAGTGCCTAAAACAACTGACAGTGAGATAAAGGTATCACAGTTCACAAAAAACTTGATAAACAAAAGAAACTCTGAGAAACGTTTCCTGTGTAACAGAGAACCACTTAACCCTACCCCTAGAGGTGCATGCACAAACCAGAGGGGTAGAGTGTTCCAAATCTTGTTATTCTGGAGGGGTAGGGTTAGGATTTGTTAAGACTACAAGACCTTTCAAACTGAATGTTTTTAGAGGCTCACTCAAAACAGAGGGGTATGAGAATCACTGGCAAGATGGCGGCACAAGCAACCAAGTATTGAGTATTTTACTAATATTTTACTAATATTACTATAGATTACCGTGTAGTTTCAATATTTTATGGTCATTTTCTTCATAACAAGCATAAAAAGTTGCCAGAAGTTTTTGTATCAAGAGCTAGTTAGCCATCTAATGTTCTCGTTCCACCTTAAATGGTGCAACAGATTGCTGAGGCTGCAGGAAACAGGAAAAAAAATTAAGTTAATAAAAGCCCATTTCAGCTCCCCATCACAGTGGAATTAAGGAAAACATAACAGTAATTAATAGCTGCACCACCTGCCGCTTTTTTAAAGTTCCAAGGGGATGCCTACACTCAAAAACAAGAGTTAGGGGTACAAAAGAGAAAAGAGATTGATTAAGTCTTGGTCTTTCTTTCCTGGGGCAGTCCTGATGAGAGCCAGTTCCATCATAACATTTTTCATGGTCTTTGCAACTGCACATGAGGATACTTTCAAAGTTCTTGACATTTTTTAAATTGACTGACCTTCATTTCTGAAAGTATATATTTTTCTTTACTTAGTTGAGTAGTTCTTGCTATAATATGTGTTAGAACATTACTCAAATAGAGATATTCACTGTATACCTGTAACTCTACCTCTACACAACTTTACAACTGATGCTCTCAAACAATTCAAGCAATTAACTCTTGACAAGTTCAGCACAGCTGTTAACTGAAAGCCTGAATTTCAGGTGAATCTACATCATGCGTCAAGCTGACTGAGAAAATGCTGACGTGCAAAGCTGTCATCTAAGCAAGAGGTGCTACTTTGAAGAATCTAAAATATAAAACATATTCTGGTTTGTTTAACATGTTTTTCTTCATAGTTTGCATGAGTTTAGTATTAATCTACAATACATAACATAAAAAAACTCTGTACTGTCACACCTTAGCCTGTGTCTGTCTCTGTTTTCCTGTCTTGTGTCCCTAGCCATGTGCTTTTTTGAGCACATGGCATTTGTTTTGGTTATCCTTCTGTCTCCGCCCCAGCCCCGCCTTAGCCGTTAGCGTTGTAACCTCTTGTCTCATTTGTAACCCCGCCTCCTTGTTAGCTCCCACAGGTGTCCCTTATGTTTGCCTGTGTATAAATACCCATGAGCTCCTTTGTTATCTGTCACGCTTTTTGTTTGACCTTATGCTGTTACTCTGTTTAGATTGTGTTTAAATGTTTTGTTTAGCCTCACACCTGCTGTGTTTTTGTCTTCAGTTTTCAAGGTTTGCTTTATGAAGTTTATTTCTTTATTTGTTATTTTGGCTAGTTTGTTTCAGTATTTTAGTTTATTTTCTGGCTCATAGTGTTTTGTTTTAGTTACCTTTTTGTTATATTATTCCATAGTGTTTTGTTCTTTGTTAGTTTCTTAATGTCGAATAAAAGTGACTTGCATTTGCCTCCTCCTCCATGTTACATGTACTTCTAAAATTTAGCTAGAACTATTACTTCTCAAGGAAAACATCCAGAAATACGTGGTGATTTTGGCAAAATACATACAAAACACTCCTGCAAACATTTTGTCTATTGAATACTAAAAAATCAGCACTCAAAGGAAATATTGGAGAAAATCCTACTATTCGTAAACGTTTTGGAGTTTATGAAGAACACTGAATCCAAAATGATTTATGAGTATAATTTTCATAGTCAATTTAAAGCCCCTGGGAACACATCTTTATATGCAGATTCTTTCTGTGCAATACTAAATTTAGGTGTTATGTAAAGCATTTAACAAAGCTTCTGCACAGCTCTTATGGAGCTGGGGTTGTGGGTTCAGTCACCATTGTGGTCAGAGTGTGTGAGGAGGCGTGTCTGTGCAGTGGGTTTCCACAGGGTACTCTGGTTTCCTCCCGTCTCCCAAAAATGCATATGGTAGGTGAATTGGACGTGCTAAACTGCAGCAGATAAGAAGATGGATGGCCATGGCCATAAACTACACAGAAAAACAAATTCTAGCTTATGGAAAAACTCCCTGTGAGTTTATGTGTGTAATCATCAAAAGGACAGTATTAAAGCATTAACACTCTTTTTTTTAGGAGTTAAAGGACTTTTATACCCAACTAGAGTATATAGTACATCCTTCCTATTGGCTTCCTATCAGTGTGGAGTATTGCCCACTGAGACTACCTTTCCTAAAGTATTGCCAGTCCTGTATGTCATATGCTTTATAAATCACTCAGTATGACTTATTATGGCTTAAACTCTTATTATGGCTTAAAGCCACTTATTATGGTTTAAACGACACGTAGCCCAAGATTGTTAATTTCTTAAAGATGTCATACTGCTAAAATCAACCTTTTCTTGTTCTTTGTGAAATACTATAGGTCTCTCTGAGTTGCAGTAGCTAGTTAAAGAAAACGAGTCGATCAGGTACTGTATGTGTAAGTAACTGTGTGTAAGTAACTATACGTTTACAAAGGATCTCCGGTGGATTTCACGCTTTACAGAGACTCTAAGACTAGGTCAGTGGCTGAACTGCACTTAACAGGGTATTACACTTGTTATAAAGTAACATATGATACTGCAAAGACTGTTATTAGTGTAAAACGTTTCTAACTGTTGTCCGTTTTGCTGCATTGCAGTGATGTTAGCCAATCAGAAGTGATATGTTTGCATGTATAAATATTCATAAGCAGTGTTATTCAGGATCACCGGAGTACGTTGTTCCACAAAAACCAGCTCACATGAAACTCATTTATTCTAGAGACCACAACTAGACAATTTAAAATGAATGAAAAAACGATGGAATGAGAGCAGGATTTAAGCAGGATAACATGTCCTGGCTTCCCTTTTGCACAAGAAAACAAAAGCAAAAGGAAAATTAGTGGTTGTGGTTAATTAATTTAGCTGTAAATACGTATTAAAATAAAATACTTTAATATGCTTTTAATACACATAAATACACATAAATAACAACATAATAATATTCCATAACAGTATAGTTTATTATACCTAAAGAACACATTAGTGGTTGGAGCAGTTTTATGCAGCTCTATGAAAGCATTTTTTTTTATTTTCTTATGTTTGCTTACTTTAGTTTTATTTTGCACAGTTGTGAAGCTTTTACGACTTTAAAAATCTCTATTGTGGACAAGAAAAGCTAAACTATGAGAGAGATTAACTAAAACTAGAGAAGATTCATTAATGTGCAGAGCATGAAGGCTAGTGAAAACACTGAACGTTACACCACAAATCTATCACTGTATGTATTTTAAAATGCATTTTGTTGCTATCCAATGAAAAAGATGTATCTCCATTTTTGTCAATTTATAGTGTACTACATATTTTGAACACAAAAACTGTATTTCATACTATGTTTAAATTTCTTGACAAATGCACCAACAGTAATTCTCCAAAATGACCTGAAATAAACTCTTTTTACATTGACTTTCATTTACATCCACTTTAAAATAAGAATACCCTTATAAATTGTTTATAAATTGTTTATAAACTAGATTATTAAGTATTATTGATTAGGTTGTAAATGCCGTAAAACCTTTGATAAGCAGTTACATTACACATCAATTGAAAAGGCAACAGTGATCCATTGTTTGCCGAGTCATTTAATTCATAGTAAATAGTTAAACTTACAAATATATTAATATGACAGGTTTAATGCTGATAGATGGGAAACACAAAGTAAGATCAGTATCTAGAAGATCTGAGGTTTGACAGTAGAAATGAGTGTGGAATCACTACTTTGCCGTTTTTTTAACTAACTGTTATGTCATTTCTCTCTATGTTGTTATTTATTTATTAACTGCTTATTAATGAGTTTTAAAGTATTTGCAGCCTAATCAATAACCATTAATAATCTCCTTTATAAACCATTCATAACCCCTTTATAAAGGTAGTCTTATTTTAAAGTGGTACGGAAGGTTTTAGGAGGTTTCTCTTCTGTAAAGCTGTAGTTTTGTAAATACATGTTTTTGAGTGATGATTTGTGGTTGTGTGTGATGGAAGTGATGAGTTGATGCGTGAGATAACCAAACTCAGGGTAATGTCAGGGTATAAAAGCATTTGAAAGCATTTTTTTTTTCTTTAGGACTTTGTAGATTATTTGTAGTGATCCTGATTATTCCTGATATTCCAACCCGACATAGGAAAAGGCTATTAGGGCACAGTTTCAGCCGTCATTCATCCAGCCTCTCTTTCACATATGCCCTCAGATACAGCTCACAGATAGCAGCAGTGTATGTATGGAAACAATTCCGCTCAGCAGAGCATATGGCTTTCCATTTGTTTTTTACTACCGACCGCCTCCCAAGAGGAACATTGTGTAATTTCCATATGCAGGAGAGCCACTGTTTACCTTACGATCCTATTTTCCCACATGAAGTAAAGGGGAGCCGTAATTTTCGATGGAGGGATGAAAATTAAGTGCCATTTTCTTTGGATTAGCCTTGAGTCATGGATAAAAAACAGGTATTCTGCCTTCTGAGTTATTTACGCACGTCTGTCTGATCTTGACAAATAAGCGACAGAAAGCTTTTTTTTGCGCTGCCCGTGAGGCCTCTTAAATTAACATCATGGGAAATCTCCCTGTCACACTCGGTTTGCCGCAGCCCCGCTGTTAGCCGTGCTATTTTTGCGAAAGTGTGTGTGTGTGTTTTTTTTTTATTGCAATTCCATATTACAATTAACAAATCGTCAAGAAATCCTCCGTTTGTTTAAGGAATGAGACATCGTCTGCCTGAAGGCCACAGAGTTCCAGTGGAAAAAGCTCTGGGACGGCTTCACTTTTTCCCTCTCTAACTTCTTTCTTTCTTTTTTTTTTTTGTGACATTTATGACGAGCCAGACGGCTCACCCCAGCACAGAGCCCCACGCTAGCTACTGTAGCTCAGAGCGTAGGGAATCCATCTTTCTACAGTGGATAACTGAGGCTTTTAGCCTCCCACAATTGCTTACACAGTCTGTTCAGTGAGAGTAGATGTTATTTTCCACTCCTCTGTTTATCACACACGCTGGCTTCACGCTCTCAGCAGCAGCTCATGGCCCGTTGACTACGAAGGCATTTGGAAAACAGCCTGTGGCTCAACCATGAAGCGAAAACAATGTGGAGATTTCAAGGGTCTGTCCAAGCCATGCAGATCCAGTTGCCTCCGACCAGCTGCTCCCGTGCGGATAAGAAGTGGCAAGAAGCCTCAGCTCATCTGGGTAAAATGTGTAATTGCTATAACACAATCTCAAAAACAGTCAATCTTTCTTAACTGCCCCGCTATTTTTGGTGGGTCACTTTGATTGCGGCACACATTCACTATGGCATTGTTCCAATAAGCTTCGGCAATGTTACAAGATTTATTTCAATCCAGTGTTGCATTCATTCATTTTACACCAAAATCCTGCAGCAGCATTGATGATGGTAGATCCTGACCACTGCACAAAGCGTTCTCCATCCAGCACATCCCAAAGATTCTCAATGAGGTTAAGATCTGGACTCTGTGGTGAACTCTAAATCCATGTGTGAAAATGATGATCTCATGCTCCCTGAATCCCTCTTTCACAATTCCAGCCCCATGAATCCTGGTGTTGTCATCTTGGAATATGCTCGTACCATCAGGGAAGAAAAAAATCCATTGATGGAATAACCTGGTCTGTATTCAGTATATTCAGGTAGTCAGCTGACCTCATTCTTTCAGCACATACTGTTGCTGAACCTAGACCTGATCAACTGTAGCATCAGCCCCACATCATTTACTTACTTAAATCCAGGTGGAGTCTTTTTTTTTTGGCCAGGCAGTGTAGAAGAAAATATTCTTAATACTTTTAAGACCTTTCTGCTCAACTGAATTAGGGTAATGAACATGTAAATGAAAATGACTTATTTAAACAATATAGTTTATAGTATGTATGCTATGTTTATATGTTTATATTACACAATTTATGGATCTATAGACGAGCCGTCAAGCATGCCCCACACTGCTTGATTTAGGGCGTCAGTGTACATCTTGCACAGCTCGAAAGACGCAAAAAGGCATATAATAATTCTCTTAATTAATCATGGGTGTGTTTGAAAAGGTTACGTCAAATAAACCAATCAGTGTGTGACACATTCCATTCCCTCTAAGGCTACGTTCATCACATTACCAGGCTGAAGTGACTCAAATCTGATTTTTTTTTGCTCAATGTGCCTCAGATCTGATTTTTCATGGCTGTGTAAACGTGCCAAATCAGATTTTTTCAAATCAGATTTGAGTCACTTTCATATGTGGTCCTAAATCGAATATGTATCCAATCCACAGACATGCGACATAAATGTGAATGGTCAAATCTGAATTCATGCACTTTTTTGCTTTTGCACATGCGCTACGTGCTTCTCTCTTGTACCCACACTCTATCTCTTGGTGCAGCTGTGCAGCTATAGCTGCAAAAACAGCAAAAGCAAACCACCTGACCTTTTTTCACCTCCTTGACCTGAGCATGTACTTCAGACCAGCTGTTTGCTGTTTCTCCACTCCAGCAAAAGATGCTCCACATATGAGCTGCTAATGCATCCATTTCCCTTTATAAAGCTACGAGTCATCTCTCAAATATGACTTTTTTTGTTGTTGGTAAAAAAATTGACGTTTACACAGGTATCAATGTGGGCATGTGAGGCGTTTCAGGGACAGATTTGTTCACATTACACACAGATACAGCTCACTTACATTTGTGAATATGAGCCGTCAAGATAGCTAAATCTGATCTGAGCGGGTTTGAGCGAATGTGGTTTGTGATGTGACTGAAGCCTAAGAGCCAGGTGTGCTCTGACTTTGGCAGATTTCTATTTTAATGGCGCAGTGCTTCTGCACTTCTCAGCAGAGGTAATTGACCTGCGTAATCACGCTGTGAAGGTGAGCGAACAGGCAATTTATGGGAGCAGCAATGTTATTTAATGTGTACCCGTGTGCTGCACACTTGCGTTGCAAAGATAAGAATGGATGTCTGACTGTTGATTGTTGTCAGGGTTTTAATCAGACAGTGGAGCACCTGTGTTTTCCGCTGAGAAATTTACCTGAACACACCTCACTTCCAGACCTCTATGCCCATTGTTGCATATCTATTTGTAAACTCCAACACTATTTAAACTGTGCAAGGTGCAAGGCTTGAACATAGACTGTTAGCAGGGTGTAAGATAGCAATGAGCTTCACAATCTGCCGTGCACAGTGTGTAAAATAGGTCTCATAGTCTCATTTTATTGTGAATTGTAGTATAAAAAGTCTGACGCAAACATTTGATACTGATTATGTAATCTTCAGTGTAAAAAGTTCCTGTCTTAACACCCTTTAAATCAAAGTGAATTTGGCAGCAGATGGGTTGTTCAGTCACATCACACCAGTGATAGAGTTTCCTCAAAACCGCAAAGAAAGAAAGAAAGTGTGTGGGTGTCTGTCAGTCTGCAAACTGTTACAAACAGCATTTATCCAAGCTGTCTAAAGTTTGTCTCAGCTAAGGTCATTTTTTATTACTCATCAGGAAAATGACTGGCTGAGACTGGGATCTGTGGCAGAATAGCACAGTGGAAACCATTGCTAAACAAGACGAGTATAAATACTAATCTCACATTCATTCAGTGTTATTCATTTTCTTTTTCTGAAGAGGAATAAAGCAGAATTCTTTCTCCTAACCCTAGTGAAAAAATAGTAGATTAAAGTATACTAAGCATTATTATGCTGTAGTGCACTAAAGTGTTCACTAATGTTCTGCCACATTATTAATCAGTATATTTAAAGAGTGCTAAAATGGAACAACTTTTTTTGTACTTTTGTACTTTATAATAACTTTCATTAATATATCATTAACTAATGATTAATGGGTGTTATTTTTCACATTTTAAGGAACAAAAAGTTGCTAACATACTTGTAAATACTAATAAACACATTGGTGAAATTAACTGAAATTGATAAACATTTGTCAGGTTTAAATTTCTTAATTAATAGTGATTTATTAATGTTCAAATTCTGATGAGCTAATGATTTGTTAACATTTCTAAATATGAATATCAATGCTGATAACTACTTGTCATGTGTAAACATTGGTTAATATTCAAATTCTGATGAACTTATGCTTTGTTCACATCTACTTATTATTAGTTTAAAGTATATTAATGAAAGTTATTATAAAGTGTTACCAATACTTTAATTGTATAAAAATAGTACAAAACTTACTTAAATTGTGCTAAGTGTACTTAACTGTACTAAAATGGAACTATTTTAAATATACTTAAGTAACATTTAAACATACTACTTCATATATGTAACCCCATATTTTAAATATGCTTACAGTGAAATTAAAATAAATTTAATGAGTATTACAACTGTATTACAACTGTATTAATATTATACACTAGGTATATTTGGAATGTACTAAGAATTGATGTTAAATATATTTACATCAGAGTATAAATATGCTTCTTGTTCCTGTCTTTTGTAAATAGCACACTTCTAGTATACTTCGTTGAGTATAAAAATATATTTATATATACACTGCATTACAATTTTAAGCGTGTTACAAATTTACTTAATTAAATACTTTTTTTCAACTAGTATTAGTAATTTGATTTACTTTCTAAAACGTTACATGATACATTATACTTTAAAATATTATAACAGTTGTTTTTAACACACTTTGCTAAAAATGTACAAAAGTATATTTGGAAATAAGTATTTTAGAAGTACAGGGGTTGGACAATGAAACTGAAACACCTGTCATTTTAGTGTGGGAGGTTTCATGGCTAAATTGGAGCAGCCGGGTGGCCAATCTTCATTAATTGCAAAATGCACCAGTAAGAGCAGAGTGTGAAGGTTCAATTAGCAGAGTAAGAGCACAGTTTTGCTCTAAATATTGCAATGCACACAACATTATGGGTGACATACCAGAGTTCAAAAGAGGACAAATTGTTGGTGCACGTCTTGCTGGCGCATCTGTGACCAAGACAGCAAGTCTTTGTGAAGTATCAAGAGCCACGGTATCCAGGGTAATGTCAGCATACCACCAAGAAGGACCAACCACATCCAACAGGATTAACTGTGGACACTGTAAGAGGAAGCTGTCTGAAAGGGATGTTCGGGTGCTAACCCGGATTGTATCCAAAAAACTGCCCAAATCACGGCAGAATTCAATGTGCACCTCAACTCTCCTGTTTCCACCAGAACTGTCCGTCGAGACAATAAATTATTGTGGTCTAAAACGAGGTGTTTCAGTTTCATTGTCCAACCCCTGTATGTTGAATTACATTAAACTAAAAGTGTACTTCATAGTAGTCTATTTTTTTTTTCAAATACACTATATTGTACTTGAAACTATTGTATTGTACTTGATCATACTATAAAGTATGATCAAAGTTTACTTTTAAACATTTGATGATTTTTTTTTTTTTACCAGGGAAACCTCCCTCACAGAAGAGAGAAGCTCAGCATCAGCATTTAACTGCAGACGCTTCTGAAGGCAAATTAGAAAAGCATGAGGTCTCCTTCTGAACTGATAGACAGCTGGAAGCTGGAAGCTTTATGAAACGTAAAACAGAGCTACAGAAAAAATGATCAGATCTTATATGACTCTTACTCAGCTGAACCCGAGCCAAGATCAGACTGTGCCAAAAGAACTAAGCCACTCGTGACACAATATTTTGAGAAAACCTACGGCTTGTTTCTCAGGAGCTGAATTTCAGCAACATGAGAGTTCTGCTTAAGTCTCGCCCTGATTGCAAACAGGACTTAACTGTGTCCAGGAGAATGAGATTTAATGAGATTAAGAGGAGATACATTTCTTTCCTCCGAGCTAAAACATTTCCCATGCTTACACAAAAGAGATGAGTCTGTGTGTGATTTCAACGTATGGAGCACGAGTATAGTGAAAGATTTAGTGAAAGAGGAGCCTAAAGAATAAGAAGAAGCTCAAGACGATCAAGCTCAAGTTCAAGTTCAATGAAAAACAGAACAAAAAGAGCAGACAGACAGACAGAAAGAGAAAGAGAGAGTGAAAGATTAGAGAATGCAACGAGGATGTGTCATCAGATATCGAGAAAGCATGCTAAGATTAAGCATGGCAGGCATCTCTTGACTGTAGTAGAAAGTACAGAGTATTTTTTTTTTTTTAATGTTTTTGCATCCGATCCCGGCCACTGTGCATTTCCTAGTCCTATTTCCACACCCTGGGTTGTCAGGTATGGAACACAATAGCAAACAATCAGCGTGCTGCAGCTAGCAAGTGAACTGGACACCCCATAAAGGATCTGCCAGATTGTATCATACACCCTGAAATATGGTGATTTTATTTTTAGGGCCATATGGGCTTCAGGGTACAACTTTTTTGCTGTTTTGGTGCCAAATTGAAAACCTACAAAAACACCTACTGTGGAAAAATGTAAATGCAATCCACAAGATGCATTGCTTTTCCTTACATTACATTTCACTGCACTTGATTTCTTTATTGAAAAGCAAAACACGTGTGTCCGAATTTAATAAAATACACCTCGAAATGCAATCAAGGCATAGCTGTATTGCTTTTCACCATAAGGTACTTCAAACATAAATGCCTCCTCTAAATTTATTACTGACCAGATTGCTTTTAAACATGGATGTGAGGAAAACTTGCTACAATAAAAAGTAAAAGTTCCAGTACACTGATTTAATGTCACCCAATCCCTTAACAGAAACTTTATAAATTAAGGCTGGCACAGTTACAGATGATTGTATGCTTTACAGTTTTAATTAGATTTTAACATGGGCTTGGTTCTCAAGCTTGTGTGCGCTTTCTCCAGGTTAGCTGTGACAGATAGCTGTGATAGCCATTTCACCTACTTACTACTCTTCAAATATATGAGAAACACTCGATTATGATTACAGTTCTTACACAAAAACTTTTTTTATTTGTAAACAGACAGCACCATATAAACTGATGCGCAAGCTATTGTTTCCTTTATATTTCTTTTTTTCTTATATTAAACATTGTGTAAACATAACTTTCATAAGTATAAAATATGTAAATCACTGCCACATAAAATAGTTTGTTACAGGTTTCTGACAGAAGCAAATCTCTGTCTACTGATTGCCTGGACGTTTCTATGTGTAAAGATAAGACAGGACAATACTGTTTATCTCATTTTGAAAATCACATTAAAAAGTAATTCAATTAATCAAATTAATTTAACTAACCTCCTAGCTTTACTGTTTACTGTCATTTAATACCAAACATATTGTTTCTTCTCACCCGTATGGATGTGTGTGCAGTTTCTTATCTCAATAGTAGAAGCACCGGCTTATATATGATATATATGCATGTATACAATAAACAAGACCTGCAATCGTTTTTAACCTTTTATTTATTTTTTTTAAAGATCTGAAAAAGACAAGGCCCTGACCGTGAAAATAAAAATATACTGTACAAAAAAAGGATGAAAATTCCACAATTTTTAATTTACATACTTTTCTACTTGCGGTCAGGTTTCAGGCACTTGGAAAAAAATCACAAAAAGTCAACATTCCACTTGTGGAGCTACAAACTAAAATCTTTGGTCCTCAGAAGTTCAAATAAGAGGGAAGGTTGGAAACCACAGGCAGAAGTGAACACCCGGCCCCGGCACTCTCACTTAGAATCCGGTTTGATTAGAGAATCTGGATTTATGTTTTGACTCTCTTCTTTTTTTAACTTAACTCCAAAGGGGAGCCGGGTGCGTGTTTATAAGTTATACAAACAGTTCATGTCAAATACAAATGGACTACACTAGAGAAATGAACTAGTGAAGTGCTTGGGATAGTCTTTTTTAGCACAGTAACCAAAGTCTTCATGTAAAAAAAAAAAAAGGAAAAACAACACGGAACGGCTCAAACCAGTATTACAGTACAGCAGTGTTCTTTATAACTTAGTGGGAGGTGGATGAGGGCGTGTTTGAAGATTTGGCAAAAAAAGAAAGAAAGGTTTACGTACATTTACGTACACGTCATTTTTTTCGTTGTCTGTCCTTGTATCTAACGAAGCTACAGAAACGTGTTGAAACCCTCGAGCCACCCGTCGCCCTGCCCATAAACAAACTGAGAACTTGAAAGCTTTTTTAAAAGCTTTTTTTTTTTTTGATAAAAAAAAAAATTAAAAAAGAAGATGGCTTCTTCCTGCCGCTCAGCTGCAGGGCAGCCACGTCCGGTAGGTGCTGCTGCAGGCAGGTATGGGCGAGTGCACACGCGCCACGTAGTAGTTACTGAAGTTGACGTCTCTCACGTACGGTGCGGGCTGGTAGTAGCAGGTGATGTTAGCCAGAGCGGGGATGGCGTTTTGCTCGGCTAGCACTCGTAAGGCCAGCGCCGAGATCAGCGCCAGAGTCTGTCGTCTCTCGTGGCCCATCAGGCACACGGTGCTCTCGTCCACCACGCGTCGCAACGTCACCAGGCACTCGTAGCGCTTGTGCTCTATGCCGTTGAAGTGGTTCTGCAGGTAGGCCTCCAGCTTGCGATGCTGCTCGCCGATGTCCGGGAAGTCGATGAAAAAGCGCGAGCACATGTAGCGCTGCAGCGTCTTTATCTGCGATTCTGAAACAGGGCGGAAGCCGCGGACGAGCAGGTGGCAGTACTTGAGAAGACCACCTCCGCGGATCTCCTCGGGGCTGCGCGTGGCGATGGTCTTGGAGCGCAGGTGACCCAGCGCCTCCTCGAAGTCTCCGTACATGCTTTCTCCCAGCACGGTGGGGTGGAAGCTCTCGGACATGGGCGTCTCAGAGCAGCGGTCGAACAGCAGCAGCGAGTCCAGGCCGATCTGGAAGGAGTCCACGCTGAACTCGAACTGCCGCCGCAGAGAGTCCACGAACTTCAGCTCCACGTTCTTGCCCGTGTTGTTGGACAGCGAGATGAGGCTCCAGCGGTCAGTGTCGTTGCACACTTTCACCAGCTTCTGCACGTACGCCTCCTTCAGCGTGAGGGCGCTGATGCGTTCGCGGCTCACGCCCACCGGCAGGAACTCCAGCAGGCTGTCCAGCACAACGTCCTTCACCAGACGGAAGGTCTTGTCGTCTGTCAGGCTCAGGCCGAAGATAAGGTCGAGGTCCTTGTAGCCCAGGCCAGTGTCCTGGTGCAGCACGTGGCTAGCTGCCGAACCGTTGAGCTTTACATCCCGAACTGCCACACCCCTCTCCTCCAGCCTGGCCCGGACCACCTGTGAGAGAAAGAGAGAGAGAGAAAGAGAAGATGTTTAGTTACAGGATAAGAGCAGCCAAAATATGTCGCATGTATGTACAGTATGTAGCATGTCTTGGAAAGGAACAGCTTCTTATATGGAAGAAAAATACAACTTATTCATTTTTATCTCAACAGACATGCAAATGTAAGTTAATAACGCATTTTGATTCACATAGCGAGAACAGTATTATTACAGTGATGATTGATTACAGTTACATGAAAAGTTAACAGACCGTTATGTTTAGTGGATTTTTTTTGTCTACTGAATAAGATTTCCTGTTCAAAATTGGCAATGATCAATAAAACAATATCTCAACAATTTCTATAAATAGTGACAATAACGATAAAAAAAACATTTTTGCATTATTTAAAAATGTGTAGCTAAAAGTCTTTTACTGTACTAATCTGCACTTCTTAAAGGAAAATAGTGGCTTACTAAATATATTGATTAATAATTTTAATTACTATATTATTGTAGACAATATCAATCACACATCCCAAGTGGCATCTGTATAGGAACATTTTATTGGTCTCATGATATTTGCCATATCAAGTGTAAACATATCACACATTTTTCACCACTTAAAGCCTAAACAAAACATTATATTACTATATTAATATATAATATTTTTATATTTGTATTATTATTATTATTATTATTATTTTTACCATTGCAGAAATATATAAGCTTAAATGTATTAGTTTTGCTTTAAAAAAAAAAGCACTTTCCACTTATATGGCTATGCATTACTCCTGAAAAAGTGTCTTTGGAAATACAAATAAAAATTGTGCTTGCAAATATAGAAAGTTTTAGTCATTGTAGAAATTAAATGGAGAAAAAGCCTGTAAAAATATATGTATATTTTTAGGCATGGAAATTATGTAAACATAAATTTTTTTTTCCAATTTTAAAATGCGAGAGACATACTAGAATTGGACCTTCTTGTACAATATGAATGTTTCACACCAGCACCATTTGGTCCCGTTAAAACAGACTCTGCTTTCTTGGCACACTTGGTGTGGTTCATTCCAGCAGGTGTGAAAAAAGTAATCACACTCGCACAAATACAACTGTACCAAGACCAGTGAGAGGAGGTGGTCTTGCTCAACCAAACCTTAGAGCTCTTCTTTTGTGGTAAGAATGTGATCCAACCCCAATCCGACCCAACTATCAAATATACTTCTTATATGTTTGAGCTGAACGGCTGTTCAGGTGCAGTTTAACCTGATGTAATACCCAGGTTTTACTACAGCTATGAACAAACGCTGTCTCTGCTGCTGCTGCTCTATGCTAAGCTGTTTTTACACTGAACTACAGACGTGAAAACTATTTTGATAGTCAACATAGTTGTATGTGAATCCACAAGAAACTAAAACTATTGCGAAAGTTTCCACCATACATCCATACATACATAAAGGCCAACCACAAAACATTTACATCTGCAGCTTCATCTCAAATGTCTTACCACAAATACATATGTCTGTAACACGCTGCCTGAGGCCAACAATTTACCTCTGAACCCTACCGTCAAATGATGTGGGGGATTCAGCAAACTGTGCACTTTCCCCTCAGAGTGTTAGGTGATGGAAAACTTTTAGTGTCTCCCTTCTATACACTGTTCTCAGAACAGGGGCGTCCACCCCTCCCCAGTCAGACACAGGTGAGAGACTTAGCCATATCCTTTTACGTGGGGAGGGTTTTGGTTCTCTGAAAGCATGCGGATTATCCTTGGGAAATGACAAGTCACTGCTTGTCTTTGTTTAAGAGTGCCTGGCAGCTCTCTCTCTCTCTCTTTCTCTCTCTCTGGGCGAGCTCCACAGACACACAGTTCAACCTGGTTCACTCTGAACTTTCAGATGCAGGTTCCGGGTTCAGTGAAATATGTAGCCTCAATGTAATGTTACACTCTTGCTCTATTTCACAAGTAGGTGTGTGGATATCTATGAAGTTCTCAGTTTTCTTCTCCATTCTTCTAGTATTACATTTATAAGATTTTCTATCTGAAATGAAGCGACTGTTGGGAGGAACCAGGTCAAAAAGATACATTTAATGAGGTAATACTAGTTCTATTACTAGTGCATCTCAAAAAGAAATTATATCAACAGTAATTCTGTTCAAAATGTGAAACTCTAAATATACTATATATGTGTATTACACACAGAGTGATCTATTTTAAGCGTTTATTTATTTTACTGTTGATGATTATGGCTTACAGCCAATGAAAACCCCAAAATCTGTCTCAAAAAATTAGAATATTATATATAAGATCAATTGGCACCTCCAAACTCTGATCCCTTGATTTCCAAATGAAATGCAAAATTTACTGATGGTCAGTGATGGTTTGGAGAGCCACTTCATGCTTCCCCCTGCTTTTATAGAGGTGTGAATTTCATTTTCCAGCAGGACTTGGCACACTGCCCACACTGCCAAAAGTACCAATTGGTTGTATATAATATTTACATTTTTTGAAACACTGGTTTTTGGGTTTTCATTTCATTTCCTTCATAATCATCAACAATAAAATAAATGAATGCTTAAAATAGATCACATTGTGTGTAATACATCTATATAAAATGAGTTTCACATTTTTAACTACTGAAATATTTGTGAACACCCCTGTATTAAAGTACTTGAAGCTGAAGCCCGAAGCCCACTGCTGACGCAGATATACAAATGCCCACACATAAATATTAAATGTATCAATCACCACAATGTTTTTTGATTAAACATAATGAAAATCATGATAATTTTTTTTATGCTGGTTGTTCTCTGTATGCAGTAGTTCCGTAAAGGGTACTACAGGGTACTGCCAATATTAGGCATGGGCTAAAGGGGTATAAAGCCCACCAGGACTGAGCTATGACTTTTGCCATGTCTCATTGAAAGCTAAAGAGACATAGAGAGCTACACTTGGCTGCAGGATATGGGTGTGGGGCCTCTTGCATTGAATATGGATGTGATTTTTCGGGGAAAAAAGTGACACTGTAGCTCACGGAACGTTACATATGCGCATAACTTCGAAAACAGTATGTCCTATCCCAATCAAATCGCCACTGGCCTTTTTCAAATTCTGCTTATTTACAGCACTTTGTCATGAGCACACTAGCCAGTGTTTAACCTCGCTTACAAGATAACACCTCACGGTAAGCCTGGATGAGTTGAGTTTAATTTAAAACAATTAGAAAACTGATTGCCTTAATTTTCTTTTCTTTTTTTGCTTTGCATAATAGTTCTACTTCAAATTTTACATTCAGGTGAGCTAAACTGATTTGCATGAAGTTTTTTTAACAAGTAAAATACTGATTTGAAATATTAGAACATTTAAAAAGTAGATAAGTTTTGTTTGAACAGTTTTATAAGATGGTATAGTCTAGAAATACCTTTCTGATTTTTTAGACATATTAGCTATATTCAATTCATAATAAATAATATGCAATAAGTATGCAATAAAATAATATAAATGTTACTACTAACTTGCTTTTACTGCCTACAATTTTAAAGCCAGACAGTTAAACATTTTATACGGCCGGCAAGTTTCCCCAAAGTAGCATGGGGGAAATGACTACACATAGACGGTAAGTGACTGGAGGACACACCCAGTATGCAAACAGATGGTGGCAGAAGCAAATGGAAAAGAAATTGTCAATAGACTGAATTTAGATATTATATGTTGATTCTGCACAAATGTTTACCTGACTCAAAATAGTTAAGTAATGTTTGAGAATATTCAGTTTTACATGCAAGGGACTTTATTTATTTGAGTTTTAGCAAATTTGGAGTATACAGTATACAGTATGGGTGTTCTCAGACCATCCCCTAGGGTACTTCATGATTAATTTACATACATAATAATGTGACTTTAAAAAGAAAAGTGATGAATACAATCTTTTAACATGCAGTCAGCAATCTGTAGCAAAGTACAGTTTTAAAGTAACACTTCCAACCCTGAATATGAAGTACAACATAGTAAAAGCCTTTCCATAAGGGTTTAATTTTCCTAATGGTGATGTAAGAGCCACATTCCCAATACCTTAGCTTCCACCATTTCTGAATAATGTATAATAATATCTGTATTCAGTGGTTCTCCGTGTTTATTTGGCTAGAAACCAAATTACTGCCAATCTGGTGTGTTGGCAGCAGCCTTATGCTGGACAAACTCCATTCCACTCTCTACTGGGGAACACTGGAGATTCTCTGTTTTGCCTGCATGTTTCCCAGAATTCATTTAGCTAGGTTATTTTCGAACATAACTGTTCTGAATGGCATTGTACTGTATGTACAAACATGGAAAGACTATACAAATTATTTGATAATGTAATTTCCTGCTACATTGTCATTGACATGTCTGCATGTCAGGTAAATTTGATTAAATTAAGCACATTATGCTTTTTTACTGCTTGATACAAAAGGAAAATTCAAGCTGTTTTCATTTTCCATGACCATCAGAGGCAGTTTACATCTACCCAGGATCATGTATTTGCCTAAAATCTAATTAACTGTCAAAAGTCAAAACACCCCTATTTTTAGTTGTCCAGTAGCAGTATGCTGTATGGTGTTTCTTTTTAACAGTGACTTTAATACAGCACTTCACCTGTCAGACCTCTTAATCTCCTTTTTACTGCTGAATCTGAGACTCAGTCCAGTGTTAAGCTGAGATAAAGGCTGGTGTTGCCATGTGGGTCAGCCAGACCTGACTTCTCCTGTACAAGTTTTCTCCAGTTTCTAAGAGTCTTTTGAATGTTTAGGAAAGAGTACTCACCACTCTTTGTTTTCATCTGCAACTTCTCTAAAATACTTTTAATACTTACAGAGTTATCTCTGTTTCTGTCTTTTTCTAGTTATTATGATGAAAGTCTGAATGTTCTGTGTTGTGTACAACTTTTTCAGTTTTTAGTTCTATTTTCCATAGGCCCTGTCCCTAAACGTTTTGACCTGTAGTGTATATACTAGTGTATCTCAAAAAATTAGAATATAAATTTAAAATATTTAAAATATTTTATAATAATAAAATATAAAGTTTGTATATGTATAACACACAGAGTGATCTATTTTAAGCGTCTATTTATTTTATTGTTGATAATTATGGCTTTACAGCGAATGAAAACCCAAAAATCAGTGTCTCAGAAAATCAGAATATTATGGCAGTGTGCTAAGTCCTGCTGGAAAATGAAATCTGCATCGCCATAAGTTGTCAGCAGAGGGAAACATGAAGTGCTGTAAGATTTTTTGAAGACATGTATTTCATTTTCCAGCAGGACTTGGCACACTGCCCACACTGCCAAAAGTACCAATTGGTCTTATATAATATTCAAATTGTCTAAGAAACTGTGTTTTGGGTCAACAATAAAAGAAATAAACGCTTAAAATAGATCACTCTATCTTTGTGCAATACATCTATATAATATATAAGTTTCACATTTTGAATTAAATTACTGAAATAAAGTAACTTTTGAATGCTATTCAAATTTTTTTGAGATGCACCAGTATATTGCCGAAAACAATTTATGTCAAGTGATATTTTTTTACAGTATCATGTAGCCCTAAAATGAATTATCCGCTCAAGGTTCCAAAAAGTGTATCTCCCACCCTTTCTTATATTATGTAATTTCTATCTGTGGGCTAAAAGACAACTCAGCCCTTCTCTCCAGAGTATCAGTGATTCTGAGGATCTGCTGTAGGCTATGCTGGGTTTCCTCTGAATCACGTCAGTGTTGTGAGAGACTGCACAAGCACTCAGTGCCAGCCTACCACCCCCACTCCCTTTCATTCATTCATGAATCGAGGCTGTTTCCCTGCCTCCTACCATCCATTCACCCTATGGGAGACTGGTGGCCTATTTGTCACCACAGTTACACAAGCCTGCTGGCAATGTGTGTCCCTCTGAAAGGCTAAATGCCATGCGACCGCTCTAATAGCTCAGATACAGGCGAAAGCTCTGAACAACTTATCTTAGTACTTATTGACTTACAGGCAGGCTGGTATAATGCTAGCGCTGGAGAATTGGCACACATTGCAGTAAGAGGCCTGATGTGAAAGAAAGCACAGAGCATAGAGCAGAGTATATTTCAGTGCCTTAGTGACATATCAAGTATCGAGGATGAAATTACAGGGTTTTGAGCATCCAACCAAACAGGTTACTGTTTTTTAGACTGCTTTCCACACAGAAACATGTTTACCTCAGTAACCCAAACCTACCCAACAGATGGTCATCAGGTGAATGTTACTTTGAGCTGAGGTTACAGTGTGTGGTCCACATTTTTGGACCAATTTCAGTTCCGATTCTCAGTTCAGTCTAGCTGAGTCTGTTCTTACTGTACTCAGCAGATTTTTGGTCAGTCATCATTTATAGTGTGAATTTTGTCCTTCCTAATATATGTATATCAAATATGTTTCATTTTTTAGACCTGACTTTTTTTAAGCTGTAGTTTCTTTAGTATTTTCATGTATTTTCATGTTCTACCTTAAATGCAGCAGCAGCTACATTCTGGCCCAAGTACATGACCTGAGCTTCAACACTCTTTAACAGTCTCTACAGACCATAATGACCCTCTTCCATCCTCAACCTCACCAATAATAATCAGATTTAGGTTTGAATCTTGGACCAATCTTGGCCCACATGCTCGGCTTACATCAGGGCTGAGCACTACATGTTCCATCACCCCGGTTGCTGAGTATAATATGAGAATAAGCCCGAGACACTTGTGCCAACACCCCGATTGTCGAGTACAATACAACAATCAGTCCCAGGCTTTCGTGCCAACGCCCTGGTTGCAGAGTATAATATGACAATCAGCCCAAGATGCTTGTGCCAACACCGTGATGGTCGAGTACATTACGGGAATCAACCCGAGACGCTTTTGCTAACACCCCAGTTGTCGAGTATAGTAAGGAAATCAATCCGAGATGCCTGGGCCACCACCCTAGTTGCAGAGTATAATATGACAATCAGCCCGAGATGCTTGTGTCAACACCCCGGTTGCAGAGTATAATATGGGAATAAGCCAGAGACGCTTGTGCCAACACTCCGGTTGTCAAGTAAAGTACGGAAATCAGACCAAGACGCTTGTGCCAACACCCTGGTCCCTAGTGTAATATGGTAATCAGCTCGAGGCGCATGTGCCAATACCCTGGTTGCAGAGTATAATATAACAATCAGCTCGAGGCGCTTGTGCCAACACCCTGATTGTCAAGTACATTAAGGGAATCAATCCAAGGCGCTTGTGCCAACACCCCGGTCTTGAGTATAATATGAGAATCAGCCTGAGGCGCGTGTTCTAACAGCCCGGTTGTCGAGTACATTATGGGAATCAACCCAAAATGCTTGTGCCAACACCCTGGTTGTTGAGTAAAGTACGGGAATCAGCCCAAGATGCTTGTGCCAACACCCTGGTCCCTAGTGTAATATGGTAATCAGCTCGAGGCGCATGTGCCAATACCCTGGTTGCAGAGTATAATATAACAATCAGCTCGAGGCGCTTGTGCCAACACCCTGATTGTCAAGTACATTAAGGGAATCAATCCAAGGCGCTTGTGCCAACACCCCGGTCTTGAGTATAATATGAGAATCAGCCTGAGGCGCGTGTTCTAACAGCCCGGTTGTCGAGTACATTATGGGAATCAACCCAAAATGCTTGTGCCAACACCCTGGTTGTTGAGTAAAGTACGGGAATCAGCCCAAGATGCTTGTGCCAACACCCTGGTCCCTAGTGTAATATGGTAATCAGCTCGAGGCGCATGTGCCAATACCCTGGTTGCAGAGTATAATATAACAATCAGCCCGAGGTGCTTGTGCCGACGCCCTGGTTGTCGAGTACATTACAAGAATCAACCCAAGATGCTCATGCCAACACCCCGGTTGCAGAGTATAATATAACAATCAGCCAGAGGTGCTTGTGCCAACACCCCGGTTGTTGAGTACAATACAACAATCAGCTCGAGGCGCTTGTGCCAACACCCTGATTGTCAAGTACATTAAGGGAATCAATCCAAGGCGCTTGTGCCTACTTGAGTATAATATGAGAATCAGCCTGAGGCGCTTGTTCTAACAGCCCGGTTGTCGAGTACATTATGGGAATCAACCCAAAATGCTTGTGCCAACACCCTGGTCCCGAGTGTAATATGGGAATCAGCGCGAGGCGCTTGTGCCAACATCCCGGTTGTTGAGTATAGTACGGGGATCTAGAGGTGCTAATGTCTGAGGTGCTAATGTCAACAGTTGTCGAGAACATTATTGGAATCAGCCCAAGATGCTTGGTTGCCAGCCCAAGACCACGGTTGCCGAGTATAATACCACAATCTGCCCAAGGTGCTTGTGCTTGAGATACCCAGTCCACTTATTGTATAATCTGCAACAACTTTGATCCAAAAGCTGTGTCGTTTATCCAAGGCTTTAGAGACATTTGCTTAGTGAAAGCTTATTCTGAAAAAAAAACAAACACTGCCATTACACAGTCACTAGTCTGTGTCCACCACTTACTCTGGTAATAAACAGACACATTTAGCAGGAGAGATATTTTAGGGATGTTTCAGTGTGTTGGAAATGAGTCACAGAGTCACACAACTCAGCCCTAGAGCCACAATTATTCACTCACTCAGTTTCCAACCCAAACACACTGAAAAGTTTATTTGCCACCAAGGTTCCACAACACCTGGAAATAGGAAAACCAGGAGAACACTTCCCCCGACCTTGTGCTCAGAAAAAAAGGAAAAAAGCCACAAACGCACTGGTCTGTCTGGTGCTGACAACGCCTTGGCGAAGTGCGCACAAACATGCACGTTCTGGTCTCTCAGTCTGACTTTTCCAGCTTGCATTGGCTCAGTAATGCTTTTACACTTTATTTTTTGCACATGATGGCAGTTGTGCTTTTTTACGGGTCCAGCCCGGGTTACGGGCCAGAAGCACAGAGCCTCATTGCGCCCTGGACACCAACTGGTGCTCTGGGCAGTCAGGCCCGCTGCACTCTGCCAAATATAATGGGATGAATGAACTGCTTACGAGCTCTCTCTCGTTCTGGCATCAGCCACAAAATGAGTCAAAGAAAAGCAACAAGAGTTAGGCAGCAGGTTACTGTAGAAGTTTCCTGCTGAGGTTTCATGATTTCTTCCTTTATGAATGAGGTTTAGGGAATTTCTGAGATTTATGTTCCTACACATAATCCTGTCCTGCAGGTGTACATACAACTATCACAACCTCTTGACCTATAAATTTCACTCTGACATTTACCTTGTGAGACTGACTCTGTGTAGACAAGCTTGAGCCTTTCCTAATTACTGCATTTCCTAATTAGGGAGAAACACTAGATATTTTAATATTTTTTATTTAATAAATGTAAAAAGCACATTAAACAAGTTTTGCTTTACAGTTGTTGAATTAAATGCTAAGTTAAACTGGCTCGCAAAAGTATTCATACCCCTTTTTTAAATTGTGTCACCCTTCAACCACAAACTTACTGAGATTTTAAGTGATGGACCGACACAAAGTAGCACATAATTATGACGTAGAACGAAAATGTAACATGGTTTTAAATTTTTTAATCAAATAAAAATCTGAAAAGTGCTATGTGCAAAAGTATTCACCCCCTCTATATCAATACTTGGTAGAGCCACATTGAGCTGCAGTTACAGCTGCAAGTCTCTGTCTATGTGTACCAGCTTTGTGCGTCTACAGACTTTTTGTAAAATAGCTCAAGCTTAGCCAGGTTGGAGGGAACCATTCCACTGTAGCTCTGGCTGTATTTTTAGGGTCATTGTTGGAAGGTAAAACTCCTTCCTGTTCTCAGGTCTTTATCAGCCTCCAACATTTTTTTATAGTGTTGTCCTGTAATTGGCTCCATCCATCTTCCCATCAACTCTGACCAGCTTCCCTGTCCCTGCTGAAGAAAAGCATCCCCACAGCATGATGCTGCCACCACCATGTTTCACAGTGGTAATGTTGTGTTCAGGGTGATGAGCAGTGTTACTTTTTCACTACACACAGTTCTTTGCATTTAGGACAAAATGCTCAACTTTGGTCTTTGTATTTTGTATTCTTTCTCAGAAGGCTCAAATGCTGTGGAAACCACAATGTATACATTGAAAATGCATCACTTGATCAAATATCTTTGGGGAATTCAGCCTAAAACAGCACACACTATCACATGTTGTGGCATTAGTTTTAGGGCTGTTTGATCCTGTGGGGTAGTATTCAACCGTTCAAGGACTTTTAACATGATCTCCTGCTTTAAAATTACTAGTAAAGGGCTTCAATTCAAAACAGCTCATTTTTTAAGCTATAGGGGCCGCATATGAAACTTATAAGGGCTAGGTTTCCCAAAAGCATCTTTGTACATAGATTATTCTTTAATGGTCTACTAAGCACCACACTGAACACTATACCAGTTAAGATACTTAGACCATTACAGCCATGACACATGTTTGGCAAATGCTAGCTGGCCTGCAGTAGATGTATGTTCCACATGCACTGACCATGAAGAGGTTTTTAGATGATACTGGCATCATTTCATCATTTAATACTGTAATCAGAGGATTTTCCACCATCCACAAACCAAATGTGTCACAGCTCCTTAGCTTACACCGCTCTCTACTTACAGAGCACAACTACTACATAAGATAATATACAGCACGATGCACACTGATTGAACCATAGTGATACACCACTGAAACATGTTATGTAAATTACAGCCTGTCACCCATTTTCAATCAAAAGAGCACAATTTAAAAGCAGAAATTATGACCTACAGATCAGTAACAAGTGATCTGTTATCATTACTGACCCACAGGGCTACTGTTACCAAAATAATGTCA
This sequence comes from Astyanax mexicanus, assembly GCF_023375975.1. Lineage (NCBI taxonomy): Eukaryota > Metazoa > Chordata > Actinopteri > Characiformes > Acestrorhamphidae > Astyanax > Astyanax mexicanus. The sequence goes on from NC_064410.1 coordinate 21,164,557, forward strand.
CTTAGCATTCTGCACCAGAAACAGAGCCAAAAGTCTAGAGAAGGTCATTATTTTTCTATGTGATTAAGCAAGTAAGAAAAATAGTGATTTCTGACCCCAGATATCCCATTTTTACTATTTTTCACTAAACACGAGAAACCAAAAAGCATCTACAACAACTTACTTCAACAACAGACTAACTAATTTTCCATTCATTTACTATTTTTAATACATGCATGATAATCATGACATAACTAGGCCCATATAAAATCTTATTCTGTAGCAAATTCTGTTTAATTTATCATGTTTTTCATCACGTTTCAAATTTTTAGGTTTTTAATGGTGCTGTCAGCCAAATTGCATGACCTGTGATTAAATAATCTACATTAACCACAATTAATCACATTTATCAGTAAATATTGTAAACTGAACAAATCAACTGAATTTTAGCTGAGTGGCAAATAAATGAATGAAAAACTGGTATAGGCCTTAAAGCTCCCTTTCATGAACAAAAACGGAAAAAAGCGGAAAAAAGCAGACAGTCCCTAAGGGGAAAATCACAGAACATTTTCCACTTCCACTGAGAAATAGATCCATACTGCAGACTGTAAACATTTTTGTTACCTGCTGCAGTGGGCTAGACCTGTGGTTCCTAGCTTTTAATTTACAAATGTTTTAACTTAGCAAGTTATAAGATGCCAAATTTCCAATCCATTAGATACACCTAGATTTACACTGATCCCAATACGAGCAGGAGATCCGCATCAATAAAAGCTTGGAGCTTATTTACTTCAGCATGAAGTAAACGTCAGCTGTATAGTAGCTGCTTAGCAGCGTTTTCATCAGATCTGCTACAGAAAACACTCAAGCTTCCTCAGAACTCCCCCTCCTGCAATAACTGAGCTGTCCTGTGCTCCATGTGCAGCTTCTGTTTTCCATGAGCTTACTGAAAGGAAGGAAGGCTCTCACTGAGGAGATCCACTAATGTTTAATGCAGATGCTGCTGAACGCACCCCAAACTGGCCCTTTCTCAAGGGCAGCAATATTTCTGTGGAAGCTTTTTTAAACTATTTAGTAGATATACAATATATCTTAAGTTGGTAATAACAATGTGAATATGCTTCCTTACGTTTCAGAAGTCATGACTAAACAGGCCTACATGAGAGTAATAGTCTGTTTCCTGTTGCAGTGCACTGATAAAAAGCACTATAAGCACAGGCCTATGCCCTATATGTCCAAAAGTTTGTAGGGACCAGATATTCTCAGATAATTAAGCAAATGCCATATATTTTCTACATCATTTAACCATTTAAAAACAATTTAATTCACAAGTGGACTGAAGCGGAATGGTGCATTTAAGCTAATCTTACAGTGTCACACCTTTTTCTGGACAAAAATCTGATGTTCGTTTACACTGTTGGAAATCCCAAATTTTTAGGTGAAACACAATAAATAAATAAATAACTCGAACTGCATTACCCACATGAAGCAACAGAGGGACTTCTTCACATTACAAACTCTGCTCACATGACATACTGAGGCTGGAGGAAGAGCGAGGTAGAGCTAGGTAGATGTCAACAGTAAACACACATCCAACTACTTGTTAGCCTAAGTACAGCCAAGCCAAGTGTCGAAAAACCTCACAGAGCTTAAACTAATTTAGGATCCTAATTTATCATGTTTTATATCGTTTTCAGGATATCCAACAGCATTATGCATATCTGATTTTTTTTCTTCCATATCATACATAAATATCTAACATAGCAGAGTGGAGTAGAAAAGTCCTCATATAACAGACAAAAAGAAAAGACACATTTTTCTTCTTTTTTTTAATGTAATGTTGAAATGTTGTAAAATAACTAATTTAACTTTATTTGGGCTATTATTTTGACTGTAGATACACCTTGACGCTATGAATGTATAAAACATTACACATTGAGTATTTTCTTTTTATTTAGGCATGGGACATTAAGTCTGAAACTTCATCTGAAACTTCATCTTAAGCGCCACTGTAAAAACACTCATGCATCAGAGAGCACATAACCATTTAATGTAATAACTTTCTGAGAATTCAGCTTTTAAGTGCATCAAGCGCTTCAGGCATATGGTTTCCATCACCATCACTGTGAACAATTTTCACTCTGTAATTTTCTCTACAACGAAGCATTTCACACCGAACCATCCTCAATGATTTTACAACCATTTAATTACACAGAAATTCAGAAAACTGGTGGAATTTCCCTTTAATATTAATTTTTAACCCTTTTTTGCTGCAGTAACAGCCTCTTTTAATTAAGAAGTTAACTCTACATGTTGGACCACTGCTATGTGAATTTTATTGCATATTCACTTGCATTTTACACAGTGAGAGATACAGAATTATGTGGACTGATGATCAGCACAGTCCTCCAGAACTACACTGTATGGACAAAAGGATCAGTACACCTAACCATTCACCGTTTCATGTGAAATCAATGGTATTAAAAATATTTTATCCTGTTTTGGTTGGAGTAACTGTCTCAAGGAATGCTTTCTACCAATTTGTGGAGCATTGCTGTGAGAATTTGTGAAAAACTGTTAGTGAGGTCAGGGCGGTATAAGATTAGCACCACACCTTATCCACTTAATTTATCAAAAGTAATGGATGAAGCACCATCATTCCAGAGAACACAATTCCACAGCTTGTATGCTGTTAATGAGCATACCATGAAGTGACATTGTTACCAAGCTTTTAAAACCTGGCAACAAAAAGGTAAATGTTTGTCCTGTAAATATTTGTCACTGGCTTCTGAGATAGTGTGGACAGCAAGGTGTTAAGTCAGCTAGCTTGCTACTTCCAGTTTCAGATACAGTCTCGTAAAGAGAATCTTCCTTGCTTATATAGCAAAATATTAATGAGGAAACAGGGATCCATTTGGTTCACAGCTTGGATTTTTATCTAGCTAAACATCACACGTGGAAGTTTGGATGGAAGCCATGAGTGTATTGCGTAAATGTCATCTTTAACGAGAGGCTGGACAAACAGTAGCTGCTTGAGTGTCTCTGTGGATGCAGGAAGGTAAATCAATTAAGTAGCTAGGGAAAGTTGGTACGCAAGCCCCAGATAACTGCTGGAATCACACCAAGAACAACTTAAGTTTTTCCAGCGTTCATGCACAGCTTCCAGTTTTACAGTCGCAGTTTTAATGCGGTCTTAAAATTTAGGTAAAAAAAAAATAAGTTTTTGTCATGTCAAAAGTATAAAGTTTAACTGCCCACTGTGGCTCTTTTGCTACTCTAGCTAGGTAATGTTGCTTCTCAAGCATTCTTTTTCCACCTGTGGCTGTTGGCTAGCTAACTGAAAAGATAGCAGAAGGAATATTAGCACAGCAAGTGAGTAAGTATAAACATAACCTAACCTTACAATGAGACAGGTAGAGGTGGAGGTATACGAATGAGTAATAAACTGTGTAAACCATTAATAAACAATTTCTTACACAAAAAAGCAGTGGCAGACTGCAACAAGCTAAATGACATGTAATTTGTTACTGAATAAATATTTTGTGTATATGTACTTTACTTAAGTATTTCTGTTTTGTCATATCGCCAAGAATATCATTATCACAAAAAAAAGTGAAATATAGTGATATTTATTTTAGGGCCATATCATACACCTGTACTTTCCACTCATACTTGAATGGTATAACCTCAAACTGTAAGACCTCATCTCTTTTTAAACTTTAGTGCACTTCATGTGTGCACAAAAACACAATGTATTGAAACAAAAAAGGAGAATAAAACAGTGTATATGTCTACATGAAGGAATATACAGTGTGTTAAATACATATATGAAGTATAGTACAGAAAAACACATTTGTAATACATCGTAAACTGAAACTTTACTTGTACAAATTACTTATGGTCAATGTAATGTTTAGCAGTTCCATTTTCTGAACGTTTCAAGCTAAATTTTAAATTTGAAAACTGGGTGTAAAACCTATTTTTTTCCATTCAGTATAGTAAAGAGGAAATTGGTTTTCATCCAGCTTTTCAATTTTCTAGTTTTTTTCTGCCTTTCGTAAACAGAATTTCAGGAAAAAAAAATATTTTCAGATGTTTGGATTATATCTGATGTTATAATCCAAATAACATTTGTTATAAGATGCAAAAATGGAAATATAAGAAAACATTTTTTTTCCCTAAAATTCCGATTGTAAGGGGCAGAGAAGGAAAAACTAAATATTAAAAACTGGGTGAAAACTTAATTCTTCTACACTGCACTAAATGTAAAAAAAATAATAATGGGTTTTTACATACAATTTAAAATTTTTGCCTTCAGCCTCAAATGTTCAGAAAATAAATGTTACACTAACCTACTTATAACCACTTGTTTCAAGCTAATAGAAATTTGCCTTCAGTGTTGTGTGTTTATGACTATTTTAATAAAAATCAGTATCAGACTAATTAGTGAAATTCTATTAAAAGACTGGTGAGACTCGAAGAGTGAGAGTCCTTTAACGTAAAATAAGCTGAATAAGAAAGAGTCTTTAAAAATTAAAAAATAAATGATAATAGGGCACTAGAGATATAAACAAATAATGCTACTAATAATTAACTTGGGCAACCGCCTTAACTAGCTAGATAGTTAGCTATCTACATTTGAAGCCAAACACTTACGTAGTTTAACTAGCTAGTTTAACCTAGCTACTTTTGCTCAGGTGAACTTCTACTTTTACTGGAGTAATAATTTACCCTGGTATCTAACTTTAACTAAAGTATTCACATGGTTTCACGTGGACATGCTGCTGCAACATTACTGTCTGAGCATTTAGAGAGAAATTAATTTAACGAAGCTGAAATCCCTCCTAATTGTCCCTTCCACCTTAAATGGTTAGCTACAGAAATGTAAGTTAACCTAAAGTTACACAGTGAGCAGCTTGCCAGTGTTATGTCAACACACAGTGTTAATTTAACACTAAAGCCGGTAGTAAGCTGTATAACTGTCAGCAACATTTAAGGTGGAACGAGCAAAACGAACAAACAAACGCCAATTTGCAAAATTGAAAGTGGAACGGACATAGCGAGTTAAACCAAGCACCAATTTGTGTCAGAATTAAAAAGGTGCGCAAAATTTAAGGTGGAACGGACAATTTGATTTACCCCAAGCGCCAATAAATGTAAAAAGCGTACAGTTTAAGGTGGAACGGAAAATAAAGCGAGGTCAGTCTCGTAGTGAAGCGTGAGGGAGGCGGTCCTCCTTACCTGGACGATCTGCCGGGGCTGGACGGACAGTGTGGGGAAGTTCCCGCGGCCGTGGATGGGCACGCTCTCCCCCAGGATGGAGTCCAGCCGCTGCACCTGCTCCCAGGACAGCACGCAGAACCGCCGGCTAAGCTCGGACCCCTCCGCCGCCGAGGACATGACCAAGTTCTCCCGGAGCAAAGAAACAGACGCGGGAGAAGTTTTACCGAGGAAAAAAGGCGAGTGTGGACTGAACAGCTCCTGCTTACAGTTCCCAGCTCCTCTCTATATTAAACTCGACACACAGACAGTAAATCTCTCCTCCTGGTGAGAGAAGTTCAGCGCCTCTTTAGGGGAGATGAGCGGTCAACAAAGTGCTGACATATCTACAGTCAAAAATAACATTTAAAACATTAAACACAAAGAAAAGGATTATTAAAACAGCTCCTCAGAGAACAGCAGGCGCGTGCTTTATTCAGTGTCCACTCCACTCCAGTCACAGCAGATATAACGCTGCTTCTTTATGAACTCTAAAGTCTTTTACTCCGGTTTGAAGGAACAAACCGCTTTAAACGAGCACGGATTAGCATACGCAGTCTGATTGGCTGAACGAGCCTCAGAACGCTGAGCCCCATGCACACGCCTACTTCGTCTGAGAGACACCCCGCACTCATTGGCTGCGGCCGGTCAAAGCAACAGGGATGCCAGCCAATGAGAACAAAGAGAGAGAGGCAGTATAGAATAAGGATGCCCTAACTTAAAAGAAAAAATATATAATTAAAACATTATAATACAGCTTTGAATTACATTAATAATAATAATAATAATAATAATAATAATAATAATAATAATAATAATAATAATTATTATTATTATTATTATTATTATTATTATTATTATTATTATTATTATTATTATTATTATTATTGTTGTTGTTGTTGTTGTTATTATTATTATTAATGTAATGTACAGTTGTATTATATATTTTTATTATACATATATTTTTGAAATAATAATAATAATACACATACAGCAGAAGTTAAAAAGAACATGATTTGTGATATCGTCAGAAGACATTGTTTGTATATTGTCCACAAATGTCAGTTTTATATTCCTTAAAGTAGAAATCTGGTGACTTGGGGTGTAGTGAAACATGATAGCAAACACAAACCTCTGTTCACCCCAGCATTGCAAAATACAGCACTTTTAACCACTGCTCCTAACAGCCTTCTGAAAGAGTGCTGAAACTGGTAAGAATAGAGCTGGTGAGTTTTCTATATGTGACATATTAAACAATATTAAACCTGCCCAAGATACATTTTTACTTAATGTTTTAACCTGTGCTCAAAAAAGGCTTCTTCTGCATTACTCTCCCATACAGCCTCTCCTTGTGTAAAGTGCCCTGAATAGTTGCACAGTGACTCCATCTGCAGAAAGATGATGTTGAAGGTCTTTGGAGCTGGTCTGTGGGTTGAGTATGACTGTTCTCACCATTCTTCTCCTCTGATTATCTGAGATTTTTCTTGTTCTGCCACTTCAGCCTAAACTAGAAATGTGGCTGTGGTCTTCCATTTCCTCACTATGTTCCTCACAGTGGAAACTGACAGCTGAAATCTCTGACATCCTTCTTTGTATCCTTCTAAACCATGATGTTGAACAATCTTTATTTTCAGGTCATTTGAACTGGCCACTTTAACCCTTTCTCAAATCTTAACCCATTTATTCAAATCAATAAAAGGACAATGGTCCTTCAATTTATGCATCTGCCTAATTTGGTTTAAAGAATTATTGCACACTTTCTGTAAATCCTATAAACTTTATTTCACTTCTCAAATATCACTGTGTTCTTCTGCTATATGATATATTTAACTAAAAATTGCTGATCTGAACAAATGATTTATGAAGGAAAATCATGGAAATGATCAGGGTGCCCAGACTTTTTTATAACACTGTAGCAACCAAAACTATACATTTGTCCATGTAGTGTATTAGGAGGACAGCATTACAAAGATTAGTGAAAAACTACTATAAAGGAGGGCTATGTATTATGATACCATGTGTATGAATGTGTGTGTGAGAGAGAGAGATAGAGAGAAAGAGACCAAAAGACTTCATTAATTTGTAAGAAACACTGAATGAACAGGTTTCTCAATAATTTTGTCATTGTAAGTGTATATTATAAGGACAGTAATACAAAGATCAGTAAGAAACTATTATAAAAGAGGTCTAGTAATATGATAGCATGTTTATGCATGAGTATCTGTGTGTGTGTGTGTGTGTGTGTCTGAGTTAGAGAGAAAGAGAGAGAGAGAGATAGAGAGAAAGAAAGAGCTGCAAGTTTGTGACAGTTTTCTTTCTCTCACTTTACTCCTTGCTGAGGGTTGGGGTATGCGTTTGAGAGATGATGATGATGATAACAGACTAGATGAATGGCGCATCACAGTCATCCAGTAGTCTTTCTTTACGCCGCGTTCCCCTGGCAACAGAAGATATCCTGCTCACACAATGTTGTTGTGGCTATCAGACGTGACGCGTAACAGCACGTGCGTCAGCATGCTAATTATAGCCTCGGCCTGGGGGATGAAGGGGACCTCATCGCTATTGTCTCTGATCTACCCCGAGTCCATGTCCGTGGAATGCAACAGGAGCGATATTGCCATTAGTGAGGTCAGCTACCTTATCAACAGGCTGTTATGTCCCATTAAACCAAGTAGGACAGGCTTTGATGAAAAAAAGGCAGCAAAGGCTACAGTAGCAGAAGAGCGGAAGAGAAAAAAATATAACCCATCCATCCTCCCCACACACACACAAGTACTGAAACTACTGAAAAAATAATTACTGAATTTATTTAATTTAAAAATAATTTTCAGCTCAGAGACCAATTATGAGAATCAGTTTTTCTGATTTTGCTTTTTAGGTATAGGTTTGAGTAAAATGAACACTGTTGTCTTATTCTATAAATTACGAACAACATTACTCTCCAAATAGAAATATTGTCATTTAGAGCATTTTTTGCAGAAGCTTTCAGACCTCAAATAATGCAAAGAAAACAAGTTAATATTCATAAAGATTCAAGAATTCAGAAATCAATATTTGGTTGAATAACCCTGTTTTCGTGCATCTTGGCATGTTCTCCTCCACCAATCTTACACACTGCTTTTGGATACATTTTTGGATGAATTCAAGCAGTTCAGCTTGGTTTGATGGCTTGTGATCATCCATCTTCCTCTTGATTATATTCCTGAGGTTTTCAATTTGGTAAAATCAAAGAAACTCATAATTTTTAAGTAGTCTCTTATTTTATCCTGAGCTGTATATCCTACTGAGACATTTCTGAGTAACATTTAATAAATAAAATATTTAAGCACCACTCAGACAGACCTCTGCCTCGTATGTATCAAAACGATGAATAAAAAATAAAATATTACCTTACATTTCTGCAAACTTACAAAATTAATGTTAAGAATCTTATTCTGAAAAAAACAACATAAAATGTATAAACATGGCGATGATTAAGAAGGGTGTAAAAAAAGCTCTTCTCTATTGGCTACACTTGCCCTAAAATTTCTTAGTATTACTTTTTATCAGTAAACTTTTAGAAAATAGACTGAAGGCTCCATCTGTGACCATATTCATATTATATTTTAATGCTTTGTATAAATGAGTCTTTAAAATAACACTAACATTAGTGATGATGGCCCTGGAGATAGCGACGTTGCCACTGTGACCTTGTAGTCACAGAAGAGCAATAGGACACAGACACAGGAATTAAATGACCTCAAAACATATTTTTATTAAAGCTTGTCCTCCACCAGCACCCAAAACACACATAAATAAACAATAGTGAAGGCCAAGTGGGGCTCTAGTCTTGTTCCTGAAGTGTCTTTTAATCATTGGTACTCCGAGCTCAGCCACTGCTAACTGCAATATGTGACTCTGGTACAATTAGCAGGAACTGTGAAACATAGCTGTGCCCATTGTGTCATGGTTGCATAAAATCTGGCAATATTTATATTGACACAAAATCTGCATATTTCATATTTACTGAAAGATATTTAGTTTATCTATGATCTATGAATTATGATAATCTATATAAATTATTATAATTAATATTTTGCAAAATGCTGCAGCACTGAGCAAAGTTCCAAGACCTGTAGCTCCTCATTTAGTTGCTAAACAGCAATAAGGAACTCACTCCCAGCTGTAGAACTCCATTAAAACCAGTGTAGAAATCCTGTAAGATTAGTAGTTATCCAGTTATCCACTGATTTCTGTATTACTGTCCTTATGATATACCCTATATATATACACACTATAATACTATACAAAAGTATTGGTACTCCTGCTCATTTAATTTTTTCGTCTGAAATCAAATATACCAAAACATCTGTACTGATATAGTGTTCCCAAGAAGTGGCTATGTGGTTGTTAAGGTGCTGCTATAGTATAGATGTTTGTTGCTATGTTTTTTAAGCAATAGAATACGAGAGAAAGTGTGTTATAATGAATTATACAACAGTTAGTTCCGACCTCACAATCTGATTGGTTGAGAAGTGTTCTAGCCGTGCTGATATATGTGATAACATCACGGCCTTCTCACACTAAACTTGTATCACTTCGCTGACGTGTTGCCGAGTAACCCGCAGCAGCGTTAGCTTAGCACAGGCTAGCGCTCAGCCACGGCACGCTTGCCCGCAGCGCTGGCTCGTCTTTTGTGGAGAAAAGGGAAACAAAATCGCTAAGCTAAGCATAGTGGGTGATATTGACAGTGACTGGCAACATTTGCTAGAATTGTCCATGCAAACAGAAAATGCAGAGGCCCCACACACATTTCTCGCAGGTCAATTAAGTGTTTTTAGCTTCCTTGGGACATGGCAAAAGTCATGGGACACTGTACCCAGTTCCTGTACCTGTTCCTGTATTATGTCAGTGTACATCACATTAATAAAAGTCTTACTCAAGTGGGTTTACACTTGCAGACAACAAGTCACAGATGTATGGAGGTTTGGTTGATGTTTTCATTTTAGCTCCTTCAACCACAGATGCAGCTCTTCTTCTCTGGAAACTGGTGGATAAAATTAAGCCATCTAGCTAGCTAGCTATGTTATATGCTGTAAATAGTTGGATTATATAGGATGTTGGATTATTAGTTTAGCATAACTATTTGCTAGTTACAGTGGCGTGAAACAGTATTTGCCCCCTAAACCTAATAACTTGGTTGTTCCACCCTTAGTGGCAACAACTGCAATCATGCTTTACTGATAACTGGTAACAAGTCTTTCACATCTCTGTGGAGGAATTTTGTTCCACTCTTCTTTACGGAATTGTTTTAATTCATACACATTGGAGGGTTTTTCAGCATGAACGTTCTGTTTAAGATCATCCCACAGCATCTCAATCAGACTTTGACTAGGCCACTCTAAACCTTTATTTCGTTTTTTTAAGCCATTTAAATGTGGATTTCTTTGTGTGCTTCAGGTCATTGTCCTGCTGCAGAACCCAAGTACGTCTTAACTTGAGGTCACAAACAGATGGATGGACATTTTTCTTCAGGATTGTCTGTAAACAGCAAGTTGTCACACTATCACCACCATGTTTTACTTTCAGTATAACACAGTATTATGTGTTCATTTAATGCCAGATGTAACTGGACACAAACCTTCCAAAAAAGTTTTTTGGTTTACGCCAGTCCAAAGAATATTTACCCAAAGCTTTGGGGACCATCAAGATGTTTTCTTGTAAATGTGAGACGAAGTCATTTCTTTTTGGCAGCTGTGTTTTTTGCCTTGGAACTCTCCCATGAAGACCATTTTCTACCAGTCTCTTTCGTAATATTGAATCATTAACACTGACCTTAACTGAGGCAAGTGATACCTGCAGTTCTTTAAATGTTGTTCTGGGTTCTTTTGTGACCTCCTGGATGAGTTGTTCCTGCCCTTTTGTTATAATTTTGGTCTGCCTGCAACTCCTGGGAAGGTTCCCCAGTGTTCCATGTTTTCTCCATTTGTGAATAATAGCTCTCACTGTGATTTACTGGAGTCCCAAAGCTTTAGAAATAACTGTAACCTCTTCCAGGCTGATAGATGATCATTGACTTTGTTTTCTCCTCTATTTTTGAGTTTCTTCCGATCCCGGCATAACGTGTTGTTATTTGAGATCTTTTAGCTGCTTCATGTTGTCAGACAGATTCTATTTAAGTGATTTCTTGATTCTACAGGTGTGGTAGTAATCATGCCTGGTTGCAGCTATTGAATTTGAACTCTTTGAAATTTGAGCTTTTCAAAAATGTGGTTAAATACAGTTAATTTATAGGGGCAAACAATTTTTCACCAAGAGCTAGATAGGTTTGGATAGTTTTTTTCCTTTAATAAATGAAATCATCCTTTAAAAAGTGCTATTTTTATTTACTGTCTGATTGTCGAATATCAAAGTTTGTTTGAAAATCTGAAAAAACAAAATATATCATTATGACAAAAATGCAGGAAATACTTTTTCTTGCCACTTCGATCAGTGTTTTTGACACAAATGCTAAAGAATCTTCTGAAAGTGGGCGAGACAGAATAAGATGGATAAGTAAGTTAATGTTAGCTTTATAACCTCGCCACACTTCCAGTCCAGCCATGGTCATGCCTATTTGGCAAGATGATGTGAACTGTAAAGTCTGGTCTCTCTGCAGTGATGTTCTTGCACAGTATTTATGTTGCAGTGAGTATCGTCATGATCTAACTCTAGTTTAAATAGGCCTTCTATTACACTGTGTGCCAGGTCAAACTTGTTGGCCTGCCCTCTTGAAACATCTTCTGTTTTTCGCTGCACCATTGGCAAACAGAGAAGCTTCTAAGTCTGTTGTGTACAATATATTCCTAACATGCTAGTTTTACTAATGTCAGCAATGTTAATGAAGGAGTGAGCCCTTTTCAATCTGTGAAGCAATTCGTATTGTCATTTTTTTTTTTGGCCATAGCACTCTCTCAGGTGCTGCAAGTCCCACCCACACAGAAACCTCATTGGTCAATATGAGCATGAAAAGAGACCAATCAGGCCAATCGCTTGCTCTAAAAGATTATTAAAATGCGGGAGTCTCCTGAACTTTCGTGATAGTAGGGATCTCTGCAATGTACATAAATTAATGTAAATTAATATTGCAGGCATCCAGACTATACAGGAACACATAAGGAGGCACGTATTTAATTTAAAAGTGATGAACAAACCACAATATTTGTAGGTGGTATTTAGGTGGCTCCTATCTGGGTGACGTTAACTTTGTTGTTTTTGAGGCTGATAACTTATCCTGTGCAACAGTAGTAACTCTTGGTCTTTCTTTCCTGGGGTGGTCCTGACCCAACTGAAACGGTGATTTGAGATGAGCTGAAGCTTCCCTAGAATGTGTCCTGATGTTATTTATGTTTTTGCTAATTCTATGCTAAAAACTCATTCCTATTCCTTTCAGTCCTGTTTTAAAAAAAAAGTAACAGGACTGAGTGCCAGCAACAGGAGTGAGTTCCAGTAACAGGATTGAGTTCCAGTAACAGACGTGAGTGCCAGTATCAGGTGTGAGTGCCACTAACAGGAGTGAGTTCCAGTAACAGGAATAAGTGCCAGTAACAGGAATGAGTATTGTCCCCTGGTTTATTGGTTTATTAATGTGAATACTATCTACAGCTATAATACTTTTTCAGAATTCTGTTTGGTTCCTTATTTTTCCATTTGTTTAATAAATTGCATGATAATAAATGTGATCAATTTCAGGTTTGGGTCTTTTTGATAAGATAAAAACCCCTTTGTGTCTGTATAGAAAAATACAATGTGCATGCATATATAGTGTTTTTTTTTGGTCATAAATATAATTTATTTGAACATGCAGTCAATTATTTCTTTTTAAATAAACACCATCTTGAGAGAAATTCAAAGGAATTGGTGGACTTGCTTTTAAACATGCTTTATAAATGTCACATGAGTTTTGGTAACAGGACTGAGAAAAATGTAAAGCTACAAATCTTTAGCTTAGAAACCTTGTAAAAAAATTAAGTAAAGCTTAGATTAGTCCATGTTTTAAATAATTAAATATATATACATGTTATTAGATTCAGAGTTGAGAATACAAAAAATAAGTTTTAATTTGGAAAAGTTACAACAAGCAAATGGGACCCATTTGGTGGAATGGCCCATATGTTTTTACTTTATATGGCCATATATTTCATATATAACAAAATCATATATGCCCATATATTACATTTCTGGGAATGCGCATGTAGAATAAGGAAGACAGTGGCTTTCACTCTCATCATAGATCATTTCCTCTATTTCCCACTATGTCACAAGCTATGTAAATGGGCCACTGGCATTGAATGTACAGGATATATGAATGAATGCGTAATTTGATACACAGTATCTTGAATGGGTATTTGCATGGCAGATCTGTCCTCATAAGTGAGCACCCTGGGACCCAAAAAACCTTTACAATACGTATGTAAAGCATGTCCCATCAGGAAAAGTTTGTGTGATTTATTAACAAGCGCTTACAGAAACAGGAAACAGCTTAGCCACCTCACAGCATAGCAGCCACAGGTAAACTCAGACTGACTGATAAAAAATGGGGTTTTGTTCTGATCTGAAGAGATGAGACTAAAATGCAAGTAGGTTAGATTGCTGTAAGTGCTGATCATGCTCTTATAGTCAGTAAAACATAACACAGTAACACAGGAAGTTAGATGTGTGCTTCCTGTGTGTAGCACCATCATGTAGCACCATGATCTTTTCAAACTGACAGTTTGTAATATTTGCATTTCTTAAAGTTGCTAAAATGTGTGGAAAATTGAAGCTAATTAAAATCTAATTTTACATAATTCTATGTTGTTTGAGTATAAGGACTTATTTTATAATGTTCTGCATTGTAGATTAATACTAATGCCACAAACTATGTATTAAAACATATGGGATTATTTAGTTAACAAAATAAGTTTTAAACAAACCAAAATATGTTTTACATTTAAGATTCTTCAAAGTAATCACCTGAAATTTAGTCTTTCAGTTAACAGCTGCGCTGAACTTGTCAAGAGTTAATTAGTTAAATTTCTTGCCTCTTAATGTGTTTGAGAGCATCAGTTGTAAAGTTGTGAAGAGGTAGAGTTACAGGTATACAGTGAATAACTCTATTAGAGTAATGTTCTAATTCATATTATGGCAAGAGCTTAAAAAAATACTTTAAGTAATGACTAAAAAAATTGAATGTCCTGAAGTGTACTCACAAAGACCATCAAAAACATTAGGATGAAACTGGCTCTCATCAGGACCGAAGCAGGATAGAAAGAGCAAGAGTTTCCTTTGTTGCAGCATCCCAGATAAGAGTCACTTAAATTCTTCACAGAGTATGTTGGCTTCTTTAACCCTTTAAGTTTATTACGATAATATGATTCATTATGAGTTACTTCATAGTTTTAATGACTTCAGTATTCATTTACAATGTAGAAAAAAAGCATGTAAGAAAAGATATGTCCAAACTTTTGGCATTGTAAGTGAAATCTAAGATTCTAAGTAAAGCTTTAGAACATCACAATCTATTATGGTTCATATGGTGGTCTCTAGTATGAATGAATGCCATGTGATGCGTTTTTTGTGAATAAAAAAGTGCTCCGGTGTTTCTGTATTATCCTGCTTTAGTTAACTGAATTAGTGGTCTCTGAAGAAAGACAGGATTTTGGCTCTTGCTCATGAATATTCATACATGCAAACATATTGCTTCTAATTGGCTAACAGCACTGCAGCAGAGAAAGCATACCTGCCTTCTCCCACAGTCAATTTAAAGCAGCTCTGAAACAGAGATACAGCACTGAGTGCTAGGTAAAACTAACCCTTAAACTTCACGTAACGTAGTTATTCTCAGCGACAAAGCTGCTCACCCCGCAGCCGAGCGGCTTTTCCTCGCGGCCGAGTGGCACTGCTCTCTCGCAATATTGATAACATTTCTTTCAGCTAAACTAACACTACTAAACTCTTACCTCGGGCTTGGTGATTTGGTGCTTCGGCAGTTTCATCACGTTTAAGCCCCAAAGTCTGCTCTATATCATAAAATCTGACGTGAACGGCGCCCACTTTGATCGGTGTTCTGTCAAGTTGTGCTGCCTTGTCAAACCGTGCTTCCCTAGGGTATATTTAAGGTCTCTGTAAAACGCGGAATCAACCGGAGAACCGGAGATTTAAACCTATAGTTACTTACACAAGATAGCTAACGCTAAATAGCTTGTGTAAACAAAAGCTGTTAGCTCTTTAGCTGTTAAGACAGTGTTGGCTCTGCTGCAGCTTGGCTTCAACTCTGCCTGTGGGCGGTCCCGAGCCAAGGTGGGCAGGGCCATGAATGCTAATTCACTGGTTAATGTAGACACAGTGCTTTTCCTGGTCAACTCGTTCTTCTGAATATTTTCTTTTATTAGCTACTGCAGACAATGGAGGTTGAGAAACAGTTTTATGTCCAGCATGCATATACAACTCAGAGAAACCTCTTGTATTTCAAAAAGACCAAGAAAAAGTTTATTTTAGAGGAAGGAGACCTTTAAATTAATACAGTTTAAATGCATAAATGAGTTAATTTATAGGAACTTATAGTGTTAATTGAACACTAATAGCATTGATTTAATATTGGAAAGTTTGGTGTGTACATTTTATATAGACAGCAACTCAATGTCAAATCACTTTATATAATAAATATATACAAAATATACAATGCAGTACTATTTTAACAATATAATCAGTTGTCATACTGAATTGGATAAAATATGTATGAGATGAAATATTTATAGCAGGCACTTGTGTAGCTACATTGAATGTGTAGAGAACCAGCGCGTGTGTGTTTGTGCACTGCTACTTGTCCATGTGCACACCTCATTCCGAAGACCACCACGCCCATCAGCGTAGATATATTTACAAGTGTTGTTGTGTAACGACCACTGTTTGCCCAGTAAAAGAGTCTCAAACCAGTGCTGCTTTCCACTCTGTTTATTCTGAAACAGATTAAAGCAAACAATTCTTCATATCTTGCAATGCAAGGCTGCAGGTATAACTCACATCCATCTCAGAGCTCTCACTCGTCTGAGTGTTCCTTTTAAAACAGTATTTTTCACACATGTACGTGATCGTATAGCTTATTTTTCAGAAAAGTAATTTCAAAATGTACAGAGGAAAGCATTTTTTTTATTTAATCGCACAACAGAATTAGAAAAATTAACTCGTTACATATTCAGAAATATTTTTAGAACATTTTTGGAGGGAAAATCTAGGGAGCCACATACCTGAAACAATTAAACCAAATAATTCTTCATATCTTGCAATGCACGTCTGCAGGTATAACACACTGAGGTTGTAAAAAAAAAAAAAAAAGAAGAAGAAATTAGCTTAATTCACATTTTACTATTGAAAGCATGAGTTATATAACACAGCTCGCACATGCGGAGCACGTGTCTAGACTACAACTCGATAAAGTTAGCATTTCTTATCAAAACTATATAATGAACAGAGCACTAGATATTTTTATAAAGTTATAGAACAATGTTTTTTTAAGTTTTTAACTAGATATAGATAAAAATATATATATTTTACAGAGAAACTGCAGCAGCTATGCACCATCCATCTCAGAGCTCTCACTCGTCTGATGGAGGTACGGCAGCAGCAGAGGGACACAGCCTGCAGAGACGTCAAAGCAAGAAATTAAAATCTTCCAAATATTTTTTTAACCTTTTTACAAAAATATAAACTTTTACAAAAGAAAATACACTTTTTACACATTTTTAAACCATTTTTATAATAATAGAGTGATTTTGGTGAAAGTTATTAATTATATTATCTGTTCATTCTAACTCTGTTACAGTTGCTTGTGACATTGAGTGACACACCTTGTACAGGGTGTAAGATAGGGCACTCATTCTTTGCAAGTAGTCTTTACTGCTGCGTATAAGGAAGATAAATTACAATTATAGAAAGATAATAGAGCACTTCTTCATAGCGCCCACGTGAAAGTGAAAATCCCCAATATAGCAGAAGTTGACCAATACAGTGATCATTGTCTCACAGCCAAGTCTGCTCTCTACTTCTGTCTCATTTCAGTTTTTCTGAAGAATAACTGAAAAACAATGTGATTACATCACAGTTAGTAACTGCATTGTTAGAACTAATTATGACTGATTTCCAGGAAGCTTTGTGTGTGATGTAAAACAGAAACATGTTGTTGGACACTGAGAGCTTCATGTATAGCAATAGGGAAGAGACGCTCTCTGTTTATCAGCGCTCTAAATGTCACAGCGGTTTGTGTTTTGCTGCGCTGTGTGAGGGTGCAGGGTGTTGTATTTCCTCCTGAGAATAGCTCAGGGACATCAGCATCAGTCATGTGGCTCGAATTGTCTGTGGGACTAAAAGAGTTTTTTTCTTCTTTTTTTCTCCTCCTTTTTTCTTTTAATCGGACAGCATTAACAAAAACATAAAAGACAGTTTGTGTCGGAACGTAGCTAAAGTAAACGTCTGGAGAACAACGGCTCTGTTCCCCAATCTCGCTTCTTTTTCCTTTCCACGCCATCTGAAGGGAATTGCCAGCAGGTTATTATGGTCGTTTGAGGAAGTTTGGATCTACGACGTGCAGAGTGAAGGGTACGGCTCTCTGTGAATGAGCTCTGACAGGTTACAGAAGCAGAGACTGTCAGTACAATACTCTGCATTAACCACACTGTAAAAATCCTTCCTTAAAAATAAAAGGAAAATAAAAAGGTTTCATCACCTGGAATATTTGTGTCCTTTTATAACAGGGGCTCTAAGCAAGGTTGTAATACTTTTAAATTTGTCATTATGGTTTAATCAGCTTTCTTCCCGTCATTATTCACAGGCTAGTCGGTGACAGCAGGGCTGGACTGGTAATCTGGCGTACCGGGCAAATTTTTTTTCTTCCTTTTTTTTCTAAGAGAAGTTAGAGTGGGCGGCCCATTGGCCATCTTCAATATAGACAGTGGACTGAACCAATCAGGATATAGGAAGAAAGCGGCCACACCCTTTCTCTGCGTGGTTTAGCTCTGAGCACATGGGCGACTGGAAATCGCGCTCTCCCTCTCTCTGTCTTTCTCTCTCTGTCTGTCTCTCTCTTTCTTTCTTTCTTGCTCGCTCTCTCTCTCTCTCTGATGTAAGTGATTGACACCACTAATATTATTTAGTATTAAATATTAGCACTAATATTTTATCAATCTAAAGCTTATATTTTTTTAAAAGAACCCAAACACTAAAATGCATCCAGTAATTAGAAAAAATATATATTTGTAGTTAAAGTAATGCTGTTGTTTTTGTTTTTAATAAAGCACCACAATAAGGCTCAATGTTTGTTTGTTCCACCTAGATCTAAAAATCCTCTCATGATGAGAGTAGGAGAAAAGCCTGGTTTCAAGCAAAAAAGAGCCCCATTAAACATTCCATCCCCCCAAAAAAACATGATTATACTAAAGTTCAATTTTTATTATGAAGTTGATAATGTTAAAGCTATACAGAATATCCTGTTTGTAGCCTGATACAAATACATGTTATAGATGTTTAAAGGAGGAAAATTTTGAATTGAACTGTTGTATCAGAGAATAAAAAAAAAAAAAACTTATTAGAGATGATTTCAATAAAAAAGGATAAAAAATCAATTGAACTACACAGAGCAGACAAAAATGGTGGAGTTAACAATAGACAATAAACTTCTTATATTTAATATGCTGATGATACATTGTGCTTCTCTGTAACCCTATGCACATAAATTACAAGTCGGTTGTGCTCCGCTAATTATGAGGGGCCAGCCTAAACCAAAAATGCCAGGGCCGATTGTTTTGTCCCAGTCCAGCCCTGGGTGACAGTAAACAAAAAGTGCTGCCAGCTTTAAAACTGCTCTAGTGAAAAATAAATTTACAAACATGCAAACGAAGGGTATTCTGTCTATAATTTCAGTACGATTTAGTTTTATAAACACTCAATACAGTTCCAGTAAGTTATTGTTTTTTGTTTAATTATATATTTATATTTTTTAAGTTAACAGAGTTGAGCTCACTTCAGTTTTCGTTATTTTGTTCATTTTCATTAATGATAATAACCTTGGTTTCGAGTGGTCAAGCAGACTATAGGGCTGCCACTATGATCTGAGGATCACCGGTTCGAATCCCAGATAATGCTCATTTTCAAGATTCAACATTTTACTATCGGGTCTGTTACCCTGACTTACCCCTGACAATAATTAGGCAGAAAAGTAATTATTTTCACAGTTTACCTGAACTTTAGCTACTATTGTTGATATTAGCCTTCCAATTAGCCACATTAACTTATTCACGTAACATTAATGCCTAGATTTACACAGAGCTACTGTAGTACTCAATATAAAATAAAAAAAAAAACAGCACTGAGAGCTTTTTATAAAGATTTTTGCTTTGGGGTCCCTAAAACAGACCGAACTCATACAGAAGACACCCCCAAAAAATGTTTTCGCAAAGCAGCTTTACAGAAATGTAGTAGCAGGACAGAGAATTATACAAAACAACACAGAACCCCCAGTCACCAACGCAGGCAAGAAAAATCTTCCTCAGACCTGGAGGAGGAAGAAACCTTGGGAGGAACCAAGGCTCACATGCAACTTACTTACTATCACATGTACTATTAAGGCTAATATGTAAGGGAGGGACCCATCAGCCTCTGGTCAGATAACTTATAAATGAATGTTAAAAAGTCATTATAAAAATAAGAAAAATAATAGAACACTTAAAAATGATGAGTTTCTTTGATTTTACCAAATTGAAAACTTCTGGAATATAATCAAGAGGAAGATGAATGATCACAAGCCATCAAACCAAGCTGAACTGCTTGAATTGTTGCACCAGGAATAAAGGCATAAAGTTATCCAAAAGCAGTGTGTAAGACTAGTGGAGGAGAACATGCCAAGATGAAAACTGTGATTTAAAACCAGGGTTATTCCACCAAATATTGATTTCTGAACTCTTAAAACTTTTATGAATATGAACTTGTTTTACTTTGCATTTTTTGAAGTCTAAAAGATCTGCATCTTTTTTGTTATTTCAGACATTTCTCATTTTCTGCAATAAATGCTGTAAATGACAATATTTCTATTTGGAATTTGGGAAAAATGTCTGTAGTTTATAGACTTTTAGGCTGTAGATCTAACATATAATATATTTAGGTCAGTAGTTACACCAGCATTGGAAGCAGTTAGATAATGCCTAGTTAGGGTTCATGTAAATTTAGTCTTGGAGAGTGAGAAACAACATTTTAACATTAATAAGGAAAAAATTGGCTTAACAATACTTAACAAATCGACTACTAAACATCTTTTCTTTTTAACTAAATACAAATCCCACACCCACCCCCAAAAATAATGGGTGGGTTCTTTTGTGACATAACTTTTTTTTGTTGTAAAATCTTGGAATATATTCCTATTCATAAAAACAGTTAAAATACAGGTACTTGTAATATTCCACTTTTTTATTTTGCCATACAATGACATGACAGACCAGTCTATACTTGTCAGTTCATTAATTTATTCCAGATAACAAAAGTAGATGAAAAAAACTTTAAAATGTTAGTGGGGAAAAAGTGCAGAGCAGACAACCAACCATTTAGATTTCACTGAGCTCTGTCAGACTCATCCTGAGGGATTAGTTCAGGTGCTACTGTAATTCTTAACCCCAGGAGTGCACTCTTACAAAAGCTTCTTAATGGATTCCTGCTGTGATGTGGGTAAAGATGATTCACCACTGTGAGGGGAAAAGAACATTTGTACAAAAGGTTAAAAGAAGTTCCGTCACAAAGACAATCTAAGGTGCTGTGCTACAGGCAGAGACCACACAGTTATTCATTTCTAGTTTAAACTGATTTTAATTGTAATATTTTTTCAGTTTGAGGGAAAAAATAAGAAACATGTTTAACAGAGAATTAGAACAATTAGAAGCCCAAATCAGAAAAAGTTGCAGCAATATGGAAAATGCTAATTATATTGCTATAAATTGTATTTCCCAAAATATTTCATGTTTTGTTTGGTCAACTTCATTTCATTTCATTCATTATTATAAATCTATTCCTGCATTTCAGGCCTGTAAAACATTCCAAACAGTGGTATTTATGTTGGTCACGAGGTAGAAAAAAAAAACATATTTAAACACGTGATGTCAACACTTGATTAGAATCATAATTTGTACAAAAGCAGTACCCACAAGAGTTTTAAGCAGCATTCAAATGTTTGCAAAATAGTGCATCTCAAAGAAAGACTGGAAGAAACTGACATATTTTCCCTCTATAGTGCATGATGTAAGCAAAAAGCATTAGAGGCTGTGACATGTTTATATATTAAAATGTATATCAACAGGCCAGGATTTTTGTAAATGTTCTGCCTCATTTTACACGCCTATATCTTGAGTATTTCTTTTCAAGCATTACATAAAAAGGTTTTATGTTTGCTAAGAAACTTTACAAAAAAATTCAATATGTATAATTGGATGTAAATAAATATAATGTATATAGTAAATATATCTGTTAAACTGTCAAAATTGAATGAATATAAAAATACTAAAATTGGTTTCCTACATTTAATTTAAACATCAATGCTTTAATGAATATAAAACAAACATTTTATGTCCTCCAAAACTTGTCTCTCCAAAATTGTCTATTTTCAAACCTGCAGAATTTATTTTGATTCCTGTTACTGGTCTGAAACTATTAAGAGGAGTTAACAGGCATCTTCTCCAAGTGTCCTGTAGTCAGTGCCCTCAAAGTTTTCAAATGTAAATTACTTATTTACTGCAGAGAAAAAGTTTTGTTTCACTGAAACTTGATAACACTTTTTGGTTAGTAAAATCTTTTCTGAACCTTACAGTTACAATATGCTGCTTAGAAGATATGTTTTTTTAGTGAATTCCATGCATTTTTCAACAAGACAGTGCTAAATCACATGCTGCACACATTACAAAGGCTTAGCTACAAAGGAAGGGAGCTACAATGGCCCAGAAAGGCACATCACAACATTTACAAAGCCACCAAAAAGATGACAACGCAACTACATTATGAAACGCAGCAAGCAAAAAGATGACAATCCCACCATGGAGTATTTTAGAATCGCTGCATTAAGGGAAATCCAGAGACTACAAAAAAGATGGACGCTGTGTCGCCGTCCCCATTCATTCAGTGAAAATGAAGCCAAAATCTTCCGCCATGTTGGCGATCCTGAAACCCGAGTCTGCGCAGTAGAGCCCAGAGGAGGGAGAAAGACTGTGGATAGCAACCTACTCATTTGAATAACCCCGCCTCTGAGGGCTGCCTCCACAGAGCTCACACAGTCTATGGTCCCACCCATACATTCATTGGTACCACCCCGGCCCTTTTACAATAACCACACCTTTTTTAATAGAGCTGAATAACGTTTTAAAAAATGAATTCTGTGACGATATAAAAATTTGACAATATAAGCAGAGGTTACACTAGCTGCTGCATTTATATAAAGGAGGTAGAATTACAGTATATTAGAAAAAAAAACGTGATTGAAAGTTGTTTGCCATTGAAACCTATGGGGATGGGTGGGGTTACACAGCTTTCTGCAGCCGAACAGCAGGGGGCGCCCGACCTGTGGTGGCTTCACTTTTGAGAGACGATGCTCTGTCCAGCTATACACAGTCTATAGGGAAAGCAAATAAGTTTGCCACACCGGAATTGCTCCCGGCCACTAGAAGGCGCTGTTTAGGTGTTGTTTTACCAAAAAGCTGGCTGAGCCTAGACAGTTGAGCGGAGGACAGAAGTTTGTTCACAGGCGTTATTCTCAACAATGGTCAGTATTTTGGTGTGCATTGTGGAGCCAGTCAAGCAAAGCAAGCTTCTGACGCGGGCTTTTGGTACAACGTCAACAACTAAACAGCGCCCTCTAGGTGCCGGGAGCATTTCCAGTGTGTCAAATGTATTTGCTTTCCCTTAATGCAACGTTTCTGAAATACTGCGTTTTCTTAATGTAGTTTTGTTGTTATCTTTTTTTGTTTGCTTTGTAAATGTTGTTGTGATCAGGTGCCTTTCTGGGCCACCGTATTAAGCACTGATACTTGTCTGCAGAGAGTTTAAAGCCAAAATATGCTACACAGACGCCATAGGTTAACTTGTTTATTCCGGAAGAACTGTTTCCTATTTAAATATTTCACAGTGGTTAGAATCTTTTACCCTAAGCCTCTTTTTCCTAAGCCTTTTATGAGTCAACCTGTGACATTTGCAAGAGAGGGTTGCTCCAAGTGCTCCAAAAAGAGCCCCAGCTATTATGAAATGGAACAGCTTGCTTTGGGTAATGTTTAATGTCAAAATCAAAGCATTTACCTCAAGCTGAAGATAGAGAAGGTGGATATAATCACTGGAATCATTTCGGTAAAACACTCTGTGCTTTGTGTCAGGAGGTGGGCCAAGTCCGCTGACGGTTCTGGGTGCTCTTTCAGACGGTGTCGGCTTGTGTTAAAACATTCAGGCGGACCTGAAGGTTATTGAAAGAGACATTCCTCACAATCTGCTGGTGAGTCTTGGGAGAGTTATGTCATTATAAGTTCCTGGGCCCCACATGCATTTCCAGCTGCTTCTCCAAAACCTCATACCTGCTATTTGCATTCACACACACACTGGACTTTTAGAGGAGATGACGACTGAACCTGGATCTCAAACTGTACTGAACTGTACCCAAAGCATCATAGGGTGCTTTCACACCTGAAAGTCCGGACGGTGGTCTGAATCAAGGATCATGTGTTTGCTACATTGTATATATTTGATCCGCTTATTTTTGTTTTCACACTGCAATTTAGGAAGCGCACCAATGACCTTTGTGTGATACTCCTACATCCTTTCGTCATCTGAGCGAATGAATGAGCGATCAGTAGCAGAAATTGAAAACTCTATCCAATCTGAGCAGAACTGAAGGCCCAGATGACTTACGGCTCCTTGTGGGGAACAAAGAAAAAAAAGCCTGGAATTAGAATAAGACGAGCCAGAGGCTCAAATGGAAAAAATCAAGAAAAAGTGGAGAAAAAGGATAACAAAACCAACCCCCCAATTGTTAGCAGATGTGTTATTACTGCAGATTAAAGTGATGTATGTGATCTCCTATGACTTACGATGATTGCTGGGGTATAAACTGAAGTAAGGATTTGTATACAGGAATTGGAGACATGACAAATGATAGACAGGAAGGCTGTTATCATTTAATTAATGCTTGTAAAACAAACAGCTCTCTGTAAATCCTAATTACATCTCAACACATTGGACAACAATATGTCAGACATGTCATATTACACTTTCTTCTCAATACAATTTATGTAACCCAACTTTTATACAAATCACTGAATAAAGACTCTGCACTTTTCTGCAGCACAACATTTTCAAGTAGACGATTAAGGCAAGTTGCCCAGGCAACTATCTTTTATTTATTTATTTTTTTATTTGCTTGAATTAATTAGCTGCATATGGTTGAATTAAATGTTGGTATGGAGGTGGGTTGTAAAGATAATGTGGCGTAAAAAAGTATTAGCCCCTTACAGATTTCCTTTGCTTTTGCACAAACTTTAATATCAAACAAAGAAAACCTGAGTAAATATAAAAAGCACTTTATTAAGAGAAAATAATATCCAAATCAATCTAACCTTTTGTGAAAAAGATTAACTGTGATTAATCACACTTTTTGGAAGGCTGAGTTCAATTTCACTAACAACAACCAGGCCTGATTACTGGCAGACCTGTAGAATCAAGAAATCACTTAAATAGAACCTGAATCTGACAACATGAAGCAGATAAAAGATCTCAAAAGGCAACACATTATGCCCCAACCTGAAAAAAAATCAAAAACAGATGAGAAAACAAAGTTATTGGTCATCTATCTATCTAAAAGTTTCTAAAAGTCATTTCTAAGGCTTTGGGACTTTGACATTGAACACTGGTGAACCTTTCCAGGAGTTGCTGGCCGACCTTAATTATTCCAAAAGGGCATGAACAACTCATCCAGGAGGTCACAAAAGATCCCAGAACAACATTTAAAGAACTGCAGGTCTCACTCGCCTCATTTAAGGTCAGTGTTAATGATTTCATAATAAGATAGAGACTGGTCGAAAATGGTCTCTATGAAAGAGTTCCAAGGCAAAAAATCACTTCTGACCAAAAAGAACACAAAAGCCCATCTCACGTTTACCAAAAAAACATCTTGATGATCCTTAGGATCTTGGGTAAATATTCTTTGCACTGTCATGACAAAAATGGAACTTTTTGTTTTGGAAAGTGTGTGTCCTGTTACATCTGGTGTAAAACTAACACAATATTTTTTTAAAAAGAACATCATACTGATCGTAAAACATGGTGGTGGTAGTGTGATGGTCTGGGGCTGCTTTGCTGCTTCAAGCTCAGGCATACTTGGGTTCTGCAGCAGGACAGTGATCCTAAGAATACAAACAAGTCCACCTCTGAATTGCTTAAAAAACAAAATGCTGATCAAATGTGGCTGAATTAAAACAATTCTGCGAAGAAGATTTGGGCCAAAATTCCTCCACAGAGATTTGAAAGACTTTTAGTTTTTTTTTTTTGCTTTAATACATAAAATGATTGTTTAAAAGGTGCTTTTTACATTTACTCTTTTTCTTTATCTTTATCTTTTTCTTAAATCTTTTATCTTTTTCTTAAATTAAAGTTTGTTTGATAGTTTTAAAAATGTAAGTATGACAAAAATGAAATAATGAAATAAATTTTCATGCCATGGTATAAAAAAAATATATATATATATATTTGTGATTTTACTTCAGGTTTAAGTAGACAGTCACAGAAACATTCCACACAAAGAAAATCTATTATGCATGCCATACACTCTTTGTGAAGCATATGGTATGCTGTAGTGATGCAGGCAAGATTATATCTTGGCACTTCAAGCCCAGACATGACTCGGATTTTCTCAAAGAGCATGTTTTTATGCACACAGCGACGCATCAAACCCTTCAGAATTCAGAGACTGGTTAAAATGACCTCACATTGCCCCTGAGCCCTGTCTGTACAACAAGACTGCTATCAAACACACAGATCCCACATTAAGCCTGAAATGAGAACAGGAGTGTGCTGAGTGAGAACAGCACTGATTGGCACACATGCAGCCATTCAGATTTCCATGAGACCTGCTCTGTTCTGTCTGTCTTATCGTATCTCCAGACGGCTGTGTTATGCTTACTCCCTGACCTCGTACACCCTGCAGAGGGAAATAAACATGTCCTTGTGTGGTGAATGTTTTCTCGCTCCAGACACTTTTTGAAAGGCTTTGTTTGTATGGTTTTTACTGAGAGGAATTGGCGCCAAATTGAAAAACAAACACTGCTGTGAAAAAAATATAAATGCAATCTACAAGATACAGTGAGTCCAAGAAGTATTTGATCCCTTGCTGATTTTCTTTGTTTGCCCACTAATAAAGACACTATCCTTCTGCACTTTTAATGGTAGATATATTCTAACATGGAGAGACAGAATATCAAGACAAAAATCCAGAATATAATTTTAAAGAATATATTTTAATTAATTTGTATTTCAATGAGGAAAATTGGTATTTGATCCCTCTTGCCAAACACACTCAATACTTAGTGGCAAAGCCTTTGTTTGCAAGCACAGCGGTGAGACGTTTGTTGTAGTTAACCACAAGTTTAGCACACACACCAGGGGGAATTTTGGCCCACTCTTCTTTGCCGGTCCTCTCTAAATCATGAAGGTTGGTGGGCTGTCGCTTGGCAACTCTGACCTTCAGCTCCCTCCATAGATTTTCGATCGGATTGAGGTCTGGCGACTGGCTGGGCCACTCCATGACCTTAATGTGATTTTTCTTGAGCCAATCCTTTGTTGCCTTTGCTGTATGTTTAGGGTCGTTATCATGTTGGAAGACCCAACCACGGCCCATTTTCAGATCCCTGGCAGAGGGGAGGAGGTTGTCCCTCAGGATTGTGCGGTACATGGCTCCATCCATCTTCCCAGTGATGTGGTGAAGTAGCCCTGTACCCTTGGCAGAGAAACACCCCCAAAACATTATGCTTCCACCTCCATGCTTGATGGTGGGCACAGTGTTCTTGGGGTCATAGGCAGCATTTTTCTTCCTCCACACATGGCGGGTGGAGTTGAGGCCAAAAAGTTCAATTTTGGTCTCGTCTGACCACAAAACCTTCTCCCAATAACTTGGTTCATCTTTCAAATGATCATTGGCATACTTGAGGCGCGCCTCCACATGTGTTCTCTTCAGCAGGGGTACCTTTCGGGCACTGCAGGATGTGAATCCATTGTTGCGCAAAGTGTTGCCAATTGTTTCCTTGCAAACTGTGGTCCCAGCTGCCTTCAGGTCATTTGCTAACTCCTGCCGAGTGGTTGCAGGACGATTTCTGACCGTTCTTAGCATCATTGCCACCCCACGAGGCGAAATCTTCTTTGGAGCACCGGGCCGAGGTCTGTTGATTGTCATGTTATACTCTTTAAACTTTCTGATAATTGCACCAATAGTTGTTACTTTCACATCCAACACCTTACTAATCTTTTTGTAGCCCATTCCAGCTTTGTGAAGGTCAGCAATTCTGACTCTGAGGTCCTGTGACAGCTCTTTGGTTTTACCCATGTTGGAGACTTGAAATCTGTGTGATCTGTCTGATTCTGTGGACAGGTGTTTTTCACACAAGTGATTAGTGAGAACAGGTGGCTTCAGGTCAGGTAACAAGTTGATTGGGAGTGTCTAACTGGTCTGTAAAAGCCAGAACTGCTAATGAATACTAAGGGATCAAATACTTATTTCACTCCATGAAATACAAATCAATTAATATATATTCCTTCGATTTATTTTCTGGATTTTCTTTTTAATATTCTGTCTCTCCATGTAAGAATACATCTACCATTAAAAGTATAGAATGATCATGTCTTTATTAGTGGGCCAATGAAGAAAATCAGCAAGGGATCAAATACTTCTTGGACTCACTGTACATTGCTTTTGCTCACTTACATACAGAATACGTGCCAAAATGAAATGCAAAACCACTATTACATTGCATTTTACTGCACCTTATCTCTTTATTGAAAAATAGAAAAAAAGAGGGCTGGCTATCGAAATTCAATACCAAAAAGACACCAACCAAAATGTGTTGGTACTAACAAGCACCGTAATATCAAAAAGAGTTGGTGCCTGTTTTCTATACTTTGCATTAAACATGCATACACGCAGAGAGCACACACAGCGAGGTAAAAAACAACGTGACGGCACCCTGACGCACCGAAACAAAGAACACATGCAGAGACACATGATTGACAACACTAATAGAAATATAATTTAATAATTATTTTAATTATTTAATAATAATTTTGCCGATCTAATGCTGATATTTCTTAAAAAGAACTTAAAAAAAATTGAAATGCATCTAGCAATAAGCTTAGGGACAATATCAGTGAGTTTAGTGTAGTTTAAGCTCAAATAAAGCTGTCGTTTTTTCCAGAAAGATTCAGAAAGAAAGCCCCCGCAATAGTGACACTATGAGAATGAAATTACTTATGTCGGCTGTTAAATAAATACGTTGTGAGATAATAATTATCACTTTATGTGTTTTTTGGTTACAAGGAAAGGTATCGAAAAAATATCATTTGGGTACTGGTATCGAATTTATAGTATCGTAACGGTACTGGTATCAAAAAAAATTTAAAACAATACCCAGCCCTTTTGATAAACAATACAAAATAATTACATTTTCAAAAACAAACGCTGAATTTGTGTCAGAATGTCATACACATCTTCTTTAAAATGCAATCAGTTCAACTGCATTTTATTCTGCTGTGTGGAGCTGCGAATGTTCAAAAGCAAATTACAATGCACAGGATTGCATTTCGTCTAGGAGCAGCACGGAATTCATGCTAAAATGAAATGTAATTCCTGTTCAATTAGAACCCACTACTGAACCTGGGGTGGGACTGAAAAATCAGTCACTCATCAGCTGTACTTTAAACCAGAGAAAATTTCTTTTGTGACAGGATATCAGAGGAAATAAACACTCTAATTCTATAAATAAAGGCTGGCACTGTTAAAGACATCTGCATTCTTTTTTCAGAGTTAAGTAGATTTTAACACAGGCTCGGTTTTCACGCTTGGAATGTTTTCACACTGGGCTTTTTTTTCAAACCCAGGTGTGCTTTCTCCAGGGATCCATAGTAAATTTGGTACAGTGTGAATGCTACTTTTGATCCCAGAAGTAATTAGTCCAAAGTACCGATCTCCGGTCGGTTGTCTGGGGTTCACTGGTGTGAACCACGGTGAGTGTAAAAGCTATCCGAGCCCGGGTTCCTGTGGGTGTGTTTAGTTAATATTTGGATGAGATTCTACCCTTTCTTGAGTTTTACGCTAACTGGTTTCTTAGCCCCACCCCAGTTTCAGTAGTGGGTTCTGATCAGACAGTAATCACTAGGGCTGTGAATCTTTGGGAATCCCACAATTTGATTCAGAATTGATTCTTGGGGTCAAGATTAATTTTTTTTCCAATTCTTTCAAATCGCTTGGATTTCTTTTTTCTTCATCCTCCATACTTTAGCGGTGCAACCACAAACACCATAACACGACACTACATGCCCCTCTAGCCTAATAGGGAGAGGCAGTACTACGCAGGACAGTAGATGAACTCTGAGGTACAGTTAAAGAGCTCCGCAGGACAGTAGGTGAGCTCCGTGAGACAGTATGAGCTCCACGCTTCAGTAGCTGAGCTCCGTGGTACAGTTAAAAAGCTATACGGTACAGTTAAAAAGCTCTGCGCGACAGTAGCTGAGCTCCGTGGTACAGTTAAAAAGCTCCGCGGTACAGTTAAAAAGCTCTGCGCGACAGTAGCTGAGCTCCGTGGTACAGTTAAAAAGCTCTGCGCGACAGTAGCTGAGCTCCGCGGTACAGTTAAAAAGCTCCGCGCGACAGTAGCTAAGCTCCGCGGTACAGTTAAAAAGCTCCGCGCGACAGTAGCTGAGCTCCGTGGTACAGTTAAACAGCTCCGCAGTACAGTTAAAAAGCTCCGCGCGACAGTAGCTGAGCTCCGTGGTACAGTTAAAAAGCTCCACGGTACAGTTAAAAAGCTCCGCGCGACAGTAGCTGAGCTCCGTGGTACAGATAAAAAGCTCTGCGGTACAGTTAAAAAGCTCCGCGGGACAGTAGCTGCACCTGCAAAAAAAACAATTTTTTGAAAATGAGAATCGATTCTGAATCGTTTAATGTTAGAAACGCGATTGGAGCTCAAAACTATTTTTTCCTGCACCCCTACACTCTAAAAAACAGAGGTACGATATGAGTACTTTTTTGTACTCAAAGGTACACTCTTCATAATTGTACCCTCCAAGGTACAATATTGGTCTTTACAGGGTCAGATTTGTTCCCTCTGAAGTACAAAGTAATTTTTAACAGCAATAAGTACAAATTTGTACCATTTAACCAAACAAAAGGTACATTCAGTATTCTGTATCACTGTACTAATTAACAATATATATTTTAATTGCACATTTTTTATTTGAAAGCCAGTCAATTTTGCATCATCATGTTTTTGAGCCATATTTAGTTGATGATAATGTTTATAATCTTTATAATCTTTACTGGCACAAAAACCATGGGTACAAAAAAGAACTTTCATGGAAAGGTACTTTTTTGTACCTCAATATAAGGTACAGCCCCAGCGACAAGCTTTGTACTCTTTTAAGTACAAATCTGTACTTACTTTTCTTAGAGTGTAGTAATTACATTTCATTTTGGCACTAATACCACACTGCTCCTAGATGAAATGTAATCCTGTGCATAGTGATTTGCTATTAAACATTCACATCGCCACACAGCGGAATACAATGCAGTTGAGCTGATTGCAGTTTAATGTGATTTGTGTGCAATTCTTGCACAAATTAAGCGTTTAGTTTTTGAAAATGTAAACTTTTGTGTACTGTTTTTCAATAAAGAGATAAGGTGCAGTGCAATGTAATGTAACTGTGTTTTTGCATTTAATTTTGGCACGTGTTCTGCATGTGAGTGAGGCAATACAGTGTGTGTGTTATTCACCTGTGCCAGCCTCTACTTGTACACCATGGACTTTCTAATAAAACATCCAGTCACTGTGTATACAAGGTAGATGCATCTAATTTATTTGTGCCGGGTACATAGAGCCTGAGTATATATAATATATAGAGCCTGAGTATATATACTATATAGAGCTAAAAAATAAGGGTGGACCTTTTTTTTTAAGCCCTGGCACTATGGACATCTCACATACCAGGAAAGTTTTAGATCATCAGTCTGTGTCTGCCAGGAGGGTAAGACTCGAGTATGGTTTGTCTCACTGATTTTACTCACATATTTTATGTTTAATATAAAGAGTATATATACCATAAAACCATAAAACATTTTCACATTTTTCCTATAAGGTTTTTTCCAAGGGTATCAATTCTACGAATGCAGGGTGGAGCTACTTTAAGCTTGTTATTGGTATAACATTTTTAAATGCCATTTCTTTGCATGGGCAATGTTATGCCCCTATCACTAGCATTGTAAGCCTGTTGTGAGCATCAGCTAAAAGTGCTGTATTTTGGAATGCCAGGGGTGAATGGAGCTGGGCTATTCAACAATAGTTTGTACTTGTTATTAAGTTTCATTACAACCCATGTCCATTTCACACCAGATTTCTCATTTAACCCCTTAACTAGTATTTGTCTAGTATTTGTCAAGAAATCTTGAGGATTTCTATTCAAGCATTATATAAAAAGCTTTCATGATTGATAAGTAACAATTGTAATTTGTAATTGTAACTGTAATAAAATATTAAATAAAAATATTTAAGTAAATCTACTAATGTCAAAATATAATAAATAAAATCATAACATTGGCTCTTTCCTGAAATTCATTTTAAAATTTGTATTTTTCTGAATATTAATCAAACAGTTCATGGTCTACAAACTCTTAGTTTCATTATGTTTGTCTAGTTTGTATGTCTATTTTCAAACTGCAAAATTTGGGTTGATTTTTGTTACTTATCTAGAATTATTAAGTGTAGCAGAGAGAAAACAGGCAGCTTCTCAAAGTGTCCCGTATGAGATTTCAAATCCCTTAAATTTTCAGAATGTAAATAAGTTATTTACTGCAGAAAAAAGGGTTTTGTATCACCTACACCTGTAGCCCGTATACAGGACAGGGCATTTTAAGGTGTGTTTTTACTCATTCTGCACTTATAATGGAACAGTTCAAAGAAACCACTGCCAATATTGGTGTGACGTTCAAGTCAATGGTAGGTATGTATGTAAACATCTGCCTGAAACTGCCTTATTAACAATTTTTACAACGCTTACCTTTGTGATCGTAACGTAAACAGTGTATATAGCTTCTGTACACATATTATCCAATTAAAAATGTTTGCCTTTCACTTTTATTTATCTTTTATTTTACTGATACCAGTGTTCAACCGATCCAGCCTTTGATTCCAGATGACGCGCAGTAACGCAGTTCTTATTTGTTAAATAAATGCACGCAATTAGTTTTTTGTCAGTTGCTCCTCAGGTCTGTTTATTAACTGCTAGAATTAATCGTGTACATAAACAACAATGCTTCTAGAAATAGCTGATGAGCCGTATGGTTTACTCATGCAGGATTTGACATTTCCACTGATTGGCTGACATGATAAGACCTGTGTTCATTAAAGGTCACTTGCGGCGAAAAACAAAACACGATCTCATTAATATTCACGTCTCATCCACCGCGACTCTGAACAAGACAGAACAGGAGCAGATGATCTAAATGAGTTTGTTTGCCATCCCAGCGGCCAAAGGGCACAATGCCAAGACCTGTGCTCACTCTGCTTCACTCGTGAGAGATAAACGAGGCCTGAAGGCCTGCACACGTGCAAACCTGCAGCTTCTTTTGAAGAAATGAAGGGATCTTCTTTTTTATAAGCAGTGTTTGGTAATCTGAGCTGCAATCTGAATAGGCTGAACAGTAGCTTTGGCCTAGGTCTTTGTCCTGCCATACAGACTGCTGTATGTAAATTTGCTTGTTGTTTTTATCACAGATCAGCAGCAGGTGCATTCTGAAATTTTCTGGTGGTTTCATCTTGCACCTCTCTCTGTGCCCCCCAATGATGTCCATCACATGTATGGGAGCACAAATGCACTAGACAGTTCTAAGAATGGTGTAAAGCTATTTTTCAGACCAGTATTGGGTTTCACATTTATAATGATTAAACCAGAGGAAAGTCAGAAACGATGAACGATTGAATAAAGTTATATTTATTTTGCACCTTTCAAGACACTAAAGGACACCAGTCTAGAGCCAGTCATAGTTCTGGACTTTTCTTGCCAAATTGAGGGTAGCTGCATCCCATCAGAGAGTGGCATAGAATGCATTATTGTCTAGATGGCCATTCATTAAGACATTAATAAAGAAATGATTAAAATGTCTTGATTTAGAGAACATCATTAAAATTTTTTGCAAGAAGGGAAAGCTAACAGGCACTTGATCACTAATGTTTTCACAAGAAGTGCAGAAAAATATGCCACTATGTCTCTAAATTTCACTCTAGAGGTCCCTTGAGTCCGCCAGTATCAGTATACTTATAAACCTGGGGTTTGCACTAGTACTGTATTTTTTGCACTATAACATACATAAGGCGCCCCGGATTATAATGCGCATTAAGCAACACTAGTAAAAATGCATACTTGAAGTGATCAAGGATGTCGCTATGTTTCCTTTCTAATAGAGCAGGTCTGGCCACTGGGGGTGCCTATGTAAACAAAACTATACTTCTTTAAAAAAAACTTTTCTTTCTTTCTTCAAGCGCTGAATGTTATTCTACACAGATTTCTCTCTTAAAAACTGTTTATTTGGGTGAGTAAATGGCTTCTGTTTATTTCCAGTAAGCTTACCAGTATTTTGTCCAAGGGTGAGCGCTAGCTGCGGTTAGTAAGCACTTAGCCAGCCCTGGTTAGCAGTCCTAGCCAGCCATGGTTAGCAAGTGCCTAGCCAGTTCTGGTTAGTAGGAAGTAGAGTAGAGGAACTCTGAATGTTCCAGTAACCCAGGGCACTACCAGCTAGCAGTTCGTCTCACATAGCTTGTTCTAAGACAGTAAATGCTCAGACTACAGTCTGAAATACTCACCTCTGAATGGCGAAAGGGCTAGTGCTGCGGTTAGCGGTTAATGCTAATACTGCTTTAGCCTCAGCTCTGGAGAACTAAACTGAAACTCCTGTATAACGCTGCACTTAAGTGAAGTGGCTATACACAGGAAATTTGGCAGTGTTAAATCAACACTGTTAGTGTTAAATTAACACTGAGAGTGTAAAGTTTAACACTAATAAGTATTGATTTAACACTAACAGTGTTGATTTAACACTAACAGTGTTGATTTAACACTGCCAAATTTCCTGTGTACTGCTTCTTACAACCTGACTGGTAAAATTCATACATAAAATGCACCTGATAATAAGGCGCACTGTCGATTTTTGGTTTTTTTTTTTTTTTTTTGAAAGGTGAAGGTAGCTTAGCGGGAGCAGGGATAACGCTAGTTACGTATGTAACTGTGGTTATGTGAATAGTGGATGACCGCCAGGGCGGTGCTTAATGTGAATGTATTCCCTGCCGTGCCCACGGCGAACCGAGAGTTGTATACCAACGAAGTCACTACACGTGACACAGCGTGTGACGCAAGCGGGGTATAAATGCCCCCTGGCACTCGCTGCTCCTCCTCAAAACTTGGTTCTTCTCGCAATCCGAGTGACCAAGAACCCTGGCGGTCATCCACTATTCACATAACCACAGTTACATACGTAACTAGCGTTATGTTTCATAGTTACTGACCGCCAGGGCGGTGCTTAATGTGGATGATGCATACCAGCGATGTCACGAGGAGATTCCAGACAGAACTGCCGTAGATAAGCCCTCGGCGGCTGCCACGTTCACACTGTAGTAACGAGAGAAGGTGCATGGTGACGACCATGTGGCCGCTGCACAAATCTCTAGTAGAGACACTCCTTGAAGCGCAGCCCAAGATGTGGCGATGCCTCTGACAGAATGTCCTGTAGTCGGGGCAGGCAAAGGGCGATCTGCAGCCCTGTAGGCCCCCTGAATAACCTCCACAAGCCAGTGGGATAGCCGTTGCTTCGAAAGTGGTTTCCCCAACTTCGCAGCAGAAAAACATACAAACAGCTGGTCCGTTTGACGAACAGCCGTCGTAGCAGAAACATATGCCCGTAGAGCTCTTACAGGGCATAACTTTAGCCTCCTGGTATCAGAATCGTCCCCATAGGCTGGAAGATCAATGGTTTGGTTCACAAAAGCAGGATTCAACACCTTAGGCAGAAACGCAGCGTTCGGCCTCAGTTTCACACTGCAATCATCCAAGCCCCACTGTAAACACAGGGGGCTGATAGACAGCGCATGCAGCTCACAGCTCCGCTTTGCTGTGCAAACAGCCAACAGGAAAGCAGCCTTTAGAGAGATCCATTTCAGCTCTGCCTGCTCTAGCGGTTCAAAAGGAGCCTTGCAGAGAGCGTTCAAGACTAGCGGAAGATCCCAGGGGGGATACCGCGGCTTACGAGGGGGAGCCAGTCTCCTAGCTCCCTTCAAAAAAGCAGTCACAAGCTTATGAGAGCCCAAGGAAGTACCGTCCGCCGGCATCACGTGACAGGCTAAGGCCACCACGTATACCCTGAGCGTCGAAGCGGCCCTGCCTTCCTCCAGTAGCGTCTGGAGAAAGGACAAGACAGTCTGTAGTGTGCAGAGGTGTGGTACCACACCTTGGTTAATACACCAAGCTTCAAAAGCCTTCCACCTGCCCTCGTATAGAGCCCGCGTAGAAGGAGCTCTAGCATTATCGATCGTGCGTCTGACCTGGGCCGTGCACGAGTCTAATGTGCTGGTGGGCCTAAGGGCCACAGCCATAGCCGGAGTTGCTCCGGACGTGGGTGCCACACCTGTCCGTTCAGCTGTGAAAGCAGGTCTGCTCGACACGGAAGTTCCCATGGAACCCCATGGAGTAATGACAGCAGCGTTGGAAACCATGTTTGATACGGCCACTTCGGGGCCACCAAGAGGACCCGATGCTGTTCCAGGCGTACTCTGTCCAATACAGCCGGAATCAGAGGCAAAGGGGGAAAGGCATAGAGCAGAGTTCTCGGCCAGCTGTGAGCCAGGGCATCCTGGCCCAATGGGCTGTATAGTGCCATCTCCGAAAACCAGAGAGGGCAGTGTGTCGTGTCTGGAGAGGCAAAGAGGTCTACTCGAGCCTCCCCGAACCGTTCCCACACCAGCTGTACCACACGCGGGTGTAGCTTCCATCGTCCTGGGTGAAGAGAACGGCGAGATAGCGCATCCGCCGTGACATTGGTGGCGCCTGTCACATGAGATGCTCTCAGAGATAACACTCTGGGGTGAGCCCACGTCCAGAGTTCTTGTGCCAGCATTAATAGCCTGCGGGACCGTGTTCCGCCGAAGTGGTTTACATGATAGACTGCTGACACATTGTCCGATCTCACCAAGACATGTCTGCCGCGGAGCACCGGGAGAAAATGTCTCAGGGCGAGCACTATGGCACGTAACTCCAGGATGTTGATGTGGTCTCGCGCCTGCCGCATGGACCAAACACCCTGCACTGCGCTGTGGTTCCAGACAGCCCCCCAGCCTGTGGCTGACGCGTCTGTAGTGATCACTTCTCTGCGAGAAGGAATCTGGCCCATCGTTACCCCTGACAGCAGGAAGGGTGCAGAGTTCCAGACATCGAGGGCAGCCAAGCACTCGCTGGTAATGCGAACGCGTGTGTGCCTGTGCCGTGCCGCATCCAGTTTCAGACTGATGAGCCACATCTGAAATGGTCGGATGTGGAGCTTCCCCAGTGCCACCACCTGCGCAGCGGCGGTGAGAAGACCTTGTAGTCGCAAAAGCCTCACATACTGCACCTTGGCGCCCCACCTGAGGCTGTGAATGGCCGATAGTATAGCCGCAGCGCGAGCTGAAGGCAGGGTGGCCAACATGCGACGTGAATCCAAGACCATGCCTAAAAAGGTTATGGACTGAGCAGGAATTAAAACACTCTTGTTCCAGTTCACCGCGAGCCCCAGCGCTTGCGTGTGCTGCAGTAATCTGAGTGTGTCTGTGTGAGCTCTCTGCTCTGAGGGGGCACACAGCAGCCAGTCGTCTAGATAGGGCAAGATTTTCAGCCCCTGAGCCATAAGGGGGGACAGGGCCGCCCGCATACATCTCGTGAACACCCTTGGTGCCAGTGAAAGGCCGAACGGTAGCACTCTGAACTGGTATACCCTGTCTCGGAAGGCGAACCTGAGAAACCGTCTGTGTTCTGGAACGATTGGAACGTGAAAGTAGGCGTCTTTGAGATCCACTAGGGTGAACCACTCCGCCTCGGAAACCGCGTGGAGAACAGCCGCGGTGTGTAACATCCGGAACGGAAGAACTTTCAAAAATTTGTTCAGGCGACGGAGATCTAAGATCGGTCTCAAACCGCCGTCTTTCTTCGGAACAACAAAATAAATTGAGTAGAACCCCTCGGGGTGAACTTGAGGGTCTACTAACTCTATGGCTCCTCTGGCCAGCAGGGAGCCTATCTCCTGGGAGAGACTTGCAGCCCGAACGGGATCCCGAACTTTGGTCACCTTAGGGCGAGAACATACTGGTGGCCGGCGGCGAAACTGCAGTCTGTAACCCACTGTCATGGTGCTCAGAGCCCACGGGTCTGAGACCATCTTTGTCCAGTAGGCCAAATGTGATGGTGAGAGCAACAGCGTCACCGGCCGTAGCATGTCAGCGGCGGTCAGCAGCGGCAGCTGCACGCGGCTTGGAAGGGTGGGGGGGTCGCCTAGGCGCTCTCGGCGGGACCGTGGGGCCTGCGGGGCGCGGCGGCGGAGCTGCGGCTCCGAAGCGCCTCTCTCTATCGTGTCCTCGAGTCCGCTGTAGTGGGCGACGAAAACTCTGTGGCTGCCCGGTATTATGCAGCTTTCGAGCCTCCGTCAGGGAGGATCGTCGTTCCAGGGCTTCCTTGGCTGCTGGTCCGAAGAGAGACCCGGGTTTGAGAGGCACGGACCGCAGCGTAGCTCGGCAAGGTTCGGGCAGAGAGGATTGGGCCAGCCACACCTGGCGCCGAGCATGCAGGCTCGTAGCGACGAGCCGACCAGTATCGTGGGTCATGTAACCCGCGGTCAAGAGGGCTAGATTCAGAAGCTCCTCCGAGCTATTTGAGTCCTCCGTGGATGCGGGGGAATTCTGCAGCGCAATAAGCAGGATGCAGAGGGAATTCAGCAGTCTCCCCATCCGCGTTGCTGAGTTGTGCATTTTAACAACCAGCTCGTCCGTGCGCCTACACTCCGCGCTCGGGCAGCGAGGTTCCGGCCGTAGCGCTTCGTCTGGCGAAACCACCGTGGAAGCCACACAGGGGTCGATCGCAGGCATGGAGGCCAGTCCATAGTCAGCCGCTCCGGCCATGGATGCTAGCAAGCGCGCCGTCTCCGTCGGCCGACCTGCTTTTTCGCTCTGAAAAGCAGCCGAGAATTCAGACACGAAGTCCTGACAAGGCGGCACCGCGAAAGCACCCGCTTCCAGGCGTTTAAACAGCGCGTTAGAGCGTACGCTCCCTGCTGCTGGTGTATCCAGGCCTAGCCTAGCTAAGGCTAACTTAAGCGTCTCTTCCACTGAAGCCCTGCGAGAGGCTGCGGGGTGTGTGTCCTCACTTCCCTTGGCTCCATCCGAAGACAGGGAGTGTGGGGGTGCAGGAGAGCTATCGGTCGGAAAAGATCCGAACCCCATCTCGTGCTCGAGAGCCGACCCTTGTGTAAAGTTCGCGTTGGAGGCAGCCGTTGAGAGAACGTCAAACTCAGCCTCCCGCCTTGGCGAAACAGACTCCTTAAACTCGACCGAGGGGCTCTCACCTGCTCGGTCCTGTGTCTGGCTGTTCATAGCTAAGATCAGGTTCTTTAGCTGGTGTAACTCCGATACAACCGAGTCCACACGGTTAGAGAGAGCTCCATAGCCTTTCTTTTTTCGCGGTGTCTCTAACGAGCTATCCGCGCTCCGTTTTCCCCGAGCCTTGGGCGTTGTCGCGGGGAGGGAT
This sequence comes from Astyanax mexicanus, assembly GCF_023375975.1. Classification (NCBI taxonomy): domain Eukaryota; kingdom Metazoa; phylum Chordata; class Actinopteri; order Characiformes; family Acestrorhamphidae; genus Astyanax; species Astyanax mexicanus. The sequence continues at coordinate 21,203,872 of NC_064410.1, forward strand.
GCCTCGCTTCGTGCTTCCAGGCCCGCTAGCCGCTCGTGGCGGATAGCCATGGGAATCATCGCGCAGTCGATGCATGGGTCTGTGAGCGCTTCGCGCAGATGGTCCAAGCCCAGGCACGACGGGCACAGTCGGTGTCCGTCGTCGGGCTCCAGGACGGCCTGGCAGTGCATGCAGCTAATCGAGGCTAGCATAGCAGCGCTAGGTAGGCCGCGGCTCCGGGAGGGGGTCTGACAGCCGCTCGCGGTGGCCGCTGGCTCGCTTCGGGCGTCGAGCGCCTCGCTGCCCGCTAAGTCACTCGGTGTACCGAGCACCAGCTAGCTGAAGCAGATAGCTCACGAGGAGTTTGCGCTAGTTAGAGCTACGGTTGAGAGTACTCACCGTGTCAGGCTCCGGCGAAAAGGCACAGCAGTGCTGACAGCCGCTCGGCTGATAGCTACTCGTGGGGCCGCTAGCCTCTGGTTAACCCCGGCGTCGAGCGATTCGTAGCCGGCTAAATGAACTCGGTGTACCGAGCACTAGCTAGCTAGGTCAGATAGCTCGCGAGGCGTAACGCTAGTAGAGCTAAGGAGAGAGTACTCACCGTGTCGGCTCCGGCGAAGACACCACAGTGTAGATAGCCGCTCGTGGGGGCGTTAGCTGAGGCTAATCCCGGCGCCGAGCGCTTCGCTGCGGTCAAAGTGAACTCGGTGTACCCCAAGCTTCGTGTGGGTACTGGCGACGAGTAATCCAAATAGGAGAAGAAAAAAGGAGAAGAAAAAGATGATGAAAAAACAGCTCTAGAGGTCGGAATCCGAGCTCTGAAGCGAGCTGCACTCAATCGGTTCTGGGCGAGAAGAAAAAGAGGAGGAGCAGCGAGTGCCAGGGGGCATTTATACCCCGCTTGCGTCACACGCTGTGTCACGTGTAGTGACTTCGTTGGTATACAACTCTCGGTTCGCCGTGGGCACGGCAGGGAATACATTCACATTAAGCACCGCCCTGGCGGTCAGTAACTATGAAACATAACAGAGGGCATTTGCAGTAAGCTGACATTTGAACAGCATGGACCAGGGCATCAGGTTAGTGATGCTGGAATAAACAGTAAATAAAAGGCTGTTGTTTTAAGCTTGGTGCTTTGTCTCAGTTCTGTGCGCTCTCTCCTATGACTCCATGACTTCTAAGCTCTGGGTCAGAATTCATAAATATCATAACCACAGTGATAAAAGGGTCATGAATAAAGTCAGGGACACAAGGAAAATACTTACGTTTGTTGATTTCTTTGGTTGCTTGTTCCGCCTTCTTACCAGTGATTTTCATACCCCTCGGTTTAAAGTGTGTATCTGAAAAATCTCTTTATGAAGGGCTAACAAGCCCTATCCCTTCCCCTAACCTACCCCTCCAGCCTAACAAGAATCAGGACACCCTAACCCTTGGTGTGCACACGCAAAACAGAGGGGTAGGGGTAAGTGGAGGGACCAAAGGGAGAAATAGGATTGGGCCTTAAAGAAAACCTTGTTTGTGAACAAAGTTCACTGGATTTTCCAACTTTTTTGTATATTTCTTACTTTTATGGATGGTCACTTTCACTAAGGAGTCACTGTCAAAGACAGTATTTTTGTTTTCTCTCTGTTTTTACGCTTAACTGTAGGGTTTTATTACTTTTCCATTTCTGTTTTTGTCAGCATCTGCACTCCAGGAGCTGCACATAAACCCAGAAGCTTCAACTACACCTGGACCTAAATGTTACAAGTTGACTCAAAGTGTGTTTATTTGGCGCAGTGTAACTGTTGCTACCTACGCCAAACAGCGCACCTGGATAAAAAGCTTCTTAACAGACTCAGAGAATGTGATGCATGTCTTTTAGAGAACAAATTACTTGGGAGATTTCCAAACCACTTGAATAAAGTCTTCATAAGCAGTCATTCTTCACTGAATTATTCTAACAGAGGCCGAGATTTGTCAGGGGACTCTGCATTCGTGATAAACAGTGTTATATTTCACAAAGTGATGATCTTAAAGAATCCTTAATGTAGTAGAAAACAGACAATATTGTCATCAGAAAGACATTAGATTAAAAAAGGAGCCACTAGAAAGTGGATTGGCTTCACTAGAACAGGAGAAAGTCTGTCTAATACAGAGGTTTAATCAAACTTCTGAGAAAGATAAAATAAAAAACAGATAAAGTTTTATTTGATTAGTCGGATTGTCCTCTGAAACTTACAGAAATGCTTTTTTTTATTTAGAAACCAACATCCCACCCACAAATCTAAATATTGTGTCATACCTAATAAAACTAAAACTGAAGCCATGCTATATATAATAGTCATAAATAATGAGTACTGCATCTAATAAAAATAAGAAGAAGAAGAAGGAAAGCAAGTCCTTCAAATTAAACACATCCCCAATGTAGCTGATTCACTTACCTCACCCCAAAAATGTAGCTAATTTAAGTTTAAACGTAGTTTAAAATATTTCTGTAAAAGTTGAAGTTCAAGCTTTTTACTAAAGTAAAAGTGTAAAAGTACTGGTTTCAAAAGGGGGGAAAATGCTATTAAGAACAAAAGCTTAGGTCGCATCACAGGAGCCTATAGTGCACTACTCCTCCTTCCCAAAACGTTTTTCTAAAATCTAGAATGACTATAATGCAATATTAAATTTTAACATTGAAACTTTGGGTGTTGGAATGGTACATGTTTATACTTCTTATCCAACCACAAACAAATTCACTCTATCCTAAAGGAGATATTTATCTGGATGTAGAAAAAGAACCTAAAAAAACACTAAATCAATTGTTATAGAGTTTTAAAGAATGCATATCACTCTATTCAAATTAAAACTACAACTTCGGGATGCTTATAAAGGTGCTTCAAATGTTTTTTGAATGGTTCCATAGAAGAACCAGAGATGTGTGAATCTTTTAAAGTTCTTAAATTCTTCTTTAAATGCTCCTCTCACTTACCTCTGAATTGCTTGAAAGAAACAAAATTAAAATGTGTCCCAATTCAAAGATTCATTGTCCTACCTTAAATCTAATTAAGATGCTGCGCCAAGACCTTGCTTGAGTAATTCATGCAGGAAACCCCTTTATTGTAGCTGAATTCAAGAATTCTGCAAAAAAAAAAAGAGCTGTCCAGAATTTCTCTACAGGCGAGGGAGGGCAAATACTCTCTCAAACTGATGATACAGATTTGAGAAAACCTTTATCTTCAGTAAAAAAAAAGTAATAAACAAAATTGACTGATTTAGTGAACCAAGCATAAGAAATATGCATAAAATACATGGTGCATAAACGTTCATTGCACTGTATATTATATACCAGTGGTGTGCAGTGAGGCCCTTCTAACTCTTCAGAGAAGGGGTGACATTAAATGCATGTAAATAATTACATAATTTTTATTTAGGAAATATGTATCATAGTTATTGTAAGTGTAAGAATTTATTTTATAAATTAACTCAAAAAAAAAACAGCAACTAATTCAAAGCATTAGTCTGTGTTTTTTAGTTGCTACAGGACTCTTATCTGACTGACAGCGGTTTTAACCAATCAAAGCTTTTTAAAAGGGCTTCTGCCCCCTCGTGACTACATGACCTGATTTTGAGAAGGGTATAGTAATGAGTCTATTAGCAAAGTCGAAAGACAGTCTAACCAATCAGATTCATGATTTTCACTATCGGGGTGGGGCCATGTCTGTCTAACCCCTTCTCAGCGCTGTGCAGAAGGGGTTCCCACTATATTCACTGCACGCCACTGTTATATACAGTACTATGAGAGGACAAAACTGTAGTACTAAATTTAATTACTTTTTTTAGTACTTTTTAATTCAACGAAAATGTTTGGAACAATTTGGATTGTCCTCACTTTTTTACACTTCTTAAAATAGCCATAATTTAGGTTTTTACGATAGACTAATTTTTGCCTATCCCACATATCCAAATATAACAGAACTAAATTATGATAATGCCACCGCAGTTTTTAAAAAAACATCCACAATGAGTTTCTTTCATACAGTATAGTCAAACACACCTAAATTTAGCATTTTTCATTATTTTAAATTTTCATTATTTTCTGCATTGTAGATTAATACTAAAGTTATCCACACTATGAAGAAAAACATATAGAATTATTTAGCAAACAAACTAAAGAGTTCATTACTTGAATGTCTTGCTCTCTTAATGAGTTTGAGAGCATCAGTTGTAAAGTTGTGAAGAGGTAGAGTTACAGATACACAGTGAATAGCTCTATTTGAGTACTGTTCTAATCCATACTATGGCAAGAACTACTCAACTAAATAAAGAAAAAAAAACTTTACGAAATAAAGGTCAGTTAATGTGAAACATTTCAAGGACTTTGAAAGCATCCTCAAGTGAAGTCACAAAGACCATCAAAAGCATTATGATGAAACTGGCTCTCATCAGATAAGCTCATAAAGGTAATTTGTTAAGATATATTTTTTGCACTACATGCATACTATACCACACCTGCACAACTGCTACACAGATACATGGGGTTCTGCACAGTACTCTGCAGAACGTCCTTGAATTTAACAGAGTGCTGAAAGATACAGTAGCCCGAGAGCAGGGCCCTAATTTAGCCTCAGTGCTCCGGCTGATGGGTTCTGCGAGTTCTACAGTGGTACCACAGGCCCCCTACCTGGTGGCCCCTTTGCCCTCTGAGAGAACAAAGGCCTTGTGCTGCCTATTACACACCATGCTAAAGATTGAGCACAGATGTCAAACAGTTTGCACTAGGCCCAGAATCCTCTTTTATAGCCAAATAAATTTCTCACAGCCGGTTGCGTTTGAAGTGAGGTTAAGAGGTATGCGTCATATCGTTGACATACTGCAGCTCTTTGAAGTGGAGCTGCGCCGATTCTGATATGTTCTGAGGCATATCTGATAAAGTCAGCTGGCTCACATTGATGATTTATGCTACATTTTGTTGAATCTTGCGGAGATGTATTCACATACATATACAGATAGAGCGCACGAGTCTGAGACATGCCAGAGATCTTGGAAGAGTTGGAAAGATGTCGAGCATACTGAGCATTCTTGATTTGTTCATGGATTTATTTAGACCGTTTGAAAACTTATGCTATAGATGAAAAAGGCGAAAGAACGCTAATGATAAATAAGCATTTCTTTGCTGTCTTAAATATTGGACCTTTATGTTTATTTGAAAATCTACAGCGCTGGAAAAAATTAAGAGACCTCTTTAATTTCTGAATCAGTTTCTCAAATTTAGTTATTTATAAGGTATAAGTTTGAGTAAAATGAACATTTTTGTTTTATTCTATAAACTACAGACAACATTTCTTCCAAATTCCAAATAAAAATATTGTCATTTAGACACAGGTGGATCGTCAAGATCTCTCCCCAATCAAAAATGGGTGGGACACCATCCGATCTGCAAATTCTCCAAGAATATAAAAGCTGCATAGAATGAATAATTACAGGATGCCATTAGGAACCTCTACAACTATATCTTGAGATGCCTGGCTTGTTGCAGCGTTACACATCCGTTACACACCACTTCTGTGTGTGCAACTCAATAAATATTGCCCAAATCTGTCTTCATTTGTAACAATTTATTGTTCCTGGTAACCGTTCCTAGTAATATTTCTTCTGAATATCAGTGCAATCTGATACTTCCTTCTGAGTGCATCAATTCTTTAAAAAAAAAGAGACCACTTAAAAATTATGATTTTCTTTGATTTTACCAAATTGAAAACCTCTGGAATATAATCAAGAGGAAGATGGATGATCACAAGCCACCAACCAAACTGAACTGCTTGAATTCTTGCACCACGAATGAGAAGCATAGTGTTCCAAAAGCAGTGTGTAAGACTGGTGGAGGAGAAAATGCCAGGATGCATGAAAACTGTAATTAAAAACAGGGTTATTTCACCAAATATTGATTTCTGAACTCTTTTCTTTGCACGTGTTTTCTTTGTTTTATTTGAGGTTGTTATTTCGGCCATTTTTCATTTTCTGCAAGTAAATGCTTTAAATTACAATATTTTTTATTTGGAATTCAGGAGAAATCTTCTCTGTAGTTTAAAGAATGAAAAACAAACTCAAACACACACCTATAAATAGCTAAATCAGAGAAACTGATTCAGGAACAAAAGTGGTCTCTTAATTTTTTCCAGTGCTGTGTGTATCGGGTAATTATGTGTATAGAAAATAAATAATGTGAGAGTATTAAAACAGGAAAAACAAACATTGAAGATGGAAACATCATTAGGAAGAGAAAAATTAGAGTAAATTTGCCCGTTTTTTTGTCTCTTGAAACATACAGAACCAGTGAGAAGTTTGGACACACCTTTTCTCATTCATTGTGTTTTCTTTCTTTTTAGGATTTTTTTTTATATTGTGAATGTAATATTAAAGACATTAAAGCTTTACAGAAAGTTAGAGTAAGTTTCTGGAGGTTTTAGAGAAGGGTTTAGATCAGGGGATTGTGGAGGACAAACACTTTTTAGTTTACTACTTAATTCCATTGTGTTCCTTAATTGTTTTTATTTTTTTAATATTAATCTACAATGTAGAAAATAAATTAAATAAAGAAAAACACGGCATGAGAGGGTGTGTCCAAACTTTTGACTGGTACTGTATACTGCAGCCAGTCAGCTGAAGCTGCAGAGCTGTGGTGGCTTCACTTTTGAGAGACATTGTGCTGTCCATACTTTTTACAGTCATTTGTTTGCACCAACGGCAGATGTCCAGGTAGTAAGCACAAATTTGACTTTCCTAATTTGACCTCTGATGATTATGGCAACCCAGATAAATGCTTGGGTTTTTTACCTTAAATGCAAAAATAATTATGACCCAGTGCATCATAATGGCTGTCTAGGAAAAACTAGGAGGATCATAAAAGCCTCTGAGCTTCTAAGCAGGCGGAGGAACAGCAACATAAAATTCAGAACCGGCACAGCTTCTTGCCCTAAGCCATCTTACACACCTCACACACCTAAATCATCAAACTAAAGATCACTGTGGACAAACCACCCCACCCCCTCACTCCATACACACTGACTCTGCACCCTGCACTTTATTAACTGGAACTAAACCTCTCAGTCACACTCACACCCCACCAAAGAACTTTTCACCCCACTCACCTCTGCACACTCACATATCATCTCAAAATCAATATTTGGTGGAATAACCCTGATTTTTAATCACACCTTTCATGCATCTTGGCATGAAAATCAGGGTTATTTAAACAAATATTGATTTCTGAACACTTCCTGTGGTTTCTAAATAGAACATTGTTTTCTTTGCATTATTTGAGCCATATAAAATATATATGCAGCTCTGGAAAATTTAAGAGACCACTTCAATGCCACTATGAGCGGGAGGTTGCAGGTTCAAACCCCTGCTCATGCAGCTTTGCCATCAGCTGCCGGCGTTCAGAGGGAGCACAATTGGCCGTGCTCCCTCCGGGTGGGTAGATGGCGCTCTCTCCCCATCACACTTAAGGTGGCGCTGGGCGGCACGAGGCATCTGTGAGCGGATGTATTGGAACCTAGCCGCTGTGCTTTCCTCCAAGCGCGCTGGCTGCTCAGGCAATGATTCAGCAGCAGCAGCTCAATAAAAGGGGTGACTGACTTCACACGTGTCGGAGGAGGCGTGTGCTCATCCGCATCCTCCGAGGGTCACAGGTATAACACTGCTCCTTAAAACCTGACTGGTAGAAATCATACAAACGATTTTTTGAGAAAATAGCAGGATTTTAAGTGCACCTTATATACCTTTTATAGTGCAGACAATACGGTATATAAAAACTCCTGGAATGCACTAATAGTGTGAGCTGTAAGCTAAAATAATAGTGAGAGTATTAAGCTGATTTTGCAGCTGGATTTTATGCATTCTTGAGGTACCCCTGCACTACTATGTAAAGGCCTACTCTCTTTTTGCATTAATTTGGTGACAGATCAATTTTAAGCAATCTAGGTTCATCTGTGACACTGTTTCCCTCTATTGTACACTTAAAGTGTACAAATATTGATTAAAATAAGTAGCAGAAAAGAGTTTAGCTGATGGCAGTCAGTCTTGTAATTACACTTTAAACGTGAACATAACTTGAAACTTTAATGGAAACTGTGGTTTATCAAGGGTGGTCTGTTCCCTGCAGGCCCACTTTTCCCTCATTTAAAGCCCTGTAATTTTATCCACAAGACTTTGTATTACACATCACCATCATCTACACATGGAAACAGAGGCAAGTCAAAACACAGGCGATTTGACACTGCCATCCATTACAAACAGCTATTAGAAGAGTGTTTGTTTTTATTTCTTTTTTTTTTTTTTTAAACTGGAATGGTATACAAATGCAAATCAATTAAAAATGCAGTGTTCCTAACATTTTTATTTTTAGTATTTCTGGATGTTGTTGACAGCTAGCTTCTTTTTTGTATGATACAACTATAACTATAGCATTTGTGAATTGCACACTGAACTAATACATTTTTAAGGCACTGTAATTTTGTAGCATAAGCCATTATGTATACTCTGTGTCATGGTTCTGTTCTTTTTGGAGCATATTCATTCATACGTATGAGTAAAAATACGTATGAATAAACTAAATGAGTGTTCTGAGTGGTCCAGCGGACTAAGGCCCTGCCAGGTTGCCTGCAGGTTGCCTGATTGCCACACAGTGGCAAGCGAGGATGTTTTTATCTCTATATATCAGTGGATATATATGCTTCAATGTCCAAAATGCCCATCTCTAGTACACTAGTGGTGGTGTAAAACCAAGATATAATTAGTAACCTTACTGAAGTACAGTGATTACCTGTTCAGCAGATAATAAAAATAAATAATAAAAGATAAAAAATAGCCATATATATAACCTATATCTGATAATACATACTGATCATGCTATGAGTTAATGCAGAAAATATAATCCATGGTGGTCCTTTAAGTAGTTTCTAACAAGAATATTTGTACTTACAACTGGTTGTTTTTGAGAAAAGAAAAAAAAAACTTTAAAAAATGCTAAGCTGACATAAGACAATTAAGCCAGACTGCTTCCTTTGCTCCACACGTCAGTGAATACAAAGCGTATTGTCTTGTTCACAAATATAGAGTGAATACCTGTAATGATGTAGTGTACACTCTTATTCATCACCAGCATAAGACTTTGTGTCCAATCATTTACACAATAGAGTTATAAAGGAGTATTTATTGGTGACTCAATTTTTTTTACCTACCTGGAAAAGTCCAAAATTGCAGAAGGGAAGAAAGAACACAACCTGTAAAAGAGGAAGAACAAATGAAAATATGTGCACACAATTTAAACTGAAACAGGCATGTGGTTCAGAGATTTTTTTACTTATTTTTCTACATTGTAAATTAATTCTGAATTCAGACTAAAAAGAACACATAATGAATCATGTAGTAACTTAACCCTTGTGTGGTGTTCGGTCTGTGGGACCCGTTTTCATTTTTCATCAAATGATACTAACTCAAACTCATTGGCATTGGCTCATTTTTTTGTGAAAAACATATATAAACACACACTGTACACCCCCCACCCCCCCCCTACACATTTATATTACATACAGTATGTTTGGCCAAAGGCTAATAAACATTGCATCATTTGTAAATTTGAAACTAAACCAATTTTCTACTCATATCTTGAGTTAAATTTATTTTCTTTTACATTTAATTAAAAAACTAATTAAAAAAAGAGTAGCACTTTTAAAAAAAAAAATGTAACATAAGAAAGGTAAAGGGCAAATATTAACCATGTAAGCTGTTTATATTGCTTGCAATTTAGGTGAAGCAAGCATGTGTAAAGCATTTTAATGTAAAATTGCTTAATTTTGCTGAATTAAATACAAGTGACAAAAACATGAACAACACACAAGGGTTAAAGTGTTTAACAAACCAAAATACTCTGTAAAGCAATTAGCTGGCTTTTATCTGGGGTACTGTTAATTCTGATAACCTTATCCTGTGCAATAGATGGGTGTACTCAACTAGCTATGGTTAGCAACCTTACTAAAGCTCAGTGATTACTTGTTCAGCAGAAAAATAACCAGCTTGCCTGTTTCCATGGCTGCAGCACACTGTTTGTGTGCTGTTGTCTATACCTGTCAACCCAGGGTGTGGAAATGGGACTGGAGTAATAGCAGTGAGCAGATTCAGAGGATATATTCCATATAGATTTCTGTGGTGTACCGCACAGTTCAAATAAGCAAATAATGTCTGAAACTTTGCTGACAAAGCTGCCAGTGCTTAAATTCAGTATGTTTCCTTAATATCTGATGATATATCCTGATCATGTTATGAGTTACTACAAGATTATAATCCTTAATGTTCCTTTAAAAAGCTGTTTTCTGTTTTCACTTGTTCTATATTTTACAGCACCCAGCACCCTCCATATTTATTGGCACCCCTAGTTAAAATGTGTTAAAAGTCTTAAAATAAATTACATTTTTATTGCAGAAGCATAATCTCACTCTGAAAAAAAAATAGGTAACAGGCCACCCAACTCCTGGTACAAGCTGTGGTAATCTCACGCCTCGATTACTGCAATGCCGTACTAACTGGCCTCCCGGCCTGTGTAGTAAAACCACTCCAGATGATTCAGAATGCAGCAGCACGTTTGGTCTTCAACCAACCAAAACGGGCACATGTCACTCCGCTGCTCATTGAGCTCCACTGGCTACCAGTTGCTGCTCGCATCAAATTCAAAGCGCTTACAATCGCCTACAAGGTGATGACAGTACAGGCTCCTTCCTACCTGCACTCGCTGCTGAAGGCTTACGCTACCTCCCGGCCGCTGCGCTCCTCCAATGAACGTCGCCTCGCTTTGCCAAACAAACATTCACACAAAGCAATCCAGACTGTTCTCATACAGGGTTCCCCAATGGTGGAACAAACTACCTTCCACTACCAGATCAGGAGAATCTCTCGCTAAGAAACTCCTGAAGACAGAGCTCTTCAAAGAGCACTTACTCTCCTAACACCTCTAACAAACTAACTAATTCTAACCTCATCTCCTTCTTCCTCTTCTCTACTCCTCTATCCCATTATTTCCCTCTGACCTCCTTAAGGCCCTATCTATAGATGCTTTATTTTTAACTTCTATTATTTTTGTACTTAACCTCTTCTATTATTTGCACTTCAATATTGTAAGTCGCTTTGGACAAAAGCGTCTGCCAAATGTAATGTAATGTAATGTAATGTATATATGTATATATATATGTATATATATATATATATATATAAATAGATAGATAGATTTTTTTTATATGTTTTAGAAGCCAAAGAACACTCCTTAACCAGGGGTGCCAATCATTATGGAGGGCCCTGTATATCTAGATAATCTAAAACTACATAGTATTAAAGAGATGCAAAATAGGAGAACATCAGGAGGGCTGAATATCTTTACAGCACTGAACTGAATGTAGTCCTTTAGAATGTGAACAGAGTGGCAGTTCTTTCAAGAAAAGCTGATTCAGAGGTTTTTTAACACTGTAAGGAACTGTTCTCTGTATGGCCTCAGGCTGGGAGAACCCATCTCTGGGGGTGTGTGGGATATATAGGTCTTTATGGGCCTCATGGTGAGTCAGCAGAGGGTAAAAGCCTTCGCTCTGCTGGAGACCGCTCATTTTTCTTTCCCTTTGCTAATGATCTCCCTCTCTCTGCGCATGGACCACAGCTTGGGCCATAACCCTCAAATATCTGACCCTCAATCCACATCTTGTATCTCTTAATCTTTCCTACATTCATTTTTTTTTCTTTTTTTTCCAAATCTGCACAGTGATCCTCTCACACCTACAGTATCAGCCTTTTTCTCCAGGCCTTTTTTTTCAGCTTTCCCTCGTGAAGGTAACATAACCGTGCACAGCAACTAAGCAGAAACAACAATTGATACAAGACGCCCTCCTCCAGTGTATGAAAGACTAAACCTATTGTTCCTGCTCACCAAAACAGCCCAGCAAAAGAGCTTTTAGAACAGAGCGCTGTTTTGGCTTGCTTCAGTGGCTCTTGTCGGGTAGGACTACAGGGAAGGGGATCAAATGAAGCAGCTTCCCAGAAGTGCTTGTAAGGGTGCAGTGACCTGGCAGGCCAGGGGAGCCTGGGGAGTGGTTAGGTGGGGTTCCCCAGCAGGAACACACACATCTCAGGCAGCCATGCGATGCCAGACTGGATGATAGACCTGTTTTGAGCAGCTTTGTTGGCCTTTTTGTCGTGAAGGATCTTGTTTTGAAGCTAGGGCCGTTTCAACGCAGTTGGGGCCCCAAGCAAAATGGACATTTACAAAAGAAAAACACTACCATTCTATAACAGCCAAAATTTAAAGGAAGTGCAAATTGCATAATAAGTATAGTTGTAGTACTCGAGTACAAAAGCGAGTGGTTTGAAATCGGTCTTACCTCGGTCTTGGGGGGAGGTGGACTCTGAGAATCTGGACGAGTCCTCTGTCTGAGATGAGGTTCATTAGAAACTGAATTACTTAACATCAGCAATTCATTCAAAGCAGACTGAATCAGTCCTTTCTCTGTGTGCCTAAAACCTGCAAAACAAAACAAGCTACTTCCGCTTCGTTCAGTGTCCAATCAATGATTTTTCACTTTGAATAGTCTGACGTTAAGTAAAATGTGCTCTTTTTCAGCGGCTCGCTGGAGTTATACTCGAGTTTGTTTATGTGAATCATCGTGAATTTGTATGCAGGACTGACTTCCCGAAAGAAGCAACATTCAGCAGAATGTAAATTCTGCCACATTGCGATAAGAGACCTCAGGGACCACGACTAATTTTTCCAACATTTAGAAAAAAAGGAGAGATAGGTACTTACTAGAGAGATAACTAATGTTAGTAACGAACTAGCTAACATACTAATGTTATTGGGGAGAGCTAACCTTAGCAACAAGCTAACTAACACACTAATGGGACATTCCAGGATTTTGGTACATTTCCTGTCCCACCACTTAAATTTCAAATGTACATACCAAAAATATCTAAATAACTATTTTTTTGTGAAAAATGTACTTGTTATAAGACAAACTGTAAAATATGGTGGAAAAATAAGCTCTTTAGATATTATTCAAATAACCGAATACCTTTGGACCACTTCAAAAAATGGCCGTTTTAAATTTGGCAAATTTAACAATTAAAATAAGCTCTAGATAAATGACTTCCTCTTGTATATTGTTGATATGCATCTCCTTTACTTATGAAAACAACTTCTTTGGTCTACATTGTATTGCATGTTACAGTTTTTATGCTATTAAATTATGTCCCACAACATGCACGCAACCCTGTTACCATAAGGAATTTTACCTGGCAGAGAAAGAGTTAAAAATATTTGTCTACTGGCACAAAGGAAGTTACATCACAAGGACATTTTCTGCCCACATGGCAAGACCAAGAGTAAGTACTCTAACAATTTTCAAGTTTTTTTCCAAGTATGTTTGTCCAAGTTGTGTGTGTCACTCAGTTAACACAACCCTGTTACTCATATTGTAAGACTAGTAATGAGTAGAGTCAAATTTTTCTTTATATACTTATATAACCATGTTTGTCCTTGATCTTGTATACATAACAAAATTTTACAGTTAGCATCTGCTCCTGGGGTAAACCACAACTTAGCCTAGATTTGCAACCCTGTTACTTGCAACCCTGTTACTGTAAGTTACCAAATATATTGCATAATCTTATTAAAAAAAACTGCTTTGATACCTGAGCTTGACAAATCAAACTTTTTGATAGTCTATTACCTGTATTTAATAAATATATGACTAAAAATGATCAAATTGAAGATAAAATTTTCAGAAGTGACCACCCCTGAAATGTACCAAAATCCTGGAATGTCCCGAATGTTACCGGGGAGAGAATTAAAGCTAGTGACGAGCTAGCTAACCTTAGCAACAAGCTAGCTAACCTTAGTGACGAGCTAGCTAAAGCCTCAGCAACAAGCTTTCTTAGTGACAAGCTAGCTAAAATACTGATGTTACTGGGGAGACAACTAAAGCTAGTGACGAGCTGGCTAACCTTATCAACAAGCATGGTTAGTGACGATCTAGCTAAAATACTACAGGTGAGAGATCTACGTTAGTGATGAGCTACCTAACCTTAGCTGCCAGCTAGCTAACCTTAGCGACGAGCTGTTTAAAGATAAATTGTGTTTGTTTCTTTTTACATTCTATAATACAAATTTATCAAATTTTATTCAGTTTTCTTCATGTGGTGACTTTTGAGTAAGTTTTAGAAGAGACACAGATTAAGCATAATTTTGATAAATAGAGAAGATATTTTAATGTTTTTATTTTTAAATCTTAATCTGGTCTCGGTCTTGACTCGGACTCGACTACTAAAAAGTTTTGGTCTTGACTCGGACTCGGCTCTAGTGGTTTTGACTACAACACTGGTAGTAAGTATAAAGGAATGTACGGTGAAATATCCAGCAAAAAAATATGTGCCTATTTTATAGCAATGTTAGCATATTGAAAGAGGTCACTATAAACAGCTCAGTGAGAGAAATTCACTCTACCTTCATCAGTGGAGGCATCCTGAGAAAGAGGGCTTAGAAATGTAAGCAAAGCACCTTACTTTAGCATTATCATATCATATTAAATATGATTTTTAGAACCCCAAGCTAATGTTCACGTTTACTACACAGACTTATTACAATTTACTACAACTGCTACAACATAATATTCTAAACAGAGTTTAGACAGAGTTCGCTAATTCAAACAACTCAGAATTGTAGGTAAAAGGTCAGTTTTAAAAAGGTCTCTACTTAATAAAACAATTTTGGCTCTGGCTCATAATGACAGTTTAAGGGATGTGCCATGTTGAGCTCAGAGAGAACATGCACAGGCTCGGATAGGGTCGGGCTGAATATTTGGGTCCCATCTAAGCTCTACTCTGCTCTTTATGAGGTACTACTGCCCCAAATTTCAAAGCAAAACTGGTGCTTAAAAAGGTGTAACAGAATTATATTTTTTATATTCCATATATTTAAATATTATATTAAATACTATTATAATTTTTTAATAGTATAATGAATACTTTCTTCAGTTTCTACACAACTGGAAGGTCAGTTTTTTATCAACATTTTAGCAAATTGTTTTACAAACAAAAAGAAAAAACCTGATTTAGTCTGAACTTCGGCTTTTCCGCAGTTAAAGGACAGCCAAATAAATCAATGGTATCAGTTTTCATAGTGTTAGATAGAATTCTGCTCCAGGCTGTGCCTCCAGTGCAGGACCAGAAGCACAGTTTCTGTTTTTCTTCTCGGAAACTCGCTTAGAAGTATCCATAGCTCCACTCACCCAAATGTTAAACGCAGACACTGCTTAAATAATGCAGAAATGATCCTGGGTCAGCTCAGTGTGTGACTTCCTTACAAAAATAATAAAATATTATAGTTGTAGAAAAACAGATTAAAGTAAATATTGGAACACCACAGACAAAAAAAAAAAAAAATAGGAATAATACTGATACAGACACTTTATTTTAATTTTATTAAGAATATGTTGAATTTAAGTGAAATACAGAGCTAGCTATGCTAAAGCTTGTCATCCCTTTTTTAACTGCTCAATTGCTTATTGTAAATAGTTAGGCGAGTAAAAGATACTGTGAAATTATTTTCAAAAAGTGTTTAAAGGTTAAAAATGATACATTTCTTTTCTTATTTTAAGCCAGCAGTGCGCTGATGCCGCTAGCCCGACGCTAACTAGCGTGTCCCTAATGCCGCTAGCCTGGTCAACAGCACTGCTAATTCCGCTAGCAGACAGTAGCTAGAACATTGCTAATGCTGCCAACCCGACTCAACAAGCCCGGTCAACAGCACTGCTAATTCTGCTAGCCCGATGCAAGCTAGTGTGTCGCTAATAGATCATTAATTAACAGAACTATTAGCCTAGTTGAAAAGAGAACGCCACAAACATACCAGGACTGAACTTCACTTATGAAGCAAGCTTGACAAATAGTAAACAATAGCAAGGCAGTTATCTAGTTAGGTATTACCAAAACAACAAGGTTTAGCCAGCAAGCTAGCTACCTAGCTAACTATCTAAACAAACGTTCAAATTTGTTCACCCTGTTATGAATCGTTTAATCATTTAAAACAATATGAAACACATTATTTAACTAAAAATGTTGCATATGGTGCCTTTAGATATTTTTTTTTTGTACAGTGATTTTATGAAAAAAAACAATTACAGTGTTTCATCCAAAGAGTTACACTGTTTGTAATGAAATATACAAATGGTCAGTGTTCTTTAAACAGTGAATACATCAAAAATATACTGTATACTTTAATATAAAAAGTATTTTGTGTATCATAAAAACAAAATTGAGCATAATACAATAATGTTGTCATATTGCTCTCGAGGTGTGGGAATCACAGTGAAGAGCATAACATACTCAAAAATAAGTAAATACCAGACATTTATTGACAGCATTTATTGACAATCAATATTCTGCACTAAAGCTTTACTCTATTTATTTGATTAGCACCACCATGTGGAGTAATAAAGCAGACTTTAGTAAGTCAAAAAGGGGTCTATGTTTAACCCTCCTGTTACGTTACGGGTCAAATTGACCCATTTTAAAGTTTGAAGATCTTGGAAAAAAAAGGTTAAAAGTATTTTTTTTTATTCTGAAACTTCTTCTGCATGTCTTAATTAGTGTAATCAACATATAATATGAAAATCTCACACATTTGCAACCACCCCCTGCAAAAACAAAACTAAAACAACATTGCAATGTTATATTTCAATGTTGTGTAAAACTATTCTGTTTTATATGTTGGTATTTCAAATCTAATGAAGTAGTAAAACATTAAAATAGTTTGAACATGTATTTTTTTTGTGAAAAACGAGTGAATTGTCCTAATTGAACCATTACCTGTTACAGATAAAAAAACACCATTGCACTAAATTTTGATAGAATAATTAGTAATGGAGTTAGTAATTAAATATCTACACGGCTTGTTAGGATTTTTTTGGGTTTCAGACATCTTTTGGATAATAAAACATACACTGGGTCAAATTAACCCTGGAACACCATTACTGTTCCTGACAAATGACAATAATAGGGGGGTAAATACAAATATTGATATTGTACAGATATACAATTCAATAAATCACAATATATCATGGTATCGATATACTATTTCTCATGTGCTGTGCTTGTATTACACTGCCTGGCCAAAAAAATAGGTCACACACTCACACAATATTTCATTGGACTGCCTTTAGCTTTTATTGCAGCACAAATTCACTGTGGCATTGTTTTGATAAGCTTCTGCAATGTCACAATATTTATTTTAATTCAGTGTTGCATCAATTTTTCAACAAGATCTTGCAGCATTGATGATGGTAGGGTCTGACCATTGCTCAAAGTCTTCTCCAGCACATCCCAAAGATTCTCAATGAGGTTAAGGTCTGGACTCTGTGGTGAACAATCCATGTGTGAAAATGATGATCTCATGCTCTTTGAATCACTCTTTCTCAATTCCAGCACCACGAATCCCGACATTGTCATCTTGAATATGCTTGTGTCAACAGGGAATTAAAAATCAATTGATGGAATAAACCTGGTCTATATTCAGTATATTTAGGTAGTCAGCTGACCTCATTCTTTCAGCACATACTGTTGCTGAACCTAGACCTGACCAACTGCAGCATCAACCCCACATCATTTACTTCCAGGTGCCGACTTTTTTTTGGCCAGGCAGTAAATATTCTTAATATAAAAACCCCTACATTCAGATACTGAATAAAGCTACCTGGAAACTGAAAGGTTAAAGCACAGTAAGAAGGCAAGCACCAGTGAAATGTGGAGAGAAACAGAGATATGTCAGGGGAAGCCAAGATTTCAGCAGAAGTGTTTTCCCAGTCCCCAGCACATACCACCACAACTGTCTGCTGGAATCCTGTCACAAAATAGCTCTGAAAGCCAAAGGTACGTTAATCACAGGGTGTGAAGGAGAGCCCAAAGGAAAAGCCCAAGCTTTAACCAACCAACGAAACACCCCCCCTCCCACACACACACACACACCCTCACCTCTCACTAACAGCAGCAGGTGACGACGTCCTACTTAACACACACACACACACACACACACATATGCACAAACAGACACGTGCGGCCCAGGCCTACCATCACAGTTTCCATCAGCATGCTGTTAGAGTTCCTGCCACTGGATATTTACAAGGAGTTGGGGGAAAAAAGATGTGACAGGAAAACCAAGCACTTATCTCCTTTTAATGGGGAAAAGAGAGGAGGCCTAACTTTAATGAGTTACAGAAGTTGTGAGGTACCAGACATCATCCTGCCTTCACCGCACATTAGCGGCTGCTTAGTGACTGTAATGAGTCACAAACCAAACAATGTTCACTTACAGAGAAGATCCACAGATTCCTCACAGCCTGACCTACTCATTACCACTCATGTTGAGGAGTTAAAAATCCCAGCAATCAATAATATCAGCCATCATAGTTTAATATGATTCTCACATATTGAAGAGGATACAGTAGTTTTGGTTATTGCTTCTCTTGTGTTGCTGCTGCTGCTGGTATCTTCTGCGTATTTATTGTTTTTGCAGTGTGCAATCCTGCCACTGGCCACCAGGGGAGCTCTCTAAAAAAAGCCTGAAAAAAAAAATCTGATCTGAGAAAGATGTTTTTTTTGGGCTCCTCCTCTTTGACAACCTGGAAAAAGATCCAATCTGACACATTTATTTAGTTTTGTCTAGCCTTTTTTTTCGTTTTGATGTCAGGAAATCACTTTTAGGTTATTTGGTTGACTGTATGTTTTTTTAGTTGTTCTGTTTATTAATTCAAAGGTCTCATTTCATCATTTTAAATATATATTTTAAACAGTCTAGTTTTGTTCTCTAATATGAATGAATGTCATGTGAGCCGTTTTTGAAAAAAGTACTCAGGTGTTTCTATTAGCCCTGCAAAAGATCACTGACCTAGAGGTCTCTGAAGAAAGACAGGTTTTGGGCTCTTGCTCATTAATTTTCATACATGCAAATATATCACCTCTGATTGTCTAACAGCACTGCAGCAAAGAACATGACCTGCCTTCCGCTTTCTCTGCAGCCGTGCGGATAACCCCAGGAGTTGTGCTGCCTTGTCAAACCATGCTTCCCTACTGTATATTTAGGGACTCTGTAAAACGCAGAATCAACCGGAGATCCGATTTAAACCTACAGTTACTTACACAAGATAGCCAATGCTAAGTAGCTGGTGTAAACAGAGCTATAAACAGAGTAAAAATAATCTGTAAGCTCCTGCTTTGTTAAAGAGACAGTGTCTGCTTTACTGCAGTCCGGCTTCAGCGCTGCCTGTGGGCGGTCCTGACCCGAGGTGGGCGAGACCATGACTTCACTGGTTGATGTAAACACCTAACATCTCTCTAATCAATTCGTATTTCTGAGGATTTTCTTTTCTTAGCTACTGCAGACAAGGGAGACTGAAGAATAGTTTCTTATGCAGCATGCATATACAACTCAGAGAGACCTATAGTATTTCACGAAAAAAAGCACATTTCCCCATTTCTTTCCATTAAACATATTCCAGTTCATACATCTAGCACATTTCATAAATTAACTAAATAAACAAAACAAAATATTAAAAACACAGAAAAAATACACATTTATTAATATTAACCTGCAATAAAAGTTCACTAAAAGTTCATTATTGTGGATATGTTGTTGTTTTTTCTGTAGATAGTGATGATATGTATCTTTATTTAAAATATAAACCAACCCTAGCTAACAATTTTAGCTGATAGAACATTTTTTTAAATGTTATACTTAACATTCTTAGAACGTTCAATCTGTCAAGATGTCTGGATGTTCTTAGAACATTTTCTGAACATTACAGTTAACATTCTTAAAATGTTCAATCTGTCAAGATGTCTGAATGTTCTTAGAATGTTTTCTGAACATTACAGTAAACATTCTTAGAAAGTTCAATCTGTAAAAGGTTCTGGATGTTCTTAGAATGTTTTCTGAACATTACAGTTACCATTCTAAGAATGGTCAATTTGTCAAAGTTTTCTGGATGTTCTTAGAATGTTTTCTTAATTTTACAGTTAACATTCTTAGAACGTTTAATCTGCCAAGAGACCTGGATGTTCCAAGAATGTTCAATCAGTCAAGAAATCTGGATGTTCTTAGAATGTTTTTTTTTTTTTAGTTACAATTAACATTCTTAGAATGTTAAATCTGTCAAAGTTTTCTGGATGTTCTTAGAACGTTTTCTGAACTTTATACTTAACATTCTTAGAATGTTCAATCTGTCACTGTTTTCTGGATGTTTTTAGAACGTTTTCTGAACTTTATACTTAACATTCTTAGAATGTTCAATCTGTCAATGTTTTCTGGATGTTTTTAAAACATTTTTTATTAAACGGTTTAAATGTTCTGGTAAAGTCGCTGCAACGTTTTCTAAACATTACAGTAAAAATTCTAAGAAAGTTCAATCTGTAAAAGTTTTCTGGATGTTCTTAGAATGTTTTCTGAACATTACAGTTAACATTCTAAGAATGGTCAATTGGTCAAAGTTTTCTGGATGTTCATAAAATGTTTTTTTAATGTTACAGTTAACATTCTTAGAACATTCAATCTGTCAAAGTTTTCTGGATGTTCTTAGACTGTTTTTTTTTTAAGTTACAATTAACCTTCTTAGAATGTTCAATCTGTCAAAGTTTTCTGGATGTTCTTAGAACGTTTTCTGAACTTTATACTTAACATTCTTAGTACTCTTCCACACCCACAATGCTGTTACACACTCTTACCAGAGAGGTCGCTAAATCCCCAAAATGTACAGACTCTTACTTTAATATATCATTTGCTTGAGGATGTCCAAACCTTTGCAGAAGACACCTTGTCACTTCTGCTTCAAATCCACATGCCTCATTCTGACACTACAGGCCAGCTGTTGTTCACCACAGAGTAATTACTGCCGTGTGAAACTTAATAACCCTGTGATTAGTGAAATGTGGGATTTATAGCACTATCATCAGCTTGGATACAGCTGCCACCCTCCTGTTCCCTTTTATTAGCACCACCACATTGCCTGTCAAACACGTTTTTATAAAGTCAAAGTCAAAGTTCATTTGTCACCATACATACAGCGGGAAAAAAATAAGAGACCATTTAAAAATGATGAATTTCTTTGATTTTACCAAATTATAAATCTCTGGAATATAATCAAGAGGAAGATGGTTGATCACAAACCATCAAACCAAGCTGAACTGCTTGAATTTTTGCACCAGGAGTGAGAAGCATAAAGTTACCCAAAAGCAGTGTGTAAGACTGGTGGAGGAGAACATGCCAACATGCGTGAAAACTGTGATTAAAAACCAGGGTTATTCCACCAAATATTGATATCTTAACTCTTAAAACTTTATGAATATGAACTTGTTTTCTTTGCATTATTTGATGTCTGAAAGCTCATTTTTTTTGTCTTTTTTGTTGTTTTACTTAATTTCTGCAAATAAAGTTCCCCAGTGGTGAAACAAACTTCCCTTCACTACCAGATCAGGAGAATCTCTCGCGATTTTTAAGAAACTCCTGAAGACAGAGCTCTTCAAAGAGCACTTACTCTCTTAACACCCCTAACTACTAAACTAACTACTTTTAACCTCATTTCATTCTTCCCCTCCTTCACTCCTCTATCCTATTATTTCCCCTCTATTATTTGACCTCTTTTAGGCCCTGTCTAAAGATGTTTTTACTTTTAAACTTCTATTACTTTTGTATGGCACTATTGTAAGTCGCTTTGAACAAAAGTGTCTGCCAAATGTAATGTAATGTAATTAAATGTAATATAATGTAAAGTAAATGCTCTAAATGACAATATATTTATATTTGGAATTTGTGAGAAATGTTGTCTTTAGTTTATAGAATAAAACAACAATGTTCATGTTCCTCAAACATATACCTATAAATAGCAAAATCAGAGAAACTGAAGTGGTCTCTTAATTTGTTCCAGAGCTGTATATGTCATACACTGCAAACTAGTGGTGAAATGCTCACTGCTCACTGTCCGATTACAAATGAAACAATTAGATAAAAGATATACATGTGCATAAAAAGCATGAATGTTTAATAACATAAAATAAGATATTTACAGATATTTAATAATTATAAGAGTCGAAATATGTAAACTAAATTTAAAGTCAAGACTTTATACAATTTACACACAGTTGTGGACTGAAGAGTTGACCAGGGGTTTTGTTAAGTGGGTGGGGGATGTACTTATAAAATTCTTTTTAGTTGGTTGCCAGGTCTGCTGATAGGGTTAAGTGAGTAAAAATAACATAATATTAATTCAACTAACTAAACGTTTCTTTATCTATCAGATCAGACTCCTCAGTCTTTCTATTGATCAGACTGCATGAGCATGTGTGTGAGAATGGAATAAAAATCTATTCAGAATCCAAAAAACAGCGTGAGTGTGTGTAGATCATGAGCAGCTGTTTCATCTCTGTTCTGCTCTCACAGTGGGTGTTCCTGCTGCACCACACCACAACCATTAACCCTACAGTTCGAGTTTCACACTCTGATCTGAAATAAAGACCTACAGGTTTCTCAGAGAGGACAAATCTGACTGTGATTGATCATTGGTTTAAATGTTTGATCATTAAACTGGTTTACACTGAAAATAAAACCCAATATTCTGCAGACTTTATAAAAGTGAATATATTTTTTCTCTAAATACACAAACACATTCACTTATCTGACACAGAGGAGGCTGGAGTGCTCCTCATAGGACCTTGTGGCTGTGCAGCTGAGTGTGGTGACAGTATAAATAAGGAATAAATGGGGCCTTGACACACAGCATCTCAGAAAGGCACACACACACATATATACACATATTGACACAAGCCCTCTTCTCTTCTCTCTTCTCTCCTCTAGTTTCTCTCAGCCAGCCATACGAGAAGAGCTGCTCTCACTGTTCCACTGGTCAATTACACACCAGTGATGCTGCGCTGCCACTTCAGACTGTGCTTATTCACTTCAAAAAAGACCACTAAGCTCAGCTGGCAGTGCTGAAAAAGAGCTCATATTTAAAGCAAAATACAGAGAAAAAAAAGAAAACCCTACAGATTTCATTAGTTTTTGCTTTTTGGTCATAATAATATGTTTTAATATCAGACAAAGATACCTGAGTAAATATAAATACCACTTTTTAAATGATATTTTATTTATTAAAGGAAAAATATCTATCCAAACCAATCTAGCCCTGTGAGTAAAACTGTTTCCCCCTAAAACTAATAACTTGGTTGTGTTGACCTTGGCAGCAACAACTGCAATTAACTTATATTAAATTACAGATAACTGGCAATTAGTCTTTCACATCTCTGTGGAGGAATTATGGCTCCGCTCTTTTTTTACAGAATTGTTTTAATTCAGACACATTGGAGGATTTTCCAGCATAAACATCCTGTTTAAGATCGTGCCACAGCATCTCAATCAGACTTTGAGTAGGTCACTCCAAAACATAATTTTTTTTTTTTTTAAACCATTCAGAGATAGACTTGTTTGTGTGCTTTGGATCATTGTCCTGCTGCAGAACCCAAGTACACCTGAGCTTGAGGTCACAAACTGACATTCGGACATTTGGCCGGACATTCATGGTAAACAGTAGAATTCCTGGTTCTATCTATTACAAAAAGTTGCCATTCCCTGAAGCAGCAAAGCAGCCCCAGACCATCACACTACCATCACCATGCGGCCAGCCTTAATTGTCGACCCCTGTTGTAGACTAAAGCAGTGGTTTCTATGGTAAAATGTAGATGGTAGAATATCAATAGTTAAATACCGAATGATCAATACTTGGCCTTGACACATGTATTGAGTGTATGTATGTCTTCTGAGATGTAATGTTAACACTAGAATACTGCATCTCTTTCTCCTCCCTTGATACACACATCTTATCTAAACTGCAGAAGTGCAAACAAGCGTTCTCCAGCATGTGTGGGAATGCCGCAGCCTCCCAGGACCTGGCAGGAGGTGGGTAAGGTAAGCTGGGTGAAGAGTGCATGGTAAATCGTGATGAAAAGTTGTGACCCAGAGCGCCGTCTCCCAAATAAAGCTGCATCTCATGTGCCTCAGACGAGGAATCACCCTCTCGATTTTATCATTCACAGCGGCTGCTCTTCAAACAAACACCAGCAGAGCTCATCAAACACTCCCCTCTGAAGAGTTTTATCATACACAGTAACATAGTAGAGGGTGACTTGCAGAGCTGAGAGTGGAAGAGAAGTTACAGGCCTGGTTATGAGACCGTGTCTAAGGTTGAGATTTTATACCTAAAAGTCCAGACCAGCCCACACCAAGTTTCAAATCTGTGTTATATTTTATTTATTTTTATTTTTTATATCTCATTGTTCTGGACCATGGTTCACAGCCCCTTTCACACCTGCAACTTTCACACCTGCAACTTTCACACCTGCAACTTTCACACCTGGTTTCGGACCAAGCTGAAAGGTCCCGCATTTACTATGTTACACATAAGGGTAGCTTAGAAGTGAGTGATTGTGACCCACACTTTTTTTTAAAAAGTGTACAACCCCAGAACGAAAAAAAAATCTTATCATGGGGAGTGGGAGATCTCTTCAAAATAAGATGGACAAGTTAACAGCGATGACCCGGCACAAGAGGAAATTCTGTGAATTTAGTGTCATGTTGTTAACCCTTAGAACCCACCGAACGGATTTTCCATCCAAAATCGCACCTTGTGTTCTTAGCTTAATTACTCAGGAATCTCTTTATATATCAACATAATCCATATATGGTTAGAAAGGGCGGAACTTACTCTTTCTAAAAATAGTGAGATCTCTTTCCACAATTAATATTATTTACCTTTAGTGCTTCAAATATTTTTTATGATGTTTCAAACCAAATAAAATCAGTAAATGACTCAAAAGTGTCCACAGAAAAAGTGTGAAACTACCTGCACTCAAACTAAAGCTGGTATGGCACTACTTTATATAGTTTTAGTATTTATTTAGACTAATAAGTATTATATTTCTGTATATAGTTTTCTTTGTGTGTCCTGATCAAAATACTGAAAGGCATAGGCTGCTCTGCTCTAATCTACATGTATTCTAGAGGTGTGATTATCAAGAAAAATAACGCCTGATGCTCTTCATGTATTTTGTCAAAGTAATGAAGCCATGTAATGAACTACATCAATATTCTTAAGCTTTCAACTCATATATACTCTAGTTTAACCATAGGTGTGAATATATTTGAAGTCTATACATTCAAAAATGAATAATAAAAAAAACAGGCGCTTGGTAAAATTTTGACCAAAACATGGCCAGTTTCAGGAACATGTAACAATTCTGCTTCTTTTTACATTTTAAATGATTATATTTTTAAGCAGCCGTATGTCTTCTGGAGTAAAAGAGATCAGGGCTCATGTGTCTGTCCGATATAATTACTGTGTTATAAGACCTGAAATAGGAACAGACAAAAACGGAGAAAAAAACACACCAAAACAGCCTAGGGTTCAAAGGGTAAACAGAAACATGGCTAACTATGCTAACTCCGGACACACTAGCATCCTTGGATGGCGTTTACCTCGTTCGTACGCGGAGACAGGACAGCGGCAAGCGGTAAGAAGAAAGAAGGAGGATTGGCAGTATTAGTAAGCGATAGATGGTGTAAATCTGGACACATCTCAATTAAAGAACAAATCTGCTGTAAAGACACTTTAGCGTTAGCCGTTAGCGTGAGACCTTACTATCTTCACCCTGTTTGTCACTTTATGCCACACCAGAGACAATAAAGAACTGGATTTTTTTATGCCATTACAAAGGAGGCATACAACTCAATATCTCTTCCTCCCCTGGGAAGATCAGATCACAACCTGGTTCATCTTCTGCCCGAGTACAAATCACTTGTACATAGAGAACCAGCTGTCATCCGCACAGTAAAGAAATAGACCACAAGTTCACCACAAATAATGGTTTCTAATAAATTTAATAATACATTCAAATGTCCAGCAGCAGGAAAAAACACTTTTATAATTCTTACAGTCTCACAACATCCCTCAGACCTGTTTAACAGTCCACAGTCTGCTTCTTTTTCAGCCCAATTCAACAAATTCAAAACATTTGTGCCATCTAGTGGTGGCCAGCCTTAATAAAGTATGATGATTGCTGTGGTGCTGCTCAAGCAAGACACTCAAATTACTTATTTGATATCATAAGAATATTTTCTTTCAGAAAATATCCATATCCACAACATTACATCAATTGTTGCTGATTGTGTTTGATTTTACCAAATTAAGATCCTCTGGAATATAATCAGGAGGAAGATGGATGATCACAAGCCATCAAACCAAACTGAACTGCTTGATTTTTTGCACCAGGAGTGGCATAAAGTTATCCAAAAGCAGTGTGAAAGACTGCTGGAGGAGAACATGCCAAGATGTATAAAAACTGTAATTAAAAACAGGGACTTATCACCAAATATTGTTTTTTCTTAAAACTTTATGAATATGAACTTGTTTTCTTTGCATTATTTAAGGTCTGAACGCTCTGCATATTTTTGTTAGTTCAGCTATTTCTCATTTTCTGCAAATAAATGCTCTAAATGACAATATTTTTATTTGGAATTTGGAAGAAATGTCGTCCGTAGTTTTTTTCTTAAACATATACATATGAATAGCAAAATCAGAGAAACTGATTCAGAAACTGAAGTGGTCTCTTTTTTCCAGTGCTATATATATATATATATATATATATACATTCAGGGGTGTGTCAAAAGTACTCACCTTCATTACTCGGCTACTAAATATCCACTCAAGCTTTTAAAAAAGTTTTTTAAATGTTTCAAAACGTAAAAGTAAAAGTAATGTATTAACCTTTATTTACCCCCGTGTATTGCTACTAGTTTACAATTAAATTTAGGTGCAGCATATCTGCTGTAGATGATTAGAACACGGTATAATTTTTTTGTTTTTGTTTTTGGAGGAGCCTGTTTTATTTAAACCTCAAATACTTGTAATGTTCGGTATGCTCATGATCGGTAAAGTGAGTGGATCACCACAACCAGACACAAAGATCTTCAGAAAGAAGTTTTACAGTTGGGCTTAAAATGTGACGATACTTCAGAATTTTGTATATTTTTGCCTAAATATGACCTAAAACGTCATCAGATTTTGAATATTCGAATATAACTTATTTCATAAAATCTGATTTAGAATATATTTATGCACACATAGAAAAGGCTAAAGGGATTACAAACTTTCAAGCACCACTGTAGATACAGAGAAGTCTAGGAAGGGAATTTAAAAAGATCTCCATTAAATAAAAAAAAAGAAATAGTGCTTTTGGTTGTGCACAATTTGTAAAAAATTAATAAATAAATAAATAAAAAAATCTAACTAAAATCAGAATGAAATAAGACCTTTGATACACTCTTAATATTTTAATCTCAGTGTCTTCATGAGAGAGAGTCACGTGGAAAAGTTTTCTCAGAGTCTTGAAGGAAGGAGTTCCTGGGGGTACTGAACAATAGCTGCTGCTTTTCCTTCAGACTGTGAAGCTCCAGCTCATCCCAAATCACCATCTCGGTTCATCAGGTTTAGATTAGGGGGTTGTGGAGGGCAAACACTTTTTTTTATAGTTTACTATGTAATTCCATATGTGTCCCTTAAATGTTTTTATGTATTTAATATTAATCTACAATGTAGAAAAAGAATAAAGAGATAAAGAAAACCATTATATGAGAAGGTGTGTTTAAAATGTTGACTGGTTTGGTATATATTAGGACAATTATCTTTTCAGAAAAGAAAGGTAGAGCACATAAAACACAGGCTCCAAAATATTTTGCATTTGTTTTTATTTATTTCATTATTTTTATTTCTTAAAGTCATGTTCAGTTGACTTTGCAAGCCCTTGTGGAACTTAATACAAAGGAGAGAAATACACACATAACCTTATTCAACCTTAAAGCCACGCGCAGCAGAATGTACAAATGTGGCAAAAGATGTTTTTGCATCAGTTTTATTGTTCACTATTTAACAATAATAAAGACGCATGCCTCATGCCCCCACCCTTTAAAAAAATGATTCTTTGTTAACGATTGCCGATGCTTGTGGCTTTAAGCCTTAAGTAACATGCTGAATAAAAATAACAGTGGAAACATAAATATGGAATCACTTCACAGCTCCAGTACAGGATACAGCAGGATTACACAATGTGAAGACCACACTCGTGAGCACTGTGTGACTGCACAACTACATATATCACAAGTACGCCAAGTCAAGTTGTCCAGTTAGCTTCTTGCATGTCATTGCTGTGGGGGAAAACCTTGCATCTTCATCTTTGCCATGTTTTCACTTTTTGATGTAATTCATATTTGGCAGTTCATACATTGTGTCTAAACTTCACAAAGGGACCAAAACAAATGCTCCAAAATCACCTGGAACAAAAGCTTTAACACTTTTTTTTAACACTGACATGAAGCTTTGAAGATACAAGATTTTTGTGTGACAGCAGCAATATATTTGTGCAAATATTACAAAGGATTTGAGGAACAGTGGGGTAAACATGAACTTCCTGCATCTAAAGTTCATTTCATATTTAGTTTGCATAATTAAAGACAAGACCTGGATAACAATACTCCATCCTACTGCCATTAACCATCACATACTGATGTCAGTATTGTTTGTCAAACCCAAAAGAAAACTATTGCTACATACAGCTCTTCAGGGGTGGAAAATTAAGCATTGTTAGGTACTGTACTTGTGCTTTTCTACCAATCCATTTCCAAGAAGTTGGTCCATTATTTTTGAACTACTGGAATAATCAGCTTGACCAGTGTTGGGGTTTAAATGTAAGTAATATCTTATTGGTTTGCAGTAAATTTGAAACTTTTTTAAATTAAATCAGTTAGCAGCTTCTAACCAACTTAGTGACCGTAAAAAAATATCTTGTATTTCATCTAACTACACAGTCCTCCTTACAGGCTTCACTAAACTATCTGTCCAGGCAAATAACAAACCAGTGTCTTAAAGAAACATTCCTTTATAAAGTGTTCTGAACTTACTTTTGAAAATTTGTAATTTCAAATCAGACATAAAATGATAACACGCTCTTTAAGTGCTAAATACAGACCAGCTAAGCATGTGTAAGTGTAAGTTACACTTTTGTAAGACCAGGCTACCCATGGTAGGATAGTAACTAGCTAGCTAAGCAGGCTACTCCAAAGAGCTATGGCTAACATTTTACCCCACACTCATTTTGACTTTAAACCGAGAAAATAACCAGTTCAGTGTAAATTAAGTTACAGCCGGAGAACCTGGTTTAGCTAGCTTGCTGTCTCTCTGCTAACATTCATATGGCTAAATGTGTGATATTAATATGACTAGCCCTAGCTAGCTACCTAGCACAGTAACATACATCTTAAATTAAAATGGCGATATCTACTAATTTTGTGAATCAATTCACGGTGAAGTATGACTCTTGGGGAAACTATGGAAGGTTTAACCTTTATGATGTATAATTTGTTTCTTTTTGAAGAAGTGCATATGGGAACGCAGCAGTGAGGCAGTGTTGCAAGTAGCCAAAACAGTCAAACTCTACTTCCATACCACACAGCCTTGTTTGGTAGACAATGGTCTCAAAGTTCCTAGAGCCTAAAGATGTCTCATTTTTATTAAAATTTGTTTCTTACTTGCATTTAACCAGTTTTCAATTTCACCTGAAATGCCTGGCAGTAACAGCCTTTTTTCTGATTCTGATGTTGTGTGAAAGTGATTAAAAGTCACAGCAAAGTGAATATTTACATTAAATACACTGTTGTGTAAAATAATGGTAATACAATTAATGTAACTGTTAGGCTAAGTCTTCATGTAAACAGTTTTAATAATAGTTGGCTGTGTGTTTCTTATACAATTATAATTATAATCGTAATAATTACATTATTACGGTTGATTAAATTAAATGCTGGAAATCAATTTTTGCCTAAATAAGGTAATAAGCTATTAATCTATTTTCAAAACAATCAATGCAGCCTGACTTGAACTCAGCTATGCCCACACACTACGTCTAGGTTTTCTAGGTCTTTTAGTGCTCTAAAAACTTGACAAAACTGTTAAATGTTTAAAATTGCCAATTTGTTCAACTATGCTGTAAAGTTTTGGTTATTTGATTGTAGTCTATGATAAATCAAACATGTGACCTAAACAACACTGACAAGTGTTGTCCCATCTGAAAGGCTGATAGACATGTATGGGCATGTACATATTTATGGGTCAGTTTTGGGATTGCTACGTGTTGACCTTCAATGGAAGTTCGCATTATTAGCCTCAATGTTTCAGTTTAAAATTAAATAAACAAAATTTATACGTATAAATTAAAACATCTTGACTGCAAATTAGATTTTTTTTTTTTTCAAATTTAAGTCGAACAGTTTACCTACAGTTTTTCACCCCTGAAGAAAAAAAAACAGCTAAACAAACAAACAAAAGCAAACTGGTGCAAATCTACGCACCTATCATGAAAGTGCTAATGGAGATCAAATATGACCAAATACCTTGAAAACAATAATACTTTTATGACCTGGATTTATGACCTTTTATGACCATTAAGTTAAACCTTCCAGTATATTGTATCAAATGTAGGGTAGGTCACATTTTGTCCCTGAATGTTCAAAACCAACGGGCAAGTCACAAACAAACACTATACAGACAAGGTCTGGAGGTCTGAAGGTGAAGTATTTTGAGGATGTAAGGAACTTTACTTCTTGGGTAAGAAATACTTAGTTTTTCAGTCATGAACCATGAATAATGTATAGTAAAGTGTGAGCTACATTTTCCAGGCATGCACTGATATTTGCATAATGAAGGCTGGCCTTGGCTCAGTCGGGCCAGGCCGATATAGATCCCAGATGTGGCCTCAAAGGCCGGAGAAGAAGAAGTTGATCCCAGAACTCATTCCATGTACAAGACAAAAAGTATTTGTTGTAAAATTATTGCTGTTCAAATAAAGCTCCCAAGTGTGTGTGTCTGTGTTTGTTTGTCCTTGGCCGCTTTGGCACGCATTGATTGGCTGAGACAGCAGACGTTGATGGCTGTGGTCCATTGAATGTCCACATTGTCTCAATGTCCCTGTCTCAATAGAGAAGGACTTTATGGTCCAGTCCATACGTAGTTGGATTTGGATCCATGCACCAGTGGAGCAGGTTGTGTTTAGCTCTTTTTGGCTGGATCGAAGTCTATATTCGCCCATTTCTTCATTACTATTTGCGTCATCACTGAAAGTCATTTCCTTCCAATTGAAGCTCTGTGTGAAAACATCTGACCTGCAGGTGTTCTGCTGAACTGAAAGAAAAAAATGCAAAAATTCAAAGGAGAACACACAAACCTGCAAGATGCAGAAGGAAAGTTTGAGTTTGGTGCCCCCTATATACAAGTTTTTTCAGAAGAGTTTCCTGCTCTTGCAGATTGTGCTGCACAGGCAGGAGATCAGTGCAGAGATGTGAACTTTGGGTCTCGACTTTTTGAGTCTTTCCTGCTTCTCGAGCCGTGATTGTGCCTTGGCCCCTGGGGTGCTGGAGAGCTGGAAGCATGGGTGGGGTTGTGGGCTTGTGCGGTAGTTCGTTTGCTCTTGCTCCTGTGATGAGAGTGATGCCTGTGGGACGATGTAGCTGCTGGTCGCTCCCTAGACGCCTTTGGCTGCCCTGGAGCAGGACGAGGCGAAGGTGAGGGAGCAGGGGAAGGGGCAGGAGCAGGAGAAGAAGAAGCAGCAGCGATGTTAGGCAGAGCGTCCAGTGCTGGTGGTGGCGGCACAGCCTGGCCCTTGGCTTGTGGGCAGGGGCTAGAGAGGAAAGGCGACCGAGTGGCCGTCTCCAGCAGGCCTTTAGTACCCTGGGCGCACTAGAAGAAAGTGAAGAATAGAAGAAGAGAAAGGAAGAGACATGGCAACAAAAAAAAAGAAAAAGAAAATAAAAGGATACAGTAGATATAAATAGAGAGGCAAATGTGGATAGGAAGGTCAAGAGGAGACAGAAAAACAGAAAAGCATATAAAAAAAGGACATTTTAAAGAAGACTTTAAAAAAAAAAAAAAAAAAAAAAGGTAAAAAAAAGGTCAAGGTAGCCAGTGACAGGAAGTAGCACAAGCTGCAAGCAGATTAAATATGCAGGGTGCAAGTGGCATGCAGCAGCAGCAGCATCAACAGCTCTAGGGAGAGTAGTCATGCAGGTGATGATGATAATGGTGATGATCTCACAATGTGGAGGATAAGGGTCAAGATCCTTTTTGCACTACAAGGCATGAATCACCATCAGTAAGTTTCCACTACAGCATGACATCAGCATTTTCAGTCTCACGATCACATAGAAGCTACCTTTTTTTTTTTAAGAATACCACACAACAGAAGATAAACAAATAATATAATAATTCTTAACTTTTGATTAATTAATGTAGACCAATATAAGCAATTGAAATATAAAAAAAAAAGTATGCTAACACAACACATCATACTCAAATTCATACAGCAAAACAGAAAACATTTTAATAAAAAAGGACTCAAAAGGCACAGAGGTGTATAAAAAAATGCTTTTTTAATATGGTCATTGGATCGTTGTGGCAGAGCAGGGTCAAATTTCCCAAAAGCTAACTTAACATTGCCTTTTTTATTAACCAACTTTAAGGTAAAGCAGAATGTAAGTTTTAAGTGGAATAAGTTACAGATAGGTCAGAATACTTTTTAAATGTACAATCAAAATTTTATGGGTTACAAAGACTGACAGGAACATTATTATGTTCTTTTGTGCAAGGTTACTAAGTACTTAGCAATGTAAACCTTATGGGAAACCCACTCCAGAATAGGAAGGGAGTACCACCACTGACCGTTGAAACCACTGAAACTTTTTTCCACATAAAAAATATCTCAGCATCGGTAAAATCTGATGATATGACATGCAGTTTTTCCATACAGAACCTTAAAAAAAACACTAAAACAAAAAATCTTTAAATTATTCATTAGTTGTTTGCTGCTTAATTTATTAATAGAAAAGAATAATAATTTAAAAAAAGATATCAGTAAAAAAAAAAAAAAAGATATATTTTCATGGCTTAAAATGTTGCCACCCAAACATTACAATGACCCATCAACAGTAATGCATTAAAAAGACAACAGAAAATCAAAACACAAAAATAGGAAATCACAAAAAATAAGCAATCCAGTTGTTTGTCACCACCAGGCCAGTGTGACCAAACAACATGTGATATACAATATTACAACAGAATTCAGTTAATGTGCGCTTCTGTGTGTGTGTATATGCCTCAGCCAATCATAAAACACGAAGCAGAAATATCAGTTTTTCTGCAAATCATTTTAAAGGCCTGTTAACACTGAACGGACAAGCAAAGGAGCACTTTTACTCCAGCTAATTCTCAGCAAATATTAGAGTGGTATGTGTTTGTCTGATCAATGTGCTTTGGCCTTTATAGTCAGGTCCATATACAGCTTTGGTAAAAATTAAGAGACCACTTCAGTTTCTGAATTAGTTTCTTTGATTTTGCTATTTATAGGTATAGGTTTGAGTAAAATGAACATTGTGGTTTTATTCTATGAACTACAGACAACATTTCCTCTAAATTCCAAATAAAAATATTATCATTAAGCATTTATTTGCAGAAAATGAGCTGAAACAGCTAATAAGATGCTGAGCTTTCAGACCTCAAATAATGTAAAGAAAACAAGTTTATATTCATAAAGTTTTAATAGTTCAAAATCAATATTTGGTAAAATAACCCTGGTTCTTAATCACAGTTTCATGCATCTTGGCATGTTCTCCTCCACCAGTCTTACACACTGCTTTTGGATAACTTAATGCCACTCCTGGTGCAAGAATTCAAGCAGTTCAGCTTGGTTTGATGGCTTGTGATCATCTTCCTCTTGATTATATTTCAGAGGTTTTCAATTTGGTAAAATCAAAGAAACTAATTTTTAAGAGGTCTCTTTTTTTCCAGAGCTGTATATTTAAACAGTGACAATGTTCACATTTTTGCTTCTGTAGGCCACCACAATGGACTTAAAATAAAAGAATCCGGACAAAACAAAAACATCAGCAGACTGTCTAGCTCTAAGGAGGCGGCCAAATCAACAATTTGGTACATTGTTATAAAGAGGGAACGCACTGATAAGCTCACCAAGACCTAATTATAACCACAAGAGAAGAGAAAATGACAATGAGTGAGAGATGGAACTAAGATCAATATGTACCAGATTGATTTAAAATTTAGAATACAGAGTAACAAATGAATTATGATACATATACGCGACAAGTCCATCCCCTCCCATCACCAATAAGCCCAACTCAGACTTGGTCAAATGCTGGAAACTTGTAGTACGATGTTGAATAATGACTGCTGTATTGCTTATTCTCAAGTCCACTGTGGTGGTGTACAAAAGCATAACTGCTGAAAAAAATGTGCCATTGTCGAAATACTTATGAACTTAAATGTACACTTCTTTCATTCACATACACACTAACCTGTAAACTGTTCCCAGTGTTCTTAGCCTAGTGACAGTGATTAAGGAGTTTCTAATGATGTGATGTGATGAAATAAGGCCCATCAGTGTGAAACTCAGCACTGTGGTTTTGGCACAGCAGCTGGCTCTGTGCAGCCTGCCAGCATGCAAGCCCAGCCCAACCCAACCCAACCCAACCCAACCCAACCCAACCCAACCAGCAGGGCAAAGCTAATGCCCAAGTCTTACCGACCTCCCGTCCAGAACTGCACACATCCAACTGACTCATCATCAACTGGCACAGGACAGTGCAAATTCCAGGCAATCATCCCCCTACACATACACACACAGCCACTATTACCGAGGAAGGCTAATGGACACGTGAAGACTAATGCAGAGACATGCAAATGTACAGTATATATGTATCCAAACCTAATTACTCAGATAGAAGTATATATTTTAGGTATTGTAGAAGTTGAAGTATCAACTGAAGCTCTTTACTCAAATAAAAGTATAAAAAGCACTTAAAACTACTTAAGTATAAAAGTAAAAGTAATGTAAGGGTCGGAAAAACGTCTCACACTCCGCGTTTATGCGCTTTTATTTTTATTTTTTAGACCTTTCGGTACTCGCTAGTACTGAGACATTTCCATCGGTGGCTTTTTGGTATCGAATTTCGATATCCAGCGGATAGGTGAGGAGTAGTAGTAAAAAAGTGGTCTGAAAAATAATGACTTCAGTAAAGCATCGATAACCAAAATTTCTAGAATTAAGTATTTGTACTTAGTTACTTAACACCTTAATACTTTACTACAATAGTGACATTTTAATCAAATAACGTGACTATTCATCCGGTAACTGGTAAAGCTATATTTATAAATGTCCATAGAAAAGCACTGCTAGTAAAACAAGATGCTCTAAAGCTGCCACAGCTATAGAAATACCCTCAATAAACCAAAAATAAAGAAATAAAATGAAATAAGTAAATAACATTAAATAAAAAAAGAATGGAATAAAACTTTACGGGTCAGTCTAGCCATGGAATAAATTTCCTTCCTTCTATTCAAATTGCAGTGTAGTCCAAGACTATGCTTAATCCCTTAATAATGATCTACGTGGGGAATACATTTATTAGGAAAACTCATATGACTTCTCAGCACTCTATCAAAAAGGACATTTGATAGAGGCTTAATCAAAAAGACTTCCTGTTATTAGAGCAACTGCTTGTAGCATCATAATTCTGAATCGGATTCAGATGGGGTTCAAATGTATATTTTAATACAAAACAATGAATGATTTTCAGTACAATGCTGGTGGGAACAATCCGGGTCATGGTTATTTGCTACCCAGACTAATTTAAGTTTAAGTTTGAGTTTAATGCTTTTAAGAGAAAAGTATTCTAATGGACAAATCTAAATGTACCAATTCCACAGTGTATTTCAAACAAAGTTTATTTACCATTAAAAATATATATTTAATAATTCAACAAACAAAAAAAGCCACAAAACATTAAAAGTACAAAATGTTCTCTTTATATGCACAATCATTACAAATCATTGCAAAAAAATTAAAAAAAAAACACCATTCATTCTCTCTGAGAGTAGCAAACACACACATACACACACAAGCATACAAACATATACACAAGGCACCAGTGTGGACTCCATTAAGCCCTTCAGAAGCAATTGATTTTACTTGGCTTAAAAGACAAAAATGTAAAAGCAAGTCATTTCTAACCAGGCCAAGCTGGCAAATTTTTTGTCTAACTTCTAAACGCTGCTCTGTGTTATAGTAGGAACACACGTATACAAGCCAAAACATTAAAAGACCACATAAAGTGAACAGTGCATGTCAGTTAAGATGTTAGAAACAGAACACTCACTTCTTGTAGTAAAAACATGCTGGATGTAGGAAAAATGTTCTGCATAAACTTCTGAACAAATGAGACATGGCCTAAATCATCATCATCATAGTCATAATCATTATGAGCAGATAACTAGGACGAAACTCCGAATCTCCAAAAACGGCAAGGCAACTACCAAACAAGGCAAATACAAAAGTACAAGAAGTACAATTAACTGGCAGCAGGTGTTAAATGCCAAACTCCCACTAGAGTTTAAGGGGATGACTATCCCCTCTTGGCAGAATAAACAGAAAGACTTCTGAGACTTGAGACCAGTTATAGTGCCCATGCTAGGGGTTGCATGGTCTGATGACAACTGTACTCCTTCACCTCTTCACTTCAGTTTAACATACTGGTTCCAAATCTGCTTCATAAGTAATACATAGGAATACCATCAGTATACTAGACTTTCTAAAATCAGACAGCATATCAGATATAGGGTCTCAATGTTTTGGCTCATATGAGTGTGAATATACCAGTTTATAGCCAAAAGCAGTCCCTGAGCTGACAAACGTGTAAACAAATGTGCTTCCGTACTCAACAGTAATCAAGACTACAACTTTAGCTGCTCACCAGTTCAGTGCACATGACGCTGTAAAAAGTGAGGTTTCATATCCTCTTTGCGTTCGGAAAAAAAGGTAATACTAAAAAACAACAGTACTGACGTGTAAGTGCATTTCCTGCAGTAGGGTCACCTGACTTCTAGTCAAGCTATCTCTTCAGAAACAAGACCCTACTGTTAGTTCCTCTGCCTGAAAAAGAAAGGAAGTGTTCATGACCCACCCAACCCAAAATATCTGCCATTACTGAAAATCACGGAGCGCGTTTCATAATACTCAGAGAGAAGCTGCATCACTACTTCTCTAAAGCTTGGTTACTCATTCACTTTCTGTAGTAATAATAGTGTCATTCCTGTCAGATGAGGATTACATGTGTTCTTGTGTCTTCAAAGATGGCTCCTGTCACTTCCAGTCTACTCTTCACACCCACATTACAAGCTGATAATAGAAGAGTGCATTAGTTTAAATCTGGGTGTGTCCAGTTTACCAGAAATGATGAAACACTGGTCGAGTCAAAATCTTTTAGACATTGCTCACAACTTCTTCTCTCAATGGTCAGATGCTTTATAAAAAAAAAATAATAATAATAATAGAAAAAAAGGCACACATACTCTAGCTCTCTAGATTAAAAAGCTGATTAAACAGGTAGAATTCTTTCTTACCTGACAAGACTGAATCCATTATTAAGACATGGGGTAACCGTAAGTATTAGAAAATGAATCATGCACGCAGCTAGTTTGGGTTGTCCAGTGAGCTTAGATCAACACTGTTTCTACAAACACAGCCCTCATTAAAACAGCCTACACCGTAAAAATGTACCATCAACATGAGAGGTGCCTGCTTCCCATACCAAAAGACAACATCCAAAGCAAACAGTATGCCCCCATAAGTCATCCAGAACAGGCAGAAGGGCTCAATCTGGAGCAGGCATGGAATCGGTCAGGCAGTAGAGTGGCTCTGGATGGTAAGGATGGGTGGTTAATAAAGGGGTAGGGGGGTATGAGGAGGGGCGACAGAGGCTCGGTCTGATATGGGGACGAGTCCTACCATGTTGATGTCGTTTTTAGCAGCAGGAAGCTCAATTTCTGTGGGGCCAATCTCTGCAGCCTCCTCCGAGGGCACGTAGCCTCTTCTGTCAATTAAACTGGAACAAAAAAGAAAGAAAAGAAAGGAAAAAATTAGAATTTAACTCATAAACTCCATGGAGGAGAGTGCTAGCTTTAGTATTGTCAATACTGCATATGTACAGGACATACATAGGATTGAAATTACATTACTTCCTTTTCCAAAGTTACAGCAAAATAAAATGACAAATATGAAAGAATGAGAGACACTAAATGAGCAATACAACAAGGTTACAGATATAGACATACCTGTGACAAGACACACAAGACAATAGTGAACTAGTAAAAAGAGAAAATAGTACCAGTATAAACAGAACCCATATAAACAGTAGTGCAAATATAGAAGTATAAAAGCTTAAGGCTTGTAAAGTGAACGAGTGCATACAGTTCTTTAAATGTCACATTTGTAGGTAGAATTAAAAAGTGGGGACAACCAAATACATACCATGTAGGTGCTCTTTGTGGATTTACAAGTACTTGGGCATCTCAATTATTTTAATAGTCTTTTCTGAACAACTGTTGGTTGTTTTTCTAGTTGGTATACTAATCTTAGCCCAGCAGTTACAATAAAACGTGCCAAAATCCCATCAACACCACTGATACTCATGCTTCCATGATGGAGCGCGAGTGTCAACTCTATGCTGAGAATAGATCACCACCCAAATGATATATCTGGTTAACAATGGTCCCTCTAATGATGTATAGGTTAAAGGGACATTAAAACACAGAGCAGCAACTGTAAACCTACACAAACTAACTCACCAGAATGCATGAGACAGAACCTAGTGTATTCAATGTCACACTATTGTGTCTTTAAAATTTGCCATGTCCCAAGATAAAGAGAAGATAAAGAACTCTGCGCTGGCCTGAGAGAGGTGTGCGTGTGGGTCTTCCCGCAATGAATGAATTGCAGGGACAATTCTGGATAGACTCTATCAGTCAAATGTATTAGCACAGTGCACATCATTGCCTTCTAGGATGTATTCTTGATTCGTTACACCTCACAAATCACACAGGTGTTGGATATCCCAAGCCGTCACCTGACGCAACAGCTCATGATAAAGTTACATACTGCTATCCCATAACGAGTTTTCTGTCAGTCTGTATAGCAGGTTGCACTTACTGTATATAATGGGTGTTGACTAAACTGTAAACTCTTGAAAGCATAAGCTTGTAGCAAGACAAGAACAGACAGCACTTGCATAATTCTTGCCTTGCAGGCATACTGACCTAGGAGGCATTGGTCCACAGAGCACTGAGCAGCAGTTTTTGAATATGCTGTTATAACTGTAAGGGTTTCCTGTTTCCTCATTCCCACTCTTCCCTGACCAGGAACCTTTAATCTGAAAGTGAAAAAAGAGAAGAACAACAAGAAAAAGAAGAGAGAGTGAGAGAGAGAGAAAATGAAAATGAAGTTCATGAAATATACATGCTCCTAATGGGGAAAAATGTTTTTTTTGGGGAAAAAAAAACAAACAAAGCAAATTAACATAATTCACATCTATAAACATAAGAATAAACCCCCAACATAGATGAATGATGGGGCATTTTTAAATAACTACAACCATATTTTTTTTTACTTTTCAAAAACTTAAAATAAATGCCAAATCAATTTAAATCTCTAATATAATTTTATCAAATAAAATTTTAATGAGATCTTAGGTTCACAATGTGCCTAAAATCTCCTGTTGCAAACAAAAAAAAAATCATGTCAGATATTATAATCACTGTTTCTAAGAAAAAAAGTTTCTAAGGTCAATGTAAAAAAGATTTTATCAAAAAGTATTTTGGAGCATTTCTTTGGTCAATTTATTATTACACTGCAACATAGTTTAAAGCTTCCATGTAATGAAAAAAGTAAAAAAAAAAATGGAAATAAAATGGAGATACAAGGTTTTTGCAGGACAGCAACCAAACACACAACAGCTTGCTTTGATTTTATGTTTGTTCCATTTTTATTAATTAATATACACTAAAAGTAGTCTAAATGACGTCTTATGTAAGGTTTGTAACACATTGCGGTTTACTGGGACACCAGTATTAAAAAAAAAAAAAAAAAAAAAAAAATCATGAACATCTTATCAGTACAACCAAAACATTTGTTTAATATCATGAAACAAAAACCAACACACTAATAAAGTCAGTCACTCAGATATTAAATATGTTATGAGCACTTACATCTTCATTTGTAGTGAGATTAGCAGCAACCAGGTAGGTATGGAAGCCTGAGAGGCCTAAAATAGACCAGACTGAAAAGAAGCAGACTACTAGCTCTAATGCAGTGGAAAGGAGTAAAGGACAATACACATGCACTTTCACACACAAGAATAAATGCACTTGTTCGTATAAAATAAAATACACAATTGAGTCATAGCTAAAAGGATATCTCGCAGGGCTTTCCTGAAGTGCGAACACCAACCCCTTTCCTCCTTGTGACCCTGTATAAGTGAACAAACCAAACAAAGTCATTAACAAAAGATTCATTTATTTTGTAAAATAAGTAATCTAACAGTAACAGTAACAGTGGGCCAGTTTATAAGGTAAATATACTGGTCAATAAGAATTTAAGTTTTAGTCCAAGAGATGTTTACCTTAAATTAACTTTTTACCTGCTGAAATATTCCAAATGCTATCAGACCCATAGATTCTTAATTCTCATAAACTGACAGTTTTGTCTTCACACTCAAATACCTTCTAGTAATATCACACAGACTCCTAGTTTAGGTCAGATCTGTTTACTGTAGCACATGGAAAAAAGCTATTTGTACACTGCCACGCACCGTAATTACACTGAGTGCGTTTCTACGGAGATCCACATAAACACAACAGCGAGTGGAAATGGAGAAGCTACTGAACGCGATGTCACGTAACTAAGAAAGCCAAAAAAACTCACTGGTCCTCCTGTTTTTCAAATGCAGTCTATCAAGGAATAGAAATGTGAAATATATAATTTTTTTTTTTTACAGTCGAAACTGATCCAGTCCAGAAATGGCTTTAGACAACTAGCATCCCTGGTTTCTTAAAAAAAAAAAGCCTTACTATGCAGCAGAATGACATCCCTTTTTTTACTCAGGTATGTCCGAATTTTGATTGTTACTGCTATAAATATTTTGTAGGAATCTTATAAAAAATTACTTTACTGAATCACACTTACTCAGAGCCAGGTGCGTGGTCACACAGCCGAAGATAAACGCAGTGAGGAAGGATAGAGATACAATGAACATGTAAAAGAAGCGATAGTTGCGTTTCCCCACGCAGTTCCCCACCCAAGGGCAGTGGTGATCAAACCGCTCTGCAGAAAAAGATAAAATAAAAAATACATGATGATCAACTCAGCTCTCTTGGTGCACATTACTACATTAAGATACTTCCAGTTACCCAAGAGTAGTATCCAAATAGTGCATATGGTGCACATAAGGAAACACAACCTAGCACTTAACAGAACTTTCAGGAACCATTAATTACAATTCCACATCCAAAAGAATTAGGACTTTTTATGAAGCTACAAAGCTAATGTAGCTTTAAAATAAGGTCTCCTCAGATCAAAGCATGCATGACTAATTAATCAAATAATTGCTCTAAACAGCACTTAAGTTTCTACAAGGAACCTGACACAGCATACCGAAATACTGTACTGTTATCTGCAAACAAAGGCTTTACTCAAACAGTTTTAGCTATGCTGCTAACTTCTGCTTTTTCTTTTTACAGATAACACAGTCATACACTGTAAGAAACCAGCTACCAATGAAAAAAGGCTATTGCCTAGGAATTCTGCATTTCCAGAGGCCTCTATATCATTGCTCATCATCAAAGACAACATTAAATCTGATTATTTACTTATATAGTGCATTAATTGGTTGTCTCTGGCCATAAAACCATCTAATATCACTATGGAGCCGCAACAATGGGGGTGCCATATTGTATCATACGGAATAATATTGCATATAATATTTTTGAATTTCGTCATCAAACTTTTTTTTGCTGTTTGTAGCGAAAAGAAAATTTACACTAAATTTCACATTAAATATTTACTGGAAAATTTATATTTGGAGTGCATTATTAGCATCATGACATGTTGGATTATTGACTTCTGTTACAATCTGGTAAAACTGAAAATTAAGGGTGTGCCATATCATATGATAAGCAATAATATAGTCAAGTATACTGCAATATATACTTTGTTATAGTAGTGTATTGCAGAAATTCCCTGAAACATTGTGATATTATTATAGGGCCACATCGCCCATCCCTAGCCTCAACTCTTAATGCAATCTTTAGTTTGAAACATCACCACCATCAATCACCATGTGATTGGTTTTAAGGAAACAGTAGATAATGGGAGGGAACTTATATTCTGGAATTCAGGTAGCTTCTCCTTGTGGTAGAGAGCTAGTCCCCCTCTCTGATAAACTGAGGTAAATGGAGGAAAAAGGGGAAGTGGAAGGTTGCAAAGACTAGATATGAACATGCAAACAAGGTAGAGATTGTATTTATAAGATGTTAGTTATTATTTTCATAACACCACTTAAAAAAAATCTTTAAAATTATATGATAGAAAAAAACACTTTTAATTCCACCATCACAAAATATATGTATGAGTTTGAAACAAAATGTAAAGAACCTTCACTGGATATAAAGTTTCTGCATATTCATACATCTCTTTTAACCAAATGTGGATCTTTTATGACACTACCCAGTGTAGAAATGTATTTTTTAAAGTGTATATCTACAGACTTTACTGTTAATTTTATGCTGTTATCTAAAAAGCAAAAACATTCATGAGATGCTGCGGTTAGCTACATTAGTCTGATAATTCTTGTGCAGAACCAAAATGTGGCTAATGAAGAAAAAAATATATATAAAGCACACCAGATTATAAGGTGCATTATGTGACACTAGTAAGGAACATGGTTGTCGCCATGTTTTCCTTCTAATTTAGCAGGTCTCACTGCTGGGTGGTGGTGACTAAGACTAAGCTGACTAACAAAACTGTCAAAGAAAATCTTTTAAAGTCAAACGAGCACTGTATGTTAGTCTACACAGATTTTTCTCCTAAAAACTGTTAATTTGGGTGCACTTTTGTTTATTTACGGTGAGCTTAGATTTTCAGATTTCCACTAAGGGGGTGCAGCAGCATTAGCATAAGCGGCTAAGCCGACAGTGATACACAGAGTAACCCTGAGTGTTCCAGTAAATCAGGGCGATATTTAGCTAGTGGTTTGTCCCACGTAGCTTGATTCAACACTGTAAAGGCTACAGTCCGATATACTCGCCTCAGAATGGCGAAAGAGCTAGCGCTTAGCACGGTTAGTGGCTAATGCTGCTCCAGCAATGTTATAGGGGGTTAGCAGCAGGCTGCAAGCCAATAATACTCACCTCTGAACTGCAGAGCTAGCGCTTAGGGCAGTTAGCCACTAATGCAAACACTGCTCCAGCCTTGGTGCTGGAGAAACTTCACTGAAACTCCTGTATAACACTGTACTTCAGCAGAGTGTCTTTACTGCTCCTTACAACCTGACTGGTGGAATTCATACATAAGGAGCACCAGATTGAAAGGCACACTGTCGATGTTTGGGAAAATTAAAGGATTTTAAGTGCGCCTTATAGTGCAAAAAAATACAGAATATATGTTTTATTGTCCCTTGTATAATTTCTTTTTTTTTTAAATTTTAACTACACATAACAGCACAAATTTCTCCAATCCCACCCCAGTCAAAGACCCTGGCAACAAATAGGTAAACAAAATACATCTGCAACCATCTTAAAATACCTGCAGCCAAGATGGCACACCAGGGGTTCTCTAGCAAGCATGAACAGAAGCAAGCAAGTAAATGTCACCTTCTCTGGCAAATGGCATCATCATCCCCTACTGCTTTTTTAATACTCACCCACACAGTTGTCACACAGGCTGCAGTGGGAGGTGCGCGGCGGCCGGAAGATCTTGCAGGTGAAGCAGTACTTTAGTTTAACCACCTGCTGGTTGATGACCACCTCCTTGGTGCGGGGAGGGGGCCGGTAGGAGGAGGAAGAGGAGCCGGTGGGGTTGTCTGTGGAACAGAAAAACAGGGCACAAATGTGAGAAAAACAGTTCTTCGAGAAAAAAAAAAAAGAAAAACGTGAAAGCAAGCTGTGAGACACCACATACTCTGTCCACAAGCTCTGCTTTCTGTTCCTTATTTTATTACAGTAATCAGA
The DNA here is from genome assembly GCF_023375975.1 of Astyanax mexicanus. Classification (NCBI taxonomy): domain Eukaryota; kingdom Metazoa; phylum Chordata; class Actinopteri; order Characiformes; family Acestrorhamphidae; genus Astyanax; species Astyanax mexicanus. Next base: position 21,248,118 of record NC_064410.1, read on the forward strand.
CAAAATCAATGTTCAATGTTGTACACCACTTTTATGATTACATATGACAAATAAAAAAAAAGTTGTTGATTACTTGAGTAAAACAATAGAAAAACAAATTTGTTTAAATCCTTTAAAGCATTTTAACTCCAAACTGCTGAGTTACAGTTTATCACAAAAAACTTACGCCTTATTCTGACTCTTCCTAAAAGAGTGTGGGGAGAGGATGCACAGTTTTTTTTTTTTTTATTGTAGTTCTGAGAAAAATGTATCACATGGTACAAATGTGACAATTAAATTAGGTTGGAAAATGCTGGGTTATGCCTGTAACTGAGTCTCCTTCTGGATCTGCAATACAATCAATAAATATGTGGCAACGTGTAACACGCTGTAAAGAATTCTCCTTGGACCAGGCTCTATAGTTCTTGCTGGCAGGAATGCTGTCCAACTGACTAAGTGTGTTAAGGACAACCCATGAGCTAAGTGAATATCCTGGTGCATTCTGGCCTGCATGTGCTCACCTCCTATGAATCATCCTCAAGCTTGTGAAAAGCATTATCTAAAATAAGAGCACAAAACTCTGACTATTTCACACCTAGAGATAGCTAGTGATTCACAAACACAGAAGTAAAACTAGCTATAGCTGTCAAATCTCAAAAGGTTTAATCTCAGACTACAAAAAAAGTCCACTGCAAGGCTTTAAAGTCTGCATCAAAACAGCTGGCACAACTTGAAGTAGAAAGAGACATGCAAGTTCCCTAAATGCTTCCAGACAGCTGGTCTACTTTATACAATTCAGGACATCCTACCATACTCTGTGGTGAGTAAAATCATGCTGAGCAGACCCCGGTGACCTCATTGTAAAACAACATGGCATGAGGTAAGATGTAAGTGATATTAGGGTGCAGGGGTATTAATGAGGGTTTCAGCCACAAACACTGCTAAACTGGCCAGTGTTTCAACAAAAACAGTGACTGCAGTTCCGGTCAGTGTAACGTTTAGCAGTTTAATTTTCTGACCCTATCAAGCTCAATTCAGAAATAGAAAACCGGGTATAGAACTTATTCATATTTATTTTCATTCAGTAGAGTGAAGAAGAAATATGTTTTCATGCACTTTTTCAATTATATAGTTTTTAAATTTCAGGCTTTGGCAAACAGAATTTCAAGAAAAATGAAAAGGTGAATCTTCTCTTGATTTTTTAGATTTGTACTTTTTTGTATCTTGTAACACAAATCTGATGGTACAATCCTTGCAAAATGCAAAAATGGAAACTGACCAGTTTTCTATGTTTAGGTTTAGGTTTTTATAGATCTGTGGATAAGACTTTAGTAAACAGCAGGGATCTCCAGAAACTGGCAATAAATATGGCTGTTTTGTAGGGCTGGATAATACATTTAATATCCATATATATTGCAATAGAAAAGGTTTAAATGACAATTTATTTATACACGTTTTTGATATCTCAGTATATATTATTTGCATTGGAGTAGGCAATGTGGTCCTAAAATATGAAAATATTTTAGAGTACCTTTTTGCAATATGATATGAAAAACTCCTTTTTTTATTCATTTCGAGAATATACTACTGCAGCAAGTTTTATTTAATGTAATTTGAAGTAGAACAGGTTAGAAACAGAAATTTGCTATTTTGTCTATTGTATTATAACCAGAATTTTGTATAAATAAAAATACAAATATAATACAATTAATAAAGCAAAATAAAATAGTATCCATTACTAATATCATTATATACATACACACACACACACACACTCTGCCTGACTGACATTAATAACATAACATAACATAAATTACATAAATTGGAAGTATATTTTAGTATAAATGTTGGCTATATCATTCAGCCCTAGATGCTAATATTCAGTTGACACATGATAAATGAATAATTAAAATTACTAAAAAACTATTTTTTCCCAGGCTATGAAGTAGTTTGGTATGCAAGTTCTCTGTGGATCTACCTCATAAAGCAAAGTATCTTATTTGGCTGTTACTCATGGCGTAATTGAAGATTAGTTGACGTGTTTGACTGAACATGCTGCATGTGCATTAAAGTGATAGAGCTGCTCCTCATGTGACTATGGAGGTCACTGCAGGACATGATCATACTGCATCAGAAAGAACATAAAAAGAAATACAGAGAACTTAGTAACTGAGCAAAGGCATGCACAGCGATAGATGAATTGGCTCCATTCATAGGATATAAAGGTTCATTTTGCTTTCACTACCTTGTGAAAGAAAAGTTCATTCTCAGTTCAGAGACTCCAGAGAATCTATGCCAGGGACATAGATCCTCTCCTGGCAGCTCCTGCTGGCACATCACCTTACCCAGAATTTTTGGATTTTTCCCATTTTTCTCCTGCCACTAACTCTTTAGTAACAACACTCTTTGCAAAGTTGTCTCCATGCACCTGCTGTGCACAAAAATAACAAGAAAGAATGCAAAAGTCAAGCTAACACACTCACCAATCTGCTTCTCAATATCAGCTGCTTCTTCTGGCGTCGCCCTGGGAAGAATTCCCGGGTCAGTAAAGCTGGTTTGAAGAAGCGAGATGAACACAAGCACAAACAGGACGCCTCCAATCACAGGGATGCAGCCGGTCAGGTGTTTCACCAGGAAAGGACAGCTAGGAAAACAGGTCAGAGAAATGAGGGCAGTGATTGATTTCTGGGAAAGTGAAGCAACAGACTGAACATTAGCCAATCCATCCTGCAGTTCAACCTTTCTAGGTTTAATTCTAGTTTTAACACCACTCTGTGGACCACTAGTAAAAGGCCACTGCACTCTTTCACTGAAAAGTTATGAAACACTCATCCCTAGATAATGGATGATTTCCAGAGGGAATGCATTTAAAATGTAAAAGCAGCGATAATTAACCAACACATCATTAATTACATCTGTACATTAGTTACAGCTGCTTGTGTGATGTCCTGGGGATGCATTGAATACAACAGTCTGTCATACCAGAAGTGACAGAGGAGACACTAACAGCTCTGCAATACGTGCAGGACATCATGCAGCCATAAGCGTTGCCTCTTACGACAGGGCTTCCAGCTGCCATTTTCCAGCAGGATAATGTTCACCCACACACTTTGTCAGCAGATTTATCGCCAATTCAGCATTCATGGGGACCAACTAGGAGACCATCTTCAACAATCCACGAGTACATGGTCTACCAGAACAGCTTCCTCCCACTTTTATTTTGTATTTACGTATTAGAGCTTCCTTTCAGTTTTCCCAAATAAACATTTATTCTAATATTTACTCTAATATAGTAAATCACTTACACACATCATTACATTCACACATATGAAATGTTTCTGCTTAGTGCATTACTATTTTGTACAATATGGGTATAAAGTCTAATGTTTTTAGAAAGCCCAATGTAGATAGGTAAATGCTGAGAGGGGCTGCACCTAATGATATTTTTAGATTAGTCAATTAGTCAGAAATTATTTGTGCCATGACCTTCACCTCTGCTTCTTGTGGGTACAGCACCTGTTCCTTACTTTGTATATGGTTTCAAAACATTTAGAAAACAGTGAATCACGAGACTTACACAGAAGACATTTAAATGTGGAATGCTATGATATTAGGTGAGTAAATATGTAATCTGCTGTGTCTGTCACTTTTGTTACAGGGTGTAACCTGAGTCCATTATACCTCTCCCTCATTGTGTTTCAACAAATGTTTATAATCAATACTGTCAATTTTACCAACTAATTGTTGCAGCCCCTGTGGTGAGAGCATTGTAAAGCAAAATCCCTGAAGACCACAGCTGGTCAGTTACTCTGTATAAAGGAAAAGTCCCATCAAACAATATTTGTGACTGAATTCAACATATTGGTACATTTTCCCATTTAAATTTTAACTTTTAAATTTTAAATACATTTTCTCCACAGTTGCTAAGTTACTTTATGTAAACACAGGATTTTAACACTTAACCACTCTAAATAACTTTGGCTATTGGTGACTGAATTACACAGACATTTTTCCAACAGTTGCTGTATTGTAAACTCTGCATAAACTCAAATTTCTCACAAAACCACTCTGACCTTTTTTTTTTTAGATATTAGTGACTGAATTATACCGACATTGCTTTACTCTTTATGATATACAGCTCTGGAAAAAATTAAGTGACCACTTAGAAATGATGAGGAAGATGGATTTGCACCATGAATGGAATAAAGTTATTCAAAAGCAGTGTGTGAGCCTTTTTTTTTCTTTTGAATTTGGAAGAAAAACTGATTCAGAGCTGTATATTTAGCTAGTTAGCTAGCGTTAGCTAGTTTGGACAGATAGCCAAGCTAGCTAAACTCACAGTACTTTCCTTTTCTCAGCTGGGTAAGAGCTAGTGGAACAATGTTTCCAAGCTTAGCTAACTTGTGGTCTGGTTTGATACCAGGTAGTTAATTTAGCTTGGTTAGCTAGCTGATAGTTAGGCTAGTTAAGGTAAATTAAGTGGTTAGCCTGGGTTTTATGATGTTTTTATTGGTGTTTGGCTTGTGTTTCCACAGCCAGCACTTACTCAAATATAAAGAACAGTCCGCTGGTGACCAGAATGAGCCCGACGGTCAGAGGAAGGACGCCGCTTTGCCGAGCCACGATGATCCTCCCGTCACAGTAGAAGCGGTTCTTACCGGGGAACACTTCCCATTTCCTCTTCAACCGCTTGGGCTTCTTCTTCTCCGGGCAGGGTCGGGCAGAGGGAGTCGGGGCAGGAGTCGGAGCCGGGGTGGGTGTTGGTGTAGTGAGAGCTTGAGGATCTATTTGTTGATATTCGCAGTTTTTCATGGTTCGGCAGCCTTCCCGAGAGGGCAGGACGATATATCCAGTGTCCTCCACCGAACAATCAGAGAGGCTAAGCTGCGGGTTTCTGCCGCTCCAGACCCGCTTCTTTATTCACCCGCTCCTCTCCTTCCACAAGCTGCTGCTGCTGCTGCTGCTGCTGTAGAATCGGCAGCGGCGGCTGAGAGATCGGTGCGATGTGACCGGAACTATTTCTCATAGCCGAGCCTCTTCAGCGGAGCTACGTCTCGGAAACGTCACACTTTAATAATGGCTGTGAGACAGGAGAGCAGAGCGGGGTAGCGCTATCAGTCCTCCTCCTCCTCATTCATCTCCTCCTCCTCCACCTCCTCTACCATCACCCGCCCACCGCCGCGCGCTGCCCGCCCTGCCCGAACATGCCAGAGTAGCCAGATTTACCAGACAGCCTGCCAGCCGGTGACGCAGTACCCTTTGTGAGCTCCCTGTGCCAGCCACACTAACACCCAGCCACCCAGACCTGAGTTGCCAGGTTCGCTGTTTTTCCGCCAAATTGGGCTTGTTTGAAAATCCAGTCGCGGGTGAAAATTCAGAAAAAATTTGACTACTTTTTAAAAATACCGCGGCCGCCAAAAACAAAAAAGTCACACAAAAAAATAATAATCAAATTAACCAGAAATTACCAGGTGACGAAAAATAGAATTGACTCAACTGAGTAAGTAAAAGTCAGTTCTTTTGCTAATTATGTTACTATTATATGTTCTTGACTGTAATATAAAAATGTTATAAAATAACCCAGGAAACACTAATGTTACAATATTATTGATGATTTTTAGCGATATTGACAATAAATCCCTTATAAACAAAATACTAAGTTTTACACCAATAGTTGTTTTGCCATTTGCTTCAAAGGTGAGACGGACATATATGTTAAGAAAAAGTTAAGTTTTTAAAGGGCGGGTTTTAGACTGACTTTGGGCTGAATATTTTTGTTGGATCTGGCAACCCTGACCCAGACACTCAAACAGCAGAAGCATGCTAGGCTAGCTAACTCACTGTACATCCAGCTAGGCTAGCTAGCTCATACTGCAGCATTTATCTAACTAGCTACCATTGTAAGAGTTTATTATCATTATCTGCACAAAACGACACCCATACATGTCACAAACAATAGCCAGCTAACGAACTAGGTTCACTAAAACACATATAGCCATCCATCCTGCATCATCGCAGGTACTGCAGTCTGAACCCACACTGCTGAACGAGACCCCGCAGGAGCCCCCGGCCGACCCTCTCCCCTCATGTCCCTGCTGATCTTCTTGTGTGTGTAAAACCCCTTGATCTTCAGGAGAGATTCATTCCTCCACACTGATGTTTACGCCTCGCTCTTCCTGATGGTGAGCTGTAGCGTGGTCAGAGGATGACGCAGAGACGGCGGAGGAGGAGGTCCAGCCCCCCCAACCGCGTTCAGACCACCTGACTCCAGAGGCTTCTCTCTGCTGATGCACATCCAGCTCCCAGTGAGAGAGAGCTGATCTGAGATCATACTGCTGCTAGATTCTCACTGATAACTACTGAGTCTTGTGAGGCGGTTTATGAACACAGCTATGGTGACGCGCTTTTAATACAAGTTTTATTTATTTAGTTAGTTTTTTTGTAGATGGTGAGAATATTTAATTGAACAACCAGGGCGAATGGTAATTCATAGATCAGTGAAGATCAGTAAATACAGAAAAAGTATGTAACTTAAGTATCAATATACATTTATGTAGTATATGTTATTATTAGGATTTGTATTATTAATACAATTATTATTAGTGGAAGCAGTAGTAGCAAAAATAAATAATAGTAAATAATAATCAAGTAATAGCTTAAGTGCAATCAAATTATATATATATATATATATATATATATATATAGAAAGGGGATCACTTTCTACGCAGTTAAAGTGGATTCTGCTACCAGGCAGTTGCTACAGTCCCCTCTATAGGTTTTGGAACAGTGAGGTCAATCTCTTTATTTTTGCTGTAGACTGAAAAAAACATTTGAAATTTGAGATTAAAATCAGCTTTTATTTCCAGGTATTGACATCTGGATCTGATACACAGGTCAGAAGATAGCACCTTCTGTCTGAACCCACTTATTTGTTTTATGAGCAAAAGTATTGGAATGTGTGACTGTCAGATGTGTTTTATGGCCCAGGTGTGTCTTGTTACATTGATTATTCAAACAGTAAGTAGTGCTGAATGTCTACACTCAATTTCCGATATGAGTTTTGCCTGTGCAGACTGTGCATTTATAGTTACAGGAGTAACCAGCATTAAATTCAGAAAGCTGCCCATGGGTGAAAAACAAGCAACTGTGAAGCTGAGATAAGATGAAAAATCAGTCAGAGCCATCTTTCAAATATTATTCGTAGCCAGTACAACCGTATGGAATTTCATGAAGAAGAAGGACGTCACTGGTGTAACAACTTAGTAACAGATGTCAACCAGGTAGATGAAGGGAAAACCCCAGCAGTTAATGACAGAAACATTGTGAGTTCTGTACTAAGTAACAGATGTCAAACAGGACTGTTTTCATGAGAAGCACACTAAATCAGTGGTTCTCAAACAGATGTTCCCAGACATTCCCTATTTTGATCAGAAATATAAAAAAATGGAAAAAAGTAATTGTATATAACATTAATCTAGTCCTGAAAGTCTCCTGAAATGCATCTGATTACATTTGTATTTTAATTGCTAGGTTTGACAGGTGGGAAACAGTGGGAAGTTGCAGTGGGAATTTACCAAATAGTGCTGGAAACTGCATGTGCAGTAAGAGAACTAAAGAACCCTGTTGTATAGCTACAGTTATTAAGCCAGTTGAGCCACATTTCCTACAGTCATCTTAAAAAAAATGGTTTCACACAAAAGGAATTAACCAACAGGAATGAAACTTGGGCTCAATGAGGTTCTGCAACCAGTGGCCCTGTGCTTTCTAAACACATAATCTGGAGCACAATTCCAACAAGACAACTCTTGTTCATATTCTGCTGCTGTATCAAGAGTTTGCTTTGAGGAAATGGATCCTATGCCATGGCCAGATGCAATGCAAGATCTATACCTGATTCAAAATGTGTAGGATGTTACTGGACATCACTCCACCCCTACTGCAAAATGTGCAGAAACTGATTGATTATTCAAGATGCATGGGATAGATTATAACTCTATAACTTCATGCTGAGACATCTGGCATGTTATATTACACATGTTCCATTAGGAACCTCTACAACTCGCACTGTGTGTGATATCGGCAATATTATTATATTGTTACAAATACTTTATTTACATTGTTAATAATTTATTGTTCATGGTATCTTCTTTCTGAATAGCACTGCAATCCGACACTTACTTCTGGGTGCAGCTATTTTTTATTTATTTTTTTATTTATTGATGATGAGTATATAGATTCAGTAGGGCAATGGGAATCTTTCTCTTGAATTGAGCATTTCTTACTAAATCACACTGAACGACTTTAAAACCATCTTAACCAGTACATTATGCATACAGGTTGAAAATTGAGAATTCCTTCCAACAACGAAAGAAAGCTTTAAATGAATTTGCTTTTTTCTCATTTCCCATCTGATCTCACTCTGTAACTCTCTAGTGATTTTCTCCAATGTGTGGAGCTTTATTGGTCTAAATCTTCATCCTAAATGATAATAAATATTTTTTTCAGGTATTTAATTAGTTAATTCTATATTTCTATTTTTTTTATATTTTTAAGCTTACTAACACATAGTTTTTTTTATTTATCATGTTCTTGTTCTAATGAAAATAGTTTTTCCATACCAGTTCAGACCAGTGGGTGGAGCTCGGGGAGTATTTTTCCTCTTTTCTCTTAACAGTACTGTTTGGCAGTTTTGTGTGAGAGCAGATCTCCTCCCTGCCAAGGCCAACTACAAGCCTGTTCCACATTTTTCAGAGAAAGCAATGCAACTTTACAGTTTTTGCATGTCTCAGAGAACAAATGCATCTTTCATAAACCTGCTGTAGCAAATTGGAAAGTATTCACTGAAAAACTGCCATGAAATTACATTTTTCAGGAGAGGAGAAAATGTTGCTTTGAGAACAGAATGACCCAGTTTTTAAAGCGTCAATTGCTCTATCTGTGCTCTTCCCTCAAAACGTGTTCTGGTCTTGTAACAGTCACTTTCTATAGAACTATGTAGACCTATTCTATATCACAATTTATTTCTTAATTTTAGATAATCTAAATCTATATCAATATGAACAATAGAAAAGGCACTAAAAGCCAAGCAAACCAAACCAAAAATTACGTGACAGTTTTTATGTTACTTTCACATTAAACAGAATAATTTAATGATTGTCATGTATTAGTTATCCTTGTAGCCAATCTATTGGCTGAACTGTTCTAAAAGACATTACTAAGAAATAGTAGTAGTTAAGAAGTATTGCTGTTGTAACTGTTGTTATGTTGCCCCCCCTCCGCTCTTTCTCCTCCCCACTCATTAGCTGGTGCATGTAGAGAGAGAGTCTTCTTCCAGTTCAACAATTTGCAGTACAAGGCACACGTAAAATCCCAAAAATTGTCAGTGTGCCTTGTAATCTGGTTCTGTGTTTTTCCAGTCAGGTTGTAAGGGGCAGTAAATCCACTCTGCTGAAGTCCAGGGTTATAAAGGAGTTTCAGCCTGCACATTTAATGTGCGCAATTACCAGCTACGTGGTAGCTGGTGGCTTGTTAAAACAAGCTACGTGGGTCGAACCGCAAGCTAATATCACCCTGGCTTACTTTAATATAAGCTTAGGAAGCTCTTTACTCACCCAAGCTCTTTACTCACCCAAATAGTTTTCAGTAGAGAAATTTGTGTAGATTAACATCCAGCGCTCGTTTGTCAGAAAATGTTTCTTTAAGAATGACAGTTTTGTTTACTTAGCCTAGCTTTACAGGTCTCGCCAATTCTAAGGAAAACATGGTGACACCCCCTGTTTGTCACATAATGCACCTTATAATCCAGGTTGCCTTGTGTATGAAAATAGACCAGAACATAGACATTTATTGATAGTGCACCATATAATCCGGTGCACCTTATAGTGCGGAAAATAAACTATGGCCCCAAAACAACTAACAGTTAAAATAAATAAAATATTTCTTAGATATTCTAGGTTAAGCATCTTATTTCAGCTTTTGAAATCAGGGTGGAATGGAAGTGTTACTGGAAACAAACTGAACCTGCTAGCATTAACTGTTTGCTGTTTAACACAATACAAGCAGTATTAACTACTAAGCAAACTGGTTAAATTCAGTAAATTCAGAGCAAACATTATTATTATTATTTTTTACATTTGCCAACAACTGTGTAAACCAAACTGTGACATTTGCGAACCCTTATACTCAAGTGCTGGTGTAAAAATGGTTCACCAAGATTAGTAGTGCTTTCACTGGTGTAGTATAAAATATAAAGTTCCAAAGTGTGGTTTTTTTTTTTTTTTTTTTTTTTTTTTTGGGACATATCCTTGCTGCCAAGTACGTAGTGTCTTCTCAAGCTCAGACTTTCTGTTGTAACCTTAGCATAAATTGTCACTTTACATACAGTATACTTCTGCCTAAGATGTTTGGTATTTATTTATGGTGACCATGGTGTTTTATTCTACTGGCAATATATTACTATAGAGATTAACCCAGCCAACATGCTTACTGTGGCCATGGGTTCTGAGTGGGTTTGAACAAGTGGGACTCAGGTGGGCTTACCGTTAAAGACCAGAATCAGAGCTTTATTCTGATGTTGAGAGACAGATATATGTTTATGGATGCTGTAGCGACTCAAAGTCCAAAACACTGGTTCAGCATTGAATATAATTTGCCTCTAGCCTGCAGCTAACCCCAGCTAGCACTGCTGGAGCAGTATTAGCATTAGCCGCTAACCACTCTAAGTGCTGTTTTTGCTGTTTAGCATTGAGTATGATTGGCCTGTAGTCTGCTGCCAACCCCGGCTAGCACTGCTGGAGCAGTATTAGCATTACCCGCTAACTATGCTAATCACTAGCTCTTTCACCGTTCAGAGGTGAAAGAGCTGTAGTCTGCTGCTAACCACCGTGTTAAAATAAGATACAAGGGGAGAAATCTGGAAATCTAAGCTTACTGTAAATAAACAGAAGCGCTTTACTCACCAAAATAAACAGAAGAGAAATCTGCGTAGATTAACATCCAGTGCTCGTTTGACTTTAAAAGAATTGCATTGTTTGCTTAACTTAGCTTTAAACTACAAGTCCTGCTGAATTAGAAGGAAAACATCGCGACACCCCTGTTCCTGACCAGTGTTGGATAAAGCGCCTTATACTCCGGTGTGCCTTATAGTGCAAAAATATGGTACTAGTTTGTGTGCAACCCATTTTGATTTAGATTAAATGTGTAAATCTAAATTTAATTAACATTTACATTATGACTAGACTACAATTGAACCTGTGCACAACCTGCCCCCCTGGACCATTCTCCAGGGCTTGAAAACAGCTTTAACACTTGACTAAATGTACTCAAACAAAAGCTTTTAATTCTACATTGTACAATCCAAAAGGTGCCCATGTTTAACCCTTTCTGGTCCCATCTCTGACATTCTTCTAGTAGTTGGAGCCAAATTAAACTTGTGGAAAAAAACTTCTGGTTCCCAGTTGGGCAACTCTCACAGGCTTGACCTGGGCATGTAATCAGAGAAACAAACTGCCATTTTATACAGTTGAATGCCTACATCTTTAAATAGCTACATTCACCTATTAGAAAGTGTGTTTGGATACTTTTGCTGAATGGTTGTTGTGTTTTTTTGTAAGTTTTCTCTGCAGTCCATTTCTTTTAGACTTTCTTGAGGAACCCAAGAAGACACAGTTCTACATGTATGCACTGCCTTTGCTCTCCATTTGGGAAGATAATAGAACAGGAGGCACAGAAACTCGAAGAGTGTGAACGTCTGTGCTGTCATCTGCGATAAACCTGACAGATGTGACCTAGAAGAACGGGCTGCCAAAGCTCTGACAGGTTCTTCCCTCTGAATCTGGACAGACTGATTTAGATCCTCCATCACGCCTCGCTTCACGCTCGACCAATAGGCGAGCTCTGCTACTCTGTGGCTGTTGCTAGGCAACCCCTCTCTCGCTCCCCCTCTGTGCCCTGCTTTACTCCCTCTCACAGAGGAGAGTGGTGCTGCTGTACAGACTGGAGGCTTTAGACAGGATTGGTGTTGTGTCGAATTGAGCTGCCTGGTCAAAACGTGCTACCATGGTGTATATTTATAGATAAACAGGCAGGTAGGTTACAAACACATTATCAGAAAATATGTTTTAAGATAAAGTAAAGGCAGGATATTTCTCCTATTTGTTCTAAATCACATTTACACTTTTGTAACGCAAAAGCCAATAAAAATAATATGATAAAAGAGTAAAATAAACCTGAGGAAAATCTCTATGCATGCGCAGTACGGCTAGATAGCACATATCTATGAATAGCACAACTCGACAGAACGTTCTCGCGGGCAGAAAACGAGTTAGAGCAAGGTAGTCTTAGTAAAATTACTGACCTCCACTAGGTCTCAACTTCTCCTGTGGACCAAAACACTCCTTTAAAATCGCTGATACTAAGAATAATAAACAAATATTCTATAATTAAAACTTAATACAATCTTTCTTTTCTATTAAAACCATTCAAAAAACTGTTTATCGAGGCGAGTTTACATAAACAGCATATCATTTGAATTGGTCTGGTCACCAGAGGGCGCTCCTGAGTCAGTCCAAAATGAATAGGTTCTTATGCACCGTTAGCTATTTCGCTGCTCAGAGGCAAGTATGTGTTATAACAAGCTACATGGGACAAACTGCTAGTTGATAAACCAAAAAAAAAAAGACCAGAAAATACACATTTGTTGATAGTCCACTTTATAAGTGCACCTTTTACTCGAAAAAATACGGTATAACCTAGCTAGTTACATGACCTGACTGCAACAAGGTGAAATGCTATTTGCGCTGCATACACCCTCCTAATGTTACCTGGATCTTACAAATCTTATTTACAGCACTAGAGTTTACACATGTAAACACTTCTGAAACCAGGCTTTAAAACCCACAGACATTTTTTTTTCATTTCAGCACACATACAGTGATATCAAATGTCAAGGACAGATTGATCAAAATCATAATTTATATGTTTGATCATTTTTATACCTAAAAATGTACTGGTTCTCTTAAGACAGAACAATGTCAGATGTTTCAATACTGAAGACGTATTTTTAAAGCTAAAAAGTATTTAACCTCAGTGCTCTTGCTTTAATTTCAGCATCAGCTCACCAACCGTTAAGCGTTTAGTAGCAGAAATGAGAACATGCCTGTTGCAAAATATATATATATATTTGTTGTGGGAAAATGAAAATATACATTATATATACATAGCACTAAATTTCCGAACACTATAGAAATATCCTGGAGAAGTATTTTTAAATTTGAGTTTTAAGCTCTTTAGCTCCATTCAACCCCATACATTAAGGACTATCTCGCGGGCTCTTCTAGTGGCTCTATCAGTGATTTTCTTATTATTTCAAGGGAGCGAGGAATTGGGTCTCCATATTGCCATAAACCGGCACTGGTATAAAAATAATAATAAGAAGAAGCCCCTTAATTTCCCAGCGCAACGAACATGTGCACTCAGAGATGTTGGCAGTCAATTTTGGTTCAATTCAGTGCAATCATAAATAAAAATGTAAACAATCATAAATTTATCCATGTGCTTTTTTTTACTGCTCGTCTGTCACATCTATATTTTAACACAGATACACCTCTGCTGTTTAAGATGTTCAGTTTAAAATCCTGTTTTTTTTTTTTTTTACCTTTTTAGGAAGTGTATGTTGTACTGTAATGTAACTTCCACTGAAAATGCTCTGTGTTCTGAGTTAATGCATTACCGCGATAGGTCGTGAGATGGCGCTGTTGGATAAAGATGTTTAATTCGTGTGCTCCGAAATCTGTACCTGGAATCTTTAGTTAAACGTAAATTAAAACATTTATGATCACAAATCTGTTTTGACTGATGACAGATGACATGTCTCTCCAAACCATCACTGATTGGTGGAAACTTCACACTAGACCCCAAGCAGTTTAGACTGTGTGTTTCTCCACTCTTCCTGCAGACTCTGATCCCTTGTTTTACAAATTAAACGCTAAATTTACTGATGATCAGTGATGGTTTGAAGAGTCATGTCATCTGCTGGTGTTGATCCACTCGGTTTTATCAAGTCTAAAGTCAGTGCAGTGTTTTCCCACAAAACCTTACAGCACTTTATGCTTCCCTCTGCTGACAACTTTTACACTTGGCACACTGCCCAAAGTATCAGTTGGACCTATATAATATTATAATATTCTGAGACACTGATTTTTGGGTTTCAACATTAAATTTATTAAACGCTTAAAATAGATCACTCTGTGTAATTCATCTATATAATATATGAGTTTTACATTTTTAACTGAATTACTGAAACAAAGTAACTTTTCAATAATATTCTATTTTTTTTAGATGACTACTATAACCATTGAATTTAATGCATTTAATTACTATGCAAATATATTTTTAAAAAAGCTTATATCTTCATATAGACTACATACGTCTGATGTTTTTGCTGGAGAATGATGTGTGCAGAGGACATGGATCGTGTATAAACCAATAGTAACCATGACAAAAATTCCCTCCACAGCATAGTAAAAAGCAGACGTTTGGATATTTTTTTTAACTCCTTTAACCACAGATGCAGCTCCTCCTCTTTAAAAGGAGGTGGATATACACTGCCTGGCCAAAAAAAAAAAGCTCACACACTAATATTTAGCTTTGATTGCAGCAGACATTCACTGTGGAATTGTTTCAAAAGCTTCTGCAATGTCGCAAGATTTATTTCAATCTAGTGTTGCATTAATTTTTCGACAAGATTTTACACTGATGATGGTAGAGTCTGACCACTGCACAAAGTCTTCTCCAGCACATTCCAAAGATTCTGATATGCTCATGTCATCAGGGAAGAAAAAAAATCCATTGATGGAATAACCTGGTCTATATTCAGTATATTCAGTTAGTCAGCTTACCGGAGGTTCAGCACATACTGTTGCTGAACCTAGACCTGAAAAACGGCAGTCTGCTGAACTGTTGGGTTTTCATAGCTAGCTACTTTACGATTAGTGTCCACAGCAATAGCTACTTTATGCTGTATTTACTTTAAATATGATACAACAGCCACCAAATTAATATGAACTGACCGAAAATTCTAACAATTTCAGCAGAAGCAAACTTTTGAAAGTGGGCCTAGCCGATTAAAAGGTAAAAAAATGATCATTAGTGCAATACTAATCAGGGAGTAAGGCTCCTTTTGAGCCAATTATTTTGGACACACTCAGGAGCACTCTTTAGCAGTTTAACAAACCCGGAAGAGATTATCCAGAGATAATTGTCCTTTCCATGCTTCCTCTGATATTGCTAAACTGGAGCTAATGCTAATGCACACTGAAACATCATCAAATCTGTATATTAGTATAGTGGTGGTAAAAAGTTCTGTCTAAGAAGGAATAGACCATAATGATCTATCTATGAGACCAGCTAAGTCAAACTGGTTGCACTAATAGACCAGCTAAACCAACCTAAATGCAAACACATGCTGTGCTGTTCAAAAGCTAAACTACAAACATAATGTATTCTCCCAGCCTCTATATCCCACCCCTCTCCTCTTTTTAATAATCATGAAGTCAATGCATAACTTTAGTTATAAAACTAGATCATAAAGTGTGTTCCAGTCTAGACTGCCTTCTAAAGGAGGCTAAATCCAGGGCAACAATGTTTATTTTCAAATCTAAAACATTTTCATTTATCATTTCATTAGTCTAGTCTTGATCATGTCTATCCATAATGACGCCATTATTACATCATGGCTTTATATAATGATGGCTGAATATGGCTGGAAGCAAAAAAAAAAAAAAAAATTTCATGTTATCAAATTATATATTCAGACTTTAAACATCTTTAAACATAACATTTTTCTACACAAATAAAAACAAGATGTAAAGATGTTTTATATGGTGTAATAATTAATTATAGAGATAACATTTTATCTGAACAATTACTGAACAATTACAATATCACTTACAGTTGTGGTCAAAAGTTTACATACACTGTCTTGAGTTTTCAATAAGTTCTACAACTCTTATTTTTCTGTGATAGAGTGATCGGAACACATACATGTTTGTCACAAAAAACAGTCATAAAATTTGGTTCTTTCATAAATTTATTATGGGTCTGCTGAAAATGTCACCAAATCTGCTGGGTCAAAAATATACATACAGCAACATTAGTATTTGGTTACATGTCCCTTGGCCATTTTCACGGCAACTAGGCGCTTTTGGTAGCCATCCACAAGCTCCTGGCAAGCTTCAGGTCGAATGTTTGACCACTCTTCTTGACAGAATTGGTGCAGTTCAGCTAAATGTGATGGTTTTCTTGCATGAACCCGTTTCTTTAGCACTGTCCACATGTTCTCAATGGGGTTTAAGTCAGGACTTTGGGAAGGCCATTCTAAAACCTTAATTCTAGCCTGGTTTAGCCATTCCTTTACCACTTTTGATGTGTGTTTTGGGTCATTGTCTTGTTGGAACACCCAACTGCGCCCAAGACCCTACCTTCGGGCTGATGGTTTTAAGTTTTCCTGCAGAATTTGGAGGTAATCCTCCTTCTTCATTATCCCATTTACTTTCTGCAAAGAACCAGTTCCACTGGCAGCAAAACATCCCCAGAGCATAATACTACCACCACCATGCTTGACAGTAGGCATGGTGTTCCTGGGATTAAAGGCCTCACCTTTTCTCCTCCAAACATATTGCTGGGTGTTGTGGCCAAACAGCTCAATTTTTGTTTCGTCTGACCAGAGAACTTTCCTCCAGAAGGTTTTATCTTTGTCCATGTGATCAGCAGCAAACTTCAGCCGAGTCTTAAGGTGCCTTTTCTGGAGCAAGGGCTTCTTTCTTGCACGGCAGCCTCTCAGTCCATGGCGATGTAAAACACGCTTGACTGTGGAGACTGACACCTGTGTTCCATCAGCTTCCAAATCCTTGCAGACCTGCTTCTTGGTGATTCTTGGTTGACTCTTGACCATCCTGACCAATCTCCTCTCGGCAGCATGTGATAGCTTGCGTTTTCTTCCTGATCGTGGCAGTGACACAACTGTTCCATGCACTTTATACTTGCGTATAATTGTCTGCACAGTTGCTCTTGGGACCTGTAGCTGCTTTGAAATGGCTCCAAGTGACTTCCCTGACTTGTTCAAGTCAATAATTCGCTTTTTCAGATCCACACTGAGTTCCTTTGACTTTCCCATTGTAGCTTTTGTAGCTGAGTCTAATCACTGGGTCAAATGAGCCCTATTTAAATGGGCTCATGAGAAGTCAACAGCTGTAGTCAATCAGAATCACTTACAAGAAGTGAAGAGACCATGACATGAAGCTAATTTGATTGACACAACTCGCTACATCACCAAAATTGACAAATTTTGTTGCTGTATGTATATTTTTGACCCAGCAGATTTGGTGACATTTTCAGCAGACCCATAATAAATTTATGAAAGAACCAAATTTTATGACTGTTTTTTGTGACAAACATGTATGTGTTCCGATCACTCTATCACAGAAAAATAAGAGTTGTAGAACTTATTGAAAACTCAAGACAGCCATAACATTATGTTTTTTTACAAGTGTATGTAAACTTTTGACCACAACTGTAGTTAAGTGGAGTTGCTTTGTCAAAACATCAACGTGCCCTATGCCAACTTGTGATTATAATGAAATGCTGGAACATTTTCTGTTTGGGAAGTTTGGGAGAAATTAAAAACCATAAACCTTACATGTCAAATTAATCCAAAAACAGCTATATTTAGTATTTTTGAAGGTACACTCTCAGAATCGGAAAAATATATTGTTTGGTTGATTTTTTGCATTGTGAAACAAATTATGAAACTCAAGATGTCACATGAAAATTGATCATTTATATGCATCAAGTGGATGTGTTTTTAAACAGTTTTTTTTTTATATTATTATTTCTGAACTCAGAAGACGAAAGAAAGGCTTCGGGTCTCCAACCACAGAGGTAACAATCTTGGGCATGTAATAATGTTAATGTATGTGTAATCTTGTTGTGTGTACTTGTAAATTTGGAATTAATCAATAAAGTTTCTTTAAAAAAACAAAACAAAAAAAAAGCAATATGTACCCACATTTTTAACCCGATTCCCCAGTGGTATTCACCAACACAAGCGGGTCTTTGGTTTGTTGGATCAGATCTTCAGAACATCAGATATTGCAATTGATTAGCTGAAATATGTATTGTTGACTCTCTCCTGTCGTGGATCCTCGGTTTCTGACAGCAGGGTGTCCTTCATGTTGACATTTTTCAGAGAATGTCAGTACTAGTGTAAATACCAGTGTTCTGCACACACAAGACATGAGTGATAATGAAATCTGGAGCTCAGTTGTGCAGATCTGTTGTGTGGATTATCCTTGACTAACAGTGAAAATATTCCTGCCTTTACAATATACCTCGGGTAGCATGGGGTTAACCAGGGGTACCATTTCAAAACTGGGATTTGAACCCAAAACCTCTGCAGTTGCTAGCTTACCACTCTCACATGTAGTCTTAATTTAATGTCTAAAGTGCTCAGATTTACATATTAATCCATGAGATTTATCACAGGTTATTACAATCTACAAATTTCAATTACAGGTATCATCTGTACCGCGCTTATAAATAAAACCATCACAAACGTCTTACGAAGATTTAATGTACATTTATTCTTAACACGTGGAACATATAGTATAAAGATTTCATACTGAATAAATGATATTCATTAAGCCAAAAAAGGAAAAAAAAAGGAATTTACATCAAGTTTTTAGCTACATCGTCTGAAATACAAATATGCAGAATTCATATCACTGGGGGGAGGAGGGTAGGGATGACTTCCTTAAGGATTGCCTATGTTTGGTTGAATGTGTGAAGCTCGCTTGGAGCCATAGACGTTTTATTCGATATATTTCTCTACACCCGAACCGATCTGTTAGGGGTCACAGTGAGGGGGGAGGAGTCCTGTGCCCCTGATGAATGAGAAGGAGAATGGGTTAAATAAACACATGGCAATGCGCAATGAAGGGATCTTGAGTGTAACCTTTAATTCGTCAAAGATTAAAAATGGTGAAGAGCGCCAAAACGTGAGAGAGAAGGAGGAAGAGAGCAAAAGAGTGTAATGTACAACATTATTTACACTGCAGCCTGGACTGCACCTGGAGCTCAAGACCAGTCCTAAGAGGTGATTTTTCTTTAAGGGTCAAGTCATACAATCGAGGGACAAAGAAGAGGTCGGGGTGTTGTAGGTTCACGATACTTTGGGGGGAAAGCCTTCTTTTCCTCTCTCAACATGAACTAAAATCATTTTTAAAAACTACAGTTTTTGCTGCCAAGCCAGCGTTCTCAGTGTGAAACAGTATTATTACAGTATGTTTACAGTTGTCTTTTTAAGGTGTACAGTACAAAAAAAGTCCTACAATCTACTGCACAGGCCTCCCATTTACAAATGTCTGTTCACAGCCGACGACCTGGTTCCTTTAGGGCTGAGTGTATATGTCATCCAAGTTACAGCAACTCATACCACACACAA
The DNA here is from genome assembly GCF_023375975.1 of Astyanax mexicanus. Classification (NCBI taxonomy): domain Eukaryota; kingdom Metazoa; phylum Chordata; class Actinopteri; order Characiformes; family Acestrorhamphidae; genus Astyanax; species Astyanax mexicanus. The sequence continues at coordinate 21,267,595 of NC_064410.1, forward strand.
GAGTCTGAAACTGCCTCCAAAATACAAACTAGATAACAGTGGTCTCTGTGTCCGCCAGCCCAGCCAGCCCGAGGGGAAAGACATGGGCACTTTTATTCCCCAAACTCACTGTAAACGTGACAGCAACTTTGGTTACAGTTTTATTTAGTTTAAATTTTTTCTTTCTTTTTTTTTCCTTTTAAATCTACTTTATTTCATTAAAAAAAAAATGTCCCCAAAGGGCAGCGCACTCTCGTAGGCTAGGGTCTCAAGCCGCTCATCCGTGTTAGTTTTTCTCTTAACCATATGTGTTAAATTCACTACGACTTTGTGAAATCCTTCCTCAAGAGAGAAGCAAAGGTAGAAAGGACAGACAGTGGAATCTGAGGTGATTTTGCATAAATTAAAAAGAAAAAGGAGAAAAAAAAAATAGTCAGTCATTTTTCGCCCGTTACATTTTCCCCGCTCACACAAAGATGTGAAAAAATAGGGAAGGGGGGGAGGAGGAGGAGGACAAAATCCCACTCCACAGCCGTCATGACTGGCCGATCAAAAACAGTACGTCACAGATCACGTGGGACACCAGTGAGTTCATGAGGGGGGATACGGAGACGTCTAGTAGCCGTGACTCGTACAACGTGAACTCAGAGTGGTTCTCTTCCACCTTGGCGAGGGCGTGCAGGGCGCGAGCAGCGCGCCGCATCATGTCCACACTGGTGGGCTCAAAGTGTGCCCCTTGCATGTGCAACAGCGAGCCCTGGCTTTGCTGGAACTGCGTGGCCGCTAGACTGTCCTCCAGAAAGCCTAGGAGGTTTCCCACGCTGCCCTTCTGCACGGCAATAGCCCGAGCGGCCGTGCTGTCCCCCTGAGCCAGGTTGGCCAGCAGCACCACGGCCATTTCTCGGCATACGGGCACCTTCCTCTCGCCGACCAAACGCACCAGCGAGCCGAAGAGTTTCTCCAGGCGGCTGAAGGGCGGCGTGGCCAAAATGAGGTCAACGTTGTTGTCCTGGATGCTGAGCTTGCTGAGGGTCTCAAGAACTAGTCTCTGGGGGGACAGTGCTCCATTAAGCCCCAGTGAGGGGAAAGGGTCAAGGGCTTCAGCTGAAGGACAGACAGCCCAGTGGAGAAGACCGTCCAGCAGGGGCAAACAGATGCTCTCGGGGTAAATGGAAAGGTCCAGTTGGCCCGAGATGTTCGCTAGTGTAACCAGGCAGTTTTCGCGAAGAGCCTCCAGACAGTCCCACCACCACTCGTCTCGTTCACAGCTCACTCCTTCATCCTCCTCTTCCTCTTTCTCGTACGTGACCGGAGCCTGCTTGCGCTCAGGGTGCCGGTGATGCAGCAGCACCAGACGACCCAGAACCAACAGCAGGCCCGCATGCTTGGACATTTCATGGTCATTGCCAGGGATGAAGGACAGGCTGCGCACGATGTTGGAGATGCAGACGCAGCGTCGGGCAAGTGCATGCTGCCAGTCCGACAACGTGCACAGCGGGGTTTCGTCTTTGCTGTGCGGCTCATCCTCCAGAATCTTCACACTGCTGTTCTGTTGTGCTGGACTGATGCCAGATAGTAATCTGTTCTTTTCTTTGTCACCTTCTGCGCTCTCTTGCGACACTTCTTCACTCGCTGAGCTTGGCCGAGTCAATGGTATGTCGTCCGCAGTGGCCGTTAAGCTCGATGATGTTGATGCCTTGTTTTCCGTGCTTTCCTCTGCCGATGGTTGATTTGAGGAAGGTCGAGGTTGAGAATCTGGCTGCCGCTCCTGTTCTTGCTGCTGTACACTTTCCTGAGTCTTGTCTGCCTCTTCAGAAACAGGCTCTGTTGTAGGAGGGGCCTTTTTCCGGGACTCTGTATTCGTAGCCAACCGTTTAGAAGGCTTTAGCAGCTCCATCTTGCTCTCGAAGTGAGTTTGGATGTGCTCTGTGGTGTCGCCTCCACCGACGCTCCAGTGAATCAGACCACTGTTGAAGGCCTGCCGCCGTCCCAGCCTGCTTGTGCGACCGATGACGAATGGATCTTTCTTCCGAACTACCTTAATGGGAAGCTTGTCGAATTTGCTAGCTTGCTTGGGTTTCTCCTCTGTTGCACTGTTGTTCTGTGGTGTAGATGACCTATGCTCCTTTGACGATGAACTCTGCCCTTCCATCTCTTCTTCAGATTTTTCACTGGATTTCTGGCCCTGTTGAGATCCATCATCCTTCTCCTGCTTCACCTGGATCTGGGACATCTGATCACTGCTTTTCTTCTCTTCCTCCTCTGCATCCTCCTCTTCCTCATCGTCGCTGTCCTCCATCTGTTCTACCTCGGGGCCTTCTTCGTCAGACATCTCAGGGTCTACAGCATTTGGATCGATCAGTGTACGTTGCCCCGGATCTCCAACCTCGTATTCTTTTAAGATGCCAAAGATCTCAATAAGGCATCGACGGAAGTATTCCACTATCAGTTCAAGGAAACCAGGAAGCTGGAATGGGGCAAAAGAGCAAAATGAGCATTACAGAAAACATTAAAACACACAATATTATTTGTAAAGCTATTATGCTACAATCATTAAAGAGCTCAAATCTCACCTGGCACAAATTAAAAGTGGAAATGCTGTTGTCATCGTACAAAAGAATATTGATTGTGTCCAAGGCCCACGTGCTCTCAGCTAACAAGCCAGATTTTAGGGACATCATGACTCTCCAGGCCTCTGGGGTTCCTGTATAGATATATTAAAAGGATTATGATAAGTCCAGAAGTTCAACAAAGTAACAAAAACATGTAAAGAGAAATTGTTTGACTAGAGCAAGCAGTTTCTTACCAATATCTTTCATTGTGTGTCTGCGGCGTGGTTTGAGAATGGGCTGGGAAGCTTCCACAGAGCCTGGTGGAAAGGCAACGTCTCGCCGTATCAAAGGAGGCTGTACAGGTGGCGGGGCTATGTGTGAAGCTGGGACTGGAGGTCCAGCTTTTTGGATCTTCATCCCAGAGTGCATGTACGGTGACTTGCTAGGCGACGTTCTGTTCTCCATGGGCCTTGGCATGGGCGTTGGGCTGGACACTTGTGGAATGTGGTTTTGAGACGACTGATAGTTAGACTGCAATGTTCTATTCATAGGCGGACCAGAACCTCCAGGTCCGTATGGAGGCTGCCGCTGGTTGACGTGACCTGGCCACGGACCTTCATGATTCATTCGCTGGTCTGAAGGCATCATGTCTTCAGAACGGTGGAAGCCTGGGCCCTGAGCGGGAACAACAGGAGCGCCCTGTCGGTTGGGATAGTTTGAATAGTTCATCTCATTGCGGCCTTGCCACATTGGACCCTGAGGTCCGTCAGGAACCGACGGCATGGGGCTTCCCATCATCTGCGGCGGCATGGACGACTGAGAATTGGGGCCTCCAGAATTAGGGCCCCTGTCCCGACCAAATCCGAAAGGGAACTGACCGGGTGGACGTCGATCTGAGCCAGGATAGGCGTTGTACTGGTTGTACATTTCCTGATTGGACTGGGGTCCACATGAGGGCTGAGTGCCTTGTTGCTGCTGACCACTGAATGGAAACATTTCCCCTTCGTGACGCTTTGCTGGGGGACCATAGCCACCATCTACAGGCCTCTTCTGTGAGTAATTCTGCAATGCAAGGAAAAGAAATTTTAGAAATCACCTTCCATTTAAATATTTATAGAAAATGTATTTTTGTTGTATGATCAACTAACATCTATAAATCTTTAAAATAATGATTCATATAACAATCTACAATTTTAGGTTCAGTGCTACACAAACCGGCTGCTGCTGCGGGTACATTCCTGGCTGCTGATTTGGGTATGGTCCACCAGGGGGAGCACTTTGTCCAGGGTAGTGATTTCCATAGGACTCATGCCTATAGTACGTACATAAAATGAAAATCAATAATGTAGAGGCATAATTTTGTTTAGTTTATGTACATACACAGATACAACATTAATAGGACACCTGCTCAATCACTGATCTTCTGAAATCAAGGCTATTTATATATAAAAAAAAATCTCGACTGTCCAGGATTGCTGTGCGGATTTAACTAATTAACTGCATTCAGTGCCAAGAGGGTTATTTAAGGTCAGGATATTGAATATTTCACCACCACCCCACCTCATCCCAAAAGGACTAGAGGTAGCATCTAATCAATTATTCCACAGAACATAGTTATATTGCTCCACAGCTCAATGCTTTATGATGTCTTTATAGTCTTTAGTTTTCCATTCTTAAACTCACGCATGCCATTCATACATAAAATATAGGGTAAAATGCTTAAAAAAAAAAATTAAATGCAAGGAAATTCTATTCTGGAGCTAAATTAATACATATTGGACTGCAATTGACATACAGAAGAGAACAAGTAATTCAACCAACCTTTGCTGCTGTGGGGGCCTGTTGGGTGAGTACATCCCTGTGTCGGCACTGGAAGGCATCATGTTGGGCTGTGGTGCTCCAGGACCCATACTGACATCTGGACCCATACCTGGTTCTTGTCTATGTACAGACACCAAACAGATCATTAAGCTCACACAAATTTTTCCATCGCCAAACCAAAATCTTTACCGAAAAAAAAAAAAAAAAAAAAAACATTTTGTGGAACTTATTGGTTAGTCATACCTTCGTTCATATCCTGGTCCATAAGGATACTGTTGTCTCTGGCCCATTTGCATATTACCCATAGGCCCTGGAGGCCCTCGGTTATACTGCTCACCCATTGCACTGTTAGGGCCTTGTCCTGGAGTCATGAACTGTTCACCAGCTGCTCAAAATTAAACAAAAAGTAAGAGAAGTGTTATTTGCACTTTTTTGCTGAGCTAAATTCATAATTGGTCACAATTACTCCACAGCTTGCCTACTAGAGTATTCCATACCATAATATAAACTTAACTTAACCTTTAAAAAGTCTCACTCTTACCTTTTCTCATACCCCCGAATGGATCCTTATTGGGCTCATAGGGTCCCATGCGACCCATCATATCCGGAGGTCCACCACTCATGCCAGGCTGGTAGCCAGAGTTGGGCGTCATTGAGTTCCGCCTAGGAAAAGCAGGATCTCCACCATCAGCGAAGGGGTCCTGAAGATTGACACTGCTTCTATAAGAGATTCAAAAAGAGTATTACCACCTTCACAAAAGCTTTTAATTTAGTTAATTTAGCAGAAACATCAACTCTTAAAAGTCATGTGAATTCCAATCTGGCTATTCAGACTAAGTCAGATTGATGCTCATCGGATATGTATCTGTAATTAATGTGTATTTAATATCACATTCTGAAGTGACAAATCAGAATTAAATTAGTGTATTTTTTGCTATTCACACTGCCACACAAACAAAAAATCTAAATGACAAACATATATAATAAAAATAATGGCCATTTCTATATGTTGTGTGAATGTAGTGTTAGAAATCTTTCCCAAATATACCTTCCGACAGGCATAGGGGGCATCTGGCTGTGGGGCGTTGAAGCTGGAGTGGGGGGTTTCAGGTCTCCTCCTTCAGCCATGGAGCTGCTCGTGGATTGGGGAGTCTGAGGACCCTGTAATGAACCAGATCCCGCTGTAGAGAGAGACAAAAAAGCTAGTTAGAATTTGAGCATGGCCCTTTTGGCTTTTATAGCTTTGATAAGTCTGATACATTTTAAGAATTACATAATGAGCTGGACCAGGTGTTCATAGTGTTATGGTTTTGATTTTAACCGCAACCAAATGGCTTTGTCACAGGCCTCTAACAAACCTCAATCAACCAAAAAAAAAAAAACCCTAAGAAAACACAAAAAAAGTACTTCACAGTTTCCCAACATCTCAAAAAGCAGAATATCAAAAGTGCTTTATTTCAAGCGTTTATTTCTTTTAATGGTGATAAGTATGGCTTACAGCCAATGAAAACTCAAAAGTCTGTACCTCAGAAAATTTAAAAACATTACACAATACCAATTGGTACTTTTGGCAGTATGAGAAGGAGCTGCTGAAAGTCCTGCTGGAAAATGAAATCTGCATCTCCATAAAGCTTGCCAGCAAAGGGAAGCATGAAGTGCTGTAAAATGTCCTGGTAGACGCTGCACTGAAATTGGACTTGACATAACACACCGTGGACCAAAACCAGCAGATAACATTGGTCCACTGTGTTATATCAAGTCCAAACTCAGCACAGCTTCTACCAGGGAATGTTAGAGCACTTTATGCTTCCCTCTGCTGATAAACTTTATGGAAATGTGGATTTCATTTTGCAGCAGGACTCGGCACACTGCTCAAACTGTCAAAAGTACCAACTGGTCTTAATATATATATATATATATATATATATATATATATATATATATATTCTAAGATTCTTATATAATATTTCTGAGAAACTGACATTTTGGTTTTCAGTAGCTGTAAGCCATAATCAACAACATTAAGAGAAATAAACACTTGAAATAGAATGGAACACTATTTCCATTCCTCTTTTCAAATATATCCTACTTTTTCAGATGCACTTGTAAATATAAATATAAGAAATATGTAGTAAGCAGGCATCCAAGCACTGCATGACGGCATATTTGAAAAGCACTCCAGGAATGTGCTAGCCTCATCATTTTGTGCCTCAGCACAACGCTTCTGGCACGCAGATTTTGGCAGCCCTTAATTGCATTTGAGGAGTTTACACCCCCATTGCCAAAGGGAAGCTTGCTGCTGGCTTTGTGCTCATAAAGCGCCATTTCTCGGCTCTCAGTTCAGCATCTCAGCATGCCAGTGCCTCCCCTACTGCTGCTACAGAGCCACAGACTAACAATAGGCTAACCTCAGGCACTGTCAGTTCACCACGGGGCTCAGAGAGATTTGCGTGTTTGTTGTGTGTCTGTGTGGTGGGAGGAGCACGGACTGAGCGCGGGAAGACGGCGCACGCCTCTCTCTCTAAATCAGCTGGCATAAATGGTGACGATGTGTGTGCCACATGTGAGTTCCTTTCCTGAGCACAGCTGAAGGACTCACTATTGGCACGGCTGGCTGATGAGTCATGCCTCCATTCATTAACTTGTACACACACACAGACGGAGAGAGAGAGCGAAAGAGAGACAGAGAAAGAAAGAGAGGGGTCATTACCAGGTCAGATTTATTCACGTCTCACACTTCACACAAGCGCTCCCGCACACACATGCACACAATCCCCCCCTCCCTCTGCTCTCTCTCCTCTGGGCAAGGATTTCCCTCAAACACTGATAAAAAAGAAAGAGGGGAGAGGGAGGAGGGGAAAACACTGGGGGGAGAGAGAGAGAGAGAGAGAGAGAGAGGGGAAAAAAAGGAGGATGAAGGGGAAAAAGCGTGTGACTCAACATCCCCCCCCCCCCCTCCCCCTCCATTTTTTTCCTCATTCATCATTTTCTAGCTCAGCATACCCCTCCAGGGCCTCTGCTGCCCAGGTCCAGAAGACAGCCCTGGAGTCCCTGACCCAGTGCCAAACAGACGCGCTCCACATCACAGAGGATTCCCCTCTTACTCATCCGCTTCCTTTCCCTCTTAGCATATAATCTCACTCCTTTAGGCAGTCACGTGCTACAGAAATATCAATCATTGCTCACCAGGCACAGGAAAGTGTGACAGCTGGGGATAATGCATCATAAAATAAAACCCTATAGAGATTAGATTAACCCTGTAAAGTTCTATTAATACCCAATTTGGAAGGCCAACTACTCGATCACATATGGATCACTCCCCCATTCACTCGCAATGGCACCAGCACTACCCCTATGTTCACACTGGCAGGCAACAAGTCACTTGTGTCGCTCAAAGCTGTCCGCAATGTTGCACGTGGACATGTATTGCCGTAGCAGGTTAGCATGCTAGCAAGCTACTCATCACTACACACTATACACTACTGCTATTTTTCTCCAAACTAGTCCTGAGTTTCTGCAAAAATGCTTCATATCAAACAGAAAGAGCAAAAACAGCCATTACAATCCTCTCCGTTGTGTTCAGAACCCACACTTCAAGGGATATGAACCAAGTATGGTAGAAATCAAAAATCCATAGAGCAAAGGTTGCAGATCTCAGGACCTTGCATTTCGGATGGGTCTGAAGAATTTGTTCGGCCACAACTGGTGTAGAACGTCGCTTTACCGCTTCATAATTAATTTGTGTACAATTGAGAAAATTTTATTTCGTCTCTTGTTGCAGCTACAAATCATGTCCTCCCATAGGTAATGAATGGTCGCCTGCCGCTCTGTAGCCTGCCAGCGTAAACGCAGGGTTAGACGGTCAGTACATGCACACGCCTCTTCTGATATATATCATAGTGTCACGACTTGCATTGAATCTGATCCTGCATTATTTTAAAACTGAAAAATTATCAAACACATAGTTCAGTAAGCTCACAGGGTCAAAGTGGGCTTATTTGTTTTCCTGTTCTTAGAACATGTCACCACCAATTAGTGCTGGACGATATGGCCAAAATTTATATCACGATATATTCCTTAAATTTCGGTCGATACGATATAATTTCGATATCGATAAATACTTTGAAGGCCTCAGAAAAAGAATCCCTGCAATCTCTGCAGCTTGCACTGCAAATTTAAATTATTATTTAACTGTGTATTTGCACTTTTTGTATCAATCTATCTAATGGAAATCTGTACCTACTACTGTATGAAAATGTTTTTTAAGTCTTTGAAACCTCCTTTCACAAAAACTTTAATACTTTAGAAATAAAAGTAGTCAAAATAAATCAATGCTCAATTTTATTTGCATATAGCAAAATAATAACATGACATCCCTGTCAAACATAAGCCTATATAACTATTACAAATAAAAATAACTTTAAATTACAAGAGGCAGAGCTTCTTATTCATTGTAAACAAATTTAACAGATTAAAACAAAAGTGTTTTAACTAGGATATATAATACAAGAAGCCTTTATATACATAAAAGCAACAAGATTTTCCCGTCAAATAAACAAACCTATAGGATTTTTCAACTATAAATAACTTAGTGACAACATAATCTATTAAAGTGCTTCAGCCAGAATACAAGAGGTATTCAACATGATATCAACGGCAAATAAACAAACCTAAAGGATTCATAAACTTTAAATAACTTAGTTTCAACATAATCTATTAAAGTGCTTCAGTCAGTATAAGGAAAATATTGTATGTAGTGAAGATGCTTGAGGTGGTGGAACAGATTAGATGTATTAACGTCACGCTGCTTGTCGGCTCCACTCACCGGCACAATTTGCAGCAAAGCGGCAAGCGAGCGGACCCGCGGCTGGGCGAGCGGACTCGCGGCTGGGCGAGCGGACTCGCGGCTGGGCGAGCGGAGCCGCGGATGAGCGAGCGGAGGCGCGGATGAGCGAGCGGACCCGCGGCTGGGCGAGCGGAGCCGCGGATGAGCGAGCGGACGCGCGAATGGGCGAGCGAAACAGCGGCTGACCGAACCGAGTCTACCCTAGCCTTGGATCCGCTCGTCCCGGCTCCGTTTCGAGACATTTTAGATGCGTAGCGGAGCGGACCTGAACCTAACCTAGCCTAGCCTAGCCATTTTAACCTAGCCTAGCCTAGCCTATCTGGCTACGTGCCTGTGTGATTGCGTCATCACGCACTGAGGTAGCACAGCTATGGGGGCTGAATGTGTTTGGCTCTGCGGCGAGCTGACGCCAGTAAAAAACGCCTGTCCGTGACAGATTCTGTACATAATACATATCGATATACCACAAAAGTGATATCACCGTTATTGAAACATTTCTTATCGCGATAAATACCGATATCGAATTATTGTCCAGGCCTACCACCAATCAATGAACTCCTCCACCACCCCCATCTTGTGACATTCTTGTAGGCACACAAGAAATGAGCTTGTTTGGCCATGTTGAAACTTCCAGTTTCCATGATTGGGACTTTTCATACCAACTAATCTCCATGAAGAATAATTCAGACCAAATAAACAGAACATGAAAACTATAACCTCTGAATCTAATTCATACTATTACTTTGAACCCACATCTCAAATCATTTTCTAACATCTACATTTAATAGCAGCATCCTCAAACAAACACTAAAGAAGCCTCCACTGGAGCTCTAAAGAATTAACTCATATTCCAACTGGGAGAGAGAGCAGTAATACAGAAAGCACTAAAAGTTTGCTGCAGAAATCTTAATCGACTATGAACACAATTTTCCCAGCCAGCAATGCAACGGTCATCAAGCACTCACATTCCGGCACTAACATATTAAGGCATGCCAAAGCACTAAACATTCACAGCACTGGAGAACCAATATAGGAAATGACAAACAATCTATAAAGAATGCATTTTACATCAGAATTAATGTGGTTCAATAAAACATTCCAGTTTATGAGCACATTATATCATATTACGCTTATAAACCTTTCTTGGGGGAAAAGAATCTTTCTTAACAACGTCAGTAACAAACATGTTTACATGTACTACAAATAAATAAAGCCATTAACCTGTACATTTGAGTGTGGTCATAAAAAAATCTGAGAGCCAATGGTAAGAATGGCATTTTGCAAGGCCATTTACGTTGAAGTACTACAGCAGACAGGTCAGTAGCTAGAGATGTGTGATCTAGAGATCAATAGTGTTATTTAGATAGGATTAGTTTCTGAGGGGGTCCTGGGGTAATTTTCTTTTTTATGGAGGGTCCTCTGTGATTTTATTCCCGTCCAGATCAACCATGTAAGTGTTTTTCTTAGACATCCTCTGAGAAAATTAAAGACTAAATTAGCTACTGTTTTTTGCTGACCTCCGTGGTCCTCCAGTAATTTTAGTCCTATCCAGACGCACATCTCTGAGTTTGTCCTCTGCCACGCACCATAATTACACTTTGGGCGCACTTTTCCACAGAGAGCCACGTAAACGCAACAGCTAGTGGAAATGGAGGAGCTACTGAACGTGATGTCACGTGACAGAGAAAGCCAAAAAACTTACTGGTCCTTCTGTTTTTTCAATTGCAGTCCAGACGAAAGAGTTTTATCACTGAATAAAAGTGTGAAATATTTGTCCCCCTGAGAAACCAATCCCTTACAGATAGGGCTAATGTCTACACTAACCTGGAGATGGTGGTTGGATTTTCGGTTGGTTCTTTTTAGGGTCATTGGTGAAGATGTCAGGTGGCGGATCTTCTCCACGCTCGATCTTGCACTCAAAGGCATACAGACACTGAATGTACTGCTTCTTCAGTGAGCTGGCTGCACTGCTAGATGTTCCAACATTCAGGTTTGTGGCCAGCTCCCTCCACTTCTTGTTCTTGTTCACCTGGAACAGGAGAGAAAGAAAGAGAGAAGGTAAATATCTACACAGTTGGTAAAGCAGTGAAACGACCGATAAGAAATCGATGTGACAGAATCGTGACTTGGGTCAGTAAATGCCTGTGAAGGATATGATCTTTGGACTGTGAAATCACCTCTGTCCCAAGATTACTTCTACACCAACAGAAATTACCTCACTTATGCAGTTTATTTACTTACGTGACCGTAACAAACACACGCTCACCTGTGTGAGACCACCAATCTCCTTCACAGACACGTAGAGGCGAAAGAGGTCGAGAGGTTTACGGCCTACAGCAGGCAGGTTTGTCATGCCCATCGCTTTCTCGTCAGCAAAGGCCAGGTACCGGTCCACCCACATCTTCCTCTCTGGCTCAGGGCCCAGCTCATAGAGCCGGGTTATCTTCTCATTAGTGGTGGTAGATGAGTTTGACTTCTACATAAAAAAATGAAAACAAAACCAAACAATTAAAACATGGATAAATACTCATATTATTAATACATGGAAAAAATATTAGATGTGAGTGCCTAAAAATGCTTTAATTTCTTAAAGAGAATCCAATCTATTGGCAAAGAAGCAAAAAGAAAAACTGCTTTCAAGGCACTACAGGGTTCCCTCACGTTTCACTTCACTCCATGGGAACACTGCCACTGTGCACTAAATGAGCTCCTCACCTTTTTGGACTCCGTCTTGGGAGTCCCATCAACTTTGTTATTCATCTTCTGTGCTTGGTTTAGCTTATCCATGCCAAACTCTGGGCTGGGAGCCATACCTGGAACAGAGATTGAAGCTTTTAAACATCCTAAAATGCATTTTAATTAAATGAACACTCCAAAATAAATATGGTCAGTCAGCACGGTTTATAAAGCACTCCACACAGATTCCTCAACTCTGTTGTGGGAATTCCTAAAATAGGGTGGTGGATAACAGTGGCTTGACATGAGACATACTAATATTTTTTTCCATTTCCCTGAAACACCATCATCTTTGAATTCTTTGACTTTTTAAAAATTAGTTTGTGTTCAAAAACCAGCAGACCGAATAAGGGTTACCAGTATATCATGGGATGAAATTGGATGATTACTATATCTTGGTCATTTGCTTATTATCAGTAATGAAAGTAAGTGCATGTGCCTCTCCTCTCCACCTCAGCCCCCCTTAATGGCTTTTATGCAATTATCACACAATTATATTTATGGTCCAGGTTTAATGTTCTGTTGCAAACTTACAATGTACTAGAATGCCATCTAAAAATAAAGTAAATTATATCAACATTTTTTTTTTGTTTTTTTTGCACTTTAAGGCGCACCAGACTATAAGGCACATTATTTTTAAATTCAAACGAGTGCTGGATGTTAATCTACACAGATTTCTCTTCTAAAAACTGTTTATTTGGGTGAGTAAAGCGCTTCTGTTTATTTACAATAAGATTAGATTTCCAGATTTCTACTAAAGCTAGCCAGATTGCACTACACTGAGTAGTCCTGAGTGTTATGAGCGAGCGGTTCGTCCTACGTAGCTCGTTTTAATATGGTAAACGGGAAGGCTACAGTCTGATATACTCCCCTCTGAACAGAGAAAGAGCTAACTAGCACTTAGCTTGGTTAGCGGTAATGCTAATGCTGATCCAGCAGTGCTAGCCAGTATTAGGAACAGGCTACAAGCTGATAATACTTACCTCTGAATGGCAAAAGAAAAAAAAAGCGCAATTAGTGACTAATGCTAATACTGGTCCAGTCTCGAGTCTCGATGCTGGAGAACTAAACTAAAGAACTTTACTATAACGCTGCACAGTGGCTTTACTGCTCCTTACAACCTGACTGTTAGAATTCAATTATAAGGCGCACTGAGAATTTGAGAAAATTAAAGGATTTTAAGTGCGACTTATAGTGCAAAAAACAGGTTAAAGCATCAGGACTGTGCTGCTTACCTGCTGAGTTGTTGGCCATGTTGCTTCCCATAGGGTATGGCCCTGTCTGGTTTATCATGCCCTGCATGCTGTTCATAGGTGGGGCATACGGAGATCCAGCTCCCATCATCCCCTGGTTCATGTTGGGATAACCAGGTGGCCTAGAAACAATAAAATGACCAAGAGGATTATTATTTTTATCAAGCTAAAAGATCTATGACCATGTATATTAATCAGTGACATAAAAGACCATAAACACTTCAGATTGTGACCGTTTGCCCTTAACTTGCAAGGAAAATTGTTGCTAGTGTAAAACAGACACTCAAGCTTGCTGCCTTTCATGCTCTTTTCCTTTCACTGACTGTGCTGTGCTGGTTATACATAAGGAATGCTGTGGTTTGTCAGTCTTACATAAATGAGCCTAACTCCATCGTAATAGTTTCCTTCCTGTCTCTGCGGTCATAGTCTGTCCGCTGCTTTTTCCTGATATTATCACCTTTCTCCAGTCCACTGCCAAAACCATAAGGATACCACATGATAAAGAAATGCCTCTAAATCCAGGAGTGTTGGGCCCAATCCCATTTCACCCCTTGTTTCTACCCCTCTGTTTTGTTTGTGCACACCTAGGGGTAGGGTGTCCAGAGTCTTGTTAGGCTTTTCAGAGGCATACTTAAAACAGAGGGCTATGAAAATCACTGACAAGATGCTGGCACAAACGACCAAATATACCCACAAAATTGAGTATTTTCCTTGATAAAAAAAATATTTATAACATTATATAACCATAGTTTAATCTGTAGTATCAAAGTTTCATTGGCCATGTTCTTTATAACAAGCATAAAATAAAATCATTAGTAGTTTATTTCAGTGGCTAGCTATGTAGCTAACATTCCCATTCCATCCCATCCTTAAATGGTGCAACATCCTTAAAAGCTAATAAAAGCTAATGTCAGCTGCCAATCCCAATCACAGAGGAATTAAGTAATGGACAATAATAATAATAATAATAATAATAATTGTTGCACCACCTTTCCCTTTTCTGCACTTAAATTAACTACTTAACCAGCAGTAAGGTTGCTGAACTTTTGCGCTCCCCTGCTATAACTAGCTATATCTGTATCGGGTGCTTGAAGGGCTGTCTCAATTCTGAGGGGGAGGACTTTAATCCTTCCTCTTGTAACTCTGTTCAAAACAAGAGATACGGGTATAAAAGAGAAATGGGATTGGGCCTGAGAAATGGGATTGGTGTGCTGTTCTAAAGTGTGGATCAGACACAGTAGTGCAGTGTGCTGCAGTGCCCTGTGGACAGTGTCTTGTGGACAGTGTTCTGTAACCACTGAAGGACTACAGGACAACCAACACAAACTAGCAACAGATAACCTTCTGTCTATATATGAAAATAAAATAAAATAATAAAATATATAAAAGAAAAATCAGATAATATGTTCCAATGACCCTACCTGTGTATCGAGTTGGTCGGGCCGTGGTGCATGCCTGCCGCAGCTGGATCCTGGGGCTTTCTGTTCAAGCCAGGCGGAGGGCACATGCCTGAGGCCACCTGTGGTGGCATGCCAGCCATGTTGGGACCGGGAGCCATGCCAGGGCCATAAGGCCTTGTGCCCATCTGCCCTGGACCCATACGCCCAGGGGGCATCCCTCCATACGGCCCCCCTCCTCCTTGCCCTGCCATAGGGTTCATAGTTCCACCCATGCCGGGTCCACCTGGGTAGTTCTGGTTGGGCATATTGCCGTAGCCTGGCTGCCTCGGGTAACCTGTTAACAAGAATGAAGAGTGTCAACATTGAAAAAAGTGAGAATCCAAGAGAGGAGTAAGAGAAAACCAATTCAAAATCGAATTAAGACTAATTTTATTTACCAAACATACTTTTTTATAAGACTTTAGAATAGTTAAAGCAGCAGTCCTTAAGATATTTCCATTTTATATAAAGAAGCAGTAGTATTCCAAAGTGTGGAGGGGAAAATTTATTTTAAAATTCTGATAAATCAATGTGAAAAACAGACTAATAGGTCTGGTAGGTTTTCCCAGGAGTTCTTCAGGCCAGCTTGTGCAACTGTGATGCTACTAATGTTGCTGATACAAGTGTTACTGTGAACATAGAGCTTTCAGAATGGCAAACTTAAGTCTGTCTGTTTATTAAGACATAGTTCTACCAAAGAATTGCAGAACTAGAACTGAAAATAGATGGCAAGCTAAAGGAGATTAAGAAAGTCCTTGCTAAAGTCACAAGATTCACAAACTAAGTAAACCACACCACAATATAGGTTTTAGAAGTACCTAAAAATACATTATCACCAGAGAGATCTCCTACTTTAAGAGAAAGCTAATTTTTCAAATACAGATAAGTAAACCCAGCAGGCCTGTGCAGTCTCTACTGGACCAGGTTACACTGACTGACTGCAAACAGCGCATGAGAAAGCTAACTGATGGATGGGGCTTTAGAGGCTCCACATAACTTGTCTCCTGGCTGCTCTTCAAGTTCATATAATAAAAGGAAGAAAAAGGTCTCTTAAGGGACAGAAGCATTTTTTAAGTGGAGAATGTAGCAGAAAGCTTCAAAGGCTCTGCATGTGTGAGCTCAGTTGTAGTGGGTAGCTTGACTTGGCTGTAAGGAGCTTGAGGGGGGAATAAAAAAAGATGAAAGCTGAGAATGGATGCAAAAAGCAAGGGCAAACTATGTCCATCAGTGTGCAACCACTTACTCTGCTTCCAGCCTCAGCTGCTTTGCATTCTAAACATTCCGGCACTCGCTCACTCTCTCTCACATCGTGTTTTACTATTACCTAGCAGCTGTAGACAACTACAACGCTGCTCTGTTTTGCTAGCTTTTCCTTTTGCCAGAGGCCTGTCATGTTTCAGTACATAAAGCTCTCTCACACATATACACACAAACAGACATGCAAACGCTCTTACCCTGAGGCCCGTACTGCCCTCCCTGTGGCCCATAGTTGCCCATAGAGTTATTCTGAGGATAAGGCCCCATCCCACCATGCATCTGGCCTCCAGATGACTGACGAGGGGATAAGGCAGAAGCAGGCTGAGGAGATCCGTATGGTGGCATTTGGGGGTTCCGCATATAGACTAAAAGATGAGAAAGAAAAAATAAGAGAGACTTATATATGTTAGCAATTAAGTACTCAGAATAAGAATATTCCTGTGATAAACTTGAACATGATTAAACAAAGAGGCATTTAAAAAGACATCTGTAAATATATCGTCACTGTTGTAGCAGTTTATTAACAGTTAAGCACTACTGTTTAACATTTTTTTCAAAAAAAAAAAAAAAAATTAAAGATACTGTTTACAGTAACAAACATAAGCAATTGAAGAATATTTAAAATGCTTCACCTCTATCCTGGCCCATGGCTGACTGGTTCATGGAAGAATGTAGAATTCCATCTGACTGAACACTGGATGGTCTGGGGGGCATTTGGTTTCCTAAGGAAGGCAGATACAAAACTTCTTTTAAAACAAACCAACAAACCAGTAAAGCAATCATCAATATTACCCACCAAATCTTACCAAACAAGTAATTTGCTGAACAATGTGAGATGATTAAGTCAAAAACATATACAGAGAGAAAAACATCTCTGTAACGTCACACATGTTCAAAATGGTGCATTCCACCTGACCATGCCCTCCCTGCGTGGGCCTCCTCATGCACCCAGTAAGACTGACCAATCAGGTGCTCCCAGATGCACATGAACAGCAGCAGAACACACTGTTTCTAGTCTCCCCTCAGACAGTTTCAAGGCACCCCAAATCAGAAGGAACACTTTCCACCAATCAGACGCCTTAATTACCTGTCACTCACGAATTCTTTCTGAGCCAGACCCGCCCCTACATCAGTGTCGGAGCGTATGCAGAGGACAACGGAGATCCGCTGGACTAGAGAATAAACACTTATTTCTCTTCATTACCGTGCGTCCATTCGAGTGTGAGTGTTTCTTATGGTACCTTATAGTTGTTTATAGTTATTTAATTGTGTCATTCATCTTTGCTTGTAGATAGTGAAGATAGTTGTCCTGTTGTTGATATCTTTCAATAATTACTCTTGTGATCTAAGTAGATTACCTCTTGAAAGTATATTTATAACTGCTGATATACATATCGCTACTCAATCACAACGAGTCAGTGCATTTAGTGTGTTTAGTAAATGTTTAATGTAAGAACTGCAGGTTTTACAGACTAGAGGTATTGCTTGTTTCAGCATCCAACTGCACATCCGCTCATATAACTTAAAGGGCCAGTGTACTACTATTATCAGTATTCATATCAGCTGTTGTTCAGGGCTGAGACTGTATTACTGTGTTATGCATGCATGTATAGTTATCATTATATGTATATTTTATATATATTGTCTTCATTTAATTGTTATCTTCATGTATGTGTTTTCATTTACAATTATAGAAACCACGGCTAATTGCACAGCTAATTTCACGGCTAATCTCAAGGCTACGCTCATAGCTAAAATCACGGTTGGACGTGTGGCATGTGTGTGTGTGCGTTTCAATAAACCTTTATTTGGAATTGATGTCTGAGTTCTGACCGGACTTCCTGTGGCGTTTGCTGTTTACATCGTATCAGCACTAAATCCATAACCAACATATTCATCACCTCACTGGGTTTACAAAACAACATTTCAAGGTCCTTCGAGCCGGATTCAGCGATTACCACAGTTATGACATCATTTCCTGATGAGCACAACCGTCCTCGCCGTGACAGACGCCAGCCACGTTACCTGGAGGACTACTTGGTGAATTTGCCGCTGCGACAGCTGCCGCAGTCATACACACCACATAGTCACACCGACGTGGGAGCCAGCAGGCCACGGGATGCAACTCAAGCTCCCCCTGTTCGACCAATAACGTCAAGTCTCAGTCCAGATGCAGTCTTCTCAGCTCTCAGGGAGGTGCAAGAGGACAACATGCAGCTACGCAGGGAGATGCGGCAAGTACTCAACGCCCTCTCTCCTTACCAGAGGCCCACACCTGCAGCCACAGGCATCGGAACCTCTTCTTCAGTACGACTTCACTATATGGACAGTGACAGGTCCTACGAAGAATTCCCTGCTCCACCGCAGTTCTCTACACCCCTGCATCGTACATGGCAGCAAGATGCATCATGGCCTCCTCCTCCTCCTCCTATCTTACCACCAGTGCGACCAGACTGGGATCAATTTCCGCCACCACCTCAGGTGGAGTATTCTTGCCTAGGCAGTGCAGGAGAGCAATCCCGTCAATCATCTCCAGGACGGCTGCCTCCACAACTTGTGTCAGAGCTGACAGAGCACCTGCGCAGTACTCATCTTCAGCCACAAGAGCAACCTGCTCCTGCACCAGCCTATCAGGCATCCCCACCATCAATACCCACTCCGGATTATGTGTTACCATTCACCCCTCCACGTACCTCAACTGCTCACGCACACCAGCCCCTCTGGCAGCAACCAGCAGACCAGAGGATATGGGGCCAGCATTTCTACAGTGCACCACAACCTTTCCCCCATCCCAACAAACCATTCTCTCCACCACGACAAGAATCCACATATCGTGGACCAAAACCACACATTCCTATCTTCATGGATGATGATCCTCGCCAATTTGCTCGGCTTAAGTTAGCACTGGACAATCTCTTGCCAGCTGATGCTACAGAACAGTTCAAGTATCAGATACTGGTGGACCATCTCAAGCTGGAAGATGCCCTGCTGGTAGCTGACTCATACAGCAACAGTCGGTTCCCATACACCAGGACCATGACTGCACTCACAGAACTGTACGGCCAGCCCCACAAGCTTGCCCTTCAGCGCATCACTGAAGTGCTGGCTGAGCCACCAATCAAGAGTGGGGACATTAAAGGGTTCCGCCTGTTTGCTCTAAAGGTAAGAGCTTTAAGTGGCATGCTAGCTCAGCTAGGGAAGGAGGGAAGAACAGAGCTTGAATGTGGATCACATGTATCACGCCTGCTATCTAAGCTACCACATGACTTGCGGGCTCAATTCAAGAGGTTCACCAACCCTCTCCGGATCCCCATTCCGACATTGCTGGACTTTGCAGAGTGGTTGGAGTATGAAGTTCGAGTACAGGAGGATGAGATCACTGTCAGCCACCGTAGGACAGCAACAGAGACCAGGGCAGAAAGACAGAAGAGCTTCAGGACAAGGCAGACAGTAGGTACACGCTCCACCACTGTCTTATTGGTCGACCCACCTACAGAGCCATCCAAACCTGTGCCACCCATAGATCAGAAGGCAGATAAGCCAAAGAAATACTGCCCATTCTGTGACAGCCAGCAGCACTATTTCAATCAATGCAGTGCATTTAAGCAGCTGTCCACAGAGCAACGCGTGAGCTGGATCAAGGATGGAAAAAAATGCTGGAGATGTGGGAGAGACCACCAAGCAGTGCAGTGCTACCTCAAGGCCAGATGTCAAAAGTGCAATGGCACACATCTAGAAGTTCTACATGAGGTGAATAGTGCTACCAAGCCTCCCCAAAGGATAACACCTACATCTGCTCAGCCAGTGACATATTATCTGGATCCTGCACGGAGAAGCAACTGTGTGTTGCTGAAAATGGTGGAAGTGTATCTTCATCACAAGGGAAAGCGCTTGAGGACTTATGCCATCTTGGATGACGGATCAGAGCGCACCATCATTCTCCACACTGCTGTTCAAAAACTGGGTCTCCAAGGGCCTGCTGAAGAACTGGCACTTCGAACCATCCGCCAGGACCTTCGAGAAGTATCAGGGAGGTCTGTGTCATTCTCTGTGTCTGCTGTTGATCAGCCACAGAAACTCTTCAGAATCCAGCAGGCATTTACCTCAACAGAGTTGGGTTTATCCACCCACTCACATCCGGTTGAGACTCTTCAGAAGACCTATCGTCACCTCCGAGGTCTGCCACTTAACTCATTTTCACATGTCCAGCCCCTGCTTCTTATTGGCTCAGACTACCCACACCTCCTAACTCCAGTTGAGCCAGTACACCTAGGCCCCCAAGGTGGACCAGCTGCACTCAGGACGCGTCTTGGCTGGACGCTGCAAGGTCCAGCTAAAGTCCTGAACCACCAATCCTCCACATCACAGTGCCTGTTCACCAGTCTATCGCCAACAGCAGAGCTGCTCCATCATGTCTCTAAACTTTGGCAGATGGATGTCCTGCCCTACCGGAACGAGAAGATCATCACACGCTCCAAGCAGGACACAGCAGTTGTCAGGATGCTGGAGGAGAAGACAGTCAGGGTGGAAGTGGATGGTATATTCAGATATGCCACACCCCTCTTGTGGAAAGAAGATGCTCTGCCACTTCGGGCACCCAAAGAAGCAGTCCTGGGCCATCTGCGTGGGACAGAGAAACGGCTGGCTCAGGATCCAGCTAAAGCTGGCTCATACAAAGGAGAGGTGAGAAAACTTTTGGATGCTGGCTATGTGGAGATACTTGCACCTGATGCAGTCCAGATGAGTACCGGATCATGGTACATTCCTCACCACATGGTCAATCACAATGGCAAGGACCGCATCGTATTTAACTGCTCGTTCACATTTCAGAATGGAAACTTGAATGAACAGCTCCTTCCAGGTCCCACCTTAGGACCATCCCTACTTGGTGTGCTGCTCCGTTTCAGGCAGCACCCAGTGGCTGTGAGCAGTGATATAAAGGGGATGTTTCATCAGGTCCGCCTTCTGCCAGAAGACAAACCCTACCTGCGCTTCCTCTGGAGGGACATGGAGCGCAGCCGAGAACCAGATGTGTACGAATGGCAGGTGTTGCCGTTTGGAACAACTTGTAGCCCATGCTGTGCCATGTTTGCCCTCCAGAAACATGTGCAGGATCACAGCAGCCCAGATGAAGATATACGCCACTCCACAGAGGACCACTTTTATGTGGACAACTTTTTGCAGAGCTTTACATCTGTATCCGAAGCCAAGTCGTTAGTTGACAAGCTGCAGTCATTACTCCTCTCTGGTGGGTTTGAGCTTCGTCAGTGGGCCACTAATGTACCAGACATCATCAGCCACCTGCCAGCTGACACCAAATCTGACAGCTGTGAGCTCTGGTTGTCACATGATGCAGCTGACCCCCAAGAACGGACACTAGGACTGCTTTGGCACTGCATGTCCGATACCCTCACTTACCGGCTTCGCCATTCAGAGCATTTAGAGCCCACAATGCGCAGCATCTATAGGGTACTTGCAAGGCAGTATGACCCTATTGGCTTTCTCATCCCCTACACCACAAGGGCTAAGATCCTGGTACAGGGTCTCTGGCGGAAGGAGAGAGACTGGGACGATCCACAGCTCCCAGAAGACATTCTCAAACTGTGGCGTGAATGGGAGAGTGAACTCCATCAGCTCCCCTTCATCTCTCTTCCACGGTGTTATCTTCAGCCAAGATCTGACACATCAGCATCTTATCAAACCATACATGTATTCTCTGATGCATCAGAGCGAGCATACGGAGCAGTAGCTTATCTGCGGACAGTGGATCAGTCAGGCAGCATACAGGTAGCCTTCATGGCAGCAAGGTCACGGGTAGCACCAATCCGACAGCAGTCTATCCCCAGGCTGGAACTCTGCGCTGCCCACATCGGGGCTCAGCTAGCTGTCGTATTGAAGAAGGAGCTCACTTTTGTCATTGCCAGTATCACACACTGGACCAACTCCACCACCGTCCTGACCTGGCTTAAGTCTCAGTCTTGCAGGTATAAGGTGTTTGTTGGCACCAGAGTAGCCGACATCCAGGAGCTGACAGAAGACAGTCCCTGGCGATATGTTACCTCTGTGGATAACCCTGATGATGACATAACCAGGGGGATTGCTTCCCTGAGGACTTTACTCGGTTGACAGCAGGAAAACCAGTCTCCACAAGCAGCAGACTCCTCACTTTGGCTCCAGAGTTCGATGCAGAGATGCAACTGATCCGTGTGGGAGGTCGACTCCGCAGATGCGAGACTCTGGATGAAAATACTTTACATCCAATCGTACTGGACCCACATCACCCCATAACCCAACTCATCATCCAGGACTTTGACAGCCGTCTTGCACATCCTGGACCCGACCGAGTATATGCAGAGCTACGCAGGCGATTTTGGATATTGCGAGGGAGAGCAGCTATCAAGAAACACCAGCACAACTGTCTTCATTGCCAGAAATGGCGCAGCAGGCCAGTCATCCCTAGGATGGCCGATCTTCCACCCTCCAGCCTGCGTCTCAATCAGCCTGTTTTCTGGTCCACAGGAGTGGACTGCTTTGGGCCATATATCATTAAGATCGGACGGCGCACCGAGAAACGATGGGGAATAGTGTTTAAGTGTCTGACAACCCATGCTGTGCACCTTGATCTTCTCACTAGCATGGATACAGACGCTTTCCTGATGGCGCTCCGACGTTTCATTGCACGTCGAGGTAAGCCCCATGAGCTGCTTGCTGATCAGGGCACAAATTTCAAAGGTGGCAGCTCAGAACTTCAAGAGGCATTCAAAGCACTCACGCCAGAGTTACAGGCACAGCTGGCGAGTCAGCAAATTGATTTTAAATTTAACCCCCCTCATGCTCCACACTTTGGCGGATCCTGGGAGCGGGAGATCCGATCTATCAAATCTGCCCTTCACACTACTCTTGGAGCGCAGAGTGTATCAGAAGATGTCCTGATGACAGTGTTAGTTGAAGTTGAGGGGATCATCAACTCCAAACCACTGGGTTACACGTCGTCAGACATCGCAGACCCAGACCCCATCACACCCAATATGTTGCTGATGGGGCGGCGAGATCCATCTCTGCCCCAGGTCATCTACGCAGAGACAGAAATCCTCAGTCGGCGCAGATGGAGACAATGCCAGGCACTAATTGACCAGTTTTGGACCAAGTACATCAAAAGTTACTTACCATCACTCCAAATACGCTCCAAATGGCATCAGGAGAAGGACAACCTCACCATTGGTACCGTTGTGATGATTGTTGACCAACAGCTCCCTCGAGCCATGTGGCCAGTAGGTCTCGTCACAGCAGTTGTCCCCGGGGCTGATGGCAGGATACGGACAGTTAAAGTCCAAGTCAAGGACCGGATATACACACGTCCTGTTGCCCGGCTCATCAAACTGCCATGCCTCCCTGACAGCTAATATGTGATATCTAGGACAACAACTTTGCTCCACAAAGTTGGGGGCGGCTGTTCAAAATGGTGCATTCCACCTGACCATGCCCTCCCTGCGTGGGCCTCCTCATGCACCCAGTAAGACTGACCAATCAGGTGCTCCCAGATGCACATGAACAGCAGCAGAACACACTGTTTCTAGTCTCCCCTCAGACAGTTTCAAGGCACCCCAAATCAGAAGGAACACTTTCCACCAATCAGACGCCTTAATTACCTGTCACTCACGAATTCTTTCTGAGCCAGACCCGCCCCTACATCAGTGTCGGAGCGTATGCAGAGGACAACGGAGATCCGCTGGACTAGAGAATAAACACTTATTTCTCTTCATTACCGTGCGTCCATTCGAGTGTGAGTGTTTCTTATGGTACCTTATAGTTGTTTATAGTTATTTAATTGTGTCATTCATCTTTGCTTGTAGATAGTGAAGATAGTTGTCCTGTTGTTGATATCTTTCAATAATTACTCTTGTGATCTAAGTAGATTACCTCTTGAAAGTATATTTATAACTGCTGATATACATATCGCTACTCAATCACAACGAGTCAGTGCATTTAGTGTGTTTAGTAAATGTTTAATGTAAGAACTGCAGGTTTTACAGACTAGAGGTATTGCTTGTTTCAGCATCCAACTGCACATCCGCTCATATAACTTAAAGGGCCAGTGTACTACTATTATCAGTATTCATATCAGCTGTTGTTCAGGGCTGAGACTGTATTACTGTGTTATGCATGCATGTATAGTTATCATTATATGTATATTTTATATATATTGTCTTCATTTAATTGTTATCTTCATGTATGTGTTTTCATTTACAATTATAGAAACCACGGCTAATTGCACAGCTAATTTCACGGCTAATCTCAAGGCTACGCTCATAGCTAAAATCACGGTTGGACGTGTGGCATGTGTGTGTGTGCGTTTCAATAAACCTTTATTTGGAATTGATGTCTGAGTTCTGACCGGACTTCCTGTGGCGTTTGCTGTTTACATCGTATCAGCACTAAATCCATAACCAACATATTCATCACCTCACTGGGTTTACAAAACAACATTTCAACACATGCACACACTGATACATTTTCACATGTTGCCTTTGTTTTGCTGTGCTTCTAATAGTGTTGTAGTCTAGAACAGAGGACAAGTCAAGACCAAGATATTTAGTAGTTAAGTCCGAGCCAACACCAAGACCGGGAGTTGTCGAGACTAAAACAGAGACCAGAATACATTTTTAATAGTTCTAGCATTTATCTACAGCTCTGTTACTAATATTACTTATACTGCTGTCGTTCTAAACAGAGTTCTCCGTCTGACTCAGAATTGACCTTCTCTTTATTTTTTGGGCTCTGTCCAAAAAAAAAACGTGCCTGTTTAAAACCATGCACCCTGTAGGACTCTCGCCCTATAGCACTGCATGACGTTGACGTCACCAGAGAGCACACTTTGAGGAGCAGTGCAGGGTGTAGGGAGTGATTTGGGATGGGTCGGTAAACACCAATATATGGAAAGAAAAGCAGATGAGCTAAAAGTGACAGAAAATCGGTGCTTTGCTACAAATATTATGTTCAAAGCAGTATGTGGTGCTGTTAATATTGCTGATTACTAAAGGTTTGTTTCAGTTTCTAATACACATCACAAACAGACATGTCAGACGGTCAGTCTCGACAACAACTTTGGAGTTCATCTCTACCCGGGACAGAGACAAGACAGATTCTACATGAACGCAATAATATCACCAACATTTTTGAATATAGTGAATGATATTATACCCTGAAATATCGCATCATATCACCCGCCCCTATTCATCACATCAGTGTATTTCTTTTTTGCCGTTTTTAACAAAAGAAAAATATATCTACTAGAGACAAATTATATTTGTACAGTATCATTTATTTTACTTTAATCCTGGATACATGGAGATATTTGGAGTTCATTATTAGTATTATGACATTATGATTCTTGTATTTTTTAATATCTCCAGTAAGGGGTGTGCCAAGAGTATCGTTATCACGAAAATACCATGAAATATTATGATACTATTTTAGGGCCATATCGCCCACCCCTAGTCTCGAGAACAGTGTAATTAAAAAGAACAATTAGACTTAATGTAGTTGTAACAGCCCACCTGGCACAGCAGCAGGCGAAAGGGGTCCGGTCCGAGAGGGCGTGGCACTGGCCGGTGAGCCCACAGGAGATGGAGAGGGGCCACGGATGCCCGGCATGTGGGGTGAGGTGTGAGGGGAGAAGGGCGACTGAGCTGGGTTACTCTGTTCACCCTGACTGCTGGACACACCCGACGTGCTGACACCAGGACTCAGTGCGCCCTCTGTACCCGTAGGGAGGTCATCAATAGAGCCAAGGTCCTAAAAGAGACAGAAAAAGAGAGAAATAAATGAATAAATAAAAACAAAAGGTTACTGAAGTTACTCTTCAACAATATCTATAAATCAATCAGGGAGTAGTGACTGGCCTTTGATGTTTTTGTATTTCATATAAGACAAAATTAAAACTATGACATGATTAAAGATGGTTCTGCATTACTATGACCGTAAAGGTTTTCTTTTATATGATTACTTAAGAAATATCAGGAAACTCATATGGAACTGAGAGTGACCATGATGCACAGGGCACAGAATAAAAGGAAAATATATCATATATATAGTAAAATAAACCACTACTCGAGGGTCATTTGAATATAGTAGCTTTCTGCAATATTATTCAAACATATCATTCAATCATGACCTTATCCAAGGTCAATACTTCCTTACCGTTATTATTAATTAATACAATAAATAGCAAAGGTAGGGAGTCTCCACAGCACAGTCTGGTTTAGTTATGGCTACATTCATTCATTACACTGAACAGGGAGTAAAAAAAAAAAAAAAAAAAAAGCCTGGGCTAAATGAACAGAAGGTCTACTTGGTGAAGCGCTTCTGAAATCAATCTGTCTGGAGCCCATAACCCCTCCCCGTGGAAAACTGTGTGTGTACGCACGCACACTCGCTGGTGTTTACACACTGAACTGTCCTCACGTGTCACCCATGTGCTCAGTACAAATTTGTAAGCTCATCTGTCAGTCAGATCAGAGAAGAGAAGGAAAAAAAGAAAACGTGGTCGGGAGTAGGAGAAGAAAAACACACACACACACGCGCGCACGCACATACACACACACACACTGGATGGTGGCCAAGTATTCCCATAGAAATCGCACACTCGCAGGCTGGCGGCGGCCCCGAAGTTGGCGGTTTTGCACTTGAAACAGCGCCCGCTGCTATTTTTGGGCCGTGACCTGACGGAGGAACCCCAGAGGGAGAGACAGGAGGAGGACGCTGAATCAGGCTCACACTCTGACTGCCACACACACACACACACACACACACACACACACACACAATCTCCTCGGACACACTCGCTGCTGGCTCTCTGCATGTTTGGCCTAAGAGCACTATGCCATTCCTAATGGAGGGAAAGCCCAAGTGTGCATGTGCTCCCCTCCTCCCATGGGAACTTGAGTGTATCCAAGCTGTGTAATATATAGCTGCTGGACTCAAGGGTATATTATTGAAGCACTCACGGGAACATACCTCCATGGTTAGAGCAAGAGATTAATTAATTTTACTGAAGAGGCTCAGAGGACATACCTGTGCATGTGTGTGTGTACACGCGTGTGTGTGTGTGTGTGTGTGTGTGTGTGTCAAAATTAAACACTTAGTCTGACCCCATCTTGGGCCCCTTAAGAGACTCCAGGCCTCTATGTGAACCTGGCAATTAGAATAGATCATGTACACAGACTGAGCACAGTTCTTTACATTACACACACACAAAATAGACCTACATGAAGGGATTCCCATTCTTATAGTCTGTGTGATCACAAAGCACGTGAACGATGCATGAGTCCAGTAGAGCCAAAATAAGATAAGATATGGCCAATACAATATTAACATTTTCAAAAACTCATCAAAAAGTCTCATGCCCTCTGATATAATTCTAGATCATCATAATCTAAAGATGTTTTAGTTAAACAGGTAAACAGAGCTTTTCTGATCAAGATCTATTCAATCAACACTCAGTCTTAATTTAAAATATTTTGGCAATGAGGGTGAGGTATAATCAATTATAATCCAATTATTCAAATAACCAAATTCTCATCATCAGGAACTGACATACAAAAGGTCCTGGGACAGCAGGGGAAGGCTTGGGACTGCACACACCTATATAAGTTGCTAGGTGTTGTCGTATGGCTCTGTGACACTGTGATGTGAATTGCTGTATTTTTCACATTATAGGGCAATACAACTTACAATACTTTAATTTTCCCAACAATAGTCAGTGCGCCTTATTTATGAATTTTACTAGTCATGTATTAAGGAGCAGTAAAGCCACTCAGCACTCCTCTGAAGTACAGCGTTATACAGGAGTTTCAGTTTAGCTGTACAGAAGTATTAGCATTAGCTGCTAACCACACTACACGCTTGTTATTATCGACCTGTACCCTGCTGCTAACCCCGGCTAGCACTGCTGGTGCAGCATTAGTTTTAGCCGCTAACCACAACGCTAGCACATACGTAGTTCAGAGGGGGGTTTATCAGACTGTAGCCTGCGTGTTTACCATGTTAAAACAAGCTACGTGGGACGACCGCTAGCTAATATTACTCTGTGTGTGCCTTGCTGATAGTGCACCTTATAATTCGGTGTGCCTTATAGTGCACAGTAGTCACAAAAAGTCCTGATGGTGGATGAAGGAAGCACTGAACATTCCATTTCCACAGTTGTGCGAGCATTTAACGTTCTTCAAACCACACTGACACCAGTGTACCAAGGATACCTTATAGAAGGCATTACCAGCCACAGTGGACAGCATCATGACCAGAAGCATCTAGGTACAATTGTCTATGCAAACAGACAAAGCAGCTACGGCTGATTATGCCAGAGAACTCGCACACATTTCCCACAAGTCAGTACAGAGACACAATACAAAACCTGGAAAAGTAATTAAAAAGGACAGCCTTATATATTGGCTTAAAAGATACAATCATTAAAAAGTGACAAACATAATAATACATAATACACTTTGTAGTTTCCTGACCTTCCAATCAGTACACTGTCTACAACCACACCCCCCCCTCCTCCCTCCCTACACACAAAATCACAAGACCAGTCATCTGACCAAGAACTGGGATGGCAGACTGAACCATAACCCCCCCACAGCAGCTTCACTAAACAGCAGCTAAACACAGACCTCAATGTGTCTGCAGTTTTCATCTGACCTCAAACCTGACCCTAAAGATCAGAGGTCATTATGGTCAGGAAGCAGGGCCCTGACCCAACAGGTCATCAGAGAGAAAGAGAGCAAGCGAGACGTAACAAGACCGGGTGATCATGAGATTGGGACGCGGGAAAACGAGATTGGAATTAAATCAGCAAGAAATGTGTTGTATTCTATTTGAACTCTAATGTAAGAATTTCCAAATTTCAATAGAAATGGAATGACTCAAAAAATCTAAACAGATTTAGAATTCATTATGCACCTTGGTTTTACTGAAGTAATTGCAGTAGAATTACAGAACACAGTTTATGTGCACTTCTATGTAGGGAAGTCTAAAAAAAAAAATAAATAAATAAATTACTGTGTGTGGAAATGTTTACATGCTGTTTGCACAGGCAAAATACTGTCTAATGAGTGATCAACTGCATTATTCAAAAAAAAATAATACTTGCTGACTCAACTTTATATTAGGGATGCACCGAATATTCAGCAAGTCATAGTGCAGTGCTTTGTGGTAGGTTCACAGGGGTGGTAAAACATTTTAAATATATTTTAATTGTACTTTTATAGCGGCTGTGGCAAAATTTATAAAAATAAGGACAGTAAAAAAATCTCTTAACATTGGTTGAATTCACTTTTCCAACCTGATAAATGCTTAACAAACCAAAAGTCTGTAACCAACTGTTTCTGACTGAATATGATACTAATACTAACATTAATATTTTTAGGGTATTATATATATATATATATATATATATATATATATATATATATATATATATATATATATATATATATATATTAAACAGTACATAAATAAGCCCATTCTGCCAGATTACTGCGAATCTATGATTAAAGCATGTCCAACAGTTTTATCAACTCTTAAGGCAACCTTCCACAGCACTAGTAGTGGGCAGTATGACCAAAATGTATAACTGTTTATCACTGTATTTTTTTATTTTATTTTATTTTTTATTTTATTATTATTTTTATGTTTGTGACTTACTCTTCTGTTAGAAGTACATAGTGTTCTATATTCTAAGACTTTAAATTAAGGTGTTGATTACTATTGTCCCACAAAATTAAACAATATATACAGGAATCAGACTTCATTAAAATCCTACATTACTTCATTAATCCTTTTCAAAACTAAATATAAAAAAAAGTTTTATAAACACTATAAACAGACCTAAAATACTCAATGTTTAAGTTTTCAAAGAGATATTTCTAAGTATACCAATTTGCAATATTTTATTCTTGAAGCAAATCCAAGTGAAAATGAGTCTGAGTGCATCACCAATACCAGTAAAGTTGATGCACCACCCAGCACCATCACTTTCCCCACATACACACTGCTTCCTGTTGCTGTGCTACAGCCATTGATTCCCAGCACTGAATTCTGCACAGCAGCAGCAGCGAGCTGCCAATCTGCTGACTGCACAAGCTGAGGCCGGCAAACTCAAGCTCCTGTCCTGCCCAGCGCATTCACTAATACTGACCACTCATCAGAGACAGCGTTTCCATTGTCCAAGCACACACAGCTACATCAACAAAATTATAGCCACGCTGCTAATCACACCAGAGCCCACACCCACACCACTTCAAAACTCACACCACCCAGACACCAGCTTCAGTACAGTAGTGCAGGGAGATATGACCTTAAATCAATAGCAAAATTAACTGAACATTTGACCACAATTACAATTAATAAATGATTACTTCATTAAACATAGCATTGAGGTTGAGTCTTGTGTCTGCTCCTGGTTTCTTTTAAGTCTCAGACTGGACAGGGCGGAGTCACATGACTAACCACGCGATAGTGTTTTTAAAGGGACTGTACATAAATGGGTTTAAAAAAATAAAAATAAATAAATACGTAAATAAATACAAAAATGCATATAAATAAAAAAACTATAGCCGTTATAAAATTATTAAATTTCTTCATAGGTGCTCAATATCATTCTTTAATTTTAGATAATCATCAGCCAGGTGTAATGTGTAGATTAATCATTAAAAAACAAGGAAAAACAAAATAATTAATTTATCTATTTATTTTTTTACTCATCCAAAACTAACTGGCAGTGTATAGTTTCACAGTATACCATGAACAGTAAACACTGTTTAGGGAGCAGCTATTGTAAACAACCAGAAACTAAGACAATTAGAAAGCAGCCAGCAGGAAGCACACAAGTGCTGAAAGACAAGTCAAATTTATAGAGGTTTTACTTTAATTATTAATTTAAAAAAATTATATCCTGAGGAAAAAAGTATGCCCTAAAACTCACAAAAACGCTTAATTGATATGAAAGTCCAACTGAAGCTGTGGGACATAAGGTTTCTACAGCTTTTAACAGGGGCGTTAGCATAGATGCTAACTCCATGTCACAACGCCTCAATAACTTAACTATGCTGCTAGCGTACTTCTTTCTTTTGCTGGAGTCAAATCTCTTGTTCTAAAATAAATAAATAACATAAATACAGCAGACATACTTCAACAGTATGTTGTAGCTACTAAACAGCTAAATTTACATCAGTCAATAATCATATGAGGATGGGAAAGCAACACATCATACTGCAGCCAGAGAGCAGAGGTGCTAGACCTGTGGCAGCTCCACTTTCGAAAGAAGATGCACTGTCCATGCTCTGCTACAGTTATTGGTTTTAACAGTTATTGGTGATAACAGCCACAATGCAAACTGGTCACAAGGAAGATGCAGTGTGTCGTACAGTCAGTACGCTGGTGTTATTTTGCTAGGTTTATCATTTAATGCCGGCTAATACTCAGATGTAGTAAGAAGAGCTCATCCAGGTAGCCTGAACAAAACCCTGGGGTATGTTTTTACTTCATGGAGCTAGATTTGCCATCTTTGTTAATGCCTGACTAGTGAGTGCTAGGCTGTGCATTTTATTATGCAAGACTCTAAATAAAAGGTCTTTTCAAATGGAGGATCGTATCACTTGTTCAGAAGCCAATGACTAACTAAAAATTTACCAAAACTTAGGAGATACATTTTTAAAGCATAGAATGAGAGTGAGACGGCATTATTTGACAGACAGCAAAAAATAAATTGTGTTAAATACAAAAAAACTAAATAGACGTAATTGCCAGTAGAGCTGTAAAGGCCAATTTATACTTAAAACCTACACTGTAGCCTATTGCGTACCCTGCTTGCGTACCCTGTAGACACCGTACCCTACACGGTAGCCTGACATGTATGTCCCCAGAAATAGGGCAGCGACACAGAGCTGTGATTGGTCCACCAGTCAGGTGTTCCCGCCCACATCTTCCCGCAAAGTCAGGGACAAGCACACGCAGAAGTATAAACACGCTGCGCTGCAAAGCACATGCTCACAGGCTAAGCATTGACTTCATGCAGAGAGGTACACATTTTCTTTTAGTAAGAACCTGGAAATATGAAACTCATCAAAATACAGGGGTTGCAATTTAGGATACTTCAATCTATGGCAATACTATAAACAAAATGAATATTATGAAATTAGTGTTTTTATTATATCAATATACCGCTATAGGCAGTGTTGCAATAACCTATTTTTGGACATTATATTGCCCCAGAAAATATTGCAATAAATTATTATAATTTTAAGAACATTGTATTCCACTGACATAATACTTTAGTTACCTTAGCTACTTTTAAAGCGCAATGAACTTCTACTCACAACAAATTTAGTTTTACAAATGTTTATAATCCCAACACAAATAAAACATTACATAAAATGAAACAACTGTTTAAGCATACAAGCAAGGTGATATAAAAGATTATTCACTTTAACTGGTTCTTCTTAGTAAGTAAATATAATGAGCTATTTGAAGAATCAGAAAATTTATGAGGTTATGTTCATATATTGCGTGATTAATTGTTAATATAATTATTGTGACTGGCCTAGCGGAGGTCTTAACAAATTTAAACATTATTTTATTTAAGGAATTTAAATTACTTTAAAACAAAACAGAAAATGGACTAGGCAGCCATGTTGAGCTGTGCAGTGTATACTCCTTGTGGCAGCCATGTTGTTTCAGAGTTTCCACAGATTCTTCCACAAGAAGGAAAAAAGTGATGTGGAGAGAATAAGAAACAAACAAATTAATACATTTTATCTAACTATATAGAGAAACAAACAAGATCAATGTTTTGGAAAAAAGAGTCAAATCAATCAATTTAGTCAATAATATAAGGAATTTATAAGAGATCTTCACATAGCAAAGTACCACCGGTACAGTGCTGCTGCTGTTTATGTCTATATTTATTGCAGGCGGTGTAAAATAATGAGGTACAGGACACTGATCGTGTGGTGAAATCAGATCTGTGTGTGTGGAGAGGGAGGCAGGGTTTAACGTGCAGTCACCGTCTCCAGCATGACCCAGCTCGCTCGCTCTGTTTTCAGTTTGCTGATCCACTCCTTTGGCCTATTTCCTGTTCTCAGATATCCCTCCCCCCCACCCCTTGCCACACACACCCTCACACACTTCCCCTCATAGACGAGCTCAGACGCACACACACACATGCTCATTCATCCTTAACTGAAAGCGAGAGGTAGAGGAAACCGAAAAGAAAGAAAGGAGAAAAAGAAAAAAAGTCACACACGCTGCTGCGTCTCTGGAGTTGTCATGGTAACTGGCAATGAGACTCCACGTGTGTTGACACATTAGTACGGGGAGATACACACACCCCACAGCCCAACCCCCCAATCCTCCTCCCGCCTCACCTAGTATGCTGAGGTCACGGTGCAGTCAGACTACAAAGAGCAGCCAGCCAGATCCATCCCCCTCTCTCTCTTTCACACACACACACACACACACACACACAAACGAAGAGTCTTGAATTAAAGTGTGTGTACCTCCCAGCTCTTTGAGGAGACCTTGGGGAGACCATATGTGCGTATTTGTGTGTGTGTATATACAGTCAAGCACACACGCATCACGCAAAACAGAGCATGCGGTGTGTGTGTGTGTGTATGGATGTCTGATAGATACACACACGCACACAAATGAACACTCACTGGGACACATCCAAAAACAAAACATTTTTCTTTCCTCCATTCTAGCCATTTGCACAAGGCCAAACTCTTTAAGAACAGCCCTGTAACCGCTGGCCTGACAGTGGAGACGCCTGGTAAGAGTTTTTTTAGTATCTGACTCACTCACTCATATCTGTACTGTAATCAAACAAAAAATCATCAGATATTTAAAAGAATTATGACTGTGACTGTTTATCCATTACCTAATACTAAAAAGAAAGCAATTTTTCAGTAACATTCTCACTTTGAGCCTCACAGTGCAGTTCTGTAGGGGCATTCAGGGACTTTTAAACCTCATTGTACTTCCAAAAATATTAAGTATTTTTCTTCTTGTAAGACAACACACACAACATTACAAAAGCCCTGCAAAACAAAACAAAATGCATAACCACATAATATCTGGAAAGTTTAAAGTGGCATTCAGTCTGTCCCTCAATCATTATCATCATCGTACTGAATGATGTCTGGCAATCAGCATCGGCGACAAATATACTTAAAGGTCCATCTGTAGTAGAACTGCAGTTTATACTTTTGCATCAATCATTCTCTATATCTAGTTTAAGAACAGAAGACAAGGACATAAATGACATTACAGAAAATACATGTACAGTTACTCTGAACATGATAATACTTACAATACTATATTCCACAGAGTAGTTTATCCATATCTGGCACTTTACCAGCATTAAACAATTTTTTTTTTTTCATTTATATGTGTTGCACAGTTGCTAACAAATATTACACTATATTATCCAAAATTATAATCTAATTTCCATAAATGCATGCTCAGAAATGTCTCTCAACGCATTTTTATTATGCATCTACTACCATTTTAAATAACTGGAACAGTCTTACCTCAGAACATGTGATATCATTCTGTGCAGTGTGAAAGAGGATTAACACTACATAGTGGGACACAGAGCAGATGATATAGTTCCGATTTTAAAATGTTTAAATATTTAAAAAAGATTTATTATTCATGCTTATTTTAATACACTTTAACATTGGTTTATATAGTATTTGAATAGCGCTATGAATCAAATAAATTAAGAGCTTAACATCATAAGATTTTGGAGAGTTCCATAGCTGTGTTAGCTTAGCATCTGACATTTTGAATTACAGAAACTCCAAATACCAATCAAATACACCTGAGGTGAATTATTAAATTAGATTGTTTTGTTGTTGTTGTTGGACTATTGCTTTACATATTAGCATCACCTACCATATACTTTTACCTTAGTAATAAAAAATAAACACCTCTTGCCATTTTAAGATTAAAAACTAAAAAGCAGCATTTGTTAAAAGTAAAAGTAGTTTACATTTTTCATATCCTGAACACAACACACTATCTCTACCCTGGCTGAAAAAAACAATCTACATAACCAGCATTCCTTTCAATGGAGAGATAGAGTTACTGAAAGATACAGTGCACTGCCCTCACATTCACTTCTGACTGTAGATATCTACATCACTGCAGTAGTTATATCACTGCCTCAGGCTGAATACAAACAAATCTGTACCTTGTGAGAGGGCCAGCACAACATAGCCTTACAGTTTTTGTTTATGGCTCATTTTCGACCTACATTTTTTTTGTCTCTGGTTTCTTATATTTTTTCTTAGAGCTGTTATTATTCTTACTAATATTGTGTGTGTCTTTGTAACATAATGGGCAACAAATTATAATTGTTTATTTACTGTTTACCTGAAACAGAACTGTGAATATGAAACCCGTGGGCTAGTGAGTAGTGCTGCACATGCATGCCTTTGACCAACAGATTAATACAAAAACAACAGACACGCACACAATGTAAATAAAATGGAAACAAATACTGTATACTAAACAAGTGGAAAATGATGATAACTTCAGTCTCTTGCTAAAACTTTACCTCACCCAGAAACACACACACACCGTGCTAACACCTAGTCCTCAAAGCCCCCCAACAAAAGGTCAAGCTCGGCCATACCACTTAAAATAACTCTTAGCAGAGTACAGGGGTACAAACAACCTCTCCACAGAGAGAAACAAAGGAGATCCACACCCCTAACTGAAGCTTTGCAGGGCAAAACTCTACCATAAGGGGGCACTCCCATTCCACAGAGCTGGTGTGACTGTGGAAGAGAAGGAGAGGGAGATGGAGGAGAGGGAGAGGCCCCTGCCTCAAACAGCAGCAGCAGCAGCAGCCATTACTGTGTGTTTCAGTGCAGCTTCTCAACTACAGACATAGTAGATCTAAAAATCTACAGAAATGAGAGTGGCTGTGTTGTTCTCAAAGCTTATGATTGTTTAAAAAGGACATGTGGTTCACTGGACTAGCTCCGACAGGATTATCTGACTACTCACTAAAAAAAAAAAAATATATATATATATATATATATATATATATAATCATTTAAAAAATATATATACCCATTGTAACCAACAAAGCCTAGTAATTACTGCGTTGTTTTCTTATGTTTACATCTTTAAGTTTATCTTTAAAACTCTCATTATTCCATTCATCATCAAAATAATGGGTAGATTACTTAATTACTAATATGATCTACTAATATGATCTATTACATCCTCAAATGAAATGAAAACAAACTAGCTGGCAGAGATGTTGGGGGGGGGGGGGGTCGTCGAGCATATGTGTGTGTGTGTGGGGGGGGGGGGGGGGGGGGGGGGCCTTTTGTGTGGGTGACAATAGCAGTAGGGGGGCTGCACAGTATAGAACAGGGAGGCAGAGGGAGGCAGCTGCCCAGCCTGGTCAAAGACATGGAAGATATATAAGCTAAAAAACAGGGAAATACATAAATACAGCTCTGGATAAAAAATAAGAGACTACTAAAATGATAAGTTTTTGTTTTTACCAAATTAAAAACCTTTGGAACATAATCAGGAGGAAGAGGGATGATCACAAGCCATCATACCGAGCTGAACTGCTTGAATTTTTGCACCAGGAGTGGCATAAAGTTATCCAAAATAAAAACTGTGATCAAAAAAACAGATTTATCCCACCAAATATTGATTTTTATACTCTTAAAACTTTATGAATATGAACTTGTGTTGTTTTTATTGTTTGAAGTCTGAAAACTCTGCATATTTTTTGTTATTTCAGCCAGTTCCCATTTTCTGCAAATAAATGATCTAAATTACAATATTTTTATCAGGAATTTGGAAGAAATGTTATAGAATAAAACAACAGTGTTAATTTTACTCAAACATGTACCTATAAATAGCAAAATCAGAGAAAAATCATTCAGAATCTGAAGAGGTCTTATTTTTTCAGAGCTGTATATAGTTTCATTAATGAATAGGTCAATAGTTGTATTTATCACAAGCACAGTTTTATTTTGGCCATAACAATGATGATGATGATTAAACTTCTGTGAGATTAATATTTAAATATCTTAACACTACCACTACACTAAGGCAACATTCCTGACTTTTTACACTGCAGTTTAACAGCAGCTCCTTCAGTACAACACTGACCTTGAAGCCTGTCTCTAAATATAGGGACAAACAAAAGCAGTAAACGAAGCAAATTAGTCAGCTGGCTCAAACAGTAATCTATGCTATATAGTAAGCTATGTATCAGTACAGGAAGGCTTTTAGCCCAAATACACAAAAAGCAGATAATTTAGTAGACCCTGAGAGCAGAGCAGATGAGATGGTAACACCCCTTTAGGGCTGCAGAAGTCTATTAAAGCCAATTAAATAAATCTGCTACACTGCACATAATTGGCTGCCAATTGTCACCTGTGTGCATTTAAGTGCTGAGTATGGAGGATTGTATGTAGAGTGGGTGGATCATAAAGCATCCTTGGATATTTTAAAAGGCGCCACATAAGTGTTACTGAAAGTCTTAACTTTAGGTCTTGAAAGCATCACTAACTGGATACCCCTGTTTAGAGTACATAATTTAGTGTTATATATGTGGTTATCTCAAGAGACAACACATGGAACATTACAGAAGTCCTGCATAATGGAGCATTACCCCTTTCACATTAACTTTTCAAGATAGGTTAATGTGTCATTCAGCCCCGCCCATGATCTGTATTGCTGATTTACCGATTGTACTGAAACATTGGTCTTAAACACCGATCTGTCTACAGCAATCCCTATTTTTTCTGGGAATTAAATAGACTAAAATTAATCCATATGATGAGACTAAAATTTAAGACACTGTCTATGGCAGTAAAAAAATTGCAGCACTAAGCCAAGCAGCTAAACAAACATCAAGCTTTTAGTTTTAACCAACATTATTTCACTTAAAAGAAATTAACTTGCATTTGCATTTGTTGTGTAATTGTAAAACTCCAATTACTCTTTGCACATTTTTTACATTTTACAATGAATGGGTCAACAGAAATGATATGCAAATATACTTATATATTTAAAAAAGACAAACCAAAAAGTGGATTGGAATGAGAAGAGAGTAGGGAAGAGCTGAGAATACTGGGGGTTGGGCGCCTGCTTGAAAAAGAGGGAAAGAGGAGAGAGAAGGGGGGGAGAGAAGAGAAAAAAAAGAAAAAAAGCATGGCCTGTCTGCCTCCTCTCCTCTTCTCCAGAGCAACGCCCCTCCTACAGAGAGAGCGCAGGGCTGGAGTTACTGCTCCTGCACACACATACATATATAACACACCAAATAACTGATGAACTGCAAGGCCTGATCAAACTGAAAAAGAGGAAAACTGTTTCATAAGGAGAGGTAAACTAAAAGAGGTTAAAAGAACAACATTGACTAGGAGATAAGGAAGGAGAAACGAGTGTACAAGCAAAGCCTAGAAAAGAGAGCGCGAGGCAGTGCTGCAGTAAGGCACTGCCTGGTGTGGCGCAGTCCGCTCAGCCAGCAGAAACGAGGGGGGAGAGAGGCAGAGAGAGAATATGAGCGAGGGGGAGGGGCATAGCACACAGGAGTGGGTGTGTGAGCAAGAGAGTGTGAGCAGAAGAGAGAGGCAGAGTGAGAAAAGCAAAGAGAGGCATAGTTTAAATGTAAAAAGAAAAGACTACAGTAAAGCTACATTAAATTTTAGGTTGATGTTTGGTGAATCTTTAGCTTCCTTCTCCCTCCTTCAGCTGCATTAACTGAACTGATCCAGCAGGAGAGCTTCAGCTAAAGCAGCACAATGGCCAGAGCTACTGCTGCTGAAGAGATGGGCCCCTGAACCTGAATAAGACATGCACACGTACAGGAAGCACAGGCCCCAGAATAGCAACAGGAAGCATACCCCAGAACCTGAATACTGCAATAACACAGGCTCACCAAACACAGCGCAAAGCCAGAGCAGCCTTACACATACAGACACAGAGAGAAGAGAGAAAATATGATTATTTTTTCACACTCACTCACTCTTTAGGAATTAATAACTTAAGACAATTAATACTCATCGACTCCTTAAGCTTTGTTAGGGATACACTTTTAAAAGAAAGTCTTGTTTTTTTTTTTTGTAATTTTAGTTTACTGAGCTTAGCTTTACTTGTCTTATTTAGCTACCCCCATCACCACCTCCTGAATTAGATTATATTGTCTCTTAAAATGTGCTTTATAATCCAGTGCGCCTTATGTATAAAAATAGACGTTTATTGATGGTGCGCCTTTTAATCTGGTGTGCCTTACAGTGCGAAAAATAAAGTAAATACAATGCTTATGATGACCAAAACACTGGAAGCTATATATTTTTTGTACATCTTCTAAACACATATCCATAACCAATTATTGACTGAGCACTCTCTAAATAATCTACTTTGAAATACTGAGTATAAAGTTCAATCAGATTTAACTGCTATGAAGGGAGACTACACCACAACTCGCATGTTAAAAGTACTCTTTCACATGTTGGGTGTAATTACATATTCTCACCAGAGGGGCCTCCAAATTCTTGAAATCTTTTAATTTAGGGCATTTTCACGACTGTACCTCATTTTCCTGGTCCGAAACAGTTGATGAGTTTGTTTACTTAGTGTTTTCCTCTCTCCATTTGGTTTGTTTTCACATTGGTAAAAACCCTAACGCACCAAAATGTGCGCCAACAAACCACACAGGCACAAGGTCTTCTCTGATTGGTCAGAGCTGGCAGGGGAGAAAGACCAGTACTAGACCAATGCATATAGTATTACAGAGTGAAACTTCTTTCACACTGAACACAGAAAACATTGCTGCTGCACTTTTAAACTCAGTATTTTCAATGGGATGTCTGCACACTCAGCAGTCGTGAGCAGCGAGAGCTGCACATACTGTGTTCAGTGTGAAAATAGCCTAGCACTAAGCAACAGCTTACAGCGTTTGTTCTAAGCTGTAATAACTATCTGGGTAATGAATCAGATTAAACTGCACCTGAACAGCAGTTTAGCTCAAACTTGTGGAGAAATTTTGATAAATGGTTTGGATCAAGTCCGGATCAAATTCTTACCCCAAACGAACCACCTCCTTGATTACCATTTTAACACCAGTTTAAACAAACCGCCTCAAAAATACAAACAAACCAGAGTCTGCTTTCTCAGGACCAAATAGTGCTGGTGTGAAAACACTCTTAAGCCCTATCCGGATGGGACTAGTTTCTCAGGGGGTTCTGTGGTACTTTTCTCTTTTATGGGGGGTCTTCTGTGATTTTATTCCTGTCTGGAACGACCATGTATGTGTTTTTCTCAGACGTCCTCTGAAAAAATTACAGATTGAATTAATTACTGTTTTTCCGCTCAACTCTGTGGGTGTTCAGCAATTTTATTCCCGCCTGGACGAACATCTCTGAGTTTCATCTCCTCGCGTTTAATAAAATAGCTAACTGTCCACTGCCACGCACCGTAATTACACTTTGGGCGCGTTTTCACAGAGATCCACGTAAAAACACAACAGTGAGTGGAAATGGAGGAGCTACTGAACGAGATGTCTTGTGACTGAGAAAAGTAAAAAAAAAAATAAATCAGTTCAGATGCAAGAGTTTTATTACTGAGTAGAAGTGTGAAATATTTTTCAAAGACGTCCCCCCCTGTTCGAATAGGGCTTTAGACCATTTTTAAGCTTCAGCCATTTACAGCTTTTTAGTCTGAACTGCATCTTGAATGGGGCCACGATATAGGAATGCCAAACAGAACAGAATTTATAGAGTTTAAAAGGCACAGTTACAAAAACAACTTGTTTAAGAAAATTATGGCATAAAGGGAAGGTAGAAAATCGTAAAGTTAAACTAAATTAGGACACATTACAAATATAATACATTGTCCCAGTCCTAGTGAGAACAGTGTAAAAGCTTTTTAGTAGACTGAAAAAGCTAATAACAAATCCTGTATTGTTGGTGTTTTTAGTGCTTCTACATTAGACTGTTAAGGGTGGTAAGAGTCTTGGGTGGTCTCTTACATGATATGAGCTACTAGAGTTCCTGTGTGAAAATGGCAGAGCTTCCAACTCCATGTCCCACCCCCTAAACACACACACACACACACACACTTTCCTCCACCGCACTCCACTCCCTTACATCAATACCTCTTTTACAATCAATTACACCTCTCCTTTTATCCCTTTATCCCCCATGTC
This sequence comes from Astyanax mexicanus, assembly GCF_023375975.1. NCBI lineage: Eukaryota > Metazoa > Chordata > Actinopteri > Characiformes > Acestrorhamphidae > Astyanax > Astyanax mexicanus. The sequence continues at coordinate 21,308,727 of NC_064410.1, forward strand.
TCCGCTGTCTTTTTGTCCCTTTCCCTCTCTCACACTTCCCTCATTACTCCGCTGGCCCTTTTTTCTCTCTCACAAGGTCGAGAGACCCCTGGATCACATTCACATCTGAATTAAGCTCCTCCAGATAAGGCATCTCCACCGGGAGGAGGAGTAGTGAGAGTGAGTGAGTGAGAGAAAAAACTTGAGCGGGTGTGTGATCAGCATGTGACCGTCCCCTCCTAGCATGAAAACACTCATTACGAGTGAGTGAGCGAGCGAGAGAGAGAGAGAGAGAAAGAGAGAGAGTAAGTGAGGGTAAGAGACAGACAGAGAGAAATAGATGCAGAAAAAAAGAGAAGAGAGATGTTATTAGTAAGACAAAAAGAAAAATACACATTAAACAGGTACAGTTGATGTTGAATGAATGCATAAAGACTTGAAGTGAGAGGAGGAGAAGAAGAGGGGGAGCTGAAGGAACAGAAAAGCAGAGCGCTGAAGTGATGGAAGTGTTTGAGGTGCCGGAGAGGGGAGGGAACCGAGCCGGATTAGCAGTGCTCTGTGGAAAAACATACAAAAGCCCCCTTTAGGGAGTGGAAGAGATTAGAGAACACCAAGCTGAGACCGGTCATATTCACACATACAAAAAACCCAGACAAACCCAGAAACACACAAGCCACGCCCACTTACCACCACCTCTTGACCGCTTACACACGCATTCAAACGCACACACACTTGTTCAGACTTTTATTCTATTAGCCAAAGGCAAGGGGGGATTTGTTTTGATTTGATCAGGTCAGCTAGCCGGTCCACAATGCTCCACAGTGAGCGGGACGAAAAGGAACATTCACAACTAGTTAACTGCATTCATCACACAGCATAATGAAGGTACATCTAATGCATTATTTTCCACTGAGAATAGGTCCTCACTATGTTAACACCTGGTCACTTTATGGCTACGTTCACATTACCAAGCTAAAGTGACTCAAATCTGATTTTTTTTGTTGCCTTGTGAACATGTAAAATCTGATTTTTTCAGATCAGATTTAAGTCACTTTCATATGTGGTCCTATTCTGGTTACGTATGCAATCCACAGACATGCAACATTAATGTGAAAGGTCAAATCGAAATTCATGCATCTTTTTTTTCTGCATAAACACCAGGGCTGCACGATACTAGACAAAAAATACATTTTGCAATAAAAAGTGGCATGATTATTTTTCGACACACAGGGTGCATTATTAAGTCAAAAATTGTAAAGGGCAGATCTCTAGCAGTTTTTTTTCTTGGGAAATAATTGTGAGTTGTGAACATTTTCTATTTGTATAGAGCAGCAAAAGCCTGATTAGTTTGATTAAATGTGCCCTATGACATGGCACATTCTGCGATGTGACTACAGTGCATGCACATTGCGATGATGACTATGCTGATACAATATACTGTGCAGCCCTAACAGACAGTAGGAGGAGTTTTGGTTGTCAAATAAGTCTTGAGCCCTCTTCACACATGCATGATACCCCTGATCTTTTCTAAATATTAGCCGTGTGATGTGTGAACACAAATGTCTGGATCAATTGTACCGGATATTTCCTGGACTTTACCCTTCCTGCACTGTGTAGTTCCTGTGTAGTTTCAGTGTGAACCCATGTGTGAGTTCGGGATTCCACAGGCATAGCATCTGGAATACTTGGAATATTCACTGTAATGAAAACACGTCTGAGACAAAAAAAAATAATAACTCTAGCAGTATGCATGTGTAAAAGCAATTGGATTTGTATTTAATATAAATGGATATTGGGTTTGTATTCACTTACATTATGTGATCTGCCATTTCCAAATATACCAAGGCTGCTGCTTAAAACTCATGAAGTCACTAGGTAGAAACTTGAATGTACTTTTAAGTTTAGTTCCTTAACGGCCTTTTCATCTTTTTTCCTAATCAGAACAAAAAAAATACAGTGCCTGCAAACGTCCAGTTAGCAGCAGCCATTCAACATTTACCCAGTGGAACAAAACACTTAGGTTTTAATGATGTATCCATTGGGATTTGGTTAGATTTTGAAAAACTCCCACAGCAAACACGGAGTCAGATGCAAACACTCGTCTACATGAATCCCTGGGAAACACTTTTGGCACAATCACTAGGAGAGGAAAGAAATCCTGGTAAAATCTGATGCGAATGGAAACATGCTATATTATCATTAATCGACACATTTAATATAAACTTATTTTTCATTTAAAAACTCAAATCAAATCTTGTACGGCTATCCTGAACTATATTAAAGTCACATAAGCAGTTGAGCAAGCTTTGATGAGTGGCTGTTTTAATATTATATACAATAATTCTCTGCTGCTGGAACAAATTGGAGCATTTTTATTTATATTGGAAATAAAATATACTAAAACATTTTGCATTTTGGGCGTGCATATTTAGACTTTTATAGGGCTTTTGCCATTTCCAAACCAAATAATTAACTGAACATTTTTTTTAATGTAGTCGTTAGATTTAATGTTTTAATGTAATATCTGAATTCAAACTCATCAGAAAACATCCAATAGCAAACAGCAAACTCAAAAGTGCATTATACCCTGTACAAAACAGTAGGTGCTGCAGTTGGTGAATACATTTACTCATTGCCAAGTAAAGCAAACACACTCCAAGAACAAGTTCGACCAGTCAAGCTTGTTTGAATGCACCAGCACGTTGCAGTTACCCGCCTGGATGGTTGGCTAGTTTTCAGCCTCATGTTCTTCAGCACTAAAAATTCACCATGTCTTGCCTTGCCTTTAATTTAGTTTGATGATCTGGATATGGATGGACAACTCTAGCCTTGAAAGGACACACTATACTACACAGCTCATGATTTAACAAGACACTAGAAGGCAAAAGTTGCTGAATTGAACATGACGAAATCGATCATGTGATCAAAAGGGGAACAGTGAACCATGCAGCAGAACTCATCAAAAAAAAAAAAAAAAAAGAAAGAATGAAAAACATGCACAAAGCTGGCTTACTAGCAGTCTGACCTGATAAAACACACTGACCTTGTTGAGTGCAGAGCATGTGGATATAATGTCTAACTGCCAAGGCACTAGGGATTTCACAATACCAGAAATTTAGCTGTTAGTACCACTACCACTAAAGGTATTTGATTACTAGAAAATTCCTGTAACTATATAAGAAAAATTCCAGTTTCTGTATTTAGATTTTGAGCATCTCTACATACAGCTCTGGGAAAAAAATTAAGAGACTAGTTCAGCTGCTATTTATAGGTATACGTTTGAGAATTTTTTTTTTTTTTAATTCTATAAACTATAGACAACATTTCTCAGAGTGTTTAGACCTCAAATAATGGAAAGATAAGTTCATATTCATAAAGTTTTAAGAGATCAGAAATCAATATTTGGTGGAATAATTCTGATTCTTACTCACAGATTTCATGCATCTTGGCATGTTCTCCTCCACCAGTCTTACACACTGCTTTTGGATAACTTGATGCCACTCCTGGTGCAAAAATTCAAGCATCAAAGAAACTCGTCATTTTTAAGTGCTCTCTTTTTTTTTCCCAGAGCTGAATATAATAAAAGCCCTCGTTGGGCCTATTTGCATACAGACAATGGCTTGTACAACTTGTATGTGAAACCCAGAACTCAACTAGATTTTCTCATTAAATACAATGTTTTTTTCAGCCATTTCTATATGAAATGAACCTTATAATTTAGTCTGAAGAAAGACGTTACCCCAAACATTTATGAGCACTGTTATCTCACTATCCCACCACTGAAATTCTCACTCCCTGCTGTCAAGATGTCTAAATGTAAAATTTGCATATTTGATATATATCAGACTTCAATACCACATATCAAAGTGGCCTAAATCAGAATTTAAAACATTAGATTAAGTGTGCTTTAGCTTTAAGTTGACACTGCTATATTAATAATGTCTGTCACATATGACAAAAAAAAATAACGCTTTGGGTCAGTTGTACCTGTTGTTTAAATGCACCACAAATATACTATTTACTATTGAGTGTGCTGAAAGTTCTTTTCTCCCCAAAGTACCTATTAAAATGATAAACAAATATTGTACATAAACAAAACAGCCTTGCCAACAGAGACACTGCAATTTAATGGTAAAGAATGTACTAGTACAGTAATTATTGATATAATGCTCATAATCTATCAATATCACGTAAATAAATACCATCATGATTCAAAATCACAGTGTATCAGTAGAACACAATACATTATCACTCAGCACCAAATTTAACCAGGCTAAAGTTAGCAGTAAGCGATATTATGTCACGAGAGAGGAGATCCCAGGATGGAGGGGGCAGATTATTGCCCATCTTAAAGCCAATCTCTTTCAACCCCAGGGATTCCCTGGGAAAAAAAATAACCCTGGCCTGCTCCGGCCATTGGCTGGGCTCACAAGAAATATATAAATAAATAAAAGAAGAGGGAACCACTTCCTGAGGGCATCCCCCACTGGCACAGATGGAACACACACACACACTGTTTTATTCCACACGCTAGCTATTTCCCTCCTCCTGTCCTACAATACTAGTCACTCACTCTCGCTAGCTCACTTTCATTATTATTTCTCATTAAAAGATCAGTTCTCGTTTGCGCTCCCTGACCGGGTCATTTTCGGAGCCAACAAAAACAGAACAATCACACACACACACACACACACACACAAACAGACGCGCGCGCACACACACACACACATCTTCAGGAATCCTCATTTAATAATCCTTGTGAACTGCAAACCATTCCTCTCAACTAGCAGTTGACAAGTAGATGAAGCCAGAAAGGGTTAGGATTTTACTACAATGTTTACACCTAGTTTCTTCATGGGTCAGAATTTGAACAGAATCCAGATGAGACATTAGCCACATGCATTTATATTTTGTAGTCAGATGTGTATCATGTGTTAGCCAGACTGAAATACGGTTGCCAGTTTGGATCAAATAAATCTTGAGCCAAATTCTGATGGATTAGATTAATATCCAAGGTGCCGTAATACTGTAATTAACTATAGTCCAGTCCAGTTATTTGTTTTATTTATTAGTTTTTTCATTTACGCGGTAATGGCAGTCGGTGTGTAAATCGATTAGCCACTCCCATCGCAGTAATTTTACAGGAGTATTGTAGTACAATTATTATACTCCACCTACTCAGGTAAAACTAATCTTGTCCAAACAGAGCATTAGACCACATACTGAAGTGAGCTTTTAAATTTGATCTTTTTTTTTTTTTTTTTTGCATTTACACTGGCATTTTTATGTGGCTTGGTCTTATCCAGACATAATCCTGATACTTAAATAACGATCAGTGACTAGGTGTAAATAGAGTCTAGTAAATGTGTTTAAAAAAAAATAAAAAAATTACATATACATAATTTTCCAAATTACTCAAAGGCTTCTACCATACTGCAAAAAACGCATCACTAACACAAAAAAGTACATGATTTGCTTAAATTTATTTAACACAGCAACCAGCAATTATCGATTCGCATTCAAACATTCCGCACTCCGAATATCCACAACTTTGAAGCTCCAGTTGTTACAGCTGACAAGTTAACCCTTGCTTCAAGTCATAGTTAACATATATAGCCTCCAGCCACGCAAGCATGTGTGTGAAACCTTAACACAATTCCTGAGATGGTACAGTAAGAGACATGAATAGCAGTTATATTACATAAAATGTGACAAATATTCCAAGTATATAAATGTTTGATTTTTGATACATATTAAAACACTACTAAAAAGAGTATTTCAACCTAATCAGCACTTGCCACATCCATATCATATGGCCAAGTGTTATAGACACAACTGCTAAGGTACACAACTTTTAGCTCACGGCCCAATGTTGTAAGGTCCAAATACAGGGGAAACATTTCAACTGGCCAAGATACAGCTTATAAGCTAGTTTTGAAAGCACTCTGATGTTGAAGTGAGTTGGGCTGAGGTGGCCTGGAGCACTTACTGGTAGGCTGGATGGCCGCCCCTGCATGCTGTCCTCTGTACCACTCTTACTGGAGGCCATGGGCTGGTTTGAGGAAGGAGCAGAGGCTTGAGAACTGAAGGAGTCCTGGGACAGCTCCTAGTATATAAATGAGACAGAAAGGCAGACAGTGAGTCTGAGCATGAGTGTGAGAAAACACAGAGCTGTGCATGTAGAAGAATGATTAAGTAAACCGAGTATGTCACACACTATGTTTTAAGCCACTGAAGAGATCAGGTTAAGTCTCTATCAGTGCGTGATGTCCTAAATGTAATAAATGCGTTTTTGACACTCTGTGCTTTAGTGCCACAGTCGTCTTCTGACCTTTAATCAGCAGTGGGAGTTTGGGACTATAAGTAAACATCCTGTTTATCTGGTTAGCACAAAAGCTAGCAGAATGAACACACACACAGTCACTTAAATTATTTCTTCTATTGCTGTGTGATCTCTCATTCCATCCAATATTTTATTTTTGGATTTTTATAATCACCAAATTTTCTGTTAAAATCCCACGGTTTCAAAACTTTGAAAATAATTCCTGTAGCAATTAGCAAACCTAGCTTATTCATGCCACCCTGCTAATAATCTGCCATCATTATGGTTAAAAACTGGTTAACCAGGCAAAAATGTTGATTTTGATTTTGGTCATGCTGGTCAACCACACACACATTGTGGATACGATAAGAAAATGCAACAGAACCCAATTAATATACAGTCTTGGAAAAAATTAAGAGACTACATTAGTTTCTGGATCATTTTTTTATTTTTCTATTAAATATTTATAGGTATATATTTGAGTAAAGTGAACATTGTTGTTTTATTCTATAAACTACGAACAACATTTCTTCCACATTCCAAATAAAAATAGTCATTTAGAACATTTATTTGCAGAAAATTAGAAATTGCTGAAATAACGAAAAAGATGCAGAGCTTTCAGACCCGAAAATAATGCAAAAAAAGTTCACATTCGTTTTAAGAGTTCAGACATCAATATGTCCTCCTTCAACAGTCTTACACACTGCTTTTGGGTAACTTTATGTCTCTGCTGGTTCAAAAAATCAAGCAGTTCAGCTTCATTTGATGCCTTGTGATCATCCATCTTCCTCTTAATTATATTCCAGAGGTTTTCAATTTGGTAAAATCAAAGAAAATCATTTCAAAGTGGTCTTTTATTTATTTCCAGAGCTATATATTGCCCAGCTCTTTTTATTCGAATGCAACATAACTATCACTACTTACTTTTGATCGTAAGAAACTGAACTGATAAATGTGAACAATAAAAACACAACTACAAAAATCCCATCTGCATTAATAAAACTCAAGGTAGCAACACGAAATCAGGGAATCTCTAGTCTTGACAATACAAATATTTTTATTTATGCAATGCTTTACTCTATTTTCTCACCAATTTGCACAGCCACATGCCCAATCTATGTTTATATGAATCACTAGTAACACCCCAACACTAGAAAAAGACCATCACATGTCTTTTCAGACACATTATGTCAGATGCTATTTCTTTTCTTGAACAACACTGCTGGTTAGCTGATCCACTTCTCAATGTGAGTGATGTCACCATCTACCCACACAGAGAGAGCACAGCCAATAGCAAAGCCAATAGACTCTAGATGTTGATGTCAACTAGCAAAAGTGAGGATTTAAACCGACGATCCTCGGATCATAGTGACTATAGAGCTATAGAGCTATAGTCTGCTGGACCAATCAGAGCCTAGTTTCTGATGTTTGACTTGAATACATTTTTAAGAATTTATAAAATTTATAGGTACAACTCTTACCTGTGGGGGAGGAGGAAAGCGCTGGAAGGGTGACGACTGCTGCTGCTGCTGCTGCTGAGACTGCTGCAGTGGTGGCGTCTGTGGATATGGTGAGGGCTGCCCATGCCCTGGTGGCTGCTGGGATTGCTGCTGAGGGGGCTGTTGCTGCTGTTGCTGTTGTTGAGGTGGAACCTGCTGCTGCTGTTGCTGCTGCTGCTGCTGCTGCTGCTGCTGCTGTGAGGGCGGCTGCGGCTGCTGCTGCTGCTGCTGCTGCTGTTGCTGGGGAGGCTGACCATGACCAGGTGAGGGTTGTGAGTATCCAGGCTGTGTCTGGGGACCCTGCGTTGACTGGGTTGGGCCTTGGGATTGAGATTGAGCCTGGGACTGGGAATATGGTGACTGGCCAGCTTGGGACTGTGGTGGTTGTGAATATGGAGGCTGGCCCTGGGGAGGTCCCTGTGGCGGTCCCTGCGACTGGGTATAAGGTGGGCCTCCCTGTGGATGAGGGGGGCCAGAGGGTGTTTGGGAATATGGATGCTGGGAGCTGGGGCCCGTTGGGTGTTGCTGAGGGTACGGGGACTGCTGTGGACCTCCGTGAGGGGAAGGACCCTGCTGGCCATAGTAGCCCCCCTGGCTTTGGCCGTAACCTCCAGGACCATGCTGACCGTAACTCATCTACAGGGAAAAACAGGACAAAATCAGTGCCACAGAATATAACATGGCCAACAACAGACAAATTTGTTTTTTTGTAAAAAAGGATATGAGTGCAATTAACTTAAAAATTAGCAGCCACATAAAAAAAAAAAAACTTCATTGCATTTGATAGCATTTTACATCAGTTATTTATTAAATTGTGTAACAAAGTTACACAAATTCAGAAAATCTCAGACACTAAAAGCATCTTCATTGTTTAAACATGTTTACAAGCAGCAAGCACTCATTACAAGCTTACTGCAAAATGCTTCAATTGTCTAAAGTAAATAATGCAAAATTAAATAAAAGACATATGGCTAACAACCAACAATGGCTGCCCACCGTTTAGGGCATGTGTGCTCTCTAGATAACTGTGTGTGTTAAAGGCAAAGGCTATATTTAATCTATTTTCAACACTATTGTAAACTTGACCAGTGACCTGTATGATCCAGTATGATTTTTGGATTGTGTGTGCAGTGCTTAAAAACAATGGTTAATCTAGCAAACAATCTTACAGCCACTAAACCCTAAATCAATTTTTTTTTTCAACAATAGCTGAAATGTGTTCATTTGAAGTAATGAAGCATACCAGTACTGCTTAAAATTTCCTAACCTTTAATAAAAAAATGCTTGTATTAAAGACATTTCCACCTCAGCAATGGCTTCTCAGCTGCTACTGCAGCTCTTCCAATCAGCTCTCCCTCCTGCCCTGCCTCTAAACCCATACATCATCCAGTGCTCCCCTAAACTACCCCTCCCCTCCACAATACAGTTCTGTATGGGTAAATCACAGGCTGGAGCTGAGCCGGAGTGTTAGATTATAATTTTATTAAAATATGAACTTGATTATATATTTAACAGTAAATATAATCTATATTAAGCAGTAAGATTACACCGGAAAAAAGGCTGTGAGTCAGAGAATGTTGGGATACCCCTTTCCTGCCATATTAGCATCTAAGTAAACAAATACATAATAAAAAAAAAACGATTTACACAACTCTTTTGAATCTGTTTACTTTGGTGAGTAAAGTACTTCCATAATGTACAGTCAGTTTAGACTTGCAGTGTTTGCTTGGAGGTGGCAATAATTAGGGGAATCTCTATCAGGTTTGCCTTGTATCTATGTGGAATTAAATGTGGTATTTGGCCAGTCCAAGATTGGTAATTGAAATCCGCCCCAAAAACACAAATCGGTTCATATCTTATACATTATATCCACATTTTTTGCACAGATCATGAATATACAGCAGTGCTATTTTGTGCAGGTCTGAACAATAGAGAAGAGAGCAGCATAAAGAAGCCCAAAGAAGTGCAGAGCAGATGAACACCTGTGCACACGTCTGCATTTTTGTCTGTGTGCACCAAAGCAGCTGGAGTGTTAAAAGAACATCACTCTGAGCTACAGCACACTTTGGGGAACAAAAAGAAAACCACTGAATTGTTTTGACGAATGAGCTCCAAATAGCAGAACAGTCAGCTTATTAACGCGAGCTCACCTGCTGTCCGTACTGCATGCCACTCATCGCTGCTGGGGTACGTCCCTGCATGCCCATGGGGAACCTCTGGGGTCCTGGAGGTCCATAACCCTGTCCAGGATATGGAGACCCTTGCTGGGACCCAGGGGGAGGTCCCTGCGACTGTGAGTAAGGGTTCCCTGCTCCGTAATGCTGCCCCCGGATCTTCCCCACCTGGTCCATTGGGCTTGGGGGCTAAGAAAAGGGAAGGAAGAGAGGACAGGAGTTAACCACAAAAGTACAAATCACTAACAGAGCAAATCATGAAAATTTTGCTTTTTTGAAAAGACTGAACAATTAATCCTATGTAATACTATGTAAAATTTTATATATATGGCAAAAAGCAGTTGATTTGAAAAATACTCCTACATGTGTGGCTTCGTTCCTGCAAGCAGATTAAAAGACTACCCTTTTCTTTCCATTAAAAACAAATCTACAGCTACAGTAGATACAGAAAAAAACAGCGTAATCTGTTGAGCTCATACTGCTACAGAGTCAGAATTTGTCACATAACATTTTTTCTTCTTCTATTGCTTAACGTGTGACTTAGTGGTGTGCCATATCGAATCCTTCACAATATTATTGGCAGAAATTCTTAAAATGAAAAAACTCCATATTTTAATATTTTTTAAATTTACTGTATATACTTTTAATTATTTGTTTGCAGTCTATATGCCTTTTTTTTTTAGTTTATACCATATCAGGGTCTTGTTAAGTTACCGTCACTGCATACTAAATGTATGAAACTCCATAATAATACTTTAATATTTATTTTGTGGAAGTAGTAAACTCCGGAAATGTATTTTAACAAACGTAGTGTTTTGTCGTCATATCGCCAAAAACAGTTTTCACAAAAATGCCCCGATAGATCATGATTATTTTAGGGACATATCATCTGGTAGTCTGCCTCAACTTCCTGTAATTAGTTTAACAGTCCGAACCAAAAGTTTACCTTGCAGATTAACCATACTACGGCTTAATCTAAAGTGAGACCACCTCTATCGCTCAAACCAAATTTTGGCAGGACCTTTCTCACCTGCTATTTTGGTTCAGGCTAAACTAAAGTCTGAAGGCCCGACCAAACAAGGTAGGTGTGAAAGCACCCGAAGCGAGTCAGTCACCACCACAGTTTTTTTTTTGTCCAATCAGACTTCTTAGATGAAAAAATAAAATAAAAATTAACATTGTGCATCATGAACATGTATTCTTCATGACATCAGTTCCAAAAAACTAAAAAGGAGCTCGTCTACCTAAAACACTTACTTGTGGTAACAAGCAAATAGCATATGTTTCAAATAAGATCGCTGAATCAAACGATGCTTAAATCAAGAACTGAAGAAACAAACAAATACAATAAATTAAACAAATGACAAATTATGTTATTTCTGCCCATGTGTTTATGCCAGAACAAAAAGAAGGAATAAAATAATGGTACCATTAATGACCTATGCCACAAGCAAGCTTAGATTTATTTAATCGCACACTGCATTCCTGAAAAATGTCCTAATGATAACCAATATTACTATGTATGTGAAGACACACATTTATAATGATATTCACAATAGTCTCAAAATTGTGGCTTTTATTAGATTTAGGCTTATCAACTTTTACCTAGAAATGCCAGCTGCCCGTTTGGCCGCACCTCAGTGGTGATAAAGTACTAAAAAAGCCAAAAAATAATGATTAAACTGATTAGAAATTAAACACAAACTGAATGCTCATTTAAACAGAAATAAGGGTCGCACAATTATATCAGGATTATATTGGTATTGACTAATATTTGTTTTTTTAAGAATTATCAGAAACGGCTCATATGGTCATTATTTAAAACTGATATTTGCTGACATTCACTGTATGCTGGAAAAGGACCAAGCAATGCTGGCTGCACTGCTACAATTGGCAGACAGCGGCCAGCCTTACTTCAAAATTCATTAATTTAGGCTAATTTTTATTTATTTTTATAGTTTTAATAGATCCATTGTTTATTTAACCTGTTTATTTAAACAAGAGAGTACAGAGATGTGACCAGTCTATTTAAGGACTAGCAAAACACATGACACCAAAATATGTGAAAACAAATTTCTCAGGAGACACCTTTCACTTTGTGTGCATTTAGTTGGTAAAAAGCTACAATGAAAGGCAAATAAAAGTAAAATTTATTCTACAGATATATCAGAGTGTGTAGTGTCGCTAAGTTATAAATGTGTACTGCATTTTTCGCACTGTAAGCCGCCCAAAAATCATTAGTTTGCCTTAAAATTGGGTGCCCCAATTTATGAATTTTAGCAGTCAGGTTGTAAGAAGCCGTAAAACCATTGCACTGAAGTACAGTGTTATACAGGAGTTTTAGTGAAGTTTCTCCAGCACTAGGCAGAAGCAGTATTGGCATTAGCATACGTTATGTATAACAAAATAGCCCAGAAAAAAAAAATTGATATTGTGCCTTATAGCCTGTTAAATAAGGTATAATAATGTGTAATAATTATTAGCATGGGCCCAGAATTTCCCCATATCGGTGCACCCGTAGTTGCAACATTTTTTGAACTATATGATACTATATGATTACAATTTCATGATACTGGTACTTTAACAGGGTTCTTGCACCATTTTAAAAAGTTAAATTTAATGCTTTATTTAATCCTTTTTAAAGTGCAATACATTTAATTTAAGACACAAAAATGTAGTCATATTTTCTTTAGTAGAAAATTATTTGTTTTGTATTGAAAATTAAAACTTAACGTAGCTAACATGCCACTAACATTACTTTGTTAGCTAGCTTGACGCTAAACTTAGTTCTCTCCCTGGTAACATAGCTAACTAACTAACTAACATAACATTAGCGGTAACATGCTATGTTAGCTAGCTTTCCACTAACCTTAGTTCTCTCCCCAGTAATGTAGCTAGATAAGTCACTGCTAATGTTAGTATATTAGCTAGCTCACTGCTTATGTTAACTAGCTCTCCGCTAACCTTATTTCTCTCCTCAGTAATGTAGCTTACTCGCCACTAATGTTATGTTAGCATGCTAGCTAGCTTTCCGCTAATGTTACTATGTTAGCTAGCTCTCCACTAACCTTAGTCCTCTAACGTAAGAGAACGGTATTACGTACACTTCAGTATTCCGTACAGTTGAGCATTTAAACAATAAAATACTTAATAATAAACTATTGTTATGTTTGAAATATAGTCTGGGGTCATTGTCAATCCTTCCTCTTTCCATTAAAACAGGTCAGTGACCATCCACGTTGTGTTTTCTCTTGAAATTCCGGTAGGTAGGGAGGAACCGTCCGCGTCGCCGAAAACGGGTGGGTGGGGAAGGGTTAACAACGTTGAGGCTAGGGGGTGGGGAAAACTTTATCGACTAGTTCACGTAAGGTTTTACCCACTTTTAACATCACATTTCACCCAAAATGCAACGCTAAACATCCAACTAACAGCATCCGTTGTAATATTTGATTGAGGAATTAATAATCATTGTTTATAACTTACTTTAAAAACGAGCTTACTCCAGCTCCACATCACCACTCACAGACAGCTGAGATTTTGTGCTGCAGCTTCAGCACATTTTTTTTTCAATTCATAGACAACTTATCAAATCCATTTGACAAACACTTTACTAAGCTTCTACGTCAGTCTAAGCTCATATGTTATAGGTGGTGAACTTTTGTAAAATACAGCCACCACGAGTGGAAATCTGAGGTGTACGGAACACCGTTGCCTGTTTGTTGGCAGGTGTACGGAATACTGATGCACACTGGTGACAGGACTGAGGTCAGTTTTTTGGGGTTTTCTTTAAAACTATTGGTCCAAAAGTAACCAATCAAAATTTATTTTGGTTGCTAGGCAGATATTCCATAGTTTAGCCAATCACTGCAGCCTATTTGAACTCGGGTATTTTCGTAATATCCACTCAAACGCGGAAAATACCGAAAATGTGTATGGAATACCGTTCTCTTACGTTACCTGGTAATGTAGCTAACTCACCGCTAATGTTATGTTAGCATGTTAGCTAGCTAATCGCTAATGTTACTATGTTAGCTAGCTCTCCATTAACCTTAGTTCTCTCCCAAGTAATGTAGCTAGATAACTCACTGCTAATGTTACTATGTTAGCTAGCTCACTGCTAATGTTAGCTAGCTCTCCGATAACCTTTTTTCTCTCCCCAGTAATGCAGCTAGATAACTCACTGCTAATTAGTATGTTAGCTTACCGCTAATGTTCGCTAGCTCTCTGTAAACCTTAGTTTTCTTTCTGGTCTACGGTTAGCTAACTCGCCGCTAAAGTTAGCATGTGCTTTTTCATCAGCATTAAACACTATCTGAAAATGTAATAACCACAGCAAATGTACAGTAAATTTAAGACCTTAATTATCTGGATTTTAATTTAAGACATTTTAAGACCTGCAGGAACCATGTTTATCAGTTACGGATATTTTAAAAACAGAAATGATCCTAAATTCCCCTAAAAAACACCAAAATTGTTTGTTACATTCACTGCACATTTTACTTGCATATTAACATGCAGACAGCCAGCCAAAATTGCTTTAACAGTGAATTTCACAGGGGGATTAAAGCTATAAACAAGCTGTATTTCTGCTTCAGTGCAGCACCCAGTACAAATTTAGCACTACATGGTATCGACATGGAGAACTCAAACACAGAGCCAACTGAGCAACTGAGCACCCAGCACTAAATATGTGTAACATCTGAACTGAAGCGAAAAGAACAAGATACAGAACAGTATAGGCAGATGACGACAGTTAAAGTAAGACAATATTCATAAAGTAGTTTTCTGTACCATGACAGACTGTGAAACACTTTAGTAAGTCAAGAAAGAGGGTACACATTATGACTTTGAAGTCTTGAACAGCTACATCATTCACACATTATATTATAAAAAAAGGAAAGGAATACTTTTATACAAAAGGAAAAACATACAAGAGTCTTTAAGTTGTTCTGTGATGTCCATATTCTAAACATATACACCGAAATGAATAGTCTGTAAAGAAATTTAACATCACTGTGTGAGCAGATTGCATGTTATAAGACCCAATAACATGTAATCATCATGTGTTACCACAGCAAACCCCTAAACATTGGAAAATTTCTATATTGTCAGATGAAGTGCACAAACTGTTCTTCTCTCTCAGACAATTATCTGCTTAGACTTTCCATGTATGAACTACTTCCTTATTTCAAGGATTAGCATAAGAGGTATGCCTGCCCCTTGTTTCATATGCAGATTATAAGCTCTCATTGTGTCACAAAATCCTGTAGTATTACTGTGAATATACAGTATCTATACAAATCTCAGTAATTTTACTCACACTGTTTTATTTATTTATTTAATTGTATTTATTTATTTTTTTGTGCACCTTGGCCACTGAGCCTCAGCGTAAAAAAACACTGGCTTTTTGCCTTCACAGAACAAATCTCTAACCTCTTTCAATTCCCTTGTGCTTTATTCTGTATTGTGTGTACTCTCTTTATCCTATACTATAGATCCTCTTCTCTTTACCCTGTATTGTGTGGCTGTTTCAAAAAGTACAGGTTGAAAGGTGGAACAAACTTACGCTGGAACTGAAATCTGTAGGGAAGTTGAGGGGGGAAAAAATCCTAAAGCCAGTACTTTAGGATAGCCTGTTGCTTTGACAGCCAGAAACAACATTTGTTATTCTAGGCTGGATTTGTTAATTGCAATGGTTTCAGTGGACTAAGCATCAACTAGGGATGGATGTGTAAAATTGGCATTGGCTCAGAATTCCAACGTGTGAGACTACACACACCAGATTGACATTTAAGGAACATTAAATTTCAGCTTTCAACAAACTCTACGATAAGAATAGAACGAAAATATGTCAGCAAGTATCAGTTTAAAATATTGGCCAAATCTAGGCATCAAAGCACTAATACACAAGAGGGAGTGCTATAACGTGTAATAATGGTTTATTGAAAGATTTCGAGTTAAAATGTACAAGAAAGTAGAGTTGCACGGTGTACCGAAGGTTCGATTCTTTTTCGATACTACGTCATCACAAACGATTCGGTTCTTTAGCGTTCGATGCTTTCGATACTGTATATAGCCCAGTCACTAGCTTCAAATGAGTCAAATTAGTACGCGCGATTTGATTCAGTTCATAAGAAAACTGATTCACACCGCAGCAGTCGGTGTGGCAGGATTCAGATAAACTTAGTGTTCTGAACAAATGAATCGATTCACGCGCAAGCCAGCAGAGCAGCAGCGAGTGTAGAATGGCGACGGCTAAAATAACAGATGTCTCTCGTCCGTGACTTGTGGACAAAACGGGCGCGAGGAGTGAAGTGTGGGAAAATAGTCTGAGATGTAGGCATCTGTTTTTTATTGATATTTTTAAATAAAATAACGAAAACTGAAAGTGAAACTAAACTACTTTATTTATTAGCGCTGTTTTCACTCCCGCAGTTGTACAGTGGGGGGTGTTGTGCCGATTCTGTCCGCGAAGCGGGAGTCGGATTCAGTAGCGGATTCGGCACAAGCGCGGCGGCACCTCGCGCTCCGCGGTGTTAGTTGTAAGCGCTCGCGCTAGCCGCAAAATACGACAGAAAACACTGAATGAGCACGAGGAGATAAAAAGAGAACCTTTACCTGTGAGTAGCTCACATCAGAACACGCAAATCTCTCTCTCTCACTCTCGCTGTGTCTCTTTCTCTCTGTCTCTCTCTCTCTCTCGCACGTGAACGCCTCCGCGTTTGACCTGCAGCACTGTGTTTAGCTGTTCTTAAAAATCATTTTAATTAAATAATAGTTCTATGCTTCTATGTTACAGTGTTATTTAACATAATTCTGATCATATTTCGCTCATTCATTTAGCAGACAAGCACCCTGATCTCTACAAAGAGCTGAGAAGTCGACAGGTTAGTGGAGTTAGTCAAGATACACTCTGTAGCTTTACTAAGATTTACTAGCGGCTGCTAGTAAATCACGTTAACACGGAGAGGAGTGTGCAGGAGTTTTGTTTTGGACCCGTGGTTTTCTCTATTTCTCCATTATCCCATTGGCTGTGAAACATGAACTCAAGATGTTCACGTTTTCGCGTTTCCATCGCAAATCTGTGGTCAGGCACGTAGCCTGCTTGATCGTTACACTGAACATGGGCTTATTAAAAACGGTAAACGGTTGATTAATAAAACGGAGCAGTGAGTGTTAAAATGAACATAACATTGTAATGTTCTTCTGTCTCTTTATTTTCCTTATTCAGAACTTAACTTCTGCCCGCCCGTCAGGTTCACATAGTCAGGCTACCATTACCTCTGGTTTTAGTTTTAGTTTTTAGGAAGTGTTTAGATAATTATGTTATAGTTAAGGTTATAATAACGAAACTTGTTTTTTGTTCAAATGTTTTATTTTAGAATAAAAACGTTTGCACCGATTGTTCAGTGTTCAATCCAGTTCAGTCAAAAATAAACATTTTATGTTCAGATATTTTAATTGTTTTTTTTTCTTCCAAGTATCGTTTTGGTATCGAGAATCGTGATACTACAGTGGGTATCGGTATCGAAGTCAAAATGTTGGTATCGTGACAACCCTACAAGAAAGTACGATCTGTTTATAAACACTCTGCAATTGAAAATAGTTTCATTGCTACTCTGTTTGTGGCTGTGCTGTTTGGCTTGTAAGGGCTGCATCGATGCTAAGTTACCTGTATGTGGCGGAGTAATACATAGAGAGTTTCGGTTACAGTGCATTACCGGCTGATAACGGCACTCACAAAGCGCCTCCCAGCCAATCGCACTGCAAAGTCAGAACTAACTGTGGTACCTTCTTGTGGCATCACCAGTGATGGAGTATATACAGCTAAATTGCAGCTGAATAGGTGAGACATAGCTGAATTGGGGAGAAGAAGAAAAAAAAAAAAACACTAAACAGTTCTGTGGCCCAGAGAACAGTTCTCTAACTGTGCTGAGAAAACCAAGTTTATAAGTGTTCCATGCTGAACCATGTCTGCAAGGAAAAGCCACCAAAACCCACAGTGCTAAGAACAGCTCAGCCCTGCAGTGGGAAAAGTGGCAATAGAAAGCAATAGAAAGCAATAGAAAGATTGCACACATGTATCTGTACATCCACCAGTGTTTTTATTCACTCCAGTACTATTCAGACTCACTGCCCAAGTCACACTGGGAGAATGACACAACCGCCTTAATTGCTTCTCACAACCAGCATATCATCAAGTCCCTGCGCAGACTCAGAAAGAACCATACGCACACACGCAGACACAACCCACGACCCCCCTAGGTTCCTTGAAGAAGACCACCAAAGCTATTTATAGCTGTGAGACACAGGGCAGACTGTCTGCAAGAGTGTAACAGGTCCCAGCTGCGTGCATGTGAGTGTGTGTGTGTGTCTGAATCGGAGCCAGCCCCGCTCCTCCTGCAGCTTTAATAAAGCACTCTTGGCACCGGATGAATGACAGAAGTCTAACCAGAGAATGTAAGCGCTGCCTGGGAGGAGGCAGTGCTTTTGTACTGATCTAAAACCAGTTTTATATGTCAGCCAGTATAAAACAAATATGGACAATAATTTATAGACATGCTCTATAAATTTGGAATTCAGTATTATGGAAGATTTTTTTTTAAATAATATTTTGTTACATTTATACAAAATCTTGATTTAAAAAAAAAACATATATATTTTGATACGGTGTTGCTAAGTGGACGCTACAGTGTGGTAAATTGTAGGGATGCACTGATGTGGGAATTCTGAAAAGATGCCAATATTACACATGTATATATCTGCTGATGCTGATACTGATACTGATAAACACATTTCTAACTTAAAGAGATTATAAATGGAGTATAATGTTAGAAGCAAATGTACCACTTATTTGGCTAAAATTTTATCTCTCAACCAACTGTATGCTGACAATAAAATGAAAGTTTCCTTCTGGGAAATTAGGTTTTAGAGGTTTTGGTCAGTGTAGGCCAACTGTAGAAGCATGGCCAGAATCGCTTGGTCCTTTTCTAGCATACGATAAATAAATCGGCAATATCGGTTTGAAATATCAGCCATTGTTCTTATAAAGATAAAAAATAAAACTTTCTATTAATACTGTTCTATTGTTTCTACAGTAATTTCATCAATTATTATTAATGCAAATATATAAAGTAGGCTACGATGAAATGTATTGGCGTGGTCACTTTGCATAAACTCTGTTTATATAAGTGATAAAGTAATCTTTGCAAAAAAAGATTCATAAATGTGGTTTTGCATTAAGTTATTAAACTCATGAAAGCTGAACAACGGAGACAGAATGGAGCTACTGCATCTACCTTATCTGTTTTCATTTGATACATATATATTGCTGCACTAAAAGGTAGTAATTCTTATTTGTGAAAGTTTGGTTTAATGTCACTTTAAAATAAAGTTGGAAAAAAGTACGCAATGATGATATTTTGTCATATTTTATGAAAAATAACTGAAAACATACTTAAATGTGGTATATCATATATATATATATATCATTATTGTGATATAAAAAATTCCATATCGTGATAAATGATTTATCCCATAATCGCCCAGCACTACATGCTATACTCATATATCACGATCAAATTTATTGAAACTACTTGGAGTACCATAGCAATCAAGTTGCTAACTGTTTGCTAAGGAGTTGCTAGGTGCTTGATATGCCATCCCATGTGATTGCCTAGGTGCTGCCAAATGGCTGCTGTCATACCCTATGTTGAGGCCACAAATTGTCATCCCATGCATTCCTATAGGAAACAATTACACAAAATTGTCTATATGGAAATTAAGCACCCAATCAAACAGCTGTATACAAGCACACACACCACACAACCAGACCAAACAACAGGGTCAGTATCTTAAAAACTGACATAATGGGGATGAGAAAAATAAAAAATTTGATAGATTGTGGGTTGAGAAGGCCCTTAACCCTCACTACACTCCGGACACCATAGCAATAGCTGCCCAGTGCTCCGGGCACATGTTCTCACTCAATCACTGTTTGTCTTCAGTGTGAATACACAAGGTCTGATAAATGTCTTGATATAGAAATTGTTTTAGTAGCATTTTATATTGTTAACAATCGAAAGGCAATTCAAATTTACACTGATTCCTTTATTAATTAATTAATTAACAACAGATTAATTTTTTTTTTTTTCACTTAAAGCAGTGTAAAAATACAGGACATGAACGTGCTTAAGAAAAAGTAAATAAGTAAATAAAAAGAAGTGAAGTTTGAGTTTTGTGTAAATCTGGGCTGAAACAGTGTCGGGTCTTTTCTCATACCTGTGTGAAGAAACTGATTGTTCAGTTCAGGTTAGAGGGGGCGTGTCTACTCTGAAGATCAGTGTTGAGTTCAGTGGTGGAGCTTCACACTGCTGCTGTTCATCAGCACTATGATCTCAGAACATGAGACATACTGGTTCTGATTTGTCTGTGTTTCGCTGAAAAGTCAGGATCCACCATCACTTTCTGTTTTAATAGAGCACACCAAACGAATATCAATACTTGAAAATAAATCTGATTTTTTTTATTGTATTCTAGAAGAGCAGAATATTTACATAATTAGGGACTTATTATTCTGTTTACAGCATTTCTAACCCTCTACAAAGTTTTTTTTGCACTATGAATCCAGGTAGACCAGTACAAATTCATACATTTTATACTTTATAAGCAAGGAATTGCATCAGCTCACATTCTGCACATCGGTGAATCCCTAGCGGGCAAACAGCAAAAATACCATCCAAAAATCCACACAACACTCAATACTATATTTAAGTTTTTTTTTTTAGTTTGTGAACAAGCCAGAATGAATAAAACAACAAAACTGTAGTGCCATACCTTAAAACGAAAACTAAATATGTTTTTCTTTAATTATGATTGTAGCACAACTTCTTACAATAAATCAGAAGAAATGATCAATAAAACACTAATAGAATGGAATTAATAGAATAAGAAAAAGACAAAATGTGCTTCTGTTTAATCAGCTACTGGTTTTCCATGTTATTACACACACTAATTGTGGTTTACAGGCTACCTAAAGCAGATCACTGTTTTAAAAGCATATATGAGCTACCGAAGTAACAGTATCTAAACAGTAACTAAAACTATACTGTCCAACCCAACACAGTCCCAATGCTGTAAGTTATATTTCCATTTAGAGCAGATAAGAAACAAACAGATGCAAGTATACCGGGTGAGTATATAGCGCATTTACTGTGTTTAAATGGTTCCAGTCAGAGACAGGGAAGCAGCATGGAGAACTCAAACACAGAGCCAACTGAGCAACTCAACCTTATTATACCCAAGAAAAATTAAGTGTCCATCACACAGCAATGTCAAAGTTTATTATTGGTTTAAAGTAATCGAATAAAATACATTATTTGAGTAAATTGCTTAAAATCATATCATAAAATTATGCATACTAGTGGCATGAAATTGTCTTAACATGACAATATTGTTTATTCCAATAAAAAAAAAAAAAAAAATATATATATATATATATATATATATATATATATATATATATATATATATATATATATATATATATATATATATATATATATATATTTTTTTTTTTTTTTTTTTTTTTTTTTTTTTATTGGAATATATTGTCCAAACCAAAATAGCCATCATGACAGGTCTAATACAAAATATATACTAAATATTGACTAAATATTATATTAATATCAGGGAAGAATCTTCAACATAACAGAAGAATCTATAACAACAGCATAATAATGCAGTAAACATAATTAACTTTTAATTATTTTGAATATTATATAAAAAAAATATCTACTATAATAAAATTAATAGCCTAAATAAATAAAAATAAATTAATTAAATGTATTAATATTTTGTACAGCATTTTTATTTTTTCTTTAGGTTGTGTGATATTTAATGATATATTGTATGATAATTCGATAACGTAATCATTGCAACAGGACTTTTTAAAAACTCATAAGCAGAAAAAAAACAGTTGTTAAAACAGTATGTGCATTATAACAATATTATGGTATATGAACTACATGCATCATTGCAATATTTGCTCACTGTTGTGTCAGGCTGCTGATGCATCAGACAGAACAGAGATGCAACAGGCAGCTCCTGCCTGGTTAGTCAGCATGCAGCATTATCACACCAGTCAATGGCGATGTTATAATTGGTCAACACAGCTGAAGCCAGATTAAACAGTCCACTCCAGGCTTTGTCTGCAGCCAAAGAGGTCTGAGCTTCTTCAGTTTCAGGGTAGCGGGGGTTGCTTTAGGTGGAGGGGGTCTAGGGATAGTTCTCAGTCTTCAGGAACACCTCAGAGCTTTCTCTGCAGGAGACCTATGCACACAGGCTCAGCAAAGCTGCAGGAATCACAGCAGTGACCTCTTCTGAACTCCTGACCTCACAACAAACCACAGCAAGACAGCAGTGATGTAATCAACTCTCGCAGCCTAGCAGCTCTGCCACACTCATTATGACAACAATAAACTGGCAGCACGTGACCCGGAGTTATAATGTTGCCACGTTACAGGCAGGACGTTCTGAATGAGTCCAAACTCTTCAGGTGCGAGTGTGTTGTAAAGATAAACAATAAACCTGTTCTTCTGATCTTCTGGTCACTTAAGCATGGATACAGTAATTAATAAAGTTAAAAAACTATTCATAAAATATTTCAGTCATTCATTCAACAACCCAGATTATTAAACACAGCAATCAGTAAGTATTAAAGTATACAAACTCAAGGTTACTGCAGCAATTAAGACATATGATGTAATATTACAGACTTTTGATGTAGTCAATACTTGCCACTGGTTTTGTTAGTAATGAGAGCACACCCACTCATGACTGTTGTTAAACTTAGTTTAAGCAGCATTGTTCATTTTATATATGATGTCTTTTTTTTTTGTTTGTTTTTTTACAGACATTACCAGTCAAAACTTCTAATTTAATGTGTTTTCTTTCTTTTTGTATATTTTATATTATATATTTTATATTTACATTATTGTAGCTATACAGGAACATATAATTGTAAACAAAATTGTAAAAAAATTGCAAACAAAAAACGTCAAACGACAGATCTGCACACTCTTGGTATCCTGGAATAGTTTCCACAGCATCTTGAAGTCTTAAATATTAATCTACAATGTAGAAAATCAATTAAATAAAGAAGACAAACAACATTGTATGAGAAGGTGTGTCAAAACTTTTAACTGGTACTTTATAAAGAAGGGTTTATTTAAACATTTAAATTCCAATTCCAATATCTGATTAAATATCAATATCTTTAATAAGTAAAAAGTTCATTGCTCAAAAAGGAAGCATCTGATTGTTACTATATTCTTTAATATTCTTTAAAATTGTTTATTTTTTTACGTTACACCAAACTTTGAGTTAAATTAGTCATTCTGTTACATTATTATTTTATACAAATCAAGGCTCCTGGTAAGCTGTTATATACAAACCAGACAACAATGTTTATACTGAATGTTCAAAACTTATACTATACAAAAGGTTTTATTTCAATGCAGTAGGGTTTTCTTGAAATTATTAAAATATTTTGCAGTATATCGTCATATCACCTAGAATACAGTTGTTGCTAAACATTGCTGCAAAACATTGGGCTGCACAATATCTTGTTTAAGCATCCTTATTGCAATTGAGCATGTGCAAAATTAAATAACACACAAAGCAAATAGTTATGCTATGACTTGCTTCATAAAAGGATACTCATCTCATTTCAAATATATATGAAAAAAATCATATATTTTACTCCAATCTTATATACAGAGTGCCTCTCTCAACATGTTTATTTTAATTCTGTGAAAAATCACAACATTTTTAATATTGCAATAAATACAGCAAAAGAACAATATATTGCAACGCTAGTTTTTCCCCTTAATATTGTGCAGCTTTAGTCACACATCTTACAGTGTAACCAATGAGCTAAAATGTATTTACTATAAAAACGCTTAAGTTGCTAGAAGTACTAACCCCACACACTGAGGCTCTCCTCAGATGAATATAAAATAAAGTTAGAGATAATGCATAAGACCTTTTCTTTCATTCACAAAAGTCCTGCTTTACATTTATCCTGAGGCAACTCGCATCATCCGTGTATAACAGAATGGAGGCAATTTAAAAGACAAAATAAACAGATTTTATGAACGGAGGCACTTATATCATACTCATGATTTAATGATAGTAAAGGGCTACAACCACTTCTGTCATATCAAGAGAACACCAGCTTTAAAACAAACATTCTTAAACACAGAGTAACAAAATCACAAAACACAGAGATAAACTGATCATTTGCGTGTTCAGCATCAGAATGCTCAGTGTGTGAGGGAATTACCCTTTGAAAGGGGAAATTGCAGGGGACTTTTTTGCTGCAGAAGTGGTATAACAAACTTCAGTTCATTTAGCATAGTTTAAACCCATGCAGGAAATCACAGAACACTACTTTATATAAAGAGAACAACAGGATCTGTATGTTAATGTACAACACAGTAACAAAAATTAAGAAATAAAAAAAAGCTGGAAAAAAAAAAATCTCTGTATTGCTAAGACTAAAACAACACAGTGATGGGGGATTGCCATATAACTTGTACAATAATATAGCAAAAAAAAAATTACTATTAAAAATAAATAATTATTATGTATACTGTATTATTATACAGTATATTATACAGTAAATAGCAAAACTTAGTGTTATATTATTATTTATACAAAATTAGTATTTGTAATTTACTGTTCATCAGAATGTATTTTTTCCTTTGCATGTATAAAACTGTAAATATAAACCTTTTTATTTTGATGTCACAGTATTTCTTTGAATTAATCAGAACAAAAAAAAAAAACATATTGCAATATGCAATGTTTTTTTTTTCCAATATCATGCAGACTTTTCCAAAAAACTTTGATAGAGATACTACATCTAAAGTAATAAAAGGTAATTGGGGCAGCAAAATATATTGTTTTAGCATCACTGCAATGTGTACATGCGCAACAGGTCACTTTAGGCAAAATATGCTTGCTGATTTTTTGTGTATATATATATATATATATATATATATATATATATATATATATATATATATATATATATATATATATATATATATATATATATATATATATATATATATATATACAGTGAGTCCAAGAAGTATTTGATCCCTTGCTGATTTTCTTTGTTTGCCCACTAATAAAGACACTATCCTTCTGCACTTTTAATGGAAGATATATTCTAACATGGAGAGACAGAATATCAAGACAAAAATCCAGAATATAATTTTAAAGAATATATTTTAATTAATTTGTATTTCAATGAGGAATATAAGTATTTGATCCCTCTTGCCAAACACACTCAATACTTAGTGGCAAAGCCTTTGTTTGCAAGCACAGCGGTGAGACGTTTGTTGTAGTTAACCACAAGTTTAGCACACACACCAGGGGGAATTTTGGCCCACTCTTCTTTGCAGATCCTCTCTAAATCATGAAGGTTGGTGGGCTGTCGCTTGGCAACTCTGACCTTCAGCTCCCTCCATAGATTTTCGATCGGATTGAGGTCTGGCGACTGGCTGGGCCACTCCATGACCTTAATGTGATTTTTCTTGAGCCAATCCTTTGTTGCCTTTGCTGTATGTTTAGGGTCGTTATCATGTTGGAAGACCCAACCATGGCCCATTTTCAGATCCCTGGCAGAAGGGAGGAGGTTGTCCCTCAGGATTGTGCGGTACATGGCTCCATCCATCTTCCCAGTGATGCGGTGAAGTAGCCCTGTACCCTTGGCAGAGAAACACCCCCAAAACATTATGCTTCCACCTCCATGCTTGACGGTGGGCACAGTGTTCTTGGGGTCATAGGCAGCATTTTTCTTCCTCCACACATGGCGGGTGGAGTTGAGGCCAAAAAGTTCAATTTTGGTCTCGTCTGACCACAAAACCTTCTCCCAATAACTTGGTTCATCTTTCAAATGATCATTGGCATACTTGAGGCGCGCCTCCACATGTGCTCTCTTCAGCAGGGGTACCTTTCGGTCACTGCAGGATGTGAATCCATTGTTGCGCAAAGTGTTGCCAATTGTTTCCTTGCAAACTGTGGTCCCAGCTGCCTTCAGGTCATTTGCTAACTCCTGCCGAGTGGTTGCAGGACGATTTCTGACCGTTCTCAGCATCATTGCCACCCCACGAGGCGAAATCTTCTTTGGAGCACCGGGCCGAGGTCTGTTGATTGTCATGTTATACTCTTTAAACTTTCTGATAATTGCACCAATAGTTGTTACTTTCACATCCAACACCTTACTAATCTTTTTGTAGCCCATTCCAGCTTTGTGAAGGTCAACAATTCTGACTCTGAGGTCCTGTGACAGCTCTTTGGTTTTACCCATGTTGGAGACTTGAAATCTGTGTGACCTGTCTGATTCTGTGGACAGGTGTTTTTCACACAAGTGATTAGTGAGAACAGGTGGCTTCAGGTCAGGTAACAAGTTGATTGGGAGTGTCTAACTGGTCTGTAAAAGCCAGAACTGCTAATGAATACTAAGGGATCAAATACTTATTTCACTCCATGAAATACAAATCAATTAATATATATTCCTTAGATTTATTTTCTGGATTTTCTTTTTAATATTCTGTCTCTCCATGTAAGAATACATCTACCATTAAAAGTATAGAATGATCATGTCTTTATTAGTGGGCCAACGAAGAAAATCAGCAAGGGACCAAATACTTCTTGGACTCACTGTATATATATATATATATATATATATATATTTTTTTTTTTTAATATTGCAATATATAGCCTAGAACAGCTAAATATGGCTTCACAATAGCATACTGTGCTTGGACCCAGACGATCACCATTTCCATTGACATTGACTCTCAACCACCACAGAAGTTACACAGTTACACCAACATAGAACATAAATGTAGAACAGATAGAGAAACCAACGTGTTGTACATTAGTTTCAAAGTAAACAAGATATTAGCAGGGTGCAATGTCTAACAATTGGTGGGGAGTTTTTATTTGTAAATGATCACTGCACGTAAACTACTAAAGAAAAATTCCAAATTCAAAAACCTAAAACTAAAAAAGCACTTAGACTAGATTTAGACACATGTTCTTAATTATAGTTAAAGAAGTGTAATTAATGTATGTTGGGCAAAATAATTACAAGAATTGCTGCTGAGCTGTATATAGAGGATAGATGGGACAGTCTTAAAACCCTCCAACCAAGATTAAAATAAATTAAAAAAAATTGAAGCTTCTATTATTTGTTTTTATGATCATACAGCAAAACAATACTGTTCAAACATCATTTGAGTCTGTAGAGTATCTCACTGTAAGATCATACATGTTCCACAGACATTACAGTCAGAGTAATGAGGCTATAAATAAGGGTGGAAATTTCCATTGCACCCGATTCTCTAAAAAAAGTTTTTAAAATTGTGAGGCTACATTTAAAAGTAATTCCATAATACAGGGAATTTACAAGGGCGTCCCACAGGGGACTGTGATAGGACCAATGCAAAACATGTAAAACATGTAAACCCTTAAATTTGTAGAAATATATAGTACAGACTACACGAGACATCAGCAATAGTTCCATGTGGCAGGTGAAGGAAGAAAGTGCCAGTGCAATACAAAAAGAGCCACTTGAAACCCATTATAAAATTTGCTGATAAAAAGGCACTCTTTTTCCCCCCCGACCACATACTATTACTACACAATTCATTCTTCTTTTTCTATTCACGCTGTCTCAAGCTACTACACCATGAATCAATAAAACAAGCGATTCCTGCACTCTACTCTACTGCCTAATTAAATAAATAAATGCAGAAATAAATAAGCCAGCAACTGCAATTAGCACATGGCTAATCTGCATAGAGAAAAAGTCAAGCACTCTTGGCAGACGAAGCTCCGCTGGGTGGGTTGTGTCACTATCTGCCGGGCAAAAGGCAAGGAGGTGGGAAGATTATAGAGCATGCGAAAGTGCCTTCAGTGAAATGTACAACTGCTTCCACATTTACTCACTGCTTTTAGAAGGGGGAAAAAAATAAGTGTTAAAATAGAAGACAAATGCTTGTCCTACTGGAGCTGTGTACTGGCAAGAACTTGGCAATATGACACGTCATAATGTGATGCTGTAAGCAAGACAATAAAATGCAATATTTGTAAAAAATAAATACATTTTTGGAAAACTGCCACAGTATAAATAAGGCCTATGCTTTTAAAATACACTATCGACTTATCGTACACCATCTTTACATTTCAATCATTTTTACTGACCATGAATTAAGTTCTCTTAAGCACATGGCAATACTTTGCTAATATATCAATCTTGTCTTATGTTGAAACCTACAATGTTCCAACATACTTTTATTTATTTTATTTGTATAAGATAAGGGTTCACAATAGGGAGGCTCACAAATGCATGTGTCTGATGTTGCTTCAACGTCAACTAACCTGCAATATTTGGAACTAATTTGATCAGTTTATTTGAATTTAAAAGATTTTAACACGCTCAGCGACTAGTTTCTTCTAGGGTTGTCACGATACCAACATTTTGACTTCGATACCGATACCCACTGTAGTATCACGATTCTCGATACCAAAACGATACTTGGAAGAAAAAAAAACAATTAAAATATCTGAACATAAAATGTTTATTTTTGACTGAACTGGATTGAACACTGAACAATCGGTGCAAACGTTTTTATTCTAAAATAAAACATTTGAACAAAAAACAAGTTTCGTTATTATAACCTTAACTATAACATAATTATCTAAACACTTCCTAAAAACTAAAACTAAAACCAGAGGTAATGGTAGCCTGACTATGTGAACCTGACGGGCGGGCAGAAGTTAAGTTCTGAATAAGGAAAATAAAGAGACAGAAGAACATTACAATGTTATGTTCATTTTAACACTCACTGCTCCGTTTTATTAATCAACCGTTTACCGTTTTTAATAAGCCCATGTTCAGTGTAACGATCAAGCAGGCTACGTGCCTGACCACAGATTTGCGATGGAAACGCGAAAACGTGAACATCTTGAGTTCATGTTTCACAGCCAATGGGATAATGGAGAAATAGAGAAAACCACGGGTCCAAAACAAAACTCCTGCACACTCCTCTCCGTGTTAACGTGATTTACTAGCAGCCGCTAGTAAATCTTAGTAAAGCTACAGAGTGTATCTTGACTAACTCCACTAACCTGTCGACTTCTCAGCTCTTTGTAGAGATCAGGGTGCTTGTCTGCTAAATGAATGAGCGAAATATGATCAGAATTATGTTAAATAACACTGTAACATAGAAGCATAGAACTATTATTTAATTAAAATGATTTTTAAGAACAGCTAAACACAGTGCTGCAGGTCAAACGCGGAGGCGTTCACGTGCGAGAGAGAGAGAGAGACAGAGAGAAAGAGACACAGCGAGAGTGAGAGAGAGAGATTTGCGTGTTCTGATGTGAGCTACTCACAGGTAAAGGTTCTCTTTTTATCTCCTCGTGCTCATTCAGTGTTTTCTGTCGTATTTTGCGGCTAGCGCGAGCGCTTACAACTAACACCGCGGAGCGCGAGGTGCCGCCGCGCTTGTGCCGAATCCGCTACTGAATCCGACTCCCGCTTCGCGGACAGAATCGGCACAACACCCCCCACTGTACAACTGCGGGAGTGAAAACAGCGCTAATAAATAAAGTAGTTTAGTTTCACTTTCAGTTTTCGTTATTTTATTTAAAAATATCAATAAAAAACAGATGCCTACATCTCAGACTATTTTCCCACACTTCACTCCTCGCGCCCGTTTTGTCCACAAGTCACGGACGAGAGACATCTGTTATTTTAGCCGTCGCCATTCTACACTCGCTGCTGCTCTGCTGGCTTGCGCGTGAATCGATTCATTTGTTCAGAACACTAAGTTTATCTGAATCCTGCCACACCGACTGCTGCGGTGTGAATCAGTTTTCTTATGAACTGAATCAAATCGCGCGTACTAATTTGACTCATTTGAAGCTAGTGACTGGGCTATATACAGTATCGAAAGCATCGAACGCTAAAGAACCGAATCGTTTGTGATGACGTAGTATCGAAAAAGAATCGAACCTTCGGTACACCGTGCAACTCTAGTTTCTTCATTTTCTATTTTTTTAAGGGGCACGTTGGCGGAGTGGTGCCTGATAGCAGAGAAAGCGCCGGTTCTTCAGAATCAGACAGATGGACGAGGGGCAGACGATAAACAACTGATGCTAATTTAATCCTCCACACAGCCACATGGCCCAGGCACACACTGCACAAGGCTATTGTTCTGTTCAATCACATGCTCAACACAAATATGAAACAGTATGGCAGGTACGCTTTGAAAGCATAAAACTTTACGAATAATAGAGTGTGTTAAAAAAGAGAGCGAGTTCCAAGACTTTTAAAACATTCAATTGCTGCCCAGTTTATCCTAACAGAATGATAACGCAGGGGTGGGCAATATGATAGGGTCTGGGTATCGAAATGTGTCGGTACTACTAAGTAACGAAGAGTAAAAAAAAAAAAAAATAAAATAATAATAATAATAATAATAATAATAATAATAATAAGTTGGCATAATTAATAATAAACATTTTAATATAATTAAATGTTGTCAATTAAATGTTAATAAAAAGAACTCCTAAAACTGAAATGCATAAAGCAATATCTGTGGGAAAAATATTTGTAGTTTAAGCACAAGAAAAGATTTTTTTTTTTTTTATGCTCACTGTTTGTTCCAACAAGATCTAAAAAGATGGAGTCTCCCATGATGACTGTATGAAAATGAGATTACTTATGTCGGCTGTTAAAAAAATACTATTTACTATATATTACTATGTAATAATAATTATAGTATTGTATCTCTACCGATAATTTCAAAACAATACCCAGCTCTAAATATGACAATATTTTATTGGATCATAACTAGTGCTAAACAATATGGCCAAAATTTATTTCACAATATATTCCTTAATTTCGGTTGATACAATATATTCCCGATATTGATATGAATTGCATAAAAGCCAATGCTTTTGGTGTACATAATCATGCACTGATTGAGCTGGGCGATATTATACCACAATAATATTATGAGCAAAATATTATATCACAGTATTTTAAGACAATGATCTGATATAAAGTATTTATTGTTTTGACTTGCAGTGGCAGATTCTTTAAAAATCCTATTTAAATACTCCTTCATGCATAGTACAGTCCTTTAGATGTATTATTTTGCTGCACATCATCCAATTTAACAGGTTGGTTTACACCCTCTGTAATGTACAGTTAAGCCAGTGATATTTAAGCAGTGATAAATATTTCCACTATTTTGTGTACATCATTTTGCCCACTCAAATGAGAAAATGTTTTATAGGGATGTACTTCATATTCGGTTGAAAATGACAAAACATTTAAGTAATAAATTATCAATTTATACCAAACAATAAGGTCTGGACAATAGGGTGGGCGATATGGCCACAAAATAATACAATAATATTTCACGGTATTTTCATGATAACGATACTCTTGGTGATACAACAAAACAATGAATTAAGATTTATTTCAAGATTATTATTTTTTTATTGCAGACGTACTATGGCACACCCCTAACTGAGAAAAATAAAAAATAAATAAAAGTCAAATCATCCAGAATGTCATGATACTAATAATGCAATCCATATATCCAGGATTAAAGTAAAATAAATGATACAGGACAGATATAACCTGTTTTAGTAGATATATAATGGGAAATGAGAACGGTGTGAACTTTTCTTTTAATAAAAATAGCAAAAAGTAGTACCCTGATGTGAGAATTAGGGGTGGGTAATATGGGACGATATTTAAGGGTATAATGTCTATCACAATATTTAAAAATATAAAATGTTGGCATTATTATTGCATACGATACGATATGGCATACCCCTACTGGGCAATATATCAATTTGATCAGTTTTACTGTATTATACATTTAATTGCAGAGAGTGTAATTGGTCCTGTTAAATTGGATGATAAGCAGCAAAAATGAAATATAATCACTATTCTAAAACAGAGTATGTGTATATTTTGTCTGTGTGTCAAAGTGTGATAAATACTGTGCATAATCTTTGAATATCACAATACAATATTTTTATTATATAAGCCAGTTCCATCAACATGCGACTACACAACCAAGGTAGTAGCTATACTGTTTATATTGAAAGAGGAATATCACTGCATGACCTAAATTAAGGAATATATAAATGATATGATAAATATTTTGGTTATTTTGGTTTATGGAACAGCTTATGAAAACATGTAAAAAGCAGCTAGTGCAGCCTTTGCACATAAACTCTGAAAGTAAGTAAAGAAAGTTCACACAGCCAGAAAAGCAACACCTCGTTCAGCCATCAGCATCAGCTCACTCAGCACCAAGGTCTTCACAGAATAAAATGTGAACAAATTACAGTAAACTGTAAACACAAGGGCAATTACAATTCACATATGTTGATGCCAATTTCTTTAATTCCTTGCCAATACCCAAGGGATTCCATCATCATACCACCCTATTTAACAGCGTCCATCTCCAGTGTGAATAACTACAGACACTGACAGCTAATTTGGCTGAGGCTCCGTTTTAAAAGTGTGTCATAACGGATAGGTTTGTTTTCTATGAATGGTGTTTGCACATTGGCCCACGGATAAAATTAGACACCAGGCATGCAAATCCTCGTGTGTGTGTGTGTGTGTGTGTGTATATACACTCGGTGCAGCACACCTCATGTTTGCATCTGGATATTAGGAGTTGAAAATGTCAGACCATGTCTCATGGGGCCACTCGGCACCAGACAGTGCTTTGGCTGATCATAAGCAGCTCATCATTAGCTCAGTTCAGTTCATTAGATAGTTATCAAGTATTTCAACAAGGCACCAAAGATGCATAAAATCATATATTTTAAAAGCAGATAAATACTCTGGAAATGCACTTCCCTTTTATATATACACACCTTTTATCTATGTATCTATCTAAGAGCAGAAATCTGTAGATTCACCATTTCATAGCATAAAAGGAAGTGCAACTATAAATTACTGCTAAAATAAGTATAATATGTCCATACACGCAATACAAAACCAGTCAAAGAAATTTACTTACTGTCTAACTTATTATAACAAGGGGTACACAAACCATCGTGGGTTTTACACCTCAGTTTGGACCTCCCAATTTAGGATAAAACATGACCAGATTGATCAGTCGCAAAAGATACGGAATAGAGAAATTTAAATCAGTATAAGGTGAACAATAAGGGGGAAAAACAAGACTACAGCTCCCAAAATCACAAAAACTCCCAAAATGCAATGTACATACAACAGCTTAAGGTTTCTGGGTGGCACCACTTCAAATAATTAGATTTTTTTTTTTCCATATTTGTATTTACCTTTGTTTTACACATGTTTAATCAAGAATGGAATACCTGGTCGAAAATAATCACTTTATGTTTTGCTTTAGACTTGCAATAGTACTGAATGAACAACATTACTCAATTTTTTGTTTCAAATTGACCAAACGTTAATTACATATTGGTCAGACACTGTGCTAAATCTTACTGTAGCAAATAAATGACATTCCAATAAGAAATATCTTCAATATCTTTCTTAGAATTAAAACAGGATATGAACTTTTGGACCTCCTTAAAACCATTGAAGGAAACCTCCTGCAGAACGAATGCCCCCGAGTTGTATTCACTACAACTATTACAAATTAGGTTGCTTTACGGCCAACTCACATAAAATGCATTACACCTCATTGCATCACTCAGTGATTTATTATGCATTCACTTTCCCCTGTGAGCAGATCATCAGTTTGTGTACAGGAATGTGTGGCATCACTGGGGCCACGAAGATGCTGAAACTTATTGTATGAAAACAAAATTCAGTATCTCACCTGTAAAATGCACACGATCATGCCTGCTTATCCTGAAAAACCAATGAGAGACAACAGCCAAGCATCCAACCAACAAAACACCAGACAAGCCATTCTACTGGTTTTGATCAGCTTGTACTCATCTAAATAGAGCCTGACTACGATTTACACACAATAAAAGGTGGAATGTCTTAAAAATCAGAAATCAGAACTCGATTTTCCTATTTATTGTAGCGTAGCGATGAATGAAACTGGACGGTCAGGTGGGAAATCACTGTGGGGCATTTTGTAGGTAAATTTATCCATCAAAAATAGATTGTGTGGATGGAGGGAAAAAATGCTGTGATCTTATTGGTCTATGTAATTTCCTCTTCACCAGGCACAGGTGGCATTCAGAGGCATACTATAGAACTACAGAAGCAGGATAAAAACTTCACATTTAATACAGAGAGGTTTATGAATGACCTAATATGGAAATATAAGGCATATAATTACTATTACATGAATTTTCAAGGTTTGATTTTTTTTGTGATATAATAGTCTTAGTAGGGCTGGAACAGAGTATTCGGATAATAGTTCATTAGGTACACATTTCTTTTTTTTTATTTTAGGATTCAGATTTCTTTTTCTGCACTACACATTGTTAGAACATACAGCTCTACCATAAATTACATTGGTCTCAATTATAATTTTTCATTGCAAGTAAAATAAGAAAAATAAATATGATTCCAGCTTTAC
Organism: Astyanax mexicanus; assembly: GCF_023375975.1. Classification (NCBI taxonomy): domain Eukaryota; kingdom Metazoa; phylum Chordata; class Actinopteri; order Characiformes; family Acestrorhamphidae; genus Astyanax; species Astyanax mexicanus. The sequence continues at coordinate 21,343,348 of NC_064410.1, forward strand.
TACTACTCACTATTCACAGTCAACTTTAGCTCAGGTGCTCTGCGCTTGCATTAAAGCCACTTCAACTCTGTCCAGGCTGGACATACCATGAACAGGACCAGACGTAGATGTAGGTTACCAAACTATCAAATTAAGTTTGACTGCCATTTATTTGTATAATTATTTATTTATTATTGTTGTGAAAGACTGAATACTACCTTGGGCTACCTTGTTTAATTAATGTTTTTAAACTTTCTTCTAATTGTCCTGATTTATTCACTTTTTTATTTAAATAGCTTTGAGATAATCATAATCTATAAATCAACTGAGTGATGTGAATTCTTTTAAAGCTTGATATAGTATCTTTAATTGTTTACATAGACGTATTTTTCACGCTATAAGTCGCACTTAAAATTTCCCAAAAATCACTAGTGTGCCTATAATGCCTAATAATCTGCCAATGTACAGCGTTACACAGGAGTTTCAGTTTAGTTCTCCAGCAGTATTAGCATTAGCCACTAACAGCACTAAGTGCTATTTGACCGTTCAAAGGTGAGTATTATCAGCCTGAAGCCTGCTGCTAACAACAGCTAGCACTGCTGGAGCAGCATTAGCGTTACTGCTAGCAGTTAGCCGCTAATGCTAACGCTCCAGGTTTAGTGGAAATCCACCCAGTGGCGAGACCTGCTGAATAAGAAGGAAGCCAAAAAAGGCCCACAAAAAAAGATGTCAGAAATAAGGAATACAAGCCTAATTTCCACACTGTGTTTCAATAGTCTCAAACACTACAGCTGGTCTAAAATTTCTGTCGTCTTTGCCAGCACATCCAGCTCTCTCCAGCTCCCATTTAAAAGGTTAATACCCTTTCCCAGAACACACACACACACACACACATCATGTAAATGAAATCTACAGATGCACGGTCTGAAAGTTTGGAAAAGGAAATTACTATGCTAATCTGCTACATTTAAAAAGTAAATGTCAAAAGAAAATATATTACATTCACATTTCAAAATATCCCAGTCGAATAGGTTTAATCTGACATTTCTCCAATCGGGGGAGACTGGAGGGGGGGGATCTGTGAGGGAAACACTTATTCTGTAAACGTACATAGCTCAAAAGGTGTCAAAAATGCACTGCCCATAAAGCAGTACTACCCTTATTTTTTCCAATTCTTTAAAGGGCTTGATCATTGGCTAATGGACAATAAGTGCTGCATTAATGAGAAACTGGAAAGTCCATTTTTATTCTCACAAACGTGCCAAAAAATAAAACGCATTATTAATCTAATGTGACTGAATGCCATGGTTTGCTTTATACTACTAACATTGTGAATCTGTACCCATGACTGCTCCATCGCAAATGCATTAAAGAACACATAAAAGGTCACCATTTTAATTTGAATAAGTGAGTAAAATCCAAGTGTATACTTAAAGCCATCCAGCCTGGTGGTTGTAGTGTAGTGGCTAACACCACCACCCTTCCTGTAGCAACATATGATTCGATTCCTGGGCTGGACAAGCACACCAATAATCTATCAGTCTTCATAAATACTCAGATTGGTATTGGTATCAGGTTTTGACCAATACCATGATCATATACTCATAAATAAAAACTCTTTAAAATCTAAAATAACTTAAAGTAATACAGTGGATCAACACCAGCAGATGAAATGTCTCTCCAAACCATAACTGATTGTGGAAACTTCACAATAGACCTCAAGCAGTTTGGACTGTGTGTCTCAACTCTTCCTCCAGACTCTGATCCCTTGATTTTTTAAATGAAATGTAAAATTTACTGATGATTAGTCACAGTGATGATTGGGAGATTTAGGTTATCTGCTGGTGTTGATCCACTGTTTGTTATCAAGTCTAAAGTCAGTGCAGTGTTTTTCCAGAAAATCTTACAGCACTTCATGCTTGCCTCTGTTGACAACTTTCATGGAGATGCAGATTTTATTTTCCAGCAGGACACACCAGCAAAAATTAGTCCACCTTAACATCATAGGGTTCATACATCCAACTCTAAGTTTCCACATGCAGTAAAAAACACCAGTAAAAAAAAAAAGTCCAAAGTGAAACTTGCTTGAAAACACTTCACACCTAACTGATCTGACTTGAGAAACATTTGTAAAATAATACATTTAGATATTAAACATCTACATTCTCGCAATATTGTAAAATAAAAAAAGAAGGAGGGAGGGCTTAAATGAATGAACATTGTTAGCTAATTACTTAAATTTAAATGACACAGACCAAGCTGAAAAAGTCTGGAAAAGAGAGAAATAAATGTAAGGAAAATAGTCTCCATTTACATGCACACCATTACTGTCAGACACATCAGAAGCTTTACATATGACTAAGTCCATTTTAAAAGATTAGTGTTTCCTGTTCTCTGATTCATATAAAATACCTGATAAAGTCTACTTCTGCTAAATGTTCAACATGGGGACAATATCTCTTCCCCTCTGCAGTCAACTGCTGTTTATTTTGGAATCAAAAAGCAGACATCACACACGGATCGGCAGAATCGTTGCAAAAGATGGTGAGAGACAGAGGGCAGATATAATCAATATAGAAATCACATATAAACTAGGTAAACATTAGGGGTGGGGGATCTAGCCCAAAAATAATATCAAGATATTTCCTTGTATTTTCCCATTACGATACTCTTGTCGGTATGATATACGATATGATATTGCACACCCCTAACTGAGATATTAAAAAAATACACTTTTTTTTTATTTGTAACAGGAGTCAATGATTCAGAATGTCATGGTACTCATGATATAATGCACTCCATATATCCAGATTTAAAGTAAAATAAATTACACTGGACAGATATAATCTGTCTTTAGTGGATATATAATAAGAAATGAGAACAGTGTGATTTTTTTCTTTTGCTAAAAACAAAAACAAAAAAAAAGTTATACCCTGATGTGATAATTAGGAGTGGGTGATACGGTACGATATTTCAGGGTATAATAGTGTTCACGATATAAAAAAAATGTTGGCAATATTATTGCGCACACCCCTAGCAAAAACATACATCATATATTTGGAAAAACACTTCTACATTAAGCTTTTCTTAGCAAGGATCGCTTATTAATATAATCAAGCCAGTGTTGTCAACATTGTTTGAAAACAAAGCTTTTTATTTTATTTATGCTTAATTTAGTTGTAATAATGTTTTGTAATTCTAATCTTTCCATAACCTTAATAATGAACAGTTCATTGCTCATTAAAAGGAAGAAATAACATGGTTTAGAGCAATTATTTATGCAGTAATATATGGTCTAAAAAGCTTCTTCTAAAAGTACTGCATTACATATATTTTTTTAATAATTTAATTTTATTTCTAATTTTTCCCATTTTCTCCCCAATTTACACGGCCAATTACCCAACCCATTCATTAGGACTCCCCCTATCACTAGTGATACCTCAACACACCAGGAGGGTGAAGACTAACACATGCTTCCTCCGATACATGTGAAATCAGCCACCGCTTCTTTTCGAGCTGCTGCCGATGCAGCATTGCAGAGCAGCCAGCGCGCTTGGAGGAAAGCACAGCGGCTCGGCTCCGGTACATCAGCTCACAGACGCCCTGTGCTGCAGACATCACCATAGGAGTGATGTGGGGAAAGAGCGCCATCTACCCACCCAGAGGGAGCAGGGCCAATTTTGCTCCCTCTAACGCCAGCAGCTTGATGGCAAAGCTGCATGAGCTGGGGTTCGAACCGGCGACCTCCTGCTCATAGTGGCAGCGCTTTAGACCGCTGGACCACTCGGCGCCCTATATATTTTTTTTAAAGAAAACACTGGCATTGGACCAAATCATAGATTTGGCCAATATTTCAAACTAATACTTGCTGATTTATTTATCGTATGTTGGAAAAAGACAAATTAATGCTGGCTGCACTAATACAATTGGCAGACACTGATAGAGTATAAAAACTAATATCTCAGGAAAAACAATTCATTTTAACTAGAATATAACGTAAATACATTGGTCTCACTTGTTTCTAAAGTTATATTGTAAGTTTAAAATGTGTATATCAGCAGCAACATCAGCATATATACATATATACATGTGTAATATCGGAATCTGCCCCAAATTCACACATTGATGCCAAACTCTTGCACAACTTCACACTATAATCAGAAAAACAGTTTTACACATTCAAATCTGACTGTTCTAATTCTGATATAATTTTTCATCCCTTATACATGATTATTATTTTTTTTTATTATTTAATTAGATTTTAACCCATTCTACAATACTAATATACAGTTATACTGTCCCCTTCTTTTAAAATACATTTTTTAAAAGCTTATTGAAAATGTAAGTTTTTAGTTGTTTTACAGGTAGGCAGCAATATGGGTTATCGCCTTTAGCCCAAAAATCCAATATCACTGGTGTGCATCATCAGTGGCACACGGAGAACAAGCAGGTCACAGCAGCTCTTGAGGCGTTTGCTAGGAGTGTGCGTACACACACACACACACCCTCCCAGTCACCCACATTCAAAACATTCAACTTACGCTCACACACACACACACAGCTGTCACCGCCAGCCAGCCAAAGATCATTCACAAAAACACCCCCTACCTACCTTCAAAAGACAGACGGGCGCACACTCACACACACACACAGAGAGAGACACAGTGAGTGAGGCAGCATGTTAAGAATCATTACTCAGCAGTGCAGACAGCACTATGGCATCAGCAGTGAGTGCGCACACACACACACACACACACACACACACACACACCTTCAAAAATCACCCCAAACCCTGCTGAACCTCTGCCCCTCACACACAGTGAGGACAGGAATGCCCCTCACTATTTATTTACCTCATTCTCAGTGTTGCCCAACATAACATGTAATGCCAAGCTACTGACATCATGATCCAGTGCAAATCAGTCATTAACATTACAGCCACTGTGCAGTATTATTTATATATTTACCCAACCTTTACATTCATCTCTTTCAAGCTGATCCTTTACATTCATAAATAATGGTGCGTAAATAATAATAACAATTTCTGTACTGGGGTGGGCAATAGGGCCCTAAAATAATATATGAAAATATTTCATGGTATTTTCACAATACAGATACTTTTGGTGATATTACAAAATACTAAATTTAAATAATTATTTCAAGAATACACTACTGCAACAAAATGAATATTAAAATGTATTATTGCATACGATATGGCACACCCCTAACTGAGATATTACAAATTTTATAAAGAAATTTAATTCGACTGTAACAGAACTAAATGGTCCAGAATGTCATGATACTAATAATGCACTCCAAATATCTCCATATATTTAGGACTAAAATAAAGTAAATGATACTGAACAGATATAATCTGATATATAATGGAAAATGAGTGTAAATATTTCCTTTGCTAAAAACAGCCTAAAATGTAGTTTTGTGTAATGTATCCCTGATGTGATGATTAGAGGTGGGTGATACGATATTTCAGGGTACAATATTGTTCACAATAACCAAAAATATTTGCTATATTAGTGCGATAGGATATGGCACATCCCTAGTCTGTACATGCAATAACTAAATTACTTTAATTATTGAATTGCTGACTTAAGATTTTCAAAACAGGATAATTAAAATTGTGTATCTTTACTGCCAGAGAAAATCTCAACATAGATTTTTGCTGTCAAACACTTTTGAAATAACTTGTGTAGTGATTTTCATATTTTACACTTTTCTTTAACTAAATACAAGGAGGTTATGTTTGCACCCAAACTGCATTTGAGGTTGAAGGCTGCTTTTTTTTTTTTTTTTTTTTACAAATCTAAAATCCGTGACCATTATAAAAACAATCACAAAAAATAAAGCATTTACATACTGCATATAATGCCTATTTGGCGTACATCAGTATCACACTCATGCATACTAAAGTTGGGCAATAAGGCAGAAACATAATACTGATGTGTATTAAAAATTGTGACAATAAGTTGTTGACTTTAAACTGTGCTCTCAATGTCATCTGCTGGAAATCTCTAAAGCACCAATTTCCCATTAAAACAGAGACCACTTGAATACAGCATTAATCTGTATAGCTCAGCAGTTCTTCATAGCAAGTGTAAAATATAAATATAAGAGCAGATATATATATATATATATATTATAATAATAATAATAAGATGCAGAGTTTGACTCTGTGGCTATAAACAAACAGTAGCTCAAATCTCATATGCATACAGAATTAATGCAACGAGTAAAAAACAATAAATCCAGCAACACTGGATGACTGGGGACTGCCTCGCTAGTTTGTAACTAATTCTAAGTTCTGGCTCACAGAACTTTTATTAGTTTCTCATCTTGTCATTTAGTTTCATCCCAAGCTTGCCTACTTAGCTGTAACTTTTTTTCTGCTCCTTCTGCAAGACATATGATAAAGGCTAAATAACACAGCAAAATTACAGCAGAAAGTAAATTCACATTGTTAGAAATGCCCAAAAGGAGATGCACGAAAGACACAAAATGCATCTTTACACATATATACCTAGATTTTGTGAAAGCAAGAATATTGTATGTGGTAAAATGGCTAAACATAGGTTTGCATATTTGGCCTTGAAAGGTTACTGATCTGTAAAATGAATAATAATTTCAGAATTGCCTCTTAAGTGTACCTAGTTTTCAAAAAAAAAAAAAAAAAAACTCTCCCACAATGGGACTGTCAGCGACAATTTGGCACCAAGCACATGTCTACCTTTTCTTTCATGAAAGTAAAATCTTTTTTTCATTACATTACATTCTGAAGATTTAAGAATTGAACTGCAAGAGTTCTATTTGTTTGCTTTATGGCATAATAAACACTAGAAAATATAAAAAATAGCCTTTCACAACTGGTCACTCCATGTGCTAGTGTCTGGATTGTGTCCTGATTAAAATTGAACTACATGCATACAAGTAGTCAAATGCGTTTCCAGTTAATTAGGCTGAAAACATTATTTTAAAAAATAAAATAACTTATTTTGCCACAAATATTACTGTTGTTTTAGTTGTACTGGGAGGAGTTTTTGTAGTTCAATATGTCCACAACATATGTATGTCTCCGCTGCATTTGTATGCAACTAATACTCAAGACACAAAAAGTGACAAGGTGTAAACAGGGTCAGGGTCCTATATTAGGCTTGCAGTCCACTTGCCTCCAGCTATAAAAAAAAAAAAAAAAAGTTAAATATCTTCTGTGCAAAAACATTGTATCAATTTTAACTATGTTACTTTAAATTGACAGTCGTTATTTACATTGTGCTCATGGAAATATAAGAATGAAATATAAATAATATATATAAAATAACTTTTTCCTTCTCCCGAAAAACATACCATTTTAGGAATATAAAGTGTCGGTGAAATTCTGTATAATGTATAATCTTTATATAATGAATAACTTCCACCCCAATGTACTAAAAAAAAAAAAAAGACTGAAGAATGACAAAGCACTCTTGGATCAATTTGGTAAAGAGAGGTTTCAACACCCACCCACTAATCACAAGAGACATGCTTACAAATTTCAGAAAGAAAATTAATTTGAATTTGTTCTGAGTAACAGCGAACACAATGCATCAAGCAAGGAAGATCCTTGAATTACATACAGAAAAAACTAACGAGTTTAATAAAGTGTTTTTTGGCACTCAGGCACTCAGAAAAACAGCAAGTTCAACATTTCAATATCTTACAAGTCCATTTGCAGAGTGAATTATTTGCAGAATTGCTGACAAATTGCAGATCAATTTAACAAATCTGTGTCAAAAAAATAAACAAATAAACAATCCTCTGCACACTCAAGCCACGCCAGACACAATAAAGCAGTATCTAAACAGACAGACATTAAAAGAAAAAATATGAATAAATAAAAGGCACCATCAGGGTGCACAAAGCTAAAATCTTAAACAGCATAAACAAGCACACAATTCCAGGTTAAAACATGTACATGATTTATGTACACATTAGAATAAGAAAAAAGGGTAACACAATCTCTACTTAGGGCCTGGGAATGAGGAGGATATTAGCGTAGACATGGTTACAGGCTGAGGAGGAGAATGGGAAACAGAAGTAGTAAAAAGTGACACTTGGCTGACAGCAGCGTGGCTTGTAAACAGTACTGCTGGATCAGAACTGCAGCCACGTTTATAGATAAAGCCTGCACAGAAATGTAAGTGTGTGGATGGAGGTGCTGAAAGAGAATAACAGCCATACCTGGTGCCATCTACTGACACTGAATCAGTAGAATCAACCTTGTTTTGATGTGGTCTTAAAATCTATATATACACAGTAAAAACATGTAAACATTTTATGTAAATAAGTGCTCTAAATGACAATACTTTTATTTGAAATTTGGGAGAAATGTTGCCCGAAGTTTATAGAATGAAACAACAATGCTTATTTTACTAAAACATGTACCTATAAATAGCAAAATCAGAGAAACTGATTCAGAAACTAAAGTGGTCTCTTAATTTTTCCAGCACAATATATGTCAAAACTAGAAGTAGCAAACATTGAACGAAATAAAAACACGAATATGCTGCTACTAATGCATGAGTCCTTATGATTATTTGTTTCACCATACCCATGCCCACTCCCAGTTATGATAATTACATTATCAACTTATTGTACAAGAACTGGACATTCTCAATAATTGTTGATAATCATGTTTGTATTGTATTATTTGTATGTTTATTCGTATATCTAATGGTGAACATAGTATTTTAGACAGTCATTGAATTAATGACCAATGCTTCAATAACTGCAACACTCCACACACAGTGTTTATATTTGTATATATTATATTATTATATATTTGTTTTCCAACCTATAGTTAATTACATATTTGTGGCCTTAAAATTATGAAAGTTTTATTTCTATTTTGCTTTTCTATTACCTATATTCTATGTAAGTGACACGCAAATAATCTTAAAAGGCAATAATATAGATTACTGCAATAATTTCTGGGACAATATATCGTCTACAAAATATTGTTATTGTCAGGCCTAATTTAAACTAAACAAGCAGGTTCATTTATATGGATACACACTGTAAAAAGCACAGTAGCTGCCTCAATTCCAAACACAAACAAGGTTAATATATATATAGTTTAAGAAATATTTTGTAAGAGATTTTTTCAGTACAGAAATTGCCGTTTTAGATTTTTTTGCTATTTAATTTTCCTACAAAAAATATTTAGCATCGATTTAACGTGTGATCCACACATACAGTGTCAGTGCAGCAGCAGCAGCAGCAGCAATAGCAGCAGCCCGTCAGCAGGGCTCTTTGCGCCATTACATTAGATGCAATTATAAATGGCCAAGAGCAGGAGATGGGGAGCCAATCAGATTTCAGCTAGCATGTCAACCTAAGACCAACTGTCTCCTGGCTTTGACAGAAGGATTTTACCTCCATAATTCAAATCCCAAAGCAAAGCAGCCAGCATTTACTCAAATCCTTCACCGTGTTTACCGGGCGCTGGCTGAGAGCTCGTGCACTTCGATTTACATCGGAGACACGGCGCTAGTCAAACAAACAAATAACGCCCTTTTCAGATCAACAGATGTCGGACTGTGCTCTCCACAGCCTTATAAACAAATTTGGGTATCAAACCGCGTGGTCGGTTTAGCAGACTGCCCGGCCGCTTTGCGAAGCTCTGAAACGGCCCTGCGTGCAAAACACGCTCGCAGTTAATCAAACATCACGAATTCGACCTTATCTGTGCACAACAACGCGCTAAAAACGGTCCTGTCCTCAAAAACAACTCTATCTACAGCCCTGTAGGCAAATGGAGTGTGTGTGATGAAAGTTACAGGGCACAGCAGCCCTTGTAACGTTTGCGCAGCCCTTTTTGGTGCATTCAAGTACACAAAATTAGCATTAACGTTACTTGTCAATTTCCAGCGGCAAACAGCAAAGTCACGGCCCGTCTCGCACCTATTCCGTACTGCCCCAATCAGCCTGCCCGGTCAGGGAGCAGGGGGTGGACACGGGGGATCTTACCAAGCCTTTTAGTGCTAGAAATTCTCCTCATACAGCTCGCTAACTTAGACTGTGAGAAGGAAAACGGGAGGCAGCCATTTTAGAGAGAAGACCCATAGAGAAACAATGGCGCTCTCCTGTGCGAGTAGCTAGCTAGTAGCTACGTTACTAGGTTAACTATAAGCTAGCTTAAGCTAGCTGGCTAGCTTCCACTGCTTTTCTTGGGCTGAGCGTTTGTTGACTAGCCTGAAGTTGCTAGCCAAGGGGTTAGCTGAGTTAGCATGGAAGTAAACAAACTTTTTAAGCTAAGCAGCCTTACCTGGTTCCTGCTGAGGGTCTGTCCAGTGTTTCCCGGGCTCATGGGGGGTGGATGATGGCTCCTTTGTTGCCAGCCCGGATGGCCCCCACCACCATACTGATTACTGCTGGCCATGTCTCCTGGTCCCTTGCTCACTGGCCCGTCCTGGTTGTTGTAGTCGTTCGGCGGGTAGTTCTGGTAACCCCGTGTGGAGCTCGGGGAAGTCAGGAGCTGGTTTAAAGTTGGCGTGGAAGTTGGCTGAGGGTTCCCCATGCTATACCTCTGGTTATTATAGGAGCCCACCATGCCTGGGGTTCCTCCCGCAGGCTGCTGCTGTTGCTGCTGCTGAGGTTTAACATTACCCGGCTGCCCTCCAGCCGCTGTTGGCTGGTTGCTGCGCGGCGAACTCATGCCGTAGCCCTGGCCCTGATAAGGAGTCCGGTTCGGGAACGGGCTGTAGCTGTTATAGTGGTTGGAGAAACTGTGGTCGTGCGAGTTGGGCGGGTAGGACTCTAGCATGCTGCCCGGCGCTGCAGCTGCCATGCCAGGGCTTTGTTGTCCGCCATGTTGATGAAAAGGGGCCCGGTTGTAGTGCTGGTTGTAGCCGTAAGGAGGTGGAGGGAAAGTGCCCGGGTGGTGGTGGACCATGCCGGGGTGGTTGTTACCCTCAGGCCCGCCGGCATCATTCTGGTTATTATTGTTATTATTGTTCACCCTGGATGGATTCCCATTGCCGTTCTTTAGTTCAGGATCCCCTCCACCTCCTCCACCGCCACCTCCACCACCTCCTACTCCTGCATTTCCCACCTCGGTCCCGTCCTGCAGCTCCTTCTGTCCCGGAGATCCGCCGTCCGCCCGCGGCTCCTTCCCCTCCTGCTGCTGCTTCTCTCCCGGTACCGCCACCGAGTCCTCCTGCGGTTCCCGGTCCGCTTTTTTAAGCTCGGCGGCCGGGCTTGCGTTGAGAGTGGCGACCTGAGCGGCCATGATATCCCCCCCGTTCCTCCGTTTCTCTCTCCCTCAAACACTCGCTCTCTCTTTTACAAAGCGACTCGGTCACAATCCAGCTCGGAACAGCAACATAAATACAATTATTTATAACAGCAGCGTCCCCGTGTCCCGGATCATCCCCCCTCACTCCGGACCGGATCCGCGTTCCGCTCCAGCTTGTGATTAAAGAAGGGAAAAAATCAACAAAAAGTTACTTTAACAGTATAAATAAAGGTCCCAGGAATTAATTTAACCCACACAAAACGTAAAAAATGAGGGCCTCGGTTTACAGAACGAGAGTATGCGCGAGAAACCGATCAAACCAGCACGAGGCTCCGCGAGACACAGCCATTTTACCGATGCGCGCGGTCAGCCGGAATACGCGGAGCGGACTGCCACACAGGCGCGGATCCGGATCGGGGAAGAAACATGGCTGAGCTCAGCGTAGTTTCACTACACATGCTAGAAAAAAAGGAGTGAACCACACTTCTGAGCTGAGCTCAGATAGCTTACCTTATAAACATTAACATTACTATGATATATCATGTAAATGCAATCAGTACTAAATAAAAAAAAATAACAAAAGAGGCTAAAACAAAAACAAATTTTTTAAAAAATATATACTTAATCAAACTGTATTGCAGTGCATCATATTGTATTGAAATACAGTTGAATCGCCAGGGTTGGGTAGTTATAGAATACAGGATACAGGTAACAGCATTACGTAATCAGGATACAAAAAAACAGTAACTGTAATCCATTACAGTTACAGTGAAAAAAAAGGTAAGTAATAAAAATAGTGTAATAATAAAAAAGAGGGTAAAACAAAACACATTTTATTAAACTGTAGTGCGGTAGTTGCAGTGCATCATATTGTATTGTGTAACTAATTAATAACAGTTATATTTAATAAAATAGGGTAATAATAAGCAAAGATTACATTAAAGTATAACCAGGATCACTACTCTTACCATGTTTGTTTATAATCGAAAAAACGCTGATGATGTTCATTAGGTCTTTTTTCTCCTTTTTTGTAACACAGCAGGCTAGTTAAGTATAGCAATAAACCAATTCAGTTCCTTTTATATAAACATGGAAAATCATGTGATATGCCCTGTTCATTTCAGCTGGATAAGTGAACATTTCCTTATGAAAAGACCATTACAAATCATCCAAAAATGTATTTATTTTTAAATACTGTTATTTACAATAATTTTTTTTTTTTTTACTATTTTAAACATATGGGTTAGTTTCAGCAGAAATGGATTATATAATGTAGCATGCTTGTTTGATTTGGACATGAGATTGTCTGGTATTAGGTGTATATACAGATTGGTTCATGTATTTTTATTGGAATGTGTTGCCTTAAAATACAATTAATCTGAATGTGAGGAAAAGTAATCAGATTACAAAACGTTTACTACAGTAATCCTTTAGTTAAATCACAAAGTATTGTGTTGTATCAATTTATATCGCAGCATACCATTGCGTATTGATTTATATTGCAGTGTTTTGTCATGTATCATGTATAATGTATGTTGTATCATGGTGTAGCAGTGTTGTACTGCATCACAGTGTCTTATTGAGCTAAACTGTATTAGATTATCAGATAGCAGGGCATGTAGTCATGTCTGAATCAGAGTTTAGTAACCTAGTGTTCTATTTCATTGAACAGGCTAATAGCTAATGACAACACAGCTAAACGCTCATATCTAGCAGAGAGTTGTCAATGCCTTGGCAACATCAGGACGTAGTCTATTGTTGCCTTTGTGATTCAGTTACACAGACCTTTATCGCTGCACTGCCTTCTAAAACAATGTCTTGTGTAACAGTGTGTGCAGACACAGCCATTATATTGTATACTATTGTATAATAGTATATCATATTTTATATTAGATTATTATATTGTATCATATAATATCGTATTATAGTATTTCGCATTATATCACAGATTATCATATCACAGGGTATTGTGTTATAGTGTATTGTACCTTAGTGTATGCCATTAAACTCTTGCAGTTTTTGTATTGTATACAAAATTATTGTTTTTGTACCACAAAGTGTTGTAATAGAGCAGAACATATTGTATCTGTGTATTTAATATTGCAAGGTATCATATTGTATCAGACCGTATCAAAGTGAAGCATACAGTAGCATAGAGTATCCTCTTGTTCCCAAGCATATGTTTGCATAAGGCTTCTTAAGTTCCAAATTGTCATGTATCAGAAAACATTATATTGTATTAAACTCTAAGGTAACATATTGTATCACATGGGCCTGTTTAAATAACCTAAATAGTTAAAACATAAATAAAATCACTGAATTGTGGCAGGCCTAGGTCTTGCATTGATGATGGTCTGACCGCTGCACAAAGCCTTCTCCAGCACATCCCAAAAATTCTCAATGAGGTTAAGGTCTGGACTACCTGGTCTATATTCAGTTTATTCAGGTAGTCAGCTGACCTCATTCTTTCAGTACATACTGTTGCTGAACCTAGACCTGACCAACTGAAGCAATCCCAGATCATTTGCTTAGTTAAATCCAAGTTGAGACCTTTTTTTGGCCAGGCAGTGTATTAATTTCAATCCTTAATAAATGGAGTACATTATTAGTATCATCACATGTTGGACCATTGACTTCTGTTACAATCTGTTGACAATCTCTTTAGAGGTTGGAGAATGCTGGGAAAAAAGAACTTTGTTTTTTGAGCTGTATCAAATAAATAAACACATGAATAAAAGGCTGAATCTATGTTTGCGAGTCATTGCTCTCTCTGCTAACAGCACGTTTGAGCTAGCCTACATATACTCTGCTCTTTATCTCCTCAGCCACGTTGAGAATAAAAGTGTGGGTTAGCATGCGCACACAGCAAATATGAGGACTAATAGCAGCAGCATGGAGCTTGATTTGTGGAGAGGAACGCATGAAATTACAGTCTGTGTGCGCGCGTGTGTTTTTCAGAGAGAGAGAGAGAGAGAGAGAGAGAGAGAGAGAGAGAGGACAGAAAGGGAAAGAGGATGGGGGATGGACTGAGAGCAGGAAGTGAAAATGAAAAAAAGTGAAATGCGGTGCAAAAAAAAGCGAGGGGGCGGGGGGGCGAAATAAAGACTGCTAGAGGAGAAATAAAGACTGCTAGAGCTAACTCTGCTTTATTCAGTATAAAAGAGTAACAGGGAGTGTTAGATTTTTATATGTTTTTAATGTTAAAACAGTGGAAGAGCTGGTGTGAAGTAAAATAGCTAAATGAGAGCAGCCATCTCTCTCTCTCTCTCTCTTTTTCTGTCTCTCTCTCTCCCACTCGCGCGCTTCTCTCAGTCGCCACCCCCTCCCCTCTCTCTCGCGCTCAGCACAGCGCAGCCTCAGTGCTTGCACAAGCAGCAGAACTTTGCTATGGGAGAGAGTGTGTGCGTTAGTGTGTGTGTGTGTGTGTGTGAGAGAGTGTGTGCGCATGGGGGATGGGCAGTAGAGAAGCACACAGCGCGCGAGAGCAGCAGCTCTTTTTCCCTTCACAATGCAGAGGCTCTGCTGCTGCCTTCCCTAGCTAAATAACCCCAGCCTGCTCAGCCAGGAACCACTCCCCCCTCAAACTGTAGCCTTTTACACCAGCACAAACTATCCGTGCTTAATATATTTATGCGTGTGTGTATCTGACTATGTGTGTGTATGTATGTGTGAGTTTCCCTTTTTATATGAGTGGGAGGGGGCCAGGCAGCTGACTTTCTCAGAGCTATGAGTGCTGTGCACATAGAAAAGCTCTCTCTCTCTCTCTCTCTCTCTCTCTCTCTCTCTCTCTCTCTCTCTCGCTGAACCTCATAAGTCATACATTTTAGGAGCCATATAGGCCTATTTAATGTTTCTTATTTTATTAAGTGGCAAGTAATGTAAATTCATATAGTAAATTCGTAGTTTAAAGTTCATAGGAAGGCAGCAATCCTTGTTGTTTTCCTTTTAAATTGAAGAAGTAGTATTTGTAAATACTGCTACTTCTGCTACTACCATCACTACAAAGACATATATATTCATTCTAAAACAAAGTGGTCTGGTAGGTTTTCGGGCCCACAACAGTTTTTGCTGGTTACCTAAGCAATCTTGTCTGTGCTAATGCTACTGATACAAGAGCGACTGCAAACATGGGGATATCAGAATGGCAAACTCAGCCCTTTGCATGCTTTGTGTCCTTGCTGAAATTGGCAGATCACAGCTCAATGCACGTTTTAAAAGTATTTTAGCACATGCTGTGTGTAATTACACATTCTCACCAGAGAGATCTCAAGCCACATTGCTCAAATCCGAATTTTTGCTCAGATCGGATTTGGCTATCTTAATAGTTCACATTCACAAATGTAAGATACTTGTATCTATTTGCAATGTTAACAAATCTGTCCCTGAAACGTCTCACATGCGCACATTCATACGTGTATAAAAATTGCCTTTTTTACCAACAACAAAAAACATCATATTTGAGAGACGACTCGTAGCTTTATGAAGGGAAATAAATGCATTAGCAGCTCAAATGTGGAGCATATTTTGCTCAAATGCAGAACCAACAGCTGGTCTGGAGTACATGCTCAGGTCGAGGAGGAGAAAAAAGGCCAGGTGGTTTGCTTTTGCTGTTTTTGCAGCATTAGCTGCACAGCTGCACCAAGACACGTGTGGGTACAAGAGAGAAGCATGTAACGAATGCGTAAAAGCAAATAGACACATTAATCATGTTGCATGTCCATAGATTGGATATGTATCCGATTTAGGACCACATATAAAAGTGACTCAAAAAACAGATTTGGCACGTTTACATAGCCATGAAGAATCAAATCGAGCCACATTGAGCAAAAAATCAGATTTGAGTCACTTTAGACTGGTAATGTAACCCTTGGCTCAAACAACACATGGAATTAAATGACTTAAAGAGCTTTTTAAATAGCTTTTTAAATAATAATTAATTAATGTAAGTAATTAATAAATGGCAACAATCACAGCTTCCATGTTATGGCAACCAGAGGTCAAGTGATCCATTTTTGCAGATATTTTATGACTACAGTCAGATTGTTTCTGTAAAATGAGATTAATTATCATAAAAATACAGAAATGTTTGTATAATATTGACCCTTTCAAACCACAGCTTTTATTCAGGGTCCACTTTAGTGGACAAAATAACTTATTGCCTCCCATTTGTACCCAATTTTCATATTTTGAGAATCTGAAAATGACTGAGGGAAGCTGAAAGGATGTTAATCAGAACTGTGGAAGGGTCTGCTGTCTGGTCGTCCTTCCTCCACTACATTTACTGACAGCTCTATACAGACATCTAGACACAGTGGATTAGACGATGTGAAGGAAAGCCAGACAGAAAGGCAGGAAGTAGAACACATTTTTTTTTTTTTTTTTTTTTTTGCTTTTTTCAGCCACATTATTTACACTTTCTTAAACAGTAAACTAAACAGTAAATGGAATCTAAACATCTACACATGTTTGGGGAGTCTCATAAGGATATGGTGAAGGCATTTTATCAATATGCATTGTAAACTTACCTACAACCATATACATACTTTTAAAAGAGGAATGAGTTAAGTTGAATCCAACACAAAGCCCATTAGATCTGGAGCTCAGTAAATGCCATTGACTTTGGTAAAGTGGGGGTGGGTGTGGGGTGGTAGGGGTTGTGGTGGGGTGGTCTCCTTTGAAAAATCTGGCTTAGGCTGAATCTATTTTTTTGTTCTGAGAAGCAAGTTGTGTAGCAACAGAAATGCTTGGCCACAGGCCCTCTCCACTCCGAGTGGATGAATCATGAGTCAAGCGAGCTCCACACACACCTACGTCCACACGTTTACAGATTTACATGGCTTTTCTTGGTCAGAATGATACGTGGACAGAATTCAGCTCTGGCTATAATTCTCATTTTGCCTCATTTTAGGGCTTAAAAGGCCATATTCTTCAATTTATTGTATGTAATACACAAAGTCTATCAATGTAAATTAATGAAAACATGTAGTGTTGTTAGTGTTTAGAATGGTTATGTAAACCTTTTCTCCAAAATCTCCTTAATAAAAATCTATTAAAAATTGTACATACACAGCTAATAGTGTACAGCATGAAATTCATAACATTTGCACATATTGTACGATTCACAAAAGGAGCTCCAATTCCCTGTTGGCACTGTTTCACACATATTTGTACATATTGTACTAGTCACACTACAGATCCTGTCAATGAGTAGCCAAATATAGTACACTGTTTTGCCAAATATGCACAACCTGTGTGCCACATACTAGAAGAAGAATTGAGAAAACAGCGTTGCTACAGCAACATTCATGTTTATGATTTTCTCCATTATGATTCTTGTAAAAAAACAGTAATTTCCATAGTTTTCCACTAAATAGGCCTCCACTTGTAAAATAATATTACCAACACTGATGGTGAAGGCTAGAATGTGGTTCAGATAGGTGAAGCCAGATTGTCTATTAATTCAACTATGGTCAATATGAGCATGATGAACTAGCTAGTTGTCTGACAACTCAACTACAACTCAGCTACTCTATTTAATGAACAGAAAGCTCTTTTCTAGCCCACCATAATTCTTCAGATATAGCAGACAAACGCATTTTTGACGCGATATTAGCAAAAGAAAAACTCATCAAATTTGACACTGGAGATAAAAAGGCAGTTTAGAGAAGATAAATAAGATGGAGAAATGTCTTTCTTTCATTGAAACATATGGAGATGGGTGGAGCTACACATTGAATTGTAACCTTCCAACAGGGGGCTAGACCTGTGGTGGCTTCATGTTTAAGCTTCTCTACAGTCATTGGTTTGAACAATTGGACTTGTAACATTATGCTGAATTATGGGGGGAGATGGAGATTCATTCTGCCCACCCAGAGAGAGCAAAGCAAGTTGTACTATACTAAATACCTAAAAAAATGTCTATAAGATTACCAGAAATCTTACTTATGATCTCCTAAAAACAAGAGGAGTGCTTTGACAGTTAGGGCACATAATGCCTCTTTTATCTCTAAAATTAAAGAGCACATTTTTTTACTATACCTTTCAGTCAAATGCAACTATGTTTGATATTTTTAAATTGACTGTAATAAAAATTGAGATTTTTTTTTAATTCAATTTTTTTTATCTATATTAAAATAGGTAAATTTTCTCTGCTTATGATGGATCTCCTGTATTTTTCCTCATTTAAGTCAATGTGAACACAGGTGGGACTAAAATATTATATATGAAATAGGCGATTATACAACAGCAAATCCAAATAAAGCTTTTGTCATCTTAGGCATTTTTATACTTTTTAAACATTTAGAAAGTTTTGAAAAAAAAATCAACTGCATTAGTATACAACATGTAAAATATCAACAATATCATCTTTAAAAAAAAATAGATTTCCCACACTTTCTAACCAGCCTAGCCCAGGCCTGCACTCAGATCGTCTTCCCAGTTCGACCCCCCTGCGTGGGTACTGTGACACACCCCATCTGTGGCAGTGAGATGATTTAAGACTGTTTACTTTGCCCCCCCTCCACCGCATACCCACGAGCCTGACCGTGATGCATGGCCCACAGACTGCTGCTGTGGGTCTCCCCGGTCGCTGCGACGACAAGCTTGGAACCGAGCCATGGAGAAGCTGGCCTGAAATCAAACCAATCTTAAGATTTACACACATACTTAAATACTAATAACTGCAAAGGTGCTAAAAAGATACGATACATCATTAAAACCTGTTGAGAGCGTCTGAGCGTCTACCTGTTACTGATATAAAGCTAGTCCTAGGTTTTCTCTCAGTTTTCTAGAGGAACACTGTTGATCCTTAAAATGATGCTCAGAAGATATGCATCGATATAGTTAAAATAAAAACTTCAAAGACTCTTCAGTCACATTTTTATAATCTTTCTGAAAAATCTTTTATAGTGTATGTTTAATGAATACCTGTGGATTGCGTATGACGCGAAAGAAAAATGCATCAGAATTAAGAGCATTATTTTAAGCAAAAAACTACTCCTCCACTCTGCTAATACTAGAATAGTTACATTTTAATGGGTTTGTATTAGGGTGATCATATTACTTTTTTCCCCAGAAAAATGAGATGTGAAAAATTTATCTGGACAGGATTTCTAAATTGTGTAAAATGATCAGGATTGTTCGTTGATTTCATATCAGTATTTGCTTCTAGTGTTAGGCCTAGAAATGCACCCTACATTCAGTGCATTTTTGCCTTTCCTGGCTTTGGTTCTTTTCTGACCCACTGTTCTTTGGACGTTTAGAACATCACAAGGGAAAAAAAACACAGTATCATTAAAATGTTTAAAAATGAACTAATTCATTAATGAGTTTGTTTTAAAATGTTAAAATATTATTTAAATAATTAAATAAATAATTAATTTGTGCATACCTTTTGACCTAGTACGCTTGTACAGATTAATCACACTTTTTGGAAAGCTGAGTTCAATTTCACTACAACTACAACCAGGCCTGATTACTGCCAGACCTGTAGAATTAAGAAATTACTTACAGGTACTTAAATAGAACCTGTCTGAGAAACATGAACCAGATCTCAAAAAGCAACACATTATACCCCAATCTGAAGAAAGCTAATATACATAAATGAAGAAAACGTGGAACCATGATAAACTTTCCCAGGAGTGACTGGCTGTCTAAAAGGGAATGGACAACTCATCTAGGAGGTCACAAAAAAATTGTGTTAATTATTAAATAATAAGAAAGATATGGGTCAAAAATAATATATATGGAAGAGTTCCAAGGCAAAAAACACTGCTGACCAAAAAGAACACAAAGGCCCATCTCACATTTGTCAGAAAACATCTTGAGGATCCCCAGAATGTGAGAAAAGTGGAACTTTGTTAAAAACGTGTGTCCTGTAAATTCTTGTGTTAATCTAACACATTATTTTAGAAAAAAGAACATCATACAGAACGTTGCTGAAATAGATGGAACAAGGAAATCTGCTGTTTACCAGACAATCATGAAAGAGAATTTCCGGCCATCTGTTTATGACCTAAAGCTCAGGCGTACTTGGGTTCTGCAGCAGGACAATGATCCAAAGTACACAAACAAGTAAAAAAATATCAGTATGACAAAAAAAAATATTTTTCATGACACTGTATATATTACAATATAGTAATTATAGTGATAGTAATAGTAATAGTAATAGTAATTATAGCAATTAATACTGTATATTTTGTATAAATACCTTTTTTCGCTGCTCTCTAATTGCTAGAACTGCTTGTATTTCTGCACTAGGAGTGGCATAAAGTTATTCAAAAGCAATGTATAAGACTGGTGGAGGAGAACATTCCAAGATGCATAAAAACTGTAATTAAAAAACACCAGGGTTATTCCACCTTATTCCAACTTTATGAATATAAACATGTTTTCTTTCCATTATTTGAAGTCATTATTTGAAAGCTCTGCATCTTTTTGTTCGTTTAGCCATTTCTCATTTTCTGCAAATAAATGCTCTAAATGACAATATTTTTATTTGGAATTTGGGAGAAATGTTGTCTGTAATTTATAGAATAAAACAACAATGTTCATTTTACTCAAACATATACCTATAAATAGCTAAATTAGAGGATTTGATTCAGAAATTGAAGTGGTCTCTTAATTTTTTCCAGAGCTGTATTTAACATCACAATCCTGATATTAAGCTTCTTGCTTAGCTCACTGAGATGTCTTTACAAGCAGCCCAGGCACCAAATGTTGGGCTGTAAAAAAAAAAAATCTGTGCAGTGGGTTTTTGTGAAGCACCATCAAGCCTCCTTCAACAGTACCTGAATATGTTTAAGAGGAATACCAGCATGACCTAGTTATTTGAGGCGGCCTTGAATTTGACTAAACCTTCAAGTGCTCTCTCAGGTTCTTCAAGGGGCATTCCCAAGGCTGGCTGATTATTTTGCTCTGGTGCATGCTGTCTGCGAATGTAAGCCCCCCAAAAAGAGATGCAATGTTCTGTTCGCATCCTCGGACCCTCAGCTGTAGCGCAGGCATCAGAAGCGGCAGCAGGTTTGTCTGCATCCACCAAGTTAACCACACATCAAGAGTGCAGAGCCAGTAGTTTACATGTGCAGATTTCCCTCAAAGTGTGAGCTGAAAAGGGGTTTACACAGCAGGCTTGTTTAACCACACTGAGGTTTTTCTGGTCGGTGGCAAAAGGTTAAATTGCATAAACGTAATGAATGAATTGCAATATTTGACATATACTGAAGTCAAGCAATGGGGGAAGTGTCAGGCCTGAGAAAAGTTCATTGATGACAGATATTCACTTTTCTTTTTTTTTCTCTTTTTTTTATCTCATGGGACCTAGTCTGGGACAAGAGCCACAGCAACCCAGTAATGCGGAGTGGAATTTCCTAACGAGAGTGGAGTCAGGTTTGGTGCAACAGGAACACACACACACACACACAGACTGGAAAGCCTGGCTCAAAAAAAACTATCCCCTCCCTCCCTCCCTTCTTCCCTCTCTACACACACACACACCTCGAATTTCATTCATACCCATTAAGTAACGTGCTGTCATAGCAGTACAAGCATACTGGAACTGCCAGGGACACACCCCTCTGAGCACTTCCATGCACATGTGCGCACTCATATACACACACACACACACTCGCACACTCACACAAATAACACACACATAAACACGAGGTTGGGCCCCTTCCAGCAGGTTGCTGGGCAGCTGCGAAACACACAGTCTGGAGTGCGCTCAGGAAGGAACTGCCACTTTGAGCGCCCCGCAATAGAACCTCAGCTAATTCCCAGACTGATCATCAGTGCAGCCTGTGCTGCAGCAGCTGGCATACCTGTTCCCCTACTCTCTCTCTCTCTCTCTCTCTCTCTCTCTCACACACACACAAATACAGTATATGCACCCATATATGCAAATTTACACAGCATGAAACACTGAAGTGCTTACAGGAAAAAAAAACTGTAGGCAGTTCAGTTTTCCTTGGAAGTTTTACCCTGAGATAAGAGCAAGACCGTTTTAGCGTTTTAGAGAAGGGTCACGTTACATTTTCATTTTAACGGACCCTTAAACTCTGCTCTAGCTGCTTGGCACTGCCCTGCCAACAGCTAGATTCAAAGGAAAAAAGGAAAGTAAGGAATTACTACTTTATGCAGTCTGTGAGAATAATTAAAAAGGGAATTCCTGTTAATCACAAAGCCTTTAAGCAAACTTGCATTTTATGATGATATTTTGCCCCTTTTGTATTTTTACAAATAATTAATGACAGAAATGCACAATTGTGACTGAGATATTTGACCTCTCGCCTTTACAGATTTGGAGAAGTTAAATTAAATACGTTATGCTGTCAAATATATATTCACTTGTCTGTCTGACATTCCATTCTTAATCCATAGAGTTTAATATGGTGCTGACTCACCATTTGCAGGTGTAACACCTTCAAATTATCTGGGAATGCTTTACACAAGGTTTAGGAGTGTGTTTATGTGAATTTTTGACCATTCTTCCAAAAGCACTTTTGTAAGGTCAGGCACTGATGTTGGACAAGAAGGTGTTGTACAGGGTTGAGGTCTGTAAAGGCCAATCAAGTTCTTCCACACCAAACTTGCTCATATCTTCATGGACCTTGTTTTGTCATGCTGGAACAGTTGGTACTCTTCTCCTGGCAAACACCAAACCTAGACTTGTCCATTGGGTTGCCAGATGTATAAGTGTAATCCTCACTGCTCTAGAGTCCTGTAACGGAGTGCTTTACACCAGTACATTCCACGCTTTGCATTGCGCTTGGTGATATAGGCATGGATGCAGATGTTAAGTTATGGAAACTCATTCTGTGAAGCTCCTGAGATGTTAATAAAATTAAATAAATAAATGAAAAAAAAAAGATGAATAGCCACACATTATAATGATGCACTTCCCTCATTTTACCTTGTCTTTCCAGCATACAAGCATTTATTTTGGAGTTATATTGGTTTCCAGATCCCATCTTGACATCTACCTTTTTTCTCATCTGTCATTTATTGGGAACTGCACTATAGAAGTTGCTAACTGAAGACACTTGGCAATCTTTATATTGCTTTCCTGTCTTGTGGGCGTTTAAAATTTTTTAGACGAGCCCATGTTTGACAGGCGTTATTACAGGTTTCAAAGAGTCATGTACTTAAGTATTTAGTTTGGAAATGTGATTCAGTCGACAGTTCCTAATAGCAATTAGTGACAAATGCCTCAGGACTGATTGCCGATATGCGAGTCTGCTGACCTGAGCCTCTGCAACGCTTAGGGTGCCTAAATTGTTATACAGGTTACATTTAATATTTAACAAGGTGTAGAAGTGTCTAATAGACTGGACACTGTTTAAGGTAAAGGAAGGCATAGTGTTAAAAAAAGACAAAATGTGAAGATTGGCCAAGACTCACTATTATAAGATAGACTTCATCTTATTAAAGCTTCCACAGTATCTGTAGGTGCTTCATAGACATAAACATTCACACAATTCTAATACATTCCAACAGCAGCAGCAGACTCTCGAGCACAGCTCATATTCATAAAAAAGAAGAAAAATCCTGTGGCCTTTCCAACACTGCTCTGACAGCTTTATCACTAAATGTTAAGTGGCCATTAAATCTCCTTTCACAGACACAGTGTGAGCCCAGTGTGCCACATCTCTCCAGCTGAAAATCCTCCTCACTCCAAAGGTGAAAATAGTCCAGCAGAGACTGTAACATCCAGCCTGGCACACTTTCAAACAAAGCTAACAGGACATATTCAGGTTGCATAAGAGCACAGTCTCCTCTGTCTCCTTTTCTTTAGAGAAAAAAGTCTTTTTTTCTCCTTTCTTGCTTTTTGGCTGCAGCTACAGTTTGCCCAAGGCATTTTACCTGACATTCTTGAAAATCCCTCAATTTATGAAATCCACAGTAAAGGACACATTTCTAAACACCGGCATTTCCTTTGTGGCCGAGGCAAAGAGAGAGCAAGGGATCACCAGAGGGAACTCCCCAATCTCAATACAGCGCTCCAAGGTTAACAGCACTTGTGGTTTTTTTTCTGAGGAGTTCATAGATCCTGTCCCTGAAATCGAAAAATGCCTTTTGGGCTTAGTGTACTTTCACTTGGCTATCTTCTCCAATATGAGCTAACTAGCACCCAACAACGGTCCAACAGTGCAGTGTACACCACCTCAAGGTCTGATGGCTTTATTGCACCATCATATACAGTTGCAATCATTTTTTTGTTTATATTCATACATTTTTAACTCAATTTCTCCACAATTTATATGAACACATGTAATCTCTGCTGTTGAATTATGTTACATTGCACAGAAGTTTACACCATTGCAGAACACTGGACCTTCTTTCTGTATTTACTTTCTTGTAAAAACTAACAAAATCCAGGGGTAACCTGGGGGTCAACCTAGGGAGATGGGGTAATGTATTTATACTACAGGATGTCAGGAAAATATATGACTATTTTGCACGGTATGACTGAGATATAGATGACTGAGATGGGAGTGGCTACTCGATTTATGCGCTGTCATCACTTCCAAAAACATGATGATAACCCTTATACTTTATAACCCTTATACCTTATAACCCTTTATGCAAAACTTACTTTTTGCAGGCTTTTTTATTTTCACTTGGGTCTTGACTGCCCCTCTAAACACTATAAAATCCATCCATCTGTTTATTGCGAAACAGTTAAAAGATTTTTGCTGTCGGTGATCATATGCTTTTTTGAGCCTTTTGGATGGCTCCCTTAATTTGACATCACAATAAAACCACCATGGCTCAACCCCTCAACCATCAACCCCCACCAGAGCCCACCCACTAGATCCATTAAAGATCCGTCATTTTGGTTGAGAACCTCAGACAGTACACAGCAGGATTAGCCAACAGACTTTATCTGATGAAGGGATCTGTGGCAAATCAGGGTGAGTTTATGGCAAATCAGCAGAAATCACTAAAATGGCTTATTCTGAATGGAACGGAGATTGGCAAGTATAGTGCTGGCGAGATTTCTTTATGTGAGAGTGATTATGTGCAAAGAACTTAATATACATGTTTTGTATGGGATATAGACCTATTCTAACTTGTGTAAAAAGGTATAATATGTCCTCATTAGTTTGAAAATTAGCAGCTACATGTTTATAACACGTATTAAGGCTATATGCTACAAAGTGACTTGCCTAAACATGCTATGTTGCACCTCTAGTAGAGTCTCAAAGGTCTCCTTTGGCTAGTTTTCTCAATTTTGAGGTTTGCCTGATTTTGAGGATGTAGTGAACTGATGTATCTGTGGTGTGCAAAACAAAACTAAATACTTTCTCATAAAAGCTGCATAAACCGTTTTTAACGTATGTGACAGAGTAGTAACCCGAATGTGGATTCACATGGGATTCATTTAACAACAGTTTGTTTTTACAGCTTGTTTTTTCTTTACTGATGCAGGAGCACATAGTCTGGGAAAAAATGACTGACATGGCACATTGGAATGGGACTAAATTCACTGAAGATATCCATTAATTGGTTATGGACATCCATTGCAGGGGCAATTACTTTACCCCACCTTCTAAGGTAAAACAATCTCATCCAAGTAGAGCTTAAATTTACAAACGTGTTAACGGATTCTGCCATTTTTATGGTCTAGATTTAGCATTTTGCAAATAACATCATGTTAATCAGTAGTCATCAGCTATATGCCGCCAAGTTATTACTTTTAACAGGCTTCAGACAGAGGGTTTAATCTTGTTGTGTGTTTGGAAAAAATGGTGTGCTTGTTGTGGCTGATGGGTCCAACAATGCCAGCAAGCTTCAGGGGCCTCTATGATGTCCAGGCCAGAACAGAACCTTCCAAAGGGACAGCAGTCACTTGGGGCTGGACTGAATGATTAAGCTGCCAGAAGTTGAGCACAGGCCTTGAGCGTCCCATATCAATCAGCAGCCTGACAGAGCGCGCAGATTAATGGAGGCAAGGACAAGAGGCCGCTTTGAGGATGACATCCTTTCCAAGATGAACAACTTTATTGGTAAGTGAAGACAGAAGGAACATATGTCATATACGTTTGGAAGTTTCAGGATGACAAAACTGATTGTGCACCTTGACAAGTAAACAATATTTAAGAACAATACAAATAAAACCTTAACCCTTTTGTGCCCAGTCCTGGCACTAATGCTGCACTCCACTTGAACTCAAATGTTGAAATTTCCACATTTCCTAATGCCAAGTAGGGAATTTCAACTGGAAGGTTACTTACAAGTCAGATTTCCTACAAGGAAGGCCAGAAGAGCCTCAACAACCAATCAAAGGCTTGAATCCAAGATGTCTGTATCACATATCAACAGTAGTAAAAGCAGCAGTATTATATTGTTTATTATCACTTCTATCTATTTGTGTGTCATTAAATCAGTTGTATACACTACAGTACTGTCCCACTTCTATTTATGGACAGGTTTTTTACGGTTTGAATGTGCAAAATACTATATCATCAATTGGTATTGCTTACCGTAGTAAACTAGGACATAAAACGGGACATAATTTGGTTGGATTTATCTGGAACGACAGAGTGAATAACTTGCAAACCTTTTGTAGGCAAACTCTAAAGTCTTTATCTAAATAACTGATTTTGGAATTTTTTTGAAATAGTTTACAGTTCTCAAAATGTTTCAATGGAATGCAGTCTATATCATACCAATCTCCAACATCCTACTTGTGGGAGGTAATTGGTAGACAGCATGAATTGCAAGCATTTGGACGATACGTCTACATTAGACAACCTTCATGTCGCCAATTCATACTCTCCAAGATATGTTCAATTAGCAGCATTGGGCGAAAGGGCAAGATAAATGAAACTTTTTATCCTGTAAAAAGTCTCATGTATATAAACTTTAATTATCCTTAAAAACAGGTTACTGATTGTTACAAAGTACAGATTTTATATTACCTAATGTACGGTGTAAAGGGGTGTAACTATACACAGAGGTGATGGTTAATTTCACACCTGGACCACAATGGACCTTATGGTTTGATAAGCAACATTGGAGTCCGTTGTATTTTTGCCACAAACACATGTACATATATACGCCTAGTATGGTGGGAAATTGGTTTGAAATTTTGTATTTGTTCTCTTTAAGAATAGTGAAGCCATGTGCACACCTAAGTTGACCATTCTAAAGTGAATCAGCAGTCCTAGAGTTTCCAATCACTGTATAAAAAAGCTCCATACTGTCCTTATTGTTGGAGACACTGTAATACAAATAGTATGTAGTAATAACTATCTTAGAACTTTAACGCATTAAAGAAAACAGAAGTGCACCTTACCTATTATTTGATCTAATAAAAGGTTCAACAATGTCTTCAAGTGCTTCATTAGACCTACACTATACCATCACATCATTAAAGTAACTGTACTACAGTACGTTTAAAACAGCTACCAATAAGGTGTTAACAGTGGTACCTAGAATGTAGTTAAATAAGGGTCAGATTCATTGTAGTGAAGCAATGTGCACAGTAATTGAAAGTCGTATTGTCGTTTCCTCTTATTACACCCCCTAGATTTGTTATTTTTCAACCTAACACCATTAGGATCACGTGTAGTCTCGCTCACTTTGAGGCACTTGGATTCATCCAAATTAGACCATGAGGGTCCCACCAGTCAGTAAAATAAGCCTGGCTCAGGCTTCTTTGTAGGCACAATCACTCTTGATCGTTCCTCAGTGTGAAAGCCCGATAGTGTGCAGATGTGCCTTTGTGCCCTGGGCCTCAGAGAAGGTCCTGCTTCAGACTTTATCTTGTTTGCCATGTAAGCAGCACGACTCACAAAAGGCTGAGATGAAGGTGAAATTCAAATACAGGGAATATATTAACTGCACAGTTTGAAAGCGAGAGGCAGGGAGAGAGAACGAGAGAGAAGACAGCAGTGGTAGGAAATAAAGAAAGGTAGCACAAAGATATGAGTGCGAAAGAGATGAGCCCAAAAAGAGAAAAAACGTAATAATGCTGGGAAATCGTAATGCTTCTCTGCAGGCGTCTCAACAAGAAAATGGTGAGCGCAGATAACCAGTCACCTTTGTTTTTCATATAATTTAACCTTCATTTTATTATTCAGCTTCACATCTTTTACAATGGAAAACTAGCCTAAGAGAAAGCTGCTCTGACCTGTGAAAAGGCATTGATACAAAATGAAAGGAGTCGACAATATGAATTTACAGTGAAGAAAACAAGTTTCTAGGGTGTGTCTAAATCTTAAAGGGTTGTTGAGTTTAATTCCAGGATCAGGTCTCAGCTCTCTTGAGTCTCTAAGGCGCAAGTCCATGTCTGGGGTGCAAATTAGATGCCTAGAAGTCTCAGGTGTATGGGGTCTGAGTCTGAGTTTTGAGTTTTTAAAGTGCAAGTCCAAGTCCAGGCTCAAGTCTCAAGGGTGCAAGTCAGATGCAAGTCTTGGGTCCTTGGGATGCGAGTCCAAGTCAAGTTTTCAAGTGTCAAGTGTCTGGGGTGCAAGACAGAGAAAAGTCTTGAATCTCTGGGAAGCAAGTCCGAGTCAAGTCTTGAGTCTCTGTGGTGCAAGTCAAAATTGAGTGTCAAGTGCCTGAGTTCACTCTCAAGTCCTCAGTCTTGAATTTCTTGGGTGCAAGTCCAAGTCAAGTTTTCAAGTTTCAAGTGTCCGGGGTGCTAGACAGAAAAATGTTTATAGTCTCCTGGGTACAAGTCTTGCATCTCTAGTCCAAGTCTGGCTAAATCCCTTTGAACCACTGGGTTGGAAGTCCAGTTCCTGTATCAAGTCTATTGGGGGCAAGTTTCATGATTCTAGGGTGCAAGTAAAAGGTAAGTTTTGAGTCTTTGGGGCTTGAGTCCTGACTCTTGACTCTTGGAGGTGTGAGTCCAAGTCCAGTTTTAAGTCTCTTGGGTAAAATTCAGAGGTAATTTTGAGTAGTGGAGGCATGTGTCCTGTGTTTTGAAAGCCTGAATTGCAAATCTTGGGGGGCGTATCAGAGGTGGGTTTTGAGTCTCTGGGGGTGTGTCAGGGCCAGACAGGAATGAGACTGGTGCAGATACAATAAAATAACTTTTATTAAAGTTATAGAGTAGACAGGGGTAGTCAACAGAAACAGGGTCAGTACCAAAAATGCACAGTGTAGAGAAACCATACCATAACCGGAGGACAGTCCAGAGTTCATACACGGGTAGGCAGTATCACAGGGTAGGCAAAAATCCAGAGTACAATAAACAGTCCAGGTCATACACGGTAATCCAACACAAGGGAGCAGGCAAAAATCAAAGTCGGTAGAAAACAAAAACAGGATCATACACGGAAAATAGCAAGGGCAAGAGAAACGCTTTGTATTGTAGGATTACCAAACAGATACTCGGCGAGGTGTGAGCGTGAGCATGGTCCTTAAATACTCTGAGTAATCAGTACTCGGGGCTTCCTGGTGGCGTCATGTGACGTGACATGTGATCGGGAGTGTGTGTTGTGTCATGGAGTGGTGCGTTCTGGGTATTGTAGTTGTTACTGTGAGAATCGCAGATAGAGCTGGATGTGGGAGACACAGACGTGCTTTCAGCACCAGACATGACAGGGTGCCTCTCAAATCTTTGGATTGATACAGAGGTGAGTCTTGAGTCCGTAGGTAATTATTATTATTTTTTGGCCCTTATATTAGCTGCAGACATTCTAATGTATAAAACCTTCAAACACAGTAACAAATAAACATTTTACCATAAAAACCAATTGAAGGATTACATGCAGTAAAAAGGGTGTATGTAGAAAAGAGGCTTTAACACAGCTAGCATTGCTAATCCATGTGATGTTTTAATAAGATTTAAATTAATATGATATTTGTGTGTAACTTAATAATCCAGTTCAAAACAGTTCAAGTCATGTGTGTTCTCTGTACATACATATACATATATTTAGCACATCTAGTGAAAAAAGAGGTTTACGCCCACAGGATTTTAATGGGACTAGTCAGAGTCCCATACTTATATTCTATAAGTGTGTGTGTGTGTGTGTGTGTGTGTGTGTGTGGTAGAGAGACAGAGAGAGAGTCTCAGCAGGGTAGCAGGTTGTAGCCCTGTATGGGGTGGCACACTTCAGGCCTGACCCCCAAACACCCATGCTAGGGAATTTTACACCAGTCAACTGTGAAAACAAAACCTGCGCTTGGCTTTGTGGTAGCCCTTCAGGGAGGCCACCAGACTCCTTGAGGGGTTTAGGGGCAGGAGGGGTGGGCTATTACTGTGGATGATTATTGCCCCGGGGACAAGGCTGGACAAGGTGAGGGGTGGGGGCAGCGGAGGGTAGGAGTAGGGTTTCTAATTCTGCTCATTGAAATGTTGATGAAAGCACTGCGAGGCAATTGCCCTTTTCGCTGCCACTGAACAGCCTGGCCTCCAACTGCAAGTGTTCATATGGGCTGCTAAACTCACAGCATTCATGCTCGGCTCTGCTGCCCACTTCAAGGCCAGAGGAAGTGCTCAACTTGCTTGTCGTGATGGATGTTTTGTAGTTACTGCGGCTTTTTTCTTGGTGTATTAGTACGAATGGAACCTGCTTCAGAATCTCACTTAATATAACTTTTCTGTGTCTGCGTCTTTACTCAACACTTTATATAAAAAATCCATTATAACTCTAAAACAGTAATCTTAACCTCATAGACGACATAGTAGAAATAACCTCTTTAAATTTACACAGTCACATAATGTCACATAAAACAGACGGGAAGGGAAAACCTTCTTAAAATTTATTGGAAGTCAAAAAAGAGTGCTGTGCTGCATTGCCACTTTGCAGAATTGTAAAAAAAAAAAAAAAAAACAGAAACATTTTTGTTTCAAGTCAAACCAAAACCAGTAAAGTATAACCCGAGAACTCTAAGTCTAAGTACCAGCTTCTGTTTATTCAAGTTCTTACTGTAATTGTCTGGGAACTGTAGTCTGTGTTTGGAATTTCAACTTGCGTTGACACTTAACAATTTCCCGTGTAATTAAAAGGAAATGTCCTAGGAAATTGTGTGTAAAAGGGGCTTGAAACTCAGACTAAGTGGAATCAGAGATTAAAAGAATTCAAAACCAAGTAAGTGACAGCCACCATGGTGGTTCCTGACTAAAGGCCTCAGCATGCTGTCTGTGAAACGAAGTTCACAAGCGCTGCATGAAGATGAAATGCCATGGGCACAACTTAAAAGAGGGAATCTCTTGGAACACTCTTGTAATTTTTTGAAGATGTTCAAACTTACATAAACAAAACATAAATAGGCAACCAATAAAGTAATAAAGAATAATCCAGTCATTTCAGGAGCTTCTTCGTTGTTGTGTGTTATTGTAACACTATGCTTTTAGGCTTTTTCTTAAACACAGATATTTTAAATGAACCTAATTATGGATAAATGTTCTTAAAAGAGTCAACTGAATCAAACATTGCATCTGAAGCATCAGTTCTTCAATGGTAGAATCAGTTACAGCATAATCGATGATAAAAACATACAGTATATTGGTTCAATGTTAAATGTATTAACTGTTTAGACAAAATCAAACATTTCGAACTATTAAAAAGGTTCAAAATTGAAATATAATCATAAATAGCAGTTAAATAAAATCATTGTAAATTCTGACTAAACTTAAATTCACACTTAACTGTTTTCTAAATCCTAATAAAATTAAACTGTTCTAAGGTCAGAAGTTTAAACGCCTATTACAGATTACAACAAGGACATTTTTAAGTCCTTCATCAAGCATGTTACTTGCCAGGTATTACAATCTTCTTGGAGCAATATTTAACATACAAATCTGCTAAAATTGGCTTCTTCCAAGAACTAAATGGCGGGGCCAGACCCCAGACATATGTTATTTTTGGATTTTGGAAGCACTCGAGCTTTGGAAAGCATTCATGTGCATTTGGAGTGGACACTAGAATTGGAACCTTGGGAGACACTGCTGGGCTGAACATCGCTCCGGGCTAATCGGGCATTAACTCAATGCTGGCACCCAACCCTCAGACATGGAGCCTGGCGGAGGGCATGGTGCCCACTCCAAAGTGCCAACCGAGGGCTTGCTTGGCATGTGTCTTTGCGGCGTAACCAGGCTTGCTCCACTGTGGAAAATAAAAACAATCAAAACAATCAAAACTGTGTGATGTTGATGAGCAGATGTAGGTTATAGCCACTTCTGACAAGGTGACTGCTCAAAGGAAACACACTGACACGTAATGTAACACAGGAACCTTTAGCTTCCCTCACATTTTTTTGTGTAATAAACAGTGAAGGACATACAAAAGTACTGTGGCATATCTAGAAAAACAGTTCCCAAAAGCCAAAACGGAGAGGCTGCTGAGTTTCTCTTTTCTCCATGTAGTTGAGGAGTGAAAAAAACACAGTGTTTTAGATATCTGCTCTCTTTGATAGCAGCAGGCGCCACAAATGCAATCCGCGGTGAAGCTGTAACAATAAAGAAAAAGTGTTCTAAAAACACAGCCAGGGACAACAGCAGGATTCAGAGCGGTCCAGTATTGCATATTACACATACACAGTAACACTTTACCTCCCTGCAGTTAGGGAAACGGACAGAAGAGAAGCTTAAAGGAGTGCTTTAAAAATAAAAATAAAGAAGTGATTTACCTGTTTATTGAAGGGACTTCTTTTTGTTTGTACTCAACCAGTAGAGCTTGACTGGTGATGCGGGGAAAATGCGGGGAATGTGTTTGTTGTCAAATTGATCAAAACAAACGTACAAAATATTACAGTATATGTGATGATAAGTCATCTGTACCATCATCTGTTCATTTATGACTTAATTAACGATAGGGGGGTTTTCATTAGTGAGAGTGCATTTTTAATAGCCTGACTTCTGCCCTCTATCCTTGAGGGTGGGCAGGGGGGGGTATGTTTTGGGTGAGGAACTTGTCATGCAAAGAAGGAGAGCGGGAGAGATTTTTTGAGGCTGGATTTGCCTGTATAAGGCACTTGATTATGCGAGAAGAGTGAAGGAGAGAGCAGGAGAGAGAGAGAGCAGGAGAGAGAGAGAGAGAGAGAGAGAGAGAGAGAGAGAGAGAGGCCCTAGCAGACTAGAAAAAACACTAGAGGCCTGGGTTATGCAGAAACAGATTTAATGTAAGGCTTGGCTCCCTTTTATGGGTGGGAGAGGGAGGGAAAAGCTGGCCTGGATCTGAGCATGAGGCAAAGCAGACCATAGAGAGTGGAGTGAAAAAAAGAAAAGAAAAAAAAAGAAAGAAAACCAACAGCCAAAAGCCTCCCCTCTCTATACATATCTACTGTAAGATGACTGTGAATGTAGCACACCTGTTTACCTCAGCCAAATATGACTGTATCTAGTGTATCTGCGACAAGAAAAGGATGATGATGATGATGTGCTTCTGAGGGTCTTTTCCCCCAGTGTTCCCCATTTACTCCTGTGGTATTATGGGCATACAATGCCAAACTGCATTAAATTAACAACCCACACCCAGGGGAAATCAGAGACTCCTGCTGTAAACTGACAGTGCCCCCTCCCCAGCCCTGTGCTTCAATTCTTTATAGTTTCTTGCTCAATAAATCTGTTATTAATGTATGTTTACTACAAGCACATGTACGTCCTTGTCTTTAGATATGGAGCCTACCGCCACCATCTGCCACAGAAAAAAGATGAACATCGAGAAGAGATGTGAGCATTATAATTGAAAGAAAAAAAATCTCAGTTGAATTGCTAGAATTGATTTTCAACACCACAAAGGAGTCTCTCTATATGGAATGAAAGATGAAAGGACACTGTCTATAATACGCAATGAATTAAGATTTGTCTTGACGCTGCGCTATGAGACGACATATATCACAAAGTAACATAATAGCACACACATAATAGCAAAGGCTGTTCTAACAAACAACAGTGTTATTAACTCTCAGGAGTCAAAGGTATTGTTGATTAGGTATTTCCAATGACTGCAGAAACACAGCATGGTGTGTATCTCCGCCCATCCCATAGGTTTCCTCTAAACTGTCTTTCTATCTCCAGTGTCTAGTTCCAACTGTTAGTTGTCTCTGTCATAAAGTTGGCACATTATTTCCCACCCCCCAGAAATCAATGAAGTTGTATTTCAAGTGTTTTTTCTCATTTTTTTCTGTAGTCTAATTAGGTTAGTTAGATGCACTGGACTTAGTAGACTTTGTACCTGGTACTAACCATCGCATTTGCCAAATAAATTGTCTATAATCAATGTATTGCTATATATTTTTTTTTATCATCACCAGTGCATTTTAGCTCAGGGGTTACACCAGATCGTAGTAGCTTCGGTTTGTCAAATAGAGCAAACAGAGTGCTGTAATTTGATTAAACTGTTAAACTGATTAAAATGTTTTAGCACTGTTTTTTGAACTGTTGAAACATTACACTTATCAGACTAACACTAAACTAAAATCCCCTTTGCTTATGGGTTTTTAGATCAGGCTTTAAACTCAATAAGAAGGGGGTGTGCCTAGCAAAGGAGTAGGCGAGTCTGGAAAGACTTTTGTTTAGCAATTTTGCCAACATAACTGACATTTTGGCTCCATTTTTTCCAGTGCAAGTGAAAAGAAGCACAGCATCCATGTTTATATGCAGTCATTTGAGTATTTAATTTTAAAAAATCTGATAAGCAGTGGTCAAAGTGGTACTGGTACATACCAGCAGAAATGTTTTACAAATGAGAAGACTGTTTATGGAAGTCCTGCTTTTCAGTATAGAGAAGAGTGTTAACAATATTATGACACAAGTAGGAAAAGTCTTTATAAGTCTTTATAAGCATGTCTTGCGGTAAAGCTGTCATTTCCAGTCACACAAGACCAGGCTCCAGTCAGTATGAAAGTTGCAGTATGAAAGTGTGGGAAAGGGGGGGGGGGCTTTATCCACAAACAGATGCCATGTCGAACTTTAAATTTTAACCAGTAACTATATGCACTTGCCAAAACAAGTGCAAAAACTAGATACAGCTTGAAATTCTTACTGGATTGCCTGAAACTTGCTTTTGTTACCATTTACATACCTCATATAGGTGCACGATATCTCAACAGCATACAGCTTGTTACTCCTTCAACAGCCAGAGAAAGACTGAAAGACGAGGACACAATAAATCCTGACATAACAGACCCTAGAATTGTGCAATGCAGCCTGAAACATCACTCTGCATCGCATTACCTACTGAGACGAAACGAAAAGTGAGCCCAATGCACTCCTGCTGGGTTTTCATCTCTTTAGAATGACCAAGACGCTTAAGCGTGAAACCAAATGCGAAGTAAAACACTTCACAAACAAATCACGGTATAAAAGCGAGCATGGAAAAAAGGAGACAACCAGCCATTTGCCCTTCCTGGCCTGTAGTGCCACATCTGCGCGTATGCTGGGCTGTGTTTTGCAGAGCTAGCAAGCAGGTAGAAACCCCTTCACAGCGTCTTCTCACCCGCCGCTTAATCTCAGTCACAATCACAGCCAGTGACAGGAGCACAAAGCCCACTGCCGACTCCGACAAGGCCTGGCTATTATGTAACTACCGACAGCTGGGAGGGGGTGTATATAGGGGGGTAACCCGTCACCGTGACAGCACTGTGTGTCAGCCAAACATGACGAGCAGGAAAAGGCAAAGGATGGGGAAATGTTTATAATTTACTATTTAAAATATAGTAATAAATATTACTAATAGTATTACAGAAAGAAGCTTTTTAGAAAGGCAATAGTTATGTGGAAACTCAAGGAATCTTGAATACTTTTTATTTTATCTGTTTTTCTATGCCACAGACAATGTTTCAGTATTAGGAGGTGAACTTGAACATACTGGTAATACAAATCTTATCATTCAGCCAGTTATTAAACAACACAGCAAGCATTTAACCCCCCAGAGACATAACTCAACTACATCCATAAGCTCTACTTCAGTGAGCGGGCCGTGGAAGTGTTTGAGTGGGGGTATGTCACATGTAAACGGGGATTGATGCGACTCATGCTAATATGGTCAGGATCAAAACGGCGCAGCGTGAGCGAAGGTTGACCTTTCTTTCAGAGGCACCATGTACTGAGGCCTTGAGTGCTACTCTGTGACATTTTGTGCGGTTTGATAAGAGTGGCCCCTTGATATGTTCCTGCAAGTGTGAGCCTGAACCCTTCACTCGCTTGTTTACAGGAGAACGTTACATCAGGTTAGAAGAGATGCAGCTTGGATTAACCCATTGATTATTCCATATGCACTGGAAGTCAGAAATCACTGCAGACATGCACATGTATGCAAAGGTTTCAGGCACACAAGCATGTTATGTCACGTAAGTCATTTATCTCAGTTTTTACTCTGCAAAAAAGCATAACACAAAAACGGATGCACATAAACACAAAAGCAACAATATATTTATTTTTATTTTTAATGCCTTCAATTCCATCAGCAGCTCACCTGATTTAACATCATTAAGCAATAAGACTTGCCACATCAGGAATAGAATGATACTCGTAAAGAATACTAAACCTACATTAAGAGAGCTGTGGAGATGCTTTGATGATCACAGTGATGTAAAAACACAGTATGTGTGTGAATTCTCCGACACTGAATGTGAATGTGATTGCTTCTCTGTTAGAATAGACATTTCTTGATAGACACCTCTGGTCTTGAGCATTACCACCCACTGAGCTGTTTACTGTGAGTGGTAATGCCTTCTATGGCATATTCCCAGCATGCACGTGACATGAGTGGATTGAGTAATGTTAAATGCCTCACAATTTAGAAAATGAAATGTTCCATATATCTGGCACCCACTGACAGGCCTCACTAATAATTGGTCAGTGTCCAACCTCACAAAAAATACACCTCATAATTACAAAAGAAGACAACCAGCCATTTAACCTTCCTAGCACGTATGTTGCGCAGGGTTTTGCAGAACTAAGGAGCAGTTAGAAACCCCTTCACAGTTTCTTTTCACCTGCTGCAACCTTACAGGATAAGACCTCACAACTTATACAGGCAGGAATTTCTAAACCGTCCACTGACGCAGCAATTTATGATCAAAATTACAAACATGCCAAAAGTCATGGAATAGCAGTGTAATGCTAGCACATATTTACATGACATATACATGACTTTTTGTATGTTTGTGTATTTCCTCACATAAATGACAGAAAATAAATAAATATATAATTTAAACACCTTTTAAAAAATCATATTGTATCATTGCAGCAGTAACAGCATTGTACACAGTTTGTTGTTACTGTGACATATAAAAAAATACAGTATTTAAAAAAAATCCAAAACAAAGCCTCAATTAATGTGTTTTTTTTTTGTATTATTGTATTTTTGTAATTCTATCTGTTGCTGTGATTTTCTCCTTCCTGTTCAGAAACAACATTAACTTAACAATAAATGCTGTGAGTGAAAAATACTTGTACGAAGCCACGTGGGACAAACTAGTTCTGTCCACTGTGAAAAACATGGTGCCCTCATCTGCCCTCTATGCCAACATGATCAAAGTTCCCTTTATTGACAGGCTTTCAGCCAAGGCTTTTTCTCAGATCCCGTCCCCTAAGCATTCTGGAACAGAGTCAACAAATTTTACCTCCTTGCTGATCCACCCCCCACTTCCCAAAGCCTGATTGAATTCCCCTTGGGTTCTTTACGGGGGAGGCCTCTCTCTAGGGCCCGTCTGGCTGGTCTGCAGTGCCAGAGAGGCATGTTACTGGCACACACTCGTGGAGCCAGAATAGCAGGAGCCAGTCAACAGGAGACAGCGAGATTTGGCAGGGAATCCCAAATACCTGACAAATATTAATGGGAGTAATCCCATGTATAGTTCTGGCACCCAATTAGCTTGGCAGCAGAGACACGGGCCTCTGTACCAGTGCAGACTCATGAATAATAAGTATTACAGCGGTGATGTTCTGTGTGCATGTGCTGTA
Organism: Astyanax mexicanus; assembly: GCF_023375975.1. Classification (NCBI taxonomy): domain Eukaryota; kingdom Metazoa; phylum Chordata; class Actinopteri; order Characiformes; family Acestrorhamphidae; genus Astyanax; species Astyanax mexicanus. Next base: position 21,381,483 of record NC_064410.1, read on the forward strand.
CGTGAATCAGTATCAGGATTTCTATTCGCAATGAAGACAATTTATTTCTTATGACAAGATTTTACAAAAACAAGTAGCACACAAATAATAACAATAATAATATACAATATAATAATATAGCAATAAATAATTTATATATATTTTTTAAAGATTTTAACACTTTAAGTAGTCATTTTTTTGTTTGTTTCATTTTATATTGTTTGTTTACTACAATATGGATCAGCTGAAGATAATGGTCCATTCATTTTACCAAGGATGAGAAACATTAACACAGATGTACACTTTCAAACAATTTCCAAAAAAAGTTCATTAAAGACTTTAGAGTTTACCACAACTGGCAAATTCAGTCTATGTATGTCCCTGTTTTATTCTCTAGGTAATCATTTTTAGCATTGTTTATCAAACCAGTTCATAATAACAGTATTTTTTGCACATCTAAACATGAATGAAACATGTACACAGATCAAAGTTAGATATAAGGAAGGTACTGAATGTTTTTAATGAAATTTACTGATTTATTTAGACCCAAACATTCAGAGGTGATAATAAACTGTTCAATAATAATGTTATATTACTGATGATGTGTCGTGCAGCCATCTTGGATTTTGAACTTTTGGATGGTTAAGATTCTCTTGATTTTCCAAGCTGGAAATCTGACTTGTGGGTACGTTTCAGTTGAAATTTCCTAACTATCATAACTATCCCAATTGTTCATATTGTATTGTCACTACTAGCATGTTGAGCTAGCATGTTTGCTCTAGAGTAGCATTCTGGGGCCAAAAAGCATGGCTTTTCTTTAATATAAATTAACTTTTATTATTATTTTTATAAGGTTCAATGCCTACCTATATGAAGTATAAACTGAAACTATCAGCTATAAATTAATCCAACTATTAAAATAAGGGACATCCAGCCACTCCTTGTTTTTGCTGCATCAGTTTCACAGTTTCACCACTGTATCTTGAGTTTATTCACTCTGACCTATTTAACTGTTCAAATAAAATGGTTTAAATATTAAAACTGTCTCTAATGCTTTATTTCTAAACTCTGTTTTGAAATATACATTGAAATCTCCTTTAATTGGTCAGTTTCTGTGAGCCTGTACTGTGCTGTGAGTTATATTATCCTCACTACATTACCAGAACGATCAGATGTGTGCAGACTGTAGAGGTCAGAGGAGCCGATCCGGATCCGAGGAGGCGCAGCTGCCAGCCCGGACTGAACCTGAGTGATTGAGGGCCCAAATTAGTAAAATACGCTAGAAAAACATCAAATAACATCTTCCATCTGCAGATATAGTTCTTGTAAGAAGAATGTGTCACTGCAGAGCCTCTGTGTTTTTCTCTGTGAGGTTTTCTTACTTGATAACATCATGATCCACTCCGGGTTTTGCAGCTGATCCGTGCTTCAATTTACTGTGTGTGCTTTCAGAGCCGAAGCACAAGCTGACAACCTTAGGGATTCCTCCGCGGCTCACTTGTATGTGTGTGACTGTAGGGCTTTTTGAGAGGAAAAACAGTCTAAACTCGAGCTTGAAACTTCAGATTTGGTCTCTGTGAAACAGCACTTAGCTTGTTATTCAACGGCTCGGATTGTACAGCGACAAAAGCCGATGTAGGACAAATTTTAATTAACTTAAGCACTATTTCGGCTGTCTGCCCTGTCTCTCTAACACATACAATGCATTCCTGTGTTGCTCCGCGCGTGATGAGGCCTGCCTGCTGTTCCTGTAAACTCCCGCCTTTACTGAGGGGAGAAACACAGAAACCCGCCAAGGCCTGCTGCACTGTAACACACTCACACACACTTACACTGGGATAATGTGCAGTGTTTCAGCTAGTTTTAAAGCCTAAACTCCTGCTCACAGGCATAAAGACTTACATTACTACATGTGTTAATACTAAAAATAGACAGAGACCAAATTATATTTCGTTTTTCACACTAACCACTATAGCCCACATCCCACACACACACACACATACACAGTCTACTGGATGTTTCAGAGGATGTTTTTTATATGCACTTTTATATGTCAGAATCAAAAGAAAAAAGTACTTAATCTGTATATAACATCTCAATGAATTTCTTACTTTATTGTTATTTCCTACAGACTGTAAAAATAGAACACATTATAATAACCAACTATGAACTAAGTACTAAGCACAAACCTGGACGCATACATACTGTTAATTTACAACATCCCCTGTTTATGATTTAAAGGTGTCCTTCTGCTAAAATCCACTTTATCTTGTCTTTTGTGAAATACAATAGGTCTCTAGCATTTTTTTTAGTTGTAAAAGCATGCGGCATATGAAACTCTTCTTCAACCTCCATTGTCTGCTGTAGCTAGTAAAAGAAAATATTCAGAAGAACAAGTCGATCAGGAAAAGCACCCGAGTCTACGTCAACCCATGAATTCATGGCCTCGCCCACCTTAGTTCGTTCCTGTGTTATTTGTGCAAATAACACATCAGTCTTCTATAGTTTGCCCAGTAATTCAGAGGTAAGGAACAAATGGTTAGAGTTTGTTTATGGAACACCACCAGCAAAGTAAAAGTAAGAAAGGTATGTTTAAAACATTTCTGTGTACACTAGTTAAAAGTGAAATCTATCCCAGGGTTTTGTTCCAGCTGCCTGGCCGGCTCTGCTGAGGCTCAGCCAACCGGAGTCGATTACTTTCTGAACCTGGACTACCCACCTCTGTGTGTGTACATAGGTTTATATAGGATCTCCAGTGGATTTGTCATTTTACAGAGACTCTAAGACTAGGTAAGTGGCTGACCCACACTTAGCAGGGCATTACACATGTTGTAAATCAACATATGACATTGCAAATACTGTTATTAGTGTAAAAATGTCTTTATTTTAAAGCATTTCTAGCTGTCAAATCAAATTATCATTTTGTTGATCTGAACTCTTCATCTCTGGTATATTGCCTTCGTCATGACCAGATTAAATATGTTTGATAGTAATGCTGCATTTTATTTGAACTAAGTTTAAAACAGGACTTATACATGATTGTTATGCTTCTTATACTATTGCTGCAGATCTTTATAGAAAAACTGTGACAAATAATGTTCAAACACACAATAAAAACATGACAAATATTTTACACTGGGAAACAGCACCTTATCCAAAATGTTATTAAGAGAATAGTGACTATATGAAATGGAACCATGCTGCTAACTGTGCTATATAACTTTGGTGAAGCAACCCAAGTCACATTTGTGTAAAATATAGTAATATTACTATATCACACATTAGTCCACTTCACTTTCAGGAATGGTGCTGTGTCCTTTAGCTTATCTGTGAATATGTGACTTTAGTGGCGGCTCAAAGCACAAATTACACTTTCTGACTGTAGGGGGAGCCTAGGAGCTCTCATATTGCTGCTTTAATTTATACTCTAAATCCCAGGTTAAAAGCTCAGATAAATGCAGTTTAGAATATATATATTTTTTAAATAAAACACAAATGTGTCTATTTATCACATACAATACAGAAACAATTACTCTTGTTGTAACAGTATTACTTATTTATGGTTCATAATTATAGAAAGAAAAACAATATTAATGCATCTTGACTACAGAAATTGATGAAATCGATTACAGTTTGAAAACTAAATATAAAAACACTACAAAAACTATTCCTTATTCAGCTCTTAGAATTGAAAATGCTGGTTGTGTTTGTTGCATTGATTATTTTAAGAATAGTAAATCAGCTCAGCTGTAATATTGGTTGACTTGTATTATACTGCCTGTGACATTACAAAAAGAGTTACTGTCAGATGTCCCTTAAGTTTTATGGATGAACAGTTTGAACTGAAGAATTTTTGGTTTTACTCTTTTATTTACACGAGGCAATGAAATGACGATTTCTAAACAATATGAGCTCTTTAAAGCCAAATAATTCTACATAGACTTATTATATACAAACAATTTATCACTGTCTGAAATGAAGGAGGCTCCCCCCTGTATAATGACACACTGAAAGGTCTTTGCTGCTCAGCATGAGGCGAGCCTCGATGGGGGCAGTGGCGGCACCTCTCTATGACGGACAGGCCTGCCGCTTTCACGGTTGGGTTTGTGGGCGAAACGAGATTCCACTGGCCCTAAGTGACAGTTTATGGTCCCTGATTTGGTTTGGGGAGAGATTGCCAAGCAACAAAACCAGCCTAAGTCCTGAATGAAACAGCCATCTGTTCTGCGCCCCGCTAAAACTGAATTAATTTCACATAATCCTGGAATTCAGGGCTAGATTGATGTCTCGGGATAAAAAAAAAATGTATTTCCTGGAGCCTTCAACCCATGTGACCTTACAATGTATTCATTTGTTCTCTTTCTCATCTCTATTGTTGCAGAAAAAAAGTGAGATGGTTTTATTCTTCATGTCTTTACAAACACACACACATCATAAGAGTATTTGAAATAAAAATTTCATGTGGGCCTTCAAGATAAAAGAAGTAGTAGCCTGTTTGAGGCTATACTGAAACACACACTCACACACACCAAAGAAAAAGAGAGGCCCTGTTTGTCTATGGTGTAAATCAGGTCATACAAGACTAATCCCTTTGTATGTAGGGTCATGTTATGTGCCTTTGTCATCCATCTATGCCTTCCTATTCAAAAGTAAAGTAATTTAAAAAGTATTACATAATTGTATTTTAGTTGGATTAGAAGAGTTTTAGAATAATTATGGAGCACATAGCATAAGCTGACAAAACTTGAAAGATATGAAAAAATAATGCACACCTCATTTCAGTGTCTGAAGCAGAAATGAGTTTTCATACTGTGGAGATGGTCCAGAAAGTTTAAATCCGCCCCAGGATTTCGTTCCAGCTGCCAAGAAAGCTGTGGGCTGCAGCAGAGCTGCCTATGCGGTTGGAACAAAATCCTGGGGCGGATTTTTACTTTCTGGATCTGAATTTGCCATATATAGTATTTTGCCATTGTTATGAACAGACCTAGTTTTTAATGTTTGTTGTGTAACACTGCATTTCATTTGATTTTTTTTTTTCGAAATCTGTTTTTTTTTTTTTTACACGGAAAGTCAGCATTGTAAATGCACTGTAGTCTACAGTAGTAAAAGCAGTAGTATTATAACCTACAGACTATTAGCACTTTTATTTTAGTATTATACAGTTTATTAACACAAGCAGCATCTATTTGTGTCTCTTTAAATTAGTCCTACACACAGTACTGTCCACTTATATTCGTAGATGCTTTTTTTGTATTTGAATGTGGAAAGTACAGTATAATCAAAGCGCTGTTATCAACTGTTATTGCTAACAATGCTAAACAAATGCTAAAAATTATAACCTGGGACATAAAAAGTGGGACATATTTTGAGTGAATGCACCATCAAATACTGATAAAAACCTGTCAAACCAGTTGTGGTAAACTCCAAAATCTCTAGTTGACTGTTTTTTGAAACAAGATCCAACATCCAACATCTTGAGGTAAATGAAACATAGCAGTTAGCATGTTAGCTTGGGAGTTTTTTGTTTTTATTTATTATTTGCTTTATTCTTATAGCTTGTACCATGTTCCCATTTAAATATTATCATTAAAAATTATTACTTTTTTATTTGTTTTGCCTAAAAGCATCATAAGTGTAAAAGAGCTTAGCCTAACAATGAAAAACATTTAAATTAATGTTAATTCAATGACAGAATTTTAACATTAACTAATGCCAATTAAAAAAAGGTTTTTTTATTCTATCATCAACTTTAAAAAAATCATGCATCCAAAGATTAATGTTTATTAAATGTCTTTGCTATCAGGGAAGTGATCTTGTTTGAATTTAATTTCATTTTTTGTATTTCTGGTGTTAAATGGGCACTATAACCCCTGATTTTAGTTGACTTCACCCTCAGTTCAAATTGGAAAAAGTAAAAAAAAAAAAGGGAGCGGTAGTTTGGGAAGTTCACTGAGTGATATATGGGTTTAGAGGTGGGGCAGGAGGGAGATTGCTGTTTGCTGATTGGCCGAGTTACAGTAACAGTGGTGAGACCCAAATAGTTAAGACATCAGCAGTGGGGGGCGGTATTATTGATCTGCATATAGTGACTGATCTGCATACTGTGATGTATCTGCGAACCAAAGTACATGGACATCATTCTTGCCTTTAGCAGAGTTAAACCTGTGAGGGTGCTGCAGAGGCGGAAATGACCACAATAAAAGCATTTTTTAAATGTTAGGAAATGTTCATAAAAAATTTAAGCAGAACTGGTATGTTTCATTTCTTAAAAAGAACACATTTCAGCCATTAATGGAAAAATATATGGTTTAGGGTCAGAGTTTTTAACATCAATATAATTAAATTATATGTTATTTTTGTAACTTTATTAAGTTAGAACACACCTGACACATGACAGAATTTATGTTCTTGTTTATTTATATGTGTATCAACACATATGGCTTTGTATTCAAGCACTTCCTTTTTTGCTGTTTTAAAATGATGTAGAATTTTATTAACTCCTAAAGCTAATATGACCATAATTGATTGATCACAGGGTGTTTATATGACAGTGTAGCAGATTTAATTAATGATACACTGCCTCAATGGACTCTACCAGTGTCCAGGTATGCTTTAAACTGTCCTTTATGCAGCTTTAACTCTAACAGGTAACAGTCAGAAGTCTTTCACCATCCAGCAGCACTTCTTGATCGAATCTCATAGTGTTGGCGCTGTTAAGCCGAGGAAAGCTCAAAGCCTGATTCACCGTGGCGACATTGACACACTCCCACACACACACACACACACAATACCTATTATAGAGGTCAGTGGCTTACCATTGAGAAGGCTTTGCAGAGAGGTTGTGAGGAAGCAGTATGATATGAGCACCGAGAACAATCACTGATCCACTAAATGAGCAGCAAACAGTTGCCTACAAATGATAAGAAAGAACATAAAAAGAATATAACACATAAAATAATGGATAGAGGGTATTAAGATGCTTTTGCAGGCTGAATTATTATCAAATGCTTGTGTGTAGATCTGTCTGCGGTAGAGTACAGTGCTTTACAGCAGCTTCTTATTGTAAAGGCCATACCAGAAAACTACACAGCGGCTCCTGACAACAAAAAACAAATAATACGCACATATACATGTTGCTGAAATGACCAAAATCATTTTTTTTACCCTTTTTAAAATATCAATTCATTTTTTCCACTCCAGTCCATAGGTCATACAAATCAAACTCACACAAGATGTAATGTAAAGAGACTTTTATATTTTATTGTGTTTTTTTCTTTTTATAAAACACTATACAGTACATCCAATCAGAATAAAAAATGCTTACATTATTGCCAAAAGTCATAGGACAGCAGTATATAAATTGATTATGATCTGTTACCTTAGGGGACAGCTTGATAATGCCCACACCTGTACAAGTTGGGAGGTGTTATCTTGTGAGTGAGACTGAACACTAGCCATCTTGTTTATGGCAGGGCAATATGAATTATGGGATTTGGAGCAAGGCCTGATAGGGTGCCAGAAGGGTGGGTCATTCTACTTTCATTTAGAATTTGTGCAGGCAATTAATATTCTACAGTGTCACGACGAGTTTATCATGAATATCATAGAAAAAAATCAAGTAAAATCAAAGACTATTATAATTGATTATAATTAGCCAGATTCGCCTATGACAAAGTACAGACATGCTGTGATTTCTTTTAAAACACTTTTATACTTATATTATCTTTCAGCACAATGAGTTAGAGCGATGGAAGTAAGTATATGGAATTGGCTGGTCAGGGGTGGAAATAGGGCCTGCTATTTTGAGTGCTGGTTTAGACATAGCATTGTAAATTAATTAAGCAGCGGCTCTCTAATTTAGAAATGCTTTGACAGCAGAACGGAAACCTCTATCAGGAACAATGCAGCAATGATGGCTCATAAAGGCTCCCAGACAACAGCGAACTCTTTCAATGAAGTAATTAAAAGAGGTACTGAAAAAGGCAAAGGGGGGTTGGGTTAGGAATGGGGGTGGAAGGAAAGGGAATAGTCATGTGTGACACATATGCTACTGAGCAGTGCCATCTAGTGACTGTAAATCTGTAACACGTCTTGACAACAGCAAATCTACCTACCTACCTACATGATAGTTGTCTGTAAATACAGCTCTGAAAAAAAATACAACACTTCAGTTTCTGTGATTTTGCTATTTATATGTATATGTTTGAGTAAAGTGAAAATTGTTGTTTTATTCAATAACCTACGAACAACATTTCTCCCAAATTCCAAATAAAAATATAAAAATATTGTCATTTAGAGCATTTATTTGCAGAAACTGAGAAATGGCTGAAATAAAAAAAAAGATGCAGAGCTTTCAGACCTCAAATAAAGCAAAGAAAACAAGTTCATATTCATAAAGTTTTATGAGTTTAGAAATCAATATTTGGTAGGTTATAATCACAGTTTTCATGCATTTTGCCATGTTCTCCTCCACCAGTCTTACACACTGCTTTTGGATAACCTAATTCCACTCCTGGTGCAAACATTTAAGCAGTTCGGCTTGGTTTGATGGCTTGTGATCATCCATCTTCCTCTTGATTACATTGCATTAGTTTTTAATTTGGTAGAATCAAGGAAAAACATAATCATTAAGTGGTCACTAATTTTTTTATTCAGAGCTTTATATACTGGATTGAAGGGAGGGTTGTGTCCCAATTGACTACTATACACTAATGCTGTATGGTATACACTATATGCTTTACAATGATACAATGATAACACGTATTACTAAAGGGTCCTTACTGCTCATCCTATTTTTTTTTTAAAACTCATGTCACAAGTTCTTACACCATCATTGTCTCTGCTCTTATATTTTAGTCCAGTATGTTTTTTTTTTAATATTCCAGATGTAAGTAGTTTCTCCTTTTCAGTTGTACCCACACACAAAAAAACAACCATTTATCAGTATGTATCATGGATATTTAAGTATACCCAACATACTTCATATTTACGTAAATACTAGTTTGTATTAGTGTTGTGCATGCAATTAGGATGTACCGGAGGACCCAAAAAAAACATTTCAAATTCCTCCTCCAGTACAAAATCAGCAGTAGGTTGTGTGAGTCTCCATTCCCAACACTAGACCAATTGGCTTCTCAGCTTCTTACCGGAAAAGACCTCTTATTGAATTGCCTGGGGGAGCACTCAGTTCCACATGGTGAGATTTATGGATGCCACACACAGTCTCTCTCCCTCTCTTCCTGCTAACAGGAGTGTAGACGAATGAAGTGTCAAACTATTGGAATTCCCCACTGATTTAGAGCTCTTTTCAGGGTCTGAGGGGAAATAGGCAAGAAAGCCAGTTCAGATTGTAAGTGTGTGTGTGTGTATGTGTGTGTGTGTGTGTGTGTGTGTGTGCACGTGTGACTCCTACTCAGACAGTATGTGCCGGAAAGCCGCAGTCATGATTAATGCAACAAGATGACATAATGAAAAGGGATGCACTAAATTCTGTACCACTCAGGCCTTGAGCAAGATTAATTGAATCTATAGTATGAATAATTAAAATAGGTTATTTGTAGGGATGATACCAGACATTCTGTAATCACTAACATTATCACAAAATTCTTTTAAATCTTGATACTAATTTCAAAGCTAAGACAAAAAAAAAAAAAAACAATAAAATGAATATAGTTCAACATAGACTCTTTCCTGAGAAAACAAAAAAAGAGCAGTATGTAACCTTTAGTAATAAAGTGTTATCTTCTCTATAATTAAAATAGACTATTTTTTATTTAACTCTTAGGATCATAGGGAATTGTGTGGGATATTTTAACACCTTTATTTGCATATAATGACATACAATATTAACCATTTCAGACCTAAATTATGTTCCAGTGATGGTAAAGTGTAGAAATCCTGTTTTATGTCTGTAATGCAAACAAAACTAAAAAATATTCCAATGTAAAGTCAATATAAAATGTGGTTCCCTCATATTTATTGCACTGGAAGCCTGTGTTTAACACTGTTACTTTGTATTTGATATTAACCTTTTTGCAAACCATCTCTGAAGAGTAAAATAAACACAATAAAAAGCGTGTAAATTATATATCAATTGTAATGGGTGGAGTGTCTGAAATGATTAATAGGAGACAGTCACACATGCCAGATGATATTTTTAGGACTTCATAGTCTATTCAGTCTGATAAATGTAAACAAAAATTAAATATTGTATGTATAAATGTAATCATGCTGCATTAAGGAATTTTATATATATACTTATATTTTTATTGTTTCCTATAAAGACAAACAAATAAAATAAAAGTTTAATTATATTATTATAATTTATTAATTTATATTATCTAAATTTATTATTAATCTGAAATGGCAATAATTGTTTGTATCGATTATGTTATTTATAATATTGACAGTAGTTCAAATAGACAACAATACAGATTTTTTTTTGTTGGTTATTTGTTATCTATGTATTTATAAGTGTATCTGGTATCAGTACTTGACTTTTTATTAGACATACCAAATGTGACAGTGAGGTCATCTTCCCTCCCCCAGCTCTTGTCTTTCTCTATTGCTCAAAAATGGCAGAAACAGCAAAACAAGGTTTTAATAAATATAAAATATTACAGCTCCCGTTCTTTCAGTTGACATAATTTCAGGTTTTCTACAGAAACCTGCTGGGAGTTTTTTTGTCTCCTGCAAAGTCAAAAACATCATTTTGGACTGATGCTTTTAGTTTTTATTGCTTCTGTGCCATTTTGTTACTCACAAACATCCCAGTCTTTAGACGATCCTCTACATGTCAGATGTTTCTTCTCTTCTCACTCAGCTTTTTGATCAGCTTTACATACATGCAGATCAATCACAGCATTGAGTCCACATTTAATGTCCAACCCTTTAAATTACAGACATGCATTCAGCGCTGACCAATCAGAGAAGATCTTGTGCTTGTGTGGTTTGTTGGGGTGCATTTTGGTGCGTTTTAAGGTTTTTACCCATAGGGACCGATAGGGCAACACCACAAGTAAACAAACTCATCAACTCCTTTTGACCAGGAAAATTAAGTACAAGTACAATGAAAATGTGAAAACACCCTAAGTTACAGTATTTTAAAAATGTGTAATTGCACCCAACATGTGAAAGAGTACTTTTAACATGTGAGTTGTGGTGTGGTCTCCAATCAGAGCAGATAAATCTGATTGCACATTTATATTCAGTATTTCAGAGCAGGGCCGGAGTGGGCCCCTTTTTCAGCCCGGGAGTTTCATGCCCAAATCCGGCCCAATTTTTCCATGGAGGAGGAATTCGAATAAATGAAAGATGCAGCTAGCTCTTACAATGCCTTTTTATTGCATATAAGTTCAAGTATATATTGGTGAGTTAACAGAACACCCTTCACTTAAACAGGTTTCATTCAAATTTAAATCAGATAAAGATTTAAAAGGTAAAAAATGTAATTTTATGAATTAATATTACTTAGAAGCCTTTACAAAATTTACTGAACACACTTAAAAATATTTAATTGAACATGTAATGGTCAACACATGGTATAAAACAGGACTTTTTAAGGCGCTTTTCCGATTTTTTATTTGGTTTTTTTTTTTCAGATCCATAAAGAATCCCCCTGTAAAATTAAACAGGTAAACTTTCACTGGTTAGATATTATAGAGATTTAAACTTGGAATGGTATTTTCTGCTCCAGTTTCTGTGGCGCTGCTGTGTTCTCTTTTCCTCCTTGGTGAAGCTGTTTAATACAGCTGTTAAACTGTTATATTAATACTATTTTAATGGTCATTAGATTGTTGTTTTTGTCCATTCTTTTGTTCTGTTTATATATACATATTTCCTTTGAGTGTGGTTTGGTTTGTTTAATTTCATCCCCAGACACGAATTTACTTTTTCCGTTTTTTTTTTTCAGTATTAAAAGTCTTAGTAATTTTTTTTGGTTGTGTGGAGTTTTTCGTTTCTTTTTTTTTAAATTCGTTAGATTATATTTTTGTCAACATTTTGGGTTTATTTTCACTTGTTATTTTTCTAATAATAATAGTAATTACATAATTTATTTTCTTTTGTTATTTTTTATGGGATGAATAACATAAAAGGCAATAGTTACTTTTACTGTTAACTAGTTACTTTTATATTGTAAAAGTAACTCCGTTAGTAACTCTTTTTGGAGAAGTAACTAGTAACTAGTTACTTTTTCAAAGTAATGTGCCCAACACTGAATATAACATGTACAACAAACGCAAATATGGTAATTATGAATCATAATTCTAATAAACAAGGCATATTTCACCCTAAATGTTTATTTTTTGAAAGGATATACAGCTAAATAGGCTAGATAACTGAAAAGCAGAGATTCTAAGCTTTAAAATTGCATACTGGGTGTCTATAATTATTCATAAACACAGCCAGATATTAATTATGACATATTTCTGGCCCGTCGGAGGGCCAGGGCGTGTTAACAGGTTAATCATGTGTACTGGACTCTACAAAATAAACTATGCTAAATCGACATTGCAAACGTTGCTCAATATCTGACAATTCAAGATTATTTCCATATCTCTGTTTACCGGCTGCAACTAGAGTCTGTCCTCTGGAAAACAAGCTTGGTAATTTTAATCATTTGGCAGCTTCTTCTTTCATCTTTTTTTTTTTCTTTTTTAATCTGGCCTTTTCGGCTCTGCCTGGCCTGTTTTTACCCTTCATTACAGCCAAGTGACGCTTCTGCTATTCTGTTGCTATATTTAATTGTATCGCTCAAGAAAAGACCACTCGTGGGCGCAACCAACTCAAACATTTGGTTGGGGAGAATTCCCTCAGATGGTTAAACACATCAAATCTACTGCGAAGTAGGGGCTGTGTTGTCAGATGAATAGAGAATGCATGCGTTGCTGAATGGAAATGAATGCAAGAATAAGATTAGATAAGTGACGGGTAAATTATATTTTTCTGTCCAACCGGCCCAAACTCGAGCCGGCCCATCGGGAATCCTCCCGAATCTCCCGATTAGCCACTCCGGGCCTGTTTCAGAGTAGATTATTTAAACATCGCTCAGTCAAATTGGTTAAGGAAATGTGTTTACAAGAATTATGTAGCTACCAGTTTTTTGATTAGCATAAGCATTGTATTTAGGTTTTAAACCATTCAAATTCAGATACATTTGGTGTATCTCTAACAAAGCTTAAGGAGTTGATAAGTATTAATTATTCTTAATCTTATTATTATTATTATTATTATTATTATTATTATTAAATTATTAATCCTAAAGAGTGTGTGTGTGTGTAAAAAAAAATCATATTCTCTCTCTTCTCTCTGACACATATGTGAAAATGCGCACACACAGCTTGTCTAATTCCTATAGAAAAGTACCGCTGATATAACAAATCATTGATCACTGTGGAGCAGATTAACAGGAACCTATTGACACCATGCCTAATGATGAGCTAGAGACAAATAAAGCGCCAAAACATTGAGCTGTGGAGCAGTGGATCTGTGTTCTCTGGAATGATAGTGGTCCAGCCATTCCTTTAGGGTGAGTTGGGGAGTTGAGGATGACGTGGGTGAGAATCATCCTTAATCCTAACTCGATTACTAAAACTCTTGTTGCTAATCAAATCTTTACAGCAATGCTTCTAGTAGACATTTCTGGACAGAAAAAACATTTACTTCAACAAAATAAACAGAATGAACTCTCTTTTATGACTCTTGATTGTAGAAGGAACAATGACCATGCAGGTGTTCCAACACTTCTGTCCATATTTTACAGTTAAAGAATGGACTGAACTGAATAACTAAGTATGGTTTCAGATCTGCTCATGATCTTCTTCTCTTCTTCCCTCTGACATTGGTGTTTCCATTAGTCTGTAATCATGCATCTGCGCCTCTCATGTCATCAGAATTCTGCAGTGAAGGCAGTGAGCTATATTCACACTAATTTACTCATTAAAATTAATGTGATTGACATTTTCCTTTGAACATCCTCTGAGGTGGCCCCTCCTTCTTCTTATCCTCCTGCTGATTCTGATTGGCTCCAGTAATTATTGACTGGCCAATTTAGGCACACTGCACATTATTATCTCTTCAATTATGGAGGTTATTTTTAATTTGTTAGTTTAAAAAGATGCCAGAGAGGAAAGAAGGAAGGGGGATGTCTCTGTTCTGTTCTGTTACAAATCCTTCTAAGATTCCCATTTATCAGTGTGTGTTAATAAGACGTACATTTTGAAATATATACAGGTTAAAAAAATTGTAAGATACTTTTTTATAATTTTATAATTAAAATAATCGGTTGAGCTATAAAAATTGCCTTGTGCTTTCTGGTCACATTACCTAGAGCCAATATGCACACAAAGAACAGCAGAGGCCTCAGTTGAAAACGTTCAGTTGTTCATTAATGATTTCATAAAGAAACATTTAAATTAAACATTTACTAAACCAGCACTAAGATCCACATGCCTTTACAGATTTCCTCTTAAACACTGTTGTACTAAGTTTTGTAACAAATATCTGACTGAAGTTTCACTGAGCTCAGATCATTGATCTTGGACTTATCCAGAGGCTAACAGTAAACTACAAAATCACATATACTGATCATAGGTCTATTCTGCTGTTCAGACAATCATTGGTAACACTCTACAGTAATACAGGGTACATTAATTAACAGTACATATTAATTAACAGAACTAATTATTAATTGATGCTAGATTATCAATTATTGTTTTTTAAACTAATGTTTATAATAAATAACAATATTCTTAAGAATTAAAATTTAGTCATGTTTAATAATGTCCTAACTAGTGTCAATTCATAATTAGTTGAGACACTACTTAACAATAAGCAAAAACTGCAGTTTGTGACCCTTAAGTGATACTGAATAATCTTTACCTGTTATATTGCTTTGCAAACACTTCAATTATGGTTTGTTATAGTTTATTAGTATATTGTAAATTATTTATTAATAATTATCATATTGTATTTTGTCATAAAAGTTGTTCTACCCACAAAATCTCTTAGGGTCAGTCTTTCATACATGGATTAGGCATGGTCTTGGACTACACAGCATTTTAAATAGAGATTTTCCATTGAAAGTAAAAATGTGTCGGAGCACATTTTCTCAAAGGCTGGGTACACCATAAACAAGATTTCTTTTTTACAACATGAGGAGAGTGTGAGTAGGCATACAGCTTAGCGAGATTGTGATTGATTTGTTTAATTGAAAGATTGTAATTAAATTGATATATCTTTAGAATGTGTTCTGTGCTGATATTATAAAGCCTTTTGCCACAATAATAAGCCCAATAATTGTATCAGCTAACTCCTCAACTGTGTTTTTGACCTAAGTAGATGTTATGTTTTTTTCTTCACAAGAGATGAAAGTAAAAGGTGAGTAAAAAGGACACAATTTTGCGAAAATCACATATCTGATAATGGGTGGGGCCCCATATTTTAGGCTATGTCCACTATCTTGAAAAAATGGGTGTCCTGCGACATGTTTCACCCTGTTCTTTAGTTGTCTTTCGTGGTCCTGAAAGCTGCACAAAAGAAAAATTCACATTTCTTGCTCCCGGGCTCCCCTATAGGCAAGGGAAGTGTAATTAATGCTTTAAAGCACCACTAAATGACACACATTTCTGGACAAGCTAAGAGCTACAGAAGGTTACATTCTGAAGGAACCTGTAGGAACCAAGGAACATTTTTGGTTAAATAATATACTTCCTCAAAGTCACATAGTGCAGTTAGCAACATGCTTAGTCCAGTGTGCTATAATAGTAACAATGGCACAATTTTCATTGTTACATTGTTACAGTGGAGCATCAGTATAATTTGAAAGATTTTACTGTGTTGCTTTCCATTTTTGTCTGTGTTGCTGAGCGTGCCAATGTATTCCATCTTTTTAAGAATATACGAAATTGAAGATATAGAATTTCTGATGTTTTGTTTTTCTTTTTATTCGTCTAATTATGGCCCTCTTTCAGTTGCATCAGCTTCTCCTTTAAAGGCACAAAAATAGCTCCCTTGAAAGGCTACAAAATCTAAATTAAACATTTGAAATTAACTTCAGACCTTTTCTCTGTGTAAACTGTTATGAAATAATGAGGGGCCACAGCTGGCCATGAAACTGGTTAGCGAGTAATTGTCCAATTACTTTTGAGCCTCTGAAAACAGAGGGAGTATGGAGAAAAAATGGCTGTAATTTCTAAATGTTAATGCAATATTTTTTAACCTTACTGAATGAATTCCGTCTTAATTGCTTTATTTCTTATCCATTTAGATGGGGTGCAAAGGCAAAATTATAACAATGCTGTCACTGACCAAACCTGCGGTCCAGACTGTACTAATAGAAATATTACACTTTATACAAATTCAGTTTATTACTTTATGTTGTACATTTTATTTGTTTTCTGCTGATCATTCTCGTTAGTCTTACATAATTAAGCCAATTCCCTTTAAACTAAAGCCAATGTCTGCTTTAACTAATTGATAATTCACTGTGGTGTCATTATATCATTGTTGTGCTTTCTTAAATGACTGGTAAATGCACCACCTTATTTTTTAAAAGATTGATCACACACTAAAGGAATGAACGCGGTGAGGCTGGGACTCGTATCAGTATTCCGTCTATATGGCTCTTCTCTGCAGTGCTAAACGGTGCTCGTAACACAGGGTGGGAGTCATTAATGTGATGACGCTGGCAGTGCTGCTATAAAAAGTGTATTTAAGTGGTGTCCTCCAAGTATAAATCAGTCTGAAGAATCTCTCCAAACCTCTCTGAGTGAAATCACGAGGTCAAAAAAGGCTGTCAGTTCAAAGACACCAGGGAAGAAGAGCAAATGAGAGACAATGGCAGGAAAGCCTTTGGCATTTATACGTAGAGGGAATTTTGAGCATTATTGTGGCAAATGAGGCTCAAGCGCTTAGCCTCTTCTCTTTTACTCGCTCCTTTCCCCCCCATTTCCCTCCTACTCATTGCACCTCTCCGCAGGCAATTCAATTACCTCCCATGAAAATTACAGGCGCTTTCATTTGGAAAACGTGGCCCAGGCAGCTCATAAGGCCTCCCTCTCTCCCAGTCTCCCCCAATTAGCCTGCTAATGCAGCGGTTTGTCATGGTTTGGAGAGCGTGAAAGGAAGTGTTGAGAATAGGGCCATACTTTTGATAGAGGGAAGATGACACGAAAGAAATGAGGGGAAATGTGCAGGAGGAGAAGAAAGGAGAGGCAAGGGAAAAATAACACGATCAGGGAGGATGTTGGTGTGCACTGGGTGTAGCCAGTAGGAAAAATGGCTTTTACACACGGATCAACTGCTCTTTTGTCAAGCGGCGGCTCCGTCCACACACTTCAGTGAGCGAGCGAGTGCGCGGTGTCTCATTCGTGGAGAAGAGCATGCACACTCTGAGTGTTCAGCACCTGCAGTTTATTTTAGTGGAACATTCAATTCAAGCTTAAATTAGCTTACCGAACGTACCAAAATAAACTCCTCCTTCAATAACTGTGGCCTCGTTTCAGTGCTGTTTTTAGTACGCCACTCACCGACTTCAACTACTTATTTGATACTGCCATTTAGCTACATAGTGTCCACACAAGTGGACACTCACAGCAGAGCAGGAGAAAAAAGCATCTCCAAGAAGCAGCATTATTTTTCGGTTGTAATGTTATGACTCTTGACTTTAGCATCAGTGTGCTGAAAGTCATTAGCCTAGGGGCTCACATACTTTTTCCACCCTGTACTGTGAATGTTAATGTTGTGTTCCATTAAAACATGCAAGCATACAGAGGTGGAAAGTAATGAATTACATTTACTCATTTTACTGTAATTGAGTAGATTTTATGAGTAATTTGTAATTTTTAAAGTAGTTTTTAAAATAGGTAATTTTACTTTTACTCAAGTACATTTTGACACAAGTAATTTACTTTGCTACATTGAAAACTCCCCGTTACTGAGTAAAAAATAAAATGCTGGGATGCTCGCATGTGGAATAACAAGGAAATAACGTCCTCACGCAATACAAAATGTGCCCCGCTGGACAGAGCTGTCAGCTTTCAAAACTTCCACATAAAACCTGAGAAAGCATGTGGTGTGAGTATTTTTATCATTAAAACAACAACAATCTGCTTAAATGTTTTTTTTTTTAAACATGTAAATAGCTGTTAAAGCATAGCAATGGCAAGTTAAAAAATATTAATGAACTGTAAAGCTATAAAAATACAGTTTATAGTCTCATATATGACCATAACTTTTTAACAGTAAAGAAAAAAAATGGATCATAGAAACCTATGCCACTTATTTTATGGGGTGGTCTGAACAAATACTGCCTGAAAGATCCAAATTATTATGTGGAATGTTAGGTAATTAAAAACCATTTAATTCATGATTTGTTTTTACTTTTTTACATCAAATAATTAAAAGTAACTATGTAACTTTTACTCTAAGTATATTTTAAATTGAGTACTTTTATAGATTTTTAGATGGGTACTTTTACTTTTACTAAAGTACAATTTTAACAAAGTAAAGGTACTTTTACTTAATTAAAATTTTTCAGTACTTTTTCCACCTCTGCAAATATATCATTTTTTGTGTGGTATTAGTTTAAGCAGACTGTGTCTGTCTATTGTTGTGACTTAGATGAAGATCAGAACACATTTAATGACCAATTTATGCAGAAATATAAGTCATCCCAAAGGGTTCACATCCTTTTTTTGCAACTCCATACATATATATAGTATATATATATATATATATATATATATATATATATATATATATATATATATATATATATATATATGCAGACTGATATCTCTAAGGTTAACCTGAATTTGTGTTTTACTGTGATGATAAAGTGTTTCCCCATTTTTTTCTAGGCAGTGTACAAAATTATTACAGAAATGCTAATGCACTGCACTTTCCTAAAAATGCAGAAAATAAAACATAATTCACTTCTAGACTGCACTGGATAATAAAACTAAAATAAAGTTACTAACTAATGTGTCCCAAATAACATCACATTGTGGTAATAATCACTCCTCCTACCAGATTTTATAAGCAGCATTGTAAACTATGCTCGCTGACCAGTAGAGGGCGCACGTGCACCTTTGCTAATCTAAATGTCTTGATCTAGTGCTTCACAGTAGCTTCTGCTTAAATTCCCAGTCAGAAAACGCTTCTTCAGTTTTGCACCGGAAATATAATGAACGGGGCAAATTTTAATAAAGGTTCTTTTTTATAGAAAACAGTATAGTACCAGTCAAAAGTTTGGAAATCCCTTTATTCACAATGTGAAGGAACAGCAGCTATAACGTAATGAAAATATAAAACATATTCTGGTTGTTTAACACTTTTTTATATGTTCCTGTTTAGCTGTAATGTCTTCAATATTAAGTTTACAATGTAAAAAAAATCATAAAAAGAAAGAAACACATGAAATGAGAAGAGATATGTCCAAATTTTGACTGTTACTCTATACTATTATACTGTACATTAGCAGGTCTACTTTGAGATACAAGAGAGAGTCTAAAATCTGAAAAGGTTTGGACAATGTGGAAAATGCAAATGAAAAAAAAAATACATTAACTTATATTGACATAGAGCTCTGGAAAAAAATTAAGAGGCCATCTCAGTTTCTGAATCAGTTTCTCTGATTTTGCTATTTATAAGTTTTATTTCATAAACTAAGGACAATATTTCTCCCAAATTTCATATACAAATATTGTAATTTAGAGCATTTATTTGCAGAAAATGAGAAATGGCTGAAATAACAAAAAAGATGCAGAGCTTTCAGACCTCAAATAATGCAAAGAAAACAAGTTTATATTCATAAAGTTTTAACAGTTCAGAAATCCATATTTGGTGGAACAACACAGTTTTTTGATCACAGATTTCAGGCATCTTGGCATGTTCTCCTCCACCAGTCTTACACACTGCTTTTGGATAACTATGCCATTCCTGGTGCAAAAATACAGGCAGTTTAGCTTGGTTTGTTGGCTTGTGGTCATCCATCTTCCTCTTGATTATATTCCAGAGGTTTTCAATTTGGTAAAATCAAAGAAACTTTTATTTTTTCCAGAGCTGTATATTACAATAAATACTGTATACCATTTCTATTAATGGGTGTGTATTTCTTCTACAGGGCTCAGTGCATAACATCATTGAACAATTAGAAGACATGGGAGGATTTTCAGTGTGTGAAGTTCAGGAGTACAAGCCTCCCTTCGGCTGCACTGCAACTTTACTGTGTAAAGCCTAATACTAAGCCTAATGTTGATCATGCCCATGTTTTGGGCTGGGAGGCATGTGGTATGGACCATCATACAGTGGAAATGTGTATTGGAGTCAGACGAATAAGAATCAATATATTTTTTAATGGATGCTGTATGTTTTCCAAACCAAAGATAAAAAGATACATACAGACTGTTATTAGCTACAAGTTTTTTTAAGCCAGGTTCTGTCATAGTATGAGGCTCTGTCAGTACAATTAAAGATGTCAAAAGTATTTAAGTTCATTACTCTGTAGGTAGAAGTATAGATACTAAGGTTTCAAATACTTCTGTAGAAATTGAAGTTTCAAAGTTTTTTTTTTTCAAGTAAAGGTGTAAAAGTACTGGTTTCAAAACTACCTAATGTATAAAAGTAAAAGTAATATAAGGGAAACATGCCATTAAGGACAACAGGAGCCTATAGTGCACTAACCTCCAACCCCCTCCCTAAAACACATTTTTCTAAAAGCAATAATGACAATAATGTTCAATAAAATGGTGCTTATATGCCAATTGAAAATGAATGCATTTGAATAGAATGTAAATATATTAAAGAAGCTTAGTTTGGACATTTTACTCAAGTTGTCTTGAGTCTCTGCACAGATTGTCTTCATAATAGGCTACATATGTCTGCTATGTTTTTGATGGAGTGTGATATAACGTGTGCAGGTGCGTTGGTTCATATATAAACCAATAGGGTGTTGGAATGGTATATATTTATACTTCTCATCCAACCACAGTCAGATTCACTCTGGATGCAGAGATTTATCTGATTTAATGATTAAAAGCTGAAATGAAATAGGAGTAGCAAGGATATTTTTAAAATTGTATGAAAATGTAAGGAATAGAAAAAAAAGTCATATAAAAAATAAATACTCCAGTAAAGCATAGAGAACCAGCATTTGTACTTAAATAAGGTAACAAAGTATTTGAAATGCATTAATTGACACCTCTACAGTACAAACCTGTGATGGAAATGTACATTAATTAAAACTAAAGGGGAAAACTTCACAAAATAAACATTTTTTTTATGTCAATAGGAAAATGTTGGCATTTTTGTTGAATTATTACACAACTGTGGCAAAGACTATAGACACAGAATTAGACAAAACGATAATTAGTAAAACACACAGCTGCAATCATCAAAGAGGGTCTTTTATATAACACACTTTAAAGATGCAACAAAGGCTTCAAAGTGCTGATACAGCAGAGGCATGTTGAGCTGTATTTGTTCCAGGAGTGAGTATACACATTACACCCCTGAATTAGTTCAGATCTAGGAAGGTCAGGCCTATTAAAACCTTTAATCTCTTCCCATTTGTACAGATGTGTTTGGCAGGCTTCCTTCTGCTATAAACACTGGAGGGGGCAGTTTGAACAGTGAGAGCAGGAGGGATCAGTGGAGGTGTCACCAAACTCTGAAAAAGATGAGGCTGAGGTACATCTGAGGCACGGGCCCTAATCTACCTTATCCTATTGTGTACTCATCACATGCTCTAGTTAAAGGAATACAGGTGCATTTAAAAAAAATAGAATATCATGAAAATGTTACTTTATTTCAGTAATTCAGTAATTCTATTATATAGATGTATTACACACAGAGTGCTCTATTACAAACATGTGTTATTATAAGTCTATAGTCAGTGTAGTGTTTTCTTATGAACAGCATTTCATGCTTCTCTCTGCTGACAACATTTATGGAGATGCAGATTTCATTTTCCAGCAGGACTTAGCACACTGCCCACACTGCCAACTGGTTTTATATAATATTCACATTTTCTGAGATACTGACTTTTAGGTTTTCATTGGCTGTAAGCCATAATCATCAATAGATCACTATCTGTGTAATACATCTATATAACATATGAGTTTCACATTTTAAATTGAATTATTGAAATAAAGTACTTTTCAATCATATTCTGATTTTCGAGAAGCACCTGTACTTCCATATTGTGTTACTTTGTAGCTACTAGGGACAAATGTATTGGCTCACAATATTAGAATATAATCACAAAATACACAAAATGTACTAAACAAAAATTGATATAGGTTTGGCACTTAATTAATGTACAGTACCAGTCAAAAGTTTGGATACATCCCTTCTCATTTAATGTTTTTTTTTATTATTTTATTCATTTTTTTTAATGTTTTAATATTTTGATTCTTATGTTCTTAGTTTATTATTATTTATTTTATCTTTTTTGTAATTCTTATCATTTTACTTTACTTTTACTATCATCTTTTCATTTCTTTTATATTTTATAAGTTCTTTACGTTTTGTGTGTCAGTTTTTTTTATGGTATTTTAGAATTTTAAATTTTACATATAATTTTATTTCTTATACAATTATTATACAATTATACAATATTCTCTTTGATGCTGTAAATGCTCGACAACATTGTAAATGAGGATCAACCTTAAAGTTTTTTCCAGAGTGAAAATAAAGGTTGATTGATTGATATATAACAAGTTATTCCACCAGTACTTAACTGTAATAAACAGTTTTTATTTAGTTAATGTTATCAAACCTCAGAAAACTAAACAGTGCAGTGCCAATCCAGCTTTTGCTGCTGTTTTTACTGCAGTATCTATATTTACTCATGTGTTAGTGGTGTGATATAAATGAATCACCATAACATTCTGTGATTATTCATGATTAATCACACTTGCTCTTCTTCTTAAGTGTTTAATAGTAGATATTTATATGTAACCAAAAATAATCTAAAATAGGCTAAATGGCATTTTATTAATATTAGTGCTGTCAATCGCTTGATAAATTATTGTTTTAATCACAACATTATTCTGTGAACATGATTAACAACTTTTAATGATGTTACTTTCCTGTATACATATATAAAAATAACAGTAGTGTGGTGTGCCTGGCAAACAGATTAAAGCCTTTTTTTTTTTTAACTTAAAACTACTGGTGGAGACCTCCTCCAGCCTTGCATGTTTTATGTGCTTTCTTTTTTCTCTAAAACACCTGATTCAAATTATCCGCTCATTATCTAAAAAATATAGATGGTAATTTAAGTTTGCTTTATCCAATGTTTTTTTTTAATAAGGTATTTTAAAGAAGAACAATACCAACTATTTTTAAATATTTAATCTTTTCAGTTTCCAGTTTAATATATATTCCAGTTATATATATATACAGCTCTAAACAAAATTAGATAACTTAAACATTGAGTTTTTTTATTTTACCAAATGAAAAAGCTCTGGAATATAATCAAGAGAAATATGGATGATCACAGCCAGCAAACCAAGCTGAACTGCTTGAATTTTTGCATCAGGAGTTATCCAAAAGCAGTGTGTAAGACTGGTGGAGGAGAACATGCCAAGATGCATGAAAACTGTGATTAAAACCAGGGTTATTGCACCAAATATTAATTTCTGAACTCTTAAAACTGTATGAATATGAACTTGTTTTCTTTGCATTATTATCCACTCCCAAGCTTCCAAAAAAAAATATTTTCCCTTTTGCAAAATATAATTCATGCCTTAGAGGATTATAGACATGAAAAAAAATTGTTTTTACGTTGTAAACATAGTTTGTCCTCCTGATCTAAACCCAACTGAGATAATTTGGGTGATTTGGAATGAGCTGGAGCTTTACAGCATGAAGGAAAAGTAGCAACTATTGTTCAGCAAGACCCTGAGAAAACTATTCCAGGTGACTCTCCCTCATGAAGACACTAAGATTAAATTACCAAAGCAAAGATATATGTGGCTTCTTAGAAGAATACAAAGTATAAAACATATACTGGTTTGTTTAACACTGTTTTTTTTTTCTCACAAAATAATTCTGCACGTGTTCCTGCAATGCTTTAATATCTTCAATATTACATTTAAAATGTAAATAAAAGTATATAAAAATCATAAAAAAATAAAAGAAACACATTACTGGTACAGTATGTGACCTGCTGCTACAGAATGACAGTTAATGTATCACTTCCTCAAATGTGAGCATATCAGCATGTAAATGAGTGTGTGGTGTAATCCCATCAGGAAAACAAACATATCAGTATGATGGGAGGAGAGCTGCTGCTCCAGTCGTGTCCTTCAGAGCTCTGCTCCCACGGCCGCACTGCATCCTGAGCAGGTCCCCATCAGGCCTAGCCTCGCTGACTCCCTCTGCAACAAAAGACCAGACGCCAGATACAGCCTACTGCTATTGTACCCATTCACATGGGGTCAGGGGTAATGGGCAACCCAGCTAAACTCACTCTGGGAGGTCTCTTTCATTCTCTCTCTCTCTCTCTCTCTCTGACACACACACACACACACACACACACACACACACACACGTATACAGCATACAGAGATCCATGATTGGAGATAAACATAAGAGAACCATAGAATAAACAGAAAGAAACTGTGATATTTTTTAGAAACAATTAATTTTGTTTTAAGAGCCATTACAGTACATTATTATCAGTACAGTATTGTCTGGTACTTAACATATAAAAAATAGTTTTTACCTGCATTTGATAAATGGTCAGCACTCTTTATGACAGTCTATAAAACTTCATGGTCCAAATTATCCAAAACATAAAACAAGCAGTTCTTTAAAAAAGTTTAGAAACCAGTATTTTCTTAGCCAAATTTGTTTAATTGTTTTTTTTTTAAAGATTGGAATCGTCTTCTGGATCCAGTTTTCTGGATGTTCTTTATTTAACGGCTTTATTTAACAAGTTTAACACTTATGTCAACGTTTAAATTTTTTATTTTGGGAATGTTACTTTTATAAATGTAACATGTCCATAACCTTCCTATTTCTCTATCTGGGAATGTTATCTGAAAAAATGTTTTATTAGTGTTGGGATGCAAACTATTATTATGTCACACATTACCAATATGTTCCTCGAACATTATTCCTGTAATGTTACAGCCTAACCTTCTTGGAACCTTATAAAAATGATGCTAAACATTATTATAACATTCTCTAGGTTATAACGTTAGCTGGGTTGTATCTGGAAAAAAGAAAACTGTACACCTCTAAAAGTAAAGAGAGCTAAAGTATGTCTTGTATCTTGCAACTCCAACAAAGTATCACATATGATTCAAACGGAATATTTCATGTTTTAATAAGGATTTAAAAAAAACAAAAACAAAAAAAAAACAGTACCAACTAGTTTTAAACATTTTATCTTTTCATTTTCCTGTTTAATATAGACTCATGACAACTCAATGGTTTATTTGAGTTTATTAAATTTATTTTTACTTCCTATATTTTTTTTTACATCTTATCCTTTAAAATGGTGAAATAAACAAGCAAAACTAATGCATAAATAGCAAAATAAATAAATAAATGATCAGACAGATGTATAATAGATACATAATAAGACAAAATATAAAAAAGAGAAATAAGACATATATAGTTATCATGCACCTTGACTTTGAATTTCAAAGGCTGTATAACAATGGTTCAGTATAAAAGTTCCTCTTTTAACATTTATTTAAATATAATTAATATATTAATAATATTTTATATAATTCTAGAAGTTCAAGCCAGAATTTGAAATAAGAAGAATAGATTTCTCACTCAGTCACTATCATATACTGATTGAAACCTGTGAACTCTGAATCATATTTGATAAAAAAATCTTGAGAGGAAAGCAAATTATGAAATCTCAAGTTTCCCCACAGTTAAGTTGAATTATTAATGATTCAGATTTGTTTTGTTTAGTTTTTTTTAAATAGACTGAATACACAAACATAACTCGATTAGTTATTCTTATAGTAGTAGAATACACAGCAAAAACAATACACCAATCTCTTCTTATGCAGTTAAGACTGTGGTATGTTGGAGATATTTTGATAGTGTGCTATAATAAATGCTATGATATATTATTTATATACTATTATATACTCCAACACCTTGGAGTCTGAACCAGCACTTTCAGATCTATGAATTTTTACACCCTTATCTGATAGTCAATCAGTGATGGGTGATTAGCAACACCTTGCACATCCTGACAGGAAAAGGCCCCTGTTACACTGGGATCAGGGAGTGTTTGCCCACCTGGCTGGGCGGCAGGTACCCCAGGGAGTGTGAGGGGACGAGGGAGCGCGTTCAGCCCAGCGTGTTTGCATGTGTGCATGCAGTGAGCTTGATGGGATTAGGATGCTGCCGGTCGTTCTCTCCGCATAGACCCACAGTCCACTTGCCCTTCCACACGGCCCTTCTCACGCTCCCCCAGTTCAAAGAGAAGCAGGGGCAGGCCTTTAGCAGCTCAGAGCGGGGCCTGGAGGTGAGGGGGGGAGAGGGGGAAGTGTGTCAGGGCACTCTTCCTGTTCCCTTCCACATAGAGTATTATACCGTATTACTTACAGTCTCCCACCTGATATCCTATTAACTGACAATTCTAATAACTACACTCTTAAAAGACTGAGGTACTGTTTTACCAGATAGGGATTAAGCTTAGTCTTAGACTACACAGATTTTCTATTGGAATGAAAATGATAATTGTTGGCCTCGACAGGATCTGTAAAGACTAAAGAACCATTACATTGTGTCAAATTTAAAAGGGTTGCTCCCACACACACTCTAACACACTTTAATTTTAAGAATTACTCAATGGAAGGACAGATTAAAGAGTACTTTGCAATTAGTTGTTGAGGAAAAACCTTGACTTACTATCCAAACCAGCAGTGAATCTCCTAAACATGTCTTCTGACTTTTGACTGTACATACTGTATAGCACTAATGGAGGTAAAATAGTAAGAAATCTAAAATAATAAAAAATTTGAGGCCTATTTTTTCTCAAAATGCATGATGTGTCTCAAATATGATAAAGCGATATTTCAGGTATCAAGCAATGCATTCATATGTTATAACCACTTTTTTTCTCTGTTGTAGCTTGCAGATGCATGAAATGTCTGCTTTGAAAAATGTAACCCTGTTACTACAGTTACAAAGAGCATCAATCAAAATAAACATTTACACTGGAAATGCACTAAGTGATGTGGAATAAAATATTTTGACATTGAACTCCATTAAAAGTTAAAAAGGGTTTTTTCTCCTACAGAAAAGTTGCGTTTTTGGAGAAAAAAATAATTTCTTAGCTCCTTTCTTAAAGCATTCATGGAAAACAGACATTCAGAGTAAGCTTGTGGTTTGTTTAGATGCTTATAAATCACTGTTATTACAGCATGGAGCTAAAAATTACAGAATTGTGCACAACTTTTACGTTATAAAGAATATATCAAGCTAGAATTCCTGTCTGTTGGTGATGTCACTCATTACTGTGATTTTTTTCAAATACTCAGACTTTGCAAATGGGAATTGTTACAAACTTATCACTTCCCAAGAATGCATAAATAAATAATGAGAAAGGGACTTGATGCTATAGTATCTTGTAAGCATGTATCATAGGCCAACAGTTTTTAGCCACCTAAAGACTGCTTTAACTGGGTTGCATGTATATTATGACACATGTAGAGTTTCATAATGTCTGAATTTGTTCTCTTAAATCCCCATTTAAAATGATCAGATTAGCCTGAGAACATAGGAGAGTTTGCTTCTTTTGAAATCAAGGGTATTAAAGGGAGTTTATCCTGCTTTTGTTTGTTTGTTTGTTTTTGGCATAAAAGTCTCCACTGTCCAGAGAAGGCTTTTTTTTTTTTACTAGATTTTACTAGAACAAGAGCGTTATTGAGGTCAGGTTTTAGCATGATTACAACCCCTCCTACCCTATTAACTCCATGATACATTCAGAAAGTATTAAATAAGCAGCACTATCATTCCTGATAACACAGTTATCCTGCTCCTCATCCAGCTCAATGCTGAGGGGTTTATACCCCCCTAGCCCACACCTGGCATTAGACATGGTGCCAACAGTTCTATGTTCATTCTTTTGTTATATTTTATCACAATTAACTCTAGGCCCTAAATGTTCAACTAAACTTAGCTTTGACTTATTTCCTTTACGTAGGGTATTTTAAAAACAATCAATATTCACAAAATAAAAACTGAAATGCTCCCAAAATATTATTGTTGGTGATAAATTGTGTTAAATTAATTTTCTTAGGCATTACAGTGGGTAGCCCCCCAAAATCATACAAACACACACACAAAGAGCTTTTAACTCCCCTGAGGTTGCTGACCAGAGACCCAGTACAGTCTATTGATCTGACAAAAAGATACCAGTGAGTTTAGTCTCCTGATGAACAAAACAAGCAATAATTGGTTAAGGGTTCACATGCATCAGTACCCAGATCCCAGCGGTCTAAACTTCAGGTGATCAGCTCTCCTCTATACTCTACTAATATACCTGTTACTAAAGACTGAAAAATTATAGAACCTATCATTTGTTAATATTTCCTTGTAAAAAAAAATATATAATAAATTAAAATACAGAAATATGCTGTCAAATATCACATTGTCCTAAAAGGCACATGTAACTGTTCCAGTCTATATTCTCAGTATTTGAGTAGATTCTTATAGAATTTTAATTGAGTCTCTTGTAAGCAGATGGCAAGTTAGTTAAGTTATATAATCTGTACCTGACACACATTATGCTATTAAACATTAATATTCAAAATCTCTTTTTTATTTTCCTAGAAGGATTACTCCTAGAAACCTCTAGTAACAGTTTAGTCCCCCTAGTCAATAATCTAATGATGTCCCTGGTGTCAGCAGTTCATGATAAAAGATCCAATAGAAATGCTCAAAAAATACTTAAATTACTAAAATATGTTTTACATTGAATTATATTTAAAGTATGTAAGGTTTTTTTTTTCTTTTCCTGTAAATTTGTCCTTTTTAAGATGCAAGCTTTTGCATGATGGCTTAAATCAGGGATGGGCAACTGGCGGCCCGGGGGCCGCACACGGCCCTCGTCATCACTCAGTGTGGCCCGCGAATAGATCAAAAATAATTTCATAATTTCATAATAAAAAAAAATAATAATAAAAAAAATAATGTAATTCTACTTTTGACAAACAATAGCGGGCACGGGCGCTCTGTGGTCTAGTTTTCTGCTATTATTGAATGAGCTATTTGCAATCAGTTTTTAAATCTTTTTTGTTCTTTGTTATAAATAAGTTCAAATGCCTTTTGCACTTTTATAAGCAAATGTTTTGTCTATGTTGCTTATGAAGGACTTGTTATAATGAACTTATTTTACACAGAGGAACTACTGTATTTGCAATCAGTTTTTTAAGCAAACTTTTTGTTCTTTGATATGAAGGACTTCCTTTTTGCACTTTTTTTAAGCAAACGGTTTGTCTTTTGCCGTATTAAAATGCATTAATATGCAGAAAATAGTTGTTGACAAATGTTGGCGCTGTAAACATACAGATATAAATTCATATAAAATTTGTTCTTATTGAAAATCATTTGTAGCGTTTTTCATATTCAATTATTTGAAGTGCGAGGTCATGTGGCCCTCCAATGGTCATGCTGAAAAAAAATGTGGCCCTCTCCATCATGGAAGTTGCCCATCCCTGGCTTAAATAGCTAAAAAAATAAACTTAGCCTCATTTAAACTGACGGGAGCCTCCACCCCTCTAAAGCTGCGCTGTATGATTTTGCTGTCAGATGGAAAATGTCAGAAAGTTGCGAGACGAGCAGGTAAGGCCCAGAAAACAGAGGCCACAGAGTGGGATCTGAAGATGAAGGGACATCAGAAGAAAAGGTGCAATTACTGCTCCTTTCTTATGGAAATGCTAATGAAGTAGGAGAGAAGGCTACAGACAATGGCTTCTACAGGCAGGTTGAGCGTCACCATGTAAACAGCTTCCTGCCAAGGAGCCATTTACCCTCACTTTTACTGACTAACAAGCCCTCTCCACGCCGACTACAAAGAGCCAGGCTCCTTCAAAGACCACCACGACCAGCGGTGGAAGTGCCAGGCCACGGTGCAGCTTTCCCAGGACTGAACTTTTCCCAACTTCCTAACTAATGATGCTGCAGATCCAGATCTCCTCGTCCTCGTCTATTTAGCCTCTATAATACAACATTGTTAATTTATTCTAGTAGACTGTGTGACTTTTATGATTTCCTAAGATTATTATTCAGTCATTACATGGAAAAAATATAAACAAACAAAAAACGTTTTTTTTATTTTAAACTAATGTAAAATATGTAAAGTCACATCAAAATAGCAAATATTTTTTTGCAGTAGTTTACGAAACTTTTATAACAAAAACTGACCGAAAACTGTCTTAAATTTCTTGTACCTTAACAAGGGGTGATTTTATTCTAAGCTGTTATGTACATTTTTTCTAATTTAAGTACACATAACAAGCAAAAATGTAAAGAAAAAAATACAAACCAAACATATAGGACCACAAGGTTTTTCAAGAATTGCAGGCATCTAGTACAAATAGTGCAAATAGTTCCCCTGCCTAATTCATTATCCTTATCCTGTTCAGCATTCTGTGAACACTGATGAAGAGCTTCTGACTCTGACTTTACTTTGTCTACAAGGTGGAGCAGCTGTGGGTAAGAGTGACTCCAGCAGCATTGCAGACTGAGGAGGTGGTGTTAATGTTATGGCCAGTCTGTGCATGCTTATTTGTTTGCATCAGTCCACAGTTCATATGTCAGTGCATTTTTGTTCAAATCAGTACATCAAACTGTACATAACAATGTATATGTGCATTATTATTATTATTATTATTATTATTATTATTATTATTATTATTTACTGTAATTTAAACATTATGACCCTTTATGCCAAAAAATATTATCTGATTGTGCTGGGTGGTCAGTTTCAGGTCAGCATAAATGATGTCTTTCCTACAAATGTTCAAGTGGCTGGAATATCCCACGTGTGCACACACATATGCACTCACACTTACGTGTGATAAAACTCTTGTACAGATCAGGCCATGTGAGTCACACACACACACACATACACACACACACACACCATTCGTTATGCGATATATCATTTCCATCTTCTCTGATGAGCCTGGATGCATTTTCACATTAGACACCTCAGTGTGAAATGTACACTGGAGATTAATTTTGGTAGCCACTCTCAGAGTTTCTGTGTACATTAATCATTACAGCATACTCCAGACAATGTGTGTAATTTTGGGTCCAATGTGAATTTGCTAGTTTTAGATAACTTAATAAAAGGTATCTGTATACTGTCAAAAAACAATCAGTTCAATATAGAGTAGAGAAGTAGTTCAGACACATTCATGCCTTCACAATTATGATATGTGGTGGATAGTAAATATGTATTCTTTATTATTTTCAAAATTAAAAGTTTTGTTTTGGCTACTTACAAAATGTCAGTCAATAAAGTCAGTTATGCATATTCTTGTTTGTAGAAAGAAAGAAAAAAACTGTATAAAGCTGACAATGCAAAATGCATCTATAATAATTATGAACTTGTACAATACACATACTTGACTGCCAAATATAATTTGTCAATGTGATATTGACATTGAATAGTGATGTTTTGACATTATGCATGGTGGCCAAACCACAACATTTGGTCAATGTCATAATGTCATCTATATTGGTATGCCTGTTGGACACTGACATTAAACCAACATGTCGTCTCACAACATCAACCTTATACTCATTTTCATCTAAAATGCAATGTCTGTCCAACAGTAAAGCTTGATGTCAACCTGATTTTTGATCTTTTTAACGTCAGGTTGAAATTTGATCTGAAAATTTGGTTGACATCAAAACACAAAAAAATTCTATTATAATTTCAACCCCATTGTTGGCTTGAAGTCAACCCAATGCCATTTTCAATTAAATTTAACATCTGTCTAATGTTAGAGCCCAACATCTTTCTGATGTTAGATAAACGTCCGGTGCCTGCTGGGAATGGTGTTTAGTCTTTTTTTTTTGTCATTTGGGGGAAGGTAATTTTACCATGTTGGTTCCAGGAGAGAGAAAAGTCTAGATGCTTTTTTGCTTCTTTCTACATACATCTTAAAGGAAAGAGGGTCAATCATAGCCGAGCTTAAAGCTTGAGGGGTCCTTTGATTGGCTTTATGACCATTGCTGAAAAGTAGGGATGGCCGTCTTTGGTTTTATAGGTAAGCATCAGGGTTTTGAATCTGATGTGGAGAGAATCCAGTGAAGAAATGACTTCTGGATATAGGTCACTTCTGGATGTTTTGAAGTAAACAACAAAGCAAAGGGCCTAATGGGAATAAGAAGGTCACCAAGAATGTCAGTCATCAAACTTTGATATAACGATCAAACTCTGATGCAACTGGAGTGACCAGCTAATTCTTAGAGAAGGAAATGAAGGCAGTCAAAATCATATTGAGGAGCTATCATTCCATAGATGTACCCCAAGCAGCTCTAGCTGTGGTTTACCTTGAGGAGATGGGCTGCCGTCCATGACGAGACGTAAGCAAGACAAGTCGAGATACAAGGTAGTGCAGACCTAGGATGAGTTGAGTGTCATCAGCACTGCAGTGGAAGGAGAGCCCTATGACAGTCTATTACCACAGCAAGAAAGCAGTACATCAGGCACGCAGTGAGGAGGCGGAGTGGTCCTGCCTACGGCTGTGGTAAAAGATCCAGGATTAGGGGGCTATATCTATTGTCCTTTAATGATTGGCTTTGATCTGGGCTCAGCGTTTAGTGTTTGTACACCTGGGCCACAGCAGTGCTGGGGTAAGCCTGGCTCTGGGCTACAGGAGAGGGTGCTGCTGGGTAGTAACAGGGAGGGGAGGGGTCATGCATGATGTGCGTGGAGGCTTATGAGGGAGATCCAGCTTCGTGCAGGTAACACTTCCCAGCGAGCTGCTGCTGCTGGCGTGGGAATGCAGTAAAAGAAGTCCAGCTTAGGGTCCTGTCTCCTTTGTCTGGGCTGTTTTTATGGTCTGTCCCCCAGCTTCTGTGTGGAGCCTCCAATCCCACTGGCTCAGGACCCGATAGAGAGCCTGGATACCTATATAATGAAGCAAAACTGAATGAGGTCCTGGACTACCGAGTGCAACTTAAATAAGTCGGATAAATGATCTCCATAATGTGTGTATTTGATATGATATGTATTTTTTAAATACTGATTTAATAATGATCCATTGACTCAAATTTCCAAAAAAAAAATCCCTTAAACTTTATGACCAAACTTTTTTTAACTGTCATATAGCCAACAACATGAGTTATAAAAAGTGTTATGTAAACACGTTTATGTTGATTAATTTAGGTTGTTTATTTTGATAACATTCCATTTTTATTCATCTCAGAATTTCAGTGACTAAATCTTATAATATAAAAATATTGCAAACATAGTAAATACTAATTATGAAATGGTATATCTGTACTAAATGAGCTGGATCCCATTATGTTATTTTTCAGAGTAACATGTTCTGGAAAGTCTTGCCTGTGTTCCATTTCTCTTGAAAGCTGAGTTGCTGTTATTGGACAATACTGTGGGTACCAATTATTTAATGACATAAAAACAAAAAGGTGGTAATAAACTGTATAATACTAATAATTATACTACTGTTGATGTGAGATAGCTTCTTCCACCAGGTGATCAGGCTGTGGAACAGCCAGTAGAACAATGTTCTGCCCACCCCACTGCCATCTATACAAACTCTGCACCCTGCACTTTACTTTATACTGCCCCGATCAGACCATATTCTCATATTATCCTACACTCTCATTCTGTACCTGCACTTTACTCAAAAGTTATTCTGTCACCTATTGAACTGTTTCCTCACTTCCACATACATGCATATCCACATAGCATATATATACATTAATATATTTAGTCTTACTCATCATATTTCCATGCATTACCATTTGTCAGTATGTTTATAGTGTAAGTTAGTGTGTGTATTGTCATTGTGTGTATCATGTATATTGTGTATAATGTAAAGTAATCTGTATATTCTATTTTATTTCACTATTCTATGTGTTGTAAATACGGTTCTCTGCACAATTGTGGGAACCTGCACCCAAGTTTTTCACTCACATGTACACCTGTACTCTGTGATGTGACAATAAAAATCTTGATCTTGAATCTTGACTCTTGGTGCTATGAGAACACTATACCAGAGGGAACTCATTCACCTAAGAGAACACTGCTCCACAGCTCAGTGTTACTCAGAAGTGCACTGTTCTACTGCTAGTGCTTCAGGTTAAAGGTTAAGGGTTAAAGACCTAAAGGTTAGAGAAACCAGCTTGGAACCTGAAAGTTGCATTAGATCGCCTGGACTGGCAGGAAATGGGGGCGTGGGGAGGAAGGGAACAGTGTTTCCTTCTCTCTCAATGTTCACAACTTACCGGCCCCATTAACAAGGCATGTAATCCCTCAGTGCTCTTCAGGTGCTGAGGTGGCTGCCGACTGCCTTGGGTTTATGTGTGATATACCTAGGGAATACCACACACCATGTCCGGTATTAATGCCAGGCCAAGGGCTCTAATTGTCAACACCCCGATTGCTGAGTATAATATGACAACTGGCCTGTGCTGTTTTTGCCAACACCCTGATTGCAAAGTATAATATATAAATTGGCCTGCAACATTTTTGTTAAAACCCCAATATTAAAAAAACATATTAAACACAATACTGTAAACAGTTTCTTGCCCTGAGTGATGTACTAGGTACAGATGGAATGTATAGCCTAAAGGTCTTGATCCCCTATCTTTAGATGGACATCTCCCCAGGGGCTAAGAGGAAATGCACCATTATTTGTCACCTACATATCTACACTGTCTGCGAATTTGTAGTCTTATCTATTCAGTGACTGTTAAGCATTTACGACAGATTTTATCAGCCCTATTGGCCAATCGGTACTATTCTAATGGTGAAATGGGGAAATTGTTCACTTTCACAACTGACATGCATTAAAAAACTGTGATAAATTTTAGACCCCCCCCCCCCCCCCCAACATTAGCTATCTATCTAAATGTTCGGACTGCTTAAAGAGTGAGTGTGTGTGTGTGTGTGTGAGCATGTGCACTTTGATGGCACAGCTGGTGACTACAGGGAAGGGTTTAATCGTGTTTTCTCACACACTGGTGAGTACTGACCTCATCTACACATATTTACACCATGAAACATGAAACCTGTGGAAACACACACACACACACACGACTAAAAGAAAGTTCAGGAACAGCTACTCAAAGTTAATCGCCCAGAAGGATACATTTAAGGGCAATTCCCTAATTGTTCCAACTTTTTGTAAAATTCTGAAGTTTAAATGTAAAGTCATTTAGAAGTTCTGGTACAAAATGTTTTATTATATTATAGACACTGGAAGACTCCCTTGGTGCCTCCATGGTTAAAAAAACATTTGAGGGCCTACTAGTTTGCCTCATTTGCAATAATATATGATGTTTTGCCCTCAGGATAGAAGAAAATTTGATAAGCCCATTTGTGGGTGCCCTTCTGCTCTTTCAGTATAAAGGATGCCAATATAAAGTGCCTATGCCACCCTCGACCAGACAGTATGCCAAAAGGTGTCCATTTAAGTGGAGAAAACGTGATGCAGTGCTGAACAGTGTTATATAAACCTCAGGCTCCTGGAGTTGTGCCACACGCTCACTACCTGTTGTGGAACTGTGCAACCCTGATAGAACTTCATACAGCAGGATAGCACTTGCTATGCTAAATGCTAAAACATGCGAGAACTTGCAAAATGTAACAAACAGAACAAGAGTGTCCTATTTATGGAACTCTATATGATGTAACAAATAGAAGAAGAAGAACAAAAAAATTAATCTGAACATAAAAGTGTCAAAGAAAATGTAATTTTGAGAATATAATGTGGATTATGGTAAAATAAGGGAAGTCTATACATTTTTTTTAAAGTTTTAGTTTTTGTCACCCACATATGGAAACTAGTTTTTTTTTATATTGTTTTTGTGATGTCACAAAGAACAAATGTACTTACATACTTTATATCTGTTGTTAACTGTGCATAACACTGTATTTGCATATAATGACATATTCATTTCAAAGGCACAACAGAAAAACAACTTGATTGATACATGTTTATGCAAAAAATAATTATGACTATCATATAACACACAAACTGTGTTAGTCGATGTTATAAGTTGTTTAAAGTTATATTTTATACGTGTATCAATGCCACAAATGTTGTACTCATTTCCTCACACAGATGATCATACAGTTATTTTAAATATAATTATAATTTACATTACTATGATTACTTCGAGACAATTAATTACCTCTGTCTAATGCGGATTCCTATATGTCATAACACTTATTGTTATCTCCTCCCTGGCCGTCGCTGGGCAACCCTGGAGCAGGAGCGGGCCGTAAATCATCCGGCTCTGTCTGACCTGGGCTCCACTGACACCTTTAGCATAAGAGTGAGATCAACTGAGGGGTCTCCATGCCAACAGGCCCAGTCCCTGATCTCAACACAGACACAAAGATCTATTTTATTCAAATGAGTAAAGCCGAGAGCATCACGAGCATCATGTCTGGATCAGCGCTCTCAGCTGTTCTATAGCGGTCAGCGTTTCTGACAGTGACAACCACCACTGTGATTAATCAAAGAAAATAATACCATCCACACAAGTGATGACTAGCACAACTTTCCTTCAGAGAAAATCAAATCTGCCTGAGATATTTCAAAACAGCTAGTGTTGATATATATTCTAATAACGTATTTATGTCCAGATGCAAAATGTATTGTGATACGGACAATGCTACACAATTTGGTCTCATTGCTTTGTCTAAAGTGAGAGTTTTTCATAGTTACAGCTTGGATGAACATAGTATAGCTATGTGTTTCTAATTACATACAGATAATGTTTTTATATAGACAATTATTATTTTTAAATTTTCCTTCAATTAATCAGACACCTCTCTGCGCTTGTGTTCAGTTACAGTGGTATGAAAACATTTGGGCACCCCTGACAACTTTCATAATTTTCCTTTATAAATCATTGGTTGTTCAGATCAGCAATTTCAGTTAAACATAACATATAGCAGATGAACGCAGTGATGTTTGAGAAGTGAAATAAAATTCATAGGATTTACAAAAAAATTGCAATAATTCATTAAACGAAATTAGGCAGGTGCAAAACATTTGCTGCACCCTTGCCATTTTATTAATTTGAATACATTTAGCACTAATTACTGGAACACAAAATGTATTTGTTAAGCTTATTGACCCCTGACCAACATACACAGGTGATTCCAATTAAGAGAAAGGGTTAAGGTGACCAATTGCAAAATCTTCTCTGAAGAGTGGCAACATGGGAGCCTCAAAATAACTCTCAAATGACCTGAAAACAAAGATTGTTCAATATCTCAGAGATTTCAGCTGTCAGTTGTCAGCAACATAGTGAGGAAATGGAAGACCACAGCCACAGCCACAGTTCTAGTTAAGGCCAAGATAATTCTCGGACAAGCAGAGGCAAATAATGGTGAGAACAGTCATAGTCAACCCACAGACCCAAACCCCTACAACATCATCTTGCTGCAGATGGATGGAGTCACTGTGCATCATTCAGCTATTCAGCGCACTTTACACAAGGAAAGACTGTATGGGAGAGAAATGCAGAAGAAGCCTTTTCTGAGCACACGCTACAAACAGAGTCGCTTGAGGTATGCTAAAGCTAAAGCACATTTGAACAAGCCAGCTTCTTTTTGGAAAAAGGTTCTGTGGACTGGTGAAACTAAAATTGAGTTATTTGAAGAGGGGAATGCATGGAGGAAAAAGAACACAGCATTCCAAACTCTTGCTCCAAACACAGTAAAATTTGGTGGTGGTTCATCATGCTGTGGGGCTGTGTGGTCAGTGCAGGTACTGGGAATCTTTTTAAAGTTGAGGGTCACATGGATTCCAGTCAATATCAGCAGATTCTTGAGATCAATGTTGAAGCATCAGTGAGAAAGTTAAAGTTGCGCCAGGGCTGGATACTTCAGCAAGACAAATACCCTAAACATAAAAACTGCTTAAAATCTACTAAAGCTTCATGCAGAGTAACAGGTACACCATTTGGAATGATCATCTCAGATCATCTCAGTCCCCAGACTGAATATTATTGAAAATCTGTGGTGTGATTTAAAGCG
Organism: Astyanax mexicanus; assembly: GCF_023375975.1. Taxonomy (NCBI): domain Eukaryota; kingdom Metazoa; phylum Chordata; class Actinopteri; order Characiformes; family Acestrorhamphidae; genus Astyanax; species Astyanax mexicanus. The sequence goes on from NC_064410.1 coordinate 21,419,707, forward strand.
GGCTGTTCATGATCAGAAACCATCAAACCTGACTGAACTGTAGATGTTTTGTAAAGAAGAATGATCTAAAATACCTTCAACCAGAATCCAGACTTTCACTGGAAGCTGTAGGACCCATTTAGAGGCTGTTATTTCCACGAAAAGGAGGATCTATTAAATATTGATGTTATTTTTCTGTTCGGGTGCCCAAATTATGCAGCTTTCTAATTTTGTTAAAAGAATTATTGCACACATTCAGTAAATTCTATTAACTTAATTTCCCTTCTCAAATATCATTGTGTTTATCTGTTATATGATATGTTTAACTGAAATAGCTGATCCAAACAACCAATGATTTATAAAGGAAAATCATGAAAATTATCATGAGTGCCCAAACTTTTTTATACCAACATATGGACTAAATAAAACACCTTGTTTAATGTAAACATCAGCAGTTTATGAAATCTGAAAAATTTCTCAAAACACCAGATAAAATTACTTTTCATATTAAAATCTAGTATTAGACACATTTCTTCCCTTTTGCACAAGAAAATATTGCGTGTAACAAATTTCTGGTTAGTTAAAAATTACATACATATTCTGAAAATTTTGAAAGAATGTTCAATCTGTCAAATTATCTGGATGTACCTATGTTTTTATTGAACTTTTAAGTTGACCATTTAAACATACTTTTATTATCAGTGTAAATTTCAAAAACATTTTATTAATTTTTTTTCTGATATAGGTACAAAAAATTAAATACATAGGGGTCCCCATTTGACATAGCCTACCCTAAATTACTGAGCACACAGCAGGAAAAAACCCCAGACAAGATGCCAGTCATTCACTCACAGTAATGCACATTCTAACTTAGCCAATTCACCTACTATGCGAGTGTTTTTTAGAGGTGAGGGAAAATCAGTACATAGAGCAATCCACTTAGACATGAATAAAACCCACAGGCACGTGAGGAGAACACACCAGGCATCTCACAGAAAGAGATTCAGAGTGAAGTCCAAACCCACTACCCCAGGATCCCGGAGCTGTTCAGCACACACATTACCTGCTAATGTATAAATACAGTACACCAAGACACTCATGGTCTCAAGATTATTAAAATATCATATAATTGTCTTATATTATTACAAAACTTTAAACCTCAACAATTATTGCAAATACTTTTTTAATTTAAATATATGAATAACCAGTCTAATATTTCACCAACAACTCTCAATAATGAATAGATACAGATTGTAGATCTAATGTCCTAGCAGTAGTAAAGACTAGACCTTTCTTAGTAAGTAAAAAGTAAAATGCGGTAATACTACATTTTTTGTTTGGTCCTTTTATTTAGTTTTGTACATTTATTTCTTTTTTTGTCTATTATTTTTGTGCTCATACTGGATATTGTTTAGGCTTTTTTTCACTAATTGGATTTGTCCTGTTTCTCTGCCTTCCTGATTTATTATTGTTTTTAAATCTTTTCTCACTCCCTCAATAAAAAAAAAATTAAAAACCAAAAGTTCATCATATAAGCTTTTTTATTATCACATTCAGAAAATGTTAATTTAAATTACATGTTTAAAGAAATGATAGAATTCTTAAGTTTGGAAAACTTTTTTATGACACATTTGCTAAATATTATTTATAGTGTAATATTAGTGTGATTACATGACAGTTTTGTCATTTTTATTTTATTATACTTTATTCATTAGATTTTTACAAATGGGGAAGTGGCTTCAGATGTTTTAATAATATTGTGTCTAACTAGGAATATTGTGTAATAAACAATCCAATAAGGTTGTGATGCAAATCATTATTACATCATATTTAAGAATATTTTATTTGCCTATTTGACGTTTTTATCAGTGTAAAACTGTGCTGCACATGGTCTGAAATGTAGTTTCTATTGCACAGTGGCATTGTATTTTAATGTATTTTTATAACCTGTAACAGGAAAGGTTTTGTAAGGCCAGGTATTGAGAGGACAGAAGCCCACTGTCTGTAGTGTGATACCACACTTAACTCAGTTCCCTTATTCTGTCCATACACTCACATGCATTCCCACTCACTGACGCTCCCACAGCCTCCCTCTGTCTCCTCAGCAGATGTGGATTGGGCCTTGAGCTGCGTCTGTCACTGCTGCGTTTCCACTTCAAGTTCAGGAAATCTAAACTTTCCTCTCCTAATCACCCTGGCCTTTGAAAGGGATAAAAAGAACTAGTGGGCGAGTAATTGTTCCCCACTCCCCCCACCCTCCTCAACCTCTGTCCTCCACAATAGAGGCAGGAGCTTTGGGATGCTAACGCGAGAGAATGGGGCTCCAGCTCAGAAGTGTGCTGCTGACAGAACACAGCTAATGAACTCATTTGTACAAAATTTCCTTACAAAATAAAGTTGGATAAATGGTCGGCCCTTATGGTTTTAGGAAAATCTTTATGTGAGGACAATGAGCTAAACTTGGCCTGATAGAATGTTTGATTTGATCACCACCCCCTTCCTAACTAAAGAACAAATATGTTTGTAAAAGTTTCTATTAAGATTCGTTTTAAACAATAATACAACTTTAAAGAACTATGATCTTCCAAAAACAGCACAGATTAAACCCTATATTTCTTTATACATTTGTTAATATACATTTATGCAATTGAGTTTACATTTTTGCAATTTTCCATTATTTTACACAACATTTTTTTCATATTTTTCATGTGAACACGTCTTTAGGTGGGCAATAGTACAGATTTGTCATTTTTGCATTTTTTTTTTGTTTCAATTTGTCCACAAACTGTACAGTCTATGTGGACATTTTCATTTTTGGTTCAGAAAATACAGTGTCATCACTGTGTGATCTTGCCTTTGATTGACGCCACTTCTAGAAATGTTTTTTTTTACATTTTAACTTTTTTTTGCACATTTGTTGAGAGTTTAGTGACTTTCTACACATTTTTGCACCTTAAAGACTCTTCTGTCCTGAATCATGATCACAATTGCCTGTTGATATCACCTGTTTGAAATATATTTATTTTGCTACTCCTAAGTTGTCTTATTCCAACTCTTTCTGAAAGGTTTTTCAGGCCTGAAATACACAAATAAATGCATATTAACAAATGAAATGAAGTTGATCAGACTAAACATAAAATTACTTGGGTTCATATTGTCTGCACTGAAATAAAACTCAAAGTAAATGTAAGAAACACTGTTTTGTTTTTTAATTTTGGATTGTTAATATGTTTTTGCATTCTTTTATAGTATATAATTAATGGCTTAATTAATGGAATTAATGGATTAATAGAACCATACAATGTTGGGTGCTTCTTTAATGTTACACCAATTAAGCTATTTATTTTTAACTGTATATGCAGACATTATTCGTCTAGCCAAATATTAAAGTCTCATGTCGAAGTGAACAAAACACTACAAGAGAAACCCCGGTTCCCGGTAGATGCTGAAAATTGTTCTTTATTTTGAGCTTTTGTGTACCCACAGTCGGTGTGTCTCTATGTCTCGATGTGTTTGTCTCCTCTTTCCAGGCTTGACTCATCCCCTGTTTACTTATTTAGGCCGGTGAGGAGAGGAGAGCCCAGTGGAAAATATGCATCGTCCCTTATAACTGTTCCTTTGTGGAGCACCAGGCCTCTGTAATATTTCTCACCTGAGTGAGAGAGTGCCGATGCCAGACTGAAGCAGTATCTCTTAACCCCACCGTCACCAGAGCCTGCACACTGAGGCCTGCAGTACAGCACTACTGAGACAAATCTCACTATAAACGCTTGAGATTTAACAAATGTGGACAGCAGTGTGTACAATGCATTTCATAGAAGCATTCATTGGGATGTTCTTGAGGGATCCAAAACAGGACATTCTGTGACATCACTTCAACAAACCTGAAGTTATCTGTAGTCTTAAGACTCTGCTATGAACTCTTTGCACACTTACACTGAAACTGAAAATGCCAATTTATGAAGGTGAGAAACTGAATTGTGTGTTTGTCTGCTCACATGCAAACTTTAAATCTACTTCCATTAAAAAGGACAAAGCTTAGTCTAAGACATACAAATTAAATGTATTAATGTTTCAAATCAATTAAAACTAATTATAAAATAAGGGTTTATGGTTAAAAGCTAAAGGATTAACCGTTTAAATCCTGAAGGCATGTATATGGCCCATGCTTGAATTCATAACTCTCAAACCACATTATCTTTCAGTTTCTTTTATTTTTTAGTCTTTTATTGTCAATTATGTGGATGCTAAATTTGTTATGGTAAACAATGCATCATTTACATTTAATAACTCATAACCCTTTTATACAATTCACTCAACCATTTATTGTAAAAAACTAAATAATTTTAATATTGACCCAATCATTTTTAAAAGTTATAAAAATATTTATTGTAGATACTAAATAATATATTAAAAATTCTGAAGTATAGAAGTTACTCAATTATTTAGGTAGTGGTTGAATAATTTATATTTGATACTGAATTAATTTATAACAAAAACTGAATCATGTACAGATACTAAACAAATTACAGTAGATACTGAATAATTAATAGTAGATACTGAATATTATAGTGTAGATACTGAACTATTTATAGTATATACTGTATCATTTAGTGCCAATAATTAATTGTCTAAAGCAAGTACATAATTATTCATAGTAGATACTGAATCATTTGCAGATGTTTCTAAACCATTTATTGTATCAGTCACATTAAATTCAGAATCATTTACAGCAGGTAATGAATTATTTATTATAGATACTGAATTATTTGTAAATTAATACATTAATAATGGATACTAAATAATTTATTTTAGACACTGAATTAAATATAGTACATACAAAAACTATAGTTAGTATAATTACTTAATAATTAGTTTTAAATAATTAAAAATAGAAACAATCAATGTTAGTTTGCACTGAAAAGTAAAGTAGTTACAGTAAAGTAAAGTGGGTAATTGCAAAAATGTTTTGGAAATCAAAAGATGGGTCACAAGAGGTTAAAGGTAATATTTAAAGGTAAATATTAGAGAATACTGGGCCAACGGATGACTGATTCATCTGATTCATGCCTTTCCTGAGAGTGTGATGAGTATATTTATCTTTTACTTTGCTCAAAAATCAACAGTGAGTGTAATGCACTGGATGCCTGAAGATTGCATTACCAGGATGTAATCAGACACAGGTTTTAACAGTGTACGGTATGGTATAACTGATCCCTTACGGACAGACGCATCTATAAGAAAGTCTAATTGTGGCTTATTGCTGTATATATAGAGGTATAAATCATCAGTTTATTATTATTATGAAGTGGTAATTTGGGCAGTGAAGTGGTCTCTGTTTTGGGGGGTCTGTGGCAGGAAAGCAGGGCTATAGGTGAGCACTCTGGACACGATTGGTGTGAAGCAAAGCAGAGCTTTGTAAACACAAAAGACAAAAGATGGAATCAGTCAGCTGAATCTGTAGGATGGAAAGGTGTGAGGGAGCACTTTGCATTTACGGCCTCGGAGGAGTGAGGTAGGAAGTGGTGTAGTAAAGCAGTCACACTCTACAGAGGCCCTATCAGACCTTTTCATACAGTCTCATGTCTAGCAGAAAGAGAGACAGACAGACAGACAGAGAGACAGAGATAGAGATATAGAGAAAAAGAGGTTTACAGTTAACAACAAAAAATTACATCCCACCCAGGGACAATACATATATGTTATACAGTAGTTTCATATTATGTTCAGCTCACCTCATTACAGTGAATTATAGTAATTTAATTATAAACTACCTGGCCAAAAAACTAAGTTATTGATGTGGGATTGCTGCAGTTGGTCAGGTCTTGGTTCAGCAACAGTATGTGCTGAAAGAATGAGGTCAGCTGACTACCTGAATAGACTGAATATAGACCAGGTTATTCCATCAATGTATATTTTTCTTCCCTGATGGCACATACATATAAGAATGCCAGGATTTATCAGGCTGGAATTGTGAAAAAGTGATTCAGGGAGCATAAGATCATCAACAACATCATCATTTTCACATGGATTGTTCAACACAGAGTCCAGACCTTAACCTCATTGAGGATCTTTGGGATGTGCTGGAGAAAACTTGTGCAGTGGTCAGACTCCACTATCATCAATGCAAGATCTTGGTAAAAAAATAATGCAACATTGGGTTGAAATAAATCTTGTGGCATTGCAGAAGTTTATCGAAACTATAACACAGTGATTTCATGCCGTAATCAAAAGTTTTCTGGCCAGGCAGTGAGTTAAAATTCTAAACTCCTCAGCCTCATCTAAGAAACTCATTGTTTGCATTCTGTAGTATAAAGATAAGCTTGTACTTTTTAAAATCACAAGAATAAAAGCCATGTTTTAACTACATGTACTGTAATATCTCAAAATGTAAAAAGAAATGAACACATTACACATTACACCACTCAGTTCAGGACTGCTTCCTAAATGCTGCAATCAGACAGCGCGTGAACCCCACCCCCACCCGCGCCATCCCACCGCTTTACTGGTAGGTAATGGGCTCGTCCTGCGCTGGGACTGGACCGGTTAAAGCGCCGCGATTTGTATCGGAAAACGGGTGTGGATTAAACTCACACGGCAGGCGGGCCGATTAGGGGAGATGAGCTTCCTCCTCAGTAAACACACCTCTTCTCACGTGTGTATTTGAGAGGACAAAAGATTGACGTTGTTCGCAAATATACAGCTGAGTTCAAAGACAGCGTGGCAGACATCGTCTCCCTGTCGCTTTTTCTTTGGTAAGACAGAAAAGCCTTAAAAATGCAAGGCTTCCTCACTGTAGGAGACACATAGCCTATAATACCCTACATTATTTATTTTGTGTAAAATAAATACAAATTAAATGAAACTAAAGCAAATTAAATTAAATTAAAGCAAATAAAATAAACTTATTCAGCCCAACCCCTCCCTAATTAAAAATAATAATAAGTCCACAAAAAGTAAGCATTAAACATTTATGTAAAATGTCGTGTATCTCCAAAATATCAGAATATCAAAAAAGGAAGCATGTTTAAATGTAAAAAAGAGGCAAAGAACAACTATAAGATGCACATTATGCCTCAAAAAATCGTCAGAAATTGACATGCAAGGTCTCTGCCTGGCAGCAATGTTATATATAAAACTGAACTAACCTTGCATGAAGACTGAAGTACATCTAAAACAGGAAATGACATACTACAAAGTAAATTTTTTAAATAAAAAAATGACAATATATAGCCTACATAGCAAGACCTGCCATGATAATGTTTTTGGGGTGATACATTGTCCCATAAGTTTAAACAACAGTAAACTATATTAGTGTCATTATTAGACCTATTTTATGGTACTGATATAATAATTGAAAATAGAATACTTAAATTATTTTTTTATATAAATATCCTTAAACACAATGAGTAACATTAAGGCCAGGAACAATGATTGAGCTCATATCCATATTGTCTCTGTCCCTGAAAAATGTATGTATTTCCAAAATAGCAACATTACAGCAGAAGGAACATTTTATTAAACTTCTTAACAAGTCAATGTAAACAGGTTTAAATTCTCAATTTCTGAGAGTATTGATTGTCCATAAGTCATGAATTTTTCGAACAATGTAAAGGAAAGTTGCTGCGTTTAATTGATTTAATAAACTAAAAATTACCAAAAAAACAGATACTTTAAAAAATTGATGACATGTATTTTCTTTAGACAGTGACAATTCATTGTTTGCGATATAGTCTATAATAAATTATATAATAATGTAATTTTTTATGAAAGTCTTATACACAACTAGCTATCTGATTTTAAATATACTTCAATAGCAGGCCTAAATCTCTGCTACTGAATCTTAGCCCAGCATGACGAGCTCAGTTTCTGCACTAGTAGCTACATGATGGGCCATTAGCTCCGTGGGGGCGTGGTCTCCTTTTCTAGGCTCCGCCCCCCGCAGCAGCACGCGCTCGGCGCCGGCTTTTAAAAGCGCCGCTGAGGCCTGAACCGAGCAGAACGCAGCTAGCGGTCAATTCAGAGCGACTATCGGACTCTGATTCAGGACCAGCACTTCAGCTACCTATCGGATTTTCTCCCCGAGACCAGACACACACTTAGTGGAAGTATGAGCTCCAGCACTGACGAGCGTCTGGACCATCTCCTCAGCGCCGTGGAGAGCGAGTTTCAGAAGGGCAGCGAGAAGGGCGACGCGTCGGAGCGGGACATTAAACTGGGGCTTGAGGACTCCGAGCTGTGGAGCAAATTTAAAGAGCTCACCAACGAGATGATCGTCACCAAGACCGGCCGGTGAGCACCCAGGCCCAATCAGTTAACCTCAGCTAACTAGAGAAAAAAATACCGCAGGAGTTTATTAAATTTACTATACTCGCTATTTAACCTGTAGCTACAATCTTCAATCAGTAAGGTTAGCGGTTAAATACCCTTGTTTTTGAGTCTGTTTTTGAAATTGAATTATGTTATTTTTAAAAAGTTGTTTTTAGAGTTTAGGCCTACAATTCCACTGACCTGTCATTCACTCTTAAAGGACTAACTAAAACAAATTTTATATAATGAAACGAAATGTAATAGGTAACATAGCTAGTTAGCTTAGCTAGACAGTCTTTGGTTAAACTGGTAAACGGTGTAGCTTATAGTCTTTTTTTTTTGGTAAATATTTTTATCAGAAGTAGGCGTTTAATAATTACATCTCTAAGCTTTGCTTTTTCTGTTAGTAATATTGTGTAACCTAGGTAAAATAAGTGTATTAACAGCATAATAATATTGTATTGTATGTAGGGACTCTTTTTTTTAGACTGTCTTATTTTTGGCCGTACACGCTAAGACACTATTTCAATAGAAATAAAAATGACTTGTTCTCCATTTCTTAAACTATAAAAAAAATGTTTTTTTTAGCCAGCTTTAGCTATTTCTTCACCAAAGGAGCAGTGATTGGTTAGCTGGTAAACTTTCTGCGGTAGTTCTGTCACAGCTGCGCTAGCGTACATTTAACGCGTTTAGTTGTTCTAGAAAGTTCCAGTTTTTCTAATATCTAACCGTGTTATTCTGTACCTCTCCATTACAGACGGATGTTCCCTGTGTTGAGGGCCAGTGTCAGCGGCCTGGACCCGAACGCCATGTACTCCGTGCTCCTGGACTTCGTGGCCGCAGATAACAACCGCTGGAAGTACGTGAACGGAGAGTGGGTTCCGGGCGGCAAGCCGGAGCCCCAGAGCCCGAGCTGCGTGTACATCCACCCGGACTCCCCCAACTTCGGGGCGCACTGGATGAAGGCCCCCGTCTCCTTCAGCAAAGTCAAACTCTCCAACAAACTCAACGGCGGAGGACAGGTGAGGATTTCTCTCATTTCATGGCTGAAAAACTGAAAAGCTACTGAAGCATTAAAATAGTTTAGAATCCAAGTATAACGTGGAGATAACATAATGTACAGCAGTTATATTGATTTTATTATATTGCATACATATAAAGTTAAATAATTAACTAAAGTGTATCAACTTTATTATCAAACCTCTTTAACTCAATTCTAAAATATTTAGATCAAAAAGACTAAATTGTTTCTTCACATGAATAGCTAATTAATATAGCAGTTACTGTTGGTAGAATAGTAATAGTGTTTATGTGCTGTGCATTAAAATCATGTTCATCATGAATCAAGCCTAATTTTTAGATTTCTAAAAATTAAAGTTCTCACTTATTCACTGTTATTAACACTGTTATTTATTTATTTTCTTTTGCCTTTCTTCAGATTATGTTGAACTCTCTGCACAAGTATGAGCCCAGGATCCACATTGTAAAGGTTGGCGGCATTCAGAAAATGATCAGCAGCCAGTCTTTCCCCGAGACTCAATTCATTGCAGTCACAGCCTACCAAAATGAAGAGGTATGTGTCAATTCAACCATTCAGTCTGATGTGTTCTGGGATACACTTTAAAAAAGAAAAAAAATCATATCTTTATTTTAATAACAGTCAAATGTTTCTTCTTTTAGATCACAGCCTTAAAAATCAAGCACAACCCTTTTGCAAAGGCCTTCCTGGATGCCAAAGAACGGTAAGAACAAACATATATACCTATATGTATATTGCATGCTATTTCAGTATACTAAATTAAATTCTAATTAAATTCAAATGATTTATAACAATGTGATGTTTTTGTCTTCTCAGGAGTGATCATAAGGAAGCCCAAGAACACACCAGTGACAATCAACAGTCTGGATACTCACAGCGTAAGTATTATTATATTCATTTGGTCAATGCATCCTTCTTTGCTTGTGCTATGTTGATGTTCAGTTAAATATTTAAATCATTCTAATGGTTCTCCCTCTTTTCTCTTTAGTTGGTGGATGGTTCCTGCCTAGTAATGGTCCAATCTGCCCCAGCAGCAGCCCTCCTCAGTTCAGCGGGGCCCCTGGTCACTCCTCCAGTTCGTACTGTGAGCGCTACTCCAGCTTGAGAGGCCACAGAGCGAGCCCCTATCCAAGCCATTACCCCCATCGCAGCACTACTAGCAGTAAGCACTAAACTTATTAACTGTTTCTATTCTTTTTTGTTATAACTACAACAAATAGCTCTATTATCAGCTATACAAAAACTAGTAATCATGTGACTAATAATTCTTGCTTTTGTTTGATTTTAGACAATTACATGGACAATTCCTCAGGAACACTTTCTTCCCATGATAGCTGGTCGGCTCTTCAGATTCCTAATTCTAGTGGAATGGGCACTCTTGCTCACACTACCAACACCACCTCCAACACTAGGTCAGTTAATACACTTACATTTACATATTTTGTTATATTTAATTGTATTTTTTTTTACCAATTACACCAATGTACTTTTAATCAACATATTAACCTTTAATTGTTTTTGTTTGTGTTTACAGCCAGTACCCCAGCCTCTGGTCCGTTGCTGGAACCACCCTCACCCCCTCCGGATCGGCATCAGGTTCTATTGCCGGGGGCCTGACCTCACAGTTCCTACGAGGTTCCTCAGTGTCCTACTCGGGCCTCACCTCCTCTCTGCCCGTGTCTTCCCCATCATCCATGTATGACCCAGGCCTGAGTGAGGTTGGCATGGGTGAAGCCCAGTTTGAGAGCTCCATTGCCAGACTCACAGCTTCCTGGACACCTGTGGCACAGAGCTACTAACCAGATCTACTGCCAGGGTTCTTCAGCTTGATTAAAAGACTTCCTCCTGCTGTTACACAAATCCATGTGTGATTGATCAGATCCACAAAATAATGCCCGAAGAGGCATTATAATTCTCTAAGGGTGGTCAACTTGGACTGGACTTGGACTGATTAGTCTAATGCTTTACACCAGCAAAGTAGGAATATAGACAATGTTCCTGCTTTTCCAAGGGAAAAGACTGACAGCCAGAAGGCTTATGCATAGTCTTATTTTGGCGCAGAGTATAATTGCTTGTCATTTTTGAGAGACAGAGCAAATACATGACATAAAGACAATCATTTAGCATTGTATTTGCTCTCCTTTCTTAGAAATTACAGACCTGTTACTGTCAGACACCAAAACTGTCTAATGGGGCCAATAGTTGAGCTTAAAAGTTAACTTAAAGATTAATAAGACCAAAGATAATGTTGTCGTTCACTGAATGTAAATGTGTGTAAATAAATTTAAATTAACATTCATTCCGATTGTTGGTTATATGAAGTATAAATGAACAATCTACAGAACCTTGCTGTGCTTCAAAAAGTGCCTTGTATGCTCTACAGTATGTATGGTATGGAATGAACTTTCCCACACCAAGTGCCATGTACATACCTATTTGTATTTGTTTGACTCATTGTGAGTTTTATTTATATCATGTTAATAATAAATTAAAGTTTCTTTTTTTTGTCAAACCGCTCTCGTACTGTTTCTTGCCTTTTACAGTTACAACACTGTACAACATGTTCAAAAATATCCAGTGCCCATTGCTGACACAAGCTGTATTTCCTCCATAGGGACAATCTGCAGCAACCGTACATGAATATAACTTCACTAAGCTCTAATGCCAGTGGAACTGCATTCTCTCGAGTGACAAAGCTATAGCCAGTACTTTTGGGAATAGTTGCAGTGGGCAAACATGAGTTTCTGACCTTCCTAATGGTCTTGTGGCTGAAATGAATACAGCAATATTCTAGTATCTAGTGTACAGCCTCTCAGGAATACTCTGTTAATATAGATATATGTCTATAAATATCCAGAAGATAAGTTGGATGTCCATATTCTTTTAGACTGATTTGTAACCTGAAAATGGTTGGCTTTATTTTGGATATTGACTGACTGTTTGAGCATGTATTCTTGTGCTTTTGGAATCAAAATTACTGGCAATGTCTGAAAGAATTCTGTTCATGTTTCAGGTGGTATAAGGCTTCAACAAATTTTACAAATCCACTCAGCTGATGTCAAAAGGCTGCAATTAACTAGATATTACTGCAGTCAGATTGTATTTGTAAAGTGTACATGTGTATTGTATTTGTAAAGTGTACTTGAAAGTGTACATCATCTTTTGAATGTAAAGTGATTTAGAGTCCAAACATAATAAGAGTCGTTAGTACCTTACTTATAAAGTCTTAATTTGCACATGGGAAACTAAAATGCAAATTGTACATGTTGATCTAAGTCCCGTGTTTTTGCCAGCTAACATGAACCAAAATATACCCTGAATATTCCACCTTAATTATGATAATACATAAGTACCCACTTATGTATTATCATAATTAAGGTGGAATATTCGGGGTATTTTTATTGAAAGACAAGAAAACAGCTTTTAACAAGATATGTTTTATTATTATCTAATTTATTATCTATTTCTTCTGTGTATGGAATTTTTAAAAATTTGATTGAATGGTTTAGGCTTATAACATTTTGATCTGATCTATGGTTTGTGCATAAAAGACTTGAAAGCTGAAATGCTTTCCCACATTTGTGTATCTGTCCCTTTAAAGGTTAGGATGGTAAGGATGGTATACTAGTAACACCCAAACAAATACATGAGCTACCAGAGCAACCACTGAACAACCAAATGGGATACCATAGCAGCCCCATATTCCAAACTATTACGTGGGAATTAAAGTAAAATAAGCATTTAGTTTTGTTTTTTGTTTTTTCCAAAAAAGTCTTTCCTTGTTTTATTCCTTGTGCCTTTTTAGACAGCTGTTGTCAGTCTCAGACAGCTTTGTTAGATAGTTTTACCAGTGATCTTTGTTAAAGAGAAACGTATTTAAATATATTATTCTATATTATTAAGTCAAAACCTGCAATATGGGGTGGAAGAATGATCTTATGATCATTTAGAAGCTGCTGGAGTCTCTGGAGTGTCAAGAACTTCTTTCTGCAGGATCCTCCAGAGGTTCCCTTAAGTACATCACCAGTACAAAATTAGCACAGCCAATTAAAGTATACCTTTTAAAGTATACTGAAATACAGATTAAGCTGGTAAAAGTACACTATTATTATATTTAAATACACAAATTGTTTCACAAGGGATAAAAGTTTTTCAGCCCAGTTTGGTCACTCTGACATTAGCTAAACCCCATAACCCCAGATCTTGATGTGTTAAATATCAAAAGTTTGAAAAAAATCAAGCAATTGGCACTTTATATTCAATTTAGCTTGATTTTTTTCTTAGATTTCCATCATGAGAGAAGGACAGACCTTTAGCTGGTGTCCAGCGACTCTTTTGGAAAAGTTTATTAATGATTAAGAATGCAGTGCACTCTACTCTGTTGTTAGTCTGTGTGTGTGTGTGTGTGTGTGTGTGTGTGTGTGTGTGTGTGTGTGTGTGTGTGTGTGTGTGTGTGTGTGTGTGTGTGTGTGTGGGGAAGTGTCTTTAAATCCAGCATCAGAGCTCAGTAGCAGCACTGCAGCAGCACAGTTCTGCTAAGTGAAATCTAGGCTTTGTGAGTTGTGTAATAGTGGCATGGCAAGTAGTGTGGAGATGGCACTGAACCTGGACCTCTGCGTGTGTGAGGGGCTTTCTCTACCTCTCACGATGTTTCGTTAGAATCTGCAGCTCACTGTGACACCAGGCCTACACACTTCAGACTCTGCCATTCAAAAGCAAAAAGGTGATGAAAATAAAAGTGGAATAACCCCAAACGTGCCTGAATAAATAGCACTAAAGAGATAATTAACTGGCGCACAAGTTCAAAGCTGGGGCTTTACCTTCTGCACCTGGAATCTAATGACTGTTTCTAACTCTGTCTCATATGGGGGGAGTGGGGTAACACCTGACAAATATTGAGCTTTGATAAATTATTTGATAAATTGTTGATGAGATCAATAATCACTGTTCCAACCCCAGATTATTTAATCTAATTATGTGATGTAGGGTTGAATGCAGCTTTTTGGTTGGATGCAAAAAACTTCACAAACATGCAACTTTTTTACATTAAGATTGAATGGGATGTAACAGCTCATGCCTATCTACTGTACTTCTGTTTAACCTATACACACCATTTCATATATTTCCTGTACAATGGATAACAAGTACATTATTACTACATTATTTTAAACCACAAAATGAGAGCACTTATGAGAGTTTCATTATGAGCACTACTTAGGTGTAGAAACTGACCTTTCTGACCTTTGTTCATGCTATGAAGGTGCAGGTAATTTACAGAAACAGCTAATTTTATTGTGTATTCTGTATATTGTTGATGTAAAAATTTGTTGGTTTGTGCTGCAGCGTGTCCTTTGGTGTGTGTAATGAGCTGGGTGTACGTACACCGAGCCCGTGGCACACCTGCAAGGCCAAGATAGGTATGGACATCTGACTGCTGACTGTTGTCAAGGTTCGAATCAGTCAACGGTGCCCCTGTGTTTTCCACCAACAAGATAGGAATACACCAGTAATTTACTTGACACCTTTACATCACTTTTTGACGGGGTGTAATGTAGCAATGAGCATTGTGACACTCATTGCATCCTAATGAGTGTTTGACATAGAATCGATTCTATTTCTAACCTTCCTATTAAAACACCAGCATGTTTATTATAAATACTGGTACGATGTTTATTTCAATGGGTAATAGTTGCCAATATAGATAACTTTAACTCTGTAATGTTGTGTACTGTGTATACTGTGTATTCATGAATGCATGAAATCCAGCAGTGTGTGTGTGTGTGTGTGTGTGTGTGTGGGGTGGTGTGACAGGCCTGTAGATTGAGCTGTGATTGAGGGGTCCACACCACGGTGCAAATGAAGCCCACTGGGTTACAGGGCCACAGGCAAACAGTACAGAAGGAGCAATATGACAGCCAGCTGGCAGGCCTAACCTCTGTGTGTGTGCTGAGCAAAGAGTGCCTCATGAAAGTTAGCCTCTCTAAATATCTCTGTTCTCACTCCCACTGAATGCAGTATTGTTTAAAACCTTGTGTTTCTGTCTGATATGTGTGCTAGTTATTGTATTACAGCATTGTAACGCAGCAGAATTTATGCTCCCTTTGTCATTTAGTAAAAAGTGACACTTTATCACTTCGACACTACATCAAATCAAACATAAAACATATTTTTTTAGCAAATTGTTTACTTTCATAACAATAAAAAAACAATATATATAAAAATATATATATATATATTTTTTTTTTGACAATATCTCACATCTTGTTTAGCAAATGAGGCATGAAAATATCCTTAGATCCTTAGAAAGATCTTAAATAAAATAAAATGATAAGATAAGAACATAGGGAAATGTTTTAGTTTGATAATTCTACAGTGCATACTGTTACGGAATTCAGGGCAATTGTGGAAGTCAGAATGAGATCTGAAAGACCAAGAATACTCAGCTAAGAAACTGCAGGCCAACCATACCTGTTTTCATGAAACTAAAACAAACTAAAATATGCTTTACCTTCTAAAGCCATGTGTGTATTGAAAATAAGTTGTGGACTTCTGTTCAAACTGAACATTTTATCCACATTTAGAAAAAAATATTTTCAGAAAAAAATAGGAAATGCTTTTCACAAAAAGAACACCTTGCAAACTAAAGGTGTAAAGCATGCTGGTCGAGCTATCATACTTTGGGGTTGTTCTGCTGGTACTGACACACCTGAAAATTTGATTTAATAAAACAAAAATAAAAAATCCTGGAGCTACATGTCAACCATTAATTAAAAGACTAAAGCTGAATAGAGGATACTTTCTGAAACAGGGTCTTAATTCAAAATCTACTTGTACATCCACAATGGACCAACTAAATAAAGGCTGCATTCATACAGCAGGTAGAACATTTTCATTATACAGTTCATGCAGCAATGCCTCACATGACTCATTTTAATATAACAATTTTATCTTTCTCCTGAGTGCACATTTATGTAATAGGACACAATACTATTTCCTGTCCCATGACATCTGGCATATCAGTGTACTTAATACAATGTCTTATTGAGGGTTTAACTATTTTTAAGTGCTCACACTCATGTTTATCTCAAATTAATGTTAAATTTGCCTCTATAAAACATTTTTATTGCAATTTTAATTCTTTCCCAGCAAGAAGTTTGTTAGTAGATGGTTACATAAGTTTTCTGAACATCTTAAATATTACAAATGCAACAATTGTTCTTAAACGTTCAACCTGTCATTGTTTCTAGATAATTTTTGGGGCGGCACGGTGGCGCAGTGGGTAGCACCTCCGCCTCACAGCAAGACGGCCTGGGTTCGATTCCCGGCTGGGGCGACCCAAGTCTTTCTGTGCGGAGTTTGCACGTTCTCCCTGTGTCTGCGTGGGTTTCCTCCGGGTTCTCCGGTTTCCCCCCACAGTCCAAAGACGGCACGTTCAGGCTAATTGGAACTTGGTTGAAATTGCCCCTTAGGTGTGAGTGAATGTGTCTGTACTGTTACCGACCTACGAGTCCTCTTCTGAGGACGAGATCATAGAACCTTGTGAATAGACGTTACCTATCCTGCCACGAAATAGCTGACGAGCTGATGTGGCGTTAAACTCAACTAACCTGACCTGACCTGACCTGACCTTTCTAGATAATTTTTCAAAAAAACTTTTTTCCTGTTTTCTTGGGTAAAAAACTATTTTTTTACATTTAGTAGGCATATTTAAAAAAAGGTAATAAAAGTTTTTAGTCTATTCTATGCTTAAAAAAAGCTTGATGTATTATTTTTTTTTCTATTGTCTATGTGTGAGTGATCATTATGTTAATGTAATATGTAAGATGTATTAGTGTGTAATGTATAATGTTTTGTATTCACTTTTATGTATTTTATGTATTGGGAAAGTTACTTCCGATGTTTTCATAATGCTTTAATGTTTTTGTCTCAATAGAAAAGTTGTGTGATAAATGTACTAAAGCATTGTAATGCAAACTATTAGTAGGTCACACATTTTCAGAATGATTTAAAACATTTATGTCTGTAATGTTACAGTTTAATCTGTCTGAAACCTTTAAAAAATAATTGAACATTGCTGTAATATTGCTGCTAACTTGGTGTGTTTTTAGTTTACTGTTCCACTTGACTGCAGAGTTGAGGATGTTTAACTAAAGGCCTAACACATATTCATGGTTTCCTTTTTCAGGCCTCGTACGCTGAGCCTGCTGAGATAAAGGATACAGAGGAAGGCACCCCTGGAGGGTTATGGTCAGTTATGGTCACACAAGTCTCTGACCACACAAACGGTGAGGTAGGAGTCAAACTCAGAGCTTCCAATTTAGTGAATTAAGAAACAAATCCATATATTGTTTTTATCCCATCCAGTTCCAAGTAATACTAATTATTCTGATTTAAGTCATTTTAATATCTCCCCACCTTCTCGGCATTAAATTGAAAAGACAGATGTTGAGACTACTGTCTCTTTAGTACTGATTTCTTTGTGAAAGGAACCATTGCTAAGAAACAAACAGCAGGATTGTAAGTCCACCCAACGCGATTTTAAAAGATGCAAAGAAAACACCCAAACTCACAGAGACCTGCTGACTTTGTTGATCCTCGTTAAGGATTTGCTTTATTGGTCTGTCCCTCTTCTCCTCCCCTAGAAGTGTGTGTTCTAAACACACTTTGGAGAGTGTGCTCGACACATGGGTGAAGAGAGAGGCCAGGCTGGAGCCCACACTGGGAAAAGACCTTTAAATAACCTGCTTTCAGCATCAGTAAATTCATTCTTAGCGATAATGCTACTGAACAGCATATTCTTAAAAAAAAAAAAAAAAAAAGAATTGTTAAAGGGTACTTTACTTATAGCAATGATTCTATAGGGATCCCCTGAATTTCCCTCTGGGATCATTAAGTAACTATCTTATTTATGGAACCTTTCAAAAGCAATTTAACATATCGTCAAAAAAGGCTTTGTTACAAAGAATATTTTGGTCGAGTGAATTGAAAAGGGTTCTTTAACCATACAAATGGTTTTCCATCACAGAAATAAAACATTTATCATTGTATTTACTATGAAACCATTGAAGAACCTCTTTCTATGGGGTTGACTATAATCCTCAAAAAGTACACTTAAAAATGTTGTTGCCATTCCTTCCATATTATGCTTTTGGGTGTAACTAATTTTCTCTATAGCACAGATAAATTTCAAAATGATATGTTATGCTGTGTGTAGATTTTTTTTTTTTTGAATGTCACTTAATATTTTGAATTATGAGGCAAGATTAAAATTAAGCTATGCCATTTCTGCTCAGTTAACTAATATCATAAAACAACCCCAACAAAATACCCCCAAATAAATCTTTGTCACATTAGAAAATCAGTAAATGTTAGGACAGTATAGAGAATGCAATACAGTACATTGACATTTTTCAGTAATTACAGACAGTATGAACCCAAGCAATTTCATCTTTTGTCTAGTCAATTTTTTTGTTTTTTTAATTCCATTCCAGCATTTCAGTCCTGCGGCACATTCCAGACTGGGGCAGTAAAGCATTCTCACCACTTCTCACAACATTTAAGCGTTTTTGGAACAGAGTGTTTCAGGTTTTATTTTGCCCTATTCTTCCCGAAAATAAGTCTTAAGGTGTCCAACAGTATAGAACCTCCATTGTCTTTTGGGTTCAAAACTCTTCTCTCGTTTTCTTTTGGGTGCAGGTCAGGATGGACTGCAGGCAGGCCAGTTTAGTACCAGTACCCTTGTATTCTGTCGCCAAGCCTTTGTAATGTGTGCAGCATGTGATTTTGGATCGCCTTGTTGCATGGACCTCCATGAGAAAGGGGAAAAAAAGTTTCAAGTTTCAAGAAAAATGTTTTTATGAAGATTTATTTAGTGTACTTTTCTGCATTAATGCTGCCTTCAAAGAAGTGTGCAGACATGTTGCATTGATGCTGCTCTTCTAGACATGGTTAACATAAGGCTTTTTAAGTTTTAAGTGGCATTTGTGAATGTAATTTCTAATTCTTCGAATTCCCCATAATTTCCCCCTCCCAACCTTTTTCTAAACCTTTTCTGATTTAGGGTAATAGAAGTGCAGTCTGCGTAGCTGGAAATAATATTTTGTATTGCTTAAAAGTAAAAGTTTAGGGCTCTGAGTGGTCCAGCAGGCTAAGCACTGCCACTATGATCAGGAGATTGCTGGTTCGAATCCTGTTCATGTAGCTTGCCATCGGCTACCGGAGCCCTGAGAGAGCACAACTGGTCTTGCTCTCTCTGGGTGGGTATATGGCACTCACTTCCCACATCACTGCAAAGGGGTGATGTCGATTAGCACAAGGTGTCTGTGAGCTGATGTATCGGAACTGAGTCGCTGCACTTTCCTTCGAGCGTGCTGTGATGCTACTCAGCAATGCTACATCAGCTGCAGTTCGAAAAGAGGCAGTAGCTGACTTCACATGTATCAGAGGAGGCATGTGCTAGTTTTCACCCTCCTGGTATAAAGGCATTACTGATGATAGGTGAAGTCCTCATAATTGGGTTGGGTAATTGGCAGTGTAAATTGAGGAAAAAAATTAAATTAAAATATAGCCGCAAGCGGCAATCATCGGGTTCAAGCACCAACTTGCACAATGGTGCCTACTGGAGCATTGAATGGTGATGTGTAAGAAGGTCTAATATGATTGGAGATGCCCTGTCACATTTAGAAATTATCAAGTTTTTCACCTGTTATTAATGTTGAGCAGAGGCCTTTCAACCTGATCAGTGCTTAAATTCACATGTAAATCTAGTGAACTTTGTAGGATATTCATTAAGTGAGTTAGAACTAGTCAAAAGGTGTCTACATGTTATTGGTATTGATCAGGTGGCTTCAACCAGAATGTTCACAAAGTCGTATTCAGATTGACCTTTGAACCTTTGCAGAACAAGCTGAAATGTTTGACCAAACAAGTTTGAATTAACACAAAGGAGTGAATGTTCTGATATGACATGTAATTACGAAGTTATTATAAATCTAGTTCTGAATTAAATGGCGCTTCATCAAGCACCAACTAGCACAATGGTGCCTACTAGAGCATAGGATGGTGATGTGTAAGAAGGTCTAACACAATTGGAGACGTTCTGTCACATTTAGAAATGATCAAAAGTCTTTCACCTGTTATTAATGTTGAGAAGAGGCACAAAGGAGTGAATGTTCTGATATGACATGTAATGTCAAGTTATTCTTAATCTAGTTCTGTATTAAATGGCGCTTCATCAGAGTGATATTGTACAGAGGTCTTTAACATTGTGAGATTACAGCAAATACTGCAGAGTTACAGCAATTTAGGTTAGAAATTCCAAGGACGCACAGATTGCTTGATGCCTGGAGAGTATTGTATGTGAAATTTTCACAAATGTTTTTAATGAACATTTACCTAGAGACTCTACAGTGTGCAGCAAGACTGAAATGGAGGTGATAGGCCAAATATCCAGAGAGTAGTTTCAATATAGCTATTTTCAAACAATTAGCAATTATGAATGAACAAAGCACTTTTTAAACATAGTTGTATTGAGAAATTTGTCAGAGCCACTGTACTAAATATGGCAAAAACAATTAGATGTCAAAATAGTACAGCATGATTGACATATACTCGTTTTTTTGGAACAGCGCCCCCCAGTGGGGGGATTGTTTCAGCACTTTGCAGGTCACTACAGTGTCTCCACCTGAACATAACTGCCAAATATCATCCAGATTGGGCAACATTCAGCCTGCCAAAATGTCTGCTGAATGCTGATTGGCTGATGGTGTTCAGCCATGTTGATTGATTAAGTTGCCCTTTGAACATCCTTTAGAGGCTGTATGATAGATTCTGCATGCAAAGTTTCAACTTGCTAGGTTGCACGGTTGCTGAGAAACAGTGCTCCAAATTTACCTCTTGAAGTGAATGGGGCATATATCCGGAAGGACTAATTTGCATATGGTGGCCATATTGTTTACAAATTTCAACTTTTTCTTAATGAATATTGAAGGCCATGCTCTCACGAGTGTTTTGATACCAAACATGCCAGGATTGATCAAAATTCCTAGGACAAGTTCGCAAAAGTATGTTTTGCATATTATGCAAATTAGCAAAAAATCTATATAGACGGAAGTGCATGGTCCAAATTGGAAAGTTGTAGGTATTGACCCAAGGAATCCACCAAAAAAAGAATTTTGAATGTAGGTCTTATGGTTTTTGAGTTATTGAGAAAATTGTGAAAAATGAATTTCCTTGTTTATAGCGCCACCACTTGACCAATCGGTGCCATTTTTGTTGTCCACCGAGATGCACTGATCCTACATCTACCTACCAAGTTTCATTTCTCTTTGACTTACGGTTTAGGCTGCACAACTGTTTTTTCAGGAGAAAAAGAATAATAATAATAATAATAAGAAAAATCTTAGCAAAAACAATAGGGTTCTACGCACCTTCGGTGCTTGAACCCTAATTAGAAAACAAATTAGAACATGCTTATCTCATTGTATGATTTAAAAACATTCTGAGATAAGAGTGATGTAATGCAGTACATATTTATTAATGATCAGTTTTTCAGAATGATCACTTTTTTCTGTATGATTCTGTGGGACTGATGACTAGGTCACTCCAGTGTTCTTAACGCTGATTCCATATCTTCCCATAACTGGTGCCTATTTCCTGGCAGTGGTATCTCTGCAGTCTGGCTGTATGTGGGACCCTGGCACTGGATAAACACTTGGCTCATAACAGTGAGTCACAGAGCAAGGCCTCGTGGGTGATTTATGGAACCCTGCTGCCAAAAACAAGTCGTCAAGTCTGGTCCGGCCCGTCATTGAAGCGCAGTGTGTTTGCCCACAGTCCTGCTCCCCCCACCAGCCCCCAGCACACACACCCACCTCACCCTCTGATGTCTGTGTGCCTTCGTTAATGAAGAAATTCTCATACCTGGGTGAGACATTGCTCTCAGCTGAGAAGACCGGCTCGCTGGCCCGAACCTTCACCCCTGTTCAGCCAGCTCAGTCCTGAAACAACCAGCCCCTCTCTGACCATGCCCACCACGCCCTGACCAATCACAGATCACATCATCAGAGTCCATCAGAGAACCAGTTCTGGAATATTGAATTCTGACCTCATGATGCTGTGGAGTTTCATATTTCGTATGCCTGATTGTGATTGTGTTCATGAGGTAGAATAGGAAGGATCATGTAGGATACAAAATGTATTTTTTTTTTTCAAATAGATTTTTAATTATTATTAATATTGAGGGTGGTAAAACACAATACTGGTAACCGATGATATAGGGAAAGTATAAATACTATATCATAATCCTAAGTAAACAGTTTGAAGTGGATGTAATGATGAATAAAAAAAGCAAAAATGAGAATGTATTGAAATTGAAACATTATGGGTCAGTTTCCTGTTTTATTCAAAATTATCCACAAATTCTCTTGCTGAAAAATGTATAGACATCCCTGTAAAATGTGTTGTCTTAAAGGCAACATAAGTTGCATTAAAATCTCTGTGGACTTTTCTTATTTTAAGGAGGGATTCAGTGTAAAATTTAATTGGTCTGTAATAACACATAATTACGAGTATGAACATATGTCAAATAGCCCACCCCCGTTCACCCCCAGCATTCTGAAATACAGCACATTTACGGAGACGAAATTAATCTGTTCATTCATTTTATCCTTATCCTGGAAAGGCTTTCCACCGAATGAACCACCTGCTGAAATGTCAACACGCCAACGTCAGATGTATGTCCTTCTTAAACCAATCAGCGTCAAGTTAAGGAAACCGCATCAATATGTAAGTGATGAATGAAAGGATGTAGGACTATCACACAAAGGTCTTTGGTGCGCTCTCTAAACTGCAGTGTGAAAACAAAAATAAGCGGACCAAATATATACAATGTAGCAAACACATGGGGCTGAATGGAGATGGGCTATTTCACTAGTTATCATGTTTTATTACAAAACAAGTCCATTTCACACTGGATTCCTCTTTTAAAGCTGCATCACAGAATTGTACTTATAACCTTGGGCATCAACCAATATAAAATATAAAATAAAATTATCTGGAAAAACAACTTTGTTTTTTGTAATATCATAAAAAATGATGTATACTGAAATAAAAATATGCAATCTGCAATCAATACATCAGTAAAAAAGACCCAAAAACAAAACGGACATCAAGCAATACCTTGACTTTCTGACTTGCCTTCTAACCATCAATTTTTATTCAAAATATTTCAGAATTAGTTTAGAACCAGTTCAGACTACAGTCTGATATACTCACCCCTGAATGGCGAAAGAGCTAGCGCTTAGTGTAGTTAGCGGCTAATGCTAATGTTGCTTCAGCAGTGCCAGCCGGAGTTAGCAGCAGGCTACAGGCCGATAATAGTCACCTCTGAATGGTGAAAGAGCTAGCGCTTAGCACAGTTAGCAACTAATGCTAATACTGGTCCAGCCTCGGTGCTGGAGAAACATTTCTGAAACTCCTGTATGAAGCTGTACTTCAGCAGAGTGCCTTTACTGCTCCTTACAACCTGACTGGTAAAATTCATACATAAGACACACCGGTTTTAAGGCACACTGACTTTTTGGGGAAAATTAAAGGATTTTAAGTGTGCCTATAAAGTGAAAAATATGATACTGACTTTAAGTACTGTGCTGAATAAGTTAGTGGGAGTGCTGGAACTCAGACATTATCTAACAAACTGTGGAACTGCCTGGAAGATGAGGCAAAGTGTTTAGGAAACAAGTGCCATTTCACATACAAGAAAAACATACTAGCTGCAACAAGCTAATGTCTGTGACAGCCACCAGTAAGCTGGTAACTGACACTCTCACCATCTTGACAAGACCTGCCAAGTTAGCTGTAGACAGTTGCACGATGTTGAAAAAAAGAGCTGTAAACAAACTGCCTACTCTGCTCTGGACCATTAGCAGCGCTGCTAAGTGTCTCATCAGACCTCTGTGTGGAATCACAGCTTCAGCCTTGTGTCTGATAAAAATCACAGCATAACTGGCAACATGTGAACTTTGCGCTGCCAATGTTTTTCCCTCTTGATAACAAAATGCAAATGTTGTACAAAATCTTAAAATGTCAGGTTCAATGATTTTCAACAACTGTCCACACTACCACCACAAAAAAAAAACGTTCAGAATACTAAGCAAACCCAATATAAACACACAGAGGTAAAGAAGAGCCTATTAAATCTGTCACAACACTTTTAATGAATCTTGCCAAACCTGTCCGCTGAGAAGCTTCAAATTTGACTAAAGAAAACCCCAATGCCTCCCTCTTGTGGACATAATGATAGCAAAGAACATTTAATAAACATTCATCAAGGTTAATCATGAAAAAAACAACCTTAAAATTTGTTTGCATTGGTTTGTGTTGAAATGAATTAACTGAATTTATATAAAGGTTTTGAATAGTTGGGACATTGAATGTACAGTAACAATGCCTTTAGGTGAATGGTGTCTCCCACAAATAATTATATAATTATTAAATGATTATTATAAAAAGAAAGAAAGAAAAAAATGTCCCTTTCTACACTTTAAGAAAGTACACATTACAGGCTATAAAAATAAAATATCAAAAGATATACATATTTATTGTAAGTAAAGTTTAATACAAACCATACATATACTGTTAAACCATAACACAGAATACATGTCAATATAAACACAGTGTGAACAAATAAACAAATAAATAAATTCCGTTGTCAGGGATCAATGTTGTTTCAATGCATTGGCAATGAAAAATATAACGTTGATTCAACATTATGATTTTACACACTCCTGGTGTAAAAATTAAAGCGGTTCAGTTTGGTTTGTTGGCTTGTGGTCATCCATCTTCCTCTTGATTATATTTTAGAGGTTTTCAATTTGGTAAGAGAAGAAACTCATCATTTTTAAGTGACCTATATATAGATATATATATTTTATTTTTGCACCAGGAGTGGCATAACGTTATCCAAAAGCAGTGCGTAAGATATTGATATTGATTTCTGAACTCTTAAAACTTGAGTATTAACTTGTTTTCTATGCATTATTTGAGGTTATTTCAGCCATTTCTCATTTTCTGCAAATAAATGCTCTAAATGAAAATATTTTTATTTGGAATTCGGGAGAAATATTGTCCATAATTTAAGTACCATGACTTCACAGCATAATTAGATGTATAAATGTAAATAAATAAAAAAAACAGCTAATCATTTTTTAAACATTTACATATTTAAGATTGATGTACACCAAACATTACAATTTCATCTCCCTAAGGCAATTGTATCACATCTAATACACAGTGTTTACATTTTTGAGACCTATGATTTGATAAGTAAATAATTAAATAATCGTAAAGTAATAATAAATAATTAAATAATAAATAATAAAAGGGAGGTGGTAAAAATTAAACAAATAATTTGTCACAGAAGTAATGTTTTCATGTTTTCTGCCCTCTGGTGAATTATCAATGCACTGCATGCACAAGAAAAATAAATGCAAATTTCAAAAAATATTTTTTTTACTATAATAATTATACAGTTAAAATATAATTCGTATAGGGTACTAAATGTATAAGGCCTAAAACAGATTTGTAAGAGAAGTGTAAGTTTTATTTTTGCTTTTAGTGTTTTTTATTTATTCCTACATTGTAAATAAATACTGAAGTTATCCAGACTATAAACGAACACATAAGGAATCATGATGTTCTTTTGGGGATCTCCAAGTCTCCTTGGTAGTGAACACACACACTCGCTTATTCTTAACCTGTAACAATGTTGATTTGTAGTTGATTTGTTTATCATTTAAATAAAACTGACCAAAAAAATGAACAAAAATAGTCAATGTATAAAAAGTAATTCAATAATTCAAAATATTTCACCATCTGGGTTGGTGCTTAAAATTAAGCTATATAACTGGCTTTGTGCCTTTTTATCAAACAAAATCTTAATAAAAAAATTTAATTACTCTTATTTAGTCATTCAGATGACAGTCTGGTTTCCTTTCTAAAATCCTCAAAAGTTCCTACAAGACCTTTCACCTTTCTTTTTAAACTAAAACATTTCATTTTTCTCAGCAATTTTGGACTAAGTGCACCTTTTAGATACACTAGGGGGCGATGTGATAACTTTTCTTTCCACAGAAGCCATTTAACTGCCATTGGGGGTAAAATAAAGAGGAAAAAAAAAGATAGAAAGAAAAAAATCAGCCTTTGGGCCCTGTTCCTATCCAAAAACAACACAAAAGTGCAATGACCCAGAGAGCTACAGAAATAAGGCCTGGCCTTCAACTCAGCAGGAGCCCTGTAAATGCTACTTCTCAGGTGATAAAATGTGAAGGACAGGACAAATAAAACGGGTTAAAGCATTCCATTCACCTGAACCTCAATGAAATTTTTATAAGTTCATTCAAAATGAGACACTGCTCAGACTTTTACAGCTCACTGGGTGGTGATGTTTGAATTTTTTATTTAAAAAAATGCAATCGTTTAAATATTCAGAAGACAGTACATCTGTCTGACAGTACAGTTCAACTGAGACGGCCATGCAGTCTTTAATGGTTAACAAAAAAAAAGGTAAAGAACAGCAAAGGAATAAACCAACAGTCTGTAAAGGGGAGAAACAGGGCGGACGCTGATTTTAATTTAAGGGTGCCTGGTGTGTCTTCAGCAAAAGCTTGTCCACAGAAGAGAGAACAGCGGCTTTCAGCTGAACTTCGCTTTGGAAAAATCCATCTCAGGATGCTGCTCCATGAACCTGACAAAAAAACAAGCAAAAACAAAAAACAAAACATTAACATTAACATTATACATATTCTAACAACCTAAATTACATTAAAATTTTAAATATAAGCTTACCCTTAACTTCAGTTCACATACCAGAAATAGTATGTGCTGTCATGATTAACTGATTTAAGAAAAATATGCTAGAAAAATATCAATAAATCATTTGTAATTAGTTTAGATTGGGTTTATTTGTCACATGCCATCTAAATCAATGAATACATAAAAATTACTTAGGCTACTAATCAAATTTCAAGTCATTTATCTTAATAAAATAATAATAAACAGTAGGCGATTCATTGGAATTCAAAGTACAAAAGCTTCTTTGCAGAGTTCTCACTGATACTTCAAGCCATTGTACAAATGTTTAAGGCAAGATTCACATTCAAGCCTCAGTAATTAATTCAGATTTGGTTCACATTCATAATTGTAAAGGACTGGTTTGTAATGTGAACAAATCTCACACAAAGACAAAAAGCATCATAATGAGGCAAAAGAGAGGAAAAGAAAAAGAAGAAATGATTAGATCTGAGTAAACAAGTGTGTAACAAGTTACTTGATTTAAATTTAATGATCAACTGATTAATCAAACCTGGGCCGTGACAACGGTTAAATAACCACTATTACACACATAAGACCACTAACTACTGCATTATATTATTACACTATTGGTGTTCATGACCAGATTAACACACACACAGACCTCTTAGCTTAACCACTGTTTAACTCTGGTGTTTGACAGAAAATAAAAAAACTTCATTGGTATAGCAATGGCATTAAGCTACACAGAAATCATCATAATCATTCAGAATTTAAATATTAAACTTTGTTGTTTTTCAGTCCAGATATGAATACATCACTCAAGAGTTACAGTGCTGGGGTGAACGAGAATGACCCTGCTTCTTCACTGCAATAAACCGCAGGGTTAATAAACCGTAACATGATAAGGTAAGACCCTGTGTCTGTCTCCAACAACTCCTTACTACCGTCCTTTATTAAACATAAGAGTGAGAGTGACTATGCGTTTTGCTGTTGTACCATAAACAATCTAAAATACATTAACATGTAATATATTTTTTACACAAATTTCATTTTTACCAATTCCAAAATTTTGATAGGGCTCTCTGATAATTCAGGTTAGAAGGAAAGCTTGAAAATCTTTTTAAAACAAAAAAATCTTAGCCTATGGCTATGGTAACACAGCAACACAGTAAAAGTTTTTCACCAAATTTATTTTAGGCTGTTCTCTTTCTTCTTTTGTTTATTGTGACCCATATCCTACATTTGTCTGAATAATTTACACACCTAAGCTGACTGACACATGCTCAAAAGAGCTATGCTTCATGCAAAGTTTAGGTTTCATCACTTCCATCACCACAGGAGCGATGAAGGATTTCCAGTGGCTGACAGCCGGGTTAATCACTGCAAATGTGTTTGAGCTCACTGTAAAACTAAAAAGATTATTTAGCTATGGACACTTGTTTGGTTAATCTTTTTGTTTTTCTTTTATGCTGTAGCCACAGCTTGTGGCCAAATTTTGATATTTTATCAGAAACACGAGCATCTTAGGAATAAGCATTCTAATTTAGTTTGAAGAGAGACATCACCCTATATACGTATTAGATGTGCCTACCTTAAAAACCTTTATTAAACCCTCATTCGCTGCTATTGTCTATTTTCACTTCTCCGCACTGACTTTTTTCCTTGTCTAAAAATATATCTGTCTAACGTGATAAAAAAAAAAAGTGTGAGACACTTTTATATGACGTGTTAATGTAACCTATGATTCCTACTGTTTCTTACCAAAAACGTCCCGATTCTGTTTATTAGTTTATGATGTTTGTTTTGTGCATGATCACTCACAAGTTAATCACACATGAAGATGCTTTGCACCAGAATTAGTTAATAAGCTATATTTCCCTCTACAGTCCCTCCCAAAAATACTGGAAACTACCAGCATTTAAAAAATCAGAATCATGATTTTAACATTGGTGATAAATACAATACACTACATGACATCTAATATAAATTTAATTTAGCCAATCTAACACTGATTATTGCATTAACATTCAAGTATGCATTATTAAAAGCTTAAAATCTGGTAGGCCACATGTTTTACACATATGTGCACTGTTTAATATTGGCACTGGTGATTAGGGCTGGACCCGAATATTCGGGTATTCGGATATTCGTTCGTTGAGTAGGTATTCGGTTTTTAATTTTGGTATTCGGATATTCGTTTTTTTTTTTCTCCTTTCCACCTCACTCTAACCACTTCTGTTCTCGCGGGTCCCGTCAGAATATCTTGCGCGCGGGACAGAACTGAACTGTTATTGGCTGGAGCGGGAGTTTAATCCAGACGATGCGGGAGCAAATTAATAAATAGTTAAGAAAACTGTAATAATTGTAAAAAAACTAAAAAAACTAAAGAAAACTCTCAACGCGCAGGATGGACCGACACACACACGCACACACCGATGGTGTTTGGACTGGGGTAAGGAACGGGACCGCACTATTCAGCGCTGCTGTTTTAATAAATATATAAGTAAATTTGAAGCATTAAATGTAGTTTATTTAATTTATATTAGGAACGTGGGGCGGGAGCGGCAGAAATGTGTATGTGGCGGGCGGGCGCGGGATTAAAAGAAGCAATTTTTTTGTGGTGCGGTAACGAGACAGAAACGCGTGAGCGTGGAAGAGTGGGTTTAAAAATCAGTCTCGCGCAGACCTCTATTATACATGATAAAAAAAAAATGCAGGCTCTTCGAAACTGATTTATATAATAAAACGTAAGGGGTAATGTGGCAACAGTAGGGGCTAAATCGGTTACAAAAGCCTGGCCTACAAAAATGATGTCTGAACGAATTTCCTCTTATCTAATATAATTTAAAATGGTTTAAAAATATAAAATAATTTCTAAGCAAACGAAATATTTAATATTGAGCTTATAGCCCAAGTGCAAAAATACAAAATCAGTAATACGGCTATGCCCTGCACAATCCTTAAACCGAAATAGACCAAGTACAATAACATCATTAACAATGACTTTCCTCTACTCTAATATAATTTAACATGGTTTAAAAATATAAAATAATTTCTAAACAAACGAAATATTTAATATTGAGCTTATAGCCCAAGTGCAAAAATACAAAAACAGTAATATGCCCTGCACAATCCTTTAACCGAAATAGACCAAGTACAGTTTACAATGACTGTCCTCTAATATAATTAACAATGTTTAAGAATATAAAATACTTCCTGAACAAACGTTTTTTTTTGTTTGTTTTTTTAAGCAAATAGCCTAAGTGTGAAAACACAAACAGCAATTTACTGGGCTGGCTTGCGCAGCGGAGAAACCGTGCAGCAGCCTCCTGGCCTGCTTATGCAGCGGATAAGCCGCGGTGTGGGGCAGCAGAAATTCCGGGATGAAAACACAAAGAAATCTGGGCTAAAAACACAGAAAAAATATGGGGTGAAAACACAAAAATCCGGGATAAAAACACCAAAAATCCGGGGTGAATATGTCTCGTCAGTCAGAGCAAATTGAACATTTTTCAGTGGATTAAAGGGGCCGTGATTTGCTTTTTTTTATTTATTTTTTTTACCTCTTTTTTTAAAAACGAATATTCGAATATTCGCTTCGAATCAGTGCCGAATATCCGGAGCTCAAAAAACGCTATTCGGGCCAGCCCTACTGGTGATTTTAATGTTTGAATCATTAACATATTAAGTAAGCAATAATTAGCCTTTAAAAAGCACAGGCTAGTAAAATATAATACATTTACTAACAAATGTGTGTTAAAATACAATTTTTCAATACAAACTAACAATAAAAAAATATCAACTTGCACATGTTTTTTTTGTTTGTTTGTTTTTTTACACTGCATTGTTAATTATTTGATAGGGAATCGGTATCGGCAGATAATCAAAATCAAATGAATGGAACTAGGGGACAAAAAACAGTGATTGGAAAATCCCAAGCATTGGCTGATTCTCCAGAAGATCAGAAACAATACAGGTGTTGACATGCTATCATGCATAGATCTGATCTCATCTGGTCTAAATTTAGAATGACGGGTAAATAAAAGTGCAATTACAATATTAGGCCAAAGCTGATTCACTGGCCAGCTTTGTATTGTGCACCACTAGGTCATTCAAGAGAAATGAGCCTGGCAACAGTGTGCAAGTTCCAGTCCCGGTAACTCCAGGAGCCTGCACAGCCTGACACAGAGCTTATAAAATTACTTTATGGCTGTTGTTAAAAGAGCATAACCTGTCCTTGACCGGTAACAGTAGGAGTTACTGAGACACATCTTCCACACTTTCATTGATCTTTTCAAAATTTCACATGCTTTGCTATTGAAGCCATATATGGGACTGAGCCTTTAAAAAAAGAAAAAAAAAATCCTCAAACTCAGAACATCTAGAACATAACCTGCAACCAAGCTGAAGCAAGCATGAACTGCTTGCATTTTTGCACCAGAAGTGGCATAAAGTTATCCAAAAGCAGAGTGTAAGACTGGTGGAGGAAAACATGCCAAGGTGCATCAAAACTGTGATTAAAAACCAGGGTTATTCCACCAAATATTGATTTCTGAACTCTCAAAACTTTATGAATATGAAATTGTTTTCTTTGCATTATTTGAGGTCTGAAAGCTCTGCATCGTCTCATTTTCTGCAAATAAATGCTCTAAATGACAATATTTTAATTTGGAATTTGGGAGAAATGTTGTCTGTAGTTTATAGAATAATTACTCAAACACATAAATAGCAAAATCAGAGAATCTGATTCCAAAACTGAAGTGGTCTCCTAATTATTTCCAGAGCTTTATATATATATTTTTTCCTTGCAAAACTATGAAAATTGATAAACATAAAATATACTTTTCACTTTTAAATTTTTTTGGTTGCCATTTAAAAAAACATTTAAAAAAACAATTATTGCGGTTTGTTAGGAAAACTAGCATAAACAATATTTGCGCCGGCACTCAAAGCTTTTAACATGCACATCACATACACACAACATATAAATGGCAAAACAAGACTGTTTTAAATTGTGTAGTTTTAAAGCGTAATATTAACCAACATTATTCTGACAGATGAAACATATCGTTGTACCATACAGTCCTAAACGAAACCATAGCTTGCTTCCATGACCTCTAATAAATCGGTTAGGCCGTTTCTCCCTAGCCCACCCTGCTGCAGGTGCTGTATGATCTGGATTAACACCCATCCCTTTTAACAGGGACAGGAACATGAGGTTACTGCAGTCTCATCTTAAGAAATTCCTGATGCAATTCTCTTTGTTATTTCCTTGTTCCAGCTGCAACAATAATCAGCTGCAATCAGCAATGTCAACGTTTTCCTGGATAACTAATCTGGAATTAGTCTTGTTTCTGTTCGAATTTAACGAAGCTTGACTGTGTGACATGACGTACGGCTTCTGTGGAAAGTCTGTGTGAAGAAGTCAAGGTTAATGTCACTTACTTCTTCAGGATGTCCTGTTTCTTCTGCTCCTCAGAGGTGGGCAGGCCCATGGATTTCTGCCTCTGGTCATACATCATCTTCTCCACCATGCTGCGTGTCTCGCCATCCAGATCAGAGAGCTGGATGAAGAAAAAAGGGTCAGATCATATAATAATACTACATGCTGGCAATATTGTCAGGATTGTTAAGGCATTTTTACACTGCGTGCTATCTACATGCAGGGTACATACACTTTGTAACAGACTTTTCCATGCCTTCGTGGCACATTTTAATGACCATACGATCTTTAAAACATCAGTACAGACATGGCAAAAAAAAACTATAAATCCATGTCAAAATTATAAGTTATTATATAATAATCTCTCACCTAAAATTTTGAAACTTTGAAATATCACATTTTACAAGCTGAATAATATTTCTGCCTTACATATGTGTCTAAAATAAAGCCAGACAGCATTAAATCAGCATTTTTCTCTCACTGTGTGAATTTACGGTTATAGTTGAAGCTGAAAGTCCAGTCTAAATAGGACCCACATAGACAGCTAGTTAATGCAACGAGATGTGATGGATTTACCCAAACATTAAATTATTTTTTAAACCAAAACACTTTTTTTTTTATGATTTTTCCTAAACTTTTTGGGTATTTTTATTTTTCCAAAAAATATTCAGGCCTGAAATTCGCTTTTTCTAAACTCCATGACTTTTCCAGTTTTTCACAGACTCTGTATCTGACTTGCTTTTCAGCAAATGAGCTGAGCAAATTTGGTACCTGGTACCTAGAACTGAGTTCTTTAGTACCTGCTCACTCATGGTTCCACAAGAGTAGCTTAGGAACTGAAGCATGATATGTTAAGCTTGCAAAGTACTGATTGGCCAGTGAGAATACTCACACTATGTGGCGCCACAAACCAAGAATCTGCAACAAAATTATTTCAGAAGCTTCAATTGTTAATGTGTTTTCGTTCATAATACTGCAGTGAGGGCAAACGGTAAGCTATGATAGCGAAAAAAATAATCCAGATACAAGTTAAGTGAAGTCAAGGACTCTAGTGTAGGCACAGCACAGAGATTAAGATCTAATGTACAATAGCTTTAGAATAGGCTAATACCAACCAACATAATAAGTTAGAACTAAACTTTAAAAAAGGTTTAATATTCTCACACATTTAATTTTTTTATTTTGCCAAAAATCGCCTTAGAATCCGGTAAGTCTTGTGTATAAATTTTACCAGTCAGGTTATAAAGAGCAGTAAAGCCACACCGCTAAAGTACAGTGTTATACAGGAGTTTCAGTTCAGTTTACTGAAAGTGTACCTTATAGTGTGAAAAAGTATGGTTTAAAAAAATATATATATTTCTAAATTCTAATTTTTTACATTGCTACATGAAGCAAGTGAGCTTCCTTTAAGTCAAATAATGGCTAATCTTTATTTATGTCAGCTCTGTACATACCTTGGAGTTCTCTGGGCAGATTTTCTTGGTGTTGATTTCAGGATCTGTCGTCACCAACTTGTTCCACCACTCCATTTTATTTATCTAGTTTGAGAGTCAAACATATTATATTTGGTTATTATTATTAATTATGACCAACATATAACACTTTTGATGTTACTTATTTCTCTTCTCCTACCTTTTCCAGATGAACCGTCACTACTTTCCCATCCTCAATAAGCCAGGAGCTCTCCTCCACTTTCACCTCATTAAACAATGCAGCATCAATCACAGGTGGGTGGCCTTTTAAGCCCACCTTCAGAGAACGTCTCTGGACATCCACCACAACATCTTTACCCTTCAGCCGGAACTTCACATCAAAAGGCACTATCAACTGTGGATGAAATAAAAGATGCAAAATCTTGTTAACTAAGATACTGAAAAACTTGATATTGTACTGTTAATAAGAACAACCGTCAATGGTTTATGAGTATTTTTCTATGTAAAGATCTGGTGGATACACTTCAGCTATTTATTTATTTCAGACAAAAATAAATAATAGGTGATTAAATTTAAAGAAAGCATATCAATTTATTAAACAACCAGCCCCCTCCAAGAAAAGCATACGTATGCTAAACACCAACAAACTTTAACTCATCCATGCATGTTTACATAAATGGCCACAATCACAGAGCTTAAATAAGAATATAAAGCAACAACTGGATACAGTCATCATTTATCTCATTACAAATAAACTCATTAGTGTGGTCATATCTGTATTCGAAGAAACAAAAAGGCAAGCTTGACTAAAGCTCCACAAAATATACTCACATCCACTTCTGACAAGGACTGTGTCCATCTGTAGTTGGGCAGATCTGCTCCATTCCCAGAATTAGGTTTTACTTTGTTCTTATCCTTCTCATCTTCTTCTCCTTCAGATTCAGACTAAACGACACATCAGTAAAACTCAAGATTACCACACAAAACATTTGACAAGCTATATGTACAAGTATATATGTACAGCAGAACACTTTAGTGTTAAAAAAAAAGCATTATATACCCATATAAACCATTTAGTTTTACAGATTGCCAGTGTTTTGTTAGTGTTAGTGTTGTACACTGTAAAATGGCAATCCCATATGCCAGTACCGGTTACACTTACCGGTATGCTGTGACTGAAACATAAGTTATTTCATTTGCATGGAAATCTCACTATACTCTTGAAATTGAGTCAGGCAGAGACAGAGACAGTTCATCTGACTCTGAATACGGCAAATTGATCAAAATTCATCCTAGGTATGTCCACATCTTTCTTTTCCCATTATCATAAATGTGTATTCCTCACTCACCCCTTTTTCTGCTTTATCAGATGTATCGGCAGCACTGCTTTCAGTGTCTTTTTTCTCCTTTTGCTCTTCTTTGTCTTTCTTCTGCATAAATCATGCACAA
Organism: Astyanax mexicanus; assembly: GCF_023375975.1. Classification (NCBI taxonomy): domain Eukaryota; kingdom Metazoa; phylum Chordata; class Actinopteri; order Characiformes; family Acestrorhamphidae; genus Astyanax; species Astyanax mexicanus. Next base: position 21,455,171 of record NC_064410.1, read on the forward strand.
TAGAGAAATGCAAAAGATTTAAGGCACCAAGCCAAACCAATCAACTAATCAAACAAAACAATCAGGTTAATAAACGTACTGTAAACTTCTAGCTGTAAAAGAGAAAACTAGTGGACAGTCTTACCTGATCTATCTCTGTCTGCAGTCTCTCCGCTTCCTCATCCGTCAGTTCTTTAATTCTGGGTTCGTTCTCCAACTCTTTCTTTTTTCTCTCCTCTTCAGCTTTCAGCTTAGCAGCTCTTTCTGCTTTCTCTTTCTTCTCCTTCTCCTGTTTGGACTGTTTGTCCTTATGGGCCTGGAGCGCCAGCTGACTGTGATGGGCAAATGCCTCCTTTACCAACTAAGGAGTAAAGATTGAGTGAAGCACACTATATTACTAAACACAAACATAAAAAAAAGATTTGGAAGAAAACTAAAAAAAAAAAAAAAAAAAAAAGATAAGGGATTGTTTCTATTCAATGACATTAACTCACCCTCTCTGGAGCTCCAGATTCACCTCCAGTAAAAAAGTCTGTTTTTCGTCTGAGAAAGCTAAAGAATGTGTTCACCAACTGTAGAAAAAAAAGTGTTTATTTAGTTATTTCTTCTATTTGCCGTTTACACAGAAAGTCAGGGTACTGACAATATATCAGCATAATTAGTTAAGTGAGCCTTTGAGACAGAACAGGATGCACATAAAATGACTTGCTCGCTACCATTATCAACCAAACACATCCAGAACAATACAAAAATATGACCTAATCATTACTTTTCATAACTTTTTTTTTATAACCCTGATATCACAAATTCTGTTTACTTGCATTCTTGATTACAAGAGAATGAAGAAACATCGGCAATATTTCAGCCGGTAATGCAATAACCATTGCATTAATAAAAGTGCCTCCATACATAGAGGGAGGACTGCAACAAACAGAAAAGCGTTACTTAATGTAAATAGGTGATTAAAAAATATTTACAAACAGAAAAGCGTTACTTAATGTAAATAGGCAATTAATTTTTTTTTACAAATATGCTGCAATTTCAGTATTTACTGTCATTTCTGTAAAAATGATGATCTAATGCTCCCTGAACCTGAACTCTTTTACAATTCCAGCCCCACGAATCCTGACATTGTCATCTTGGAATATGCCCCTGCCATTAGGGAAGGAAAAAAAAACAGTGATGGATTAACCTGGTCATTCAGTATATTCAGGTAGTCAGCTGACCTCATTCTTTTATCACATACTGTTTCTAAACCTAGACCTGAAGAACTGCTGCAACTTTTTTTTTGTATATATATATATATATATATATATATATATATATATATATATATATATATATATATATATATATATTAGGATATACCTTCTCATTCAAATCGTTTTACTTCTTTATATTACTTTCTATTATATTTTAAATGTAATATTTAAGACATTAAAGCTACACAGGAACAAATGCAGAATTCCTTTGTAAACAAACCAGAATATGATTTATACTTTAATTCACACTGTGCTCAAGATGATTGTGGAGGACAAACACTTTTCTGTTTACTATGTAATTCCATGTGTGTTCCTTTACTGTTAAGGTCTTTAATATTAATTTATGACTGGTACTGTATGTGGGTGTAATATATAGTCCACAAATACAGTTATGGTGACAGGCCTATGTTAGCTGTAGCAGCAGACACTGATTGTTGATTATAGATCAAAACTGCTACTTATGAGAAGGTCTGTGACTAGATGCCCAGGGATTAAAGTTAAAAGCTGGCTAAAGTTAGCTAACCTAACTAGCTAGTTAAGCTTATAGTTTATTAGGATAAAAAAAAAGCTAAATAAGCTAGTTAGCTAACTACCTAGCTACACAGACACCGGTAACTTTACCCGTATAACGGCAACCACAGGAGCAGTGCTAGATTAGATTCTCAGAAACACAGCACGGATAGCTGCTGCTGCTGCTGTTCAATGAAATAATGAATAAAACCCTAACCAAATCCCTATCAACAGACAGGCGAGTAAATCAGGTCCATCACAGGCTAGCCGCTGTTAGCTAACCCAGCTAGCCGCCCTGCTGCTGCTGATGCTCTTGTTCTCGCAGCTCGCTTCACACGTTACCTCCTGCACTCCTCCTTCGTGCTGCTGCGCCATAACCAGCAGCATCCCGTCATACTTCTCCTCATCATCTCCCATTTCTAACAGCCCTGAGTCTCAGACTGCGCTCAGAAACAACGAACAGCGCGGAGCAGCGGACCAGCGGAGGCACGTTATTCACAGACAGGAAAACACGCAGCCGCTTCCTAGCTACAGGACCCGCCTCCAGGATTGACCAATCAAACCACCTCAGAGTTAACGGACAGGCGAGAGAGCCAATAAAATACTGGAACTAAAAAAACGTCACGACTCTCGCGCATATTAAAGATTTCCCCCGAGAGGAACCAGAGCCCGCGGAGAGAACTCTCTAGAAACGCCTGGAACATTTACTATCCGTGTAAATACAGACTTTACAGAGACAAAAAGAGTTTACTGCTCCTCACCAAACGCCCAGGACTGTTTAACTCACGAGCCGAGTCTCTTTTCGAATTGTGCTGGATTTATTTATAGGTAAATATGTAAAAAAAAAAAATGCCTGGCCCCTTGGGCTGGTCGATATGGCCCTAACATAACATCACGATATTTGATGGTATTTTTTGCAATAATGGTATTCATTGCGATAAGACAAAACATTTTTTTAATTTAGAATAAATATAAGCTGAGTGGCAGCTATAAGCCTTAATATACATTTTATACATTCAGTAGATACAAAAAAGTATAAACCTAGGTATATTTCCTATAGTAACTCAACAAGATTTATAGTACATAAAATAATAACAACAGTATAGCAGAAAAATGTAAAAAAAATAAACTAATTGAACAAAAATAAACTAATGTAACCAGGGTCGTGCACAGACATTTTGGGGGCCGAGTGCTCAGGGGGGAAAAAGGGCACTTTTTAGCGCACGTGGAACACTTCATAATAAAAAAAACGTTATCTATCATTGATTTGGGCTAGAGCGGCTAGTTTATCTGGTGACCAGTCGGCTAAAGATGCTTAGTAGTTTGGTGCTGTATGAGACATTTTACTGCACAACAAAATGATTTCACGTTGGTGTCTATGTCTGCACACTCTGAATGTAACTAAAAAAGTCTACCACAAACTAAAGTTTAGCACATATAGTGCATTCATGTAAACTGCAAACAGACAACATGCAGTGCAAGTAAAGGCGAAAAAATGTTTTCCTAGCTACAGGACCCGCCTCCAGGATTGACCAATCAAACCACCTCAGAGTTAACGGACAGGCGAGAGAGCCAATAAAATACTGGAACTAAAAAAACGTCACGACTCTCGCGCATATTAAAGATTTCCCCCGAGAGGAACCAGAGCCCGCGGAGAGAACTCTCTAGAAACGCCTGGAACATTTACTATCCGTGTAAATACAGACTTTACAGAGACAAAAAGAGTTTACTGCTCCTCACCAAACGCCCAGGACTGTTTAACTAAACTAAAGTTTAGCACATATAGTGCATTCATGTAAACTGCAAACAGACAACATGCAGTGCAAGTAAAGGCGAAAAAATGTTTTTAAATGGCAAAATCATCTCACAATTTTGTTCCCCTAAACCTTATTTTAAATTGACCTCTACAAGAAAAATCTACAGACTGAATATGGGTGTATCTGAATTTGTGATAAAGTAATTCATGCATTGCGATATTTCCTTCATTTTAATATCTTTTTTACAAGTAAAACATATTTGAAATATATTAATATTATAAATAGAGAAGTATCTGAACAGGTGGCATAAATAATTTTGATTGCATTGCAATACAAACAAATTGTGTCTGAATAACCAAAATTTTACTAAGACTAGCAGAACACTCCCCCAAACTATATTACAGTATAAAATATGCAGACAATAAATATTAGAAATATAATAATACAAAATATAATAAAAAAAAATCAGCAACATATAAGTATAAATATTGTATGATCTTTTATTAGATTATATAATGAACCAGAGTAAAATAAATAAATAAAAAATCATTGAAAGAAATGAAAACATTAAAAAAATATTTTTCTCTTTTTCTCTGGTGCATCATACAATATATACTGGGTTACCTTTTTTGCAGAGTTTTTATTTAGCATCTATAAAACATGTCTATCCATGAAACACATCTGTAGTTACAATGGGTTGAGTCAGACAAATGTGCTGTTGATATTTTTTGCATACAAATTTGTTAATTAGTAAGTGGCAGGCTAATCATGGAAACATGTCTGTAATTTCTGGAACTGCTTAAGCAATGCTTTAGCAATTTATGCCTTAGTCCACTTTCTCTGGATGCTCCACATTAGCACATTTTGGACTTTGTCCATTATTTGTATTGAATCTAATACATTTCTTCCTTATTGTGAAATTCACAACATATCTGGGTAGGCCTATTCTAACTAGTACTTGTCTTATTTGTTACACACATAAAAAAAATATAATTTATTTAGCTGGTTGTTATGAATCCAGGTCAGTTCATAAGCTGGCCATCCCATAGCTGCAATATACAGTAGGACCAAGCTGTCCTGTTTGGCATATTCATTAGAAAGGCTGTAAAAGGATGTTGCACAAATCAGTATCTTGACACGAGCAGTGATTAGTAAACTCTCCGTTCAGTCATTGACCGACAGTGCAGTTTTTCTGTGTCAGCCAGATAATGTATCTGTAGTAGCTCTATCATACAGATAGACCCATTACAAATGAGTACAGACCTTTCACCTAATGCACTTATTTACTTACTTTTGCTAAAACCTTGTGTTACCTGCAGATGCAGATACCAAACCAGTTTTAATATGTATTAAGGGTCCATATCAAAATATACTAAGTAAAGCAATCGAAACATAGTGTGAACGTTTTAAAACATCTTATTAATTTTTCTAGTCAATGAAAATTATAGCTGAAATATGGCAACTAACCTGTTTAGAATTTATATTTTTATGATGAAATTAAAACTGGTGCATGTAGGCACATACAGCTCCCTTTTCGGCTGCCAGTGTTTGAGCCAGGTCTTCTTTTTAAAAAAAGGCACAACAATTTGTAAGATCAGCAACAAAGGGACTTTATAGGAGAGAGAAAAAACCTTGTAAACTTTTAATGGAAGTCAGTGTAATAAGAGTTTATTTCAGGTCATTTTGAAGAGTTTCTATTGGTACGTTCATCAATAAATTTTGACAGTGTAAGGGACAGTTTGTCTGTTCAAATTATGTTGTAAACTAAAAATCCACAATAATGGAGATAAGTGTTTGTCATAGGACAGCGACAAAACTATTCGTTCAAAACTATTTAAGATGGTTGGCTAATTGTACACACTACTAACTGTGCAATTAACCACACCATGACTTGCATCTTCTAGCATGCTAGGCTACTGAATGTGGTGTATTATGTGCCACTTCAAGCATTATGTACTTGAAGTGCCACATAATAAGGCACACCAAGGTGGTACACCACCAAATAGCCTAATTGTTGTTTTTAATGTATCAAAAACAAAATATTATACATGCAATTGCATGTGGGCAGCAGGGGATGTCCCTGGGTCTTATGAATGTGCCTGGTTTCATATCTGACAACTGTCAGATATTGTCATTGTTGGATAAAACCATAATTTTCTCACATTTTTTCACACTACAAGGCGCACTTAAAATCCTTTAATTCTCCCAAAAATAATTAGTGTGCCTTTTAATCCGAGTATATCCAAGTATATCAGACTGTAGCCGGCTGCTAACGCTGGCTAGCACTACTGGAGCAGTAGTAGCATTAGCTGCTAACCGCGCTAAGTGCTAGCTCTTTCGACATTTAGCGGTGAGTATATCGGACTGTAGTCTCCATGTTTACCGTGTTAAAACAAGCTACATGCGATGAACCGCTAGCTAATATCAACCTGGCTTACCGGAACACTAAGAGTTCCTCAGTGTAGCCCTGTCGGCAGTATTTACTAGTGCTAACTGTGGTTAGAGCTAGTGGTTAGCTGCTAATGCTAAAGCTGCTGGCTGCTAAGCTTACTGTAAATAAACGCAACCGCTTTACTCACATTTTCAGGAGAGGAATCTGTGTAGATTACCATCCAGCACTCGTTTGGCTTTAATGCGCATTATAACCCAGTGCACCTTATAATGTGAAGATTTATTTCGCATTATTTCTATTAGAATTTGCAGTATACATTTCAGTAGCAATAATTCATTGTGTTTCACATTACAGGTGTGGCCATTCCCAAGCTGTCCCCTGATATAAAATTCATGATAAATTTATATAATGCTATTCCATGACTGTTGGCACACTAGATGCTTAAGCTTAATGGATCTTTGCCAAGATAAACTATAGTTGGAAAATTAAATGAAAATATTCTATCCTATATTTCTCTTTTACATAAAACCAAGATAGAACACTTCCTATCATTTAAGCATGAATGCTTGTAGCTAAACTGTTGTGGGCTAAAATGTTTGAATCTATTCTTTATCAATTATAACCCACCACATTTATTAAACAAAAAAAGGAAATGTATTTTTATGATCAGCGTGCCTTTAACTGCCATTAACCTCACGAAGCTGTCTTTTTTAGATATGATACAATACTCTCACAGCCCTTATCCAGTAGTGTGGATGATATTGGCTCAAAGCCCAAAGCCAATAAATCTTTTAGATAGTTGTCTCAGTCCTTGGTGTCTTGGTACAGGTAGAGTTAATGATGGGTAAACATGATAAATGTCATTTACCCCTTTCCCCCGCACACTTTTTCTGTCTGGATCAGCCACTGTGTAGGATCAGGCTGAATTAGCCTTATGGCCTCCACGTGGAGACGTTAGCCCACTCCGCGGTCCAGGGTCATGTTGTTTTGCTCGAGTCTGTGACCGCTCCCGCAGGTCGTAAAGGTCAAGGTTAACGATTCGTCACAGTCAGAGGCTGGCAGTATAAATAAGACTGTGTGTGGTAGTCCAGGAGTTGACATTCAGATGCTTGGATAAAGATCTGTCAGAGCAAACATCTCAGTCGACTTGTTTGTTAACATGACAATGTATTCACCTGAGGATCTAAAAAAAAGAGACTGCTGCTGCACTGAATGGGAGCACCATCCTCATACCATCCTCTATAACATTCTCAATCGAAAAGACAGCTATGGTCATCCAGACAACCAATGGGCCTGCTCCAGAATGCATTCCATCTGTCACTGCAAGCAGCAGAAGCTGGTATGCCTGAAGAACCCGAAGGTTACCTGCCAGGCAGTGTCTGCAGTTCTGCTGAAAACCGTCCACTTCATGAAAAGCCTTCCATCCTTTCACCAACTGCCCTCCAGAGATCAGCTGTCCCTGCTTCAAAACTGCTGGGTGCCGCTGTTTGTGCTAGGCCTCGCTCAAGAGCACGTAACGTTCGAGGTGACGGACATGCCAACGGCCAGCCTCCTCCGGAAGATCCTGCTGAACGACCAAAAGCAAGAACACAGAGACACAGACTACTCATCACCAACCCTAGCAACTGTCTATAACCTCAAATCGTGTTTAAACCAGTTCTGGAGTCTGGATCTCACTGCTAAAGAATATGCTTACCTCAAGGGAGCAGTATTATTCAACCCAGGTAATCATCTTAAAGTGATCTGTTTTCATGTATACAGTAGCAAATTTTACTTTACTGTGAAAGATAGGAGAGGAATGTTGCCACTGTTGCTTGTTTTCTCCGGGACTGGCAACTCTAGCAAAGCAGGCAAGACCATGCTTACAAGAGCTATGCTGCGTAAATCCTGTAATATTACTCTAACCCCTCAGCCCACATGCTTCTTTTGCATTTAGTAAGGTTTTTTGTATCTCTCAGCTTGTCCAGAAATGCATGTGTAAAGCATGTTCTTTCGAAGTGTCTCAAAATGCACTGCAGAGGGAGCTAAAGAGCAAGAACTAGCAGTTTTAACATAACACTGCTTAAATATTATAGAAATGTATTAAATCAGGCTAGCTGAAAATAAAATAGAACAAATCTGTAAATAAGGCATCCAGGAAGAATCTGAAACCAAGCTAACTAAAGGTTCTGCAAAATAGCTTACATGATCTGAAATAATTTATTAACAATGAGTTTAATTTTAAAATAAATAAAAAAATAAAATGCCACTATATCATTAAATACATAGTTATTGTTTTAAGTGAATGATTATTATGAAATTATTGTGATGAAATGTTTAGTATATTCAATGATTTTTTTTTGTAAATATTAAAAATTAGTTTAGCATGTTTAGTATCAGAAGTTTTGTATCTACACTTGTATAATAGTATAGACTAATGTGTAAGTTAAGATTAAATAGGTAAAATAGTGTGGAAATTAAGAATTATTGTGAAGGTTTGTGATCACGTCTTCTAAATTAATTTTAATTTAGCTACTTCATCAGATGCACTGATTGCTGACAGAAATAGCTTGCCTGGTCCCTGTAGAGAAGTATATTAAACTGCCAATAGAATAGGATTCTCTGAAGCAGATAACATGAACCAATTTGTTGTGAATGCAAAAACACAATAAAGCTATATTTAATATTTATTTATTTTTGTTTTTTTTACAGATATCTCTAATCTAATAAGCTACAAAGTGATACGGGGACTTCAGAAGGAGGCTCAGCAGGCACTGCATGAACTCATCCACACACTTCATCCAAATATTCCTGGACATTTCACGAACATTTTTCTTGCAGCCTCTGCTTTGCACACAGTAGCCCAGAGCTTTATTACTGAACTGTTCTTCAGGCCCATCATCGGCCAGACAGACATTAATGAGCTCCTGCTGGAGATACTCTTCAGCTAACAGCACTTTTTGACCTGTGGAATGAACTGACTGGGCATATCCTACTTAGAATTTTATTTGGATTTTTTTGACAGAAAAAAAGAGAAAAAGCAGTTTAAGTAAAGGAGTCCACTTTTTCCTTTAGTTTTTTAGGTAAGACATGTTATTTTTAGCATTTATTGGGCATCTGTTATATGACAATTGTCGTGTCTATGTCAACATTTTTATATCTGTTATCACTATTATATATCTCATATTCATCTTTAAGAAACTGAACTGCACATCATCAGCTATCAGTGTCAGATAAGCACAGCATCACAGCCGATATCAAATACACATCATTTTTTCAGTTTTTAGCATTTTTAGCATTAAAGTAAGTAAAAAACAGTACAGTAACAGCCAACATTTGCACTACATGATAATTTCACCAAATACACTGTATGTTACATTACCAGAATTACCATTTGTAGATACAGGGTTTTGGTTTGACATCATCTGTGTACTTAGGTCTACTTTATATTTTTGTAAATAATTATATTACAGCCATAGCATTATTATCACCTGCCTAGTATTGAGTAGATTCTCTTGTGCCACCATAACAGATCTGGGGTGAGTTTCTCAAACGCACTCTCTCTCCATATTAAGATGATCTTAATGCTAAGATGCTTATAGAAAGCTGGGCCCTGGTCATTTGAGGCATGGACTTCACAAAACAAAGCATCCTGTGGTGTTTTAAGTTGTGAAGTAGGGACTCCATGGATTATATAATGCATGGTGTCTTTTAGGTGCATTTAAAGCATCAATAAACCATTTCACACCAAACCACTTTAGATCACTTTATTTATATCTAGCTATATTAAGTATGCGAGTATTTGGGGAGTTCCAACTTAAGAACAACTGCATATTTAAGTTTACTGTTATCACATTCTGGTTTATGAAGGCAAGCAATCTGGTTTTATTGTAACAGAGCCTTTTTTTTGTTCCATTTTTTCTAAGAAAGATTTCCAGTGTAATATTTTTTTCATCGTGATTAACAATCTTTTTTAATCTGTCTTTCACCGAATATTCATTTTGAAGAGATAACCCTGTTTAAAAAATTAAATATTTGCTGCCCTCTTGTGTTCTATTTCTGTAATGTCCTGCAACTACAAGTGAAGAACCCACACTGAGGTCGTGATATTATACTAATGTTACCTGGCTGGCTCCTCTAACAGGTATTATTCATTCTCATTGGCAATTGTAATAAAGATAGCAATATAAATATACTATTCCTTTTGTGTCCACAGCATAGTTCTTTAAATTCCAAACAAACACTGTGCAACAATACATTTTCTAATAATTCAACGCTGATGTGGGCAATTTGCTATGTGTGCAGCGCTGCCTGGTTAAGTTAAATAACATCCTTTATATTGTTTGTTTTTGTAATTAAAGTTTTTATTACTCACTTCCTTCATACACTTTACAACAGACACAGGGCAAATCAACAGATACATTTTAAGAAAATTACATTCAGGAATCACGGGCATAAGTATATTTGTCAGCATATCCATAGAGTCAGATGTGACAAGGAACTAAAATATAATAATAAATCAAATAAGTCAGGAAGAGATTTGGCAGAAGAAGGGGTGTGGTCTGCTTGTTTTACACTTGTAGTTTTATTTGCTGCCACAGGTTTTGCCAGGCCTTGTAATGTGAGATTACACTTTTATGCTTTTAATATTGTTTTTTAATAATTTAGACATTTTAATGATTCACGTAGGAATTTTTTTATAAAAATATCAAGCTACCTAAAGAGGCACTGAAACCTAAACCATATTTGTTTCATTAATAGCTGAAATGTGTTTCTTTGAAGTAACCCTCTCAGGTTCAACTGTGCTATAGGCAAGGATGATGTGTCCGTGTACTTTGGTATGCAGACAAATCACAATATGCAAATCAGTCTATCAATAATACTGCCCCCCCCCCCCCCTCCCCAAAGGTGACATCCAACCATCTGCACCTCACCACTATCAGTGGTACACTGCTCAGTCCAATCAGTTCTTACTTCTGCCCCGCCCCTAAACCCATACATCACCCAGTGACCCACCCTAACTACCCCTCCCAATTTTTTTTAGCATTTTTCACATTTAATCTGAGGGTGGAGTCAGCTAAAATCAGGGGATTTAGTTACCCTTTAAACATGCCTGAGAATTCCCAGTCCACCCTGTCATCTTGGGGTAACTATACCCCTTTAAGAAAGTAACCTTTGACACCAATGACATCAAAACCTTCAGACTTCAGTTTTCTTTTCAAGGGACTAAAACACATGCTGAATTTGTCCATTACACGTGCCTGCAAGTATAAATATACTGTGAATAAGACAAGAAAAAAATATGTGTGGGATCATGAATATGATTCATACAAAATGGAAAAATTACAAATCCAAGTTTTTTTTTTACTTTTTGAGGGCCAAAAGGCACAGTATTTTGATACTGACCCAAAGAAACAGTAATTTCATAATACAGAGCCGAGAAACTGTTCATTTCTCTCACCACCAAACTAAAACAGTCACCAAATTCACAGAGAAGACAAATAAAACATGAGAACAATTGCAGTTCAATAGAAACAACAAATAAAGTCTTTATAATACAGCATAACTGCCACAAACATAACCAACATCTAGATATTATGTCAACATCTGAGTCCCTAATGCTGTAGTCCTAAATAGATGTAAAAAATCCCCCAAAAATCTGATCTATCTGTTTTCCTCCCAAACAACAAATCATTTTAGGGAAAGGTTGTTAACTGCCTCTCACTTTACTGCGTATTCAAGATTAGCCTATAAAAGCTGGCATTTCCCATGAATAAAACTCGTCCAACCTGTTGCGCTGTTTACTTTTACCACGCTTGGAGCCACTGCTCAGTCAACAGTGCAGGCTATTTGCTTTCCTAACGATTTAGGCCATGTTTTCCATTTTTAATGTTGCTTTCTGCTGTTGGAGCTGCTGAAACGTGCAGTCACTCTACAACACCATTCAGAATAATGGCAGAGAGTGGAAACAGTGAAACAGGCCATCCCTGGGCGGAGTGATCTCACTGAATGCAGCGCTGGAGGCCAAATACTTCCTAGTATCATGTCCTCACCAGCAGGTAGAACAAGGTTCCCTGGTTTCAATGGAACAGAAACGTATAAAAGATGAGTTATAATCCTGGCACTGCACTGCACTACGCCTCCAGGAATATCCCGGATGTGCTAACACAGACATGACAAATATGCTGCTTAAATTACCCTCACTATCTGCCAGATCTCTACCTCAGGCCATCAAACACACTGAACAAACAGGGGTGGATGAAAGGTGAGGTTCAACAGCAGGCTGGTGAAATTGGTAATGGAGTAATGCAGACTCGAGGCTTGGTCTGTTCACACACTGACCAAAAACTGTGTAATCTAAAAAGACAGAACTTAGCTAACCTTTTTAATAATCAAGTAAGAATTAAAATAAGAATTATTACCACAGCATGAAATGTGCACTGAATTTGCAACAGTATCACAGTAGTTAGTAACACTGTTTTGCAGATACCACAGTTTGCTGTCACAACCATGACCAAGCATTATACTTTAGGTGGCAGTAACTTGGATAGGAACAGAGCCTAGACTACACGGACTATATTTTCCATACGAAGGAAAATCTCCATTCAAAATGCTGCATAGTCCAAGAGTGGGTTTAAGCTCAATCCCATTTCACCCCTTGACCCCACGTCTTACCCCTACCCCTCTGTTTTATGCTAAAGGATAGGGGTAGGGGGAAGTAATCGCCCTTTATAATGAGATTTTTTAGAGGCACACTTCAAACCAAGGGGTATGAGAATCACTGGTAAGGTGGCGGAACAAGCAACCAAAGAAACCTTCTAATGTAAGTGTTTTCCTCTTTAAAAGTGATGATACACACCAGGGGTCGGCAATTAAGTTTGGCCACGGGCCAAATATTTTCCAAGTTATTACGTGGCGTACCACAAGTGGGGGTGTTGAAGGAAAAAAATGTAAAATAAACACCGCTCCTCACGAGGGATTGAACTCGGGTCGTCAGGGTCGCGGTCCAATACACTACCGCTGCCCTGGCTAGTCAATTGGGACACGGCCGCCCTTATAAGGAGATAGGGAGCCCGAAACGAAAACAGACGGAAACTAAAGTCACGACGAGCACGACAAAGAGACAGGGGAGGAATGTACACAAAATCTGGCCAGAGAGACATTTTATTTATTTATTTTCATTATAGTTCCAACAACCTTAAGGAGCAGATGTTTCATGCTTGTGGGCAACATCTGGCCTGCGGGCCGCCTTTTGCCTACCCCTAATATACACTATATTACCATAGTTTAATGTGTAGTTTTAATGTTTTATGGGCAAATTCTTCATAACAAAGCATAAAAAGGTCACTAGTACTTTGTCTCAGTAGCTAGCTAACTAATGTTCCAGGGGCTGCAGCAATTAAGGTGGAATGGAAAAATAAAATAAAAAGCTAATGAAAGCTAATTTCAGCTCCCCATCAAAGAGGAATTAAGGAATGGACAATAGAAATTAATTTGTGCACCACCTGCCCACTTTCTGGAGACATACAATGCCCTAAAGTTAACTAGTTAACCAGCAGCTAGGTTACTAAACTTTAGCGCTCCTGATGTCGTATCGGGTGCTTGAAGGGTTGTCCCAATTCTTAGGGAGAGGATTTCATCCCTTCCCCTCTCGAAAAGAAGGAGTAGGGGTAAGTGGTAGGGCCAAGGGGTACAATGGGATTGGGCTCTGTCTGGGAAACTCCCACTACTGCATATACACAAGTCTTAGGAAGCCCTTTGTCGACCTACAGAAAAGGATGTTAAGCCAGAAGACAGCTTTTGTTTTTTCCCCCATTTTGAATATTTAGCCATTTTATTAAAAGCTTAGGAGCCAGTCCAGCTGCTGACAGTTTGTCGTTCACCAAAACATACACCCTCCTTCTTGCCTGAAATGTTAGACATCTATCTGTGTTACTTATTATAATAAGATTCTCCTTATTGGTGTTTTTAACTTTCATATTAATAACGCCTTAGATAGAAGAGCCATGGATTTTATACAAAACATTTAGTTTTAATCAGCACATTACAAATCCCACGCATGGCCGAGGACACACTGTAGCATAGGCGTAGGAACCGGGGGGGATGGGTGGGACATGTCCCACCCAATATTAGAAACAGGTGGATTTGTCCCCCCCAAAAATGACATCTTTTCGCTCAGATCAGGTGTACTATTAATGAGAAGACAGACCGGACCAATCACGAAGCCGGTTCAGGTATTAAGTCCCGCCTCTCAGTAGAAACAGCCAATCAGCTTGCTGGTTTTCCGCCGCGCGAAGGAGAGGCAGTTTGCTGTTTGGAAGCCCCTCCCCCTCGCTGTGAGATTTAGCAGCGGGATCGGGACGCAGCAGCTTCAGCTGATTTTAAAACAGATCTGGATATACGGAGATTTTTCTAAAAGAAAGGTAACGATAGGTCATACCTGTCAAGTCTCCCGTTTTGGACGGGAAACTACCGTATTTTACTCCTCTTTCCCGCCGTCCTCCCGTATTAGTATTTTCCCGTAAATTTCCCGTATTCTATTAAGATAAAAAAGAACATATATATTATTGAGGAGACAGGGCACTGACCGCTCTGTGTCTCTTAACCAATCGTGGAGCCGGTTCAAGGTGCAAGTCCCGCCTTTCAGGAGAAACAGCTTGCAAAGGAGGGTCAGTGTTGGGAAGCCCCCCGTCGCTGTGAGTTCAGGCAGCTAGTCGGAGCAGCTGATGTTAAAACAGATCTGGATATACAGCGATTTTTCTTAAAGAAAGGTAACGGTTGGCTAATCATGTAAACTGTGATGAGATTTTTCTGATAGCTGCTTAAAAATACTCGTCTCTGAAATAAAACACACAGATTAAACCTTTTAAAATAAAAAAATACAGCTTGTGACTCAGTTTAACTAGAAATGTGGAGAGGACCGACATTAACTGAACTGATCAGGAGTGATCAAAAGAAAAAAGTATTAATTAAAAATTATTAATTGTGTAGGCCATTAGGACTAATTTTTACTGATGGAATATATCTGGTCCATGTCCTTTTAGTAAAATCTCATGATACTATTTTTAGGTCACCTACAGTCATTTTGCAGAATTTGTGCACCCTTTGTTCAATTTTAAATCTATTAAATAAATAAAAAATATATCATATAAAAGAGTGCATTTATGCCAAAAAAAGACATGAAACTTAAAAAAACTTTTTTAAAAAAATATATAGAAAAGGGTTTTTAATTTGGCTGTATTAAAAGAATGACATATGTAGGAATGTCCACAACATTTCAGATTCTGATAATCTAATTGTATTGTGTAAGTGGTTCACATGTGGTTATTTTAGATTTTTTGTAAACCTGTCTTAAAATGTAAGAGATACTGAACCTTCGTTGGGCTGGTGGGACGGCTTTAAGCGTACAGAGGAAAATATCCCTTATTTTTAAATCTAAAACTTGACAGGTATGCGATAGGTTAACCACGTCAACTGTGATGATATGTTTCTGCTAGCTGGTTAAAATACATGTCTCTGAATCAGCACACAGTTTAAACCCACTGTGATTAATAAACTGCAGCTGTGTTAGTGAATTAGCTTAACTTTGGAATGAGCTAGATTGGGAGTCAAGGTTAAAGAAAAAAAACTATATATGTAATGTTCAACTTGCCCTGTACCTGATCAGCTAATCACTGTTTCATTTTCAATTAATTTAGGATTACAGGACTTACTGTGAGCTATAATGAACGAATATTCATTTAGCTAACTAGTTAACTAGAAGCCAGATGTAGTGGATAGCCAGAATTTAGTACAGTACTTTGTGTTTGTAGTTTAAAGCAGTTTCTTAACCCCGATCACTGCCCCAAAAAATTTCCACCTGATCCAGCTGATCAGCTAATAAACAGTAATTTACTGAGTTTACCTGTTAAAATCCTTTAAAGTCAAAGTCAAAGTGTTTTTTATTGTCATTTCAGCTATATACAGAGTACACAGTGAAACGAAACAACGTTCCTCCAGGGACCATGGTGCACATAAACACAGTGTAGACAGAACAATAGTGCAACAGTACAAAAGTGCAGACAGACAATACAACACAATACAGACAAAGAATAATAAATAACAAGACAGTGTGCAAATTTAGCCCCCTATGGAGCCTAAATTAATCATTATGTATATCCAGCAGTGTATTAGACACATCATACCACCACTTACTTTATTAAATGCCTTTAAACAGAGGAAGCTGTAGAATATGCAGAACAGTGTTAATATGCAGTAGAATATGTAAGAACAGGATTGATAAACACTGCTGTAACGTGACTTCTGTTCATTAGTTCACAGTAAGACCACATGTCCTGATGTTTATAAAAATCTCTATGAAACTTAAAGTTACATTCTTTTACAAAAAAGGACACCATCTTAAGAAGAGTAAAAAACAGTAAAAAAAAAAAGAGCAGGAGAAAATGTAAATATACGACAGAATTGACATGACATAATAATAATAATAATAATAATAATAATAATAATAATAATAATAAACAAATCTGTTATATTATTTTAAATATTAGGTGATAACTGATTATTTTTGTCGTATGTATATTATTCAGACATTGCATGCATAATTTTTTCTAACAACAGTAACTGTAACGTGGAGTAACATGTTTAGGTTGTTAAATCACCTTATAATAATAATTTACTTTTAGAGTGGGCTTGGGTTCATATTGGCAAATGTGTCCCCCCCAATATCAAGTCCGCTCCTACGCCCTTGCACTGTAGACCTTGTAAATTCCCACAATTTGTGTGTTTAAGCGTAGATGAAATTGTAGATGATACGATCTATCTCAGATCACTACTGTATGTTTTTTTCAGCATTATTTAATAATGAAAGAGCTAGGAACCCAGATGGTAAAAAGAAACAATGTTTTAATAGCTCAACTCCTTATGATTATATTAATATTTAAACAAAAATAGCCCCTCTTTCTGAAAACACATCAGTGCATGAAATGGTTGACAGATTTAATTTAAAATGAGATAAACTCTAGATGTAGTTGTTTTCGAAAAGGAAAAAAAGGGCACATCTGCACTTAAAAATACCATGGAAAACTGAGCATCTGCAAAAACTAAAAGGAACTGCTGTAAGGCTGAAAGAGCTTGGTGGAAAACTAAATGAACTGTACATGAAATTCTTAAAAGTTGCATTGACACATATAAGACAAAAAGAAGACAAAAGTGCGAAAGGAAAGGCAATTACATTTTTCAAAATTAATAAATGAAAATATCTCTACATCAAAATGTGAATCTCTTGCAATATTTTTTAATGATAAAATCACTAACATTCGATCAAGCCTGATGATGTACTCCAGACCTGTAGTTCAGGATTCTTTACAACCACAATCTGTAGTGTGTGAGTTTAGAAAAATATCCGAGACAGAGCTCCACAAGCTGATTTTCACAGTTTAGTTCTTCAACCTGCATTTTAGATCAAACTCCTGCCTCATTTTTTAAAAACAGATTTAGAATTATAAACTGTTCTTTAGAAACAGGCATTTTTCAATATGCTCTTAAGGTTGCTGTGGTCGTTTGAATCCTGTTCATGTAGCTTGCCATTAGCTGTCAGAGCCCTGAGAGAGAGCACAATTGGCCTTGCTCTCTCTGGGTGGGTAGATGGCGTTCTTTCCCCTAATCACTCCTAAGGGGGATGTTGATCAGCACATGGCGTCTGTGAGCTGATGTATCAGAACTGAGTCGCTGCGCTTTCCTCCGAGTGCGCTGTGATGCTACTCAGCAATGCTACATCAGCAGCAGTTTGAAAAGAGGCGGTGGCTGACTTCACATGTGTCAGAGGAGGCATGTGCTAGTCTTCACCCTCCAGGTGTTGGGGCATCACTAGTTATAGGGGGAGTCCTAATGAGTGGGTTGGGTAATTGGCCTTGTACATTAAGAAAAAATAGGATAAAAAATTAGAAATAAAATTATATATAAAAAAAAAGATTGCTGTTTTCAGGCCTTTATTGAATAATAATTGGACTCCTGCCCTTCCATCAATCAGGATTTGATGTGGTTGCTTGTCGAATTGTGAAATCTAGACTAAAATACATTTTAACGATTGTAATCACATTTTAAACCACCTTCGAATGTTGGTTTGTATTTTGTGCATTTCTTTTATCTAGACCTTAAAAAAATCCATCTAAATACAAATTAGACATGCCAAATATCATACGTATTTGGGCTGGCAGTCTAAACCATTGTGTCAGGACTTTCTAGCCACACTGTAGCTGGAAAAAAGTGGGATTACTTAATAACAAATCCACTGTTGACGGCAAGCTTTGTTGGTGGATAAACCTTCCTGTCTGTTTCTGCACTTCTGATTATATCAAAACACTGTAATGATTACTGAAATAAACCAGAATGACAGCATGCACTTAAACAGAGAAGCATGCAGGGTCAGCATGCCTCCATGAAGCTCATTGAAAACAAGCTAAACACTTAAGATAAGAAGAGAGATAAGGCTGCAGAAACTTTCAACAATGTTGATCTTGATTTTTTCTCCCACACAGTCTGTCTTAACAAAGTACTGACACAGATTGTGTGGGTGATGAGGGACTGTTTGCATTGAAAGAACTTTCTAGGTAAAAAATACCACAGACTGATGTGAAAGAATGAGGCTATAAATAACTCACAACCCCAGTTTTACACTGTTCGTTATCTGTGCGGAGGAGAACAATAGTGTATATTGTGGGTGAAGAGAAGATTATATATCACTGCCGTAGAATCTTGTCATCTCCTCTGACCCATGGAAGTGTTGCTGATCAGATCATAAACAGCCATTTTTTAGTTAAGTGATCTTCTCATGTGCATGTATTAAGCTAGGTTTACTATGCAGGAAGTCTGATTTGCTTCTCTTTTTTTGTTGAGGTGACTGTGATCAGATCAGATTTGTGTGTCCAGACATCACAATCATATATGCATGGATTGATTTTGGTTTCTGGTTGTCCAGACTATCTCACCAAGCAGATATCATGTCTCTGCAAACCGTCACTGATTGTGGAAACTTCACACCAGACTTCGAGCTGCTTGGACTGTGTGTCTCTCCACTCTTCCTCCAGACTCTGCTCCCTTGATTTACGAATAAAATGGAAAATTTGCTGATGATCAGTGCTGGTTTGGACCAGGGCTGGACTGGGACAAAAATTGGCATTTTTGGTTTAGACCGGCCCCTCATAATTAGCGGAGCACTTATGTATGTGGGGTTACAAAGAAACATAATGTATCAACCTGTTAAATATAATAAGTTTAGTCTTTTGTTTTGTCTATTTGTCACCATTTTTGTCTGCTCTAAAAAAATTTTTCTAAATTTATCTGATATAATAGCTCAATTCTAATTCTTTAGGTTAAAGGTGCTTCCTCCTTTAAACAGCTATAACGTGTATTTGTATCAGGCTACAAACAGGGCTGCTTTATGAATTCACCTACGAAGGACGTGGAGGCTACAGCAGCGAACATGTCTATGATTTTTGCACATTTTGTAGCAGCTACAGTGAATTTCTTCGCGCGTAACTTCTCTGCACAACTATTTTTGCCGCTTCTGTTTCTCCATGCTGCCTCTCCTTTAACATACGCGCTCAACACTGAAGGTAGTGGTAGTTTAGTGGACCACACGGAGAGAGGGTGGGGCTGCTTTCGTCCTATATTCTGATTCTGGTTCAGTCCACTGTCTATTTTGAAGATGCACCAATGGGCCGCCCCCTCTAAATTGTGGGCTGGTCTCTTAGAAAAAGAAAAAAAAAATCAAACAGCATCGCCCCTGAGGACTGTCGGCCCCCCGGGCAAACGCCCGGTACGCCAGATTACCAGTCCAGCCCTGGTTTGGAGAGACATGTCATCTGCTGGTGTTGATCCACTGTGTTTTATCAAGTCTAAATTCAGTGCAGTGTTTTCCCACAAAATCTTACAGCACTTCACACTTCCCTATGCTGACAACTTTTATGGAGATGCAGATTTCATCATCAACATTAACATTAAAAAAAGCTTAAAATAGATCACTCTGTGTGTAATGCATCTATATAGTATGAGTTTCACATTTTGAACTAAATTACTGAAATGAAGTAACTTTTTTAATGATATTCATATATTTTTTTACATGCACATGTAGCCTTAGTTTATAATGTTAAATATTTCTGATTGGATCATAAATGGCCATAGCTCCCTTAAATGTTGCTAATCAGATCATAAACAGCCACGACAATAGAATAGTTAATAATAGATAGTTTTTGTAGGAACCTTCCATATTGATGTTTTATTGGTAAATGTGTCTGATTGCATCAGACAAACAGCCATAGCAACCTTTATTTTTAGGTTTCGAACCTTCTTGCGTTTGCAAATTATTATTAAATTCTGATTGCTGATTGGCTCAAAAACAGCAACAGTAATCTTAATTATTTAGGTGGGGCTGGACGATATGGGCAAAATTTCTATCACAATATATAATTCTTAATTTCAGTAGATAAAATATACTATACTTTCTATATTGATATCAACAGTATTGCCACCACCCTTGGTATACGTAATCATCTGCTAATAGGGCTGGGTGACATGATAATAAATATTATATCACAATATTTAAAGATATTTCACAGTATTTATGCATCAGCAATGGCAATTCTGCTGTTCAAATACTTTTTATGTATAGAACAGTTACTTTTATTTAATTTATTGCTGCACTTCATCCAACTAAACAGGACTAATTACAGAAATGTAC
Organism: Astyanax mexicanus; assembly: GCF_023375975.1. NCBI lineage: Eukaryota > Metazoa > Chordata > Actinopteri > Characiformes > Acestrorhamphidae > Astyanax > Astyanax mexicanus. The sequence continues at coordinate 21,475,787 of NC_064410.1, forward strand.
AGTTGGGTCAGCATAATTTTTTTAAGCACTGATGATATAATTGATATTCTGATTAAAGGGTATTTTGTCTATATGATACGGAAATGTACCACAATGTGATAAAATATCGATATATTGCATCATAAACAACCACAGCAGGCTTCATTTTTAGGTGTCCAATCATCTTGTGTTCATGTATAATTATTAAACGTTGCTGATCAGATCATAAAAACTTCAGCAATCTTAATTGTTAGGTGTGGGACTTCTCATGTTCTCATATTAGTTTATTTAATGGTAAATGTTGTCAATCAGATCACAAACTACTTCAGTGATCTTAATTGTTAGGAGTAGAACTATCTAGTGTTTGTGTATTATTGTTAATTGTTGCTTATCGGATCATAAACAACTGCCGTAGCCTTATTTGTTAGGTGTAGAATCTTCTTGTGTGTGTGTATTATTGTTGAATGTTGTTTCGTGTTTCTGTTTTTTAGTTAAATGATTCTGAACGCACCATAAGCGGCCACAACAATCTCAAGTGTTAGATGTTGTCTCATCTTGTGCTCTCGTTTCAGTTCATTTAATTGATGTTAATTGTTGTTCATCAGATCATAAACAGCTGTTTGTGTAATGTTGTTAATTGTTGCTGATCAGATCATAAATAAATATTGCTAATAGGGTTTTAAATGGCCACAGCAACCTTAGCTGTTAAATGTCTGATCTTCTTACGTTCTTAGTTCACTTTATGTTAAACGTTGCTGATCAAATCTTAAACTTCCAAAGCTAGGTCCAGGATTTTGTAATCTTCCTGCATTATTCATATTACTTACAAACTCTTGAATGAAGAATAAAACACTATAGAGTGTAGTTCCTGTCATAGATGCGCCCTTGTTTAAATAGCTGAGAATGAGAGGCCATTTGTACCAATTCCTACCCTGTAACTGACTACATTCTTTAGCAATGCTTTTAAAAGCTAGTAATAATTGCCAGCTGTCTGCAAAGGGGAAACTGTAAAAGATTCAGTTCCAAACATTCTGGACCTAAGAAGATAACCAGCTACATGTCATGCAAAATACTCAGAACATTTGAATGTTAGATTTACACATATAGATTTCCTGTTCATGTACCTCACATGCTATCTACCAAACGTCTCCTATGCAGCAAAACTTGACAAAAAAGCATAACATGTTTGAATCCATTTCCTGTTTTGCCTATTCATTACTCATAGAACAGCTATAATATTTACCGGATTTTCTTGGCACTTAAAATCCTTTAATTTTCCCAAAAATCGACAGTGTGCCTTATTATCCGGTGGAATGTATGTATGAATTCTACCAGTCAGGTTGTAAGGAGCAGTAAATCCACTCTGCTGAAGTTATAGCTATAGTTTAGTTTCATAGTTTAGCTCTCCAGCACAAAGACTGGAGCAGTATTAGCATTAGTCAATAACAGCGCTAAGTGCTAGCTCTTTTTCCGTTCAGAGGCGAGTATATCCACCTGTAGTCTGCTGCTAATCCTGGTAAGCACTGCTGGAGCAGCATTAGCATTTCCTGCTAACCGTTCTCAGCGCTAGCTCTTTCTCTGTTCAGAGGTGAGTATATTTAACTGTAGCCTATTCCGTTTACTGTGTTAAAACTAGCTACGAGGGACAAACCACTAGCAAATAACACCCTGGCTTACCAGAACACTCAGGGTTCCTCTGTGTAGCGCTGTCTGGCAAGCCTTAGTTGAAATCTGGAATTCTAAACTTACTGTAAATACATAAAGTAGTTTACCCACCCAAATAAACAATTTCAGGAGAAAAATAAGAGTAGATTAACATCTAGCACTCATTTGACTTCCAGTGCGTCTTTTGTATAAAAATAAGACTAGAAAATAGGCGTTCATTGATGATGCGCCTTATAATCCAGCGCGTAATCTGTAATCCTTCTGTTTCTCTGAATACATTTTAATGCTGGTGTATTAGTTATCAAGACAACAGATGAGCTTCTTTCTCTGCCTCTACATCTACAAAGTGGAGCAGCTACAGGTAAGATTGTGTAAGAGTGGACGGTAAGTGATCACAGTGTTTAAAAACTCCAGCAGCACTGCTGTGTCTGATCCACTTGTATCAAAGTAACACACACTTACACACTTATCAGCACCACCATGCCAGCTTCACTGCAAAGCTGAGAATGACCCACTACCACCACCACCTCCACCTCCACCATCTCCAATTAACCACAAAACTGTTCATTCAAATAATTTTATTTTCTGGACAAACAGCATCACTTGGACAAGACAGATACGACAGAATATACAACCAAAACAAAACTACATTTACAAACAAATATATACAATTACAAGGCTTCATTTGAACTCACTACTTAAAACTATTTCCTGGCCATCCTGCAACCCTTTAAATGAAAATGTTGCACAAAATTCTCACTACGAATTACATAAAAGGTAAATTTACATGATCATAGTCTTGACCTTTGCATAGAAGAAACTATACAGAAAAAGAGTGGACAAGTGTCCAGCACTGGCACGTTTTTTATTAAATCATTGCTTTTGACTCAAGAGACCATCCATATACATACAGTCCTGCTCATCATTATTGGCACCCATGAAGTTTAAGTACATATTGTGGAAATTCCCCCTGAAAAAAAGTAGTCGACTGAAACAGTTTTTTGTATAGAGCACTCGTATTTAAAACTAAAGAGAAAATTATGAACAACAATTTAAAGCAACAAACAATGTGAGGGAAAAACAGGAAAAACCTTAAGCTTGCTGTGACACTGGTATTGGCACCCTTTACACTAAATTAGTATGAAAACACATTTTCACTCACCTGTGGCAAATCACAAAGGATAATCACCTGTGACAAATTATCAGTGCCCATGTGACATGAATTAGCCAATGAATGATGACTTCAGAGTTTTAAAAAGCCAAACCTTGGACCATGTTCTTTTGTTACAATGGTGAATGCAAAGGAGCTGTGTGAGGACATCAGAAGTGCTATTATTAGCAAACACAAGACTTCCAAAGGGTATAAGGCCATCTCCAAAGACCTTGGTGTCCCTGTTTCAACAGTGTGCAATGTTATTAAGAAGTTTGCCAAGCATGGAACTGTCAAGAACCTTCCTGGACGTGGAGGAAAGAGGAAAATTGACGAGAGAAGTCTTCGAAGGTTGGTGCGAATGGTGGAAAAAGAACCAAGGCATACATCGAAAGAACTGAAGGTCAACCTGGAACAGTCTGGGGTCATGGTTTCAACAAGTACCATACGCCGCACACTAAACCAAGCAGAGCTTTACAGGCGAAGGCCAAGGAAGAAACCATTGCTGAAGAAAAGACATAAAAAGGGACAACTGATCTTTGCCAAAGAGTACCTTGACAAACCACAATCCTTCTGGGAAAATGTTCTGTGGACAGATGAAACAAAAATAGAGCTTTTTGGCAATGCAAAGCAACAGTTTGTTTACAGGCGGCGCAATGAAGCTTATAAGGAGAAGAACACCCTACCAACAGTTAAGCATGGTGGAGGATCCATAATGCTGTGGGGTTGCTTTGCTGCGTCTGGTACTGGAGCACTTGACCGTATCACAGGAATCATGAAATCTGAGAATTATCAAGAGATTTTAGAGCAAAATGTCCTACCCAGTGTAAGAAAACTTGGTTTGAGTCGAAGGTCATGGGTATTCCAGCAAGACAATGACCCAAAGCACATGTCCAAAAGCACACAGGAATGGTTTAAAAGGAAAAAATGGACTGTTTTAAAATGGGCAGCAATGAGTCCTGACCTCAATCCCATCGAAAATCTTTGGGGTGAGTTGAAATCTGCCATTGGGAAAAAGAACCCTGCAAACATTCAAGAGCTTGAACAAACTGCAAGGGAAGAGTGGGGAAAAAATACCAGCTGAGATGTGCAAGAAGCTTATAGATGGCTACAAGAAACGTTTGAAGGCTGTAATCACAGCCAAAGGGTGTGCAACTCAGTATTAACAAGGGGTGTCTTTATTGCTGCACATGCTGTTTATTCTGTTTTGTCTTTAAAATTGCAACATGCAAATTGAAAAACAATGTTTTATTTGTTGTATTACTTTGAACCTCCAATTAAAAAACCCTGAATATATAACTTTGGTACATTTATATTTATTTCTGTAGATATTGTCAGGTTATGCAAATTAGGAAGGGGTGCCAATAATGGTGAGCAGGACTGTAGCACATCATGAATTCTCCAACTAGTTGGCATTTGTATCCTCTTCTTTTATCAGCAGGAGATTGAACAGACACACGTATCCTCAATTTGAAGAAAAAAAAAAGCAGCAATATTTTCTCTTGCAACTAATAAAATAAAAACAGTAAAAGTGAACCAGTTTAGAGTGGCACTAAAAGCACTGCTGTATGTACAAGCATACATAATTACTGTAAATGTCTTCAAACGTCCATCTTAAAACCTGACAATAGTTACACAAGTCTAATACTCATCCTATTCTCACTTTTCTAAAGTTACTTCATTAGATCGTCAGAAAGCTGCAGCGAGGGCTGTTTAAAGGGTCCGGATCACGCTCTCACACTGTGAGTTAGCAGAGGAGTATTTGACGTGACGGGCGACAGTGAGCCCAGGAAGCTTGGTGAGTAAGGCACAGGGGAGCTTGGAGAGTATGCTGTGGAGATAAAGAGCAAAGAAGTGCACATTTATGTAACATCAAACATTACAGACAGTATAAAAATGTGCCCAAGCTCAAGCAATGCATTGGGCCCCATCTTACACCTTGTGCAAGGCACGTTGCAATGCTCATTGCTATTTTACACCCTGTCTACAATCTATTTTCACACCTTCCAACTGAGGTGTGTTCAGGAAAATTTTGGCATGTTGTTATTTTGGTGGCGGAAAACACAGGTGCACCACTGACTGATTAAAATCTTGACAACAGTCGGCGTCAGACATTCATTTCTATCTTGGCCTGCTTGTTACACACACAGACACGCAGCAGTGCACAAACCCAACTTTTAAATCAACAATAAACAGAATAGAAAAATAACATTGCTGTTGCAATTAAAATACCAATACGTCAATGTTAGAGCGCACCTGCTTCTTAAAGGGAATGGCAAGTGACACACTGATTGGTTTATTTCATGTTACACCCAAAACACACCCATGGTTAATTGAGAGAATAAATGCATGCCTTTTGCGCATTTTGAACTGCACAAGGCTTATTTTTTGCGTCCTTATGATACCAAGCACATGCCGAAACGACCTAAATCAAGCTTCATGGTGCACAGTTGATGGCTCACTTATAGATCAGTACAATAGGGCCCTTAAAGTGAATATGAACAGTGATTATGAACAGTTTCTTTATTTCTGGTTATCTCTGAAAAACAGCTTATGAAGTATCAGGGGCAAATAACAGCAAAATGTTTAATAATAAAAAATATTTTTACCTAGGAGTGAGCGATATGGCCCTAAAATAATATCACAATAATTCGGGGTATTTGTGCGGCAGCAAAAATCTTATATAAAATATTGTATTGATTTTAATAATATACTACAGCAACAAAATAAATGTTAGTCTTGTATAGTATGAACGTTTTTAACATTCAACAATACAATACAATAATAAATAATACAATAACAATCTCTTTTTATAAACTAAAAAATAATATAAACTAAACTATTTTGTATTAAATAGTAATGAATGATGTACTGTAAGTGCACAAACAAATGTACAAAAAATACACAGTTGTGACACATTTATTTGTGTAACTGTTTCTGATTAGGGGTGGGCGATATGGCTCTAAAATAATATCACGATATTTCAGGGTAGTTTTGCGATAACGATATACTTGGCGATATAGGAAAACTAAAATAATTAATTAATTTCAGGAATATAGTATAAGAGTATAACAGCATAATCATAATGTGGCAAAATAAATAATATAGCATAAAATATAGTGCAGCAAAAAATATTGCAGAATATTTAGTGCAGGCATATAAACTGCAAACTAAAACAATTATACAATAAATACACCTAAAGCTTCACAGTAAATAATAGACTACTTTTAAGACAGAACATCTCTTTTATCACAATATAGATTTTTAATATCACGATATTTCTGTGTCACGATATATTGTATACGATATAATATTGCCCACCCCTATTTCTATTCCTATTTGTTGATCTGTGATCTGGCCCTGCATTGTGATTTCTTATATATTTTTTGTTTGTTTTTTTCCCTATAATGGATTTTGTTGGTGGCATGGCACTGTTAGAATGGTATGGGAAGAGTGGGATTGGGGGGTAAATTTCTTTAATGTAACTTTGATAAAATTGTTTTTAGCATTTTTAGTGTAAATCTAAAAAACAGCATTGACGCACTTTAACAAAAAAAAAAAATCTATAACAATATGCTTTGACATTTAACAGGTTTCAACCCAATCAGATTTAGAACTCAAAATCGATACCCAAACGATGCCTTTTTCTAAATTCTAACCAAAAATGACAAAAGTCGATAATTATTCTCACACAACGGATTTACTTAACAGCCAACACGAGTAATCTCATTCTCATAATGTCACTATGAGAGACTACCATACTTCTGGATCTTGGAGCATTACTATTTGTGGCACTTTATTAAGAACAAAAATATCAGCCTTACTTTAACTGCTTAAACTGCTTGGTTTAGCTTTTTAAGAATTCTTTTTAAGAAATATATATAAAATAAATTATATTTATATGAGTGGTTTCAATAACTATTGTGAGGGTACAGTATTAGAGACAGACAGTTATTATTATTATTATTATTATTATTATTAAATATTATTACTTTTTTTTTACCTTACATCTACATCATATATAAATAAACTATTTATGTAACCGTATGTTTAAAAACATGCAAATGGTTGCTCAAATTAGAAGACTGAATTGTTTATCACACTGTTGAATTTAAAGTCACTTTATATAGAAACGTTTGTACACTCTATATTTAGGTAGAATTTTCATTAGACATGCATCTGCAGAGCATAATGAAAATACAAAGCAATCCGAGCAGCAGAAGTTCTTTTGGATGGGTTTTTTTTGTTCATTTTGTTTTTTAAACAAGGAAGTGTGAGTCATTTAAATTCAGAATTCTGCAACCGATTAGACAACAGGCTATTGTACAAAACAATGGCAGGTTATGTAACTCTCCCCACGAGGCAGGGAAGTTGCCTTTCTCCTCTCTGTCTCAACCAAAGTAACGACTGGGTCAGTATACTCTCAACAGTCAGCTGAGAGAGACACTCAACAACTTCTAATATTATTAGGAAAATAATGTCCCGTATCCCTTCAGCTGGTGTTGAATGGTGCAGATATTAGACTGGACTTCAGTACAAACAAGAATAACCAAAGAATTTTAGTAGAAAAAAGAATCTGCCTAATTAACCAGTAATTGTTATGAAGCTTTGTTATAAAGGTTTGATTTGACTGGTTCACAGAAGTAAACAATCTGGGTTAGCAGCTCCACTTACATTGGTTGCTGTTGTTCCGCAGCTTTCTGGCTTCTATGTCATCTGATCTCTCTACCGAAATTTTCAGACCTGGGGAAAAACACAAATAAACAAAAGATTATCAAGATAGAGCACAATTCAGTTAACGTCAAGTTTCATACTGCATGTTTAATGTCGATGTTTGGACACACAGTTGAACTTTAGGCACAAAGAAACCTTAACAAGCAGAACTTGGCAGCCTGTGACTTGGCAACCACTCACACACAGGTCTATGCAGCTGTAATGGTCAATCAGCTCTAGGTAACAATCCTATTTACTTTGAATGCTACAGGTGCAAAATATTTTTAAAATATTTTGAAAATAATTTTGAAAAGTTTTAAGCTAATGGATAAAAATGTAAATTGAAAAAAGTCAAATATTCAAAGAGTCAAAAAGAAAAATGAACCGGTTCTGTGTTGTGTTCAACCAGTGCAACTTAAATCATGTATTGTTTTTCTATACTGTGATCTGATTTATATTCTCAGTCTTCTTCCGTTTATATACTTATACTTATTGATTTACATCCAGATTTTTTGCTGTGTCTTATCCCACAGTTTTCGAGATACTATTTTAACTACAGATGTTATATCAATATTGATTGGTATCCATAATAGCTTGAAATCAGCAGAAATGTTAAGAAATCCGCAGAAAAAATAGCCTAAACTAGCAAATATTTTTTCTGTATGATTCCATAGTATTGGAGTTAAGCAGTTGATTAAATATTAGATTATTAGATCAGAGTCATCATATGCTTAAGATTTTAATATTAATGAAAAAGTAAAGAAAAAGTACCATCTGGAGTTTATCTTACCAGTAAACTCCCTAGACTTTACATATGAACTACAGTAAATGCAGTACATATCTATTTTAGGAATAACAGTGTGAAACAATCTTAGAATGAAACAATAGTAAACCCATCAATTAGCATTCTTAGCAGGGCAGAGCAATAAAAATTAATGAATAAATTAATTAATTCATTAAAATAACTGTTCAATTACATGAGTGATTCTCAATTACATGACTAAAAAAGGCGGATTTAATTATTAGTTTTTAATTGGTAAATTTATCAAACTGCACAATTACAGTTTAATTTAGCTATTTTTTTTATAATATCAAGCAGCTTCCTTTAATCATCCAAGCAGCTTTTTATATTGAACAAGGTGCAAAGAACCTCCTTATATTTAATTTTAGGAAAAATGTAAAATAAGAAAATCACTGCCATAAAAAAGGGTCCCTCTCTTCTCTGACAGTAGCACCAGCCTATCTACTGAGGTGCATTCTGGCAGGTTATATATATAAAGATATACTCTCAAATATGCCGTCTTAAAAACTTTATTAAACTAATCTGAAATAACTAAATGAATTTGAATAAATTGCCCAGCACTAATTTTAAGGTTTCTTATCAACATTAACAACAGCAGCAAGCTAACAAAATATTTTCGGCATGCCTGCAGGTATAAACTGTATACACACCTGCAAAGAGCAATAAATATGTCTGTGTCTGTACTTAGTGAACTTGGTGTTACCATGACCACAGAAAGCAAGTTTTGTTTTGTCGACATCAAATTATGATCATAAACAGCACTGGAATTTATGTTACTTGTGTGATGCATTATTTTATAGTTACTTATTAACCTATGAACTTGTTATCCTAACCATGCTAGCTTGCTTGGATCTGCCTAACCTTTAATAGTAGTGTGATATATTTATAGGCACTAAAAAGTTTAGACCTTGAAGGTATCCTACTGTCCTGCAACAGCATTGGTAAAAATATTGAAATGCTGATGGCGGTAATGTCTCTCTTTGTATGCATTTGGATTTACCTGCTGCATTTGATAGAAAACACCACAAATTATTTCTAAGTTGGCTTGAAAACTGTGCTCTGTTGGTTCTCCACATATTTAACCAAAAGTAATCTTTTTATATGTTTAAACATATCGCAAATAGCATAAATGTTCTCTGTGGTGTACCACAAGGCTCCATACTTGGTCCTCTTTTATTTTCTCTTTAAGTATGCTGCCACTGGTTATAATTAGTACAGAGCATGGTGGTATCGAGTTTCATGGTTATACAGATGACACACCTCTGCATATCTGTAGCACCAGACAATGTCACTACAGTTGACAAGCCTGTAATATGTTTATTTAGCATTGTAAGCTCAACGAGTAGCAATTTTTTAAAGCTTAATTAAGACAAGACAAAAATAACTATAATCAGTACTGAAGCAGGAAAGAACAGGTGTATAAAAGGCTTGGAAACCAGTCTCTATAATAAAAAAAAGTTAGATATATTAATTGATCGTTTTATAAAGATTTCTTTTTCCTCATTGCATGACTATTTGGTAATACTTGACGATGGGTCCTGCTATTTAATAGAAAGTTATTTCAATTAAGTGCAATCTTAGTGTTTGATCTGTGTATCAGTGTATTTTTTACAGTATTATAATATCTCAGGGTACTTTTGATATTTTTTAAATCAAAATACTGTAATGTGCTACGTTACTGAGTTTATCTGAGAGCTTTATTGAAGTAAAAATTAATTATAGCTGCTTATTTTAATCTCACTAAAGAGGAAACCTGTCATCAGCTGTGTGTGTTTGCGAGCGAGGGTGTGCGTGTGAGACAGAGAGAGAGGGAGAGAGCGTGAGAGTGAGTGAGAGGCTGACAGTCTTCAGCACAGAGATGTTGTGCTGACAGTTTGGAGGCAAATGAAGTGGAGGAAAGTAAAAGATGGCTTCATAGGTTGCTTGCTGGATTAACCTCCTTGTTAACATAAAACAGCGTTGATGAACAGCGCAAGCAGTTGCGAAAACGCTCACAAAGACAAACTTGATGGAAATGTGGGATCAAACCCATGCATACTTTAGAACACTGAATTGTACAAGCATACTAGGAAGTTAAAATGTGTACCTATTACGCAAAATGCGCACGCGTTGGCAGGTCTGAAATCATTTTTTGGCATTTGTGAATCAATTCAGAGTAGTCCATGTCTGAATCGAGACGCATCTAAGAATCGGAAAATTACAAAAAATGAATCCCTAAATCTGTTTTTTGTTCATTAAGCAATCTTACCATAAGCTAAACCATAAGCTTACTTGAGTACTGTAAATGTATTGCTTATCTTACGTTTCACAAGTACAAACAACAAACTATTTAAAACTTGTGCAAAATGCACAACTTCACCAAATTATCACATTTTGATATCACACATTCCATGTATAGGAATAAATAAAGAGAGGGGAGAGAGCTTTCTGTTTTTAATGTATCAAAACTGTATGTTTAAAACACATTACCAATACACAACTGTCAGGCTCCTTCTGTAAATGTTTAAAAAAATGATTTAAAATTGTCTATATTTCTTTAGCATTTAAATAATTTTTATTCTTCCCAATATTACTTTTTACTTTGTTGTTGTTGTTGTTTTTTTATTGTATCATTCATACTTTTATTTCATGCATTTTTTGTTTTTATATTATTTTTATTTCTTTGTACGTTGTATTGTAAAGCACGTTGAATTGTTAATTTTAAAAAGGTGATATAAAATTAAAGCTATATAATAATAACAACAATGATAATACTTGTGATTGTTGTTGTCATCACCATACTTACATTATCAACTTCTTGTACTTCATAACTTTTTAAAAGAAGCATCTGATTTCTAATGCTAATATTTTATTATATCTGTGGCTTTGAATTGTGTAATAAATTAGGCCTTATTATTATAATTATTATTATTCATTATTATCATTATTATAAGTCATGTGAGTCATTTAATGTGAGTCATTTAATTTGCATGCACAGAAGTCATGGCGTTCTCATCCTACTGCCCTAGATACGCAAAAATAATTCTGGAAAAGGCCTTGTGAAAAGAAGATATTCAGGTTTGGCATCATGATGTGTTTAACGACAACAAAGGGAGGTAAAAAAAGGTCGGTGTCACTCACTGCCGTCACTGACTGAGTTGAAGCTGCTCTTCTTGTTGCTCTTCCTGCTGCTCCTCCAGGTATCATTGCCACTGTCTCTTTGTGGCTCCTGAGGTCTGAAGGGGAGCTTCTTCTTGCTCTTGCGTGTGCTGATGCGAATGATCTCTCGGACGAGTCGACACTCTGCCTCCTGCTCCTTAATGTTGTGCTCCTGGACAATGTCGGAGATGAGCTGGCTGATCTCCTGCGAGCGCTTCAGAAACATGGAGTCTGAGGTACACTTTGCCAGCTCGTTGATTTCAAACTCTGAGAAGACCTCCAGGAGCTTCCGGGTGATCAGCGAGTCCACGTCCTCGTCCAGGCCTTCGTCCAGTAGAGTGCTGAAATCCATGCTGCCGCTGGGATAAGTCGGACTGTCCAGATCAGACTTAGAGGGGCTGAATGAGACCTGCTCCTGCCCCTCCTCAATAACTGAGGTGTCCACTTTAATCCCACCGATACGAAGGTCTGAATAGAAACCATTCTTGTCCGGCGTGGCGGTCACAGGTTCCGCAATGTCCCCTGAATTCTCCGCAGGCAGCAGACATGGCATTTGCCTGCACACCCTGTACAGTCCACATGTCAGCACACTACACATGAACGTCCTGCAGCTGCTCATGGAGGCACAGGGAGAACAGGTGGAGGCACCTGATGCAGGTTCTGCTTTTTCAGACAGAAAAACAGCTGCCTCTGGCATGGTGGCATTGCCATTAGCGTCCTTGTGGTAGGTCTTTTTAAACGCTACAGGGAGGTGGATCTCTGGGTCGACCGGGTCCACACAGCGCTCCTGGTACGGCCTGCTGTTGATGCTGCTGCTCCGCATGGAGAGATTCTCCCACCTCTCTGAGCCTCTGCCAGTGCCCGACATGGTGCAGGAGTGTCAGGGTCTGCAAAAGACAAAACAGGACACATTGTAAAGGGAAGGCAAGACTTCTGGGAATGATAAACCGGTTCTATCATGCTTAAGCAGCCATGAAGGTCAAGCAGTAACTGCTTCAGTCTCTGACCTACAAACTGTAATTGAATAGGCCACTGCTTCCACAACATGCCCCATAACAAATCTAAACTTAACAATATGAGTTTTTTGGGGGGAAATGCCATGATAAAAACAACGACAAATACAAAAGAATTTTTATGTATATAGCGCCTTTTCTACACAAACTGTGTAGTTAGCAATGTTAGAACAGAAAACAAGCATACAAACAGATTTTTTACGTGTTTGCTTATGGATTTTCTATATATTTAAAGCACATGGACATATAGAAATGTATGTAGGATTTTGGAGGAACTTTATACAAACTTTTAGTTATTTCCTGTTAAAAGTGAGTGTGATATCTGACATGCTCTACAATAAGATCTGCACAATATTGGAAAAAATGTACATTGCAAATGTTTATTTTTCGGCGATATATATCCCAATATTAAACAAAGCAGAGCCCATGACGTTACCAGCCCATGCTCCCACCCACGCGCAGTCTCACATCCGGACCAATCAAGAGCTAAGTCAGCACTGAGCACCCAAAACCAGAGGAAAACAACAGTAATCGGCCCTTTAATCAGGCATTTACATGTTTTTTTAAAGGGTAAATAAGATTTTTCTGGGATTAAAAGTGTAAATTCAGCTGTAATTAGAAATATCTGAGCAAAAATGTGCTGGACTGAGGTGCACAGCTTTCAACACGTGTGTTTAAAAGCACAAGAAGCAATGTTACCTAATAGTAACCTAGGTAACTGCATGGCCTGAGCACATGTTCAGCCATGTGGATGGAGGCCAAGCATTTCCCTTGTTTACTCCTGCTAACTTATCCCAATCCCCCCCACCCCTCGTGCAGGCAGCAGGAGCCTGTCACTCACACAAACACAGAGACGATGCTGTGTATCTACTTCTTGTGTCAAGAATCAAAACATCACGACATGACACGTGCACATCGCGATGACAATATAAACAATATATCGTGCAGCTCTAATAGAATCCACTATTCATTTTTAACTGTATCAGAAAGTACTTGACAAAAATATGAGACTTGCTGGAGCAGAGACTATGCAACATGACAATGACCCAAAACACTCCAGTAAATCCACCCAGGAATGGCTTAAGTGAAAGAAATGGAAAATCAAATATAGCTATAGCTAGATCTTCAGTTACAGGTGGGATTTGTGACAAGCTGTCTTTGGGTTTTTAAAAGTCATATTAAATCCATGGCTTTCCCATTTAAACCATTATTAATAATGCAGTTTAGAAAAACACCAATAAGTGTTATATTATTGTATGTGGTTGCAACACTGATGGATAAAAGTTCAAATAATTTAGGCAAGGAGACTGTGTATTGGTAAAACAAAAACAAATTTTCAAATAAAATTTTGGTGACAGAAAAGTAACTTACAATGTCTCCAACACAAAAATAGAAATATCTATTTATCTAAAACTTTTATTGTCATTATATCTGAGTACAGGTACACAGTGTAGTGAAATTACATTCCTCTGGAACCACGATGCAACATGGAACAACAACAAAAAAGACAAACATAAAGTGCAAAAGTGTAACGATTGCAACTTAAAACTATAACACTACAATAAATATAAAAGAAGAGATTATTTAACAGACAGGACAGTGCAGTACCGATACAGTACCATGAAATGTGTATAGTGAGAAAAAGATGCAGAGATATTTAACATACTGTAGCATATAGAACATACATGATCACAGCAGCTACTGAGGTAAGGAGTTTATAGTTCTATAGAATGAAGCAGCAAATATTGCTGATAGGAATAGAGACATTTCAGTCCCTGTGCTGAGTGTGTGAGTGTGTAGCGTGATGGGTGGATTCAGTACAGTCTTTGTGTGTGTGTGTGAACAGTGAACCTACAGGTAAGTTCTATATGCAAGTGTAAATGACAGAACTGTATATCTGATAGATACTATATTGACTTCTATATAGGCATGATTTTACATCATGAAAAAACATTTGAAATGAGGCATCAAATTTTAGGCATTAAAGAAGTTCCTGAGTTTGAACCCAGACAAAACCAAAGTTAAGCCCAACTGGAAGTTTAAAAGTGTCTTATTCATTGTATTCATGCTGTGATTGTAAACTTCAGCTGAATTTTTTTCCAGTCTATACATTAACAAATGGAAGTAACAGCTAATGACAAAATCACAATATTCACTGAACTACTAGCAGAAATTGTTTTTACTGGTTGCCTTTTCTACTTTCATTTTGCACAAAGCATAGGGGTAACTGGCTGAATGTCTAAGTGGTGACTGGACAAAAACCTTATCTCAAAACTATCATAAAACAATGTCTGGGGCATCAGGAAACATTTATAACCATTTTGTATAATAACTTTGTGTAATGAAGGTTTCACTGGTTTCAACTGTGGGTAGCCATGTTTCTCAAGCATGTGTGTGTTTGTGGCCAGCCAGTCAGTCAGACAGTCAGCCATGGATATTGGGTTGTTTTTCCAGTAAAGAGTAGGTTTATGTGGAAAAATAATGTACAAAAATATATGACTGAACACCATTATTCAGCTTAAGCTGATTAAAATATCCTAAAGGCTTGCTGTAAATTCTGTTTAGTCTTTCTTTTGGGTGAGTTTGTTTAGAGAGTTAATTAAAGACCCTGTGTAAATAAATATGTTCTGTCTTGTACATCCCTGTGATTGTGCTGCTCCTTTAGCCTAAACATTTGAAATTATATAAACAATATGATTCTCAAAGTTATGACTGCTTCCTATAATAAAAAAAAAACACAACACAATACTGTACTTTTACTTTCAGTACTTAAGAAGTACGTTTTAGAATGAACTACTTGCAATACTTAAGTACAAAAACTGTTGAATAGTTTCGTACTTCCACTTAAGTGTGAAGCATAACGAACACTTCAGCTTCTACTTAAGTCACTTTTTTGATAAAGCACTTTGTTCTTTACTCAAGTCTGGGCCTTTGGTACTTTATACATGTCTGCTCTTAACTTATCATGTTTTTACATCTACAGCGAAATAGTTTAACTGCAGAAAACAAACGTGAAATTCTCCTTTAAAAGTTATCTGTGAGTGATCTGTGTTTTATCAGGAAAATCTTTCAACAGTGGCTAGGTTTCACTTTTTTTTTTATCTACCTTAAACAAAGGCACATTTGCAGTGCAGTATTCCTAATGACTGGGAACATAGTATTTGCTAGTAAAATATAGCTAACTATCTATGTAGAGCACAGGATTTATACATTACTGTGGCAGATAAGCAATGTCAAATATATTTTGTGAACTTTAGAATAAATATTAATAATATGAGTGAATAAGTATTAGGATTTAAATGAAACACATTTTTAAGAATGTAAATTTTCAATAGTCATAATCACCAATTATCCTTCTTAAATTTCCATATACACATTACTTAGACCAGTGTACAAATAGCTTGTGCCATTTTTTTATTTCAAAATCTATACTGTACATTTAGCTAACAGAGACAGTAGAGGAGCATAAAGTTAGCTAAATAACTTTAGCAAGCTAGCAAAAACTAGAAAACAACCTAAATTATGTCATACAAGGCCTACAAGACTGAAAACGACATGTTGCAGGTTTGTTTTCACATCTACAGCGAAATAGTTAAACTGTGCAGAACACAAATGTGGAATTCTCCTTTAAAAGGCATCTGTGAGTAATCTGTGCTTTATCAGTTAAATCTTTCAACAGTAGTTCAAAAGATTGAAAAGGGTTCACTAATTTTCTTTTCTCTCTTTTTTCCCTCAACCTTAAACAAAGGCAAACTTTTTTATATGTGAGTGACTATTTGCACCTGGGTATAAGTAGCATTTGCAACACAGGGAGGATGTTTTATCTCACAAATGAAAATTTTGCAGTGCAATACATCCTTATAACTAGAAATATCTTATTTGCTGGTAAAATTTAGCTAACTATCTATGTGAGATTAATACATTAGCGTTGTAGCTAAACAACGTCAATTAATTAACATCAAAAAATTATATACTAATATTAATAATATGAATGAATAAGTATTATATTTTAAAACTGTCATTATATTTAAACAAATCTAAAATTATTTAGGTGTACGTGAGTAAAAGAGTTCTATTTCTGGTTGATAATTTGTGAAAATTAAATACAATGCAATGTAAATTGCCAATATTGTCACTTTCAGGCAAAAACTTCTCAACCTTCTCTTTCATTTTTACATTATTTGAATCTGGAAGTTGTTCTTTAACTTGGAACCAAAGCTTTTTATATTGACTTCCATATAAATATTTGTATTAATAGTACACAGGTAATTTTGACCAGCGTGCAACCAGCTTGTGCCATTTTTTATTTTATTTTTTTTCCAACATCTATACTGTACAATTAGCGAACAGAGACAGTAGGGGAGCTAATAGCCTAGCGAAATAACTTCAGAAAGCTAGCAAACACTAGCAAACAATTTAAAATGTGTCCTAAAAGGCCTACAGGACGGAAAACGACATGTTTGTTAAAGGTGAGTCTTGGTGAAGTTTCGGTTACAGCTAGTTAACCTGGCCTGGCTAGTGCAACCTTTAGCCTTAAAGAAAAAGTAAACACACAGAGAAAAAACACAGAATAAAATCTATTAATTCAGGTACAGCCCCTTATTAATTCAGAGACTCGACACAAACGAATTCTGCTGTAAATCTCAGCACCTGTGGGGTACTAACAGCATTACTGGGAGTTGAATAATAATGGTAATGTTGATTATTTATATAATTTTAGTTAAACAGCGCTGAGCTGAGAGAGAGGAGTACAAAAACACACACAGAGAGAGGGTAGAGACCCGCTGACTGACAGTTTAACACAGAGACACACAGGAGTGATCAGTCAGTCAGTCAGCTAGTCTAGCTGCTGGGTTAAATGAGTGTAAAGAACAGGATCAGCTGTAGACTCGGGTTTACTCACAGCATATGGGAGAAATGTCGCAGTCCGCTCCGTTTCACACAGGTTAGAGTTACTTTCCGGAAGTCCCGTGTTTTCCTCCGGTAAGGAGTTTGACCCGGATTTTAATTTCTAGGTAAATAATATCCCGGTGTTTTTGGTTCTCTCTAATAAGTCTAGCTCCTTCTTCTGTGTTTATTATTATATTATGAATAAATCCAGGCGTTCAGACAGCTCTACAGTCAGATCCTCACCCCCCCATATCCTCTCCTCCCCGCGCGCCGCGCTCTCACGCTCTCACGCTCTCACACACACCTGAGGCCGCAGGTAGACTCCCGGCCTGCCCCCGCGACACCGGTGACGTAATGTGACGATGTATTTATTAAAATAAATATTTACATTTATTAAAAACAGGGTCATATATAAATTGTAACGTTATATATAAAAGATAAAGCGTGTCGGTGTAAAATGGCCCTGGTTACTTATCTTAAACTTTTAAAGAGTAGAAAAGACTTGAAGACCTGAAATCTTTTCTGAAGGTAATTATTGAAAATGCCGGCAGATGGCGCTAAAGTGCTTTAGAAAAATGGCTCAAAAATAAAATTTAATTTTTCTATTACATAACGAACACTTAAATTAACGAGCGCTTAAATTATAGAGGTTTTGTTTTTTCCTCACGTCCTTATTTATTAATAATGAATTAACAAATTAGCACCTGATATGTTTATTTGTTAATTCGCTTCAAAGTACTTATATGTGTAACCTTTACAATAAGGAAAAAAAAAATAAAAAAAATGACTTTTGACTACTTTTTCACATTTGATAATTTATTAAGATTAATTCTAATTCACTATTTTTTTTAATGTAAAAATATCTACATAATGTTCTTGCGCAAAAAAAAAAAAAATGTCCAAATTGTATTAAGCTTGCTCAACTTGCACATTGTTGCTCAGACTTTTGCTACAGTTATTTTATCAATACACTTTAAATAGTTGCAGGGGCTTAGCATGAAATGCCAAGAAGTACAAAGAAGAAAATTTGCACGTCTAGGTAAAAACCATTCAGGAAAAAAAAATGTTTTCTTGCAATACCCAACATTGACTACTATTGACAACACCAGCCTCTACTCAGATAGAGACTTTTTTCCGGAACTAAACAAGAAACAAAATGTTTTAATGACTAACACTGAATTGTTTAAATATCACATTTGCCAGTGTTAATTTAAAAGCATTAGTGTTTTCTGGTGTTTTAAATGCATTCAAGATAGTTGAGAAAACACAGTCGGATAAATTATGGAGAGAGATGGACTTTATTGCACAACACTTCATATAACAGGCCACACCAGATAGAATCCAGCACAGTTTACAGATTTCACTGTTCAGACAATACATCTGAAACGACTGAAGGTTATTGGAATGGCCTGGTCATTGCCTACTCTGCCAAAACGTCTTTAGTCACTGACAGGTCTTTTACCGCATGTTGCTTACAGAGGGGTTTGATCCAAAGTACTATGGTTAAAATGTTCTGTCCTGTTTGTAAAACGTTACCTCAGGGTACTTTAACCTTCTAGCAGCTTCATCTCCACTGAGAGCAGAAACAATTCTGTACAAGTCAGGTGCATGGGTCCAATGAGGGGCAGCAGCAATGTTATTGCTCAGGACCCTTACGTGGTAAACATTAGAACCTGAAGTGCTCACATTCTCACTTGGCTGAGCAGTCCAAGCACCAGGAGATCTTTGGGAAGTTTGGTCAGAAACTGGATTCACAGCATCACAATTAGGCCTACTAGCACCTCCACTGACTTGTCCTGACTCTGATCCAGACATTGAAAAACTTGGGATGCTTCCACTATTCACACTTGAAGGTAAAAAATGGTCAGGTTGAGCTGCAGTTCCAAGCATTGGAGTACCATAGTGACTTTGCATTGCATTTGTAATTTGAGGCATATCTCTAGTGACCGTATGGTCACCTGACCTAGTATTTTCGTTTTTATACCTGGGATAAAACAAGTTGGAAGCATGACTTGATTGCATGTGCTGAGAAGGCACAGTGGCCTGGTTAGTGTTGGCAGTTTGAGTCACTCCAGGGAATAACTGGTGTCCTCCACTGCCAGTCCACAAAGATGCAGGACTTTTAGATGCAGACAATGTTCTGCCTTCAGTACTAGAGCTAATCTGCACTGCCTCTGAGAAGCCATACGTTTTACCAGTGAATGAAAACCTGCTTGGAGGATAGTTTTGGGTGAACTGATCCAACCTAGATCCAGAGGAGTCATCACTCTGGGTTGAAATTTGTGTAGAGCCATCAAGTCTGGGACATCTTCGAATGGATCCTTGACCATATGTAGTTGAGAGATCAGTAACGCATCTAGGAGCTTGTGGAAGAACAAAGTGTCTCTGAGCCGCAGTTTGAAGCTTCTCCTGAGCCGAAAATGCAGATCCCATTTCTTGGTTGTTTTGTCTTGATCCAAGGACAGTGCCATCAAAAACAGAACCAGAAAAACCTTGAGACAAGCCAAAAACATTAGATCCAAAAACAAGGTTGTTGCTATTTTTGTTCTGATTTCCCCCAAGTCCAGAAGAATCCAATGCTCCATTATGCGAGTTAGAGGAAATGCTGCCTGACCAGATCGTTCCAGAAGACAAGTCACCTCTAAACCAATTAGAAAGATTAGAATTCCGCAATCTAGAACTAGCATTGTGTTTTGAAAGTGGTTTCTTAGCAGCTAAAGGCTTATCTGGTTTATTAGATTCTTCAGAATCTTTAGGATCCTGCACTAAAACAATCCCTCCAGAACTGACAATTGATGGGGTAGTGAGGCTTAGTTTGGATCTATCCCAGTACAGCTTTCCAAACTCAGAACTGGTTTTGTATTGGACTCCACTTGCACGAGATGCAGTAGCACCATTTTCAGGTAAGCTAGCACTGCCGCTAACTGCCTGGACATGATTGGAGAGTCTTGGAACTTGGTACGGAGATGAGTGTGAGTTTTGAATATAACCAGGGGCTGCATAGCTTCTTGGGGTGCCTTGATTTTGATTCTGGATGTAGGAGTTGAAGGCTTGGAAAGTACTTCTTGCTCTTCTTCCTGACATCCAACAAACAAAGAAAATGCAGTAGACAGTTAGCCATCAGATACCCTTACATGTAGCTTGTCTTTTAAGCAATACCATCAAACGCTTACCTGCATAATTACCAGAACAGCTTACATGTGGAAACACCAAAACAAGTAGTAGCCTGTAAGTAATTAAAAAATAAAGTCAAACTCAGTAAAATGCTAGCAATACTTTTCAAATAAATCCTGTTTACCGTAAAAGGTCCGCTGAAGGCATTGTGGCACCCACAAGGGAGGGCAAAGGGAGACAAAAGACTTAAAATATAAATCAGCAATACCTCATACTACCCCTTTTGCAAGATTATGCAATGCTTTCAACAAAACTCTTAAAAAAAAAACTTGAGAAAAATGTCGTGCTAGCCTTTAACCAATCAGAGACTGCTGTGTCATCAAGCTGCAGGTGATAGTGATTGTCAAGACTGACGGTAGGGCCACATGGCCAAGAAAGTTTTCCCTTTGGAAGTCTTGTTGGAGTTCATTCATTCTTACCCTCCCTGCTAAAGTAGAGTTATTATGCCTCACATACACCACAAAACTTTAAAAAGACTCTAAAAAATACTTTTAACAGACTAAAGACTGACACTCTCTCACATCTAAAGAGTAGTCAGAGACTTTTTACTCACAGACTAAGATTTTACAAAGACTCATCATTACAAAGATCATTATTTACAAGACTTGAACTAGATTTTTTCTGAAATTATTTTCCCATCATGCTTCTGGTGGAGTTTACAAACAATACATATTACATATTAAGCTACAAATAATGTTTATAATAACGCTGTGATTTATAAGAGACTTACAACTTTTGTCCCCATCAACAGTTTATGTTTCTGCCACACGGTTAGTTCTTAATATTTATTAATAGAATACATTTTGTGTTCAACTCTGTCTGTAAGCTTCTTTTTCCCCTTTTTTGCTACAACCTTCTAGAGCAAAGAATCACAGTCTCACTGCTATAGATATAATAAATGACACCAATAAAGAACACCATTCTTGAAAAATGTGTATTTATTAAACTTGTTTGTAAAAAGTAACACTGCACAATAAAACGAATTTGTGCAAAAAAAAAACTTTAAATAAAATGACTTTAAAGTGCTACCTGTGGTTAAAATACTGTACATATTAAAGTAAGAACCATATTAGATTTACAAACTGCAAAATGTGTTCTTTTTCAAATTGATTATAAACAGTCACGTAAAATACTTTTGCCTTGCCTCTCCCATAGCTCTCCTATTGGTTGTTGACATTGTTCACGTCACTATTTGCGTGAGCCGAGTCTCAAAACTTGGAAATTGCTTGATAATCGTTAAAAATAAAGGTCGGCATTAAGAAACTAGGGCCCAGTTTCCCAAAAGCATCGTATCATTAATAAGAACATCTTAACATGAAGCAAAGCTGTAGGTGTTTTATCTCATGTATTTTTTTATTTCATGAATAAACCATCGAAAAATGGGTAGAATAAAACTTTTACTTATGTGTAAATAAAATGTAGTATCATTTTCTTTGTTAAGTCTGATGTGTTTTTGAGGGTCATGTTTCCAAAAAATATATAGGAAAAGTTATACTTTAAGAACTAAGAATTTATCATATTTTATTAGGATAAAATAGGGTATTAGGATTTTATTATCTTTTGCATGATTCTCTGCTATTGACCTTTTTTCTCTATTTTAGCAGCTGCACGGTGTAAATAGCAGCAACTTCTGTATTTTGTATTTAAGCAGCAGTGTTGTATACAGGTATACAAGTGAGGGATGTGAAGTGTCATTTACACCCCTTTTACACACCCCTTGATAACTTTATAAAGTGTACTTCCAAGAGGTTGGTGTTTTTGTTTGATGGTTTATCTGGTTAGCAGCTGGCTTGATCTGTCTGGTTGAGCCTAAGAGCTAAACCACTTACAATATGATGGTCAGCCAGTATTATCCAATTGACCAAACTGTTCTACTATGTTAATCAAGCAGGTTTGTTAGCTTAAACAGTTAGACAGGAAAAAGCATGTCTCTTTAATCCTGATTAAATTAATTGTAAAATAAAATGATTAAATTGACAATAAGCATTACAATAAGATACACAGAACCCCTAGTAATGAAAGACCACACCATATACAGTATACATTTAAAAATACTGTCTTTCAAATAAGTTCCTTCTTTGAAGGTTTTGATGTCAAATTTGTATTACCAATGTTACTGTACTTTAGACAGTATCAACTAATCATGATGGTTCTTATATGCTAAATAAATCAAATGGTTTGACCATTTCAGGAGAGACAGCTTGGTTTGGACGGTCTCTGATAATGATAAGTTGTGTAAGAAAATAAAATATTGATATGGTATTATATTACAATATTTTATTTTAGAATAATGTATTGATGTTCCAAAACACCAAAACTCTTGGTTTTTAATTATTAGTTCAGATGTAAAGATTCTTGTCAGACAGCTGTTTGTTTAGTGTTTCTGCCACCAAATGACAGTTGTGAGATCCACGGTTCAGATTGGATAAAAAGTATTTATTCTTTATCTCAGATTTCACAAATAAATATGAATAAATAAAACTGTTCTTTTTTATACTTTGATATTGTTTTCTAAAATTGTATTTTAAACAATTACAATGTATTGCCTTTTTTAATTTCACAATATATAGCAATATATTTAATCAAAATCTGTTTTGCAACATGTATCTTATTGACCAATTCTTGCCGTTACACAGCCCTAGTAATAATGGCGTTCAGTGCAGCAAGGTAAGCCAGTTGTTTTGGGGTCTATACTGTTCTTCTTAAAGTGGCATAGGATATATGTTTTCATCTGTTTTTTTTCTGAATATCTGGATGTCTGGCTAATGAACCACATTGACACTGTACATCTAAAACCAGCTGCCAATAGAAAGTTCTTTCAGCAGGGTGACCTTATGCAAATGAGACCAATAAGCGGTACAAATCTCTCTTTTACTGCACGACCTTGACCTGATTATCTCTTCATCTTTAATGAACTCATTTAAAAAACCATAAAAGTGATAGATAGTTGTCACCCTTTCACCTTAGAAGCAAATTATTTATTCATTATCTAATAATAATCTCTGCTCAAATATCAAATTAGCTTTTTCTGTTGTTTGTTTCTGTTTTTTTAGACATAAAATGTATTTCTGTGTGCAGATACATGTTCCAGATCACATATCCAGCAAGGTGCATCTCCCTCTATCCATGCGCACACACAGCTCTCACAGTATCCCTTCTCTGCTACTGATTGATAGAGATCATTAGCGTCATCCTCACACGGTCCAGAGTGAGAGCGACCCGTCCGTCTCCTGATGCCAATGACACGGATGTAGAAGATCCGTCATGCTGCCCTACTTTCCCTGGCAAGTCATTTCATGCTGCATATTGTTCTTCTTTTGTTCCTCTAGGTCCAGCAGAAGCTGAGACAGTGAAACAAGGTCAGCAGGAATCCACATCTACTGTACAACACTGCGCCTGGTTTGCAGAATATTCAGGTGACATACGCGGAATGGAAATGGCTTTTTGTGCTGTCCCTCTACATCACAAATAAGAAGGAGTCAGTGGCCGTTACGTGCCATTGCTGTTTCACAGTGGGAAGATATTCTTATCAAAGTCTGGTGAAGGGAGACTATTTTTAAAAATGAGAAGAAATATTAGGTTTTCTTTTGTAAGCGTCAGCATTTGCTGACACAAGTCATTTAGTCAGGAGTATAGTCACAGTGTGAGAAAGGAAGAAAGAAAGAGAAGAGAATAGAAAAGGAAAAAGGTCATAAATCATACAGAAAGCAGGTCTCATTAATCAGACAGAACAACTCTCACACTCTGGAAAAGTCCTCATCAGTGATGCAAAACTCTGTAGCTACTGTACATGGCTAATGATTTGACAGGGTTTTTTTGCATCAAGTGAAAAAGCAAACACCCACCATGTGATCCGACATGTGCAGTATGTACAGAAAAATGGTCCTGCCTGCTCATTGTGCACAGTGCCACAGTTTATATTTTCTCTGTTCTTTACTCAAAAATGCACCAAAATCATGACATCCCAATGTTTTCTATGATCTGATAAATATCCTCTGCCATAATATTACATCATTCAACTATTTTTCTTCATTTTGCATCACTGATTTAGACAGGGTTTTTTTCTGACAGGGAATTCTGAATGGAGGGCTCCAGAATTATTTTAAGTGTGGCAAAGAAAACCAATAGAAACCCAGACCCAGTTCTGAGAAATCATACAAAGTTCTATTTTGAACCAGTTGATTGTGATAAAGAGGACGTAGGATATTTTAATGTTAAAAAAAAAGAAAAAGAACCCACAATCTGGATTCTAACACTTTGTACTAGAAATCATGTTTGGTTTAGACCTGTAGTAGCAAAATATACCTTTAAAAGGAGCTAGTTTTATCTCCAGCAATAACCCAGCACTCCTACATTCTGTAAATAAGGTAAAACAAACAAACACATTCCCACACTGCCCCATGATGCACCCAGGATGTTCAGTAAATTTCTCTTGGTAAAATTCAATCAGTTAAAGTGGAGTTTAAAGTGCTGTACTGTAGGTACTTAAATTTCCACACCTCTAAAAGACAGCAATAGGCTATGTCTAAAAGCCAAATCCTTTCTTTTCCTTGCTAAAATCACCATCCTCTTTAAAAAAACTTATAATTTTTTTTGTGCTCAACATCACCCTTTGGAGTGCTCTCTCAGGGCTCTGGCAGATGATGGCTGGCTACATGAGCAGGATTTGAACCGGCAATCTCCTGATCGTATTGGCAACGCTTAGCCCGTTGGACGACTCTGAGCCCATTTTTATGATTTTTCAAATGTCTCCAATTTACTAGATGAGTTCACCATAGGCTCCTTAAAGGTAAAATATCTAGTCTCGGGGGCTCGTAAGTGGTGCAACTGTCTAATTGATGGCCCTATTACTCACTGGGAGATTACACAGAGTTCAATCCATGGTGATGCAACAGCCACATGGAGCTCAAGAGTAGTCTTGTAAAAACCTTGTATCAACATTTTAATTCTGTCAAAATGTCATGATTAATACACCAATAGTAATGCTTCACAACAATTTAGATTAAAATGAGAAATGTTATGTTTGGAGAAGGGAAACCCATGCATCCCGGCATAAAACCTTAAACCACCTGTGAAACACATGGTGTTATTATCATGGTTTGTATCAGGTATCATAACATATTTTGCTGCATCTGGCTTGCTATCATTGATGGAACATAAAATTCTGATTTATACCAGTACCAATTCGCAAAGGAAAATGTCAGGACTATACATAAGCTGAACCTCAAGAATGTAAGGATGTGGATCATGTAAGCAAGACAACGACCCTAAACATACAGTAAAAGTGTTTCTACCAAAGAATATTTAAAGGAGAATAAAGTTAATGTTCTGGAATATCCAAGTCAAAGTCCTTACCTTAATTCAATAGAAATGTTGTGGAAGGACCTGAAGCGAGTGGTTCATGGGAGGAAACCTTACAATATACATAACAGAGCTGAAGCTTACAATTAAATGATTTTTTCGTGACATCAAAAGGCGATTTATTTTTGCTTCGTTATTTCCATATATGGATACTGTGAACTTCTGTCACTCTGCTGTCAAAATTCCAACAGCCTATGGTGCATGGCTTCATTTTAATATCCGTGTGTGTGCGCGTGTGTGTTGTAGCTGTATCTTGCAGGGGCTTGTTGGTAATTGTCATATGCGTCTTGTTGACAAGCTGAGCCTTTCAAATCAAAATAAGAAGTACAGGCAGTCATCAGCAGGGCAGATGGCTTCTTCTCTCTGGAAGAATCTGCCCTTTGACCTGCAGAATGTTCTTCAGGTTTCAGCCAATCACGAAACGGCTTTCCCAGCTGGGCGCACGGAGCCCTCCTGCTTAAGCATCTGGTCTTCTGAAATAATGGTGATAATAACAATAACCTGAGTCATAATGAGCTTAATACACCTCCTTCTGCTGGACAGAAAAGGTCATATCAACCGGAGAGAGACACACCCTATTCCTGTAACACTCATCCATCACAGATTCCTCATAACACAGGATTTTAGCTTCCCTGCATCTCTGCCCTTTGGGTTCTGGTGATGACTCAGCCTCAGAGATACAGTTATTCCTGGCCATTTCTGTTCACATTATTATATTAATGTTAAAGCACAAGTAGTTTGCATTTTTTGATACAAATAGATTTTAAAGTTTAGTCCATTGTATTATATCAGATTAAGTTTATTAAAGATTCGTGTCTATATAAAAAATACATTGAAATACACTGCATGCCCAAAAAAAAGGTCACACACTCAAATATTTAACCGAACAGCCGTTATCTTTGATTGCTTTGGCACATTTACTGCGGCATCGTTTCAATAAGCTTCTGCAATGTCACAAGATTTATTTCAATCTAGTGTTGCATCAATTTTTCACCAAGATCTTGCAGCATTGATGATGGTAGAGTCTGACAGCTGCACAAAGTCTTCTCCAGCACATCCCAAAGATTCTCAATGAGGTTAAGGTCTGGACTCTGTGGTGAACAATCCATGTGTGAAAATGATGATCTCATGCTCCCTGAATTACTCTTTCACAATTCCAGACCCATGAATCCTGACATTGTCATCTTGGAATATATTGTTGCTAAACCTAGACCTGACCAACTGCAGCAACTGTTACGTAAATCTGTGCCTAAAACCCTGTGGGTAATCAACATGACTCTAAAATAGCTTCAACTTCCCTCTAAAGATGTTCTGTATTGTCTGGAACTAAGCATCCTTTTAGTCCTTATGTTGTGAGGCAACAATGCTACAGATTGGACTTCTAAAACACCACTCCGGGCATAATACTCTCAATGCTGTGATTATGATCAGTACGAATCCCAGATCATGCTTCTTGCTATCAGCAGCCAGAGTCAGAGAGAGCACAATTGGTCACACACTCTCATGTTGGGTTGATGACACTGTCTCCCTCCATCACTCTTGTGCGATGCTGGTCAGCACAGGCATCAGTTAGCTGATGTATCAGATCCAGGTGGCTGCACTTTCCTCTGATTGTACTAGTTACCCAGTGATGCTGCATCAATGACACCCTTCTAGTGTTGGGGCATAACTAGTGATAGGGGGATTCCTAATGAGTGGATGGGTAATTGTTCTTCTAAATTCAAGAGAAAACAGGATAAATTATGAAAAAATAAAAAAGAGAATTAGTCATTTTTCATTGAATTCTTCTACAGTGCATCCTGGTGTCGGCACTTTCTTAAGTACAGATGTGCTTTGCCACTTACCTTATGCAAAAGAAAATTGGGTTTGTTTGCCAGGTGATCTTCTCCTAATTTATATGCGGCAATTGTAGACATTTACAACGGTGAGTAGTATGGACACTTTAGCTGCATTCCAAAGCCTTGGCTGCAGTCAAGGTGGACTGCATTTTTCTTGGTTGCTATGAGAGTGAAGGCTGGTCCAAACTGAATTTACTTCATATACAGCCGAGAAATGCAGCCAGCGCTTGAAGCCACTTGGAGGACGCAACTGATGTATCCTTCGAATTCCATCTTCTTTGTTTACCCACAATTCACAGTGCAATAGGAGTGTGACAATATATCGATGTCAAGATATATCGTATTATTTTCACTTGCAATATATTATTGATGTGGAGTGTCCTTAGTTTGACTTAAAGTTTACCAAAGTCACTGCTTCATTAATCAAATGAATAGGGTAAATCTAAAGGGAATAAAATTGCTTGATACCAACAATCACATAATTCCTGGAGTATTTTATTCTCTTCAGTAATACAGATGCCCCAAAGTATCGTAGAGAATTCTCTTGCAATATATTGAGAATTGCAGGATTCATTAACAAAATATCTTTGCTATTGTGGATAATGTATAATGATAACATTGTATTATGAGATGCCCTGTGATTCCCACCCCTACTGTGCACATACAACACAGAGGGAAAAAAGTAATCACCATCACAAAAATTCAGTGAAAATGGTAGAATACAAGGACTCCAAAGCACAGATTATTTCAAAATGTGTTAGTCATTCTCTGCTGACAGTGAAAGCTCTAGCTATATGCTATACCCTATAAGCTTTGACATTTGGGAGATGTGGGAGATGCTTTGACTCGTATCTCTTCACGTCTGGCCATTTCTCCAGCATCTCTGAGTCTCTGAGGCTGAAACTTACAAAATAATATTAATTATTTGAGCCGTTGAGTCTTATGTAAATGTTCTGGTCTCATTAGTTGAGAGGTGAGACTTGATTCAACTGGATTTACTCCATTTACCCTGTGCTGGAGCTCAATAGCAGCCCATTGATTCATGAATTACATGATGAAGTAGAAGCAGAGCGAACATTGTCTTCTTTTCCATTAGGAAACAGGTCAGGGCGTAAAATTAACAGGAGCATGGCACCTTGGCGTACAAACACTCAAATGGCAGGACTAAGGTCCATAAATCTTCCAGCCTGCTTGAGAGTAGGCCGCATTGATTGATGGCTTGATTGCGTTTTAGCTACATTGGACCGATTCATCTTCTCACAGGAGGACCTCCCTGAAACGTGTGTGTCAGGGGGGAGAACTGAGACTGAATCTCATTGTGAGTGCATTTTAATCCTTAATAATCATTTTAATTATCACACATAACACAAACACTACAAACAAATATCACAAATATTCCAACTTGAGGAACATTTTTTCTGAATGACAAATTAATCATAATGATAATGTTCTATGAACAAACAAACAATCAGTTGTTTATTAAAACATAGAACTAGGTTCTATTTCAGCTAAATTTGATTTTAGCTGAATTTAATGTAGCAACAGATCCAATCCTCAATGGACTTGATATTAAACTGGTATTTTTCTAGCTCCTGGGCTCCCCCTACTGTAATGAAATGTAATTTATCCTTTAAACCACCACTAAAAGATATGCCTTTCTGGACAAGCTGAGAGATAATTTTTTTTTTTTTTTTTTTTAAATTAGAGCATGAAATTAATGTATTCATTAAAACAGCTATATAGAGCTGGATAGCACTGTCTATAAGCCAAAGCTTCAGCCTATACCTTTTCGGTTCATATTTGTGTTGTTGATATGCTTATTAACAGAAAACTTTTCTGTTTATGTGTATGTATATGTGTTTTCAACCGAAATAAACATGACTAAACTAAACTAAACTAAACTGTCCCATTTCTTACCACAGTCCAAAGAGAAGCCATCAGTTAGCAGCACTAGCCAGCCATGGTTAGCAGCGTAGCAAACCGTGGTTAGCAGGTCTACTCAGCCTCGGTTAGCAGCATAGCCAGCTGTGGTTAGCAGCGCTAGCAAGCTGCGGTTAGCAGCATAGCCAGCTGTGGTTAACAACATAGCCAGCTGCGGTTAACAGCGTTACCCAGCCTAGGTTAGCAGCACTAGCCAGCCCCGGTTAGCTGCACTAGCCAGTCCTGGTTAGCTGCGCTAGCCAGTCCTGGTTAAAATTTAGCCAGCCCCGGTTAACAGCGATTCCCAGCCCTGGTTAGCAGCGCTTAGTCCCTTTTACTCTGTAATTCATTGGAGTATCTTTAATGCTCCTTACAACCTGACCAGTAGAATTTATACATAAGGCACATTAGATTATAAGGCACAATGACAAGTTTTCGGAAAGTAAAGGATTTTAGGTGCATCTTGTAGTCCAAAAAATACAGTAAGTTATAAACACAGTAAAACCATGAAGTTCAAATTTCAACACTTTTCAATGTGAAGCACAGTTTCAGGGAGGGGTTTACAACTTGATGATAGTTGGGGTTCGTGGGATATAATTTCAAAATGTGTTTGTTCTGTCCTTTGTTAACTTTCTTTGGGGCCGAATCTAATGTCCTCATAGGTCAGCTCTGGCCCTTGAGCCACAGTTAGGCAGCTCTGAGTCGGACAGATAATCAAAAAAGCAGACAGTGCGGAGGGGAAGAGAGAGCACTGTAGCCACAACAAGAACAGACTCTGGAGAGAAGAAGAAGTGGAGACAAAGGCTTAGGGAGGCCGTCCTGAATGAGTAAAGCACAGTCAGCATGCACTCATAGATCAAAATGCTCAGCTGAGGTCTGGCTTTCAGGATGTCATGGAGTGGTGGTATTGTTGTGGTGGAGTTCTCTGGAACCCATATGCAATTTGTGTGGATTTTGGAACCCACTTCCTTTATTTGTGCAACTAAAAGAGTCTCTGTGTTTGTGTCACCATATAAAGTCAAGCACTGCACCAGAAAGGATGTTTGTAGAAAGCCTTTATGATACTAAATAGACGCGAGTAATGAGTTCACTGACATCCATCATATCCACTGTCTTTCAACATGTCTGTGTAAACAAATTAGATGGCTTAACTAAGTTATTCCGTCATGACTGCTGAGACAGTGTTGACATGTTTGCTGCAGTCACTCTTTGGTCCCCCTAATTTATTTGGTATTTTTGCTGGGTTTTTTTTCCTTTTCATTTAGCCACAGTGTCCCTATATTACAGTTATATTGCTTGCAAATTTAATTTAATGTCACAAAAAAACCCTACTTTTGGTGAATAACACTCCCTAATGCACTTTGAGAGAATTCACAATGTAAACAAATGAAGAAAACCTTTTTTCCCTAAATGATAATAGGATAATATTTTACTGGTCTCTAGAATGAATTAATTCCATGTGAGTTTATTTTTGTGGAGAAAAAAGTGTTCCAGTGATCCGGTATAACGTTGCCTTATTCTGGTGGAGGAGTGGGCAGAAATCCACTGGAGATTCTATGTAAACCTAGTTACAATTTTTACATTCTGGACTTTGGACTCTGGACCCACCTTTGCTTACACAATATAGCTAGTTAGCAAAGTAACAGGTGTAAACAGAACTGTTATAAACATACACCTACCTAGCTCAGTTGTAATTTGCTGGTGGCGTTTCATCGACAAATTCTAACCATTTGTTCCTTAGCTCTGAATTACTGGAAAAAGCATAAAACACTGATGTGATATTTGCACAAATAACAGGAACGAACTGCCATGCTGTTCATAGCGCTGTTAGCTGCTGACTGACGAGACGTATCAGCTCTGCCTGTGGGTGATCGCGAGTTAATTTGGGCCATGGAGGCCATGAATACTAATTTAAGAGTTGAAGAGAATAAATAAATACTGTTGTCAGAAAAATTAGTATTACAAATTCTTTTGGAAAGATTGGAAGATTGTAAATTTACATTACATTAACATTAATTATGATCTAGCTGTTTAGACTGAGGTTGCACTTCCACATGTTGTCTATTTATCAGATTTCTGTACCTTATATGAAAGCAAGACATATTATTTGTTGTGTTCTGCTTGTATGCTGCCATACTTATACTTACAACAAACAAATCTGTCAAATATGAAGGAACAGTTTTGATTTGTATCACATTTACCTGCTGTGTAAACAGAGCTTTTGTTGCTCTTTTTTCTGTTAATCCACATCTAATTTACTCAAACACCCTACATCTTCCTTTTAGAAGCTAAAATTCAAAAATATTTAATTTCTGCATGAACTTGCATGAGTGCACATGTATTATAGGCAAGCAGGTGTACACATGATGCAGGTGTGCGTGTAGGCTAATTTATAGGCTATGCATTTGCCAGTATATCATGTGTGTGAGTGCGTGTGTCTCAGTCATTACAGGATGTGATGAATAGGGGTCAGAATGGCATTAATGGCTCTCCGTCCAGCTGAACCAACTCGCCTCCACTTCCAGCCCCAGCAAACACAATCGGCTCGCATTGATCAAGCCAATGCGCAAACAATGGGCCGAGGGGAGGAAACGGGGCTGTTTAGAGCTGCTCTTTGTCATTGGGCTGGTTGAATATATTGGTCTAGGCTGAAGACTAACCTGAGTAAATATGATGCTTTTCACTGGTACGGGATGCATGAATGCTTGAGATGCGTGGGGAGCATGTGAACATCAAATCCATTAGTGCTGTGACATGAAACAAGAATGAAAAGCCGGAAAAGCATGCACTATAGGAATAAAATAAAAATATGGATTATATCATTGAAAACGTTTAATTGTGGCAAAATCTAAATCTTGCTTTGGTCTTGGACTGGAACTGCAAAGCTAGTGTAGCAAGTTAATAATAGAAACCTATAGCATTCAATTAGAACAATGTAAACTGCATGAGTAACTTTGAAAACCTGTGGTCTTTAACAGGACCAGAAACATTAACCAGGTTAAAAAGACTATATGTATACATATTTAAGAAAATGTTAATGCTTTAAAACAGCAGCTTTAAAGGGAAAGTATTAATTATATGTTTAATTGAACTGTTGCTTTGGTCAAACCATCTGCTGCTCTTAGACATTCATACATAATGTAATCCATAGTTTCATACATTACATTGCTGCTTAGAGTGATGGAGTGTGTTTTTAGGTGAGACATACACTGACATGCCAAAATTGATGGGATAGAAGAAGTTAAATTGATCATGAAGTGTTACCTCAAGGGATGGCCTGAGAATCCCACACCCAACATAACATAAGTTATGAGTAACTCTTTTAAGTGTGCTCATGAGAAGCTGTTGTGAATTATCAGAGATCAGCATGGTGGATCATAATGGCTACGATTGTCCATGAAAAACATACAAGTGCCCCCGCAGACCTCACAACCACATTCTCACAGATCAGTGAAGCATCCTTTAGTTTCTATGGGACATGGCAAAATTCATGGGAGATGATACTAGTTCCTGTCCTATGATATTTGCCATGTCAGTGTATGTTTAATTATGTTAACACAAGACCAACTTAATCAGACAATACTGACTGGATCCCAGATCTCACATCTGTAGATGTGGGAGAGAAGTCCTATTGCAGGATAAAGATGGATAGTACTGGAAGTATTAGAAGTAATGGAAATGATGTGATTTTGACTAAAACAATAAATAATAAAAAAAAGTGTAGACGTGTAGAGAAAAAAAGCTTCCAGCTGTCTCTGTGCTCTACTTGCATGGCAAGCAAGTCAGATGCCACTTAGGTCGCTGTCGTCTTGCTGATGGCTGTTGTGGTTTTTCCTCTAACATATTCAATCCTTTGCAGATGTGGGATTCACTTTTGAAGTCATATTTTCTATCATGCCCATTAAACATGCTTAATGGTGCCAAGATGTTTTCTGCGTTTCAAAAAAAAAAAAAAAAAGGCCACAAAAGAACTACATATAAATGACTAATTGCGAGACGGGAACGTTTCTGAAAAGGCGAAGCAGAAACATCCCAGAGGGCTTTCTTATTTAATAGTGAAACCGCTGCAGGGCCTTCATGAAAGAATAAAACTATGAAAGAGTGATGGTTGCATGAGCTGGCCCAGCACAGCGGTCTCACAAAGCTGCGACGGCTTTGAGCTCGTTAAATAGCCACCTCACTGCAACGTCAAAACAATGGGGAAAAAATTAGAAGCTGTGAGATATTTTGTCTCTTCAGCAGGCTCACCCGTTAGGGAGAGAGGAGAACACATTAATCTTCAGCGTAGGGGTGTCCGAGCAGACAATGCACGCAAACACCATTTTTAGCTTGCTGGACAAATACCAATTCTGTGACTAATTGGGCGAATATGTTCTTTGGTTTTAACAAGGCTGCCATAATGTTGCACATGGGGAGCTGTTCACAGAGACAACAGCGGTTTGTAAGACCTCTAGTTTGCTTGTCCGTTTTAAAAGCCTGAGCCACTAGCAGCTAATGAAAAACTCTTCAACAGTTCCTCCGCGACCTGCGTTAAAGCCAGCCCACTGGGCAGCAGACTGAGAAACAAAGGTTCCGCACTAAATCTTTTTACACATTGAGAATGCCAGGTTCAGTCTGGCCCTGGAAGACAAATGACTTTCAAGAATTCAGGCTCAGTTCAATTAGCCACAGCTCTAAGATTCATACCATACACTGACAGAAAAAAGATACTCTGCAAAACTATTTTTTGTTCCTTAAATAAATGTAAATGTCCCCCGTAAAGGTACAACATGTTCCTTTAGGTCTAATTGCTTAATTGTTTAAATGGAAAAAAAATGGAAGATTACAGAAGGGTATAATAGCCTTCTTTAACTGAAGGTACTTAAGCTTTACCTTATTTTCAGGGTCACACCCCAATGGTGAGAGAAGTACCACCCCAGACATAGTTTGGGTCCTTTTTTCTGATTAAAGTAAAAAAGGATTTTCAGCTACAGACTCACCATGTTTCTTTGTTTCATGCATAAATATGTTCTTTCAAATCAACCAATTGCTGTCAGGGGTGTAACTATTAATGGGAAGTTGTGCTGGGGCCCACAGTGCAGTTTGTGTACGCCCATCATGCATGCATTGATGTTTATTGAACAGTTTTTTTATGTGAAGCAAAATTGATATTTATTTGTAAAACAATACCAATAACAACAATAAAAAATTGGCAAACAATATTTGACTGGTTGGCATTCTCTGGAGCAGATGCACACAACGTTAAGCATAATTTACCATTTCCAGAAGCGAATTCCTTGTTCGCGCTGCCATATTGTAATATAATCAAGTAAACTCTCATTGTTTTAACCATATACATCATATTCATGGTTGATGTGACAGTAGCTTTGGGAAGGATCACAACAGTGTGATACTTCACACACTTATAAAATACATGTAGGTTAAATTCAGCTAAATGGGGCCATTATGTCAAATAGGCAAGATAAGATTGTAATGTCAAATACTGATTTATGAATATATGAATTAATTTTGTTTTACATTCAGTTGGATATTTCTAAACATTACTCAACTATTTTGAGTTAGTTGAACATTTGCGGGCACGTAAACATTCAAACAGAGATCTTTGATTTGAACCAAATTATAATAATTGGGTTAGGATGTTGCCATTGACCACTTCTTTTCCATTGGCTTCTGGCACAATCTATTTGCATACTGGGTGTGTCCCCCTTTTATATGACACTTACCATCAGTGTGTTGTGATTCCCCTGGGGCTACCTTAGGTAAACTTGTAGATTGTATATTCTGTTTAACTGCTTGGCCTCTATGTTGTTGTTTTTTTATATGGAATTTGGGACAAATGTATCAAGAGTTTGCTAAGGGTGACGGGGCAGAGTGTCATAGAAAGTATTTCAGAGAAATTGTATGGCAAATGAGGACAACATAGCAAATCTCACTCACCACTAATAAGAGTGGTATGTTATGACCTGCTCTTTCAAATTACAAAGTTGGAATTGAAAAAGAACTCATTTTTTTTTGTGAAAAATTTGAGTTGAATATTGTGTCATAGCTACTGATACTCTAACTCTCTTAAATTCATAACAATTATATTTTTTCACATTTTCTAAACAAAGTAATTTAAAAGACTCATTTAAATGTATAAAAACATAATTTGGTCTCATACAACACTTTTTTAATAGTGTTGTAAGTCATTTAAATAAGGTGTCACATTTTAGCTGACTCCACCCTACAGGAAATATGGCGGCTTTCAAAATGGCAGCCATGTTTTTGGACATAGCCTAAAAGATAGCCCCCCATAACCAATACTTGCTGGGGTATTCAGATACATAATTTAGCATGTTCTTTTTCTTTTTGTTTCTGAAATAAAAGTATGTCCTGCAACTCTTGACTCACTCAGTACATGTAGAATTCAAATAAAATCCCTCTCAAACCGTGTTACAATTTCTTATTAGGTTATGGGCAGAGCAAAGTCAAAAGGTCTGGTCTTACCAGCTTAAACTGATGACTCCACACTGAAATACACTAATACACTGAGCCCTGAGCACCTCAGCCTCTGAACATATAGCCTCAGTGTCACCTCTGAAGTCCACACCTCCGGAGTCCACCCCAGAGACCATTATTTACCTTGACTTATGGTGCTGCTGACAGCACATCCCCAATTTCAGTGATAAAAATATGCCCGTCTCAGACGTTCATGTGGTAGATATGACGCATGGCATAAAAAACCTCCACAACAATATCTTCACACGCTTCCTGTGAGTAGTCCTCGCTCAGAATGACAGTGACTTCACTGCTCCACTGGCCTGGTTATTGAGGGGAGGGGGTGGGGGAGTGTAAGGACACAGTATAATAAGGCTTTGTGGGTGAGTATGGAGCAAGTTACTATCACAGGGCATCTCACCATAGAGAAGACAAAGCCCATTTCATTGCTGTGGCTATGAGCTAATTGATCAGTCCTTTGTAGCACTGCAGTAAGCCCACTTGTTTTCTTATCTCTATGCAAATATCGGATTTTATTTGGTTTACTTTGAAAACTAGTCAAATTAAAATGGTAACACAATGGGCAGATTGTGTACACGCAGTGCTGATATATTTGAGTTTAAATATCAATTCTATTTTAAGGATTTCCAAAGGAATCTTGTTGTATGCAACTTTACACACTTTTACCCTTCTAATTCATGTACATGTGTTTTAGTCTGAATCAGTTTGGTTTGGTTTGTTTTTAC
The DNA here is from genome assembly GCF_023375975.1 of Astyanax mexicanus. Classification (NCBI taxonomy): domain Eukaryota; kingdom Metazoa; phylum Chordata; class Actinopteri; order Characiformes; family Acestrorhamphidae; genus Astyanax; species Astyanax mexicanus. Next base: position 21,512,653 of record NC_064410.1, read on the forward strand.
TCTGGGTAAAATCAAATCACACAAAAAATCAGTCACAACAAACCCTGTGAGAATGTTCTATCTGCCTATTGGTCAGATCTGTCTGGAGCAGGAGCAAGAAAGTAAATACAGGAAAAAGATCCAGTGTTCTGGACTAGTGTATACTTTTGTGCAGTTTAACATTAAGCAGTGGTAGAGATGACATTTAGCTCCATTTTGCAGAGTATGTTTGATAGTTGTATCAGGTCAAGGTCAGACCACAATGTAATACCTGCTTTAATAAAGGTGTAATAAACTAAACAAACAAGTCCAATTTAACCAGACTAAACCCTGTCCAAACTGGTTTCTCAGGGGGACGTCTGTGAAAAATATGTTACACTTCGACCCACTGGAGGACCAGTGAGTTCTTTGACTTTCTCTGTCACATGACATCACGTTCAGTAGCTCCTCCATTTCCACTCGCGGTTGTGTTTACGTGGATCTCCATGAAAACGTGCACCCAAAGTGTAATTACGGTGCGTGGCAGTGGATAAATAGCTGTTTTATTAAATGTGAGGTGACAAAACTTAGAGATATGCGTTCGGACGGGATGAAAATTAGGACCACAGAGTTCAGCGAAAAACAGCAGGTCATCCTGCCTGTAATTTTCTCAGAGAACGTCCGAGAAAAGCATGTTCATGGTCGTTCCGGATAGGACTAATATCATAGAGGACCCCCCCATAAAAAAGAAAAATACCCCATAACCCCCTGAGAAACAAATCCTGTCTGTATAGGGCCTAAAAGTGTTTTCACACCTAAAGCTAATTTGCTCTGGTCTGAATCAGTTAACGAGTTTGTAAAAGTGAAGAGTATTCTCCTTTAGTTTGATTTGTTTACACACAGGGAAAAAAAATCACAGCACCCCAAACATAAGTCACAACAAACCTTTTCAGAATGTTCTCCCTGCTTATTGGGTAAATTCAGGAAAAAGTTCCTGTGTTACACACTAGCACATGTTTTAGTGGCATTTAGAATTAAACAATGGCAGAGATGGCATTAGCTCATAGCTAAAGCAATTCTCTGGGCAATACACCAGATTAATGCTTGGCTATATGAGACGTTCAGCTCAAACCTGTGGAGTACACTTGATAATTGTGTCAGACCAAGGTCAGGTCACGTTCTTACCACAAACCTCATCAGAGCTTGTTCGAAACCTGACACTGACCGTTTTTCTCAAGGGTTTTGGTGATTTTTTTTATTGTTTGCATCAAAGACTGGTCATTATATTCCACCCTGCCAAAAAGAATTGCCTAAAAATTATTATTAAAAATGTGAAAAACCCTTAGATCCAGAAAAATCAGAAATGATTTTAGTGGGATGGCTCATATTGCCACTTTCCAAAGAAAAGCATATATATTCAAAATAGCAACTTTACAGAAGAAGGTCATTTTAGATCATTTCTATTTATTCATTTATAATGCAATTTTGACACATTGTGAAGGACAACTGCTGTGTTCAAATGCAGAGAACTAGAAATTGAAAATAATTGAACTCTATGAAACAGATTAAAAACTCTAGTAAGCAGCTAATTGGCAAAATATAGAAGAAAAAAAAACACAAGCGACAGGACACGCACACAGAAATTGTATTTTTTTTATTTTATTAAGCATGCAGAAGAAAACTCTGCCCAAAGGAAGGCTATTCAGCTTGTGTATTTGATGCATGGTAAATATGTCTGATGCAGGACACATACACATAGATGAATTATATATTGTTTGAGTATTCTGTAAGAACGGTGCAGCTCAAGACCTGATAAACGGATTCTCGAATCAGGAGTAATAGCCAGGTGTGAGACCTGAGAAAATGTGACAAGGCCAAATGGTTTTAGCCAACTGACTGTTGGAGGCTTGTGGGTGCTCCTGCTTAATTGTGGTGAGTCACTTTCGACAGCGGTTTAAAGTGAGGCAAATCAAAGACCAGATAGCAGGGGGCTGGACACCCAAGAACATCCAACTGGTGGGTGAGGGCAATGAGTTTAACATTACCTAACACACAATAACCTCCAGACCTGACGTAATGTCCATTTTTAACCCTGTCCACTATCAGAAGTACCTAGACTAGACCTTAGAGCAATAAATAGTTTGCCTTATAACTTTAACCTTTACATTTAATTTTATCTACTGTGATGGATCCACTTTGCAACAGGCAGTCATTACAGGATCTGATGCCAACACCTTATTGTGTAGAGTGGGCTATTTTAGTGGCACACATATAACCTTCAGCATTTCAGTCATAATGTTTTGACTCATTGGTGTGTGTATAAACTCTGGGAGAAAAAGTTTGATCATCTGACAAGTGGTAGATTTAAATTGCGAGCAGACGACTTTGTATCACTTTCAAACAACATCACTTAGAAGAGCACCAACTAACCATTTTGGAAGACAAGATTTTTGCAAAGAATCTTATAACATCATGGCGCATCATTTAGCATAAATCAGGCACAAATAAATATTTCAAAGTGATTCTTACAAACATCTTACAATAATGTTTGTGCTTTAATTTTTTTTTTTAGAAAAACAAGCTTGTGTCAGATTCCTGAACATACACAGAATCTAAAAAAAATGTAATTTTTAATGAACATTTTGATTGAGTTCAGGGCAAATCCTAACCTGCTACTATGTGCACAGGCAGTGCTTTAGGACAATTATTTCAATGTAAAAAAAAATTTGAAACACATTCATAATTCACAGGCTTTAGTTTTGTAAAACATATGAAACCATGACATCCAAAGCCCATGCTATTGGCTCTGTAGAACATCAGGTACATATTTGAAGGATCTGAAGTCTCATGCATTTACTTACAAAAAAAGGGGGGAAGGGGGGGTCCCTTAAGTAAGGCAGCCCCTCCAGTTTTCATCTGTATCTTATCACCGCAAAGTCCCTTAAACAGAAAAAGCTGCCAAGCTCACTAGGAGCTGAGCCAGGCTGTGCCTTCAAAGGGCCAGCAGGCCTACTGCTGTCTTCAGCAAACCCTCATCCAGGGCTGGTTCTCATCATCCTGACAATAAAAATGAGAGGAATAAAAACAAAGCAAAAAGTTTCTTCCGAAGGAAAGGGGAGAAAAAAGACGAGAGAGGAACAGAAGAGGACCAGAGATTTCCGCAGCTGGCTCCTTTTCCCTGAAAGATCCTCCTTTTCATTTCTCTCCCGCTCTCTCTGTTTATCTGGCACAAAGAGAACACGTTTTTCTTTAGAAGCGGTGATCCTCACTTTGGAATGCTTTAGAGAAAAAGGCGGCTGCATTCCTTCACAGGCTCCCTGTGGGTAGAGGGACTGGGGAGCTCGGGGGGCTTGCTGACGATGGACCAGTTCTGTGACTCAATGTGCCTTGAAAGAACATGCAACGACCGCATGCATTAGAAGAGCCGTGGAAGTTGTCGAAATCAATGTGTTTGTTCAACACTTACTCCACTCTCCACAAGGCTGCAAATGTCTCTTCTTAGATCTTGACGTAAAGGAATTATGGTCAGGGTGTCTATGACCCATGTTAGACCAAGGCACTTAGCTGCACTCTGACTGAGCAGACTGCGAAGAACATGGCAGTAATGGACAGTTGAAAGAAGTGGAAATGTGCATTTTGTTTTTTAATGGGGTAATCCACTAGCTCGCCCTGGTCACGGTGAGACAGCGTTCTAAATGGTGCGGGAAGAGGTGAGGAACATAATGAAGCATGAGTTGTTGTAAATGGCTCCTCCTGAACACATAAAAAGGCTGTGCATGCTTTTCTTAGAGTAGGTAGAGCCAATCTGCCTACTTTCATAGCAATATGTTTATATTTATATACACATACAGACATACAGACTTTTAAACTTTCAAGAGTTCCTTAAAGGTATAAATGTGCTAGAAAAGGAATGATGTTTAGAAGAGCTTGGAGTCAAAATAGCATGTCCAAATGTCCAAAAAAGTCCATGTCACACATCTGCACTGGTGGAGACCTGCGACAATCTAGGGTCTGAGTCAATTTCATATCTGTAATGATACCCCTCCCATACCTCCCTGCAGGCATCCCGCATGTCGTAGATGCGCTTCTTGATGCCCTTGCGGTTCAGATAGAGCACAAAGAGGAACATTAGTCCCACAAAGCCCAGCACTATGCCTAGAAAGACATAAGATGTCTGCAGGGCCAGGTTGTCACCATCTCCTGCCCGATGGCATCCCAAAACCATCTCGCCTGCTATCAGCAGAGAGGTGTTGCTCAGTTCCACAGGGTACACGCACACCAGTCGCTCTGCATCTACTACCCTCTCCCGTGAGGCGTTCAGCCATATAGCAAAGGGCTCAATCCCGCAAGTGCAAGTGTACGGGTTCTGCCTGAGGTGCAGTTTTGCCCCAGGCAGGTGCTCCAGCTCCATCAAACCCTCTTCCCTAAAGGTTTTTAGGGCATTCAGGCTAAGGTCCAGCTCCTCCAGCTGCCCCAGGCCAGAGAATGTCTCGTTGTAAATAGACACAATGGAGTTGTTGGCCAGCTGAAGGCGCCGCAGGTTGCCTAGGTGGAAGAAGATTTGAGGTGGTAGGTAGACCAATCCGTTGCTGGACAGGTCCAGCCCATGCAGCCCTTCAAGTCCACTCCACCGAAAAGAGGTGGCCAGGTCCGTGACAGCGGAGTGGTTGTACAGTGCCCTGCTTAGGTTCAGCTCCTTTAGCATACGACTCTGTACTGTGAAAGCCTCGGGATGGATCAACGCCAGCTGATTGCTACTAAGATCCAGGGATCGGAGGCTGCGCAGGCTAGAAAAGGTGTGGGACTCCACCTCAGATATTCTGGAGAAATGAAAAAGAGAATCAACGTCTATCACTGAACAGGTTACTATTCGGTTTTAATACAATCAATGAAATAACAAAAAATAACTTGCAAATCATGCAATGTATGCAACACTTTCTAAATACTCTTTTGTGGCAAGAAAAACTTGTGCAAAATATGAATAATCATTTGCATTGTAGAAGCGCAGAGCAGAACATGCTAGTTAACATGAGCTGTTTCACATAGGAACTTCAGAAAATTTATCCAGAGCTTCCTTTCACATGTGAACTCCAGAAAGCAACCAGAGATTCTCAATGCCAGATGCGTTCTCACTACACAAAGTGTTTTGCATAATTTGGGAAAATGATGGCACCTGTGTAATGCATGCACGCAGCATGACACGACCCCCCTGTGAATCTTCTGGAACATTACCTGCTTTATTCACACATGGGATCACTCAGACACAACCCAGACTCTGTATTAGTGAGCTGGAGGGATAAAGTCTGGGTAATGTCGGTTACAATTGATACGGACATTTGTGTTCACACATACAGCTCCTCCAGGTAATGTCTAATAAGAGTTCTGAAAGAGTTACTGTGCATTTTCAGGAAAAGTCAGCTGCAGCATCTCTTTTACGCTCTTTTACATAATCACTTAATCTCACTACTATGTTTTTTTTTGTTATTTAATAAGTCAAAAGTATGTCTATTTTCTTTAGAAGTCCCCTGCGACCTACTGTCTTCTCATCAAATAATGGACACACATAGAAAAAAAAGAAGAAAATGATGCACCTAAATTTAATTGTTTGTTTGCAATTTATTTGCATGCACTAAATATGCTACACTTTACTGTTGTGGCTTATTTTTGTTTCATTACTTTGCTAAGTTACTGTGTAGAAACAAGGCAAATTTGTATTGATGAGTTTGTTAGTACTAAATGTATTATATTTATACTAAACAACAATTGTATACTTATGTGGTGGCGATAGTGTTTTCGATTTTTTAAATGCCATGTTTTGTCAAATTTAGATGCCAAGATTTACCATTATTGCAAAAACATCCTGAAATATTGTGATATTATTTTAGGGCCATATCAACAACCCCTACTCCCAAGCATTGAGGATGAGCTATACAGCAGTGGATAAGTTGGGGATGAGGTGGACTGGATATCATCCAACATCTTGACCTCTTTAATGCTCTTGTCACTGAATGCAATCAGTTTTGAATTGACAGTTACTCCAACATAACACATAGTTGTTGTGTGTATTTTGTAACTGTGAGTATAACAGCTGTATATATGGGGAAAAAAGAAACCACTTCAATTTAATAGGTATGAGTTTGAGTAAAATTAACATTATGTTAAACTACAACATTTAGAGCATTTATTTGCAGAAAATGAGAAATGGCTGAAACAACCAACAAGATGCAGAGCTTTTAGACCTCAAATAATGCAAAGAAAACAAGTTCATATTCATAAAGTTTTAAGAGTTCATAAATCAATATTTATCACAATTATTTAACATCTTGGCATGTTCTCCTCCACTAGTCTTACACACTGCTTTTGGATAACTTTATGCCACTCCTGGTGCAAAAATTCAAACAGTTTATCATGGTTTGATGGCTTGTGTTCACCCATCTTGGTCTCTTATTTTTCCAGAGCTGTATATGTGTGTGGTTTTTACCTGTTATTGCTGAGAGACAGTGTGGTCACATTGTCCAGACCCCTGAAGCTCTCTGGACCGATCCTGCTGATCCGGTTGCCGGTGATGAACAGGTTCCGAGTGTAGGCGGGGATTCCGGCCGGGACGCTCCGGAGCTCCTTGGACACACACTTGACGGTCTGAGCCGCTTCCGAGCACTCGCAGCCGGGGGGGCACGAGGACGAGCGGGCGGGCTGAACACACAGCAGCGCGAGCACGAGGACCCTCACTCCAAACTCGGGCATTTTAGCGAAACTCCGCTGTAGAGAGAGAACCGAGCCCCTCAGTCTGAAATCTCACCCGGCTAGCGCGAGGACATTCAGCGGAGCGCTGCGGATCTCCACATGTCCAGACCCTCCTCAGACCACCCGGACCGGACTGTGGGGGAGCGCGAGGACCCTCCGGAACCTGCGTGCGAGCGCGCGCTCCTCCTGAGCTGAAGTTCTGCTTGTGAACGCTCGCGCCGCGCGCTCAGCTCCTTTAGCATCCCCCCCACGTGTGCGCGAGGGGCGTCCGGCGATTAGCATCAGAATAGCGCGTTTCATCCGCTGCGCCGCTCCGCGCGAACAATGAACTTAAAGCAGCCTCGCGCCTCTGAGTCCAGAGGGCGGGGCCACGAGCTCCCACCTCACCCCCCCCCCCCACACACCTCTTTATTAATATCAGACCCGCGCTCAGTACAGCGACCCCCCCCCCCCCCCTCCTTTATAATATCATATTAAACACGAACTCTGGGGTACAAACAGATTCCCGCCCAGAGGAGGAAACTCTCCTCAGAGCAGCGGTTTAATCATAATCTTCATCACCTTTACCTCACAGAATTGGAATAAACTCTCTTTAAATCCTCAAAGTACTCCAAATACCTTTTCTCACAATTCTGACTTCTCCTTTAAAAATGACTGTATATCGAAGTAGTGACTTGTTTTCAGTTTTAGGTTGTTTTATTCTTTAGCCCTATTTGGAAGGAATTCGTTTTTCAGGGGGACCTGGGGTAATTTTTTTATGGGGGATCCTCTGTGATTTTATACCCATCTGGAGTCCACTGAGAAAATCACAGGCTGAATTATGTACTGTTTTCGCTGAACCCTGTGGTCCTCCCGTAATTTTAGTCTCCTCCGGATGCACATCTCTGAGTTCCTTCTCCTCGAATTTAATAAAATACCCATTTGTCCACTGCTACACACTGTAATTACACTCTTGGTGCGTGTTTCCATGGAGATCCAAGTAAACACAACAGCCAGTGGAAATGGAGGAGCTACTGAACGCGAGGTCATGTGACTGAGAAAGCCTGATTATTTACTGAGACAATGATTTTTGGGTTTTCATTAGCTGTAAGCCACAACCATCAACAATAAAATAAATAAATAATTTTCACTCTGTATGTAATACATCTAAACAATGAGTTTCATATTTTTTTAATTACTGAAATAAAGTAATTTTTTAATGATATTCGAATCTTTTAAGATGCACTAGTACAGCACTGCAAAATAACATCTCTTCTAGATATTAGTGAAAAAGTTTGCACAGACATTTAGGCTGTTTGGATGCAGTGTCCCCTATGATTATCATTTGCTCTGCATCTTCTTACAGACTTCATTCCACCCCTCTCCATTCTCAAAGAGATAAGTTCATTCTGATCTCAGTGTTCTTTGATGGCTGTGTATTGTGGAAGTGCTGTTGCAAAAGGCCAGAGTGACTCTGCATTTGTTCTCCTCAAAGCTTAGAAAGCTGTTGTACCCTTAATGTGTGTGTGTGTGTGTGTGTGTGTGTGTGTGGGCAGGGTAGATGGCTGTGTGTGTGCGTGTGTGTTTAAAGGGGGCACACAGGGGCCTATGAATTATCCCCGCCTCTCCCTTTGAACACAGCGGGACTCCAGCGGCTTTTGAGGACAATGGCTAATAAATAAAAGTGGTCTGTGGGTCTTTGAGTTGTTGCTTGTCTTTTGACAGCCAGGTGTCACAACTGCAGACTTTAAAATGGGGATCTCACCCCAGTCTATTGTCCCCAGAGTTTGCAAACTACTTTGACATCCTATATATCACAGTCTTTGACATCTGCAATGCAAATCCTTCAACATGAACTGAGGGAAGCATCTTTAGTTTGGCAGCAAATTTAAATTAAACATCTTTGACAACTTTGAAATATAACAAGATTAAGATTTATTATAGACTAAAAGGCAAATTTAGTTTTTCACCTTTAAACTAAATGTAAACAACTGGTCAGTGCATGTTTGCTGTGTAAAATGTGCTTCCTTAATTAAGCATATAATAAAATGAAAGTTCACATCACCAAATACAAGTTTGAGTTAAAGATTTGAACATCTTTGCAGTTTCAGTTTTATTAGCCTCTTAGCTCATTAGCCCCAGAGGACAGCTTAAAAAAGCTAACTAAACACATCAAAGCATTTCACTAAGAATTGCACAAAGTATGCCAAAACATCTGTTTGATTTAATTTGATTTGAAACATGCCGTGGTTATTTAATGACATTTGAAGTAAATCGGGGACAGTGTACTGTTTTCTGAGAGGGTTTCATTAAATTAAGTGTTTTTGTAAATAAAGTATATAAATATAAAAAGTGATATATAGAGTAAGTTAATGTGAAATCCTCCATCCCACAGACACGGAAAGAGTTAGAATAGCTCTGGCCCGCGGTCTAAGGCGCTGCCACTATGAGCAGGAGGTCGCAGGTTCGAACCCCAGCTCATGCAGCTTTGCCATCAAGCTGCCGGTGTCAGAGGGAGCAAAAATTGGCCCTGCTCCCTCTGGGTGGGTAGATGGCGCTCTGTCCCCACATCATTCCTACGGTGATGTCTGCAGCACAGGGCGTCTGTGAGCTGATGTACCGGAGCCGAGCCGCTGTGCTTTCCTCCAAGCGCGCTGGCTGCTCGGCAATGCTGCATCAGCTCGAAAAGAAGCGGTGGCTGGCTTCACATGTATCGGAGGAAGCATGTGTTAGTCTTCGCCCTCCTGGTGTGTTGGGGCATTACTAGTGATAGGGGGAGTCCTAATGAGTGGGTTGGGTAATTGGCCGTGTAAATTGGGGAGAAAAATGGGAAAAATTTGAAATAAAATTATAAAAAAAAAAAAAAAAAAGAATAGCTCTGGCCCACGTTCACAGAAAGCTTTTTTTTGTGGTTCAACACTAACTGATGCATGGAGACTCTCTTTGTGTTCACATGCATGTACGATAAATCAATGTAACTGCAGAAAAAAACAGATTATGCTAGTAATGCAGTCAATGAATGCACTTGTGTAAAACAAAAAAATGCAAATTAATGGAAAAAACTTTAGGTTTACAAGAGTTGCACAACAATAAGATTTCTACTTTGAAATAAACCAATAATCTCACAAGATGTGATGAAAAATGTAGACTTTCCAGCTGTGGATTTTTGCAAACAGGGACCCACTCAAAACAAAAATAATCAGAGTATTTACTTTTAGTTTAGCTATTACTGAGTTTAAATCCAGATGTTTTAATCAAACAGAGTATGCTGTTTACATGAACACATGAATAATCAGATAACTGGATTATTACGTGTATGTAAACACACAACTGTTTTGAAACATTTTAATGACTAGATTTTGGAATACAATGTACATTTTTTTAAGCATATGCATGGTGGATGTTGCGAGGTGAAACTACCCCCGACAAACTTTATATATTAATCAGTCATTTTGGACTGTGAATAAAATGACAGTATGGATTTATAGTTATTAATACTTTAAATTATCTAAACTACACCAAAAAAAAAAACAAAAAAAAAAAATACACTGGATAAGATTTCCATGTCAATAAATAACATCTGCAAGAATTGGTAGAATTCCTACTTAGCTTTTTAGCTGAATCTGGATATAAGAAAAAAACAGTCATAGAAGAGAGAGCATGTTTTAAATACTATAAAGCGCTTGAGTCACCAGCCAAGACTCATACTGTGCTCAGATCAATGTCGCAGCTCAGTGGTTCTAACCATGGTCTCGGATTATTCCCACTTCAGCCCAATTTTAATATTTTCTTATGTACACTGGCATCATTTCAGAAGTTTGTTCATAACATTATTCAAGTAATTCAATCAGATGTTAAAAAAAAAAACTGGTTTCCCAGATAGGGATTAAACCTAGTCATGAACAAAATATCTCAATTCACATTACTGTTTAGTCCCGGACTAGGCCTAATCCCTGTTTGTGAAAACAACTAACCTAAATGTTTATATTCAGGATTAAGGATTGTTCACTCACAGAAGAACCACACTGATGCATACAGATTTATTCTTCAATTTATTTAAATTAAATACATCAATTACAAGGTTATTGGAAGATTTGTTTTTATTGGATTAAACAAGTGGGTGGTCAGACAATATTAGTATTTTTGTATGATGAGTGTGAGGAACTGCCATTTTACCTAATCACCACCAAGCCTTCATATGACAGAAAAATGCCTTTTGTGTTTAAAGTGATCGCTCTAACCACAGGTATCCGCATTCCAGAAACATCCCCATGGATACACTGATGAAGCAACTTCTGAATTCTGCTTTAGTGGGTGATGGTGTAGATGGTGTAGAATTACCCCAACACCAAAAGCAGCACCCACCAATAAACCCAGTTGCATGTAGTTGTGGCATCATGGATCTGAGAGATAATGGACTTGTAAAATAAAACCACTCAAAGCAGAGGAGAAATAGGTCCTAGTGAACATTTCCCCCACTTATTTTAAACACTGCAGGTTTCCTGCAGCTTCTAGACGTCTTTGACGTAAGCAAGAGGGGCACATAAAAATACATTCTGCTCTTTATAAAGACTAATTTATCTATTATACCCCAACCACCATTTGTCACAGGTAAATGGGTCAACAAAGCGTCTGTTCAAGCAGGCATAGCACACATCTCTAATACTATAGTGCTTCTGGAATATTTCTATCAGCAAAATACAATCTCAAAAATAATCTTTAGATATCTCAATATGAAAATATGCATACAAATATAGAGTGAGAACCTGCAGTAAGTAGGTTAAGTACATAAAACAGCCAGCACTACAGTTAATGACGCCTACAGGTAGACCCTCTCACACGCTACCAGCCTTACATAGCCTCAAACATCCAGGAGCATGCATGAAGGTGTACACAAAGAACATGCTGGCAAACAAGCAGACAAGGGCATGCACCCGTGTACGCCGTGAGCAACATTCACGCGAGCAAAGCAAGCACTTCAGACTCCTGCAACGCTATGCTGCGTTAAAAAAACGATTTCACACTATTCATAACGTGGGTGGAGCTAAACTGCTTTAGGCTAAACAAAAAAGGAGATATGCGTAAATGTGTTGTGTTTTTAAAGATTATAATTTCACACAGTAGGTAAAAGTTGCCAAAATTTTATATTTTTTCAGGTGTGACAGATGTGTAATTGAAAAAGTAAAAAACACACTAAACTTGATTTTCAATTTCGATTTGGGCCATTTCATTATGTGGTATTGAAATCTAATACATGTCAAATTGACAGCCATGCTTTCATGCTGAGTTCATGTGACTTTGACATCTAGGAGGAGGGAAAAAGGCCATGAGGAAAAGGAATAATAGTAAAAATAAAAACGGATGACAGCAGTAAGTAAGTGATTAATGACAAGGTAGTGAGGTAACGGTTCTAAAACTTTTAATATTTAGGGTAATGTTTCTCCTTAAAATAAAAATTAAACCACTCCATGTTTTTAACAAAATGTTTGAACATGGTCAAAAGGGGATGTGGTGGCAGCATCAAAGGAAGGGGGTCAAAGTAGAAGAAGGGGGTCAAGGTAGATGCAAGGTATGTTGCGGCTGCGGTCAAGCTATATTATCACTATCACTTGCGATTTCTACCAAACTTTAGAAGCAGAGTCAAAAGGCAAATGATGCCCTCAAGCTCAGAAGCACCACAGGTCCAGTGGAAGACACTTAACCGCCTGAGAACAGGAATAGGGCAATCAAAAGGAGCCATGGCCAGATGGGGCTACAAAGTTGGCCAAACCACCTGTGAATGTGGAGAGGACCACACAATGCAACACTGCCTTGCCAGCACCCTTCTACACAATCAGTGCAGCTTAAAAGATCTTGCTGTGTTCATTAAAAACGCAAAAGGCTGTGTAAAGAAATGGGATATTGTCATATAACCAACATGATTCAAGACACGAAAAGAAGGAGAATCAAAGGAAAAATGGTTTAGTAGTGCCAGGAATGCTCATAGGCCATTTTCCTGGCAGAAAGTTTGTTGGTTGTTCCTGTCATGGGGTCAGGTTCAAATATATGATTTCAGCCCAGTAAGTGATAACTTCATCAGCATTCTAGCATTAATTTGAGTGAAAATATATTTTATAAAAAAAAATTATGCAGAGTTGGCGTCTGTCGCTTGGTAAATTGTGCAGTTGGTTAATAAATTCTTGACTGAGAGGTGAGTTTGGCAGGTTTCACAAGGTTTTCTCCTAAACGACAAGAATCTGTGACCTGGTTGTCACTCTACTACCTATTCTACTTATACAAAATCTTAAAAAATAGGTTAAAGTAACACACCAATTTTACAGAACACTGGAATGCATTATCCATTATATGCCCAGCTGTCAGCCTCTTAAACTCCTTCATTGTTTCTGTGAGGCTGGGGATGATGAAACTGAAACCTCACTTGAAGTGTTGCTCTTCTGCAGATTAAAAAGATCGTGTGAACAGCCTTAAATAAACATTGTATTTGGTAAGAAATCTGATCTGGGGTGGTCTTTTACCTGCTGTGTGAGAATAGTCTTAGATTTTATATATGGATTGTATGAACATTTACAATGTTTGGATGCTAAACTTAAATTAAAATATAAACAAAATTGCAAAAATTCAATGAGCTCTTTAAAAAGAGGCCCATACATGGGAACCTCCGCTAAACTCAAGGCCATTTCCTGAAGCGTCTCTAACCTGATCAGCGCAGACCATGAGCAGATCTGCAGGGGCTTTTCTCTCTCCTTGCACATGCAGAAGGAGATTTAAGCATCTTTAACAGGAGCCTCTAAAGAGCTGAGGACCCCTCACTACCTGCTGTTCCTGGCAACGCATCCAAAGAGCGAAGGAGTGCAAAAGAGAGGGAAAAGCAGTGAAAGCAAGAAGGGGTGAGAGAGTAAGAAAGGGGGCTCTATGCTTTTCTGTTTGATTCCAAACAATGGAGGGATTTGATTCAGACACAGGAACCATGGTAACGGATTTGGTGTCCTGACCATGGTTTAGGATTACAGCAGGGTTCAACTGGTATTTGAAACTAAATGCAAAGTTAATATGTACAATGGAGAAAGGCAAACAATAAGGCTTGACATCATAGTCAGGATGAATTCAACAGCACAGAAAGCTTTTTCCCCCTTTTTTCTTCTCTCTTTTTTAATCACCGATACCAGAGATCCTACAAGCACCATGCATTCAGAGGAGCTTAAATGGTCACAATTGGAATTTATTCCATTAATTGATTTATATGCCAGCATCTAAGTATGTCCACTAGGGATGCACAATGATATTGTAATTATCTTTGAATTATCAGCAGATAACTGCATAATAATGATTATGCATCAGACACTGTACAACATTTCAGAAGAGCAGAATGTTTAAATTTATCCTACACCAGCATCCACATATATGTACGACCCCAAAAAGAGTTTCCTATGTATACTTTGAGTTTTATTTTATTGCACACGGTATGAATAAGATGTTCTATTGTTCTATTAACTTCATTAAATTTATTGTACATCCATTTCCACATTTTAGGCATGCAAAACACTCCAATAGGTGCCTATTTGTGTAAAAAAAAAAAAAAAAAAAAGGATCCTGATTCGTCTGACCATATACAGGTATATATACACGTTTTCACGGTGTGATGGACTGTCAATCCCAGATGCTTCAGAGTTAAGGGTTGACACCACTTCTGCACATGGATAACATACGGCCTCTGTCTTGCACATGAAAAAGTTATAAGTAGGTTCATAATGAATTTAACTATATTGTAGTGCTTGACAAAGGTTTGCTTGAGAAACCTCTTACTCATGTGTTTCTATCAATTATTGTTGCATGATGGCTCTCGAAGCAGTGCCATCTGAGGCACGGGACATCATGGATGTTTAGCTTAAGCCCATGGCCTTTATATGCTGAGGTTCCGCCTGAATCCTTAAACAATTTAATGATATTATGCAGTGCAAAGTGACAAATCTACAAGTCTCTTTCAATCTTTGCACAGTAAAATGTAAGCAAAAATTGTGAATTCTATAATTGTTGTTCTTGACAAAGGTTTGCTTGAGTAACATCTTGACCATGTGATTCTATCAATTTTTGTTGAATGATGGCTCTCGAAGCAGTGCTATCTGCGGGATAGGACATCACAGATGTTCAGCTGAGATTTCTCCTGAACCCTTAAACCATTTAATAATATTATGCAGTGCAGAAAGAGAGAAATATACAAGTCTCTATTTAAATTTTTGTTTGAGGAACATTGTTTTTAAATTTCGATAATTTCCTCAAGCATCTGTTCACAAACTAGAGGTCTACAAGCCCATCTTTGATGCACAAAGTATGAACTTGTATGAAAAAGTATTACAGTCGTCCAAACTGATTTCATCTTTATTTTGAAATATATTACAGGGCTGAAATGCTTTTTTTTTTTTTTTTTAATGTTTATTTTCCCAACTTATTTGGGGTTGTACAATAGAAATATTAGGTATTGGCATTGGTCCACAAATTCCATTACAGTGCATCCCTAAAGACACAAAGTTTTCTAATCAATCACACTAAAATCAATAACATCAATAGCAATATAATAAATGCAGCCACATTATTCACAGCGTGTGCTGATGTGCGTTGTGTATTTCTCTGTACAAAACCTGTCCCCCGTGCTGACTACTCTCAACTCCTGCTGAGCTGAATTCTGCAAAGGTAGAGGTAGATTCCACTAAATTGAGCTGCAGATGCCGGTGCACTGCAGTCTTAGACATATTCTGTGTTCCACCGGCTTGTTAGTGATATTCTCAGTATATATTGCCTAGATATGTTACACTACTTGGCTCACCCACATAGCAGAAGGGAGGCATATTCACCTAGAGAAGACGAATGAAGATGAATGAAGTGTGATGAGGCAGGATGTACTGCCAGTGGTCGATGCCCACCCTGAATATAGTACTATCGATGCTGTCACTGGCCATGATTTAAAGCGAGAAAATTACCCCTCCTGTTTACAGTGCTGACAGATGTAATAAAGACATTTGTAAGGCTGGGCAATATAATCACGTGTATCATAAAAAAACATTTTTATGATACACGTGATCATGGTCAAAATGCATCAGTAAAAATAGAACCTTAAAAACACTGCCAAACAATTTAAACACTGTCCCATACTGAATACAGTGACATTCATTCAAGTTGTTCTGTCATCTATTCAATTTGAGATCCAAACAGGACTAATTACACAGTTTGTCATGAAATTTGAAAGTTGGGTCAGTGTTCTTAAAGCATTGATCGTGTCCTTGATATGCTTAAAAAAGTGTATTGTCGTTACCATAAGAAAAATGATCACAATATGTTAAAATATCGTATCATATTGCCAACCTCAAGACATTTGCCTCGATACTTAGTCATCCCTGTTAAAATAGTAAGTCTTCTTTTACTCACACTGTGTACAAAACATTATGTAATTTCATGTGGTACATTTTAGTTAGCAAACACTAACTAAACTAAACACACTAACTAACACACAGCGAAGAGTGTTTTTCTCTCGACTTGACAGGAATGACCTACTGTGGCTGATATAGAGCTTTGAGACAACAGACACATTCTGCTCTAACAACATTCCTTATACATTCCCTCAGCAGGTGTGCCCTGCAGTTATGGAAGTTATTCTGCAGGTCGCTGTTGAAGTAATAATGCTAGACTAGCACAAACAGAAAGGAAACAGAATAGCAATATAACTGCTAATATAAACTTGCAGTCTACAGGTAAAGAAGACCTAATTGGAACTAAAATGTGGTTTTGAGACTGCTACCTCTCACACACAATAAAACCCAATAAATATATGAAGTAAATCTATGATGGCATGGCAGTAAAGTCTGAGATTTGAAATATTATGCAAAAAAAGGCTTCATTTAATTGTTAACATTCAAATTTGAAAAGGTTAAATAATCATATACTAATAATACAAAATATTAATGCACTTGAAAGCATGCCATTCCGCAGCACAATAAAAAGCAATTCAAAGAATCTGTAATGCTTAAACCTTTCATAAGTAAAACATTACGCATGTTACCATCTTACTAACTAATTAACCACCCATATCACATTCCCACCCCTTTTTTTAGAAAATGAAAAATGTATTAGAAAAACACACACTGATGAAAACACCAACATTCAATTCGTTACACTTTTATGCTCGTGGGACAGAATAATAATAATAATATTAATAACCTAATCTGCAACCAAACTAAAAGCAGCACCATTGTTTTCAAAAGCAACACCAAAATCATACCTTGGAAGACATAGCTTTTTAGTATAGCATTTCCTCACATCACCATGAGACATGGAACCCATAGCAGGTTCTCCCTCTCTCCTTATCACAAAGAGGCTTAGGTCTCCTACGTTTTGAAGTCTGGACAAGGTTTATCTTCATCTCGTCCTGAGGGTCCAGCAGAGAGTCATTGGAGACCTGCTTTACAAAGACCTGGATCTCCATCAGAAGACAGGGGTCTGTGGCTTCCCCTTTACTTTCTGCTCCTGCTAGGTCACCGCAGATTCACATACAGAGCCAAAGACACGATGACACTGTTTAGGATCAGAAATGGCAGCCAGGTCTTCAGAAAGCCAGCACAGCTGGAGAGAAAAATGAGAACACACAAACGGCAAAAGAGAAGGTTTAGTAAACGTGGGAGAACTTTATAACCTCCCATACTGTGCCCAACATCTGGGGCCCAGGGTTCCAGGTTTTGTCCATGGGTTCTCATATGATGGGGCCAAGAAAGGTTAAATATGGTCCCCATCTGTGTTGTACACTGCACACTGAGCCAAGATGAGACTAATCGATTTCTAGATTCAAATCGATCTTAATTTTCCCACTATATGCGTAAAGCTTTAACGTCTCGCGTTTTATATATCGCAAGACCATCCTTTTTTCCAAGCACTGCCCTCTGGCTGGGGTGATCAGTTAAGCATGGCTGGAGATTGAGTGACGGCACCAGGTTTTGCCTGTACTTAATTGAATTAAGTAAGACCTACCGTTAGCTCAGCAGGTTAACTAAACATATTGGTCAGATTTCTAGGCCAACGCGCTAAGCTATCCCTCGCTAAGATGCTAAGCTAAAACCGCTGGCACGCTAGCGTCATGCTGTCGTACAGTAAGGTTTAACTGTTAGACAGTATAACAATAGATTGACCTGTAACTGAGCGATTTAATGTGTAAATAGTGGAATAATGATCGTGTTCTCAGATTCTTTTGTCAACAGGGACGAACGCAATTATGAGCTAGGGTAGAGGCTCTTATATATGAACTCCGCTCAGACTGGCTGGAGGCAGCATTAGCTCCTTTTATGAAGAGTTTTTCCTTTAAGTTTTCTTTCTTACCATTATTTATTTTGCTTGTCTTTTTATTGGCACTTTGCTTATTATAGTGTTAAATCTGAACTAGTGGGTATGGGTAAATTTCACACTTTTATTTGCAAATAAATAAGAAATTTATGAAGCATGTTATGTTTTAGTTTTATGTAACTAAATTTCAGGATATATGTCATTACAGCGTTGTTGATAACGATGGCTTCCCAACTGGGTCCCAGTAACAACACAGTGTGGCTCTGTGTTAACTCTGGGGCTCAGGGTGCTGCTAATGTTTACATGGTCTTAATAGGAGAACCGGATGCCTTTTTTGTCCTCCAGAATGAAGCTCACTAATCATTAAAATTTTATCTGTCCAACTTTATCTGTGATTTGGTTGATCATAAAGAAATGTTCTGCTTTGCAAAAACTAAATGTAGCTGCTGGTGCTATTGCAGCTGAAGGCTCACAGTGCTGCGGGAGGCGTCCGGGATCCCATCCAGGTCTAAAGTTTCTAACCAGATCTAACTTTATCATACTTTAAACACAGTATTCCCAATATGCACTTGCCGTTAGTCTATGTTGGAGAAACAAACATGTTAGCTGTGTTCCTGTTAGCTGTACTGGAGTCCAGTAAAGATTATTGAGGCAGTCTGAAAACCGGCGAGTGCCCTGCTAAACAGTGCAGGCAGAAATCCGATACTGCTACTATTCAGAGCTGGACGAAACAATATAACGATGGAACGACTGTGAAAAAGGTCTAGAAGGTCTCTGACTAAAGCGTGAAGCTAGGCGAGGCTGGACGGTGTGGATGGCTGAAAATGAAGCACTCTGATTGGCCGAATGCATTCTGCGTAACCACAAATCTCCATTACAGAGACAACCTGGTGACAACTTGACTGAAACTGGCAAAATCAAGATCAAACAATATGTACTTTAGAATCGTACAAGTGTACCAAGAGGTCAAAATGTGCGCCCGTTACGCAAAACACGCATACGTTGGCAGGCACGTCCCACCCATGTGAACCCCGCATGAGCATGTTACAAGCTAAGATGATCCTACACCAAAATGCTTTAAGGAAGCTGGTTAGATATTGGATCCACAAGAGACCAAGAGAAGTGAACATACAGCATTTTTCTCACATGAAAATAACCTCAATATCACCTTAAATGATCTCATTCATCCAGACACCAGCTGGCTCACTCTAACTCACACACCTGCTGCCATGTGTTGACACTGCATCAAAAGAGCAGGTACTTTTGTGTTGAGCTTTAATTTCCAATGTTCGTCAATGTGATACAGAACATTTACTGTTCTGTATGTACCCCACATGTCTAGTGAGTTAGTGATGGGAATATTATGACACTTGAGCCATGATATTATTATAATGCCGTCTTTAAAGGTTTCTGGTGTAGTACATATAGCAATGGCAATTTTATGATGTAATAGCCAAATATTTTTTTTATATAAATTAAAAATAAAAACTGTACAATTAGTAAACAGTCACTTGCTGTACTTACACATACTTGTTGAGCAAGTGGTTTTATTTCCAGACATTAAAACAGAATTCATCTTAACATATTTAACAGATGCTTGTACTGTTAGCAGGGATGTACTGAAACAACATTTTTTCTTCAATACTTTTTCACTACTGAATGAAATATACAGCTATGGAAAAAAAATAAGAGACCACTTCACTTTCTGACTTCAGTTTCTCTGATTTTGCTATTTATAGGTATACGTTTGATTAAAATAACCATTGTTGTTTTTTTCTAGAAACTACAGACAACATTTCTTCTAAATTCCAAATAAAAATATTTATTTGCAGAAAAAGAGAAACGGCTGAAATAACAAAAAAGGTGCAGAGCTTTCACACCTCAAATAATGAAAAGAAAACAAGTTTATTTTCATAAGGTTCAGAAATCAGTAAAAAAAAAAAAAAGTATACACAAATTCATAGCTATAAATTGAAGAACCACAATACTACTTTGCAGTTCAGTTTCAGCTCTAAAATAAATAAATAAATAAATAAATAAATAGTTGATTAATAATGTGAAAAGATTGATTGCTGTGTTATTTTGTGTTTTGTTTAAATCTGTTTTGTTTAAATTTGTTTAAAATAAAAATAAAACAAATAACACAGTAAATGAGGAAAATTACCTCTTGTTGTGGAGACACATGCATTCATAGTAGCCAGACTAGCCTTAAAACCTTCAATAATCACATATGTCTGTTTCTCAAGTCAAACTCTAGAAACCATTTATAAATGGATAATGCTCTTCTTATCAGACACTGGTCCAGTATGACTAGAATAACTGGCTGGGGATGTGGCTAACACAGGAGCTGAGTGAGCAGACTTTGCATAAGGACTCTGATTCAAACACAAATAGAACGAAAAAAAAAGAAAAAAAAAAAAAAAACGGAGAAACTGTCTGTTAAACTCACCTGACATGTTTGCCATGTATCAAAGCAAGCAGACAGAGGTTCACCATGTTCCATGAGGTGCTGTTGTCATAGCGCATGAGGTTCAATGCCATGGCAACATGAGAGTGACAGTTGTCACAACAAAGGTTGTGCTGAAAAAAGAGATGTTGACTGTTAGGAGCTGTTTTTTCAAACTACTAACAGAAGAATTTTGATTAAAATGTATTATACCACAGTTATTTCCGACCCTGCAACGTGATTGGCCGAGAGGCATTCTATGAATGCCATTATTAGCTGGTAATGCACTGTAACCGAGGCTCTCCATGTATTACTCCACCACATACAGGTCACCTAGCAACGATGCAGCGCTTACAAACCAAACAGCGCAGCTACAAACAGAGCAGCAATGAAACTATTTAAACTCGCAGACTATAACCAAATAGGTTGTATTTTCTCGTCCTCTTTAACTCAAAATCTTTTAATAAACAGCGATAATGGAATTATGGTATAATTGCAATAATTCACTTGAGGTTTGAGCTATAATATGTGATACTGGCACTACTTGTGTCTAGGATAGCACAGCAATGCCAATATTACATGTTTTAGCATTCTCTTTCAGATATTATTGCTTAAACAATCTTTAAAACTACTAAAGAAATAAACCAGCAAGTATATGCATACTGTACCATTCTGTGTTTATACTCCTCTGAAGCATCATTAACGGCTGTGTCCCAGGCATTAGAGCCACTGGCATACACTTTACTTACATCCAGCATCCAGTACCTGTTTAAAATGTTGAAGGCAACAGAGTGTATATCAAAACACAACACACTAACAGCAGAACAGTACTGTGTTTTGTATATTCCATCACATCAAGTACATGTAAATATATATATTTTCATTACATTCACATATATTTAATTGGTGAAATATGTTATCTCAGTAAGTGTAGATGACCACACTGCAGACAAGTTCCAGCTTCATTACATGCACAAAAATCCTCAAATGTATTAAAAATGTATTCATGTACTGTTTTTCCTTATAGGGTTTACAGAAATAAAATACCACCTTAAAATATGATTCAACTTACTTTGTTGGTCTTCCAAAGGCCATGTTGTCTTCCTGAAATAGAACAGTAACAAAGAAGTCACCACAATATAATTTCTCTATTTGTTCAGCACCTCCAGGAAGACCCTGAGAAAACTATTCTAGGTGACTGTTCCTTATGAAGACACTAAGATTAAAATACCAAGAGTGTGCAGATCTGTCCTCAAAGACAAATGTGTCTAAATGTCTAAAGCATAAAACATATTTTGTTTAACACTTTTTGTTTACAAAATAATTCCACGTGTTCCTGTATAGCGTTAATGTATTTAATATTAAATTTACAATGTAAAAAAAAACATAAAAAGAAAGAACACACATTAAATTAGAAGAAGTGTGTCCAAACTTTTGATACAACAAAAAAAAAAAAAGGTTAAAAATCTGTTACGTAAATACTAGGAACTAAAAAAATCCAAAGTGTAACTAAAAATCACTAAAATATTTGAAGAACATTAATATCAATTTTATTTTTTTACATAACCCATCTCTAACTACATTTTGAGAAAGTGTTAAATCATGTTTTTGGTCATCCTACACCTTTAAACTCAGTCTGGCATGAGATTTGTTACAGGTAATTTTATTGCTCTTACATGTGCAGCGGCTCAATTTCACATCAGATCAACTGTCCTGCCCTCTTAGAGAACTCTGCCTGCCAGCAAACGTTTCACTTGAAACTGTCAGCCACACGCAGGCTTGCTTTAGTGGCCAAAAGTGCACAGGGCTAAAGGAATTCCCTACTGCACGATGAAGGAGAGCTAAAGAGACAGTATCCTGCTACGTGAGCAGTTTTAAATATGGTAGTAGGGATGATATAAATCATTGAATCTGCACTTTATCCAGCAACTGCCTCGAACATGATTTTTATTTCCTATATAGATCATGCTTCTGCAAAATTGGAAGAGTTACAGATATCTAGCTGGAGGTCCTCCGGCCTCTACAATCAGCTTAAGACCAATCAAATATCAAGCAAGACAGGCAAAAGAGAGGAGATAAAGGATTGCAGCTTGAGGCTCATCCTATTAGAGACTGGACTGTACATTGTTATAGATTTCCATTTTCAATCCAGTAGAGCTCCAGTAGAGCATGTTTCTTGTAGGGAGGTGTTGAACTTTAAAGTTATTCCAGAGGGACGATCCCCGATCCCGAGTGAAGTATAGACTATATAAAAGTCTAACAGAAACAAATAGGCTACCCAGGATCTGCTAAGAATCGTGCTAAGTTCTCCATTCTACCAGTTACTTTTTGCATGTTCACAACTGACAGCAGTTTATTAACGGGAACTTAAATATAAGAAATTGATATCCTATATTTTTTTTTCTATCACAGATACTTTTGTAAAATGTAAAAAAAAAATAGGACGAAATTCATCTCAAATAGGACAAAAAATAAATTAGTAATAGGTAAATTAGTACCAGAGGTTTTTAGTAAGATGGTACAAATACTTTGTTACTTTACTTAAGTAGAAATTTTGGTTATCTATACTTTGCTGGAGTAATTTTTTTTTCTACTCATCTGTACTTTCTACTGCTTCCTTTTTAAAAATAGCCTCATTGCTCCTATTTTATTTCAGCTTGTTTTCACTCTGTCCTCTCATCGCTCCAAAGAAAACATATCCAGATAAATCTCTTCTTTTAGATTAGTAATTTGATTGTGCTTGGATGAGAAGTATAAACATTCTGCTAACATTATACTATTCTGACACCCTATTGGTTTATACTTGATCAGCACACGTCACGCTACACTCCAGCAAGAACATAGCAGACATATGTAGTCTAGTATGAAGATGATCTGTGACAAAGACTAAAAAAAAACTTGAGTGAAATATCCTAACTAAGCTTCTTTAAGATATTAGTGCATCTACAAAAATTTACATTTTATTGAAAAGTTACTTTATTTCAGTAATTCAGTTTAAAAAAAAAAAAAAAAAAATATATATATATATATATATATATATATATATATATATATATATATATATATATATATATATATATATATATATATATGTATTACACACAGATTGATCTATGTTGAGCATTTATTTATTTTATTGATGATTATGGCTTTTGCTCAATGAAAACCCAAAAGTCAGAATCTCAAAATTTTATGTTAAAGACCAATTGGTTCTTTTGGCAGTGTGGGCAGTGTGCCAAGTCCTGCTAGAAAATGAAATCTGCATCTCCATAAAAGTTGTTAGCAGAGGGAAGCATGAAGTGCTGGAAGATTTTCCCAGAAAACACTGCACTGATTTTGGACATATAACATATGACATATAACACATGGATCAACACAGTGGATCAACATCAGCATTTGACATGTCTCTCCAAAACACCACTGACCGTCAGTAATTTTTTTGTTTTATTTGGAAATCAAGGTACCAGAGTCTGTAAAAAGAGTGGAGAGATACTTGAGGTCTAGTGTGAAGTTTCCACAATTAGTGACGGTTTGGAGAGCCATGTCATCTGATGGTGTTTGTCCACTGTGTTATATTAAGTCCAAAAGTTAGTGCAGTGCTTTGGAATATACTTGAATACAAGCAATATACACATTTCTGACATTTTCCCTCCTTCATTAACTTCTTATGAACAGTTCTGACTGTATAGTTGAGGCCTTCTCCAATTGTGTTTTAAACGAACACTGACAAAGGCTACACTTTAGCCAGGCTACTTCTCACTGTGACTTATTCAATTGCTTCTAAATAGTACATCATCACAGCTAACATAACAGAGAGAAAGGTCTAATAATGAGAGGATGGCCAACTTATAACTTGTTTTAACTACATAACTACATTTTCAGCATATCTACACAGTCAAGATGTAAGTGAAATCATTGGGAGTGGTTTGATGTGAAGTGCTCTGTTCTACAGAAACATAAGAGCCCAAAGTGATCAGAGTAAAGGATGACAGGAGCCAGACATCTTAAGAGATTGATGTCTCTAAATGCTACATCACAACAGACATTACAAACAAAATCACATCACAAATATGCGGCCTCATGCCTGAGGAATTAGAATATGTTTTGAAAAGACATATTGGCTTAAAACAGGGGTCACAACCCAGCTCCTGCAGAGCTACCTTTAAACAGACTTTAGCTCCAACTAATCAATCCCATCTGATCCATCTAATTACTGCCTCTGGGAGAGTGGGGTATGTTAGATGGGATAAAGTTGTAACCTGCAGGACCGTTGCTCTCTAGGAGCAGGGTTGGTGACTTCTGGATTATAATGTATTTTTTATTAAATAAGTGCATATAGAATATTGACCACTTTAAGATTAACCATAATGTAATCAACACCACCACATGTAAAACTTTGAAAAAGCCATTAGACATTTTAAAATGTTTCTATTGTGATTATTCCTATTATCTTTACCAGTGTAAGAAAAGTTTTAGGATGAGTTAGGATGTTTTCTACAACCAAATCAGACTAATTCAAGGCACTCACCGATACAAAGTATGGCCCAGCAAAGTCTCGGATCACACCTGAAGAGGTGCAGATCCCCATGTGTCCAATGAATGGAAAGAGCCATCTGAAAGATAAGTAAAAAAAAACATGCATTAAATTCAAAATATTATCAAATGTATGCTTTACTTAAGTTAGCAGTAACATTAGGACTTTTGTGCCAAACTTTAAGCATAGTAGTAAACTACATCATTACGTATGTTTTTTTAACAGTAACTATGACAGTAACAATGAAAAACAAGTTCTCAGTTTTTTTATTTTTTTTGTTTACTACATATTTAAATAATAATCAAAAAACTGTCCCTTAAACTGTGTAAAAAAATCTTGATCAATTAATCGATATAAATTATTCAAAATGACCTGAAAAACAAAAAAACTTTATGACTTCCATAAAAAGTTTTCGCCCGGTAAAGTTGCTGTTTTGGAAATACATGTTTAAAAGCATGCATAAAAAAACGTATTCAGTTTATAAGCTGATAGCTAGATAAGAGTTATTTTATAATTGATTCACAACCTAAATCATTTATAATTTAAGGCTGAATTTTCTAAAACTGTATAATATAAGAGAGAGCCCTAATCCAGGCAATCACATATGACTGGCAGCCTTCCAGCTCTCCTGCTGATTTATATTCTTGTGCATAGCAGCGTTCATCCTACAGGAACCAGCACAGGCATCCAGTGGTGAGAAGCACACAATCTCTCAACACACACACACACACACACACACACACACTTGCTAGCACTGCTGAGACACCTGGTGCTCCTTGTTTCTGCACTGTTCTGTAACCAGCTGAAACTTCTTCACCCTAAATAGAGCAGGGCAGATACAGTACTGTCATGGATATATTAATCTCCACAGGCTTTCCGGACAGTGCTGCTGGCCTATATACACAAACTGAGCAAAACATGGCTTTAGAGAGAGCGGTGTATTATAAGTTCATCCAGTGTAAATCCTTGTCTGAGATAATTTTATATTTATGCAAATACACCTGAGGTGAGAAGGTGGAATTTGAACCCACAGCAGGCACTTTCCAGTGGAACCTGAAACGGTCAGTCTGCCACCCAGACAAACACACACCAATAATTCATCTAAAGGACTCTACTCATGTTTACAAGCAAGGACTTAAGTGAGAGGGGCCTAAAACACCTTAAGTTTCAACATCCATCAACTTTAGAGTGACACTGCTGGTATTGATCTTCAGCATTTCAGCATACAGCTCAAATACAACCCAGAGGCTCCTGCTGCTGTTTTCAGTAATCGTAATTCAACACAAATAAAAATGACCTTAAAATAAATTAAATATTAACACAGCTTAAAGCACTGAACTCTATCTTGGACTGAACTTCAAAAGGCTCTCAACTCCCAACAAGGTGCACAGTGCAAGTTATAAAACCACTGCATATAGGTTAGTTTATTTCTATAGCATTTTTATAACATACATTTTATTGCATTTTACAACATATAACAGTGATAATGTATTCTGTTTATTGAAGATTAGAGTAACATAAATAATAAGAGGAACATATAATTAGCCTTTGTCATATATGTATTATGTTGCTCTAACCACTGAGCCACCACTGAAAGATGTTTTTTGCTAGGCTACACCAGTGTTTCCAAACACTAGCCCTGGAGGCCCACTGCCCTGCACATTGTAGTGCTTTTCCTGCTTTAACACACCCACAACACAAACACATTCAGTGCATGAGGCCCCAAACCTATGTCCAAAAGGTCAGTGCAGCATTCTTTAGCTTCCATGGGACAGGACAAATGTTGGAGGACATAACATACTAGTTTTTGTAATCTATTAATGGACACAAAGCTTTGATGGTGCAAATATTGGCACATTTAGCTACATTGCAAGGGCTTTTAGAACACAACTTAGAACTTTGTCAAACTGTTGTAGACTGAATGGGCTGATACATGTAAATTTGCTGTTTTTAAAATGTCTGGTTAAGTTGAATTATTCTCTTAAGTGCTTAAATAACACCGTTTAACTGCTATTTTTTGCTCAGAACCATGGAAACTAACAACAGAAAAAAAATACTGCTATCTAGTGATCGGGTTTAAACACAACACAAAATGAACCGCAGTCTGACACCATCTTTGTGTAAACACTAATAATTCAAAATCTATGCTGTGTTTTTGACATATGTATAGTAATGAAGTAGAACTATTTTACTACTGTACTGTATTAAAATGCTGTATCTGCACTCTACAGAAGTACTACTTTGACTTTTACTTTTCTACATACATTAGATAAGTTTAATACTTTTACTCCGATACATTCTTCATGTACTGCATCGTCATTTCAAAGAAAACAAGTTAATATTCATAAATGTTTTAAAAGTTCAGAAATCAATATGTGGTGGAATAACCCTGTTTTTTATTATTTTTTTATGCATCTTTGCATGTTCTCCTCCACCAGTCTGACACGCTGCTTTTGGATAACTTTATGCCACTCCTGGTGCAAAAAATCAAGCAGTTCAGCTTGGTTTGATGGCTTGTGATCATTCATCTTCTTCTTGATTATATTCCAGAAGTTTTCAATTTGGTAAAGTCAAAGAAAGTCACAATTTTTAAGTGGTCTCTTACGTTTTTCCATATATTTTTTGAAATATGTAGCTAGTTTGAACATGCTGTACAAAAATGATAATGTGAACATGATTTTTTGGGTAAAGGTAGCTAAAGCTAGGTTAGGTTAACTGTGTGTGAGTGTTGTAATGTTATTCCATCAAAACAGTAACAGGTTACTTAGGTCGGTTAGCTGACATACAGAGAGCTAGGTTAGCTACAGCTGTAAACACGGGATATAGACGGATATTTCTAGGTCAGAAACGAGTGTGAGCGGAGTAGCGTTATGTTCGCTGTGTTTGGGGGGAGAAATGTCGGGGTTGTGAGGGTTCAGGGTCAGGTTGGTTGGTTGTACTCGGACGAAGGGAAAGCTGTAAACAGAGCGCTGCGGGCTAACCGTCTCTCCACAGCGGGAGATTTAGCTTCACTCAGCGCGTGAATCATGAGCTAAAGCCGCGCGGGGCTCGGACCGTAGCGGGTTAGCTGGTAGTCGTTGTCGGTGTGGGACAGTCACGAGTTCAGCGTCTCTCTCTCTCTGTTTCCCTCTCTCTCTGTTTCTCTCTCTCTCTCTCTCTCTCTCTCTGTTTCCCTCTCTCTCTGTTTCTCTCTCTCTCTCTCTGTTTCTCTCTCGCTCTCTCTCTCTCTCTAATGGGTGAAAATGGAGGAGTAGTGAGACTCACGATAAGACGGGGATGGGCGTCCACACTATACAGTAGGGGTATCGGCTGGTGCCGGGGTCTATCTTCTCGAACGCTATGCGGTAATTCTTCATGGACTCTATCTCCACATCCGCCATCACCAGCCGAGCACAATCACCTTCATCCGTTCCGCTTCCGTTCAGCCGCGCGCTCTGACGAGGAGCAGCCCGCCGCAGCCTCGCGCTGCTTCCGGGGCCGCGCGCGCGGGGAATACAGTCAAAGCCCAGCCTGAATAATCAAACTGCGCTGAGAGACATTTATAAAAGTACTTTAATTTAATTTACTACAATATTCAGCGAGTCTGATAACAGGACGTCACTGAGACGCGCTGTTTTAATAATAATAATAACCAGAAGTCCCAACAGTCTGACTCTGTAACACTTTAAACACTATCTGTGAGTTTTTATTTCATGGCAGGGTGAAGTACACACCAGCGGGCTCAAAAATGGTTGAAGTAATGTATGTTGTTGTTTCAACGTTGAAACAACATTTAATTTTAAATGGTTGTGCAAACGTTAAAAGTTTAACGTTGAATCAACATGATGTCATCAACCTTCTGCCTTTTGAATTTAACATTTCATCAGCTTACAATAAAAAAACGGTTGGATGGAGGGATGAAAAAGTGGTTTTATTCTATTAGCAGTAATTGCTTTTTAACTTGCCACCAATTACCTAGTGAAATGGTTATGTTTTTTGTTTTGTTTTACTGTTGTGTTTTTGATTTTCTAGTTTACATTACATTATATTACAATAAATCTTACATTCCTCCTTTAAATCAGATTTGAGTCACTTTCATATGTGGTCCTTATCGGATATGTATGGTGCAGATATAGCTGCAAAAACAGCAAAAGCAAGCCGCCTGGCCTTTTTTTTCTACTCTAACCAGAGCATGTACTTCAGACCAGCTGTTTGCTCTCCACTCCACCTTCGTAAAGCTATGAGTTGTCTCTCAAATATAACTTTTTTTGTTGTTGGTGAAGAAGGCAATGTTTATACATGTATCAATGTGTGCATGTAAGGCGATTCAGGGACAGATTCGTTCACATTACACACAGATACAGGTCATTTACATTTGTCAGTGTGAACCGTCAAGATGCAAGCTCGATCTGAGCAAAAAAATGGATTTGAGCAATGTGGCTCGTAAAGTGAATGTAGTCATGATGTGTTTTGATGTGAATGATGATGACAGTTTTAACTATAATCATAAACTAAGGGATTGTTTAGTACAATAACACAAAATAATAGCCCTTCAGAGACAAGTCCAAAATTTCTGCACTTTCATTTTCAAACTAAAATTACAATCTGAACCCATAATTCTTTTATGTTCAGTAGGGTAGTATGCTCTTTCAGGTCTACCTACAGAATCACTTGTGACTATCTTATAGGAAAAAAGAAAAAGGAGAAGAAAAGGGGAGAAAGGAGGAGGAGAGTTAATGCCCGAGGGAATCATCCAGCGCTGCGTGTCCTCCATACTGGACCCCATTAGGCCTGACAGGTGATATATGATGCAAACAGGAAAAACAAACTACTCAGCAAAAGCAGGGAGACTTTGATAAACGAAAGGAGGGCAACACAGATACTATGAACTCATCATGGCTGAGCCGAGGGAATTCTCTAGTAAAATGGCGCTTTAAAATCTGGCCGCAAATATTCAACCCAATTAGGTCAGACAATGGCTATAGAGCTCAAATACAATAGCTTTCCAGTCAGTCTAAATCAGATACTCTTTGACTTGCACTCCTACTCTAAAGATCTGTAATTAGTTGCTGTTGGAAAAAATCCTTAAAATTGTTCTAGGCTTGGGTAAATGGTTCTTAAAAAATATTTAAGGGTTTATTATTGTTTTAACTTAAACCACTCCACACTTTTGTTAGCAACTTAATTTTTAGGAGTGTGTCTGTAATTTCCCTCTTAATGTAAAAGGAAATGTGATCTAATAAATTTACTTATATATTACTATTTAAGTATTAATACACCACAAATAATAAAGGATTGAGATGTCGTTTCGGGAACATAGTCGTTTGATAATGATTTGGTGTGAAACTGTCACCTTTTGAGAAACACAGCAAATTAGCCAGTTCTAAAACAACACTATTAGTGTTAAATTAAATCTGAAATGATGATTTAATACATACAGCGTTAGTTAAACACTGGCCGATTTGCTGTTCAAAGCCAGAACTGTTTACAATAGTGGTGAGTCAAAATCCAGAATCCTGTTTCAACATACATAAAAAATCCATCTACATTTTCTGTCTATTCAGCTTACGAAGTCAACTACTGTAAACTCTACTGATAGCGAGAGTGTGAACGAGCCAAAGACAGACAGATAACATTGTCAGCAATTTCCTTGCTTTCAAATGTCAACCTGTATATAGATAATAAAATGTCCTAAAAACAAGACACGTAAAAATATTTAACCAGGCCAAACTAAAGTTTGACTTTTTTCAAGTGGCTTATTACTTAGAATGTGTTCAAGCTTGCTGTAAAAATAACACATCAACAAGTCACTTCTTTTGTTTGCCTTCTTGGTTTCCTTAAACTGAGATTAATAAGCTTTTTATTTTCCTTTGATGAAGCAGTCGTGCTCTCCTATGGCAGCATTCAACTGTTCCTTTAGACATTTCTGTATAAACACAGAGTGGTTGTGATATCTGTTCTAATTTAGTTTTAACAGAAATGTATCTTACCTCACTATCCCACTAATGAAACATTTATTTACTTCTGTCATCCAATTTCCCTTCTCCTTGACATAAGAGTCACATGATCTGGCTGTTCAGACTGAGTTGCATTAATGTGTAGCTGATATGCATCAGATACTATACCACATATAAGAGTAGTTCAGATTTGGGCCACTTGTACCTGGTGTGTGAAGTAGTCTAAAATAGAAAAGAGAGCATTGTTTAATGTGCATTAACCTTTACCTACAATCAGTAATCCAGTCATAATTAGATTTCTTCACTTATCTGATATTGTATGTGATCACATGAATAGTATATATCAATTCTGCAGACTGGATTAGGACCTTGGATTTCTCAGTGCATCTACATGCTTACTTCCATTTTTATTTCGGTTTTCTCTGTCTACACAGGCATGCATACAGAAATTGATTTGCCAGTAAAGTGGGTCCATGTTTGCAAAAAGCTGCAGCAAGAAGTTTTGTTACATGATTCTGTGAGATTATTGGTTGATTTTAAAGTATAATTATTGAAATGATTATTGTCTGACTCAAGAAAACCCAGAGTTTTCCCATTATCTGATTAAACACCTGCATGTAAACATGTTATGTTTGAATTCTGAGAAAATCTGATTTTCTGCAGTTATTGGATTAGTAAATGCATGTAAATGCATTCTGTGCCTGTCAAAAGTTGAGACACATCTTTAGGAATTCACAGATCTACTGTGTGCCAACTTCAGCAGTTTTTGATCAGTTTTAAATTTGTTTCTATTCTAGAAATTATGGGACTTTTTAAAACCCATCACTAGGGTTGTGCCATATCATATCGTACAAACTATTTCCCATTATATATCTAATACAGATAGATTATATCTGTCCAGTATAATTTACTTTACTTTAATCCTGGATATATGGAGATATTTGGAGTGCATTATTAGTACCATGACATTCTGGATCATTGACTTCTGTTAAAAAAAATCTGATAAAATTCTTGTATTTTTTTAATATTTCAGTTAGGGGTGTGCCATATCGTGTCATATGCAATAATAAAATGTAATTTTCATTTTGTTGCAGTAGTGAATTCTTGAAATATTTTTTTTTATTCAAAGTTTTGTCGTATTGCCAAGTGTAACGTTATCGCAAAAATACCATGAAATATCATGATATTACTTTAGGGCCATATCACACACCTCTACTAAACAGTAAATGCGTATACTGTGATCCATTCTAGTCAGATCCTACATCCCTTTTGTGAAGTCGGAATTTAAATCATGCCATAATTCATATGCTTTCGTTGTTGGAGTGACATGAAAAATGCTGGAAACAAGCAAAGTCGTCAGTTTGCTACCAATAAAACAATGAGCAGCATTGTTCTATATCAAGTTAAATGCACATAGTTTATATATTACAATAATGTGCTCAAACCATTAACCTTTAACAGTGGCTGCACAATTTAACGCAAAAAACAAATATTTTAGTGTATCTAACTAGAAATTATGACTTGAGGAGGTTTTCATAAGCAACTGCCAAGGAAATCATACTGACATTTATTCACATCATACTGACAGTCTGTGAACGCAGCATTAGTGCTTATTGATAAAATCTATATTTCCATTCCTGAACAGTTTACATATGAGCTCTTTTAACAAACAAACATATTGAAATCTGTTATTTTTATTACTATTGTAAGTTCTTTTATTTTAAGTTACTTATATATAAAGGTAAATAAAAAAAGCAGTAGATATATTGTTTTCCATTGAAAGGGCTTTGAAGTGCAATTAAATTGGCTTTAGGGAAGGAAACAAAGGAAGGCATGTGAACACATTAAAAATTCAGTTACAAGGATCCAATCCCAATACTCCAGAGGAAGTCACACATCAATACAGTCACAGCAACAGATGCCACTAAAACACACATCTACATCTTTTTTGTGTGACAGTGCAACACTAAGCAAGATCTACGCTCACTCTGGGTGCTCACATAAAGTCTCAGTTGTTTTCTTTTGTCTCAGCAAAAATATAGATTTTCTGTCTGCCAAAATGGGTCTTTGGAAATATTACCCTTTAAAAGAAGCGAGCTGGGGTAATTAAGCTGCCCGATGTGTGGCAGTTAGGACTTGTACCTTTCAGACCTTCTCCTCTGTGGTCTACAGTTAAACCTCTGGAGGGAAAATACCATATGTTTCTGAGGCTTAAAATAAAAAGCCCAAAACGACCTTCAGCACCAAAGCATAGACGCACCGCAGGTTTGTTAAGTTGCAGTACTCAGTGTGAAGCACTCCTATAGAAAAAGGTCATATAAAGGGTGAGTTGACGTGTCCATATCAGTTTACATGAGAAGAACGATCTGTCGTGATAGTGTTCTCCAGAGGAATCAGGATGTCAATGGTGATACTATATTGAGAAAGCTTGAGACCCCCTTGCACACATTGATACAAGACTTGTTAGCAACTAATGACCTTATTTTGCCCTTCATCTGATCTATGACACAATACTATACAAAATAAAAACAATAACTCTAGTATTTCTGTTTACTACAACCACACATTAAAGGTGTAACCTTATAGTCCAGCTCTGCTGTCACTGTGTCATTTTTTTTGAATACTCAATACCTTCTGTATTTATAGACTAGCCTTGTTGTGCTTGGTTTCACTTAAATGGACACTGAACTTTTCATTGTGATAATATGAAAAAAGCTTAATTGGTATTATTTATATTTAATATAAAACACAATTATGCACCAATTATCCCTTTGAATAAAAGGAGTACAGGAGTACTGATCAAACCAGCCTGCTGATTTACACCAAATATATGGATAAGTATCTTTATTTTCAAGCATGTTAAGAGTGAAAAAATGCATGTCTGCATGTAAGATCTTTTGGTAACGGTCAAGATATTTAATATTTTACATTATTGCTTAAAACTTTTATTTTTATTTTATTTTAAGGTATTATAGCTTTTGCTATTTATAGGTATATGTTTGGCTAAAATGAACATTGTTGTTTTATTCTATAAACTATGGACAACATTTCTCTCACATTCCAAATAAAAATATTGTAATTTGGAGCATGTATTTGCAGAAAATGAGAAATGGCTGAAATTACAAAAAAAGATGCAGAGCTTTCCGACATCAAATAATGCAAAGAAAACAAGTTCATATTCATTCAAGTTTTCAAGTTCAGAAATCAATATTTGGTCATATAACCATTTTTTATACACTGATTTTGGATAACTTTTGCCACTCCTGGTGCAAAAAATCAAGCAGTATAGTTTGGTTTGGTGGCTTGTGATCATCCAGCTTCCTCTTGATTATATTCCAATTTGGTAAAATCAAAGAAACTCATCATTTTTAAGTGGTCTCATTTTTTCCCAGAGCTGTACATCACTAATTAAAAGTTAATGAACAGCTTCAATTATTTCAATAATCTTTCAGTTAATCTCATTGAAACATAGGCCCTTTAAGACACGCCCCCATTTTGACTTCATTACTTCACATGGTGGCACTAATTCAATGAATAGGGTAAACATGAGGTGAAGAATATTGGTGGTCAAATTATGTGAAACTATTAAGAATACATACATAATTCCTGGTATTTGCTTATTTAGGAATGTTTATCATCTTTAGTTACACAGATGCAGTAAAGTATTGTAGATAATTGTCTTGCGATATATGGAGTATCACAGAATCACATTATCGTGATTTCAACACTATTGTGGGCAACGTATCATGATAATATACACTGCCTGGCCAAAAAAAAAGTCGCCACCAAAAAAAAAAAGTTTAGTTGGACCGCCTTTAGCTTTCACTGTGGCATTGTTTTAATAAGCTTCTGAACTGTCACAAGATTTTAAAACATTTCAATCCAGTGTTGCATTAATTTTTCACCTAAATCTTGCATTGATGATAGTAGAGTCTGACCGCTGCACAAAGCCTTCTCCAGCACATCCCAAAGATTCTCAATGGGGTTAAGGTCTGGACTCTGTGGTGAACAATCCATGTGTGAAAATGAATTCTGGCATTGTCAACTTGCCAGTCACATCAGAGAATATGTAAAAAAAAAATATGTTAGGCTTATTTAGACTTGTTTTATACATTTGTTTCTAACAGAATACTGAATATCATCTGTATTTATATACTAGACTTGTTGTGCTTGGTTTCACATAAATGGACACTTTTCATTGTGATAATTGTAAGAAATCTAAATTTGTAAGAAATTAAGACTGCAGACAGATAAACGTCTCATTCCTGTACAGGCCTAGGTTTTCAACTTCCCAAAGAGCCTTTTCATGGTTAAAGAAATGTACTTACTACACTCAACATAATCTGGATTTTTTTTAAAGGAAAGAAAACACTGTTAAGAATTAGAATGTTTTGTCTGTTTAATATTTTCCGAATCATTATGATAACAATCCAGACATGCACTCTTGTGTAAATACTGGTGTAGAGGATGCAGTAACACAGTC
This sequence comes from Astyanax mexicanus, assembly GCF_023375975.1. NCBI lineage: Eukaryota > Metazoa > Chordata > Actinopteri > Characiformes > Acestrorhamphidae > Astyanax > Astyanax mexicanus. The sequence goes on from NC_064410.1 coordinate 21,548,055, forward strand.
TGTTCCAGCACTGCTTTTATAGAGATAAAGGGTTTGGTAATTGTAAACTGTTAACATCAATTTTCAAAGTTAATTTACTTTTACATTGCTACAGACCAGCTTTAAGTTGTTTTTCATCAGTTTGTATAATTTTTTCTGTATTTCTGTATAAATGTCTTTCATTTATTTTTATCTTTTCTTTAAAAAAAGAAAAAAAGCCCTGGTCACTGGACTGGCTGCGTCTGAAAAACAAGAAATGCTGCCTTGATGCCCATGTTATCTCACTTAGAAGGCAAAGTAGTCATACTAGTCTCTGTATCCAAATTAAAAGGGAACAATGCATCCTTATATTGCCAACCCAGATAACAGTGAATGTTAGAAGATTAGTCTGTAATGTTACAGAAATTATGTTCCAGGAACGTTCTGGAAACATGTGACATAATATTGGTTTGCTTCACAAAGTTATTAGAACATTTCTCATATAACATACCCAGTTCCAAGGAAAAAATTAACATTATGAAAACTTTAAAAGTACACGCTGACACAAGTAATGTTACAGCGACATTAGAAGAACATTAAAAAGTTAAATAAAAACATTCCAAGAACATCCAGGAAACATGACAGATTGAATGTTCTAAGAACTTTATTAGTAACATGTAGAAAATGTGCTACTATTCAAAAACAGTTACCTAGGAAGATACTGAAAGCTGACTGTTGTGTATAAGTGTTACGAATTGAGGTTGTGTTGCATTACTTGTACCGTGTTTGTGTGGCAGCTCCTTTTTTGATTGTATTGTCTTGAATGTCATATTTTGATTTACATTACATAACATTTGGTACATATTATACAATAATTGTATAATACATATTGTACAATTATACATATTGTACAATAATTATTATTATTATTATTATTATTATTATTTATTTATTTATTTTGCAAGGGACCAGGGACTACAGAGGAAAATTAGCCCCTAGGGCTAACTCTGGCTCATTTATAGATTTTATGCTCTGTTGATAAATGAGCACTGTCCAAGCAAAATTGCAAAATAAACAAATAAATGAAAGAAAAAAAAAAAACAATATTTGCGCATTAGCTGTGTTGTCATAAGTTGTTAGCATTTTTGTCCAGTAAAACAGAAGGTTAGATTATTAAACATTGATTCAGACATGACTTGATGCCATCCTGCCTAAGACACAAAGACACAGAGAATGTACCATCTAAGGTTATTCACTGGAGTAGAGGTGTTTTATATCCTTTGACTGGTAGTGTATATGTGATGTTGTATGTAATATTTGATATACTGTACATTAATCTCCAGTGTAAATCTCCCACGATAATAGTCTTCACAAATGAAATCTTCTTTGTAAGGGAGCAGTGTCCTCTAGTGGACTAACAGAAAAGTGCTTAGTAAAATACAATGACGTACCTGCAGGAACCATTTTCATGCTCCACTAATCTCAAAACTCATTACATCACTCTTCTTCTACCAACAGGCAGACCATGCCTAGGCTCTACCCACTTCAGTCATACATGTCTTTCTGTAATCTGCATTTTTATTTAAAAAATAAATAAATGCTATCACATCCTGCGTTAAATAAACAGGTTCCAAACCTGTTACAATAATTTTAATTGGTTTCATTCAACCCAAATAGTGGTTAATTCAAAGGTGGAGTTCAGCATAGAGAAAATGTTAAATACAGTGTATATATAAAAAGTAGGGCTGACAAGGTTAAAGCGTTAACGCACGCTGTTAATTTGGAATCAGTAACGCGTTACTATTTTTTACGCAATTTTTTTACGCAATTAATAATTAAGGCAGCAAGTTTGACTCCTGCTTCCGCCTTAATCTGCCCCGCCCCCGCCCAACGCACTGACCTGTCATTCCGCTGTCTTTCTCTCATTCTCTCTCTCTACATATATATATATATATATATATATATATATATATATATATATATATATATATATATATATATATATATTTCTCTCTCTGTGTATATATTTCTCTCTCTCACACGCACGTAAGCATTTATTATGCATTCTTTATTCCAGCACCCTATGTTGATTTCATCTTCCCTCAAACATACAAGTATATACTATTATTTCAACTGACACCACTAATATACAGTAATTGCATTTTACGTTTCTTACATTCATTCTTTCATTTAAATTTAAATATCCACTATAAAAATTTGCGTCTGAAGAAAAACAAATGCGATAAATCGCAGTTAATCACAGAATTTTGTTTGATTTTCATTGATTCACACCACTGATAAAAAGATATGTACAGTGGTATGGCAAGAACAGCCATCCCTGGTAACTTGATTAGCAAAAGTAAAAAATAATGTCATAAATACAACCCAAATTTCAATTTGGAATGTAAAAAAGCCATGCTGTTGTGATTCGTGTAAGCTGGAAAGTCAAAATGCAGCTTTTTTTTTGTTTCCCCAAAAGAACTTAACATTTTATTAATCTGACCACAGAACAGTCTTCTATTAATTGTGCTTTGGCACAGAGAAGACTATGGCCTGTAAATAAATATGGGTCTATGAAATTTTCAAAACATTGCATTGCATATGTTTTTATGTACATCTATTTACATTTTACACAGCTTCATATTGGGTTGTAATTTAAAAAATATTACTTTATAATGTCTATGTTTTAAGGCGTCTAAATAAAAACAAAAAAAGGTAAAAGGCCAGGAACAAATATTTGGGCACCCTGCATGGTAACTTCTTAGTTACACTTGTGTTTATTATCACAGCTTGTGAACATTTTGTAGCATTTTGTAAACGTCTTTCTCTTCCTTTTGGGACGCATTGTCACACAAATATTACAGCAAAAAAGCACTGCTGTTGTGAGGTCCATTTACAGATTTTTTAAGAAAGTTTAGGTTGGGGACAGTAAGGCAAGCTTAGACTGAGTCGATGGTTTTGGTGTGTTGAATAGATTGTTTTAAAACCAGAGGTTCAGTCTTGGAAAGGTTTAGTTGAAAATGGTGTTCTTTCATCCATGTAGATATGTCTGAAAGGCACTTCTATATGCATGCAGAGAGCAGTCACAGAATTAATGTGCAAGACTAGTGAAAACATTTTTTTTCTTTTTCTACAAATACATGCTCTACATAAAACAATTGGAGGTTTAATACTTTATTTTACTGTATAATAATGCATTATTCTCAAGGGAGGGCATATAAATAAAAAAACAACAACAAATAGACAGAGAAAATGAGACAGAAAGAGGAAAAAACAACAAAAAAACTATTAATAATAACAACAATAGATTATTTTAGGGTTATGTCTTTCTAACTACTATGCCCACGTTTTAGCGAAGTAGCTGTGGCATCAGTTCAATTATAATACTGCGTTTTTTAAAATGGGGATCAAAATATTACTGAACTGCTGCTGATTGTTCAGTTCAGTGTGCAAAACATTTTTTAATAGTTAGATGTAGTCTGTTAAGAGATTTAATCACTGTGATCTTGTAATGTTTTGTTTCAATTTCCAATTTAATAAAATACTTTTTTAGCCAAAGTTAGTGCAACCAATATTGGGTTTTTCTGTTCCAAAGCAGTATCATCTCCAAGTAAGCATAAAGAAAGTGGTATATTAATATCTGTTAGGTCTGAAAGGTATCTAACAACCTCAATCGAGAATTGCCTGACTGGTGGCAGCTGATTACAGAAACCCATGGATGTTTACTGCTGGAAGAAGAATTAAGGAGGCACTATACTTCTGTTTGTAGTCTGATTGCAGTTATGTTGTTTCTTGTTTATTTAGTCTTGTTAAATCAGTCTCTTCTTGTTATCTTAAGTCATGTCTTTGTAGTTTGGTTTGCTTTGTCCTGATTATTTGTTTTTACGTTAACCTACTTTTGTTTGATTTCTGTTTAGCTTTTTGTTTGTTCTTTATTGTTAAAATATATATCTACCTACATTTACGTCCACACTCTCATCCCTCTCTGCCTGTGAAAGCATCATCTGCCCTTTCCTAACAATGACTATGAGTAAGCCATAGACCTGACAAGATAATTAAGGTCCAAAACCCTGGTAAGCTGCACTAAATTTATTGTGTTTGGTATTATTGAATGATGCAAAACAGTTGTAAATAAATAAACTGCAAAACAAAAACAGTATAATCACAGTAAATTCACTTGGGCAATGTTACAGTAGGCTATGTTCCGCTGATATTCCTGTATAATAAAATGATTAAATGTGTTTATCTGAATTTAAACATTCTCAATGTTAATAAAATACCACAAAACATGAAACATTATTTCAGTAAAATTAAGCATTTGTAGCAGCTGTTTACGCAGTCTATTGCTAATGGTGTATTGAATTATACATGATGAATGGTTTGGACACTGTAATCATATGAGTCAGAGGTAGACTCACTTTTCAGTATAGGTTATTGACACTAATCAAAGTCTACTGCTGTTACCGGGGTCAACATGACACCATAGTGGGCAAAGTTACAAAAAAGTCATGCAACAAAGCCAAGAGGAATGTACTGTAAATGTATCTTTAGTATAAGTATTTTTGGAATGACTTTCTTTAACCCCACTGCATTTCAAACTTAAATATTTGACTTTTTCCTCCATTACATTAGAGAAAATCTGTCATTCTGTTTGATTTATGTATGCATAAATGCATTAAACCTAAAAATAAAAATGGTGCAAAGTAGCACACCAACCAGGGTACAGAGCACACTTTGTTCTGAACATGTCATGAACTGTTTGACCTGTTAAGAGGGAGTGCCAATGCCTGCAAAAATTATGGAATCTATGGTCTATAAATGCAGTATGGTAAAGAAAAACTCGTTGGGGAACCTGTGTTTAAAGCACATTGTGAAGCATATAAACTTATAACTTAATTGCAAAAAATATTGTGAAACTGAAACCTTAAAAAAGTTATTTATAATTTGCCTTTTGTGAACCAAGAGTGACACTATTTTGATAGCACAGAACATAAAAAAAAGGTTTTTTTTGTTACATTACAACTTTTAATGGTGATGATGGAAAAGCCACTTTTAAACAACCTTGTGTTAATGTAAAGGCTTTAAATTGGGATTTTCTACTCTCACAGGCTAAATGTCTTATAACAACAACAACAAAAATAATAATAATCGCAATAATAATAATTATGATTATTGCAATTATTATTATTACTACATATTATTACATAATATGTATTAATATGATGTCTCTTTTCTACAATGCAAGAACAAATTACAATCTATAAGATTAAAATACAAATCATGCATACAGTATAAAACCATAATGTTTAATCAATATTGATTTAACATATAATCAAAGTGGATGAATCTGGTGATTTTAGCTCTGTCTTTTAGATTGCCTGCTTTCTTCAGTTTTAATTCTGCAGTCCTTTGGTTTAACATTGTGTCAATAAGAAGATTCTGATATCTGTGTGTTCGCAGTTGCTCTTGTATCAGCAACACTCGGTACACTCAGGTAACCAAAGAAGCTTACATACAGCTACAGGAAACCCTGATTTGTTTATTATTAGTATAATACAATAGTTATTCTTATAATACGTGTTTGGATTCTTAGACATTTTGATCTCAGGAAAGAATTCAAAAGATAGAAAAGTCTATTTTGTATTTGTATTTTTCATTACTGTATTTTAGTACTGAAAAGCTGAATCTCTATCTACTGGAGTATAATTTTCACTTTTGCTTCAGTACATATTTTCCATAAGTTTAATTTTTATATTGATGATTTTTTTTATGTGATGCATCTATACTCGTTACAATTATTAAAATATTTCAAACCATTCCAATCCCATATTATCACTGCCGTATCAAAGCTAGTAGTTGGTTTAATGTAGCTCCTCATCATTGAGTGAATTAAGCAATCAAGCTGATCTTATAAGAAGACTAAGATACTTCTGTTCTGCCTTTTGCTCTACGAAGTTTTCACTGCTTTTTGTAATAACTACATAATACAGTACTGTACTTGAGAAGTAAATTTTGCAATAAACTACTTAAAGTACAAAAATGTTAAAAACGTTAGTACTTCTTCTTTAGTGTGGCGCTTAAAAAACACTTTAACTTCACTCAAGTTTTTTTTGAAAGAGCACTGGGGCTCTAGTACTTAACACATGCCTGGCAAGAAGACTGAGCATGTTCAGAGGGAATGTAATCACTCTAGCTTGTTTCTAATTTAAGGAAGTCAATGGGCCCTATCTTACACCATGCACAAGGTGTGTTGATGCACACTGCTATCTTACACCCTGCAAACATTTTGTTTTCATGACTTGAATCAGCGGCATTTAAATTGCGAGCTTACAAACATATCTGCACTAACGGGTTTGGTGGTCTGTAAGTAAGGTGTGCATGGGTACATTTATGTCGTATTGCTATTTTGGCGGCAGAAAACAAAGGTGCACCATTGACTAAAGAAATCCTTAAAACAGTCACCCGTCAAACGTTCATTGCTATCCTGGCTACACAGTGTAACGTTAACAGCTATGCTGTGCCTTTAAAAGATGATAACTCTTTTTATGTTTGTATGTATACAAGGGTTTTTCCCATGAAAGCTAGTACTAGAGTGACCCCAGGGTGAGGAGGGTAAGCTCTGACAGCAGCTTTATGCCGCCCCTCCATTTTGATAGACTTGCTATTACTCCAGGTAATGCTGATAAGAAGCTTTATGCTGTACTTTTGTTCTTTTGTGTATAAATAGAATGAGTAGCAGCCGTGTAACCTGGCTTTGCATGGTCCGTGGTTTTAATAAATTAGCCTTTGTGTAGTCCACTCCTGTGTATGTGAGCAGCGCAAGGTGTACTTTTCCGTTGCTATGACTGTAAGAACACACTGACACACCCTAAATCAAACTAAAATAGGGCCCAAAATATTCTCCCCTACATTTAAAAGCAAATAATTTTGTCATTTTATTAAAATGAGGTTGTAAAGGGAGAACTTCTGCTTTTACTGGAGTGATAAAATTACTTGGGTTTTTATACTGTGAAGGGGCACTAAACGCTCTGATTTTTGCTGACTCCACCCTTAGTTCAAAAGCTGCTATAAAACTGCTATAGAACTTTGGGAGAGGCACTGGGTGATGTATGGGTTTAGAGGCGGGGAGAGTTGATTAAGCTGAGCAGTGTGCCTCTGATAGCGGTGAGATGCAGATGGTTGGACGCCACCAGGGGGATTGGTATTATTGATTGACTGATTTGTATATTATACAGTGTCTACGTATCAAAGCCAGACATCCCAGACAACCCTCCGGACCTGGACTTGAATCACCCCCATTCTCTGTCTATATGATATCATGACTCTTGCAGTCATTTAAATGCATCCTGTCCAGGAGGGAAAAAACACTGCCCACCCACACTAAAAGCTGATTGCCTGACTCACAGACTTTTGCAGAAAACAGACCATTAAGAACTCTCTCTGTTTTGCATGCGCTTCATGAATATGCACACACCTTTCTCTCCCTCTCTTTCTCTCACGTGATTGGAGAAAAAAGTATGTGACCCCTGGGTACACGTTTGTGTTTTGCCACTCTTTCTATATTGTAGATACTTGTGGGCATTAGGGAGCCGTTATTGATATGTGGTAGACTCCCGCCACTTCCGGGAGACTTGGGATGTCTGCAAAGCACAGTTGAACCTGTGACGGCACTGCAGAGGCTAAAATTATCGCAATAAAAGCGTTTTTTTTTTTTTTTTGGATTTTAGAAAATTTTAAGCAGGAATGGTATGTTTTATTATTTCACAGGAATAGATTTCAGCAATTAATATGAAAAATGTAGTTTATGGTTTAGCACCTCTTTAACTTTAGTCGGTGCTGTGATGTGTACTTCGTCCACTGCTGACCTCCACCATGCTGCAGCCTCCTCACCAGAGTCCGCTCTCAGTGACCGCCACGCCCACCGCCCTCACACAGGCACACGATAAACAGACCCGCCCACGATGAGCCAATTCTATAAGCCAATCATTGCACAGAAAATCACAGCGTAGCCAATGGTAAAACAGCGGGAGGCGGGGCTTATTCGAATCTGGGTGGGGAAGGAAGAGTTTGGCAGGGCCGCAGATCTTCAGCCATGTAAACTCTGCTAAACACACAGCGGGGAGAGGAGGCTGAGAGGCGCAGCCCGCAGGAGAGAGAGAAGACAGGACCGAGCTGAAGAAGGAGGAGGAGGAGGAGGAGGTGGAGGTGAAGGAACACGGAGGTACCGAGACACCCTCAAACAGTCTGTTTACAGCCCAAAAACAAAGGAGGAGAAGATAGCAGTTCACTTTTAGATATCAACAGGTCCATTAAACATGTAACTTACAGTTATCTTACAGCTAACTATCTTCGTGTATGTTAGAGAGACTTTACATAGCTAAATTAACCTATCAGCATTAGTATATTTTATATTTAAATCATAGCCTTTTATTTGCCTTCACATAGCACTGTAGTTTTCTAAAAACACAGTTTTTCCTAAATGTGACTCTTAACAGCAACAGTATTACTTTACAAGTCCCTGAGGAGAGGAAGTCTCTGTGTGTTTACATTTTTTAGGCTGTCTATACACTACACAACTTTGAAAAGACTTTTAACAGACTATACAGTCTGACACTCTCACATCTAAAGACAAGACAGACTTTTTACCCACAGCCTTTTTACTCACAGTCTTTTTACTCACAGGCTCAGATTTTGCAAAGACTGGGGATGACTATTAACCGGACTGCACCTAGATTCTTCCTGAGATTATTTTCCATCATGCTTCTGGTAGAGTTTGTACATATTACATATTAAGTTACAAATAATGATAATAATTTATCAGAGACTCACAACTTTTGTCCCCATCAACAGTTTATTTTTCTGCCACTCTGTTAGTTTTTGATATTTTTTAATAGAATACATTTTGTGTTCAACTCTGCCTATAACCCCCCCCCCCCCCTTTTTTTTTGTTACAACCTTGTATAGCAAAGAATCACACCTTCGCTGCTATACATTTGCCTTTGTTTTAGATTCGAATTATTGCAATAAAGAACATTATTCTTGTCTATAGTAAAGTAGTCTATATTAAACTTGTTTGTATCAAAAAAACGCTACACAATAAGACATAAAATAAAAATTTAATATTTTTCAAAAATAACTTTAAATATGATGACTTTAAAGTGTTTAAAATACACTACATATTAAAGTAAAAAACATTTGAGGGGTATTAACTGCAAAATGTGTTCTTTTTCAAATTTGTAAACAGTCACGTAAAATATTCTTGCCATGCCTCTTCCTGTAGCTCCCTTATTGGTTGTTGGCAGTGTTCACGTCACTATTTGCTGTAAGTGTCAAGACTTATGATAATATTGAACATGGTTGATTTTATCTGAACGCCAGGACGTGAAAAAGAACTGCCTTACACTGAACGATTGAGATGACACCACCGCATCTCGACTTCAGCTCGACTCAAGCAAGACTCTCGTGATTTTATCGCAAATCTGGAAATTTGTCTGCGGCAGTGAAATCGATTGAAATCAATTGGTGTTGGCATTAGCTAGTTCTTGAAGCAGGATTTCAGTTAGAAAAACAGAAATAAGAAGAGAGGAGGAAATATTGCTGTATCTGAGGTTTCCTGTGTGTTTATCTGTTTTCTGAAATCACTTCCTCAGCATAGTCAGGAGGTGTGCTGCATAAAATATGGTAAAGGCTTTTACAACATTGGATACAAAGAAACAACAGCATCTTCTTATTATATGATGTTAGTTTCAGAATAAAATGTATATGTAGCAGTTAAACAGGACACTTATGTAACAACTGGTGACCCTGACCCAGGAAGTCACAATGTAAGTAGGAAGTAGGAGTTATGTACACTTATCAGTTAATACATTAAAGTTTTATTCTCTTTGGCAAGCAAAATCTTGAGTTTTGCACAAAAAACGTGGACATCCTAATAATATGCATTGCGCAATGCCAACCATACCCTATAACAGGGGTATTCAAGAAAACTGTGAGGAGGTCCAGTTCAAATAAATTTCCTCAAGCAAAAGTCCACAACATCGTCTATTTGCAGTATGACGATATCTGAATAAATTGTGTTAAAAAAATAATAATACAGGTTAAAATCATTTGAAAGAAGTTTATTAGCACTGAAACACAGGATAACATTTTGTGGCTGCAGTTAAAAACTAAATTATGTATTCAAAAACAAAAAGTGCTTAAGGAAAAATAGCAGCTTCAGTTTCCTTTTGATTGAACAATCTCAACATTGCTCCTCAACAAAACATTCTCCTAACACCTTAACTATTTTATGTATTCAAAAACAAAGAAAGTGCTTAAGAAAAAATAGTAGCTTCAGTTTCCTTTTGATTGAACAATCTCAATATTTCTCCTCAACAAAACAACTCTCAAAACACCTGAACTATTTCTCTTACAGATTTCTCTTACATCTGTCTTCCCCCAATTTCCCCTGCTCAGTGTGAGAACTGAGCTTTGGCTTGCCCTGTCAACATTCGGTTCTTCGGTTTCGTGCTCGCGGGTGGAAGAATGAACATGTATGCATCAGTCCATTCCGATTTTCGGCATCTACTTTTCACTTTTTTGAAATCGCCATAGTGTTTGCACCTCTTCTGACTGTAATTCACGTCCTGTCATCTGTATCATCTCCCTGCGTTTCTCGCTTTAATCGCTTTTCGCTCGTCTTTCACCTTCTCTTCCTTATATCACACTGCGTGGATGTCTGTGCCTCGCTACAAACCTCGGCTTCGGTTTGCTCATACAACTCGCTCTGAGTTCAAGCTGACGATTTGATTCGCTAGTTGAACCACGTGGTTAGTATGACTCGCACGCGATTGGTTTGTAGCTTCCAATCCTTGCTCAGTGCAGTGCTGGTAAAAGCACTTGAGTCAGATAGGGAAAAATAAACGCTCCGGTTTAAAATTAATTCTCCCGTCAAAATTAAAATAATATTTTAATAAAATAATAAAAAAATATTTTAACAATTTATTCCGGGTCCGGATGGGATGGCATATGGGTCCGTATCCGGACCGAGGTCCGCTGGTTGCGGACCACGGCCCTATAAGACTCTGACTAGGCAATTTTAACACATCTACAATTTATCATTAGCTGGCAAAGACAGAATATCTTGCAGCTTCAAATTGGGTCTAATTTTACAAGACTGCGTCTATATTCTTTTAAGATTATTTTGCATCTTGCTTCTGGTGTATATGTAGAAAAAGCTGTTGAATAATTGATCATTATTTGGGCTGGGTATCAAAATTCGTTACCAAAATGGCACCTACTAAAATGTCTTGGTACTAAAGAGTATCGAAAGGTAAAAAAAAAAAAAACATCCGGTGCCTGTTTTCTGGTGCCTGCCCATAAATGTGCCAAACGAGGAGTCACGGTGAGCTAGCGTGCTTAAGTCTCTGGCACTTGCTCTAACTTGCTAACTCGCGCTATCTTTCCCTCTCTTTAAGCACAAGAGATGATTTTTGTTCTTAATAAAGCACCACAAACATGCTCACTGTTTATTCCAACAAGATCCACTCATGGTAACAGTATGAGAATGAGATTACTCATGTCGGCTAATAAATAAATACGTTGTGTAAGAATGATTATCGTTTTTGAATTGTTTGGTTACAATTTAGAAAAAGGTATTGAAAAAAGTATTGTTTGGGTATTGGTACCAATTTCAGTATTTTAAAACGATACCCAACCGTATTTTTTAACAGAAGCAGCATTACAGCAGACAAAATGTGAAAAACTTTGTATTTCAAATGCATATTGTATTTGCATAAAAAATAGAACCAAAGTACATCTGAAATACTTAATCACTTGATATCCTCTTGACATAGGATGTGCAATTATCATGTAAGGCAAAAATAAAACACATCAGGCTACAACTTTTTTTACTGTTTATAACAAAATGAGCTACCATTAAATGTCTACCAGACACAGATAAATTGGCCAAAATTAATTATATGCAGTGCATTATTAGTATTATGAAATACAGGAATGGATGTATATTAACAACTGAAATTAAGTTTATCAGACTAAACATAAAAAACATGGGTTCATTCTGTCATACTTCAATAAAAGAAATAGCAAATGAATTACTGTAGTTTACTTACTTTACTTGCTTTATTTTTTTATGCATTTTCCATACTGTCCTATTTTTTTCTGAATTGGAGTAGTATCATATAATTTAATTGTACACGTTTTAGCAGTAACGTTTCCTATTGTTAAGAATTGTGGCTCTTCATGAAAGCGCTGCAAAGATTTTCCTTGTCAATAGTAATGTGTCATACCGTGCCAGAACATAGTGTGTTTTAAGTTTGTGTTAAGTGGTGGTAATTGAGGCCACTTGTTTCTAATCTGAGAACCCTGAATGGTTGACATTTCTGCTTTCCTCCAGCATTCTTCTAGCAGGGCTTTAGTCTCTGATTACTGGGTTAGAAAACATTGATTCAAGCATGCAGTTTGCACAAAGCTAATTGAAAGAATTACTCTGTGTTGCTCATTAAAAAAGACAAAAAACTGTCCAGAATATCTAAATGTGGCAAACATATGTTTTGCTCCCTACATAAAACAAATTTAATGTAATTTGATTGGCTACTTTCCATTTTGTATAGGAATATGATGAAACAAACACTTTTGGAATTTGTTAAAAAGTTCTGATTGTTCTGATTTATGAAGTGTCACATAGAAAAATCCCATTTGATTTGTAAGATAAATGCCCTATTTGTTTTATACCAGTTTGAATAATAATAATATTATTATTTAAGTATAAAGTAAACAGTGTTTATGTATGATTTATTCATAAGTTAATGGAGTGAGAAATTAGGTTTGCAACACTACACTGTTCATCTGCTGGGGGGTAATTCACTGTTATTGATTAATTTTGTCTGTTTTGTGTGTTTTAATACTGAGATGTGATATATTCTTCTTTAAAAAAATTGATATGATACTTTTTGAGTGCAGATGTTTTGAAAATAGCATAACCATTTGACCATATGATGCCAAGATTAAGTCGGATAATAGAGTCAGATAATCACTTGTACTGCCTTAACTTTTTTGCCAACCAGAATTTTATCTTTGTCATCTCCCTTAATAAATTAATCTAAAAATACAACATTTATAGTGTTCCTAATTGCATATTTGTTATTTTTGTCTCCTCTAACAGTTTCTGATCTGTTGGTGTATTTTTACATACTACTATGGCAACCATCGTCATGGAAAAGATTGGTCGCCTATTCATTAACCTGCAGCAGGTGAGGCAGGTGCCCCAGCTGCTGAAGGAGGCGGTGCCATCAATTCCGGCCCCAGTGAGAGATGTGGAAGTGCCCCGCTTCTTCCGCGAGCGCTTCATCCATGCTGGTTACCGTCCCCTTCACGAAGGCTGGCGCTACTACGTCCTGTCGATGTTCCAGCGCCACAACGAGACAATAAATGTGTGGACACACCTGCTTGGGGCTCTGGTGGTCCTTACCAAAGCAGCTCAGCTGGCAGAGACTGTAGAGTTCCTTGGTGATCCCCACAGCTGGCCGTTGCTTGTTCTCATTGTGTCATCGATGACCTACATGACATTCAGCGCTGTGGCTCATCTGCTTTCAGCTAAATCTGAATTCTACAATTATGCCTTTTACTTTCTCGATTATGTAGGGGTGGCACAGTACCAGTATGGGAGTGCTGTGGTGCATTTCTATTATGCTATAGAGAAGAGCTGGTACACAAAGGTGTGGGGAATCTTCATGCCTGTCTCCAGCTTTCTTTGCTGCCTGTCATGTTGGGGATGCTCTTTTGGAAAGTACCAGAACTACACCCTACCTATTTGGGTTCGTAAAGTCTGTCAGGTGGTGCCTTCGTCACTGGCCTACACTTGGGATACAAGCCCGGTTTTCCATAGGATCTTCCTCTGGTACCTCTCCAGTGGAGAACATAATTCCACAAATGACCAAGCTATGCTCTTCCATTGTGGCCAAATTGCTTTTTTTCTCTCCAGTGCTTTCTTCTTCACCTACCCTCTTCCTGAGTGTCTGTTCCCTGGACACTGTGACTTCCTGGGTCAGGGTCACCAGTTGTTCCATGTTCTTCTGGTGTTTTGTACTCTCTCCCAAATCAACGCCTCTCACTTGGACTACCTCAACCGCCGCGAGCTTTACACCAGTCTTCATGGTGATGGTGATGCACATGTTTTTGTGTTGTTATATTTGGTGACAACACTCATCTGCACTCAAATAGTTGCCTACATGATTAAGAAAGTAAGCCGAATGCTGTCAGACAAGGAAAAGGCCAAATAAGATCTAGATATTCTAAAAACACATGCACATATGTCCATACCTTTTTTAATCATAGTAATGCACAATTATTTGACAATACATTATTGGATGTATTATTCAAATGAATGTAAATGATTAACATCTCCATGTTGTTGCATCATTTGTACTGTAAGCCCAGTACCTAACTTTAAAACTAGTAAGGCAATCCATATAACATTTTAACTGATTAAAAAGTTTTAAGTTGAATGCACTTACGATACTAAACACTGTATTTTAGACTTAAATACATTAAGCAAATACTTTAATTGAATCTTGTGAGTTAACCTAACATAACTATATTTTTTTCAAATATTGTTTAGTTTTTCATTACTTAATTGCCTATTATTAATCTGCCGTAACACTGACAATATAATCTTGTGGTAACATTTGAGTAAACAGCAGTATTTAGCCAGCATGTAGTCAGAATAACGGCAATTTGCTCCTGCTGCCTTCAACACTGATGCCATCAATCATTGTCTAAATTTGGGCATACGTACCTTGGGGGAATGACTACACACTGATAATGAATGTGTGGGTGTGGTGATTAAGGGGTGGGTATTGGGAAGACATGCTCAGATGGTGACAGGATCCAAAAAAGCTGTAGGCTCAACCTGCAGGTTACAGTATTTCGCTGAAAAAAGGACACTCAGTCAGTAAAACAAAACTGAATATGAACAGCTTAACTCATAACCCAAAAAATGACAAAACGTTGTTCTTACACAAATGAATTAAGTGTATAACTCAACAATGAATTTTTGAGTTTGGCTCAGTCAGTAAGTAGTGCAGTTAGTTTTTACAGTGTAGTCATGAGAATAATAAGAGGAGAATGGCACATAAATACAGTTCTAAAATGTTGTATTTTGATGCTGTTTGCATAAAACATCCAGCAAAGCAAATGTATCAGATATAATACAGTGCCTGTCTTCTGCAATGTATTTTTATACCTCTAGATTGTATTTTTTGTACTGTATTTATAACTCAACTACATTTCATATTTCTGCTTATTTAGATAGAGCTAGATTTTAACCAAATTGCTATTATTGTTATTATGTTTTATGCCACTATTGAGTATGTTGCAGATTTTCTCTTGTGTTTTCAAACCTTAAAGTGGAGTTTGAAAGGGATTTTCAGGGCACCGTTAACTCCAACAGTGCACTCATAATGGTTAATGAACAGTATAGCTCACACCAGGAGCTGAATGTTAATGCATTGTAAGCAACCGACACAGAAATAAAATGGAGCAGACAAGTTTTGCAAATATAAGCAAGTAATTGTTATGAGTCACTAGATATAATGTGTTTCACATATTTTTTTCATTTAGTTTATTATGTCTCTAAAATATGCACAAATGCTTTATATTTAAAAAGTAGCATGTAACATTATTATTTCAAAATAGCCGCTTTAAATTCATTATGAAGTTCACAATTGGTAAAACAGGCATCACAGAGCAGGCATGACAGTGCTCTCAAGAACTGTGTAAAATATTGCAGTATTAATATTTAAAATCTCATATAGGTAAACAATCATGCCCTGGTTTCATACACTCTAAGAAGCTAATAGCCATGACCATGAACAGTTTCAGTATGATTTAAAATATGTTAAAATATAAATATAAAATAGTGTTTTCACTGATTAATCTTATGCTCTTTGTACACCATAAAGTATCATACCATACATATTTAGCATTCCTAATAACCAGTATTTCAGTATGTGGGAAACTAACTAACTGCCTTTTTTACTGTGTTTTTAAACTTTGAAATAGTTGAAAAGTTTTAGTGTAAAAACAATTAATGCAACCTTAAATGCTGGCTTTTACAGGACTGGAAATGTTAAGATGTTTCATGAAAACTCTGCTTGGGCCTTAGTTTTATCTATTAACAGTAATTGTAGACAGTGAATGATCTGTGCCTTATCTGGTTTAGTTAAGGAGTATCAGTAAAGGGACAATCTTTGTTGTGGACGAATCTGCAGCTGAGTAAAACCCTCTGCACAATAATGAGAATAATTGCAATACTGATTGTATATGTTTTTGGGATATTTCCTTTGAATGATTTTATTTGCTTGACTAATTTTACTTTAGGTGAGCTGTATTTGTATTGTGATGACAGTGATTCTTAAAGCCAATCCTAGGGACAATCCACAGGTATCTGTGAGTATTCAAGCAGATAAAGTACAGGGAGAATAAATAAGAATGTTGCTCTGAGAATGTACAAAAAATCTCTTGTTTTAATTATGATTAAATATGTGCAATATTGTGTTCTTGGTGTTGTCAGAGAGTTCTGTCAGAATTATTGCCAGTTGTCAGTGTGTAATTTGCACAGTCCAAGAATGTTACTTCTATATAATTAAAAACATCACAAAAGATGCTGTATATCTACATCTGTGTGTGTGTTTCTTTCTTAACTGCATGTTCACTCTTACACTGTTGCTAATTACACGTGAACCAGGTTGTCAAACATTAACACAAGTAGGACCGGTGGGTCCTTATTAGCTCTGCAGTGACGCTGACATGGTGATGGTGTGATAGCACAGCAAACACTGTTAACACACCACCGCTGTGTGTTTGTAAGTGTGTGTGGATGTAAGTAACTGATGATTTTTGATTATTATTATTATTATTATCAATTGTAATCAATATGATTATTAATACATTTCTAATAAAGCCTACCATGAAAAGTATGACTTCCCAAAGTCAGATGTAGTAGTTCTTAATAGGAAATCTGCTTGGTCGGATATTAGAAATGTTAATCCAATTTTTTAAGATATGTTCTTTGATTTACCCATGTGATGGACTAACTCCCTGTCCAGAGGTATTCCTGCCTTGTGACTAATCATTTTCAGTAGGCTCCAGACACACCACAACCCTGACTTGCATAAACGGTATATGAAAGTTTGTTGCCAAAAAAAGATATATTTAATAACAAAAATAGTTTTATTTAGGATATAAAGTCTAAACTTTAGATATAAAAATACTTAAAATATCCTAAATAAAGTTTCTAAATATCCTAAATATCTAAACTAAGTCTGAACTTCCCACATTACATGAGGTGGACTGGGGATTCCGGACAGACTTGTCAGCAATTTTCCTTCTATCACACATTATAAATTTATAAGGTTAATATGGCATTTCAGACATTTTAGGTCTAGCTATTCCAAGGGCACTTTTTTGGTGGAGAACCCTAAAACCTTTAACCTGGAAATTTATTTTAATGACTGCATTCTAAGAATAATGAGTGAGACTTTATTACATACCTATTTTGGCCGGGAAACTACCGTATTTTTCTCCTCTTTCCCGCCGTCCTCCCGTATTAGTATTTTCCCGTAAATTTCCCGTATTATATTAAAATTTAAAAAACTTTTATTTTTAAGGAGACAGGGCACTGACCGATCTGTGTCTCTTAACCAATCGTGGTGCCGGTTCAAGGAGAAAGTCCCGCCTTTCAGGAGAAACAGCCAATCAGCTTGGTGGTTTCGCGGAGCGCAGAGGCATATCAGATTCTGATAATCTAATTTTAGTGTGTAAGTGGTTCACATGTGGTTATTTTAGATTTCTTGTAAACCTGTCTTAAAATGTAAGGAATACTAAATCTTCGTTGGGCTGGTGGGACGACTTATTTTTAAATCTAAAACTTGACAGGTATGCTTTATTACCCTCACACATAACCTTAATTATGACCTGCCTTGATCAGGACATGCCCACAGCTAAGAAATTACGATGGACGATGAGTGGAGTTAATATTCCACTCTGGAAGAGCCACTTTGCGCTCACATGCCTCATCCAAATTGGTATCTGAATATCTAATTATAATTAGTGGTGTCAATTGATTAAAAAAAATTAATCCAATTAATCCAAACAATATTCTGAGATTAACTGTGATTAATCGCACCCGTTCTTAAGATGCAAGTTTTTATAGTGGATATTTAAATGTTAATAAAACAAGACATGTAAAATACAATTATTTGTATATTAGTGGTGTCAGTAAAAATACTAGTATATACTTGTATGTTTGAGGGGAGATAACGCCAACCTGTGGTGCTGGAATAAATAATGCATGAAAAATTTACAGATGTTTTCACACCTGTAGCTGGTTTCTTTGATCTGGATAAGTCGATGAGTTTGTTTACCGAATTTTTGGACTATAAGGCTCACACTAAAAATCCTTTAACTTCCCAAAAATGCACCGTATGTATGATTTCTACCCATCATGTAGCAGTAAATCTACTCTGATTAATTACAAAGTATAAGGGAGTTAGTGGTGCTAACTGTGGCTGGCTATGCTGCTAACTGCGCATGAGTAGCGCTGCTAACTAGGGCTGGGTAAAGCTGCTAACTGGGGCTGGCTAGTGCTGCTAACCACATCTGGCTTGTGCTGCTAACCAGGGCTGGCTATGCTGCTAACCAGGGCTGGGTAGCACTGCTTATGCTAAATATGGCGTAAATTGGGGTCAAACTTGGTGGCGTATTTAAGTGCGCTAAAAAATGAATAACGCACAATTGATTTTAATTAATCTTGTGCGTTAACGCTTTAATGTTGAGTAGGGTCAGGACGTAAAATACGGATATGGGAAAAACGGACGTTTGGTCACCCTAATGTTGAGAGCCCTAATTATCATATAATAGTCAAACAGATAAACTGCTTTCGTTTTCGTCTTTTTGAAAACAAAGCATGCTGCAAATATTCACTGGCCCAGTAGCTCACAATATTTAAAACCATTGTTGAGCTAAATGGGAAACCACCCTTGTGAGCCAAAATGTGGAGATAAGACAGACTAGACATGTTTGTTGTGGTGGATAAGAATAAGACACTGTGTAGTATGAATTCTGTTATGTTTGTACTTTAACGGTCCTAGTTAACAAGATCCCTGTGGTCTCATATCCTGCACACTCTTTTCAACACAGAAGTTATTAATCAAGTCAAGTCAAGAGCCTTTTATTGTCATTATATCTGAGTACAGGTACACAGTTTAACAAAATTACGTTCCTCCAGAACCATGGTGCAACATGGAACAACAATACATTCAACAAATAGGCAAAAGTGCAAAATAAAAGTATAACACTACAATAAATACAACAAATAAAAAAGACAAGACAATTTAACAGACAGGACAGTGCAGGACGGATACAGTAAACTAAAATGTGTATAGTGAACAAAAGGTGCAGAGATAGTTAACATACTGTAACTTATTGAACCTACATTATCAAAGCAGTTACTGAGGTAGAGAGTTTATAATTTTATAGAATGAAGCAGCAAATATTGCTGATAGATGTAGAGACATCTTAATCTCTGTGTGCTAAATGAGAGTGTGTGTACAGTGATGAGTGGGTTTCAGTACTGTCTGTGTGTGTGTGTGTGTGTGTGAAGAGTGGTGAGGTGGTTCAGTTCAGATCTGTGTGAGTGTGTGGTCATAGGGGAGGTTTAGCTCCGTCTCTGTGTGATGAGGAGTCTGACTGCCTGGTGGAAGAAGCTGTTGCAGTGTCTGGTAGTGGAGGCTCGGATGCTCCAGTATCTTCTGCCGAACAACCTGATTAGTTGAATCAGGTGTAAACAGGGCAACAATAGTCCAAAACAGGTTAACTCACAACCTGCCAACTAGTTGTGAGGCCTTGGTGTGATTAAACAAATTCCAACCCCCACAATCATTAATATATATATATATATATATATATATATATATATATATTGTAATTTGATTATAGTGCTCAATTATGGTGTGCTACCTAAACAACAGTAAACATTTATGTAAAAGAAAAACCTTTCATTTCACACCAAACCACCCAGCCAACGTTCCACTATTTTAAGGTCAGCCTCTCCTAACTATTGAGATTTGCCTTTATTGAGCATGTTTATACTGTGTTTTGTATTCCTTGTGACTCTTTGCCTCTCGCCCAGTCTCCCATTGATTCTCGTACAGCACCTCATCTTCAGGAGAAAGCTACTGGTTAAATTTAAGCTTTACTGCCCTCTTGTGGATTTACATACCGGTATGTAAATTTGCTTTTCTATCCTGTGCAAAGAAACCTAAATGTTTTTGTTTTTTGCCTGTTAGATTATAACTGTGTTCAGTTTATAGTTCCTCCAGCAGGCCTACAGAACCAAGTGCCAAAATGTCAGTTATTAAATGACTCTGGGTGTGTGCTTAAGATAGGACCTACTTTCATTCAGCTTTCTCACACTGTTTCCCTCTACCACCTACCAATATGCATTAACCTAAGACTAAGACTGAGCTCTTCATAATCTATATTTTTATGTATCAATACTTATGCTTCTGAATGTCAATTTTAATATTTCAACATTTTTAAATGGTTGTTTAACAATAAGGTTTTTTTTTTTTACTTGTATATGTAGATCCCTTTCTTATATAACAATTTACATGACGTTTTTCTTGTACATAAAGAACCATGGATATGCATAATAGAACATAAGAACGGATTTTTAAGAGTATTTCTGAACAAAAACTGGACAACTATGTTAATCAGAGTTTCTAGGCTGCACAGATTTGGGTGCTAAGTACAAGCTGAAAAGACATTAGCTGTGCTAGCACTGAAACTACCATGGTGACCGTGTAAGAAATGTGAGCAATTTTGCCTCCAGCCAGACAAAAAGCTATGTTGAGTTCCAACATTTTATCTAAGTGAAGAGAGAGGTGCATCAGGCAAGCTGGAGTCATTAAAACACCAAAATAGTTAACTTTTAGCACATTTGGTAGTAAAATAGAAAACCTTTCAAATCTGTCTGCAATGCCATGATTCTTCTAACACATTCTTTGCCAAGCAGGTGGTTGATCAGCTCATGAGAAATATTGGGCAAGTTTTTGTTTTAGTTTGATGATTTAGCTGGTTTAAAAAGCAAGTCAAAATGTCCAAACCAAACAACCTACCAACCAAGCTTGATTGTGCTGATGACCAGCCACAACAGCATCACCAAGCAGGTTAACCAGGATGACAAGCATTACAAAATAGCTTGACTACCCTACGTAAAAATCCTGCTCAAGACCAGCTAAGACCAATTAACTTTGCTGCATTTGGTTGAATCTATGCAGAAAGAAAATCTCTCTACACTTCTGTTTTTTGTCACATCTTCTATAAACGCCTAGTGTTCTAGTGCCACTGAATGCCGTGCATGCCCATATCATAATTTTTTACAGAAGATGTTGAGTTGTTCCAAGTTTTCTCTATACTTTCTTCTTTCCATTATTCCGGTAGAGGTTGATTTTAATTTCAGATGTCCAAAGAACACTGTTCCAGAACTAGGCTGGCTTCTTTAGATGTTTTTGGATAAAGTATAAACTGACATTCTATTTATGATTTGCACTTGTTGTTAACCCTCTGTATTTGCTCTCATGAAGTCGTGTCTTTATGGTAGATTGAGATACTGATACACTTGCTGCAGAGTGTTCTTTATTTGGGTGGAAGTTGTGAAGGGGTTTTACTTCACCATGGAAAGGAATCTGTGATCATTACCCACTATTGTGTTCTGTGGACAACCAGGCCTTTTTTTTTTTTTTTACCAGAATGTACTGAACTGTTGATCTGGCCACTCCTAACATCTCGGCTATCTCTCTGATGAATTTCTTCTACTTTTTCAGCCTATTAATGATCTTTTTCACTTCCATTAAAAGCGCCTTTGAACGCATGTGTGGGTTCACAGCAACAGCTTCCAAATGCAAATGTCACAACTGAAATCATCTCCAGACCTAGATAAATATCAATTACTTGAACATGCAATCAACCATTTCTTTAAAATAATGACTTTTTTGAGAGAAAATCAAAAGAACCATTTTTGGCTTAGAAACCTTGTAAAAAAATGAGTAAAGCTGCCTGGGACTGATGAGTATAGGTTTTGAATAGTTAAATATATGTGTTAATAGATTCAGAAGAGTTACAACAAGAAAATTGCACCCATTGGGTGGATTGGCGCTTAAGAACTTTTGAAACCAGTACTTTTATACTTTTACTTGAGTTAATAGCTTGACCTGACACTACAACTTCTTCAGAAGTATTTTAAACCCTAGTATCTATATGTCTAACTGAATAATGAATGCCAATACTTTTACATCTTTGTATGAGCATGAGGTTTGGGATGCTGGCAAGATATTAGGAGGTTAAAACACGATATTGTTGGGCACTGCCAAACTAGAAATGGTTAAAATTGTGTTATTAAGGCAGCTAATCTCAGCCTCTCCGAGGGGGGCCAACCATAAAGGCCTGGAAACTGCTTTCTTAGTGGACCAATCTTTGCCTCTCTTTGCCATTTTACACCAGGGGAGGTAAACATAAGGAGGGAGCTTGTCCACACAGGTGAAAAAGATTGTTTAAACGCTAATTTAGCTAATAAACTAAACAAGTAATCTTAAATAGTGCTTATAGATCTAATAGTATTTTCAGACAGCCTCACACTTGCTTTAGGCTACAAAGGAGGGTTTGTTTCGCTGTGTGAAAAATGTGCTGCTATGTCTTTAAACCCTGCAGCGAATAGCGGGGCAATCATGGCGGGGAGAGGAGGCTGTGGGCATAGACATATATACATAGATGCCGCATCGACTAACGCCGTCCATTGGAGCTAGCGTGTCAGCGTGGTCGCCATATTGGAGGAGTCAACCGTGCTCCCCCCAGTGCATTTGTTTGTACTGAGAAAGGTGTTTATAATAATCACAAATCTACCTTTTTTTTTTTTTTTTTTTTTTTACCAGATTGTCACATGGTTTGGTTTAATACAAACGGCAGAGCTGTAATAATGATACAGGACGCTGTCACACATTACAAATAAGTGTTTTCATGCTGAAAAACTTTGTACTATTCTTTGTAATAAAGACATAGCCATATGGTATGGCATATCCTGTATCATTACTACATATCTGTCGTTTGTCTCAAACCAAACCGTGTAAAAATTGGTAGAGTTGTGATTATTATAGGTGTATAAAACACCTTTCTCAGTACTAATAAGTGCACTGGGGGCGCATGGTTGACTCCTCCAATATGGCGGCCACGCCAACACGCCAGGAGGCAGGCTAGGCGGCATCTATGTTTGAATGTCTATGGCTGTGGGGCTGGAAAACTGAGCGCGTAGCGATACACACACATTCACACACAGAAAGAGAGAGACAGAGCGACAGAGAGACGGATAACAGTCAACATGGGCATCAAACTATACTACACAACCGTCACTGCTTCGAGAGAGGTGAGGGGGGCGATTATACGGTAAACTGGGGGTTTCGTGTGAAAAAATAGGCTGCTGTATTATTCCTTTTAAAGTAGCTGTATCTAGATAAATAAGAGGAGAGATTAACGGTAGACACACCCAGTGCTGATAGTAGTAGTAGTGATACATCTCTATCTATGAGCTCATAGTGCACACATGTGCTGACTCCTACAAACTGAGCTTTAAAATCCACTATAAATCTAAAATATGCGACAGAGATAATTAGTGATTAACGTTATTTAAGCAGGAGCAGAGACAGCCTAGTAAATGCACACTCATCCATATTGAGAACGGAAGTAATGATGGGTCCTGCATCTCTCTGTCTCTGTTCCTCTAACAGGCAGTACATTGTTTAAAAAAAAAAGACCCCCCTGTTTATTGTGTGTCCTTCATGGCTGGCAACGATAGCGTTACTGCTGATCTTTTAGGTGGTTTGTGTCAGTGGCCAAGGTACCGTAGTTTTAGGAAGGAAGGAGGGCTAGATGCTAATTAGCCAAGCTAGCTAACCCAATGTTAACTATTTAAATACAACTGTCCACCTGTCAATATAAGAGCTAACTATTTGGCAAGAGTGTATTTTAGCATTTTAACTGGATCTCGAATAGACAAACACGATACAAGCTAATGCGACGTTAGGTAATGTTCTTGAAGTCATAAAACGTTTGACATTTCATCTTCTACACCCCTATGGTGCATTAGGGTAGCTAGTTATTCTAGCTAAGCTAACTAACTAGCTATCTAATAGGGGTGGGCGATATGGTCCAATATCACGATATTTCACAGTGTGTTTATGATAACTAGGTTATATGTTTAACGAATTGACAAAACAAAAATATATATGTTCTGGAAATAAATAAAAGACCACTTAAAAATGGTGAGTTTCTTTGATTTTACCAAATTGATATCCTCTGGAATATAATCAAGAGGAAGATGGATGATCACAAGCCATCAAACCAAGCTAAACTGCTTGAATTTTTGCACCAGGAGTGGCATAAAGTTATCCAAAAGCAGTGTGTAGAAGTGGTGGAGGAGAACATGCCATGATGTATGAAAACTGTGATTAAAAACCAGGGTTATTTCACCAATAATTGTTTTCTGAACTCTTAATACTTTATGTATATGAAATTGTTTTCTTTGTTTGACTAGCCCTTACACATTTTAGTGTAATAGAAACTCTTTGTCACAAATCAGAAAGTTCCATGTAATCGATTATAGCATGTGACAAATAGGGTGTGCAAAATTCTGATTTCAGCTTTTACTTCAGTTCAAGAAAGGAATTTATTCATATTACAACTTATCATGTTGTAATTATATGTAATATAATATTATTCTTTGCGCATTGGTGGGAATCTGCACCCAAGTTTTTCACTCACATGTACACCTGTACTCTGTGACGTGACAATAAAAAAAAAAAAAAAATCTTGAATCTCTTGAATCTTGAATATAGACTGTAAATCTTCATAGTTACATGCAACTTACTTTGGATTTCATGGAAATCTAATTGAATCTGAATTTAGGGGTCATTCTCAATTCAGTTCTGAATTTTTTTGCAACCCTGCATGACTAGTCAAATTTACATATATAATGTAATATGTGAGATAAATTGGCTTTATTCATCTGTAGGTCTGATATTATTAGTAACAAAAATTTTGTGGCTTATACCTGAAATGAGTTTGTACTACTAAAAACTGCATTACAGCGATTTGTAATGTGGGTTTGTACTGTTACAGTTAGGAATTAACCGAGCCATTTGAGATACACCCTGTGAAACTGACCAACTTCCTCTTTTTACCGTGTTCTTAGGGACCATGCTGAAAGAACGGTAACGGGTGTCTTGTTTTCGTTCTTTTTTTTTTTTTTTTTTACAAGCATTTCATTTAATGAACTGGGCCCGTATGCATATGCCTCACATGTGTTTAACTTAACCTATAGTTTTGATAGTGTGTGTTGGTGTGTGTGTTTTTTATGGGGGGTGAGGTGTGAGGCAGGGCTGCTCCTCAACCCAAAAATGTATCTTAACAGGTCTCTAATGCATGTGGCTGACGCACTGAATCAGTTTGTCAAAAGTGTGCACATGGATTTTTGCCTGAAATGTTTCTAATATTTCCACAATGCATGTTTAAGCAATGCTAGACTGACTGATTTGGTCTGATTTATGGTTTAACCTCAGGCGTGGTCATTGTGCAGATGTGTCCTTTAACTTCCTCAATCTGCTCTCTGTCAGAGAGTGTTTCACAGTTAATCATCAACTTAGCTTTTTATAGCTAGGAAAAGGGGAAAAAGCACTGACTTATTAAAGACACAGAGCACCAGTGTAAGATGGCTGACTAATATGTAAGTGACCTTTTGGGTAAAATGTTTGTGTATACAGGTAATAATTTTCTGTGTCTTTTTTCAGTTATTAAACATAACTGACAAAGGGCTGCTATGGTTTAGTCTTTTAACTGTTTAAAAAAGGAGACCACTAGTGTTTCATAAAACATTAGTAACTTGTAGATCAAAGTAGAACAATTTAGTAAAAATGGGCTTTTGCTCTGTATTTTGTAATTGTGACACCATAACAGCCTTGTGCCTGACTATGCAATACTTATTTTTAAGATATTGAAAATTGAAGCATTGGCTGATACAGACTTTAAAAACAACTTATCATAAAACTTAGCTATTTGTAAGTGAAATGCTAAACTTAGGATGGTATTCAAAAGTGACTGTGACCTATTTCAGATTCATTTAAGTACCTTCTTTTTTTCCACTACCATTATATTATTCAGAATTTACCTTTACGTAGGGGCTGTTTGCCAAATACAAATACCCACGTATACTGATATTCCTACCAGCAAAATTAACTAACACACTTACAAACACCTTTCCAAAAAAGGTGTTATGTTCACCTGTAATGCAGTTGTGTATACAAAACTCATGACATCTTATTGTTATGCTTTTTCCCAGGTGAAGTCACAGCAGGCGGAAGTAATGCGCATCCTGGAGAGTAAGAACATTCAATTTGAACTGATTGATATTTCAGTGGGAATTAATCTTCGTGATGAGATGAGGGCCAAATCCAGCAACCCCACAGCAGTCCCTCCACAAATTTTCAATGATGATCAGTACTGTGGGGTGAGTACACATACACAGGATTGGGTTGTCAATGTTTTTTTTACTGGAGCACGCTTAACATTTTTTTTTATGTCCTGTTCCTCCAAACTTAGCTACTCCAAACAGTATTTTGCTAGAAACCATTAAATACTTGCTCTTTTTGAAATAAAATAGGTCACACTGAGTTTTATATTTATGCTGCATATGAAACTGTTCTTATACCCCCATTGACTGCATAAGCAAATAAAAGAAAATAGACAGAAAAACAGGTGAATCCGGAAAAGCCCCCAGACTGACATCAACCTGTAAATTATGATTCACAGCCTCGCCTGCCTTGCCTTGTGACCTCCCACTGCAAAGCCATAGAGAGGGCATCACAGTGCTGTTAACCAGTCACATGCAAGATATGCATGTCATGAATATTACTAAGCAAGAGCTAAAATTCTCTGTTCTTCCCCACCCACTACTCCACTGAACTAAAACAGACAGAAACAGGAACTTTCTTTACGAAAACCGACGCACAGGGCCTTCATTCATACTCGAGACCAGTTATTAAAAATGAACTGAGGCCTTTTTTTTATATTGCAATGTATATCACAGACCAACAATATTTACAAAATCCAGCAGGCAAAAAAAATAATTAGGCAGAACTTCCCATTAGAGTATATGTAAGGAAGACACACTTACACAAGCAGTATTGTTGTGACCACACAGTGCCCTACCCTAATCATCGTTATAAATCTATGGTTAGACTTCAAATGAGCAGTGTATGCAAGACAGACCAAGAATTTAATTTGCTTTTTTACAACTTCGACATGTTTTGAAAATGTTGGCCTAGTGGTGCCACATTTAAGGTGGAACAAAAAACTCAGGGAAAATGCTAACTTGTTTGCTAATAGTAAACCATACATTTACTGAGACGACAGCTTTACCAGGTCTAGCAGGCTTTAGTAACTGAAAGGAAAGGAAAAATAACTTGTCGCTGGTAGTTCTTTGAGCTGCTGGCCTGAAATTGCTGCAGATGGATGACATAACATACAGGAAAAATTGGTTTATTGCAAACATATTATTTTTGATGCTTTTTCATTCTTTCTATAAGGCCTCATGATTTCTACTTGTGTGTGTTCTTCTCAACAGAACTATGAGATGTTTTCAGAGGCAGTAGAGGCAGACACAGTGGCAGAGTTTCTGAAGCTGGCGTGAGCACCTCAACTGGTCAAATTCAGTTCCTTGCCCTTCATTGTCCTACCCCACACCCTGAGAGGATCGTCTGTATCCTCTCCTCTGCCTGCTGGAAGGGCCCACCTCCCCTTCTCTCAATGCCATGTTGACATGCCAAAAACATATAGAGTACCCTCCCACCTCTCACCTCGGAAAGCACAAACCCACTGTGTAATTTGGCCTTTCGGTTGGATTAATCTCAATCACGTTTAATGTGGCTGCTTATATTTTATGTGAATTTATGTTTGTGTTTATTGGTTGTTCTTGCTGGTTCTTTAGCTTCCAGTGTGTAAATGTCTCTTAATTTGTTGGAACTGGATGTGTTGCAGTAAGCTCAGCTAATCCTGACTGCTACAAACTAATTACTCTTAATCTTATTATAATCCACACACTTAAAAGTCATTTAAATCTCCTGTGGATCAAAACAGAGAGAAATAGTAAAAATATAAGTATTTTTCTTTCAGCCAGCTTTAACTCTGACCTGTGTTTGTTTTTACATTGATGAATCCATTACAGATCACATAGATCAGCATGCTGACACTAACTGTATGCCAATATTTTAAAACCCAGGCATTAAAAACTGCTTCATGCTGGCCACAATTTATGTCACTTCAGAAACTGTCATCATCTGTCCAGAAATATGTTAGTACTGTACTGTGTTGTTAAGTAGTACTGAATCTCTGCATGCGTATCGACAGCCACGTTCACAGTCAGTCAGTGTAGTGGAAACTGGAGCATTCCATTGTGTTGTATAGTGCCAATGCATTTCTATAAAAGTGTGTTTTCCACATAATCACACTCTTCTGCTATCTGGGGCAAATGCAAAGCTGTGTTTTTAAGAAATGGTTTTCAGAAAAATATACAAAGTTGCCAATAATACTGAATGGAGTACCCAATCATATAAGTAATGGGCTGGTGTGCCAGCAGATTTTCATTGTAACAAATTGAAGACAAACCTGATTCAACTTCTAATAAAATATCCATATATCAACCATTTTCTCCCTTGTGGGAAAAATCTATTATTTTTCAGTTATTGAAAAAAGGGTTTTCTTTGGCAGGGATTAAGCCTAGCCCTGGACTACATTTTTCATCTCAATTCAGAATAATCTTTAGTCCAGGACTTGGAATAATCTGTCTTGGGAACTGACCCTGTGAAATTCTTTGTTTAGATGTATATTTAGCATCTATTGGTAAAGAAAATAACTCATTTTTTCCCAAAGGGGACAAATTGTTGATTTATGCTGATTTAATCAAAATTTGTTGGAATTAAAAAATTAGTTTCTTAAATAACTGATTACATGTACTTCTGCTTGGCTGGAATGAAAACCTGCAGCCACACCAAACCTTTGCAGATAAGATCGGACACCCTTAATCCAGAACAACATAAATTAACAAACAACAGTATTTAATGCTAATGTGCTATTTTTTTATTTTCTTTTTCTTAACCGTTTACTGTGGTTTCCACTATATAATTTAGTTTGCCCCAAAAGGAGTTTTTTGGTCTTGTGGGAGTTGGTCTTCCTGTGGTAAATTACTCTTCACCATTACATTCCCGACAGCGTCCAACATAATACAGATTAGCATCTCATATGATTCTGATAATGCACTGATTGCTGGCATGTCCATTATCAATTGTGTCCACTATCCTGACTAGTTCACATGCTCTGTTAGAACTGCAAGGTTTTGGTTCAGCGCTGAAAATGGACAGACGGCACAGCTGAAGGGCCTACTTGTATTGTAATTATGAGAGCTTGATTTTGCTGAAGAAATCTGCTAGACTTGATGAAAAGTTTTGAGAAAGAACATGTGCTGAGCTTGATAAAATTCTTCATCTCACTGTTTATTAAGTGTAATGGCTTCCCAACTAATGACTATTCTAGTATTCCTACATTTAATCATGCTCTGAAAGAAATCAACAGGCTACTAAATATAATGATTCATAGCAGTAATGAAATCTGGAAAAGTATTGATATGGGGTACTAACGCTATACCCTATGATGTGTAATTAAAGGGGAAATCCACTGATCTTTTGGAATTTCAGCATTATTAAATTAGTTATTAAGAGTGGTTTAGTTTACACTTCTCCAAACAAACTTACTTATTTCTCATCACAGTGGTGGTGACAGGAATATAAATCGAATATTAAACTAAGTCAAAATAAGTTATTACAAAACATGGTGGATTTCCCTTTTAAATCATGTATGTATGTTTGATTATCAGCATGTTTGTGAACCTTTCTTGTGGTCTCTGTGCTGTGGTTTCTGTACTGCTTGGCTTTTGGACCAGTACCCCTTTTAGGCCAAAACAGGAATTACTACAGAAAGAAACCATGTTGTCTTCCAAGAAGATTGTGAGTTGGTGAAGTATGGGTCAATAAAAAAAGAAAAACGTCTGTGTTGTGTCGTGTATTTCTTCAAAACAGAAAGAGAAAAGAAGAATTCTGATTCATCTGGAGCACAAATACAGTGTGAGTTACTGTTAAGCTTTTAGTTCCTGACAGTCTGTCTTCACATATATCAAGTGAAGGAAGCAGTTCCAGATACTTTGCTGAGAATTCCCAGGACTTGAGTTGAATCTTGATGCAGTGGAGCTCAGGCTCAGAGTGGAGGAATAAGAGTGTGGGTGCTGGAGAATGTGTCATTCCTGTGCTATATTTGGTCAGATTAAGTAGTGTCAATTTTAATTAACACCTTTTCAGTCATTCTTCCAGCTCTCTGTTAATTTCATTCTGACCGTGATGAGGGAGGAACAGAAATTACAGACAGGTCATCAATGTGTCATCCTTGTGTAAAGATAAGTCAGGGTAAAGGGTGTCATGTAATGATTTATGGTTGATAAAGGAAAGGCCTGTACATTTATATTTGATGATACAAAATAATTAACACAACCCAGATTGCTAAAAACCTATGTATGCAGTTATGGCTTTACTAGACTGGTCTGCTCAAAAGGCTACATTTAGAAAGTGTAACTACTAACTGCTAGACATGCCTCTAATGTCATCAAAGACATGTAGCTGACAAACTTTGAACTCTCTTAAAAGTTTTTCAACCGGCAACCGTCCATCACTGGGATGAGCAAAGCCAGGAGGTTGGGTTGATGGGTGATCTGCCAAATAGGCTGCCGTCTGTCATCTTCAACAAAGAATTCAGAATCGTTTTTGGAACTGCCGATGGATTTATAAACTGTACCCACAGATTTTAGCCCTGTGGACAACCACCTTGTGGCTGTCCCCTTCCCTTTTCATACTGACCCAAAGAGTTCCACCTTCCTTTTAAAGCTCATGGCGAATCATCATGCACAAAGTCGTAACTGTTCAAGGGAGTTGGAGGAAAATAAAATCTGTATCTTCATACCAGCACCAGCAAATGACATGACTTTCCAACCCATTATTGACCATCAGTAATTATTTTTTACATTTCATTTGTAAATCAAGGGAGCAGAGTCTGAAGGAAGAGGGAACAGGCACACAGTCCAAGCTGCTTGAGGTCTAGTGTGAAGTTTCTACAATCAATGATGGTTTAGAGAGACATGTCATCTGCTGGTGTTGGTTCACTGTGTTATATCAAGTCCAAAGTCAGTGCAGCACTTGATGTTTCCCTCTTGGCACACTGCCCACACTGCTAAAAGTACCAATTGGTCGTATATAATATTTAAATTTTATGATACACTGATTTTTGGGCTGTAAGCCATAATCATCAACAATAAAATAAACAAATGCTTAAAATAAATTACTCTGTTTGTAATGCATCTATATAATATATGAGTTTCACATTTTGAACTGAATTACTGAAATAAAATAACTTTTCAATGATATTCGTATTTTTTTAAATGCACCCTTAGATATTCTGACCCTTTACACAAGGTGTTAAATTAATCCAAACAGAGCAACAATTATATTTCTAAAGAATTTTAATTCCTAGATTTTAGGGTAACGTCTATAGACTGGTGCAGGCAATCATGCTTTAAATATGTTTTATTAATGTTTTAATTTATTAATCTGAAGATTGAATTGACTGAATTGATTAATCTGTAGATTGCTGTGAAGGAGAAATTCTGTACACATTTATCAGTATTAATCATAAAATCATCTGTTTATATTATACAATATAGTGTAATATATAACTGAAATACGCAGAGCAGCTGCTTGTAATTTGCATGTGATGTAATCTGATAAGGCTGAGTGTGCAGCAGTGAGAGTAATGGTTAATTATTCATGCATATTCTTGTGTCCTGTCTTCCTTTCCACCTGCCAGCACCTTCTTCACAGGGCCTCCAAAGCTCCAAAGGTACACTTACATGAACCAAACCTTAAAATGAAACAAAAATTAATGTTACCCAGTACTCATTAAAAGAACAACTTCATAGTGTGTATATATATATATATATATATATATATATATATATATATATATATATATATATATATATATATATATATATATATATATATATATATATATATATACAGTGGCATGAAAAAGACAATGAGAGCTAAATGGAAACAAATGGAGAAAAATGGAACACTGGTAAACCTTTCCAGGAGTGACAAGCCAACCGAAATTACTCCAAAAGGACATGGACAACTCATTCAGGAGGTCACAAAAAAAAACAGAACAACATTTAAAGAACTGAAGGTCTCACTTGCCTCAGTTAAGGTCAGTGTTACTGATTCAATAATACGAAAGAGAAAATGGTCTCCATGGGAAAGGTCCAAGGCAAAAAACACTACTCAACACAACGGCCAATCTCACATTTACCAAAAACATCTTGATGATCTCCAGGACTTTGAGGTGGACTGAGGTGACAAAAGTGGAACTTTTTGGAAGCTGTATCCCATTACATCTGGCATAAAACTAACTAACGAACTTTCTTACTAAACATAAAACATGGTGGTGGTAGTGTGGTGGTCTGGGGCTGCTTCGCTGCTTCAGGGCCTGGACAACTTGCTATAGGGCTTCTGCTGTTTACCTGACAATCCTGAAGGAGAATGTCCGGCCATCTGTTTGTGACCACAGCTTTCAGCTTTCACTTCTTGAAGTAGTAGTCCATTGTTAATGTTGATATGTGTTCAGAAATAATTATTTGGTGGAATAACCCTGTTTTTTCTCCTCCACCATTCTTACACACTGCTTTTGGATAAATTTATGCCACTCCTGGTGCAAAAATTCATGCAGTTCAGCTTGGTTTCATGGCTTGTGATGATCCATCTACCTCTTGATTATATTCCGAGTTTTTCAATTTGGTCTTTAAATCCTTAAAAGCTGTATATAAGAATAAAAATACTATCTCACCCCTTAGTTGGATCAGCTGTATTGGTAGCAGGGAAAACCCTAAAACGCTATAAAAACCAAAATATGACAGTAAGGTTAGAACACATAGGCCTGACTTATAGTGGCTGTGTCTCAATTCAGGGGCTGCATCCTTCGAAGGACTAATTTGAAAGCCGATTACGTCACCGGAGTGCGACTAGGCTGTCCCATTTCAAAGACTCCTTCCAATGCGGCCGACGAATGCAGCCTTCTTTTTCTCGGAAACGAAGGATGCACCGGGTGTATCCTTCACAGCCTACATTATCCAAAGATTCATTGCGCGCCGGCTTATTTCAGCGCGAAAAGGGCGGAGTCAGCAGAGGACTCGGCTGTATTATGTAGTTTTTAGATATATAAATACTTATAGATATTATATATATATAAATATAAATATTATTTATATATTATATAATTTATATTATTTAGTATATATATATATATATATATATATATATATATATATATATATATATATATATATACTAAA
This sequence comes from Astyanax mexicanus, assembly GCF_023375975.1. Lineage (NCBI taxonomy): Eukaryota > Metazoa > Chordata > Actinopteri > Characiformes > Acestrorhamphidae > Astyanax > Astyanax mexicanus. The sequence goes on from NC_064410.1 coordinate 21,581,620, forward strand.
AAACTATCTAAATAAGTATTATTTAGATTATCTATGTAGTATCATGTTTATGTTGTTATATGTTTTTAGTTTATAGATATATAAATACATATATTTATTTACATAAACTAAATTATATATATATATATCTGTGCATGTCTTAATGTATTATTTAGTTTATTTATGAGTATTGTTTAGTTTGTATATTTATATACTTTATTCTAATTTATTCTCTTTTTTCCAACTTCATTGCAAACGCCCTTTTATTTGTTTATGTTCAGTTCCACCCGTTCACATTTAAAACATTTAAGTATTTGCACAGTTAATAAACCTGTACTTAATAAATTTGGTAATTTGTGGTCTGATGCAAAACGAGAATCAAAATCTCTGGCTCATTTCTCAGCTCTGATTTTGGTTGTGGCGGGTAGGATCTCAAACATGAAACAGGAAATACTCCGTAGGGTGGACTGTCCCATTTCAGTAGAGCCGCCGCAGCCTACCCATCCTTCAAAGGACACTCCTTCGTAGACCGCGTCCTTCGAAGGATGCAGCCCCTGAATTGAGACACAGCCATAGTGACTGTTGGAACTAGAGCGACATCCTACGGCCATATAGTGGTACTGTCATTACTGTGTGCCTTTACAGAAGTTAACAGCGATTTTATAAAGCGTGATTTCAGTCTGTAACATCAATGCTATAAAGGCAGTGTGTCAGTACAGCTATTTTAAATATAAGCCACTTGTTTTTAGCTGTTCCAGTAAAATTTAACGCGTTAAATTAAACACTTTGGATCGTAGCTGCCTCACAGACATTATAGGTGTCTGTACATGTGTGTGTGGCTGTCTGTGTTCCTGGTTTAGTCCTGTATTACACATTTAATTTAGTGTGAAACAGCTCAACTCAATTTATCTGGTTCAGTTCATTAATTTATCTCTTAAGCTGTTCTCGGGTGGTCCAGCTGTGACTGACCTCAGAATAGAGTTCAGCACTGAACACAGGAGTGACTGAAGTAAACAGTTCACAGGTAATTCAGGAAGTGTCCACTAGAGGCGCCGCGCCTCAGAACTCTAGCGCCTCAGAGCACTGATCACTGAGAGATTTATCAGAGCCTGTGAGTTACCGATTTCAGTTTAGAAACAGTTCACAAACCAACAAACACGCAATGACCAGTCTTTGGATGGGAAATGTAAGTTTTTCATATCGTTCCCACTGTATAGCTGTGTGTTATTTACTAATTTAAAGTATATTTCCTCTCTAAATTCTCATTTCCACAGTTTAAAGTGCAGCAGCTGCGTTTTACCGCCTTTCTCTCAGTTTACAGGTGCTGGTCAACGAATTAGAATAATTTGAAATAGTGCAATCATGAAATTCTTTGAATGCATTTTTTGTGCAGAAAGCAAATCAGGTGTTCACCGCACCTGTCCTACTCGTTAGACTAATCACAGAACTCGTTACCTGGAAAAAAATTTGCTCAGCTGAGCTTTCCAAAAGGCCCATTTAGGCCATTTAACTGTGACACTGTTGTTTTATTGAATTAGAATAATGGAGAAACCGTTTCATTGAATTAGAATAAATGCTGGAATTTTTGTTTTCTGTGAAGAGTGTTCACTGTGCAGTATAAAGTCAGGGTTGAGTAGAATTTCTAAGTTGTAAAATCAATCATGGGTAAGCAGCGCGACCTCTCAACCGGAATAGTGGCTCAAATTCAAGCCCTTCGCCAACAAGGCTTGACCCAAACTAAAATTGCTGAGCAGCTCGGCATCAGCCAGTCTTCCGTCTGCAAAGCTCTCAAGAAAAACTGCAGCAAGCGCACCAACTGTTCCGGCGTCCGAAAAACTTCTGCTCGCGACAACAAGCAGCTGAGAAAGATCGCAGTCAGCAACCGGTTCAAGTCCACTTCCGAGCTCATTGACTTGTGGAACAAGCAGACCGGCGCTGACGTCTCCAGATCAACCACTTACCGTCATCTGCGCGAACTCTGCTTCAAATCTCGCGTTCCAGCAGTAAAACCGATGCTGAACAAGAAACAAATGGAGAAACGGCTGAAGTGGGCCAAAGAACACGGCGAGTGGACTGCTGAAGACTGGCAGAAAGTGGTCTTCAGTGACGAATCACGCTTCTGCATCTCCTTCGGTGACCAAGGTCCTCGTGTCAGGCGTCGTGGTGGCGAAACCTACAACCACGAGTGCGTGAAAAGATCCGTCAAGTTTCCCCAGAGTGTTATGGTCTGGGGATGCATGTCCACTCGAGGTGTAGGGAAACTCTGCTTCCTCAAGAAGACTGTCAATGCTGCCGTATATCAAGATGTTCTGGAAACGTTCCTGATTACGACTGTTGAGGAACAGTTCGGCGAAGAAGACTTCATATTTCAACAGGATCTTGCACCGGCTCATGCGGCAAAGTCGACCAAAGATTGGTTCACTAAAAAACAGCTTGAAGTTTTGGCATGGCCGGCCAACTCGCCTGACCTCAATGTCATTGAAAACCTTTGGGCCATCGTCAAGCGGAAAATTCGCGACAGAAAGCCTACTACGCTGGACCAACTGAAGCAGAACATCGCCACTGCCTGGGAAGCTGTGAGTGCGGAAACTTGCGACAAGCTGGTCAAATCGATGCCGCGGAGACTTCAGGCAGTCATACAAGCCAAGGGGGCAGCCACAAAATACTGAGAAAGTGATGATTGTAATTATAATAAAAATTATTCTAATTCAATGAAACGGTTTCTCCATTATTCTAATTCAATAAAACAACAGTGTCACAGTTAAATGGCCTAAATGGGCCTTTTGGAAAGCTCAGCTGAGCAAATTTTTTTCCAGGTAACGAGTTCTGTGATTAGTCTAACGAGTAGGACAGGTGCGGTGAACACCTGATTTGCTTTCTGCACAAAAAATGCATTCAAAGAATTTCATGATTGCACTATTTCAAATTATTCTAATTCGTTGACCAGCACCTGTAGACTTCATTCAGAAGATCATTAAAAGCTGTACTGCTGAAAACAGTCCAGTTTCACTTGAGCTGAAAATTTAGGATTGAGACCAGTTTTAACTGGTTGCTGGTTTCACGTGGTCTTAACTGGTCTTTTATGGTGAAAGTGGTTGTAAATCTGGTCATCCAGATGAAAACACATCCTGTGCTGGTGGGCTAACAGGTCAGAATTGTATGAGTAGCATTTGCATTATGGCCATATTGTTCAACCAGTTTGTTCATGCTGGTTTTCCTTTTTGTTATTGCTAGTAAACCAGTTTGATCTTGCTAGGCACCCAGTTTAGTATTGCTGGTCAACCACCTTGGTCCTGTTAGGCAACCAGTTTGGTCATGCTGGTCAACCAGATTGGTCTTGCTAGTCAATCAGTTTGGTATTGCTAGTCAACCAATTTGGTATTGCTGGTCAACCAGATTCGGTACTGCTGGTCATCCAGCTTGTTCATGCTAGTCAACCATTGCTGGTATTGCTGGTGAATCAGTTTGGTCATGCTAGTCAACCAGTTTGGTCTTGCTGGTCAACCAGATTGGCCTTGCTAGTCAATCAGTTTGGTATTGCTGGTCAATCAGTTTGGTATTGCTGGTTAACCAGTTTGGTATTGCTAGTTAACCAGTTTGGTATTGCTAGTCAACCAATTTGGTATTGCTGATTAACCAGTTTGGTATTGCTAGTCAACCAGTTTGGTATTGCTAGTCAACCAGTTTGGTATTGCTAGTCAACCAGTTTGGTATTGCTAGTTAACCATTTTGGTATTGCTAGTCAACCAATTTGGTCTGCTTGTTAACCACCTTGGTCTTGCTGGTCAACCAGTTTGGTCTTGCTGGTCAACCAGTTTGGCCTTGATAGTCAACCAGTTTGGTCTTGATAGTCAACCACCTTGGTCATAGTAGTCAATCAGTTTGGTATTGCTAGTCATTCAGTTTGGTATTGCTAGTCAACCAATTTGGTATTGCTGGTCAATCAGTTTGGTCTTGCTAGTCAACCACCTTGGTCATACTAGTCAATCAGTTTGGTATTGCTAGTCAATCAGTTTGGTATTGCTAGTCAACCAATTTGGTATTGCTGGTCAATCAGTTTGGTATTGCTAGTTAATCAGTTTGGTATTGCTAGTCAACCAATTTGGTCTGCTTGTCAACCACCCTGGTCTTGCTGGTCAACCACCTTGGTTGGCATGAAAAACAAAAAGAGGAACTTTAAGATTTGTAAAGTTCATTATATTGATTGTACAGAATGTGTTGTTTTATTTCATTAAGAGTAATAAAATAAAATTGCACTATAATGGTTATTTGATGCTTAGTAACTAATTATCACACTGTTATCCTAGCTGGATTCTCACATGGATGAAGATTTCATCTGCCGTGCCTTTGCTGTAATGGGAGAAGCAGTCGTGAGGGTCAGAATAATTCGCAATAAAATCACTGGGTAAGAAATCACGATTTTCACCTATTCTCTTAGATGAACTCTAATGTAGACCACACAGTTGATGGAAAAACAGCTGCATGACCCAAACCCAAAAGGGTCAGTTTCCTGTACAGGGATTAAGCTTAGCCATAGACTATATTTTTCTTTCAGTGGAAAATCTCCAAAACACTCTATGCAAAGACTAGGTCTAATCCCTGTCTGAAAAACTGCCCCAAAAAGTGCTAAATCACAGTTGTATTAATCCTTTTTAGTTTTATAGTGATTTGCCTGTTATGATAATGATGTCACTGAATAAAATGATGGGTTTAATATACACATTTGTGCAGAGATCCTGCTGGGTACTGTTTTGTGGAATTTGCTGATGAGGCCACAGCTGAAAGATGTCTCCGCAGGGTGAATGGGAAACCCCTACCTGGTGCTGCTAAGGTAAATTCTCATACATAGCATATGTATCATAGTGATAGCTGAATACTGGATACTCTGTTTTAAATATATTACCTAATGCATACTTTTAAAATACTGTATATAACAGTGCAACATATTTAGAAACTTTTCCGCACACATCTTAATCAGGGAAATTTTTGCTGTTGTAATTTTTAATCAGTTTCTCACTACGACTGAAATATGGTATAACATCACTGTTTGTGACATAACATGACATGTTTGTGTCATAAAATGTTAAAATATGAAAACAAAAAAATAAAATCAACAAAAAAAAACAGGGGTGATGCGTTTAAACATTTCAAAAAGATAATTATAATTATTTTCACACTGCACTTATTCCAGTTAATTAGAACTAATTAAGTTATTTTAATAAAACATATCGTTGATCACCCAAATCAGATTATCCTGTTTTTGCTGCTGTGACTGGGTTTGTTTACCACTGTCAGTACATTGTGCATGCAACATTAATGTTAGCTATGTTAGAAGACATAAAACCATATTTTCTGTCTGTGAGATGTTTGGTGTTTTTTCCAGCTGCTCTGTTTTCCTTCTTCTCCAAAAACACACGCGGTAGAGGGTTGGCTATCTAGATGTGCGTGTTATTGACTGCATATCTGTGGTACCATGCAATGGGCTGCTGGGCCCTGTCTAGGGAGTACTTTTAGTTAAATTCACCAGTACACATACAGAAAAGGTTTTCATTAACTTACATGTTTGAGACTGTACTTTTGAACAAAAAATCATCACATTAATCATCACCGTAATTAACTGGTTTAATATTGTTTCCTGCTCTCCACAGCTGATGCTCTTACCACTTCTTGTATTCTGTTGTACAACTTTCATTCTGGCCTATCTCAAGTGACCTCTGAAAGAGCTCTAAAAACAAGTATACATTTTAAAGAATAGCATAAGATAAAGCATATCCTGAATTAAGTGATTTTAAAATGTGACAAGCAGAATGAAGATATTTTCTGAAACATGTATTATTACATACAAACCTTACCTATAATGTGAATCTTACAGGTCTGAGTATTTTTTATATTTTTTCTTTACAGCCAAAAAGATTCAAGTTAAATAGGGCCACATACGGAAGACATGATGAGAACAGGTAAGAGTTGTGTTTCTGGCAGAAGTTGATTCTGACCTTCAAAATCTCTCACAATTATCTGTACTTTCTACTCCGTACATTTTAAAGAAAGCTTTGTCACTCCTATTTAATATTAGCTTGTTTTTAATCTTCTTCTCATCATTAAAAAAACCCACCCACATAAATATTTCCGTTTGATTGTGATTGTGGTTGGATGAGAGGTATAAACATATACCATTCTACACCCTATTGGTTTATACGCTATCTGCACGATGTCCCAACATTTATGTGAGGAATTGTTTGTGTGTGTGTGTGTGTGTGTGTGTGTAAGCAAGCAAAACACAGATGTTACATTTTTTTTACCTTAAAAATGATCGGTACAGCTTCCTATTGCCAATACTGATTTCACTTTCTTGCTTCTTTTCTGTAGTCCAACTTTCTCTCTCTTCGTGTCGGATCTCACGCCGGATGTAGATGATGGAATGCTGTATGAGTTTTTTTGCAATCACTTTCCTTCCTGCTGTGGAGGGAAAATAGTACTGGACACCGAAGGTTATTCAAAGTGAGACCAAAACATATATATTTTTTTCCCTTTAGACCATTTGAGATAATTTATCTAATTATTTGGGATTTCTATAGTGGCATCTTCCCAGTGATAGCAGTGGTTAATGGTGTATACTAAATGTTCCATAAAGCTCTAATGTCATGTTCTGACACAGTTGTGATTGTTTTTAGGTGCTGCGGCTTTGTGAGCTTTACAAGTCAGAGGGAGCAGATGAGGGCCTTGGCAGAGTTTCAGGGTGCTGTTGGACTCGGGAAGAAGCCCTTGCGCATAGACTTGGCCACTAGCAAACCGTAAGTTTCTCTCCTTGTAGCCTGATATGTAACTGTATGGCTTATGCTTTACTCAACATTCTTCATGACTGTTTTCAGTTCTAAAACTATTTTTGTGGATTTCTTTTGCAAAGTAAATTATAAGAATTAATACTTACAAACACTGTTGAGGTGAGAGTTTGGTTAATGCTTTTAAGAATGTAATCTTAAAGCCAGAGCACAGAAGAAACGATTGGTTGGTGCACTGTACCTGTGTGTACTCTGGTTCATTTGGTCTCTCAGCAGTGAGTCAGAACAAGAAAAGAAAATCACTACAAATGATACATATATAAAAAAATGTTATGGTTGATGAAATGAAATCAGATATTTAAAAGGTTTATGGTAATTTGACCTGTAGTTTTGAGTATTTTGGTCTCTCCCCATGTATAGATTTAATTTATTTATTCTTGTCCTGTGTTAGTGGAAAGATTTTTTTTTATATACAAATATAGTTAATTCAATATCTTGCAGAAATATCTTTAAAATTTTTGTCCCATTTTAAAAGGCCAAATAGCCAACCCACTCATTAGAACTCCTCCTATCACTAGTGATGCCCCAACACCAGGAGGGTGAAGACTAGCACGTCTCCTCCGATACATGTGAAGTCATACTCCGCCTCTTTTCAAACTGCATGCAGCATTGCCAAGTAGCATCACAGCGTGCTCGGAAGAAAGCATAACATAGACATAGACATAATCCTTTGGAGTGATGTGGGGAGAGAGCGCCATCTATCCACCCAGAGCAAGGCCAATTGTGCTCTCTCAGGGCTCCTGTAGCTGCATGAACAGCTTTCGAACCAGCGATCTTCCGATCATAGTGGCACCACTTAGCCCACTGGACCACTTGAAGCCCCCATATCTTGCAGATTTTAAATGCAGTCATTCTAATCATTCTGATTTTGAACTCTTAAAGCCAACAAAACATAAACTTGTCTCAAGTTTATTCTTCTCTCCAGGAATAAAAAACAGCCGATGGAGGATCAGACTGGAGCCCTAAATGCTCTTAACCAACACTTCAGTCTTTACCAGTTCTATGCCAATCAGTATTCCAACTATTACTCTGGTTATTATCAGAGTGCAGCAGACTATGATCCCTACACAGACCTCCCTCAGGACTCAGAACAGGTACTCTCCCCTACTTGGACCATTTCCAGCTGGCCTGTTATATGTATGCTATCACTTACATAATTGTGTTTGATGTATTTTATTAGTTCTGAATGAAAAATGATAAGCCAAATGTAACTAATGGATAATCATAAAACAGAGCTATGAGGAGATGGAGGATTGTGACTTGGAGGGTAAGTTCTATTTTATGTTTATTGTTGCTACACATTTCTTTCTGATAAAGTGCTGTTTATGAAGTAGCGAAACTGTGTGCTAAACAAATTAAGAAATATAATTATAGTCCACTGGTGTTTTTTTCCTCTCAAGTATATTAGTCAAGCTATCAAAGTAATTTTGTAGTAAATACTCATACTCATAATGCAGACTACTGTAGTTCTGTGGCCAACTGTTGGGTTATAATTTTAGCAGTACCAGTCCAGCCTGTTTGGGTCTCAAAGTTGTTGGTGCCATTTTAGTTCACTCCTTAATTTGATGCTTGTATATGCATGCAATGAAATAAAATTCTTTTTTTTATAACAAAAAACTGCTGCAAACTGATGCAAATTTGCCATTCCAGACCCAAACCTTCAGCCGAATGTTATGGAGGCTAATAGGAGTTTCATGGAAGACAGTGAAGAACTGTATGATGCCCTCAACAGCTGTTTCTGCCAGCCTCCAGAGTCATGGGATGGAATCACCTGCAGCGTAATGTGCTATCTACCTGAGCCAGTTTTTGAATATGAGTTAAATGGGTGGCAGTAAACTCCTAGTTGTTCTTTATTGTAGTAATTTGACTCAGAGCAGGATGTTTTGTTTGTTTAAGGGCAGCTAAGTTTTTTTTTTTTTACCATTTAGTGGTTTGACTGTTATTAAACAGGATATTATGTGTGGTGTGTCTGTAGTGTATTTGTGTGCTTATGTAGAAAACCTGCATGACTTATAAAACTTGAAACACATTCTAAATCTATCGATGCAATAAATATTAATTTCTGCGCAGTTAACTGTATTCTCATTTATTATTTGGTATGCAGCACAGAGAATAGTGTTTAAAAACTCTAGAAGCACTGCTGTGTCTGTTACACTCATACCAGTGAATGACAACCTTAACACACCCACCATGTCAGTGTCACTGCAGTGCTGGGAATGACTCACCATCCAAATAACACATGCTCTGACCATAGAATAACAGGATATTAATATATGCAAAATCACTACAATCTGTAAATTATAGGGATGTCAAACTCGAAACTTGGATTTGAACTGAATCTATTAATTTGAACATTTAATCTTCCCTCAAACATACATGTATATACTGTTATTTTATTTGACACCACTAATATAAATATAATTGTATATTACATTTCTTACATTCTTACTTTTATTTACATTTAAAAATCCACTATAAAAAATTGCGTCTGGAAAAAATGTGATTTATCTCAATTAATCACAGAATTTTGCTGTGATTAATTGGATAATTTTTTTTTAATTGATATATATATATATATATATATATATGTGTGTGTGTGTGTGTACTATTTTGAACTACTTTTTTAACTCCTAAAAACTACTAAAGTATAATTTAGAAACGTGCTTTAAACTATCTTTTAAAATGTTATGTTTTTGAAAATTGTTTTAAAAACTAAAAAAATACTAACTCAAAAAATACGTATTTAAAAAAAATGAAATCACATTAACATTTTATATGAATTACACAGTGGGTATTTTTTAGGATGAAATGTGATGTTTATTATGTGGTTGTATTTCATATAGAACTCAAACGGAGTAAAGTATATAACTGAGACGCGCTGTTATAGCGCAGCTTCCAGAGAGCGTATAAAGCCGCGTCTCTGGGTTTGTGCCGATCTGTAAATCATGGTCGCGGTGACTCAGATAATGGTTAGAAGAGGAGGCAGGTAAATCCGCATATGTGCTCGATCTGTGACAGGAAGCTTCATTCAGCTGTTGGGACGCAGCCGTTGGCGTAGCGGTGCTTGGAGTCAGGTGACGGAAAAACCCGAGCGGAGAGGATCTTCAACAAGTAAGAACACCCGCTCTGTGTTTTCCGTTAAAACGCTGTTAATCTGATGTATTTCAGTTCGGACCGGTTAAGGGTGTGCGGGTTTACTCTGTTAGTTTAGGCCCGGATATAACAGTGAGCTAAGCTGGCTAACGGGCTACTTTAGCTGTTCTCAGTTTAGCATATCAGCCAGATACAATACTCAGACAGCTGTGTGTCTCAGCGTTTACTGCTACTGGAACCCAGATAATGACTAAAGTGTATAATATAACATGAAGCAGGCTGAAGTTTCGCTTATTTTGTCAGTTAATTCGCTATAGCTATAGGGTGGCTAGCTGGCTTGATGTCATCTAACCTAGCTAAGGTTTGGTTAGCTAGCTAGCCATTAAGCTAAGCTATCTATAGTTAGCTAGCTAAGCTAGCAAAGTTACGTTATGGTTTGTTTATATCTAGGGCAGGTATTAACTAGTGTTATTAACTTATTAACAGAAACGCCATATACAATTTACTTTACATATCTCAGCTATGTTAGCTAACACTATAGCTGGCTGTATAACTTCATATCTAACTATAGCTGGATAAATGTCAGGTCAGCCAGCAATAAAATGATCTTATCTTTCAGATAAAAAACAAACACAAAAATGACCTGACAGTATCCGCTGGTTCGCGTGAAAACATATCTAGTTAATTACCTACACCAACAGTCAAAATTTTAGAACGTATATTTTAGCTGTGCAGTAAGGTAGCAGTGCTGTATGGCCCAGACAAGCTGCTTTTATATTTCTCATCTTAGTAGTTAATGACTTTATTACTTCATTTCACCTGTCAGACCTCTAATTCCTCTCTTTACTGCTGAAACAGAGACTTACTCCAATGGTAAACTGACATAAAGGTGTTGCCATATGGCTTAGCCAGCCATTTTCCTGTACCAGTTTCCAAGAGTCTTTTGTATGTACAGAAAACTGCTCTCTGGTTTCATCTGTAATTTCCCTAAATGAAGAGTTATCTACATTCTGAAAAGTTTGAGAGCTTTGGAGACTCCTACATAACACTTGAATAAGCTGCCTGTTTAAGAGGAATCAGCCACACATTCTGCATGCTTGAAAACAGACATAAAAACTAGAAAATGTGAAAAGTTCAGGAAAGTGTCAATTTTATGATTTTTATTCCTTATATTTGGACAGTTGCAGATTTACTACACTATTTTTCATCATTTTTATTACAATTACAATTTAGATTTTTTGTAATGTTTCTTGTCAAACGTGAAAGCTTTATGTGTAATGCTTGAAGAGAAATCCTCAAGATATTTCAGAGTAATGTCAGGGAGGAAATTGACAAAAATGAAGGCATGTTAAGGGTTAATACAAACAGAGGCTTTAGAAATGTACATTATTAAGATCCATTTCTCCATCCATTGCTACTCCCTTTTTTAAAAAATATTTAAAGAAAAAAAGTAACTTTTACAGTATACTATGTTTTACAATGCTAAAATTACTTTTTCAGTGTTTAGTGTATTTGTTTTCCTTAAAGGCCCTGGCAGTTGAATGTTACATTTTACACAATGTATTTTGTACCATTTCCAGCTATAGACTGGACCTATAATAATAAAGAGAAAACAGGGGGGTGTTCTAAAATCTTTGGCCGCTAGTGTATGTGTAGGCATGGTTTTACAATACAAATAAAAATAAAATAAAAAAAATTGAGATTTCAGTAGAGAAACGGGACCTGAAGGAAAATGCTGGTACATTAATGATGAAACAAAATAATAATGTAAAAGCAATGTAGCTCTAATTTATATTAGTAGATTTTCTGTACACATTTAAATTCAAAATCAATCAAAATTATTCATATACACATTTTAAACCACATCTGTTTGCCACAAACATCAAATGACAATTTCTTATACTTAATTTACTGTTGGAACTGCATTTGGAAACAAAGATTTAAATCTTCTGCCATAGGCGGAGTCATATTAGCGGTGTTAATGTCATGACTAGGCACAATCTGTGTCCAAAAATTCAGCTCTGTCCAGTAAGCTGTTTGCAGTGTTTGTGACAGCAAATTTCTGTCTCTTCAGCTCTTGCAGAGATCATCACAGTTCCTGCTCCAGCCCTCCTCCCTCTCTTTCTCTTCAGTACTTCACTCAGGATCGAAAGGAAACCATAAGCCATGTCGTACAGAAAGACAGACTCCTATTCCCCACCACAGGACTTCAGCAGTGTCATTCAGACATGCAGTGCCAACATCCAGAAGATCACACAGAACAGTAAGTTCTGGTCCCACACTGTGGAATTATTATCTGTTCCTCAAGATTGTGTTTCAAATTACAAGGATGTTCTTAAAAGTTGTCTAATTCCATGTCAGTGTAATGGGTGTGTCCACTGGTAGAAAGAGGCTTCAAGGGGATGCTTGCTCAACCGTTTATGAATAATTTCTTTCTTCAGGGGAAATCCAATCATTAACTCTTCAGTGAGCATTTTCACTCTCTCCCTTTGTATCAGATTTTAAACCATTTTGTCCAACTATTTAACCATAAATTATTTTAGTTGACATACATATTTAAATTCATATTAAAATAAATAAATAAAAATGGAATTGAGTTAAAAGTTGTTAAATACAATCATATCTAAGGGCATGAAACTGGAACTATTATCATGCCCCAAAAAGCTAAGAAAACACTGCACTCATCTGTGAGGTATTTGGTGTCTCTTGCAATAAATATGAATGTGATTTCTGCCAGAGTCACTTCACAGTCTTTTCACATGGACAATTCTAGACTGACTCCACTGGTCACGATCATTATGAGGGAACGCCCATCATATTTTGACGTGTCAGTATTATTGAAAACAGGATGGACAGGATTTTCAGCCTGAATTCTGTCATCAACTGGGTTTTGTAACAAAAACACCACTTCCACAGCATCTGGCTGTAGAACAGTGTATGGTTGCTTATTGTAACATTTCCTCAGATACTGAAAGCCTTCATAGAAGGGCTGCTTGGGGTGCGGTTTCACAGGTACTTTTTCACAAGATTTCCCTGGGTTGTTTCCCTGAGTTCCAGCAGTGATGAATTATTGGGTCACAATACAATGTGGCTGTTCTATAGTAGCCCTTGATTTATTTTTTATTATTTGCAGTGTATAAATGTGTTTCTTGTTTTAAAGCATTTTTTTCAGAATGATTATGCCAACATTTGCTGTGTCAGTGAGTTTGTGCTGGTTCCATGACTGTTTTAGGCATGTTGTGGATAGTAGACTACTTAAGCCTTTGTGCTCTGTGCAGTGCTTATTTTGCAGACAGTAAATTAAATTTGTTTTATTTTATTTTTATTTTTTTCGAAGCCTAACCACATTCATTGAAGTGTAAATGATCCACAGCTAGCAAATAAATCTAACTCTGCATTTACACTAGCAGAGATACGACCCAACACTGCGGTCGGTACTTATGCAATTTCAGTAAGAGCCAGTGTTTTCCAATGAAAGATTTGTACTCTCTATCAGCAGTGTGTACAACTTAAGTTAATGCATTTAGTGTTTAATAAATCATTTGGACATTTAGAGTATTTTACATTCAGTTACAATTACAATTTCCACTGATCCCTATGCTGTATGTTGTACAAGATTCATACATTATTTGTATATTGCTATAGAACCAGAAAGATCCAAATGTCTGATTGTGTCTAAAGTGATTGGTGTAGTGTATTATAAAAATAACAAGGGCAGTTTGTCAGCTGTAACAATTTTTATAAACCAGTGAACCACAATATTTGGCATTGATCACTTTATTTAATATCATGTAAACAGACAGAACATTTAGATTGCCACATTCATTTCTATGGTCCTGGTTTCTTGCCTTGTAAATTTAAACCAAAATAACCATTGGGAATCTTCCTGGATTTATTTGCTGTACTTTATTATGCTTCACACAATGTCGCACACTATATTATTGGTCTTTAATTCTTTTATTTATAATTTTTATTTATTTTTTTTATATTAGTTTTATTATCTTTCTAATTGTGTGTGTCTCTGTTCTAGCGGCGCAGATCAAAAGTATGGTGAACCAGCTTGGGACGAAACAGGACACTAGCGAACTGCAGGATAAACTGTAAGTGTCTCTGAAATTGTCTTTTTCCCTTTACAATATGCAGGAATTGCATTTGTCTGTTTGGATACCTGTCTGTGTTTACTTTTTAACTTGAACAAATAAATTATCGTTATTTTCATTTTTTTTTTTTTTTTTTTTTTAAGTCAGCAGTTGCAGCACTACACTAATCAGCTGGCCAAAGAAACCAACAAACATCTAAAAGATCTTGGCTCCTTTCCTATGCCTCATTCACCTTCTGAACAGGTATCTTTTATGTCTTTCTCCATGTGTTCTAGTTTGAAACAGGGTTCTGTATGTCTTAAGCTACCAGTCCCACAAGCTATTTAGAGCTCTTTTGTGAATAGATATGTGTGTGTTGAACTGTGTTGGAGCATTACATGACCTACAGGGTCTGGACTGTGTACCTGTGATGCATACATGTGATAAAGTATTGGCAGAGTAAAGAGGGTGTCATTGTTTTATTGTATTATCATTAAATTATATGTTCCGATTTCTGCATTAGTTTATCAATAAGGCTCCAAGATCCTTATAGTTCATTGCTTCTTCTTCGCAGAGACAGCAGAAGATCCAGAGAGAACGGTTGATGAATGATTTCTCTGCAGCTCTGAACAACTTCCAGGCAGTACAGCGCCGTGCAGCAGATAAAGAGAAGGAGTCCGTGGCCAGAGCAAGAGCTGGCTCTCGTCTTTCTGTAAGGAGCTGAGTATAAATAATGTTTAGAAAAAGTTCTTCTACAACAATCTCCATGCTGAAATGTATTGTTTTTTTCTTTTTTTCCCCCCAGTTTGAAGATGGAGCTCATGATGAACAGCTTGTCTCGTTTGATAAGTACGTGAAGCCTCATATTTGCTTAAGAAGATGTTGTATGTAAACATGCCTGTGGGAAGCATGCTGCAGTGGAGTTTACAGTGCTGTGTTTATGTATCTGCAGTAACGATGATTTTGGTCAGACGATGGCACAGAAGGAAGAAGTAGCTATAACAGAGGAGGATTTGGAGCTTATTAAAGAGAGAGAGACCAACATTCGTCAACTTGAGGTGAGACTTGCTTAGTTCATGTTCTTTTCCGCACAAACAAAAAAAACATTCCTACATTACCAAAGAACTGGGTGATGTGACACAAATGTTGAATCACAATACTTAAAAAGGTGTTTCTTTATTAGATAATATTCGTCACAAAAAAAAATATATATATATCACAATGAATTTTAATCACCAGCGCATCTGCTAATTTGAACTTGTTTTCTGGTAGGTGCATGATATTAAAAGTGCTAGGCCTCTACTGGGTCTATCAGAAAATAGCATCACCACATCCTGTCCTGATTTGTTTACTATAGTATTAATGCTTACAGTATGCTTGCATGTTTATTACGTGTATTGCTGTGTTTTTGAAGTTTCCTCTTTCTTTTAACTGCAGTCAGACATCTTGGATGTAAATCAGATATTTAAGGACCTTGCCGTAATGATCCATGACCAAGGAGACATGATTGGTGAGTTCAGACTCTGTGCTTTGCTAAATCTGCTGTTTCAGATTGGATTTGCATGCAATGCTATATAGTTGTTGTAGTTTTTGTCTGTAAGCAGCCTTTAAAATGTGGTTGATTTAGTAGACCTATAGTTTTAGATAAAGGGCTGTAACAAAAATATATTAACCATAGGAATTTTGTATATTTATATTTTAAAACAATATATAAATTGTTTTTTTATTTATTATTATGATCATGCAGATCGGTGCAAGAGTCCTAAACACTAAACTAAATTCTGCATGTTTTCTTTTAATTGAACATTTTTTAAATGGCTGTTATTACAGATAGCATCGAGGCAAATGTGGAGAATGCGGAAGTGCACGTAGAGAGAGGAGCTGAGCAGCTCCAGAGAGCAGCATATTATCAGGTAAGAGTGAAGTTTGGATGCAGTAGTTTAATATTAAAGAGTAACTCCAGTGGACTTTAGCCCTGCCTTATTTTCCATGCTCCTTTGGGGTTGTGGAGGAACAGATGCTGATTGTCATGATGTAGTCATGGGTGGGGCATTTTACAGCAAGATGCTACCCAACAGCATAATATGTTTAAGGCTTACTACTTAAGGTGTCAAGTAATGACGTACAAATAAATAATTAACTTACAGTTGTGGTCAAAAGTTTACATACACTTGTAAAAAAACATAATGTTATGGCTGTCTTGAGTTTTCAATAAGTTCTACAACTCTTATTTTTCTGTGATAGAGTGATCGGAACACATACATGTTTGTCACAAAAAACAGTCATAAAATTTGGTTCTTTCATAAATTTATTATGGGTCTGCTGAAAATGTCACCAAATCTGCTGGGTCAAAAATATACATACAGCAACAAAATTTCAATTTTGGTGATGTAGCGAGTTGTGTCAATCAAATTAGCTTCATGTCATGGCCTCTTCACTTCTTGTAAGTGATTCTGATTGACTACAGCTGTTGACTTCTCATGAGCCCATTTAAATAGGGCTCATTTGACCCAGTGATTAGACTCAGCTACAAAAGCTACAATGGGAAAGTCAAAGGAACTCAGTGTGGATCTGAAAAAGCGAATTATTGACTTGAACAAGTCAGGGAAGTCACTTGGAGCCATTTCAAAGCAGCTACAGGTCCCAAGAGCAACTGTGCAGACAATTATACGCAAGTATAAAGTGCATGGAACAGTTGTGTCACTGCCACGATCAGGAAGAAAACGCAAGCTATCACATGCTGCCGAGAGGAGATTGGTCAGGATGGTCAAGAGTCAACAAAGAATCACCAAGAAGCAGGTCTGCAAGGATTTGGAAGCTGATGGAACACAGGTGTCAGTCTCCACAGTCAAGCGTGTTTTACATCGCCATGGACTGAGAGGCTGCCGTGCAAGAAAGAAGCCCTTGCTCCAGAAAAGGCACCTTAAGACTCGGCTGAAGTTTGCTGCTGATCACATGGACAAAGATAAAACCTTCTGGAGGAAAGTTCTCTGGTCAGACGAAACAAAAATTGAGCTGTTTGGCCACAACACCCAGCAATATGTTTGGAGGAGAAAAGGTGAGGCCTTTAATCCCAGGAACACCATGCCTACTGTCAAGCATGGTGGTGGTAGTATTATGCTCTGGGGATGTTTTGCTGCCAGTGGAACTGGTTCTTTGCAGAAAGTAAATGGGATAATGAAGAAGGAGGATTACCTCCAAATTCTGCAGGAAAACTTAAAACCATCAGCCCGAAGGTTGGGTCTTGGGCGCAGTTGGGTGTTCCAACAAGACAATGACCCAAAACACACATCAAAAGTGGTAAAGGAATGGCTAAACCAGGCTAGAATTAAGGTTTTAGAATGGCCTTCCCAAAGTCCTGACTTAAACCCCATTGAGAACATGTGGACAGTGCTAAAGAAACGGGTTCATGCAAGAAAACCATCACATTTAGCTGAACTGCACCAATTCTGTCAAGAAGAGTGGTCAAACATTCGACCTGAAGCTTGCCAGGAGCTTGTGGATGGCTACCAAAAGCGCCTAGTTGCCGTGAAAATGGCCAAGGGACATGTAACCAAATACTAATGTTGCTGTATGTATATTTTTGACCCAGCAGATTTGGTGACATTTTCAGCAGACCCATTATAAATTTATGAAAGAACCAAATTTTATGACTGTTTTTTGTGACAAACATGTATGTGTTCCGATCACTCTATCACAGAAAAATAAGAGTTGTAGAACTTATTGAAAACTCAAGACAGCCATAACATTATGTTTTTTTACAAGTGTATGTAAACTTTTGACCACAACTGTACTTACTAGTAGAAACTTTGGTCATCTGTACTTTAATTTTTTGATAAGAAGTATAAACATGTACCATTCCGACACCCTATTGGTTTATACACTTTCCGTCGCACCTGCACTGCATTACATCAGTAATAAATTGTTAATGACCACATAAACATTAGCCATTTAAAATGACAACAGCTAACAGCTATTAGCAGTGTAGGGGGTGGAGGTTTCCCAGATTGCTCCCATTAGCAGGGTCTCTCTATGTTATCCAATTTCTGTGGGAAGCAGGGAAGCACCATAATGTGCTGAACAGTGAACCAGGGCCAGTTTTGGGAAGTGCTGCTCTAGCCAAAGGTGAATGTAAAAGTGCGATGTGAGGGTGGGTTAATCAGCTTGAAGATACTGAAGCGCAGGCCAACTGGGGTCTGGGAAAGAGTGCAGTTGTGCTTAGGCATGGTACAAGTTTGTAGTTATTTGTAGTATTGTTTTGATATTATTGTTTATTTTTGTGCACCTTATATTATTTTTTTTCTCCACAGCAAAAGTCACGTAAGAAGATGTGCATCCTGGCCATGGTGTGTTCTGTAGTGATTGTTATTCTAGGTGTCATCATCTGGGCATCCACCAAATGAGGAAAAGGTTCTATACCCCCCATTGACACTCCTCTTTCTCTTTCTCTCTATCTCACACATTTCTTTATTTAATTTATTTGCTCACTTTCCACCACTCTTAAAAAAAAAAAAAACAATGACTCACTTCCTGTGTGTTGGACAGTGTGCTGGACAGATGGGTTGTGGAAGAGTGCTAATAACACTGATTTAATTTTTGTTGTCTTTTTTTCCATCTTCTTCTGTACGTATTTCTGACATTCCCATCCAAACTCAAGTCAGCTTTTCGCTCTCTGAATTTTCCTATGAAAGTGTGAAGAGTGCTTTCAGACACAGTAAAAAGATTGAATTAATTCTTCCAATGTTTTGCTCTTTTTCTTGTTATATATTTACTGCACTGACACTAACAATGCTGTCAGTGAAGCCTCTTTTAAAAAGCTGTAAACCATGCAGTTGCTTCTCATTGTAAAGCTCTTTTAAGTTTTTAATTGTAAGTGCTGTAAAATGTGCACTTGTTTTCAAAGCTACACTCAAAAAAGATGGATGCAACTTTTCAGATGAAACCCATCTATGAAAGCACCTCTGGTCAAATTACATGCATTTTTTATTTCCTAAGTGCAAAATAAGTAAGTGAATCCTCTACACAATACAGACTTGTAATGTTAAAAATATCTGCACATTTCAGAACAAAATTCATTTGTGAACTATGTGGAACTAAGTATTGGGACACCTGCTCATTTATTAGGGTAATTAAAATAGTTTAACCAGCGTTTGCTGGAGTAACTGTCTCCACTGTCCAGGGAAGGCTAAAATCATCAGTGAGGTCAGGATGTTGGATAAACACTACCTTAACTTTCTGAGGAAACTTATCCCAGAAGTATTGGATGGAGCACCATCATTCCAGACAAGACAGTTCTTCCATTGCTCCACAGCTCAAAGCTGAGGGGCTTTACATCCCTGTAGCCAATGCCTGGCAATAAGCCAGCAGATACCTTATTTTTCGCACTATAAGGTGCACTTAAAATGATTAAATTTTCCCCAAAATCGTGAGCGCACCTTATGTATACATTTTAGCAGTCAGGTTTTAAGAAGCAGTAAAGCCACTCCACTGAAGTACAGCTTTATACAGATGTGTTATTTTGTTCTCCAGCACTGGGGCTAGAATAACGCTAGCATTAGCCGCTAACAGCTATTTCCCTGTTCAAATGGGAGTATTATCGACCTGTAGCCTGCTGCTAACCCCGGCTAGCACTTTTCGAGCAGCATTAGCATCACCCCTCTTCCACCATTCAGAGGTGTGTATATCGGACTGTAGTCTGCGCATTTTACTGTGTTAAAACAAGCTACATTGGATGAACCGCTAGCCTAATATCACCCTGGCTTACTGGAACACTTAGGGTTCCTCAGTGTAGCACTGTCGAGCGGCATAAGCTGCTAACTGCAAGCGGTTAGCCGCTAATGCTAATGCTCCAGCTTTAGTGCTGAAAAAAATTGGGTATTTAAGCTTACTGAAAATAAACAAAGGCACTTTACTCACCCAAATAAACAGTTTTAAGGAGTGAAATCTGTGTAGATTTACATCCAGCACTCGTTTGACTTTAAAAGAAAGTCTTTTTTATATATATATATATATATATATATATATATATATATATATATATATATATATATATATATATATATATATATATATACAGTTTTCTTTACTGAGCTTAGCTTAGTTACCTCCCCCATCACCACCCAGCAGCGATACCTGCTGAATTAGAAGATCCCTATAGTGTCCTATAGTTTTGAAATGCGCCTTATGTATGAAAATAGACCAAAAAATAGACAATTTATTGATAGTGCACCTTATAGTATATATAGCGAAAAAAATAAAGGTAAGCTGTGTCAGCAATCAGTGCAGTTTCAAGTAGCTGAATGCATTCAATAGAAGGGGTGTCCACAAACATTTGGACATAGTTTATATTTTCTGAATGTAACATATTAAAGGAAAATTGTTTACACATTTCCTTTGCTATTACTTTTGCACAGACTCTATATAATGTACATATTGTGATACAGTAAATATGCAACACGTTTGGACATGTGGTTTGACCAGTGGTGCCCAATTAACAGCAGTGTTTTACAGCCGCAGTGTCAGCAATAATGACGTGCTTGTGCTGCCGGTAGTGGTGACTGAAGTAGGGTTTTAGAGTTCTGCATTCGGGGTTGGTTTTTAATGTTTTTTTTTTTCTTTCTTGGAAATGGTGAAGACTCTACAGTGTTGTGGTAATGGATGTAAATGTGCTGTAAATAACTCCTGGCTGATGGTTTGAGTGTTCTAGATCAGGGGTGGGTTTCCCAGAATGATTGTACTGACAATATTCTTAATTTTATGAGTGTTTCCCAAAACCCTGCATACTTTAACTTGTTTGTAAATTTAAGAGGATAATGACCCAATTGTAACTTAATGAGTACTTCTTAAAGTTCACATGCAATTCTACCTCAAAAACAATAGAGGCCGCTAATGTTCCTTTAAAAACAACTCAATTACATTCAGGCTGGTTCTATGCTCAACACGTATAATAACATGATTATTAATTACTTTTTTAAAACTGCATTGCATACATTGCAGTTTCATACATTGCAGCCAATGCCAACAAAATGAATCTACTAGCTAGAACTATGTACTCATGTACTTACCTTTGTGCAGAATGGTCCTTCATTTCCATGCAACGTAGAGCATAAATGTAATAGTGTTTCATTTTATTTGATTTTATTTTCATTTCATTCATGTAAAACGAATAATTTAACTTGATTGAAGTGGAGGGGTTATTTAATGATATACACATTTTAAAGATATACGTTTCTTTTTCTATTACGTTTCTTTTTCTAGTAGTAGTAGTAGTAGTAAATTTATTAAAAATATTCTTTCGCTAAGCTTGTTGTTACTTAGCCAATCAAACTTACTTGATTAATTTTTTTACACAAATAAGTAACAGGTTTGCCATACTTCTGGATTAACACCTGAAAGATGAACTGTTTTTAATACATTTCAAATCCGTAAAATTTATTATAAAAAATACAAAATGCATTTCAGAATATATTGAATATACAAGAAAAAATTTGACTATAATAATAGACTATAAATAAATTATTTTAAAATATATGGGAAAAAATAAAACACACATATGTAGCCAATGTTAAAGTATTGGAAAATGTACATTTAACATGGCAAATAGAAGGTTCAGACCAATGGACAAAAATACACAATAAACAATATATGTATGTGTATGTATGTATGTATGTATGTATATGTGTGTATATATATATATATATATATATATATATATATATATATATATATATATATATATATATATATATATATATATATATTTATTTATAACAGAGTAACAGAGACCTTTTTTGGCCATTTTCAACATTTCAAAAATATTTGATAGGAAATACCTATTGGTTATTAGATTTTATAATTGTATGCCTAATAATACTTTTCGTATTCATAATTGTGGAGACTAAGGAGGCTTTTGGGAAACACTTAAAAAATTGGATTTCCTAAAGTTGTTTGTAAATGAATGAATCATTACTGGGGAACACTCCCCTGTAAAGAACCATGTCAGGATTCTGCAAATAGGTAAACAAATGCATAATTCTGTATAGAAATGCCGTATTTGTTTCAAAACAGATCTCTTAAAATGTCTTTTCTTTTTTTAAAAGAAAAATACAAATGGTTTATATGATTTCTGTTAGAATGTAATTAAAGAAACATCCTATAAATAATTCTGCGTTTCTGATTTTTTTTTTTTTTTTGCCATGGTCAAGTCATTCCAGTCGTAAAAAAGACCCTGTAATTTATTTGGGTGGAGTATGATGGATGTTAGAGTTGGTTGAAAAGCCCCAAACCAAAAATCAATAGCAATGATATTAAGTAAAATAAAGAACCAAGTCTGTTTCAGCATTGACTACAGTATATTAACACAACATTTGAACAAAAAAAAGCTGTCTTATTTTAAAAGTAAGGATGGACTGTTTGTATGTTGGCAGTTTACTACCGACCCCTCTCCCTTTTAATTTACTTTTAACAGTCTTTTAATTTACAGGTGAAAATAATACATGTTAAATATGAGTTTGAGTTCAAAAACATTTGCATTAATTTAGGTTCCATTGTTTATTATAAAGCAAGTTTCAAATCTGTTTACTGTGGGTCTTGTTTTGCTGGGCTGGTGTTGATTTAAAAACACAGGGTTCACACGGTCAGGAAAAATCTGAAAAAGTCATGGAATTTGAAAATCGCAATTTCAGGCCTAGATAAGTTTTGGGAAAATAAAAATACTCAAAGTTTTGGAAAAGTTTGGTCTACAAAAAAAAATTGCGTTTTTGTTATTGATGAAGAAAATCTATTTTGAGCTTACAAATACGACAGCTAAGAGTTCATTCAGTAATTTAGCTCTACACAATGGAGCTCTTAGGATCTGACTCACATTTTATTATTAAAGAATGTGTGTCAACATTTTGATTATTTTCATTTTAGGCCTACTATATAATATCAATTTACATTACTATTTTTTTTTGTCGATATTTGGTTTTATTGTCTATGTCTGCACTGATGTTTTAAAACCATGTGGTCATACAAATTTGGCTTAAAGGCGTGGAAAAGTCATGAAACAAATAATTGAAATGTATTGGTTAAAATGTGTATGAACCCTGAGAACAATGCATGATAAAAGCCAAGAAATGATTTATCTTAATAAATTGAACACACGTTTAATTCTGTGCTCTCTCTCTCTCTCTCCACATTTTCCTGTATTTGTTACATTATATATATATATATATATATATATATATATATATATATATATATATATATATATATATATATATATATATATATATATTTCTTATGTATGCACAGATAGAGGGCACCTTTTTCCTGTACAAAACTCTTAAAACATTCATAATGTTTTAATGAGTCTAAGTGAATGGTGACTGTTTTAAATGGGAAAGCCTTTTCTCCTCGTAAAGAGGAGACATCAGATTACTTACCATATCCACCATATTTCTGTTATAATGTGTACTGTAATTAATTTGGGTTTATTCTAATGAATTCTAATCAATATGTAATTCAACCGTAAAACAGTGCATTACTGATAAAACTAGTGTTTTCTGATCATATTTTCTAGCTTTAGAAGCCAAATATTTTAAACTAGTTGAAGTGTCCTTGAGTTCTTTCTAGAACACCCTGACAATACTGCATTGCAATAGTCCAGTCCTGAAGAAAATTATAGTAATTGTTTCTGGATCATGCAGAAATAAGGCATAAAAACAAAATGTCCTAGTAACATAACTTATGTAGCCATCAAAAGATATGATTTATTGTTTACTTTAAGAAACTGGTAACCTTTGGTTAGATTCCTGTAATTCCAACCAGGTTTTCTAATCTTTCCAAGATGATAGTGTGATCTATTGTATCAAAAGCTGCATCTAGTTCCAGTAACACCAGCAGAGATACACACCCATTATCGGAAGCAAGAAGCAGGTCGTTTGTTATCTGAACTAGGCTGTTTCGGTGCTTGGAACATCAGAAATCTGTGATTGGTAGATTATTTATTTGTAGTAACAGGCAATAAATAAATGTTACTGTTGGAAAGCCTGTTTATTTCCCTTTTAAGTGGTGCCACAAGGAAAATGCGGATGAGCAGCAAAGCTGAGTATATGGTTTGCACCAATTAAAAATCAGACAAATTTTCTTTTCTTCTACTGTTTCTGTAACAGTACCTGTTTCCCCACCTGTAAGCAGGAGCCCTCCTACAGTGGTCAGTAAGAATCTGCTTAAAGAATCGGTATGCCCCGTTTGACTGTTTTGGACAGGGCCTGTGCAATAGGGTATGATAGGGTATGATTGCAATAATGTGTAGGCCCTAATACATTTTGGGTAATGCAAATAATAGTTAATTTCTAGTTGAACAAATCCTACAAGATCCTTATAGCAACATTCAATCAGAAATAACATTAAAAAGGAAACAACAACCTCTTTGAAGTAATATTGATAAAAATGACTAAACAACAAACATTTTTAATTAATTGGCTTTCTATAGTATTTGTTACCATAGCTACACCTATAGCTATGCCCAACCATAATAGCACAGCCCGCCTGAAGCACCACATCTAGATTGCTTCGTGAAACATCTAGGAAGTTTCTTCATTTAAATTGACTTACAAGATGAGTGCAGGACCTAGCAGCAAGAATTCTAAAACTTACCAAGAATTTTAACAACTTCCAAAGAACTTCTTTGTTGTTTAGTCATTTTTATCAATATTACTTCAAACATTTTTAATTAATTGGCTTTAACTTAAACTCATGAGTTTAAACAGGAACAGATAACCTATTACAGTTCATTTAAATTTTATTTATATTGCGCTTTTTACAAAAGAAGTTGTTACAAAGCAGCTTTACAGGGAAAAACAGGTCCACGCCTCTTGTTTTACACTACATGGTAAGTATACTTACAAACTAAACTTTCTAACTTCCATTTGTTTTGTCCCTTTATTGGAAACACCACATTTCTAAAGCTTTTTCAATAATACAAGTTTGCTACTTGAAGCTGTGCTGAACTTAAACAGTTTTTATACTACTTTTTGATAAAGAAATGCCTGTGTCTACCATCAAAAAGAAATTCTCTATGCCGAATGCTCGAGGGTGGACACACACCCTTGAGACTCAGGACCTGACTCAGACATTTGGAGATCGTACAAAGATCTTACAGACTTTTGAAGCCAAGGTTGCATCTGTGAGGTGCCCTGATCTCTCGTTACTTGTGTCAAGTGTTTTGGTGGCCTCCCCTAGAAATGACTACAGTCCTGCTGGAAAACTGAGTGAGAGCTGGACCTCTAACGAAATAAAACATGCCCATTAATCTTTGGCAAGAAGAAACGCAGGAATAAAAAATGACTGAGGAAAACGAGGGAGGAACAAAGATTTTTTTTTCTCCCTGAAATGCATAAAATGTTCTTGATCTTATTTGGCAAGCAGAGTGATTGATCATGGGCCAGTTGGCCTGGTCACGTGAAATCCAGCTCCTGCCTGCTGGTGGAGACGTGCAGACATTTCCTGTAATGGAGAAAGGGGTAGAGTAGTCCTTGATTTAAGTGTAATCAAAAATCACTAACTAATCACTTCCCCTATACTTTGGCCTGGATACAAAGCTGAACAGGAATGTCTGGAACTGTGGCTTTGGGTACTGTACTGGTTTTGGAGAAAGCTTTATGCTCAAATGTTGCAAAAATATATGTATAATGCTCTATATAAGAACTGGCAATAAGTGCATCAAATGTTCAGGAGTGCAGTAGACATGCAATTTAATCAACAAGGATAATGCGTCCACTCTAATTATTCTGTTGGTTGTGATGAGATCATTTTTAAAGGATCAATATGTACTAAATGACAGCAAGCATGTAAAATGCCGACCACAGTCCAATTTCGAGACACTGTACAGAGTTGTCTGTCCCGAACCTGAAACTATAAATGAGTGCAAGACAGGAAAAATAACTTTCTGTAAAGAATAATCACATTCATAGGTAAATATAGACACAAATTTTCTGTCATATTTCTGTCATGCTAGTTGCTGCTGAGGTAGTAAATGGCTGTAGGTCGTCTGCTTCTCTGTTGTGACTGATTACAAAGTGTGTTAGCATGTTGAAGTATGACTGCATTAGCAAACACTAGTCTGGATCACTTTACCCATCTCAAACACTTGCTGCACACAGACCACTTAGTACGAAGCGAGTACTTGAATTTTCTATCTCAGGGGTGCCCAAATACCTTGATCGCGATAAACCAGTCGATTGCACAGTGCACAATGGTAGGTTGGGTTCTATATTATTTGTTACTATAGCTACACCTATAGCTACGCCCAACCATAATAGCACAGCCCACCTGAAGCACCACATCTAGATTGTTTTGTGAAGCATCTAAACAGTTTCTTTTTATCCAAAGGATGTTGTTTTCATTTAAACTGACTTACAAGATGAGTGCAGGACCTAGCAGCATTTTAAGAATTTTAACAACTTCCAAAGATTGGTAACACAGAAGCTCAGTGCTTACCTGTGCAGGAAAAATGTAGCCCCCTCAAAACTAGCTTCTTTGATGTTTAGAGGTGAGTATATCGGATTGTAGCCTGCGCACTTACCAAAACACTTAGGGTTACTTAGTGTGGCGCTGTCAGAAGACATTAACCTAGCGCTAGCGGTTAGCTGCTAATGCTAATGCTCCAGCTTTAGCTGGACTCTCTGGTTACAATAGCTGAGAGAAGGACTTTGGATAAACTGCTTTCTATCATGAACAATGATAGTCACCCACTTCACACCACCATCATGAAGCAGAGGAGTGTGTTCAGCGGCAGACTGCTGTCAAGAGCTGCACAACAGACAGACTCAGAAAATCTTTAATTCCGAGAGCCAACAGACTTTTTAACTCCTCCCATCGGGGACAGGATGCTGCTGCTGACTGAGTTTAATCCAGTCACACCACATGGACATTATTCAACCACTTAATTATTTATATTAACACTTCCCCAACCTCACTTACATTCAAGTACACTTTACTCATGATTGGGTATTCACATATTCACAATCTCTTTTTAGAACTGTCTTCTAACGTATGCATATTTATATTATATTTCTATGTCACATCAGTCACTTTCGTAATCGATGTCATTGCACATTGCACTTTACTCTGTTAATTATTTAATTATTTATGACCATTAGCAACATCTACTGCACTGCTCCATTTACAGATAGATCCTTACCTTGTATAGTTAGGTTTTTTATAGCCTTATATATTTTCTATTCTTCTGTGTTTTGATTTGTCTGAGTATGTTTCTTATTGTATTGTGTCGTTGCTGCTGGATGCCTAAATTTCCTTCGGGATAAATAAAGTATCTATCTATCTATCTATCTATCTATCTATCTATCTATCTATCTATCTATCAATCAATCAATCAATCAATCAATCAATCAATCAATCAATCAATCTATCTATCTATCTATCTATCTATCTATCTATCTATCTATCTATCTATCTATCTATCTATCTATCTATCTATCTATCGGAAATAAACAGAAGTGCTTTTCTCACCCAAATAAACGGTTTTCAGGGGAGAAATCTGTGTAGATTAACATCCAGCACTCGTTTCACTTGTCTGACTCATCTGACTTGTTTACTTAGCTTAACATCCCTATACAAGTCTTAACATCCCTGTTCCTACTACTAGTAACTAGTGTCTCATAAAATGTGCCTTATAATCTGGTGCGCTTTCTGTATGAAAATCGACCAGAAAATAGATGTTTATTGATAGTGCACTGCCTTACAGTTTGAAAAAAACGGTATGTCAGGCCCACACAGCAGAATTTTATTTAAAAGATTTTTTTTTTTTTTTTTTTTTTTTTTTAAACGGATTTCAGACTTTACTTTTTTGTTAGGTGTGAAGTTTTCCACCAGAGAATCAGCATCCACCCCACAGTACAGGATAGTCATAATGGGTGGTCATTGACTTGTTGTAACTCTTCCAAATTAAACTTAATTTTTTAAAAATATTTTTCCAACACTGAATCTAATAACACATATATTTAACTATTCAAAACATGTACTGGTCAATCTGAGGCAGCTTTACTTCTTTTTTTTATTATAAGGTTTCTAAGCTGAAGAAGGTAATTTTTTTTCTCAGTCCTGTTACCAAAACTCAGTCACATTTAAAAAACATGTTTAAAAACAAGTCCACTAATTCGTTTGATTTTTTTTTTCTCAAGATAGTCTTTATTTTAAATTGCATAGTCAAATAATTGATATTTATGACAAAAAAAATCACTCATGTTCATGCCACTCATTCCTGTTACTGGAACTCACTCCTGTTACTGGCACTCATTCTTGTTACTTTTTATGTTTTGAGTAACAGGAATGAGTTTTTAGCATAAAAACATGAAAAATAATTAAATGGCGGCTATGTTTTTTTTTTTTTTTTTTTTTTTACTTTTGCAATTAGGTTAATGTAAAAGACACTATGCTTAAAAATAGTAAGTATTTTAAAGTTATTTATTAATGCATGTAATTTCCTGAGGACAGAAATGGTACCAATTCTGTGGAATGGCATTTTATGCTTTTCTTATTGGAAAGATATATCAGTTAAGTGGAAGGGGGATATGCCGCAAAGGCATGAAAGCAGGAAGAAAACAAGACCGTGAAGAACACAGTGTACATAGTTGGAGATGGAAAGAATATTGGGCAGTGGCACATTCACATTCACTGTTTGGGTGTGTCCCCCTGACTCTGGGAAAAAATGGGTCCGACCACTTCATCCACCTTCACCCCCTCCCAGCCCTTTTAATTCTTTCCAGACAGGCACAATGTTGAAGCTGGAAGATCCTCAAGGGCCTCTCCTGTCTGGGATGTGTGAACACACTTTTTTGGGGGGGGGGAACGGTGAGAGGGCTTATTGGGCACTGGAGATTAGCGCAGCAACATAATCTGCCACCTAGTCTCCACCTGTGAGATTTTGTTTAGAGGATAAATATCCCCTTTTTGCTTTTGTCCTTGAGGGGCTGCCAGCTCAGTGTAGACTCTGTGCTCTCCGACTCTTTTTACCCCAGCCTCTTTTTTACTCGCTCCTTCCCCATGGCCTCCAGCCCCTGCTGCAAGGCTTCACCCGGCCCACTCAATGGCGACCCACCCCTACGACTGCCTCCACTGTGCCAGAGCTATTTCCACAAGATCTGCTCCAACGTAAACCTGCGGGGACTAAATAGTCCCAGCCAGAGCCGAGCAGTCAAAACAAGCCTCAGCTTTAACCAAAGACCATGTGGTGCAGCTACTAAACCCTGGCCAAATTATTACTCTGTTAAGAGGAACTGCATCTGTAATGAATGAGAACACGCTTGTTGTTGTTGTTGTTTAGATTTTGATCTTGACTACTTTTATGTTAGTAAACACCTGTGACAACCCTGTTACATAACAGTTGATTCACCTAATACACAACGCAAGAATCGAAGAATGTTAATTTCTGCTGGCCACACCAGCATATACACCTCTGGAAAAAAAATAAGAGACCACATAAAAATTATGATTTTTTTTATTTTACCAAATTGAAAAAAATTGGGAAGAAGGATGATCACAAGCCATCAAACCAAGCTGAACTGCTTGAATTTTTGCACCAGGAGTGACATTAAAGTTATACAAAAGCAGTGTGTAAGACTGGTGGAGGAGAACATGCCAAGATGCATGAAGACTGTGATTAAAACCAGGAATATTCCACCAAATATTGATTTCGTAACTTATAAAACTTTATGAATATGAACTTGTTTTCTTTGCATCATTTGAGGTCTGAAAGCTCTGCATCTTTTAGGTTATTTTCAGCCATTTCTCATTTTCTGCTAATAAATGCTCTAAATGAAGATTTTGAAATTATTTTTATTTGGAATTTGGGAGAAATGTTGTCCGTAGTTAATAGAATAAAACACAATCTTCATTTTACTCAAACATATACCTATAAATAGCAAAATCAGAGAAACTGATTCAGAAACTGAAGTAGTCTCTTAATTTTGTCCAGAGATGTAAAAAAGGACTCCAAGTAGTGCAATAGTCAAAATAAATAATGTGCAGAAAACCTCCATCCATTATATGCAGGTTTCACATGGATAATTCATACATACAAGTTAAATAACATCATATTATTAACAACTTTATTGTGATTGTTATTAGAGAATTCTCATGATTTTTTTTTTTTTACTTTGCTGTAACTGTAACAAATCCATTGAAAACCGGTTGCATGGGCATAACATCAGTCTGTCAGGCTGTTTTTGCACTATTACACACTCTACTATTTCAGGTTATTATCATTATTGTAACAAAACACAGTGATATGGAACTGTATCGTCGAAACTCAACTATATTTAGCTCAATAATAAAAAAAAAATCACATATTCTCTCTCTCACTCTCCGTCTTAGACACATACACATACTCAGACACAGATGGAAAACCATGTCTGCTGTAGTGCTTCGCATTCCTGTGGTTTGACTGGCTCTTCCCACCGTGAGCGAGAAATGCGGCTGCAGTGAAGAACATTCCTTAAGCTCTTTAGCCTTTTTGTTTTTTCCTCTCTATCTTTTTTTTATTACTTCAGTTTGTCTTTGTCGGGTGCACAAAGCCCATGCATCCCCTCAGGCTCTTCTCCTGGATCCATATAGGATGTTTTTGCTTTCCTTTGTTATCAGTGTGACTATACTCACCGTCCTATATAGCTGTCATTGTGTTCTCCTCTGTGCTGCCCTTTAAAGCTTTGTACAGTTTTGTTAAGTAAACACACATTGCACGTAAGTATACTCCCACACCCAAACTCAAAAAATCTTTCATCTAAAGCACATTCTCTCACTGGATATATGATGCAGTTAATAAATAGTTTTTAAATTTCCTTTTTTGTGTCCCGCCCTTAAGCTGTTCTCCTGCTTTTATGTGCCAAAAAAACCCAATAATTCACACAGAACGTAATCCGATCTGGGTGTGATCCCATTCTTCAAACTCCAGGGGACAGTTTTATGTACTTGTTAAGCAGCAATGTCATATCCGTGGTTGGAATCTGGATTTAGGTTCTTGTGATTTTTTTTTTATAGTTACGTACTTTTATTTGCCTTTATTTATGCAATTAAATAGGAGACAGTCACTCATGCCACTCACTCCTGAGATACTCAACTACAGCTCTGGAAAAAAAAAAACTAAGAGACCACTTCAGTTTCTGAATCAGTACGGACAACATTTCTCCCAAATTTCAAGTAAAAATATTGTCATTTAGAGCATTTATTTGTAGAAAATGAGAAATGTCTGAAATAACAAAAAAGATACAGAACTTTCAGACCTCAAATAATGCAAAGAAAACAAGTTCATAGTTATAAAGTTTTAAGATTTCAGAAATTTATATTCGGTGGAATAACCCTGGTTTTTAATTATCCTTACACACTGCTTTTGGATAACTTTATGCCACTCCTGGTGCAAACATTCAAGCAGTTTAGCTTGGTTTGATGGCTTGTGATCATCCATCTTCCTCTTGATTATATTCCAGAGGTTTTCAATTTGATAAAATTAAAGAAAATGTGTTTTCACCTTGATTTATGCCAGCTGCTTTACTTCCTTGAAACACTATGTGTTTCCCCAAATATCCTGGAATGGATTCACAAAATCAGTAAAGATCACCATTTCAATTTAAGATGTATGTTACTGTGCTAGCCATATGAATATTACCCATCCAGCAAATCTACCAAGATAATCGTTAGCAAGCTAGCTAAACCCGGTTCTCCAGCTATGACTTAATTTACACGAAACTGGTTATTTAATGTTAGTCAAGCCACAGCTCTTTATCAGAGGTGGAAAGTAATGAATTACACTTACTCAAGTTACTGTAATTGAGTAGATTTTATGAGTAATTTGTAATTTTTAAAGTAGTTTTTAAAATAGGTAATTTTACTTTTACTCAAGTACATATTGACACAAGTAATTTACTTTGCTACATTGGAAAACTCTCCATTGATGAGTAAAAAATAAAATGCTGGGAAAAAAACAATTGTCTGAATTAAAAAAAATAATAACTGGCGCGGATGCGCCGGCGCACGGATACTGCCTGAAAGGTCCAAATTATTATGTGAAATAATAGTTCATTAAAAACAATTTAATGTATGATTTGTTGTACTTTTTTACATCAAACAATTAAAAGTAATTGTGTAACTTTTACTCAAAGTACATTTTAAATTAAGTACTTTTTTACTTTTACTCGAGTAGATTTTTAGATGGGTACTTTTACTTTTACTTGAGTAGAATTTAAGCAAAGTAAAGGTACTTTTACTTAATTAAATTTTTTCTGTACTTTTTCCACCTCTGCTCTTTATAGTAGCCTGCTTAGCTAGTTAGCTAGTTAATATCCTACCGTGACTTGTATCCTTAACTGGTCTGTATTTGGCATTTAATGGTTGTGTTAACATTAATTTTATGTCCGATTTGAAATTACAGATTAACAAAAGTAACAGTTACAGTAAAGTAACACTTAACAAAAGAGTGTTTCTTTAAGACACTGGTTGGCGAAAGTTAAAGTAGGATGCTGTGCCCATGTTATTTGTCTGGACAGTGAAGCCTGTAAGACTGTAGATATTTTTGTATTACTACACAGTATTTTTCTACAGTCACTTAGTAACTAACTAGCTAGCAAGCTGGCTAACATGTGAATATTCAATACAGCAAACAAGGCAATTACCTAGCTACCTTCCTACCATCATGCACGTTAACCCTCAAACCATTTGCTGTAGCCTTTTAGAAATCCGCTGGGGGAATCTTGCACTTAATCATGGAGGTGTGTAAGGTTGGTTGTCCACACAGTTGCTACCATTTAAACTAGTGCATATTCTGCCGGCTCTTTCACGGCTTTGGAACTTCTGACTTAGCCTCACTTTCCTTTTAACATGGGTGCGGAGGGAGAATAAGGTGCACTTAATGTTACTTGTTTTATTTTTAGTTTACAATTTTATGACTACCCATGTTCTTGTTTGTTGGTTTGTTTGTTTTAAGTTCTATAAAATAAAGAGCTTGCATTTACATCCAGCCTCCTTGCCATCTGTGACAGTAAATTTTATTAACAATTAAATAGAGCACATGATGTCCAATAGGGAAATGTGCAGTGTGTGCCTTGTAAACAATGTGTGTAAAATGTTATTGTTTCTCGTCTATAAGCCAACATATGACTTGCTTCCATGTTAGGTGTGCAAAGTCTATTCCAATTAATTTAGATTTAGCACTTTTCACAATTAATGTTGTCTCTCCAAAACGTCAGAAACATAAACATATAGAGTTTAAATGTCAGGAGTGGATATTAAAATTTGAACAGGGTGATAGAAGCCAGAATATGTCAAACAATATTTCAAATATCGGTTCTGTTTCTCTTAGCTTGTTTAATGTCAGGGCCTTCTTAGCATGTTTAATGGAGGCTGAAAGCATGAACTGAATTGCATTTTTACTTTTGAAACATAACACTGGGTATATGGGGAAAACATTAGCTTTGTTTCTGATCCTTTAGTCTAGACTGTAACTGGACTCATTGAAGGCAGTCTGAGATGCTACCAAATGAGTAGGCTTAGTAGTAAAAACATAGAGGGCAATTTTTTCTACAAAAAAGAAGTGAACTGAACAACCGCATCCATGTTTTTCAAATTATGTAGTGGGTGTACTGAGCATGTGCAAAGTAATTGGCTTGGCCTCATCTAGGGTTAAACTACAATTTGTAAATTTGGCCATTTGAAATCAAATCAAATTAAGAGGCTCCCGTTGGTCCACCGGGCTAAGTGCTGCCACTATGATTGGGAGATCGCTAGTTTGAATCCCATTTATGTAGCTTGCCATTGGCTGCCAGAGTCCTGAGAGAGCACAATTGGCCTTACTCTCTCTGGGGGGGTAGATGGTGCTCTTTCTCCTCAACACTCCTAGGGTGATGTTGATCAGCACAAGGCGTCTGTGAGCTGATGTATCGTAACATGCTCGTATGTTCTTTCCTACGAGTGCACTGGCTGCTCTGCGATGTTACACCAGAAGGTGGTGGCTGACTTCACATGTATCAGAGGAGGCATGTGCTAGTTTTCACTCTCCTGGTGTTGGGGCATCACTAGTGGTGGAGGGAGTCCTAATGAGTGGGTTGGGTAATTGACCTTGTAAACTGGGGAATTTTCTTGCACCTGACTCGACAGGGCCCGAGGAAAGTGGTGGAAAATCTTGACCCAATCCGACCCAGCCCAAGTACAGGTTGGGTATCGGTTTGGGCTCTGGCGCAGGCAGTCAATCTAAACTCTAGCAGTAGGGCAGCAGTACTCAGGGCCTGTTGACTCTGATGCCTTGGCAGTCCTCCCTTGTCAACACTGATAATATATGCAGCTGCACAGCATTATGCTCTGGGTGGCAAGGCTGTAAGTTGGGTATCCATATGCAGCAGGTCATATACTAACAATATATTTAATCAACAGGAAACCAGACACTTTAAGCAGCCTCCTTAAGCAGTGAAGATTAATCGTCTCATATTATGTAATATGTTGGTCTATTACATATCCACATTGCTGTGGACCATGTAGCTGCATCATTTGCGGACAACCCATTAAATCTTATTTTCCTGCGGCGGCCTGGTCTTGGTGTTCCAGTGCAAGCATTCTTGATGTGCAATGAACTCGTACAGCTGTGTGTGCATGTTGAAATGGGCCTAGCAGCTGTGCCGTTCTCTGGATCCCATTCTTGTAAAAGCCTTGCAAAGCTGCTAAATTTAGAGCATTTATGGTATCAGCAATTTTAGCCACAGAATTAGACACAGTCAACAAAATTCAATACACAGGATACCCATTTTAGGGAAATGATGTAACTTACGTAACTTTAAAATGAAAAGAATGCTAGTATAAAGTGTAACCACCTGTTTTACTCTGCATAGCAGCAAAATTCTTGCGTCTTTTTGGACTTTTTCCGAATTGTTCCCCCAAGTGAAGGCTAGCACATACTTCCTGCAAGCCCTAATAAATGAGCCAACTGCATTTTTTATTTTTTGTATTTTGGACAGCTCAACACGTTTTGAGAAGAACACTCCATGCCAGTTTTCTTACATCAGCTAATAAATGTCCACGCTGGCCAGTGTCGTGCTGACTGACGGGGAGAGGGAGAGCCATCCAATGCTCAATGCTACAGCAAGCATTGAATAAGCTTTGACTTATTAGGGGTTTCAAACTTTTAAGGCGCTTTATACTTTTTACCTTCTTTTTATGTTCTATAAATATAAACTAAATGCATTAACATGTGCTAAAAAAATGATAACCACTAAAACAGACTAACTGAAATATAGTTTGCTACAGCACTGTGTTTAACTCAGTTAAGGCATCATGATGAGAAGACAAGGAGAGAAGTAAATAATGAAGCAGGGAAATACTACTGGTGCTTTTTGAGTCAGCTACAGCTGATTCTTTTCTTCCTCCTGTTATCTCTATATGAGTGTAAGGAAGTGTTGTACAACTAAGGATTTTTACTAATCATTAATATTAGTCGCTCGTCCATGTGTTTTGTTGGTTGGTTACAGTTTTTCCCAGGTCACGCGAGTTCACGTCTCTTGTTTCACTGCTCTGCTGTTGGAAAAACAGTTGAATCCAGTTGGGGTCCGCGTACGCGCCTACCACATTCAGTGTGAGAGCACATTTACACTTAGTAATAAAGTGATTGACTGAAACAGATCATCTGCAGGTCCTTTCTGTTCATTACATGGAGTAGCTGAGCTGTAGTTAAGGTGTCAAGCGAATGTTGATCATGGTTTGTAGAACTATTAGCTGCAATAACACAGTGTCTGTATTTTGCAGTATGCTGATGTTAGCATACAATGGCAAACATGACAAATTAAGCTGTTAGCTAGTTAGCAAACATTAGTGTTGCTAGACATGCTGCAGTCTATAATAATTGTACTTGTTCAAATTGTATTTTGTGGTCTGAAACAAGTACATATACTGTTTTAAATGCTCCACTCACCTGTAATAGGAGTTTCAGCACAGTTACTGTTGTTATTTTAAAAGTATGCCAGAAACGGCACTATGTAACTTTGGTGAGACATACTGTATTTGTGTATTATGCTACTGCAATATTATGCTACTGCAGCAGCCCACATAATTCTTTCGGTTTCAAATATCGGTTCTGTTTCTCTCAGCTTGTCCAGAAATGCATGTTTTATGGAGGCTGAAAGCACAAACTGAACTGAACTGCATTTTTACCGTTGAATCATTACACTTACTGGAGAAACTGGGTATCCAGGGAAAACTTTGGCTTCGTTTCTGATCCTTTAGACTGCTCTGTAAGCTCAATTAAAGCAGTCTGAGATGCTACCAAATGAGAGGGCGAGACTATGGCTCTGCCTCTAGTATCTACTGCACAGGTTCTGTTAGCAAATTTGACAACATAAAGGGCAATTTTGCCCTTTGGCTTCATTTCTACAGAAAAGAAGGAAATTGAATCAAGCATCCATGTTTTCTACTTGAAGTACAAGGTTATATAGATATAACACAAATATTGCTACACTCAAGCTACACTGCTGTGTATTCAATTTTAAGACTGGCAAACTTTGACAAATCCCACACAGATTTGCAAAATGTGTTATCAAAGTATCTGGACTACAGTTTATTTAGCTGGTGTGGTTTATGTAAAATATGTTCATGTGACACTATTTTAATGCACAGAAGGGGTTAGTTTGCTTGTAGCACGGATGAAGCAATACACAGGGCAGTGGTATTGGAAGTGGACCATTTCATTTTACCTTTTCCACGCAGACCTGCTCATATTTATTGACTACAAAATAGCTACTAAAGGTCTATAGGTGTTAGCAGAAATAGTATATGAATGGTGGCAGCTCTGCGTTGATGTAAAGGTTGCTATAATTATACATTTTCTACATTAAAAAATATTCTAGGGAAAGTTATACCAATCTCTTTTATTTGTTTAAGATGGAAAAGCATTCAGTAGGACAAGTCATGCTTTTCCCTTTTAATACTTCAGTGACAAATAACGTCCTGTAATAATATCCAGACAAAAAGAAAAAAATATGAAAGAGCGCTATTTCCAGTAAAAATGGCCCTGACTACCTAAAAAGCTCCACCTGCCTGCGTCTGTTATTCTAGCTTCATGAATGGGTCATTTCACACAGAGAAGAAGGTCAGCCAGCAACGGCATCTGATCCTCTGGTATTCACTGCCTTTTACATGTTTATCTTCACGGGCGCATATAACTTTTCATTTCTGCTTTTATGGCTGAGCAGGCACAGTGGTGGTCCAGAGAGGTGCTAGGTGAGGAAGAGAGTGGAGACGAGGTAGTGCAGATTCAAATTTGGCACTCATCCTGTTGCATGCTGAGTGGCACGCCTGGCCATGTCTCCTCCGGCCCTAATCACTAAACCCTTGTTTCTTCAGATCTGTTAGAGTACACTTACTGTACAGTAAGTCATAGGTTATGGGTGTGGGAGTTAGTGTAGGACACATGCTCAGTATTAATGTGGAGGAAATGGAAGTCCACTGTGTAAAGTTCATGCACACTAAACAGTCACATGAACCATTATGCAACATTATCCTGCTGTGAACAAATTAACGTCTTCACCCTGAGCAGGACTGTGAGCAGCAGGGCAGTGCATACAGTGGCTAGCAAAAGTACTTACAACCTGAAGAGCGTTCAGAGATTCAGAAATTTTAAAAGTTTGTCCAAACCCACTTCAGACTGGGTGACACGGGGCATAGTTTTCCCCGATAATTTTTTTTTTTTTTATTTATGTAGAGCCTATATAGAGCTCGCATAGCATAGCAGCTATGTAGAGTCCAAGGCGGCGCTGAAGCTCGCGTTCCGGGATGTAAACAACATTTTTAATAAACTTTTTGTGCACTTTTTAAGTTATCAATGCCTCGTTTTTAATGTCAGGGCTCTCCGGATTCTAACAAGGAGGTGTGGAGCTACTTTGAGCCTGGATAACGGTGGAAAAACGATTTATGTGTCACCCAGTCTGAAGGGTGTTTGGACAAACTGTTAAAATTTCTGGATCACAGAAAGCTGTGGGAAAACGGAGGTTTGCTATGAATCAAAGGTAAGTAATTTTTATCATATTTTACTACACCAAAAGTCCATTTTACACCGGAGTTCTCCTTATAAGTCATAGACCAACACAGAGTAGCACATAAGTGTGAAGTGTAATGAAAATAATACTTTTTTTTTTTTTAATCAAATAAAATTTTGAAAAATGTGACGTGCAAAAGTATTCAGCATTCCTATCAATACTTAGTAGAGCCACATTTCGCTACTCTTTTTAAGCTTTGTAGTCAAATATCATTAAGAAGAAAAAATACACTGGTGAGCTCATAAATCATAAAGGGACTGGTAGGACAAGGAAGTTGGTAGGACAATCCTTACTAATCTTTAGAAAAAGTAATTAATATTAATTAATAATTAATGATTATCAATTATATGTATCTGCAGAAAACTTTAGAAGTAATATTGAAAGTTGTGTTAAAAAAACATTGCAGAAATCTGAAAAATAGTCTGAGTATCAGAGTGATGTCAAGAGCCAAGTGTGGCCTACCCACAATCCAAAGCATATTACCTCACCTGTTAATCATGGAGGTTGGAGGTCATGGTTTGGGTATGTATGGCTGCCACAGGTTCTTGCACACTTGTCATCACCGATGAAGTAACTGCTAAAGGCAGTAGCACAATGAATTCTGAGGTTTACGGGAACATCTTATCTGCACAATTTCCAGTAAATACTTCCAAACTCACTGGGTGGCACCTTATGCTACAGCAAGATAGTCATCTCAAACATACTGCTAAGGCAACGCAGGTGTTTTCCAAAGTGAAAATTGAATAATGAATGGAAAGTTTGTGCCAGCCACCTGATTTAATTTCAAGTGAACATGCGTTCCATATGCTGAAGAGGAAACACATAAGGGATCAAGGCCCCTGAAACAAGGCCCCTGCATTAGAGGCTTGGTAAACCAGGAAAAAGAACTTGGCTCATCTAGTAATGTCTATGAATCACAGACATCATGCAACCACTGCATGCAACATATATTGCTATGTCCCAAACTTTAGGGTACTTTGAAATGAGTTGCAAAATTTTGTCATGTACGATTGGTTTGATTTAACATGTTAGAATATGGACCAAAAGCATATCAAGGAAAATATGTGCCAAACATTGGCTTTGGTTTGGCACCATTTCTGTAAAGGATTGCAGGTCAAGGAGCTTGGCAGAAATATTCTCTTAGATGATCATACCATCCTCTGTAGAGCCAGCCTTGGTGGTGTTTATAAACCAGACTGTGATGTACCCTGTGAGGATGGTCTCAATGGTGCAGGTAAAGGTTCCACAGCAACACGGGGGAGGTGGTAGCTCATCACCTGCTTCTTTCTGGCCTCCACTATCATGTCTCTTGTCCTGATTAAATCATGGAGGTCATACTGACATCAATTCTGCATATATTTAATTTACCAGCAAACTTAACAAGGGTGGTAAGGCTGGAAATGGCCACTAAGTCATAAGTCTGTACAGTGGGGGTACAGGGGGCTCAGGATACAGCCCTGGGGGACTCCAGTGTTAAACTGAGTGATGACAGAGCATTTGTAGTTGAACTGGCACTGAGGGCACGGAGTGGTCCAGTGGGCTAAGCACTGCCACTATGATTGGGAGATTGCTGGTTCGAATCCCGGTCATGCAGCTTGCCATCAGCTGCCAGAGCCCTGAGAGAGCACATTTGGCCATGCTCTTTCTGGGTGGGTAGATGGTGCTCTTTCCTCTCATCACTCCTAGGGTGATGTCAATCAGCACAAGGCGTCTGTGAGCTGATGTATTGGAACCGAGTCACTGCACTTTCCTCCGAGTGCGCTGAGATGCTACTCAGCAATGTTCGAAAAGATGTGGTGGCTGACTTTACATGTGTCGGAGAAGGCCACTATGATCGGGGGATCGCAGGTTAGAATCCCAGTCATAAGGCTTTCCATCAGCTGCCAGAGCCCTGAGAGAGTACATTTGGCCATGCTATTTTCGCTCATCACTCTTAGGGTGATGTCAAACAGCAAAAGGCGTCTGTGAGCTGATGTATTGGAACCGAGTCGCTGCGCTTTTCTCCGAGTTCGACAATGTATCAGTTCAAAAAGAGGCGGTGGCTGACTTCATATGTGTTGGAGGAGGCATGTGCTAGTCTTCATCCTCCTTGTGTTGTGGCATCACTAGTAATGGGAAATATACAGCTGACTAGCATCAGAATGGGTGGGACAATGAGTGCAAAAAAGTCTGGCACTGAAGAAGCCTCTGATCATCTTTTCAAAGAACGTAATCATGACTTGACATCACTAGAACAAAATTTTCATGTCCCCATCTGTGATGTTCAGAATGTCCTACAGGGTGGCCATCGATTGGTACATCCAGTGT
This sequence comes from Astyanax mexicanus, assembly GCF_023375975.1. Taxonomy (NCBI): domain Eukaryota; kingdom Metazoa; phylum Chordata; class Actinopteri; order Characiformes; family Acestrorhamphidae; genus Astyanax; species Astyanax mexicanus. The sequence continues at coordinate 21,621,985 of NC_064410.1, forward strand.
TCAATGTCTTCTTGAACTAGAACCTCCTCTTTCAGCCTTTGTTTATATTTTTGCTTGTGCTGTCACCAGTCTTACTCCTGCAGATCCACCTTCATGTACATTGTAGATGAAATTATTACCTTCACAAATTATGCAGGTTTTAGGAAGATCAGAATTAATGTATTCATGAATGCTTACTACAACAATGAGGCAATAAAACCAAATATGTGAACCACAATAGGATAGTTATGATACTAACGTCACATTTCTAGGCTCTGAGAATATGTTTGGTATTAGATCACAGACCACCCTGAAAAACTGGTGGGGCGCCTTCCTTGGACAGGACCATGAAGCTCCTGCTCCATAAATCACTGACTGTATCATCTGAAATCGTAGTGTTACAGGCCTTCCCATCACCTCCCACATAGACAAAAGCCTGAAAACGGCAGTAAAACTGTATTCAGTCCAAATGGGGAAGAGTAGCTGCATAACATTTATTTATGATATCAAATTAAGTTTTGCAATAAGCATATGTGGCTGATTTAAAAGTGCGTGTGTGAACACCCATCGTTAATCACTCAGGGAAGGATCACGTTGCATAACTTATTCTCAAGAGAACACCTCTCATATTAAATTCTGTTATTGTAACTGCACAGAAGTTCATGCAGGAAGATTGGGAGGTCGGTAGAGATGGAAAGACAGATAGATAGATGCTACTTTTCCTATGATTAAAGTGTGCAGCCAAAGTAACTGCTCATATGGCCTGCTATAGTCATCATCATTTTACATTTGGGAGAATGTATGCTTACTGGCTTTTACGTGTCTGTACATTCCTGGCTATGGGTCACTAAGCTTGGTACAACTCAAGGCTATTTATAGAACAGACATCATGTTTTGGAAGCAGGGTGCCTGGAATAGGCGGTAAAACCGTGATATGGGCCACTGCAGTCAGGAACTATGGTGTGAATTCCAGATGCTTTGAGGAATGTTTGGTTACATGTACAATGACATTTTTGACATCTGTGGATGTTTGTATGTATAGACACACACATACATATGGTGATAGCAGGAAACAAGTTAAATATCTGAAAACTGACTATATTTGTACAGGTATTAGAATTAGGATTAAATCATGGCAAGACTGCATTTTTTCTGTAATTTTCTTGTCAGACATTTAAAATCTTCTGTTTTGTTGTTTCACTGAGACACCATTATAGGAACACTATGCCATTTCCATCAGTAGATCCTTCCTTTTGTTTGCTCCAAACCTGCCTAGCCTAGCTTCTGTGTCTGTTAGCATTGCAGCTCCAACTATGCCAAGGCCGGCTGTTAGTATCGTGGCTCTAACTCCTGTACTTTTTAGTTTGGTTCGAACCAAAGTAGGTGTAAATGGGCTGCGAACCACAGTCTGGACCAAAGGACCAGAGTTTGGTCCGACCAAAAGAGGTGGTCTTTGACCAAATCTACTGAATCATGGTCAAGTTTGTCTGCAATGTAAAAGCACTTAGATGCCCTTCTAGATGGTTTAGACCACTAACAGGAAGCTAAGACAGTCTTTAAATAAACTAGACGAAAAAAGAATCAGTGAAAAAAGTAGAAACTCGCCAAACTTATTACTTACATTCTGCAAACCAATTAATATGAAGTATAGAGAGATGCAGCCCACGTAGCTGATGACAACAGGATGTAGAAAAGTTCTTTAGTCCACTCACTAAACTACTGTATGAAACCAAAACTAACTGGACCAAATGTACACAATGTAACAAAGACACAAACCACCCCGTAACATGCTCCAAAGCCTTTAAACCCAGCTATTAGCATCATGCCTCTATCCCTTTTAAATCCCAATTTATACTTGTGTGTCAAACCTATGCAGTAGCCTATGCGCATCCAGCGAGAGTGCGCTACGCAGCAAAGCGCGCTTATACTACTGTGTGCGCATATCAGTGGCTCTGCATCACTCAGTGCAGTTTAAACTGCGAAGGCTGGAATGTATAGGCAGGAATGCGAGGCCCAGTAGACCGATCACAGCTGCGTCTGTCCGCTTCTGTTTCTGTTAGCGTTGCAAATACAATCTGGTCAAAATCGACTGTTAGTACTGTGACTAACCTCCTCCAACTCAACTCAACTGCAGATCTTGGTTGGTGTCCCTTGTAGCATCACAGCTATCCTGCTATATACTTCCTAACTGTGTATTGTTTCAGCATATTTGTAGATAAAAAAAATTGCAGTTTTTGTTGGTAGAGAAATTATTTTGTATGTTTGCTTTCACTTGAACGTATTGAACTGCACTCTACCATCTTGCATGCACAATGCCATGTGGTTGGTCACTGTCTTTTCTTTTGGAGAGACCACAGACCACAACACAAACAGAGGATGTGTGACTTCATTGTCTGTTCAAGACACATTTGCTCCACTACATCTTAACACAGAAATTCGTTTTTCTGTGCTATATATTTAAATTTAAACATTTTTCTTATGTAAGGCCTTATGTAAGGTATTATGAGCTGCAGTGCCAACTAAAATATTTCTAAAATCAGAGTTTTATTTTCTTTAAAATGTACTTATTAATTGCCTCATTCACTCGGCTGCTTTATTCTGTTTCTGTGCCAGCAGGGAGAACAGAAATATTATTGAGAATGGAGAGAAAATAGAAAGTTATTCAGTGTGGTGGAGAGTCAGCTGTCTAAACTATACCGAATTCATAACATTACTGGACGATTCACCAGAACACCACTAAACCACAGGTATGGGACACAGAGCGCCTCATTTGATCTCTCCAGAGTGAGACCGGAGAAGAGAATGAAGCAGGAAAGAGAAAGAAAGAAGAAGCAACGAGAATCTTTGATGCAGGCTGGCCAAGTGTGTGAGGAATGTACCAGAGGCTTTAACAAATCCTGTGAACCTGTGTATAGCAAAACTCTCTAACAGCAGGGACTATTTATAGCCCAGTCAGACTCACTTCATTATATACAAGCATACCTGTCAAGTTTTGGACTTAAAAATAAGGGATTTTTTCCGCCGCCCCAACAGCCCAAACGAGGGGAAACATTTTTTTAAGTATAAAGTATAAATATATATATTTTTTATTTTATATATATATATATATTTTTTTATTTAATAGATTTAAAATTGAAATTGAAGGGTGCACAAATTTACAAAAAGGACATGGATCAGATATATTCCATAAGTAAATAATAGTCCTAAGGGGCCTACACAATTAATAATCTTTCATTAATACTTCTTTCTATCGTTCAGTCCACTCCTGATCAGTTCAGTTAATTTCAGCCCTCTCCACATTTTCTCTCTCTCTCCAGCTCAACCATCTCTTCTACCCCTTCTAAATAATACATTACATTACATTATAATACATTACCACAATACTTGAGATGTAAACAAATTCTAACAAACCCTAAAACTAGCCCTGAACTAATAGAGTTTGGAAATGATAGTTATTGGCTGATCAGGCACATTAGGGCAGGGCATTATATATATATATATATATATATATATATATATATATATATATATATATATATATATATATATATATATGTAGATTTTTCTGAATATCTATCTAGCTAATTCTAAAGTTAAGCTAACTGAGTCACAAGCTATATTTTATTAAACACACAGTGGGTTTAATTTATGTTTTGATTCAGAGAAGAGTCTTTTTAACCAGCTATCAGAAACAATCTCATCACAGTTTACATGGTTAATTACCTTTCTTTTAGAAAAATGTCCGTATATCCAGATTAGTTTTAACGACAGCTGCTCCGACTAGCTGCCTGAACTCACAGCGAGGGGAGGGGCGGGGCTTCCCGCACACTAAACTGCGCTCCGCAAAACCAGCTAACTGATTGGCTGTTTCTCGTGAAAGGCGGGACTTTCTCCTTGAACCGGCACCACGATTGGTTAAGAGACACACAGCGGTCAGTGCATTGTCGCCAGTGGCCTATACATTTTTTTATTCAGTATAATACGGGAAATTTACGGGAAAATACTAATACGGGAGGACGGCGGGAAAGAGGAGTAAAATACGGTAGTTTCCCGGCCAAAACGGGAGACTTGACAGGTATGTACAAGGTGGTTCTGTAACTCCATAGGGTACCAAGTTCCTCCTGGGAAACATCTACACCTAACACCAAATCTATGCTATAAATAGACAGTTGTGGTGAACTGTAATATTTCTGCTCGTATTGATCGGGATTCATAGGACTACATTCAGTTTGACTGTATTTAAGTCTTAAAATGTTCCAGTAAAGGAAGATATTTTCCTTCTGCACTGAGGGATGGATTTTTTCCCCCTACTTTTTCTTGAAGAAGAAGAATTTACTGTGGTTTTCCTCATGCTCCCCCTCTCGCCCCAGCACCAATTTTGTGGCGTTTTTACAGTTGACGACTGAGTAGAGCTTTATTATTTGTTTAATTTGGAATATTTAACATACTTCAGGTGATTCAATTAATTTGACCAAATTGCTTTTTAACTGTTTTAGACAGATGTCATTTCAATTTAAAGTGCAGAGAGGTAAAAGCCAGGATCATTAAATGCAATTCTGGATTTGTTCTTGGCTCTGAGTGGCTTTCTTACATAATACCAGGAATGTACAGTAGATTGGAGACAGAGCTAGTATTGTAAAATCCAGCATAAAGGCAAATTGAGTACTAAATCGAAAACATGAAACTAATAAATGAACGATTCTTGGAATTTGTATGCGCACCACTTGATTTACTATGTCAAAATTGATTTAGCTCTCAATTCTGAAAACTAGGGGTCGATGATTTTTTTGCAACTGATTTTCCTATATTTGCATTTCAGGTGCCATTAGCTATACAGTTTGTTTCTTTAAGCTACCTGCATGTTTCACAGTCACAGATGTCCTGTCTATTACACACTCTATTATTTTTTTGTATCAATGTATAGACAGTTCCTTTCAAAAGCTTAAGCTTGGGTAGCTCAACTGGGAACCAGAAATCTTTGTCCTGGAGTTCCTTGTGGACCTCGCATAGGATGTCAGTGATGGGCCCCATCAGGGCCAGTGATACACCAGAAGGGTATATGGGGTTGGAATAATGGGGCCCATTTAGGAAACCCAACTAGGTCCCAGTAAAAACACATGTACAAACCCACTTAGAACCCTTAGACCCTTAGAGCCTTATCGTTGCTTTTCAATAAAACACATCTCCAAAACAGAAACAGATACAGGAGATTGTTAAACCTTTTTAACCTTCAAGTCAATTTAAAATGAGTTTATATCTTGTAATTGTGGAGAATTTCTATCTTTCTATTCATCATGAAATTTTGACACAGTATAAGGAAGAGTTGTGGATTAAAATTGTGTACTTTGAACTAAAAAATCAACAAAAATGGAGAAGCTTGTTTTTCATTGGACAGCGAAGATATACTGTTACAGATTCTCAATTCGACTGAGAGCCTGACTATGACTTGACCGCTGTGTCCACAATTTTTGCGTGACAAACATACAACATCTGTGTAGCTTTAGACATATGATTAATTGTATGACTCAAGGTTAAGGTTTGTTTTTTTAATAGACTGAAGAAGTTAGGTTATCTTTTAGTGTCTTCGTAAGTACTTTCTAGTACTTACTAATCTTTTTAAAGAGCCAGTAAACCCTAAATCATATATTTTGTAATGAAGTAATGAAACATACCAGTCCTGCTTAATTTTTTTTATAAACCTTTTCAAACCTTTAAAAAATGCTTTTATTGTGGTAATTTCTGCCTCTGCAGTGCCCTCACAGGTATAATTGTGCTATAGGCGAGGATGATGTTTTCGTGTACTTCTACTGGCCGGATCACAATATGCAGATCACAAAATCAATAATACCGCCCCCCTGCTGACATCCAACCATCTGTGTCTCACTGCTATTAGAGGAACACTGCTGCTGCTGCAGCTCATCCAATCAGCTCTCCCTCCTGCCCTGACTCTAAACCAATACATCACCCAGTGCCCCTCCCAAAGTATTCTCTACATTTTTTATCCTTTTTTAAATTTGAGCTGAGGGTGGGGTCAGCTAAAATCATAGGGTTTAGTGCCCCTTTAAAATTTCCAAACTTCTGTTTTTGTGAGGGCATTTCCTCGATCCACATTGTCGTGTGTACCTGGAATACTCATAGTTGGCATTACCACCCAGAGTTAACCGCACAGTGGGTAGTAATTAATAGCAACATCTGGCAAAAACTGCCCATGTAAACAGACAAATCCAGCATCATTTAGCTACTATCAGACAAATGAAAATTAAATTTAAAAAAGCCATGTGACGCGATTTTATTCTTTAGTCTCATGATGTTTGGCAGCTCAGTGTACTTGCTGTTTACTATATGTTCATGTATGCATAATGACTGTCTTGCGTATTCTGCATCCTTTTTGTATGTATTAGCATCAGTTGTATACGTCATCATGCTAGAAAAACAGATAAAAGGGAGGGAATACTTTTACAAAGCACAGTAAATCCTTATTCTGAAGCAAAACCCATTGGAGACATGGGAAAGCCGGATATGACAAAGACATGGAAACCGGTGCGTCAGCAAGGACACAAGTAACAAAACCCATGGGAAAGAGGGGTATCTAAAAAAGCCATTTTTCATTAAGCGTGAAAATACTGTCAAAGCTCTGCACTTACTGGACCTCTTTGAAGTGGAGGCATATGAGGTAGCTCCAGACTGAGCATCAGCGAGTTTTCGGAGCAGCGGGTTTTCCTTGCTGCTACCCAACAGCAGAACATGGCCGAATAATAAACACAGGGATTCAAACAGGAGGATCGAGTCTTACAATAACGTCTGTGGCAGCTGGGAAAGTCTGGTTCAGCTCGCAGGTGCCAGTGTCAGTTCAGCGATCCCACATCCCCCTTTATACTAGTTTTGTGAAAAAATATTGATTGAGTAAACATTATTATTGGTGTATCTCATGTAAGAGTTCTTAAATCTTAAATCTGCCATGTCATGCCAAAGATTCTGGTGCCTTTTACATTCTCTAAAATGAGCCGTGAAATTTGCCCCATGTTACAATAATCCTGTACAGATTGGCATGTTCCATTATATCTTGTGGAAAAAAAGTTTGTTGCAGGTTTTCTCAAATATGGAGGCACCCCATGGGTTTAGTTGTAAGGAAAGCCTGCAACATTCACCAAATATTAAACATTGATCATTGTATTTACTGCCAGTCAAATAAAAGAGGCTGATTTCCCCCAAAAAGCGGATGGAGTATTACACAAAGGCACAGAGTACCCAGCTGTGTTGCTATGCCATTTCTGCTACATGACGTTTCTGGGAATGCATTAGTCACAACATTTCACAGCAGTGACCCAAGTGAGGACCTTTGAAATGCCATTATGGGGACTTGAAAAGATGACCTCTGACCTCCTTGACCTCCTAACATTAAAAGATGAGGTAATATATCTAAACAAATACTCCAATGCAAGTAATTAGATCTTAGTTAGAGAGGATTTGGGATTATTATTTTTTTTTGTAGACATTAAATTAGTTTTCTCTTGGTTTGTGTGTCGAGCAAGGATCTTGGCCAGATCCAAAGTAGCTCTCAAAAAGGCCTTCAGAAAGAAGGGTGTAGATGCAGATGAATCTGGGAAGGGATTTAAATAGATCTTAAAACAATTAGAAAGCAGCCATTCCACTGTCTGGAAAATAAATTAGAACTGCCAACATAGTCAGGTCAGGCTGTCCTAGCAAGTTCAGCCCCAAAGCAGACAGCAGGAAGCAAAAAGAAGTCTCAGTCAATCCTAAAATATCATTATAGGACCTACAGCTAGCTCTGTTCACAACTGATGTTGAATACATGCATCTACCATCAGAGGAGACCCATTGGTTTTAATTTGTTCTGCACAAAAAGGAAAACCTTGCTCTCAAAAAAAAAAATAATAATAATAAATGGCAAGACTAGAATTCTTCTGAAGTAATGTGCTTCAGGCAGATTGATCCAAAGTTGTTAGGCTAATTGATTAGGCTCAGAAACAGAAGATATTGTTGGCGCAAGAACATCATACCTACTGTGAGGTATGGAGGTGGAAATGTCATGGTTTGGTGCTGCTTTGCTGCATCAGTGCCTGGCAGGCTCTGTATCATAGAATCCACTATGAATTCTTTATTGTATTAGAGGGAGCTTGAGTTTATTTTTTAGACCATCTGTCCAAAAACTGAAGAATGAAGCAGATGTGAACAGAAACGTGTAGATGGTTATGGGAAATGTCTGAGCCTATTTCAGCCAAAGAGACAACTGTTAGCTATTGAGCTATAGAGTTTACTTCTGTAGGAGTTGGAATCTTTTTTTTATATATATATATTTTGTATTTCAAACTTTTATCCCATTTTCTCCACAATTTACAAGGCCAACACACACACACAATCATAAGAAAAATACATAGTAAAGAAAAGATAAAATAAAAAAAACAAGTGCGATTAATTGCAGTTAATCACAGAATATTTTTGCAATTATCAATTTTCTAATCGATGGACACCACTAGTTAAAATACAAAAATGCTTTCAATTGATTCCAATGAATTCAAGCATGAGAATTTTTTTTTTTAAAAAGAACTCCAGAGACTTGTTTCCAAAAACTGTTTGTTTTTTCTCTGTACTAAAGAAAAGAAAAAAACACATACTATATCTTGCATTTAAAGTCAATACAAATTCAAAAAAGTAAAGGCTGAAGTTTATTTTGCCCACCCTTTTTACCTAACTTATACTATATATATATATATATATATATATATATATATATATATAGTATATGTACATATATATATATATGTTTGTTACAAAGTTACAAACAAAAAACTCAAAACAAAAAAAAGACAACAAAGTAAAGAAAATAAAAATCAATACTCATCTGAAAGTTTACAATATATAGACAGCTCATTCATCAGTTATATATTTGTTTACCACCCTGTTTTTATTTTACATTATTTTAAATTTATAGAGTGAACTACACATTCTTAATTTCCTTATTGCGGTTATTGCAGTGCTTTACCCCACTGACAGATACCAATTTGTTTTTTATATTTGTCCTTGCTCTATTTCTTTTAAATCTACCTATTTCCCTAAGTTTTACAGATAACAGGTGTCTTAATATTTCTTACATGACTGTATATTGTCTGTGAAAAGCTAAGATATTGCTTGGCTCAGTTTTTCCTGTCAAACAGTCAGTTTTAAAGCTCTTTTCTGCTGGTTAGTCTGATGTGAATGGCACTGTCAGCTCCCTCCTAGCAGAGGTCATAGGGAGGAAATAGAAGTCAGGTGAGATGAGAGCTCACACTCTGAGCAACAGAAGCAGAATAAGTGTGGTCTTAACCTCTTGTCCTTCTCTGTGTCCTACCCTATCTTTCTTCCTGAGAAAATTGCATGTGATGTGTAATGTGAATGGACATATGAATCCAAAATTGAATTGTTTGCAGAAGGCTTCCTGAAGTTCAGTGTAATTAGCAAAGATACAAGACTTTAAAACTTTTAGAGCTCGACGGTGTTATGAAGGATTGTTGGAAGGGTTTATTTGAAGTCATTGCAGTTGGGGGAATGATATTTGGATGTAGTGAATGAATGAGATTCCAGCTCATTCTCTGATGGCCAATGCAGTTTAGTTCCTGAAGCTTAAATCACAGGCTTTTTATTCTGATCATAAGAATATGGAAAAGCTCTATTTGTTATCCAGATACTATTTACTACAGCTCATTTTCCAAAAAGTAGGCACTAGTAAAGTAAGAAAAGTCCTCGCCAGGACAGTCCTATGAAGACTCGTTCTTAGTAGCCTACTGCTCACACTTAAAGAACAGTATAATAAAGTTTTGTAAGGATCAGAAGGGTTTGTATCCTTCCAATCAGTGTTTGTCGAGCTGACTCTGATTAAACAATCTCCAATGCCACATTGACCTTACTTGGTAAACATGGTAATGCATCATCGTACAGCTCTTCTGTAATATTCTATGGATTTTTGAAAGGTACTTTTTTGTAATACTCACTGTACTGGGCTAAGTAATGTACTCTCAGTGCGGTATCCAGTTAGTGGCGTTAAATGTTTTTACTTTGCTTTCTCCATGGCACACATTAGTATTACACATTCTACACATATATATGTTTGTGTCAGATGCAAAAAGCACCCCACCACACTACTTGTATCCTTATTCTATCTGCACTCATTCTGATTTCTACACAGCTTTAACAGGTTTCTGCAACTGTGCACAAAGATCATATTATCCTCTAGCAGGTGAATGAACAATTTGTGACTTCACTCAGTAATGCATTTTTATTTTTATAAGCGCAAATTAATTACACCACCAACTTCTGCCATAATCTGCCCTGCCCCTGTGCTGCTGGTCAGCCTGGCTCCCGCTGTGAGCATGCAGCTTGCCTTATTATCTGTGAGCTGTGGCGAGCAGCTGCTCACTGTGGCAGGAATCAGCCTCGAGCTCCATCGAGTCACTGAACTGCGAGCCACCCCGAAACCTTTCGAGGGCAGCAGGAACAGAGGAGAGTGGAGGAAGCATGTGACCATGTGGATCTCGTTCACATCTGTACTCTACACCAACGACTCATTTGTTTGGTATGTCCTGCTGCCAGCTTGGTGCATGTGCTTAAAAATTCAGAAATCCATACAACCAATTTGATATTTTTACAATAAAGTAAAAAAAGGTTTCCTCTATCCAATTTGTCATGCATTCTTTATTTCAGCACCCCACATTTGTATTTACTAGTATTTTAATTGCCATCACTTATTTAAATATTATTGCATTTTACATTGTTTTACATTGATTCTTAAAAACTATAAAAACTTGCATCTTAAGAAGAACAAGTGTGATTAATAACAGTTAATCCCAGAATAGTGTTGTGATTAATCTGATTAAATGTTTTAATCCATTGACACCACTAATTGAAATACAATTTATGGAAAAATGCTTTAAATTCATTCCAATGAATTCAAGCATGAGAAAAAAAAAACTTTTATTGTAAAAATAACTCAGAGACTTGGTGTTTTTTCTGTGTACTGTGGTTAATCGGGGGCCTGTAAGGACACAACAGGTGTCTCCTGTCTAGGCTGTATTCAAAGTGTTCTTCACTTTGGAACAGATTTCTATGACATAGCAGCTGAGAAATGCAGCCTAAATGCAGCTTTGGATCGCAGCTAATGTATGGTGTAAAACCAAATAAAAATGTATCAACTAAAATACACATCCTATTGTTCATTTTGGATAATGGTGTTTCTTGAGAAGTTCTGTGAAAAACAAAAATGTGTTTAACAATCTTAGTCTCTCCTTGGCTTTTGGATGGGTGTCATAATACATTGACCTGCTGTGCAAATAAGTTCATCACCCAACATCTGGACCATGCTAAATGAGGTGTCCTGTGCCTCTCAGTAGGGTGGGAGCTGCTGAAAGACTAATCCGAGAGAGAGAGAGAGAGAGAACAAATAGAACTTCATGCAGCAATGTGATCACAGCAACTCACAGTCTGAGGAATATTTACGGCACTCCTTAGTTACAGGTCTGTTTTGAACTAATGTGCATGTTCGAGGGCTGGGCCCAAGCCCTTCATTGCCAAAGCACGATTCCATCCCCTCAGTCTGGAAGCAGGAGAGAAGAATAAGTTACAATGCCTGCGTTTACATTCTTGCACCTCCCGTTCCCCAACTCAAAGAAATATTTCCTTCAACAAGCAAATGGGAAGACAAAGAACCATTGCATGGCAAGCACTAGTTTTACCCAGCCAACTGCTCAGGATATAATGAACAGCACTGACAAAGACAACAGCCTGCTCTTCAGACTGATGCTACACAAACACAGCCGCAAAAGCAGAATTCATGTGGACTGAAAATAATTATGGTAAACACACATGACGTGTGGCTGTTTTGGAGATGTTTTCATCCAAATTGCATCCAGGTGTTTTTGTACTTCTGAGGTGGTTAGCACACTCTCCTCTGAATGTGGACTAGTCAAACAAAACTTCACAAGATTGGCATGCTCCAGGAAATAGCTGCAGGGAGACGGGGAGAAAAAAAAACACTGAATTTTTGCTTCCCAATGCATGATTCCTGTTCTGCACCTGACACACACACATACACACACACAGAGGGGACAGGCTGTTCTTGACATTTAATGGTCTTGTTTTTGGGACTACAGTAGTCTGGGAAAATGGTTGTCTGCCAGCCTGCCTGTCAAATTGACACCCGACTATGATACAGTCATTCTTATTGTCCTGTTAAAAGGAATGATGTGTTCATAGCTCTAAAATATAAAAAGGTTGGGAAAGCAGTTTGTCTTATTGACTAATAAGGGATACATTAGCTGTGTCTCCAAAGTCCTTTACAATGCTATATTATCATGATACATTGCCCACAATAACATCAATAATACTGTGATTCTCTATGCGATACTCTCTATTGCACAACAATTCTCTTCTATACTTCACTGCATCTGTGTAACTGAAGAGGATAAAATACTTCTAAACAAGCAAATATCAGGAGTTATATATTTAATAGTGTCAGTTTCACATTATCTTAAATCAAATATGAAACAATGTAAAAGAAAATGCATTGCTTAGCTTGCTTGTGTCTCTTTAACACACAGTTTGGCATTATTCCAATGTTGTGAAATAGCCATTACTGCCATACATAAGAACAGTTCTGCTGCTGTTCTGCAAATGTCATGGTAAAACTACACTACACTAAAATCTTTTCAAATTGTGTAACATAAGCTTACAGGAAAAAAGAATTGAAACATAAATACATTAATACCATTCTAAGCCTGATTTTCACATGAAATACATATATTTTTCACACTATAAGGCACACTTAAATCAAGTGAGTTAAGTTTCTCCTGCACCAAGACTGGAGCAGTATTAGCATTAGCTGCTAACCGCACTAAGCACTAGCTGTGTGCTTACACAAATGTCAGGCAGTATTTACTAGCGCTAAGCTCTGCTAACTGCTGATAATATCAGCTAGCGCTTTTGCTAACCACGCTGTTGAAAACATTGGAATTCTAAGCTTACTGTAAATAAACAGAAGCGCTTTACTCACCCACATAAACCGTTTTCAGTGGAAAAATCTGTGTGGATTAACATCCAGTGCTTGTTTGACTGAAAGAATATGTTTTTTTTTTAAGAATTACAGTTGTTTACTTGTGTGCCATTTGAACCATTTATGTTTACAAAAAAGCAAACATGATAAAACCATTACACAAATAGTACATTTTTGTTTGCTATGTGTGTTAGGTTCCAAACCGCTTGCTAGGACAGTCTAGTTTTGCAGTTAACATCTGATATCTTTCCAGAGTAATTATACTGCTGTCCATTTATCTTACAAAACAGAGCTGACAATGCACATCCACACATCACCATTAGAGCTCTCAAATTAGAGCACTGTGTGTATGACTGATTTAATGAGACTAAATACTACTATGAAATTAAAAACTACTGATTTAACTACTGTTGATGCGTGGTGCAGCCATCTTGGATTCTGAACTCGGGGTTGGTGAGGCTCTATTGACTTTCTGAGTAGGAAATCTGACTTGTGTGGACATGTCAGTTGAAATTGCCCACATGCAACTAAGAAATTCTGACATCTGACATCTTTCTGCTGGTGGAACTGAACAAATTCACAGAGTGGCTTTAGAGTGCAGAGAAAAGTCAGCAACCAAAACAAACCAACCCTGCTGAAAATTTGACTTAAGGGCAGCTTTTACTAAGAGCTCAGTTGATGAGTTGGTTAACTTGGAGTGTTTTCTCCCTCTGTTTGGTTTGATTTCACATAGGCATGAACCTAAACACTCGCCAATAAATTGGTCAGTGATGTCTGGGGCGGCAGCAAAAAAGTAAACATAGTGAGACGATTCTGTGTTCCAGCGCATATATCTGTGCAGTGTGAAGTTAATAGGATGTGTAGCGCAGATGTACATGTAGGTAACAGAGTCGCGCAGCTACGAGCAGTGAAGGCTGCACAGACCGTGCATGTAAAAGCGAAAAAGTGAAAGCGTTTGTTCATAGCTGTGGTAATCAGCTTTATCTGACTAATATATCAGAATAAACTGTGCCTAAACATAAGGAGTATATTTGGTAGCTGGGTGGGATCGAGACCAGATCATGTTCTTACCACAAGTGAACCGCTCCAGTGTTCGTTTGGGACCAGACTGAGACCACCTCCTCTAGCAGGTCTCGGTCCAGTTGTTTTCACACCTGCTCAATCCAAAGACACTAAGGGTACAAACGAAAATGTGTGAAAATGCCCTAAGATGGCCTTTGATGGTCGAGGTGGATGGAAAGTGAAGTAAAACCATCCAACCATCCAAATCAGCTAATCAGCCACCTAAACCAACTTGACCTTTCCAGCAGGGAAACAACACTTGTACATATTCTAATGTTTTATATACATATATAAAATGTTATATAATGTTTTATTTATATAACATGGTGTTCTCAAAGTAGCGTGTGGACGGTGTATAGCATTGTATAAATATTATATATTACCTTACATATTTTTATGGTGCACATCTGAATGAGAAAAGCAGAGGAAAGCCATAGGTATTTTCCTCTGGCAGAGAGCTGGAATCTGATACACGGCTGAGACTGGGAGACTGAAACTGGTCTACAGGGTCAGAGTGGCCGAACATAAGGAAAGGCCATCTGGAATTCAGATATTTTCACCCCTCTGGGTCGCGTGGCAGAACCTCGCCTACCCGGCTACACCCCGTTCTGCTGCTATTTAAGCAGCTCGTGCACTTCAGCTCGAGCTTCAATCCGCGAAGGAAAACAAAGCAGAGGCGCACGCGCTCTCCGTCCACACTCAGTCTCAGCATGCCCGGGAAAACACTCCGCACTGCCTGCCTGCTGCTGCTCCTGACTCACATGGTAAGCTGCTGAATGTTCAGAATTCCTCAGATACAGGCCTGTGTGTGTAACATTAATGTGCACGTGCTGATATTTTTATTAGCTATAGCTGTTCGAGAGTTCATGGAATATTAAACATTTAAAATAAATATGTGTGTTATATTTCTTAAAAACCTGTTTATTTCATAAACCATCCCTAAAAAGTAAAAAAAAAAAAACACACGATGTGTTTTAAATCACATTAAATTAGAAAAAAATAGCTGGTACTTTGCTGTTACTCAATGGTTGTAGCACTACTGTTTTTCCAGTACAGTGGGTGGGAGGGGCCAAGCTACTGTTTTAATTGCTTTATAATCTTGTTCATTGGCTGGTTCATGGTCTATTCTGATGGACAACCGCTCTTAAATAGTGTTATGTGCAACAAAACATGATGTCCATTGTAATAGATGCAGGGTCTGAAAGGGTTAAAGACCACTGATCCATGGACAGTTTCAATAGATCAATATAGATTAATATACAAAAAAAAACATACAGATAGACTGGGCATGAGCTAAATTATGAGCTAGACCTGGATCTTGGGGCACATATTACAGCTTTTCTTCTTTTCTAACTCAATATTGGGCAACTAATAAGCTAATTAGTTTGATCAGGTGTGTTTAGAGCAGGAAAAACTCTAATAAACTCTAATAAAGTGCATGTCAGTGGGCTTTCAGGATCAGGGCTGAGAAATACTGGGCTGAAGGATGTTTGTTATGCCTCATGGCTGCAGCAGCAGCAGCTGTTTAACATGTTTGTTTACACTTGTGTGTGGGTCAGTTTTCAGGTATTTAGGATCAGGATGGATGTAGTAATGTAGATGTTCTAGCAGATTTGGCAACTTACCAAATTGTCAAGTTGCCAGCTGTCTTAGTAGATGAGTCATTTGTGTTCTTAAAGGCAAAGAAAATAATATATTGTGCAGTATTGTGCTAATTGCACTCAGTGGGGAACATTGGTTTAGGACTGTCAGTGCTGCTGGCCATAACTGGTTAGATTGTGTTGCCACCCAGTGGCAGTAAGCTTATAGTAAGCTTTGTATTGTATTGTAACAACAATGCTTTGAGTTCACAGGCAGGTCTGGTAGTAACATATTCTGCAATTGTCCCTGGAGCTAATAAAGAGTTTTTAATTGAGGAATTACATAATATATTGAAAATATTTTTAATTTCAGAAGATTGCAGAAAGCTCATTACATCTGACCATGCCCTAACTTGCTAACATATTTTCCGTTAATTCTCTTGTTTAGGTAGTGAGTGAAGACTGTTCTCAGAGCTGTAACTGCCCTCCTGAGACTCCGCTCTGCCCTTTCGGGACCAGTCTGGTGTTGGATGGCTGTGGCTGCTGCAAGGTGTGTGCCAGACAGGCAGGGGAGCCTTGCTCTCTCCTGGAGCCATGTGACCACCATAAGGACCTTTACTGTGACTATGCTTTGCTGAGCGACACAGAGAATGGAATCTGCATGGGTGAGTGTACTGTTGCATGGAAAATTGATTTAGAATATTAAGTAGAATGCAACATTTTTTGCCTTTTTTTATTGTTACATAGTGGTGCACTCTTTTGTACTATTGAGGTTGGCATCTGCAAACTCATTCAATAATGGTTAGATGTTCTTCTACATTGCTCTCAACATTTTAGAGCAGCATTCTTTTGTAACTATTGATAACCAGTTGGTTCACCTGAACAGCTACATATATAGTCAGGGAAAGGACCGAATTAGCCCAGGAAATAAAAACAAAAATCATAAAATTCTGTGGCATTTACAGTTTTTTTTTCTCTTCCTTTTTCATTGGCAGCCCAGGAAGGTCAGATGTGTGATCTGGGTGGAGTGATCTACCACAGTGGGGAGACATTTCAGCCCAGCTGCAAGCACCAGTGTGTCTGCATGAACGGAGAGATCGGCTGTGTGCCAACCTGTGCCAGCGACATCCGCCTTCCCTCTCCAGACTGCCCATACCCTCGACGCATCCAGATCCCTGGCAAGTGCTGTGAGGAGTGGGTGTGTGACGAGACGCCTCAGGAAGATCCCTTCCAGTCAGCCATGGCTGGTAGGTCTCTCGGCAAGTACTTTTTTTTCATGACATTGTGATATTTAATAAACATTTATTATGTAGAATTTGACTTATTTCCAATGTAAGACAAGCCAAGGCATATTTTCACACTTCTACTTTCCCATTTTATCTCTTAGTTTATCGGACATTGGAGAGTCCAGAGCCTGAGAGTGCAGGGGACAACTGCATTGTGCAGACCACAGAGTGGAGTGAGTGTTCGGTGACCTGTGGTATGGGCGTGTCCTCCCGCGTCACCAACGCCAATGAAAGATGCCAGCTGGAGCGACAAACTCGTGTTTGCATGATCCGGCCTTGCCAAGTCCAACAAGAAAAAGTTATCAAGGTAAACTAAAAATGCCATATTTTCACATTATAAGGCACACTTAAAATCCTTAAACTTTCCCAAAAATCGTCAGTGTGCCTCATAATTTGGTGTGTCTTTTGTATGAATTTTACCAGGCAGGTTGTAAGAAGCAGTAAAGCCACTTGGCTGAGGTACAGCGTAATACAGGAGTTTAAGTTTAGTTCTCCAGCACATAGACTGAAGCAGTATTAGCATTAGCTGCTAACCAGGCTAAGGGCTAGCTTTCACCATTCAGAAGTGAGTATTATCGACCTGTAGCCTGCTGCTAACCCCAGCTAGCACCGCTGGAGCAGCATAAGCATTACCCCCGTTACCACACTTAGTGCTGGCACTTTTTGCCATTCAGAAGTGAATATCATCGGCCTGTAGCCTTTTGCTAACCCCTGCTAGCACTGCTGGAGCAGTATTAGCATTAGCTGCTAACCACACCACGAAAATAGACCAAAAAAGTAGATGTCCATTGATACTGTGCCTTATAATCCAGTGTGCCTCATAGTGCGAAAAATACAGTAACGTTTTTTGAAAGAAGAATTAACTTGTTTTTTTTTGGTTATTATCTTTCGTGCATTGTAGCTCTGTCTCATCCTATTCCAATGGTTCTCTTTACAGAAAGGCAAAAAGTGTGTGAGAACTCCAAAGAATCTGCAGGGCATGCACTTTGAGTTGTCTGGCTGTCGGAGCGTGCGGACGTACAAGCCCAAGTTCTGTGGAGTGTGTACAGATGGACGCTGCTGCACTCCGCAAACCACCATTACCGCTGAGGTAGAGTTCCGCTGCCCTGAGGGAGACTCCTTTAAGAGGAAGATGATGTTTATTAAGACCTGCTCTTGCCACTATGACTGCCCACGAGAGAACGATATCTTCCTTGCTTCAAACGCACGAAGAATGTTTGGGGACTATGAAAATGGCATGTGAAATGCAGCCAGATGTTGTACAAAGACAAACAGAAAATAGCACAAACACACATGTACTGACAATCTAGCTCATGCATATGCGAGGCAGCTTTCTGTGTTTCTTGTTTTGTTTTGTTTTTTTTCCCTGACCGCAAATGTAAAATTTGCTCTATGGAGTATGAATGTTCAATATGAAGAGGAGCCTCACTTGGCTTTTTTTGTGTAGCATTTCTGTGCAGCTCTGAAGTCACATGGCTCTTTGACTGGTCTGCACCTGTGTTGATTCATGCATAGGCTAGAGTGGACCTGAAGCACTGAAAACTATAAATGTTAGAGCATTTTGAAATTTAGTTTTAATATGTAGAATTTGTCCCTGAGAGGGATTTAATTAATTGACGATTTCTATAGAATTTAATAGCAAAAACATTCTAAAAATGTATTATAATTATTTGCATCTCACTCTTTCAAGTGGGCTAACCATGTTTACTCGCAACCTAACTGAATTAGTTAGTAATCTATATTGACTTCCGAGAGTTCTTGGTATGAGATTAACCCATGTTATATGGGACTAAATCACAAACAGTTTATTGTACTGTTTGCTGCTTATTTAAAATAAGAAACCTTGACGCATTAAAAATAATGACGGATACACGTTGTGTAAAAACTGTAGAGACTCTGTACAGTTTTGTACTTATTTAAACAGTTGTTAACTTTAAACATAGTTGTATTTGTACTGTATTATTCTGTTTTCACTGTAATCATCTGAGAAAGATATGAGAAGTTGAATTTCTGATGCACTTTTTTGTTTTTACCAATAAAGAAAATATATTTTTATATATAAGCTGCAATGCAAGTGTTTTTTTTTATTCTGACATACATTGATGATTTTGTCTTGAACTACATGCAATGTTTGGAATGTTCATTAGAGCTGTATTTTACCAAAATCATGTGTGTATATATAAGCAACTACAGAGTTACTATTACTGCAATATGAAAAAGAAAAGCTATTTAAACCTGGAACAATATTAGCAGTTGTCACCATTGTGTACAAATAAATCAAGTCAAGAGGCTTTTATTGTCATTCCATCTGAGTACAAGTACACAGTGCCCCATGCACTGGCATCTTTTGGCAAAAGCACAACCAGATCATTATCGATTATTGTTGTCAGATTTATTTTTGATGTGTGAGTGACAGACATATGTATTGGACATTTTTGGAAATATATAATAAATCACATCCCATGTTGGGACACAACATTTCATTGCCAAATAAAGCACGATTCCGTATTTTACGGGATGGGTGGCAACATACCCGCTATACCTGTGGTGGCTTTTGACTCTTAAAGAGACAATGCACAGTCCGGCAGGGAAACTATGGTGTTTAAAAACTCCAGGAGCACTGCTGTGTCTGATCCACCTGATCTGTGGTGGCCCTCCCCTGCAGATAAGGCGAGTGAAAATAAAGTAGGTGACAGGGTAGCAGTGGGTGGTTGCTATGATATATATGTCTATAGTTGATGTGCCATGTTGTTTGCCATAAGGTTAAAGTGCACCTGGGAGATAGGACTAAGGGTTAGGAAATTAAAAAGCTAATTGGGGCGTGGTCTATATCCTAAAATATGTTATGCTTTAACAACTAACGTATTGGATAAAACCAACATTGCTAAAAGGCTTAATTATATTCCCCCTTTAATCACCCCCTTTCTACTTAATGTGAGCACTTTTTAGTGTTAGTAAAACTTCAGTATGTGTATAAATACAGTGAGAGCGTCCTCTAGTGTGTAACATTACTGAGTAGCGTCTCTCCTCTCCTGAGTTGCCAGGTTCGCGGTTTTCCCGCCAAATTAGGCTTGTTTGAAAATCCAGTCTCGGGTGAAAATTCAGCACGGCGGGCAGACGTGTACAGGTCGACACTAAAATCAGTCTTCCTTGATTACAACAATAAGAGGAGAATAAAACGACATAAGGGAGGGCAGCATTAAAATGAGAGAGAGAGAGAGAGAGAGAGAGAGAGAGAGAGAGAGAGAGAGAGAGAGAGAGAGAATGAAATCGCAATTTAACCAGAAATCACAAGGGGATGAAAAAAAATGTTAGGTGGAAGAACAGAAAAGACTAAGTTAAAATAAAATATTTTGCTAATTATATTACTATTAAATGTTCTTGACTGGGATATAAAACTATTATAACTAGTTAAACACGAATGCAACAATATTATTATTATTACTTACTAAGATAAATAGGAATACTAATAATAAATCCCTTATAAACAATATACTAAGTCGTACACATAGTTCTCATAGTACTCATAGTTGTTTTGCCTTCTGCCTCAACCGTGTGACAGATATATATTTTGGGCTACATTAAGCTTCTGAAGGGCTGGTTTTAGACCGACTTTGGGCTGGATATTTTTTGGTGGACCTGGCAACCCTGCTCCTCTCCAAGAAATTCAGTGGGTATGTAAGGGTGAAAGGGCTGTGAGGATGAGCTGCAGCCAATCACAGCGCGGCAGGCGGTGCTGTGCTGAATACGGGTGGGTAATAAACGCAGCGCAGCGCAGGGAGCAGCACTGCTCTGATGCGCCGCTCTGCGCAGCTTCACACTGTACGAACATCCCCACCCCCGTCCAAGTGACACGAGCTTTTACACGCAGGAGAAGAGAAAACCCGCCGAATAGATACAGCCCCCCGTCCCTGCGCGCGCTGAGCGGGTCCGGGCAGCAGAGATACCTGAGACCGGGGCAGATGACAGCGCTCTGCCAGCCCCTCAGGTAGGCCACTGTGAAACTTGGGCTGTTTTACTAATTCCCCAGGGATTAATGCCTCCGCTTCACAGATCAGACACCGAGCTGCCGCTCAATCCGGTTACATACACACACGGGCTTTGTTATATACGGGGTTATAGACGGTGTGGTTATCGGAGATATTGTGTGTGCAGGCAGGTCAGCGGGGTATCTGACTGTGTGAAAGGCAGGCATGGATATTGGGTGAGTCAGGTGGTGGACAGCTTGGCGTTTGGTGAGTTGGTTACATTAAATAAAATTAAATGTTTATGTGCTGATGGAGAGAAACGCTGCTTCAGCGAGCAGCACGCCCCCTTTACTCTGATAATAAACAAGCAGACGTTTAGAAATGGCTTTGTCTCCTTGAATAAAAATAAAACATGCACAAGCCAAATAATGTTAAGAGCTCAGTCCAAAAACATGGAGACTTGGAGACATGGCAAATTGGATACTTTATATTGCCCAGAAAAAAATGGATACTCTAAATTGGTGTGTATGTACAGCTCTGGAAAAAAAGAGAATTAAAAATGATGAGTCTTTGATTTTACCAAATTGAAAACCTCTGGAATAATCACAACCATGAAACCAAGCAGAACTGCTTGAATTTTTGCACCAGGAGTGGCATAAAGTTATCCAAAAGCAGCATGTAAGACTGGTGGAGGAGAGCATGCCAAGATGCATGAAAACCAATGTGATTAAAACCAATTATTATTCCACCAAACATTGATCTCTGAACTCAAATAAATGCTGTTGTCTGTGGTTTATAGAATAAAACAACAATGTTCATTTTACTCAAATATATACCTACACTGTAAGCCCAGATATGTTGAATTTACTTTAATAAATTGAGGAACCCGGTTGCCTTAAAGTTAAGTAATGGGTAATGAAAACTTGAGTCAGCATAACTTAGAACATCAAGTTATTACAACTAAACTGAAAGTTGATTTAACTTTTTTATTTTTGTTGTACTGTAAGGCCGGATACGTTGGGTTTACTTAACTTTTTTTAAGTCAGCCGGTTTGCTCAAATTTTTCAAGTAACGGGAAATGAAAATATGAGTTAGCATAAATTAAAACATCAAGTTATTACAACTAAAAGAGGAACCTATTTCTTATTTCTAAGGTAGCCCAGGGGGAATCATTACACACTGATGGTGAGTGCAAATAGATTGTGACAGAAGCCAATAAAAAAGAAGCTGCTAATGGCAACAAACTAAACTAAATTATTATAAGTTGGTTCAACTCAAAGATCTCAGTTTGAATGTATATGTGCCCACAAATTTTCAACTAACTCAAAATAGTTAAGTATTGTTTAGAAACATCCATGTTTATGTAAAACAGACTTAAATCATTTGAGTTCAAACAACGTATGTGTTAACAGTGTATAAATTGCAAAATCAGAGAAACTGATTGACAAACTGAGGTGGTCTCCTAATTTTTTTTCAGAGCTGTATGCTTGTATGGCCAGGTATGAATTGGCATTTTGTGCTGGGTCAACTTCTAAGTACCTGATGCAGTCCTGTCATTTCCTGATGAGAGTATGCTGTGTTCAATTGGCCTCTCATCGGTGTGTGTGTGTTGATAAGTGCTGGGTATAAATGGTTGTGTGTAAAACATGATTGTAAAGTGTCCTTAGGTTTCTAGAAATGTGCTATATAGCACATAGTAGCTATAAAAGTAACTTCATTTATTCATAATGTGCCATATTCATATTATATACTAATGTATAATGCAAATATGTTAACCTGCTGAAACAAAACCCATTATGGCCAGCTCAAATGTTACAATTTTGATCAACATCGGATATGTTTTTGTTTGAGTTTAATGGTTTAGCTGGTCTACAAGCATGATTAACTTTACCAAGATACACCAAGCTAATTGACCAGCAGGAGCAGCATGACCAAACTGGTCGACCAGTATGACCTGTAAAACCAAGAGCGTGATCAATTATGACCAAAATCAAATAGACTGTACACTATACTGGTAAAAAAGCTGGTTAACCAACTAGGATACAGGATACTCAATACAGGATATGATTTTTTTTCCTGGCTAACCATCCTTCCAACCACAGTGACCTTCAAATACCAGTAGAGACCATCCAAAACCAGCTACGAGAAAAAAATGATGGGTGATTGTGTTCCAAATTATTTAACCCTATCTAGTGCTGGGCGATAAAACGATATCGATAGTTATCGAGGAAACTATATATCGCGATAAGTCGGGGCGAGAAATTCGATAAACTAAATTTTCTATTTCCCGTTTAAGTAGCGTTGTGAAAAGGCGCAGCACGAGATCAGGCAGCACGCTGAACTGCTGCTCAGCCCAGTACAACCCCTCCCCTCCCCTCTCCACCATCCCCCTCCGCCCCACCCCCCGAGCCCCTCCACTCTGAACTCCTCACATAGCGGCTCCTTCTCTCCCATTTACTGGATAAACTTCATTTATACTATTCAGCGGCGCTACACTGGAAAACTCACCTTTTAAATATGAGGCATGCGTCTCCAAGATATTTAGAGAGGTGAGCTTGTTCAGATTTCTGAAGGCAGGTAAACGCTGCTCTGTTTGCTGCTAGTTAGATTAGCTTGTCTCCAGTTTAAAGTTAGCGATGTTTAGGTGTAAAAGGGATCTGTGCAATCTGTCATCATTAGCTAAGATGCTTTCACTGCTTTTTACATTCTAATAAACTAATGGGTAACGCACGTTAGCCGTGTTAATCCACGTTTCGTGTAAATTAAGGTTAACTTCAGCACGAGTGAGGGGTTAGTATATAAACACACAGAAAGGAAGCACTTTCCATCTTTTTTCCTAACTCTCACTGTTTCTGTTAGAAAACCCTGAGGGCAGCATTCTCCTCTGTCTTTGTGTTTTATAGTTTTTAACAGATAGAGAGTCTGTTATGCTGGATATTTTACTAAATACAGAAGATTATATAATCTGTCTAGCTGTATTTGAACTGAGCTAAACATTGCTGTTACTGAACTGGAGTTTTAAATACACTTAAGTAATGTAAGTCTAGTCTACTGAAAGCCAGTAATGTTAGTATAAATCTGTACTGCAGTAGAAGTGGATCATTTCAGAAACTTGACTTTATTCCTCCCACCTCCATTATAGGCCACTTTTTTTTTTAAATATTTAAATGTTAGCTTAATTTAAATGAAAAAAAAACTAAAGGCTCTTATTTAAAAAAAAACATAAGCAGTAAATTATCTAAAATTACAACAAATAGAAAATAGAAAAACAGTAAAACATATGTAATACATACTTTTTATATGACCAAAATTAAACTAGACTGAAATCTGACTAAAACTAATAATATCCGATAGACTAAAATGTAACTAAAACTATTATACATTTTAGTGAAAAGACTAAGACTGTATCAAAATCACCTGTCAAAATGAACACTGTGATATACTCTTGTATTTTGCTTTATGTAGTTGCCTGCATTCAGGGAGGGGAATGATCTTTTGATTAAATATAATTTTATAAAAATAAATAAAGTGTTATTGCAATTTAAATTAAACAGACATATAATGTAAAGGGTCTTACATATTTTTTAGTTTATATATTTGTCCCCTTTTTAAAATTAATTTAAAAGCTGTACCCACCTGGCAAGATGTTAACATCCTAGTGTCTGTCCACAAGGCTCTGAGCCTGCTAGTGATTTTGTCCATAACTCCCTTATTCTGTCACTTCTGAGTAAAAATAGAAACCTTTAAGTGTAACAGAAAGTGATTTGATTTATATCGTGATACATATCGATATCGGCTGATATGAAAAACTATATCGTAATAAGATTTTTTTCCATATCGCCCAGCCCTAACCCTATCTGATGCAGTGAGTAGCTTCTCATTGTTCATTACCCTGTGGAAAGACAAATCCTGTGGTAGTCAAAAAATATGTAAATCTGTTTCAAAACAATCAAATTTTTGGTATGCAATAAGAGATAGCTGAAACTAATAAAGTCAAGAACCAACTCATTTAAACCTTTGGTGAAATCAAATTGTAAAAAATAACACTAGAACTCCGGGACATGTTTAATAGTAAAGGTAAGAGCATTTTTCCACGCACAATGCAAAATATAACCTGAACCACCAGGTTATTTTATCAATGGATCTTTTCTTCCTGGATGGCATGGGCATATTTCAAGATTACAATGTCAGGATTTATAGGGGAGTGTTTCAGAGAGCATGACATCATCATTTTCACACATGGATTAGCTAACAGACCTGAACCTCATTGAGAATCTTTGGGATGTGCTGGAGAAGGCTTTGGACTTGGATCTTCAGAAAACATTAATGCAACTCTTTGCTGAAGCTTGTGGAAATGATGCCACAGCGAATGGATGCCAGAATTAAAGATAAAGTCAGTCCAACCAAGTACCAAGGCAGTGTATATTGGTATATTGTCTCATTTTTAGCATTAGTCTATTGTGACTCCTTGTGTTGACACATACATACACACAGAGTCTTAAACAGGGAAAACTCCACACTGTAGAGTGGGCAATATTGTAAAGCCAAGACAGATCCGAAACAGTACCAACAAGAAATACATTCTGTTAAAACATGCTGATATCATTTATTAAGACAAATTGTTCCCCCCTCCTAGTCCACACCTCTCATAGGTGTAATCGCAACCCCTTTGCTGTTGGTGTGGGTGGTCAGAATGTTGCTGACAGAATGTAAATATATACAGCACTGGCATTTGATCTGGACATTTGTGAAATTTCCAGATAGACAAGGCTTTTGTCTATCGAGCTCTAAAAGCTATGCGTCACTATAAAAGCGATGCCTTGTGCTTCATTTTTGTAACTGTGTCGAGCGCTGCATCTTCTAATTTGGCACCTACCTCTGCTTTTGACGTGGGTGTGTAATCTCCATTGCAGTGGCATTTGGAATCCCACTCTTTAATTTTTTTACTTCAGCTTCATCATCCTTAGGATCACCATCATATTCTTTATCATTACTACGACCACAATGATTTGTCACTGTAGTTTTAAGAGTAGTGATTTCCCCACTCTTAAAATTGTTGAATAAATCATTATCAACATCTTAATTTCTGCTTATGGTGCTATCCATAAACTGACATTTATGTCAAAATTGTTGTTACAATTATTTATAATAGCGTTATGGAGAAAATAATATTTATTCACAATAATATGCAGGTATATTTGCCTCCTGGTCTCAGACACAATAGCTAAACTCAGCAGGGTTTTAACTATGATGCTAACAAAAACAGAAATATGGCTCAGCATGGTTGTAGCTGTGATGCTAACAAAAACAGAAGCATGGCTCAGCATGGTTGTAGCTGTGATGCTAACAGAATCAGCGAAGTTGTAGCTGTTATGCTAACAGAAGCCGGGCTCAGCAGGGTTGTAACTGTGATGCTAACAGAATCAACAGGGTTGTAGCTCTGATACTAATAGAAACAACATTATGTATGGCTCAGCAGGGATGTAGCTGTGATGCTAACAGAAACGGCAGGATTGTAGCTTTGATGCGAACAAAATCAACAGTGTTATAGCTTTGATGCTAACAGAAACATCAGGGTTGTAGCTGTGATGCTAACAGAAACATCAGGGTTGTAGCTGTGATGCTAACAGAAACATCAGGGTTGTAGCTGTGATGCTAACAGAAACATCAGGGTTGTAGCTGTGATGCTTAGAGAATCAGCAAAGTTGTAGCTGTTATGCTAACAGAAGCTGGGCTCAGCAGGTTTGGAATGGTTATCAGAGATGCTAACAGACACAATAGCCAAGCTTAGGAGAAATTTATATGTGATGCATACAGACACAACAGTCGAGCATTGCACATTTGGAGCGTTCTAGCAGAGAATTGATGTTCTCAGTTAAGTTATGCTGCGTATTTATGAGTTAACCATCTGGTATCCACCAATTCTGGTTAAACTCGAATGCAGCATTATAACAGGGCAGCGGTGATGCAACTGTTTTAATGTCAAAACTCTGAAGCTTTTAAAGGTATAGTCTCAAACCCTCAGGTTGTTCAAGCATGTGGAATTTACTGTGAGAGTACCCACTTCTCCACTCTTCACTCTGTTCTGTTTTCAGTTTCAAGAGTCCAGAAGTGAGTTCTCTTAGGACATATTCATTCCAGAGGCTTTTATCTGTTAGTTTAAGTAACCTGAGTACGACCTTTGCTAAATACTGAACCCAAAAAAAAACCAAAGCCTTAATTTGTTTAGCCAGTTTATCCTGTTATTAATAGAGAGGTACTGCCCTGACCTCAATTAGATTAATTGAACTGAGAGTGCTCTGTTACAAAAACTCACTTTTTTGTGAAACACGTTTTAATGTTTCATGTTTTATGTAATTATGACGGTGGCACAGCTTTTCTTTATCACGTCATAGGAACATGAAGCTATCTACCTTTTTTCCAGAGAATATTAAATATTAAGCACTACCAGTGCTCAGCAAGAAAAGGTATTTATAGAGAACCTACTTTCCTCCCATTTATTTCATCATGATTAATCTCTCTCTCTCGCTCTCTCTCTCTCTGTCATATTTTAGAAAGGCTCCTTTACAGTGTGTGCAGTTTGAAATTATATTTATTTATTTTATTAATTTTAAACTCACTGAACTTTTTGTTAGAAATTGCTTACTCATGCATTAGTCATCAACCAATTGTGTGGAAGCTGTGCAACACAGAATAATGCATATACAGGCAAGCAATTTCAAGTATTATTTGCAATAACCATAATAATGGGGCAAAGTGTAATTTCAGTAATATTAAGCATGACATGATTGCTGGTGCCAGTCAGATTGGTTTGATTAATTTTCTGGGATTTGTTCACAACTGACTCTAGACATTAATCAGAATACTGCAACAAAGAAAAATGTTTAGTTCTGTAGTGCAGAGAATGACCTCACTGTAATAAAAACAGAAAGGAATTGTTAAGGGGTTAAAATATTAGGGTAAAAAATTGCAGATGTTTTTTTAGTTATCTTAACAACTGCATTAATGATCTTTCCTCAAACAGTTTATTTGTTTAGCCAACTTTTCATTTTTAAACAATAAGTTATTTTGTTCAGGCTAAAATGTATGTTGAATCAATTAAATTGTTTTATTTTAACCAAAAGCAAGCAGGTGGTCTAACAATATATCTTACACCTTAAGCCCAGACCTTTTCATTAAGGAATCTTATTTTCTATTTCCTAATTGACACGGATAAACTATACTAAACATTTCTAGTATAATTAGCATCAATGCAAGAGTAAACATGGTTTATTTTAGCCCCGTTCGGACTCACATCTCTCAGTTTTGTCACTTCACGTTTAATAAAATAGCTATTTGTACACTGCCGCGCACCGTAATTACACTATGGGAGCACGTTTCCACAGAGATCCAAGTAAACACAACAGCCAGTAGAAATTGAGCCAATGGAAAGCCAAAAAACTGCTCCTCCTGTTTTTTCAATTGCAGTCCGGATGCGAGAGTTTTATCACTGAGTATAAGCGTGAAATATTTTTCACAGACGCCCCCCTGAGAAACTAATCCTATTTTGTTTTTCTTTGATATAGTATGCAATATTAACTATTCTGACTTTTGTTTTATTAACAATGCCTTCTGTGTACCAATAATTGGAGTATAACAAACCATAAGCAACAGAAATGATCTGCCCCTGGCAGATATAATAAGGAAAATGAGAAAAGTGTAAATTTTTATTTTTTCAAGTTGTTTTATGATGGATGGATAAAATCATTTCACTGTCGTCTTCATAATGCATGCATACACTATAGTCGCACTGAATTACGATACGACTACTGCACATGCACATGTTGATGATGATGATTTTAAAACAATATATTGTGCAGCTTTACTAGGCAATGTAATGTTTTGAAATAATGTAAAAAGTTATATCAGGTTCTCTCTGAGATTGTGGTTTCTGTCTGGTTACAAATACACCATGAAGACAAAAGAACATGTTCACTTAGAAAGTGAGGATATGACTTGTGTACCATGTGTCATAGTGATTTAATTTCATAATAATGCATTTGTTGAATTAGATCAGTCACTTTAAAAGAAGTGAACATTTAAATGAAAACTTATTTTACATTATACAGCTTTATTTAATTTAACATTAAACTTTAACATTAAATCGTTCTTAAATAATCATATTAATAAAAAAAAAAACATGATTTCATTTCTAAAAGCAATAAAAGGGGAAAAAAACGCCCAAGGCTGGTGAATACTTTTTTAAAGGCACTGAATACAGCTACATTACGTGATACCCTGAAATGAACTGCATGGATATGATAATTAAACAATTATCATATCAATATCAATAATTGTATAATGTTGTGTTGTGTGGTGTCATGCTAAACAGAACATAAATACATTATATTGGTTAATAAGTTTATATGATGTTAAATATATGCTGACTTGTTTTTCTCTTTCTCTCTATCTACCCACCTATCTATGGGGACTGTGGCCGTGACCTCAAACCTGCCCTGGCTTGGGTCATCCATTGGCGTGTCTGGTGAGTACATCACATTTCCTTCAAGTTTAACAGAAAAAATAGCTATTTGAGGATCCAGTGAATGATGTGACTCATGTACTGTATGCTTTGACTGGTGACTTTATTAAACAGTGTACTGCTGGTAGCAACCTTAGGGCCAAGAGGACATATAACTTATATAGAAAGAACATATAAAGAAAATTCAGAAACTGCTAAATTTTTGGCCAATGCTAAATGTGTTACCCAGACTAACCTAATAAAAACATGCTTTAATAGATGCAGAGACTCAAGTTGCTATTTTTGAACTGAGAGACAATGGAGTGTTTTTCCACTAAATACTTTGTTCATAAAGTAGACATTTTTGTTATCTAAACTTGAGTAATTATCTGTACTGTTATTATTATTGTAATTCTTTTACTTACATTTTCATATAACGCTATGTATTCTCATGTATAAAAATAAAAATAAATTCCAAATAAAAATATTGTCATTTAGAGCATTTATTTGCAGAAAATGGGAAATGGCTGAAATAACAAAAGATGCAGAGCTTTCAGACCTCAAATAATGCAAAGAAAATTAGTTCATATTCAGTTTTCGTGCATCTTGGTATGTTCTCCTCCACCAGTCTTAAACACTGCTTTTGGATAACATATGCCACTCCTGGTGCAAAAATTCAAGCAGTTCAGCTTGGTTGGATGGCTTGTGTTCATCCATCTTCCTCTTGATTCTATTTCATAGGGTTCCAATTTGGTAAAATCAAAGAAACTCATCATTTTCAAGTGATGTCTTATTTTTTTCCAGAGCTGTAGTTTAAAGAGTTAAATGAGACAAAAATATCTGAAAATGTAGAGCAAACAAAGGAGTGCATATAATTTAGCACTATATAATTAGATATTTTCATTTTAGATAAATAATAATAAATATTTACTATATCATCTTTATAAACAGATGGTTCTGTTTTGCAGTTTAGTTTTGTGCCACTGGGTGAGAGCAGAGAGCCAGTGTAGAGAATTTGTGGAACAGGTGGCCAGTGGCTTGAGCACAGGATTAACAACATGAAAACAGAGCAGCCTGATAAAAATGATCATCCAAAGGAAGAGGCAGTGAGACTCAAAACATCCATATAAAAATACACATCTGACATATATTGATACATTTAATAATCGGTAGTTTACTGTAAAAATCTATAATTTTACAGTGGAATATTTGTAAAACCAAACAACAGGAGAATACGGTTTTCAAGTCCTGTTTATTGTTGATTTGGAAATGATTAAGCTCTCAGCAGATACTGGATATGCTAGTGGTGTGAGAAACGTATATATTTATTGACTAAATCTGGGATAAAATATCAAATTATATTGTTTATAATGATTATGCTCCCTGCATTTATAAATCAATGATGACTCTTTGTTTACAGAAACATATTTTTTACAGCTACTAAGGACATAGACGTTCAAAGTTATTTAACTGTTTATAACCAACACATAATAATGCAAGCATACTGAGATTGATGTACCTGCTTTAGCTGTCTGCTACAAAGTAAAGTTGCTTCGAATGTTTTTTTTGGAGTCACGCCATAGAAGAACCTTTTTTGGTTATGTAAAGGTGTGTTTAAAGTGTGTATATAAGTGTAAACCTGGAAAAGATATTTTTTTTTATTTCCCATTTTCTCCCCAATTTACACGACCAATTACCCAACCCGCTCATTAGGACTCCCCCTATTACTAGTAATGCCCCAACACACGTGGAGGGTGAAGACTAACACATGCCTCCTCCAATACATGTGAAGTCAGCCACCACCTCTTTTTGAGCTGCTGCTGATGCTGCGTTACTGAGTAGCATCACAGCGCACTCGGAGGAAAGCGCAACAAATCAGTTCCGATACATCAGCTCACAGACGTGACATTACCCTTTGGAAGAGCGCGCCATCTACCTACCCAGAGAGAGCAAAGTCCAGTAGCTGATGGCAAGCTACATAAACAGGATTCGAACCAGTGATCTCCTGATCATAGTGGCTGCGCTTAGCCTGCTGGACCACTCGGAGCCCCATTCACACATTACAAGTTATGGTTCTATATGCAATAAAAAGTAGTTCTTCTATGGTATTATTCAAAACAATGTTAGAAGTGTAAAACACTGATAGTCACTAAAATCTGATAACTCCAAAAGGGGTTGTAAGGGTGTGTACACATATATAATATAACTATAGATACAGTCCTATAACTAGCACTGGTGCACTGCAGTTGTAGACATGATGTAGGCACGTTTTTGTGCTAAAATGAACTATATAACAGTGCTAATTGTTATAAGTTCATAATTGCAAATATGCCCCAATTCTGTTATCACTGTTTATTGTTAGATTTTAAGATAAAGGAGATAGAAAAATATATTTTTCAATTTAAATCAACATTTCACAAGTACGCAAGGTCCAACAGTTTCATTCTGTCAGACACCCTGCTGCTAAATTATCATTATACTTCAGTCATAGTAGTCCTGAAATGTCATTCATAATTTCCCAACCTAATTTAAAAATATATATATATTTATATATTTTAATACATAAAATATCACAATTCCATTGCTTACACACTGCCAAAGATGTTAAATATTAAGAAATTGCTTTTATCTGAAGCTAAACTACCGTGCAAATAACAGCACAAAATTTCCACCATTTACCTTTGATTTTTAGGTCTTATATGTGATTTTTGTACTAATAAAGAAAACAAATGCGCAAATATCAAATATTATTTACACTATTATTCACTGTAGAATTTTAATGCTGTTTTTGTATGGCTGGTGGCGTTGTTGCTAGGTTAAATGTACGTGTGGGGAGTAATACTTGAAGAGTGCCATTATTGTGCAGTATTGGCACCCCTAGAACGTCTTGCAGTCAATTATACCACAGTTATCATTAGCAATGATGCAGCGCTTACACGCCAAACAGAGCAGCAATAAAACTATTTTAACTCGCGGAGTATTTATAACTAAACAGATCATATTATCTCGTCCTCTTTAACTCAAAATCTTACAATAAACAGAGATAATGGAACTGGTTTAATCGCAATGATACATTTGAAGTTTATGCTATAACGTGTACTATTGTCACTGCTCTGATGATTTACATTATAGCACTCCCTCTCGTGTATTATTGCTTAATTAGATTGCAGGATTAAAAAAATAATTAGGTTATGTTATGTAAATGGACGTGGAATTTATTTTGTTAATGAATAAGCAAAATGTAATTGTTTAATTTAATTTTGTTTTTGTACATTTGTGGTTCATTTAAGCAGGATTAGGTTTTGGATGAATATATAATGAAGATATAATGATTTATAATGACATTTTGAAAAGTTGAAAAATTCAGAAATTCAAACGGGCACACTTTTTCTAAGCACTGTATATTACATTTTTTCAGTAAGAAGAAATCCAAATAAAAACTATATGTCAGTACCGATATAAAATTTTCCATTAGCACCCATTGTGTAAATGTATAGGTAAAACACAATTCATGTCTAGAAATATAATTTAATATAAAAAAATACTATTACTGTATCATATAATGTAGATGTCTTGATTCTGACTGCTTCTTTTGTATCGTTAATAGTGCTAACAGTGATAACACCTCCACGACTACTGCTACGATAGCTGTTTACTATCCATTAAGGATTTGCGATAAAATGTTGTGCCATTTTTAGTTTTGTCTTTTTATTTTACTGTAATTACATCCAGTTAAATTTCTGGTAAGAAATATAATTAAACCTTAGCATGTTGTTGGATGCCCCTTCCTCGTCACATTTCACGACAGCCTGCCATTGTTTAGATAACCAGGGTTTTGCCTATTGGTTTAGTCGAGCCTGATTTCTAGACACCTCATTAAGGCTTCATCGTGGTAATGGAGTAGTCTTGGAGAGACCTCTTATCAGGGACCTCACTCCCAGATGGTGCCCAAGACCACAGATGTCAATGGAGATGGGATAGGGAGGGGGAGGGGCTGGAAAACAGAAGGTTCTGGAAGTGCTCTGTGGATGGAAATTGTGGATGAGGAGGGTGGTGCTGAAGGGTGCAAGTGTTCCTCCCTTTTTCCTCCTGTTTTCCTGTTCTCCCGGGACCGTGCCTGTCTGGTTGGTCCTGTCAGTTCGTATCAGCAGACATTCTAGCCAAGCACCTGCTCCTTCCATTAGCAGAGGGGAGGGACTCTCTAGAGGCGGACCCTCAAGGGAAGGGAGCGAGAGAATGATTTCAATAGGTTAGAGAAACAGTCGTGTTTTATTGTACTAATCTGAAGATTGTAAGTTTGCTTTTATGAAGTATAAAACTGAGATCATAGCTTTCAGTTTTGTCCACTGTGATACTGTGAGAACTGATTTACCCTCCAGCTCATTTTACTAGCTAGTGCCCCCCTTAAAAGCTTCATTTATTATTTAATAGATTTGATGGATGCTGGGGTAGAGAGGGGCAAAGCGAACCCACCCAACCTTTCAGCTTTCAGTATTTGCTTGTATAGCCAAATATCTCTAGTTTTCATGTAAATTATGAAGCAAGGCAAGAAGAAAATGTTTATTTATATAGAACCTTTCATAAACAGTGGTAATTAAAAAAAATAAAGAAAAAATAAAAATCAAGGCAAAAGGCATACAAAATCAAATATAATAAGCAGTAAAAAAAGAAGAAACATGCTATTACAGCATTAGTTTGCTAAAACTGGAATGTTTTCAGTCTGGGTTTAAATGTGTCCCGTGTCCCAGCTCTTCTAATTCGGTATGTCAACTGATTCAATTTAATAACAGCAGCAAAATGGCTACTTATAGCTGCTTCTACATGTCAAGCCTTTACCTTAGACAGGACTAACATACTAGTTCTGGAAGATCTGATTGATCTGCTTGGTCTTAGACCAGACCATAATAGAGCCATGCATGTTATTTGGGTGGGAGGCATGTCAAAATGCAGTTTTGCTCCTCAACAGTTTTTACTGTCCAAAAACAATGTACAGTAATTTTATACATATTTTGTAATTATTCATAATGCTTTGAGGTGTACAGTAGGTATCATGGCACTGTTCAAGACCTTTAAGCTCCTCCCACCCCCTGTACTCAAGTCAGTTGTGCCCTGCCACCTCTAAAGTCAAAATTTTGTCCATATATAAATGAGTAAAAATATTGTTGTCCATTGTAATTATTTAAGAATGAGGATGATAATGATGTGCATTTTGCTTTTGTATTAAGCTGTGTGTCTTCTTTGGTAAAGTCCAGTTAGAAGAGCATTACAGTAGCTAATTAGACATGCTTGAATTTTTTGCTCATAGAAGCTAAATATTACAAATTAGCTAACTTGTTAGTGAATATAGTGGACATAATTTTAGAACATTTTGCCCTGCTGAAAAAAAAGCAGCCTGATCAGTCTGGCTCTTCACCAGTATATAGGCTTGAGTTTGACTTTGCTTAGAGATTGATGGTTTAACTGGTCTGCAACCATGAATAACCTGACCAAGCTAAAGTAATTAGCTAAAAGTACCAGTGTGACCAAGCTTGACCATAAGAAAATGCACATACATGTTTGGGTTAGAGGTTAATTGAATTCAATGAATTAATCAACTTTAGTTTTCATGTGATCTTTACATACAGAAGCTGCTAGAGGTTGAAGGGGGCTGCTTACTATACATTTATAAAAAATTACATTTATAAATGCTTATCACTTTAGATGCTGTCTGTTTACAAATAAAAAATGAACCAAAAAAAAACTAAATGTAAAGGTTACAATAGCTTGCCCATCACTTTAAAAGGTGGGGTCTGTCTACAAAAAAAGAAAAGAAAAAATGTAAAGAAAACAATAGTTTGCGCATCACTTTAGATGGTGCTGTCTGTTTACAAAATAATTTAAAGAAAACAATAGCTTGCACGTCACTTTAAATGGAGCTGTCTGTTTAAAAAATAAATAAATAAATAAATGTAAGGGAAACAATAGCTTGCGCATCACTTTAAATGGTGCGGTCTATTTGCAAAAAATACAAATAAAAATGAATTAAATGTAAAGTGTGTCTGTGTTAAATGTGTCTCTTTACAAATATAACAACTTAAGTTGTTGTGTGTAAGAACCAAAAACTGTAACTGTGGATCGGTCATATATTTGTAAAATATCTCAATATATTTTTTACAGTATAGCCCAGCCCTAATACATGTGCCTTATGCTGATAAAAAGCTGGATAATAAGCTAGGCTAGATTTTAGAGCATGTTTTCAGCATCTGGCTGACCAGCTTTTCAAACAGCTTGACCATCAAAGACCAGCTTAAAGCAGACCCTGTGAAACCAGCTGGATGTTTTTCATCTTTTTCATCTGTATGTTTTCTTTGTAGATTTGATATGACTCTATACTGTGTTCTTTCAGGTCTGAGATACTGCTTTATGTATGAGCGTATTTTCCTTGTGAAATTGAGTAAAATAAATGCTATAAAACTCATAATAATAATAATACTGAAGGTTGTGAAACATATGGCTGTAAATGCGCTGTCTGCTGGGTTGTCCCTGGTTACGATGCTGCTGCTGCTGCTGCAGCCTAGTACTAGGCAGCGAGCTTTGTGTCCGCAACTGTGATTGGACGGTTCCCGCTTGTGCTCGTCTCTGATTGGTCGCTTCTATAAATACGCTTTACCTCGCTGCATACGTCGCCCCCTCCCCACCGTTTCTACTAGAACCTAAACAGCGTTTAAAAAAAAAGGCTCTATAATTTCACACATGGGTCTGATAATCTGAGTCCAGGTAAAAGGAGAGGCTGGTCTAAATCGTTTCTGCGGAGATTTATCCATATTGATGAATTAGAGAGAACGGTAAGTCCGGGCGCGCGCGGCTGGGCTGTGTGTATTGTGTGATGCGGGGCGAGCGGGGAAATCTGTTGACATTTTTTTTCACATTCGGCGCCATTTTCAGACACGGCGGTCACGCACCTGCTCTTCTTTCCCCGATACGGGGAGAAAACACAGGGATGCTGAATCTCTCAGAACACAAAAAACAAACAGGCTATGCGAAGCTGGGCTTGGCTGTGATTTAACTCTGTGTTTAAAAACCTAGTTAGGTTAGCTATTGTTTTGTTTCAAACAAACAATGGTGATGTAGCTGTAGTGCAGAGATTTATTATTATTATATTCAGCATATTTCAGGGTTTCATCCACTGGTTTGAAAAGCACAGCTTATTTAACGCTAGGTTATATTAAAAAATATTTTAGTTGTTGCTTATGTTAGTATAATTATATAGGGAGAATCGCTTGTCGAGTAAAGCGCTTCCGTTTATTTACAGTAAGCGTAACTAAGCTACATTTCCAATGTTTTGATTGAACTGACCGATAATAGAGTGATGCACGAGTTGTATGCTAGTAACTGTTACATGACATCTGGGTGAAATGTTGTCCATAGTTTATAGAATAAAACAAGTGTTCACTTGTGCACAAACATATACCTATAAATAGCAAATCCAGAGAAACTGGTTCAGAAACTGAAGTGGTCTATTAATTTTTTTTCCAGAGCTTTATATAAAGCTAAGATGAACGAAGCGTCTCTCTCCATATTTCTCTATTTCTTCTTCTCTTCTTCTTCGGGGTTTGTGGTAGCTAAGCTAAGCTAGCTTACTCACATTCACACAAAGCCCCTCACACACCCGAGAGCTAGGTAACTTAGATACAGCTCTGGAAAAAATAAGAGACCACTTAAAAAATGACGAGTTTCTTTGATTTTACCAAATAGAAAACCTCTGGAATGTAATCAAGAGGAAGATGGATGATCACAAGCCATCAAACCAAACTGAACTGCTTACGTTTTTGCACCTGGTGTGGCATAAAGTTATCCAAAAGCAGTGTGTAAGACTGGTGGAGGAGAACATGCCAAGATGCATGAAACCTGTGATTAAAAATCAGGGTTATTCCACCAAATATTGATTTCAGAACTCCTAAAACTTTATGAATATTATTTATTTATATATATATATTTTTTTTATTTACATTATTTGAGGTCTGAAAGCTCTGCATCTTTTTTGTTATTTCAGCCAATCCTCATTTTCTGCAGATAACTGCTCTGTATTACAATATTTTTATTTGGAATTTGGGAGACATGTTGTAGTTTATAGAATAACACAACAATGATCATTTTACTTAAACGTATAACTTGCCTATAAACAGAGAAATTGATTCAGAAACAGAAGTTATCTCTTATTTTTTTCCAGAGCTGTTTATAAAGCTATATATGGATAATTCCTTGCAGGTTTAGCTAATATTTACTTGTAGAGAAAGGTGTTAAACCTGCACTGGTTCAAGTGAACAACTCGATGCTCTCCA
This sequence comes from Astyanax mexicanus, assembly GCF_023375975.1. Classification (NCBI taxonomy): domain Eukaryota; kingdom Metazoa; phylum Chordata; class Actinopteri; order Characiformes; family Acestrorhamphidae; genus Astyanax; species Astyanax mexicanus. Next base: position 21,659,723 of record NC_064410.1, read on the forward strand.
CTTGTTTATTTCAGACCACCTTAACGAAGCACCTCTCTCTGTATTCTCTATTTCTGCTTCTCTTCTTGTTCAGAGTTTATGGTAACTTACCTAAGCTAAGCTAATTTTCTCACATTCACACAAAAGCCCCTCACACACCCGAGCTAGGTAGCTTAACTAGATATGTGTGTAGAGGTATATTTAGGACTTCATTTTTGTTTCTTTATTATATTCTGTTCTAGTTTTGGTTTCCACGTTTTACAATAGACAAAAGAATGAATGAATGGATTTCTAATGTTGTGGTGGCTCTCTAGCTTATTTCTCTGTGAAGTTCAGTGATAAACTATCTACAGTAGCTATAACCCTTTGAGCATGCTGCTCAGTCTATACAGCATCTGTTCTTTTGTTTATTCCTGTATTAGCTGAGACACAGCTGTGTGACCTTTGGAGTAAGTTTTCTGGGTCACACTGCTAGGGCAAGCTGTTGTAGCCTAAAGTGACACCAGGAAAGTCCTAACTTCAAACTTCAATTCAGGGTCTTTGTAAAGTAGTCAACAATTGTTTGAAATGTCCTTCATCTCGAAAAACGATAGAAACAGCTGAACATGAGATTTAAAAGCCATTTAATGTCCAGATGTGGTTTAATTGTGGAAAGTACTATTTTTAATTTTATTAACTGAGTAAATTTGTAATCTGTTTTTTTTTTGGGCACTTTTGGAGAGACAGACCACGCTGAGTGTCCCATTGAATTATTGTCCCTAGCACTTTGTGTAACGCAGTAATGTTACAAATTGGTCGACAATCAAATTTTTTAGAGAGAGAGAAAAAAGTGAAAGTGAGGTTGTGTGTAAATATGTGTGTATGTCACCAGATAACCCGGTTAGACAGATGTCTCTGGTCTAGTTTTTGTATTCAAGATCCTTCTAGACGAGAGCATAATGAGTAAACTCTATTCTATACTGAGTAAACTGTACACTATTTCATTAAGCGGTACCTATTACACACATATATATATATATATTATATTATATTATATTATATTATATTATATTATATTATATTATATATATATTATATATATATATATATATATATATATATATATATATATATATATATATATATATATTAGAGGTGTGCCAAAAAATCGATTCACATAAGAATCTTGATTCTCATTTACTACGATTCAGAATCGATTTAAAATGTCCCAAAATCGATTCTGAGGGGCGGGTTTTAGACTGATTTTGGGCTGGGTATTTTTGTTGGACCTGGCAACCCTGGGGATAGCGCTTGTCCCTTTGGAGATCTTCCAGACACACACAGAGCGTAGGTGTTTGAGAATCACCGGTAAGATGGCAGAACAAGCACTATATTACCTTAGATTAACGTGTAGTTTCAATGTTTTATGGCAGAATGCTTCATAACAAGCATAAAAAAGATCGCTAGTAGTTAGTTTCAGTAACTGTTAGCTAGCTAACTAGCTAACTTTCCAGTTCCACCTTAAATAACGCTACAGGTGGCAGCGGGCTGCAGCATTTAAGGCGGAACGGAAAAATAACAATAAGCTAATCAGAGCTAATTTCAGCTCCTCATCACAGAGGAATTAAGGAATGGACAATATGAATTAATTTCTCCACCTCCTGCCCCCTTTCTGAAGAAATACAACCACCTTAAATTAACTAGTTAATCAGCAGCTGCTCCTGAACTTTAGCGCTCCACTGCTATCATCACATCAGCCCAGCAGCGTCACCTACACACCACCGCTAGTAGCCTGGTAATAAAGCAGTGTTATTTATTATTTATTTATTGTTCATTAACGTCATTGTGATATCCCAGTGATTCCTCTGTCACTGAGGACCCACATTCCTGCACATTTTATTGTTTTTGTAACACATTACTTGCTCCAGGACCAGTGTATATTATGGAGGGTTTTTTTTTCAATAAGATTCATAAGCCAGAAGCAGAAATTTTTATAATTCAAATCGTTTTGAATCAAAAATCGATTTTGAATCGAATCGTGGCCCCCAAAATCGGAATCGAATCGAATCGTGAGATAGTAATCGATTCCCACCCCTAATATATATATATATATATTATATATATATATACAGTAAGTGCTACACTGTTGCAAGGTGACAGGTGTTGATGTAATGGTGAAAAAAAGATGGAGGAGGAGCTGGGAGAGACAAAAACACTTATCCCTGGATTCTGTATAGGCACACACACACATGAACACGCTTCATGCTGTGTAAAGAGGTGATTTAATGGCATAATGTCACCAGCACATTTCACTATTATTGTCCGGATAATTTAGGATAGGCACATCCGTTTAGAGGCTATGCTACAGCAAGCTCTCCGTCCCTCACAGAGAGTTACAGACCAGCATGCATGTGCAGTAACACAGTACATGTGAGCAATCGTTACAGATTGTTTGCATATTGTTGCTGTAGTATCTAATGTGATTGGTTGGGTGTTACAAGTGTGTATCAACTTGCCAAAACCTTTTTAAAATGTATTTACATGGGTGGAAACCATGCATCCGATCAAAATCTATATATGAGATTGAAATAAAAGATCTCTAGACCGGTCATTGTAATTACATTGACTTATCATACAATAAATATGTATAACAGTATTTTAGCCAGTCATGCAGTCAATGACCAATGCTTTAATAACTCCCCTTGTCTTAAAATGACAATAATATTGTTTATTGCAATAATTTCTGTTACAATAGATTACCCATTAAACCTTCCATGTTGTTATATTTTCATAATGATATGCTATAGGTGTGTACGTTAAAGTAAGCGTCCTTGAAAGTTTTACCACACTCTGCCTCGCTCTGCATCCAGTCTTGTTTTGTCACATGAGCTCAGTCAGCAGTGTGACCAGCAGTCCCTCTGTTGATATGTTTATCTGGAAATCTCATATCATGACTGATAAAAAAAAAGATTTCTCTTACAGCCCTTCTATATTAAGTTGGGACTAGGGGAATTTGGAAAAGATACTGTAACTTGCCATCAATTTTCTTTCACGCAACTAATTTTCTGTGGAACAGTCATGCTTGTCTTTGTCTGTTTTTAAACCTATCTGTATGTTTTGGATGCAGTCTAAAGTTTCTCCATATTTAGGTCGGGCTTGACTTTTCTGGGTCATCTTCCTCTCTTCCTCTGTTCTCTGTCCATGAGCCCAGGCTATTGAGCTAAGATGAGAGAGAAAGTGAGAGAGAGACATAAGCAAAGCAAAAGAAACACTCAAAAAGACGCCAAGAAGACGAAAAGACAATGGTGTGGCTGAGGGGCAGATACAGAGCTGTTTACCCTCTACCTACATCAGCACATCCACACGAGAGGGAGAGAGAGAGAGGGTGAAAGAGAGAGAGAGAGAGAGAGAGAGAGAGTGCTGCTCTCTAATCCCACACAGCACCGATTAATTTTAAAGCCGCTTTCCAGCTTTAAGCTCACTTTCTGCATCCAGTTACAAACCTCAGAGCACTCGCACCCTGTCCACTCTGTTTATTCTCCCCTCGCTTTACACATGCTGCACTCATACACTCATACACTTATACCTCCCCGTGTTTCTGTACTAGTGTGAGCATGGTGATGGTGTGGTGTGTGGGTGGCTGTAGTGCAGGGTGATGAGGTGACGAGGTGGTTAAATGCACACAGGTGATCCAGGCCTGCAGTATTACACACTGAAGTAGAGATGTTGGGCAGAGGTAAGCAAGCATTGCTCACAGCCAGTATTGATGAAGTGTATGTGTGACTTTTAAAGCTAAGAATATAATAGAAGAATATAATATAATACTCTGGACAAAATCATGCAAGCCAAAGACTTAATGTAATTCAGTTTCAGTCTATTTATTGTAATAGAAAATGTTTCAGTAATGATAACTTGATTTTTTAACATGTACTACAGTGACTGACTGACATTCATAACTGGGTGCATTATGTAAAATGGCAAATTATTTTTCTCACGTTTTACGTTTTAGTCTTATTTTCTTTTTTTTTCTGTGGCTTATTAAATTATTAATTCTCATATTGGAATTAAACTGTATTATAATATTAAAAGCAAGAAAGATATTGTCTTAATTTAATAAATTTTGTCCAAATCATCTATCCCTAGGCCTGTCAGAACATGTCATAAACATGTTATTGACTTACATCATAACTCATACAATATATGGGCGAAAGGTCAGTCATTGCTGCTGACCTCTGTATTGCTCATTGTGTTTAGTCTCATGTTTGTTTATCGTATATAAGAATTATACTTTAGCAAAATGAAAAAACATTATTTAAAAAAAATATTCTGCAAACTTTTGACAGGCATACTCCCAGATATTAATTTGTTCCAACTTTACTCTTTGAATTATTGTATTTACATTATTATGCCAGCATACTACTCATTTAATTGTTGTCGGATAATTTAATCAAAAGAACAATAATATTGTTATTTGCAATTTTTCTCGGATTTTATTAGTGATGCACAGTGATACCAATAAATGTGTTTTTTTATCACTGGCATCCAGACAATGTCTAGAATTCAGACCAATACTTGCTGATTTATGTATTGTATATTGGAAAATAACTAAGTGATGCTGGTTGTGCCACTACAGTGGGCCAACACTGTCTGCACTACTTTTAAATCCAGTAACACCTTTTATTATATTGTTTGCATTCAGATGGTTCAAAGCTAAAATGTGAGGTATATAAATGCTACATTTATTTAAATTTATGCCAGTTCGTCTTATGTTTCTAAGTTATAAATGTGTATATCAGTGACTGAATCGGCAGAGATGTACATGTGTAATATCAGATATTGGCACCGGTCTCAAATTGCACTTTGATGCATCACTAGACATTATATCGTCCACAAAAATTGTTATTGTGGCATTGGTTCTTCCTAAATCTGCCTTAAAAATCATTTTGTCATCGTAAACTAAATCAAGAGAACCTAGTTAATACCTAACAATATTGCACACAATATTTTAATTTTTACATTGTACTATTGTAGAATGCTACCTTGTATTCATTATATTTGTCAGTAAACATATGTGAATCTTGCTTTCCATAACTGTTGTGATCCCCATAATCAGCAATAACTAAACTTAAATAATTATTATTTTAAGCTAAACTTCTAAACCATATATAGCTGTAACTGGAAATCAATCATGAAATGTGCTAAATGACAATTGGCTCATTTTTGATTCATCTCTGCTGTTGTGATGGGTGGCTGTTTTTTTTTTTTTTTTGCTTGTTTGTTGCATTCTAAATTTTAATTTCATGTTTTGGCCATATCTTTCTGGATTTGCTAGTGTGCTTAAGGTCATTATTCTGCTGCATGTTCCACCTAAGGTTAAGCTTGAGTTCATGAGCTAAACTGCCTGGCCCCAAAAAAAAATGCCACCAAAAAAAGGTCACTAATATTTGGTTGGAACAATCCATGTGTGAAAATGATGATCTCATGCTGAACCACTCTTTCATAATTCCAGCCCCATGAATCCTGCCAGTGTCATTTTGGAATATGACCATTCCATTGATGGAATGAATATCTTGGTCATTCAATATATTGAGGTAGTCAGCTGACCTCATTCTTAAAAATGGCAAACTAACCATGACCCTGCTTTACAGTTGATATGAGATTCTTATGTTTAATGCAGTGTTGGGGTTTTGTCTAAACATAAAACTACAGACACACTAAGAATATATATTTTTTTAAATAAAAAAAATTACAGAATATGAACACCTTTTTGTCTCAGGTTTTTATTGATTTTGCCAATGTACATTCATTTTGCCACATGATTGAAAAGTGGATGATAGTTTTATATAATGTTAATGTAATTATTTTTTTCTTAATAACCAGATGTTATAATTTCTGTTTAAACAGGTGTAATTGGATTGTTATGCTATTATATTATCAAATACGTAATGATGTGTAGTGAGTTGAAGATAAGGAATCGGAACAGTGCACACCTTGAAGTCATGAAGCTCCTGTGTGCAGACTTCATGTTACACTCCATCTTTTAAGGTCTCCAGCTTCTAAAGGCTGTTCACTGCAGGTTTTAGCCAACAGTATTAAAATGGGGAGGTGGATTCCATAGTAGTGGCCAGCAAGTTAGAATTGATTTTAATGTAAAATAATATTTGTGCCATCATTGGTGTTTTATTGTGTATTGGATGTCTTACGTAAGCCTTAATATGTTGCCTTCAAAACGTTTCTATAGCAGCTCAGGGCACCATTCCCCCTCACCCCTCCCACCTCTTTGCCATGGTCCTGCTTGCTAAGCAGATAAGCTGTCCTGTACCCTTCCATGCGTGGAAATGCTTCTCTCACGAAACACGAACCCACACTGAATATTTTTGGACGCTTGAAAAAAACAAAACGAAGCCAAAAGAGGAACAGTTTTGTTCAGAAGTTTACATACACTCCTCATTTACATGATTATTTATGTATAAATTTATGAAGAAATTCTGAAAGATTTTAGGGCACAAGTTTCAATACCGGGGGCGGGGTTAAATCTGATCTAATATATGGTGAACCATCAGTCACGTCGAGGCACTGTGGTCAGGGTAATATTAGGTTAATAATGCAATCAGTGGCCATCAGTGACTTTTTTCTGAATGAACATTTCAATGCAATTCAGTTTTAAGAGGACAACGCTCGTCCACACACTGCTATCGTCTCAGGAACATGTCATGAAGACACAATGGTAGACCCTGCCAAATAACAAATTACCTGAGCAATTTGGGAGCAGCTTTTACAAAGAAAAACCTATTCCCCCTGTAAGCAAGTAAACCATAGGTTACCAAAAAGCAAGATTGGCCTGCAGGGTTTAGTTTTAGACTGATTTTGTGAAGGTAACATGCATATTAACATCCAAATTCTGCAACTTACGAATAGAATCACTCCTAAAATTTTATCTCTGGAAAAAAAAAAACCATGTCACAAATCATTCCCTTTTCTTTGTGTACTTGTGGGACTGTTTGTATTTGTTGAAACATATTATGCAAAAATCACCTTCTTTGTGAACTTTTACATGCTTTCTGAAAAAATATCCATTCATCCGTTTTGTTTGAGTTAAAGAGTTTGGTGTCAGGAATCGTATGCTTCTATGCACTGTTTGGATGACTCCCTTACTGTGACATCACAATAAGTAACCTGCATAGATCCACCCTGACACCACTGCTCACCCGTCAACCCCCACCAGAGCCCCACCCACAGGATCAGTTGAAGAAACACAATTTTGTTCTGCTGGTTGAGAACCTCAGACAGTACACTTTGTCTGACGGAGGGATCTGTACCTACTGTCCGTGGAAAGTCATCAGATGAGGGAGATTTAAGTACTCTTAAATAATAAATTTTGTTGGTTTGTTCATGTTTTGCCATTTACACAAGCTAACTCTAACATGTGGTAAATGCTTAGAAGTAAATGGCGTGACCAGTAACAGCTTATTTTTTACAAAATGGACTGAAACTAGCAAGAACAGAGCTGTGAGAGTGATTCTGTAATAAAAACTTCATGAACATGTTTTGTGTAACCCATACCTACTCAGATCTATTCTAACTTGTGTAAACAGAGGTATAATATGTCCCATTTAATATAAGTGCACTGCGTAGGGAAAATGGTGTGATTTCAGATGGTGCTGACTCAGCTGTTTTTGGAGACATAGCTTCACACTAATGCTGTTAAAAAGCTCTAGTAGATTCAATTTAAATAGTTTTGATTTAAAACAAAAACCTTCACATTACATCATGAACAAGCTATTTTTAAACTAAAAACCTCAGACTTGGCCCTTTTAAAATCTCTAAAAATGTTTGTTTTTCATCTGATTTGCTGTTTTTCAAACCACTGCAACAAACTGTGATTTAATGATACTGTAAAACAGTAGTAATATTATTTATCTAATTGGTTTGTTTGAAGCTTCTAGATGCCTACTTTTCCTTTAGGATAAAGAATCCATCCATACATTCATTCATTGTGGTTTAACATAAAACTTCTTTGTTTTTCATCTCTAAAAAAACACAAATGCTCATTAAAGGAAGTATTAACAGAATACAAGAATGGCATTGGATAGAATTGTGAATTTGTGATTAATTACATTGTAACCTACATTGTATTGTGTGCTGGTAAACCCCCTGGAGGAGCAGGCCATAAAGACAGACATCTGAAGGGACCTGGTGTCAGGCTTTGAGTTGCTATTGATTAGCTAGAACTGGCTCAGGTCAAAGGGTAAAGTTCAGGATGTTAATGCCAAGAAGAAATACACTGCACACATCATCTGGTTTGTGTGTGTGTTTGTGTGTGTGTTTGTGTGTGTGTGCGCTACAGAGACAGAGAGAAACACAGTGCGACTATTTTTATATATACACCTACTGACACACTAAATGTCACACTAAAGACTAAAAACTACGACTCTATAATGGACTTGCATTTGTCTGTTTTATCACACAATACCAGAGAAAATGGAGTGAAAATGTAAATTAATGTAAAGCCACAAATATTTTTTTATATTTTAAGAAATTAAAAAAATATATAATTTGGAAACTCTTAGTGTATACCAGAATCAAATTAATTTCGTGAATTGAGTTATGAAGTACTGTTTTGTTAAGATTTTTTTTTAAATAAGGCAATTGAGATTGTATATCTTTACACATATAATCTGCAAGAGGGCATTTCTCAAGCCTGAAACAGTAGATAGGCTTGTGGTTTGGCCCAGAAACCTGTAAAGAATGATTTTCTGTGGCAGTGATTTTTATATTTTGTACTATTCAGTAACTGAAAAAATTAAAAAAGGTTATTTTTGTCCCTTTTCCAATATAAATATTTTATAATAAGCAGTTTGTAAGGTTGAGAAGAGCTGTTTGCTATTTAAAAAATAGATAAATTACTAAATTAAGTTTTATCGTGCATTAGGGCTGGGAGGTTAATCAAATTAATCAATTTAATGGAATGGAATTATTGTTTAAATGCCATTTTTTTCAAAAAGGGATAAACAATATTGTACATCTTTACATATAGAAGCTGTCGGAAACTGGTAACGAACTATTTTATGTGGCAGCGATTTTCATATTTTGCAAAAAAAAAAAATAAATAAATAAAAATAGCTTATTCATCACTTTAAATGGTGCTGTTTGTTTACAAAAAAAAAAAAAACTGATGATATGTAAGAACTGAAAATCCACATCTAACCAAGGATCGCTCTAATATTTGAAGAATATTTCGATAATTTTTTTACAGTATTGTCCAACCCTAGTTTGCATGTGTTTGCATATTTGATAGTTCTAAATGGTATGTTTTACTATTTTTGCACCTCTTCAAATAAAGAAAAACTGAACAAAACTGCCCTTTTCAGCTCAAGTCAGGGGGCCCAAATAATTTTTTTTAACGTCACCTGACACAGGTCTGTGAATCTAACATTTTCAAGTCTGATTTTGGCCACTTTATTGCTTTAAAATTTATTTCAATTTTTATGTCAGAAATAAAAAAAATGTGATAAAGAATTGCTCATAAAATTAAAAGATATCAATAATTATTAGATTTATTAGAAAGAACAAGAACTATCCCCAAAAATAATTATTTTTCAAATAGAACCTGAATGATGGAAATAAAAGAATGAGGTGAATGAATGTCTGGGCCTGAGTGTCTGCTTCAGTTTATGCTCAGAATGATGATAATTGTGCTTTATACTAAACGTACATCTGCACAGCGAAGTTAACAGTGTTTACAGTCTTTACAGATGTGACTGTGGGGATGTGGTTGGGGCCAACTGCAGGTGGAGAGTAACTGAGAATGAACTGGCAACCAGATGGCATCATCTGTGTGTGGTTTTCTTACAGCTGTGTGTGTGTGTGTTCTGGAGAGATTTGCCATGCATGGTGACACAAATACATTGAGGCAGCTTTTCTATTGCCTGTGGGCAGGATATTAGCGCCCTGACAGAGGCTGTAAACTCCTGTGATCTTGATTGGACAGTGGTGTTACGCTGCCTGCTGGTCCATGCCATGCTGGCTTAATGCCAGGCTAAGTTATACACAGAGTGCCAGCTAGTGATAGGTTTGTGCTCGGCCTCACAGTTTGTGTGTTCGCTGCCCTGGGTACTGGGCTAGGCAGCCAGCTCACAGAGCCTGAAGGAGATATATTAAAAATGGTGTGCTAAATTTGGAGTCATTTACTGGATGTGTATGGGCATTATGTGTAAAGTGCTGCGTGAGGGCAGTACAGTGTAGGAATGCTTAACTGTGTGATATTGTTCCCTCGGGGCAGGCAGGAGAAGTAATCAGCATTCTTTTTCTCCTGACCACTTCGCAGGCATGAGGGGATGATATCACACAGTTACACATTTGTTCATTGGACTATCTTCACACAGCACTTTACACATATTCTTCAAAAGTCTGGTCTGGATAATAAATCTAATTTGATTGCAGATACATTATTAAATTATGTTAATAAACACAATGTGGCCAAAAATACACAACCGCTACATTCATATTACCAATTTAAAGTTACTCAGATCAGGACTTTGTGGACATGTGAAATATCCCAACCTTTCATACCTGCTCTAGTTAAATAACGTTTAGATAAAACTTTGCCTGGACACGGATCTAAAAGCTTTTAGAACATTTATTTCCGATTTTAGGGTCACGTTTCGATTCGATTCTCGATTTTCTTTTTTTTTTTACAGCAGAGAGGCCTATGCCAGTTTTAGGTTAGTCTATGGTCAGTCATTGGTTTGATTCATCAAATTTACAATATCTTATTTCTAAAGGTGAGCTTGATATAAGTGATGCAAAGTGATACAAGTGATCTGTAATACACCACATTAGGCACTAATGGTCAAATTTAAATAATTTAATTAAGATATATATGTAATGCCATTTGGTGGCTTTTTTGGTAGCAGCAGTGTGCACTATTAAAACAGCATTGTGCAACATAACAAAATAAATAATGAAAAAAACACAGGAACAGTCATGTAAAAAATAATAGAACAATTAGAGCCTTAACAAACTGAACTCTATCCTACTATAACAGTTAAACATGAAAAATAAGACTCGGTCCCTGAGAATGACCAGTTTTTTTCTTTAATAAAGATATATTATTAACTTTATCTGAGAGAAAGATGCTCCTTAAGGTACCAAAACTATTAACATATTTGAGGCTAGACAAAACAACTGTTATTTTTATATTTTAGAGTTTTTCTTTAAGAAGATGAGAATGTCCACATTCTCTGGAGAAAGGGCTGCTCTTTGAGTAGTCACAAATCGTGCTGCGCCTTGCGTAGCTTAGAGGGAGGGATTGTCGATCCTCTTTTTGACTTCGAGTCTCGAGACCAAGACGTAATTTTGATCGATTCCGATAAAATATCGAAATAGTGACACCCCTACTGAGAATATAGACATTCTTTAATATTGTGATGTATATCGCCAAAAAAAAAAAGAACATTTGCAATGTATAATTATTCCAATATTGTGCTGCCCTACGTAAAACACACAAACATAATCTGCTGGTTTGTGAAAAAATGTGGATGAACAATATGTGAAATATTCCATACTGACTTAGAAATGAAACATAATAATGAGTACAAACAAGTTTTATGTACCCCACCACCACCCAGCGGTGAGACCTGCTGAATTAAAAGGAAAATATGATGACATCCCTGTTTCTTACTAGCGTCACAGTATGTGCCTTATTTTGTTCATTTTTCTTAAGGTTAGGATTTATCTTAAGTTTAAAGTGGGCTGGCACTAGGGCTGGGCGATATATCGAGATTTAAAAAATATCGATATATTTTCATATGTGATATTAGACGAGACAATATTGTTTATATCGATATAGACTACGCTGCGCTACAGTTAGCTCCGTCAGTTCTCCCGTTGTCTCTCTGTATAGCCTCACCTAGCCCCCTCTGTCGCCTCCCTCCCTCACTAAACACACTACCCCTCCCCCACCAAAGTCAGCATCAGGAAGCAAGAGAGAGAGCAGGCGACAGAGAAACCTAACGTGAGTCAGATGAGCAGCAGAATAAGGTATTTTGTAGAGTATTAGTAAAAGGCGGTCCTGGTCCACTATTAAGAACTAGTTTGTCTCGACGGGGTTTATTTTGAACTTTACTAGCCATTGGCGGAGGTTTTGCAGTGCAGGAAACTCAAAGCCCAATCGCCTGCGTTCTAAATAAAGTGTGGCGCGCACAGAGGAGAGATACAAAGCTCATTCAGACGCTGTTCTCTATAAAAACACACCGTAACGGCAGAACCTGACTTTTCAGCGAAACAGCAGCACGTCTGATGTTCTGAAGCATCACCACTGAACTAAACACTGATTTTTAGAGCAGACTAGAGCTGGGCAATTAATCGATTTAATCGATTAATTTGAATTTACAGTTAAGGACGATGTGTTTTTATGAAAATCGATTTTCTCTGAGTTTAATTTTCACCACCGATGCTCCCCTGAGCTTAGCCCCGCTCCTCTCTCCCGCGCGCAGCCCCGCCTCTTTTACGTAAAAAATAAAGTTATTTTGAAACGTGACTTCCTATTTAAAAAAGCAACAGAAGTTGTTCATTTGTTGAAGTTCATTTGTATCATTTCTAACACATTTAGAGTGTTTTTTACTCACTTTTTTCTCTCTCACAATGTTAATCCTTTACAGCTTCAAAAACATGTATTATGCAAATTAGGCAATGACGTCATTTAGCGACTTCTAGCGACTTTTAGGAGATTTTAGTAGGGGAAAAAAATCTATTTAAATCGAAAATCTGAATTTTTTTTTTTTTTTTTTTTAAATCGAAGATTTTTTTTTTTTTGGGCCATATCGCCCAGCTCTAGAGCACACACTCACTCTAACTCTAGTGTGTGTGTGTGTGTGTGTGTGTGTGTGTGTGGTTATAATTAGTATAATTTTAAATGACTTTCAGTTGTTGAGGCTACTCTGATATACAGGATAGGGCACTGAATTATAAAAAAATTATGGAACATGTAGCTTTGTCTCAAAAGTATCTTTTTGATATTACCTTATGGGATGAAAAAAATATTGAGATATATATTGTAAATCGCAATTCAGAAAAAAATATTGAGATATAGTTTTTGATCCATATCACCCAGTCCTAGCTGGCGCGTCTCCTCTGTAGTGTAATTAGCAGCAGTTCTACCCGGACCCCTCCTATTCAGCCCTCTGCACTCCAGCCAGGAACAAGCTGGGCTAACACAGAGACCCACATAATGAAGGTGGTAATTAGTAACCTTCAGTATTCTCATGCTAATGGAGGGGGGAGCTGAGTGGCAGTAACTCTGTGTAACTCTGTATGTGTGCATCTGTGTGTGTTTTTGTGAATGGCAATTCAGGTGACATTACTATGGACTCATTTTATTGTGTTTATTGTCTTTAGGGCTGTCATGATTGGATTGCTTTATCCAACTCAATTAGTGCTTAAAAGTAATTATATAATTTGTGTGTAAATATGATGCATATTTTTATTCCAGTAAGAAGTGGAGCCTGTGGTGTATTTGTACAAAATATTTTATTTTCTGTACATTACCAGTATAGATTTAAGTAAATAAATAAGGATTTTATAAAAGATTAGTTATATAACTACATTAGGATTTACTGGCATTATCATGTTATAGGTTTGCTTAGCTAGAGAAGGTGTGGTTGCATCTTAATAAGTAAAACAATAAAAACAATAACTGTAGTTTAGCCATGGGTAAATATGAAATTACAAAACGTGTAGTTTCAAAGTATTTAAACACTTAAGTACGCCACAAAAGTTGGTTAAAAATTATGCAGTCAAGATGTGAGTGAAGCTTTAAATGGATGAGTTCAATATTTTATTAATTATTAAGTAGTTACAGACATTTTTACACTGTCCCTTCATTTTTTTAGTGGCTTAAAATTAGTTGGAAAAATAGACACGATTTGGGCTAGCTAAGCAAATGCTAGCTTAGCATGTAAGCTAGCTACAGATCCCAACAGTACAGAAAAAAACACTTTAATTAGCCTTTTTAATACTTTAATTAGTATTTTTAATACTGTTATACATGTATTTAATTGACTTAAACATATGTACAGTGTTGACTCAGTCTGTAAATAAAGTGAACTTTTTCTTTGCTCATTTTTCAGTTTTACTCAGTTTTACTATAATTCAGTGGTACGATAGCCACGTAAACACACAGGACACAGGAACACACAGCAAATCCCCACCCTGGTAACACTATGCTGTAGTAATGTAATAAGATGGTATGAAGATATAAATGCGGTTCTACTATTCTGTGACCTTTTAATTTGTACTTTAGTAATAAAAAATTTAATTTAAATAATTATTACAAAGCTGCTTTTTGCTACAGTTTAATTTGCTCTTGACTGTGTAGTTAAAGTTGATATATAAAAGTGTAAAAAACAAAAAGCCCTCAACAAAGCTGTGTAGCATGGCCCAGTAATTCCAGGGAAATAGATGCCTTTGCAAAGAGAATAAGTTAAATTCTCTGAACCTAATAACAGATTTTTAGTTGGATACAAAATGCATTTACACACTGTGATTGTATTAATTTAAAACAGTCAAAGAAAACAAATCTTGCTTAAAATAATAAGGAGATGTTCTTTTTAACTTTATGCCTTTTTAGAAATATTAGTTTTGTACACAAGCTCATGCTACTTAACCTTTGAATTCATCAGAGCTAGAGATTCCCTCTTGCCTTGTTCTGCTATTCTCTGTTAGATAACAGGAGGACCTACCTCATAACCCAACCCCCAAATCACATTAGTTATACCAAAACAAGCAAAAACAATGGCCTGGAAACTTTCCCATGCGTTTTCTGCATTCCGCAGTAGGGCTCTAAGCCATTTAGAAGCATTAAAGTGGGAAACAGAAAGATACTTTTATTTTGTATTTTTCAGAAAAGCAAAAACACTAATTTAAAGTCATTCTTATATTCATATCTGTTATTAAAGCTTATTTTTAATGTCTTTATTCCAAAGCATTATTCATATCTGTTTGGTTTTGCATACCAAACAGTCATGATTACTGGTGTAACAAGTAAAATGAAAGTAAAAAAAAGTTTAGATTGGATCACAGTTTGGTTTGCATCAGCAAAGAAGAAAAACATGACATAAATGTGAGACAGTAATTTTAGGTGTCAGTTTGAGAGTATTTTGTGTCACTGCTTTGTATTAATGACTGGGCCTTATTTTAGTGATCTATAGCGCATTAATCAAATGTGAATCACGAAGCTGTATTTAGGGGGCGTGTCGATGTGTCTGGTATGGAGAGGGTTCAAAAAATACACCTTGCACAGCTTGAAACGTGCAAAAGGCATGTACTGATTCTCTTAATTAATCATGTGTGTGTTTTAGGGGTGTAACGTGAAATAAAACAATCAGCATGTTCCTTGGCATTCCCTTTAAGAGGCAGGTGCACTACTGACGTGTTCATATCTTAACAGTGTTATGCTTTGAGCGTACTGACCTGCGTGTTCACGCTGTGTAGGTACACCAGCAGCTCATTTAAGGGAACATCAATGTTATTTTATTCTTTATTCTGTGTTGTTGAGTTAAAAGTCGGGTTTGCTCTCTGAAGCGCGTGTGTGTGTGTTTAACAAGCCGGGGTGTACACACGCTGGGTGCGCACAGTATAGCACTTATAGGAATGGACTCTGACTGTTGTCGAGGTTTATTTTAGTCAGTTGCGCACCTGTGTTTTTAAAAGTTACCTATACACACCCCATCAGTGTAGATTTATTCCTTAATTCCAACATTGTTTTAACGGCCCCGGTGAAAAGTGTAAAAATAGACAGTTGATGGGGTGTGAGATAGCAAGGAGCATCGTAACGCGCCTTGCTCAGGGTGTACAACAGGGCCCATGGTCTGTTTGTTTATTTCTTTCAGTGACATTTATTTAGACATGGTCTTGTTTGTATGTTTCCATTAATGACTCTTTTTTTGGCACAGTCTGTTTATTTTTATCTTAGGGACTTTTATCTTGACACATTTTGTTTGTGAAGTAGTGGTGGTGTGGAGCAGTTGCCACCCTCTTGTTTTCTTTTTTTTTTCTTTTATTCTGTTAAACTTGACATGTTAATTGTCGAGGGTTTCTGAAGTTTGCTTGCTTGAAGATTTCTCCAGTATACAGTCCCACACCTCGCACTAACATAACTCACGCACCACAGATTCCAGAGAGTTTTCTTCCTGTCTTTTTGGAATTATGTTTACAAACTATACTATTTTTTCCACACACTTTAACAGTGTGACAGACAGTTACTGGGTTGAGATTAAGGGGATTAATATTATAAAAAGTACAGTAAAAAGCAGCTGAAAAACTGTACTTTTATACTGGTAAACTTTTTCGATTCAATTTGTTGTTCACATGAGTCCTGAATCGTCCCTAGTGAGCGCGTGTGGTTGTGCACTAACTAATTGATTCAGGTAGGTTGCAACAGATTTGTTGACTAGTTGTTATTTCAGTCAATTTAGTCGATTATTGCACCACTTACTGTAAACTCAGGAGTGTCTTATAAATGTAACCAATGGACCTATACTGCCTGGTCAAAAACAAAGTTGCCACCAAAAAAAAACACTCTTAATATATAGTTGGACTGCCTTTAGCTTTGATTGCGGTGCACATTTACAATGGCATTGTTTCGATAAGCTTCTGCAATGTCACAAGATTTATTTCAATCAAGTGTTGCATTCATTTTTCACCAAGATCCTGCAGCAGCATTGATGATGGTAGAGTCTGACCACTGCACAAATCCTTCTCCAGCACATCCCAAAGATTCTCAATGAGGTTAAGGTCTGGACTCTGTGGTGAAAAACCCATGTGTGAAAATGATGATCTCATGCTGCCTAAAGCACTCTTTCACAATTCCAGCCTGATAAATCCTGCTGTTGTCTTCTTGGAATATGCCTGTGCCATCAGAGAAGAAAAAATCCATTGATGGAATAACCTGGTCTATATTCAGTATATTCAGGTAGTCAGCTGACCTCATTCTTTCAGCACATACTGTTGCTGAACCTGAACCTGCAGACCAACTGCAGCATCAACCCCACATCAGATCGCAGCGGGTTTATGGCAGAGACTAGCCTGGGCTTTGTATGTTTCTTTGTTTTGTCCTCAGAATTAATGCCTGAAATTAAGCCTTATTGCTGACTTAATTAGGACATCTAATCATAATGCAGTATTGGCGATTATGCATTTATTATTGTAAGTGTAAGAGACCTGGTGGTTACACACTTCCAAGCTGTTACAGCTGATGTGCCACTGGATAATGAAATAATTAAATGTAGATGCATTACGTAACAAAAGCAAGCGAGTGTGTGTGTGTGTTTGTGTGTGCATCTAAAAACAGCACCATGCTGAACACAAACTATGTTAATGAATATCACACTCCTCGTCAAAAATAGTTGCACCCAGCAGCAAGTGTCTGATTGTACTGCTATCCCATGCTGCTTGAACAATCATGCAGATTTTGTGGCACATCAAGTGGCATCCCACTCATTTTTAATTAGGTATAGATCTGGTGGTGCAGCTACTAGCATTGGCATAGTATCTGTCTTTAAGGCAAGCTTTTGAGATGGCAGCAGTATGTGGATAAGCATTGTCCTGCTGAAAGATCGCATCTGCGTTCAGAAAAGGCAGGGCCACCAGTGTTAACGTAACATTGGGCTTTCATAAGCCATGTCTGGACGGGATTAGTTTCTCAGGGGAACGTCTGTGTAAATTATTTCACACTTCTACTCAGTGCTAAAACTTTTGCATCCGGACTGCAATTGAAAAAACAGGAGGACCAGTGAGTTTTTTGGCTTTCTCGGTCACTTGACATCGCGTTCAGTAGCTCCTCCATTTCCACTTGCTGTTGTGTTTACAAGAATCTCTGTGGAAACATGAGCCCAAAGTGTAATTACGCTACGTAGCAGGGGACAAATAGCTATTTTATTTAACGCGAGGTGAAGAAACACAGACATGTGCGTCCGGGCAGAACTAAAATTACTCAAGGACCACAGAGTTCAGTGAAAAACAGTAGATAATTCAGCCTGTTATTTTCTCAGAGGATGTCTGAGAAAAACACGTACATGGTCGTTCTGGACGGGAAAAAAAATCACAGAGGACCCCCCATAAAAGAGAAAAATACCCCAGGACCCCCTGAGAAACTAATCCTGTCTGCATAGGGCTTTAGTGTCTATTTGTAACAAAGTACAAATGTGAACTGGCACTGTATGACACCAATCTAATATACTTTCTTGGGTTCATTTTGACTGGGTGCCCATTTTCCGGCCAAGTAGCCACAAAGTCCCAAATTGTCTCCATTTGTAGATTATTTGCCTTACTGCAGTCTGGTGAATTTCTAGAATCTTTGAAATCACCTTTAGCACTTTTCCACCAAAAGAACTCTTCTCTGGTTCTTGAACCAGTTCCGTTCTGGCTTATAAGAACCATGGTGCTTTTCAGTAAACCAGCCCATGTTTCTACCAGCTTTAGTGGAACCATCAAAACATCACATCCTACGTCATCAACAGAGGATGTTGCACAGTGATGGTGCTCCTGTACAAACAGACACGCCCACAGATGCCTTCACGGTTCACGATGAATAACCTTGTATTCTTCGGTTCCAGCTGCGAACGTATGTTCCTGATTCCGAAACCTACTTTGGGGCAGCAAAATGGTTCAAAATTAGGTTTGTAAACCAGAATAATGCATGTTCCATGTTGGCAGTAACTCTTTCCAAGCTTGTGGAAAGCAAACATTGTTCTGAAATATCCTCTGAAATCTTTTTTTGTCATCGCAAGGCTCACCTATACACAACCTCATAAAGTTTCAAAGGGTTCACTTACTTTTTCTAGCAACTGTAAAACCTACAGAGAAGACTAAATGTCTCAAAACATTTATAATTGGTCTATAAGAAAGTACCTTGTTTTTAATAACCTGTATCTTCTTCACCCCGATCCCACTGTATTGTGTGGTACTGTGAACTCAACTCATAAAGATGTATTAATTGTAGTAATGCTAAATCATAGTGTTTTTAGTACAATGCTGCTGATCATCTTAATCTCAGTGTAATAATCCTGCTCGCTCCTCCTGTGTTCTCAGTGGCTGCCATGACCACAGACGAGGCGGAGAGTGTCCAGAAGAAGCAGGTGCGTGAGCAGCAGCAGGAAGAGGAGGAGCCTGGAGCTGCAGATCCTGGCCCTTCTGAGCCGCAGCAGGACGGGGGCTCAGGCTCGCCGCTGCCTCCTGGGGGTTCGGAGGAAGAACAGCAGCTGAAACCACGGCAGCGCACCTCGGCTGGGCGTGGCCTCTCCCGCCTTTTCTCCTCCTTCCTGAAACGCCGCTCCCAGTGCTCAGAGGGAGAGGGGTCCGATGCGGAGCGGGCGCAGGAGAAGGAAGGTCAGGACAACCCCAAAGCCCCCATCGCAGACCCTGAACCTGAGCTGCGCATCGAGGGAGATGCAGCAGTAGACCAGCATTCTATCAGCAGCGCAGAGAACCAGGTGAGAGAGAGAGAGAGAGATAAAGAAAGAACACACTGATTAAAACCACTCCGCTGATATGCTGCGCTATACAGGAGTTTCAGTGAAGTTTCTTTAAGCTGGAGCAGAATTAGCTTTAGCCGCTACCCCCAGTGGTAGCTTTTTTGCCGTTCAGAAGTAAGTATATCGGACTGTAGCGTGCCCATTTACCGTGTTAAAACAAGCTACATGGGACAAACTGCTAGCTGATAGCGCCCTGGCTTACCGGACCACTCAAGGTTCCTCAATGTAGTGCTGTCAGGCAGCATTTACTAGCGCTAAGCACTGCTAAGCACAGCTAGCGCTGCTTCTAACCACGCTAAAATACTGGAAATCTAAGCATACAGTTAATAAACAGTATTGCTCTACTCACCCAAATAAACAGTTTTCAGGTGATACATCTGTGTAGATTAACATCCAGCGTTCATTTGACTTTAAAGAAAATATATATTTTTTAAGAATTATAGTTATGTTTACTTAGGCACTTCCCCCAGCTCCCCCATTAAAAGGGAAACATGGCATAATCCGTTGTGCCTTATGCATAAAAATAGGCAAAAAAAAATAGACATTCATAGATATAGTCCGTAAAATACGGTAAATGGGAAAATTATATTCAAAACCTCTTGTGCAAACTGGGTGACTGATATTCTGCAAAGAAGTGTATTCCTAATTTTTTCATGGGCTAGAAAGTACACTGAACCTCTCTTTCACTCTGAAAAAAAGACATGGCTTAAATGGGAAATGAGTTAGTTGTCAGTTTGGTCAATACTGTACATTCATCTTGTGGATAGACACAGCCTTTTAGGACACAAACTGTTAAAATCAGGATACACCTACATTTTTTCTCAGCTCAATGATTAGAGATCAGCCGTTTCCAATCCTGGATCATCAGCAGCCGAAGTCAGAGAGAGCATTGTTGGCCCTGTTTTCTCTGGATGACTAGCTGGCGCTTTTTCCTGACATCACTCCCAAGGTGATTTTGTTCAGCACAGGCATCTGTTAGCTGATGTATCATATGGGTTCCTCCCCTTTAAGTGTGCTGGTACCTGGTACACTGCATCAGTGGCAGTTTTTAAAGTTTGAAAATATAATGAAGGAGGCCATTGCTAGTCTCCACCCTCCTAGTGTTGGGGCATTGCTATTGATAGGAGAGAGTCCTACTGCATGGGTTGGGTAATTGACCTTCCAAATAGGGGAGAAAATGGGATAAACATTTAAATAAATTATAAAAATCATTAAAGAGCTAAAGACTACATTTTGCTGGAAAACACATAGATGAGAACTTCTGGAACAGTGTACTTTGGACAGAATACAGCATAGGGGTGGGCATGGTTTTAAAATCCACTTAAGATTAAAATCCAAAAGCTGAAGCGGAGATGGATCATGCAACATAACCATGACCTAGACTAAGGAATGGCTCAGAGTGTTCTGATATGCCCAAGTCAAAGCTTGGATTTTAAACTTGTTTTCAAAGCTGTGGGAGTAATTGAGTAGTGTATTGTTAATATATACAGTTTTTAATTTACTTTTTGGCTTTAAATTCATATTGTCTTTTTACAAATAAACATCGCAAAGGTGACAGTCTTGACAAAAAGAGTTTTTAGATACTTCATACATACCAGTTTTTTGGTATGTATGTTTTTTTTTTGAGAGATGATGCAGGATTAGATGAAAGAAGGCCTGCCTACAGCACAAGTTAAAGGAAACTGTAATCATTGCATCAGAAGTGTGAACATCCCGAGCTCCCAGGCCAAGTCTAGAAGGCAGAGATCCCAGTGAGATCCCAGGATTATATTGCAGAGCAAAGCTTGGGTAGGCAGAGTCTTTGGTAATTCTAGACTTTTCTCAGTAAATTCGAAGGACGTGCCGAAGTTAAACTTTTGGGGCAGAACAAAATGAAACATTTGGCAGGATGCCCAATTACCAAACATGTTTGGAGGTTTGATTTATTGGTCCTGCATCTGCTGCTGAAAGGAAATGAACAAAAACCTAGTGGAAACACTGCAGTATGATTTTAAATATGTTTAATTCATTTTGCTACTTTTTTCATCATTGGATAAATTAAATGTTTTTGTGTTACTTTTCAAAGAGCACTGGATGTGTTCAACATCCCAGTTGGCATACATCATATTTTTCAATAATATCTACTCATCTGCATTGCGTTTGGTGATGTAAGACTTGGGCGTGGCTGCTTAGATGTGGAAACCCATTCCATGAGGCTTTCTGTGCACTGTTCTTGAGCTAATCTGAAGGCCACATGAAGTTTGGAGGTCTGCAGAAAGTTGTCATCCTCTGTGTACTGTGTTCTACAGTATCAGTTGACTCCACCCTGTCATTTTATGTTAACAGAGTCAGTTGCTTTTGTTGCCAGTGGCTTCTACTTTGTTATAATACCACTGACAGTTGACTGTGAAATATTTAGTAGTGAGGAAATTTCACAACTGGATTTGTTGCACAGGTGGCATCTTATCACCACACTGGAATTCACTGAACTCCTGAGAGAGACCCATTACATTACTATATTCCTTTTGGCAATTTAGTGTACCAACAAAGCACAATACGATAGCCATTGTTTGAAATAAATTATTCCACTTTTTCACGTTTTTTTTGCCAATTTCTGCTAAATCTTTTTGGTTGCAGAATATTCTGTTCATCCTTATAATTTCTTTAGGTGCCATAATTTCAGGGCTATGAGCCTCTACTTTTTATTTTGATGAAAAGGACAGCACAAGCTCAAATATAAAACACATTTTAGGAAATATATTGGGAAAAAATATCAGATTGATCAAAATTATAATATAAATTGCCAACTCCTGCGGTGGATTGGTGGCCTGTCCAGAGTGTAAACTGTCTTCTGCCCAATGCCGGCTAGGATAGGCTCTAATAAACAACAAACATTATTGTTTAACATTAAAATTCCACATTGTATCATAACTTTGACATGCATGTATATTTGATCATGATATGGTTTATATAACACAGAGAGTGTCACTCTAACCTCTACGAAGTGCAATATCGGCTCAGCTTCCAGTAGCGTTGAAAAATCTGTACACTGTATTATTTAGCTGTAACAATACATTATTAAACAGCAGCAGGTTATAAATGTAGATAACTGATTGTAATCACAGCAGCCCTGTAACAGATCATGAGCGAAAAAATGCTCCTTTCTCTCCGAGCTTCTAAAACGGGCAGCCCAAGTAATTGATCTATTTTTCCCTTTTAATATTACGACTTTTATTTTCATAATATTACGACTTTATTATTGTGACTTTTCCTGGTAGGCTTCTGTATTATTTTAAACCAGCCATATTGCATTATAAGTGTGACTTGAAGACAGGTGCAACCTATATGTGTACAAATAATTTTTTCTTTTTGAAATTAGTGGGTGCGGCTTACAATCAGGTGTGCTCAATAGCCCGGAAATTACGGCAAATAAAACCTCCAGCTGCTGAAATTTGCGTTTTTGAGCCTGAGTGCACCAGCAGGTGAATTACAAAACAAATTCAACCCTGAGATGATAAAAAAATGCACTGCTTTCTGTATAATGTAGGGCAGAGTGAAGAACAGCATAAAAGCCTTGAAATACTGTCAAAGTCTGCATGAAGTTAAAAGCACCTTCACAAGCTTACATGCTGTGCAGCTTCTCTTTTCACTGTCACTTTAAATTTGGCAGTCACATTCTCTGCCGCCTAATGTGTTTGGCCTAGCCTGGCCTGTGCTGCGGGAGAATCAAGCTGATTTTTAGGTGGATTTGCTTCTCTCAACAACCACAAAGGTCTTTCTGATATCAGGGTGATCTTAAACAATCTTCCAAGATAATCCTGTAGTGTGGACATCTATAAATCTGTCTTTACTTCTCTCATCTTCTCGCGGTGTAGGTCGTGTCTTAAATGTGAAACGAAAATATGAAACATGTTTATTAAATATGTTCTCCACAACAGAATTGGTCCTGAAGGTTTAAGTTTTGGAAGAAATAAAAATACCCCAAAAAATTTGGAACAGTCATGGAAATTTGCTCTACAAATCTTTGTGTTTCAGTTTACGTTAACGTAAACTCAGAGTTAATTCAGTGATTTAGCCCTACACAATGGAACTCTCAGGATCTGACACCCATTTTATTATTAAATATTGTGTATCAACATTTTATCTGATTAATTTTAGACTTACTAGAATTAATTTCAATTATAGTTTTGAGTTGATGTTTTGGTTTTATTGTCCATATATGCACTGATGTTTAAAAATCGTGTGGCCATGAAAATTTGCCTTGAAGGCGTGGAAAAGTCATGAAGAAATGATGGAAGAAATTCATTGGTTAAAATGTGTATGAACCCTGTATAACAAGAAGTATGAATCAAACAGTTCAGCAGCTTGTTTAGCAGCCTTGGCAACATTAAACTTTGGCAACATCTTTTAAAGTGTCCTGCACTAAAGCAAAACCCGCACAATAACACACAGGTCACTGGCTGTAAAGTTTTATTATGAGTGTAAGAGTATTAAAGTCTTCACTGTACTGTTTTCCTTTATCTGTTCTTTTCTAAGGAGCAGTAGAGTAGACCAAAAGCCAGAGGTCCCTTTTCGCAAGCTTGAAAGGTTTTCTAAGAAGCTCTTCTCACTGAGTCTCACTCTTCAGACATCGCTAACAGCAGTGGATTTGCTGAGACTTTCTCTTGTTTGAATTATTAATTCATCAGGTCTTTGTTTCACTCTTCCCTGGTGAGGTGGCCTGAAGCCATTGTGCCGAATGGAAGACTTTGCTGGCAGTTAAAATGTTGCCAGGGCACAAATTAAATTGGGCTCATGTTTTAATCACAGTTATTTCTTTCATTTTCTGTTTTTGCACAATGTGAGATGAGCTCTTCATATGAATAACCATGTATCGACCAATAAATCAGTTATTCTCTCTTTTTTTTTGTAATTTATCATTTAAAAAGTAAAATATGCTTTATTGGGCTAACATATGCTATTTATTTAGGCACTTAAATTAAAATATTCCACAATAAAAGTGATAAAACAAAAGTGAGAAATGGTTGATAAATGGTTGTTTGTTGGAATGGCTCAACTAATGCTAAACTATATTATAATATTGTAAATATTTCAATTAATATAACATGGAATATTCTTTCTCTATTTTTCTCTATCCAGCAGGTCACAGTGGAGCCAAAAGAGAACAAAGAGGGTGAGAAAGGAAAGGGGGAGAAAGGGGAGAAGAAGGAAAAGAAGGAGAAGAAAGAAAAGATAGAGAAGAAGGAGAAGGCAGAAAAGACGGAGAAGACCGAGAAGACGGAGAAGAAGGAAAAAACGGAAAAGAAAGAAAAAGCGGAGAAGAAGGAAAAAACAGAAAAGAAGGAAAAAACGGAGAAAAAGGAAAAGAAAGACAAGAAGAACAAGGGCAAAAAAGAGGAAGGAGAGAAAGAGAAGGCGCGTGAGAAAGAAGAAGAAAAAGAGACAGAAGAGCCAAAGCTTGAGGAGGAGGCAGCTACAGCAGAAGAAGGGAAGAAAGAAGAAGAAGAAGAGGAGCAGGCAGAGGGGGAAGGAGGAAAAGAGGCGGAGCAGACCACCGAGGAGGAAGCGAAAGCCCCCAAAGGTCCGCGCCGACCCAAGATCATGCAGTGCAAAGTCACACTGCTGGATGACACTCTGTTTGAGTGTGAACTAGAGGTAAGTCTCTTGCACACTAGTAGACTAGTACACCAGAGCAGCAGTTAATTACAGCACTTCTGCTTTGTGTTCACACTTCAGTACACATTGCTTTTGCGTTTCTGTCGCAGTTTAACGGTGGCAACCCTCCGGAGAATAGAATGCTGAAACTCACTCATCCCTCTCAGGCTGTTTTTTTCTTCAAGCACTAATGATTTCTCACACTGATACAGCCTGCAAACAGATTTTATTCACTTATCTATTTAGATTCTGTTACACTAAATCAAAAAGTGTCTTATCAATAGTGGCATCAATCGATTGAAACTAAATAATCAATTTAATCACAATACAATTCTGTGATTGATTAGGAATACTCACACATTTTTTTCCCTTAAGACTAAGCTTTTGATAATGGGTATTTAAATGTGAAAAATCATCAGAATCAGTGTTAGAAACACTTCCACTTGTATTATAGGTGCCAAAGCCTTAAAAATAACTTTATTAATCAGAACAATAATTTGTGAATAAATCATGGATAAAATCATGATTACAGTTTATTTTAATGCTGGTATTTAAATATATTTTTGGGAAGTGGACCAAAATAATGGTGTTGTGAGGTTTACACCTGGCAGATTAGAGCTTTTTTCTGTATTATAATATCTCAGGGTAGTTTTGATGCTTTTTTAAACTAGAATATTGTAATGTGCTGAGTTACTGAGTGTAACTGACTGTTTTAATAGAGAAAATAAATGCTAGTGTAGCTCCATATTCCACATTCAACAGCTTGATTCAACAGTTTCCAGATTAATTGCACGCATTAACAGTAACGATGTAATACTGTACTGTGTATTTAAATGTGGATGTGATTTTTTTTTTTTTTTTGTATGGACAAGATAATCTTATATTACATCTTATCAGCCCTACTTAGATTTTTTTTAGATTATTTTAAGTCATTTGAATTTACAGAAAGTGACCAGTCAAGTTATTCTGCATCTCGTATCCAAATTTTTGCTTGATTTAGGCCTTACTTCACTTATTTTTATGACTTTTGCTTATTTGAAGAAATCTTACTATTAAAAATTGCTTACCCCATTGGCAGATTATTGTGCTTAATATAAGGCTGTACGTATACTAAATTTTTTGTAGTTTTTGCCAATGGATATTTTGCAGTGCACCGGCTAGTGTTTAGCCTTACTCACTGGATAACACCCCACAACATATACAGGTGTGTGCATTCCCAAGCAGTCCCCTGATGTAACACTTCCTGAATAATGTGTGTAATGTGTCTCATTGCTTTTAGTATGTCAGAGCAAATCCAAAGGTGAAAACAGTGAGAGATAAAGAATAAAGAGAAAATAAAAACAAGCATATGAGTCACTCCTTGTACATTTCTAAAGGCCTACAATTATCAGAGTGATACTCCTAAACCACTACAGTTCCCACAATGCCATGCAAACTGCATACAGCGGTTTATGCAGTTATTTTTTTACCCTGTTTTCTCCATGCCTCAACTCCTGTATTGTGATGGTTTGATAAATAATACATGTACTGTTAAACCCCTACATTACAGACATGGATCATTATTACACATTTTTTTTTTAAATATAAGCTTTTTATGGTTTTTTTTTTATTGCTAATTGCAGAAACACGCCAAGGGCCAGGAGCTGTTTGCGAAAGTGTGTGATCACCTAAATCTGCTGGAGAAGGACTACTATGGCCTTGCCATATGGGAGACGCCAGCTGTTAAGGTGCTTGATTTCAATCTTTTTTCTTTAAATTGGTTTCTCTGTTCTACTCAGTTCCTTTTATAGGTTTCACATTTCCTCTTTTTATACTTATTAAAAATTATTTTGGTGCATCTGCACTTGAGTGAAATACACTGCCTGCCCCCAAAAAAAGTCTACACCTGGATTTAACTAAGTAAATGATGTGGGGTTGATGCCGCAGTTCTGGTCAGGTCTAGGTTCAGCAACAGTATGTGCTGAAAGAATGAGGTCAGCTGACTACCTGAATATACTGAATATAGACCAGGTTATTCCATCAATGTATTTTTTCTTCCCTGATGGCGTGAGTATATTCCAACATGAAAATGTCCGTATTAATGGGGCTGGAATTGTTAAAGAGTGGTTCAGGGAGCATGATATCATCATTTTCACACATGGATTGTTCACCACAGAGTCCAGATCTTAACCTTATTGAGAATCTTTGGGATGTGCTGGGTGGAGAGGAGCTGCTTTGTGCAGCGGTTGGTCAGACTCTACTATCATCAATGCTGCTGCAAGATCTTGGTGAAAAATTAATGCAACACTGGATTGAAATAAATCTTGTGACATTGCAGAAGCTTATTGAAACAATGCCACATTAAATACGTGAGACAATCAAAGCTGAAGGCGAAACAAAATATTAAAGTTTGTGAACTTTTTTTTTGGTGGCCAGGCAGTGTTATTTAGGTTAACTTGAATGTATTAAAATGTATAATTAAAAGACCCTCTCCTGCTCATCTTTCTCTCAGACGTGGCTTGACTTCACAAAGGAGATCAGACGACAAGTGCAAGGTAATTTTTTTTTACTTTTATTTATTGAGTTTTATTGATTTTTTTTTTTATATTCTGTGCTTTACAGATGAGATCTAATTTGAGTTACATTAAGGTATCTTATTGCTTTGCTTTAAGGAACCACCTATGAGTTCACCTTCAATGTGAAGTTTTATCCACCGGATCCAGCCCAGTTATCAGAGGACATCACCAGGTCAGTGCCTTCTTTATTGCTCTTCCATTTTAATTATTTTCTCATATTCATACTGACCGTTATCTGTGTAGATCTCTTTATATCATTAAAACCCCATATGGAAAATGTTATGTATTTTTTTTGTACATATAAAACACCAGACAAAAGTTGGGAGTGGACACACCCTACATTCAGTGGATTTTCATTATTTTATACTTAAGTCATCCAAAAAAAAACTTTACTAGAATTATTTAGTAAACATAAAAGCGTTTCTGAGTCAGCTTCATGAGGTAGAGTCACCTGAGTTTCATTTAACAAATGTACCTTGTTAAGAATTTTAATTAATGTGTTTGAGAGCATCAGTTGTAAAGTGTGAAAAGGTAGAGTTGGTACACAGTGAATATCCCTATTTAAGTAATGTTCTAATCCCAAATTATGTCAAGAAATACTCAAAAAAGTAAACAAAAAATATATACAAGAAATGAAGGTCAATCAATTCGAAACATCTGAAGTATCTGTAAGTGCAGTAGCAAAGACCCTCAAAATCATTAAGATGAAACTGGCTCTCATCAGGACCACCCCAGAAAAGGATAAGCAAGAGGTCCCTTAGTTACACAGGATAAGTTTATCAGAGTTATCAACCTCAAAAACCGCAAATTAAGAGCACCTATTTGGAGTATTGTGGTTTGTTTAACATTTCAGGTGTTGATTCCTTATGTGTTTCTTCATAGTCTGGAAGACTTCAGTATTCATTTACAATGTAGAAAAAAAAAACATTAAATGAGAAAGTGTCTCCCCATTTTTGACGTCTCTCTCTCTTTCTCTCTCTCTCTCTTTTTCACTCACTCTTTCACTCACTCACTCACTCACTCAATCACTCACTGTGATTGTAGGCTCAATTCATTAATATAATGAAGAGCCCGTTTTGGTTCCTTAAATTGATGAGTTACATAAGTACACCACACTGTTTTGTAACAGTTTACGTATTCGTTTACATTTATTATTCAGATCAGAGACTGTGTGCAATTCCCTCTATTTTATATTTAAAATGTATTTTCATGTCCCAATTCTGCAGTTCTGTTTGTATTCTCCACAGATTTATAACATTGTTATAGCTTTTGAAATATCCTATTGTGGATTGTGGAGAACAAACACTTTTTTTTGTTAACTACGAAATTCTGTATGTGTCCCTTAATTGTTTTGACTTCTTTAATATTAATCTACAATGTCGAAAAGAAATAAAATAAAGAAAAACATTAAATGAAAAGGTGTGGTTACAATGTTGTAGTGTTCTTCACAGTCTTTGTTTCATTGTGTCTCTCAACAGGTACTACCTCTGTCTGCAGCTACGCAAGGACATCCTGAGTGGTCGACTACCCTGCTCTTTTGTTACCTTAGCCTTACTGGGCTCATATGCGCTGCAGTCTGAACTGGGAGAATATGATCCAGAGGTCCACGGCACAGAATATGCCAAAGACCTCAAGCTCATCCCTAACCAGACCAAGGAACTTGAGGACAAAGTAATGGAGCTCCATCGCACATACAGGTATAAACACATACCCATAATTAATTAGTACATACTGTATGTGTGTTTTGGGCGTAACGTGAAATAAATCAATCACTGTTTCACTTGTCAATCCCTTTAAGAGTCTTAATGGTGCAGCACTTTTGTGCATCTCAGCAGAGAAAACTGACTTTGTGAAAGTAAGTGAACAGGTAATTTATGGGAACAGCAATGTAATTTTATTTTGTATCCTGTTTAAAGATTGGTTCGTGCACTGTGGCATATCACTATGTGTGTGTAACAAGCGAGGGTGTGCACATTGAGAGTACACAGCGCACCAGTGTGACTAAGATAGCAGGGAAGGTCTGACTGTTGTCTAGGTTGTTTTCAGTTAGTGGTGCAGCTGTGTTTTTCGCTGCCAAGATAGCAATATGCTAGAAATTTACCTGACCACACCTCACATCCAGACAACCACACCCATCAGTGTAAATTTATTCATACTTTCAACTCTGGTGCACGGTGTGAAAATAGACTGTTGGTGGGGTGTAAGATAGCAATGTGCATTACAGTGCGCCTGGCGCATGGTGTGGCTAGGGCCCTATGAAATGTTAAATAGTAATTGTGGGACACTGTAGCAATATTTATGTAGCGGAAGCACTGGTAACAATTTTGTGGTTTTGAATGAGTAATCTGGTTAAACACATAACAGCAAAAATATGTTCAAAATTTATTCAGGAAAAAGACATTGTGATTTATTAAAAGAATGGAAAATAAAACTTGTATTCATAGAATATGCTTCTAGATTTAGTTTCTGTCCAATGTATTATTTAAATTACAGTCTGAGTCTCTATATTAAAGCTCTACATGAAAAATGTTCTGCTAGCTTTGAAGATAAACGATTTTCTGCATTTAGTTTGGTTTTGTTTTCATTGATGTTGACCTGTATTCCTCTCCAGATCAATGAGTCCAGCTCAAGCAGACATGATGTTCCTGGAGAATGCCAAGAAGCTGTCTATGTATGGAGTAGACCTCCACCATGCTAAGGTAAAGGAAATATAGCTCAACTGGCTTCAGATTCTGCTTTAGACGCCTCAAGCATCGCCTTAAGCTTATTCAAAATTACACAAATGAACTGACGACTGAAACCTATAGGGTTTATCCTATGTAAATACAGTTACATTATTTTCTAATGTTATACTGTTGTGTTGCTCGTGCGCACCCTACGAAAATAGCACCACGCGTGCCTCTCCACCTCACCTCTCAGATTTAATAGCTCAAACCAGGTCAATCTGTTTGCAGCAAGCCAAGGATTTAAATAAAATATGGACTCGATATTCTCAAAGACAGGGATGTGCTGCCTCTTAGTGGTGGTTCATTGTTATTGCATTGCCACATTTTATTTTAAGGAAAGCGAAGAGATTTTTATTTATTTATTTATTTTATTACTAATGTGTTTAGCCACATTAGTAGTGAAAATTTTTATTTAAATATTAATCAGTTGTGTCTTTGTCTTCTAGGATCTGGACGGGGTGGATATCATGCTGGGCGTCTGCTCCAGCGGTCTAATGGTGTATAAAGACAAGCTGAGGATCAACCGTTTCCCATGGCCTAAAGTGCTTAAAGTCTCATACAAACGCAGCAGCTTTTTCATCAAGATACGTCCCTCTGAGGTACGCTCTCAAAGCACAGCAGCAAATTCCATTATATGTATGATTTGTTCACTACCCTGAAGCTACTGTTCCGAGTTCTATTGATTTGTTCTCAAAATTGTTTCTGTTTGACAGCTGGAACATTATGAGAGTGCCATTGGCTTCAAGCTGCCCAATTACAAAGCCTCTAAGAAGCTTTGGAAAGTATGTGTGGAGCACCACACTTTTTTCAGGTACGTTAAACTGTGTATGCAAGCGTTTTTAGCAATGGTTATGAAATTTAATTTTAAAGTATGGTTAAACAGTTCATTTTAAATAATACCAATATTTAAATACCTAATTGAAAAATATTATATTGCTATTGATACACAGCTCTAGGAAAAATAAGAGACCATTAAAATGATGAGTTTCTTTGATTTTATCAAATTGAAAACCTCTGGATTAAAATCAAGAGGAAGATGGATGATCACAAGCCCTCAAACCAAGCTGAACTGCTTGAATTTTTGCACCAGGAGTGGCATAAAGTTATCCCAAAGCAGTGTGTAAGACTGGTGGAGGAGAACATGCCAAGATTCATGAAAACTGTGATTAAAAACCAGGGTTATTCCACCAAATATTGATTTTTGAACTCTTAAAACTTTATGAATATGAATTTGTTTTCTTTGCATTATTTAAGGTCTGAAAGCTCTGCATCTTTTTTGTTATTTCAGTCATTTCTCATTTTCTGCAAATAAATGCTCTAAATGACAATACTTTTATTTGGAATTTAAGAGAAATGTTGTCCGTAGTTTATAGAATAAAACAACAATGTTTATTTAACTCAAACCTAAACCTATAAATAACAAAATCAGAGAAACTGATTCAGAAACTGAAGTGGTCTCTTAATTGTTTCCAGAGCTGTGTGTTAGTTGATCTAGTGGTTTTATTCAAAAGGAAATTTTGCCAACAGTACATGAGTTTAATGGGCAGAGTCACTCAGAAAAAAAATCACACTGTTCTCATTTCCCATTATATACCTACTAGAGACAGATTATATCTGTCCATTATTATTTAATTTTACTTTAATTCTGGTTATATGGAGATATTTGGAG
Source organism: Astyanax mexicanus (assembly GCF_023375975.1). NCBI lineage: Eukaryota > Metazoa > Chordata > Actinopteri > Characiformes > Acestrorhamphidae > Astyanax > Astyanax mexicanus. Next base: position 21,691,797 of record NC_064410.1, read on the forward strand.
TGCAGTACTATTACCATGACATACTGGATCACTAAATTCTGTTACAAATCTGATAAAATTCTTGTATTTTTAATACCTCAGTTAGGGGTGTGTCCTATTATATCGTATGCAATAATAAAATGTAATTTTCATTTTGTTGCAGAAGTGTATTCTTGAAATATTTAGTGTTTTGTCATATCGCCTAGAGTATTATTATCACGAAAATACCATGAAATATCATGATATTATTATTTTAGGGCCATATCGCCCACCCCTAGTATGATGACATAACAATATCAGCTGACTCCATTAGTAATTAAATGAGCAGGAAGATTTAGGAGGCTGCACTATGAATTATACAGTGATTAAAGGTCCACTGTGAGTAATCTAGTAATGTGTTTTTGTACATAGGTTGACCTCTACTGAAGCTGCCACGACTCCTAGAAAGTTTTTGGCTCTGGGGTCGAAGTTCCGCTACAGTGGCCGTACTCAAGCCCAGACTCGCCAGGCCAGCTCCATGATCGACCGTCCCGCGCCGCACTTCCAGCGCTCTGCAAGTAAGAGGGCATCACGCAGCTTAGATGGAGGTTTGTTGGTTCTTTTTGCAGTTTACATTTTTAGTCTATAGTTGTCTTTTTCTCTCTGTCCTTTTTTCTTTCTATACCTCTGTCTGTGGAATTAAAGGAGAAATCTGATGTGAAATGGACTTGGGGTGTAGTGAAACATGATAACAAGCAAACAACAAACTTTTGTCCGATAGTCCACCTCCATTCACCCCCAGCATTCAGAAATACAGCGCTTTTAGCTGATGCTTCCAACAGGCTTGCTGTGCTAGAGATAGCATAGCATAGTCTATGCATAGAAATCACTATTTTTACTCCATTACTAAGTTTAAAGTAGCTCCATACTTCATTAGTAGAAATCTGACATTTAAAATGAGGCCCTGAGAACTTTGAAAGTGCACAGCTAGATTAAAAAAAAGAAACGAATGAATGAATAGATAGGATAGGGAAACAGACTGCAGTCTCCCTATCCCTACCTATTCATTTGTGCTGATCAATCGACTTAATCAACGTAATTTAATTTTAATATGTCGGCTTTTAGAGAACTACCTCTGGGTACTGTGTGTAAAAAACAGTGTTTAATGAACTACCTGTGCACTTTTAGAGCTCTCAGTGCCTCGTTTTAAATGTCAGGGCCGGAATTCTAAGAATGAAATTTAGAGCTATTTTGAGCTTGTTAATGGTGTAAAAATAGCAATTTCTTTGCATCAGTAACTCTATACCCATATTGCTAGCATCCTAAGCCTGTTGGAAGCATTGGCTAAAAGTTCTGTATTTCAGAATGCTGGGGGTGAATGGAGGTGGGCTATCCATCAGAGTTTGTACTCGCTACCATGTTTTACTACGCCCTAAGTCATTTCATTTCACACCAGACTTCTCCTTTAAATGGTGTTCATTATTTACCAAATGACCCTCATAAACAACAGAAAAAAAGTCAGTGTCAGTTTTGTTATAAAGTAAATCTCTGTAAATGCAGGGTATTTATTATTTTGATTATAAAATGCTGCATATTGCAGCTTAATTGTTCCATTTATCTGATAGACTCTGTGTTTAGAATGCACAGAACACTCCTGAGCATTAACCCTAAGCTTAACTTCAGTTAACTGCTCAACCACTAATTAGTCCCTAATCAACAAATCAATTAAGGTCCACATTAAACTGTATAATTTTGAACGAGTCAACACCTCTCGGAACGAGAAACAAAGAGCATGGTCACTTAAAACAGTGCAGTTTTTTTTTATTGATCGGTAATCATTTCCTGATTAGCCAGTTAAGCGGCCCACTGGTGTTAAACTGACTCTGACATTTGTACAGCTGTTTGTTCTAGTATTTATTCTAGTTGATTTAGAAATTGACCCTGCTAAAGTGATTATAGACTGAAGACTGATTATTAAAGAATGAGAAACAGTATTTCACATTGTTTATAATAAGCTATTTTTTGTTGTTTTAAGCAAAATAAAAATTCACACTGTTCTCATTTCCTATTATATATCTACTATAGACAGATTATATTTGTCCGTTCTTTTTCATTTTACTTTAATCCTCGATATTTGGAGATGTTTGCAGTGCATTATTAGTTTCATGACATTCTGGATCCTTGACTCCTGTTACAAATCTAATGAAATTCTTGTATTTTTAGTTTATATCTCAGTTAGGGGTGTGCAATATAGTATTGCATACAAATTGTATGTAATAATAGAATTTAATTTTCATTTTGTTGTAGTGTATTCTCTTTTATTTTATTTCAACATTTTGTCATATCTCGAAAATACCATGAAATATTGTGATATTGTTTTTGGGCCATATCGCCCACCCCTAGTTTACACTTGCTTGTAGGGGGCTTGGCCTAATCCAGATATAATCCAGACTCAAGAAACATAAAGTGACCAAGTGTATACAGGATCTTTACAATTTTCAGACTTTTACATTTACTCTTATATTCAATGGCAAGATGTTAACCTGCTGCAGGGATGAGAATCTACCCAAATAAGAAAAATCAACTACAGAAAACCCTACACTACAGATATCTTCTTCACCTGAACTACAAGTACAAAATAAAAGTGCATCCGCTTCAGTTCCCTCAAAATTGAGCTGTTTATAAAAGATTGACATTTAAAAAAAGTAACACAGAAGGTAAAGTCACTCTATACACCAGCATATTCTCAAATGCTGCACAAAGCTAAATGCTCCTGAGACTGCTCCCCAGGCAGCTCCTAATCATTTGCATGTCAAATTTGAACAAACGAGCCTGACTCAGGAAACACTACTCTACAACTAATCCTCTCGAGGCAAACGAGGGGCATATCAAAAATTCACAAACATAAAAGTAAGTAACAGCAAGCAAAGCAGAAGCCTTACTAACACAGGCCTAAATACTGAGTAAGCTCCAAACTGAGTCCCTCCATAACCTGCAGAACGTATTACTTTCAAACCAACATTACAGCCTCTGCTGCTGGGAGAATATGAAAGCAGCAGGCTTTCAGCTTCCAAAGCCTTTTTAGGAGAAGCGCTGTGAATGCTGGAGTTTCTGTAGTTTTTGGACGCCATGTGTTTTACTCATCCTGGCGTGATAAAATTAGAACTAAGAGAAATGTAGATGAGAAAACTATATCAAAGTGTTCTTCCCTAAAAAAGGCACTGAATTTCAATAAGGCCTTCTCTTGGAAGAGCTCCCAAAATGTATCAGCATTCAGATTATGTGTATTTTATGTTTATTTTAAATGTAGTGATATTTTAGTGTGTTTTATTTTAATGGTCAGCGCTTGGTACCTGTGAAGCGCAGTAAAAGTAAAGAAGACCTTGTTTAACTATTGTTTAAGCTAAAGTGCCACCATCGGGCTAATGATTGTAATTTTTCTCCCTTTTTTGTATCTTGTTTAGGATTGCAATGGTATAAGATGTGTATGGTATGCTTTTAGTCTTCGTATATTCGACGAGTATATCACAGTATTTCTAAAGCATTTCAAATTTAAACATTAATAGAGTAATGATAATAATAAACATAAATATAGCCACAAGCAGCAATTGACAGTCGAAGCACGAGCGTGTGGTTGAGCGAGCCTCCTGAAGGTTTATCTGACTCAAACTTGGCATATTATATTTATATATATATTTATATTTTATATATATATATATATATATTTTTTTTTTACTATAAGGTGCATGGATTATAAGGCGCCATATCAATAAACGTCTATTTTCTGGTTTATTTTCATACACAAGGCGCACCGCACTGGATTATAAGGCACATTTTACTCAGCATTGTTAGAAACAGGGATGTCCCTGTGTTTCCCTTCTAACTTAGCAGGCCTCTCCACTGTGGGGAGACCTGTAAAGCTAAGCTAAGTAAAGTAAACAAAGCTGTAATTCAAATAAAAAAAAATTCAAACGAGTGCTGGATATTAATCTACACACATTTCTCGCCTGTAAACTGTTAATTTAGATGAGCAAAGTGTTTCCTGTTATTTACAGTAAGCTTAGATTTACAGATTTTAACTAAGGCTGGAGCATTAGCATTAGCAGCTAATCGCTAATGCTGCCTGCCTGCTGCCTGACAGCGCTACACTAAGGAACCCTAAGTGTTCTCGTAAACAGGGGTGATATTAGCTAGCGGTTAGTCCCACGTAGCTTGTTTTATCACAGTAAACGCGCAGGCTACAGTCCAATATACTCACCTTTGAATGGCCTAAAGGCTAGCGCTTAGCAGCTCCTGTATTACTGTGCATTTTAGCATACTTCTATACTGCTCCTTACACAGTGTTGGGAAGTAACGGATTACATGTAACGGCGTTACGTAATCAGATTACAAATTATGAGTAACTGTAATCCGTTACAGTTACTGCTTCAGTAAGTGGTAGATTACAGTTACTCTGCTAAAATAAAAGGGTTACATTGCGGTACTTTCCTATTTTTGCTCTTCCAATCCAACACTGACAAAACGCAAATAACATTTTGCGGTGAAATCGCTCTGATATGAAAGGGAACTGTCTGCCCCTCCTCCCGTCTCGCTGCACACACACACAGGGAGGAGGGGCAGACAGCGGCTCCGCACACACAAGGAGACGAAATTAACTGACATTTTGGTCAACGAATAAAAACGAGACGAAAATGTTTGGCAGAGACGAAATCCAATCAGACTGGTTTAGTTCTGTGAAAGGTAGGGACCAGTTAGGAAGAGATCCAATCACTGCTACTTTAGCGAAGGTGGAGTGGTGCAGTAGCGCCGCGCGCTCAGTTACAAACCCGGGAATTAAACTGTCGTTACGGAGCTCGACTGGAAGTTAACTCGACAGTGTTCAGCAGGGAGAGAGAGAGAGGGGAGAGGCGATATATTTCTACGTCGCGAAAAACAAGATAACGTGTAAACAGAGACTCCATCTCCGGTAAAAACACCACTAATCTTTCAGCTTCTGCAGACCAGAGTCACACAGATCTCCATGCAGAGATCCGCATTTTAATGCTGATGTTATTTCATGAGCTGATGGTGTGTTTAACTCGGCAGTGCACTAAAACATAGAACTGATACAGAACCCTAACTCATTAAGATCCGATCATCTGCTTAGTCTCACAGTGGGAAAGATATAGCTAGTGTTAAAGCAGGAACAGGTCAGAAAGAAACTCAATAATATATCCAAAATAAAACAATAAAATAAGTGAATCTATGAACCCAAAAGTCTGTGTAAATTCCTTACAGCACTTTCTCATCAGTTTCTCACTTTAACTCATGAAGTCTTCCAGTACATCCTGAGAGCATCTCTACAGGACAGTGTGTGAAGGTGTGTTTTGATCTCGTTTATAGACTGTAGCTCCAGTAGATGTGCTGGAGATAAAACTAGATCCTTTAAAATTGTTTTTGCATCTACAGCTATGTTCAAACTATAACTGTTTAACTATTCAGATGCTTTATGACCTGATTTCTAGAGCAAAATTTTAAATGTAACATATGTATAGTCACACACCTACAATAATAATAATAATAATAATATACATTAAATCATATATCAATATATTTCACTTTCAAACATTAACAATATTACTCAAGTGGTTATTAAACGTTTCATTTCATATAAGTGTATAGTTAATAATTCAAGGGAACTGATGAAAAAGCATTTACATTTACACCCTTTACATTTTAGTCGACTAAATTTACTGTAATTTTAGTAGACTATATTCTTATGACATTAAGTCGACTAAAACTAAGTTGACTAAATTACTAAATTGTGACTAAAACTAAATACTATTTTCGTCACAAGACTATGACTAAGACTAAATCAAAATTTGTTGTCAAAATTAACACTGGTGGCAAACCTGCAAGTAGATAGCTTACAGTTGTTGTTACATTGTTTGGTTTTAAATGGTTTTATCAATTTATAGAAGTGCTTCATAAAATTGTTTGATGAAATGGTTTCATAAGTATTTTTATAGAGTGATTGAAAAGGCTTTTTTATTTGTTTATCTATTTGTTAACTGGAAAGAAAAATAAAAGAATAATATGCAATATGTGGTTGCTACATTCATTCAGGCTTAAAAAAATGACAATATTGTAAGTAATCCAAAGTAATCAGATTACGTTACTCACTTGAAGTAATGTAACTGATTACGTTACAAATTACATTTTGAGTAATGTAATCAGTAATCTGTAAGGGATTACATTTTAAAAGTAACCTTCCCAACACTGTCCTTACAACCTGACTGAAAAAAAAATTATATATAAGGTGCACTGAATTATAAAGCGCACTGGCGATTTTTGGGATAATTAAAATATTTAAAGCCTTATAGTGCGAAAACTAGGGTAATCCTTTGCTATAGCACCACCTTCAGGCCAATAAATGTAATTTTTAATGGGTAAATCAGGTCAGACCTGCTGTACTATGTGATCAAGTTTGGTGCTCCTAGCCCTTACAGTCTTTGCTCCATATTTCATTTTAGCCAAGAAAAATAATATTAAGAAAAAATCAGACAATTGCAATGGTGATAAATTATTGATTATAAGTTTGATTTAGAATAACATTAAGCTTCAAATAACAAAAGAATATTATTGTGCATGTTGGTATCAGGGGTAGAAAAAGTGTTTTTCAACGAAGCCTTCTCTTGGAAGAGCTCCCAAAAAAGTGTCAGCGTTCAGATTATAAGTGTATTTTTAATGTAGAGAAATTTTAGTGTGTTTTATTTTACTAGACAGTGCTTGGTACTTACTTTAAGCCAGCTGTTAAACACCGTATGCAATCATGCCTTTGGTGAGTGTCAGTAGCCAACTGTTGCCCTTAGTTTGGGTGACATCTCAACAGCTTATTAAAGCCATTTGAGATTGTTGAATTAGCATTCTCTGTCCTACATATTATTCACTGCAACTCACAATATGACTTTTTTGTTGTTCTGGGATTGTTACAGAAAGAACTGCCATATTATATATTATTTAATTATACTATTGAGTTTTGTTTTAAAATCCAAAAATTATTTTGTGAAAAGGTGCTTTGTTAGTATTTCTTTACTGAATATATGATTTGGGGTCTAGACACCCTTTTATTTTCTCTTGGATTGTTGTTTTTTTTTGTGTGTGTGTGCATCACTCTTAACAGGCAAACATACCTCACTTGACCTTATGGTGGTGCTATAGTTTGTTTTGGCCTATATGTGCTGATTTAATATTGCACATCCACAGGCCGTTTTTGGAGATGATTCCAACAATATTGGTGCCAAAATGTTAGAGAGTTTGCCAGCAATATTTATCCTAATTCTCCAAAAATAAACAACATGGTTACAATTCGTCAAAACCTTTTTTGAGGGTGGAGCTTAATCTAAAAAAGTGGGATTGCTTCAGTCAGTTCTCCCTCAATTATTATATTTTTTGTATCCTGGTTAGGCAGTGGCAGTTGCAGTGGTATCCAGGGGTAAAGGAAGTGTTCACAACCTTTACATATATAAAAATATTAAAACCACACTTTAAATACACACTGTTACCAGGGAAAGTCATGTGTTCAATATTACTATGTTATATACCGTATTGTTCACACTATAAGCCGCACTTAAACTGTGTTAAAACAAGCTATGTGGGGCAAACCGCTTGCTAATAGCACCCTGGCTTACCGGAACACTCAAGGTTCCTCCGTGTAGGGCTGTCGGGCATTAGTTATCCGCTAATGCTGCTACACCCAGCCTTAGTGGAAATCTGGAAATCTAAGCTTACTGTAAATAAATAGACAAACAGTTTTCAGGAGAGAAATCTGTGTAGATTGACATCCAGACGTTTGACTTTAAAAGAAAACGTTTTTTTTTTTAAGAAACAGTTTTGATTTCTTAGCTTATCTTTACTTAACTTAGTTAACCAAGGATGAATTAGGAGGAAAACATAGTGACACCCCTGTTCCTTACTAGTGTCGCCTTATCCGGTGCACCTTATGTATGAAAAAAAACAAAAAAAAAACAGAAAATAGACGTTTGTTGATAGTGCACTTTATAATCCAGTGCGCCTTATATATGGATAATATATATCATTAAATAATTAATATTCAGTTTTTCTGCCATGGTATGCCTTGAATCTGTTACCTTTGTAACCCTAGTCCACATGTGTCAAACACAAGGCCCGCGGGCCAAATGTGGCCCGCCACGTCTTTTTATGTGGCCCGCGAGAGCTTGTAAGATCTTAGTGTCTATAATAAATAAGTCAGAAGCGTTCTTTGACCAAAAAATACATTTCCCACAATGCTTGTCGATTGTATTACCCGCAAAGTTACGGCTTACTGCCACTACACGGCAGTGTAGTCATTGATGTGGAAACCCTGCCGGAGGGAAGGTGTAACTTCGCGGGTGGAATTGAGACATATAAATGTTTATCCCATAATGTCCAGAAAAAGAGAAGTTGATGCAGACGGACGGCTGTGCTTCAAGGCGAAAGACCGGTATGCCTTTTGTGTTACGAAGAGTGTTACTGACCAAAATAAACGCTTTTTAGGAGAGATATAAGTTCTGTGTAAACATTTATAAGACAATAGCTGACAAAATCTGTTTTAATGACGTTAATAAACATCACTGTGACAGCGCTAGTCGCAGTTTCACCGCAGCAAAGTACGAGGACGTGAATCACTTATCTAACCAGCCTTTACTGATTTCTGCCCTCAATAACCCTTTCAATAACCTCCAATAGCCTTTAATAGTCTTCAGTATCCTTCAACAGTCTAACCTTGCAGCCGTGGTGTGTCCACTAAACTCCGTAGTTATAAACATCCTGAGGTTAGCAGCGCGATAACTGACCTGTTTATAATGTAATCCCAGCAGTGACTCATGCTCTAAACGGCTGCTGTTAGCTGATTGGGCTGAAAGATGAACTGTAGAGAGCTGTATTATTCGGTTACAAAAATCTTTATTTCATACACAGAAGAACTTAAAAATTGTAAAAACGCTCCAGACTGGCTGAGCTGAGCCCTGTAGCCCGTGGCTGGGCTGTAGCTCTGACTCAGTAAAGACTGCGGGCTTGTGGTGCTGCTGCTGCAGCTCCCACTAGTGGTTGGATGAGGAACTGCTAAATCTGAGGAAATGCTATGTTCTTAACAGCTCACAATTTTTGATTTTATATTTATTAAGCCTTATTTCAGTTAATAATTTCAAAGTTAATATAACTTGATGTCATTTCTATTCACTTGAATAGTTTGGTTCTTGATTGATGGAGTTTTTGGATTTCATGACATGACAAATTAAAAGGATTTATGTTAATAGAGCAACAAGCAAACATTTTTTCCATGCAACTGTAATATTTGATTGAATAAATAATATATTGAGAGTTATTTAACATTAAGGAGTAATTACATTCATTTACATATATTACATTTGGTTACATTTTATTACATTTATAAGTTACATCTGGCCCTCGGAGGACAGCCAATATGCCAATGTGGCCCTCGGCCAAAATGAGTTTGACACCCCTGCCCTAGTCTCTTGATTTTGGGGTAGCCCACCAAGTTTTTATTCAGTTATTCCACAGGGGGGCGCTATAAAATATTAAACACATTCACAGCTTTCTCAACTCTTATTCCTCTGAGCTGAAAGTTTGTATGCAGCTTCCGGCGTTGACCAGTCAGTTTACAGCAGGCCTTTGACAGTTAACACTGGCCAGACTTCATGATATGAATCCATTGCTTTCCAACATCACAGGTTCTGAGGTTGGAAGAACTACAAAAGCAATGTGCTGTCAGTATCCAAAATCCCTCTAGGAGATGCTCAGGAGAATTTAGAACTCTTCTTCTGATGTGGTGGAGATTTTTGGATGGGATTCAAAAGCCCTGTTTCAACTGCTTGACCAAATGGATTTTGTGGCTGACATTCTGCCTCAAAACACACTCAAATAAATAGTGTGTTGTAAAGATATATCAAAACTATTTAGAAACAAAATTGTGTGTGATCAACACAGTCAATATTATGACCACCTTATTTGTCTATTTTTTCAGCTCCACTGATTATATAGTAGCACCTTTGTAGTTCTATTATTTACAGACTGTAGTCCTATATCTGATTCTCTGCATACTTTATTATTCTGCTTTTACACTGTTATTCAAGGTTCAGGACCCCAAAGGACCACCACAGAGCAAAAACAGAACCGGACATGTTATATTTAAAAACTCCTTCAGCACTGCTGTGCCTGAGAATGATCCACCACACAAGTAATATCTACAAACAATAAGGTGGTCCTTCGGTTCTGATTGAATTTTATGTATGTTTTATATATATACATTATAACACAGGGGTGTCCAAACCTTTTTTGTTGGGGGAGAAATATATCTGAATATCTATATTTGAAGTCACGGGCCACAGACTCTGTAATAAAACATAATGAAATATACCACTTTAAATATTACATTTTCCTGATTATTTTTATGTAAACACCATTTTACTTGACTCACTATCTTCACCTTTTTTTGACAGTGTTGTGTGATTTTTAAATTGATGTTTCATTTCATGATGTCTCTTAATATTAAACTCCTTAATTACGGCAACTTTTAGACTCTTTTAGATAGATAGATAGATAGATAGATAGATAGATAGATAGATAGATAGATAGATAGATAGATAGATACTTTATTGATCCCCGAGGGAAAACTCTAAATTCTTTTGCCCTTTTTCTGCGCCACAACTGAACACTCTCGCCCCTTTTATTCTCTTTGGCCCGTTTTTTTCGCTAGAACTTTACTCTCAACGCTTTTAGACTCTTTGGCCCGTTTCTGACACCTAGCGTTTAAACTTTGAATCTCACATTATAAAAACCTGCTTAACAGCGGGCCAACTTTCATCCTATTTCTAAAATACCTCACGGGCCGCTCCAAAAAAGGAAACGGGCCGCAAATGGCCCGCGGGCCGTAGTTTGGACACCCCTGGTATAACGCAACAAGGAATTCTCATTTGTAACTAAGTATGTTATATCCTGTGAGCCAATCTGAAGAACAAAGTGTAGTTCTAGATTTCTACTGGATGCTCCTCAGCCAGCATGTCTATATGTTCAGTTCCGTCAGCAGCTCAAATTTACCAAACCAGTTGTTGATATGATAATAACTAGAAATAATTATATTAAACTCGGATAAGGAGAGACTGGGAGATGTTTGAAAAAAAAAAAAAAAACGTTTTGTAAAATTGCTATTTGTATTTGTTGTATTGCTAGTGTTTTACTGAGCTAATAAACGCTTACTTCACAGATAAGAAGCTTTTTCTTTACTGAAAGTCCCACAGGTACCTAAAACATTTGCACAATACTGTGTGCATATATATATATATATATATATTTATATATATATATATATATATATATATATATATATATATATATATATATATATATATATTCACATCATGTTTAGCATGGCAAATTGTGCTAAGGAAACCATGCTAAACATGATGTGAAAGCACTCTGCCAAGCCATGTCCAGGTAGAAATGTTAATGCAGCAGTTATTATTCTCCATGCTCAGAACCGAGTTTGGCCTTAGGTTGGAGAAGAGGCTAGATTTAGAGTCATCAAAAACACATCAGGGTGGGAAAATTGAGGAAGTTCCTTTGGGAGAACTGAAATAGCTCTTTTCCATGATGTGGCTCAGCTATCTCAGCTATTCCTCATAGCACTACTCTGAATCTAAAGAAAAAATCTATTAAGTAAAGGTTTCTATGCTGAAATAATGCTTGTGTGCATTTCAGTGTGCAAGAAACATTATTCTTCAAACTGTTGAAACTGATATAACCACAAATACGTTGAACATGTTCTCTTCTGCTTACTTTCTCTCTTTCACCTTCTCCTCGTTTGCTCTATTTAGCAGTGGTATCCACCCCGGATAAAACGGCACGCCCGGTCAGCGCTCCCGTTATGTCTCCCATATCCCCTGGTGACGCATCTCCGTCCCTCGTGGCGACCGCAGCAGCACAGGTGGAGCGCAAACAGACGACCACACCCACCAGCCGACCTGCACGCTCGGGTGAGAAGAAGGGAGAGGTAAAGACAGAGGGCCATCTGACCGAGGCCTCCAAAACACAGAGTTCCAAACCTGAGGGCACACCTGAGATCAAGGTATCTTGACACACACATGCTTATTTTCTTCTTACGTTTATTATGTATTATCCATTGACAATTTTGTTTTAACTAATGATTTAAGATGTCTATGCTTTTACACATAATACAAACTAATAAAGCTATGAGCTCTGTTAAATGTACACTGTTTAGTGATGCACCGCAAGAATCACAAAAAAAAAAAATCCATCATATAACAGATTGATGGTACTGTGCGAGTAATCTGTGCCCTGGCATGCTTGTCACAGCAGTGTGTAAATATTAGGGGTGTCACGATTCTCTAAATCCTCGATTCGATTTCATTTTCGATTTGAGGGTAACGATTCGATTCGATTCTCGATTTTCTTGTTTTTTTTTCTTGTTATTATTTTATGCCTCATAAAATTTAAATAATATATTTATTATTATTATTATTATTATTATAAATATTATAAATATTATTATTATTATTTATTAAGATATATATGGTAATGCCATCTAGTGACTTTTTTTGGTAGCAACAGTGTGCACTATTAAAACAAGCAGTTTATCAGAGCTGTGTGTGGATGGCTGGTGAAACTGCTCATTACATGAAGCTGCAGTTCTTCATCCAACCACTAGCAGCAGCAGCACAAGCCCCGCTCTCTTCACTCAGTCACTACTTCAGTACAGCCCAGCCACGGGCTACAGAGCTCAGCCAGTCCGTTTTTACTGTTTCTGTAAACAAATAAAGGTTTTAACCCCACTAACCGGATAATACAGCTCACTACAGTTCATCTTTCAGCCCAAGCAGCTAACAGCAGCAGGTTAGAACAGCCGACACGGAGGCACTGCTGGGATTACATTATAAACAGGTCAGTTAGCGCGCTGCTAACCTCAGGATGTTTATAACTACGGAGTTTAGTGGACACACCACGGCCGCCAGGTAAGTCTTTTAAAGGCTACTGAAGACTATTAAAGGCTATTAGAGTGTAACCCCTGGCTCCCAGGGGTTACAAGAGGTTATTGAAAGCATTATTGGGGGGCAGAAATCAGTACAGGCTGGTTAGATAAGTGATGTGGGTATTGTCTTATAAATATTTACACATAACTTATATCTCTCCTGAAAAGCTTTTATTTTAGTCAAAAACACGCTTGTGTTTACTTTATCTGAGAGAAAGATGTTTTTTTAATTCAATGGAAAGCAACAGGTGTAGTCAATTATAAGTTTAAGATTTTTAATCCACCTCACTGTGATCTATAGTCAGTGTTCTCAAGTCACACTGACACACGCATTTCAGCGAGTTCACACGCTCTCACCTGCGCGCACCCACCCCTCCGTTAGATACAGATACAAAACCTGCGCGCCCAACCCCCGCCCCCCCTCCCCCGTTGGACAGATAAAAAACAGTGATCACACTCCCGCCGACTGCGCTCATGCAGTGGCTATCTCTATTTAAATGAATAGGATGCGCTGTGTTGGTGCCGCGCCATTTGCGTAGCGCGCGCGGGAGGGATCGTCGATCCTCTTTTTGACTTCGATACTCGAGATCGTGACCTCATTTCGATTCGATTTCGATAAAATATCGAGATCGTGACACCCCTAGTAAATATATGTATATATGAGAGATCAGGGTGTGTTACTGTGTGCTGCTGCAGACAGTTGGCCGGCGTGAAAGGCGGCATCGTAATGCCCCTGCAGTGACAGCAACTAATGGGGAGAGAAAGAGTCAGGTGTGTGTTCCAGGTTTTAAGTTATCTGCATGAGATGCATGCAAAAACATAATTGGACTCCTTTGAAGCCCTTTTGAAGTGTTTAAAAAACAGTTAACAGTTTATGTTTGTGCACAGTGACCGTTATTATCATCTGACATTTGGTTTATCAGAGTTGTGGGTGCATTTGGACGATCCTTGTCAACTTAAATACTGATAATTTACTCACAAGTTTACCACAAGTAAGAATGGCTGATGTTGCTGCATCACCATCTGGTAGATTTACTAGGATCACATGAACACTTTAGTGATGAACAGCTCTGGAAAAAAATAAAAGACCACTTAAAAATTTAAAGATTTTACCAAATTAAAGACCTCTTTAATATAATCAAGAGGAAGATGGATGATCACAACCTTCAAACCAAGCTGAACTGCTTGAATTTTTGCACCAGGAATGGCATAGTTATCCAAAAGTTATCCAAAAGCAGTGTGTAAGAGTGGTGGAGGAGAACATGCCAAGATGCATGAAAACTGTGATTAAAAACCAGGGTTATTCCACCAAATATTGATTTCTGAACTCTTAAAGCTTTATGAATATGAATTTGTTTTCTTTGCATTATTTGATATCATAAAGCTCTCATGCTTTTTTGTTATTTCATCTATTTCAAATTTTATGCAGATAAATGCTATAAATGACAATATTTTTATTTGGGAGCAAAGTTGTCTGTAGTTTATAGAATACAACAACATATACCTATAAATAACAAAATCAAAGAAAGTGATTCAGAAACTCAAGTGGTCTCTTATTTTATTCCAGCGCTGTATACAATGTGACAGTTTTTATAAGTAATGCAACTTCTTGAGGTGACAAGGACCCTCTAAATGCACCTTTTTACCAATGCAATGAGCCAATGAGCTTTAACGTAGCTTTCTGTTCCTCTCCCCTGGGGCCTTGAGCAGTCTCCGCGAGCAGACACGGAGGTGGTGCGAATGCGGAAGGTTAGAGCTCTTTCCCGCTTTGCGGGTGTTACAGCATGAGGAATGAGCCTTCATCCTCTCCCTCACTGCTCGTCTTCCACCTCAAAATGAAAAGACACCGCCATTTATTTATTTCTTTATCCATTTATTTATTTCATCATCTGCTCTGGCCATGTGTCTGGCTTCGTTCATGCTTGTATAACTGCGGCTATACAAGCTGGCGCTCCATGGCTGCTGGATGCCATTGTGTTTAGGCTGTGATGATGAATCACCGTATCAAGTGTTTGTGCGGTCTCTGCGCCTGCTCTGCCAGCCAATCACTGAGACCAAACGGCGGCGTGCAACAGCCTTTAACTGCATTAACGTACGCTGCCTGTTTCTCTTTTACAATAAATAAAAATAAACAGATTACTGATTAATGATCGGTATATTAAACCACACTTTTTGGGTATATTTGGGTTATCAGATTGACATAAAGGAAATAACCAGCATACATTTTTAATATGAATGTGTGACACTGGCATGCTCTCCTGTTATGGCTGTTTTCACAGACAAAACACTTACGATTACTCACCTCTGCCATTATTGTAGCCAAATAATAGCACTAGCATTAGCATTCAAGATCAAATTAACTGTGGCAGCATTTATAATCCATAATATTATGCCTGTAGTAGTGCTGGGCGGTATACCTAAAATTTTATATCACGTTTGTTTAAAAGATTCTGGCGGTTTCACAGTATATAACAATATTTTTTATTTTTTATTTTTTTCTATACCTGGAGTGTTGTATAACTTTGTGACTTATTCTGCTGTATGTGGAATATAAATCATTAAGTGCCCTATTTTGCTCATTGGTACCCTGCCAACACTTTATTTTCACGCTTTCCACCTGCATGGGTTAAATAACAAAGGCGCTTATAAATATATATCTACTCTGATGGGTGTGGTGGTCTGGAAGTGAGGTGTAAATTTCTGGCATGTTGCATATTGGCAACAGAAAACAAAAATGCGCCAATTACTGATTAAAATCCTGACAACAGTCAGACATCCATTCCTATCTTGGCAACGATACATAACCCTCTGCTCAATGTATACATGCAAAGACACTCAGCAGTGCACAAACCCAACTTTTACAACAACAATACACAGAATAAAGAATAAAATAATATTGCTGTTCCCATAAATGACCTGTTTGCGTACCTTCACAGCGTGAACACTTGGGTCAGTTTTCTCTATTGAGAAGCGCAGAAGCTCTGCGCTGTTAAAATACCAATCCACCAAAGTGCAATCAAAGTGCACCTGGCTCTTAAAAGGATTAGAGGCAGGTGACACCCTGATTGGTTTATTTCCTATTTCACACACCCAAAATACACCCATAAATTAGTTCATGCCATTTTCACATTTTGAGACAAGCTGCAGCATGCGTGGTTGATGGCTTGTCTATAGATATAGATATAGCTAAAAAAGGACCCTGAGGCTTAAATGAAGGCTTTGATTACTATAGGGTTTACTTTGTCCCACAAACACAATAGAGGAAAGAAATCAGGCTGTATTTGCAGAAAAACAGTTGCAAAATAGAAACACTTTCAGTTTGCAAACTGCAACGTATTAAACTAGAACAACTTTAACATTGCCTCCTTTTAAAAAATTAAATATTTAAAGACAGACCTATAAACACTAATAACTGATCTAAAATTCTCAATATTTAAGGATTCATAGAGATACTTCCCTTAAGTATCCCTTAAGTACTATTGCACAAGTAAGACACAGGTTAAATATTGATTTACAATGTTATTAAAATGTTATTCTTGAAGCCAAAGCATTGAAGTATTACAGTGGCTGTTTTTCAGTCACAATTCCTTTGAATCTTCAAAATACAAAGTTTAATGTGAATTAATATTCTCTTTTAAGACGTAGTAATAAAGTATTCAAACGGGCTATACTGGAAGAATTTTCCCCTCAGTAAAACATACCTCGCATCCAGCGTTTTGTGGTGATTTATGTAAAACTGTGGTGTGAAATTGTCTCTAGATGTAGTAAAACATGATAAAGAGTACTTACCTTTGTGAATAGCCCACTCTTGTTCTCCCACATCCTTCCGAGATCCAAAATCAGCCCGGAGATACGGGTTGTACGCTACGGGTAGTAAACAGTGGTGTTTAATAAGATTCTTGTGCACTTTTTAAAGTTAATGCCTCGTTTTAAATGTCAAAGCTCTCCAAATTCTCCCAATGAGGTGTTGGAGCTACTTTGAGCCTGGATAACGGTGTAAAAAGTGATTTATCTGCAGGGGCAAAATATGCCCCATATCATCTCTTGTAAAGCATGTTTTAACAAACTGCCAAAAATTACCGGATCTCGGAAAGCTGTGGAATTTAACAAAGGTTTGTAATTTTTATCATGTTTTACTACACTAAAAGTCTATTTTACACCGGAGTTCTCCTTTAAAGTGAACCCCAGAACACCAATTTTAGGAGGACCGCCTCCGGGCTTACACTTGACTAAACGTACTGGACCTGCAAGGAAAGCTAAAGCTAGCTAGCGTGTGATATTATACATAATAATATTATATAATTTGCTTTTTTCCTGTTGAGGTGTGAACTGTTTTTTTTTTTTTTTATCTATGCATACTGGAGGTAAAATTAAAACCGGTATACTGCCCAGCACTAGCCTGTAGTTTTTTATTGCACATTTCAAAGAGCAGATCTATTTTCAAAGTACAGTTATGTTGTATTAATACTTTGTATCACCCACTATGCAGTTCAGTCCATTAACCTCTCCACTCTGCTTTACAGTACGCACTCCTGCACTTCATTCACGTTTGATTTGACACCATGACTACATCCCCCATTAGCTCTACACACTGAATGTCACTATGAGTCAAACATTAAACATTAGACACCTGGTTTATTCTATCCCACTGAGGCACAAGCAGTTCTTCATTTTCTTCTTATTTTTTGTTCTTCGCAGAAAAGAGCTAAGAAACTTGAGGGTGAAACAATTTATATCAGGCATAGCAATTTAATGTTGGAGGTTTGTATGGAGCATCGGGATTGTCCTTTTTTTGCTCATGGACTGTTTGCTGCTGCATGCCTTATTACATGCTGGTCTGTTTCATCTTTCTTTTACATTGACTGCTGTTCTTTCTTCATTTCTTCTTTTTACCATATACTGTTTGTTTGTTTGTTTGTTTGTTTTGTAGCTTAACCCTACAGGCTTGGCATGCACTATTTTCCTCAGTAATTCTAAAGCAAGTACTTGCTTCTCTTTTGATATTTGAATTTTTTCCATTTTGATACTGAATTTCATTTCATTAAATATATGATTGGGAATGTTATTTACCTTAGAACATATATATATACTGTATATACATATATATATTAGCATTTTTACCTCTTTATTTTCTGACCCTGAATCAAGCTAGAAAAACGAATGCATGCATTTACTCTTCTTCTTTTAAACAGCTCCTTCAAAAAAAACATCTGTTTTGTTGCAGCATTGACATTTTCCAAAACATCCTCTAGAGATCTTTAAAAGCAATTTCTTTGTCAGCTAAAATGATGATCATTACATTCTCTCAAAAATCTTTTGAGCTGCAGATTTTCTTATATTCCCACTGGGGGGAAAAACAGTGCTTACATTTTGCCATGCTTATATGAACATATACAGTCATCATAGACATCAATGTCCTGACAGTATTTGCCTTTAAAGATATCTTTGAACTAGGGGTGTAATGGCACATGTATTTCTTACAAACCACCACGGTTCGGTTTCACGCAATCAGACAGAGAATACACAGGTGACAGGTAAACAGGTCAAAGTAGTTCATATCAATACAAGTTCATATCCATAAAGTTGTAAAGTTCAGAAATCAATATTTGGTGGAATACCCCGGATTTTAATCACAGTTTTCATGTATCTTGGCATGTTCTCCTCCACCAGTCTTACACAGTGCTTTTGGATAAATTTATGCCATTCATGGTGCAAAAATTAATACAGTTCAGCTTGGTTTGATGGCTTGTGATCATTTCTAGCCTTTACCGTAAATATGCCAAAGACGCTCCTCAGCCAATCAGATCTGTTCAAATTTAGGTAGGTGTCGGACACATACGAAAGATACAAAGTGAGAAACACTAGCAGTATAAAGGAAGAAGGTCCATTTATATGGTGAGCTCTAAAAAAGGCGATGAAAACTGACTTTTCAGAGAAGAGTGGACTGTCATACCTATTTATTCTTCTCACAGGCTGTTCCGAACCAACATGTCCCCCTATGTTCGTAGACCATTGTGTTGAGTAAAAGCCAAAACACCTGCTCAAACCTGAACTGAGGGCTGACCAATCACCTATCACCTTCACACGTGTACAGGAGTAGACCTGACACCGTTTCAATCTAGATTTATGAAAATTATTATTATTTTTTTTTTAATCTCAAACTGGTCTTTTTTTTTTACCTGTGTTTTTCACACTATAAGACACACTGGATTATAAGGCATACTATTAATAAAAGTTTATCTTCTGGCCTGTTTTGTACATGAGGCGCACCGGATTATAAGGCACATTTTAAGCGGCAATTGTAAGGATCAGGGTTGTCTCCTGTTTCCCTTTCAATTCAGCAGATCTTGCCACTTAGCTGACCTGTAAAGCTAAGCTAAGTTAAGTAAACAAAACTGTAATTCTTAAAAAAAACATTTTAGAAGACTCAGACAAGATAAAACAGCACTGGATACTAATCTACACAGATTTCTCTACTGAAAACTGTTTATTTGGGTGAGTAAAGTGCTTCCAATTTTTTTTACAGTAAGCTTAGATTTCCACTAA
The DNA here is from genome assembly GCF_023375975.1 of Astyanax mexicanus. NCBI lineage: Eukaryota > Metazoa > Chordata > Actinopteri > Characiformes > Acestrorhamphidae > Astyanax > Astyanax mexicanus. Next base: position 21,711,346 of record NC_064410.1, read on the forward strand.
GGCTGGAGCATTAGCATTAGCGACTAACTGCTAATGCCGCCTAACTGCCGCACAACGTCGCTACACTGAGGAACCCTGAGTGTTTTGGTAAACCAGGGGGGTATTAGGTAGCTTAGCGGGTAATGCTAATGCTGCTTCAGCAGTGCTAGCCAGGGTTAGGAGCAGATTACAGGCCAATAATACTCACCTCTAGATGTCTGAATGGCTAGTACGGTTAGCGGGTAATGCTGATGCTGCTCCAGCAGTGCTAGCCAGGATTAGCAGCAGGCTACAGCCAATAATATTCACCTTTGAAGGGCCAAATGGCTAACGCATAGCGGGTTTGTCAATACTGCTGGAGAACTAAACTGAAACTCCTGTATTACGCTGTACTTCAGCGGAGTGGCTTTACTGCTCCTTACAGCCTGACTGGTAAAATTCATGAATAAGGCGCACTGGATTATAAAACGCACTGTTGATTTTTGGTATTTGTATTTTAAGTGCGCCTTATAGTGCGAAAAATGTGGTACCTTTTTCTTTAATTAAGCACTTTTCGAAGAGCACTGTTTTATTTTATTTTTTTATATATATCCCAGTTTTTGCTTGAAATCATGCCAAACTTTGTGAATTTTACGTACCGTTACACCTCTACTTAAAATCAATGCTACATTAAAATTACATATAAAGGGTCAAAACAGTACAAAAAGCATACCCCAAAACACATTTTTCTAGAAGCCATAATAACTATAATGTAATATCAAAATGTTAATGTTGATAAATTTGGGATGCCTCAGGCTCCCTGTTTTAGACCATATATGCTCAATGTAAATGAATGTATTTGAGTACATTGTAAATATATTAAATAAGCTCAGTTGGGACATTTGGCTCGAGTTCTCTTGAGTCTCTGCACGGATCATCTTTATACTAGTCTACATACATCTGCTATGTTCTTGCTGGAGTGTGGAGGGTGTGATGTGTGCAGTTGTGATGAATTGTGTATAAACCAAAAGGGTGTCAGAATAGTATATGTTTATACTTCTCATCCAGAATGAAAACAAACTGAAATAAAATAGGAAAATATAACGAGTAGAAAGTACAGACAATCGTGTGAAAATGTAAGGACTAGAAGTAAAAAGTCATCTGAAAAAAAAAATATTATTATTATTACTATTATTACTATGAGCGGGAGTTCGCAGGCTCGAACCCCAGCTCATGCAGCTTTGTCATCAAGCTGCCGGCGCTCAGAGGGAGCACAATTTTCCCTGCTCCCTCTAGGTGGGTAGATGGCGCCCTCTCCCCACATCACTAAAGGGTGATGTCCACATCACAGGGCGTCTGTGAGCTGATGTATCGGAACTGCATCTGCAGCAGCTCGAATAGAAGCGGTGGCTGATTCACATGTATCGGAGGAAGCATGTGCTAGTCTTCACCCTCCTGGTGTGTTGGGGCATCACTAGTGATTGGGCTCCTAGTGAGTGGGTTGGGTAATTGGCCGTGTAAATTGCGGAGAAAATAGGTAAAAATTTGAATTTTTAAAAAATAAATAAATAAATAATAAGGTTATAATATTTGTACTTAATGGTGGCTGTATGTATATTTTTGACCCTGTATGTGTAATTTTAACTGATTCGACCCAGAAAAAGAACACAAATACATCATTAAAAATCTTTGCCATGGCATTCATGTTATGATGACCTGTATACAGTATGTGACCTTCCAACCAGAACTGTGTTTTCACACACTTAACATATGTAAAGTATATTGATCTTGAATTCCCAGTCATATATTTCCATGTTTCAAGTTACTACCTGATCAGTGGTTTCACTCAACGCTGTTTCCATCCTCCTTGTGTAATACAGATCAGTGTCCTAACAAAAAAAGTAAAAGAATCCAGCAACATAAACCCTCACACATGCTCACATGTCTGACCTGTCACTCGTTTCCTGTCCTCTCTGTGTTTGTATAAACAGTGGCCTCACATGGCATTCATTGATTAACTCTATAGAGCAGTAATTGGCTTTAAGCTTTATATCTGAATGTTCTCAGATATAATGTGGTGTCCTGCAGCACATTGCCTGGAGACGCTTTTGTTGCATAAATGAATGTATTGAATCTGTTTCACTACTTCTGTGGAGAAGCTGTAGCATATTTATATTTATATATAATAAATGACATCTGATTAGGGATGCACCAAATACTCGGTAATACTTGATCATAATAAAAAATACCTTTAAATGTTCGGCTGAATGAGTGAAAAGACTAAGAATAATTTGTACTGAAGAATGACTCATTTGTTTTTAGCCATATTGGAGTGTTTACACGCCTCCTCAGCCCCTGGCAGTGAACTGGCAGGAAGTACAGACAAACGGCAGGTTTAATTTCATTTTACCCTCTACTCACACCATTATAACTGAATAAAGCATTAACCATAATTTATCATGCTCTGTATCAGTTTACTACCCCTTCACAGCTGTTTTCCAGCTGAATAATACAATCTGGGACCAGGATAAATATGTTGGATCATCTAGTTATCTAACATAGCCTTAGCATTTGTGTGTGACAGAATGTTTCTGTGTAAATTTCTCTCACATGTGACTTGAGTACCACTACTGAGGTCCCTTTTATAGCTAGATAGATAGTTAGATAGCACTGCTCAAAAGAAATAAAATAGAATAGCACCACTAAGGTACATTTCTGATTTAAAGTAGCACTGCTCAAAGTATTAAAATATAACAGCAATGCTGAGGTACATTTATGAGTAGGGTAGCACTGCTCAAAGTAATAAAACAGTATAGCACTACTGAGGTACATTTATGATTAGAGTAGCACTGTTCAAAGTAATAAAATGAAACAGCTTCTAAACTACATTTATGATTAAAGTAGCACTGCTCAAAGTAATGAAATAGAATAGCCCTGCTGATGGACATGCACTGCTGATGTACATTTATGATTAGATAGCACTGCTCAAAGTAATAAAATAGAACAGAACTGCTGAGGTACATTTATGGTTAGAGTATCACTGTTCAAAATAATGAAATAGAATAGCAATGCTGAGGTACATTTATGATAAGATAGCTCTGCTCAAAGTAATAAAATAGAACAGCACTGCTGAGGTACATTTAAGATAAGATAGCACTGCTCAAAGCAGTAAAATAGAATAGCACTGCCGAGGTACATTTATGATTAGATAGCACTGCTCAAAGCAATAAAATAGAATAGCACTGCCGAGGTACATTTATGATTAAAATAGCACTGCTAAATGTAATACAATAGAATAGCACTGCTGAGGTACATTTTATGGAGAAAAAAAATACATGTTCTGGATTCAATATTTCGTCTTTTGGCCTAATATTACCATTTCGGCGCATCTCTAATTGTATATCCGCCAGGTGTGACTCCACAGCTTTGTGTGCACAAGGACTTTAATGCCATTCATGCAACCCTATAATCTGTACCACTGAAATACTCACATGTTAATCCACTCTGCTGTTTCCTCTGCATCACCGGCCACCTTTAAGCAATTCAATTATATTAATCAAATCAATTATTAATGTAACTCATTGAACAACATTCTTGTTGCAAATATTACATTTGAATTGTACCTTCTTTTTGAATTGGCAGTGAAGAGTTTGCTTGATGAGTCTGTAATTGTGCAGTTAAGTACATTTAAATATTTTTTAACTCTTTAACTTCTGATTGCTCAAGTGATTGATAACTTCAGTAATCCATAATCTACTAATATAATCCAGATCTGTGATCTGGGCACTAACCATTGTTAACCATTGTTAGAGCTGTTTTCACTAAGCACTAGTGGACAGTGTGACTAAAGGACGGGATATCTACTGCATGTCTATCTGTCACTCTGGTGACGCACGAGGGGTGGCTGTGTCTGATTAAAATGAGGCATTCAGCAGATTAGAGCTGGCTTTTCATCTGAGTGTTTCAGCAATGCTTCAGCAGCTTGTGTAGAAGAGCGGGACACGTTTTAGTTCTCTTCATATTCTGTCTGTTCTTGTCTGCTCCTGAGATTTGGTAAAACAGTTGACCGACCTGTTTTATTAAGCAGATTATGAGGAGCAAGACCATGAGAAACAAGGAGAAGAAGGAAATTTAAATAGAAATACAAGAAAGACAGAATTTGAGAGACTGGTGTCTCATTAGTACATGGTTGATGTAGCCATATGCTTTGTAAACTGTTGAGTGTGAACAGTTTGTATGTTGTGCTCTTTGTCTTTTTGCTTTTTGTGGGATTGGACAGCATTTCCAGTCCTGAAAGGCCACAGCACTACAATGTTTTAATAGTAATTAATTCTGTGGATTCAATTCCCCCACAAAATGTCAGTAGAGAGTTCTAAAGTCATTCTGGTGAGATATGAATGCTTGTGTTAGTGTGGATTCATTATATGTGTTTGGATGATGGTGGTAAAAGGATTTACATACATTCCATATCGGCACTGTCCAGTGCTTTACAGGAGAGAAAAAAACCTTGTAAACTTTGTAAAAAGAGTTGATTTCAGGTAATTTTAAAGAGTTTCTAAGAGTTTCTCTGTTCAAATTATGTAATAAACTAAAAATCGACAAAGATGGAGATAAATGTTTTTCAAAGGACATCGACGATATACAGTGGAATGAAAAGGTTTTTGCCCCATTTCTTCTTTTTTTTCTTTTTTTTTTGCGTTTTTGTCATACTTACATTTTTCATTATAAACATTATAAACAAAACTTTATAATTTATAAACAAACTTTGATATCAGACAGATATAAGTAAATATAGTAAATATAAAAAGCACTTTTTAAAGTTTTATTTTATGTATTAAGAGAGAAAAATACCCAAACCAATCTAGCACTTTGTGTAAAAGTGTTTTCCCCCATAAATTAACTGTGATTAATCACACTTTTTGGAAAGCTGAGTTCAATTTCATTAGAGACAACCAGGCGTGATTACTACCAGACCTGTAGAATCAAGAAATCATTTAAATAGAACCTGTTTTGATAACATGAAACAGCTAAAAGATCTCAAAAGACCATTTAATTTACATTTAATTGAAGTGTATCTGACTGTAAATGCGAATGTGTGCCTAATCACATGTAAATCTGTAAAATGGCCTGATTGTAAAATGGTAAATATCACAAGATCCTGATGAAATAATAATTTAAAAAATCTACCTGATTTCCTTTCTGTGCATTTTATACTTGTATGAAGGGCTTTAGGTATGAATTAGGTTTTATTATTGCCATAAGATATAATAGGGAAGAATAATGTGATATTGATATTGGGCTTATAATATTAGAAAAGATATTGCAGATATGCAATATTTTGTTGTTCGGTGATATAAATTGTAATAATAAAAAAATAGATTTAAAATAGATCCAGCATGTCATGATCTATAATAATACATCCTTTGTATATAATAATGGAAGTAATATAAACAATATTAAGCAGGAAAGAGCAGATTCTTGTAAATATGCCATTAAAATTGTAAACGGTGTACATTTTGTCTTTTTAATATTAATATATTTTTTGTTTTGTTTTACTTTGAATGCCCTGCGATATGACTATTGCACATGTCCAAATGTGCCAAAAATGCTAAAACCATATATTGTTCTGCCTTACAAACATGGCGCTTAGCAAGTGTTTTTTAATATTTTGGTAAATAAAACCATAATGCGGTTTCAGCAAGAAAAAGCAGTATTGGGGAAAGTGTATGCGAAAGAAAAATGTAAACATGACTCCATGTAGTGCTGTGGCTCTTCAAGACAGGTGCTGCTCATCTCTACATCAGTCTTTTGATGGCGAATTGCTGCTTTTAGAATAAATGAATGTTGTTATGGCCTCAAAATAATAGAATTTTCTTTTTCTCATTCCTTCCTATATTGACCTTCCCTGGTCTCTTTCCATCTGTGCTGTACCTCTTCATCTCCTGCTCCCTTTACTGTGTTTCTCTTTCTATATATCTGTTTCCCCATTCCTGTTTCGTTCTCCTCTTTCCTTCTTTCTGTCTTTCTTTCTTTCCTGCTCTTTTTCTCTCAGGATCTGGATAAGACTCAGTCTGAAATCATGCGTCACCACAGCAGCATCAGTGAGCTGAAGCGCAGCTTTATGGAATCCGTCCCAGAGCCGCGGCCCAGCGAGTGGGACAAGCGCCTGTCCACACACTCACCTTTCCGTACGGCCAGCATCAACGGCCAGCTGCAGCCCGATTCGGTGAGTATCCCATCAGGTGTTACATTCAAAATCTACTCCAAAAAATAATTTTGTATGTTGGGCTTTGAATTGTTTGAATTTTTGTGAGATAGCAAAGATCAAAGATTTGTTTTCCAATACATCAAAGATGTTATAAAAAAAAAAAACATAAGAATGTTACACAGTATAATTGAACAGATGTTAGTTTAGACATCCTTTTCCAGTTGTAAGCAAACTGAATATAATAATGATATATGTCCCTGAAGACCTCCACCCGCCAGAAAAGATATTTTTAGGTTATCGTATTTTTCACACTATAAGGCACACCATATTATAAGGCAGCGCACTATCAATAAACGTCTATTTTCTGGTCTATTTTCATACATAAGGACTGGATTATAAGGCTCATTTTAAGAGGCACTTTAAATAACTTCTAATAGAGCAGGTCTCGCCACTGGGTGATGGTTGGGGGGTAGCTAACTAAGTTAGGTAAAGCTAAGCTAATTAAAGAAAACTGCAATAAAAGTTTTTTTTTTATGTCAAACGAGCATTGGGTGTTAACCTGAACAGGTTTCTCTCCTGAAAACTGTTTATTTGGTTGAATAAAACACTTTCATTTAATTACAGTAAGCTTAGATTCCAGAATTTCTCCAGCACTAAGGCTGGAGCATTAGCATTAGCAGCTAATGCCTCCCGGCAAAGCTACACTGGGGAACCGTAAGAGTTCCAGTACGCAAGGGTGATATTAGCTTGCGGTTCATCCCACGTAGCTTGTTTTAACACAGTAAACACACAGGCTACAGTCTGATATACTCAGACTATATAGTCTGATAAAAACTAGCGATGCGGTTAGTGGCTAATGCTAATACTGTTCTAGCAGTGCTAGCTGGGGTTAGCAGCAGGCTACAGGCCGATAATACTCACCTCTGAATGGCAAAAGAGCTAGTGGTTAGCGTCTAATGCTAATGCTACTCCAGCCTCGGTGCTGGAGAACTAAACTGAAACTCCTGTATAAGGCTGTACTTCAGTGGAGTGGCTTTACTGCTCCTTACAACCTGACTGATAAAAATCAGACATAAGACACACTGGATTATAAGGTGCACTGACGATTTTTGGGAAAATTAAGTGTGCATTATCGGCGGAAAATACAGTAGGTTTGCTAACAGACATTAAAATGTTTATATTTTCAGTAAAGGGCTTAATTTTCTTTGTGAACCTACTCACATTTAGAGAACACACTGTTAGTCCTCGTTGACAAACAGCTGTTTAATGGATTTTAAAGCATTATCTTCAGCAGCTACAGCAATTAAACTGGAGGGTGCTTTTAAGAGACCTAACAAAAGCTGCAGCAGTGGAGAAATACATGTTCCCATTGAGAGACACTATCATTAGGAAAATTCATGAGCTGTATAAGAGAGAGTGAGAGGTCATACTCAGAGGAGTAGAAGCTATTGTCTGTCTATATTTTGATTATAGACCCATTTTTTTTTACATGCAGCCACTGTAGGGCTGCACAATAATAGGAAAAAATCTATATTTTATCATAGCTTTATCAAATTACTTGGAATAATCAAATGACTGTTTTAATACATTTCAAAATGGGATAATGGAGATTGCAAATCTTTACATGTAGAAGCTGCCAGAGGGAATATATGTATGAATATATTTGCTTTTGTCAGAAACCTGTAAATATTCATTTTATGCAGCAGCAATGTTCATATTTTACCCTTTTTATTTACTGAAATACAAGGAGGTTAAACTAGCTATTATGTAATGTAATTTTGAGCCTGCGTGTATTTTTTATGTTGGTTAATGTAATGTTGTTCTTACATTTTAAGTTGTTGTTGATTTGGGTCATATGATACTCACTCAAACAGATGTAGTAGCAGTATAGAATTATATACTTTTGTAATCTGTAATTTGTCCAAATTTCTGAATGTATACAGGTTACTTTACTTTTACATTTACCATCATTTCTCAGAAAATGAAATATGTAAGCTTACCATATCCACAGCTAGGCATTGATTTCGAGAATGTTTATTGTGACTGTTTAAAAAATATACATTTTGTTTGATAGCAAACATTTTTTAATGATTATATTATATATACAAATGTTTCCAGGACATTTTGTGAAGGTGAAAAGCCAGTGGGGTTTCTTTTCATATTTAGAGGTTTTTTTTTTTTTGCTTTTGCGTTTTTGGTTGCCAGCTTTGTTATTACAAACAACATATTACAGTTTCATATTACTTACTAAATGTAAGGGTTTGTCATTTAAATATTGTGTTACATTTTTACTTATGTAATTTTAGCATTCTGTTCAACATGCATTTTTAATTTTTTTATTTTTTGGGTGTAGGAGTTATACAAATGCCCAAAATAGATGTATGTAAGAAGCACTGATCTAGTGTGATGATGCATTTGAAAAATGAGTGTGTGTATGTGTGTGTGTGTGTGCATACAGGTGCAGACGCCCACTCTCCCATGTGTACGAGGAGTAGTGGGTGGTGTGTCAGAGGTAAAGGTATTCTAATTTGGTCATTTCAGGCCGGGCTGTGGCAGAGCAGTCAGAACAGACTGATGTTTCTTTATTATTATTATGATGATGATGATGATGATGATGATGATAAAGAACGGAGTGTAACCGTAGCTTGCGTGGCCGCTGGACGCTATGGCCGTGGCAGAGTTTGAGCAGGGGCTGTCCTCGGCGTGCCGTGCACTCTTCCACCTGGTACAAAAAAAAAAAAAAAAAACATACCCCACCCGCTCTACTGCTGCCCACTGCTCACTGAATGGCTGCTAATGGCTTCGTCCCTGTGCTTTGATCTGCCACTCGCATGGCTCAGTTCACATCGCATACTCAAGCTGCATGACTGTTTGTTGGTAGATGTACGTAAGAATAAAAAAAAGGAGCGAATAAAGACGTAGAAAAAAGTTAACAAAATCAGCCAAAGACTGTAAACTGACTCGTCCTCCTCTCCATGTCATTGTCCTCTCCCCTGTCTCCCTCCTGTTTCTCTGTCACTGGCTGTTTCTGGCTATTTGTTTTGTGTTTTCTTGGTCCCTTCCCTTCCTTCCTCTTCCACTATCTTCATCTGTTCTGTCCTTTCTTTCATCCTCTTCTCCCTCTTTCTCATTTTGAAGAAGATTTGTCCAGGCTCTCAGTCGTATCCTATTCACCTTCCCCCCTCTGTATCCCCAAGTCCACCTCAATTCCACCCTCCAGTCACTGGGGTGGGCAGTTACACCCAGAGAGCGTCTCACCCTCGGCCTTCACGACCGTCATCAGCAGAGGCTTATTTCACCATGTACCAGTCTCAGACTTGATGCCCTGCAGATGCAGAAGACACATTCTGAAAAAAAAAAAAATTATTAATTCAGTTGACCTGATTGCGATATGTGCATAGTTCCACATTCCACGTAAATACAATTTCAGAAAGATTATTATTTATATATAATCCTAGGGCCCTATCTTACACCCTGCGCAGCGCGCGTCATGATGCTCATTGCTATCTTACTCCCTGTCAACAGTCTGTTTTCACACCTTGCATCTGCGTCATTTAAATCGCAACAGAGTTTATATATATATATCTATGCCTATGGGTGTGTTGGTCTGGAAGTGAGGTGTCTTCAGGTAAATTTTTGGTGTATTGCTATCTTGGCCTCAAAAAAACGCAGGTGCTCCACTGACTGATTGAAACTAATACTACAGTCAGTTGTCAGAAGTTCATTGTTTTCTTGGCTATGCAGGTGCGCTGTGCTCACACGTACGCCTCCACTTATTAAAGACAAATTTTACATTGAAAATAAAGTGAATACACAATAAAATAACATTGCTTTACAGCGTGACTCGCATAAGCGCACCTTGCTCTTAAAGGGAGTGACAAGGGACACGTTGACTTGTTTATTTGACATAATGCCCAAAACACATGCTTTTTTTTTTTGTTTAGAGCCACACAAAGTGTACTTTTCCCGTCGTTACAATAGTAAGGACACACTCACACGCCCTAATTCAAACTAAAATAGGGTCCCTAGTGTTTAACAGTTGTTATATACAACAATGTTAGTTAACATCTAGGAAGCTAGAAAGAGGGTCTAGTTGTAGCACATGCTTTAAAAATCTGATAAAATGATACAAACGAAAATTGTTTGTTTTACAGATTGTTGGACCGTATACATTTTCCAACCTTAACACACACAAATGTTTTACAATTAATAAAAGTTTGACTAATTATTATTATTATTGCGAAATATTTTAAGAGTAAACACAGCTGCTAGCTAATCAAATATAAAATGCAATGTTCTTTAACTCCTAAATATACATTGTCTTACACAACATAATTTATTAAACAATAATAAAGCCATTTTTACTCTTGAACCCCAAAGAATATTTTCAGAAAAATGTCCAGTGTGTCCAGATGAGATCTAACTTTACTCATCAGTGCATACACAATTTCCATACATTTATTTCCCGTAAATGATATATTATCGTCTGAATTTTTCTGCTTTCTTTAACATGGTGGAACAATAGATGGTTCTCATATTCTCGTAATGGGAAGAACTTTTTTGGCCTTTTTAATATAGCTAGCATATACTAGGAATTAAGCAAGAGCATAGACTGTATATAGCTGGACAGAGCATCATCTCTTAAAAGTGAAGCCACCACAGGTCGGGCGCCCCCTGCTGTTCGGCTGCAGAAAGCTGTGTAACTCCACCCATCCCCATAGGTTTCAATGGCAAAACAGACAACTCTCAATCACATTTTTTTCTAATATACTGTAATTCTACCTCCTTTATTTAAATGCAACAGCTAGTGTAACCTCTGCTTATATTGTCAAATTTTTATATCCCCACAGAATTCGGTTTTTAAAACTTTATTCGGCTCTATTCAGAAAAGGTGTGGTTATGGTAAAAGGGCTGCTTATGGGCGGGACCAATAACAGACCGTCAGCTCCGCTCCGCCCCACTCTGCAGTCTGTGACCGCGAGGCAGCCCTCAGGGGCGGGGTTATTTAAATGAGTAGGCGGTCTCTCCACAGCCTTTCTCCCTCCTCTGGTCTCTACTGCGCAGACTCTGGTCTCTGAATCGCCAAAATGGCAGAAGATTTTGGCTTCATTTTCATTGAATGAAGGGGAACGGCGACACGGCGTCCATCTTTATATACAGTCTATGAGCAAGAGTAAGAAATAGCATATACCAGGAAATAAGCAAGACACAGACCTGGATAAACAGTTATCCTCAAAAGCACAGCTGTGGCACCTAAACTACTGTAGTAAAGCAGTGAATGTGCCACAGTCAGTGGTCTGGCCAAACCAAAGCCTGCAGGGTTTATTGGCATTTCTTTCCCTCACGGACAGATGTTCCACTTCCTGTGGGTTTGCACTAGTGTTCTAGTATTGTGTCCCAAAATTCCATAAAACCCCTCCCTGTTCCACCACCACTGCTTCAAAGGGTCCAGCCTGGTTTAGCCCATTATGGTCTCCTAACTGCCACCTACACTTATACGTTTTAGTCAACAGTCAGAGGCCTTTCCACTTCTCCTTTCTTTTGTCTTCTCTATATATAATCTAATAATCAGCTGATACTGATGTCCTGCTGATTTATCACAGATTTATATAAAAACTGCCATGTTTTATATTTCTATGAACAGACAAATCTTATATGTAAGGAGACAAGAATCAAGGAACAGTACCTGTCAAATAAAGTGACCAAAACATTCTATTATTTACTATATTTTATATACTTTTGGGATCCGCCGGTCACGTTCATTAACACAAAACACATCTTTTAAGGTTTTAGACATGTTTAGAGGGATTTATTAGCTTATCAGATGATTGTTAGAACTGTGACACTCGGCTAGACTTGGATGTCTAAGGGACATTATGGTGTTAGTGTGACGCGGGCCAGACGAGACCTAGACATGCACAGGTACTTAATGTAAAATTTATTCACAAAAAGGTAAAAATTACAAGAGTTACCTGGGACAGGCATGGTAAATAGAGCCGCAGTAAACAACTTACCAGAGAAAACAGGCAAGAGGTCATACACAGGAGGTCCAAAACAGAGCAAGAGGGCAAGGTAAAGAAACAGACAATAAACAAAGCAGATTCTACACACCAAGTGAAGCTAATAAAACAAGGGGCTAGGCTAAAGAGAGGTCAAAACGGAAAAACAGGTCGGCAACAATAGAAACATAGGGTAGAAGAGCTATGAACATAGGTTCAATACTTAACAACAAGTAACAGAAACAGAGGGGTATTTATACAAGGGGAAACAGGAATTGGCAATTGGAACAGTCACGGGATCCGGAGGGTAGAGCACAGGTGCACACTGGGAAATGTAGTCTTTAGAGCTAGAGTCCAGGACAGGCAGACAGTCAGCGACAGGACTGACAGTTAGAATTTTATTCTGATGTGTGACTTGGCCCACAACAAAATTGAGTATGTATAAACCATAGTATCCATAATTTATAAAATTCTAAATAAACAGACTAATCAACGAATTGTGCAGGACCTCTTCTAGTCAATTTACTGCCGTGGAATAAAAAAGCAATTTTTGAGCTAACAGAAAACGTCCCAGTTAGGTTAGCCCTTAGCATTACAGGAATAATGTTCCAGAAGCGTTACAAAAAAAGGGACATATTAATGGTTGGTTATTAAACAACGTTTGTAATGTTGGTTACAACGTTATTAGAACATTCCCAGCTAGGGGAATACTAACATCATGGAAACGTTAAAAGTAACATTCCCAAAACTAAAATTTAAAACACTGACACAAGTGACGGTACAGTGATGTTACCAAAATATTAGAAAAAAAAATGTTATAAAAGTATTAATTATAATGATCACAAAACGTTCTACTAACCAAAAATTGTTAGCTGGGAAGCTACACACAAGTACGATCAGGCTTTTATAAAAGTGTGTATTTTCAAAGAGATAAAATGTCTCATTAACTACTGATTTATGAACCTCTTTCACTATGGGGCCGTGGTCGGGTCACCTGGGAGAGCCCTGGCGGCTGATGGCAAGCTGTATTACTGAGATTCGAACTGATCATAGTGGCAGTGCTTAGCCTGCTGGACCACTCGGAGTCCCATTCTGTTGCTTCATTTGAATTCAAAAACATCACAGACATGCGGCAATTGGAAAGATTCGGCACGTTAGAATGCGTTTATGAAGAGTGCTAGTGGACTCATTTGTTGATGCATTTGTTGCTGTAGTAAGTCGGCATTAAACAGCACTTACCAAAAAAAAAAATTGCTATGGAGGTAACCTCTAGTCAATTTTTGTAAATAACTAGTTGACTAGTTCAAATTCCTAATCATACAACCACTAATTCACAGTCTAAAATTTATTTGCAATAATCTCCAATGGCTTTATCAGTCACTACTGATGCAGTTTCCTAGAAGCATTGCAAATAAAAATATCATTATTTAATTTTTAACAATTTTTAACTTCATAAATCAATATATATTTTTCCATATTGGTCAGGCCCTCCCCTCTCCTTTCTTCTCATCTCCTCCATTCCCTCCATGTTCGTCATTCACCTCCCCCTTCCTCATGCCTGTTCATTGTTCTCTGTCTCTCTTGGTCCCCTGTTGCTGTATGCAGTACTGGAGGCGTGCCATGGGTATGCGCCCCAAAAAGCAGGTAAGAATCAGGTGGGCTCCCGAATGCGGAGAACCACCCCTGCTGCGCAATGTGAAGGAAGAGGAAGAGGAGGAGGAGGAGGAGGAGGAGGGAGAAGATGATGAGGAGGATGATGAAAGTGATAAGGAAGAAGAAGGTCAGGAATGGACTCTAAAAGTCAGCATTTCTGTGGGAGCGGAGGAGAAGAGTGTGATGAATACATACCGCTTGCTGTCCAGGCCACTGAGACAGCTGCGTATCTCTGTCCTCCTCAGCAGTCTTCTGCTGATGCTCCTCACGGTGTGGTGGCTCATCTTTCTCTGATCCAGAAGTGAAGAAGAGAAAGAGAGAGCGTGGGGAAGTGCTGGGAGTTTCTGTTTACTGCTGTAGCATTCTGGCATTCTGGATTGATTCTGCGAATTCTGTTGCAAAAGAGACGTTATCAATGAAGAATGACTCAGGTCTCATAAGGAGATCTCATAGTGCTCATTATGGCATCTGTTTACAGATGATGTCCCGCCCTTCAGCAACAAGAGCCAATCAGCCTGCAGCTTATGTTGAGCGCAAAGTAAAGTAAATTTCTGCTCTTCTTTTTTATGGATTATTGAGCCAAACTCAACAAACAGTTTTTGAGGTTTTTAATCGGATTTTATCAGTGAATTAAAATATATTATGTCATGGATACAGAAACTTGACCTTCAGTTTTCAGTATTTTGGTTTCTCTCCATTCTAAGAGATGGGAGACTTGTCTCATATGACTGGAGATACCTGCCTGAAGATATTGCAAAGATAGCCACCGAGGGACAGACTTGCCTATAAAGACTGTTTTATTTTTCAAGTTTTTGTCTCTGGATGACTCGGATGATCAAGCTAGACTCGTTGAACAGAGTTGATCAGGAGAGGGGCGTTTGTGACTAAAGACTACTTTCAAAGGACATCATGACACTTTTAAAGACTGCTTCTTTGCCAGTGCTACTACAAACTGTTTTTTCCATTTTTTGTGTGCCCTAAATATGGTTTAATTTGGCAACAACTCTAGGCCATATTGGTTTTTCATTTGCATCTGTTTAAGGGTGTTTTCTCACCTAAAAGTCCAGACCAGAGTCTGTATCATGGTTGATGTGCTATATTGTATACATTTGGTCCAGTTTGTTTTGGTTTGACACTGCAGTTTGGTGAGCAGCTGTGTTTAATTGGATAGGAAAATATTTTCAGTTGGACAAGTTTTCTTTCCAGGTGTTCCAAATATTTCCCCCTGAGCGAATCCAACCCCCTTCATGTGCATTGGTGTCACGCACAGTAGAAGATCTAGGATTTTTCTGAGCAAGGGGCCAAGTATTATCTCAGCAGTCACACCATGTTTAAACACTTTGTGTACAAAATCGTAAACAGTAAAATCAATGGAGCCAAAAGTTTTACACAAAAAATAAAATCTGCACTGAAAAATTTAAGAATCAAAAAGAAACAAGTGTAGATTACATATTAAAACAAAAACAAATGTACGTGATTACATTATTATTCTTTACAGTTATCGTATTTTACAGACTATAAGGCGCACTAGATAATAAAATGCATTTTAAGCAACAGTAAGGAACAATGGTGTCACCATGTTTCCCTCCTAATTCAAGTAAACAAAACTGTACTTAAAAATAATCATAATATGAGCGCTGGATGTTAATCTACACAGATTTCTCTCCTGAACACTTCTGTTTTTTAACAGTAAGCTTAGATTTCCAGTATCTTAGCGCTTGCTGTGGTTAGCAGCAGTGTTAACCGCGGTAAGCAGTGCTTAGGGCTAATAAATGCCGGCCAACAGAGCTACACTGAGAAACCCTGAGTGCTCCGGTAACCCAGGACGCTAGCGGTTCGTCCCACGTAGCTTGTTTTAACACGGTAAACACGCAGTCTACAGTCTGATATACTCACCTCTGAATGGCAAAAGAGCTAGCGCTGTGGTTAGCGGCTAATGCTAATACTGCTCCAGAGATGCTAAAGAGAAACTCCTTTATAACGCTGGCTTCACTGCTCCTTACAACCTGACTCGTATAATTCATACATAAGGTGCACCGAATTATTACTGTCGATTTTTGGGAAAATTAAAGGGTTTTAAGTGCACCTTATAGTGCAAAATATACAAAAATTATTTGAGCATGGATCTTTGCTGTCTTTAATGTTTGTGTAAATTTTGTGGATTGATTGCAGATTTTTATATTTTTGTGTAAAACCTTTGGTAGAAAATTATCTCCATAAAAATCTCCTTACCAGTTTTAATTGCATTTTACTAAATATAGACAAAAATGAGTGACTGGACAGGGGCACTTTAGGGAGGCCATCAGATTTTAGCTGGGGCCATTGCTCCTGTGGCCCCGCCCATAGAACCACCAGTGGTCACGCAGCAGAATGAGTGTAATAAGTTATCTTTGGATTAATTTGATTTGTTTTTAAATAAGGATTAATCTAAAGTTACAGAGAATACAATCCACTTGCACCCATACTGCTTTTTGACGAGCATGTGCATGAGAAGGGGAGTTTGATTTCAGTACAACACTGGTCTCTTTCTCTTCTTCTGTTGTTTAGTTGGTAACTTTAATCTCTTTAAAACTTTAAACTTTAGTCTCATCTTCCAGTAATTGGTCCTGTAATTAAATTCTAAACCATTTAAAAAATGTTCAGCTGATTCAAACCAAACTAAAAAGTCTGAAGGTCCAGACCATTTTAGGTCTGTATAAAAATGCCCTCAGTCTGCATTAATCAACCCTAGTTAGCAGCTAGACCGTAATGGTGCTAGATATTTTTCAGTAGAAGTCTGTTCCACTGACCTCTGTGTGTTTCTCTGTTTGTTTCTGGACACCAGGACAACCTCTCAGAAGCTGCAGCACTACACACACAGCTTCCATAAATCTTTAGTCTAATGCCAGCATATTGGCCAAGCTAGGGACATATCTGTACTGAAGCCAGGTTCATGCATTCTAGAGCATGTTTATATTCTGTTAGTCCAGAGCAGGACAGCATATCAGGTGGTGTTTGAAACAGAACAATGCTCCACTTTCGGTGATTTATGGAATTCTCCCTTTCTGTTCCCAAGAACTCTTTCTTCTGGCATTAACTGGAATTCTGCATTGTTGCAGTAGGGCATTGTGTACTTTAGCAAGTCCACGGACTTACCGTGGTGAAGCTAATGACAAAGTCTTCCATCTAAGCACTGAGCTACCACTGATGGTACGCTGTAGCCTTTGCTAAATTAAATTTTCATTTGCGTGAGGTAACAATCAGCAGCCAGTCTCCTTAAAGAAGAGGCAACAAAATGAAAAGGTGCAGGGAAGCTCATGAACGATTAGTGGCCTTTAATGAGGGGCAGTTCGAACTCTCAGTTTGAACCAATGACTGCATAGAGCATGGACGTTGTGGTTTCATTCCCTTCCACTGTGTTGAAATGTCTGCCTGTTGCTGAATCTGCCCAATTCTGTGACTTTTTTATGCTGTTTTTTTTTTTTTTTAATCACAATATAGCAAAGTAACAAAATCACACAAGTTGTGACAAATGTTATAATCACACAGCTCTGGCCTGCACTGTGCACAAATATCAGCTCCTGAAAGCCGCACCTTTCTGCGTAATGAAAATTAAAAGCTTCACACGCCAGTCAGTCACTGCACACCTCAGAATTTCCCATACGCAGGCATCTTACGTATGCACAACAAGTGAGCATAAACATGTCTTTTTGAATAGGGAATGCGCAACCACAACTCAAATTTGTAGTTAAAATGTTCAGTTGTTGGGGGCTCCGAGTGGTCCAGCAGTGCCACTATGATCAGTAGATCCCTGGTTCAAATCCCTATCATGCAGCTTGCCATCAGCTGCCAGAGCCCTGAGAGAGCACAATTGGCCTTGCTCTCTCTGGGTGGGTAGGTGCTGTTCATTACCTCATCACTCCTAGGGTGATGTTGATCAGCACAAGGCATCTGTGAGCTGATGTATCAGAACCGCATCAGGTCGAAAAGAGGCGGTGGCTGACTTCACATGTATCGGAGGAGGCATGTACTAGTCTTCACCCTCCTCCTGGTGTTGTGGCACCACTGGGTGGGGTGGAGGATAAGCCGCTGACTAGCAGTTGAATGGGTGGGACAATTGGCCTTGCTAAATTGGGAGAAAATGGGAGGAAATGTAACTTATGTAACAATGTAATTTAACTTACTAAAAAAATAGACCAACTTACTTAAATCGGGCTCTGGCTGAACATTTGTGATGGTGTTAAATTAACATTGAAAGTGTCAAAAAAGAATTCTTGAGTGTGAATTTATTACTATCATTGTTGATTTAACACCGGCAAGTGCTAGCTGGGGTTAGGAGCAGACTAAAGGCCGATAATACTCACCTCTGAATGGGGAAATAACGGTTAGCAGCTAATTATAATGCTACTCCAGCCCCAGTGCTAAAGAACGTACGCTGTGCTTCAGCGGTGTTGCTTTACTGCTCTTTACAACCTGACTGGTAAAATTCATACATAAGATGCACCAGATTATAAAAATTCACTGACGATTTTGGGGAAAATTAAAGAAATTTAAGTGTGCCTTACTGTGGAAAATCACGACAATCTGATTTAGAAAAAAATTAAAGACCATTTAGAGGGGAATAAAGGAAAGCAGGAATGGGCAGAGCCACACATCATACTGCAACCAGCCAGCAGAGACGCAAGACCTGTGGCGGCTTCAATTTTAAAAGACATTATGCTCTCTATGCTTCTATGTAGTCATTGGTTTGAACTATCTGAAATCTGCTTATTGGGAAGGACACTCTTAGACACAGATCCAGGTGTTTTATAAGTTTTATATATCCAGTAAATAGGGTGTCTTTGTTCAGTTAATTAAGATATATATTAGTTAATAATCAGTTATTTCAACTTTAATAGTATTAATAGTTCATATTGAAAATTGTCTTTAGTTACATGCATGCAAGGTTAACAGAACCTAAAAAAGACCCAATTCCCCAATTACATGATCTATATTGATATCTTGGTTTTATTTTTCTCTGTTGTTGTACTTGTCTGGTAACTGATTGGTCAATTAGAGCTCATCATTAGAAGAGCAGAATCAAATTCACAGATTTTTAAATGTAATATTTAGTATTCCTCTTGCTAAGACAGTACTGATAAATATCTGCTCAAGTCTCTGTTCCCTGGACTATATGATTGGATGACTTAGAGGATTCAATGTACTGTATTCACTGTGAAAAACACATTTAAAAGATATATTTTCTTTTTTGTACTCTTTTCTTTCCTTTGGTTTTCTTTGCTTGGTTGTGTGAATTTGGAATGGTGGAAGATTTTTTTCCTTCAAATGTATTATAACAAATATTATTGGGAAAATATTCATGCTTCTTTCTCCTGCCCCAGACAGATTGGTGTGTTGCGTAAGACACTTCTCAGTGTGTGTGTGTGTGTGTGTGTGTGTGTGTGTGTGTGTGTTTGAGAGAGGGAATGACTAAGTAAGTGTGTGAGAATATGTGATGTGCTTTAGCTGATATGGTTGCTCCATTGGGATTTAATTTCACACGATGTAACAATGATCCGTAGTTGTTGTTTATTATTAAAATAAGATAGTTGTGTTTATATTAATTAGCATAACTCTAGAAGTTAAAAGTCACTGTATTATGGAAAGTTACTGTGTAATAAATTGTCCATCCTTTCATCAGTTTTAAGATGTAAAAGATTGCACTAAAATAATGATGAAATAGATATTAGATGGTTGCAACGGTTCTGTCTGTGGTTCTGTGTTTAATTAGCCTTCTTTTGGTTAAGGCAGAAAGATGATGAGACTGATCTAGTTTTGTTTCTTTTTTACACAACTAATTCATGCATTTATGTAAGGGTCATCATCTGAATACTGAAAACTTTTAAAAGAATGACTAAAGATTGTTTTTATTGTTTTGAGTAATAATCATATTTATAAGAGTTTAGATTTTTTTTTCCACTTTTTTCACTTTAAATTCACTTATTTATTTTTTATTTATAATGCAGAACATGCACTTTTAGCACATTTCATGAAATTTTTATTGACCTCATTTTTTTTTTATTGTTCATGATGAGCTTGTTCTGTGTCCAATATACATTTAGATTTCCTAAAAATATTTTTTTACTGTTATATTTTACTACGACAGGGTGGATGACTTAAGCTTTACCTCAGCTAAATATGGGAAAAAAATACTAAGTAAAATTAATAAAAATAAAAATCTAAAAAATAAAAGCCATTAAAATGTTTGAATGAAGGAAAAAATAATGAAAATTGCTATATAAATATATCTAAATAATAAGAGCAATTTAAAGCTTTAAGAAAATGTATGAAAATTGCTAAATAAATCAGTAAAATATCTAAATAATAAAAGCACTTATGAATAAATTTTATGAGAATTGCCAAATAAATAATTGGAATATCTAAATAATGAAAGCACTTTAAACTTTAAGAAACAGAAATTAACATTGTTAAGTGGTTAATTAATGCCCTAACTAATTATTAATTGACACTATTTAAGACATTATTACTTTTAACATACTTAAAAATTATTTAACTTACATGCTTAAGAAATTTGTAAATACAAATTTAATGATTAATAATGTCTTAACTAGTGTTAATTAATAATTAGTTGGTACATTCCGTTCTAAGTACTGTTAATTAATGCACTCTTATTGTAAAGTATTATAAAATTATTCAGCTAATTCAGGCAGCACTGAGAACACTGCAAAAAAAACACACACATCTGCCACATCACTTTTACATTACTGTTTATTTGTAATAATGTGTTAATTCAGAGTAAATCTAGCAAAATATAATGTTACACAGTGATTGTATAAAAGTTAAACAAATTTGTTGCATCACAAAAGACCTGTTATATTGATGCTGACACACAATGAATAGGAAGTAATTTATAATACAGGCTAACTATACCTTACATGAGAACTGAGGCTGTCCTCTCACTGTTCTTCTGTTCATTTCCCTCACAGTCTCCTGTAGTGAAGACGCATACAATCACCATTTCTGACGTCACCAACTCCCTGCGTGGTGAAGTCGCCAACAAGGAGGTCCCCATAGTCCACACTGAGACCAAGACCATTACCTATGAATCTGCTCAGGTAAGACCAACTTTTCTTTCTTTTCTTTTCCTTTTCCCCTCAATTGCTTTGCTTGCTTGTTTGTTTGTTTGTTTGTTTGTAGGCCTGTCACGATAATTATGTTATCTATTTAACTTGTAATATATGGACGTGACCTCAATCATTTTTGCTGACCTCAATATTGCCCATTATGTTTTTCTTAGCAAGGAGAACCCGTTAACGTGAATGAGCCGGTATGTCAACTTTATTTAACACAGTGGTTTGACTTTATTTATGTTTAATTTACACTGAACAAAAATATAAACGCAATACTTTTGGTTTTGCTCCAATTTTTCATGCACTGCTTTTTCCTATATAAGGCCTTTTTCTCTCATATTTTGTTCACAATTGGGTCTAAATCTGTGTTACGCACAGATTCTACTCCTATGCTGAGATAAACCATCCACCAGTCACAGGTGTGGCATATCAAGATGCTGATTAGACACAGTGATTATGATTTCTCCACTATAAGCTGTCTCCGAAGGCGTTTCAGAGAATTTTGTAGTAAATCCAACCGGCCTCACAACAGCAGAACACGTGTAACCACACCAGCCCAGGACCAGCTCATTAAAAAATGGGAGCAAAACCAAAAGTTTGTATTTATATTTTTTGTTCAGTGTATTTAGGATATTTAAAAATTTGTATTTTCCAATTCCAGTGTCTAAATATCCTAAATAATTGGTTTAAATGGTTTTAAAATGACATTAATATTTTTTATCACAATTATTTTGGGACAATGTACAGTATATCGTCCAGACAAAAAGTTATTGTGACACGCCTGTTTGTTTTTGAGATTGCAGTTGCACAGTATTGAAGGTTTTTATTGTTTATATTTTGTGTATTTATTACATTTCTTATTGTATTTTTAATGTTTATGTTAATATATTCAGCACGGGTATTTTACAGTATCGCTGTGTCTTTTCTAGCCTGATGCTGTGGCAGAAAAGGAGGGGATGCTCCTCAGTGCGCAGACCATTACATCCGAGACTGTAAGCACCACCACCACCACTCAGATCACTAAGGTAAGCAGCTCCATCCCTCCAACCCACATCACATTTACACACAGCAACAACAGTTAGGCTTAGTTTACCTTGGGCTGTAAGGTATGTAGCTCAAACCTTGGGCAATCCCATATTTGCAGATTAATTTACAGTAGTAAATCATTTTGGATGATTCATTCTGAGACCCAAACTCGGCTCCAGCTCCTCATCCCAAAGATATTCAGCAGCAGTCCATCACTCAGTTCTGCTGCTTCACAGCTCAGAGCTGGACTGGGTTTATATCTGAGTACCTGAAACATGATATGGTGGTACATGATGGCTGTAGGCTGATGTTCAGCTGCTGTTCATTTCTTTCAGTTATCGTTGTGAATTTGTTGAGGTAAAAGTGTTCTTAAATAATATTTTATTCAATTAAATTATTTTTATTTAATTTTGAGATTATAAAGAATTTAAAAATAACCATATTAAGTTTGCTGTGGTGCTGGCTCAAAGCTGTATAGATACAAAACTCCTGCACCTACAAAATTACCTGAGATATTTATTTATTTATTCATTTACTTAGCCTCTTCAAGTTAATTATATGTCATTGTTTAGGGGAAAGTGGTGAAATATGTCTGAAATATGTCTGAGGCTACAGCTTTTTGAGTAATTATGTGGATATACTATTTGGAGCAAATCATTTTCATTATAGTACTATAAGCACCTCTTAACAGTGGACAATGGGGTTAATGACGATGATTATGAATGGCCTATTGGTGCCATCTACAAGGCAGAGGGAGTAGTGCAGCGTTTTAATTTTCTTAAGATAATTATGTTGAGATTTTAGCAGATTAGAAGTTTAGGGATTTTTAGCCAATGTTATCAGTTCTTGCTCTCTCAGTTACATGTGTATTCTCCTCAGGAAAAAGGGGCATGGTGTGTTTTCAGGTAAAAACTGTTTTCAACACATGGGATCTGGTGGTCTCTATGCAGTATCTGGTGCTCACCACTTTTTACCTTAAAAATATTGCACCGTGTCCCTTTAACCTGAAAAAAAACGACTTTGCAGCCATAGGAATCATGAGTTTGGTCAAAATTAATATATTCAAATTTTTCTTATGAAATTTTTGATATATTCTTTTTGTACCACATGAATCCTAAAATGAGAGGAAGCATATATTAATGTATTGCCTTGATCACCTCCCTCCTCCTTCACTTTTTTAGACGGTCAAAGGAGGGATCTCAGAGACCCGAATTGAGAAGAGGATTGTGATCACTGGTGACACAGAGATTGACCATGATAAAGTAAACTGATTTTTCTTTTTTAAATATCAGTCCATTTTTGATGAAGCTAATTTTGAGGTTTTAAGTTTGTAAGTTAGCTTTGAGTTATACGTAATCTTATTTATGCCTGCCAGTTGACGATGTTGTAACCCTAACCGTAACACTTCCCAAAACAAAAGTGACCCACACAAACCTAAAACCAATATCACATTATAATTTATATGAAAAACAGACACCACATTAAAAAAATAATAATTTAATTGATTTATTTCAAATGTAATTGATATACGTTTGCTATATTTGTTTGTTTTTGTCTGTTTGATTAAGCCTAATTTTTTCTCTGTTTGGTCTCTAGGCTCTGGCCCAAGCCATAAAGGAAGCAAAGGAACAGCACCCTGACATGTCTGTCACTAAAGTAGTGGTGCATCAGGAAACCGAGATCACCCCAGAGTGAAATCTATCCAAAAACAGAGGTGAGGATTGTTTATGCATGTGTTTGTGTCAGCGCAGTGCTTATGATGTAACTGGACAGTGTGTATTTAAGCTGTGTTCACACAGCAAGTAAAACTGGCACAGATTTTATTGGAATACTTTGGAAATGTGATGCCAGTGCAGCACTGAAGGAAAATAAAAGCCTAAAGGATCCTATAGCACAACCAGAAGAAGTGAGCATGGCCGAGTAGTGTTCCTTTTTTACAGCAAGCTTCAACACATTCTCTGTGATAAGTCCAGCCGCAGCCACTGGAACTCCTTGATAGCTCCTGTGATGCTTGAGATGTTGAAACTGAAACTTCACATGAAGTATTGCGCATGAGCGTCATTTTTTTCTTCTTATTCCTTGATCTATTAAAAAATATTTATCAATAAGATTACAATACAAATACAGATTGATGATTTGACTTACAACAGTAAACATGTTGCAATACAACTTTCATGCCATTTTTATTGCTTGAAAAAAAAAACATCAGCACATCTCCTTACTGTCTGTATTTGAAAAAAAATAAGAGACCATTTAAAAATGAGTTTCTTTGATTTTATCAAATTGAAAACCTCTGGAATACAATAAATAGGAAAATGGATGATCACAAGCCACCAGGAGTGGCATAAAGTTATCCAAAAGCAGTGTGTAAGACTGGTGGAGGAGAACATGCCAAGATGCATGAAAACTGTGATTAAAAACCAGGGTTATTCCACCAAATATTGATTTCTGAACTCTTTATGAATATGAACTTGTTTTCTTTGCATTATTTGACATCTGAAAGCTCTGCATATGCAAATAAATGCTCTAAATGACATTTTATTTGGAATTTGGGAGAGATGTTGTCTGTAGTTTATAGAACAAAACAACAATGCAAATTTTACTAACATATACCTACAAATAGCAAAACCTCAGAAACTGAAGTGGTCTCTTATTTTTGCCCAGAGCTGTATTCCTGCAACAAAAAATATATATATATGTTTATTATTTCAGAGTTTTCTTTGCTCAGAGAGTTTGAAAGCAAAGCGTCTTTTCTACAGTTAGATTCAGTCTAGAGTTTCAGAGCTAGCAATGATTGTGGTAGAGTGATTAAACTGCAGTGCTATAAATCTGTATCAATCATAGCCCCTATAGCCTCCCTGTTTCCTGCAGTCTAATCTCTCACACCACGCAGGCCTTTGTAAGCGTTGTATCTAAATCTAACCCTCACCAGAAAACATCATCATCTTTCACACTTTCCGCATTATAGAGTCAGCTCATTCTAAAATTGTCTACACTGTGGGCTGTCTTGCTGGGAGAAGAAAGAGATTGCAGAATGTACTTGAATGGTAAACAGCAGGCCGAGTTTTGATGAGCAAATCATCATCAAACCACGGAAAAACACGATCCTGCAGACAACTTTTTTTTTTCCAGAGAACCAAACAGGCCAACGTAAATAGTGTGCTTGTAAATCTTGATTAAAGGTGGAGAAATTAAGACGTGTCCCATATCTCTCTGAATCTGCTGCAGTCCTGTCCTGTTTTAAACATATCCATGCTTCCCATAACTCTCCTATAAAGCTGCATGGTCCGTGTTAATGTGGTTAACGTAACATATTTCAGAATAAACAAGAGATCGTTGCTATTGAGGCCATGTGTGTGCCATTATAGAGCCGTCTGTGTGAGGTACGGTGTATCTGGTGCCACTTAGTGCCCTGCCAGGGTGGCATGTATACACTGAGAGCTCCCCGGGGTTAATAGGAGAGACTAGCTCTGCTTAGGTCTGCGCAGACAAGGCTTTGGACGACTTCCACTCTCAATCACGGTTTACTTTAGAGCATTTAGTCTCAGGATGTGTAGAGCTTTTATTATTGTTCACCATCCCTCTGATGCTGACATTCCAAACAGTGCCAAGCCACGTCCCTGCCTTACTGCTGAATCTGTGGTGGGTTTTTACATCCCTCAAGTTTTTGAGCATTTGTGCTTCATTTTTGTTTTGTTTTGTTTTTTTTGTATCTTGTATTCTGCCTAGACAAAATAGTCATTTTCAGTAAAGTCGTGGTGTCAATCGATTAAATAAAATATTAAATTAATCACAATAGAACTCTGTGATTCATCATGATTAATCATACTCTTTTAAGCTTTAGATAATGGGTATGTAAATATGAATACAATAAAAAGTGTTAGAAACACTTAGCTTTGTTGGTGCCAATCTTGGTGCCAAAAAAAAAATAATTGTATTAAACAAAACATCATTTTTACACTTTCACATCACATCATTTTTATCTTTGTACACCTGGCAGCGAGATCCTTTTATATATATATATAATATCTTAGGGTAGTTTTGATGCTTTCTTTAAAAACAAGAATAAACTAAGCATAAAGTTCCTTATAAATAAAAACTAATCTAGCATCTAAACTCAACAGTAAGCGTTGCTGTGTTGTATTGCTAAATAAAACTGCTAATGCATCAGCAGACTCTGTAAGTTTTGTTATGTGATTAATTTGTGTGAAAAAAGTTTTTAAGTTTCCTGGTTAACTTATCCGCTAACGCTTTAATGTTGACAGCCCATATTAATTCTAGTCAGCTAACTAGAGAGCTAGCTAACATTAGCGGAAAGGTTGCTAACATACTAATTTTAGCAGTAAGTTAGCTAGGTTAGCGGGGAGAGAATTAAGGTTAGCGGCAAGCTATCTAACATACTAACTTTATCTGTGAGTTAGCTAAGTTAGCGGGGAGAGAACTAAGCTTAGAGAAGAGCTAGCTAACATACTAACTTTAGCAGTGAGTTAGCTACGTTAGCAGGGAGAGAATTAAGCTTAGAGAAGAGCTAGCTAACATACTAACTTTAGCAGTGAGTTAGCTACGTTAGCGGGGAGAGAACTAAGGTTAGCGAAGAGCTAGCTAACATACTAACTTTAGCGGTAATCTTGCTAACTGGAAGGTCAAAATATGTCTTGACTAAGACTATAATAAATAATTTTAGGCTGCATTTTACAACTGTGGTTCTCAAGCTGGGGCATCCCACCCTACCCAGGGTACAAACCAAAATCTGCACGCATTGTTAGTTTGTTTTTGTGGGGTTTTATGTTATCAGGCACCACTTTTAAAGATATGGTCAAATCAGATAATGATAAATGGACCCTGATAATAAATAGTGAAGATACTTTTAATGTTTTTCAGTATTATTGTCATTATTATTATTATTATTATTAGCAGTAGTAGTAATAGTATGATAAATATCACTACGATTTAATTCATTATTTCCTCTTTTTTCATATGTGCAGGAAGCTATAAAAGAGCTAATCTGGACAGCATGCTTTCACTGTTCTTTTAAGTGTTCTTTCATTATCCTTTATGGTTCGTACATGCAGTTTGGTGTGTTGTTTAACATAATGCAGCTTACACAACATGTTATGTTGGCTCTGTTCTGCATCACAATACAACAAATTAAAAAACAAAAACAAATGGAAAACTTTTATTTTCTTGGTGGTCTTAAATTATATTTATTGAGGTCTTACATTTGACTTTTAAAACGGTGCAGCGACCCTACAAAATACGTTGTTAAAGTTTTAAGATTAACTGCATGCATTAATGTTGAAAGTCATACAATAAAGTGAAAGACTATGCATCTTTTTTATCATTTTTTATAGTTTGAATTGCTTCCTCATTTCTAACCTTCCAGCTTCCATCATTACATATTCACAGTGCCTCCTCTCCTCTGTTTACTTTTCAATGAATCTGAGAATGCTGTTCAGTTTCATTGTTTTGTTTTTGCTTTGTTGAGTTTGTATCTGACAGCTTTGATTCTGCTGTTTATTTGCAGGGGCAGAGTAAAGCTGGAGCAAATCAAGAAGATGAACATGATGACAGCCCCTCCTCCTCCTCCTCCAATTACTCAGTTTCTCCTTTCTCTCAGTGTGACCACCATGCCAACCTAGTTACCTCAGAGACATGCACCTTTCCTGTAGAAAGCTATACCTGATCCACAAACATCCACATAAAACGTAACACCTCACTGCCCCACTCCAGCCCCGGACTCTCAAGCATCTCACTGGACTGCAAACTGAGCCCCCAAAACGGCCTGTTTGGACCCTCTCGTTAAACCAACAGCAGCATTATAACCAGCAGGTAGAAGAACACAGGTTACCATCTTCCGACCACAACCTAGTTCCCACCACCCCTTTACACCGTTTTACACCATTATTCTCTGATGTCTAAGCAGAGATCTGAAATGACTGACTAATGAAAAATGTTTTCTAAATAATAAGCAATTGAAGATGTTAATGTTTTTAATGTAATTTGTTTAAAAAATGAAAAATACTTTTCAAAGGATTTGGTCTTATAGTCACAGGAGGTTGGTGTGGATTTTATGGACTCTTTCTAAAGAGTTCTTCACATAGCAGAAGACAAGAGCAGATGTATTTTTGTCATCAAAAATGGATTTTGGTTTTATTTTGTTGTAAACTCCCATACACCAGTATTTTACATGTGTTATGTTCCTACTATGTGAATGTTATTTATGTTTCGTTTTGTTTTTGTTTCTGTGTAAAGAAAATAATTAATTAATTTTAGTTACAGAAGGGGCCAGGACAGAACATTCTTTTAAAGATTTGAATATTATTTTGTGAGTTATTTTGTCATTTATTATTATTATTATTATTATTGTTTACTCTTTGTTTTTGTCATTGTAGTCCTTTTGTCACAGTGGAATGGGGCTTTGTCAGGGACGGGGTTGAGCAGTGTAGTGAAACTATGTTCTATTTTATTTCTATTTATTTTCAGCTCTCTTATGTGTGTGTATTCAGCATTTTAGATGACCTGCCCTTTTTACATGCAGGTTAAATGTAGTCTCTGTTTTTTGTATTAGATAGTAATAGAGCTTTCCAATCACCAGCTACAGTTGATTCTTTTTTACTGGGAATTGTAGAGACAGCTTTTTGTCTCTCTTCCATTTTCAGCATATTTATACTTTTCTAACAAAGGGGGCAGTGAGTTCTCATGCTGAGACTGCACAAATCCACAAAGCTTCGAAAACGAGTCTAGTGACCAGAGTTAATTGCTGAGTAAAGTGACCAAACAGTGCTAGGCATGATTTGCTTATGAAGTATTTCCTGCCATTTTCAGCATTTTTGCTGTATTGTGATGTATTTACTCATATTGACTGCCAATATTTGTCGGTATGGACTGAGGTTTATGAGGTTTTGAGACAGCAGTGTTACAGATCTTCACCATAAATGGGAATTTCTATTTGGCAAATGCATCTATGTGGCATGGACTACTGCCCTTGAAATGAACCAAGATCAACGTAAAGAATCCAGCACGTACAGTTTTAAATGTCTATTTTCGAACCTTATGCTTTTTTAATAGTATAAATAGTATTCTGTACAGAGGCTAAAGTGTTGCCGCTCTTTCAGTGTGTTGCCTCTTTCATTGTGACACTTCTTTCCTCTATGCTAGTGTAAACAGATCCAGAGTTTTACATCTGTCCCTCCTTGCTTAGCTCATGTCTCATCACTGAAGAAAAAAACATGTACAATGGAGCACCATGCACTAAATAAACTCAAATTTAGTCCCA
Source organism: Astyanax mexicanus (assembly GCF_023375975.1). Taxonomy (NCBI): domain Eukaryota; kingdom Metazoa; phylum Chordata; class Actinopteri; order Characiformes; family Acestrorhamphidae; genus Astyanax; species Astyanax mexicanus. The sequence goes on from NC_064410.1 coordinate 21,740,575, forward strand.
TCGCCTCTCTACACACCATTCCATGAGTACCCTCAGTGTCCTCATCTGTCTCACTTTGCTGTTTTTCACTGTAGCATTGTGTTTCCAAGCATGTACCTCAAACCAGAGACTGCGAATCTCACAAGTGGTGCTGATTCCCTGCCTCCTTTTTCAGGATGATTAAAGAAATGTATTAAAAGAGCTTATAAATGCTGAGATCATGGTTTGTGAGCGCCAGCGGGACTTTGATGACTGCCATAACACTAATGACTCCTGTAGTGTGGAACAGAGATGATGAAGCAGCAGCTCGGATGACGTGCTGCCACAGGTGAGAGAGAATGAGAATGCAGTTCTGCTACAGTAATGGCCTGTGCTGTTTTTTAAGCTAGCATTTTCTATTTTTAATTGGGCACTGGAAGAAAAATACTATTAAATAAAATTCAGTGACTTTTAGTGATATGATTCAGGGTATTATGGGTGCTTAAATTTTGCTTCAGTGTAATTTTTTTGGGTTACGTTATAGGCTAGTTAATTAATTAGTACTTGTTAATTAAAGTAGTAATAATCTATAGTTTGGGGAGAAACTGGTAACATATTTTTCGCACTATAAGGCATACTTAAAATCCTTTAATTTTCCCAAAAATCATCAGTGCGTCTTATAATCTGGTGTGGTTTATTTATGAATTTTACAGTGTTTTACAGGAGTTTTAGTTTCGTTCTCCGGCACTGAGGTTTAAGCATTATTAGCATTAGCCGCTAACCGCAGTGCAAACTCTTTTACCATTCAGAGGAGAGTATATCGGACTGTAGTCTGCATGTTTACAGTGTTAAAACAAGCTACCAGGGGCAATACCACTAGCTAATATCACCCTGCCTTACCTGAGCACTCAAGGTTTCTCAGTTTAAAGCTGTCAGGCAGCTAGTGCTAGCAGTTAGCAGCTAATGCTAATTCTCCAGCCTAAGTGGAAATCTAAGCTTACTGTAAATAAACAAATGTGCTTAACTCACCCAAATAAACAGTTTTCAGGAGAAAAATCAGTGTAGATTAACACCCAGTGCTCATATGACATTAAAAGAAAATGTTTTTTTAAGAATTAAAGTTAATTACTTAACTTAGCTTTATAGGTCTCACCACCCAGCAGTAAGACCTGCTGGGTATTATTTAAACTATATAATATATAAATTATATAATATACAAATATCCTGTCACATCTACATAAATTTAAAGCTGTTTACTACATTATACAGTACATACTATCACTGCTGCCTGCAGCAATAATTTTTTCCCCCAAATTAATAAAACAATCTGTTTTTTTTAACTTAATAATAAAAAAGACAGTAAATAGTAAAATTCCAAGTATTTTTAATGATTTGTAGTTATATATTTATCATAAAGTGTTTAGATATCTGGCAGATCTAGGATACATTTTTTTTAAACTGCAGTTGCGGTCTTGAGAGAATATTTACTGCTGGGTGAAGCAGTAAATGAAAAAAGGAAGCTCTTTTGATGTTTCCATCAGTAAATGTATTTTATAGCACATCATGCAGGAAAAGCCGGTGCTTACACGATTTGAGACAAACAAGGCAAGATCAGTTAGCTTTTTAAACTCCTTAAAATGCTGATGTAACAGAAACTAAGATGGTGTCAGAGCTAATTAGCCTATATTGAATGTAAAATATTTCTTTAAAGCATCTAAATTGTTAAACATTGGAGATGTAAAAGCATAAAATACACTTTCAAAAATTAGCTAGTTTTATCTGCAGCACTGACCCAGCACTCCTAAATTCTGTACATAAGGTCAGATGAATGAACACAAATTCACACTATGTCCTGAAGTGATGCTCTCAGGATGTCACCATGGGATGTGAGGGGTTAAAAGACCTTGCTTTGCCATCAAGCTGTCGGTGCTCAGAGGGAGCAAAATTGGCCCTGCTCCCTCCAGGTGGGTAGATGGCGCTCTCTCCCCACATCACTAAATGGTGATGTCCGCAGCACAGGGCGTCTGTAAGCTGATGTATCAGAACCGAGTCGCTGCGCTTTCCTCCAAGCACACTGTGATGCTACTCAGCAATGCTGCATCAGCAGCAGCTCGAAAAGAAGCGGTGGCTGACTTCACATGTATCAGAGGAAGCATGTGTTAGTCTTCACCCGCCTGGTGTGTTGTGGCATTACTAGTGATAGGGGGAGTCATAATGAGTGGGTTGGGTAATTGGCTGTGCTAAATTGGGGAGAAAATGGGAAAAATTTGAGAAAAAAAAGACCTTACCATGATCAAACAATGGTCAAAGAAGATCTCTGTGAAAAGTGTAAAACATGTACACAGTTATATCTGCAGTCAAGCCTAGGCAACTCAGTTCAATCAAGCTGCTTGAAAGATGGTCCTCCTCTGCAAAAAAAGTCATACATTAGACCAGATGCTCATCCTGATGCTCAGTTGGTGCTATCAAACCTGATTAAGGAATGTTATATTTTATAACGAAAACTCAATTTTGCAAAATGACAGTTATGTTATGGGGATTTGAGAATTAGAGACCTCTCTGGTGAGAATGTGTAATTAATTGCTCAGAGCATGTAGAAGAGTCATTTTAATACAGGTTAATTCAAATACATTGTTGAATAAAATAGTGAAATGACATTAATATTAGGGGATGGTTGAGCCAGGAACAAGCATTCATTATCATTACTTTGAATATTTTGCCCCCTCCTAATTCAGGAATACTTTTGCTTTTGATTTAAAAGAAAAGCACATCTTAAAGAATCTTGCTTTTAATATCTTTCTAATTAATTATTTTATCCACGCATAATAACATTTTAAATAAATTAGAATATTGAGATGCTTTTACGAGGTGTGCACCTGCTGCAAATGTTCAGAGTTCCTGACCCATTCCCAAAGCTGCTGTGTACTGTTCGTTCATCAACAATGTCATGATTATGCAAATTGAATGACATGCAAAAATGTTGATTAAGGCACTGTGTGAACATGGCAAGCTGCGTGATGGTATCCAGTGGTGCCTCCTGGCTCTTGCTGGTTCATAGTTTGCCATCCTTCCAATACATCAGCTTTAATTAGAGTGCAGTATCTGCAGCCACCTGTTTGTTGCTTTTGCTCCTCCTGCAAAGCTGCCGAGAGACCCAGAGTAAAGCAGAGGGATCAGAGTTTGATTTGTAACATAGAGGACACTGGGGACAAACTGTGCTGTAGGATGTTGTGGTGATGGGCTTTAAGTAGGACTATGGCAGTTTGTATGTGCGAGGGTGGGATAAAGTGTGATACATTTAAATCCATGTGACTATATTAATAAATATAATATAATACAAAATAATATATATATATATATATATATATATATATATATATATATATATATATATATATATATATATATATATATATATTAAACAGCAAAAATAGCCTATTTTGGCAAATCATCTCTTTTTATTTTTTATTTTATTAAAAACACAAATGAGCCTTACTGACTCAGCCTTACTGACTAAATATTTAGTGTATTTGGTTCCATACTTTGTGTACCTTAGCTTTTTGGCTTATGTTCCATTACCAGACTAAAGAAATTCTAATCTGATGTGACACATGGCTGTGTGGATGTGTCAAATCTGGCCTTTTCTAATCAGATTTAAAGGGGACATATTATACCTCTTTAAGTTAAGAGTCTATGGGTTATACAAAACATGTCATTTTTATGGAAATAAACTGTTGCTGGCCACCATGTTTATGCTGTAAGTTTACCGCATGGTAGTGTTAGCTTGTGCTAAATGACAAAACACAAACAAGCAAGCTTTTTTTAAGCTGCGATAAAGTGCAAAACTTTACAAAAATAATTTTAAATAATCTCCTTCTTCTGATGACTTGCCAGGGACCCACCCTGACTTGCCACAGATCCCTCCTTCAGACGAAGTCTGCTGGCTATTTCTGCTGTTCGAGGTTCTCAACCAAACTGACCAAAAAGGCGAATCTTTCACTGATCTAGTAGGTCGGCCTCTAGTGGGGGTAAGTGGTGGTTCTATGCAGCCACCCAAACGGCTTAAAGAAGCAGTTGAGACCCAAGTAGGAACACAAAAGTGAGTGAGTTTTGCCTTATATTTTTCATTTTACTTACTTTGGCTGTGTTCACAATGTAAGGCAAACTAGACTTCTTTTTTAAAACAGATCTGTTGAGTTTGTCGGCAATGTTATTTGCAAGTGATCAGATCGATTTAGCATTTTTGGACGTTACAGACGTATTTTCATGGATTGCTATGGTAAAGAGGTCTGTATCACATTAAAAACATATGTAGTGCACATACAAAACATATGATTTATCACATAAGGGGTCAGGCTCATAAGAATGGTCAGGGACAGGCAGGGTCAGTAACAAATCAGGTCAGCATAAACAAACAACATACCAGAGTGAGAGCAGGCAAAAGAATGTTCAAAAATACAGAAAGTAGGTTAATACCAAAACAGCTAACAAAAATACAAAGGATAAGGCAAAAGAATAGTTGAGGTAGCAAAAAGGGTCAGAAACAAAAGGTCAAAACACAAAGGAAACGCGAGGTAAAAGGGCTGTAAAAATATATTAAATACCGAGCAAGTAGTGAGTGAAAGCAGGGGTTATTTATACTAATGAGTTCAGGTGAAAGCAATCCAATCCAGCGAGCCAGAACCCCGATGCGTCACATGATGCGGCATGTCTGGAGGGTTGAGCGCAGGTGCATCTTGGTAAATGGAGACTTTTACAAGAGAACTGGAGTCAGTGGCAGGCAGACAGACAGTGACAGTGTCACGTATGAGGAGGTGGACGTAAACGCAGATAAATATTTATATTTGTTAAATAAACAAGAAAAATAAATACAGAAAACAAAACACGGTTAATGCAAAAAACTTATGAAAAACTTACAAAAAACAAGACTAGGATATAAATTTAACTAAGACAAATACAAGGAAAACTAATGAAACTAGAAACTCTAACTTTAAACAAAGAATAACTAGAAAATACAAAAACAACAGACCGTAGTAACAAAAAGATTCTAAGCAACACAAAACACAAACTCTACTCACAAATATACAGTCACAAAGATACAAAAGACTCCACAAGCAAACACTCATACAAGGGGCTATTTATACACAAGGAGGGTGAAGACAGGTAACGAGGGGGCGGGGTTACAAACAAGACACAAGGTGACAACACTAATGGCTAGGGCGGGGCTAGGGTGGAGACAAGACAATAACAAAACAATGCCATGTGCTCAAAAAAGCACATGGCTGGGAACACAAGACAGGAAAACAGGGCAGGAGCACAGAAAACCAAAAGAGGGAAAAACACAGGACCAGACACAGGCTAATATGTGACAGACAGGACTGACACCAGATTTTAAAAGGAGGAAAAATAACGTTTTTTCCCCAAAAGGAAGAAATGTTTAGTAAATCATTGCTTTCCAATGAAAAGCTAAAATGAAAATGCATTTTAGAGCATTTCCATTGGACTATTCAATCTACCTAAACGGGGTCCTAAACTAAAAACAGATACAAATGGAAATACATGATTTTTACTGGACAGCAGTGACATAATGTAGTTCTTCACTGAAAAGGCTTGCATGGGAATGTGAACCTTCAAGCCAAATCTGATCTGAGCAAAACTTTGAAAATTTGAGCAAGATTAATGAGGCTTCTAATGTGAACAAAGCCAAAGTCCATCACCATGTCCTGCTCTTTTTCTCTGGGAAATATTTTTCTTTTTTTTTCCTCCAGATATACAGCCACAGCTTGCTGCTTCCCGTACTGTAGAAGAGAGAGAGAGCTATTCCAATGAGCCTCCAGTTCTATGGAATGAGACAATCAGAAACAGTGTCATCAAAAATTTATGACCATTCATTGATGCGCTGTTTAGCTCAAGTCTTAGCTTTAGTATTATCTGTGCAGTTCTCTAAAGCTCTGAGGGAGCCACTGACTGACTCATCATTATACCAGAAGAAAGGGGTGATGCTGACTCATGCTCTTATGAAGCTGGCTTAAATCAATTTAAATCAAAGACATTATGGTTAGGTGTGAAGTCGTGTCCCAGCAAATAATATTTCAATAAACTAACAATGTGGGTAGATTATCTTTAAAGCATGCTCATATTGTTGCATAAAACATCCTTTCTTTTGTAGTACCATGCTTTTTTTAAACTATTGTGTGTGTGAGAGTGAGTGTGTGTGTGCAACTGTGTGTGATACACCCCCTGCTGGTGTCATTCTGCCCATTGCTGTTCTTCCTGTGCCCACTGGCATTGCTGTGCAGCAGATTGTTAGTATTTTCATCCATTCTGTTTCTTGCCAACAACTCTCTCGCTGTATTTTTGTGGCCTGTCCCCTTTCTCACTGGTCATGTGACTTCTAACAAAAAAAAAAGCCCTCACACATCTGGACTCCATCTGTTGGTGTGGTAATGGCCAGTGGAGGCCAGTTTGTGATTAGTCACATAGACTTTGCACACCCTTCTGGTTCAAGCAGGGACCCATTACAGCTATCTTACTCCCTTTTATATTCTTCCTCATTCTTGATACACACCCCCCCTTCCCCCCCTCCCCCTCGGTCGTTCTATGCTTTGCTAACTCTTGCTCAGCATCATCCTTTCCGGTGCTTGGCACTGAAACTCCTCTTCCCTCTCCAGAGACTTTTAAGGGAAACTAATGTGGATTAGTGAAGTGATTCAGAGGTTTGTGCAAGACTGCAAAATTGTAGAGTTCAGAGTATCCTCTGAACATAAAAGATATGCAGGACTGCGCGTATTTATATTTAACAGCCTTGACAGTTTTCCATACCAGAAATGCTTATAAACAGCTCATAAAGGCAGATACAAGGAGTAACAGGTCAAGCAGAAACTCTCCTCGTTGTATTTCAGGACATTCTATGTAATTCTCTGTAATTCAGTTTTTATTTTATTGATATTAACCCCACAAACATCTGTCTGAATTTCCCCACCCACATCCACTCTCACAATTGTCCCCAACAACACACAAAACAACATATTAAAAAAAAATATTGAATATTCTGCCAAAACAGTGCCATTTCTGTCCCCAGGAAATTACATGTATAAATGTACACACAAAATAACTTTGACCTAATTGCAGATCTAAGATATATAATTAAAAACATTATCAAAAAAAACTTAAAACCCTAAAAAATAGCATTTGTTACCGGTTCCCACTCTCTAACTATAATCTTTGCCATGAAATATAATTATTAAAATCTTTCAGAGATGTCTTTTTTTGCATTGTTGTGTGACTCCAAATCCCATCTATGCTTTACAAATATTTGTTTCGTATTCATTCATAATATTTAAGTTAAAATACACATTTTAGTTGTGTCCCTGGGTTTTCACATTACCCCATCTGAAACATCTGAAACATTCCACAAGTCACATCTACAATAAGAAGTTACATCAGTTGTTTCTCCCGAAAATCATGAGAAGAACTAAATTAAGTTCCCTCATTTGTTTTTCCATAAAGCTATTTTTCCTAATTCTATGCTAAAAACACAGCCATGTTACTTTCAGTCCTGTTACTCATAACATAAAGAGTAACAGAAGTGCCAGTAACAGGAGGGAGCTCCAGTAACAGGAGTGAGCAGAGTCTTCTGGTTTATTGATTTATTAATATGAATATTAGTTAAAGTAAACCACCTTTTTCCAATTCTGTTTGGGTGATAATTTGTCCATTTGTTAAATAAAACTGCATGATAATAAATTTGATCAATTTCAGGTTGGAGTCTTTTTGATAAGATAAAATTGCTTGCATCTTTAAAAAAAAACAATGTGCATGCATATATAATGTTTTTTTGTCATAAATATCAATTATTTAAACATGCAGTCAACCATGTCTTAAAAATAAACTGTTTCTTGAGAGAAAATCAGATTAATTAGTGGACTTGCTTTTAAACATGCATTTAAATGTCACGAGCAACAGGACTGAGAAAACTGTAAACATCTTCAGCTCAGAAACCTTATATAAATTTAATAAAGCTGCCTGAGTTTGACCAGTACATGTTTTGAATAGTTAAAAGCATGTGTTATTAGATTCAGAATTGAAAGAAGGTAAAAAAATTAGGTAAAAAAAGTTTAATTTGGAAGATTTACAACAAGCAAATGGCACCCATTCGGTGGAATGGCCCAAATAGGATCAGTATTTGACAGAACTGCTGACTGGAGAGGGTGATCATCTGGTTCTTTATTTCTGTGATCTTTAATAAAATGATATCTGGTCACAAACTCAAACTAGAGGGTTTTGGAATAGCTGAAGATTGCTGTAAATAAACAATATCTGGAAGGTATGGCAACCACGGTTTACAAAATGCCATACTCATCTGGATTTATTTAGAATTTACTATCACTTACTAATATCCAAATTTCATTCAGAGAAATCTGGTTATTGATATGACTGGAGGTGACCAAAATCAACTGGCTTTAAAAGCACTGTACATCAGAATAATCCAAGCGCATATGTATTAATTATTCCCAGAGGTGTGAAATAACTAAGTACAAATACTTTGTTATCGTACTTAAATAGAAATTTTAGCAATCTATATTTTACTGGATAAAATATTTTTCAGATGATTTCTACTTATTGCATTTTCACTCAGTTATCTGTACATTTTACTACAATGCTAACAATAGGGGCATAGCATTGTTCATGTAAAGAAATCTGGGAAATGGATGAATGTTCTACAGATGTTTTCAGCAACAGCTTGAATTCATATATTTCCACAGAGTTAATTTTGCAAGCTTTCCCCATCCTACCTTATGCTTTGTGCCCATCAGTTGAATTATCATTACTTAATTTTAAGATGGTGGCACCTGAACTACTCGAAGGTTCTCTGTGTATAAAGAGTGTTTTTATTAAGCAAAGTCTTCAGTGCCTCGTTTTAAATGGCAGGGCCCTCAGAATTCTACCAATAAAGTGTATAGCTACTTGCTTGCTTTTTAATGGTGTAATAATATAATATTTCTTTGCAAGGTTTATGCTATGCCCCTATCACTACAATTAAAACCTTCTGGGAGCAATCGGCGAAAAGCAATGTATTTTAGAATGCTGGGGGGGTGAACTACAAATTGTCAATGCTTAACGAATGATAACTGTGGCGACTGGGCATGCAGGCCAAGGAAGTGTTTTAATCTGGTGGACACATTCCTGAGGAACCGTTGCTGTGTGTGAGTTAGCATTATCAGGCAGAAAGATGCCAGAGGAAATTCTACCATAAGAGGCAACACATGTGGCTGCAGGGTGTCCTGCACATATATCTGAGCACTTAGTGTTCCTCTTATCGCTTCTAGGGGTGACCAACTGTTTGCATGCAATGGCCCTGAAGATTATCTTATCAACATTTGAGACTGTGTGTTGCTCCACATCACATGTTGGACCCTCAGGCTCTCATGTCTGGCCAGACTGGAAGTTTCTGAAGTCAGCTCTTCTCCATCCACCACCCACCACAGATCAGCCGCTCATCATCCATCTTACTCTATAAGCCATTAGTGGCGCTGCTATACTCCTGAATATATAACACCTATGTGGATGTGTGAAAGACTTTTTAAAATTTATTTAAAAGCCATTTGACCAGTGGTAGGATGGTCCCCCCCTTAAATGTGGGTCTTGGTCCTACGAAGGTTTCTTCCTCCTCCTGCAGCTCTGAGGGAGTTTTTCCTTGCCTCCGCGCTCAATGGGGGTTCTGTATTCTGTATTTTCTATGTTTAATCTTTTGCCTGACTCTTTGTCCTGTGATCACGTTTCTGTAAGGCTGCTTTGGGCCAACACCAGTTGTAAAAAAGCGCTATACAAATAAATTTGATTTGATTTTGATTTGATTTGATGCAGGTTTAAAGTGCTCACTATGAGGCCTCAGTACTTAAACCCAAAAAGAACCTGGATCCGTCCATTTGTCCATATTATACATCAATTTAGGTCTAATATATTCAGGTACATGGACACACCAGCAGTGGAAGCAGTTCAAAAATTCCTATTTAGAGTTTTTTCTATGTAAAGTTTAGTAGTGGAGAGTGACCAACTAGCTGACCTGTGGTGAGTGATTGGGAAGCCTGGCATCCAAAAACTCGGTCTGGACGGACAGGTGACAGAAGAACCTGAGTGAAATCCCTAGCAGTCAACAATGTCTCACCAAGAGGTACACTACCTTTTTTGGACTTTTTGTTTGACAGGGGAAGCAATTTTATTCCCTCTTTTGGCAAAACCCAGTGCCTAATCAAACCACACCTGTTATCATTTACAAATCTACCTGAAACAACATTTATCTTTTGAGAACTCTCCTCAGTATTGAGTATTGTCTGTTAGTGGCACCTTAGGGACACCAAATGCTGTGTGATTTAAACATGAAAGACATGAAAAAGAACAGAAATTAAAAAAGTCAATACCCTATCCATTAAAACATCCCTCGATTAGCCCTGATCTCGATCCACTACATCAGATTTCCGATATTAGGACCTACTACTTGACATTCTTTACAGTTTTCTGAATTTTTTGTATTTGCCTCATGATTTCATACCAAACTTTAAGTTAAACTAACTGGTATAAACAAACTTTATTTTTAGTAAATTGTAATTAAATTGAAAAGACATTTATTTAGATTTATTCAAACCTGTATTATTTAAACAAATCCCAAACATAACCTGGATTTGTGGCTAAAGATGATATGTTCCAGTGCATCACAGTCCAGGTTTTCATCCACAACACCACAGCAATGTAAGGGGATGGTAAATAGATGACAGACAACCCACCCTTTCATTTAAGTTTGGGAGGTTTCATGGATAAATTGAAGCGGCCTGGTGGCCAATCTTCATTAATTGCACATTGCACCAGTAAGACCAGAGTGTGAAGGTTTAGTTAGCAGGGTAAGAGCACAGTTTTGCTCAAAATATTGCAACGCACACAACATTATGGGTGACATACCAGAGTTCAAAGAGAACAAATTGTTGGTGCACGTCTTGCCGGCGCATCTGTGACCAAAGACAGCAAGTCTTTGTGATGTATCAAGAGCCACAGTATCCAGGGTAATGTCAGCATACCACCAAGAGGGACGAACCACATCCAACAGGATTAACTGTGGACGCAAGAGGAAGCTGTCTGAAAGGGATGTTCGGGTGCTAACCTGGATTGTATCCAAAAAACATAAAACCACGGCTGCCCAAATCACGGCAGAATTTAATGTGCACCTCAACTCTCCTGTTTCCACCAGAACTGTCCGTCGCAACAATAAATTATTGTGCTCTAAAACTAAGTGTTTCAGTTTAATTATCCAACCCCTGTATGTACAAAACCTAGGAGACATCGTGGTTTATTGGTGCGTGGTTTATTGGTAGGGATTTCGGTGTGTAAAACCAAACCAAAGAGAGTGGTAATGCGCTCTAAGTAAACAAACTCCTCAACTAATTCAGATCTTAAAAACCTACTACAGGTGTGCAAACACCCTTAGTACTAAAATGTGCCCCATCTAAACATCGTTCCACTGGGCAAAATATCTTCAAGTGTGTCGTATAAGCATTCCTAGCAGACAACAATCTCTCACCAAGAGGTACACTACCTTTTTTGCCTTTTTGCAGGACAGAGGAAGCAAAAGTAGTTTATTTCTTTGTCAATGACAGCATTATACAGATGGCACTGTAACAAATATAAACCAATATTTGATAGTGTGTTCCCATCTGATGCTTTTCATACACATGCATGGTACCATGGTGCCTTTAGAACATCTTGAGAGTATATTTCCTAATCTGAATGTGAACAAGTAGAATCAGATGCATGAAACTGTTCATTAACACATGATGCTGTTCTTTTTAGGCTGTGTTACAAGAAAAGCAGGGGTAAAATTGGGAGCAAACAAGAGCTTAGACTACCATAGATTTGAAAATGCACAGTCCAAAGACAAGTAAAAGCAAGATCATATTCCAACCTGCTAATTCTGCGCAGTGATGTGCAGTAATGTGGGTGTTGTAATGCTTTTTTTTTTTTTTTTTTTTTTCTGAAGGTTGCTGGCTTAACAGCATTCACTCTTTTTTTTCATGATCTGTTGTGGAGGTTCTTGCCGCTGTGTGGGACACATTCAGCAGCGTAGCTCCATTATTCTTTAACCTTTGTGGAGGCCAGCGTTTTTCATATCGGTGATGATGTGCCCACTCCTGTAACTCCTGTAACAGACAAGATCAGCGCTGTAGTACGAGGTAATAGAGCTGCGTGCTGCACCATGAAGTAAACGTACCTGTAAATGAGGAGCTTCTGGATTATACTAAGTGGAGCGCAAAGGAGCTAAATTAAGTCAGGTCGACTTAAAAGGTCCTCAGAAGGACATGTTCAGCATTTAAAGCCATGTCTCACACTAGCTGATGTCATGTTGTCTGCATAATCCCTGCGAACACCTGCCATGAGCCACCAGAGTGAATTCAGTGGCACCCAATTAGCACTCAGGTGCTTCTTGCAGTTTTCACCTTGAGCAGGAAGGGGAGATGAGGACAGAGAGAGGGGACAGGCTGGGAGTGAGTCAGTTTCCCAGCAGTGCCTTGGAGAGGAACCAGCCCCTGTTTTCCTTCCGCTGCTCATGGCTATCTGCTATAAGACCCTCACACAAAGCGCCAAACTGCACGCTGGTGTAGGGATGCAAGTTTGGCTAGAGTGTTTGCATTAAGACACAGTGCCGTAAAAAAGTCTTTGCCCCCTTATAGATTTATTTTGTTGTCGCTTTTTGTCTTACTTACATTTATTTTAGACAAACTTTATTATTAGACAAAGATAACCTGAGTAAATACAAAAAGGGCAGTATTAAATTATGACTTCATTTATTAAGGAAAAAATAAAACAATCCAAACACACCTGGCCCTTCAGTTTCTCTAGCCCCAACCAGGCCTGATAACAGTCATAACTGTAGAATCAGGAAATCATTTGAATAGAACCTCTCTGACAACATGAAGCAGGATAAACGATCATTAATATCTATCAGTCTGGAAAAAGAAAATTCTAAGACTTTGGGACTACAGTTAAAGCTATTATTCACAAATGGAGAAAACATGTAACACTGGTAAACCTGGAGTACATGGAGTGTCCAGTCCAATGGAATTACTTCAAAAGGGCATGGACAACTCATCCAGGAGGTCACAAAATAATCCAGAAAAACATTTAAAAACCTAAGGGTTCACTTGTCATAGTTAAAGTCAGTGATAATGATTCAATAAAGAGAAAGAGACTGGGCAAAAAAATGGTTTCTATAGAAAAGTTCCAAATCAAAAAACACTGCTGAACAAAAAGAACACAAAAGCCCATCTCACATTTGCCAACAATGATTTTGATGATCTCCAGGACTTATTACAATGGGCTCTTTACATAATATTGTTATTTGTTTATTATCATTTTTACTCATAAATTTCACTCAGCCCTTTTTTTTTTTTGGAACGTGTGCAGTACAATAATGTGATGTACAGTTGCGGTCAAACTACTTTTTAGTAGTCCAGTAGCAAGCTGTTTTTTAATTTTCTTGTCTTATTAATATTTTTTTACAGCACTTTTACTGTCAGAGCTGTAAGTCTGTAAGTCTTCTCTTCTCTTGCCATGTGGGTCAGCCAGACGTTTTCCTGTACCAGTTTTCTCCAGGACTCAGTTATCTGTGTATTTTTTTCTAGTTATTATGATGAAAGTGTGAATGTGCTGTGTGTAAGGGTATAAATGCTGCAGTAGAGAGTGCAGTAACATAATCTGTTCCAGCACTGCAGACAAACGTTTTGTAAATTTATTTATTTTTTTTAAATCATTTTTTTTTATAATACTAATACTAATACTATAATACTACCTTTTTTAGTTTTTAGTTAATTTGTTTTCCTTTAAGGTCCTGGGAGTTAAAAGGTCCTGGCTGCTAAATTTTGCACACTGGATTTTGTACCATTTCTAATTATTGGTGGCACCTGAGAAAAAGGGGAAAAGTGGGGGTGTTCTTAAATGTAGACTTTGACGGTAGTGTCAAAACATGAAATATCTTGGGTTAATGTAAGAAACATTGTGCTTTTTTCCCAATTTCTCCAATTTGGCTGTCCAATTGTGCCACCCCTTTGTGCGTCCCCATCACCAGTGGCGCCTGCGACCCTTGGAGGATGTAGACGAGCACACGCCTCCTCCGACACGTGTGAAGTCAGTCACCCTTTTTTTTTTCATTGCCTGAGCAGCTAGTGTGCTTGGAGGAAAGTGCAGCGACTCGGTTCTGATACATCAGCTTACAGATGCCTCGTCCCGCCTAGCGCCACCTTTGAGTGTGATGGGGAGAGAGCGCCATCTACCCACCTGGAGGGAGCAAGGCCAACTGTGCTCCCTCTGGGTGGCGGCAGCTGATGGCAGAGCTACATGAACAGGATTCGAACCTGCGACCTCCTGCACATAGTGGTCAGCGCATTAGACTGCTAAACCAGTTGATGCGCCACACACTGTGCTTTTTTATCTGCATTTTTCAAGTTTTCCCAAGTGTTTTTCTGATTTGGGATTGTACAGGTCTCTGCATAAACTTTGCTTTCCTTTATTTACTAAAGAAAACAATACAAAATCATAGACCCACAAAAGTAACTTATAAGAAACTAAGTGTCACTCTCAAGAAAACAAATATGAAAATGCATTCAAACAGAACCACACAAAATAAGAGTGCAAAATGTATGCTCATCATTTCCCTCTGTTTAATCACAGAACAAAAAAAGCTGGAAGCAGATCAGGCTGGTGCTGATATTTTGGCTGAGAGCTGTGAGTGTGCCAGAGAGTGTCATGGGGAGCTCTGACTTAGCGTCAACAAAATCTCTCAAAATATGTGCAGAGGACGAGAGAGGGCTTATTCACTAAGACTAACACAGACAGTTCCATAGTGCAAAGATATGGAGAGGAAAGGGAAGTAAAGCACCAGAGACAGAGAGACAGTAAATGAGAAAGAGGGAAAGGAGCAGAGAGAAAGGCTTTTACTGAGAAGGGAATAGGAAAGCGATATCTTTTGTTCAACACGAATCGCATAACAGCTGGCGCTGCAAGTTAACATCATATCTCTTTACTTTTATTGTGTCTGTGATGCTCTGCCTCTGAAAATATCCACCAGCGATGTTTATTCGGATGCAGGCAGCCGAATATTTAAGCGCTCTGTTTGTCAGTATGTGTTATAATTGTGTTTTATGTGGCCTCAGATGCTTGGCTTCAGAAGACAAAATTACTCTGCTTTGTTCCAGGAATAGAGCTACCATTTTATCCATTTGGGAATTAGAGACATTTGTACACAGTCTTTCTATTTTTATAAGCTTAGAAGTCAGCGAATTTTATATATATACATATATATACGTATATATATATATATATACATATATACATATATATACGTATATATATATATACGTATATATACAGTTGTGGTCAAAAGTTTACATACACTTGTAAAAAAACATAATGTTATGGCTGTCTTGAGTTTTCAATAAGTTCTACAACTCTTATTTTTCTGTGATAGAGTGATCGGAACACATACATGTTTGTCACAAAAAACAGTCATAAAATTTGGTTCTTTCATAAATTTATTATGGGTCTGCTGAAAATGTCACCAAATCTGCTGGGTCAAAAATATACATACAGCAACAAAATTTGTCAATTTTGGTGATGTAGCGAGTTGTGTCAATCAAATTAGCTTCATGTCATGGCCTCTTCACTTCTTGTAAGTGATTCTGATTGACTACAGCTGTTGACTTCTCATGAGCCCATTTAAATAGGGCTCATTTGACCCAGTGATTAGACTCAGCTACAAAAGCTACAATGGGAAAGTCAAAGGAACTCAGTGTGGATCTGAAAAAGCGAATTATTGACTTGAACAAGTCAGGGAAGTCACTTGGAGCCATTTCAAAGCAGCTACAGGTCCCAAGAGCAACTGTGCAGACAATTATACGCAAGTATAAAGTGCAGGGAACAGTTGTGTCACTGCCACGATCAGGAAGAAAACGCAAGCTATCACATGCTGCCGAGAGGAGATTGGTCAGGATGGTCAAGAGTCAACCAAGAATCACCAAGAAGCAGGTCTGCAAGGATTTGGAAGCTGATGGAACACAGGTGTCAGTCTCCACAGTCAAGCGTGTTTTACATCGCCATGGACTGAGAGGCTGCCGTGCAAGAAAGAAGCCCTTGCTCCAGAAAAGGCACCTTAAGACTCGGCTGAAGTTTGCTGCTGATCACATGGACAAAGATAAAACCTTCTGGAGGAAAGTTCTCTGGTCAGACGAAACAAAAATTGAGCTGTTTGGCCACAACACCCAGCAATATGTTTGGAGGAGAAAAGGTGAGGCCTTTAATCCCAGGAACACCATGCCTACTGTCAAGCATGGTGGTGGTAGTATTATGCTCTGGGGATGTTTTGCTGCCAGTGGAACTGGTTCTTTGCAGAAAGTAAATGGGATAATGAAGAAGGAGGATTACCTCCAAATTCTGCAGGAAAACTTAAAACCATCAGCCCGAAGGTTGGGTCTTGGGCGCAGTTGGGTGTTCCAACAAGACAATGACCCAAAACACACATCAAAAGTGGTAAAGGAATGGCTAAACCAGGCTAGAATTAAGGTTTTAGAATGGGCTTCCCAAAGTCCTGACTTAAACCCCATTGAGAACATGTGGACAGTGCTAAAGAAACGGGTTCATGCAAGAAAACCATCACATTTAGCTGAACTGCACCAATTCTGTCAAGAAGAGTGGTCAAACATTCGACCTGAAGCTTGCCAGGAGCTTGTGGATGGCTACCAAAAGCGCCTAGTTGCCGTGAAAATGGCCAAGGGACATGTAACCAAATACTAATGTTGCTGTATGTATATTTTTGACCCAGCAGATTTGGTGACATTTTCAGCAGACCCATAATAAATTTATGAAAGAACCAAATTTTATGACTGTTTTTTGTGACAAACATGTATGTGTTCCGATCACTCTATCACAGAAAAATAAGAGTTGTAGAACTTATTGAAAACTCAAGACAGCCATAACATTATGTTTTTTTACAAGTGTATGTAAACTTTTGACCACAACTGTATATGTATATGTTACGCCCCTGAATATAGGGAGTGAAAAAGACCACAGTAAACAGTGCTGTTTCCTCAGTGATAGTTTTATCTAGAATTTCACAAAAATATATTATAAAACAAGGCTTGTTTACATTCTCTTCAATTCAGTCTTTTTACAGAGAAATAGAATTTAGACACATTTCAATACATGAATGATTTCCGGCGCCCAGTGTCACTGCAATAGCTACAACTTAAGAACAGTGAGATAATAATAAAAAACAAAGAAATTCCTTTTCTGACAACACAAAAATATAGAATGAAATATTCAAACTCAAACTCAATTTTCCACTAGGTATATGTATACTTTTTCTCTTCTCAAAATTTATCTCAAGCCATAACTCACATTATCTCTTTAACAGTTTTCTAACAAAATGAACAACACATCTGAGAGATCCTCTATTATGTATAAATTAACTACTTTGTTTTTAAAACAGATGAATTACATAGACTAGTACTGGTCACATTTATCTAACTAAGCACGCACATTTTATATAAACAAAAGCATTTTAAAATGGCCGCAGTGACCTACTTTACTAACAAACTCAAAGATACACATAAATCACATTTGAAAACGTATAAACACACTCTAACCACAAAAATATATATTTTCTACTGGAATTTCATCCACATTTGACAAATATCTTTTCTTATGTGGTCCTAAAACAATGCTAGCTATGGCCATTACACACTAGCTCACTCAGCAAGTCTGCTCTGGAACTTTCCAAAAATACATCAACTATTTACTGAGTTAACTTGTATTTATAACCATTAAGCTTATGCTGTTGACTTCATATGACTTCCCAGTGGCATTTTAGACAATATAAAACCCTATTTTGTTGGTTTCTTACCTGAATATAGGGAGTGAAAAAGACCACAGTAAACAGTGCTGTTTCCTCAGTGATAGTTTTATCTAGAATGAGGAAAACGCTGTGGTCGCCCCCTACTGTCTGAATCAAGGCATAGCCACACAATCACAAATCACTCTAGCAAGTACTATTAGCTGATTTCCAATTTAAAAACAGCTAGACTTAATGTTTATAAATTCTTTTGTTTTTTTGTAAATACCTTTTTTTTCTTCAGCATGATTTCACCATAGTTTTTACTCTTTTCATACATGAATTTGTAAATTAATTCTTAATAAATTTTTAGCTCAGCTTTTACCACAGATAATTGTTTTTAACATTCTGTTTTTAAAGTACTATGCAACAAATCATGTATTATTTTTAACTAGTCACATGCTTCCCTGCAAAATAAATGTCGTCTCGACATTTTAACTGTCCTCAGTTCACACGCAAAAAACATTACATGCCTACTTCCTTTTGCATGATAGTAACGTCCACTTAATGCTTGAGGGCATGGTCCATAGTACATAGTCGTTGTATTATTCATGGCAATAACCTGAATGAACAGTCCATAAATTGTCCATGACTATGTTTGTGCTGGTTGGGGTTTGTACATGTATGTGGGCCAGTAATAAGGTGGCTGGAATGCAATCAGTCCTGGAAAAGGGTACGTTGGTACTGGTTGTAAGTGTGACTGACCACTACATGTTTGTTCAACTTGGTAGCATGAGGGAATCCCCAACTGATCATATGTGGTTCGCCTTGGCGGGTGTCTATCTCTTTGTGGTCGCTGGTAGACTTGATCATCTGACTCTGCTTTACTACTCATCAAGGAGATTTCATCCTTCTCATCAGTTGGATGTTCCAGAGATTCATGGAATGCCATAGAATTATCTTCAGCATCTTCATGACTATGAGTCTCATCAGGAACAGCAAGCATCTCATCTTCCAACATCTCATCCTCTTGTTCCCTTTCTTGATCAGTAGGTTCAACTCTTGCATCCGATTGAAGCTGTCTGTCTTCTTGTCTCATGTTAGCTTGAGGAACCACATAATTGTAATCACTCTCATCTTCACTATCTGTGTCCACTTGCAGGGGTTGAGGAACAGGCTTTGGCCTCCTTTCTTGTTTCTTTTTGGAAGTAGAATTTGGATCTAACTTCTCAAATGGGAGATGGTCACATGGCATGAGCAAGTTCCTATGTAGGATTCTGGAACGCCCTTTCCCTTGCTCTGGTCTCACTTCGTAGATGGGAAGATCTGACCCCATTTGCCGAACCACTGTCTGAATACTATCCTCCCAGTAGTTGCGGAGCTTGCCAGGCCCTCCCCTAGGTGAGAGGTTTTTCACTAGTACACGATCTCCAGGCTGTAGTACTGAACTCCTAACTTTTGTGTCATAAAATCGCTTACCCCTTTCAGCTGATTTCTGGATATTTTTCCTTGCAATGGTGTAAGCCTCTTCCATACCTTGTTTCCAGGTCTGAACAAAGTCTCGGAGTTCTTCGGGGTCTGATTGTGAGTGCAATCCAAACAACAGGTCGACTGGAAGTCTAGGTGATCTACCATAAAGGAGATGAAAAGGAGCATATCCCGTCACTTCACTACGTGTACAATTGTAGGCATACATCAGTTTATTCAGATGTTCCTTCCAGTTTGACTTCTGTGTTTCGGTTAGGGTCTTCAACATCTGTAATAACGTTCTGTTCATCCGTTCCACCTGCCCATTTCCCATGGGATGGTAGGGGCTAGTTCGTGACCCAGACACACCAGCAAGCTTTTTCAACTGGGTGAAGAGCTGATTTTCAAATTCTCCACCTTGGTCGTGGTGAATTCTGGCTGGGAACCCAAATTTCAAGGCATAATCATTGAATATGAGGTTTGCAGCTACTTTACCTGATTTAGAGGTTGTAGCATAAGCCTGGCCAAAACGGGTAAAGTGGTCTACAATCAGAAGTATATATTGATAACCACCTTTGCATTGATCCAGGTGAAGGAAATCAATAGAGACCAATTCAAAGGGATGTGTTGTCACAATGTTGGTGAGAGGAGCTCTGCTCTCACGGCTGGGTTTCTTTTGTTTCAGGCAGACACAGGTTCTGGTCACATAGTGCTCAACATCAGATTGCAGATAGGGCCAGAAAAAACGGTCACGCACAAGTGATACTGTACGTTCAGCACCCTGATGTCCCATGTTATTATGTAGTTCATTTAGCACTCTGGCCTTATACTCTTCAGGCAGCACTAGTTGTTTGCGGGTTGCTGTGATTCGATACATAATGCCATCATCATCTACTGTTAGTTTGTCCCATTCACGAAACAGGCATTTTGTCTTTGAGTTGAATGTTTTTAGGGTTTGAGTTGGTGGTTTGCAACCCTGTAATTTATACTCAAGCACTGGATTAATGGATGGATCGGATTTTTGTGCTTCTCTCAACTCATCTTTTGTTATGGGGACAACAGACCCAACTGCACTGTGTTCTGGTGGAGTTTGGGTCACCAGTGCGGTTGACCAGCTTACTCCAATCTCCTTTTGGACCTCAACAGACTGAATGGCAGCCATAACAACATCAGGAGACAGATCTTCAGAACATTCTTTCATTATTGACTCTACATCAAGCGGCATTCTGGACAAAGCATCCGCATCTCTGTTCTCCCTCCCAGGCCGATACTTAATAGTGAAGTGAAAATCGGCCAACTCTGCAACCCACCTTGAAGTTGTGGCATTCAGTTTTGCAGTAGATAGGACGTAGGTCAGTGGATTATTATCACTGTACACAGTGAAAGTTGGGGAATAGTACAGATAATCCCTGAATTTTTCAGTAATGGCCCATTTTAGAGCGAGAAATTCTAATTTACCTGCATGCAAATTATAGTTTTTCTCTGCTGCTGTCAAGGTGCGTGATCCATAGGCTATAACTCTCAGTTTCTCATTCTGCTTTTGATATAAAACAGCTCCCAGGCCCTGCTGTGATGCATCTGTATGCAAAACAAAAGGCTGGGTGAAATCTGGGAAGCCTAGAACAGGTGGGTTAAGTAAACAGTCAATCAACTGTTCAAGGGTCTGCTGATGAAGATCATTCCAAGAGATCAGCTGGTTAGAAGGCACTACACAGCTTTTTCTTGGTTTTGCATTTGTTCTTTTTTTGCTGCAGGTAATGGGACCATCTTCAGTATCTGCCTTGAGTAAGTCATAAAGGGGACTTGCTATTCTAGAGAAGTCTTTAATGTACTGTCGATAATAGGTCAGTAGACCAAGCACCTTCCTGAGTTGTCCAACATTTTTTGGCTTGATGGCTTTTAGTGCTCTTACAGCTTCAAAGTCAGCAGGATCGATTCGACTACCTTCTGCAGAAACAATTCTCCCTAGGTAGCGTATTTCAGATTTAAATAAGTCACATTTGCTGGGCTTGAGTTTGATGCCATGCTGTCTGAGCCTCTGCAGAACTTTGCGCACATCATTCACATGATCTTCAAATGTCCGACTGAAGACAAGGGTATCATCTAAGTAGGGGATGCAGATATCATCTCTCAGTCCCTCTAAGCACTCTTCCATACAGCGTTGAAACGCTGCTGGGGCGTTAGTGAGCCCAAAAGGGATACGCACCCACTCATATAGGCCCCATGGCGTCACAAATGCAGTGAGTGGTCTACTTTCTTCAGTGATGAATCCTTGGTGATACGCCTTCCCCTGGTCCAAGAGGGAAAACCAGGAATTTCCACCTAGGCTGTCCAGAATGTCTTGGACACGGGGGATAGGCTGGCGATCTTGATGGGTTTTCATATTCAGGTCCCTGTAGTCGACACATAAGCGTAGAGTGCCGTCTTTTTTTCTAACACAAACTACAGGTGAGGAGTAAGGAGAGTTTGACTTTCGAATCCATCCTTGTGCAATTAAATCATGGAGATACCCCTTCATCTCTTGGTATAAAGGTTTTGGGACTGACATATATGTGCGCTGAACTGGCTCCAGATCTTTAAGAGCTATGTTCATTTGTAAACTCTCAATACATCCAATATCATTGTCTGAGCATGAGAAAGAGTGACACTCCTCTCTCAGCATTTGTTGTACAATCTGTCGCTTGTCCTCATCAAGGTGGCTTAGATCTATGGGTGGGTCCCACATTCCATCCTTTTCTTTGTCATTCTCTGAAGTCACAGCTTGGCTGATGGTGGCAGTGGTGGTGACATCTTCAGTAGCATGCCATGGTAACACTGTCATTATTGGCTGCACTGTACCAATCTGTGTGCGCCCTGCTAATGTGATGTCTCTGTCAGTTTTGTTTGCAATACCAATCTTAATGACTGGATCAGCTCCCTTTCTAATGTTAACTAATGCGTCACTGAGCTCAAGGCCTTCTGGCCACTGAGGATTTAGATCTGGTTCAAAGATCATGAAGGTGTCCTCTCTGGGTGACTGAGAAGCTATACGACACTCCGTCTGAACAACACTGAGCTTTGGAATCACTACTCCCAATCTCTTTGTTTTTACGACATACTCACTTGCCTGTCCAGCACTAACTGCTTGAATGAGTGCTCTAACTCTGCTCTTTCTAAAGTTAGGAAAAGCTGTTTTGACTGTACTATACTGCTTTGTTTTGTCAGTATTACTGAGGATGTGCTCAATTACGTTAAATCCTATGATGGGATGAGACAATTGTTGACCCCTCATTACTAGTATCGGGATGGTTAGCTCATTCATGTGGTCTTCTTCCGATATGAGTCTGAAAGATGTCTCTACCCATCCTAAGTATGGCATGCTGGTTCCATTTGCTGCTGTTAGTGTCAGGCTATTAGGTGACTCAAGCAGCTCTGATACATCTCTCATCTCTGCACTTGGCAAGTATTTCTCCTTTCCCTGTTCGTCAATGATACAAACTTGGGAACCAGTGTCCCAGAGAGCTTGGGTCCTATGGCCATTTAGGTAGCATTCAATGAGACACTGACGACCAACCAGTGGAGTTATTTTACTGGGAGGATCTGTGTGAGGTGGCAATGGTGGACTCAGAGCACTGTCTAGAGGCTTTCCAGATGAAGCTGCTTTTCGATGCTTTGCTAACTTAGTGGACTGCCTGCTAGATATTGTTAATACTCGTCCTGTGGGATTTGATACTCCCCTTGTTGATGCCACATTTCCTCTGATCTTGCATCCAGCTTGAAAATGCTCATTGCTTCCACAACGATAACAATGTGTGCATCTTTCTTCAGTCCCACTCTGGTGGCAGGCAAAGCATCGCCTTGGAGTATGAACAGAACTCTTGAATTGCCAGTTTGACTCACGTTGAGGTCGCATCGTCATAGAAGTTTCAGGTGGGCGTGGGTTGTGTCGAGTTGAACTGTTCTGTAGGGATGCAGCAAGTGTCTGATTGTTTGACCCATTGTTCGTTAGCTCTCTGTGCACAGGGGGGATATGGGACTGCTGCCCATAAAATGGTGGTTGCTGTATTCTTTCTTTAATTTGGGCTATCTCTACACCCAGATTACTAAGGGAAGCTACACTTGCTCTCAACTCCTCCAACTCTTTTTGCATGTCAGGTGACATTTTCGGTGTTTTCTCTTTGGCAGAGCACTTACAAGGCTGTGGATCTTGTGGCTGAACCACGTGTACAGCAGCAGCTGAAGACGCATGCGTTTTCTTTTTATTTCTTCTTTCTGCCTCTGTTGCACATGCAATATTTAATCGCTCCAGCAACAGCTCATCTGGAGTGGCAGTATTTACTAAGAGTGGTTGCATATCAGTTTTAATGTTGTCGTTCAGAAGACCAGTGAGTATGGTGTGTAGAAACATACTCTGAACCAGAACTGGGTCATAACTTAGTCCTGATTCTGACTCCTGAGATGCAAACAGCACTTTCTGTTTCAGATCCAAAACACGCATTAAAAAACTCTGGGGAGTCTCTTTACTGTGCTGTGCTTCAGAGGTTAGCTGTTTGTATAGTTCTGTTGCACTTCGTTCTTGGAAATGAGAGCGGAGTATACGTCTGAGTACGGGAAGGGTGAGATTGGGTTTGCCCTCCAGGTAGCTCCGTAACTGTGAACCTGGAACAATGGCTCTGATCACAGCATCTATGATTTCGGTTTCTGGGTACCCTCTATTTAAGCCATTTTCTATTTGATGAGCTAGGCTAGTAAAGGTTAGTTTATCCCTTTGCCCTGGTTCACCTATCTGTCCAGCTATTTTAAAGTCTTTACGCCATGCAGGGCTTGGCATTTGTGATGGTAGGTGAACTTGTGTGGTTGCAACCTGAGGTTGTGGCTGAGTTTCAATTTCAGTTCCTGAAACAGACAATCGTTCAATTTCTGCTTCCTTTTGCCTTAACATTATCTTTAACTCATCCAATTCTCGCTGTAATTTCTCACTCTGCCCCACTCCTTCTTCTTCGACACCAGTAGTCAGCTCAGAAATCTTGTCTTTTAATGCCAGTAGTTCAGACATACCTCCATCCTCTAATTCTTCAACATCTTCCCGTTCTAGGTACTTTAATATGTGTGTGATCAGCGAGATACGGGACTTTCCTATCACATCAGATCTTTGGTGTCCTGCAATTTTCAGATAATCAGTGATCTTCAGTAAATTGTCTTTTGTCATAGCATTTAACTCGTCTGCTATCTCTTCGTGTAGGGTCTCTATATCAGTAGCCATCTTGATAGCACAATGAGATGTCTGTCACGTGAGGACTAGGCTTAACTGGATGGACTTTATTTGGACTTTGGGATCTCTGAATGGCCTCAAGTCATATACTCAACCACCAGCTTCTTGCTCTCCTCATTGCTGTGACATATCACTCACTGATGCTTGCTCTGGGTTACTTGTATAGGGGATTAGTTGACTCAGACGTCATCTGACTGGCTGTGGGCAGCTGGCATCAGGACAACCATCCCAGCGGTGCCTCCAAAATTACTGTTACGCCCCTGAATATAGGGAGTGAAAAAGACCACAGTAAACAGTGCTGTTTCCTCAGTGATAGTTTTATCTAGAATTTCACAAAAATATATTATAAAACAAGGCTTGTTTACATTCTCTTCAATTCAGTCTTTTTACAGAGAAATAGAATTTAGACACATTTCAATACATGAATGATTTCCGGCGCCCAGTGTCACTGCAATAGCTACAACTTAAGAACAGTGAGATAATAATAAAAAACAAAGAAATTCCTTTTCTGACAACACAAAAATATAGAATGAAATATTCAAACTCAAACTCAATTTTCCACTAGGTATATGTATACTTTTTCTCTTCTCAAAATTTATCTCAAGCCATAACTCACATTATCTCTTTAACAGTTTTCTAACAAAATGAACAACACATCTGAGAGATCCTCTATTATGTATAAATTAACTACTTTGTTTTTAAAACAGATGAATTACATAGACTAGTACTGGTCACATTTATCTAACTAAGCACGCACATTTTATATAAACAAAAGCATTTTAAAATGGCCGCAGTGACCTACTTTACTAACAAACTCAAAGATACACATAAATCACATTTGAAAACGTATAAACACACTCTAACCACAAAAATATATATTTTCTACTGGAATTTCATCCACATTTGACAAATATCTTTTCTTATGTGGTCCTAAAACAATGCTAGCTATGGCCATTACACACTAGCTCACTCAGCAAGTCTGCTCTGGAACTTTCCAAAAATACATCAACTATTTACTGAGTTAACTTGTATTTATAACCATTAAGCTTATGCTGTTGACTTCATATGACTTCCCAGTGGCATTTTAGACAATATAAAACCCTATTTTGTTGGTTTCTTACCTGAATATAGGGAGTGAAAAAGACCACAGTAAACAGTGCTGTTTCCTCAGTGATAGTTTTATCTAGAATGAGGAAAACGCTGTGGTCGCCCCCTACTGTCTGAATCAAGGCATAGCCACACAATCACAAATCACTCTAGCAAGTACTATTAGCTGATTTCCAATTTAAAAACAGCTAGACTTAATGTTTATAAATTCTTTTGTTTTTTTGTAAATACCTTTTTTTTCTTCAGCATGATTTCACCATAGTTTTTACTCTTTTCATACATGAATTTGTAAATTAATTCTTAATAAATTTTTAGCTCAGCTTTTACCACAGATAATTGTTTTTAACATTCTGTTTTTAAAGTACTATGCAACAAATCATGTATTATTTTTAACTAGTCACATATATATACGTATATACGGCTATATGGCTCTGGAAAAAAAATAAGAGACCGCTTAATTTTTTTTTTTTTTTTTTAAATCTCTGGAATATAATCAAGAGTAAGATGGATGATCACAAGCCAAACGGAACTGCTTACTTTTTTGCACCACGAGTGGCATAAAGTTATCCAAAAGCAGTGCGTAAGACTGGTGGAGGAGAACATGCCAAAATGCATAAAAACTGTGATTAAAAACAGGGTTATTCCACCAAATATAAATTTCTAAATTTGAGGTCTGAAAGCTCTGCATCTTTTTTGTTATTTCAGCCATTTCTCAATTTCTGCAAATAAATGCTCTAAATGACAATATTTTTATTTTGAATTTGGGAGAAATGTTGTCAGTAGTTTATATAATAAAACCACAATATTCTTTTGACTCTTTTTACATAAACCTATAAATAGCAAAATCAGAGAAACTGATTCAGAAACTGAAGTGGTCTTGATTTTTTCCAGCCCATAACAGATTACATATTTACTCACTAAATATTAGTACTTTCCACATTTAAACAACACCCAGATACATAAATGCCTTTTAAATCTTATGTTCAGCTGTTTCTATCATTTTTAGAGATGGAGGACATGGCAGAAATAATCATTGACTAATCGACTAATCGAAAAAATAATCATCAGATTAGTCGACTACTAAAATAATCATTAGTTGCATCCCTACAGAAAATGATTTGTAATTATACAAAATGCTTCACGAGAAGGTGTGTCCAACTTTTGACTGGTACTGTATTCTACACTGGAGCCTAACAGTGTTCCATTGTATTGTACAGACCTGAAAGCTCCGCGTAGGTTCTAGCGGGAAACTCGAAATCACGCCACTTTTCTCAGCCAATCACCAACTCCCACCTGTCCTTAAAAGACCTCCCTCATACGTGTTCTCCCCTGCTTGCAGACGCTGACATACGTTTTCGGGCGCCGGTCGTTGCCGCGTGGCTTCATGGTGTTTCTGCCGTTTGTCATTGCCTGCTCTCCGTTTGCCGTTTTCGCCGTCTGCGTGGCTGCTCGTTCGTAGTTGGCTCGATTTCCTGCTCGTAGGATCCATGTTGGTTTGTATTGCTCTCTGTTCTGTCGCTGGCGTTTTTGGTTGGATCCTCGCTGTGTTTGCTGTTGGCGGTCTGGGTTCCTGTTTTGCTGGATCACGTGACCGTGTCGCGCTTGCCTTTGAGGCTTGCTGCTCCGATGCTTTGTCGCGGCTCGCAGCCCTGTGCTGAATCGTGCTGGTTGTTTCGGCTCAGTGTCGATTCTGTGGCGTTCTGGTCTAGTGCTGAGGCTTTTCTCGGCGGTGTTCGGATAGTTGCTTGGTGTTTCTGCGTTTTCCTTACGCTTCGCTCGAGAAGTCTGGGCTGGATGGCTGTTTTTAAACCCGCTCCTGCTGACACACGATAGTTTTGGCCCCGCGCCCGCCCTCCGTTTTTTTACGTTTCTGCCGCTCCGCACGCCTGCTTGTGTTGCTTACGTTTAGTGCTCGAAATTAAATTGAACCAGCAATGTGGCGCTGATAGCCTGCTCCCTTCCTACTGTCCACACACACTCGCCCACGCCTCAGTGGAGCTGACCCTTCAGGCACTGCTTGCAAGTGTTTCGTTCATGCAGCACCAAAACCTAATTTGATCGATGATAAATAAACTTAGTGTACTTGGTTAATCCTCGTTCGTTGTGATCTCATTCTCGCGACGCTCCTATGGTTCGTTTATCGGTCTTTGGCTTTACTGTTGCTGAATGTTATTGATGTGTCGTTCGCGATCGATCCAGCTCTGGAGCCGACTCTTCGAAGTCACCTATTGGAACCGGCTCTATTATGGGTGCCGTTTTCTCCATTTTATTTACCTTCGTATTTTACACATTACTTTTGAAGCACTGTATTTGATATTTGTATTGTAGCACTTTTTTGTTATGGAGCTGCTTTAATACTTTTTCGTATTGGGTGATTGTATTGACTGTTTCATTTGTTTTAAGTTATTTTGTCGAAGTGGCGCTATTTTGTGAATTTCATAATTGGTTGTAATACGTTTTTTGTTATAAAGCATTGTTATGCAGCTGTTTTGCTCGTCGCAAGTGCCTATTGCGCTGCTTCTTATCTCGGACCGTACCCGTTCAATTGCTTTTCTGTACTCGCTTCCGTGCTGCTTATTGTCTCGGGCCGTGCCTGCTCTACTTACTGCTTTAATGTCTCGCTTTCTGCGCTGCCTATTATCTCGGGCCGTGCCCGCTCTAATGCTTTAATGACTCGCTGTCCGCGTTGTTTACCTCGGGCCGTGCCCGCTCTAATGCTTTGCTGTACTCGCAGCCCGCGTTGTTTCTTATCTCGGGCCGTGCCCGCTCTAATGGTTTACTGTACTCGCAGCCCGCGTTGTTTCTTATCTCGGGCCGTGCCCGCTCTAATGGTTTACTGTACTCGCAGTCCGCGTTGTTTATTATCTCGGGCCGTGCCCGCTCTAATGGTTTACTGTACTCGCAGTCAGCGTTGTTTACTATCTCGGGCCGCGCCCGCTCTAATGGTTTACTGTACGCGCAGTCCGCATCGTTTATTATCTCGGGCTGTGCCCGCTCTAATGCTTTACCGTACTCTCAGTTCGCGTTGTTCATAATCTCGGGCCGTGCCCGCTCTGTAATGCTTTAATGGCTCGCAGTCTGCGCGGTTTCTTATCTCGGGCCGTGCCCGCTTTAATGGTTTGCTATACTCGCAGTCCGCATCGTTTATAATCTCGGGCCGTGCCCGCTCTAATGCTTTACCGTACTCGCAGTCCGCGTGGTTTATTATCTCGGGCCGTGCCAGCTCTAATGGTTTACTGGCTTGCAGTCCGCGTGGTTTATTATCTCGGGCCGTGCCCGCTCTAATGCTTTACTGGCTCACAGTCCGCGTGGTTTATTATCTCGGGCCGTGCCAGCTCTAATGCTTTACCGTACTCGCAGTCCGCGTTGTTATCTCGGGCCGTGCCCGCTCCGCTGCTTGATTGGACTCGTGTCCGATGCTGCTTGTATGTACAGTACTGCACAGGTTCTCGATTACGTGATTCGTGGACTGCACTGACTCCGTACCTGGTCTAATTCTGGTGATTTGCTGCCTTTTATTGGGTTAATTTTGTGTTGCCTGTGCTATGTTTTGTTTCATGATTGGCATGTACATTTCTTGCAGAAATTCTACTTTTACGATTCCGTGTTTTAACATATTAATCAACGCCGTGGGCAGCGGTTGCTATTGCCTTGAAACTTTTTTAGTGGCCGAAGTTTTGCGCATTTACCGATCACGGGTTGCTTCGACGTACTGCTGTGTAAATTCCGTGCCTCCATGTTACGTATCCGATCCGGTTTGTCGTTGCTTTATGTCTTATGGTTTGTGCTGATGTTAATTTCCCTGGTCCTTTGGTTTTGGGGGTGTTCTCCAAGGACAGTCTGTCCTTGGTTCTGCATTTGGTGCTTCCTGACATTTGTTTTGACATTAATTTCGCTTCCCCTGTTATATTTGCTTTGTTCGCATCATGACTTACAAGGTGTCTAATAACAATCATCAGTAAAATGTTATAACAGTCAATGATAATGGAAAGTTTAATTCTCGGGCCGTGCCCGCCCTAATACCCACTGGACTCGTAGTCCGCGCTGCTGCGATCACGGGCCGTGCCCGCTCTATTAACCCTGGACTCGTAGTCCGCGCTGCTGCGATCGCGGGCCGTGCCCGCTCTAAATACCCACTGGACTCGTAGTCCGCGCTGCTGCGATTGCGGGCCGTGCCCGCTCTATTAACCCTGGACTCGTAGTCCGCGCTGCTGCGATACCCTCACCCATCTTGTTCGGGATACCTGATGTTTGAGTAAGTAATTTATGTACATATATATCTATTTATTTATATATCTATTTAATTGCAAACAACTGGAGGCGGTTGTAAGATTTTTATACAGACGTCAAATGAATATACTGTTATAACGTACTGCCACGACAGCTCGCGCTCGCTCAAATATCCTACTCCTTATGCTCCTAGATATCAACACGGGCCGTGCCCGTTCCTATGCTCATAGACTCCTAGTCTGAGTTTTTTTCTGCACAGCGGGCCGTGCCCGCTCTTATTCCCTTTGGACTCGTAGTCCACGTTTTGCTGCACAGCGGGCCGTGCCCGCTCTTATTCCCTTTGGACTCGTAGTCCGCGTTTTGCTACGACGGCGTCCAAAAGTTGTGCCCCTCAAAGGCTTAATGTATTGTTAGTCCGCAGTGTTTTCTCATGCTAATCACGTCAACGTTACGCTTATCATACGCTTCTAAAATAGCCTCAAGCAGTGTATACAAGTACTTTGTATACAACGAACCTAATAAATGTATGCTATCAAAACATGAGCGCAACTACTGTAATGCACACGTACTCAGCAAATAACACTTTAATCTTGAACACCTTATTCAAGCTTGTTTATAACTGTTTTCCTTCCAGAATACGTGAACCAGGTAAAGGATCCTCCTGTGGGTAATTATATCTTTTTATATTTTTGGGGATAGGCTCCGCCCCCGCCGTACAAGTACGGCAGGATCTGCGAGGTTCCAGACGCTGCGAACCTGGGCTTCGACGGGGCTTTCGCCAAAGACTCTATATACACTATATTCACTATTACTAATTGTCATACGTGTTTATTGGGATTAAATCTTTCTTGCTGCACTTTGTTTCTAGAGTTTTCCTGCTAGAACTGCACAAGCAAAGAAAACAACAATAATGTTGAGGATATTACCTGTAAAGCGTTGGAGGCAGGATGCAAATCGTCGCTGTCCAATGAAAAACACTTATCTCCAAAACACCAACTTTACAGGAGAGAGAAAAAACCTTGTAAACTTTCAATGGAAGTCGATGTAAAAAGAGTTTGTTTCAGGTCATTTTGAAGAGTTTCTATTGGTCCGTTCATCAAGAAATTTTGCAACAGCGTAAGGGACAATTTGTCTGTTCAAATTATGTAGTAAACTAAAATTCGACAAAAATGGAGATAAGTGTTTTTCATAGGACAGCGACGAAATGCAAGTAGGTTTTATTTTTAGACATAGCAAAAACAAACAAAAACTGAGACAAAGAAATAAACACTAAGACTAAAAAACAAAGAGTATAAAACAAATGACTATCCAGGTCTTAACAAACAAAGAAGTAAAATGAAAAAACAAAATCAAACAATCTAAAAAAAAAACTGAACTCTGTGGACAAAAAAGGCAGATCAAAGGCTCAACAAACAGTGATTAAAAAAAACATCCAGAAAGGGTCTAACAGGACAGGGTCAAACAAAAAGCATTACATAGAACAAAGGAGCACATTTAAGGAGTATTTATGCACAGACACAGACAAGGGTCACCTGGAGAAGTAACAAGGGGACGGAGTTACAAATGAGACAGGAGGTATTTACAGATAACAGGGTGGGGCTAAGGCAGAGACAAGTTTAAAAACAAAAATGAGCCACGTCGAGCGCAGGGCAAGTAAACAAAACAAGAGAGCAAAACAAAGAAAAACACAAGACAGACACAGGCTAAGGTGTGACATTACCATTCTATTATTATAATAACAATATACTGTAATTACATTGAATTAGATTTTAATTTTATTTAATTTTTTTCTATTGTATTGTTACTTTCAATCCTGTAAAACAGAGGTTTTATGTAAGAAAATGGCTGTAATTTCTAATGTTTAATGTGATATTCACATTAGAGCCCTCATTTTAGCCACATTTTGATTGATTTGTTTCATTACATAGAAACTACTGTGATGATTTACACAGTAATGTAATGTCCATTACAGACCTACATGTATTACAGGGAATCACATAGGCTGGGCGGTGTAATAGTGTAGTAAATGCCTCGCATACTGAGGATCATACAGAGTATCCTAAGACATTAAATTGTACATTACATTCAGTTTCTTTGATGCCACCCTTTTGGCTCTGAGCACTTGCCCCCATAGATCTGTGTCTGAGCACAGGCCTGGAGGATTGGGCTGCTGAAGTATTCTCCCGTTTCTACTGCTGACAGCACTGTCATACACATGTATAATGAAGACATTAATCTCCTAGAGCATTTGCTTGCATCACTGTGGCTCTGTGTGATTGCTGCTGAATTTCCATTATGCAGAGTCTCCATGAGCTGCGCAAAGCTTTTAAAGCT
The DNA here is from genome assembly GCF_023375975.1 of Astyanax mexicanus. Classification (NCBI taxonomy): domain Eukaryota; kingdom Metazoa; phylum Chordata; class Actinopteri; order Characiformes; family Acestrorhamphidae; genus Astyanax; species Astyanax mexicanus. The sequence continues at coordinate 21,772,791 of NC_064410.1, forward strand.
GGAAATGACAGAAATACTGTCTTAAGTTAAAAAAAGTAAAATATTTGAATATTAAAGATCGTCATATTAACGTATTGATATCTAAGCTTAAGGAGATTTGTTACCCTGGCTCAAAGTAGCTCCACACCCCATTGGTAGAATCCGAAGAGCCCTGACATTTAAAAAAAACGAAGCATTAAAAACTTTAAAAGTGCACAAGAAGCATATTAAAAATCACTGTTTAGAACCTGTAGCATTAGCTACATCTTCAGGCTCCGTCATCTTAAAGTAAAGTTGTGATCAGTACAATGATGGCCAGAGATTAGGTTACGCTACGGGTTGTAAACAGTGGCTTTTAATAAGCTTCTTGTGCACTTTTAAAGTTATTAATGCTTCATTTTAAATGTGAAAAACAGTGTAAAAACAGTGTAAAAAGTTATTTATCTGCGGGGGCAAGTGGATGCCATTAGTGAATATGTATGTTTAAATCTCCAAAATGCCCATATGTACTACACTAGTGGTGGAGGTAAATTACCCAGCTATGATTAGCACCTTACTGAAGCTTAATGATTACTTGTTCAGCAGAAAAAATTGCCAGCTCGCCTGTTTCCATGACTGCAGCAAACTGTTTGTGTGCTGCATAGATATACAGTGACATACTGCACAGTTCAAATAAAAAAATCCTGGCTGAAGCTCTGCTGCTTAACTCAGCATGTTTTTCTTAGCATGTAATATCTGATGTTACTGCAGAAAATATAATAATCCTTAATAGTCCTTTCATTGCAAACAGTTAAAGGTAAAAAATATAATTTCTTATAAAAATGGTGCCGGTGTTAAATGGCTGAAAACCAAATGAGGCTACAGTTGAGAGAGAGAGAGAGAGAGCTTTTAAAGCCTTGGGCTGGATCTTTTAAAATCCACACAGATTTATGTTTCATGCCAGACAGTTCAAATAAAAAGGTACTGGCTGAATCACTGCTCACAAGAGATACTTGTGCTTAAACTTAGAATATTTCCTTAATATCTGATGAAACATCCACATTATATTATGAGTTATTACAGGAAATATAATATGTATTGGTCCTTTAAAGGAATGGTTCACTGGTTTACTAAACAATTGGCTAAGACATTGTTAGTATCATTGTCTGATTTAAATCAGTCTGGTAGCTTCAGTGCTAAACTTTTATGCATAAAAACTCTGACTTTTTTGGTATTAATGCCACTTTTTTCCTCATAATATAGCAACATTATTCAAGTCATGTATATTTTTAACAGTAGCCCAATAACATTGTTGTTCAAACATAATGTAACGATTAGCAGGCAGGAGGCGGACGTAAAACCTTAATAAATAAATAACAGAAAAACAAACAAGAAACAAACAAGAAAATACAAACAGGGTGGAATAAACAAAGAAACAAACAAGGAACAGAAATAATACTGAATAAACTTAACAGGGCAGGGGATAAATAAACAAGGAAATAAACACTGAGCAATAAACTAGGGAACGAAGGCAACAAACTCGGAAAACCGTGGAAAGACAAACGACAGAGAAAGGTGCAAAGACCGACGAATAAACACAGACATAAGGGGACTATATACACACACAGGAAGCACACACTCGAGGAAACAGGTAACAAGGGGCGGAGCTACTAATTGGAGACACTGAAAACGGAGAAACACAGTGCAACAGAGCAAGGGCATGACACATAAGAAGCAAACCTACAGATCTTAGTCAATATATGTCACATTTAAGGGAGGGAAGACATTATGTAAATGTAGTTATTTGGTTAACTATTTCTTTGAGTCTAATGACTCTGTTTTAGTCTCCCTAGTAGCTTTCCAATACACTGTAAAAACACATTTCCACATAAAATGAATTTAAAATTAGAATGCAAATTTGCTTGATTAAAATTTGGTGATTAATTTGGGTATCATAGCATAAGATGCAGTCTGAATAGTAATAGTATGAGGCAGGCATTTTTATTGGAGGTTTGTACAGAGCTTCAGTGTTATGAGTGAATTGAGTTCTGCTGAGGTCTGCTGAGATGTACACGGCGTTCTTCTAGCTTGGGTGAATAAAATGTTCCTCCATTTGCACAGTGTGACATACAGCCAACTACTTCACCCATGCAGTTTAGAGTTTCTAAGTTTCGTTGTCATTTGACTGTCAGAACATTTACGCAATAAAATGCTTGTGATAAGGCATGCGTAAACAGGATATCATTAATATACTTTTATATACTAACAAACAAATACTAAATAAACAAAATACATAAAAGCTGTTCCCCTTTCTTGTATAGAACACTGGGAGAAGGTGGAAAATGCAAAAAAAAACAAACAAAAAAAAAAACAAAAAGAAAAGCACTTAAGTTTACTTTTTTATGCTGATCCTGTTTTATTGCAGACAGTATGAAACCAAAATATTTAATATTTTATTTGCTTCAGTTTATTAGTTATTTAAGCAATAATACATGAGAGGTAGTGTTATAACGTATAATATTGGCACAGCAGTGACAATAATACATGTTATAGCACGAACCCCAAGTGTATTATTGTGATTATACTACAGTTTCATTATCGCTGTTTATTAAAAGACTTTGAGTTAAAGAGGACAAGAAAATACGATCTGTTTGGTTATAAAAACTCTGCCAGTTAAAATAGTTCCAATACTGCTCTGTTTGTAGCTGCGCTGTTTGGCTGGGAAGCACAGACCATTGGTTACAGTGCATTACCGGCTGATAATGTCAATCATAGAACGCCTCTCAGCCAATCACATTGCAGGGTCAGATCTAACTGTGGTATAATACGCAGAAACAGCCAAAGTTTGGACACACCTTAAACCCTGTGTTTAATTATTTTAAAATTAGCTGCATTGTAGATTAATACTAACTATAATAGATTCATTCAAACTACAGTGTGAAGACAAACTTATGGAATTATTTAGCAAACAACAAATTTGCACATCTTGGTATTTTGTCAGTCAGCTTTATGAGTTACCTGGAATGTTTTTTTTTTTTTAGTTAACAGCTGTGCTGAACTTATCAAGAGTTAATTACTAGAATTTCTGGCTTCTTAATGTGTTTGAGGGCATCAGTTGTAAAGTTGTAAAGAGGAAGAGTTGATGTACAGAGAATAGTCCTATTTGAGTAACGTTCTAATTTATATTACTTTAAGAACCACTCAAATATAAGTAAAGAAAAAAATAATTTAAGTAATGAAGGTCAGTCAATTCAAAACATTTCAAGAAATTTTAAAGTATCCCCAAGTGAAGTCTCAAAGACCATCAAAAGTGTTATGATGAAACTGGCTCTCATCAGCACCGGCCCATCAAAGAAAGCCCAAGAGTACCTCTGTTGCATCAGAGCTTTCGGCCTAAAAAAAACACAAGTTAACTGCTCCCCAGATAAGAGCATCTAAATGTACTTAAGTACAGAGTATTTTGGTTTGTTCAACACTTTTAAGTTACTACATGATTCCTTATGTGTTCCTTTATAATCTGAATGACTTCAGTATTTATTTACAATGTATACTCATTTCACTATTAGGTACAGCTCTGGAAAAAAAATAAGAGACCACTTAAAATTATGAGTTTCTTTGATTTTACCAAAATTGAAAACCTCTGGAAAATAATCAAGAGGAAGATAGATGATCACAAGCCATCAAACCAAGGAGAACTGCTTGAATTTTTGCACCAGGAGTGGCATAAAGTTATCCAAAAGCAGTGTGTAAGACTGGTGGAGGGAAACATGCTTAAAAGAAGAATGTGATTAAAAATCAGGATTATTTCACCAAATATTGATTTCTGAACTCTTAAAACTTTATGAATTTAAACTTGTGTTCTTTGCATTATTTAAGGTCTTAAAGCTCTGTGTCTTTTTCGCTATTTCAGTCATTTCTCATTGTCTGCAAATAAATGCTCTAAATTACAATATTTCTATTAGAAATTTGGGAGAAATGTTGTCTGTCATTTATAGAATAAAACAACAATGTTCATTTTAATCAAACATATACCTATAAATAGCACAATCAGAAAGACAGATTCAGAAACTGAATCAAACAAGTAGTTTTTTTCCAGGACTGTATATGTTTGAGTAAATTTAGCATTGCTATTTTATTTGAAAAACTGCTGATAACATTTCTCCCAAATTCCAAATAAAAATATTGTCATTTAGAGCATTTATTTGCAGAAAATGAGTAATGGACCAAATAAAAAAGAGCCTTGTTTTTAAGTGGTACCAGAATATGCAATAGAAAGCATATAGCAAGCAGTGGTAAAATAAAGAGCAAAAATAAATATGCCAGTGTGAAAAGCTGCAGACTGAACAAGAACGGCAGGACGTGTTTTGAATTCAGTTGAATGGTGGAATTGTGTATTTGCAAGTGACAGGTGATACAGGTATACAGCAGCATTTTTTTGTATTTATTGTATTTTGTATTTATTGGATAAATAACAGCCTGGCAGATATATTGTAACATCCTACCTAGCTCCTATATCCTCCTCTACTCTCCTCTGTCTCCTCTCTCTCTCCCAACTCCTGTCTGATTGCTGTGGCAGCCGTTTCAGGGAATTGAAGTTTCTTAGCAGACTCATTCTGCATGCGTGTCAGGCAGCGCTGGCTGGTAGGCAGCAGAGTTGGGGGCGCTCGGAGGTGTGGGGGGGGGGGGGATCTGTGGATTGCAGCAGGATTGGATACTAAGCTGCTACTGCTGGATGGCTTTGCAAAGAGGAACCCATGGAGGCCTTGGCTGGCACTGTGTGCTCTAATCACTTGTCGGCTATAAATCGTCTCTCCTGGCCTGAGTAGCCCAAGATAACGAATACCACACCAGCATGACTGCGACCGCTTCATAATTAACTCCAGCGTACAGGAGAATTCATTCTGCTATCATCAGTTGAGCATCTATATACTTTTAGACATTATCTGATATTTACTTTATTCATATTTTACTTACAGTATACACCTTCTCATTCAATGCGTTTTATCTTTATTTTTATGCTTATTTACATTGTAGATTCTCACTGAAGGCATCAAAACTATGAATGAAGACATGTGGAGTTTCATGTACTTAACAAAAAATGACCTGACCTCCACACTCACCAGACCGGAACCTAATCCAGATGGTTTGGGGTGAGCTGGACCTCAGAGTGAAGAAGGCAAAGAGGCCAACAAGTGCTAATAAACACCTCTGGGAACTCCTTCCTTCAAGACTGTTGAAAAAGTTTAATTTCAGGTGACTCTACCTCTTAAAGCTCATTGAGAGAATGATGCCAAGAGTGTGTAAAGCAGTAATCAGAGCAAAGGGTGGCTATTTTGAAGAAACTGGAATATAAAACATGTTTTCAGTTATTTCACCTTTTTTTGTTAAATATAAAACTCCACATGTGTTCATTCATAGTTTTGATGCCTTCAGTGAGAATCTACAATGTAAATAGTCATATTTACATATTTATAAAATATATAAAACGCATCGAAGAGAGAGAAGGTGTGTCCAAACTTTTGGCCTGTACTGTATATTTTTTTAGATACTGTGTCTAAAATCAATAATGATAAGAAAAGAGAGAAGCTTATGAGAGATGTGTGTGAGCATTTTTGCCTGAGCGGATCTTAAAGCTGAAAAAACCAAAGAGCTATGAATGTCCAATAGCTCATTTAAAACTGTGGGTGTCCCTGAAAATAAACTAATAATAATATAATGATGAGTGTCTATTAGGGAAAATTAGACACTGAAATATGATTTTTTAAATGGTGCTGTAGCAAATTAGTTAACCCAGTTGATTCTTTCACCACCACAGCATAAGATCAAATTATGGGTGAGCCAAAAAATGGCATGTCAGTGGCCTATTTTCTACCATTGCTCCATAGAAAAACATAAAAAGGTTTGGTTTGGTTTGAATCTACTACTATTCATTCATTACACCAATATACAGGGGGTTGGACAATGAAACTGAAAGACATGTCATTTTAGTGTGGGAGGTTTCATGGCTAAATTGGAGCAGCCTGGTGTCCAATCTTCATTAATTGCACATTGCACAGTTCAAAAGAGGACAAATTGTTGGTGCACGTCTTGCTGGCGCATCTGTGATCAAAACAGCAAGTCTTTGTGATGTATCAAGAGCCACAGTATCCAGGGTAATGTCAGCATATCACCAAGAAGGACTAACCACATCCAACAGGATTAACTGTGGATGTAAGAGGAAGCTGTCTGAAAGGGATGTTTGGGTGCTAACCTGGATTGTATCCAAAAAAACATAAAACCACTGCTGCCCAAATCACGGCAGAATTTAATCTGCACCTCAACTCTCCTGTTTCCACCAGAACTGTTCGTTGAGACAATAAATTATTGTGGTTTAAAACCAGGTGTTTTAGTTTTACTGGCCAGTCCCTGTATCTGTTTATTTAGATTTTAACTAGTAGAGGACAGGGCTTAAACATGATGCTTATGTTTAATTATTAGATTTTTTAAGCACCATTTAAGAATTTCAGTACATTTTAGGAATGATGAAAACCAACAAAAAAAACATAATGATTACTTTGAAAAGGCTAAGAATCTTGCATAGTCACTTTTTCAAAAATGCAACTCATGAACTTGAATGAAGGTTGCTGCTTTTACAATGTGTACAGGTACCAAGAGCAAAAACAAGTTAACCTTTTGTCACAAAACCAATACAAATATGAACAAAACAATTCACACTTATTTTTCACATTTTTATTGTACACTGAAAGGTACCACCACTGACCAAATAGAAGAATACATGCCACTGTGTACGGCATGAAGTTCAGTCATGTGACTCCTTTGCTGCGTTCCCTCCACTGGCTTCCTGTTGTCGCCCACATCAGATTCAAAACCCTGACGCTGACCTACAAAGCCAAAAACAGACCAGTTCCTTCATACTTGATGGTAATGGTAAAAGCCAGATGTGTACCAAAAGCTCTTAGAGCTTCCAGTACAGCTTGGCTCAAACCTCCATCCCTCAAAACCCACAGGAAACAAACATCCCGACTCTTCTCTGAGCTGGAGGACCAATGTGGTGGAATGAACTTATACTGGGTGAACTGGACAGCAGAACAGCAGAGTCACTCGCGGTCTTCAAACGCCGACTGAAGACTCATCTTTACAAACAGTTCATAATCTAATCTAAAAAAAAGGTTTCCTAGGTTATAAACACCATCAAGCTTTGTGTATCTTTTGATCCTAGTCTCTACAAACTAGCTCTGGATATTTTGAAATAAACAACGAAGCACTGTTGTTGTAAGTCTCTCTGGATAAGGGTGTCTGATAAATACTGTAAATATAAATGTAAATGTAAATGTGTTTATTAGGGATATACAATATCACTGTTAGATGTCCCGATATCAATGTAAAACAGTGTAAATTAAGATCATTAAAGGTGTTTCAGCTTTTGGCTTGGCTGAAACTGTAACGATGGAGCAGACGGGAGGCGGACGAAAAAGCGGGTAAGACCAACAAATTTATTAAATAACAGGTAAACAAACAAACAAATATGAAGATAACAAGGAAAATATAAATACATAAACAAACAGGAAAATAACAAAGAGCTAAACTAGACAGATAATAACTAAACAGGACTGGAGATACATACAAGGATAAATACGAGGAAAAAATAGGAACAGAAATAAACAAGAAATAAACAGAACGTAAAGAAAACCGTAGATATCACAAGAGCTAACGCGGCTAGACAGACAACGGGAGTTGGTGCAAAGACCGACAGCTAAAGAGAGACAAAGGGGAACTATTTAAGGAAACAGGAAACAATGAACACCAGGGGAAAGGGCGGAGCTACAAACTACAAACACGTGACGGAAAAATACTGGGGAAACACACTAGGAAACGCAGAAATGCAGGGAAACAGAGCGAGAGCGTGACAGAAACAAATTATGGTTATGTTCATTTAATGAAGTTTTAAAGCAGAATTTCATCATTTTAATATGTTTCCGGAACGATGAACGATGACCAACAAAAAACATAACGATGACTGCTAAGTTTTTAATCAACAGATTTAATTTAAATCAGTACCAGATTTCTGTTTCTGTCAGGGAGAATACTGTTCAAAAGAGTTAAATCTCAACTTTTTATTTCTGGAAACCACACTGCAAAAAAATAAATCTTAGCAATTGAAATGATCTAATTTCAAGGCAATAAATCTTTTTTTTTTCTATGATAAGAATTTTTGTCTTGTTAAGCATTGTTAATGTAAGATTGTTTTACTCATTTTAGGATTTGTATCTCATTTTAAGTAATTTGAACTAAAAATAGGTACAAAAAGTCACCAGGTAAGTGATTCTGATTCTTGTCTACAATTTAAGGCCACAAAATAAGGGACTTTTGCTTGATTTAAGTCTTGCTTCACTCATTTTGAGACTTTGCAACTGCTTATTATGAGGAATCTTACTAAGAAAAAAATGCTCACCCCAATTAGCAGATTTCTTTGCTTAATTTAAGCAATTACTTCTTAATTTTTTACATGTATTTTGTTTAGTTTTTGCAGTGCAGACTAGAGAGTTTTAGCCCAGATTATGATGATGATGTTGAGAGGAAATTTAAGTGTATTTTATTATAATGTGCTTAATGTCTGGCTCAAACATCAAGATAATCATTGCGATATTGAAATGGATTTGCTCTTCCTCACAATTTTTTTTCCCCCTTAATTTCAGGGTGACCTTAAACATTAATCATTACAAATGACCCTTTAGCGGGTGCTGTGTATGATCCAGTCTTCAGTCCTCCCATCTTCTCCCAGAGCTGTTGGGGCCGCCCTGATCCAGAATCATAAATTTGAACAATTCAATGTTTCATATTTATGACTCAGTATCCCGTAGTGTGGGGAGGATACAGATTGTCTGGCATATTTTGAAACATTGATGTCATGAAGAAATGACAGTCGACCACTAAGAGCCGAGCTTAATTAAACTTGTCAGTGGATTTATGTACCGTATGTGTGCAAGAAACATACACTGCCGGGCCAAGAGAAAGTTCACACTCTAATATTTGGTTGGACCTCTCAGCTTTAATTACGTCACGCATTCGCTGTGCCATCATTTCTACAAGCTTCTGCAATGTCACAACATTTATTCTGTCCAGAGTTGTCATGAATCCTGAATCCTGGCATTTTTGAATATGCCCGTGTCATCAGGGAAGAAAAAAATGCATTGATGGAATAACCGGGTCTATATTCAGTATATTCAGGTAGTCAGCTGACCTCATTTTTTGCTATTTTCCAAATAATTTGATTTGATCATGCAAAAGCCCCACCTTTGCCAACTTTACAGGACACATTAAACAAACCTAAATAAACTGAAAACAACCATAAACTGATCTGAAACAAAAAAAAACAGACAAAGAAGACTGAAAGCAAGGGGCTATATATACCAGACACAGACAAGAAACACCTGGGGAAGATAACAAGGAACGAGGGAGTGTATATAGTGTATATAGGTATAAAGTGTATTCACGTTAAGCATATGTTGTAATATTATGTACAATTTTTGTACAAAAGTTTCCTGATGGTTTAATTTCTGCCAGTTTGGAAAATCTGGGAATATAGTTTAGACTGAGACAAGAGGATAAAACTGTGATAAGAGATTTAATGATTATTGGTAGCATTTCTTAGCATTTCTAAAGATTGAGCACTGAATTAAGTACATAAGCAGAAGGTTTTAAGAAGGAATTAAACCATTAGCTCAGCCTGTTGTAGAGGGATAAGGGGTATTAACCCTGCTTAATGCCAACATACACTAGAAGACTTCCTAAAGACTCAGAAAACGCTTTAAAATCTGACACTATCTTGAAAGGTCATTAATTGCAAGACTGCAACTCGATTACTTTTGAGATTATTTCCCATCATGAACTTGAATGGGGGCTGCTGTTTTCACAATATCCACATGGCAATTTGCATGAGCCAAGCCTAAAAACTTGTGATAATATCGGAAAAAAATGAGATAAGAAAAGGTGGATGTAAATAAAAGTAATTTTAATTAAAAAAAAACATGAAATGAAATAAACGATAAATAAATCACAAACTGAAAATAGACACAAAACAAAGAAACAAACAGACTGAACTGCTAACTGAGAAGACACAAGTGATGTCGAATTTGATTCCCGGATTCAAACTGAATCGATTCGTTTTAACCCTCCTATTATCTTTGGGGTCAGTTTTACCCCATTCAATGTTAAAAGTCTTTGAAAAAATGGTTTACATTAGTTTAGTGTGCATAAAACATAAGAAATATTAATATTTTACACACATTTGTGTTGATGGCGATGAGCAGTGCTACTTTTTCACCACACATAGCACGTTTAGCACATTTAGGCTGAAAAGAAAAAGCTTCCTTCTTCCACGTTTGCTGCATCTCCTGAATGGCTTGTGGCAAATTTTAAAAGGGACTTTTTATGTCTTTCTTTCAACAATGGTCTTCTTTTGTGGACAGATCCTCAAATGAGAGCTGTGGATTTCTGCAGCTCCTCCAGAGTGACCATGGGTCTCCTGGCTGCTTTTGCAAGCTAATGTATAGACCCAAAAAGTCCACCAATGTATATGGTGGAGCTAAAAATGGCTACAAGTTGGTAAAAGCTAGATACAGTATCTGCAATAAATTCTTGCTACACTGGAGCTCCTGGCTGAATGTCCAGTGCAGACCAGTGCTGTCTGATCATCCGAGCAACAGAAGACGGGCTCTCACTGCTCAGCTTAAACATGGCTGAATGATTCCTTATCACACACACACACACACACCAACCTGGCTTGTTAAACTCAACCTCCACTTCACTGTGCAGTCTCTCGAATTGTGCAAAGTTCACCAAATGCTGATCTAAAGTTTATAAGAAGGAAGAAATCACAGCATTTCATTGCAAATGCAATAAAATGAGACACTTTTGCACTGTCAAGTTAATTCCTCTGGAGCTTGTGATGGCTGACGAGTCACGCCACAGTATTATCAGCTTTCCACAATCCAGGAATGACCTCTATTTTTTAGCCGAGTGTGGATATGTCTGCACAATCTACAGTTTTGCCTGCGATGCATCTTGTCCTTTTTTTTTGTATGACTGTGTTCTGATATGACAACAAATGACACAGCATTGGGAAAATGGCAAAGTCAAAACTAGAACATTAGCTAGAAGGCAAAGCGTGTCATGTTGCTGCACAGTTAGTCGATGATCCAGCACTTGCAGAAAGTGCACAGCTACAGTGGTTTCAACTGTATTGTTGTGATCCTCTCTGTTTACTGTACTGTCAGATGCCTTTAGATCTTTAACAAAAGTGTACATTTAGTGACAAATCTGGACTGAAATCCAAGTAGCTGAAAAAAAACACAATACTGTACATAAAGTGGTGTAAAAGTGTTTTCCATATCAACAAAAAATAGTCTAAATCTAAATATTAGTCAAAGACAACACAAGTAAACAAAAAATGCAGTTATTAAATGAAGGTTTTTATAATTATGGGAGGAAAGCTGAGTAGCTGCAGCCACCTTGCACGCTAGAGAATGCAACAGCGTATCTGACAATGCAGATGGTAAAAACACTAACAGACGTTCTCTGGACTGAGCAATACTCAGGCAAACAAGCTTTTTATCACGTCCCACCTTCTGACTGGAATTTGTTTCAGAAACTTTTATATTGCATTTTATATAAGGCCACGCCACCGAATGGGTGCCACTTCTGTCCCCAGAAAATTACATGCAAAATGTGCACACAAAATAACTGTAAAATATATTTTATTATTAAGCATAGTGTCTTGTACATTGACCTAAATGCAGTAAGTAAAATATGTAATAAAAATAAATAAAAACTAGAACTAAAAAAATAACATTTATTACCTGTCCTCTCTAACTATAAACTTTACCATGAAATATAATTATTAAAATCCTTCAGATTTTTTTCATTCATAATATCCATAATATTTAAGTTAAAATACAAATTATAGTTGTGTCCCTGGGTTTCACTGAGTTCTGTTACTGTAACACATTACCCCATCTGAAACATCTGGAACATTCTTTAAGTCACATCTACAACAGGAAGTGACATCAGTTGGTTCTTATGAAGATCATGAGAAGAACAAAATGAAGTCCCCTAATTAGTTTTTCTGTATATTTGATATTATTGCAACTATGACTGAGGAGCTCAGTCTCAACACTCATTGAGAAAGTTGAGTGATTGAGAAAAACACTAGAATGTTCTCAGTGTCCTCATGCTATTAGCACAGCCGCCTTTTAGCTATTTTTCATGTGCTAAGCTAAAAACCCATACTTGTTACTTTCATTCCTGTTACTCAAAACATAAAAAGTAACAGAAATTAGTGCCAGTAACAGGAGTGAGTGCCATTAACCAGAAGGATTTTTTTATCATAAATATTAATTATTTGAACATGCAGTCAACCATTATTTTAAAAGAAAGACTTTCTTGAGAGAAAATCTAAAGAATTTGTGGACTTTCTTTTTCAACATTCTTTTTAAATTTTACATGAGTTTTGTAACCATCTTTGGCTTCGAAACCTTGTAAAAAAAAAGGAAAGCTGTCTGAGTTTGAACAGTACAGGTTTTGAATAGCTAAATATGTTATTAGATTCAGAGTTGAAAAAAATAATTAAAAAATAAGTTTAATTTGGAAGAGTTACAACAAGCAAATGGCACCTATTCGATGGAGAGGAACATATTTCTTTGTGGCTCATTATATTTTTAAATGTTTTAAAGCAATAGCAAATTATTTACAAATCTGCACATTCATTTTTTATGTTTTTTTTGTAGGTAATGATTTTTATATTCGAGGGAACAATTTGTTATGTGCTGCTGTCTATCTTTCTTTTTTTTGTACTGGTAAAACAAAGGTAAATAAAAGAACAAATATACAATAACAACTATAGAAGCATCCTACCCCTTTAAATAACATAATACCATTTCATGTCCCTTAACTGCCACTAACATACTGTAAAATTTCATTTAGCCTTTTTACATTGGAAAAAAAATCATGGAAAGGAGAGGAAATGACTCTCCACAAGGGATTCTGCATACTTTTCTTTGTCTAAACAACCCCCCACTGTAGAGTCTCCAGCCAGACATTATTGGATTGAACCTGACATTAAACTGACCCCATTTCAGGACATACTGTGTCATCCAAAATGTTTGGGACAAAAACACATTTCTCATTGATATACTGCTTTGCTCTCCACAGTTTTTACTCAAACCAATCTGATTTGATTAAATACTCATTCCAGACTTTAATTATAGGGGAATTTGGATATGTACTTAACATCATCATCTTGAAATTCCATCCTTTTTCACACAGTGCACCTTATTTCAGGACACCTTAATGTTTAGCACATATGGCTTCACAGGTTTTGCTTCGTTAGTGCAGGCATATGATACTTAAGCAGGCCGAGGGCCATAGATCAGCACAGCAGTGCCAATATTACTTGTTATAGCACAAATCTTGAGTGTATTATTGCGATTATACCACAGTTCCATTATCGCTGTTTATTGAAAGGTTTTGAGTTAAAGAGAAAATACGATCTGTTTGGTTATAAACACTCCGCAAATTTAAAATAGTTCCATTGCTGCTCTGTTTGTAGCTGCACTGTTTGGTTTGTAAGCGCTGCAGCGTTGCTAGGTTACCTGTATGTGGTGGAGTAATACATGTAGAGCTTCGTTTGCAGTGCATTACCGGCTGATAACGGCACTCATAGAACGCCTCTCAGCCTATCGCCAATCACATTGCAGGGTCGGAACTAACTGTGGTATAATTAGGCTTACTTAAAATTTTAAACACCTCTCGAGTATGTGCCAGTGAAAGTCTTTAAAAGCTTTGCAAGACTTAGAACAGAAAAAACACCATTAGAGACATTGATCAAACCTCTGGAATACTAAAATTGACTATGGGTGGAAATATCTAAAGAAATATCAACTGCCAGTCCAACAGAAAGCATTAAGGAGGCAAGAATGAGTTTGTGAGACACTACTGTCCACAAAGGACTTCATGAACAGAAATATAGAGGCTACACTGGAAGATACAATCCCCTGTTCCATGCAGAGGACATTCTTTTCACCACCTCTAGAAAAATGATCATGGACCTACAGGCCCATTTAACATAGGTAGTGCTGTGCTCATTTACGTCAAGCCCCAGGATAGGGAAATAGCATTTCTCATTGATCGTCCGATAATAGCCACAGGAAATATCCACCATTAAAAGGGCATGGTCAATGTCGGGTTTTGAAGCATGCAATATCTGCAGCTAATGTCTTGATGCCATATTCCTCAGGGGATCTTCCTGTGCTATAGCATACTGCCATAACAGGTATGAAAAATCTTTATGGACTGTTCATAACTCACCTCTGATGACTTCCTCTAGATCATGGGAGTCCAGCACAGTTTTCTAATTTTCCTGCTCAAGCAGACCTACTAGCCTTGGCAATAAGCAGGCGAGTTGAATTAGGTGTGCATGAGCAGAAATGTTTTTAGAACACTATCTAATAATGTATTCTTTTTGCTTTGAAACTGCATGGAAAACTGCACACTGTAACATTTATGAAACAAACCAAACACTCACAGATATGAATTTAAACAATTAAAGTTGTTTATTTTTTTTACTCACGGTCGGTGTAATTACAAAACCATTATCAACCCCAGGTCAGGTTAAAACCATGACGAACAAACACATATACAGGGGTGAAGTAACAGCAAAATCATATATGAGCAGTGACAAAACCAAATTACTTAAATGAACAAAAAAAACAAAAAAAAAACAAAAGGCAATATAAACGACTAATATGATGCAGCAAAGATTTACAATAAACAAGGATGCTTCACAGTAAACAATGAAAGAGTTGGCAATACTTTGCTGAGACAGGATTTATTCATACATACAAAGGTTAATTAAAGACAGGTGATACACATCAGTACTCTGATGAGGATGATCTTGAGAAGAGTCCCTGTGCTTGTGACATGATTTCAGGTAAATTATGGGAACTGTACTGTCATCATGTATTTTTTATTTTTTTTATTTTTTTTTTCATTTTCTCCCAATTTATCTAGTGATGCCTCAACACAAGGAGAGTGAAGATTAGCACATGCCTCCTTTGACACTTGTGAAGCCCCCACCTCTTTTTGAATTGCTGCTGATGGTGTATTGCCGAGTAGCATCACAGCGCACTCGGAGGAAAGCACAGTAACTTGATACACAGTGCTCAGTGCTCTGATACATCAGCTCACAGATGCCTTGTGCTGATTGACATCACTCTTTGGAGTGATGAGGGGAAAGAGCACCATCTACCCACCCAGAAAGAGCAAGGTCAATTATGCTCTTTAATGGCTCCGGCAGCTGACAGCAAGCTACATGACCAGGATTCGAACCAACAATCTCCCTTTCATGGCAGGACCTTAGTCTGCTGGACCACCTGGCGCCACCCCAACACATACATTATAAGATTGTTTCTAATCATATTTGGAGATTAAATTCAATGTAGTATATCCATGGGACAAAATTACACACTGCTAAAAAAAAAGAAACTCAAATTATAATGACAAAATTAATATATAAAGTGCCTAGATTTTACCAAATCATTAATAATGCAAATATTTTGTTTACATGATCAGCAATGCAATATTATGTATATGTTTATATTTATTTTTATGTAAATTTAAATGACTAGAATATCACTTGCAACTAACATTTATGTTTTATTAATTAACAGAAATAATTAATTTGTGGTCATTTTGATCGCCTCTGTCTCCCTTTGGACAGAATGTGAAAATTGTGGTAATTTGCTTGGTAAATGAGAGTGGTTACCGTGTTTATTTAATTATTATGTGCTGCATTCTCAGGGGATGTCATAATAGAGTTGGTCACTGGGAGGAAGGTCTAATCAGGGTTAATCGGAGCTCTAATGATCTGATTTTTTACATTTGAGCTTATTTTACCCCAGAAAAGAGCAGAGGTTGCAGCCTGGCAAAGCTCACTATTAACAGATAGATCACAGGGGAATAAGAGAGAGAGAGAGAGAGAGAGAGAGAGAGAGAGAGAGAGAGAGAGAGAGAGAAAAGTGAAATGCCGATACTTACCTATTTAATCCCATGAATAACTACACAGACAGGGATAGCCGTGTTGCTATGTGTCTCTGTGATGCTAAAGCCTATAATGGGCATTATTTGTCTCCAGTATAAATGCATAATTAGTTTCTGGAGGCTCTGGCTATGCATTATTACAATGGGCTGTTCTGCTGTCAGCAAGTTCCACAGTAATGAGAGAAATTTCCCTTGATTATGGCAGTGAAACACTGGAGGATGTGTGCTGAATAGAATAACAAGAATTTCAAGCGCTTTTTCTCTGTGTTTTTTTTTTACCCTCAGGCTAATAGTATTACATACACACGGAGGAAAAGAGCGCGGTGTGTGAATCACACAGTTATTAACTCAGGAGAATGAGTACACATACAATCACTGAGCACTTTATTAGACTCAATATACTAATATACTCATTGTCATGTTCATAAAGTCCAATTTATTTGTATTGTGCCTTATTTTTACAACCTAATGTTGTGATGTCAGAAAGCAGCTTTACAGACTTCAGGGAACTAGAAAAAAGCAATAAAATCACAACAGTCCTTTCAGTCAGTACCATGTCACATTTTTTTCCCTTTTCTCCCGTGAAGTGGCTGACCCATATCTGTGTGATTTATTGACTTTGTCAGAAACAAAAGAAGTGATGTCTCCTCAGAGAGGATTCTAAGGCAGGAAGGCACCCAAATCATGACTGAACTGAATTAAAAGCAAAGAGCCTTTTTATTAAATTGAGTGAAAATTCTAACAGCTAATGACAACATAGCTAAACACTTTTTTCTAGCCCTGTGTCTAAATCATAAGAAATGTTGTCCAGTTAGCAAAAATGTGATTGTTTCATGCCAGCAGCACAACTCGTCTTCAATCTTCGTCTTCAATCTGAACTTCAATCCGAAGTTCAGTCTTGTGACTCATTTCTGCGTTTCCTCCACTGGCTTCTTTTGGTGGCCCACATCAGATTCATGGTTTTACTGTATATGTATGGTTTGCTTACATTAAATATTTATAACTGTATTTATTTTATTTTCATTTTAAAATGTCTGAGCTCTTGCTCATGAATATTCATACATGCAAACATATTGCCTCTGATTGGCTAACAGCATTGTGAAACCAGCGAGATGGACAACTGTTTTAAACACACACCTACCTATCTCAATTGTACTTCACTGGTGGTGTTCCATAGATAAATTCTAACCATTCGTTCCTTAGCTCTGAATTACTGGGCAAAGCATATAACACTGATGTGTTATTTGCACAAATAACACAGGAACGAACTGCCATGCTGTTCCTAGCGCTGTTAGTTCTTGTTTGACGAGACATATTGGCTTCAGGTTACGGTTCAGTAAATTAGTCTTCTTGTTGCTGTTTTATTTGGTGAAAATACTAACAGCTAATCGATCATTGGCGATGTCAGGATGTCTGGTCCGCTTTTCATTCAGATATAAAGACCTTCATCCCTACACTACAGTGCCTTCTTAGTGAGACTGTGTGGGCAGCAAGTCAGCATTTCTTGCATTTCAGACAGAAGCTATAGCTGCTTTCCAAAACGTAGGCTGCAGCCAGGTTACGCTGCATTTCTTGGCCACTGCAACATAGAAGACTGTTCCGAAATCAAGAATCCTACTTATACTGCAGAAAACTTCAGTTCCTAAACAGTTGGAGTGACTAGAAGGATCACGCTACTGATGTGTCCTTCACAGACCTTGGTTACCCACATTTCTCTGTGCACGTACAACACAAAAGTAAAAAAGAAAAAACATCACCATAAAAAATGGTGTGCACACTGCAGACAACAAAGCCTTCAGAGCCAAGATTGCTTACATTTTTTTATGTTTTAATATTAATATTTCTGTTAGTTTCGGTCCTCAGTGTTATCATGTGACATTCACCTGGGAAGGAGTCTGCATAGCCCAAGTAATACAAACTAGCTTTTGAATATGAAGTACATGGTATAAGTTGAGTATACTCAAATATCCACAATACATTCCTAGAACCAGTCAGTTTCTGAGTGTGGACATTAAAATTTCACAATTCAGCGCAAAAAGAAAGGGGAGGAGCTTATCACATCTGGAACAATATTTGATTAAATTGCGAATAATGATGCATGCGCACTGGTGTAGGAACTGGGGAACATGGAAGGGCATGTACCACCCAATATCAAAAACAGGAAAACAGGTAGATCCCGCTTCCAAAATATATATACTACATATACTACAGAAAAAGTAAAACAATGTTTAAAAAATAGTTTTGAAAGCATTTTGGTAGCAATTTAATGACAGCAAGTGTTTTTATGCTGTGTTTATTGTCGATACTTTTTTTTTCACTTTATTAGGCTTGTATTGCTGTACCTGTTCAGAAATATCCTGCAGTCAGCTTTCACCTTGGAATGTCTGGTTAGTTTGCACAGATGTTGTGCCAAATTTGGTGTCGTTTTTGTGCCGAATCCGGCACCCCCACCCAGAGAGACATCTTCTGTTAATTGATTTACTTTTGGTCCACTCAATCATTCAGTTATGTACACATACAAAATAATATACGTGTGTTCAGCGCTTTAGACTGCATGAAACAGTCAAAGTTATATAACCTTTAAAGGGATTTATACAATATTAAACAGACCAATCCAAAAATGCACAAAAGTCAGTAAATATAAAGGTCCCTTCCAAGTGCAGCAGCAGCAACAACAGCTGGAAGACCTGCAGTGTTGTATGTTGGTATAGCACTTCATCACTTCCTTTTAAGTACAAAACAGTGGTAGTATATTAATACTTTGTGTATAAACCTGAACTAATAAGATTAGTAGAGAGTAGACTCGGCTGATTTAATAACTGCATAAATTGTTTGATCAGAAGTGTTGAAGTGTTGCTAATCTAATGATCTGCAAGTTTAGAATTGTGACACAACTGTGATGCCGACTTTAAGACCAACATGTATGGCGGTTAAAAACAGAATTTAGCAGTGCATCTATGGCATTACCACACACACACACACACACACACACACACACACACACACACACACACACACACACACACGGCTACAGTGAGCACACCAGGAGCAGTGAGCAGTCAATTAATGGTTAAGTGCCTCAATCAAGGGCACATCAGCTGTGTCACTCCAGTGAATTAAATCACTGACCTTCTGTGGTCCCAGGACTAATTCTCTAACCATTAGCTGATGGACTCTCAAACATCTAGTCTGTGGTACGAAAATCTGTTCTTATGAAGATGTTTAAGTCATAATGAAGAATTTCAAAAAGTCTTTTAAGTTTTTTTCACCCACGTTTTCATTTAAAATTGATAATGTTATATAAGAGCCTGAGGAGAGGCAGCTACAGAGAGGCTGGAAGACAGTAGGAAAAGTAAGATAAGAGATAGGGAGATGTGTGTGTGTGTGTGTGCGTCAATGAGATTGGGAGAGAGGAAAGAGAGAGAGAGAAAGAGAGAGAGAGAAAGAGAGAGAAGGGAAAAAAGTAACTACTCCTTTTGGGGGAAAATCACAGCTTCTCACATCTCACATCTCTTCGTGGCACCAGAACAGCACTGTGAGTACTGTGAGTATTCTGAGAACGATATGTGGTAAACAAACCACAGAGCCCAGGAACCCCCTACAGTGCTGTTACATCAGTTACAAACCTGCCTACAAAACTACAAGTTTGCGCGCACTGTTTTGAGCTGAGGTTTACATGCACTCATCATATATTCAATAGAAAATAGTAATTTGGTAGATATTTTGTTTTTTAGACATCAACACAGGGTGATAAATACTGTATGTTTCGCACTATAAGGTCCACCAGATATCAATAAACGTCTATTTTCTGGTTTATTTTCATACACAAGTCGCACCGGATTATAAAATGAATTATTTTTAAAGTCAAACGAGTGCTGGTTATTAATCTACACAGATTTCTTTCCTGAAAATAGTTTATTTGGGTGAGTAAAGTGCTTCTGTTTATTTACTGTAAGCTTAGATTTACAGATTTCCACTAAGGCTAGCCAGACAGCGCTACACTGAGGAATCCTGAGTGTTCCAGTAAGCCAGGAAGATATTAACTAGCAGTTTGTTCCACATAGCTTGTTTTAACATAGTAAACAGGAAGGCTACAGTCTGATATACTCACCTCTGAACGGCAAAAGAGCTAGCGGTTAGCAGCTAATGCTAATACTGCTCCAGCTTTAGTTTTTTTTCTGGTGCATGCAGTACATGGATATTCAAACGTGATTTTACACAATTATTTATATATGTATGATTACTTTTGAAATAATAACAACTTAGTGTTGTTATTGCTTAGATTGCATATTTTTATTTTTAGTTATAGCATTTACCGCAATATTTTTACGATATTGTTGGATTTTTCTATTACATTGACACGACTCTTCAATGCTGAGATATCTGGCATGTTGCATTATGCATGCATTGAACCCTACTTCTCCATGTATAGATCAAACAATATTGCCCATATCAGTATTCTTGTCTCTTAATGTGTTTGAGAGCATCAGCTGTAAAGCTGTGAAGATGTAGAGTTGGTATACAGTGAATAGTCCTATTTGAGTAATGTTCTAATCTGTATTATGGATATAACTACTCAACTTCAGAAAAAAACTTTGAAAAAATCCTCAAGTACAGTCACAAAAAACATCAAATAACGGTATGGTGAAACTGGCTCTCATCAGGAACACCCCAGGAAAGAAAGAGTAGGAGATACCTCTGTTGTACAGAATAAGTTCATCAGAGTTACTAGCCTGAGAAACCACAAGTTAACAGCTCCCCAGATAAGAGCACCTAAATGCTTCACAGAGTATTTTGGTTTGTTTAACATTTTTATGTTACTACATGATTCCTTATGTGTTCCTTCATAGTCTGGTTGATTTCAGTATTCATTTACAATGTAGTAAAAACCCCATTAATAAAATTAAATATCCATTAAACACCCATTAATAAATCATGTTATGTTTGGGTCACTGCCATGTTGAAACACAGTTGATTCTAGTCTAGTAGGATCTAGCTGATGGTTTGTGGTTCTGCTGAGGTATGTCTTTTTTTTATTATTCTATAGACTTGTGTAATGTATAGCCTGAGAGCATGAGGCTACCACCACCATGCTTAACAGTTGGTTCAGTGTTTGACCGTAGTCAGAAATACATGTGTATTAATGACAAATCCTGAAGCATTTTGGCAAATGTTGGTCTGTTAAAAGTAATCAATAAACTGGTTATGTGGTCACTATGTGTAGAAGAAACTAAGGTCTTCTAACATGTCTTCTTTTATTCTCTGCATATCGGAAAGGTCAGCAGCAAACTGGGTCAGCATTCAGTTTGATTCAGTGCATAATGCTTGATGAGGCACACTGTCAAAGCGAAGCAGCACCATGTTCTTCACAGGAAAACAATGACATTGTGTTCTGCATGGTCATAATCATGCTGGTCAAGTTGCTTGGTTATGCGGGTTACTAGCTCGGTCAAAGTCGAATAAAATTATACCCTGTATAATTTGTGTGTGTGTTGAAAAAGAGAAAGAGAGAAAGCAGGAGAGAGAGATACCCAAGAAGATCTGTGGTCTTCTTTGAACTCGCAGACTGAAGGACTTTGTGTACGCATTAGTGTAAAGGTTCACAGAGCCCTAGGGATGTCTAATTCTGCCACTCATCCAGGTCCTGAGGCGTGTAATAGACCTTTAGAGCATTCGCAAACTTCCACAAAAAAGTCTGCTTGGCCTGCAGCCTTTCACAGACTTCGCTTGTGAAATTACCCAAACACAGATGTGCTGATATGAAAGGAAAGAAAGCTAGTAATAGACAATGTGTTTGCCATGTAGTGATTGTTTAGTTTTATCTATAAAAAGTAAGTAGAATGACTAAAAATGACTGAATCAGATTGAGTATCTAATGGACTACAAGATGTTCAACAGCTGATGGGACACAATAACTTGTGTATGGCTTGTGAGTGTCTAAAAATGAATGGCAGTGGGAGGAACAAGAGATAAACAAATTCCAAATAGGCGAGTTTGGGTCAACACAACTATAAATTAGAGCTTTGGCATCTGCCTTTAAGTCATAGATGGAGTTTGATAGCTGCCAGACAACAGGAAGACTGGAATTTGGTATGGTCAAAGTAAGAGGAAAAAACAAATAGATAAGTGCTGGTCAAAACAACAGGGAATTGGTTCTCTGGGGCCTCAGAAACGGTGTGTATTCAGTAAGCAGTAATTCAGTAAATACTAAAGATGAACATGCACTTTTAAATGGTGTTGATATCTCGAAACCTGCATAACAAGTTAAACATTGAAAATCTGGCAAAACAGCAAGACGAAAATTGAAGAAGATGAATAAGAAAATGGAAGAAAAAGAAAGAAGATGAGTATACATTAGATATCATATAGAGGATTGTTAATGCAATGCACAACCCTACTAATAATGGCTAAAACTCTGTTCGTTCTTAGTCCAGGAGTTTAGTCTTGCTTAAGTTAAGTCTAAAAAAAAGCTTATAATTGTATAACACTGATTAGCAAAACTGTCCTTGACACTCTGTTCCCAACTCTGATTCGTTTTGTCTGTGCCGAGTGACTTTTTAATGTAACATTATATTCATTATGTCTTTTTGAAAAATGTTTAGTTTTTTTTTTTTTTGGGGGGGGGGGGGGGGGTAGTGCATTATACGCTCTTGTTGGGTAGCCTATGCTTTTGTCCTTAATAGCATGTTTTCCCCTTACTTTTCTTTTACTTTTATACCTTACATAGTTTTGAAACCAGTACTTTTAGACTTTTACTTGAGTAAAAAGCTAATTGATACTTGAAGTTATTATTTCAACTTCTACAGAAGTATCTTTAAACCCAAGTATATACACTTCTACCTGAGTTAAGAATGTGAATACTTTTAACATCTTTGGAAGGAATGTGTATGCAACTATGAAGTACACAAAAAAGTGTTAAACAAGTGAATATACTGTATGTTTTACAGTTTAGATTCTTGCTTTGATGAAACTTTCCCCACTTTTGACATTATTCTCTCAGTCAGCTTCTTGAGGTAGAATCTGGAAGGGTTCTTCAACTGTCTTGAAGGACTTCTAGAGGTGCTTGTGTTTTTTCTGCTTTTCCTTTACTTTGTACTCCAACTCATCCCAAATCACCTGGGTTGGGTTTTATGTCAGGTCTTTGTGAAGGATAAACACTTTTATGTCTACTTCCTAACTGCGTCTGTGTTCCTTCATATTTTTTAGGTATAAAATGAGTATCTACAATGTAGCAATGTTTTAAATATTGGTGGTGTGTGCAAAAATGTGGGTATCTTTGCTCAAAAAATCTAATAGTGTACATAGCAAGTGAAAGGACCTGATTTAAAAAATATATATTTTAAGCTAAACTACTTTTTTGTGTCTATCTTTTAACGTTTCAAAAAAGCAAAAAAGTGAGAGGGCCTGAAATAAAGGTTTTAGCATTGTGCTTACCATCCTGCATGGTAAGAACTTACACTGCTCAAAAAAATAAAGGGAACACTCAAATAACACATCCTAGATCTGAATGAATGAAATATTCTCATTGAATACTTTGTTCTGTACAAAGTTGAATGTGCTGACAACAAAATCACACAAAAATCATCAATGGAAATCAAATTTATTAACCAATGGAGGCCTGGATTTGGAGCCACACACAAAATTAAAGTGAAAAAACACACTACAGGCTGATCCAACTTTAATGTAATGTCCTTAAAACAAGTCAAAATGAGGCTCAGTATTGTGTGTGGCCTCCACGTGCCTGTATGACCTCCCTACAACGCCTGGGCATGCTCCTGATGAGGTGGCGGATGGTCTCCTGAGGGATCTCCTCCCAGACCTGGACTAAAGCATCCGCCAACTCCTGGACAGTCTGTGGTGCAACGTGACGTTGGTGGATGGAGCGAGACATGATGTCCCAGATGTGCTCAATCGGATTCAGGTCTGGGGAACGGGCGGGCCAGTCCATAGCTTCAATGCCTTCATCTTGCAGGAACTGCTGACACACTCCAGCCACATGAGGTCTAGCATTGTCCTGCATTAGGAGGAACCCAGGGCCAACCGCACCAGCATATGGTCTCACAAGGGGTCTGAGGATCTCATCTCGGTACCTAATGGCAGTCAGGCTACCTCTGGTGAGCACATGGAGGGCTGTGGGGCCCTCCAAAGAAATGCCAGCCCACACCATTACTGACCCACTGCCAAACCGGTCATGCTGAAGGATGTTGCAGGCAGCAGACCGCTCTCCACGGCGTCTCCAGACTCTGTCACGTCTGTCATGTGCTCAGTGTGAACCTGCTTTCATCTGTGAAGAGCACAAGGCGCCAGTGGCGAATTTGCCAATCCTGGTGTTCTCTGGCAAATGCCAAGCGTCCTGCACGGTGTTGGGCTGTGAGCACAACCCCCATCTGTGGACGTCGGGCCCTCATACCATCCTCATGGAGTCGGTTTCTAACCGTTTGTGCAGACACATGCACATTTGTGGCCTGGTGGAGGTCATTTTGCAGGGCTCTGGCAGTGCTCCTCCTGTTCCTTCTTGCACAAAGGCGGAGGTAGCGGTCCTGCTGCTGGGTTGTTGCCCTCCTACGGCCTCCTCCACGTCTCCTGGTGTACTGGCCTGTCCCCTGGTAGCGCCTCCAGCCTCTGGACACTACGCTGACAGACACAGCAAACCTTCTTGCCACAGCTCGCATTGATGTGCCATCCTGGATGAGCTGCACTACCTGAGCCACTTGTGTGGGTTGTAGAGTCCGTCTCATGCTACCACGAGTGTGAAAGCACCACCAACATTCAAAACTGACCAAAACATCAGCCAGACAGCATAGGTTCTGAGAAGTGGTCTGTGGACCCCACCTGCAGAACCACTCCTTTATTGAGTGTGTCTTGCTAATTGCCAATAATTTCCACCTGTTGTCTATTCCATTTGCACAACAGCAGGTGAAATTGATTGTCAATCAGTGTTGCTTCCTAAGTACACAGTTTAATTTCACAGAAGTTTGATTTACTTGGAGTTATATTGTGTCATTTGAGTGTTCCCTTTATTTTTTTGAGCAGTGTAGTAACACCCATGTTGGCAACTATCAAAGCTTGTAAATGCTTTATGTAGCTAATTAAGAGTCTTTCAGATCTTGTTTGGGGCATTTTTGCCTTGTTCTTCTTGTTGCAAAAGGGCTTCAGTTTTGTAAGATTCTTGGTCTGTCTCACACCCATTGCTCTTTAGTGGTCTATCCACAGATTTTCAATGAAGTTTAGATCAGGGGAGTGTGGGGACCATGGAACGATCTTTAGCTTGTGCCTCTGTAGCTTGTTCCTTGTGGATGTTGAGGTGATTTTAGGATCATTGTTCTGCTGTAGACATCATCTTCTTCTCATAGATGTGATGTTGGTTTCAGACTTTGCTGGTATTTAATTAAATTTGTTTATCTGAGACAAGCCCAAAGCATGATTGATCTAGTTCTATTTTTACTTTAGAAGTCCTCAGTACTTGATTCTAAAATACTTCAGACTTGTTCAGATCAGAAAACATCTATTTCTGTGGTGAAGACACAGGAAAGGCTTTCTTCTTCTTTAGTAGCTAAAAATACAAGAATATCACACTCACTGATGTGCACTTTTTAGACTAGACTAGCAGAAGACAATCCTGTCTCTCCCTCACAGCTCTACCAGCGATCTCCAGCTTCCAAACTACAATACCCAGAATGCACCTCACACTGACATCTCTTCTGTTCACTTCCTATTTTGGCTGCCCTACGATATAGTCTCTATATAGTTGATTTAAGCAATAGAACACGAGAGGGACTGTGTTATCACGATTAACATCACGGCTGTGATCCGGTTGTAGGCACGAGCCAAGGGCGAGTGCCGTAGATCATCACAGCCGTGATGTTTTTCGTGATAACACACGACCTCGAGTGTTCTATTGCTTTTATACAACAGTTTCTTTTTACAAAATGAATAAAGAAAATAAATCAAAGAACTTTAAGAAAATCAGTTTGAATATGCTTTAATATGGACTGAGCCTTCCGCCAAAAAGTAACAGAACAACTGTAACAGAACTGAAACTACAAAACGATGTATGGTTTATACAGACTAACATCACGAAAGTTAGCATTTTTTGAGCATTTCTGCTTGTTGTGCTGGGTGGTGTTGGTTTTAGCTAGCCGGCTGGACTGTGGTTAGGTTAGCGTAGCTTGCTTTAGCTCAGCATTAGCTTAGCTTAGCCTAGCCTAGCCTGGCTGGTTAGCGTTTTGGCTGTCAGACGGCAGTAACCGAGCGATTTTCTTTCCCTTTTTTCCACTAAAGACGAGTCAGCGCTGCGGGCAAGCGTGCCGCGGCTGAGCGCTAGCCTGTGCTAAGCTAACGCTGCTGCAGGTGTCCTGTGTATATACACTGTTACTCGGCAACGCGTCGGCAGAGTGATACAGGTTTAGTGTGAGAAGGCCGTAATGTTATCACGAATATCATCATGGCTAGA
Source organism: Astyanax mexicanus (assembly GCF_023375975.1). NCBI lineage: Eukaryota > Metazoa > Chordata > Actinopteri > Characiformes > Acestrorhamphidae > Astyanax > Astyanax mexicanus. The sequence goes on from NC_064410.1 coordinate 21,799,297, forward strand.
TCACTTCACAACCAATCAGATTGTGAGGTCGGAACTAACTGTTGTATAAATAGTCAATATAGACTACATTCAAGTATTTGATTTGGATCTGCAGGTTTCTGAGTTCTATACATGACAGAATACTCGGCCGCTGAACAGACAGCAGATGCGGAGCAACTTAGGTCTGGTTTAGCAAAGCAAGGATGGTTAATTTATCAGCAAGTGCTCACTGGGGTAGCCACCAACTCTCGCACCAACAGATTAGCCAACAACAGCAGCCAGACCACATGGTCACCACAGGTGATTTCTGTCCATGTTGACGGGTGGGCGTCACTGTGGATGCCCCCTGTTACACTCCCGCTTCTGTCCTGTCAGCTCCAGACTATGATACCCAAAATGCACCTCACACTGTCACTACTCCTGTTTATGATCGCATAACACTGCACATGGGCCTACCAGGAAGCTCATCACTGGAGTATTGATTACACCTCTTCACCCCATATCCATACACTGCACTCCACTCACTCCTTGCCGATTATTGATGGTTTTCCACTTTACAAAGCACTTATTCCTTGCCTATTACAAGCTTGTTTTTGTATGTTTATCCTCTCTGGCTGCTGTTTACCAGTGTTGACCCTGCTCATTTTGACTATCGAATGTTCCCCTACTTTATTTAATAAAATATTTAATCAAAATATTTGAGTCCTGTCCAGTCATAACAGCAGGAGTACAAATATAGTGTTTAAGTTAAAAAGATCAATTATATAACAAATGCACAACTTTAACTTTAACTTTTACACAGGTAATCAGCATAAACATGGTTATTTTGTGCTTAAATCTGTGACAAATAGTTATTTCTAAAGTTCTATACCACTGACATTTCTGCCTGAATCTAACTTTAAGAGTCTGAGGAGTGAATGATCTTGTGTAATTAATAGACCCTGGAGCTACATCAGTATTACTATGGGGGTGGTGTAATTACCTCTGAGGAGAGCAATTTAACACTAGGATATCATGCATCTCATTACCAGACAGCAACTAGAGCGACGCACAGCTCTCATCTCCTCTGCTCCCAGATCCTCTCTGAAGAGCCCACTTCTCATCTAGACTATCATTTGTATTCCATCATAAAATCACTTACAGGATTAATAATAACCACACAGGCATGTCAGTCTCCAGAGGTGTCCCAGCAATAGACCTGTTATGGTAACATACCAGAAATAGTGTTCCAGAAATAATTGAAATGACACCTTTTAAAAAAAAATTAAAAAATACTGCGAATATTCCGACATTTTAATTTTTAAACACACAGTAGCACAAATTTGGACACACCTTGGCAAAAAATGTGTTTTTTCATTATTTTAAAATGCTCTGCAGGGTAGATTAATACTAAAGTCATCCAAATTATGAAATAAAACATATGGATTTATTTTGTAAACAAAAAAGTGTTAAACAAACCAGAATATTTTTTATATTTTAGATACTTCAAAGTAGGCACCTAGATGACAACTTTGCACATCTTGGCCAGATTTTCCCAGTCAGATTTATGAGGCTTTCAGTTAACAGCTGTGCTGAACTTGACAAGAGTCATTTCCTTCAATGTCTTGCCTCTTAGTGTGTTTGAGAGCATCAAAATTTAAGAAATAAAGGTCAGTTAATCGAAAAATGTCAAGAACTTTGAAAACACCCTCAAGTGCATTTGCAAAGACCATCAAAAATATTATGATAAACCTGGTTTTCATCAGGACTGCCCCAGGTAAGGAAGAGCAAGAGTTACCTCTATTACACAGGAGAAGTATTTTGGCTTGTTTAAAACTTTTACGTTACTGCATGATTCATTGTGCTCCTTCATAGTCTGGATGATTTTAGTATTAATTTACAAATTAAGAAATAAAAATAATAATAAAAACATTGTTTTGACTGTAAATAAAGCATAGATAGGTCAATGTTGTAGTTGTAATTGTAGTTGTATACTTTAATGAAATAAGAATATATTTTCCATCCATTTTTTTCACATTAACACATCTTTAGTGTTTAATTTCAACAGTTAGATTTCATATACATTATCGTTATTTTTGCTTTTTCAATCGTCACAGGCGTTTGATTGCTCTTCTGTAGCATCTCAGGTGTTAAACTGGACCATAATAGGTTGTAGAAGGTGAGGAAAGCGCAGCGACTCGATTCCCATACATCAGCTCACAGACACTTTGTGCTGAGCGACATCACGCTTAGGAGGAACGTGGGGAAAGAGCGCCATTGAGAGCAAGGCCACTTGTGCTCTCTCAGGGCTCCGGTAGCTGATGGCAAGCTACATGAACGGGATTTGAGCCTTGCTGTTGTAGCATTACAGTTACTGGATAAACTGGGTCAATATACTCAATAAAGGCAGTCTGGGATGCTTGTTCTGATAGAAGGGGCCTGGTTTCTAAAATAAGTAGATGAGTCTGGCTCTGCCTCTGGTCTATAATGCAAAGACTTTGACTGCAAATTGGACAAAATGGCGGATATTTTTGGCTTGATTTCTAAAGAATGGAATGGAACCAGTGCCAGTTTAAACTTCATACAAAATAAATATCACACAATTTGGCCAAACTTGCATCCTCAAAGTTGTTAAGGAAAAATACCTTTGTGGGTAAAATCAAGTATCTAAAATAGTTCATGTTCATTAAGCCTGTAGGCTGTACACTCACAGACAGTCTGCTGTTGTGACCTGAGAGCAAGAGGTAGTGAAAGGTCAGTTAAAAGGCATTGTAAGACTAATAAAAAAAAGCCTGTCTGAACTAAAGGGCGAATGTGCATACTGATGTCCTTAACAAGGGAGATTATGTAAATGCACATGTCAGAGTAAAGGAGCAGCATGTTTGTGGAACTGAAGTAGTAATATTAAATATGCCCTTTAGCCTTCAGTCCTTGGTCCTGAGCAGAGAAGATAAAACGCGTTTGTTGCAGCATCTTGCAGAGCCTGTATCAACAGTAAATAATACATCATAAAGGACATAATGTAGCGTTATACACAAACACGGGTCTGTACTAAAGATGGGCCATATGGTTCTGTGATAAAGAAAATACTGTTATTATTTTTGAAACAAAGAAAAATCCATATTGTTAATATAGGGGTATTCTGTGCTGTTTACAGTCTAATTTTGTCGAATTTTTATATTGGCAGTTTATACTGATTAGGCATAATAATAAGAACAAATCTTTATCCCTATATCCATTATCTATTTTTAAACTCCGAGCATATAGAAGCATTTTGTAGTTCTATTATTATAGACTTTATTTTATTTCAGTAGGATATGCTTAAAGTTAATTAAATACTTTTCAGTATTTTGTTACATCCAAAAATACCCTGAAATATTGTGATATTATACCACAGTTAGTTCTGGCTCTGTAATGTGATTGGATGAGAGGCGTTCTATGAGTGCCGTTATCTGCTGATAATGCATCGTAACGGAAGCTCTCCATGTATTACTGTATTACATACAGGTAAACTAGCAACGATGCAGCGCTTACAAACCAAACAGCGCAGCTACAAACAGAGCAGCAATGGAACTATTTTAAGTTGCAGGGTTTTTATAACCAAACAGATCATATTTTCTCATCCTCTTTAACTCAAAATCTTTCAATAAACAGCGATAATGGAATTGTGGTATAATCACAATAATACATTCGAGGTTCGTGCTATAACGTGTAATTTTGGCTCTGCAGTGCCAATATTACACGTTATAGCACGAACCTCAAGTGTATTATAGCTTAAGCATTTAACAGTAAATCCATTTTGCCCACCTCTAATCTATACAGAGATGTTTCTTTTAATCCTATAAGCTGTGGATGATTTCCATTACCATCTACACCAGTGCATAAATGCCAACATGAGATTTTCTCTTCATTCTCTTGATAACATTTAGACACATTTTCCATTGCTAGCATATGTACCCGCTCTGCTCACCTCATTCTGGCACCTCAGCTTGATGCGTCTTATATGTACACATGGATCCCATTGACTCCTGCACACAAGCCAACGAGACTATGCCTCTGGGACCAGCGGCAGTAAAAAACAATTACAACCAGCTTTACAACTCCTCCGCTTACCCCTACATGCACACACACATACACACACACATGAACACACTCACACCCAAAGGCACTGAACTACAAGACATTCAAAAAGCATATGCACATGAAAAAGTAATGCAAGCAGACAGTATTATGGTCAAGTTTATGTTCAAAGATGTCTATAATTTAGCCATGTTTCCCCTCAGACTGTATTTATAGAGTTTCTTATAGAGTATTTTGAGTTGTCCAAAACATTTTGGTGAGATTTAGCACTAGTTCTGCCAGCACAGTTTAGCTCAGGACCGCTCGATTGACTTCATTCTCCTAAAATAGAGTATCAGAAGTGGGAAAACGCTAATCTCTACAGAGTTGGGTCCGGAAGGAGCCCAGTTTGACACACCTGCTCATCATCAAGTATTGGCAAGGAGCAAGCTGCAGGTTTTGCCTGCTAGCTTTACAAGCTGTTAGAATCGCCGAGGCCATCTTGTAAACGACTAATTAAATGAGAAGACATCACGAGAGACTGCATACCTGCCCAGAAGGAACCATAAAATCTATGGGGGCGGGGGGGAGTTGGCCTCAGAGAGTAACACTGCTGAGGATAATTACAGGGGGGAGGAATTTCTCCCCACCGTCACCTACTCCATGTAAACTTGTGCTAAATGAAACCTTATTGTATGAAAAATCTCTTCTTTTTTTGTCATCAGCAATTTAACACTCAATTGCACTGGTAATGTCATTTATTTCATTTTAGATATACACTGAATACATTTTGGTTTCAATTATAAGAGTACATGTACATGAAAAGATACATGAAAGATGTTCAAGCTTTTATTTTCTATTTGAGGATGAGTTTGATGCATCTAATAAAAGGCAGAAATTGACATAAACTTAGACTTTGTGGGTGATTTAGAGGCCTGTGTGTATGTCCTTTAGTGCAGATGGGTAGAGTGTTGAGTGACAGTGCCTAAAGGCCACTTAGAACCTATAAAAGCTTAACAAAAACAACATTTTGAAATAGTTTTAGGAAGGTAAGCCACCGTTAGCATTACAGAAATGAAGTTCTGAGAAAGTTCTGAAAATGTGTGATGTAACAATAGTTAGCATCACTGGGGCGCAGAGTGGTCCAGTGGTATAAAGCACTGCTAGTATGATCTGGAGAGTGCAATTACTTGCTGGTTCAAATCCCAGTCATGCAGCTTGCTGGTCATGCAGCTTGTGGTTGACTTCACGTGTCGGAGGAGGCATGTGCTAGTCTTCAGCCTCCTTGTGTTGTGGCATCATTAGTGATGGGGGATCAATTCAGCTGGCCTAGCTAAATTGGGAGAAAAATGGGACAAATTAGAAATAAATGGAAAAAATAAATTATAGTTAGCATCACAACATTATTAGAACATTTCTCACATTTCATTCTAAGCAGATACTGATACAAACATCATTAACAATCCCTCAAACTAAAAATGTAAACACTGACACAAGAGATGTTTAAAGACATTAAATAAAAATGCTCTTAGACATCTAGAAAACTTGACAGATTGGACGTTCTGGTTAACTCTAACATTCAGAAAACATTTCTAACCAAAAATTGTTAACTGGGTGGGCTACAAGCAGTGGCGGACTTAGCAACTTGGGGGCTCAAGGTGAATTTAGCTAGGGGGCCCATCAACATTAATAGGCAAGAAATAGGGTTGTGCCGATGGATGATATCATCTTCCATCCTCATTTAGGACCCAACATTGCGATGGATGGTAACCATCGCGATGCCACGCCCACTGTTTTGTTTTTCCAGAAACATGCACTGACCTTCTTTAGGTCTCCTTCACCTAAAACTTTAGCAGGGATCGTACAGAAAAAGATCAAATCAGGTATATGAGTCAGGGATGAAAAAATACCCTACTGCTAAATATGCCTAATTGGCATATTATTCTATTATTTATTATTATTATATTATTATTATTATATTATTATTTATATCTAGGTTACAGCTTGTCTTCGTCTTGGTTTTTCTACATGTCTGTATTAATTTTAAACATTTCATGTCATTCATGCTGGTTGTACCAGGAAATTTGCTCATTGTCAGCCAGTGTTGGGCACGGTACTTTGAAAATAAATTATGAAAATTCTATTATTATTAGAAAAATAACAAACGAAAATAAACCCAAAGTGTGGACAAAAATATAATCTAACGAATTTCAAAACATAGAAACGAAAAACTTTAAAATGGTATTAATATAATAAAATATAATAACTGGATCAAACAGTTTAGCGTCAGTCACAAGGAACGCGCGCGTCAGTCAAAAGAAAAGCGCGCGCGGCATTGCGATAAAAAAAAAAACGTTTTAATAAATAAGGTCCTATCAAGTGAATTAAAATATATGGTATTAAATGGTATTAAATTCACATGTTTATTGATATTTAATCAAGAGAAATCAGGCAAAATGCGCTGCGCTCTCTCTCTCCCCCTCCCTCCCTAAAATATTGTCAAATATAAAGGATAGTTTGAGGTTTTGGGGAGCTGTTTCAATTATTTGAAACTGAAACTAACTGAAACTGATATTATTCTGTGCACTATTATATAGCTTTTGATTGTGTTTTGAATGAGTTTTTATTTTATATTAATTACTTTTTATTCATTTAAAATATTTTGAGTATTTTATTGATAAAAAAAAGCTTATCAGTTTTGGAAGAGCATCTGTTTTTAGTTTAGCCTCTTCCTTCTTTTTTTCTTTTTGTAGCAAGTGGGCTTCATGGCTTGGCTCACAACCCACTTGTACACTTAATTTCACCTTAATTCCTCTCGTTGCGGTTCATGGCATGGCCACATGGCATGAATAGAATATTCCATTTTAACGCGAAAGAGAGGGGGTGTGGACTGATCTGTATTTCTTTGTAATTTATTGTGTTGTCTTTGTTTCCATTTTAAACATACAAGAATCACCATTTCTGAACACACTATGTGTGAATTACTGTCCAAAGGGCCCCAATTACCAGCTGTAGGCCTATGGGAAGTTTGCAGCTAGTCAAGGGGCCCCTACAGTGGGCTGCAGTGAAAGGGGCCCAAGGCAGTTGCCTAGCAATGCCTCTGCAAAGACCCTCTGGCTACAAGAGTGCAGCAGACTTAGGTTCTGAAACCCTAGGATCGCTGAATTGAATCCCGGGTCGTACTGCTTACTATGAGCAGACGAGAGAGTCTGAGAGAGCACAATTGACCTTGCTCTCTCTGAGGGGTAGATAACCCACCCCCAAGGTGATGTTGGTAGGCACAGGTGTCCATTGGCTAATGTATTAGATGTGGGTTTCTGCACTTTCCTCTGAGAGCATTGGCTACACAGTGATGCTCAGATGATCAGCAGTAATTCAAAAAGAGGCAGTGGCTGGCTTCACATGTGTGGAGGCATGTGCTAGTCTTCACCCTCCTAGTGTTTGGCATTATTAGTATTAGTGATAGTAATATCTAATGAAGTGGGCCAGCAGTGCACCATGGCATAGGAAGCCTTGTGCCGCAATACCCCTCCTTCCCACACCTTCCGCACTCACACACAGACCGCACTTTCACACAGTTCTACTTCTAGTTCTAATAATAAAGAGCCTAAAACAGTCTCTAAGGGACAGATTAACCTCTACCCAAGTGATGGGAATGCCAAAGTTTAAATAAAGAACAATGATCCAAAACTTGCAAGCTCATTCGTCAAGCACCCTGAGGGTATTGCTATGTTTTAGGCTTGCATGGTTGATTCTGGAAGAGGCTCACTATTTTGATTGATGATATAACTTGTTGTGGTAGCAGCCAAATGAATTCATAAATCTACAGAAGCCAATTCACAGAAAAATGCATCCAATCTAATCAGGAGGGCCTTCATCAAGTATATAAACTATGGAACAAACCTTTGACATAAAGTTTGATCACTTTGGTTTTGCTGAGTCATAACACATTTTTTATATTCAAAATAAATAAAAGCTGAGAACACAACAAAAGGGAGAACATGAATACAAATGTGAGAATGCATTTAAAAATACAGCCTTTGTAAAAAAATATTATTAACATTAATATATAAACATTAAACTGGAAAACACACACACAAATGCTCCTGACCACTGTAGGTCATTAAAACAGCTGAATTTTGAGCCTTTGTTGCTAAATTTATTTACCCCTCCAAAATGGAACATAAATTAGACAAAGTAAATTGATATTTGACTAGCGAACAGTCATAAAACATTTACCTGTATGTGCACTTGTACTAGCTATCAATGTTCATTTTACATTATAGTTAACCCCAAAGGTATCTATAAATACATAAATGTTAGCTGTTTGGACTAAGATGCCCGGGTTATGTTGCTTGCCATCAGCAGCCAGAGTCCGAGAGAGCGCAATTAACCTTGTTTTCTTTGAAAGGGAAAGGCACATGTTGGGTCGTTTGCGTTTAAGCCCAAATTATTCATACCAAATTTGGTTTAGAGTGAAGTATTTAACCAATCGTTTTATTTTGCATGTGCTTAAAACAGACTATAATATATTGTTGCTTAAAGTCTGTTAATCCAGCCCATTGTGAATGTTTCCAGAAGGAGTTAACATTGTCAATACATGTCAAGTCTTTGCAGAGGCAGGTTTTCTTTTGGAGATAGGCACGAAGCTTTAAAATGCTGCTGAAATGTCTTGAACATCTTTCCAGTGGTGGAATTGGTTCAGAGGTTTATCTTTAATAGAAGATAGCAGGCTTGTGAAGTCTCTTTTCAACAGTTCTGTGCACTGATCTCTACTATCGTTACTGTGGGTGTATTTTTTATTTTTTTTTACTGGATGATGGGCATATCTCTTTAGAACACTCGGGAGCTGCTGTGCATTGTCAGACACTTTTGCACCAGATTAATTGTGATTAATGTGTCTGTTGGCAGATTCTGTTGCTGTAAGGGAGGGTGGAGGAGGGTTGTAGTTCGGTTGAGGGCGAGGCAGTGATGGACGGAGGTTTTGCTAAGCAGCTGTGGCGGGGAATGAGGGGTTATGAGCTGCAGTACCCCAAGGTGTGGAGCAGCACTCAGGCTATGAACAATAAGGATGTCTGGCAAGGTGTTTGTGTGGAGGTGGAGACAGTCTGGGGGTCCAGCTGAGAGATGTAGTGGCAGTCCTGCTGCACACTGGGGTTTCAGGACAGAGCAGGGCTATGGTGATCATGTGTTCACTAGGGCTGCATGATATATCATTTAAGCATCGTCATCGCGATGTGCGCATGCGTGATGTCACTTAAGGCAATTAAATCAAACACTTCATGTTGCAATGTTTTGATTCTTGACACAAGAAATAGATTCTTAGCGTTCTGAGTGAGCAGCGCTGTCTCTGTCTGCTGCTGAGAAGGGCGAGGGGGAGTAGGCGTAAACACGAGGTAACTGCATGGCCTCCACATGGGTGGAGACATGATTTTAAGCAGCGGCAGACAGCCTGTCCAAAGCTGTGTACCTCAGTTCCGCAAAGTTTTGCACAGATATTTCCAGTTATAGCAAGAATCACGCTTTTAATCCCAGACTAACACTGTTATTACCTTTTAAAAAGCCATTTAAATGCTTGATTATTGTTGTTTTGCTGTTTTCCTTGGTTGTTGAGTGCTTGGCTGACTCTAAAGTGCTGACTCTCAGTCGGTCTGGATCTCTGTCGTGAGACAGCGCACAGGTGGGGGGCGGGGCTGATGATGTCACGGGTCCTGCATTGTTTAATATTGCTGGAAAAAAAAACTATACAATGTCAAATTTTTCCAATATCTTGCAGCCCTAGTGTTCGGTGCTGATGACTAGGAGTGGGACAAAATATTGATATTGCTATATATTGTATAGTTGCGGTTGTAGAGCGTGCCACCTTGCAAACAGCTCAGTCTTATTCAGCATGGAGGAGGACATCTCCTAGGCCTTAGGTTTAGCCCCTAGTCGAGGCCAGTGATTCTCGTCTTGGGAAAATAATCAAGGAGCTCCTCATTGTCATACAGCTCTTCCAGAACCTATTGCTCAAATGGACCTTTCATGGTACCGGGTGGCAGGTGGAAAGCCTATCACCTTGCAAACCCCATATCGGTACCTTCTTGACCAATGGACTTAGGTTTACATTCTAGTTGAGGCCAGCGATACTTGTCTTGGGAAGATATTCAAAGAGCTCCTCATTGTCTAACAGCTCTTCCAGTATGGAGAACCTTTTGTTCAAATGGACCTTAATAGTACCTCCCTGGTGGGTGTAGAGCCTACCACCTTGCAAACCTCTAATGGCATCTCCAACTAACACAGCCTTGTGTAGTGTGGAGGAGGACATCTCCCAGGCCTTAGATTTACCACCGAGTTAAGGCCAGTGGTTCTGGTCTTGGGCAAATAATCAAGGAGATCCTCATTGTCTTACAGCTCGTCCAGTATATAGAACCTTTTGCTCAAGTAGACCATCCATGGTACCGAGTGGAGGATGGAGAGCCTACCACCTTGCAAACCCCTATCAGCACCTTCTTTACCAATAGACTTAGTCTGGTGCACCATGGAGGAGGACATCTCCCAGGCCTTAGGTTTACAACCTAGTTTTGGCAAATTACTCTTGTCCTGGAGACAGCTGTAGCAGACACTCTAGGAAGACTGTCATCCAACCCAGTGCTGGTTGCATAAATAGTATCCAGCAGAGAATCAAGGAGATCCTTATTGTCTTCCAACTATTCCAGTAAGAGGAAATCCTTGCTCAAATGGACCCTTCATTGCTCCAGTTGGCAAGTAATGCCCCAACCACCTTGCAAATGCCTACCATCACCTACCAGACCAAACAGACTTAGCCTGGGGCAGCATGGTAGAGCACGCTTTCCTGGCCTTAGGTTTAGCCATTAGCTAAGCCCAGTGATTAAACAAGACCAGCCAAAAAATAGGTGTTGATTGCTTAAAAAGTGGCTAGTATGTAATCAAGGAGCTCCTCATTGTCTTCTAGCTCTTTGAGTATGAAGAATCTCTGCTCAAATGGACCTTTCATGGTACCAAGTGGCAGATGAAGCACCTACCACCATGCAAACTCCTTCCGGCACCCACTAGACCAATGGAATTAGCATAAAGCAATGCAATTAGCAAAAAGGAGCACACCTTTTTGCCCTTAGGTTTAGGCCCTAGCTGAGGCCAGTGCTCCTCTTTCTTTACAGCCATGGCAGACGGTTCAGGTAGACTGCAATCCAGAGCAGTTGTGATTGCCTAAATAGTAGCCAGCAGGGAATCAACAATATCACCTTTAATCTGATAGAGTACAGAGATTCTCCCCTGTAGTTCACAAATCTTCTGGCTCAGCCGCAAACATTTGTAGCATCCAGCTGGGGATCCCAGTGAAGGCATGGCTATAAATGGCTAAAAAAACAAATAAACACACAGCTATGTAGCCCGATTGGGCAACTACATAAAGGTGGACAAGGAAATCTCTGATGTTTTGTAAGTGCTGGACAACGTTCTGTCAATTTCATCTCCTGTCCTCCCTTCTATCATGTTACAAATTTAGGTTTTTCTGTTAGAAGCATGCAGTCCATTGATTCTAAAATGATACAGTAAACAAATAGATCATAGCCAGCCCACAGATCACAGATTAGACTACAACATTCTGAAAGTTATATATTTTTTTTATTCAAAAAAGCACCTTTGGGAACTTGTAAAAAAAGAAGATTTACAGCATGAAAACTGGGAAAACTAAGAAATCTGCAACAGTCTAAATATGGGTTTTTTATCTTATGGAGTCCATGCCACAAATGGAAGCTATTTTGAAAGCAAATGCCACAACTAGTATTACTATTATGAAATAAATTGGTAAGTGAGTGTTTGTACTACATTACACTAGCATGCCAGAAATTTTGGTGCTGCTTTTGAGGACAGTGGCTTGATCATTGGTGAAGGAACCGGGGGGGATGGGGGATATGTGACCCACCCAATATCAGAAATGGAGGTGGATTTGTCCCGTCAAAAATTTATACTGCAGAATAAGGGGAAATTGTTTTAAAATAAACTTTTATGTTGAAAGCGCTCCAAAATCTACACACCCTCTCGGAAGCGTGTTTCTAATTAAAGTTAGCTACAGCTATTATCTCCACTTTTATCAGGAAGACTGCCGAGAGGGGGTGCTTTTCCTGGCAGGGGGGCCGAATCAGCACAACACTGGCTTTACACGCAAGATCAGTGATGAGAGCCATAAATTGCAATACTGCAATATTCTGCAATAAAAAACGACTTATGGATAATGTCTTGTTCTTCTAACAGACTGGGAGCATTTGGGTCATCTAATGTTTATATATTATTTTAATAAAAGGACACCATCATAAGAAGTGCTTTCAGTAGAAAAAATTAAATACACAGGAAACAATGTTACTGAGTTTTTTTTAAAAAGAGTGTAGAAAATGGAAGTATACAACAGAATTGACATGCCAATACATAATTGTCATGTCTGGTGCTGAAAGCACACCTGTGTTCCCCTCACTCAGCTCTACCTGCGATTTCCAAGCTTCCAACTACAATACCCAGAACGCACCTCACCATGACATCACACACACTCCCGATCACGTGGTACACCACACGACACCTCCAGGAAGCCCTGAGTACTGATTATCCCTCAGTATAAATAGACCACGCTCATGCTCACTCCTCGCAGAGTAATTGTATTGGTTCTACCCTGCATTACAAAGCGTTTCCATTGCCTATTGTTATTTTCCGTGTATGATCCTTTTCCGTGTTTTTCCGATTTTGATTTTTGCCTTGCCCGTGTATTGGATATTCTGTGTATGACCTGGACTGTTACTCATTTTGGATTTCTGCCTTCTCTGTGATACTCCCTGCTCGTGTATGAACTCTGGACTGTCTCCCGTTTATGCTATGGTTTCCCTGCTCATTGTTTCTCTGGTATTGACCTGGCTTGTTTTGACTACCCCTGCTGAATCTTTTAATAAAAGATTTTTATCGTATCTGCACAAGTCTCCTCCTTGGCTGGCCCTGACAATAATGATTATTATTATTATTATTATTATAAATATTAAGTGATAACTGATCAGTTTGTGTCATATATGTGTATAAATCAGACATTGCATGCATACATTTTCTAACAGTAAATGTAATGTAGAGTAACATGTTCATGTTGTAAAGTCACCTTTGGTTGTATTTAACTAATAATAAACAGAAGTACACATAAAAAATAGTTTTTTTGTGATTTACTGTATTTACGCAAATGTTGTTCTAAGTCACTATAGGGTAGGCTTTGATTCATTTGAGCAAATGTGTCCCCCAATAATGAACCCGCTTCTACGCCTTTGGGCTTGAGAATGCCATACCTGTATATGAGGTGTTATCTTGAGATGCAACAACGGCCAGTGTGTATATGGCAAGCTGACATGAATTGTTGAGCAACCCACAATCCTCAATCTACAAGCATTAGAATGGACAATGTGGTGGGTGGTAATGATCGTGACCAGATCATTCTAGCCAGTGATTCTAGCAGAAATCACATCCACATTCAATGCAGGCCGCCCAATATGCAAATACCACAGGTCATATCACATACTTTATCTTTCAATACACATGGCAAAAGTCATGGCACACAGTACTAGTTCCTATCCCATACCAAATAGCATGTCAGTGTATATTCAAGCAAAAGGGTTAAGATAGCATAAAGGCATCTTTACATCTTGATTGTTTTCATTTTGCCTTTTATTAGTAACACAGGCATAAAATGCATTGATGTGTCTGTCCATAACAATGTAAATATTGCTTAGTGTGCATTTATTATATGTAAACTGTCACACAGCATACAAAACACTGAACAGAGAGAGAGAAAGAGAGACCAACAGACAGAGGGTGACTGTGTATCTGTCATCACAGTAGAGCTACAGGGAAGGTAAGTTCAGTCTTGCCTTCTGGAGGACAAATGTCCCTGCATTAGTGCATGCAATAACACTGATAACTGACCTCAATTAAAATCCAGTCTCGCACACTATGGTTACTTCTTTTCCAGGGGAGAGTGATAGCTCTGTGGACCAAGAATGCTCCAGATATGACATCATCGGCTTCCCATTTGTAGGCATTTAGGCATTACATAATGAAACATTTGGTATATGTGTGGCACAGATATCACAAAACAGGAACAAGTAATTTTGTTTTATCAAAACTATAATCTTTATAGATTGTTACAGCATAAATCCTTCTTTCTGCATTCTGAAATTATGTGTGCAAAAGTGGACAACTGGCCAAACAGAACTTTGCCACAACAGCAAATTGGTTTCATATTACTGCCATGTTAACATGCTGGTGTATCGTGTTTCATATATTAAAACGTTACAGTTTAACAACACATTCACTCAGGGATTGGTCCTATATGTTAAATATTTAGACATCCATATAATGACAGGCAAAAGGGACATTACTAAAGATGTTGTTGATATTTGGGCCCAATCCCATTTCACCCCTTGCCCCTACCACTTAGCCCTACCCCTCAGTTTTGCACATTCACATAGGAATAGGAACAGGAAAGTAGGGGTTGGGAGTCCTGATTATTGTTGGGATAGAGGGATAGAGTAAGAGTTAGGGCCACATCTCAGCTAACAGGGAACCTTCCCACAACCTTGGCTAACATTTTCTAAAAGTTCCCAAAAAAAAGCTAAGAGCAAAGGTTCCCACAGTAACGGTCATGAAACTTTCTATAAACGTTGCACAACCTCGTTTAAATTCCTTCTAATGTTAAGAAGAAAAAAAAATCCTCCCCACAGTAACATTAATGGAACATTCTAAAACCATTACATGACCTTGTTTAAAGTCCACAAAATGTTATGAGAAAATGTTCCCACAATAACATTTATATAATGTTCTAAGAACGTTTGACAGTTTTGTTAGGAAATGTTAGGAACAAAATGGTTCTACAACCAAAATAAAACATTAACGGAATGTTCTAAGAACATAATGTTCTGAGACTTTTTTGAGGAACACTTATTGAACAAGATGGTGGCCCAAGCAATTATAAAAATCCAAAAATGTTCACAAAAGTTTCTTTACTAATCCTAAAAAAACACTGCATTATCTCAGCTTAGTTTTAATGTATTACAGTCCTTTTCTTCATAACAAGCAAAAAAATATGCAAGTAGTACATTGCTGGAATATTTCCACTATTCTGATATAACAATAGACTGGCAGGGTCTTCTACAAAGGTAATAGTCTGATCATCAAGATGTGTTTTTATTACCGTATTTTTCGGACTATAAGGCGCACCGTATTATAAGACGCACTATCAAAGAACGCCTATTTTCTGCTATTTTTCCATACATAGGGCGCATCGCATTATAAGGCGCGTTAAGTGACACTAGAAAGGGTGCCTATATCAAAGTGAACAGGGGTGGCGCCATGTTTCCCTTCCCCCACCGGGGGTGGTCGCTTGCCGGTGGAGCGTCTCAGTATATATAAATCTAGCTCTTTCAAAGTCAAACGAGTGCTGGATATTAATCTACACAGATTCCTCTCCTGAAAACTGTTTATTTGGGTGAGTAACGTGCTTCAGTTTATTTACAGTAAGCTTAGATTTCCAGATGTCCACTAAGGCTTGCTGCACCAGCGTTAGCATAGCTATCCGCTAGCACGCTAGCTAGTCACCTAAACTAGTAAAGTTAACCCAAACTTAAACGACAGCGTTACACTGAGTAATCCTGCGTGTTCTGGTAAGACAGTGAGATATCAGCTAGCGATTCGTCCCCCGTAGCTTGTTTTAACACGGTAAACAAGCAGATTACAGGCTGATAAAACTCACCTCTGAGAGAGTTAGCGCTTAGCATCTAGCTAATGCTAGCCAGGCAAAGCAGCACAGACTTACAGGCCGATAACTCACCTCTGAACGGTGAACGCTTAGCGATTAGCATCTAACTCTAATAATACTGCTCCAGCAGTATTAAAAGTGCTAAATTTAGAAAATACTGATCTCTGAACAGTGAAAAAGCTAGCTAGCTAAGCGGTTAGCATCTAGCTAATGCTATTGCTGCTCCAGCCACGGAGTGTGTGTTTACTGCTCCTTACACCTGACGGGTAAAATTTAGATAATACTGATCTCTGAACAGTGAATAAGCTAGCTAATGCTATTTGCTGCTCCAGCCTCGGAGCTGCACGGCTCTGGACTCTGTATAGCACTGAAACTCTGTATAACGCTGCACGGAGTGTGTGTTTACTGCTCCTTACAACCTGACGAGTAAAATTTAGATAATACTGATCTCAGTGAATAAGCTAGCTAGCTTAGCGGTTAGCATCTAGCTAATGCTATTGCTGCTCAGCCTCGGAGCTGCACGGCTCTGGACTCTGTATAGCACTGAAACTCTCTATAACGCTGCACGGAGTGTGTGTTTACTGCTCCTTACAACCTGACAAGTAAAATCCATACAAAAGGCGCACCGTATTATAAGACGCACTGTCAATTTTTGTGAAAATTAAAAGTTTTTAAGTGCGCCTTATAGTCCGAAAAATACGGTATTTAATAATTTACACATCATATCTGATTGTTAAAGGGCTGTCCCATTACTTAGGGATGTGGATTACAGAGTTTACAGGGGAAAGTTGACACTCAGAAACAAGAGGAATAGGGTACAAATGAGAATAGGATTGGGCCAGACGACACAAAATACTTTATGCCAACATGATAAATGACAGTGTCTGTGCAACTAGTACTCCTTATGGCACAGGAAAAGAACACCATAAACATTTATAAACACAAACCCAACAAACCAACGAGCAGAAAACAATGTTCACGCTTGATTACGCCACTTTAGCATGTCATCTGCTTAAAGGCTCATATGACTGTCCTTGGCATTTTCCGAGCCTTTAACCTTTGAGACATGTGAACATCATTAGACCTGTACTCACTGAAAGGGCCCTGAGCCAAAGCTCCTGTCCAACTGTGAGCACTGCTGCTCGAGCTGATCCAGCAACCTGTCCACTGAGTCCTCTTTGTTTTCGAGTTTTAAATACTTCCTTGCATATCCAAGGTCGAGTCGAGGCCAGCTGCGGTGCCTCTGCTCCTCCGCAAGTGCAAAGTCAAGGTCAAGGTTCTCTGTGCTGATCGCTGTCATGTTCACACAAACCTCGGAACTGGACTGCCGCTGGAGCAGTGTGGGGTACTCTGTAGAATCCTCAGCCCTTATCTCGTGGTGCCGTAGAGCCCTGGGCAGTGTGCGTGGTTTAGTCCTGCAGCTCATGCTGAGCGAACGCCTCGGGGGAAGAACGCGTAACTCCCAGTCCTCCCCCTCCAGAGTCAACAGAGAGCTAGCAGTCAGGCAGTTGCTGAGCTTGCAGTGAACCTCTGGTAGTGCATTTTGGCCAAAGCCGGCTCCCTGTTCTGCATCGGGGACTGTGTCGAGGTCCACTTTGCTGGAGTTGCAAGATTTGGAAGAGTGAATAGAGGGGGTGGAGGAAGACTCCTGGTGATGAAGGACCTCAGTGCGCAGAACTGCTCTTTGCTGCAAGCCCCCTTCTTCGACCTCTGTGGTTTTCACCTGCAGCAGAGGTTCAGAGGAGGCCAATTCCTGAAGGCACATGATGTTCAGGTGGGCTGCAGGCAAGCTGCTAACCCACTGGTAGTGCCTGGCCAGTGAGTTTACCTGTGTGAGGTCCGCTGAGGGCACGGCAGCGGACACAGAGCAGATCACACTCTGCATCTGAGCAAGCAGCATCTGAGTCTCCCTGTCCCGATTCTCACACAGCACCGTATTAGCACAAATTAGAATGAAGAGACCCACTCCCATAATGACAGGACCCAGCAGTTTCATCCTTTCACTGTGGATCAGGCTGGCTGTGGAGAACAGCCCTTTGGCTCCCAGGCCCCATCCGGACGCCTGAGAGGTACTGGAGAGGCCGTTGCTCACAGCGCCCAGCGCCGAACGCTGTACTCGGTATGGCCAGTACCCTGCCACTGCCAGTGCTGTGCCAACAATCACTACCACCACACCCAGCACAAGGAAGGCCCCTGGCATGGAGCGGATGCGCAGCTTTCCCTGGATCACTCCTTCCTTCTTCTTTTGCGAACGTAGACCAAAGTGTGGCAAGCGCTGAGAAGAATGCGTGGCTGGAGCTCGGTCTTGACTCTTAGGAGTTCTCATGCTTCCAGCCCTTCCTCTTAAGGCCACACTTTAATGGGAGTCTGCAGGGGAGAGGGTAAAAAGGGCTATATTAAAACAAAGTTTCCAAAAATTTTGCATTCATGTACAGTTCGTCCTCCATGTTCCATAGATCCATGCTGGCTTGTATTCAGACACATCCATTTAATGCAGTGTATTTAAACATGCAGTCAGATTGTACAATTATACAACTTGCAAAAGTTTAAATGACTATTTTTATTAAGTTAATTAAGAAAATTCTAAACAACAGTCTGAGCAACAATCAGTTTAAACATGAAAGTCAAGATAAAATCACTTGTTCGAAACATGTATAAACCAAGTTTATATGTACATTTAAACTGTACTGTGCTATTAGATAGTTTGTAAAACTCTTGAAATGCTTAGATTTACTGCATACATTTGACCTAAAATCTTCATCTAATACATTTAATTAAAACATTTTAAAAAGAACCTAAACAAATTACAAATCTTTAAGGGTTAAAGTGGCTGAAATCTGATTTTTTTAGTCACTTTCAGATGTGGTCCTAGATGGCATATGTATCTGACTTGTGGGCATGCAACATAAATACGAACGGTTAGATTTCAGGTACTTAGTGCTACAAGACCAGTGCTTCATTTTAAATATGAGTGCCCTCGGAATTCTACCAATGAAGTGTGGAGCTACGTCAAGCTTGTGAATGGTGTAAATATGGTGATTTCCTTGCATTAGACACACTATGCCCCTATCACTTGCTTTATAAGCCTGTTGGGAGCTTTGGCTAAAAGCAATGTATTTCGGAATGCCGGGGAGGAACAAAGGAACAAAGGAACATTTGACAGATTTCTCCTTTAAATCACTCATTTCACTGCCCTTTGAGTGAAAAAGTCGGTGCTTTCGATTATCATACTTCCTCCATTCACAGCATAACCAGCAGGTCAACTGGCTTTTTTATTGAAGGGAATGACTTTATATGTAAACAGACACTAACTGGTTTGTCTGACCCACAAGTAACAGAACAACCCACAGAAACACACCTCAACCATGTCAGTGTCACTGGAGGGCTAAAAAATGACAACCCACACAAATATGACCTGCTCTGTGGTGGTCTTATACGGTAATGACCATTGAAGAACAGAGTGAATGAAGGATTAAAAAGTATGCAGAGAAACAGAAATAGGCTACTACAGTCTGTAATTATAGAATTACTAAGTGCTCCTGTGCGCTCAGTAAAGCTAAAACAAATGAAAAATGATTGCTGAGACAATTAGGTGATCATAATATTCAGACTGGACTGTGAATATGATTTTTTTTTTACTTCCCACACAAACAAATTTTACATTGGAGAAACTTAGTGCCTAACAAGCACCTAAAAGCACTATATTGTCAATGTTAATTAGTCCAGCATCAGGAAGACACTGAGAAAGGATTCTGCGCATGGTAGGATAACAAGGGAAGCTACTCTGCAAAGAAAACACTGCTGTCAAATTGAAGTTTGCTTAAGACCACACAGATGTGCCAGAACCGTCCTGGAAGAAAGTCCTGTGGAAAGATTCATCCAAGATAGAACCGTGTGGTTTAAATGAACAACGTTATGTTTGGCAAAAAAATCTAAACACAGCATTCCAGCATCAGAACCACATTCCGGTTGTAAAGCATGGGGTGGCAGTATCATGGTCTGGTTTAATTTGCTCCCTCTGATCCGGTATGGCTTGGCATTATTGATGGACCAATGAATTGTATGGACTGTACCAGCAAATCTATCTGTGAACCAAAGCTTAAATTTAAATGGGTCATGCAGCAAAAAAAAAAAATGATCCAAAGCACAAAAGCACTGTTGTAACTTTAAAAGCCTTTTGACAAAATTTAACATTTTGGAATAATCCAAGTCCAGGCTTTAGTACCCTGTTGGGCTGCTTCTTTCCCGGATACAAGATGAGCTACAGTTGGGCATAAAGCCATAAAGGGTCCATATACACTACCTGGCCAAAAAAAGATGCCACCTGGGTTTTACTGAGTAAATTGATGCTGCAGTTGGTCAGGTCTAGGTTCAGCAACAGTATGTGCTGAAAGAATGACGTCAGTTGACTACCTGAATATACTGAATATAGACCAGGTTATTCCATCAATGGATTTTTTCTTCCCGCATGACACAGGAATATTCCAGGATGAGAAACCAGTATTCATAGGCTGGAATTGTGAAGGAGTGGTTCAGGGAGCATGAGATCATCAATTTCACACATGGATTGTTCCCCACAGAGTCCAGACCTTAACCTCATTGAGAATCTTTGGGATGTGCTGAAGAAGGCTTTGTGCAGCTGTCAGACTCTACCATCATTAATGCTGCAAGATCTTGATGAAAAATTAATGCATCACTGGATTAAAATAAATCTTGTGACATTGCAGAAGCTTATTGAAACAAGTATGATGCCACAATGAAAGCATGCTGCAATCAAAGCTAAGGACAGTCCAACAAAATATTAGAGTGTGACCTTTTTTTGCGTGGCGACTCTTTTTCGGCCTGGCAGTGTAACATCCTGCAACACATTTGCACATTTCTAGGTCTTGCACACTCATGGGTTGCTGAATCTAGATTTCCACTTGGCACAAAGATGCTTGATTCATGAAAAATCAAAAACTGGGCAGGTTAACTAAGTGTTGCTATTATTGATGAACCTATGATATCTCAATTGTAACAGCAAGTCTGTCAGTGAACTAAAGCTTAACCACAAAAGAGTCTTAACTTAGTACAATGCTGTGGAAGGACCTAAAAAATCCTTTGTGAAAGTATGATCACATATCAGGTTAAATTTATACGCAAATACAAAACATTTTTAAGGTTTACAAACTTTCTAGCAGCACTATATCTTAGTTTATGAGTCCCCTGCCCTGAGTGCATCTGTCCTCAGACATTTAAGATAAGGCAGACTGAGCCTGATTAGATTAATGGACTGCAAAGTCTGAGAGTTCACAGCTTGAGGTAACTGTTAATATATAATGTCAAAATGGAACACTATAATCAACAGAAACAGTGTACTCTGAAATGTGCCTGCTTTTTGGTGTAATGATGATATATGTTCTTGGCAGTTCTGTTTTGGAGATTTTTACCCATATATCTTTGGGAAAAGCTATTTTATTTTGTGAAATCATTTGGCTGTGTTGCATCCACTTCTTTTCCCATGTTTTTACCACAGATTTCTTTATCCACAGTTGTTTGATCGCACACTTATTAACACAAAAATTAGTTAGTAGCACCAAGCAGTTGTGGAAATCAGATGAATGTGTGGATCTTGCACACTCGTAGGTTGCCAAAGCTGGATTCTACACTAATTCCAAAAAGGCTCAATTGGTGATAAATCAGGTGACCAGACAGGCCAATGAAGTGTTTCAATCTGTCGGAAACATCCCTGAGAAATCTTTGCAATATGTGTGTGAGCATTATCCTGCTAAAAAAATGACAGTTGGAAGCCCTGCAATAAGTAAAAGCACATGTGGCTGTTAGTGCCTCTTGTTTCATTACTATGGGTGACTGACTGGGGTGTGCGATGGCTGCTCAGGCAATCCCACCAGCAGTTGAGGAAGTGTGTCGCTTAACAGCAAAGGCAAGATGGAAGCGCTGACCAGGAGACCTCCATACATCAACCCGGCCATCCAAGGGCCGCATACAGAACCTGGATTAATCACTACAGACGATGTGGTTCCAGGCTGTAGCACTACAGGTTTCTCGTTAATGAAACCACTGCAAACGAAGGTGACCCTGGCTGACTGGCTGCCTGACGGATAGCCTGATGGTTGGCAACTTGTCAAGAGGACCACCCTGCTTTTCTCAGTTCAATGATATTCCCCCTTTTAAAGTCAGGTAATGCGTCTAGTGTGCTTGTTTTTTGGGGGGGGATGAGTGCATATTAAGGTTAAGGACTGTAAGAGCTGTGCACCTCAGTCCAGCACAGTTCCAGTCACAGCTGAATTCACGCTTTTAATCCCACAAAAATGCTCTTATTTACCTTTTAAAAATCCATTTAAATAAGCCAGATTAAAAGGCCTAATTACTGTTGTTTTGCTGTTTTCCTCGGGTTTTAAGTGCTCGGCGCTGACTCAGCTCTTGATTGGTCCAGACGCGAGACAGCCCGCATGTGGGGGTGGGGCTGGTAACATCATGGGCCCTGCATTGTTTAATATCGCGAGATATATCGTCAAAAAAAGAACATTTGCAATGTCAATTTTAAATGTGCAGACCTTTTTCAGTGACTGGAGCATTGTTGAGGTCCGTATTTTGGATGTTCATCATCCAACCTGATCCAGAACTCCCCAGCTCATATAAAAAGTACTGTATGGAGAACTATGCAACATTACAGAATAAACAGTTCCACTGCACCACGGCTCATCAATGCTGAAAAGCTTTAGACCCCTCTAGCCCACGCATGACAGTAGGCACCATGCCAACGGGTTCATGTTTATCTGCTCCAGAGAGTCCTATTCTGCTGCGATTACCATATCTATACAGAGACTAGACAAGCTGTGCATGGACTTTTGCACATCTGTTTCAGCAATGAGTGCAACCTGAAGTAGAATGCATTTATTACATCTGCTGTTCACAACCAAAGGATTTTATTTTATTTTTTTGCTCATTGAGGCAAAAAGGTTATAATTTATCTACTGGACTTTCCAGATTGCATCAGTTTTCCTTGCATCAGGATTCCTTCTGATGACTCTGGCATTATAAAGCATATTCCCATAGGTGTTGAACAATAAGCTAGAAATGTGTTGTACCAGTGCAGCCATAAATAATAACTTACTGCTAAATATTGCTTTAGTTTTTTGCAAACAAATGCGTTTTAGTGGCCTTTCTCTGCATGTTTTCATAGTCTTCCAGACCCGAACTTGATGTCCACCATTCCAGTTAACCAACATCAAATAATAACTTTCAAAGTGACAGGCAGCTGTGTATAGAATACAGCTGCTAATTGTTAGGACACTATTTGATCAGTCAGCAAATTTTACAAAGCTTTGTAATTTGCATCATTTGGCCTTTTCCAATAATGACTGTGAACAAGCCCTTGACCTGACAAGGTAATTATGGTCTGAGACCTTGATAAAAGAGCTCCGAGAGCTCAAATCTCATGGTGTTCCTGTACTACACACATAATGCAATAATCTTGATTATAATGCATTCCCTCTGGAGATCAGTTCATCTTCCAAGGAATTAACTGTTTACTGTAAAATAAATCTAGACTGTGTGGTGGCCAAATGTTTGCATGTCACTGTCTATACACACCATTTCATTTCTTGAGGTAATAAAATTCCATTTCTAAGAAATCTGTGTATTATATCTACGCTTATTCGAAAGAAACTGATGTATCGCTATTTCAAGTGATTTTTTTACCCTAAAAGACAAACATGGCCCATTGAAGTAAATACTAAATACCTTTCAGGGTCTGTAACTACAGTCCTGGTCAAAAACAACGGAACTGTTATGGCTGAACTGTTATGACACTTCCACTGAGTCAGTATTTTGACCCAAGCCAGGGCACAATAACAACAGTACAGATAAAGTACCTGAAATTAAAGTAGACCTGTCAGAGTCTCTTGGCAACTGAGTTTGTTTAAACTCTGTAGACATACTTTGCATTTCCCCTAAGTCATATTTTAGTTATGATATAAAAAGGCCAGCACAAACAATCTGCACAGTGTTATTAAACACTGGGATTCGAATCAAGACTGAAACATAGTTTAAATTAAAGTTCACGATCTGGAAAATGGGAAGTGACCTTGCAGCATTGTAAGACCTCTGACATTTGGGATTGTTTTTATAAATAATAGAGGGTATTAAACACTTTGCAGCAGCACACATAGTTTGATGCATGTTTCATGTTCTGTATAATAAAAACAAAATCTTGAATGAACGATTCAATAAAAAAAAAAACAGACAAATATCTCTCATAGCCCTCATAGAGTCAGGTTTTACAAAACCTTAATTATGCATGAGTTTCTATAGCTCAGTTGTTTAAGTGAAATTATAGACTATATAATATGTTAATACTATGCTTAGTCTTATAGACTGTAGTCCAAGACTAGGCTTAATTCCTGTTTAGAAAAGGATATAAATTTAGGATGTAGGAAATGGGAAATGACCTTGCAGCATACTAAGACCTCTGACCTCTGGGATTTTATTTAATTCAAAGAGAATATTAAACCGTTAGCCGCAGCCTATTTAGTTTAATTAAATTTTCTGACATATAATCATGAATTGATGCATTTTTCATTTTGTTTAGTAAAAAAAAAGTCTTGAATGAACCATGAAATAAACATTTTACGATAAAATAAACTCTCATAGCTTGCAGTCAGTTTTTAGAAATTATTATTCCATGCTTAGAATGCATTAGTTTAACTTACTTTTTAAAGTAAAACTATAGACTATATAATATCTCACTTTTAATCTATTCAGAGTTAATGTAGGAAATGGGAAATGACCTTGCAGTATGTAGTAAGACCTATGACCTTTGGGATTTTCTTGTAAATTAGAAAGGATTTGCAGCAGTCAGTGTTGTTTAGTGCATCTTTCTTAGACATAATCATGAATTGATGCTTTTTTTTTCCATTTTATGCTTAAACAGCTGATCTAAGTAAACTCCATGCATTATATGAGATGTTCTAAATCCTGATTCATAGCTATGAGAGATAATTGTGTAAAATGTTTATTTAATGGTTCATTCAAGACTTCTTTTCATTTTTTTTTTATGTCAGAAGGATGAATTAAACGACATAGGGTCATGCAAAGTATTCTCCCAATCCCAGAAGGTCTTACTATGCTACAAGGTCATTTTCTATTTCCTACATTTCCCTAAACGTATATCCTTATACATGTTTTTTTATTGTTATTTGTTTACAGGACCAGGATTAAGCCTAGTGCTATAGGCTGTATTTTCCTTCCAATAGGACATCTCCATTCAAAATGCTGTGTGGTCCAAGACTAGACTTTTGTAAAACTGTTAGTAAAACTGACCCTTAAAGTTTAGGATGCAGAGAATGGGAAATGAGCTTGCAGCATGTAGTCAGATCTCTGACCTCTGGGATTTTTCTTGTAAATTATAGAATTATATTAAGGATTGTGCAGTATATAATTTCATGTATCGCTTTCTCATGATTAATAAAGTCCTAATGTGAACACATTTTCCATTTATTTTAGATAAAAAAGGAAGTCTTGAATTATGAATGAAAAACATTTTACACAACAACAAACAAATTCATACCTACAGAGCAGACACTGGGACACTGGGAAAATTCTTCATGCATGCAACGCAATGCATGGCCACTGATCTGTTGTTTAGTACAAATTATAGCTAGTCTATGTAGTGATATCTCAGTCCTGACCCACGCAGAGGATCCTGTCTCGCGTGTGCTTAAGACAGCGATATTCTTCTGCGCGAACACGCAAACAGAATGACTAAAATGTGGAATGTCACGTGGAGCGTGTTTCATCTTTTCTTCTTCATTATATTGAGTGACATTAGGAATTCGCGTTGTATCTCACATCGGATCCATGACGCTTTAACAAAAAGTGATCACCTGGACTGCATCTGGCTCGAGTGTGAAAATCTGCATTTTTGTGCAGGAAATGCATCATTATGTAGACGAGCACACGCGGATCAGATCAGAGCCGCTTCAGTTCAGTAGTGTGGGCTGTGTGTTCTTGTTTTTGAGTGATGCGGCTGAGAGTCTCGAGCTAATGCGTTCACCATGTTGCGCATTCCCCAATCTAAATCTAATAATGTCTTACAGTGGTATTATTACACTAATGCTAACTGCCCTACCTAATGTCACTGTTAATACACAGCACACACATACACATATAGAAATAAACACATAATGAAGCGGGATTATAGCCGGCTGAGATCAATAATTTGGGGTGGTGGGTGTTTATCAGGGGCAGCAGAAAGTTGCCAACTGCTCAGCATATATGCACACACACACACACACACACACACAGAAACACACACACACACACACACATATATATGTGTGTGTGCGCACATATATAAACAGGTTAGGTCACGCTATATACGTATAACGTAGACTATAAGACTGAGAAAGGTGAGGGTATAAAAAACTGAAATAAAAATATGCTTAAGAAATATGCTTCTATTTCTCAGTAGTTAAAGGTATTGACCTTATTTAAGGTCAAATTCTCACAAAGTAGCCTCCCATAAATATGCTAATGGTATTCCAGGTGCGTCCTAATGAAATAAAAAGAAACATTCGCCCAACAACACCACAATAAACGCAGCCTGCTGCTCATTTCTTTTGTTTGGTAAGCTACAGCTTCAACTATAAGTTACAGGGAACGCTAACGTTATACTTGCCTTGGCCACACTGTAGGTTATCTCCTCTGCCTTCTCATTGTTTCCACATTCGCTCACTGTAGCTGCTATCCCACTCGCTCCTCGGACGAGAAAAGCCACACGCGGCGGGAAGAGCCCCCCTTCTTCTTCCAGCATTTAGAAGTTTCGCAAAAACGCCACGGATAAATCCAGAAAACGTGTGGTGAGGAGAAGCGCGAGCGCGGAGACGTCCAAGAGCCGCGCCTAGCATGCTGCTTGACGCCGGTCAAGCCAGAGGGAGTTGAAAACTTCGTAAAGAATGCGAAAAACGAGTGAGAGAGAGAAAAATCCTTGTTGTTCCAGCACGGTGGTCGTAGTCGGGGAAAAAAAGAACTCTTGCTCTTCCTTTGACTCTAAAACACCAGCAGCACAGCGCCTCCCTCTCCCCACCGCGACTTTTCCCTCATACTCAGACCATGTAAGTACGTGGGCAACGCTGAAACTGCATGAAATGCACTGCAGACTGTCTCGCGCTGGCCAGCAGTCAGCAGCCTGTATCTCAGCAGCCTGTAGAGCACGGGGAGCTAGCAGGCACGCGCATATCTGCTCAGATAAAATCTATCGACTGTATCCATATGATATCCAATATACTCAGTGATTTACATGCATATATATCTGTTTGAGACGTACATACAATAATTCCATGAAAGATGTAATTTTTTGGGCGGTGGTATACCTGAGAATGTAAAATGGAAAGGAAAAAAAATCCAGGGCAGGTCAAGCTGATGATTTTGACGAACATAGAGTTTTATTTTGGTTCGAGTTTAAAGGTTAAGCGGGTTCATCAACATAATCAATCCAACCAAGCTAGATAATCGGCAATTTCAGTATGAACACAAACAAATGCCATCAAATACTATGCTGAACGCAAGCTGTCCGGGATTAGTTTCTCAGATGGTCCCGGGATAATTTTCTCTTTTATGAGGGAACCCTCTGTGAATTTATTCCTGTCTGGAAAGATCATGTATGTGTTTTTCTCAGACCTCCTCTGAGAAAATTACAGGCAAAATTACCTACTGTTTTTCACTGACATAGCTGTTTGTCCACTGCCACACAACGCAATTATACTATGAGCGCGAGAGATCCACATAAACGCAACAGCGAGTGGAAATGGAGGAGCTACTGAACACCATGTCATGTGATCAAAAAAGCCAAAAAAACTCACTGGTCCTTCTGTTTTTTTAATTGCAGCCCGGTTGCAAGTTTTATTACTGAGTAGAGTATAAACAAATCCCGTCTGGATAGGGCTTAAACAGCTTTTTGACTAATACAAGGTATGTTTTACCTGGATGACCAGTTTTTTTTTAACCACCTAACCATCAAAGTCCAGCATAGACCAACTGAAACCTATTGAAGCCCAATTCCATCACTTGGGAAATTCATCGCCATATCACCACCTCTGATTATTACATTAGGGTAGTACTTTTTTTTTTTTTGCTGTTTTTAGTGAAAGAAAAATTCACACTGTTCTCATTTTCCATTATATATCTACTAGAGACAAATTATATATGTCCAGTATAATTTTTTTTCACTTCAGTCCTGGATATATGGAGTGCATTATTAGTCTCATAACATTCTGGATCTAGTAATATTGAATCTCAATTATGATTTAACCACAGACAGGGTTTAAGCCTAATATTGGATTAAACATTATTTTGAATAGCTTTTTAATTGAAAAAAAAAAAAAAAAAAAAAGTCTACAGCCAAGCTTAATTCCCCTTCCAAAAAACTTGCCCCAATGATTGATAGAGTACTGCTGTAAACCTGAATACAGAATACTAAATCAACAGCAATCTGTTTTGACTTCTCAACTATTCCCATTAAAGACTGGATTAAGCCAATTCTGCTTCTTATTTGATTTGGCGACATCTTATGGAATACCACTTCAACTGCAGCACAGAGTTAAACGTGCAGGACCACGACTTTGTGGAAGACCCTGTGCAGAAGCACAGCACTCTAGAACAAAACTATTGACACACACATACAGACACAAAATGCCAGACACACACCCAGTAATCAGACATGCTTTTTTATTTCATGTCTTAAATGAAACAGATAATAGGAGAACAGAAGAATAGGAGAACAGTGTGTACACAAAAATAATACTAACTCCACTACATCCTTGCAAAACACATGTTCCTATTGTGTGTAATACAATGTTTAGGACACATCAGGCTCACACTCTTACCTTATGTTTTGACTCCTTCTAATAAAAAGATTACTAGATTCTACAGAGACTTTTTAAAAGCGGGCACTACTCAAAAAGAAAAAAAGTATAAAGACAATAATACCAATAGTTATTCAAAAAAGAATGGAATAACGTATAAGGCAAACACATGGCACAATGGGTCTTACCTACACTCACCAAGCACTTTATTGGAAACACCTGTACATTTACTTGTTTATGCAATTACCTTCTCAGTCAGTTGTGTGGCAACAGTGCACGCGGATGGCATGACTGTTGCTGGTTTGAATATTTGAAAATGTTCCATACACAAAGATCTCTGGAAACAACTGTTTAACAAGGGGATTTAACAGAAAAATAGCTAGACAGGTACAAGTTAACAGAACTGATAAAAAGCCAAATTGAATAACTGAATAATTGAAAAAATCAGCAAAAATAACTAGTTTGTACGTGGGATCGGAATTTGGCACCAGCGGCGTGGAACCATTGATGCAATTTTGCCTTGTGTCTAAGAGGTTTAAAAAGTTCTCTTTGCACACTTTGGGCCTGCATGTGTATTTCATACAAAAGAAAGTCACAGTCTAAGTACACTCACTCATGGCCCCATTTCAGCCACCTTTTAATGGCAACTTCCAGCAAGGTAATTCACCATGTCAAAATGCAAAAGCTGAGAGCAAAGGGATTCCCTATGTAGTGTTAGAATACTGTTCCCAGTTACATGCTCAGTGAGTGTATCTACAACTGTAGTTATCAAAAAAACACAAAGTTACAGACAGAATGGGTGGGGAAGTGTAGAACTCCGGCTTATGACCGAGAGCGTGATCGGGATCTAGAGCGTGAGCGGGAATGGGATCTAGAGCGTGAGCGGGATCTAGAGCGAGATCGGGAGCATGACCGAGCTGAAGCAGAGCCTTTAGCTGGAGTGTGTGATTGGGACTTTGAGCTGGATTTAGATTTGGCCCGGGCTTTGGGAGTAGAGGGAGAACGGGATCTGGAGTAAGAACGCGATCTGGAACGCAAGTTCCTATCTGCTGTTCCCTCATCACCGCTCTTTGTGGGTTCACGAGTTTTAGAGCCATCCCTTTTGTTTTCGGTTTTAGAGCGTGACACAGAACGGGACCTGGATCGAGAGCAGGACTCTTTGCGGGTCCGTTTGCTCTCCTGTTTTCCCTTTTTGCTCTTGGAGCTGCGGCTCCTGCTGGGACTCCTGGCATCGTCTTCGCCTCCTTGAGAATCTCGGTTAGGCTGATCTTCACTGTGGCGTTCCTCCTCTTCCCTCTTTTTCCTTTTCTCATTTTTCTTACTTACAGATCTGCTCCTGGACCGAGATGCTGCAGGTCTGAGGCCAAGAGAGTTGAGCAGAAAGATAAAATGGTCACAAGATGACATTTTTCAGATGCAGGACATTATACACCAATTTGGCACACTGCCATACACATTTTAGTGGATTCCCTGCTTTAATACATCCCTGCAATTCTAAACTGACTTATTAATAAATTGAATAGTTGGCTCAGGTGGACTGGGAGCAGGGAAAACACTAATATATGCAGGAAAAGTTGCCACTAGGACCAGGGTTGAGGAAAAACTATTCGATAAACCTACTTTGTCCCTACAAACAATATGAAACTGTGGCCTAAACAATGACTGTAGCCCAAACATTGTTGCTGCACAAATCTTCCAGTTATCCCCAGTTCCATTTTTGGCTAGGATCTCCATAAGATCACTGACAACCGGATATTATGGAAGTAATGGACCGTTCTAAGCACAGCAGTCACATCAGCTTGGTGGTTGAAGCTCTAAAGATTAAGAATAATTATGCACGCTTTGCACAGCAGTACAACTGAATAATGATTAGAACAGTAAGAACACACACCCAGAGCAATTTCAAGTTAGGTGCATTGCTCAAAGGCACCTCAGCCATGCATGTCATTCCTGGGGATTGAGTTAGCAACCTTCTGGCCAAAAGCCTGCTGCTTTAACCTAGTCCCTGGAGTGCCATAAGTCATGCAAGTGTGTGTGCCAAAAAATTGTACAGAAAAAAATATAGGAGTTTTTAAACACTGATAACCCTCAGTGGTGGCTTAATATGACCTTTTCTTTTTATATAACTGCGTTTTACATGCTACAGCTATTTCGTTTTTAAAAATGTAAAATTGTTATTTTCTGAGTGCGTGATGCGCCACTGACTAAGAGAGAGAGAATAGTGTTTCTGATGAAGGTGTATGGCTGTGTAGCCTAAAATATATTTGTGTAAAATCCAAATCATATAAATCAACCATATAAATCTTATGCTTTTTTTTTAGACAGTTCAGCATCTCTTAGCTTGTCAGCGCATCATGTTTATAGCCTGTCCTTTCCAGGTGGCTCAAAGCGTGAATTTACCTTCCAGGCTGGAGGGGGAGCCCGAAAGCAAGAAAAGCTAATTATTGCAGACTGCTTTAAATCATTCTCTGTCTCTTTATCTGTGTCTGACCACTGCAAGAGGGTGCCATCATTAACATAGCAGTGTTATCAAAGAAGAAAGACAACAACAAAAAACATGTAACTGCAATAAAACAACACCCACATGCAACAGGTATTGAACTTAAGTGTCCAAGCAAAATAAGGTTACATAGATGGTCTTCTGGTGGTCTCAATTCTAGGGCTGGGGCGACGCATCGACATAATCGACGTCATCGATTACAAAAATACATCGATTTGCATAACGTGCGTCGGCGCGTCGTAAACATGGCGGCGCCTGTGGAGAGCATTAGAGGTTAGATCGGGCCCAAAAATTCCAACTGGCTGTTTTCGGGCTGTTTTAATGAGCGAAATATGATCAGAATTATGTTAATTAACACGGTAACATAGAAGCATAGAACTATTATTTAATTAAAATGATTTTTAAGAACAGCTAAACACAGTTCTGCAAGTCAAACGCGGAGGAGTTCACGTGCGAGAGAGAGAGAGAGAGAGAGAGAGAGAGATTTGCTTGTTCTACTCACAGGTAAAGGTTCTCTTTGATCTCCTCGTGCTCATATTCTAGTCCCATTCATAATTCTGCAGCTCCCTCAGTGTTTTCTGCCGTATTTTGCGGCTAGCGCGAGCGCTTACAACTGACACCGCGGACCGCGAGGTGCTGCCGCGTTTGTGCCGAATCCGACTCTCTGCTGAATCTGACTCCCGCTTCGCGGACAGAATCGGCACAACACCCCCGCTGTAGAACTGCGGTAGTGAAAACAGCGCTTATAAATAAATTAGTTTAGTTTCACTTTCAGTTTTCGTTATTTTTTTTAAAATAAAAATATAATTAAAAAACAGACGCCTACATCTCGGACTATTTTCTGGAGCCCGGGTCGGATTTACGGGCGGGCCTCGGGTCATGTCGGGTTCGGGCAGAGAATCTAAGCTCTAGAGAGCTTGGACTCCGGAGAGCAATCTCCAGCTACAAAAAAACGCCAGCGGGCATCTAAAGTTTGGGAGCATTTCACGCAAAAGGGCAACAATGTGGTCCTCTGCCATACGTGCAAAAGGAGCACTTGAAGCGCAAACATCCAGGAGCACTATGTCAACAGAGTCACACAGTAAGTTACCGTTTACATCAGGGTCTCCGCGGGTGTCCTTAAAAAGACTGTCTACCAAAGGTTTTAAACCTGCCACAGGCAGAAATTATACATTTTTGGTTTATATTTGTGCATGGCATTTCGCAGTTTCCAGAAACAGTAGCATTATTCATAAGTTCAGGTGTTTAGCTAAGCTAGCTGCCTTAAGTTATTTTAGCTAGCGCCGTCGGCGCTGCGGTGTCACACCGTTTTCTGTCACCGTCGGAATTTTGTGACCAGTGCTCACGGTTATGAGCGTTCATTGGCAAAACGGAAGCTTTCTATACCTACACCTTACCCTCAGCCCTAAACTGAACCGTTTTGGCCAGTCGGGGTAAACATTAGAAACGAACACGTTTCGAATCGGCCAGTGCACCGGTCTGCTGAGAACTACTTGCCAGTGGTCACAAAATCTAGCGGTCACAGAAAACAGTGCAACACACGGTTGTGGTGTATGGGAGCTTATCCATTTTTAGCGTTATAGATCTAAACAACGTGCTGTACATGTAAGTGATTATAAGTGTGGGGTTTGGTTTAGTAGGCTTGTGTTGTTGTTGTTGTTGTTATTATATATAAATATAGTAATTTATCGTTTGCTTTAAAACGTAAAATAATTATTTAAATATGTTTCTCAATGAATAGATTAGTCGACTAATCGAAAAAAATAATCGTTAGAATAATCGTTTAAAAAATAATCGTTAGGGACAGCCCTACTCAATTCAGATATAAATAAAGAAGAAGGTGGCTAGGAACATGTGTACAGCAACAGATGGGCTACAGTCAGTATTAGTAAACCCACATGATATTTCTTCTGGCTGAACAGCATTTCCAGGGACTGGGTAATGACTGCAAATCTTACACTACGGGCTTTTGTCTCAAGCTAATTAAATCTAACAATAATCATCACATACGCGGTACCTTTTCTACATTTATATCATATATACAACAATCTTACATTTCTGTCACGTACTAAGAAATTAATTTCATGTACCTGGAGTAGGAGCGACGGCTGCTGGCACTGCGGCTGCGGCTCCGGCTGCGGCTCTTGCCGGACTTCCTATTCCTAGAGCGAGACCTGACACACATACATTCATATTTAGAGAATATGAAGCTTTGTATTCACACTGCATTACATGGCTTCAATATATTGTATACAGTCTTTAATTACTTGTCATTATCTTTCATTACTTACTATATTACTATATACAGCTCTGGGGGAAAAAAAAGAGACCATTTTAGTTGAATTTAAATTATTTTACCAAAAAAAAAAAACAAAAAAAAAAACACTGGAATATTATCAAGAGGAAGATAGAGAATCACAAGCCATGAAACCAAGCAGAACTGCTTGTATTTTTGCACCAGGAGTGGCATAAATTGTCCAAAAGCAGTGTGTAAGACTGGTGGAGGAGATCATGCCAAGATGCATGAACACTGTGATTAAAAACAGGGTTATTCCACCAAATTTTGTTTTCTGAACACTTAAAACTCTATGAATATGAACTTATTTTTTTTGCATTATTTGATGTCAGAAAGCTCTGCATCTTTTTATTTCAGCCATTTCTCATTTTCTGAAAATAAATGCTCTAAATGACAATATTTTTATTTGGAATTTGGAAGAAAGGTTGTCTGCAGTTTTTGGAATAAAACAACAATGTTCATTTTGGTCAAACATACCTATAATTAGCAAAATCAGAGAAACTGATTCAGCAACTGAAGTGGCCTCTTATTTTTTTTCAGATGTATATAAAACCTAAATTATTAATGCGTCCTGCATAAAAGCTTGACACCGTGCAACATCTGTGCCTAAGACAACCCCTCTGGCAGACATCTTAGCCCACAAACACTAACTATGTTACACCAATTATCTTTGGGATTTAGCTTGTTTAATGTTTAGGTCAGGTGAATGTTAGAGCCATTCCAAAAGCTTCCGTTTGTGTCTTTTTTTTTTTTGCACACATTGAGCCTGTTTATAAAACAATCATTGCTTAAATGCCACAGCTACAGTTCATTTTTCTTTAATGGCCTTCTGAGTACTGGATTCATATTGAATAGAACAGTTTTGGGATTCGAGATCCTAACTCCAAACCAGAACCTCAAAGACTTTTTCTTACACCTTATGAAATCCATGCCAGAAAGACCTAAGGCATATTCTGTGAACAAAGGGAGGCCCTACCCAGTATTAATATACTGGTTTTGTAGCTAGATACAAAAACAACTTCTACACTGGGTTTTCTGTTAAAGATGGAGTTATTAAACACCGACTTAGTGAGGTGTCCAGACTGAAAAGTTTAATTGCTCAAATAGTTGATGTGCTTTATGATTAGCAATAGATAGATTCTATGTATTTAAGAATCGTGTTGACTTTATTTATATGTATTATGCAAGCAGCTTACTAATAACAGGTACATTTTTAATTACGTTCCTTAGCTAAATACCAAAAGAGCTCTACCTGGAACGGCTGAGGCTGCGTGAATAAGAGCGCCTGCTTCTGGCACCAGGGCGGTCCTCAATCAAGCGGATCTTTCTGCCATTCACTTCAGTGCCATCCAGTTTCTCCAGTGCCCTCTTCATGTCCGAATATAGCCTGAACTCAATCACTCCCTCATTTCTGCGACCCTTATTAGTGTCTGCATATGTAACCTCTCCAGCCTGCCGCATATAGTCCTAAAGAAGAGACAAAGAATAAGAATGCATTTGAGCATGATATGTTAGTAATATATTTTATATGAATAATATATTTTACATTTGAAACAGTGTTATAGCCACATATTTTTTATATTAATAAATTAACACTTATCACAAGTATTTATAATATACAATACATATATTTAAAATACACATAAAAATATATGTGTTTAATTATCTTGTGTTTAATTATTTTGTTTGGTGTTTTAAAAAAAATTGGACAGCCAGCAAAGAGACCATCCATCATCTACACCTTTAACTACACCTACAACAACTTTAAGCCAGATCTTATGATCCAAAATCAGTTATTCGTGTACTTTTAAACAAATGTGATTTAGAATTGTTTAGCAATCAGGGTTTGTTTTAATCGATCAGGAGAGTTGAACCAAAATTTCTCTAAAACTGAAACTCTTCTTACATAGTGTGTTTTGTAACCTAAAACTTAAAAAAAAAAATGTAAAAAGAAAATTAAATAGCCAAAATATTTGAGAGCCTTCTGATTTTACTTATCTGTACCGAATACCTTTTTTGGGTTTGAGAACTTAACCACGCAGTAATTATCCACAAATACTCAACTATCTATCTATTCAACTGTAGAAAGAAATTTATCTGAAATCTTCACGTAAAATATCAATAAAAATTGTTTTCATTCTTTTAAAGTTTGTTTCACATCTGATTTCTGAACATTCCATGAATTCACACTCTTACCTTTAGGTCCTGCCAGCTGCAGCGGCTGGACAGATTTTCTACAATCAATCTGTAGTCAGTGCGTGTCGGTGGACCATATCTGTCCCTTCCTCCACGCCCATACCAGTTGCCTTTAATATGATAAGGACATGTACAGAGGTAAGGATGGGCAAATTATTGTGAAAAAGGTAAGGTAAAACAATCACAGTGCTATTCAACTGCTATTATAGTACAGATTAAAAAAAAGAAAGGTTTAAGTAACATCTGTGCTGACATAAAACATTCTAGCACTGATTAAAAAGATAAAAAAATACTTAAATAAATACTTAAATATTTACTTTCAACACGTTGTAAAAGTCTTAAAGTAACTACATAAATCAGACAAATTTGATTATTATTTCCTTAAATACCTGAACTGGCTCTGAGGAAGATGACACTGACTCAAGTATTTACACCAAGACTAAGTCTTTGAAATTATATTCAGTAAATAAAATGTAAAAAGGAAAAAAAAAGCAAAAACCAAAACAGTTCAGGAACCTACAGGTGCTTAACCCACATCTTTTCCTAACCCCATGGCATCCTCACCACCCGGCCTAATGGTAAAGGCAGTCTTCATTCACATTGGTTCCCCTTTATTGGTCTGCCCACGGGCCCAGAATGGTCAAAGAGGCACACGCTTGGGAAGGGGGGGGACACCATGGCCAGCAATAGGGGCAGGCAGTCTCTTTCAATTAAAACATTGAATTTCTTTGTTAAATCTCTAGATTTACTGTAACATTCATTATAAATACAGAAAAGAATCTATACATACAATGCATTACAAAAGTTGTATAGTTATATATTTACTTTTCTATGGTTAACACAGGTAAGAATGCACTCAGAGCACAACAAATACTATAAATCATTATAAAATGCATAAGATGAACTTTAGCCATTGGGTTCCTTATTTAAACTAACCTACTGTTGCATCCTCCAATCAATGCAATGAGGCTCCTTAGCTCCTCCTTCCAGTCCACTCTTGGAATTAGAGCAACATGATGGCTCACACTGCTCTAATTCCTACTTAGTCTATTTGTTAACAATATATTTAGAGTGTGTGTCATTTAGATCCAATAGTAAGATTAACGTACAATGCATTTGGAAAGTCATCAGAACCTTTTAAATGTTTCACTAAAATAAAGGAAAGCTTAAATTTGTGCTCAAATAAAGCTTACCTTCAATAATTATGCATTAAATAAACTCAATATTAGCAGGCATTTTCTTTTTAGCACATTCTGCAACATAAAATGTTAAAGCAAATGGGTCTAAATTACAGTTAATGGAAATATCGACACTGTATCATGTTTATTTTGTTTTTCGACACTGTATTGGTTTCCAAAAAGACAGTATTTCTTTTTAATTACTAGTTTACATGTAAAGACTGGTGTCAGACAGTGGTTTATGTCTAGATGGGTGTGTTGAACTTCGTTGCCAGGTGAAAAGGTTTCTAATATGTTTATAGTATCACAATATATTGATATGATATGTTGACTCATAAACCCTGTATACATTCAGTACCCTGAATTCTAGGGATGTGCCATAGCTTATTGTGCCATGAACTGCCATGATATTCTTAAAAACAGTGTATTTTTTTATTTTTTTTGTATTTACTAAATTATAAATATAATAAATACTACTAAATATAAATAATTAGTTTGTTTGCTGTTTATATACATGCACTAAATGTGCAGCACTTTAGATTTCTGGTAGGTTTTTGTTATTATATTACCTTTTTTTTCACATGTATTGCATTATAATTTAATTTTTATATATATATATATTACACTTTTTTGGTACACCATTATTATTTTATACAAAATAAGGCTCTTGGTACATTAATATTCAGGAAATTGACAAATGTTTATACATTGTTTTAAATTGTTATATTTATACTAAGTACAAGTTTAATATTTTTGTTGCAGTGGTTTATTTGTGGAATTAACGTTACTTTTTATTAAATCAATGTTTATCAATAATACGGTGATATTATTTACGGGCCATATTGCGCAACCCTATTGAATACTCTCCAAATGCACTGTGTTTTAAGACTAACATGCCTGGCTCAGTTTCAATTGCTTTTAAAGTTTATATTTCAGTTTGCAACAGGAGGTGGCAATTGAGCCACTAATAATTAATTCATCAGTTCTATCTGACATGTCCACATGAAAATACTGCTATATTAACTAAGCAATCTCTTTATAGAAACAGTATATTTTGTGCCTTGTCCATAAAAGCTTGATGATACTGCAAAAAATAAATTTACTTCTTCCAGAGTTGTTGCCTCCATCCCGTCGAGGCCCCTTGGTGTGTTCCACAAGCACCCTCTCACCACAAAGGTTTTTCCCGTTCAGATCGTACACGGCATCATCTGCATCACGGGGATCATCAAATTCTACAAATCCGTACCTTAACAAAAAAAAAAACACACACAAAAACCCAAAATAACATTATTGTGCGCCTAGCTTCTGGCTGAGGCGCGAGGTTTCCTTTATTTGTTATAACTGACTGTTCCACCGGTTACACCTGAAAATACCTAACTAACCTACAGGTGCTGGTCAACGAATTAGAATAATTTGAAATAGTGCAATCATGAAATTCTTTGAATGCATTTTTTATGCAGAAAGCAAATCAGGTGTTCACCGCACCTGTCCTACTCGTTAGACTAATCACAGAACTCGTTACCTGGAAAAAAATTTGCTCAGCTGAGCTTTCCAAAAGGCCCATTTAGGCCATTTAACTGTGACACTGTTGTTTTATTGAATTAGAATAATGGAGAAACCGTTTCATTGAATTAGAATAAATGCTCGAATTTTTGTTTTCTGTGAAGAGTGTTCACTGTGCAGTATAAAGTCAGGGTTGAGTAGAATTTCTAAGTTGTAAAATCAATCATGGGTAAGCAGCGCGACCTTTCAACCGGAATAGTGGCTCAAATTCAAGCCCTTCGCCAACAAGGCTTGACCCAAACTAAAATTGCTGAGCAGCTCGGCATCAGCCAGTCTTCCGTCTGCAAAGCTCTCAAGAAAAACTGCAGCAAGCGCACAAACTGTTCCGGCGTCCGAAAAACTTCTGCTCGCGACAACAAGCAGCTGAGAAAGATCGCAGTCAGCAACCGGTTCAAGTCCACTTCCGAGCTCACCGACTTGTGGAACAAGCAGACCGGCGCTGACGTCTCCAGATCAACCACTTACCGTCGTCTGCGCGAACTCGGCTTCAAATCTCGCGTCCCAGCAGTAAAACCGATGCTGAACAAGAAACAAATGGAGAAACGGCTGAAGTGGGCCAAAGAACACGGCGAGTGGACTGCTGAAGACTGGCAGAAAGTGGTCTTCAGTGACGAATCACGCTTCTGCATCTCCTTCGGTGACCAAGGTCCTCGTGTCTGGCGTCGTGGTGGCGAAACCTACAAC
Organism: Astyanax mexicanus; assembly: GCF_023375975.1. Classification (NCBI taxonomy): domain Eukaryota; kingdom Metazoa; phylum Chordata; class Actinopteri; order Characiformes; family Acestrorhamphidae; genus Astyanax; species Astyanax mexicanus. The sequence continues at coordinate 21,838,379 of NC_064410.1, forward strand.
AACGAGAAAAGATCCGTCAAGTTTCCCCAGAGCGTTATGGTCTGGGGATGCATGTCCGCTCGAGGTGTAGGGAAACTCTGCTTCCTCAAGAAGACTGTCAATGCTGCCGTATATCAAGATGTTCTGGAAACGTTCCTGATTCCGACTGTTGAGGAACAGTTCGGCGAAGAAGACTTCATATTTCAACAGGATCTTGCACCGGCTCATGCGGCAAAGTCGACCAAAGATTGGTTCACTAAAAAACAGTTTGAAGTTTTGGCATGACCGGCCAACTCGCCTGACCTCAATGTCATTGAAAACATTTGGGCCATCGTCAAGCGGAAAATTCGCGACAGAAAGCCTACTACGCTGGACCAACTGAAGCAGAACATCGCCACTGCCTGGGAAGCTGTGAGTGCTGAAACTTGCGACAAGCTGGTCAAATCAATGCCGCAGAGACTTCAGGCAGTCATACAAGCCAAGGGGGCAGCCACAAAATACTGAGAGAGTGATGATTGTAATTATAATAAAAATTATTCTAATTCAATGAAACGGTTTCTCCATTATTCTAATTCAATAAAACAACAGTGTCACAGTTAAATGGCCTAAATGGGCCTTTTGGAAAGCTCAGCTGTGCAAATTTTTTTCCAGGTAACGAGTTCTGTGATTAGTCTAACGAGTAGGACAGGTGCGGTGAACACCTGATTTGCTTTCTGCCCAAAAAATGCAGTCAAAGAATTTCATGATTGCACTATTTCAAATTATTCTAATTCGTTGACCAGCACCTGTATATAGCTAGTCATATACAAGCTAAACACACACTGTATATTTACTAGTTAGGTTCGCTAACCTAGTTATAGTCTAATCGGCATTCACATAACGTATAGGTAGCTTGCCGGCTAAGCTACGTTAAAGGAATAACGTTAAACCAACTTAAAAGAAAACAATGGAGTCGATGAACGGACTAGCTAAACTAACGTTAGCGTTAAAACACGTTACACTAGCTAACGCTAGTTAGCTACGATATCTGTTTTATATAGTTTAGCAATGAGTGCTACAATTTTTCAACGCAGTAAAACGACACCGAAAAGCGCACTAAACAAGACAACGACTATTATTGTTTTGGGGCTAACTGACTATCTTTATCTAGCTCGCTACATAGCAACGCAACATGCTAACGTTAGCCAGTAGCACTAGCTCGTCAGAATTAGGGTTTAGCTAAGCTAGCTGGTGTAAATGTTAGCATTAGCTGCCTTTTAGAGCGAACGAGAAATTCACATTACCCGTTTTTAAGGTCCACTTCTAAAATCTTTCCGTATCCCTTGAAAAACCTCTCGACATCTTTCTCTTTCACGCGGTAGCTCAGCTTCCCGATGTAAATTCTCGACATTTCTGGGTTAATGTAATGAATGGAGAGCGGCGGCTCCGTCTGTTAGCGGCGCGCTAGCTGGCTAATTCCAAAAGGAGGAGAATTAGCGGATGTCGCCGTCACAGCCCAAACGGGGTACCCTGTCCGACTCACAACGCGCATGCGCCGGACTGCCACATAAGCGCACAGTAACTTGAAGCGGTGGGTAAATCCAGGTCCAGGAAGTAAAATCCATGCCAGGGAAATCCATCCTAAAAAAAAATCCCGGGCTGGATTTTTGTTTTCTGTTCCTGGATTATTTAACTCTAGTAAATATTAGAAATCATCAAAGGTGTCAAAAGTATTCACACAGCTTACTCAGGTAGAATTATAGATCCAAGGGTTGAAGTATCAACTCAAGCTTTTTACTCAAGTAAAAGTTAAAAGTACTGTTTTAAAACTACTTAAAGTATAAGAGTAAAAATCATTTGGGGGAGGGGGGTACAATTAAAAGGGCCATCTAAGGGCACTAAACCCTGTGATTTTAGCTGACGCCACCCTCAAATGTATGCATTAATTCTCTTTGCCAACCTTAAAAAAATTAAACCTCTATATTTGCACTAATGTTTGTATGGGTCCCTTTTACGTTTGCTTTTTAAAATATATTTTATTAAGTATTAATATTCATTAATACATTCATTCAATACAAGACAATTGTACAAAAAAAATCAATGTAATACAATATTAATTCATCACATGTTCTACATCAATTACACAGTTCAAAAAGAATTTACCAAATTACAAAATATCCATTACAGATTTAAAATTGTTCATGAATCTTTTTTTTTTTTTTGCCGTATGTTCATTGTTCTTTTACTTACGTCACCCGCCCACGGGGCTACTCTTTCAAGTGCTTGTGCCACATTGTTACAAAACGTTATTTTAAGTTTAAGACCCAAATCGACAGCATCCAAGCCATGAAGTGATTTAGCTTTATACAAAGGTCCTCTCTCTTTGTGACTTCCCTATTATTACCCCCAAATAAAACAGACGGTTTTAAGAGTTTTAATGTACACGAACACATCACCCACGCCTATAACATAGTTGAACCTGAGAGGAAGCTGCAGAGATAAATTTTATTACTTCAACGGGAAAACATTTAAACTATTAATGGAAAAAATATGGTTTAGCATTTTGTGGCTCTTTAAGGACAAAAGCAGTGCACAGCATCCTATAATGCACTACCCTCCTCCTCAAACATCATTTTTAACGCGATAGACTCACTGTTTCAGTCGCATCTGCATATACGCCTACTAAAAAAATAAATGGATTTTGGCACAATGCAAATATATTAAAGTATAAATAATTCTGGGCGGCTATTGGCTAAATCAAAATTGGCTGCCAACAGAAATCTGTGATGCGATTGGCTGCGGAGGAAAATGATTGACACGCACGCCGCTCTTTAGCCCCGCCCCCCGCGCCCCTGTATGCAGCGTGTACTGTGACGCTGATTGTCGTAAGAAGGAAGTTGTGTCCGGCTGCAGATGGATGGAAGGAGCAGGAAGTTGAGTGTCTCGAGAATCAGCAGCAGCAGCAGTGCACTGTGTGAAACTGTACAGAGATAAATATATTATTCCTGAGGAGACCCGCGAGCGGAGGGACCCCCAGAGATCAGAGTTTATCAGCAGCGAGCCTGGATCTTTACACAGTAAGAGTGTTTATGGTGGGAAGGGGAGGGATTCTCCTCGTCTTAGCTGGAGAACAACCACTGTATCTGTATAACTGAACATTAGAAATCTGCATTATCTGTTTCTGTAGCACATTATTGGCAGCATTAAACTTTATAAGACTTATCAGTCTTATCTGTGAATCTAACAGTGAGTAACAGCGTGGATTAGGTGGATTGCTGTGACGTTATCACTGGAGTATTGTGTCTGTTTATTGTTCCTCTACAGATATGGGATATGGTCAAGCCCCTGGCATGTTTGGATGATTGCTTTAGTCATACAGAAGGTGTGTAATTCTCTCTCTCCAAGAATGCACTAACCGTCATTGGACATAATAACAATAATAATTGAAAGACCTTCAAAAAAACCATGTTATGTTTGTAAGACATTTTTTATGATAGTAGTAGCAGTAGTAGTTGTATGGCTGGGCGGTATGGTAAAATAATGTATGACGATAATTCTATGATACACACATTTATCGCAATGCATGTGATTGCAGACAAAATGCACCAAAAGTGACAGATCCTTAAAGCAGCAGTCCTTAAAGGTGTCCTTCCTTTTTTAAATACAGTAGGTCTCTCTGAGTTTTATATGATGCTCCACATTAAACTATTCCTCAACCTCCATTGTCTGCAGTAGCTAGTAAAAGAAAATATTCATAAAAACGAGTCGATCAGTAAAAGCATTCATGTCTACATCAACCCGTGAATTAGTATTTATGGCCTCGCCCACCTTGGTTCGTGACCGCACGCAACATGGCAGTTTGTTCCTGTGTTATTTGTGCAAATTATCAGTGTTATGTGCTATGCCCTGTAATTCAGAGCAACAAGTAACAAATGGTTATAATTTGTCTATGGAACACCACTAGCAAAGTACAATGAGATTTCTGTTTGTGGATTTTTTTCCCCCTGTGTGTGAGTAAGTAGGTTTACATAGGATCTCCGGTGGATTTTGTGTTTTACAGAGACTGTAAGACTAGGTCAGTGTCTGAACTGCACTTGCCATGCCATTACACGTGTTGTAAAGTAACATATCACATTCCAAAGACTGTTATTAGTGTAAAAATGTCTTCATTTTAAAACACAGTGCTGTTAGCAAATCAGAGGCGATATGTTTGCATGTATGAATATTCATAAGCCGAAATCCTACCCCTAGTATTGGATGTAGTTGTTGTTGATGTTATTATTGACATTATTTATCTGATCATTTTAGGAGAGAGCAGACTTTGCCTTTGAAGGTCTGAAGCTAAAACCGGACAGTGTCGCTGTCCAAAGATGGAAGATGAAGTCTTTGATCAGTTTTTGGAAGTCGTCAATCTTCTGGTCTCCTGGATCGCTACTCTTGCCATTGTATTCGGCGGTGTGGTACCATACATCCCTCAATACAGGGACATTCAAAGGACTCAGAATGCTGAGGGATTCTCCACCTATGTCTGCCTTGTGCTTCTTATTGCCAACATTTTAAGAATACTCTTTAGGTACGCTGTCATTTCATAAAAGCTTTTTTGAGGGCACATTGATATAGAATATGTTTATGTTCATCATCCCAGGTTTTTTCTTTTGTTGTATTTATTTGTTTTTATATATTTGACACCACCAAACCTCTCTACTGTGTGATGAGTGATGCCAGAAAAAAAGAAGCAGAGATTCTCTTTCTCTTAAACCTAATTGTACAGCCAACAAATTTGCATTTACAGTTGAGGAAACTTGGCATTCCATATGATGAATGAGTTAACAAGATGTGACATAATGTTTAATGTGATCTTTCTATTTTCTGAATCCCCATTGTTTGGTTTTTATGTTGGGGGTTCATCTTTTAGCAAGGTTGGACAATGAAACTGAAACACCTGTCATTTTAGTGTGGGAGGTTTCATTTCTAAATTGGACCAGCCTGGTGGCCAATCTTCATTAAGATTGTAAAGGTTCAATTAACAGGGTAAGAGCACAGTTTTGCTCAAAATATTGCAATGCACACAACATTATAGGTGACATGAGTTCAAAAGAGGACAAATTGTTGGTGCACGTCTTGCTGGTGCATCTGTGACCAAGACAGCAAGTCTTTGTGATGTATCAAGAGCCACGGTATCCAGGGTAATGTCAGCATACCACCAAGAACGACGAACCACATCCAACAGGATTAACTGTGGACACAAGAGGAAGCTGTCTGAAAGGGATGTTCGGGTGATAACCCGGATTGTATCCAAAAACATAAAACCACGGCTGCCCAAATCACGGCAGAATTCAATATGCACCTCCTGTACTTGAATTCACCAGACAAAATATACATTTGTAACTGATTTGTACTTTTATTTGTAATGTAGTAGATAGTTTCTATATTGATTCTAAAGGGAATTAAGGAATATAATGCATAGTTTGGATTTTTTTGTGTATCCTAACTGATTCTTGCCTTGTTCTTCACACTTATCTGTTTTCTCCAGGTTTGGCCGTTACTTTGAAACTGCACTCCTGTGGCAGAGCATCATAATGATCACCACCATGCTGATCATGCTCAACCTGTGTACTAGTGTCCGAGTGGCTACTGAACTCAGCACCAAGCGTCGCTCATTTACAGGTATGTACCACCACACCACAACTCCGTCATGAGTGTACAGGGCCTCATCATCTTTCAATCTTTGCATATGGATGCTTGTTTTAGCATCAGAAGGAAAGAATTGATTGATTTGCTTGATTGATCACTGACTGTTCCAAATACACTGACAGCTGCTCAAGGCCCACCAGTCTTTTTCACAAAGGGCTGTCGTGGCTGCAGGCTTTTGTTCAGTCAAGCCTGATGCCTCATTGTTCGCTCACGGAATTTAAACAGTTCATTAGTTACGTTTTTTTAATTATTGAAATTATTAGTAGCTTAGTTTAATGGTTCGTTTTGCAAGTAGAGAACACTTTCAACATCTGCCAGTAGGGCTGGGTATCAAAAATCAATAGCAAAAAGGTACTGACTGAAATGTCTCTGTACTTTCGAGTACCAGTAACAGTAAGACAATAAGATTACTTATATAAGATTAAATAAATATCTTGAATAAAAAAAAATAATAATAATTTATTTTTATTTTTTGGTTACAATTTAGAAAAACGACTCGAAAAAAGTATTGTTTGTGTATCTGTACTGAATTTAAAGGATTGTATCGGTACCAGTATGGAAAATATTAAAATGATACCCAGCCCTAACATAACCAGGTTATACTGTCCCAGCAGGTCAAGAGCAGTCTCTAACAAATTTAATTAAACATGTGCAGTCTCTTCCTGAAGATAAATGATTGCAATTTGACCTCTGAACTGAACTGTATGTTCTGCCTTTGAGCTGAACTTGCCAGGACGGCATGACCTTGCCATGTTGGCAGTTGTTTTAAAATGTTCTTCTGTCTTTTTCTGATTATTATTATAAGATTTAAATGTAAATCTGCAGTCAGACCATTATTTTTACAGATACTGTTTGTTATATAATCTGTATGTCCAAAAGCTAGTATGTTTCTTCTAGAAAAAAGGGTGTTAAACTAAATGTTGCAACATTTCTGTGAGGATTTGATTGTATTTAGATACAAGATTATTATAAGGCCTATTTCTGATAATATGTTGTAAAATATTGTTTGTTGGTGCTCCATTTCTCCAGAGAATGCATGTTTAATGCACCACGCTCACACTGGGAGCAATTATACTCTTCTTACCTACATGGGCATGATGACCTTAAGCTCTTGTGTGCCTTGGCGTCGGGCCTGTTGACCTTAGGCTCATGTGCGGCAGCTTCAGACCAAAACTGAACAAAATGAAGCATTTGACAGGATACTGAACACGTTTTCCAAAAGGTGTTTGTGAATTATGCCATGTTTTCACCACTAAATAAATTAAGTACCAGTGCCAGTCAAAAGTTTGGACACACCTTCTCATTCAGTGTTTTTCTTTATTTTATTCTACATTGTAGATTTATATTTAAGACATGGAAACAATTAAGGAACACATAACATATGGAATTACGTAGTAAACAAACAAAAAAAATGTGTTTGTCCCCCACAACCCCCTGATCTGAACCCGATCAACTGAGATGGAGATTGAGGTGATCGGCAACTATTGTTCAGCACCTCCAGGAACTCCTTCAAGACGCTGAGAAAACTATTCCAGGTGACTCTTCCTCATGAAGACACTGAGATTAAAGTACCAAGAGAGTACAGATCTGTCCTCAAAGATAAATGTGATATTTAGAAGAATCAAAAGTGTAAAACATGTTAACACTTTTTTAAATAAATTTGCATGTGTTCCTGTATAGCTTTAATGTCTTCAATATTAAATTTACAGTGATAAAATGAGAAGAGGCGTGTCCAAACTTTTAACTGGTACTGTATTTGCATTGCTTTATAAACAAACAAACAAAAAACTAAAGCCCTATACAGACGAGATTAGTTTCTCAGGGGGACGTCTGTGAAAAATATTTCACACTTCTACTCAGTGATAAAACTCTTGCATCCGGACTACAATTGAAAAAATAACTTAGTCATTAGTCATTGTTTACTACAGTAATATATATATATATATATGTATTTTTTTTTTGGCTGAATAATTCTGGTTGCCAAATATATGGTTTATGCCTTACATTTTATATTCTGTATATATATTTAGTTCAGTATTCATATTTGGTTTATTTATTTGGCTTGCTTGATTCTCAGATATACAATATGTGTACAGGTCTAAGCAAAAGTTTGTCCAAACAGATTGCTTTTGTTAGTGATCTAAAGAATACCTGTTCATTATTAAATATTTCAAGTTTAACAGCTTAATTTGACCTCAAACTTCATACAAAGGTAATAATTTATACTTACAAAAATATTAACACAATGAGTCTTTGTAGTTGTTGGGCAATAAGCTGGAAACATATTGTTTGTTTCTGTAAAACACATTTACACACAGTATCAGTTTATTTGAGACTAGTTTCTGTGGCATGCATTACCAATATACAGCTCTGAAAATGAGAAATGGCTGATAAAACAAAAAAGATGCAGAGCTTTCAGACCTCAAAATAATGCAAAGAAAAAAAATCATATTCATAAAGTTTTAAGAGTTCAAAAATCAATATTTGGTGGAATATCTCATCCACCAGTCTTACACACTGCTTTTGGATAACTTTATGCTTCTCACTCCTGGTGCAAAAATTCCAGCAGTTCAGCTTGGTTTGATGGCTTGTGATCATCCATCTTCCTCCTAATTATATTCCCGAGGTTTTCAATTTGGTAAAATCAAAGAAAGACATTATTTTTAAGTAAATTTTAAGTAATCTTTTATTTTTTCCAGAGCTGTATCTGTGTGGCATACAGAAAGTGAATATAGACAATTATTACTGTTGAATTTGCCTTAGTAGAAGTCGCATGTGATCAGACCATAGCAGATTCATTTGATGTCATAATACATGTGCAACATTTTATGATCTGAAGAAGAGTTATTAAAGCTACAGTAAATGCAGTCAATCAAAATGTAAAAGAAAAAGCAACATGTGCTGTAACTTTTTCCTTTAATATTAGGAGAAGACCCATTAGGACAGTAGCCTTGTGATGAAACAGTTGCAGAAACCAGAAGCACAGTAATGAGAGAGAAAGCTGGAGATGTGTTTCATGTGATCCTGTTTAAAAAAAAAAAGCTTAGAGCAACATGTGACATGAAATGTTTTTTCACAGATCACAGAGCAGATTTCACTTGCCCTACGAAGATGGATGGGCAAGATGGACAAAGCCTGCCTTTATGTATAATATAAAGAAACATTTTCACTGAACCTTTATCTACAAACATATTTCTGAGAATTGAGCATTCAGTTTACACAGGAGTGGCAGTTGAGGAATAGCAGTGCATTTAGATTACACAAATCTAAAACAAATTCTGTATACAACTGTGTAAAATGATGTTTAAGATGAAAAGATTTCAGATATCTAGCTCTCTTTCAGAGATACGTAACTCTCTTCTGCATAACTCTTATTCTCTTTCACTTTCTTCATGTTATGGCCCTGATTGCATGAGAGCGCAAGGAGGGAAACAATATTTTCTTCTCTCTTTCTTTCTCTCCTTTCTTTTTGTCTGAAGCAACAGACAGTAAGGACGAGGAAATCAAAGTTCCTAAGAAGTTCTTTCTGGGTATGTACTGATCAGTTTGCCGTGGAATGCCTAGTCACCCATCATTTCCCATCACTCTCTCTGTTTTCTTTTTAAATATACTGTGGGGAAAATTCGTATTTGATACACTGCAAATTTTGCGAGTTTTCTTGCCTACAAAGATGGAGAGGTCTGTCATTTTTATCGTAGGTACACCATTTAAACTGTGGATACAAAGATACAAAGATTGAAAGATAGATCTAGAAACACATTGTATGGTAAAGAATTCATTTGAATTGTATTGCATGAAATCATTTAAACTGATGCAATAGAAAAACAGAACATTTATGTGCAATTACAGAGGTCAGAAGTTTCCTGAAGTGCTTGAACAAGATTGCACATGTTGCATCATGGATTTTGGCCCACCCCTCCACACAGATATTTTCCAGATCTTTCAGGATTCAGGGCTGTTGCTGGGCAACAGGGAGTTTAAGGTCCCTCTAAAGATTTTCTGTTGGGTTCAGGGCTAAAGACTGGCTAGGCCACTCTAGGGCCTTAAAGTGTTTCTTACAGAGCCACTTGTTAGCTGCCCCAGCTGTGTGTGTTGGGTCATTGTCATGCTGGAAGACCCAGCTCTGAACCATCCTCAATCATCTTGCTGAGGCTCTTACTTTCCTTATGTGCCCACTTCAATGTGATGCAGTCATCATGTCCCTGTTGCATGATGTTTCCACCCCCATGCTTCACAGTTTGGACAGTTTTCTTGGGTTGTACTCATTAAAAAAGCTCTATTTTTTGCCTCATCTGACCACATGACCTTCTTACATGCCGTCAAACGGACCTAAACATGTGCTGGCGTGAGCAGGGGGACCTTGCATGCCCTGCAGGATTTTAATCCATGACGACGTAGTGTGTTACCAATGGTAATGTTTGAGACTGTGGTCACAGCTTTCTTCAGGTCAGTGACCAGGTTCTCCTGTGTAGTTCTTGGCTGATTCATGACCTTTCTCAGAATCATCCTTACCATATGATGAGATCTTGCATGGAGCTACAAATCAAGGAAGATTGAGAGTCATCTTGTGCTTCTTCCATTTTCTAATAATTGTGCCAACAGTGGTTGCCTTCACAGCAAGCTGCTTGCTTATTGACCTGTAGCTCATCCCAGTCTTGTGCAGGTCTACAGTTTTATCCCCGATGTTCTTAGATAGCACTTTGGTCTTGGTCATGGTGGAGAGGTTGGAGTGTGGCTAATTGAGTGTGTGGACAGGTGAATTTTATAAAGGTAACAAGTTTAAACAGGTCCAGTTATTACAGGTTATGAGTGCAGAATAGGATGTGTCTTAAAGAGACACTAACAGGTCTGTGAAGGCCAGAATTCTTGCTGATTGGTAGGTGATCATATACCGGTCATGCAGTAAAATGCAAATTAATAATTTATAAATCATACAATATGATTTATTTTGTTTACCCATGATAAAAATGAAAAATGACAAACCTCTCCTTTCTTTGTAGGTGGGAAAACTTGCATAATTGGCAGTGTATTAAATACTTTTGTTCTGAACTGTATATCTAACTCCCATTGACCGTTGGTCTTCTGTGAATTCTCATCATCTAGTATTTTCATTAACTCATGCCATTGTTGTGCCTATTTAAATAAAAAGTAGTAAACATATCTATCAGCAAATACTAGAGCACAATTATCATTCATATTCATCATCAGTGTGGCCTCTGCAAAGATGGAATCAAGGCTCTGTAACACCACATCTAGCAAAATAAATTTGCTTGCATTTTTTTAGTATCCTTTTAAAAATATGTTCTGTTTTGTAGCGGTAATTTCTGCCACTCTTCTTTGCAGAATGCCTTTAGTTCATAGAGATAGATTCTTGGATCATCTTGCATGCATAGTTTGGTTAAGGTCTTCTTGTCTCATCTTGACCTCCACAGTTCCCCTGAACAGACTTTTCCTAAAGGTGTCATGGAAAAATGTATTTCCAAAGTTCAAAAATGTTTTGTTGCAGCTTTGACTAATTATGAGCACCATCCTTACATTCATAACTTTACCACATCTTTAAGTTTTGTGAAGAACAAAACAATGGAGCAACAACAGCAAAAATGGCAGACTGTGTACAGAATTAATGCTAGGTCTAATGCTAACATAAAGGGCCCTATTGTACACTCTGCGAAAGGCATCTTTGTGTCTTTGTGTAGATATTGGAGAACAATTTGAAATAATGAAATGCATTCTATGGCACCTTAGAACTTCTTAGATCTTTAGACATTTGCTTAGAGCAGCTCTTATTTGATGAGTATTTGGTACAGGGCTAAAGAGTTTTGATTACAGGTGTCGACAAGCCTCATGCCTTATTTTTCAGTCAAGGTTTGACACGAAAAAGAAATTGCTGTTGGTTTACTGATTTCTGTTTACATTAATTGATGTTGTCTTTTTTATACATTTTGTAGCCTAAATATATTTTTGGCCTTGCTTTTTAAAGAAAGAGCAATTATAAACCTACAATTTAAAAATATGTATTAAACACTCAACATCTAATCAGACATACCAAAGACCGCATCACACCTGCCCAGTTTAAAATTATTCTTTCGCTTGCTCTGTGCAATTTCCCATTCTCACCAGAGAGGGCCCTCAATCCCAAAACTTATGGACATCCACTTTAAAGAACATTCAAACTTTTGAAAAAAGAGAAATAAGACGTTTTGGCTGAAACCAAAAACCTCTTTTTTACCTTTGGTAAATTAAATAGCCTTAATGTGTTTTTTTCTTGCTTTTCTAAGAAAACACATCAACAAAACTACAAACATTTCAAAATATGAATTAATTAATTTACTTTAGCAGTGCTTTTTCAGTAATAAATGTACCACAGACGTGCTGTTTTACAGTGTTACTCAAGTCCCATGAGAGTTAAATTTACAAAAAGAAAGACACCCTCAATATGCAAAGTGAAAGAATTATGATCAGATCACTCAGACAGCTCTCATTCACATTTGAAAAAAATCCAGTAATTATTAATTATAAATGTGTTTTTATAAAAAAAAAATTGTCTTGCTTTTATAAAGTAAACAAAAGCTACAAAACTATAGTTTAAATATTTTTCGAACACTTACTCTTTGTTATTTATCCTTTTTATTATCCCAGCATACAAACCAACGAAGCTCAATACATTTAGCTTATCGGTTAGATTTTAATTCTGAATTAAGTTAGCAATGCTTTTCCAATAATAATTGTACCCTGGAAGTGCTAAATGTAGCTTAACAGTGCTACTCAGGTCACATGTGAGAGAAATTTACAAAGAGAAGAAAAGCCTTTTAGTGTTCAGGTAAACAAACCGATGTTAAAGCTAAGTGCTGTGTTAGCTAAGCTAACGTTGTGTGTCTGTGTCTTATCTTGTATCTTTCTGCTGGAAAACAGGCAGTTTGAGAGAGGGTAGTAAATGAATACTGAGTGTGGTGCTGAAAGCTTTATTTTGTTTATTTTGTGTGAGTAGAGTGTAAACATGTATTAAATCTGCTGTTTGTTGGCTTTCTCTGCCGGCTCTGCTTGTGTATATGTGCTGCCGGGGGAGGGGACTGAGTGGGGGGTGTGGGCCTTAAAAATCCTTTGTTCCTTTGTTAGAGGAAACACTGAAATAAATGAGTCAAGGAAATTTGTTCGCAACAAAAAGTATACCCTTGAAAGCCTGTTAATTTCCCTTTTAAAAGGAAAATGCGTTTCTGGGATGAGCAGCAGAGCTAAATATGTAGATTGTGCCCATGAACAAATTGCCAAATCTTCTCTGCCATTGCCAAACAGCTTACTTTGCTGTTGCTATTGGCACTTGTTTTGAGCTTCTAGTACCCCCAGGCCTGACTGGCAACTGATTAGTAGCACCTGTGAGCATGGTAGTAGTCAATAGGGCTGTTTCTCAATACAGAGAACACAAGTTTGGACTCCTTTACTTGGTATTTAGACTCATAAGTGCATACTCCCAAGGGCGAGAGGACGTAGGACTTTTGTTCTGTAATTGGGACAGCTCTGTATTTGATGACATCACCATTTCAGGGCACGGAAAGCCTTTTTTTTTTTATTTTTTTTTATTTTATTACATATACTGTTCCTTAAGAAAAAAACACATCTAAAGTCTAAACCCCTCCATTCTCGCTTAAAAAACTTCAAACTATAGCAGTACAGTTTTTTAAACATATAACATACAGGTATGCAAGGTGCATTGTGGGATATTGGACTGTAAGAAGTCCTCACAACTCACTTTGTAGTGTACTTGGCTAACTGCAATCTTCTAAATGGAACAGTACTTGGGCTGCGACTGATGACATTTCCACAAGAACACAAGTATAGACAAAAACGCAGATTAAGAAACGCCTAAAGTGTCTGATCTAAAAATCGCCATTGTGGTATTTTTTGGAGTAAACCCAATACACTTAGTAGGTGGTGCTCACCACTTAATATGCGGTGCTCACCACTTAATATATGGTGCTCACCACTTAATATAAAAACGCACAGAAATGTCACTTCAGGGGCTCCGTAACACAGTGATTTAAGAAGTGAAATAAACTTTATAGGATTTGCAGAAAGTAACATGTATGCACCTATCTAATTTAGTTTAAAGAATTATGGCACACTTTCTGTAAATCCTATAAACTTCCTGTAACTCAAATATCACAGTGTTCGTCTGCTATTTTGATATATTTAACCAAAATTGCAGATCCAAACAACCAGTGATTTACAAAGGAAAAATCATGAAAATTTTCAGGGGTGCTATTTTATATCCAGATACAAAATATTGTTTAATGCAAGTTCTAAACAGGCCCAGAGTGGCCTAGATAAAATGTGCAAAATTAGATTGGAGCTCTCTAAACATAATTCAGCCTGCTAGGTGTGGCAAAAACACATTCTCTTAACAAGCACAATCCCAGTAGGGAAGCATGGTTGTGGCAGCATCATAATGTGAGGATGCTTTTGTTTCTCAGTGTGCTTCGCCCATCTTGTTAAAATTGAAGGATGTCAGGACAGTGTGAAATACAGGGAGATACTGCGAGACAACCTGCTTCAGACTGATAAAACATTAATGCTTGGGAGAAACTTCACGTTTTAGTTGTCAAAGCAACATGGTAGTAGTTGAGCAACAAAAAAGGTGCGTGTTCTACAATGACCAGAGTCAGAGTTCAGATCTCTGTCAGTTTGAGAATCCACAGCACTCTGTGAAAATTGTGGTCCACTAATTTTAAACATCCTGAAGAGCCAAACATACAATGAGAAATGGGTGAAAATCCCTCCTACACGTTGTGCAGAGCTGGTAGACTCTTATCCTTTTTTTTTTTTTTTTTTTTTTTTTTTAGACTCTTATCCTAAAAGATCAAAAGCTGTTATTGCAGCAAAAGTTGGTTCTACCAAGTCCCAGTCTGAAGGGGTGGCTACTTCTGCGTTGTTTTGCGGTGAAAATGAGGTTGATCACACTGTGGATGTACAGCAGATGGCACTGTAGCACTTTTTCTGACTATTGTATTAGTTTCTTCTGTCTGAATGTGGTTTGAGTGTGTCGCAGTGCTTGTATTGCTCATTATTTTGTGATAAAGGCACAAATTTGCTAATATGTGTTGTGTAATCAGAATTTATTTGCAATCTCAAAATCTCTTGTAACATCCATCTCACAGCGATAAGCTGTATTTAGTATAGTGGCATGAGAAAGTATTTGCCCCCCTACACAGTTCTTGTTTTTTTACCATACTGATATTTTTCTGATTATCAAACAAACTTTAATATCAGACAAATATAACCTGAGTAAATATAAAAAATAATATTTTTTTTTATTAAAGGTAAAACAAAAAATATCCCAACCAGTCTAAACCTGTGAGTAAAAGTGTTTGCCCCCTAAACCGAATAACTTGGTTGTGCCACCCTTGCCAGCAACAACTGCTATCAAGCTTTACCAATAACTGGTAACGAGTCTTTCAGCACTCTGTGGAGAAATTTTGTCCCACATATCCATACAGAATTGTTTTAATTCAGACACATTGGAGGGTTTTCAAGCATAAACTGGTTGTTTAAGATCATGTCACAGAATCTCAATCAGACTTTGACTAGGCCACTTCAAAACCTTCATTTAGTTTTTTAAGCCATTCATAGGTGGACTTGTTTGTCTGCTTTGAATCATTGTCCTGCTGCAGAACCCAAGTACGTCTGAGCTTGAGGTCACAAACAGATGGCCGGACATTCTCCTTCAGGATTGTCTGGTAAACAGCAGAATTCCTGGTTCCATCAATTACAGCAAGTCTTTTAGGTTCTGAAGCAGCAAAGCAGGCCCAGACCATCACACTACCACCACCATGTTTTACATTCAGTATGATGTCCTTTTTCTAAAATGGTGTTAGTTTCATATATATATATATATATATATATATATATATTAGGGGTGGGAATCGATTACTATCTCACGATTCGATTCGATTCCGATTTTGGGGGCCACGATTCGATTCAAAATCGATTTTTGATTCAAAACGATTTGAATTATAAAAATTTCTGCTTCTGGCTTATGAATCTTATTGAAAAAAAAACCCTCCATAATATACACTGGTCCTGGAGCAAGTAATGTGTTACAAAAACAATAAAATGTGCAGGAATGTGGGTCCTCAGTGACAGAGGAATCACTGGGATATCACAATGACGTTAATGAACAATAAATAAATAATAAATAACACTGCTTTATTACCAGGCTACTAGCGGTGGTGTGTAGGTGACGCTGCTGGGCTGATGTGATGATAGCAGTGGAGCGCTAAAGTTCAGGAGCAGCTGCTGATTAACTAGTTAATTTAAGGTCGTTGTATTTCTTCAGAAAGGGGGCAGGAGGTGGAGAAATTAATTCATATTGTCCATTCCTTAATTCCTCTGTGATGAGGAGCTGAAATGAGCTCTGATTAGCTTATTGTTATTTTTCCGTTCCGCCTTAAATGCTGCAGCCCGCAGCCACCTGTAGCGTTATTTAAGGTGGAACTGGAAAGTTAGCTTGTTAGCTAGCTAACAGTTACTGAAACTAACTACTAGCGATCTTTTTTATGCTTGTTATGAAGCATTCTGCCATAAAACATTAAAACTACACGTTAATCTAAGGTAATATAGTGCTTGTTCTGCCATCTTACCGGTGATTCTCAAACACCTACTACGCTCTGTGTGGGTCTGGAAGACCTCGGTTTGAAGGGACAAGCGGGTTGCCAGGTCCAACAAAAATACCCAGCCCAAAATCAGTCCAAAACCCGCCCCTCAGAATCGATTTTGGGACATTTTAAATCGATTCTGAATCGTAGTAAATGAGAATCAAGATTCTTATGTGAATCGATTTTTTGGCACACCTCTAATATATATATATATATATATATATATATATATATATATATATATATATATATATATATATATATATATATAACAGGACACACTTTCCAAGAAGTTCAATTTTTGTCACATCATCTAAATAATTTTTATCCAAAGTCCTGGAGATCATCAAGATGTTTTTTTGGTAAATGTGAGATGGGCAGTTGTGTTCTTTTTGTTGTTTAGCAGTGTTTTCTTGTCTTAGAACTCTCCTATGGAGACCATTTTCCAACCAGCCTCTTACTTATCAATGAATCATTAAAACTGACCTTAACTGATGCAAGTGAGACCTGCAGTTCTTTAAATGTTGTTCTGGGTTAATTTGTGACCTCCTGGATGAGTTGTTCATGCCCTTTTGGAGTAATTTCAGTGGGTTAGTCACTCCTGAGAAGGTTCAGCAGTGTTTCATGTTTTCTCCATTTGTGAATAATAGCTCCACTGTGGTCCACTGAAGTCCCAAAGCTTCAGAAATGACTGTAACCTTTTCCAAACTGAATTTGAATTTCTTCAGATTGAGACATAATGTATTGATTTTTGAGATCTTTTAGCTGCTTCATTTTGTCAGACAGGATCTATTTAAGTGATTTCTTGATTCTACAGGTCTGGCAGTAAACAGGCCTGGTTGTGATAAGTAGTGAAATTGAAGTCAGCTTTTAAAGGTGTGATTAAACACAGTTAGTATATGGAGGGCAAACACTTTTCACAAAGGGCTCGATTGGAGCACTTAGAAGTGACATAATGCAGGAAGATGAAAAATCCTGCACCCAACATCTGGGGTTACATATAGAGCCCATTCCCTTCCCTTCCTATACGCAAGTCTCCTACTCACTTACTATTATTTATATTTATTTTACATGACTTTGGTAAACTCCTCCAACTAACAGTTAGGTTGTCGTGACCATTTATGATCTGTTTAGGAACATTTAACCCTTTGATGTGCATGGGTCAAAAATGACCCGGTTGAGTTTAAATTTTCTATATTTTTTCAATAAATTAATTAAATATTTCTGTATTCAAGGTATTCCTTAATTAACTTGTTTTTAATCATAGTGCATCTTTATTTTATTTTTCCTTTTTAACCTTTTGAACAAAAGCTCTTTCTATCACTACCCCTCTAATGCACAACATGGGTCAAAAAAGACCTGCATTCATTTTCTATGGAACTTCATGTATGGCTGAGTGTTTCTATAATATATCTTACCAATAAGTAATTATATTTTATTATATATTATATATATATTATATATTATAAATAAAGGGGTAGTGATACGAAAAGGGCTTTTATTCAAAAAGTAGGTATGGTAAACATTAAATATGGATGCATGATGATCAAAAACGAGTGAATTCAGGAATACTTTAAATTCTGAATGACTGAATTAATTTATTGCTAAGATGTATCATAGAAACCAATTTTTTGACCCATGTTGCACATTAAAAAGGGGGTGTGCATATGTTGCACATCAAAGGGTTAACTCAGACATGAAGACCATTCTTCTAATAGCTAGGTCTGTGTGGCCATGTATGATCCGATCAGCAACATTTGACACAAAAAAAAAAAAAAAACACCTAACCTTCCCATTACAAATACACTAATCATCCACTATGCCACAAGCTCTTCACAGGGGTTATTAGGTAGGCACCCCCCTTCATCAGTGTTTCACTAAATTAGACCCACAACACCTCAAGAATTTTCAGCAGTGAATTTTGGCATCCCAGACTCACTCCCCTCTAAGCTCACTACATAGGCTATTACATGATTACCTTATTCCTTCTTATCCACAGCAGAAAGTGTAGATCATTAATATAGGCATATACAGCACTGCTATATAACATTTTATAGAGAAAATTACAGTCACATTTTATATAATACTATTAGTTTTACAGATTACTAGTACTTTTCGCTAATATCTACCAATTTAAATACGGCCTTTCTCTGAATTTAAATTGAAAAACTGAGTTTCTTTTCATGCGCATGTGGACCTCAAGTGTGTTAGTGTGTGTGTGTATGTAGGTGTGTGTATGTGTGTGCTGATTGACAAGACGGGCTTAGTGGGGTAGCTGTTTAAAAGCCATGCCTGCCTTTTTCCCCACACTGCCCTGCTGACAGTGGCAGAAGGAGGTATAAAAAGAGAGCAGGAGTACTGCAGGGTGAAAGAGTGCAGAGTGGCTCTGGAGCACAGTGGGGTATGTCACGCACAACTGCCACTTTGATCTCGCTCTCACCCACACAGACACACACACACACACACACACACTGCTTTAAACTGTAGTTTCCCCTCTCTAAATGTAATGCACTGAAGTCTGCTACGGTGTGATTTAGCCTTTGAATTTTTACGCTGTTGTAAAAAAATATATAAGCCTATTAGCCCTAATATCGTTTTTAATTATATCAAATTGCTCATGTCTCAAGGTTTATGTAAGGCACATATTTTCTTAATCTAAATCTAAATAATTAAGCTGCTAAAAATACTCGTGTTAAAATTAATTCACAAGATATGCTCACAGCACTGGCTCTGCGGCTACAAAGTGCAGGCACATGAAAATACTTTCCACATGGATTGTTGCATGAATGACAATTGAAGGCACAGAACAGAATAGAAGTATTTTCCCCCGGCATTACAGTAGTGTTACATAAACGTGCACACTGCAGGTCTTTTTTTTTTTTTTTTCTCTCATCCGAATTTTCACCCCAGCACTATTTGGTCCAGTTAAAATAGACTCTAGTTTGTTTGCACCCTTGTTGAAGTTTGTGTTTTGGCAGGTATAAAATCAACAATAGCACTCTGGTGCAGAGAACTTGATCTGAAACCATGATCTGACCCAACTATCAAATATAGCTTGTGTGCTTGAATTAAACAGCTGTTTAGGTGCAGTTAAACCTGATTTATTACTCACAGAATTACTACAGCTATTAACTTTATGCTAATTAATATGCACTGGAATACAGTCCATACTAGTCCAGATTACAGGAGCTTCTTCTTGTATTTACTTTCTTGTTCACGCCCCAGACAGTTCTGACCAATAATTGCACAGAATATACGCACATGGTTTGTTGCGATGCATTTTGTTGCACTTGTTACAGTTTTCCTTGTGTGAAACCAAACCATACCAAGGAGAAAACACTCCGCTAGCTGATTTTAGACCACAGAAACAAGCTAACTGTGCTAATGTTTGCACAGAACTGTAAAATGTAAAAACATACAGTAACCTCTATACATACTTTAGGTAAACTAAATGTGATTTTCTGTTTTTCTACTGTGTAATGCAGGAAATGTGTGGTGTTTTTCATGATGATCTTCTGTTTAGTGAGTGTCCTTTGTTTAGCCAAAACCTCCAAACATTCCATTGTAACACTTATAACAGAGCTGGTTTTCTTTGTTAGTTTGTTTAGACAGTTTCAAGCACACACTTGCCACAACAGACAGGTAGAATGTCCATAGACATGTACACACTGAAAGCACAACCAGCTCTTGTCTTTTTGTGCACTGCGTAGGTGTTACAACCCTGTGAGAACAGTGAGATGATGCTTGAGGAAAGTTGCAGTTTGTTTCATTGACAACAAATTAACAAAACTCTCCACCAACTTTCTTTATTTGTCCTCCTGTCATCCTGACTCTATTACAGTCTCTTGGGAGGGTCCAGTTCTAGTTGTAGCTATGTCTAAGGATGTTTTTTTTTTACACCAGCACTGTTTGGTCCGGTTACATTGGACTCAAGCTGTTAATTTGCACCCTTAGAAAACAGTAAACACAGTCTGGAGTAGACTAAAACAACAGCACTGGAACCTGCAAGAGAAGGTGGTCTCATTCTGGTTTCCAAATGAACTCTGGAGCGTTTAGTGTGTGGTGAGAAAGTGATCCAACCTCAACCAAAACCAACTGTCAAATATGCTCCTCATGTTTGAGCTAAGCAGCTGTTCAGGTGCAGTTTAATCTGAATTATTACTCAGCAAATGCTGTCTTTGCTGTTGCTCCATGCTAGTCTGTTTTTACTATGGTCGCTGTATATGCAGTGCTCGCTGCTCACGTTCACACAACTCTTTTACAACATTGACCACCACGACTATGTGGATATCTGCAATGCACATCACATTAAAAACAATGTTTGAAAGTGCAGGATTGTATTTTCCCAAGTTCAGAGTGAAAGCAGCATTGCACAGCACAAATATAAGGGGTCATCTGGAATACAGGGCCTTTTTGCTGTATTTACGGTTTAGCTCCCACACTAGACAGCTCTCAGCACTCCGAGGAAACAATGTAGTCACATTGCAGAACGGGCAGGAGTAAACATGAGGTAATCGCATGGTCTCCATCCACATGGATGGCCACATGCTTGTAAACGCATGTGTCAAAAGCTGTGCACCTCAGTCCAGCACAGTTTTGCACAGAAATTTACAGGTACAGCTGAATTCATGTTTTAATCCCAGAAAAAGCTCTTATTTTTCTTTAAAAAGCCATTTAAATGCCCTATTAAAGGGCCGATTACTGTTGTTTTGCAGTTTTCCCTTGGGTTTTGAGTGCTTATGTATTGATTAGTCTCTAGGCGACGTCATGGGCCCTGCATTGTTTAATAGCTCAATATATATCGTCGAAAAAAGAAATGTAAATTTTTTTCAATATCGTGCAGCCCTAAAACAATGTGCTTGTGTGGTTTGTTGGGGTGCATTTTGGTGTATTTAAGTGTTTAAGTGCATATGTGAAAACAAACCAAACTGAAAGGAAAAATCCTAACCCAATGTTAAACCAAGAGAAACAAACTACATGTGTGAAAATGCACTGATACACAGTCCTGTAGCCACAAAATACATGGTTGACCAGTCAAATAATCCATTGTCCATGACATTTTGGATTCAGCTCCCTGCACCAGCCATGGCATTTCCTGTAGCACTGAAATTGCCATACTACAAGGCATACCAACTCAAAGCTCTGAACTATGGCGTAGTTTTTTTGCTGGATCCCAGGCCACTGCAGTTTCCTGGCAAAGAAAGAGATACCAGGTGGCTAAAAAGCTACAGGGATAGTGGTTACTGATTGCAAGACGCCACCAAACGATGCTGGACTTTCATGGCTTCTTATGTTATAAACAGTTGACAGTCTAAGGTGGTCAACGATTATTTCTGGCATGTCCTCTATCTCAAAAAACGATGATAGAAACAGCTGAACATGAGATTTAAAAGACATTTAAATGTCTAGATGTTGTTTAAACGTGGAAATTACTGATATTTAGTAAATAAATGTGTAATCTGCTGTGTTTGGGCACTTTTTGACTAGACGTTAAGTGACCCATCTCCCATTGCACTTCTGTCACCAGCTCTTTGTGTAATGCGGTACTGTTACAAAGTAACGATTAGTCGCCAAATAAATTTGTAGTCGACAAATTTATTTATTTGACATTGTCGATTATATCGACTTATCGTTGCAGCCCTAACCATTTTTTTTCTAATAATTACCGTTTCTATTAGTTTCAGTTAACAATTTTTTTTTGTTGGGGTTTATGTTATAAACACTTGATAGTCTGAAGTGGACAGACAAACTAGCATTAAACTACATGTGGCCAACCTACTTTAAAAATACTGTAGATGCGACCAGGTTAAATGTCCTAGAACTGCATTGGGCATGCAGTAGAAGGTTAACGCAAGGGTTTCCAAACTCCTCCCTCAGGCATTCAGTTTATTAACTGACTGCACAATTTACCACCACCACAGACACCGACCTCAGGTCAAGAGCTGGTCTAATGAGTGATCCCAGTGGAGTCAGTACAAGCCACTGCCATGCCATAATGAGGTCACCAGAGTGACGGGTCGATAGGCCTTCAGTGTGATCAGTTGCGTTTTCTTGGGGACCGGAGTAAAAGGGGACACACTAAGTTTCCACCTAACTGGGATGTGCTGAAGGATTTCGCACAGCTGCTCAGAGCACAGTTTCAGTACTTTAGATTCAACACCATCTGGTCCTGCTGCTTTGCACTGTTTGAGTTTTCTCCGTTTCTTCTTCACCTAGTCAGCAGAGAAAGTTGCTGCTCTGTTCAAGAATAATAAAGGGTATTGTTTGTGACAGTTAGTGGCTGCATGTGGGCAAAAATGTTAATGTTTGAGGTGGAGAAGGCAGGGACCGTGAGAGGTCCCTGATGGTGTATGGAGGTGATGAGCAGCAGAGGAGACAGGGACAGAGAAAAAAGGATAATGGAGCAGAAGTGGAGCCACCGAAAAGAAAAAAAGGACTGTTTTTATTGTTGGCTTATTCACTGTTGCAAGGTTGTAATAGTCCTCAAATTCAGTTAGTTTTAATTGGTTTTTAGAGTGAGTTTGCTAGTTTTTATTAGTTTTAGTTTTTATCAGTGCTTTAGTAGTAATTTTAGTGAGTTTTTATTCATTCTAGTATAAAGTTGAATATACTTTGGGTTATTTGTGCAGGTGAAGGATTCAAAAAGGTGTTATGTAATAAAACTCACCAAAAGAAACCAGTTTAAAAAAATACATTCAGTTACTGCGAAACAACCAACAGTCCACAAGCAAACTGCCTTAAGTGCCAAATATATGTAATGCTGCTTATAATAGCCAATAGAACACACGTGAACATAAAACACACATCACATCAGAGAGCTCAATCTAAAAAACACATAAACAAACTCGTAAAAGACATAAAAGAAACTCAAAAAACTCTACAGGTTTCACTCATTTTTACCAAATTATCAATTCAGAAATAAAGTAGGAAATGGACAACCAGCACTAGATACAGATACATCATTTTACCATATCAGTGCAGAACAAACTCTACTGTACCTCACATATATAACAATCAGACAATCAAAAAATGAGAGGGAGACACATTATCAGTTCATCCTTCGCTTGGTGTGTGAGTCAGGCTGGTAAAGGTACCCACAGTTAGCGCTCTTATGCTGCTTCTCAAATGTACTTATAGCTCTGTGGAGTTTATTCCACATACTGTATCATCTTTTTCACTACAGGACGTGCTTTTATCTCCCCCGTACTCATATTCTAATCCCATACAGAATTTTCTGCAGCTTTCTCAGTGTTTTCTGTTGTTATTTAGGAGCTAGCACAAGCTCTGTAAACAAGAAGTAACATCATGGACCGAGAGGTGCTGTGCGTTTTCATTCGCTGTGAAACCTTGAGTGGAAACAGCACTTACAAATAAATGAACAAACACGAAAACGAAGGGTATTCTATCTGTAATTGCAGTTTGTTTTAGTTTATAAACGAATGCTTTTATAAACACTCAACACCGTTCCAGTTAGTTGCCGTGTTTAGGGCTGTAGCTAATTACTATTTTGGTAGTTGACTAATCTAAAGATTATTTTTTTTTAGCTTAGTCAATGATTATTTCTGGCATGTTCTATATCTCTAAAAAACAATGGTAGAAACAGCTGAACATGAGATTTAAAAGGCATTTAAATGTCTAGATGTTGTGTAAACATGGGAATTACTGATATTTAGTGAATAAATATGCAGTCCATCATGTTTTGTCACTTTTAGAAACACAGACTAAGTTGACTGACCCTTCTCCCATTGCACTTCTGTCACCAGCTCTTTGAGTAATGTACTGTACTGTTACAAAGTAACGGTAAGTCGTCAAGAAAATTTGTAGTTGACAAATTTATTTATGTGACATTGTCGATTATATCGACTTATTGTTGCAGCCCTAACCATTTTTTTCTTTTAATTACTGTTTCTATTAGTTTTAGTTAACAATTCTTTTTTCCACTTTCAGTTCTCGTTATTTCGTTGTTTTCATCAACGATAATAACTTTGTGCTGTTGCTTGGTCTGCATTGGTTGAAGGCAGTGATGTACTTTTTCAATGCGTTTCTTTATTTTCATGACTATTTACATTGTAGATTCTCACTGAAGGCATCAAAACTATGAATGAACACATGTGGAGTTTTATACTTAACAAAAAAAAGGTGTAATTACTTAAAAAAAACTAATTATATTCTAGTTTCTTCAAAATAGCCACCCTTTGCTCTGATTACTGCTTTGCACACTCTTCGCATTTTCTCAATGAGCTTCAAGAGGTGGTTACCTGAAATGGTTTTCCAACAGTCTTGAAGGAGTTCCCAGAGGTTTTTAGCACTTGTTGGCCCCTTTGCCTTCTTCACTCTGTGCTCCAGCTCACCCCAAACCATCTGAATTGGGTTCAGGTCCGGTGACCATGGAGGTCAGGTCATTTTTTGTTAAGTACATAAAACTCCACATGTGTTCCTTCACAGTTTTGATGCCTTCAGTGAGAATCTACAATGTAAATAGTCATGAAAATAAAGAAAACGCACTGAATGAGAAGGTAGGTGTGTCCAAACTTTTGGCCTGTTCTGTAATTCAGGCCTCTCCAGGCATCACATGTAATCTTCTGCTCTAGCCAAGTCTTTAGCTTGACTTTCTGAATCCTCTTTCTACTCCTCATTACCAATCTTGAGACTTCACTAGTACCCATGGTTTGTTATTGGGGAAGCATTGCTCAGTCTTTGAGGGCAAAGCAGAGTCAACACAGAAGTTTATGTAACCTGTGATGCAAGATGTAATAGCGCTGTGATTGTGTAGCTTCAAAGCATGCTCTCAGTGAGCACCTCATTTCTCGCCTTGTGGACACTGGCAGTTTCTGAACTAGGAGTTTGTACAGAGTAGAGAAGCGAACCAAATTGTGGTCTGAAGGTCCCTGTGGGGAATAGGCTGCAGAGTTAATTGCATCTTTAATATTAGCATACAACAGATCCGGTGTCCTATTTTCTCTGGTTCTGCAGTCCCCAAACTGACTGGATGTAGGAAGGGGCAATAAAAGAGAAAAGCATGTTTGAAAGTGGTTGAAATCCTTAGACACTAGGCAATAAACATACTGGTACTTTGATTTAGTTTTCTTGTGATGATGAAGTCTATGGCATCATGTTGCATCAGCATTTACAGAAATTAGAATGTAAACACTGAATGGCATGTGTATAATTGCAAGGCAAACAGAATAAAACAGCTACTGCACTCAGTTTAATACCCAGCTTAAAGACCTCCTCCCTCTAAAGCGCTGCCACTATGATTGAGAAACCGCTGGTTCCAATCCCGGTCATGTAGCTTGCCATCAGCTGAGGGGCACAATTGGCCTTGCTCTCTCTAAGTGGTTAGATGGCACTTTTTGACCTCATCACTCCTAGGTAGTGCTGGGCAATATGGGACAATTCATTTATCACGATATGAAATTTTTTATATCACGATAAAGATATATATCATGATATACCACATTTAAGGATGCTTTCAGTTATTCTTCGAAAAATACGACAAAATAATATCATTGCTTACTTTTTCCAACTTTATTTCAAAGTGACATTTAACCCAACTTTCACAAATGAGAATTACTACCTTTTAGTGCAGCAATATATATGTATCAAATGAAATCAGATGAGGTAGATGCAGTAGCTAATTTTTTTTTTGTGAGCTAATATATCAGAACCGAGGCGCTTTTCTCCAAGTGTGCTGTGATGCTACTTTACTTAGCAGTTCGAAAAGAGGCAAAAATATGTAAAAAAAAAAAAAAACTATGAAATTCCAAAGTGATTTTTTTCTTTATACTGTAAGTACATTAGCATATGTTTACAGACTCTATGCATAGTAATTCTATGCCCCTATCACTAGCATTGTAAGCCTGTTGGGAGCATCGGCTAAAAGCTCTATATTTTGGAATGCTGGGGACGAACGGAGGTGTGCTATTGGAAAACAAAATACTCATTATTATGTTTCACTACACCCCAAGTCCATTTCACATTGGATTTCTCCTTTAATAGGATCATAGGTGTTACATAGTCTCTAATTCATGAGCACTGCCTGTCCACTGTCTTCCACTTCTTAACAGCTTACTTGTAAACTCTGTTTGTAAGTTGTAAATATGGTTATGTGAATATTCCCTTCACGACTCTTCTAAAGCAGCAAGTTCTTCCGTTTTATTTGCCAGTGACTGCATGAAGAGCAACATTCCAAGTTTTCAATTATACAAAACTTTAGCAATGTGAGTCATAATGCGATGAATAATCGTTTCTGTTATAAAACAAGCCTTGCACTAATTTAATTTGTTCTGGCTGTTACATAATATATTGTACGTAATCCCTCCATCATTCAGTCCTAGCACTGTGTGGATGTGCGGTTGTATACGTTTTGAGTGTGCAGTTCCTGTAGAATTCATATCAGATTGCTGTGTGTCAGGCACTTTAGAAGCCTGCAGTAAGACCTCCATCCGTGCAAACTGAATCTGAGCAGGCATGTGTGGGAATGAGAGAAAAGAGAGGGCTCTCTGAAATACTGAATCCATCTTCTGCTGTGACTCTTGAGTATTATAGTGGCTAGTATCCATCATGGTCAGTGTCATGACCGGAGGACTGTACTGTTCTTTCATTTTCGTGCCCATTCTACCTTATCACTCAGTCTTTCTTTCTTTCTACTTCAGAAATACAGTTTCTCCCACACACATCTGCTGTGGCCGAGCTTTCTATAGGTTCAATAATTGCTCTGATAATGAAATGTCATCTGAAATGTCAGCAAAGGCAATTATTTTTAGTTCAGTAAATCTTTTTGAAATATTATAAACTCAACATCCTTCCAATTAGCCACCGCTTAAGATACCTACCTATCTTTACAACTTTGCTATTGATCACGGTGTGGTTTAAATCTGTCCATAATAAACTACTGTACTCTTATTTATGCAAATTATCGGACAATCTTACAAATTAATTTTAAAAGCCCCCCTGTGCTTCCATTATATGCATCTGAAATATAACTGACAGTGTTTTTGTAATGCAGTGAATAGCAGGGAATTTATGATGGTAAATGCAGCAAATGGTGCGGCATTCAGCCAGAAAAAATAATTAAATGTGACACTGTAATGAAAGGTGATTTGTTTTAAAAGCTCCAGCGGCTATGAACAGCAGCCTCCTGCTGTCTTTGTGCTGTACTCTACTCCTGCTGTTTTTCCTGTTTTGTGTTTGCCTCAGTGAGAGAACATTGTGGGAGTCACACTCAATATAAAATACACAGTGTTGTATATTGTAAAAAAAGAATTGGGTGGTGTCCACTGTTTTCTACCTCAAAACATTACTGTAGTGTATACAGCTCTGGAAAATGTTAAGAGACCACTTCAGTTTCTGAATGAGTTTCTCTGATTTTGCTATTTATAGGTATATGTTTAAATAAAATAAACATTGTGGTTTTATCTATAAACTCCAAATAAAAATAATGTAATTTAGAGAATTTATTTTGCAGAAAATGAGAAATGGCTGAAATAACAGAAAAGGTGCAGAGCTTTCAGACCTCAAATAATGCAAAGTTAATATTCATAAAGTTTTAAAAGTTCCGAAATCAATATTTGGTGCAATAACCCTGGTTTTTATTCACAGTTTTCATGCATCTTGGCATCATATTCTCCTCCACCAATCTTGCACACTGCTTTTGGATAATTTTATGCCTTTACTCCTGGTGCAAAAATTCAAGCAGTTCAGTTTGGTTTGATGGTTGGGATCATCCATCTTCCTCTTGATTCCTCTATATTCCAGAGGTTTTCAATTTGGTAAAATCAAAGAAACTCATCATTTTTAAGTGGCAGCATATTTTACACCATGACCCATTCTTTCACAATTGTTCATAGAAGTTCATAGAAGAAAAATTTTATCCCATTATTTTCCAATTGACACGGCCAATTAGCTCACCCACTTATTAGGACTCCCACTATCACTAGTGATGCCACAACACCAGGAGGATGAAGACTAGCACATGTCTCCTCCAATACATTTAAAGTCAGAATCTGCCTCTTTTTGAACTGCTGCTGATGCTGCATTGCTGAGTAGCATCACAGCACACTCGGAGGAAACAGCAGCAGCAACTCAGTTCCAATACATCAGCTCACAGATGCCTTGTGCTGAAGTACATCACCCTTTGGAGTAATGACAAAAGAGTGCCATCTACCCACCCAGAGAGAGAGCAAGGCCAATTGTGCTCTCTCAGGGCTCCGGTAGCTGATGAGAAGCTACATGAACAGGATTCGAAAACAGTATAGACAATTGATCAAATAGAAAGTTCAGTTTGCTTTTAGGGTGCCAAATGAAGTAGTCAATAATTAAATAAATGTTTGACAATTACAGTCTGACAATTACAAATGTTAAACCGATGTGAATCAGGAAAGAGAAGCTAGCATTAGCTTAGTTAGCAGGCCAGTCAGATTACAGAATGCCCTAATAGAAGTCAGTCTGAGAGAAAACCCTTTTATGTTCGATAAGGAAAGGACTGTTTAAATAGAGCGGCTGTTGTTGCACTGACAGGAAGCTGAAAATTATGTTTTTCTCTGTGACGTGTTGAGAGTTTTTTTTTTTGTTGTTGTTAATCACATTTTACACACAGGTTCATCCAGGTTTGCTAGTTTTTTCATTCATTCCAGCAAATCATTAAACTCGCATCTTTATCCCACAACCTTGTGGTCATCTTAAATGCACATCACCAAAATGACTAATTTAGCCATTTTTAGATGCATATAATGTTTTTTGTGTTACCAACTACATATGTACACTACATCATTAAGAAAATGAATTGTAAGCCAGAATGTAAGAAGAGTCCTGATGCTTAAGAAAAATATAAAGAGCTTCTGTATTATGTTCAAAATATCCACTGTCAACTTGCATTGTTTTGTTGTAACCTGGGGCTGTTTATATTGTTCTTTTAATACTAAGCAGAAGCAGCTATAATCTTTACAGATGCAGAAATGTGTATTTCCCATATAAAACCTATCCTGTTTAATCATGCTCGAGCTGAAATAGAAAATAAGTGATGAGTTTTCTAGCTTGAAGCAAACTGTTGGAAACTACAATAATTTCGTAGTGGAATGGCCATATAATGAATAATGCTAGGAAGTCTTGACTTTTTTTTCCACGAAAACTGTTTTTTTTTCTCCCACCCTTCCTTTTTGTGTGTTCTTACTTGTTTTTAATTTTGATCTATGTTTTAAATGTATTATACTATTTGGTATTTCTATTTGTGTTTTTGATGTAACGCATCTTTGAGTATCCTGAAAAGCACAAAAAAAATAATTGTATTAATATTTAGAAATAAACCATGTTAATCTAATTTAGACAGCATTTAAACAGCAGTTCAGATTAAATCTAAACTATGTATAGGTCTGTGGTTCATATACTTTTTTCCCTTTATCATTGGAATGTTGTAAAAGAAGAAAGGAGAAATATCAGTGGCCTTTGTATTTGAAGACCTTGACTGTCTGAGTAGCACAAATTAGTTTCCTGCATCTCATGCTTTATTTTTGACTTCTCTTCTGTTTTCTCTTGCTCTGGATCCTAGACTTTGATTGTAGCTACTTCTGGGTGTGGAGTCGTTTTGTGGACTATCTGCAGTGTGTGTTTGCCTTCACATTGGTGGCAGCTTATTTGACGTACCTGCTGCTGGACTCTGTGCTGTTTGTGGAGTTGCTGGGCTTCTTGGCTGTGTTCACTGAAGCTATGCTGGGAACTCCACAACTCTACTGCAACTACCAGAACAAATCTACAGAGGGCATGAGGTAGGTGCCGTCATTCATATACACGCCCTTTCGCATTTTTTTATATTTTTATTAAATCTGTAGTTTCTATTTAATGAAAACACTGTTTTCAACGCTAAACATGAACTCAGTGAACCAGTTTCATACTTCTGCACAGTTCTGCAGCATGTCCTTGAACATTTGCATTAATTCCTTGAATAAAACAATCAGGCCAAATAGGTTTCATCATTCAGTACATTCTTTTCAATGAAAGAATCTTTCCCTTCGCTGTAATTGTTTGCAGATACATGCTTTTGCTAAAGGTTTACATCCCCAGAGACACTGTAGTAAAAGACTGAAGTAAAATACCAAAAAAAGTCTTGTTTGCTTCATTATTTTAAGTCATTGAAGGGAAAAAATCATACAATTGTTTCATGGCTGCCTGCAAACACAGGTTTTTGCAGGTGTATTTCACTCAATTAATAAGCTCAAGTTATAAGCTCTATTTCTGCTATCTTGTAGAGAAAGAGCTAAAGTTAACTACAGACATATTGATGCACAAATATGCTTTGTTTATTAATGTATATAAATCTGTAGTTATACTTAACTCAACATTTTTCTGATGTTTGTATATTTAAAATTTTACAATATAAAAAAAATGGAAAATGGTCTTAAAATATATATATATATATTAGTATATGTAACGCGGGAACCAGACGGGAGGCGGACGTAAATGCGGGTAAGACCAGACTTTATTAAATAACAAAGAAACAAATAAACAAACAGGGGAATAACGGATATAAATAGGTGCATAAACAAACAGGGAAAAAACGTGAAACAGATAATAACAAAACAGGGCGAGGAAATATATACAAGGGATAAATACGTAAATATATACAACATAAACAAAGAAACAAACAGGAACTAAACGTGACTAGAAATAACGTGACCGATAACCAAACAAGAAAACAAACTAGAAATATACAGGGAATAAACGGAGATAAATACAAAACGAAGAACTAGAGAACGTGGAAATAACTATAGCGAACGTGGCAAGACAAACAACGGGGGAAGGTGCAAAGACCGACAGCAAACGTAGACTAACAAGTACTATTTATACTAAACATGAAACAATGAACACCTGGGGAAACAGGTAACGAGGGGCGGAGCTACAAATTAGAAACACGTGGAAAAGTACTGAGACGGGAGACACAGGGGAGCACAGGTCACGTGGGGAATGCACACAGAGACACGAGACGAGGCCAAGACGTGACAGAAGCCCCTCCCTAAACGCGCAGCTCCCGAGGCGCGTAAAAACGAACCCCAGGGGCCGGCGGCGGGGAGAGGCCGGGAAACACAAGAGACGAGACCGGGGACTTAACATGGGGCAGAACAGGAGACTGAACTAATGACCGGACAGGAGACTGGACAAAGAAAGAAGACTGGACCTTGGACATGAACGGAGACTGGACATTAGATTGTACACTGGACAAGACAGGAGACTGGACGGGGAACTGGACAGGGGTCGGAGACTGGACATGGGGCATGACTGGTGACTGGACTGGACTGGACAAGGGAACAGGGACAAAAACATTAACCGGGACAGACACGAACACGGTTACAGGGACAGGTACACAGAAACCAGACAAGACAGGAACAGGAACACAGACTGACACAGGAACCAGAACAGGGAGCGACAGGGGTACAAAATAAACTTGGGGATGCCCAGGACTGGCTAAAGTCTGTGGTGTGGTCCGTGGGGCCAGCCTGGGCACAGTTCTAGGGCTGAGGTCCGGGGCCCTTGGGGCAGACCTGGGTAGACGGGGCCTAGGGCCAAACATAGTCCTAGGAGCTGGAACTGGCGTGGGTGTGGTGACAGGTGCAGCTTGGACAGGCGCGGCGGCGGGTGCAGCTTGGGCAGGCGCGGCGGCGGGTGCAGCTTGGGCAGGCGCGGCGGCGGGTGCAGCTTGGGCAGGCGCGGCGGCGGGTGCAGCTTGGGCAGGCGCGGCGGCGGGTGCAGCTTGGGCAGGCGCGGCGGCGGGTGCGGCTGGCGTCGGAGCTGGAGCGATAGGCACCACTGACACAGGAACATAGGCGGTGGGCACCGCTGGCATAGGAACATTGGCGGTGGGCACCGCTGGCACAGGAACATTGGCGGTGGGCACCGCTGGCACAGGAACATAGGCGGTGGGCACCGCTGGCACAGACACTGGAGCGGTGGGCACCTCTGGCACAGACACTGGAGCGGTGGGCACCGCTGGCACAGGAACATAGGCGGTGGGCACCGCTGGCACAGGAACATTGGCGGTGGGCACCGCTGGCACAGACACAGGAGCGGTGGGCACCGCTGGCACAGACACAGGAGCGGTGGGCACCGCTGGCACAGACACAGGAGCGGTGGGCACCGCTGGCACAGACACAGGAGCAGACTTGGAGACTTGGGCTGAAGGAGATTGCGTGGAGATGAGGGCTGCTGAAGAAAGCACAGAGACTTGAGCTGAACTCACCGCAGTGTATGCAGACTCCGGGGTGGCGCGAGCAGGAGAGTGTAGCGCCGTAACCATGGAAACCTTGGAGCGGAGAGCTGCTGCTGCCGCGAGAGACTCGAAAACCCGGACTGGATCAGCTGATTTGCCGGACGAGTCTGGAGTAGGAAGCGCGGAGCCGCCGGTAGAGTCCGGCGCAGGGGATGTGTCGGAGCGCGGCTGTGCGGCCGCCGTGGAAGCTGGATCTGCAGCCCTCGGAGAGGTGAGCGCCGTTACAGCCGGAGAGGAGAGCGCTGGAGCAGACGAAGAGGAGAGCGTCTTGGTAGCAGGGGATGCTAACGGAGTTAGCCGCGCCGCCGAATAGAAGGCTGGAGCAGCAGCCGCAGGAAAAGCTAGCAGGTTAGCCGCTGAAGCTAGCTGAGGAGCCGCTGAAACGGAGCGCGCCATGGGAGGCGGGCGGACAGAAGACGGCGTCTTGAGGACCGGCACTGCTGGAGATCGGTTCGGGGCGAGGGTGGCCTCCTCCACGAGATCGAGTGGACATCGGAATGCCGGGTGCAGAACTGACCCCGGAGGAAGCGGCAAGCGGGCTCGCGTCGGAGGGTAATCTTCGTCCTCCGAACTAGACGCGGCAGCTACATAGTTCCAAAAGTCCTCATCGCCAGCGTCTCTGACCACCTCGCCTCCCCCGCGGTGCGAGGCTAGGCCCATAGCCCCAACGGTTATGCCCCCCCCAAGAAAATCCTCCGGAATTCGGGATCCCTTAGAGCGCCTAGACCGAGGCCCTCTCCGGCCTCGAGGCCTCGGATTCTCCTGCGCCGGGATCCCGACAGAGGGGCGGCGGATGGCCGGCCCGGACCTCGGCAGAAATCTTCCCGCTACGTCCATAATTAAGGTCGGTCTTTCTGTAACGCGGGAACCAGACGGGAGGCGGACGTAAATGCGGGTAAGACCAGACTTTATTAAATAACAAAGAAACAAATAAACAAACAGGGGAATAACGGATATAAATAGGTGCATAAACAAACAGGGAAAAAACGTGAAACAGATAATAACAAAACAGGGCGAGGAAATATATACAAGGGATAAATACGTAAATATATACAACATAAACAAAGAAACAAACAGGAACTAAACGTGACTAGAAATAACGTGACCGATAACCAAACAAGAAAACAAACTAGAAATATACAGGGAATAAACGGAGATAAATACAAAACGAAGAACTAGAGAACGTGGAAATAACTATAGCGAACGTGGCAAGACAAACAACGGGGGAAGGTGCAAAGACCGACAGCAAACGTAGACTAACAAGTACTATTTATACTAAACATGAAACAATGAACACCTGGGGAAACAGGTAACGAGGGGCGGAGCTACAAATTAGAAACACATGTGGAAAAGTACTGAGACGGGAGACACAGGGGAGCACAGGTCACGTGGGGAATGCACACAGAGACACGAGACGAGGCCAAGACGTGACAGTATATATATTATTAAAGTAAAAATATTAGAGTAAACACATTCTGTCCCATATGATGAACACTTAATAACATTGAAGAGGCTTAAATGTACCTGAATGTGTGAATGTGTGATCCCTTGAATGAGGTTTAATGGCTTCTTTTCCAGCTTGTAGCCTCACACTACTGGTGACACTGCATACCTATTTGAATGTGACAACCATATGGTGCACCATAACTCCTTTGCATATGACCAGAAAAATAGAAATCTGTGGCCTCTTCATTATCCTTAAATATTCCATTTTTTCTTTCAGTGAAAGTTATATTTAAATGTGCATTTCTCGCTCCACATTTATTTACTGTAACCAACCAACCACTGTGCAAGCGGTTTACCTCCCTATTACCATTATTAGAGTTTGAATCTTATTGGGGTGCACAAACATTTGCGTTGTTTCCATGTAATTACATTTTACATTAGAATTATTTACACCACTGGTCAAAAGTTTAGAACAACCCTATTTATTTATTTATTTGTTTATTTTTTATTTTTTGGTTCAGTGGCCCTGCTGTGTGGCTGTGACAAGCTGCTTTGTTATTTTTTTCATATTAGTAATGACTTTATTATTGCATTTCACCTATCAGATCTCTAATTCTTCTCTTCACTGCTGAAACTGAGACTAGCTGCTAATCGCGCTAGCTCTTTTGCCGATCAAAGGAGAGTATAACAGACTGTAGCTAGCAGTTAGCCGCTAATTCTAATGCTCCATTAGAAAATCTAAGCTTACTGTAAATAAAAGGAAGCGATTTACTCACACAATTGAACAGTTTTCAGGAGAGCAATCTGTGTAGATTAACTTCCAGTGTTTGTTTGACTTGTCTGACTCGTCTAAAATGTTTTTTTTATTTACAGTTTTGCTTACTTAACTTAGCTTAGCTTTACATGTCTGAATTAAAAGGAAAACATGGCAACACACTTGTTCCATACTAGTCTAAAAAGCGCCTTATAATCTAGTGCACCATTTGTATGTAAATAGACCAGAAATCAGACTGTATTGATAGTGCACTTTAAAACACGGTGTGCCTTATAGTGCAAAAAATATGGTAAATAATGCTATCATAATGCAGCCTCATACAAAGATATGGATGGATACAAACCTCTTCCCTTAATCCTGCAAAAAAGATTAAATAAATAGTCTTTGTGCTATGTGTATTAATCCAAAGTTAATTATAGCTGTGTGCACCATGTTGGCTCATTTCTCCCACGTTATGAATGATCTGAACCAAAATGGCAAGAAAAACAAGCAAGCTAGTTCTCGCATTTAGAATCAAGAATTACTGTAAAAATTCATATGGATGAGAAAATAAAGATATTACAGCTTTTACAAATTAATCTTGATGGTCAGACATGCAGGAAATTCTAAATTCCTTGAATGTGCATTAGCAGTAATATGTCATATTGCAAATTAAACACGTAAATCATACTTAAACCCTATCTGGACAGGATTAGTTTCTCAGGGGGATGTCTGTGAAAAATAATTAATACTTCTACTCAGTGATTAAACTGCAATTAAAAAAGTGAGTTTTTTGGCTTTTTCGGTCACCACATCGCGTTCAGTAGCTCCTCCATTTCCACTCGCTGTTGTGTTTACGTGGATCTCCATGGAAACGCGCCCCCAAATTTAATCAAACGCAAGGTGACGAAACTCAGAGATGTCCGTCCGGACAGGACTAAAATTACAGGAGAACCATGGAGTTCAGTGTAAAACAGCAGGTAATTCAGCCTGTAATTTTCTCAGAGGACGTCTGAGAAAAACACGTACATGGTCAATCTGAACGGGAATAAAATCACAGAGGACCACCATAAATGAGAAAATTACCCCAGGACCCTCTGAGAAACTAATCCCCCCGGATAGGGCTTTATTCAAAATGCAAACCTCCAATTGGCTGTGTTGAAAAACACATGACATCCTTCTCTGCCTAAATGGTCCTTAAAAACTTAAAGACAGTGGTTAAACATAACACCATTTAGAGAGACTCTACAAACAGTGTCAGCAGAGTCTAATTAACATTGCTGTCCACTTTCTCTGGTCATTAGAGACTCTGAAACAAGGTCTTTCTGGCCTGTATGCAGCTTTACACCACGGAGAGCAGGCGAGCAATGGGTATCTGAGGAACCCTTTCTCTCATTTTCACTCAGACAGCATGTTTCGTCGTCTTCCATTCAGGGTCACTCCTCCACAGCAGTTGTCAACAGAAAACATCTCGGCCTTCGAGTTATCTAACAGCACAAAAACAGCCTTGCTGATCTGAAATACATTAGATCATTACAACACAGCAGAAAAGCAGGAGCCATGGGGTCCACAGGCCTGGAAAAACAGGGAAAAACTAAATTCGGAGTGCATGTAGAGGTTATTAAAAATTAAATAGTCCACTTTACTTAAATGCAGGCTTATTAATAGCATAAGATGTTATTGTGGATTGGCTCACATTGGTTCACCATTTGCTTTGTAAGAGCATATATATATATATATATATATATATATATATATATATATATATATATATATATATATATATATATATTTATTATGGTGTATACAGTGTCTTGTTAAAATATTCATACTCTTTTACATTTGTTCCATTACCACCACAAATATTAATGTTTTTTTTAGATTTTAAGGGATAGACCAACACAAAGTAGCCCGTAATTGTACAAAAAAATCTATCAAATAAGAATTTGAAAATTGTGACGTGCAAAAGTATTCAGTATATTAGTACTTAGTCGAGCAATTTTCATGTCTTGCCAACAGAAGCTCAATAGAATTTAGGTCAGCCTTTGACTGGACCAATTTAACACATGAATATTCTGTGATCTAAACCATTCCACTGTAGATTTGGCTGTCTGTTTAGGGTCATTGTCTTGCTGGAAGGTGAATCTCCTTTCCAATGTCAAGTCTTTATCAGCCTCCAACAGGTTTTCATCCAGAATTGTCCTACATTTAACTCCATCCATCTTCCTATCAACTCCACAGCATCTCCACAGCAGAATGCTGCCACCACCATGTTTCACAGTGTGAATGGTGTGTTAATTTTCCTCCACACATGCATTTGAGACCAAAGCTGTCTCATCTGACTCATTTGACTAAAGCACCTTCTTCCACGTGCTTGCTGTGTTCCCTGCATGGTTTGGAAAACTGCAAGGAGCTCTTCTTATGTCTTTCTTTTTCTTCCAATGGTTTTCTTCAACCCACTTTTCCAAAAAGATTGCATGACTTATAGTTGTCTGGTGGACAGATTTCTCCACCTGATCTCCTCCAAAGTGACCATGGGCCCCTTGGCGGCTTTTCTGACCAGTGCTCTTCTTGCTTAATCTGTCAGCTTGGGTGGAGAGTCATGTATTTTGTTTGCAGTTGTTAATTTATTTATTTTTTTTTTTTTGCATTTTTAGTTGATGCGTTCAGTTTCTTCAAACTTTATCTCTGACCTGTCTGGTGAGTTCCTTGGTCTTCATGATGCTGTTTGTTCATTAGTGTTCTCTAACAAACAATTAGGGTCTTCACAGAACAGGTGTTTATATTTATACTGAGACTAATAACACATTACACACTAACGTATTAAGTGATTTCAGAAGAAAAATTATTAGACAGGATTTTATTTAGTTTGAGAGTAAAGATTTTTTATTCCATTCAAATTTTGAAAACCATTTTTGTTTCTTCTCACAATTATGTACTACTTTGTGTTGGTCTATCACTTAAAATCTGTATGGCGACAAAATGTAGTTCAAGGAGTATGAAAACGTTTGCAAGCCACTTTAAATAATAAAATTCAAATGTTTCTTTCTTATATGTAAAGAAAAAGCTGCAGTATCAGTCGTGCTCACATGATATACAGTAATACACAGTGAAACCACCACAATTGTGAAAAATACATATTAATATCAGATTGATGTGATGCACATTTTAGCCACACCACCCAGACCTATTATAAAGACTAGGTAGATGCAGTCAGTCAGGAAAACAAATGAGAAACGAATCCCATCCGGATCGGGCTTTAGGTGCACTAAAGGTGTGAAACTACAGTATGACCAAACTTCTGGCCACAGGAAGCTGTTGGCTGGATATTTCTGGTTGGTGGACTATTCTCTGTCCAGCAGTGACACTGAGCTGTTTAAAAATTCCAGCAGCATTTCGGTGTCTCATCCCTTCATACCAGTACAACACTAATACACCACCGCCATGTCAGTATCACTGCTAACAATGTGCTATCAGTGCTAACAATGATCCAGCATCAGTAGCTGACCTGTGGTCCTGATCTTTGGGCCTTGTCAATTTATATTTGTTCATAAAAAAAAATACATGAATATGCATTTTTGATGGAACTGTAATAATTTAAGGGTGCAGTTATGTATAATATTCACTGATGGGATTAAAAACCGAAACACAGGGGGGGGGATTACAGGGGGGATTGGGGGTACCGACCCGACTAATTAAGACTAATTATAACACCATAAGGGTAAAAACAATATTCTGGGGTGTCAAAACACAGTACTGTGTGGTGTGGTGAGTTTTTCATGTA
The DNA here is from genome assembly GCF_023375975.1 of Astyanax mexicanus. NCBI lineage: Eukaryota > Metazoa > Chordata > Actinopteri > Characiformes > Acestrorhamphidae > Astyanax > Astyanax mexicanus. The sequence continues at coordinate 21,876,922 of NC_064410.1, forward strand.
ATTGTTAAAGGGAAATAGAGGCCGGTCAGCAAGAGAAGGAAGGTCAGTGTGAGAGGCAGGTCTATTATAGGGTGTGAGCTTAAAAAAAAAAAAAAAAAATGTCTTGCTGGGCTGGTTTTCTTTACACCCTTAAAAAAAACTTGCATTTTTTTAATGTTTCAGTCCAGAACAATAACTTCCACAAACTTCAGCTATTATTTTAAATATTTTTATGAATGTTCCGATGGAAAAGGGGGCTGCGAGGAATCTCTCGCTTGCCATAAAAGCATGTATTATTTCACTTACAAATGCAAAGAAATAAGCACACTTATTTAAGCATGCATTAACTGCATGTCTGAAATTTAGCAATGTGTTTATCACAATCTGGTTCTTTTTTTTTTTTTTTTTTTTTTTTACCTTTACTTTTTTTGATACGTTGGTGATTTAAGGCATTAAATCCCCCTTTTTCTTTAAGCTGAATGAAGAGCTGTCCCTGTATGTTTTGCTGCCACTTCTTGGCTGTGTGGGTGTTAGTGCTGCATTCTCCAGCCTGCACTCTAGAAGCTTTCCAGATTTCTTTTGGGAACATAAGCAGCTACTGGATGTCTGCTGTGGGGATGCATAGCCTGTGCTGCATAACAACATGGGCTATGCAAAGGTGTCCTTGGTTGTCAGGATGTGCTTGATCAACATGTATCACTTTTTTTCATCTGTGTTTCTGGCAGCTATTTCTGTCTTTTCATGTGTACAGTAAATGTATAGTAACTGGGATTACTGATAATTTTCCATTAGACAAAATAGGTTAATCCTGTTACAAGGATTGTTGGTGTTTTTATCATAAATAGACAGCATGTGAATGCTACCAGAATGTCAATTTTGACTGGATATGAACACAAACAACCTGCTGTGTGTGTGGGGGAGGTGGGTGTGTATCTGTGTATTTGTAAGAACCTTGCAATACAATATCTATCGTACATTAATACAGGGGTTATGTTTTAAGTATTTGCTATATATTGCATTACTGTAAGCAAGGTGATATACAGCCCTGGAAAAAAAAGAGACCACTTCAGTTTCTGAATCAGTTTCTCAGATTTTGCTATATATAGGTATATTTTTGAGTAAAATTAACATTTCTCCCAAATTCCAAATAAAAATATTGTCATTTAAAGCATTTATTTGCAGAAAATGAGAAATGGCTGAAAACACAAAAAAGATGCAGAGCGTTCAGACCTCAAATAATGCAAAGAAAACAAGTTCATATTCATAAAGTACACTAAGAGTTCAGAAATCAGTCATTTTAATGACCGTTTTTATGCATCTTGGTATGTTCTCCTCCATCAGTCTTACACACTGCTTTTGGATAACTTTATGCCAATCCTGGAGCAAATATTCAAGTTGTTTGATGGCTTTTAAACATCCGTCTTCCTCTTGATGAAATTTCAGAGGTTTTCAATTTGGTCTCATTTTTTTTGTCATTTTATCTCATTTTAGAGAAAATACACTATCATATTTATAATATCTAAATCAAAGAAAAGTTTGCTTTTTATGCAATCAGAACAGTGGGATCTAACGACAGAGTACAACACTGCTATCTAGTGGTCAAGGTTTAAGCACAACACTAAATGAACCACTGTCTGACATCAAATTTACATCTAAACTAATGTTAAAAATCAATACTGCGTTTTTGAAAATAAACACAGCATTGCAAAACTAAATATTGCAATATGATACAATATAGATACAATGATACAGATTAATAATACATTAAATTAAAATTTCTAAACACAGCCATCAATATAACTTCATGCTCAAAAACAGAAGAGGCGGGCGATATGGTAACAATTAGAGCTGTCAAATTAGCATGTTAATTTTGATTTATTAATCACAGAACAAATAATGAATGTTGCTTGTTTGACTTTAAGTGAATTTTACTATTTTTGATAGTCTATGATCCATGGAATTAAAATGTAATGCTGGAAATTGAACTACTTTGCTAATTACAATATGTTGCCTGATTTTAGTTTTTGGGACATACACGGTTGGAAGTAGGAAGAACTGTTAATGTAGGTTATAATTTTGGCCTAAAATTTTTGCCTGGTAGAGTATACATGGGTCATAAGGAGATTTGGAATTTTAAGTTGATGCTAGTTATTCCTTCACTCATTTGCTAGTCAGCTAAAATGAATAAAACATTTACAGTCCAAAATACATTTTTTAACAAAAAGTAATGAATGCGATTAATTTAGATTTAATTTTTAGATTTTAGATTTTTTTTTAATTGCTTGACAGCACTGGTACAAATAGTACACATGATTGTTGTAAAAAAAAAAAGTTACATCAAAACCCTAAAAACAAAACTAAGAGTATTGTTTTTTTTTATTGAAAATGTCCTGTAAACAGCACTAATTACACTCTTTCTAATGAAAAGTGCAGTTCATTTAGTGTTTTATTAAGCATTGATGATGTCCTCGATATGCTTAAAAAAAATATTGTCAATATGATAAGAATAAAAAATAGGTGTCGAAGAATGATAATCCTGAAGCCTAAGTTAATTTGATGTTTTATTATTAGCCCCTCAAAAACAGTTTTTTGAATTATACAACACGAAAATATGTTGTGAAGGGAATAGGTTAGCAGCATTACATTATCTAAATATAATCTGTCCTCAAGAACACTCATACAGTCATTAAGGAGTATCAGAGTAACCCACACTGTTGGGTTAGTTTAAATTCGCTCTGTGAATTCTGTGTATTTCCTTTAGATGCATACAGGCAATTTCTTTTTCTTTTTTATCTGTGGATAATTCTTTTAGCTTTTTTATATGTTATGCACATTTCATAATTGACCATTACCCCAGCCTTAATTGGATAACATTTTTATATAACATTCATTTTATGCAAACCTTTTTGATTTTACATTGGCAAATTACCTTAGTGTAAATATCACTCCATCATGGTTGTTTTTCCATTGAGTTGGTGGTCTGGTGGGAGCGTGCTTTAAACTTAATTCCGTTTCAATTATTCGTTCTATCTCTATCAGCCTGGCCTTACTTGGCTTCCACTTCCACATTGTGATGAAGCTGTCCACACAGTTTCAGTTTCTATAAGAACAAAGACCATGATACACACTGCTAGACAGCTCGAGCTCCTCAGAAGCTTTTATATGAATTTGTGTGTGCTACTTTTTGCTGTATTCTTAAGCCTATTCATAATTCAGCTGTTTGGAGTGTGTGGGTGTTTGGATTCCGTGTCTTTTAGATGTCGCCTCATGTTAGTCTCAACTTCGCTTTCTTTGCATTTAACTGAGCAGTATCTTTAAACCTAGGATTTGTCTCCATTAATTTAATAGTCTCTGTGACCAGTGGCTGACATGTTATATATTGTAATAGCAGCCTTCATTTTATTCAGATTCACATTCATATTTTTCCGTATTGAAAGTCATTGATGTAGGGCATAAGCAGTGTGTGGAATATACTGTATATAATATATATAAGATATATTCAGGGTGAAAAAAAACTTATCCTAGTGAATCTTAATATAAAGCATGTTTTTCTATTACTGTTCCTGTTTGTTTGTGTCAGTGATGATGGAAACTGCAGTGTGGTGGTGTTGGAGGCAAAACTGCTGAAACAGCAAAATGTGATGCATAACATTTTTCATATAAATGAGTTTTTTATTTAAAATATCAGATGGAAAAATGTTTTCTGGGATTGCATCATTCAATAACCTTAAAATAACATTTTCTTCTGTGAAAAAATGTGAGATCTGAGAAACAGTCCCATCACTGAACACTAAATCCAGTCTAGATTCCAATGTAGCTTTCATCATTGCGTCACATTTATCCACAAACAATCTTCACAAAGGGTGTTTTCATGTTGTTTCTTTCATCCTGAGAGGCTAGCGTGCCTTTGGAAGAAAAAGGTTGTAGCTAGAATTGCTAGACTCTTGTGGGAGAGTGTGGATTTTGAGTGTTGTCAGGGCATGCACTCCTCCTCTGTTCTGCTTTTCCTTCCCGCTTATTAGCTTAGCTCAGATACAGTAGTGAGGCTCTAAAGTGGCATGTCCTGCCTTAAAGGCAAATCTCTGTCCAAAAACCCGACACGACTTGGCTTTCTTTTAAGTAATTTATCTTCTGTGAGTTCCTGAACCCACTGGAGTTAAGTTAGTGCCAATGAAGCAGAGCCAACAAAGGCAGTTGGCCTTCAGAATGCGCTCTCAGTCTGTGAGTTAGTGCACATTATAACAAACAAATATAGAAAGATGAGAGATGAGATTTTCTTTTTGTTGTTTTCATTATAATGTGATATTTACTTTTGTTTATACAACCCCAGTTCCAAAAAAGTCCCTTGGACTTTTTTTGAACAACAACAAAAAAGTAATTGAAATATCGTTTTCACTATATTGAGGTGAGGTGAGTTTTATGTCAGAGTAATTTAATGATATTTTTTGTATTCAAATGAGTCACACAAGCTGTTACCGTACAGACAGATTTGTCTCCTGAAAACTGTTTATTTGGGTGAGTAAAGCGTTTATTTTCAACAGCGCGGATAGCAGGAATGCTAGCTACGGTTAGCAGCAGCACTAGCCGCAGTTAGCAGCAGCGCTAGCCGCAGTTAGCAGCAGCGCTAGCCGCAGTTAGCAATGCTTAGCACTAGTAAATGCCCCCCTACAGCACTACACTGAGGAACCCTCAGTGTTCCGCTAAGCCAGGGCGCTATCAGCTAGGATAGCTTGTTTTAACACTGAAAACAGGCTACAGTCTGATATACTCACCTCTGAACGGAGAAAGAGCTAGTGCTTAGCACGGTTAGCAGCTAATGCTCTAGCCTCGGTGCTGAAGAAACTTCACTGAAACTCCTGTATAACGCTGTTCTTCAGCATAGTGCCTTTACTGCTCTTTACAACCTGACTGGTGAAATTTATACATAAGACACACCGGATTATAAGGTGCACTGTCGATTTCTGGGGAAAATTAAAGGATTTTAACACATTTTTTTAAATCAGAAATTCCTTCCACATTTATGTAATGTTATCCATTATGGAGTTTGATATAAAGGACTAAAATAAGTAAGCTACACCCACACACTCCAAACAGCTAATTCATGAATAGGCTTAGGAATACAGCAAAAAGTAGCACACACAAGTTAATATAAAAGCTTCTGAGGAGCTCGAGCTGTCTAGCAGTGTGTATCATGGTCTTTGTTCTTAAAGAAAATGAAACTGTGTGGACAGCTTCATCACAACTGGAAGTGGAAGCCAAGTATGGCTCTATTTCTGATCTGTTCTGGATTTTTCAGATTCTTTCTTCACCCTTATCTGGTGCAATAAAATCCCATTATTTTAACCTCACTCTCTCTCTCTCACCTGAAACTAGATCTTTACTCTGGAAAAACAATCAAATATCTACAGAACAAGTTAAAAGTTGGATATTGTTTGTTTACCTTATCTCTCATTCTGTAACAGTCAAATCTGTAGCTTCTCACACTCCAGTTTAAACAAGTTAAAAAAAATCTGCCATAAAGTTCTAATTTAGTTTATTTTTTATGAAATGTAGGCCTTTCATGATGAGAATTGTTTGTGGACGATATTTCTTTCCATACATTATTGCGGTAAACAATATTATTGTTATTTTAAGACCATCAAATGCCACTGACATAATGATAATAGGCTATTTTACCCTTTTAATATATAAGGGTCTATGAAATTTGCTAATCATTTTTTTTATTTACATTTATAACCCTATTCTAACATGTAATAAAAATACAAGAGACAAAATTTCTTTCATTTTTAGGGCTGTAGACCAACTAAACTGTAATTAATTAATTTGAGAATTTGTATGTGTATGTATGTGTATATGTGTGTAAAAGAAAAATAGCAAGAGAGAGAGACTTCATATTTTAATATATATATAAAAAGAAAACTACCTTCTGAACTCAGCAGTTTATTTACATTTATTTACATTTTACACAGTGTCACAGCTTTTTTTGTAATTAAGATTGTAAAACCTTATGGCTGTTGACCAATTAAAACATGTAATTAATTCATTTGAATTTGTGTGTATATGGGAGCATTCATATTTTAATATATATAAAAAGAAAACTACTTTTTTTACACAGTGTTTACATCGCTACAACGTATAACAACGCTAATACGTCAAGATGCGCAACAAGCTGAAAACAATAAATTATGGCAGGATGTTGGGGCCAAAATGGGTAAAATGATTAATGCATTAAAAAAAGGCATTAAGGCTTCCAGATTAATTGCATGCGTTACAATGTTAACATTGACAGCACTATTCATTTTACACGCTACACAGAATTGTGCAAATGACATTGTTGTATAACAATGGAGTTTTACAAATGACATTAATTACTGATGTAAAAAGTTAATAAATGTTATAAACTCTCCCTTCCTCTCTTTTTCAGCATCAAAATGGTTCTGATGTGGACCAGTGGAGACACCTTTAAGACAGGCTACTTCCTGCTCACTCAGGCTCCTATGCAGTTCTGGATCTGCGGCTTCCTGCAGGTTTGTGTGGATATGGCCATCATGTCCCAAGTGTACTACTACAGCCGCTACCCCCAGAAACCTGCCTCACACACCACCCACACCACCAGTGCCAAGGCACTCTGAGCCACACTCAAGAAGCAAACGTGGAGCTTCAGAAAACTGATGACTGATGACTGGTGGTGGCCTGGAACTCTCATCACTTTTCTTTTCCATGTTTCACATCCGGAACTAAAGGATTATTATTATTATTGTTTATTCTGTACATGTTCATGTATGTGTTGAAAGATGAGTATGGGACCATGTTTTATACATGCAGTATGCTTTATACATACATTGTGACCTCAGTATATAGCTGTTGTTAAGTAGTCAAACCTGTGTGGCCAAGAACAATGGTTATTGATTGTTAATGATGTTTGCCTTAGAGACACAAGGGCTGGTTTAGGTTCACAGAAAAAAGTAATGTACTTGACAGCTTTTTTGTGACTGCTACATAGGGCTTGGTTTTAATTTCCCTATAGTAGTATGTGATTTATGTTATTATGATAATATTGACATACTGTTGTGTTTGGAACCGGTTTCAGATAGCGATTTCCTTGAAGTCTGCGACAGAATGGGTGCACAAAATCATTGTATCATTAACGGAAGGAAAGCATGATTTGGTGCACAATTTTTCACAATATGTTTAGTTTACTTTGTGAAATCAGCACAAGGGCAGAATTATACTGTGCCACAATATTCATTCCTATAGCATATTGGCATATTGCACCATGACCAATAATAATACCTTCAACAATCATCTGGTTGGATATTTGACAGCTCATCTTGGCAGAAATTAATTACTTGGTTTTCAAGGATTCAAGGAGATTTTATTGTCATTCGCATCTTATGTGGTACATGAGGTGGAACGAAATTGTGATCTCACAATCCAGTTTACACCCAGGAGCTGTTATTAAATACCCCAAATGAAATAAATAGAAAGAGTAGACAGGTTGCAACAACAAGTCCAGAGTGCAAATGTGCTATAGCAGCATGAAATGAATTAGAGCAGTAGAAAATAAAGTGTCTCAGTGCGGGTAAAGTGACCGTGTTTGTGCAGTAATTGTCCTTGTGTGTCAGTGCAGTGTGTTGTTAAGTGGAGTTTAAGAGTCTTACAGCTTCCGGAATGAAGCTGTTTCTCAGTCTGGTTGTTTTGCACTTGATGCTCCGCAGCCTCCGTCCTGAGGGAAGCGGGACAAAAAGTGCATGTGCTGGGTGGGTGGGATCCTTCCTGATGCAGGTGGCCCTCTTCCTGCATCTGGAGGTGTAGATGTCCATGGTGCTGGGGAAGCTGACTCCAACAATCCTCTGTACTGATGTCCATATATTTTTGAATCAGGGCTTCTATGCCAAACAATTAATGTTAACTTGCTTTATCCAATCCAGAGCCATCTCTGAAAGCTGAAAAACCCATCCAACTTATCTGATTGATAGTCTCTGTTAGGGTCACTTTAACGTTTATCAGTTCAGTTTTCTGACCGTTTGAGGCTAAATAGAAAATTAGGTGTTAATAATTTATTATTTATTTTTGCCCATTTGGCATCATCAGGAAGAAACTGGTTTCATATTTTTTCCAATTTTTTTCTTTTTCTTTTTTTTTTATCAGGATCTGAATTCCAGAAAAATATATATTTCACTAGATTATTTTTTTTGTATACCATCAGATTTTTATTACAAAATGCAAAAATTCTTTAATATGTCAAATTAAAAACATTAAGTAATTAAGTTTTAAACACAAATTTCAATTTTTAAATTTAGCCTCAAACGGTCAAAAAAATAAACTTATAAAGGTTATACTGACCAGTTAGGCTCTTCTTTATTAGTCTATCCAGTCTTTATCTCATTTGACAATGAAACTTTCCTTCAGAAAGCTTTTATCTTTTTTTTCTTTCTATTTGATCAACTTAAGTTGAGTTTAAAAGTGTCTGTTTTCAAGTAGGGGCTTCGTTTTTTGGCTGCAGCTTCCAGTTCATGAGTATGTTGTGCAAATCTATGATCTCCTATGAGCTCCTTTGACTTTTACACTGAACTGTGTGCTAGTCCATTCATTCAGCGCTGTCAAACAAACCCTTTTGTTAAAAACCTGTATGTATAATTTTGAGCTAGTGCTGATTTTTTGATTGATTTTTTTTTCTGTTAAAAACGAAAAGTTAAGATATAACAAAAAGCCCAATATTTCTATGATAAGTTCATGTAATCTTCCAACCACAACTGTATGTGATATTGTTTTAGCAATACATTAGCAGTTCATTTTGTAGATGCTAGATAGATCAGAAAAAAATGTTTTTTTTGTGTCAAAATAATTATTTTTATTCTATTTTGGTATCCAGTTGTAACCACTTCAGTTGAATGACTATCTGAGATTATGTGCTCTTATGTACATCATTCAGTTTAATAGATGGTCTGTGGGATAATACTGAAGAAAGTATCAAAAAAGAAATTAATCTTTTTTAAAATCACCTAATGGTTTATTCAAGGAGTATTTTGGGACCAAATGTTTCAATATACTGAACTAAGTGAGTTCTGACTGAAGGTGCTATTTAGAGTAGTGTTTGTAGTTATGGATGTTGATAATTAGTTGCATTTTAATACACGCTTCTATTGAATGAGATATGAAATGTACAGATACAAATGGTATGTTTATGACACTTGGGTTTATCAGAGAATTTCAGTTTCAGGGTGATCATATTCCTGAGAAATAAGAGATTTTATTTTTTATTTAGATGTGGGTAAATTTAGTTTATTCTTAGTTTTTTATTTTTTACTCATTCAAACCACAAGATTTTCAATTTTTATATCTTATTTGTGAGGGTATTTAAATGTTTAAATATGTTATTTTAGGTCATATTTTATTACATATTTTGGGAGCTGGTTTTGTTTCAAAAGTGGTGTATTTAAAAAATCAGTTTATTGCATACAATTATTTTGATAGCTGTAGAATACATTTGAATAACTTTGAGGTACCTTTGCACAGAAGTTGCTACACAATCTTTTTTTTTTTTGGTCATATTGGGCATGATTAACTCCTTTGTTTATAATTCATGTTTTATATAATTTAAACTTGCCAGTTTATTAGCCATTTATTCCTTTTAACTACACTCACTGGACATTATTTCAGGTACGCCAGCCACATAGGGTGTACTTTGTAGGTTTACAGTTACTGATTGTAGTTCATGTGATGCATGAATTATACATCTTCTACTTTTTATCCTCTAAGGTCATCCCAGGTCATTGAAACTTGGATTTTGTAATCACTGGAACTGAAGGGAACAGTTGATGTGCCTACCAAGCATAAAAAGGAAAAAAAAACAGTGGTCAGTAGAAAAATATATGACCAGTGGTTCCACTTTCCAATAACAGAGGGAATAGAGGGTGGCTGTAAAATGTGCTGCAAGAGTATGCTTTATTATGTTGCTGATATTATTACGTCATCTATTTTATTCAAAGGTCCTGCCATTTGTGTTGTGTTTTATATTTTATAATGTCCCAATGCCAAAACAGTTGCCAAAAAAGTAATGATTCCTGTGTACCACTCAGTTTGGTCACCCTCTTTTTTCTTCTTCTTGTTTTGTACTATTTTATTGTTTTACTATTGTATTGTTTTACTGGATTATCAGCTGTATTTTTTTTGAGACCACACCAAGTTATTTATGTAATCCTTCACAATTATTTTCTGTCTCTGTTATTGGTCATTTTTATGTCTGTGTACATCCAAAATCCAAAACAACCTTATGATTTTGTTTCTCTTATTTCAATTGTCCTTTTTTTATATGCATATTTCTGTTTGATTTTTTGCATGTTGGGCAGTTTTATGTTGTTGAGATCAGGTAAGGGTCTGGGTAAGTATTACATTCTGATGAGAATGATGATCAGGATTATCATTCATGTGTAAAAGTACACCAATTAAAATGTTTATCTTATTTTTAATTGTGTGTTTTAATTGTCTGTTAGAAGTATTAGGTTTTGGTGGAGTAAATATTATTTTAAATGCTGAGAGCTTCACAGTTTACCACCATTTGAATGATGAGAATAGTTCTGTTGCCTTTATAATGCTGGAATGTTTAATTAGCACAAATATAAATGTAATTTCTTTTTTTGATATAAAAAAATGTTTTTTTAAGCCACATTAATAATTCATGAGAAAATGTCTTCACTAAAAAGTTTAGTTGGGAGATTAAGTTGGCATGAAGAAGAATGTAACTCCAATCAAACCCGAAATATGCTTGTTGTTTAATATTCTTTTTTTTTTTTCTTCCCCGTATTTTACAAAATGTTAGATGCTGAATATATTTTTATTGTGAACTGTAAAGCTGTGCTTGAATGCTGGAACCTGTAAAGTACATATACCACTCTCTGCTGATTCTCCTAGTTTCTGGAACTGTAATGAAGGGATAACATACCCTTCTGTCAAAACATATTTCATTAGGTGGTGTTTTCATGATGGTAAAGGAGAATGGTGTCTAACATTTCCAAACTTTTCCAAAGGTGTTCATCTTGTGATGCAACTGAAACTTTTTAACCATTTAGTGCCCTGTAAAAGAGGGCAGTGTCAGTCTGTTAACTACTAGCATTAACATATAGATGTTTCCTCACAGAATAAATGTAGCCCATAATAATAATTCATGAAATGAATTGCTGTAGTCTGGCAACAAAACTGAGATTCAAGCCTTCAACCAAATCCCGTTTCACCCTTTGGCCCTACCACTTAACCCAACCCCCTGTTTTGCGTGTGCACACCTAGGGGGTAGAGTATCCTGGGTCTTGTTAGGCTGGAGCATTAGGGCGAAGTTTTAGGGCTACATGACCTTTTAAACCAAGATTTTTCAGAAGCACACTCAAAACAGAGGGTTTTAAGAATCACTAGCAAGATGGCACTGGCACAAGCGACCAAAGAAACTGCAAATTTGAGTATTTTCCTTGTTAAAAATTATGATTATTAAAATAATAATATCATAATATTTATTAATATTATAATATAATTTAGTGTTTAATTTCATAGTTTTTATGGCCACTTTCATCATAACAAGCATAAAAAACACTACAAGTTCATCTCAGTTGCTAGCTAGCTAACTTTCCCTTCCACCTTAAATGGTGTAACAGATGGCAGAGGCTGCAGCATTTAATGTGGAATAGGAAAAAATATACCATAGTAAATAATACCACAATAAATACAATGATTTAATGTGTAATTTCATGGTTTTATGCACATTTTATGCCTCATAACCAGTGATGGGAATAACAGTGTTGAAATAAACTGCAAGTAACAAAAGTAACGCAATAGTTACTTTTAATGGTAACTAGTTACTTTTTTTTATAATGGATTAACTCCGTTACTTTTTTGGAGAAGTAACTAGTAACTATAACTAATTACTTTTTCAAAGTAACGTGCCCAATACTGCTCATAACAAGCATAAACGCACTACTAGTGAGCTCAGTTGTTAGCTAACATTAGATAACTTTCGCGGCCCACCTTAAATTGTGCACCAGGCAGCTGAGGCTGCAGCATTTAAGGTGGAATGCAAATAGAAAAGAAAATGCAAGCTAATTTCAGCTCCCCACTGCAGAGGAATTAGGTAATGGTCAATAATAATTAATTGTTGCATCACCTGCCACCTTTCTGAAGACTTAGAATGTCCTAAAAGTAAACCAGTTCACCAGCAGATAGGTAACTTAACTTTAGCGCTACGCTGCTATAACTAGCTAGATCTGCATCAGGTGCAGGGCTTGCTCCAATTCTTCGGCGGAGAATTTCACTCAAAAACAAGGGGGAGGGTTACAAACAAAGAATCTATAGTTGTACTGTGTTTAAACTGAATGCAGTCTGAAGTAAGCTAATGCTGTGGAAACTGATCATAAGGTAGCTAAGCGAGCTAACTAGTTATGCTAAAATAACATTCCAGCATGCATTTTAAAGTTATGCAGAGCTAGTTACAGCATAGCTAACTAACTACCTAGCTAGCTCTTCGGCCAGGGGTCTCCAGCACAAAAGTAAGTAGCAGTGTATTATCTTAAAATATATCATCATTAGTACAGTGGTTAGCTATTTAATCTTTTGTTATAAAGCATGTCATAGCTGTACCATCAGCAGCTACATGATTTTACTCACCATTCGTTAAGAGAAGTGACAGCTGTTGGTCAAAACCGGAGAAGTGTAGTTGGTGTTGTGTGTGTGATGAAGGTCATTGACAGAAAATGTACCAGTGAGATTCTGTTTGTGTTTAGAACCATGCTAAAGTTCCTGCCTCCTAAAGTATACCATCACATCCACAGTCTGTTTTTATTAGTACAGTGATACAGAATACTGAATGTACTTTTAGGCTGGTTAAATGGTACAAATTTGTATTTCCAGCTGTTAGGAAAGACTTTGTACTTCAGAGGAAACACATCTGAGTCTATAAAAAAAATAAAATTATACCTTTGAGGGTGCAGTTATGAAAAGTTTACCTTTGAGTACAAGAAAGTACTTATTTACCTCTGTTCTTTAGTGTGCAGGCAGCTTTACAGAGATACAGGTCCAATACGGGTACTTATGAGGAAAAAACTTTAGAAGGAACCCATCCTCCTCCGGTTAAGCCGGACAGCTCAAACAAATAACAGAGCAAAAACAACTGCACAGAGAGATAATGGAAAGCTTTAGGTAATGTAGAAACAGGTTGTGAGTTATGAGAGTGGGTGATGAAGAAATGCAGTGTTAATGTTAAAGAGATAATGGAGAGCTATAGTTAATGTAGAGACAGGTTACGAGTGTAAGTAGATGCTTTACACATCCTCAATGTTAATGTTTAAGCATCTGTATGTACAGCTATAGAATGTGGCAAAAATAAATTAGTAGCATTGCAACCCGTCTTGACCGACTGAACTGAGAAAGTGTATTTAGCCAAAAGTCATTCACCTCAACATCCTTGTGTTTCTCTTTGAGCAAATCAGATTTTGACATTTCCAAGATCTCCATCTGAAGAGATGCTTCATCCAGAGATGAAAACAGCCTTTTGGCCTCAGCGGTCCACTGGCCATCTGCAGAAACTGAGAACGTCTGATGCAAAAACAAAAAGATTTCACTTGAGAGGTTGAAGCTCTCAAAGCGTTCCTTGAAGTTTTCTAACAGTCTCGCCAAGAAAATTCGCTTCACAGGGTCTTCTTGTATTTAGTTTTTCCTCAGTGTTTCCTCAGAGTTCAGTTTTCTAATCAGGGAAAGAATATGAAGCAGTTTTGTCCTATAGTATATTGTGTTATTTTGGATTAAATAAATAATTAGTATTTTATCTTGGTCAAGATTTAGCATGATCAATGTGTTATCCAGTGATTCATATGTAACCTTCACGAGGGCTGATCATGCATTTCAACAACAGACAAATAGCACCTGTTTTAAGAATGGAGTAGGCTAAAGGAACAAGTTCAGACCAGTCATCATCGTAAGTAAGGGTGACTTAAAGGATGTAAACCACTCACTCATGGTTGGTGGAACGGCAGGAGGTGATGTCCGTTAGTTAAAGTATAAAGACTTGGCCAGGTCAGGCTGAGGTTTTGACTGGGGGAGGCTGAGATATGCTGTTGGAGAGCTTCAAAGCACTTAGATTGGTATGGGCCCCGGTAACTAAATTTGGATGTTGTTTTGATTTATTTTCCTTTATTTTTTTTTATTATACCACAGTTAGTTCTGATCCTGCAATGTGATTGGCTGAGAGGCGTTTTATGAGTGCCATTATCAGCAGGTAATGCACAGTAACCGAAGCTCTCCATGTATTACTCCACCACATACAGGTAACCTAGCAACGGTGCAGCTCTTACGTGTAATATTGGAACTGCTGTGCTGATCTACAGCCTGCCAATATGGAACATTATAGCATTACCTATCATGTATTATTGCTTAATTATCCATTGCATTCCAAATTCCAATAATATTTTTTGAACTAGTGAAGCTATTTTTGGACTGGGACTCACTCAGGATCTCATTTTGACTAAATCTTCACCAGCTTTAGCGTCTCTGTGGATATATGCAACGGTATGTTCTTCCTTACAGTACCAAATTACGCAGATTTAGATGAAATGTAATGTTGTATAAAATGTGCACATACCATGTCTTTTCTATCATTCCGGAATTTCAAGCTGCAAAATGAAAAGACTCTCTCTAAAACTCTGCCCTTGCTAAGCCAGCGCACGTCGTTATTCAGCAACAGACCATGATGTGCATTTACTTCAGCAGAGCTCTAAAGAGGCGATGCTGCCAACTGGAGCTCTCCTGAATGAAGTATGCAGGCTTCATCACTGTGTCCAATTGTGTCTTTCAGTTCCGCGCAGTCTGGCACACAGAACTGGCTTGTGAAGGATGCAGTCAAATCCTACATATAAAAACACACAAATAACATTTTTTTTATCTCAAAATGCCAGGCACAACAAATAACAGTGAAATACTTTCTACTACTTGGATGAACCCTCCTGCTCTGATCTTGATTGCTAAGCCTGAACATGAAAAAAAACGCTCCTTCATTGTCATTATCATGTATCCAAACATACACAAATTTACAAAGAAAATAATGAGTAAAGTAATAAAAAAAATCGCTCAACATTTAAAAATATATATACAAGAAAAAATATATAAAAATGTATTCATAAAAAGTAAATAATTCAGAAATAAAATAGTATAAAATATATAAATACAGAAATTAGAATAATAAAATGTATGAATCAAATAAAAAAAACAATATTTTATTTTATTTATTTGTGTAATTTATTTATTTGATGCTTTAGTTTATTTCTTTGTGTTGGTTATAATCCTCATGTTTTGTTCTTTGTTTTTATTCTTTTATATATATATATATATATAAAAAACATTTTTGTTAGCAGTTGTGGTACTCCATATTTACAGTTACAGTGGCAAAAAATTCGAACCTTTTAATTCATATATTTTATGATTTTCTGCATACATTTGTCATAAAATTTGATCTAGTCTTCATCCAATTCAAAGGCACTGACAAATCAGGTTTTTCTTTTCTAAAATAACAACACAAATAAAATATGACCTTTCATATCTACATTGAAAATGATGATAAAACGATTTGATAGCTGGAGTCTTGCTAGTTTGGGGCTGTGGAACACAGCAGCTACTTTGATAAATGAAAACCACTAAAACATTTAAAGTTTGTTCTGTATGTGAGACATGACATGCCAAAAAGAGCTTAGTGATGATCTGATCTACAATCAAAAATTGTTGATTTACATAAATCCAGGAAAGGGTTACAGAGTGATTTTAGAAATTTGGGGGCTCCGAGTGCTCCAGCGGGCTAAGCACTGCCACTATGATCAGGCTATTGGAGCCCTGAGAGAGCACAACTGGCCTTGAGCTACTCTTCACAAAAGGAGAAAACATGGAACACTGGTGAACCTTCCCAGGAGTGACCGGCCAACTGAAATTATTCCAAAAAGACATGGACCACTCATCCAGGAGAATGTTTAAAGAATCGCAGGTCTCACTCGCCTCAGTTAAGGTCAGTGTTAATGATTCAATAATAAGAAAGAGACTGGTCAAAAATTATATCTATTAGAGAGTTCCAAGACAAAAAACACTGCTGATCAAAAGAACACAATGGCCCAGCTCACATTTACCAACAAACATCTTGATGATCCCCAGAACTTTGGATAAATATTTGTTGAACTGACATCCGGCATAAAACTTACACATAATTTCAGAAAAAACATTTTCCTGAATGTACAACAGTGTGATGGAATTCTGCTGTTTTCCAGACAATCCTGAAGGAGAATGTCTGACCATCTGTTTGTGACCTCAAGCTCAGAGGTACTTGGGTTCTACAGCATTACAATGATCCAAAGCACACAAAGTTAATCTCTGAATGGCTTAAAAAAAAAACTAAATGAAAGTTTTGGAGTGGCCTAGTCAAAGTCTGATTGAGATGCTCTGAATGTTTATGGTTGAAAATCCTCCAATGTCTCTGAATTAAAACAATTCTTCAAAGAAGAGTGGGACAAAATGTGAAACTTGTTGCCAGTTGTTGGTTGATTAAAGCTTGATTGCTGTTGTTGCTGCCAAGCGTGGCACAACAAAATTATTAGGTTTAGGGGCAAACACTTTTTCACACAGGGCTAGATAGGGTTTGGATAGTTGGTCAAGATCATCTGGTTCTAACATTGAGATTTCCCCTTAAAGGCATTTATTGCTGAATTAAGTGTGTTAGATTAGAGTGGCAACTAATTTCTGCAGAATGTTAGATCTCCAGGACAAGGCAGGTGTGGGCTATGAGAGCTGGAGTCCAGTACAGTGTGCTGATGTTCTTGCTCTAACAGATATACTTAACCTGGCAATTTACAGGTGAGGCAAATCAGTAGTGTATCAGCTGGAAAAGCACAAAACTCTCCAGGACTGAATTACTCACCCATCCCACACAGCATTACAGAGCATTTTCCTTCCTGTAGAGGGCAGGCCAAGAGACTCTACCATTTTCTTGGCGTATGCCCACTTGAAGAATATGGTGAAGAATTATTATGACTCACCTAATCACATTACCTTTTCCACGTCTCCTTGGATATGTGCACTTTAGTCCAAAATCGAGGTTACCATGGCTGCTCAGCATTTTAAAACATGTCACAAAGCCCACTAGCTGTTCAGCTGTATCATGCAGTGTATCAGTCCGGAAGCATCTGTGCTCACTGCACAAAAATAATGCGACAGTTCAATTGTGTGGTAAGAAGCTATTTATTTGGCTTTATTTAAGTAAAAGAAAAAACTTGAACAATGAAACAATACGTAGGCAAAATAAATAGTAAACATATTCCATTCTTTTTCACTTCTAATATTCTGTTTCTCCATCCATTCGATTTTATCCCAGAATATCCTGAAGGCTACTACTATCCTGTATGTGCTGTGTGGCAGTGTGACCATTTGTAAACATTTTCTCACTGATAATAATAATAATAATAATAATAATCATCATCATCATACTCCAGTGTCTGTAAGATATAAAAAAAATCACATTTAGAAGCAAATTAACCAGACATTTATATATATGTATGTACAGTCTCCTCCAAAAGTATTAGAACAGTGAGGCCAATCCCATTATTTCTGCTGTAAATTGAAAACATTAAGACAAAAGATCAACATTTCAGCTTTTATTTTCATGTATTTACATCTGGATCTGATACACATTCCAGATCTTGTTGTCTGATTGTCTGATCCCAGCTGCAACGATCCACAGTTGGTTGCAAATGCAAGTAGGTTTTATTTGCAGCCATAATGAAAACAAACAACGTAAAAAAAAAGACTAGATAGACAAAACCATCTACTAACAAAAATGTATATACAGCTCTGAAATAAAAATTAAGAGACCACAAGAGAGTTTCTAAATCAGTTTCTTTGATTGTGCTATTAATAGGTATTTATTTGAGTAAAATTAACATTTATTCTGTAAACTACGGACAACATTTCTCCCAAATTCCAATTAAAAATAGTCATTTAGAGCATTTGCAGAAAATAAGAAATGGCCGAAACAACAAAAACAATGCAGAGCTTTCAGAAAACAAGTTCATATTCATAAAGTTTTAAGAGTTCAGAAATCAATATTTGGTGGAATAACCCTGATTTTTAATCAGTGTTCATGCATCTTGGCATGTTCTCCTCCACCAGTCTTACACACTGCTTTTGGAGAACTTTATGCCTTTACTCCTGGTACAAAAATCCAAGCAGTTCAGTTTGGTTTGATGGCTTGTGATCATCCATCTTCCTCTTGATTATATTCCAGAGGTTTTTAATTTGGTAAAATCTAAGAAACTCATAATTTTTAAGTGATCTCTTTTTTTTCCCTAGAGCATAATTTATATGAAAAAACATACAAGATACCAGAAATATGAGGGAACAAACGAAGTATGACAGAGAACAAAGGCAAACATAGGGTATATATACATACAGACACAGACAAGAAACACCTGGGGGAGATATTGAGGAGGCTGGGTTACAAATGAGACAGGTGGGAACACTAATGACAGAGCGAGAAGAGAGAAACAGCAGACCATGTGCTACAGAGCACATGGTGTGGAAATCAAGTAGACTAGGAAAGACAAGCAAGACTTAAAGACAGGAACAGAAATTACAATTAAAAGAAGAAACATGACAAACATGGGCTGAGGTGTAACACCACCCATTTGTCTTGTGAGCAAATGTATTGGAACTATCAGGTGACTATCAGGTGGGTTTTGTTGCCTTGGTGTGTCCTGGTATTTTGGTTATTCAAACAATAATTATTGTTGAATGTCAATATTTAGTTTCAGATTTGCGTTTTGCCTGTGCAGACTGTGCATTTATATTCAAAGAAGATGAGGAAGGCCAGGCTGGAATTTGCCAAGAAGTACAGAGACAAGCCTATGGACTCTCTATGGATTGAAAAGACGTAGATTAACCTTTACTAATGTGGTGGAAAGGCTAACATTTGGAGACAAAAGAGGATTTGCTCATGATGCCAAACGGTATACCAGAGTGGAATTTAGAACCGGTAAATATTTCTCTCATACCACCACACCACTAGAGGCACTGCAAAGCGTCGTGTGACACAATTGATCCACAGCCCGGAGAAACGTTCCTCTCGTGCCCCCCAGATGAGCCCGGATTCAGTCCTGAGTGCGAAGTCATTTAGTCATCACAAGAGATAAAACTCCCTAAAACTCTGAATATTAGGAAGTACCTATAGCCCTTTTAAATATACTAATACTGTAGCTTGATGGATAATATTAATGTACACTGAATTTAATTTATTTGTTAAACTGGAGAAAAAAAGTAAATGGTAGCTAATTTTAATACTGTAATACCTCTAATGGCTTCAGAAAAAACATTGTAAATTGATATTAAACTTGTGTCTAACTTGTGCAAAAGAGTTTTTGGGTTTTTTTAAATACTTAAACATTGAGTAATTTAGGTCCATTTATAGTCTTTATGGAAATATTTAAAAAGGAAGCTAAGTACAGTAATTCACAAACCTATATAAAAGGAGAGTTATGCAATGAATGAATAAATAAATAAATAAATAAGTAAATAAGTAAGCTAAAATAAATATACCATGATATAGCGTGAAACCGTCAGAATCTTTAAAAAAAAAATATATATTTTCTGTCTACAGCAGAAATGATAGAATTGCCCTCACTGTTCCAAAATGTTTGGAGGGGACTGTACTAACATTTTGTGTGAAATGTGAAATCATTTACAGTTGTAAAGGTGGATACAAAATAAGACAGCAGTCATCAAACAGAGGGCAACACTGCTACTACTTTCAACAGTATTTCCTTAAAGAGTTGTGCTTTAGACTGGTTAAAAATACTCATTGTTGTTTGTGAGATTAGTTGTACTGTGTCTATTCTAAATCTAAAACACCTGAAAACTTGACTAAAGACGAACTAAACTTTGTTTAAACATTAAACAAATGAATTAAAACACTGTTTGTAATACTGTTTGTTGTAATACTGTCCTTTGACACGTGCAGTAAAAATGACAACAGAATGGATATTTCAGTTATGCTTCTGCATTTCACAGACAAGATAACAATTGAATAGAATTTGAAAACACGGTGTTACACAAAATGCAGACAATAGAAAATCTTCAACATACAGTCTAGAAATCAACACTTCTGTAAAAGGTTATCCTTAACCCTGCATTACTGCAATATGGAGAGGAAACGGCTGTTGTATTAAAGCATTAAAATCTACATGCGCATCATGCACGAAATCAAATGGACTGAATGAAATGTGACAGTTTTTTGCCTCATATTTGCTTTTTTTTGCTACTTGTTTTTAATTATTGTAATGATATACATATTTGTGCGGACATTGTAAGCAGGTGTTGTTTTTTTTTTGTTTGTTTTTCATTTTATTCAGTACTCTATCTTATTGTCACATATGTTAAACCTATTTCACCATGGGTGCGGATCTGCAGTGCTGCTCACTGGTGGTGGCAGCCATGTTTTCAGCAATCCCGTGGAGCGAGCTGTCCGTTTCCTGCGAGTCTTCACTGTTCTGGGACTTGGTGCTGTCCTGCGAGTGGGCTTTGTGGTTTGTAGTTTGGTTTTGTTGCTCCTTCAGCTCCAGGTACGAGCGGGAGAAGGTGTGGAAAATGGACGTAACTGGAAACGCCATGAGTAATATTCCGCTAAGGATGCTGCTCAGTGCCACCACCTGTCCTGGAATACTGCGGGGTACCATGTCGCCATAGCCCACCGTTGTCATCGAAATGACAGCCCACCAGTAGCTGCCAGGGATGCTGGTGAACTCCTGCTTGGCCCCCATTTCACTCTCGGCCAGAAAGACCAGCGGTGAGAACAGTGCCATGGCAACACACAAGAAAAGCAGCAGCAGGCCAAACTCGCGCGTGCACCTGCGGATGGTCAGCCCCAGCGTCTGCAGGCCCACCGAGTGGCGAGCTAATCGCATCACGTAGCAAATACGCAGCGCCCGCAGGACCCGCAGCACCAAGCCCACTTTCTCCAAGTAGTTGTTCCCGGATACAGTGGATTGATCACCCACTGAGAGAGAGTCCACAATAAGAGTGATGTAGTAGGGCAGAATAGCTACTACATCAATGATGTTGAGTGGAGTGCTCAGGAACAGGCATTTCCTCTGGGTCTGAATGAAGCGCAGCAGAAACTCTAAGGAGAACCATCCCACACAAACAGTCTCGAGAACAAAGATATTGTAGCATCGCTGGGAGCACTCACCCTAGGAGAGGAAAAAGAATGAGGTATGAATCACTGACATTTACACAGACTACACAGTCTATAGATACAAGGCTTTCATTTGCAAGCAAAAGATTTCTCTACTCTGCTAGATTTGTTTCGTCTACAAGAATATTAATCTCGAAACAAAACAAAGCTACAGCAAGATCCAGTAATTCAAGGACAAGGCTGTCTATGCTGTCAAAATCTCCTCCCTTTTTTTGCCAGTACCAAGCAGATTTAGACTCTCTTAGATTTAGTGAGATATGCTAGTAGAGATTCCTCATAAATAGAGGGGGCATTCTGAGGACATGTTCATGTTCATTTAGTAATACATTAAATAATACATTTCCTCCGGAGATGAGTACATCTTTGCCCAGACATGCATGCTTTCTTTTTTTTCATTGGACCAAATTTAAGCATTCAAAAGCAGCTCATATCATTCAGTTCTTTGCCAAACCACGGCCTTTACTCTTCCATGATTCTACTGCAAACAAAGGCAACACTGGCTGGCCTAGATGGAAAGAAATGACCATCCATCCTCTCTCAGTTTAGTGATGCACAACCTCTCAAATTCTATCAACTATTGCTAGGCAACATATAATTTTAATATTGTTTAAAAATATTAGTGATTCTCAATTACGATTTACCTTTTTTTTTAGATTTTAGATTTTTTTAACGATTAGTAAGCAGCTTACTACATCCTTAAATTAAACATTTATATTAAACAGAGTGCAGATATAACCTCTTTGTATTTCAGTTAAGGAAAAGTGTAACATGAAATTTCTATTAATATAAAACAGTTCTTTACAGGTTTGCACTACTGTCTTCTGTCTCACGTATGTCTATTTGTGTCCTTGTTGTATTGTACATATAGTGTCTCCCATTCTTTTATATTATATATCTATTTTCTGTACTTGCTGTAATTTTTGGGAAGGAGAGTTACGTAACTTCAATTCTATGTATGTCCCGTACATATGCAGTACTGACAATAAAAACTACTTGACTTGACTTACTTTCTGACAAAAGCACAAGTCTATCTACTGAGATTCCCCCTGGCAGGATATATATGGCAAGATTCACAATCTCGATTATCCCATTGTCAAAATCACATTAAAACAGTATTCGATTATTCAAATGAATTGAATTAACCTCCAAGACCCACTGTCAACTGCACCAAATGTATTTGATTGTGTCACAAAAGCATGGTTAGCAGTCAACAATCTCTCACTAAGAGGTACACTATTCAGAAGTAACCCATGAGAGCATTTTTCTAGGGCAGTGTCTAATCAGAGCACACCTGTATTCATTTACATATCTACAAAAGTTTTGTAGCAATCTGAGGTGTGATACTTGTTTGTCAGTGAGTATAAATATATTTTAAAATTATCTCAATGAGAAGACCCAGGAAAATCTGCCAGTACTAAGCAGATTATTTTAGATTTAGTGAGATATGCTAGTAGAGATGCTTCACAAATAGATGGGGCATTCTGAGGACATGCTCATTTAGTTCTTAAATAATACATTAATAATACATTAAATAATACATTTGCTCAGCAGACGATTAAATCTTTGCCCAGGCATGCATGTATTCTTTTCTTTCATTGGACCAAACAAGCAAAAAAACATTTAAGCATTTAAAAGCAGCTCATACCAGTCTGTTCTTTTCAAAATCACTGCATTTACTCTTTCATGATTCTACTGCAAACACATATATTCTGTTATGTTCCCCTAACTACAGCTGTGGAAAAAAATAAGAGACACTTCAGTTTCTGAATCAGTTTCTCTGATTTTGCTATTTATAGGTATATATTTGAATAAAATGAACATTGTTGTTTTATTCTATAAACTACTGACAACATTTCTCCCAAATTCCTAATAAAAATATTGTCATTCAGAGCATTTATTTGCAAAAAAAGATGCAGAGCTTTCAGACCTCAAATAATGCAAAGAAAACAAGTTCATATTCATAAAGTTTTAAGAGTTCAGAAATCAATATTTGGTGGAGTAATCCTGGTTTTTAATCACTGTTTTCATACATCTTGGCATGTTCTCCTCCACCAGTCTTACACACTGCTTAACTGCTTGGATAACTTAATGCCACTCCTGGTGCAAATATTCAAGCAGTTCAGCTTGGTTTGATGGCTTGTGATCATCCATGTTCCTCTTGATTATATTCCAGAGGTTTTTAATTTTGTAGAATCAAAGACATTTTTAAGTGGTCTCTATTTTTTTTCCGGAGCTGTATATCACCAGATAGTTTGTTAACAATTTAAAAATAATATTTTGTATGTACATATGTAATTGTACATAATTTGGACCATGTTTTTACCATTTTACAAATGGTAAATCTAATTATGTCCAAAACTCCAAATATGTGTCATAGTCAGGCAAAGTTACAGAACACAGCTTGGAACAGAGGAACATTTGAGAGAACAGAACATGAGTAGGGTAGTGCTGGTTTGAATTTTATCTGTGGCAAATACTATGAAGGCTTCATGTTTGTGCCCCCCGGTATTTGTGTGTTTTCACACTGCCAACTCAGTGTTGTTATTTGTATAGTCTGGGCGGGGGTGCAGTGAAAAGAGTATATTTGCATTTTTTTCACTGTGGAAATCCATTAGCTTTGCTCTTGGCAGAGCAGCCCCATGCTACTGCTAAAGTGTTGCCCTCTAATGGGAAGACTTTGGGCTGAGTTAATTTTTTTTGCGACCAAATTCAATTAAAAACAGACCCAACTGAGCATAGACTCCCTGACTGCTTCTCAGCATGCAGTACATACTTCTTCTTCAACCAAACGGCCTGGGATTTGTGAGATTTTAGATTAGTAACTGCAGTAGAAGGAAGGATTTACAGGCGTTTGGCCAAACCACAGTCATTATTCTGTCACTCAAGAATGACAGTGTCAGTCCACCATAATTTGCACTTGTAATTTTGTTCTACAGTGCTTCACATGAATATGAAAAGGTGAAATTAACCTACGTCAAAAAAGGGTGCACACAAATATTCATGAGCTTTTATGCAGCACATCATTTCCCGTTATGAAAAGTGATTCACTGTCACTGAATGAAAAAAATACAGGAATTTGGCAAGTGGTGACAGTTGCAATGGTTTTACAGTGGATTTAAGTTTCCTGCCCCCGCATTTCTTGTGATTGCACATTGCTAAAGCAATGCACTGCAATGCACAGCACTACTGTAATCCTCTTCTTGTATTGCCAGATTTGTGCCTGCTAACATATCCAGAAGTTTTCAAAATATGAAAACTGTTCAAAAACCAGAATGTTGTTGAGTGTGATTAGGAATGGTGTGAAGCTTTTTGAATAATGTATGGTTCTCACATAGTAATGATTCTGCCTTTTTCCCCTAAGGCATGAATGGTGGAATTTTGTCAGCAAAGGTTTGTGCACAGCTCATACTGTGTTTTCCCTATGCAACCATGTGGAATATTAAAATAAGCCCCTAACAACCACCTGGTATAGCCAGGAAACCCCATAGAAACCACCTAGCAACATCCTGACTGCCTAATAAATGGAAAAACAACAACTGTAGCTAACAGAACTCTCCAATTATCCAATTATCCAGCAACCTAGCCACATCCTAGCATCTGCTTAGCCAAAACATAGCACAAAAAGTATGGAAATTTTAGTTTGGTAGTTTTGGTATTTCTTTGTTGTAATAAGGCTTCTTGGCAATAAATGTTATACCGTTGGAAAGCCTGTTAATGTCCATTTTAAATGCTGCCACGTATGTAAGGAACATGGATTTGTGGGATGTGGGTTGCACCCATAACAAATTTGCCAAATCCTCTCTGCCATTGACAAATAGCTTATTCTTCCATTGACTCATTTGGTGTTTGCCGATCATTCTTTTTTGGATGCCCACTTCGCAGTCTGTCTCTGACTTTCTCCCTTATATGGAACTTGATCTTCAATTTAAAAAATGATATTGAGGCTCACTGTAGCAGCCACTGTAGCAGGGCCCATGCTCACAGGTTCTGCCAATCTGGTGCCCATCAGGAGGTAACAGAAGCTCAAAACAGTCAGTGTCAGTAACAACAGCAAGATAAGCTGTTTGGCAAGGGCAGAAAAGATTTGGCAAATTGGCCATGGGTGCAGCCCACATACTCAGCTCTGCTGCTCATCCCACAAATGCATTATCCTTACAAATGTGGCACCATTTAAAGGAGAAATTAACAGGCTTTCCAACAGTATTCGATTTATTGCCAAAAAGCATTGTTACTGTCAGTCCTGTCGCTGACTGTCTACCTGTCCTGGACTCCTAAACATTTCCCAGAATGCACTAGTCTCTAACCTCCTGGATCACGTGACACTTCTGTGTTCCGGCTCACCTGACTGTTCCAATTATCTTTCCTGTCTCCAGGGCTGGAGTGGGCATCTTTTTCAGCCCGGGAGTTTCATGCCCAAATCCGCCCCACTTTTTCCATGGAGGAGGAATTTGAATAAATGAAACAGCAGCTAGATCTTACAATGCCTTTTTATTGCATATAAGTGACTTTCTCCCTTATATGGAACTTGATCTTCAATTTAAAAAATGATATTGAGGCTCACTGTAGCAGCCACTGTAGCAGGGCCCATGCTCACAGGTTCTGCCAATCTGGTGCCCATCAGGAGGTAACAGAAGCTCAAAACAGTCCGTGTCAGTAACAACAGCAAGATAAGCTGTTTGGCAAGGGCAGAAAAGATTTGGCAAATTGGCCATGGGTGCAGCCCACATACTCAGCTCTGCTGCTCATCCCACAAATGCCTTATCCTTACAAATGGAATTTGAATAAATGAAACAGCAGCTAGATCTTACAATGCCTTTTTATTGCATATAAGTTCAAGTGTATGTTGGTAACACCCTTCACTTAAACATGTTTAATTCAAATTTCAAATCAGATGAAGATTTAAAAGGTAAAAATTAATATTACTTAGAATCCTTTACAAAATTAATTGAAAACACTTAAAATGATTTAATTGAACATGTAATGGTCAAAACCCCAAGAACAATCTCCCACCCATGAAGCATGGGGGTGGACATATCATATAATGGGGGGCTTTTTTTGCAAAGGGGTCAGGACGACTGCTCCGTATTGAAGGAAGGATTAATGAGCCATGTATCACAAGATTTTGGCCAACTTACTTACTCAGTAAGAGCATTGAAGATGGGTCGTGGCTGGGTCTCCCAGCATGACAATGACCCGAAACACACAGTCAATCCAACTAAGGAGTGGTTCTGTAAGAAGCATTTTAAGTTCCTGGAGTGGTCTAGCCAGTTTTCAGACCTGAACCCAAAAGAACACCTTTGAAGGGAGCTGAAAATCAGCGTTGCCCAGCAACAGCCCCGAAAGCTGAAAGATCTGGAGAAGATCTGTATGGAGGAGTGGGCCAAATCCCTGCTGCAGGGTGTGCAAACTCGGTCAAGAACTACAGGAAACATCTGCTCACTGTAATTACAAACAAAGGTTTCTGTAAAAATACTAAGCTCAGTTGTTCTATTGTATCAAATAAAATTCATAAAATAAAATGCAACTTAATTATTTTTAAATCATACAATGTGATTTCTGAAATTGTTTTTGGATTCTGGCTTTCACAGTTGAATTGTTTATTCTCCAGAATAAAATGTACAGACCTTTCCATTTTTTGTAGGTGGGAAAACTTATTTTCCCCACTGTATTTGAAAGAATAGAGCAAATTGAATTGCAAGTTGCAATGCAATCGCTTAGCAACTAAGTGCAACAGTATAGTAACTGCCTAGATATGTTTAGGCTGTGCAATCACTTTTTTGTATTCCATTTTTCCACAATTTACAAGGCCATTTACCCAACCCACTTACTAGGACTTCCCCTATCATTAGTGATGCCCTAACTCCACGAGGGTGAAGACTAGCACATGTCTCCTCCGATACATGCAAAGTCAGCCACCGTCTTTTTTCTAACTGCTGCTGATGCAACATTGCAAAGTATTATCACAGCGCGCTCGAAGGAAAGTGCAGCGACTCAGTTCCAATACATCAGCCCACAGACGCCTTGTGCTGATCGACATTACCCTTTGGAGTGATGTGCAGAGAGAGCACCATCTACTCGCCCAGAGAGAGCAAGGCCAGTTGTGCTCCCTTAGGGCTCCAGTAACCGATGGTAAGCTGCATAAACAGGATTCGAACTGGGCGACCTCCTGATCATAGTGGCAGCGCTTAGCCCGCTGGTCCACTCTGAGCCCTCGCTTCTTGCATCTTAAACATCCGGATTAAGTCGGGCTTACTTCAGCAGGTCGGCTGAGATGAATTTGAACCAGTGGACATGCAGCAGCATCCAGATGCAAACAAACTCAGCAGGGGCTGGGCAGCTCAGAACACGGGAGAGAAACAAAAAAGTACATGGTTGCGACAACTCTGCTCAGAGAAGATATAAAATGTCTGTAATTTTAGGGGTATTGACAAGATACAAGGATACCACAAGCGCCTTCAGCAAAATCCCATGATTAATGTGATCAAAAGCTACACATAGATCAAGCTCAGAAGAATAGTTACACAATCCAGCCAGATAACAAAAGATAATTGGTAATCTTGTTAATACCCAAATTTACATACAAATGAAAAGCAAAATCAGGCTTTTCAAACTAACCATTCAAATGAACTGCACCACACTCGAACAGAAAGCCTTGCACAGAGTGCTGAACACAGCCCAGCACATTACCAGGGTTCAGCTTCAGGACTTCAGGACTTCAGCACCTGTCTGACAAAGGCTAGAATGATTACAAAGCACACATCCACCCAAGCCAATGTCTGTTCTCTCAGCTGCCCAGCGGCAGGAGCTACAGAAGCATGAAGTCCAGAACCAGCCAGTTGGTTCAAAGACAGCTTCTTTCCCCAGGCCATTATACTGCTGAACAGCCAGTAAGTAGCACAGAGTACCAGTCCACAATCCATCATGCACTCATATGAATCCACCTGAATCATCACACTAAGCTGTCAGTGCACAAACCCCATCACATCGAGTGTAGTCCTTATGGTAATCTGCATTTTTCCATTATCCTATTACCCTGTTCTTCAATGATCAGGACTAGGGGTCAAAATCACAAGGAATCTCACAATATGATATTTTCACAATATGTTACCAGTGATCGCAAGAAAATTCTCTATGATAATTCACGGCATCTGTGTTAGTAGAAAGAATAAAATAATTCTACTATATTTTTGGCTTCATAAAGCACACCGTAAAAAATGCACACTATCAACAAAAGTCTATTCTCTGGTCTATTCTCATTCATAATGTGCAACTGATAATAAGGCGTATTATGCGACACTACAGAGGAACAGGGGTGTCGCCATGTTTTCCTTCTAATTCAGCAGGTCTCGCCGCTGGGTGGTTTTGCATGGGTAGCTAACTAAATTAAGTAAAGCTAAGCTAAATAAACAAAACTGTAATTCTTAAAAATATATATTTTAAATTAAATGTGCACTTGATGTTAATCTACACACATTTCTCATTTCCTGAAAAACATTTATTTGAGTAAGTAAAGCACTTTGTTTATTTACAGTAAGCCTAGAATTTCAGATTTCCAATAAATGGGTGGTGCAGCAGCATTAGCATTAGCATCTTACAGCTAACGCTAGCCATGGTTAGGCAACATAGTCCAATATGGTGCAGGCAACAGTTCAATATACTCGCCTCAGAACGGCTAAAGAGTTGACACTCGGCGCGGTGAATGCTAATGCTGCTCAAGCAGTGCTAGCCGGGATTAGCAGCAGGCTACACTCCGATATACTCGCCTCTGAACAGCGAAAGAGTTAGTGCTTAGCGCGGTTAGCGACTAATGGTAATGGTGCTCCAGCAGTGCTAGCTAGGGTTAGCAGCAGGCTACGGGCCGATAATACTCACCTCTGAGCGGTGAAAGAGCTAGCGCTGTGGTAACACAGTGACCAACACAAACAGTGAAGCAACAGATGAGCTTCTGACTTTATATCTACTAAGGTAGTCTTGCAAGGAAGCAATGTCTTTGAGTGGACATTGAATTAACCCTATCCACAGTGTTCAAAAACTCCAGCAGCACTGAACACATAGTTTTTAAAAGTGGTAATAGACAGCATCATAATCAGTGACCTTAAATTAAGAACATAAACTATAAATAAACTGTTTAATAAGTGATTTAATGGTTCTGCTGATGGGTAGGGCACATATCCGGTGCTGACAAAGCACCTAAGTGAATGTTGATGCTGCAGGCAGGAAGCCATACAGAGGAGATGAACTATCCTTGATATGTTAGTGAGGGTCTGCAGGGTAGTGTCCTCATGCCTTTCACTTCAACAGTGGAAGAGATGATGATGAGATGCCGATACACTGTATTCTCTGATTGGTCAGAGCCGCTGGTGCGGGAGTAAGAAAGTAAATATAGTTAAAAGATTTGCTGTTTCAGCGTGTATATCTGTACAGTTTAAAGCTGCTTTAACACTGAACGCTGAAAAGTTAAGTGCTGCGTGTGTAAACAGCATGAAACCAACAGCGTTTGTTCATAGCTATATTTGATAGCTGGTCCTGATTGAAAACGGATCATGCCTTGCCACTATAGCTCACTGAGGGTTTTACATATGTTTTATGTTTCATTTGACTCTTTGTCCTGCTACCAGAGTTCTATAAACCTGCTTTGCAACAACTTCAGAGCAAATTTTGAGAGCAAACAGGTAATGTGTGCTTTAAAATTTATTTTAAATCAGATAATATCTGAAGTCCAAGCAGATTAAAGATGGAAAATCTGCTGATGTTTTGCCCAGAAATTATTGGATATGGTGAAGAACGAATTTTGTTCTTTTTTTTTGACACTGATTAGAAAAATCCATTCTAGCTTATCTTAGCTCCATTTATTCTCACTGAAAACTTATGTCCCCAATCAGCCACATAATTCCGGCTCAGTAGAGAACCCATCATGAGCTCAGTGATTGTAAGGTCATCTGCATATTTCACAGGCATAACAGAAAAAGGCAGACATGAATCGGCGCTGGTAATGCAGATGACAAAAAGCAATGGAGATAATAGCCCCCCTTGTGGGACACCAGCTGGTTTTGCACAGGTCTCAGTTATACAGAAATCCCACTGCACCTCTAGCACTCTCACTCAAACAGCTCCTCACACCGAGCCAGAGGGGATGTCTAATGGACATTTAGGGGGCATGTCAGCCGATGTTGGAAGCAATTGACAGTGCTTTACTGCATCAAAAGGATGTATCAAAACAGCATGCGCATCCATCCCTAAATTATTATTGAGTGCTTCACGCCAGCATTGCATATTCCGAATCAGAACAGTGCCAGTTGATCTATTTGTCATAAACACATGCTGGGCAGAGGCAATTTTGGAAATGGTGTCCTCTAGAAGGGCATCCCTTTACACAGTTTGCCAACACACAGCTGACTAATGATGTTTGAAGATAGTGAGCTGAAAAGCTGGGCTTTGATATTTTGGGAACAGCTTTGACCAAAGCTTCTTTCCATGGCTTTGGGAAATTATCATGCTGGATACATATAAAAAACAGCCGCCAGTTATCAGTTCTTTATGAAAAGTCTTTAAAACCCAAGAGGGATCTGGGGTCTGGTCCAGCTGCCTTCTTCACATTAACTCTGCAGAGAACATTTGAGAGTTTGTGTAAAAAATAGTCGGTCCCACTTTATATTAATTGTCTCTAATGACTAATAACAATCCAGGCTATAACAGTGTTTCTTCTGGTGTGGTACATATTGTCACAGATTTATTACAAAGTCAGTTAGACCATGTTGTCCATCTTCCCATAATGAAATTTTAATAATGATTTTTAGGAGGGATGCCTAGATAATATTTTTCTGCAACCGAGTATAAGTATATGTATTTTTGTTCTTGCTTCCTCAAATATCGACATCTAATAATTAAAGGAGAAATCTGGTGTGAAATAGACTTGGAGTGTAATAAAACCTGATAACGAGTATGAACTTTTTTCGAATAGCTCACCTCCATTTGTCCCCAGCATTCCAACATACAGAGCTTTTAGCTGATGCTTTCAACAGGCATACAATGCTAGTGATAGGTGCATAGCATTGCTCATGCAAAGAAATCACTATTTTTACACCATTAACAAACTCAAAGTAGCTCCACACTTCATTGGTAGAATTCCAAGACCCAACATTTAAAACTGTCTGTTCATTAGCACAGCAATGTGTAGTAGGCACACGGTATTGGATGTTGGTATCAGAGTGTAAATGAGCATTGTATTGGGCAAATAACTGACACCTCTCTCATTTTTAACAGTCAAAAACAATCACAGCCCTACATACCAAACTGTTGGTGACATATAAATGTGTACCCAACTCATTCCACACACATTATTACACATACAATTTCACACACACAATTACACACAAATTACATTATCTGAAACCAAATTACATAATCTGTAGCATTGTGTGCTACACAAGTATTTATTACATGGATTGTTAACGTTACTACAATGTTATTAGAGACACTTATTATAAAGTAGGACCAAATACTATACTTCTCAAAGGGAGTATAGTAAAGACCACTTGGTCCCATGTTGAAGCAATGTTCACAATAGATAGATAGATAGATAGATAGATAGACAGACAGACAGACAGACAGACAGACAGACAGACAGACAGACAGACAGACAGACAGACAGATAGATAGATAGATAGATAGATAGATAGATAGATAGATAGATAGATAGATAGATAAGCTTCACCTCTGGGTCAGCAGCCTCATAAATGGAAGAAAAGTCAATAGTGCTCATAAAAAGTCCCAAATGCCTTGTTGACTCTGTTGTACATTTTTGGCAGTGATGTACTGAGTGGGCTTGATGGGCCTGTCAGGTTGCAGCAGGGAGAGAATGTGGGTAGCCGACGCAAATACGAGCTTTATTGAAATGAACACAAATAAACAAACAAACCAAAAACTACACACGGATGAAACAGGAAACACATGGAACAAGCAACAAGTAATGAGGGGGCGGAACTTCGAATGAGCACAGGTAAAAACACTAAAGGTGGAGACATGGGAGGAACACACAGGACCATGTGGGGAATGACACAGGCACAGAGAAGGAAAGTTAAACAAACAAAGAAAACAACTAAGGGCACAGAATAGAAACAACATGGAACAGGGCAGAGATATGACAGAGCCAATTCTGAGCAGTCCACATGATTTTATAATCACCAGAATTGCCAACAAAGGGGCAAAAGTTTACAGAGCTCATATGTGGATGTAATATTGTTTAAAACTGCATCAGGGTTTTGACTGAAGGGTTTACTGGCCCTTCTTGTTATAGCAGCCGTGACTTGTTTCAGTGTCTCATACAGAGAGTTTCAGACTTATTCAGCATATATTCAATTGCCTAAGAATGACAACTGCAGCGCTCTGGTACTTATACAGTGATCTAGATACTGTGTGATTAATAGGTGTGAATTGGCTGTTGCTGAGGAGCAAGCTCAAATATACAGCACAGCACTGATGGTACAACTTATCCCACAGGGAAAATGTTTAGGTTGCAACCACAAGCCTCATGCTCATGTTCTTCTAAGTGAGTCAGTTTCTTCTGTAAAATATTGCTACATACATATAGTGCAAGTGAGTCAGTCTCTTCTGTAAGATATTGCTACATACATATAGTGCAATTCATCGTTTTCTGCTGCCCTTGCAACCGTGCTGATATAAAGTATGTCCAGAAAAATATTGGGAAATATTGATGTCCCATAAAATGTGTGAGAATGTTTTTCTCATTATTGATTTTTGAACTTTGCAGACAAGATCCTACAAACCATATTTGACATAACAGCAACCATATAGCAACCCTTTAGCTACAGCCAAGCCAATCAGACACAGTATACAAAGCAGTTTATAAGCTAAGAGTTCATAATAATTGTTAGAAAAAACACCACAGCTTCCACTAATGCTATTTTTGAGTGCTTATCAAAAGGTTGTATGACCAGAATGTTTTTTAAACTATGGTTTACATGCCAAAATTTGTGGCAAGCAGAGGGTTGTTTTGTGTTAAGTTTAAATCCCTAAACACTAAAGAGTAGAACTGCACTCTCTTCATAAAACACATTTAAATTTGATTTTCCCAAAAATAGTCAGTGCGCATTTTAATCCAGTGCACCTCATGTATGAATTCTATCAGTCAGCTTGTAAGAAACAGTAAAGTCACTCTGCTGAAATTCAGCATTATAAAAAAGAGTTTCAGTTCAGTTCTCCAGCAGAGACACTGGAGCAGTATTAGCATTAGCCGCTAACTGTGCTAGCACTAGCTCTTTCGCTGTTTACAGCTGAGTATATCAGACTGTAGTCTGCATGTTTACTGTGTTAAAACAAGCTACATGAGACAAACCACTAGCTAATATCGCTAATGACTTACCAAAACAAATCCTTTTAGTTCCTCAGTGTAGCGCTGTCGGGTGGCATTTACTAGCACTAACCGCGCATGCTGCTAGTGGTTAGCCGTTAATGCTAATGCTGCTTCAATTAGATTTAGTGGAAATCTGGAAATCTAAAGCTTAAGCTTGCAAAAACAATGGGAGCGTTTTACTCACCCAAATAAACAGTGTTTAGGAGAGAAATCTGTGTAGATTAACATTCAGTGCTCGTTCGTTTAACTTTAAACTAAAAAGTTTTTATTAAGAATTACCAATTATGGTTACTTAGAACTAGCTTTACTTAACTTAGTTACCCCACCACCACCACCAAGTGGCGAGACCTGCTGAATTAGAAGGAAAAAATTGCGGCACCTTTGTTCCTTACTAGTGTCGCATAATATGGCTAAAGTAATAAATATTAATAGATTAATAAATATTAATAGCTTATTATTTTTTTATTATTTTTTTGGAGAAAGAAAATAGGGAAAAAATTGGGCATAGACAAAAAATGTTGTTCTCTACTTTCTTGTAATGCTGTGTTATGTTTGCTTTTGTTCTTGCTCTAAAATATAAAAGAAAATATTGTACATACTATATAATATACCATCATTTTAACGGAGTGTATAAAGTACAGTATGTCCTTAACACCGAGCCAGCTAGTTTAACTAATGTTAATAAACAAATGAGGTTACTTGAACATGTTTTCTGTAGTAATTTAATTTTATATAGAATTCAGTGCTGTTAACAATACAGTGAGGAACCACTGCCACCTCTATCCTTCAGAGACAGACTGAAGTGTAGTGTGGGGTGAAATGTGTTTTCTATTTTCTGTTTAATGGACACTCTGTCATAGCGCTGCTGTGTGGGTCTTTCTCCCCCGCTCTCTCACACGCTGCTAATCAAAACCCTTATTTAAAGCCTTAGTGTTTTATATTATGTGTACTGTTAATAGTACAGTAAGTCACAAACCTATATAAAAGCCCAGCCATGCAAAAAAAATAAAAATAATTAAATAATTAAATAATAAAAATACAGTGATACACCGTGAAACCACTAGAATCTTGAAAAATACTGTTATAAACATTTTTGGACATATCGCCCAGCACTAACTACATGTATATTTTATGCTATACCTTTCTGTTACAGACATGAGAGGACAGCATCTCATCTACCCAAGACTTACCCACTAGTTTAACAACTAATTCCAGTTCAAAATGAATGCCAATTGCATTTGTGGTATACGGGTCACTAGTAAATGCCCACATACCACATTACACTGATATGCCAAATCACCTTTGCCATGTCCTGTGGAAGCCAACTATCCTGCAGTATATGCATGTGGGGCCTCCTGCATTGAATGTAGTTGTGATTCCTAAGTCTTTTTTTCTTCAACATTGCTTCTATGATATCGTTCTTATGTTCTCACAACTTTCCACAGATTTCATGATCTCTATGATGTATTAGATTAGAAATCTGAGAGTTAACTAATCATATTTAAAGATAGAATAGATGTTTTCATTGGTGAAAGGTTTTTATCTTAACTTGTACTAAAGTATTTTTGTACTAGAGGAAGTGTAATCAGGGAAGACAGCATTTAATAATAATGCATTTTCTCCCAACCACTTATGAAGTCATTTATAATCAGAAAACAATAGAAGCATCAGAACCAATGCTATTTAAAGTTAGTCTCTGAGTGCACACACACAATGGCACATTTATGGCTGTGAGAACAGAATTCACAGCAAACTGTAGATTACACTGTTAAAGAAGAAGAATTATTTTCTGCACCATTTGCCTCCTATCTGAAGACAATACAATGCCCTAAAGTTAACTACAGTGTAAAAGCAAATAAGTAGACTAAACTTAACAACATATATATTTAAAATGAAGATTTTCCTTATATATTTTATTTACTCAATTACTGTACACTACATTGATTTTTAGTAGGATTTACATAATTAATATAATATTTAAAAAATAATAATAAAAAATAAAACTTAACCAGTACACACAATATATGATAGTATATTCTTTTTTAATTGCTTTGCATAATAATTCTACTTTGAATGTAATGGGCAGGCGAATAAAAATTGTAGATTTGTATTTAGTCTTCTTTTTTATTTCATTCAACTATTTTTTTAATACTCATAGAAAATTAGAATAGAATATAGAATATAGAAATAAAACAGTAAAGAATGAACAGCATTAAGAGCACAGCCAACACAGAGTTACTGCAACTCACAAAATGATGCTTGCTTGTTCTTACAGCCAACAACACAGAGGCCAAGCAATTAATCATAATATATGATTTACAAGTTTACAAGGTAGCCTGGGGTAAATCACTACACACTGAGTGTCAGAAACTGTTGGACACACCCCGTATGCAAATAGATTGTGACAGAAGCCAATGGAATATAAGCTGTTAATGGCAACAGACTAAACTCAGTTATTTTAAGTTGGTTCAACTCAAAGATCTCCATTTGCATGTATATGTGCCCACAAATGTTCAACTAACTCAAAAAAAGTTGAGTATTGTTTAGAAATTGAAGATTTCATCCCTTCCCCTTGGAACAGATTCACTCTCAAGAAGAAGGGGTAGGGGTAAGTGGTGGGGGCAAGGGGTGAAATGGGATTAGGCCTAAATGGCAGTAAAGTTTACTTTGATTTTGTTTGTGTTTTTGCTAATAAAAGAGTCAATGCACCTATTTTTACTTATTATTCACTGGTTTTGTCTGATTGTGAAGGTGTTTAAGCATACATACCCTTTCCTCCTCCTCCCTCAGGTCCGGCATGGTACTGACACAGAGAGTGACTGCTGTGATGGCAACAAACACCACTGACAGGCTAGCGAAGATCTTCCCTGGCAGGCCTGAATGTGGGTTCTCCACCATGTCTCTTAGACTGTTCATGCACCTCGTAAGATAGCCTTTGTCCTTTCCCTCTGACACCTCTTCACAGGGCTGAGGTGACACCGGCTCAGTTTCTTCCTCCTCCTGCTGCAAGTGCTCACGCTGGTCTTCCTGCCTGAGCCGGAGCTTCTTTAGACAGCACCATTCCAGGCTGGCCTCTTTCACACCCCAGTACATCAACTCCTCCTGAAAGGACAGAGCACACATCTCTCGCAGCAGTCGCAGCTTCCCCGCTGCAAGAAATGTCACAATGCAACGAAAGGCGTTTGGGCTGCGGTCAAAGAAAAACTCATTACAGCATGCATCGTAGTCGTCACACAAATCCATGATTTCCTCCGCGCTGCTGCAGCTCCGCAGCTTCCCGAGACGTGTCAGAGGGAACTCCTCAAGCGTCGACCACGGGATGCTGTAACGAATACCACCTACATTAATAATAGCATTGCTGTCAATCGAGAGAGTTTCGTGCGCGATGGCAGTTTGACACCAAATCTCCTCCTGAAACTCTGAAGGCCATGGCAGTTGTCTGGCACGCTTGTAGAAGATGCCCTTCTTAGCGCCAGTCTCCACTGGGCTTTTTAAAGGGTTGAAGTGAAAGGTGGTGAACTGATGATCAGTGTTGCCAGCAAGGAAGGCCACCTCCTGGTACATCTCTGGTCCTCCTGGACACACACTCCACTGGATCAAAGAGAACCGATCACCAGGCCACAGTCACCTGTCCACAATCTCTACAGAGTTCTGTGAAAGGACAGAAAGGAAGAGAACAAAAATAGAATGAGTGAAGGTAAATAAAAACAAAATGTTGTTGTATATTTAAAATGGAGAGATTGGTTTGATACTTGTTGTGGAAATTCCCTATGGAATGATGATCAGAACAACACTTGTCTTTGAGAGAGCTTTATTATATTTAAAAGTAAAGTGAAAGCATTTCTCAATAAACCAGGGCCGGCAATTTAAATTTGTCATGACAATGCTTATCCCCAGATGAGAGTTATACTGTATGTGTTCATATGTCTACAAATGTACAGAACCAGTCAAAAATTTGGACAAACCTTAAATTCAATGTTTTGTCATTATTAAAAAATATTGTGCATTGCAGATTAACACTGAAGTCATCCAAACTATAAATAAAAACATATGGAAAAATCTAGTAAAAAAAAAAAAAAAGTTTTAAACAAACCAGAATGTGTTTTATATTACTTACATAACAGTTTAGCATTTTCTCAGTCATCTTTATGAGGTAGAGTCACCTGGAATGGCTTTCAGTTAACAGCTGTGCTTCATCAATAGTTAATGACTCGAATTTCTTGCCTTAATGTATGTGAGAGGATCAGTTGTGTTGTCACGGTACCCGCAAGTCCTTAAAAAGTCTTAAAATGTCTTAAATTTAGTTTTACATAATCAAGGTCTAAAATGTCTTGGATTTTAGGAGAGGAGGCATTAAATTATATCTGAGGTAAAGTAAATAGCTGAGCGGGGCATTTAATTTTAGCCGTGCAGGGCAGTTCATTTTAGTCGTGCTGAATGTTTAACTTTAGTCATGCAAAGTGTTTAAATGTAGCCGCAAGAAGTGTTTAATTTTAGCTGCTCGGAGCGTTTAATTGTAGTCGAGCGAAGTGTTTGATTTAAGTCGTGCTGAGCATTTAATTTTAGCTTCGATAGGAAACGGAAGTCAGTTAATCCAAAACATGTTTTTAGGAAATATGAAAGTATCCTCAAGTGGAGTTGTAATTTTTTTTTTTTAAATGTTATGATGAAACTGGCTCTTATCAGGACCGCCCCAGGAAAGGAAGACCAAAAGTTTCCTCTGTTCACTGTTGCAAAAGATAAGTTCATCAAAGTTACCACCTTCAGAAGCCGTAGCTAACAGTAGTTAACAGTAACTCAGATAAGAGCCATCTAAATGCTTTACAGAGTATTTTGGTTTGATTGATGTTTTAAAAAATAAAAACATTGAATGAGAAGGTGTGTCCAAACTTTTGACTGGTACTGTATGTATGTGTGTAGTGTGCGTGCATGTGCTGGTGTGTAATTATTGTAATCACTGTGAATCTAAATCAATTATTTGCAAGAAAAGGGGAAAAGGTGCACACAATTGGATTTGCTTTGCTTGAGTGTCACACGAAAACACCAGAAACTAATACTGCCACGATAGATAGATAGATAGATAGATAGATAGATAGATAGATAGATAGATAGATAGATAGATAGATAGATAGATAGATAGATAGATAGATAGATAGATAGATAGATAGATAGATAGATAGATAGATAGATAGATAGATAGATAGATAGATAGATAGATAGATAGATAGATAGATAGATAGATAGATACTTTATTTATCCCGAAGGAAATTTAGGCATCCAGCAGCAACAACACAATACAATAAGAAACAGATTCAAACATAAATTAAAACAGAAGAATAGAGAAAAAGAAGAAGAAAAGAAAAAAAAATGTATATATATATATATATATATAAGGCTATACAAAAACGTACTATACAAGGTAAGATACATATCTGTAAACAGAGCAGTGCAGTTGTTGCTGATGTTCATTAAATAATTAACAGAGCAAAGTGCAGTGTGCAATGACATTGATTATGAAAGTGGCTGATGTGACATAGAAATATAATATAAATATGCAACTGTAACAAATATAGTTCTAAAAGGAGACTGTGAATATGTGAATACCCAATCATGAGTAAAGTGTACTTGAACGTAAGTGAGGTTGGGGAAGTGTTAATGTAAATAATTAAGTGGTGGAGTAATAAAGTCCATGTGGTGTGACTGAGTTAAACTCAGTCAGTAGCAGCATCCCGTCCCCGATGAGAGGAGTTAAAGAGTCTGATGGCTCTCGGAATGAAGGATTTTCTGAGTCTGTCTGTTGTGCAGCTCTGTGACAGCAGTCTGCCACTGAACACACTCCTCTGCTTCATGATGGTGGTGTGAAGTGGGTGACTATCATTGTTCATGATAGAAAGCAGTTTATCCAAAGTCCTTCTCTCAGCTATTGTAACCAGAGAGTCCAGCTCCATTCCAACCACTGCCCCGGCCCTCCTGACCAGCTTGTCCAGCCGTGATGCATCTCTCCTCTTCATGTTGCCTCCCCAGCACACCACAGCGTAGAAGAGAATGCTGGCCACGACTGATTGGTAGAACATCTGCAGAAGCTTCTTACAGATGTTAAAGGACCGCAGTCTCCTCAAGAAATAGAGCCGGCTCTGTCCCTTCCTGTACAGGGTGTCTGTGTTTGTTGACCAGTCCAGTTTGTTGTCCAGCTGCAGACCAAGGTACTTGTAGGTCTTCACTGTCTCCACATCAACCCCCTCGATGGAGACTGGCTGCAAGGGTAGTCCAGACCTACGAAAGTCAACCACCATCTCCTTGGTCTTGGATATGTTTAACTGCAGTTGGTTCAGTCGGCACCAAGCAACAAAGTCATCCACCTTTCTCCTGTACTCCTCCTCCTGACCACCCTTCACACACCCAACGATGGCAGTGTCATCCGAGAATTTCTGCAGATGGCACATCTCAGAGTTGTACTGGAAGTCTGATGTGTAGAGAGTAAAGAGGAAGGGGGAGAGCACAGTCCCCTGTGGTGCTCCAGTGCTACTGACCACAGTCTCTGATGTGCCGTCAGTGAGCCTCCCAGCGAGGTTTCTTGGGAACAGGGACCAGGCATGAGGTTTTCCACAGTGTTGGAACCCTCCCCAACTGCAGGCTCATGTTGAAGATGTTCG
Source organism: Astyanax mexicanus (assembly GCF_023375975.1). Classification (NCBI taxonomy): domain Eukaryota; kingdom Metazoa; phylum Chordata; class Actinopteri; order Characiformes; family Acestrorhamphidae; genus Astyanax; species Astyanax mexicanus. The sequence continues at coordinate 21,917,183 of NC_064410.1, forward strand.
ACAGGGGTAATCCAAGTTCAAAGGCGCAAGCCTTGAGAAGTCTTGGGCTCACCTCGTCAGGTCCAGCTGCTTTCCTTGAGCGGAGTCTCCTCAGCGCCCCTGTGACCTGGTCTGCAGAGAGGTGGAGGGTGGAGGTGGGGGGTGGCAGACTGGATGTGCTGACAGTCTGTGGGAGGGAGACCGGTGTAGCACTCAGAAGAGGTAGGGAGGTGTCCAGTGGGGCAGAGGCTGAGGTTGCTGAGATAGCAGGACAGACAGAAGCAGGTGAGGATGAAACAGGGCAATCAAACCGGTTATAGAAGAGATTGAGTTCGTTCGCTCTCTCCACACCACCAGCTGTTGCACTATCACTCTTTGGCTTGCACCCTGTGATTGTCCTCATACCGTCCCAGACCTCCTTCATGTTGTTAACTTGTAACTTCTGCTCAACCTTCTTCCTGTAGGTCTCCTTAGCCTCCTTTAAGCAGGACTTGAGTTCACGCTGGATGTTCTTCAACTCCTCCTGGTTCTTGTCTTTAAAGGCCCTCTTCTTTTTGTTTAAAAGGTCCTTTACGTCACTTGTAATCCAGGGCTTGTTATTAGCAAAGCAGCGAACAGTTCTTACAGGAACCACATTGTCCATGCAAAAGTTCAGATAGTCAGTTGTGCAGTCTGTTACCCCCTCAATGTCCTCACCGTGAGAGTCCTGCAGAACACTCCAATCTGTGGATGCAAAGCAGTCCTTCAGGGTCTCCTCTGCCTCCTGAGACCACTTCCTGAAGGAGCGTGTTGTGGTTGGTTGCCTCATCACACAGGGTTTGTACTGAGGCTGCAGGTAAACCAGGTTGTGGTCAGATTTTCCAAGTGGGGGCAGTGGGATGGCGGTGTATGCATCACTGATGTTAGCATACAGGAGGTCAATTGTCCTGTTTTTTTCTGGTTGGACAGTCCACATACTGGGTGAAAGAAGTCAGTGTGGAGTCCAGCGTGACGTGGTTGAAGTCACCAGACAGAGCGACAAAAGCATCCGGGTGTCCAGCCTAGCGATGGTCGCGTGTATGACGTCACACGCAGCCTCCGCATCCGCTCGGGGGGGCACGTACACACAAACAACAATGGCGTGTGAGAACTCCCGCGGGACGTAATATGGTCTTAAACTCACCGCGAGCAGTTCAACATCCCGGCAGCAGATAGTCTCTTTAACAGTCACATGCCCAGGATTACACCATCTGTTGTTAATGAGCATAGCGAGCCCACCGCCCTTAGATTTGCCGCTCCGCGCGCTGTCTCTGTCCGCTCTCACAGTGACGAATCCGGGGATGTTTACATTAGCGTCGGGGATGCTAGCGGTTAGCCAAGTCTCAGTGAAGCAGAAGAGACTGCACTCCCGGTAGGTCCTCTGGTTTCTCACTAATGCTGCGAGCTCGTCCGTCTTGTTAACCAGCGAGTTCACGTTCCCCATCACCACTGCTGGAATACAGGGCTTGTATCTCCAGCGGTTTTCCCGTCTTTTAGCCTTTAGCTTAGCTCCGGCTTTACAGCCCCTGGAGCGTCGCTTAAGCTCCGTCGGAATGGGGTGCCTCGCGCCGGCGCGGCTCTTTGTTCTCAGCGCGAGAAGTTCTTCCCTCGAGTAAACAAAGTTTCTGCAGCCCATGTGCAGAGTTTGGCGATCCGTATCCATGGGATACATATTAACACACACTACAGCGTAGTAAGAGACGAAAAAAAGAAAGTAAACAAAGAAAAAAGTTCACTTAAGGTGAAACGCTACACGGAGCTGCTGGAAGGCTGCCGCTCTCGTCAGCGCCGGAAAGCTGACGAGAAGCTGTTACTGGTACTCACTCCTGTTACTGTCACTTACTCCTGTTACTCTTTATGTTATGAGTAACAGGACTAAAAGTAACAGGAATGAGATTTTAGCATAGAATTTAGTAAAAACATGAAGCATAGCTAAATGGCGGCTATGCTAATAGCATGAGGACACTGAGCACATTCTAACCATTTTCCTAAAATCTATATTTTAAAAATAAAAATCTAAGAATTAATTAAGGTAACAAAACAGAGCGTTGAGATTGATCTCCTCACTCACAGTTACATTATGCAATATATGCAATCTATCGCAATATACTATCTTACTTACTGTATCGTAATATACTGTGATATATTGAATTGTAAGGCCTGTATCCTAATATGTGTCTTATCACCAAGTTCTTGCTAACACACAGCACTAATACTCTTCAGTTGTTCCAGTTTTGGGCTTTGGCATTCTGGTAGTGTGTAAAGACTCACCATTAGCCTTTTTCTAAGCATTTCTCGTGGAAACATAAGTGGTAGTACTTCCCTTATTTTCACATTGAACCCCCCGCCCCCAGTAATCACCCGACCTCACACTACCCCCACTTTTAGAGCCAGGCGAACATTGTTACTTAGCAACGATGGTCTGTTGTTGAGAGAAAGGTAACAGGTGACTGTCACCACATCTTGGATAATGACATTTTATCTAGTAAGGTTATGTTTTGAGGTCAAATAGGTGATCAGACCAGAAGACCCTTTTTCGTTCACTCAATTCTTCCTTTGACCTATAAAGACTGAATGTTCCAGGAGAAGGACACGCTGACATGAGATAAGAACTTGCTGTGCTCATCTTTAAGCTGTTGGGGCCACTAGAGTGGAGCCTTTTACGGTCATCAGTCTGTGGTTAGGTTGACAAGAAGAATTATTTCTGATACAGATCATGTTCTTCTCCCAGAGTCCCAGCTTCTCCCTTCAGGAAGGAGATTTAGAATGCAAAGGTGTAGATTAAATAGGTCTTAGAATTAATTTGTCTTTACATCTATAACATTTCTTAATTCTAACAGGTGATCAAAGTTTTTTTTTTTAATGTTTATTTATTAATGTGAATGGTTTGTGCTGATGTCAGTTTGTTATGGTGTGTGTGTATGTTGTTGCACAAGCATTTTTCTATGATATGCATAAAAAAATAGTCCCTGTGGTAAAATAAGGTCTAAGTCATTGATATACTGCAGGTACAATTATACTGGTAAATGCCATCCAATTGTTTATTTTACACTTCATTTTAGGTGTTGGTAATAGAACAAAGGGTATTTTGGATTTAACTGGCATCCACATATGTGGACATCACATTTTGGGTTGTCTAGACCACAACACTAAATTTAGCTCTACAAGTGCCTGGTGTCCTCATATGAGGCCATTATACTGTCACCTAGTGGTGGCAGAAGAGTTTAAGACATTACAATTTCGATTTTGTTCAAAAATTTAAATTAACAAATACAGTAAATGTTTATGTTTTTTACTTTGTTATGTCTTCAAGTTGAAGCAGCACTTCAAAAGAGCCATTTTGCTCAAAGGGGCATAACTGTTGTTTTTACCTTTGTTTTGCACCTAGGCAAAAAATGCTGCTGTGTTCAGGCACAAAATAATTGTTACAAAAATAAAAGCACATCATTAGTAATTGTGACTTCATTGTGTTCTATGGAATATAAAACTCAAGTCCTCATATGTGGACATAATTTGTCTCAGAAACTACATCATGTAAAAAGATAAGTCTTTGTTTTTCACACTAATCAGGTGCCAATTATCCCAAATAGCAAAGAAAAATAAAAAATCCATGCCATGCAAATATAGTTAAAATCAAGTCATGTATTTGATCGGTTTGTTTTGTATGCAATATTCATTTAAATATAATATAATATAATATATAAGCTTCATTTCTGCATGCGTGTGTATTTCAGTATGTCTACTAAAGTCTTTTTTTTTTACTTGTTGCCTATCCTTTATTATGACTGGGCCGTTTTAACTTAACGTTTTGTTATGGTAAAACTTGCCAACAAGCAGAAAGATATTATTAATTTCCTACATTTGTTGTAAATTATGGTAGAATTTCTGCATGTAGTCCCATTAAACAGGATGAGTACCTTGTCAAAAGTGGGTAAAAGTTAATAAATTGATAGAACATTCCTTTACAAAGGTCACTGGAGCACAGAAACAAGTGAGAAACTAGCAATACAAATACACTGAAACTGAAATGAATTACATTTACTTTGCTAACAAACACCTACTTCATCCTAATCAGCTATAAAATGCAGTATTGCAAATTGCTTAAAAACGGATTAATCTGACTAATAAAAGGAAATGATAATTATTTAACATCGCCATCGTTATCAGCACTCTTTAAAACTGCTAATGTGAGAATGTTATTGCTATCCCAATAAGTCTGTTTACCTTGAGCTCATATTTGTGCATAATGTGCTGTGGCTTAGAATATTCCCTCTTATTTAAGACTAGTTAGAGGCAAGCAATGACCTAGATAGGATAATGGAAGTAAAGTCCCTGCTCTTATTTCTAATTTATATAATCTCATGCAGTTGCTGACTGTGCAGTGTCTTTAGACTGCCACGGGTAAAGTTGTTTTACTTTACTTTATAGTGAATACCACACATGAAACACCTTAGCAACTACCTCATATTCCTTCATAGCCAGTATCTATGTTATTTGGAGATAATTCTGGATACTTTAATAACCAAATTGCTGCATCAGATTAGGTAGAAACCACCTGGTATACTGCATCAACCACATCTAACCAACACCTACCAACAATATACAATAGTAACCACTTGGAACCTGGGATATCAAGGTAACCACCAAGAAACAAACTTAATTTTGATTATTGCATAATCAATCAATAAATAATAAGCACATTAACCAGACTCAAAGTATTAAGATACTCTTAAGCTATAAAGTTAAGCTGTAAAGTAAGTTCTTTACAGCATTCTGTCTGTTTTTTTTAACTCATGAAGTCACCAAGTGAAACATACTGAACATCCAGTATAGTGAGTGCGTCACTACAGGACAGTGTGTGAATGTGTGTTCATTCATTTGACCTTATTTATTATATATATATATTTTTTTAATCCCATTTTCACCCCAATTTACACAGCTAATTACCCAACCAACTTCACCAGGAGGCTGAAGACTAGCACATGCCTTCTCCAAAACATGTGAAGTCAGACACCGCCTCCTTTCAAACTGGTGCTGACGCCTTCTGCTGAGCGACATCACCCTTTGGAGTGATGTGTGGGGAGAGCAACATCTACCCACCCATAGAGAGCAAGGCAATCCTGCTCCCTCAGGGTTCGGGAGACGATGCATCCGACCTTACTTACAGAAAGTAGGAGTGCTGGGTCAGGCTGGAAATAAAACTAGCTCCTTTTTAAAAGTTTATTTTAGGCACTGAGTTGTCCAGCGGGCTAAGTGCTGCCGCTATCATCGGGAGAACCGCTGGTTTGAATCCCGGTCATTCAGCTTGCTATAAGCTGCTGGAGCCCTGAGAAAGCACAGTTGAAAAGCAGTTAGAAAATCAGCAGCAGCAGTTTGAAAAGAAGCTGACTTTACGTGTCGGAAGAGGCATGTGCTAGTCTTCACTCTCCTTGTGATGGGGATATACAGCTGAATAGGAGCTGGTGGGAGCCTTGCTAAATTGGGGAGAAAATCTTTGAGAAAATTAGAAATAAATCTTTAAAAAAATTTCCAAACATTTAACAATTCAAATGCGTTCTATAGAACTTGTTCTGAACTGATTTCTATATAAAAAATACAGGTTATGAAATTGTTGATGTCTTTGTTACATAAAATATTTACAGTTTTGAGCTGCTCACTGAATTTATCTGATCCAATTCTGAATATTGTATCAATATTCAGAAGAGGGTCTGGGCTTTTATGGGTTAAGAGGGAAACTCAGCTTATTTTGAAAAAACATGCCAAAATATTAATGTACAGTAACAATTTGTTCATAATGAAGAACAAAATACACACTAAATAAGGGTAATTATAATTTCAACCCAGTGAAAGTGGGTACGTTTTAAAATCACTGGCAGTATACCACAATACCAGAGAACCAAAGCCAGCTCTACAGGCTGGTCTTATCAGTTCTATATTCTGAATGTAGATGTTATAAATGAATAATTGTGTATATGTTGTGTTTGTTCATGTATCAGCTGTGTCTCTGTCAGGGTGAGTCGTATCGCTCCGTGTCGCTGTCAGTCTGAGAGTTTAACGCTGAGTGAAAACTGCATCATTAAACTGTGTTTTAGGAAGCTTTAAACAGATATCTGCTCCTCAGAGCTTTAAAACGAGATGAAGCGCCGTCCACCAAACACACCGCGGTGTAAGTTCAGACCACCACACAAACGCAAGATGGAGTCAATGCTCGTATATCCCTGGTGGGCGACAACCAGCACGGTTATACAACGGACTTACCCCCTTTATCCTCACATGAATCCGGTCCTGTAGTCCCGCTTTCCGCCGATGCTCCTCAGACTACACACAGATCAGGGTAAACGGAGCCGCACCGCCCCCCCGTCCCCATGCAGAACAAGTTTCACCGCGTCCTAAACTTTAATCCCGGGAACAGCAGAGCAGTGCTCGCCCGGTCCGGATCTGAAGACCTCGAGACGCGCTCTCCATTCTCCCTTTAACAGCAGCAGCAGCAGCAGCAGCAGCAGGGTCTGTACTTCCTCACAGAAACAGCCCCAGCAGCAGATCCGCGCTGCCATTAAACTCCACATCTTTATATGAAAGCAGTTCAACAGTGAGGCTGAGATGAGAGATGAGGCTTTTCCCGCCCCTAACAGACTTCACACACACACACACACACACACACACACACACTGTCAAAAACTACATACTATTATATTACATATACATACATATATTATATACATATTTTATATTACATATATTATTTGTAATAATAATAATACTTTTAAATATTATTTTTTTATCATAATTACAAAATAATACTTTTTAATAATAATATTTTTATAGTAGTAATAATAATTCTTTTAAATATTAAACTTTTTATAATAGTAATAATAATACTTTTTGATAGTAAGATTTTAATTATAATAACAATAATACCCTTACATTTTTTTGTAATAATAATAATAATAATAATAATAATACTTTTTAATAAAATGTAGTGGCATAATAATAAATATACTACTACTAATAATAATACATCTTAATAGTAATATTTGTAATAACAATAACACTTTTTAAAGTTTTTGTAATAATAATATGAATAACAATAATAATATTACTTTTTAATATGAATATTTTTATTATAATAATAATAACAATAATAATACTTTTTAATATTAATATATTTTGTGGTGGTGATGATCATAATAATAATAATAATAATAATAATAATAATAATAGTAATAAATACTTTTTAATATTAATATTTTTTGTCTATATCCCTGATAACCCAAAAACACTGAATAAATGTTATATCTCTGGTTGCATTGCATCTTTTAGGTGGATGATGAAAAAACAACCTTAAAACAACCTTTTGCCTAACAGTGTCAAAATGCATTAAAGACTGAAAATTAAAGTTTATTTAACATATCTTAACATTTGTACTATCTAGAAATAATATTTCCATTAACATCCATTAATTTGATGTATGATGTGCATGCATTTGTACCACAACCAAAATAGTAAATGGTTACCAACAGGGTAGATGCTAGAGTTATTATGGTGCTACATTATTCAAGAAAGAAATAGTTGGTGTACTTAATATGTATTTCATTAAGAAAGAGTTACAAAGTGTGAATTAGTGTTTTAGCTGAATAACATAAACAAAAGACTTCAGTTCTGACCTTGAAGTTCAGTGTCTGAAAAGTTCTCCCACACCACTCCTCTGCACATGAGCACTGAAGAACTTAAAAAGGTGAAGTGTAATTTACTCAAAATTCATACAAAAAAAACTTTACTAAAATAAAAAAAAAGAGTTTTGGCGTCTAACAAGTTCCAAGGATTCATAAAACGTTACGAGGGGAAGCCTTTTCTTATGAATCCATATCTGGAAAACCCTTCCAGATAATGTTTGGGACTCAGATACAGTCTCAGTCTATGTTGAATACCCACTTGATTATTTTAGGTTTTGGTCATTAACGTTTCTCATTAGATAAAGGCAGTTTCAGGGGTTCATGGACATACTGTAGGTTTTGTGGTAAACTGGGATGTTAGAGCTGTCATATTTTGGCTTCACTTTGGGTTTATGGATGGTGGAGAATATTGAATGTAAAGGTTTTTTGGTATTCTTCTGTCTATGTTGCCTTCTGGCTCTCTCCCTTTAGTTAGGCTGTTATATTCATTTCTGTAAGAATTGTTAGCCACACTATAATAAACCCGAATAAACCCAAACACAACCTATTTACTTTCTTCACATTTTTCAGACACTAACCCTCTATTGCCCACCCTCCATGATTAGATACATTAAGGCTCACATAAGCTAACTATTAAAAAACACCCTCTGGAACTTATCATGTGCACCATCCAGAAAACAACTTGGATACAGTTTCTGCTACAAATATTTGCACACATTTGGAAAAGGTAGGTAGCACTTCACTACGCAAACATCTGGCAAACTATCTGGCACACCTGACAAACTAATTGACCCACCCTTCAGCACACATCCAGGGCAAGATCCAACACATTTCAGGTTCACTATTGTAAAGCAGATATCAGATGATTTGGCACACCATCTGGGGACCAGTGTTGGGAGTAACGGCGTTAAAACTAACGGCGTTACTAACGCCGTTACTTTTTTCAGTAACGAGTAATCTAACTAATTACTATGACTGTAACTATAACGCCGTTACCATTTCCGACACCCCGTTACTGCACGTTACTTTAGCAGCTCTATGAACTTTTTTTTTTATTTCGCTTTGCCCTGGTTAACCCTTCCTCTGTCCGGTGAACTTGAGCTTCTGGCCGCTGTGCCTGTGGTTTGGCGTGGTGAAGTGAGGCACAATTGTGACGATTTGCGTGCTCTAATCAATTCAGTGATTGCCGTGGACAACCCAAGTTCCGAATTAAGGACGTTAAGCTCTTTTTAGCTGCTCCGGTTTTTGTGGTGCTGCTGCTTTCTATTTTAGAGCTTAGATTCTCTGCCCGAATCCCACCTGACCTGAGGACCGACCCGAAATCAGGCTCCTATTTTTATTTTATATAAAGCTCTGGTGTGATAATCACAATGTTGCTAAGTAACCAATTATTATTGTTCACTAAAGCGAACGAAATAGCGAAAATTGAAAGTGAAAAACATTTGTGTTAACTGAATCTAATAAAAACGGTAATTAGAAGGAAAAACATAACTATCTCGAACTGTATTTTGTGTTTATAAAACTAACTAAAACGAACTGAAATTACTGATAGAATACCCTCATTTTTGTGTTTAATTTATTTATAAGCGCTGTTGTACAGCGGAGTTGTACAGCGGGAGTTGTTGTGCCGAGCGCGCGGCACTCGTGGTCCGTTAGTTCTTGTGTAAAGCGCTCGCGCTAGCAAGCCCACCCTAAAATGAACAGAAAAAATACTATAAAAACTATAATAAAAATGAAAACTGTAATCACGTAGCTCTGGGCGCACGTGAACGCCTCCGCGTTTGACTTGCAGCATTGTGTGTAGCTGTTCTTAAAAATCATTTAAATTAAATAATAGTTCTATGCTTCTATGTTACAGTGTTAATTAACATAATTCTGATTATATTTCGCTCATTCAATCAGCCCGAAAACAGACAGTTTATGGGGCGGATCGGGTCAGGCTCATAATGACAGTTTATGGTTCGGGCTTGGGCAGAATGTGCACGGGCTCCGGCTGGGTCGGATTTTTTGGGCATGATCTAAGCTCTATTCTCTTTTGGTGAAGCTGTTATATTAATACCATTTTAACGGGCATTAAATTGTTGTTTTTGTCCATTATTTTGTTTAATATATACATATTTCTTTTGAGTGTGGCTTGGTTTGTTAAATTTCATCCCCAGACGCGTTTTTCCGCTTTTTTCAGTATTACAAGTTTTAGTAATTTTCTTTGGTTGTGTGGAGAATTTCGTTTTATTTTTTTGAAATTCGTTAGATTATATTTTTGTCAACATTTTGGGTTTATTTTCGTTTGTTATTTTTTGTTATTTTTCTAATAATAATAGTAAATGCATAATTGATTTCCTTTTTTTGACGGGCGAATAATAAAAAGTAACGCGATAGTTACTTTTACTGGTAACTAATTACTTTTATAGTGGAGTAACTCCGTTAGTAACTCAGTTACTTTTTTGGAGAAGTAACGAGTAACTATAACTAATTACTTTTTCAAAGTAACGTGCCCAACACTGCTGGGGACACATGCAAAAATTATCTGTTACACTACCTGTTACTTTCTTAAGCAGCAGGTAGACCATGGCACAAACCACACCATCCAGCACATCCTAAAGCAGCTGGCACAACATTCAGCACACATCTGGAACACATCCCCTAAAATAGCACATTATTTTTAATACATTCAGTACAACATTCAGCACATTTTCAATGCCATCATCCAGTACACATCTGGCACACCATTTGGCAAACCACTGGCACACCATCCATCACAATAAAAGCAGGATGCAGGATACGCAAACATTACACATCTGGACAGATAAGGGCATTTATCTGGCATGACACCGGTCTCAAATTAGGCACACCATCTTGCACACATCCAGCATACCATCTGTTACACCATGTAAGAGCTATCACACCATTTGGTACACATTTGTTACACTCCTTGGCGCACCATTCAGCACAGAATCTGACACACCATCCGGCACATCCTAAATTAGCCAGCACATTATTCTGCACACATCTGAAACGCCCAAACCATCAGCCCACCACATGGCACACAATCAACACAAGTAACCAGAAGACCATTTGGCACAAATCTCACACACATCTGGCACACTATTCTGCACACTATCCAGCACATCTATAGTAGCTTGCACATCATTAAGTGGTCAGCAGACCGTTAAACACAAGTCCAGCACACCAGAAGTTACACATGTGTCACAATCCATACAGCACACCTCCCTTGCCGTACCCCCCCCCAGGGGCGTTGCTCCACCCGGCTCTCGGCCGCACAGCTCCAGAGGCCGCCCCGTCTCCCGTCCATGCGGTTCCGAAGGCACGCTCCGTCCCGGTGACTCCCAAGGCACACTCCGTCCTGCCGGCTCCAGAGGCGCCCTCCGTCCCGGCGACTCTTTGGTCCATTTTCTGCGCCACAACTGTGCATTCTTGCCGCTTTTAGACTCTTTGGTCTGTTTTCTGCGCCACAACTGCACACTCTCGCTGCTTTTAGACTCTTTGGTCCGTTTTCTGCGCTACAACTGAGCATTCTTGCCGTTTGTAGACTCTTTGGTCTGTTTTCCACACTACAACTGCGCATTTTCGATGCTTTTAGACTCTTTGGTCTGTTTCCCACACTAAAACTTCGCATTCTCGACACTTTTAGAATCTTTGGCCCTTTTTCTGATACCTATCGTTTATACTTTTAACCTATGAATCTCCACATTAGCATTTATCAAAACATTACAGCACAAAGAGAATGAGAAAAATGTTTTGTGCACCATGCGAAAAAAAATACGCTCTGCATAAATGCACACCAATCTGTCTTGGTGGCATTGGATAACAATTTGATTTGCTGGTTTTATGGGACCTTAAATTTGGTTCATACACAACCGAATAGACATTTTTTCCAAGTTTGGTATCCTATTAATCCAAAATGATACAGTAACATCACTTATTACTCATGTCAATAATAGTATGGAATGTGTTCTTTAAGGCTATTCTAGTGGCATTGGGTAACAATTCGAGTTGCTGGTTTTATAGAACTCCGAACTTAGGTTTTTGCACAACCGAATAGACATTTTTCCCAAGTTTGGTATTCAATTACTCCAAAGTGATACAGTAATATCACTTGATACTTATGTTATTAATAGTATAGAATGTGTTTTTCAAGCCTTTGTTAGTGCCATTGGATAACAATTTGATTTGCTGGTTTTATAGGACTCTGAAATGTGGTTTATGCACAATCGAATAGACATTTTTTCCAAGTTTGGTATTCATTTACTCCAAAATGATACTGTAAAATCACTTGTTACTCATGTCATTAATAGTATGGAATGTTTTCTTCAAGACTTTCTTGTTTCATTTGATAACAATTTGATTTGCAGGTTTTATAGGACTCCGAAATCTGGTTTATGCACAACCAAATATAAATGTTTCCTAGTTTGGTATTCATTTACTCCAAAATGATACTGTAAAATCAGTATACATGCATGACATAAATAGTGTGGAAGGTATTCTTTAAGGATTTCATGTTCTGATTTAAGAAGAATTAGATTTTTTTGGTTTTATAGCACTCCGAAATCCATTTTATACAAAACCGAATAGACTTTTTTGGTATTCAATTACTCAAAAATGATACAGTAATATCACTTCAAACATATATCTGGGATACATGAGAATAAGATCTTTAAGAATTTAGGGCTGTGATATTATAACAATTTGATTTGCTTATTTAATAACACTCCAAACCTTTTCAAAACGTTACACTGTTCTAGAGATAAGCAGTGCTCTTTCTGGTGTATATTTGTGGATTAGACCTCGTTAAATTATATTTATTTAGGTGTTTCTGTTCCATTTTAAGTCTCTGCACGAGAAGCGCCCGTCTCTGCTCCTCCGGGTGCGCTGTGCACGCGGCTACAGTAAAACACGGTTTAGACGCGCACTACAGTTTTTGGTGTAGATAGCGCGACCGAACGTTTTCTAAGTGCAGATGGCGTGACCGCGGTAATAATGCAAGTTGCGCGTAAACGTGCATGCCGTGCATAATTACGCACATTGTTTCTAAAAGCACATGACATGCCCAAAAACGTGTGCCATGTGTAAAAAACTGTCATATCTAGACGCTCCTGAGGGCATCACAAGCAGTAAAAAAAAAAAAAAACAGTTACAATATATTGGAACATTCTATAAACTGGGACAGCTATAAAAGGGACATATACAAGGTTTACGATTAGAGAAGAAGCATCTAACCCGCAGCTGCCGCACCAAACAACACATCATAAAGCAGCCCTGGACACCAACAGACACGGGCTTTATCAGGTGGAAGACCAACCAGCACATCCTACAGTAGCAGCAGTACACCAACAGTCCCACCTGAAAACAGCCAACACACAAACTGACAAACCATCTGACACATCTTTATGTAGACGGAAAACAATCTGGAACTAATCAGGCACACCTTTTAGCCACGTCTGTCTCATTTGGGGAATCTGTAAGTTCTCCACTTGTCATGTTTAGAGTCTTCAAATCTCATTTAGAGCATCTACAATGCCCTTTTGGGCATCTCACTAAATCAGTTCTTTAAATGTGGTTTAGGGCATGTCTGAAAATGTTTTTGGGCATCTCCAAGTTTTATTTTGTCTTGTCAAATTTTATTTTATCTTTAGTGTCTGTTTACACATCTCCAAGTGGCTTTGCAGGCATCTCCAAATTCTCCAAGTGTTTGCTTGAGCCTCACTAACTGTACTTTTAGGTGTCTCCAAATGTCCATTTGGGAATCTTAAAACGTTGTAAAGAGCATCTCCACAAATCCTTTTGGAACTTACAACTACTGTATCCTTGTTGCGTATAACCAAGCGTAATTTTGGGTATCTCCAAGTTCCTTCGGGCATTACCCACACTGTAAAAAAAAAAAGTGTAAAAAAACGGTAATTTTCCGGCAGCAGGGGCGCCAGAAAATGTCTGTAAAAAAACAGAAAAATTGTGTCATTTTTAAAACATACATAAACCGTAAAAAAACAGTTATTGTATTTACTATAATCAACGTCTATTATTGTAATTTTACAAGAAATTGCCCTTTAATTACATACATTTTTTTACTTTTAACATATTTTAATTCTTAAAAAAGTGTCATGCGCTCTTTATAAAATGGAATAATTCGTCATTTTACAAGAACTTTTTCTATAATTACATGAAATCTTTTAATTTTAACATATTTTAATTCTTAAAAAAGTGTCATGCACTCTTTATAAAATGGAATAATTCGTCATTTTACAAGAAATGTTCTTATAATTACATGAAATCGTTTAATTTTAACATATTTTAATTCTTAAAAAAGTGTCATGCGCTCTTTATAAAATGGAATAATTCGTCATTTTACAAGAAATGTTCTTATAATTACATGAAATCTTTTAATTTTAACATTTTAATTCTTAAAAAAAGTGTCATGCACTCTTTATAAAATGGAATAATTCGTCATTTTACAAGAAATTGTTCTATAATCACATGAAATCTTTTAATTTTAACATATTTTAATTCTTAAAAGAAGTGTCACTTGCTTCTTATAAAACAGAATAATTAGTCATATTACAAGAAAATGTCCTATAATTGCATGAAATCTTTTACTTTTAACATATTTTAATTCCTAGAAGTGTCATACACTCTTTAAAAAAACAGAATAATTATCTTTAACAATGATAAACAAGTTTAAGTACAGAATATTACTACTGTTACTACAAAAAAAATCAAGACAGTTTGTACAGAAAATACACATTAAAAAAATTACTTTATGAAAGCCCAAGTTTTAAATGGAGGTCAGACATATTACAAGGGTTTTTTTTTATTATTATTATTCAAATACAAGAATAAACTGTCAAAAAAACTGCAATTTCCATCTCTAAATGTGTTACATTTAAATGTTATGAACTAAAATGTTAGATGTGTAGTAATAGCAATTACCTGTAATAATATTTGGAAAATATTTCACAATACACAGTTACAGTTATACCAATCCTTTTTTAATTTTTATTATAATTATAAAAGTACAAAACAATTTCTTTGTTCAGCTTAGTATAAAAACTTAACAATGGCTTCCATATCCTTTCAAGATAACTTAAAATGTGTGTAAAAAAAAAAAAGTGGTGCCTGCTTTTGTTGGTTGCAATTTTTAAAGTCAAAAACCCACTCTGTAAATGTAAAATACCATGTCCCAGGGGGCAGAGTAACAAAGCTGGGCCATGTTCCCACTGAGCAGCGGCTCCATTGGCAGTAACCCTATCCACTCCCCATTCCAAACTCAAGAGGGTGAATAAAAAAATTCAACTCGTACATATACAACACATAAGGCCCAACAAATCAACATAATTCTCCCTAAAGAACTCCTACAAAAGAAAAAGGGCAACCACCAAACATGCTCGGAATGCATATCCCTTTTTTATGCTTTTCACATGCAACCGTCTTAAAACGTAGCATCAAAAGAAAAAAAAGAAAAAGAAAAAAAAAAAAAAAGTGGTGCCTGCTTTTGTTGGTTGTAATTTTTAAGGCCAAAAATTCACTATCTACAACACTTTTGCTTATACATAAAATATAAGACTCAATGAGTCAAATAACACCTATACAATAAATTAAATAATATATATATATATATTTTATAGTAATTATAACTTACGCAATTATAAAAATGTTATTTACTGCCGACCTACCTGTATGTAATATCAATGTGAAAAATAGTGAGAATTTTTATCAGTTCGAAAAAATGCAAAATACTCTAGTGTCACAGGTGGCAGAGAAACAAAGCTGGGCCATCCACCCTTCACTCCAAACTCAGGAGGGTGAATAAAAAAATTCAACTCGCGCATATACAACACATAATCCCCCTAAAGAACTCCAACCAAAGAAAAAGGGCAACCATCAAACATGCTCGGAATGCATATCCTTTTTATACTTTTCACAGGAAACTGTCTTAAAAGTTAACATAAAAAAAAAAACTGGTGCCTGCTTTTGTTGTCCATATGTCTCTCTGAAAATTTATGCGAGATGCCTTTTACTCTCTCCATTCAAAGTCTGCAATATTGGTTATCAAAGACAGAACTTTGGGATTGATGGATAGTGTTTTCTTGGAGTCCCTTTTCTCGACTTTGCTCCCCTTGTCCGGGTTGATCTTGAAAAGGCACCTGTTAAGAAACAATTACATTTGAATGTAGTGCTACAAATGATTAATAGTGCTATGAATCATTTTGATCATCACAAATACTCTGGGTGATCCAGACTTTACACTACGGCTTAAAAACAATATGAAATGGAAGGGTGCACTGAAGGAACACTGATCATAAATTTACATTACATGCATTAAGATAAATCATACACAATGTGTGCCAGCCTTTTCCATGTAATATAAATAAATGCCATTATTGACATTTTTCATTATTGACAGTAACCTTATGAGCACATTGTATAGGCCTGATTAGATGGATGGATGAACGTGTGTATGCATTTATGGATAGATGCATGAATAGATGCATGAATAGATGCATGCAGGTATGCATTGGCGGACATGTGGGTGTGCAGGTGGATGGATGGAGAGGCAAGCGCTGTAAATACAATTGTTTTACCTCTGCAAGAATTCCAGACTTGCTGCCATTTCTGCTGGATAGCTGATGTTGAGGCAGTAGTATGTTGCAAACATCAGTACCAGGGCATCGCCAAAATCTGTAAGATTTCCATTTACGATGGTCTGATCAACTGCAACCATGAAGTGTTCAGATGTCAGGGCAGAACTCCCTTTGGTACACAGCAGAAAAATACAGTGACAGTTTATTAGATTTAACATAATGACTGACAAAGGACCACAATAAAAAATAGATAATCACATTAGCACAACGAAGACAATATCCTAGGTTTTACCTTACATTTCACTCAATATGTTAAAATATACTTTATGAACTTCTCAAAACTGAACATTGTACAATCAAATGTATTTAAGAAATGGTGAGGCACTTCCATATACAACTATATTTTCTGATAACATTTAAGAGCACACATTACACTAGCATAGTTCATAAAACTGATTCCAACTCTCTATCTTTATTAAATATAATAAGCTTTTTTAAAGAGCAAAATCACATCTCAGAAACTCAATCAGCTCCCTGTTCACAGAGAACCAAATCAGAACAACATTGACTCCTTAGCTAAATGAATCTTTATTACCATAGACATGTCCATTAAAATCAAAGAACAGATTCAGGACAATAAATTGAAAGATCACTGGATCACTGAATCGATTCTCTCAAACCTAGTTAAACCAATGAATCACGCATGTTTGAGCAGTGAGCACAGATAGATTTAAGGAGTCACTGTTGTACTGATTTGGTTACCTGTGAACACAAAACAAGTAAAAACACATCTCAGAAACTTGGCTAAGATACAACGCTGGAAAAAAAAACACCCCAAACAGTTTAGAAGTTGAAATATGAAACATGTAACATATAATGTAAGACAGAAGCTGCTGTGTAATTCAAGGGATGAATTAACATTTGATATTCACTGGCTTATCAGATATAACATGTCAGATTATCTACTTTATATTAAAAAAACAAGTTTTAATCAAATGACTGTAATAAACAGGCCTTTATATTATCATCAATTGTTTTTTGTTTATTTATTCTTTACTAATGCCTACTGAAAGAAACTAGCTTATTTCCCACTGGTATGTGTAGCAATTAATTTTCATTATCTCCTTAAATTATGCAGCAGGGAAATTACAATAATGCACCCTGTAAACCAACGTCTCTATTTTGTTTTTTAAAAACATGGTATTTAGATTAGTACAGTAGTTATAGTAATATACTATACTGGTGCTACACTTGTTAGAACATTTTAATGTATAAAGCTTAATTTTAATTCCGTTTTACTGAAAGTGTTAAAAACTACATGAGGTTTGAGAATGTAAATCAGTCTTCTAAATTATGCTAAGTACTTTAAGTGTCTCATGTCCCCTTTAATGTAACCATAAGCCTTTAAGAAGTGAAACTTGGGAAAGAAAAAAAAGTCATACCACACACAACGATGCACGGTGTGCTTGGAAGCTGATCAACTTCAGAAGGCAGACATGTTTCATCAACTGTCAGGAACATCTTGTCCTGGTCTTCACCGAAATGGCTCAAAAGAAGCATCACACATGCAGGAATATCAGCATCTAGATGCTTAGCTTTGGCAATTGCCATACCTGTTAGGATGTCTTCAGTTTTTTTTTTTTTCTCACGGGACAGGAGATATGAAACGACTCGCCCACATTTGCTTGACAGAGCTTCTCTATCAACATCCACACCTGTTAGTTCTTTAAAGTGAGCAATCATGCCACACATCTCGAACAGATATGGCCACTCTGTGATCAGAAGAGGGGTTTCCATTCCGCTTATTATGTCACTTCTTTGAGTAAAGAAAGTTGCCACCATTTTCTTTTCAACACTTTTGGTATCCTTGCTTCGATTTTTGTGCATGTTTTTTAAGTCTTCTTTCATACATTTCTGTGTCTCCATGGTTTCACCCAGTGGCATTCGCTTTGGTTGCCAATTTACACAGCCATATGTATCGACTCTGATCTTCTTTAAAGGTACATCTTCTCCCTCCTCACTTGTGCTAGATGCTTGTCTTTTTAAGGAAAGGGAGGTTTTCCCCCTTTTAAGATTGTCAGCTCTGCTCTGCAGCTGCTTGGTTAATGAATCAAAACCACTGCCCACAACTTGACCTTCAATGACGTCTTTGAATGACAGAGGGTAGGCTTGAACAATCTTCCTAGCGATTGCATCAAAGTGTTTCTTCCCTGGTGTGGGGCAGATGGTTAGGACCTCTCCTACCACCAGGCGGATCATCTCGCGCCTTTCCCGTCCTGTTGGCCGCTCTTTGTTTTGGAGTTTTCTCATAATCCCTGATGGCATTTTACTCCATGGGAGTTCAAAAGTAAAGTGCCAGTTGTTGTCTACTGGAGCTAATCTATGAGGAGCTGAAGATGCAGTTGAGCTTGAGCTAGACAGTGGAGAGCTGGGATCATTTTCATAGCATTCACCTGAAGAGGACACAAAAGTATTTAAAAATAGTGATACATTTTTGCATTAGCCATTGGCCCTGAACAAAACTTCTACAACATGAAATTATAGCAAGATCATAATGTGTTCAATGTATTCTTGTAAAATGTAGTTATGAGCTAAAAAAAAATAGTTTGAAGGAGAAATTGGATCATTTATCTAACAGGCGGAAGATATGTAGCCCATGATACAGGGTTGTGGTAAGAGAGAGCTGTGGCATACGCTTTCACACAGCAACATAAAATTCATATCACAGAAGAATTATGACCTGTTTAACTTCCCAACACTACTTCCTTACAACATAAATAATCTAATATCAATGTTTGTTTCTGTGAAATAAAATATTTAAATCTAAAAGAAACAATGTATGTATTTTTAATTTGTATTGTGTCGTTTTTTTTACTATAGCCAATTCAGATGAAAACACGATTAAGGATAAAATTAAACATTTTGGATGGTGTGCAAGTGAAAAAAGTTTGAATTGAATATTAATACATAATATGACTTTTTAGAACTCTGTATAATGCAAGAATAATAATAATAATAATATGAAAAAATATGCAGTTTTTATAAATTTACCCCAGACAAATTCTCAAACATACCTGAGGATGAATAGTCTCTGCCTGGCATTACACTTGTCATCATTCCACTGGGTGTGGCTGTAAGGCTCATCATTCCTCTGGGTGTGGCTGTAGGGCTCATCATTCCTCTGGGTGTGGCTGTAGGGCTCATCATTCCTCTGGGTGTGGCTGTAGTGCTTTGTGAATCAGCTCTGGGTGATGGGTCAGGATTCTCACTGACATTCTTTTCAGCTGGATACAAGACAAAATTGGAAAATATTGCAAATAGGATTATCTCAAATATAGTTGTTTATTTTTTTCCCCACACATACACACATTTTTATAACTCAAAAAAAATTATACTTACATAAAGCTTTAACACGTGCAATGAGTTTTCTAGCTTCCACTGGCCTCAGGACATTGACCAGGTCTGCCTCCTGGATATAATTCAGATCTTCTATGGATTCCACACCTAATGTCTGGAGAGCCTCCAATACCAGATCATTAGCACTCGAGTTCGGCAGCACACAGCCAATAAAGCCAGCGAGATCACAGTCTACATCACCCATGACTCGACAGAAACAAAGGAATATGAAATTAAACAGATAAACAAACACCCCAGTCATTGGTCAAAAGATTCTGCTCTCCTAAGCTAAATTCAGCCCAGCAGAAAACACTGATCATTTAGTCTCAATTTTCTAGTTAGCCATTTGACGTTTAGCTTTTAACACCAAAAGCCAATAACAGTTCTCCATTTATTCCAAAACATTAAGTTCCTGATGCTTATACATGCACAACTCACCATAAAAGTCATCATCTTGCTCCCTACTCAGTATCTACAATGCTATGTTTGAGAGAAATTACTCTAGTTCCACATGAAGCATAAGCAGGCAACGGATAGTAATCCAACAGTAGCTCGCCATTAATGCACCTTATGCCACCACTTGCAGTGTGAACCTCATAAAGTCCCAATTCCGGCAAATACAATGAACCATGAGGTGTTACAAGGAAGTACACATTCTTATTGTCCATTATCAACATCAGTTCTATTTGTGCAAATTCAGTTGGCATTCCAGGAGCTATACACACAAAGAAGCCCTTTCTGTAAAGAGTGCCTTTCCACTGTATCTCATTAGAAACTGCAAGATTGCATTCCCCAGGTAAGGTTGCTTCTACTGCACTGCGAAGTGCATTGCTGTACATCTCTGCATGAAAAGGAATGGATGCCTTCACTTGCAAAGTAGGAGCAAAAAAAGAACTTGAGTTTAGATATGTTTGCAGTAGTTGGTGGTTATTTGCAAGCGTTTGGCACACATTTTTGAAATTCTGAGTTCTTCGCACACACCTTTTGAAATAGGAATGCTTGCTTTCGAATCTCATTGTCCACAATCTTATGAGTGGGCCAAACTTGAGTATTAAAGCTGGATAGTGGACAATGTAATGGTGCTTTGGTTTCAGTTTATGGTCAGGAAACATCTCTTTTCTTGTCTCCAGATACTCCACAATGAGGACATTGAGCAAAGCGACTTGAGAGACTGATATTTGAGGAGCACAGATAAATTCTACAAGTTCTTTCAGTTGGACTGTCAGCTGCCATACCGGATCATTTGTGTCTGTGATCTTTTCACCTATTATTACAGGAAGGAGCCTCAGGAGAGACCAGTTCTCTGTTGCCTGGCCACCTATTTTAACTCCCTTTTCAACAACCTCTGAGGGAGTAGAAGTAGCATCAGACCCCCGATAGCTAAACTGCCTAATCCTCCGGTTTAGCTGGCTGTAGGTGAAGAATTTCTTCACCTTTACAAAGTACTTGATGTAAATGGCCAAGTCATATGCCACAATTCCTTCAAACACATCATGACCAATACAAGGTGGGAGGCCAGGCTGACAGACATGAAAGTAGGTGAGGGAATTGAAAAGTGAATCAAATTTTAAACCTCTGCTTTCTGTCATTGAACCACTTTGTAGCTCTTCTACTGCCTCATTATAGTTTTGCACTGTTCGGGGTGGTGCATCTTTTTGACAATCATGGAGCTCACTTCTGGTTGCAAGGCAGTATCTGCAGAAGTAAGTGGAGGTACTGAAATTCTCTATGAAACCACCTATATTGTGAGACCCCAAATTGTCTCCAGCAATGCAAAAAACTGTTGCCTTAACAACATTCCCAAATATCACAAGCCCATTTGTCTCCAGTTCCTTGATATCTGACAGAAGTGGTGAGAACACTTTGTCGTGGCCAAAATATTTAAAATCTACCTCTCTACACAAAAGTAAGAGCTGTAAATGTTCAACACTGGAACGATAAAAAGGATCAAAGTTGGCCAATGTAAAGTAAACTCCAAGAATTTTGTATTTTTTTTTTGGCTGATCCAAGGGGATTAACGATCTCAAACGCATCTTGATAGAGAATGAGCTTTAGACTAATACCTGGCTCCATAAATAGTGCATTACACTTGTATACAGAGCCATCCTTTACATCATTTAGGACATGTGCATTAGTGTCATCTACAGACTTAGTACATTCCTGCCACACAACAGGGTCTTTAAGTAAAGCCTCCAAAGTCTCTTTTATGGGGACATACTGAGCAAATCGTTCCTTTCGATTTTCATCAGTACCTAAACTAATAGCTTGAGGATGCACATAAGAAAAGTTTGTCTGAAAATACTGCCTTCTCAAATACTCTGTAGAGATTGCAGGGCTACAGGATGCATGCAAACTACTGTCATTTAAACTTGTCAAAACATCTTTGATTTCAGACTCTGTCAAGTTGGTACTGGCTGTTAGGGCATCTTTAATTTGATTTTTTGTGTACTGGTGACACACGCTATTGAGACTGTCTACTTCTTCCACAATCATCTGAATAGTGGACGAAGGTACAAGGTACTTGGCCTGCAATTTCATGTAAAACATACACAAATTTCTCATGTATAAACCTTTCATTTCAGCTGGGTCTGGGGCCTCCGCAGGCTCATCATGTACAATGCATTCTTCTGACTGACTTTGAACAACATCAGAAGACTGGCTAGCCACAGAATGAACAACATGAATAGCCGAGACCTGCATATACGAATCATTTTTATGTTTTCTAGAGATATGTGCAGTAAAGGATGACTTGGAAGAAAAGGCTTTGCCACAACCCCTGAATGGGCAGTGCACTTCTTCTTTCTTTGAAACATGAGACTTCAAATGATCTAAAAGATCTTTCAGATCAATGCATTGTTTCTGGCAATGGCTATTTTCACACTTCAATGGGCCATGAATTGCTTCACACTGTGACTGTCTATGATAGCGATAGATGTGACTTTTGAAAGAATTATATTTTGTAAATCTTAATTTGCATCCAGCCATACAACAGGCATATGTGCCATTTGCTTCATGTTTGTGTAATTCCTGATGGCTTACATAGCCTTTCACTGTTTTCATAGAAACACCGCATGTTGGACATGTGAAAACACTTGCCATACTGCAAATATAACTTTACTGTAATGGTTAAGCCTGAACACTTCTGGAGGACTTGCAGTTTGTTGCTGGCGGCGGATGGGGGGGCAGCGCGGGTGTGGGGGGGTGGCGGCGGGGGGGATACATGCTTGAATAAAAATAACGATTAACAGCTGCTGTTGCTGCAACCTTTTATCCAATCTAATCGTGTTGCTAGCAAGTGTTCTAACTTGAACGTTACTTGGTCAGCAACATGGATGGGCAAAAAAATAACACAATAAAAAAATAGCTAACACAGTTGTTAACATAAAGACTAGCGTTATATACCAAACCTTAGCAGTGCAGCTTTCCAAACGAGTGCTACAAACAATTAACCTAAATTAACTTAGCTAAGCTAACGTTAACAACAACCCCTACCCTGCTGACGTTAACGTTACTTACTTTGTTTTCGGTGAGCCAAACTGTACGTTACACCACTAGCTAGGACATTGGGGTTTGCAATGTTGCTTTCTTGAGCTGGTTGTTTTATATCAGTCCATAAATTCTTGTAAACTTATCTCCTAATCCCGATGCTTCCGCTGGTTTGAAAGGCGTTTGAATGATGCAGGTGTATCGCAGGCTCTTCCCGCGCGCCTTCAGCTCTGATTGGCCGGCTGTAACTCTGTCCGTCGATGGAACTTTCCAGTATTTTTTGGTTCCAGTTTCAGATAGTTTAAAACTTGGTAACGTCACATTATAGACATTCATGTAAACGAACAAATATTATGCAAATTATTTACATTCTAATTGTCATTTTTAGAACCATTTTATTTGCTTAACTTTTAAAAAATAAAAAATTAAATCATAATATGACAAGTTAAATATGGTATAAGATTTTTTTTCTATTCTTATTACCAGTTCTAATTGTTTTAATTCTTAATTGTTTTTAATTTCCCATTAAAATCCCATCTGTCATTTGGTGTTCTATCCGATTATACAATAATAATAATAATAATAATAATAATAATAATAATAATAATAATAATAATAATAATAAAATAGAAGCCTATTCTGCATTTACACCTGGGTTTTAAGAGAGCCCAGTGGCCTATGAATCTGTGCAGTCCTATAGCATGCCAAATTTACTTTTTGGAAACACAAAGCTCAAAGTAATCTTGTTGAAGTACTGCAAAGATATATCTTACAGAAGCAAAAATGATCAACAAATACACACTGATAAGATTTTAAAAAGAAAAAAGTAAAACCTTGTTGTCCATGAAGTCATGGCAGCAATATCATATGGGTTAAATTAATGTACTTAACCTCAACAGATTGATCTATGTAATGCCTTGTAACACATCACTAATGACTGTTGCAACCATCTAACTGTGGGACGTTTTTACAATTGATATTTCATCTGCTTGACTTTTGTTCAAAAGGTCTTTCACTGCATATATGGATTTAAATTCAGTGTCTAAAAGGACAACATTTGTTTTTTTCTTAGTAGAGCTGTAATTCCAAATTACCAAATTAGGCTATTGTGATAAGGTCTGGTACTAAGTCTAATACTATTGAACTTCTAGATATTTTAATTTATTTTTTATTTCTTATGGTGTAACTTAATATGTTTTTTTTTTGCCTCCATCAAATATTTCATTCTCAACCCGCTGCAACTTATTATATCAAAAATGTTTGTAGAATCAGTCTGCATGCCTAGGTGCTTGGTTTTGTACTCCTTTGGCCATGAAAGTTATTGGAACACCTAAATTAAATTAATTGGATGGGCAAGTGAATACTAGAGGTGGGTGATGTGTCATTATTTCAACATTAAAATCTTCAAAATCAAATAAAACTTTTTTTCTGCTCACCCTGATTAATAACCTCAAGACCAATCGGACGTAAACATTCCTCTCAACAGCAAAAGTTCAGTGTAACAGCCAATCAACTGCAAACTGACTTTACATCACTGATTTTACTTAACTTTACATGTAACAAAATGTTATGTTACTGAAGCATGTAGTGTAGTGTAGTTTAGTGTAGTGTAATGTAGTGGCTGTAGTGACTAACATGGTATTTCTCATACAGTTTCAGTAAAAGTTTTTTTCTCTTGAATATTCCCTTTCAGGGATATTGCACTTTTGTTCCACCTGATTAAATCCTTCCTTTTCCCATGTTTGGACACACATCAGGTCCTTAGCCATGTTCTGCATTGTTTAATATCACAATATTTTAATATGGTAATAATTATAGCAAATTTATGAAAAAGCTGATATTATTGTTAAAGATAAGATATTGCCAACATTTTTTGGCAAAAGTGTATCTATGGTGCTCTGAATGTGTACCTAATATAATACACAATAGACTGGTTTATTTAACAATACAATCTTTAAATTAATACAAACGAAATTATATGATGAAAGCAAAATCTTTGTCTTTATTTTTTACCTTGCTCATAGGGTACACTGTAAAAAATATTTAGAATTTTGTCAGGTCAACTTGGATTCACCAGTGTTGTTGAGATGACAAAGTTTTTTGTCATCTAAAATATAAATGACCATTTTTAGTGTGTTAATGTAACTTTATTTTATATGTTGGCATTAGTTAAGGGTGTGTTTACGTCAGGGATGGATTCCGCCCCTCCCACATCCCCTCGTCAGGTACAGACAGACAGAGGCTATTGGAGCAGACGTCTCAGCCGCCCGCCATATTGGATGGGTCTCCTATGCGCCCCAACTGTATACTGGGGCGCATGGGAGACCCATCCAATATGGCGGCGACGCTGGAATGCGCTCCAGCCTGTAATGCGGCGGTCTGTTTGGAGAAGAGCACATGCTCCACCAAGCCCCGGAAATGCACTCTCAAGCGCCAAGTTGCCGTTGCCATGGCAGCAGGAACACGTTGCTGTGGAAAAGTGAGTATTGCAATTAAATGTAATAACCGGTGTGCTATTTGTAAGGCAAATCCAATAATATTTGTATCATGTGTTTAGCGTTGGTAGCGTTAGTTAGTTTTGTCATACTGTTACGACGTATCTAGCACCCTGAGCTAGGTTACTACCTATGTGATTTAGCTAGTGTTAGCCAGCTAACTAACGTTATCTATCCTAGTTAACCAGGTAACATCTCGCTAGAACAGTACCTAACCTATTTCTTAACTTGTATGAGCCCTAAAACCAAGATTTCTTGGTTTTTGTCTAATATCTAAGGTTTTAAAATACAATTTCCATCGTGGTAATTTGCTACATTACACTCTAAAAAACAGAGGTACGATATGAGTACTTTTTTGTACTCGAAGGTACATTCTTTATAATTGTACCCTCAAAGGTACCATATTGGTCTTTACAGGGTCAGATTTGTTCCCTCTGAAGTACAAAGTCATTTCTAACAGCAATAAGTACAAATTTGTACCATTTAACCAGCCAAAAGGTACATTCAGTATTTTGCATCACTGTACTAATGAACAGTATATATTTAAATTGCACATTTTTTATTTGAAAGCCAGACAATTTTGTATCATCAAGTTTTTGAGCCATTTTTAGTTGATGACAATGTTTATAATCTTTATAATCTATACTGGCACAAAAACCATGGGTACAAAAAAGTACTTTCACTGAAAGGTACTTTTTTGAACCTTAATATAAGGTACAGCCCCAGCGACAAGCTTTGTACTCTTTTAAGTACAAATCTGTACTTATATTTCTTAGAGTGTAGGACTTTAAGCTTGAAGTATGTAGTCATGTGCTTTATCACAAATTAAAAAAAAAACAAACAGAATTAACTCTTCAGTTAATTTAACTGACTTAATTTAAGTTATTTATTTATTTATTTTTTAAGTTTAAACTTCAAAATTCAGAATTTTGTCTGAGCTCTTATGGGTTAATTGCATGTTTTTTAACGCTTCCTAGTTTATCTTAATATGATCTAGGCCTACATGGTTTGTTATTATTTTACTGTATTATGTTGTGTATTAATGTATCATTAAAATAATATAAATTTAACACAATTACTTATCAATATATGTACACTAATATATAATACTAAATAATTCCATCTATGATATCGATGTGAGCAGTGCAGTCCATGTAGTCTCCTCTATATTTGTGCAATTATTGTGACGTGATTAGTTTCTGTTTTTTTGACACAGGTGTGCATTATGTAATACAGGGATTTCCAGTTAGCTATTGGGACTCTTTATATATATTTTATGTATATTTTATGTTTGCTTTCATCTAACAAACTTTATTGAAACCCTTTACTAACAAGCTTATGCGATGTGTTAAAGAGTGTGTTGATGTTGGGAACTCCAGATATAAATATGTGCGCAGTATGTTACTTTGATTCATCTTTGTTCTCACATTTATTTTTAGGACCCGGAGCCTACCGTGGTAAGAGCTGCAGCCCAGAGGTGTCAGGAGAATCTACACATTTTGTAGCCTGCTGTAGTGCTCCCCGGGCTTTCAGCCGTAGAAGAGGAAAAAGTAGTAGATTTTTTTGTTTACAGCACAAGTTTACATAACTATAAATCCCCCCCCCCCCCCCCCCTTTTTTTGTTTCTTTTTTTTGTTACAAAATTTTAAAATACTGCCAAATTTTGTGGGAATGGACATATGGAAACAACATACAACTGCATGATATTTTATGTTTCTGACATGGTAACTTATGTTGTGCATGTAAAATTGTCTGTTTTCTTATTTACAGTATTTTAAAGGTTGGCTTTTATTGCATTTCAATCAGTGTAATTGACCATGTTTTTTACTTGTCCACTTTTCTGTACATGTCAGAACAGTTCGGATTGTTTAAGATGTATCAAATGGGAAGAATGTCATGTTAAGGAAAAGCTTTGAGTTCCTTTAAAATACAATATTAAGGCAGCCAGGTGGAGGTTTTAGAGATGTTAACACTACAAACTATTTTTAGAAGATCTGCCTAAAACGTTTGTCAACACAAATTAAAACAAGAAGAATATTTCATCATTAATCACAGCTTCAGCCTCAAGCACTGCGTTCTCACAGACTAAGACTGAGAGGTTCTTAATCTAACTCTCTGTTACACCTTAAACAGTAGCTACCGAAACTGCTGAACTGGAGATTAACATTAAGGTGGAGCAAATTATTCTATTAAAAAGTCAGAGCATTTACTCAGAGTATTTGTCAGTTTAACCCTTAAGGTTTAACTCTAAGGTTAAACTCTAATGTATCTCTAATATATCTGCTGCATGTTTTAAGGTGGAATGGGAATATTGTAGAATAAGAATCCATTTTTAGACATAGTTGTAGACATAATGTCACAACATACCTTCTTACATAAAGTAAATATAAATTATGAACGGAAAAGTACGAAAGCATCACAACAAATTCAGACACATTTATTTATTATAATAACATTCATAGAGATAAAAGTACATTTACATTTAATTTAGTGTTAATACAGCATCCTTTCTTTTTAATTTGAACTGTAGTTCATGTACAGTTATATCATTATACATGAAATTATGACACGTGTGTGTGTGTGTGTGTGTATATAGAATTTATTTTTCAAAACTTTACTATGTAAGTGGATTTAAACATTTGTTTTTAACTGAAAAGTATTTATAAACCTGTTTGTGAAGTATGATCATTAAAGTACATAAAATATTTAGTAATAATAAGATTTCTGATTGCTGTTCTGTTACTTCACTTACTCAGCACTGTGGATGGTGTTTTGCTTCAAATACTTAGAACACTGTTTTTTACTGCACAAAAAATAATTTTAAAAATGTAACCCCTGGGAGACTAACAGCCAGGGCAACAATCAAACACTCAAGATAACCAGTGTGAGAACCAGAAAATGAGAACCAACACTCAGAGCAGAGTACTTTTTAAATAATTTATTAGACAATAGAAAACACATTTCCTATTATCTCTTAGTTGGCACTTGGGATCACTCTACACTGTAATTTCCACAGGATAGTAATTCATTATAAAATAATAAACCTGAAGTTTCACACACTGGATCTCGATTTTAACACTCCATACATCTGAAGCAAATCACAAATACTAACAAATAAGTTTTATATTGTAGTAAATTCCATAATTTTTCCAGTTTATTTATGTAAAATAGTGGTTAAAATTGCAAAATTACAAAATGTTTCTTTATTAGCCTACATAATTTCTTGCTGTTTTACATTTTCAAATGAATTAATAACAGTATTGCGTATGTATTTTACTAAAATATCTGCATTTTAAAATGTTTATTTTGTGTAAAATTACAGAAAGTTTAGCTATTTTTGTCACAAAATATGACTTTATTTTTACAGTTAGTATTGTTAGAATTGTCATCTAAAATTTGTTAAAAAACAGATATTTAATGTATTTTATTTACACAGATTTTTTATGTTAAATCACATGACTCATTTCAATAGACAGTTCATTCTTGTCATTTTAATACCATTTGCCTGTCATTTTGAAATACAGGGAAATATTGTAAAAATTTACTTGAAAAAACTGTAAAAAAAATGTTTTTTTTTACAGTGCAGTGTCATTATAAGAGTCTTCAGGTGTGCTTATGGGCATTATCAATTGTTAATTTGGGCATCTCTAGGCATACTTTTGGGCACCACCAAGAGTCATTTTGCCTCTCCAAGCTTTACACACAGTTTTAAACAGTACTGTTCATCACAAATAAAAAATAAACATAAATAAAACTAAACAAATGATTTGACTGTATTACTACATAATACTTGGAAGGGAAATATCCTTTATAGACCATTTTAATAATCAGAGATAGCCAGAAAATTACTTAAGGTCAGATTACAAATGGGACTAACATCAGTGGTAGTAGACTGTGGATTGTATGATTAAAAAGGTTGGTTGCAAGTACCGGTAACTTTCCAGGGTGATGGAATGCAGATCCTTTAATCAGATTAATTACGATAATGTTTAATTTACACTGGATATCTAGCATTGTGTTTGATAAGTAAAAATAGGTGATGCACATAAATTTAGCTGTACATTTACGTAGTATCTCTATCTTTAAAAAAAGGCATATTATGGGTATTTAATCTAAGTGTTGTAACTGTCACAAAAAAAACAATAGCAGATTTTAAAGAGAAGTCAAAAAATAAAAGTCTAAATATATGATTTATTTAAAAAAAAAAAAATATGTATATATATATATATATATATATATATATATATATATATATATATATACATATTTTTTTATTTTAAAGATTTTTGTTTATAGATTAAGTTATTTGGACCCTTTCTATTACCCCGTTTATAATGAAGTTGGTAATGAAGTATAATAAAGTTTGAATATGACATACATTTTATCTACAGCTGTATGTCTTAACATTTTTACCTCATTTTGTCTAAACACAGCTCTTAGAGCAACATCTGACTTGTCTGCTTTTTTTTTTTTTTTTCATTTTAGTATACCCCAATTTGTTGTGTTTTCTCCATGTAATGCTTGGCAGTGTTGTGCCACAAGGTGTTAATTTGCCATGCTGAACATAATTGAAGAAAAGACACTACACTGTCTATAAAGGAAAAAAAATACCACACAGTAAATATAAGTCCAGCAAACATAGTTTTTCCCCTCTTTTGGGATTTCAATTTTTCACCTAACCTTTACTGGAGTTTTAAAATCTTCACATTCAGCATTAGAAAATTTTCAGTCAATGATACAGAACAATCTATAAAAACAAATCTTTATTAAAGATCTTTTTTTGGTCAAGTAAGTGCGCAAATATTTTACGCAAAACATTACATTCTTTCATTGAAAATAAAAAATAGCACAAAAAACTACTTAAAACAAATCCAATGCAAAAGAACAACTTGATCTGGTAAAAATGGATTTAATGTTTACACTGATTAGTTACGAGGTCATAGAAATCCAACCAAACACTCAAAATATTCACTGAATACTTAAAGTCAACCCCTGAACACACACTGTGAAACCTGGTGGTGGTATGATATAAAAACACTTATCTGCAGCTCTTATGTTAAGAACATTGACATGTGATAGACAGGAAAATTTTTGTACATAGCCAAAATGTATATTAAAAAAAAAAAAACAAAAAAAAACAAGAAGTGCTCATTTAGTTAGAAAATAAATGTGTCTTTCATTTCAAAAGGATGTAGTCCTGACTGATTTTTCAACCTATAAAACAAAGTGTAAAGTTTTGTTTGCGTTCATAAAGGTCCAATTACACCAGAACTTTACCGCAGTAATTAGGAGTTTATTATAGCTGGTCAGAGGTGGGTTTAAGAAAGATGTTTTGGTAAAAAATAGGAAAATGGAAGTATAGAAATATAGCATCTGGCCAAAACAAGCAGTCTTCACTCTTTGGCATTTATGACCAATTCAATTTATTTGTTGTCGTTTTCTTTTTTAAAAAATACATTTATATAAAATGTCTATATGAAAAGGAAGAAAATGCCACTCCTGCCCCAAATTGAAATCTTGAAACATCCTAACTTTAGCCTCAATAATACACACCAGGCCATATCTATCCTATTTCTCTACATACAATAAAACATGCATGTGCACAAAGGCATGCATATTCATACAGCTGTCACAGCACATGGGAAAGCACTGTACAAACTGTGATAGAAACCAAACCTCAGTTCATCTTTGCCCTTCTTCTTTTCTTCACACAGGTCAAATGAAATCATTTAGCTCTAACTCAAGGGCAGCAGCCATCTCATCAGCCTCTGAGCTGCTATCATCTGCCTCCTCATTTGAATCCTTACTGGACTGACTAGCAGAGTCTCCATCTTTATCATCGTTATCTTCGTCATCATCCTTGGATTCCTTTAGCTTCCTCTTTTGACCCCTGCAGAACAGAAGCAGTTTGTTAATAATGGTTATTGACTGGGGAAAAAAAAAGAATGATCACTGACTAAAATATATAAATATTTCAATATAAATGCCTGCAACATTTTATTGGTTTGATATCATGGGGTCAGGTTTTGGGATTTTTTTAATATACTTAAAGTGGCTATCAAAAGTATTCAAACCTTTAGAACTTTTTCTAATTTTGTCACATTACAACCACAAACTTAAATGTATATTATTGAGGTTTTAATAACAGACCAACACAAAGTAGCATACAACTGTGAAGTGGAATGAAAATGATTGATATCAAATTAAAAAAAAAAAATCTGAAAAGTGACACAGATGCAGAATAAGAGTTAAGTCAGGACTTTGACCGGGACACATGAATATTATTTAATGTAAACCATTCCACTGTAGCTCTGGCTGTATGTTTAGGGTCATTGTCTTGCTGGAAGGCGAATCTTCTTCTCAAGTCTTTTAAGAAGCTGCACATGATGCAGCAATCACCATGTTTCACAGGTTCACAGTTGGGGAAGATATTTTTTTTTATAACCGAACCCTGATATAAACTTCTCCACTACTTTGACCTGTCTGGTGAGTTCCTTGGTCTTCATGATGCTGTTTGTTCATTAGTGTTCTCTAACAAACCACTGAGGCCTTCACAGAACAGGTGTTTATATTTATAATAAGACTAAATTGCACACAGCTGGACTCTATTAACTAATTTAGTCACTTCTGAAGGCAGTTAATTGCACTGGATTTATGGGAGTCGGAGTAAAGGGGGCTGAATACTTTTGCGCGTTACAGTTTTCAGATTTCAGATTTTTATTTGATTAAAAATTTGATCATTTTTGTTACACTTCACAATTATTTGCTACTTTGTGTTGGTCTTAAAATCTCACTTAAAATCTCAATAAAATACATTTAAGTTTGTTACTGTAAGGTGAATAAATGTGAAAAAGTTCAAGGGGTATGAATACTTGTGCAAGCTACAGTAAATTATTTGCATTGCTCAATAAATGTGCCATTACCTCTAATAGTACAGCTTTGCTGGCAAAATAAGAAGTTGTGAGAGCGGATGCACTGTGGCTGGATTTTTGTCAAATATAATAAAAGACAGTACTGAATCTAGTGTAAATTTGGCAAACCACCTTTGTTTATTTATATATATATATATATATATATATATATATATATATATATATATATATATATATATATATATATATACAGTGAGTCCAAGAAGTATTTGATCCCTTGCTGATTTTCTTTGTTTGCCCACTAATAAAGACACTATCCTTCTGCACTTTTAATGGTAGATATATTCTAACATGGAGAGACAGAATATCAAGACAAAAATCCAGAATATAATTTTAAAGAATATATTTTAATTAATTTGTATTTCAATGAGGAAAATAAGTATTTGATCCCTCTTGCCAAACACACTCAATACTTAGTGGCAAAGCCTTTGTTTGCAAGCACAGCGGTGAGACGTTTGTTGTAGTTAACCACAAGTTTAGCACACACACCAGGGGGAATTTTGGCCCACTCTTCTTTGCAGATCCTCTCTAAATCATGAAGGTTGGTGGGCTGTTGCTTGGCAACTCTGACCTTCAGCTCCCTCCATAGATTTTCGATCGGATTGAGGTCTGGCGACTGGCTGGGCCACTCCATGACCTTAATGTGATTTTTCTTGAGCCAATCCTTTGCTGTATGTTTAGGGTCGTTATCATGTTGGAAGACCCAACCACGGCCCATTTTCAGATCCCTGGCAGAGGGGAGGAGGTTGTCCCTCAGGATTGTGCGGTACATGGCTCCATCCATCTTCCCAGTGATGCGGTGAAGTAGCCCTGTACCCTTGGCAGAGAAACACCCCCAAAACATTATGCTTCCACCTCCATGCTTGACGGTGGGCACAGTGTTCTTGGGGTCATAGGCAGCATTTTTCTTCCTCCACACATGGCGGGTGGAGTTGAGGCCAAAAAGTTCAATTTTGGTCTCGTCTGACCACAAAACCTTCTCCTAATAACTTGGTTTATCTTTCAAATGATCATTGGCATACTTGAGGCGCGCCTCCACATGTGCTCTCTTCAGCAGGGGTACCTTTCGGGCACTGCAGGATGTGAATCCATTGTTGCGCAAAGTGTTGCCAATTGTTTCCTTGCAAACTGTGGTCCCAGCTGCCTTAAGGTCATTTGCTAACTCCTGCCGAGTGGTTGCAGGACGATTTCTGACCGTTCTCAGCATCATTGCCACCCCACGAGGCGAAATCTTCTTTGGAGCACCGGGCCGAGGTCTGTTGATTGTCATGTTATACTCTTTAAACTTTCTGATAATTGCACCAATAGTTGTTACTTTCACATCCAACACCTTACTAATCTTTTTGTAGCCCATTCCAGCTTTGTGAAGGTCAACAATTCTGACTCTGAGGTCCTGTGACAGCTCTTTGGTTTTACCCATGATGGAGACTTGAAATCTGTGTGATCTGTCTGATTCTGTGGACAGGTGTTTTTCACACAAGTGATTAGTGAGAACAGGTGGCTTCAGGTCAGGTAACAAGTTGATTGGGAGTGTCTAACTGGTCTGTAAAAGCCAGAACTGCTAATGAATACTAAGGGATCAAATACTTATTTCACTCCATGAAATACAAATCAATTAATATATATTCCTTAGATTTATTTTCTGGATTTTCTTTTTAATATTCTGTCTCTCCATGTAAGAATACATCTACCATTAAAAGTATAGAATGATCATGTCTTTATTAGTGGGCCAACGAAGAAAATCAACAAGGGATCAAATACTTCTTGGACTCACTGTATATATATATATATATATATATATATATATATATATATAATTTAATATAATATATAATTTAATTTCTGATTTTTCCCTATTTTTCTCACAATTTGGATATCCAATTGTCCCACCCCTTTGTGCGTCTCTATCACCGGTGCTTGGAGGCGGACGAGCACACGCCTCCTCCGACACGTGTGAAGTCAGTCACCCCTTTTTTCGAGCTGCTGCTGATGAATCATTGCCTGAGCAGCTAGCGCGCTTAGAGGAAAGCACACCAACTAGGTTTAGATACATCCGCTCACAGACGCCTCGTGCCGCCTGGCACTACCTTTAAGCGTGATGGAGAGAGAGTGCCTTCTACCCACCCGGAGGGAGCAGAGCCAATTGTGCTCCCTCTGAACACTGGCAGCTTGATAGCAAAGCGGAACCACCTTTGTATTAACTGCATTGAGCTACTTAAATTGTTATTTTTGTTTGATTTAGTAAATATATTTGTAAGTAAACTGAATTTGCAAAGGCGGTGAATCATTTTGACAGGAAATATAATAAAGCTCAATTAACACACTCTGTTAAAAATCTCTAATAAAAAGGAAATCAGCTGGTACTTCATCTACATCAACTACTATAATTAAGAATGACTCAATTCCTAATTTCTACTGGCAGGACCATTACAGGTACAGTACCTTGGAGCGCTCTCAGACACACTGCTGGGTGGCGTCAGTGCTGTATCTTTGACCAGAGTGGCTGGGTCCTGTTGTACCCTGGTCGCGCTGGCACTCTGCCCGCAGTTTGGTGGCTGCACCTCGGCTTCTTTTTCTTTCTCTTGCTCCTGCTCCATTCTTTCTTCTTTCCCTTTCTCTTCACTCTCATTATCACTCTCCTCTCCAAGAATATCATCCACCTGCCCAAAAAAGAGCAAATGTGTGAAATAGGCCTGTTTCAAGGCTGTGAGACACATGACCACAATGATTTATGACTTATTGCTGCTGTTGATGCAGGGCTGCCTATACAAATTTACATTTTCACTCCCAACTGCGCTTAAGTACAAAAAAATGTAATACATTGTTATTAACTCTGCTTCTCTACTTTCACTGTTTTTTTTAACCTCTGGAATATAATCAAGAGGAAGATGGATAATTACAAGCCATCAAACCAAGCTGAACTGCTTGAATTTTTGCACCAGGAGTAAAGGCATAAAGTTATCCAAAAGCAGTGTGTAAGACTGGTGCAGGAGAAAATGCCAAGATGCATAAAAACTGGGATTAAAAACCAGAATTATTCCACCAAATATTGATTTGTGAACTCTTTAAACTTTGCATTATTTGAGGTCTGAAAGCTCTGCATCTTTTTTTGTTATTTCAGACATTTCTCAGGTTCTCCAAATAAATGCTCTAAGTGACAATTTTTTAAATTGGAGTTTGGGAGAAACGTTGTCTGTAGTTTATAGAATAAAACAACAATGTTCATTTTACTTAAACATATACCTATAAATAGCAAAATAAGAGAAACTGATTCAGAAACTGAAGTGGTCTCTTATTTTTTGGACATTGCTGCTGTTATTTCTTTAAATGGAGCAACTACAAAACCATATTAACAAACATTGGCTTTTCTTAGCAAATCTTGAAACAATTTGAAAAATAAATATTAAAACTGAACAAAAACACAGACTCTATAGTGTTAGAAATTTGGCCCTCAGGATTCAGGAGTCAGGAGGCTGGATGTTCAGATTGCGACTTTATTCTCGTGCAGATATAAAGTCATACATAATACAGCTTAGTTGGTCAACAGTGTCGACAGTCTGACTGACTAAGACATTTTGGGAGGACCTTACATACATTGAAAACTGACAAATCTTGACTTTTACACTCTAAAGCAAACTGGTATTAATAACCAGTCATAGCCCTGGATACAAACAACAGAAAAAGGACTTTATAGAAGAAGAAATACAACAAACCAAAATATATATATATATCACAGAGGAGCTACAACAATGTGTGAGAGATTTTCATTTCATAAACATCTGGTTCTATTGAAAATGGAGCTTTCAAAAGTAGAATATGTATAAAAAAATGTATGTACAGTTTTTAACCAGAATAGCAGAAAACGGCTTTTATTGTAATCAGTGCATCAGTGCTTTTAGCATAACAATGCATGCACATCTATTTATCATGCATTTCCACGTTCTTACCTCTTTGTCCATGCTCTCCAAGTCCTCCTTACAGAGCATGTAGAGGGGCATGCTTTCAGACATACTCGGCTGCCGTTTCCTGCGTGAAGGCCCAGGTTTCACATCATCCTGATTTGAACCTTCTACCTCCTCTTGTTGCTGAGACCCCAGATTTAACCTAAACAAACAATAAAAAAACAATAACTTCTAATAGGCAGGTTAAGATTATAAATTTCAGCAAAAACAGAATGCAAATGAACTCATCAAATATGCAATCCACTACAATCCACTAAAAAAAAAATGAAATTACTTCATCTACCATGATCAGGAGCAGTACCAAAACAAGCAAATTGGAAATATTTTACTCTTTACTTTAAATTAATCATTGCAGGAAAATGCAGACTTTTTATTGGCCGTCGGCAGAAAGAGTGATCAGTAACCTACGTAAATACGGTGTAGGGCTCTTTACCCCTATGGCAATGTCAACCAAACATCTTGAAGTGGTAATTTAGGCCTTTCAGGTATGCTGTTTTCAGATTTGGTGTATTTATTTTGTAATGTTTACCCCAACTAGGGGTAATTTGGCACATCCAATCATATACGTATAATCCCACTGTGGATCTCCAATTCCCCCAAAAACCATGTTCATCATATTCCCCCAATGTGGCTGTTCAAATTACTCGTTTTTGGGTAGGGGGTCATTTGGGTTCATAGTTGATCATTTATATATTAACACATAGACTTTGACAGATTTGTCATTTTGGACAGTCTATGTTTTCAATGCTACACTATAAAATAATTCTGTATTACAGACTTAAACTAAACTCATATGCCACTAGACAGCATGATTTATACTGTGGATAAAACAAAGACTCAGAACTGGACTGAGATTCTGGTCTAAAAAGGATATAGATAGAAAGCCATCAGCAACCCACCAATACGTAATAATCATACATATACATCAACATGCAGGGCGGTATGGCCAAAAACGTATATCACTATGTGTTTCATTGTATTTTTTTTGCATGCCTTAATATAGGTTTGTGACTTACTGTACTGTATGTACTGGAGTACATATCATATAAAACACTAAGGCTTTAAATTAAGGCTTTGATTACTATTAGGTTTACTTTGTCCCACAAAATTACACAATATTTGAAGAAATCAGACTTAATTAGCAGAACAATAGCTAAAGAATGTAAACAATACACCTTAAAAATATACACCAACAGTAAGACACAAGTTTAATATCAATTTACAATATGCTATTATTGAAGCTATTAGAGGCATTACAGTACTAAAAATCAGCCACAATTCTCTGCTTTCTTTGGGTAAAAAATAAATTCAGCTCAGTGTGCATTAAAATTATCTCTCAAGCTACAGTATTATTATATTTAAAAGGGTCACTTTTCTCTCCACGCAGGAGAGAGCGATGCGAGCATTGGACTCCACAGAGCTGAGATTCTAGTGTGTTTGTTGGTTATGCTAACTGGCTAGTGTTAGCTAGTGAGCTTTGCCAGCGTGCTTCTTTGCTGGTGCTGTTCTACACAAGGCTCCGCAGTGCCCCTAGCGGTATGGTGGTATGTGAAAAATGCATAGCAGTTTTAATTTCCCTCCAGTATTTTTATCAGATGTACCGGTATACCGCCCAGCACTACATAAACATGCAAAGTGAGCAAAGTGAGGTAAAAATACCTGAAGTTAGAGTGCATATCCTGTCCAGGCATTGTTGTAGAGGTTCTGTGGGATTGTAGGTATGAAGGGTGACTGGAGGCCGGTGGACCCCTGCGGATCAGCTTTCCAGTTACAGGATCGTATGTTCGTACCTCTGGAGCGGGTGGGAGTTTAGACTGGATGGGAGAGGGGCGAATGACAGGTGCTCGGAAGGACTCCTGAACATCAGGAAATGTTGATGGACTGTTACTCCTAAAGGGCAGATATAATGTTAAAATGACACCCTATGGTAGAACTCAAAATAAAGGAATCGTGAAATGGTAGAAAACATAGAAAAGGAAGCACAAAATACAAACTGCAAAACGTTGTACATTTTAAAACATCTTCAAGAGCACCCCAACACTTTTTTAAACACTCTGCCCACTCAATTTTCACTTTCTTAGACACTCCTACGTAGCTGATCCAGCTTGTAAATGTAAAGTCAGAGACAGAATCCCACGTATTTCTCCGCCGCTTAGTCCTGTGGTCAGTAGACAACCCGCAGGACTCTGTTGGCTGAATCTTTCAGCCACAAAATCCACTGGAGATCCTACGTAAACTTTTAGTTACACACAGAGGTGGCTAGTCCAGGTCCAGAAACGTCCACAGGATGGATTTTTATTTTTAACTAGTATAAGCAGGGGTGTTTTAAACATACACCTACCTATCTCAGTTGTACTTCACTGGTGGTGTTCCATAGACAAATTCTAATAATTTGTTCCTTAGCTCTGAATTACTGGGCTAAGCATAGAACACTAATGTGTTATTTGCACAAATAACCCAGGAACAAACTGCCATGTTGTTCCTAACGCTGTTAGCTCCTGTCTGATAAGACAGCGTCACTGCCTGGCTTCAGCTCTGCCTGTGGGCGGTCACGCCAAGGTGGGTGAGGCCATAAACACTAATTCACGGGTTGATGTAGACATGGGTGCTTTTCCTAATCTACTCGTTTTTCTAAATATTTATAGCTACTGCAGACAATGGAGTTTGAGGAAGAGTTTCATGTGCAGCATCATATACAACTCAGAGAGACCTATTTTATTTCACACAGAACATGAATAAGTGCATTTAAGCGGAAGGACACCTTTAAGTGGCAATAGAAACTAACAGAATGAGAAAATAAGAACACAAAAAAAGACCTGAAAGATTTGGTGTAGCCCTCTTTAAGTGGGAAGAGTTCCTCCTCGACTCTCTCCCAGCGCTCCAGGCATCCCCAAAGCCAATCAGGATTTACCACATGCAGGTCCTTACAGCCTTGAGCCTGCCGCACTTTCTCTGTGCCTTAAAGAATAAGAACATACATTTATAAACATTGGTATTTGTATTCTATTAATGACTTTTATTCCCCACTCATTTTTTTACATTCTGAATGATGTTTGATTTAAATCAATCATAATATAACATTACATGTTCAAGTGTAACATGATTAGAGAGGAACTGAATATTTTGCTTTTTAGACACTTTTATACAAAAATTAATCAATGACCTTAAAAAGGCCTTTTAATTAAGCTGACGCATCAACTATCAATATACTAAGCTGAAAATAATTATAGCTTTATATAATCAGAATATATTATATAAACTATAATATTACAAAAAGCCGCCATAATCATGAAGTACACACCAAACTGTAGATACACTGTACTGCTGCATGCATAATCTCTATAAAAGAAGTATTATACACGATAATATCAGTAACATTTTTAAAAATCCTAAATGATATAATACCGTGAAATATCGTGCCATATTACCCATCCATAATTATCACACCAGGGTACTGTTTTTAGCAAAAGAAAAAAATCACACTGTTCTCATTTCCCATGATATATCTACTAGAGGCAGATTATATCTGTCCGGTATCATTTATTTTACTTTATTCCTGGATATATGAGATTTGGATTGCATTATTTGGAGATATTTGGAGTGTATTAGTATTGTGACATTCTGGATCACTGGCTTCTCTTACAAATCTAATAAAAAAAATAATCTTGTATTGTTTAATATCTCAATTAGGGGTGTGCCATAGTATATTGTATGCAATAATAAAATTAAATTTTCATTTTTTTGCAGTAAAGGCTCCTGATAAATAATCCTAGCATACACATTTACTCTAAAGAAAGCCATTATGGGTGTATGAGCCTCACTATAGCATGTGTATCAAATCTTTTAAATGATTTTTTTTTTTTTTTTTTTTTTTACACTGTTAAAGTATGAAATTCTGTATACTGGGGTAGGGGTGGGCGATATGGCTCTAAAATAATATCACGATATTTCATTGTATTTTCACGATAACAAAACTTTTGGCGATATAACAAAACACTAAATTAGAAACATTATTTAGAATTGTAATATTGCATGCAATATGATATGGCTAACTGAGATAATAAAAAATATATATATTTTATCAGATTTGTAACAAAAGTCAATGATCCAGAATGTCGTGATAATAATAATGCACTCCAAATATCTCCATATATTCAGAATTAAAGTAAAATAAATGATACTGGACAGATATAATCTGTCTCTAGTGGATATATAATGGGAAATGAGAACAGTGTGAATATTTATTTTGCTAAAAACAGCAAAACAGTAGTACTCTGATGTGCTAATTAGGGGTAGGTGATATGGCACGATATTTAAGGGTATAATATGGTTGACGATATTCAACATTTTTGGCTATATTATCACCAACGATAAGATATGGCACACCCCTATACTGGGGAATACTCAACAGTTAAGTTTTCTTAAGCCTAACTGCATGAAATGAAAAGGTAAACTGAAACAAAGGATACAGTCAAGGGAAAAGCTAAAATCTGTTATATTATAGTGTTATATTATCATACTTGCATAAAGTTTAACTTAAAATTGTGAGCAAGTAACCATAATTAGTTAATTTAAATGAATGCATCTGAGTTTATCTTCACCTCATTTCTAGTGTGGTATGATAACAGATCTTAGAAATGGTGCACAACTCACCTGCACGTGCAGCAATCAGATGTGTGGTACAGTCAGGATCTTTGCCATTGAGCACAAGGCACCTGCCTATCTTGGCACCCAATGCCTTTGCATGGTAGTACTCTCGCGTTCGCTCCATGGGATAATTAGTGGGATACAAGCCGCTAAACGCAATGGTGTTGCCTACCAATGTCCTGCTCTTCAGCTCCGGAACAATTTTCCGAATGTCTGGAATCTCCACGGTCTCCTTGTTGAGGTAGGCCTCATAGCGCAAATAATATTCGTTGTGAATGCGTACCAAAATGTTTTCTAAATAAATCAAATGATCGTCTTCATCTGTGTCTTCCTCCTCCTCCTCTTCCTCCTCTACATCCCCCATGCTGTGGTCTAACGATTCCTCACCCATAGTGACTCCTGACTGCTCGCTGTGTTGAGACTCAGTTTCTGTTTCCTTTTTGTCAGCACAGCCACTGCCGAGCTCACTAAGAACCTCCTGATTTACTTCTAGAGCTTTTCCTGAGTCTGTCCGTCTCTCCCCGTTCCCTTCACTGACCCAGTCTAACCCAGTTTCCTCATCAGGTTTGGTTTGTTTAGGTGCTTTACTTTCTGACGACTGCTCGCTTTCACTTCCTGGTTTACCTGAGTCACTGTCACTGTCACTCGAAAGGTCAAAGTCCATGTCATTGCTTTTATCATCAGCAGTAGTAGTCACATTTTCTCTGTCCACTGGTTCACTTAAGCTACTCGCGCTACCTGAGCCTCCCGTTTCCTCCTCCTTAGCATTACACTTGTTACTTGA
Source organism: Astyanax mexicanus (assembly GCF_023375975.1). Classification (NCBI taxonomy): domain Eukaryota; kingdom Metazoa; phylum Chordata; class Actinopteri; order Characiformes; family Acestrorhamphidae; genus Astyanax; species Astyanax mexicanus. The sequence goes on from NC_064410.1 coordinate 21,959,152, forward strand.
ATGTAAGCTTTCTGTCTCCTCTTCTGTCCTCACAGGATGACTTTTGTCTCTGGTTGATGTTCCCTGAACGTCTGATCCAGAGACAGAAACATCTTCATGTGCAGCTTTGTGAACATTGTTCTGTTGTTTCCTGACCCCGTTATTCTGCTCCTTGTGTCCTGATGTTCCAGGTGAATCCGAGCTTTCTGCAGGTTGACTAGGCTGGATCCCTGTAACAAAAACAAGCACGATCTAAGGTTGAGTTCCAGTTCACCCATTGGCCCTACCACTTAGCCCAGCTCCTCTGTTTTGTGTGTGCATGCATTAAGGTAAAGTGTCCCAATTCTTGTTAGGCATAAAGGATAGGGTTTAGGGTTAGAAAGTGTTAGGGCTACATGAGCACACTCAAACTGAGATTTTCCAGAAGCACACCCAAAACAGAGAGTTATTTGACTAGATTGACTATATGCGTATTTAAAATAATAACAATCACCAAATTACTATGGGTGTGAAGAGACATTAATATTACGAGACGAGACACGATACTGGGTTCACGAGAACGGGACGAGACGAGATTTAAAAATAAAATTTTAAAGAAAACTTAAAGGGAAAAATGGCTTAAAAACTAGAGTTTTATTTGATAAAATCATATAACGCAAACTTAACAGACTGGTTTCTCTCACACATTGATTCTATAAGAAATAGAAATAAGAATAAAAAATAAAAGGTCTTATATAGTGCAAACAATAAGTGCAAACATCAAACAATCATATTAAGCCTATGGTTTGAGTTTTTTCTCCTAAATCTCTTGTAATTTAACTATGCATAACCATAACCAGTCATATTAAGACTATGCTTGAAGTGCAAACAGAGACAGAACATTTTTTTTAAATACAGTACAGAGCTAAGGGATTAGTACACCTGCCTATGAAACAGTCACATGTACGATTTACTTACAGTATTTACTAGGGCTGTGAATCTTTGGGACAGTAAAGAGTACTGTCTCGCGGAGCTCTTTAACTGTCTCGCGGAGCTCTTTAAATGCACCACGGAGCTTACCCAACATTACTTTTTTTTTTCCCCCGCGAGACAGGTTTAAGCTTGACGTGAAATATCGTCACATTTTAATCTCGCGATATCTCGTGCCACAAGATCTCGTCATACCCCTATATATTACAATAATTGAATGTGCAGTTCTTGTTTACTTCATAACAAGCATTAAAAAATCACTAGCAGTTTATCTTAGTAGCTAGTTTGCTAGCTAACTTTTTTGTTCCACCTTAAATGGTGAAACAGACGGAAGAGGCAGCATTTGGAACAGAAAGATGAAAAGATGTAACAGAAAAATTAAATAAAAAGTTATTAAAAGCTCATTTGACCTCCCCTTTAGAGAGGAATTAGGGAATGGACAATAACAATGAATTGATTAAACATCTGCCCTCTTTTTAAAGACATTAACTAGTTAACACTCTAAAGTGAACTAGTTACCAGCAGCTAGGTTGCTAACCTTTAGCGTGTAACTTCTACAGCTATATCTGTATCTGGTGTTTTAATTTTTTTCCTCAATTCTTCGGGGGAGTATTTCACCCCTAGTAAACTAGTATTAGTAATTTGTGCACAACTGGAACAACAGAAAACTGACAGTACAGGCCCTGTAAAACTACTAAACGTCAATGCAGGACTAAATATAAGTCAGTAAGCATTTGTTACCAATACCTTTTTTTGCTTGCTGGGCGTCTCGTGAACCCGGAGGGGCATTGATGTCACCCGTCCCCTTGAAGTACACATACTTTCTCACGGTGATGAGGTTGGGAGCAAATTTCCACACATCCTCTCGGTCATCAATGATGCACACCATGGAGTCTCCACACGGAAACAAATTTCTAAAGGGAACAGCATTATACAGCATTACATCAGCTTGTGCACATACATGACTGCTGGTCCAGGTTACTGTATTCTGTCTATGGACATTGGGCATATGGGCACTGAAAATATTTTATTGATACTAATATCTTTACTAATTCTACTTACTGATTTGTGATCAATAATCTGTGTGGGGAAATGAAGCCTTGGCCTAATCAGGTTGTCAGTTTCAACACAGCTGTTTAATTTCCCTGGGCCCTTTTAGTATCGGCAATATATATGGATAAAGCCTAACCACTTTAAAAATACAAGTGTAGACACATCTAAGGATCAACTGAGAATTTATTGACTTCCACTTAGATATACCCTCAGGGTATGAGCACTGTATGAAAATATTTAGTATTTAAAAAGCATTTTTTGCTAACGGGTGGTTGGCGAGTGTAATCAGAGACAACAAACAAAAAACAAAAACAGCCAATCAGCATGCTGGTTGTGCCATGAGTGAAGGAGGGTCATTGTGCTAGTGGGAAAGTCAAACACTATAAACTGTTAATTATATTTCTATCAAATTTATCAGTGATTTAAAATATGTTTCTGAAATGGTAATCTAATTTGGATTCCAGTATTTTGGTCCTTTCTCATTCAAACAAATAGAAGGCTGGTCCTTCACAACTGTAAATAAACAGTTATTATGACTTTTTTGTGTGGTTCACAGCAGTTACAACAAAAATCATCAAAATATTTATTGGCTGTAATAGACTGAAGATATATCAGTGAATGACACATAAAATGGAAATCTAACATGATGCAGAAAGATGATAAATGCTGCACCTAACAACTAGAGTCACACACAGGGCTCAGCCAGGATATATTATTATTCACCCACCAAACAACCACAACTCTTAAAATCTGATACTGCCTCGACAAGGATCCAGCAGTACAGTATAACATTATGTTCATGGTCCATAGCCTCAACTGCCTCAGACCTCAGGCCTACAGAGAGAATTACCCAATACTCTGACAAGGTACTTTAAGAACAAATAGAAGTCTCTCCTTAGTCTGGAATCACTCATTTTAACCAGTTCACTCACCTGAGATTCCCAGTCTTGGAGTAGGGGTCAATGCACTCATCTCTGGACAGAATTCTATGGGAGAAAAGCTTCTTCTCAGGATCCAGAAAGCCTTTTCAGAACGCAGAATGGAGAAAGAAAAAATGTAAGTTTTAGTTATTGTGGACCTTTTACATCCATGTGAAAGCCAAAGCTGGAATTAAAAGACAAACTACACAGAATGGAGGCACCTCTAGTAATAGGGTAGCAATTACTTCATAGTCCCAACTCAGTTCTCCATTCCCCAATGAGTATGGTGCAATTTGCTTACCTGCGATGGTATGTGCATAGAGTCGACTTCCAAAGGTGAAGACATGAAGTTCATATAACTTAGCAATCTTTTCCAGGAACTCTTTGCAGTAAGGTCTAAGACGTGTATGAAGCATGGGCTCCCCTCTGCTCAACTGGAAATGGAAGATTCCCTGTGATATAATAGATACAATTATATAAAAGCAAAGCATTAGACAGGAACAGTGGTTTAGTCTGGCCATATTCTTACCCCAGTACTCCAGATTATATGTTTAAAAATTTATCCAAGAAGAATTCCATAGAAGAAAAATCTAATGCAGTTACAATTATTTTACAATGATTCATTAAACAATGACAGACACTCTATGACATTTTGATATTTTTAATAAAAGATAGACTAAAGCTCTAAACTCCCTAAGCCTGTACTCAAAAAGTTCACCCTGTATTTGTGAAAAAAAGGCATTATATAAAATGGAAAAAGCCTCTCTGTTGTGTTCAGAACATCACTGCTGGGGATATGAATGAAGTACGGTAAAATCAAAAGTTCACAGAGTAGAAGTTGGAAATCTTGCACCCTGCTTGCCTGTGATTGGGCTGAAGAATTTGTTCAGCCATTCGGTTTAGAATATTAACGCATCATAACAATTTGCAACTCTATTAGCATAAAGTTAAGAAAATCTCAGCTCCGTTTGTCGCCTGTCGCTTTGTCGACGTGTCACTTGCTACTTGTTGTGGCTATAAATCGTGTCCTTCAATGGGAAATGAATGGTCGCCTGTCACTCTATGTCCTACCAGGATGAACGCAGGCTAAGACTCGTCCCCAACTTGTCCTACTAAAGTTATTGCTTTCTTACTCCATGTGGTGGCGCTAATCAACTTAATGGGGTAAGCCTGAAGTGAAGAATATTAATTGTTACATTTTGTGACCTGAACACCAATAAATCCATAATTCCTGGTATTTGCATATTTATTTAGGACTTTTTTATCCTATCACAAAATTTAAATATCGTGATATCATTGTTATCGTGGGCAATGTATCGGGATATCGCATTGTGAGATGCCCTGTAATTCCCACCCCTATTACTAAAGACTTATTTGCAGTTTTCCTCAGGCTGAGAGAGTTATTACTGTATAACATTTATTGCTTGTAGAGTTTCAGAAAATACTTTTTTTTGTTAATACAAAAGCTCTCTTAACATGGATACATAAGTAAACAGGACATGCTAAAATGTAACTGTTTTAATCAAATATTTGAATAGTTATTCCTATTTAGAGCATGTTTTCTTTTGACCTTGCCATTAATTTTCAAGCATCTTCATTTAGAACATACACACACACATTTCCTTACTATTACACACTGCTTTAAATCTGCAGGTTTGCACATCTACAAAGCACATGGTTTAGCTGAATTTACCACATCAACCACAGTATGTGAGACAGGATTGTGGGTTCTGTAATGGATCCACAGTGCCACCTAAAGACTGACCTGAAAAGGACAGTACACCTGGTTTCTCATTATAAACTCTACTAAAAGTCCAAGATCTCAGACTAACCGGCTGATCTTGCTGTTTTTAAGACTGAATTAAACTTATCTAGCTGTAACTGGTTGTTAGTTCTAACCAAAATGTGCTGTCCCTGAATCATAATGATGAAATACAATGACTGATCCACCCTTGTACATCCAATTTCAACACAATAGGACACGCAGCATGTGTTCCTCCTCCAGGCTGGTCATTAATCTTACCTTGTTGGACATGCGTTGACAGTGCTGTTCAGTGGTATGAATCAGCGTCTGGTCCAGATCCACCATGAGCACCAGCTTTTTGTTTCTCTGGAGCCTCTTTTGATCTTCTTTGCCAAGCTGTTCTGCTTGCTACTCACACGCACATACATACACAAACATAAAATGAAGGGGAAATGATTTAGTTCTTATTTAAAAAAAATAAATAAATAAAAGCACTGAACTTAAATCACTTATTAAAATCAAAACCTTTACACTATTATCGTCCTCATAAAATATTTTCTTATACATAATTTCTTTCATTAAAAGAAATAAAAATAAAAAAATATATAAAAATAAAAAAACATTAACAAAAAATTATGCCAACCTATGTGTTTTCAAAAAGATTATTATGGATTATTAAAAGATTATTAAAGACTATTATAAAAGAAAACTAATAACTGATTTGCCATGACCTTGGTAAAAAAATAGCTTAAATGCCTTAGTGTGTACTAAGAGTGAAAGATATGGCCCTAAAATCATATCACAATATTTCCTAGTATTTTCGTGATAACGATACTCTTGGCGATATGACAATATATTACATTTTAAAAATATATTTTAAGAATACACTACTGCAACAAAATAAAAAATAAATATATTATTGTTTATGATATTGCACACCCCTAACTGAGATATTAAATAATACAATCATTTTATCAGATTTGTAACAATTATTGTAAGTCAATAATCCAGAATGTCATGATACTAATAATGCACTCCAAATATCTCCATATATCCGGGATTAAAGTAAAATAAATTATACTGGACAGATATAAGCTATATAATATATAATGGGAAATGAGAACAGTGTGATTTTTCCTTTTACTAAAAACAGAACAAAAGTAGTACCCTGATGTGATGATTAGGGGTGGGTGATATGGCACGATATTTTAGGGTATAATATCGTTCATGATATTTAAAAATGTTGCCATTATTGCATACTCTCTAACATCTAACATTTTGTAAGACCACTTCACCTTCTTATTAACTATTTACTGCATCGCAGTGGTGCTCAAACTTTTACCTACTTCTGCAACTGTTTCTAAAGCACAAGATCAGAAGCTCATTAAAGATTAGCTTTTACTCCCCAATAGCACTTACCTCAGAGCTGACCATCAATTCAGGAACACTGTGCACCATAGAAACTGTCGCTGTAGAGATGGGAGCCTGCTGCTTTCCATTCTTATTCTGCAGCCTTAAAACACATTCACAGGAAAAGTGCTTTTTAAGTAATGGAGGCATTAATGGCTATGTGTTTCAAAGAACTGCAACGTCAATGTCAATTAATAGAAAGTCCTGCTTGGCATAAAGAATTTAATTTTAGAGATTTATAGAAAGTGTGTATTTACTCACTGTGTTAAGTCCTGGCCACATTCAGCACACAGACCCTTCATAACAATAGGATGATTGCATTCTTCTATTCTCACGACAACATCCCTAAAACAAACAGTAGCACATGAAAAAATCAGCCCAAAATAAAATCTAGCATAAGTTGTGTGTGCAAAACTGTAAATCACTTGATTACAAATTATGAGTAAAATAGAACATATCTTTGGTTATTTTTAAAATGTAAAAATTCAATTCAATTCAATCGAATCAATTAATTCAATTCGCTATGTATGAAGAACCATTGAGCTCTTTAAAGAAACTCAGAAAAAAAGCTGTAGATTAGGGCTGCACGATATTGGAAAACTGTTACATTGCAAATGTTATTATTTTATTTTTTTTACAATATATATCGCAATATTAAAAAAATGCAGGGCCCATGACGTCACAGAGTCCAGAGTGCATTTACCCCCTCGTGCTTTTCAGGCAGCAGAGGCCCGTCACTCACACAGACACAGAGACAGTGCTGTGTATCTACTTCTTGCGTCAACAATCAAAAATCCAAACAACTATAAATAAGCTATTTCATTGGTCACAACAGAATTTATAACAGTCACTGTGTGTCCACAACCAAAGCTAAGTGGATATAGATGTGATAGGGTCCCCCAGTACATGGGTGTCCACTTGCAAAACAAACTTGACTTGTAGAGGTGTGTGTGTGTGTGTGTGTGTGTATTTGTCATGCTTTGATATGCACAGTCCCATAAACAAGAGAATAGATTACAGCATATCTCTGTGGGACTCATTGTGCGGGCTCCTCAATTACCTTGTATAACCACTAGATGAAACTGCAGAGCTTATGCAAGGCTGCAGAGACTAATTAAGACAGCACTGAACGCTGTGTGTCTGCCCCATTAGTAATTTTAGCTAGGTGTGGTGTTTTCTTAACCATATCTGACTTAAACTGCAATATTTGTTAAATGGATAAAACTATTGTGTCTTACAAAAGAAGTGAATTAAAGACTATTAACACCACAAACCAGATACCCCTCTACACGGTACACAATTCAGCTCAGTACAGTGAAGTAAATATCGGTACACTGCAGATCTAATAAACATCCTTAACCACACACAAACCCAAACACAGTACTGCAGCAACATTTGAAAAGCTAAAGGAATTGCATCCAAAGTGACAAGAGTGTTCGGCACAGGATAAAGAACATTGGTTGTGTTTTTACTTTGATATCTGTTGAATGTCATCCCTCTAAAACTCAAACTATTTAAACACATATGGATCATGCAACATTCGTTGTACTTCTTTGGACTGAATCACAACCAGATAATAAAATGCAAAGTAGTTTAGAGATTTTGCATATGTGGTTGGTTTTAACATATGGATGTTGTGTAAAATACATCAATACTTTGGTTGAATAACCTTGGTTTTTCATTACAGTTTTTATGCATCTTGGCATGTTCTCCTCCACCAGTCTTACACACTGCTTTTGGATAACTTCATGGCATTCATAAATTCAAGCAGATCAGCTTGGTTATTTTCAGCTTGGTGAAATCCAAGAAACTTATTTTTAAGTGGTCTCTATATGTATATTATACGTAAATTAATTATTTAACCTGTTACTTTAAAAGACAGGGTTTAAAACTGTGACTAATTATGGACATATGTGAAACCAAAAGATGAAATAAAAACAAATGTCTTATATAAATCATATACATATACAATTGTTTTCACTGAACTGTATTAGTATATTCATACTGAAGGCTGGAACTTAGTGGATCACATATAAATAGAGAACACAATAAGGGTAACAATAAGGGTAATTATTTTAATGTTTTGTAAAGTAACAGTGTAGTGCAGGCTAAATACTGTAGATAAAATAAAGTAAACAAAATTACCTGTAGCAGAAATTTGTCAACATACATATCAGTTTTGAAATACTGTCATTATTTGGAAATACCATTATTTTACCTATCGCTGTATCCACTGCATTACCATCATAGCCTCAATCCTACTTTTTTAGTGTTAGTGCTGTAACTTAGTTAGTTCATTTTCATGCGCCGGGTAAAATTGTTTACCTAATTATGAAAACAATGTGTTTTGGAGCAAGGCAGAAGTTAGCAATGTTTGTACCTTCATGCTGTATAAGTTTTATTTTTATTTAATCTTCTTAAACTGTTGGCAAATATTAGCCCCTTGTGTAACAGGTGCCCTCAGGACTTTTATTTTGAAAAGCTCTTCTTAAGCTCAAGTTGCTGTTAGCAGCTCATGTGCCCAAATTACCACATGCAGACAGTAACCTGCTGTAACTATAAGTGACTCTGACTGTGGTGATGAACTGATCTGATCTGGGTGAATGTAGTGATGTTAATGTGTTACAGCGCCTCTCTGCTCTTTAATCAGCAGCTTACCCGGCGGATAGGTCCTGCCCGAGCTGACAGCAAAGTTCTCTCACAACTCCGGCTCGGTCCGACTTCAGCTTCTTCTCGGGGACGGTCGGTTTGTTCGGCCGGTCCCGCTCCTGCGCTCCGGACTTCTTGTCCGCGGCTGAAGCTCCACATACTGCGATAACAGAGTCCACATTAACCAGAGCTCCGGGCTTCACCTTCCACTCCAGCAGCCGCATGCAGCGCTCTCCCGCGGGCCAGCGGATCTCACTCAGCAGCGCTCCACTGCCTCCACCAGAGTCCGCGGGCTCCTCCATGCTTCTCTAGCGCCCTGCACCGATCTCCCCCCGATACACAGGCTGCTTTAAACCGCAGAAATCAGGCTAAACCTGTGAATATACAGACTAAACCAGACTATGCAGCCAGAACACAGATTCAGGTCTGTTCTCCCTTCCCGCCCGTAAACAGGAAACACAGCGAAAGTTGACCAGATTCAGTTTCCGGTTTCTTCTTCTACTGCCTCATTCTGCCGTTAACCAGTTTAAGGTGCAGCACTGCCTCCTCTGAACTGGAGAGTGAATTTCTTTTCACAACAGACAATCCAAAACACAGAATAAACAAATGTTATATGGAATAAGGGTATCTGTTTTGCGAATTTCGTTTTGTGCATATAAAAAATTACCTACAATTATTATAAAATCTACTATAAAGCCGTCCTTGTGGTAAAATAAAGGGTTATCAAAATATCCAATATATAGTCAAGAGTCTTTTATTATCATTACATCTGATTACACAGTGACCAGTGTCCTCTGGAACCAACACAGTTCAACATTGGACAACAATGCAAACATAAAGTGCAAAAGTGATTGAACAATTGAACAGACAGGACAGTGCAGTTACGGTACAATGAAATGTGTATAGTGATAAAAAGGTGTAGGGATATTTAACATACTTTAACATATAAAACAAACATGTTCACAGCAGTTACTGAGGTAGAGAGTTATACTTCTATAGAATGAAGCAAATATTGCTGATAGGGATAGAGACATCTCAGTCTCTGTGTGCTAAGGGGAGGGTTCAGTTCAGTTGTGTGGTGATGGGGGGGGGGGTCAGCTCTGTATCTGTGTGTTGAGGGGTCTGATGGTCTGATGAAAGAAGCTGTTGCAGAGTCTAATATTGGAGGCTCGGATGTTCCTGTATCTTCTGCTGGAAGGCATCAGAGCGAAGAGTCCGTGTGAGGGATGGGTGGGGTCGTCCGCAATGCTGGTGGCTTTGCAGTTGCACTGTGTGGTGTAGATGTTGGTGATGGAGGGGAGAGAGACTCTGAATATCTTCTCAGCTGTCCTCACTTTCTGCTGTGGGGTCTTGCAATTCGAGATGTTGCAGTTCCAAAAACCAGACGGTAATGCAGGTGCTCAGGATGCTTCCTACAGCCCCACTATAGAGCATGGTGAGGATGGGAGGTGGAAGATGAGCTTCTTTCAAGTCTAAAAAAAGAACAATCCAAAAATAAAAAGTGTTCAATTGAAAAAAAGAAAAACAAACAAAATAACATTAACTGGGTAGCATATATGCAAGATTTTATATATCAGTTCTTTTATTTTGTTACTGAGAATATATTTGTACGATTCTGAACACAGAAAAACCCTTAACTAAAACTAAACCTCAGATGATTTAAAAAAATCTGAATGATATATATAGTAAGTATGTAATGCTAATAATGAACCAATAATGCTAATGTTTACACAGCAGGGCAGCCAATCAAATACACACGTTTTAAAATGCTCAGTTTATCTACTATGTATAGATAAACAAAAAAAAAATATATCCCCAGTCACAATTAAAAATAATGTAATAATGTTTTATATTAAACTCTCAACTTTATTATACACTCAAAATTATTATACACACTGTGCCCTGTGTATTTATACTATATACAGCATTTTTTTTATTTAACTTCTCATTTAGAAAAAGAAAATATAAGAACTGTCGTAAGACATACTATCTTTCTTTTCATAACATAATGTATCACTCTTCTTCAAGAAAAATGAGCAGTCAGTGGACTTGAGGTTAAGGATGTCAAGGCTACTCCAGAGAATCTAAGAAACAACGCATTAAATAACCTACATAAAATAAGAAAGGCTTTCCTCTCTCTGCTGCTGTTGGTGTGCTCTGTTTTTCCGATGTGTTACAGTAAACACTGAGTAAGTGTGTCGACCGTTTAATAAACTTATAATATTTTACAGTTAAATAGTGGTGAAAGTCAGTCGTGTCGCAGTTCAGAGACAGCGCTGCTGTTGTATGATTTAAAACTGCGTCAGGCTGAGCTCTGGCTCCAGTACAGTGGGTGGCGGTTCAGCTCTTCAGTCGGTTGACACTCCCGCAGTAACTCCAGCAGCAGAGGAAGGGCAGCACTCAGACCTGTCATTAACACATTAGCAACATGGCCGCGGCGCTAGCTGCCTACCGTGTCCTCGGGAAGAGGGTGCTGTCGTATAAAACAGTAAGTAATTCTTAAAGCCTCGGAGTTTAATGCTCTTACACAGCATTATCATACAGCAGCGCGTACCGCTGTTTATATACCCTGTTACTGCCTCTCAAACCCCGCTAACTAGCCTAGCTAAACTAGCTAGCCTAGCTTAGCCTAGCCTGCTAGCGTTAGGTAACGTAACTAGCTAGCGTTAAGTAACCGTGCTGTACACTGTTATGAAAGTTCGGATATCGGTCATATCTCAGGAAAACAGTTAAATTTCCTTCAGTTTTTCCACACATATATACCAGCTATAGTTAGCTATTTTGATATGCTTTTATTATTGTTAACCACATGTTGTTGTATATTGTAGTTAATGTAGCTGGCTGTGGGCTCTACATCTGTAAACCTCTGACACTGAAGGTCAATGAAAGAAAATAACCTAACTACATGAACCTGGCTTATTTTTTAAATTCTAATGGGGGTGGTGCTAATGATGATGATTATAATGATGGTGGTTATTATTGTATAACTCTTCTCAGTGGAAAACCTTTGTGTTCTGATATTATTGTTGCTTGTTAGCTGCTGTTGTTTGTGTTTCTTATTCCCATCGCCCTTCATGTGCTCATGCTTTAATATATTTTAGAGATAAGAACTCGGAAATTGTCCTTTATGTTCGTAATAACCAGACTTTTAATAAAATCCCACCTGCAGTCAACTTCCATTGTCTTTTGTCATGGTGCTGCAACAGTCCTTAAGCAAATGCCTACAGCTAAAATCCACTTTTAAAGTGTTGCTAAATAAAAATTATTAAAACACAATTATAATTACACATTGAACAAATTGTTAATTTATGTTTGATAGAGTGGGTTGAAATATACTAGAAACTAGTATGTGTTGCACAATTAACATGTAACATTTTATAGTGATGGTTAATCATATGTTACACTTTTAAGGGTATACATTTACCACTGTGTCATGTAGCACAAGCTAAACTGTCCCATAAAGACATAATGTTTGTACAATACTATGCAAAGGAAGAAACAAAAACAAATGACCAGCCACTAAATATGTGTGCACAGGGGTACAGTCATGCCGGAACAGAAAAGGACCTTTCCCAACTTTTTCCACAAAGATGAAAGCAAATAGTTGTCCAAAATATCTTAAAATGCTGAAGCATTAAGTTTATCTATCTACCTATCTATCTACCTATCTATCTACCTATCTATCTATCTATCTATCTATCTATCTATCTATCTATCTATATATATATATATATACACACACACACGCACACACATACACACACACACACACATATATATATATATATATATTATTATTATTATTATTATTATTATTATTATTATTATTATAAATAGTAAGCAGCCCCCTTCAACAGTAAATGTAGCTTTTATATTATACACAGTGCAAACAGTAATTTGATTAATCAGGTTAATTTTATTAACCTCCCAGTCCTTACTTGAATTCCTAAAAACAACCCCATAGCTCTCCATTCTTCCACCAAACATTGGAACAGTTGGAACAGCACAGTCAACCCCAGATTCATCCATAGCCTGCCAGATAAAAAAAATCTTAATTTATCACTACACAAAACTTGTTTTTTACTCCATCTGACACTGTGGAGCTGTTTTCATCACTGCAATTTGGATGAAGATTTTCCATTGAAAGGAAAATATAGTATTACTATATAAATATATAATACTCGGCTTAATTTCAATGACATAGGGCTTGCTCAGCCAAGAAAACAGCCATGAAGCTCCCTGTGCACAGGTTTGGAAAACAGCCCTTATTGAGCAGCTCTAATTTATGCACTGTGACTCTCTGCACCTGGCATCACTCTGTAACTTTATGTAGTTTTTTTTTTTTTTTTTTCGGTTTGTGACCGGTGTGCTGTGTTTTTCTAAAAAAAAAAAAAAAAAAAAGTCCTCTATATTATTATTTTACTCTCAGTTGATGGTGAAATTGGGAGATTTTGACTTTGAGTGGACTTTGTAGAATCACCAATTTTTTCATGATTTTTGCAAAAGCTGACTGAAAGGCTAAATGCTTGATTTTATACACCTGTGGCGATGGGTGTAAATGAAACACCTGAATTTAGTGAATAACTGGTCTGTCCTGTTATTTTTATAAGTAGTTTAACACTGATCAATCAAAAGTATTCGAAATATACATACAGAATCTTAAAAAATGCAGTTCTGCACTATTTAATTTAGCTTTTTTCTGCATTGGCAAAATTATTTAAAACAATTAAAAACACACTTACACGACTGCTTTAAAAAATACTTGCATATCATTCACCTTTCATTTAACAACACTGAATACAGAATCTTTACCCAAACCAAAGCTGGAACACTGAAGTTCCTAACATTTACTGGACTACAAGCAAGTATCTGACCCCCTCACAACAGTATCCACTGAAACCAACCAATACTCATGCCAGGAAAATGGCCTGTGAGCTATCCTGGTGTTGAATCCCCATTACCAAACCTAACGTGGATACTACTGTTTGCTATATAAAAATTAACACGCTGCTAATAGCAATATGTGTACAGTTTATCCGACTGGTACCACTGCTATGGTGCTAGCTGTGCAAATGGTGCAGATTTCAATAGAAACAAGTCTTTGTGAACAGAGAAGTTATGATCTGGCTTTGACTAACATGACTGTAACATTAGAACACAGCTGATGTGCAAGAAGTGGTGTCTGGGCAATGTCCTGAGGAAGACTTTACTGTGGTCATAAATCTTTAATTATTAACAGTCTTTAACCAGATAATCAGTTAATTTATCATTCAGCAGCAGATATCTTGTTTTGCCTTTCATTAGGTTGAAGTCTGCCTGTTATTTCACCTTTTACTGAAAAGCGTTTACATAGATTGTGTGAAAGTGGTAGAAAGCCATTGCTCTGTCTATGCAGTTATATTTAGTGTTGCTGTTAAGTTAGAATCTGAGAAGAGAGAAAAAAACTCCACATTGTGATATGGAGTATGGAGAATATGGCATATTGTGTATTTGTTGTGCTATTTATTGTATTTACCCACAGTTGTTTGCAGTTTACATGCACTAAATATACTACACTTTTAAGTTAAGTTATATATATGTTTTAGTTTGTTATACTAATTTTATTATTATTTTATACAAAATCAGGATCTTGAAAAAGTTACTGTTTATGAAATAAACAAACATTTAAACATTTTTCTATGTTTAATTTTCTATTGAACGAACAACACTTGTATACTAAAACCTTTAATATTTATTTTTACAGTATTACCGTACACTGTTAAAATAATGTTTTGTCATATTGCCAAAAATACCCTAAAATATTATTTTATTATTATTTTTAAAAATATTTTTTAAGCCCACTCCTATGCTGAAATATATATGCTGTGTCTCTTTCATTCACCCCCACCCACAATCCCAATATTGAAAGTTGTTTATTTCTGCTACCTAATCATGAAAATGTTTCTGAAGAATACTGGAGAAATACTGCTTTGTACCAGCTAAATGTTGTTAACTTGGACACTGGACATTGTGCTATTTCATTAATAAGGCATTTAACATTTTTTATTTTGGTTTTTAATTAATTAAAATGTAATTAATCTGTATTTTTACATGGTTATACAAAGTGACTGGCTATGAACCTGTGATATTTTTATGAAAGTTAGTAACAAATAAGAAGGATTGCAGAATGAGTATGCAAATAACAATTCAAAATAATGGATTTTAGTAAGGAAAAATATTATTAGGATTGATCTGAAAGGTCTAATATAAATATTTTTTATTAATAAAACATATTTTATGAGTTACAGAGACATTCATTTAATGAACTACTGTTAACCCATAAAAACGTTAACCTGTTAAACTAAATAACAAGTTAAATTGATTGTTTAACTCTCCTTTTAGGTGCCAGCTGTTTTCCCAGAAGGCATACGCAAACTTCATTTCTCCATTCATGGAAAAAGAGGAGAAGCTAAAATCTCAGATGCTGTAAGTAATTTTTTTCTCTTTTGTGATTTTTGACCGTAATTAGGATGAAACATATAATTGAATAGAATAGAATAACAGTCTGTGAACTCAATTTATTGTGGAAATAAATGATTTAGTCTGTAAATGTAAACGATGCATTGTCTGTACTGAGTCTAAGTTATTGAGGCTGCTTTGTGTTACAGATATCCACACAGTATCCAGTGGTAGATCATGAGTTTGATGCTGTGGTGGTGGGAGCAGGAGGTGCTGGATTACGTGCAGCATTTGGGCTGTCAGAGGCTGGCTTCAATACAGCATGCGTCACCAAACTGTTTCCCACTCGCTCTCATACTGTGGCTGCACAGGTAATGAGCAAGGATTCTTATCTCATTAAAATTTAGTCTATTACTAGACTTAAAGGGATAGTTCGGTATTTTTGACATGAGTCTGTATGGCATCATCATAACCAGTGTCGTGCATCCACACTGACTTACCCCCCACAGCGTCCTGTGAGCCGAGTTCTTGTCCAGTTTAGGTCAAAGCGAAAGTAGTCCGGCATGTTTGCTGGGGTCAGGAAAATAACTCCTTTTTCTTCCCAAAGCAGTACGTGTTCAAAAGAGTGATTTATTTACATCACAAAAAACTAACCCTGCAAAAGTCACGCCTCGTAAATCACTTGGGTCCTACTTTCTCTCGTTCCATATCAATGCGCGCAGCGCTGCAACCTGACAGCTAGCCTACGTGTTTGGGTCGCTTTGTTTACTTCTCGCTTGTTGACGCGTGCGCAGCTCGCTGTCGGAATGGCGCGCACTGATACGAAATGAGAGAAAGTAGGACCCAAGTGATTTACGAGGCGTGACTTTTGCAGGGTTAGTTTTTTGTGATGTAAATAAATCACTCTTTTGAACACGTACTGCTTTGGGAAGAAAAAGGAGTTATTTTCCTGACCCCAGCAAACATGCCGGACTACTTTCGCTTTGACCTAAACTGGACAAGAACTCGGCTCACAGGACGCTGTGGGGGGTAAGTCAGTGTGGATGCACGACACTGGTTATGCTGATGCCATACAGACTCATGTCAAAAATACCGAACTATCCCTTTAATCCTTGTCTGGGATGCTGACTCATATTTTTAATATTTAGGCAGTTTTAGAAAGACTGAAATCAAATTTATTTGTATTTGTTGCTACTCTGTTTAGTTTTTACAGTTGATTTAATTGTTTGATGGAGTAGCTTGATTTGGTTGCTTTGATTTCTTTGATTTGTAATAATGATGTAAAAAAAACCCAGGTTAGTAAAAGATTTAGCACTTGAGTAATGTTGTGGTGAATACATGTTCCCATAGCAATAAATGCTTTACATTTTTATTTTATTTTAAGCTGACACTATATTGTCCAATTGTCTGTCTTTTATCATTTAAAAAGAATATCTGGTTTATCCAAGCTAATCCAAGTGCACATAAGCTAATGCAACCAGACTGAACACCCTGGGCCATGCTGTAGACCAGTGTCCCTTTAGAGTGGGGTGGGGGGTGTTTGCTGGCATGGCATGGAATTGGTTACACAGTTAATCAAACAATTATTAAACTTGTACACTTCTAAATGACTTGACTTTTTATGTTTAGGGTGGAATCAATGCAGCTCTCGGCAACATGGAGGAAGATGACTGGCGGTGGCATTTTTATGACACGGTTAAAGGATCCGATTGGTTGGGAGATCAAGATGCCATTCACTATATGACTGAGCAAGCCCCTGCTGCAGTGGTTGAGGTGAGTGAGAATGTGCATGCACACCCACAAACACAGAAGGGCACAATATGGATTGTAAAAATTCTGGGATCGGAAAAGTCACAGGCCACAGTGTAGATGATGCAGTGTTCAAAGCAGAAAAAAATGGGTCAGTCTGTGCATTTTACAGAAATTTAACATTTTTACTTTCAATTCATGATCATTAAATCTATCAAACTGTACCCTAGATAAATGTTAATTACACAGCGGCCATTTAAAAATATTAGTACTATTATTAGTAAAACATTTAGTAGTTATCAGAAGTCCTAGTTAATAGCCATGTCATGTAAAGCTAATTACCACTAAGTAGAGGATGTGACTTTGTTCTTTATCTGTACTTTAGGGAATCAGATGCTATGATCTGACATTTCTGTGATTTATTTCGCTCCATATTTACCATTTTAGCTGGAGAACTTCGGTATGCCCTTCAGTCGTACAGAGGATGGAAAGATCTACCAGCGTGCTTTCGGAGGGCAGAGTTTGAAGTATGGAAAAGGAGGACAGGCTCACAGGTGCTGCTGTGTGGCTGACAGGACGGGTCACTCTCTTCTGCACACTCTCTATGGACGGGTGAGTCCTGTCTGTAATTACTGGCCCTCTATAATGGGTAAAATGGAATTTGTAGTTAGTGTATTAGGAATTCTTTACATAATTCAAACACATACAAATGTTTCCCAACACAAATAAGTTGAAATTGGCTTTGTGTTGCAGAGTTTGTGTTGTCAGTATCTCTAAGACTAGACTACAAAGTGTAACTTGTTCTAATTTAAGGGGGCAAGAATTGAAAAAAGCTGTTTGCCAACATGACAAAAAAAAAAAAAATCATCCTCACCTAAATTATTTTTCTATAGTCTCTGAGGTACGACACAAGCTACTTTGTGGAGTATTTTGCTCTGGACCTGCTGATGGAAGATGGAGAGTGTAAAGGAGTCATTGCACTCTGCATGGAGGATGGATCCATCCACCGCATCAGAGCCAAGAACACAGTAATTGCCACAGGGTAGGAAAAAAAATACACAGTTAACGTTTACAGCTATTTGTGCTTGTGAATAAGCTAATTTAGTTACACTCTTATTAAATCATTATTGCAGTTATTTATTTCTGAATTTCTATGTAATGAACATGATGCAATATGTTTTTAAACTGTATTTTAAATGTGTTAAAAATGTACACCAAACATTTGTGTCTCTGCAGTGGTTATGGCCGCACATATTTCAGCTGCACCTCAGCCCACACTAGCACAGGAGATGGTAATGCCATGGTTACACGTGCTGGCCTGCCGTGTCAGGACCTGGAGTTTGTTCAGTTCCACCCCACAGGTTAGGAACACATTTTGTTTGATTCACTCATTTGGTTTTACACTGGGGTAAAATTTATCTTTTGACATTTAAGCTTTGTTCCTTCACTTACCATTTATCAAAACATATATTAATCAGTTCAATAACAGTTACTAATCATAAATGATATAATAATATATTTACATATATAAATTATTTTTGTGCTCCTCTAGGTATCTATGGAGCTGGTTGCCTGATCACAGAAGGCTGTCGTGGAGAAGGTGGAATTTTGATCAACAGTGAAGGTGAACGGTTTATGGAACGCTACGCTCCAAATGCTAAAGACTTGGCCTCCAGGGATGTGGTGTCGCGCTCCATGACTATTGAAATTCGCGAGGGAAGGTATGGGGCTTCCAACTAGTTAGGCCTTGGCTCTTTAAGATTAACTTTATTGACTAATGAAAACTGTTTAAATTTGTGCGATAAAACGATAATGATAGTTATCCCTAAATAACTTTTCCACTATAAAATTTGTTCTGGGATTGTGTGTGTGCTAGTTTTAGCCTGTTAGCTTGTTAGCTTGCTAGCCTGTTGTTATTTTCACGTGGTTCTGGCCAAAAGCAACCATTGGCAGTTCCAGCAATAAAGTGGCAACTGTAAAGGTCTCTCATTCATACTTTTAACGCCTCCAGCCAGATGCTACAATATGATACCAATAAGTGCAGTATATAACTCCCTGGTCGAGAGGGTCTTTAGCACAGGAGTTAATATTGTGATATTAATGTTAGAAATCTTTAAATGTGACAGTGATTTCATATTTATCATGATGCATATCGATATCAACTGATAGGAAAAATTGTGATAAGATTTTTTTCTATATTGCCCAGCCCTAGTCTACTATTATAATTATGGTTTGACACTTTTTTTTCTATTAAAAATCTGGATATTCAAACCTTTTGTTCATTTAAAACTATACAATACAAAAATAATGTACTATTCTTGCTAATCTGATCATGCTTATCTGTTTACATGCCAAAGTACATGCAGTGTTTATAGTCCATATGTTGTATTTTATGAAACATTTAATTCTAGGTATCTAGGTACATATTTTATTAACAAATAATGCATTATCTCTCTTTTTTTTTTTTTTTTTTTAGAGGTGTAGGGCCAGAGAAGGACCATGTTTATCTGCAGCTCCACCACCTTCCTCCTCAGCAGCTGGCTACCCGCCTGCCCGGAATCTCAGAAACTGCTATGATATTTGCTGGGGTGGATGTCACCAAAGAGCCTATCCCTGTCTTGCCCACAGTCCACTACAACATGGGAGGCATTCCCACCAACTACAAGGGACAGGTATTCATATATAGATTGTTGTTTTTATCATATACATAATTGTTGGGTGAAAATATCTAGTGGAGTTTAGGTGTGTTATTAAAAAAAAAAACATCAAAAAGATGAGTATTAAGTTAAATACAATTTCTGAATTCTGTAAATCGTACCCAAATCTCAACCTCAACCATAGTTGATCTATGATCTAAGAGAACACTTTTGTGTACAAATTGTGGAGGAGTCAAATATTTAGGAAGCAGCATGTTTCTAAATGTCATAAGGAAATTCACAAGAGAGACAATTTCACATGATGCTTTGATTATTTTTAACAAAATTGTATTATTTTTTTTTATTGTATCTTTATAGGCTATTACTTACAAAGATGGTAAAGACCAGGTAGTGCCAGGGTTATATGCATGTGGAGAAGCTGGCTGTGCCTCTGTACATGGTGCCAATCGCCTGGGAGCCAACTCTTTGCTGGATCTGGTTGTGTTTGGTCGTGCCTGTGCCCTGACCATTGCTGAGAATGATAAGCCAGGTAAGTGCACACTTTCTAAAAAATTTCACCAAATGACACATAACTCAATAAGCATTTATTTACGTTTAGTATGCACATTCTTAACAGTGCCTACAGTAATGTTATCTAATACTTTATAAACAGAAATTTTGTGACAAAAGATGTATTGTGCTTGTTTTAATTCATAGGAGAGAAGCTTTCACCCCTGAAACCAAACGCAGGAGAGGAGTCAGTTGCTAATTTGGACAAAATCCGCTTTGCTAAAGGCAGTATGAGGACCTCTGAGATTAGGCTCAATATGCAGAAGGTACCAGATCATCAAGTCATTTCACTTTTAAAATGTGTAACATTGCAAGATACTGCCTGTTTTTTTTGGAGGGGGGGGGGTGTTTTTGTTTTTTTGTTTCTCCAGTATAACTGCAGGTGTAGTTGTTTCTCAGTATAACTGCAGGTATAGTCTATATGTTATACTAGAGCCACTGGAACTGTCGTTGAACATGGTTTAAATACTATTTCGATACTAATATTTCATATGATTTATAGGCTAGTTATAGGAATAAAACGACTCAAAAACTCGACTTAAAAACTCTCGCTAAAGTTTATCCAGATCTCCTCCTCCTGATAACTGCTACACTCCAACTAAAAGTGAATAGAATACTGTTTAACTAATGCAGTAACACATTATTTGCATACACATTGGGCCCTGTTGTAGAGTTCTATAAGCAAGCTGTTTACTGTGTACTGCGCAGCTTGATTTAAGGCATGTCGTTGTGTGTTTGGTATCATGAGGACACTTTGCTAGGCTGGAAATGCTTTAAAGGCATGTACTAATTCTCTAAATTAATCATGGGTGTGTTTTTGGCGTAACGTGAAATAAAGTAATCAGCGTGTCACTTGCCATTCTGTTTAAGATTTGGCAGATTGCTAATTTAAGGGTGCAGAACTTTTACACTTCTTAGCAGAAGAAACTAACCTGCGCATTCACACTGTGAAGGTGCGTGAGCAGGTCATTTACAGGAACAGCAAAGTTATTTTATTCTGTATTTTGTTTATTTTGTTGATTTAAAAGTGGGTTTTGCTGACTGCAGCATGTCCCTGTGTTTGTGTAGTGAGATAGGGTGTATGCACCTGTGTAACGTAGATAGGAATAAACGTCTGACTGTTGTTTGTAGTCAGGGTTTTAATCAGTCAGTGGTGCACCTGTGTTTTAGAGCAATACACCAGAAATTTACCTAAACAGACCCCACTTACAGACCACCACGCCCATCGGCATAGATATATTTGTATTCTCTGTCGCTATTTTATTGACACAGGTAGTGAAAATATAGCATGAAAATAGACTGTTGGGGGAGTGTAAGAAAGCAGTGAGTATTGTAATGCGCCTTGCTCAGGGTCTTTTATAGGGCCCAGTGAATTACTGGCTATTTAAGACAACATCTCTGCACCATGGTCAAGCATGGGAAAAGAAAGAAAGTAACACTGCTTCAGGTAGCTGGAATAAAAAAAACAAAACAAAAAAAAACAAACAAGACTAGACTGTTAAACAAAATCAATTCAGTTTAGTTTTTTGAAACTGAATATTGCAAGAATCTTAATAAAATCTTCCAAAACAATAGATGCTTTAGAAGCAAGATGTCTTGTAACAATACTAGTTAGGTACAGGGGTTTATCCTGCTACTCAGGCAATACTGTAGGGTTTGTTTAGTGATCCCATTGACCCCAGTGACCAAGGCAGACAGTTTTTGTTTCTGGTTAAAACCCTTTTAAGATACCACAAGGTAAAATAATGGTTTTCACTACTGTTTACTTATTTTTAAATTAATTAAAATCTTAATCTTCCCTTCTTGAACCTGATCCTTTCAGACCATGCAGGCCCATGCTGCTGTATTTCGTACTGGAGATGTTCTAAAAGAGGGATGTGTCAAAATGGATGCCATCTATCAGACATTGGATGACGTCAAAACATTTGACAGAGGTTTGTCTTTTGGAATTAAAAACTTGAAATTAAACATACTGTCAACATACTGGAGCTGCAGTGCTATACACATTAAATTAAAGAGCATAAGCTATATAGTGTGTAATATATATTTGTTAGTTTGGAGCACAGCTATAACATACCTGAAATAAATGATTCACAACCTTTACTTGTGTTCTGTTTAACCAGGTATTGTTTGGAACACTGACCTGGTGGAGACTTTAGAGCTCCAGAACCTGATGCTCAATGCTGTGCAGACTATCAACGCAGCTGAGGCCCGCAAAGAAAGCAGGGGGGCTCATGCCCGTGAGGATTTCAAGGCAAGTTTAATTCAAGTCATGTTTTCACCATGCATGTCTTCAAAGCAACTATTCATTGTGTTATGAATCTGTAATTGTATTCAAATAAGTGCCAAAACTCAAGGTACAGAAGTAAGATGATTGTGTGTCTGGTCTGTTATAGGAACGTGTGGATGAGTATGATTACTCCAAGCCCCTACAGGGACAAGAGAAGAAGCCTTTTGAGCAGCACTGGAGGAAGCACACACTCTCTTATGTAGATCCTAAAACAGGAAAGGTATACTGCTTTTTAAAATCTTTATTTTTAAATATTTGTCCTATATTTAGGACAAATATTTATACAAAAAAATTTTTTGTTATTAGGGGATGCATTTAGACTAAAAGGATTGTTGTACCATTGAGGTTAAATTTGCACTGTTGAACAAAAGTACATACACAGTACTTTTATTCCTGACAGAAGTTATCCACTGGATTATATACATATCGTATTTTGTGCACTATAAGGGACACCGGATTATAAGGCACACTATCAATGAACGTATGTTTTTTGGTCTATTTTCATACATAAGGTGCACTGTATTATTAGTTTAATTTTAAGAGACACTGTAAGGAACTTCTAATTCAGCAGGTCTCGCCGCTGTGTGGTGGTGGGGGGTAACTAAGTTAAGTAAAGCTAAGTTAAGTTAACAAAACTAATAAAAAAAAAGACTTTCTTTTGAAGTAAAATGGGCACTGGATGTTAATCTACACAGATTTCTCTCCTGAAAACTGTTTATTTGGGTGAGTAGAGCGCTTCCGTTTATTTACAGTAAGCTTAGATTCCTGAATTTCTCCAGCACTAAGGCTGGAGCATTAGCAGCTAACTGAGGAACCCCTAGTGTTCCGGTAAGCAAGGGTGATTTTAGCTAGCCGTTCATCCCACGTAGCTTGTTTTAACACGGTAAACGTGCAGACTACAGTCTGATGTACTCACCTCTGAATGCCAAAAGAGCTAGCGTTTAGCGTGTTTAGCAGCTAATGCTACTCCAGCCCCAGTGCTGGAGAACTAAACTGAAACTCTTGTATAACGCGGTGCTTCAGCAGAGTGGAGTTACTGCTCCTTACAACTTGACTGATAAAATTCATACATGAACCACACCAAATTATACGGTGCACTGACAATTTTGGGAAAATTAAAGAACTTTAAGTACGGTATATTGATGTAGAAATGTTTTGAAAAAAAGTGTATGTTGTTTTCTAATTAATTGAATGCTGTTTTTTTTCTGAGAATAAATAATAAACAACCTGAATTACTGCATTTACTGATGTCAGATTTTCCAGTTAATTCAGTGAAACATTTTGTTTATGTTGCAGGTCACTCTGGAATACAGGCCTGTGATTGATGACTCTCTGAACAATGAAGACTGTGCTGCTATTCCTCCTGCTATCCGTTCCTATTAAACACAAATGCACTTTAACATTTGAGGCCTCCTACACATTTATCAGTAATATGCTTTTGAAGTGTACTCTGCTCCAATCAGACTCATCATGAAGTGCTTCAGTACTGGTAGTTCTAAATAAATCTAGTGTTTTGAGGTCTGTTGTATATTGTATGTTCTTTAACTCAAAAAAAGGTTTCGTTTTGTTATTTCTGACAAATAAAATGAATCTGTGCTTTTATGCAGATATGTACAAATTGGTTGTGTCCAGCTTCTATATGCCTTCTATATTTATATTGGCGTAATCCTGGTGATACTGCATGTTTAGTGTTCAGTAGATCTGTTTAAGGTTATTGACAAATTCCATCTATTCCTAATCTGAGAACTTTTCTGCATGATGGTGTTTTTGTGTATGTGTTTTGGCAAGAAGACATAAACAGACTTACAAATAAAATTGATTTGTTTGTCTCACCATATTAGGCATGATTTATTATTTAGTTGTATGTTAAAGTGTGGGCAGCCAATCCCAGGTTTTGAATAATATTTAGCAGAAAATAATGCATGTACTTTGTCAGAAGCAAGCATTTACTTTTTAGAAAATTGTGTTCACTTTTGCTTGCAGTACACATCTAGTTTCGTAAAAGCATGTTTTTAGACCTATATTCATGTTAGTTGTGTTTCTTAAAACTACAATGGCTTTTTATGGCCACTTAAAAAAAATAAAAAAGGTTAAAGTCGTAATATTATGAAGAATAAAGTAATATTTCGATGGATGTAGTTCTTACATCTTGGGCTGCCTGTTAAAGAAGCTTTAATGGAAAGGGGCATTTTCTGCTCCTGACTTGAAACAGGGCTGCTGTGATTACATCAGTTAGGTAGAGCGCCCTCCATAATTATTGGCACCCGTAGTTAAAATGTGTTAAAAGCCTTAAAATAAATGTAATATTTACTGCAGAAGCATAATCTCACTTAAAAATTGTCTTCAATTTTTTTTAACTAGAAAAAACAACCTTCAACTCAAATTAATAAAAAAAATCCTGACTAAGAAATAATAATTTTTAATAAAATGACCATATCCACAATTATTGGCACCCCTAACAATGAATTACAAAATAAATGTTTTTTCACTATTTATGTTGTTTCTACAGTGGATAATTTATAAAGTGGGTCATTTATTAAGGGGTAGAACCCCTTAATTAGTAATTCATCACTTCCTGTTTCCCTGGGGTATAAATATGGTGTCACACACCTTCATAAATCAGAAGAAAATAGCTACTCACCTGCAGATGCCCTTATCTACAGTCAGAGTAATCATCAAAAATTTTAAAACATTGTATTGTGTTGTTGCTGCTATGTCTCTCTCTCTACCTCTATCACTACTGTGTCTCTGCCAACCCCGGGGTGGATTTTCAATGTTCTGGACCTGGACTACCCACCTCTGTGTAACTATAGGTTTACATAGGATCTCCGGTGGATTTCACATGTTACAGAAATTGTTAACTTGATTTAGAAAAAAAATAATTCAATTATGTGTAACTGATTGAAGCAATTTATTTAAGTTGGTTAAACAATTCACCTTTTTTAACTACGCTTTTAGGAACAAGGTGCATAAATAATAATATTAATATGAATAATTATTATTTAGACATATTCTACACTGCAAGAACACAAAGAAAACAGAATATAAATAATATTTACATATTTCATGTAAGTAAAGATCAATACAAATCATACATGTTGAATCAATGTTAAAAATAATGAGCACAAATTCTGACGTTGGAGATTCAACATTCTTTTGCTATAGCTTATGCATTGAAACATACTTATGCATCCTTTTGCTATATGGGTTACTTTTTCTTTACATCTGTTTGGCAAAAAAGATATCTTTAAGACTTTATCTAAGATTTTTTTACAATATATTTTCTACTTCAGATATTTTTTCCTTTTTTTCCTTTATGAACAAAAAAATCACAGTAAAATAATATTAAATCATTTTTTCCATTGAAAAATTTTTACATTTACACAATTAAACAAGAAAACATAGAATTTACTTTACAGAACAAATCAAAAGTAATGAAACAATGACACATTAAACAATTATTGAAAACTAACAGACAATAACAAACTAGCACAAAATTAGGTCACTTCTTTAGTAGATAATTCATGTAAGATAAGTATAAACAACTTTTTCTGAAAACTGGACCTCACATTACAGTTATAGTAAGTTATAATAATTAGTTACATTACTACCTTAATGTATTACATTATGAAAATAATACAGTATAATTAATATAATTGTAGTTACAGACTGTGATCGAGCCACAGTGGCGCAGCTGGTGGGGACAGGTTGAGTTTCCTCTTCAGAAAGGAAGGATCGCTGATAGATACATGCCCATAGACTGGCGAGCTGGGAGAGGGGGAGCGGAGGAACAGCGAGCCCGCAGTTTTCCTTTCTTTCTCAGGTAAAGCGGGGGAATGTTGATGTTATATAATCTGCATATTTAGCTGCTTTATCTCTCTGTGTGAATACGGAGCTCGCTGTGTCTGTTCTGGTGAATTATAGTGGGTTGGTCGCTCAGTTTGCGCTTTTGTTTCATGGTTTTCTCCGGAGTTGTTAGCAGGCTAGTTAGTTAGCACGCTAGCTAATCAACATTACAGAGAGAGGTGAATTATTTAGAGTAAACCTCTGGTTTGTTGTTTTCTGCAGGAATTCCGTTTACAGCTTGTTGTTGTTGAGCTGCTGTTTTTCAGAGCTGGAAAGCTGCATGTTAGGCGCTTTAGAGCGCCGTTGGGCTGACGACGACAACAAGCAAATATAGCTAGCAGCTCAGGACTAGGTTGGCTAGCTAGGTTGGCTTAATTTACATAGTGTGGCCGGGTAAATTAGCTTGTTTTAGCATAGTAGCTGTAGACACGGCATATTTGGATTCAGTTTCGAATATATTTTAGGGTCCGCTTAACGCGTTTGTCCTCTTTTGTTTTGTAACCTGTTTCTTTGACCGACTTCAGCAGCGGCCTGGGCCTCAATCCGCGGTCTCGAGTTGAGCAAGCACCCGGGATTCCAGCGTGATACACTGCGCCAGTTCGCGTACGGGGGCTGGGTGTTCATCATGGGCGACAGTCGAGGTGAGTGGTTTGTTTTTATTTTCTCTCACAAATACACACGCATACATATCTGCACATTTATGGATAAAACTACTGTGACACCAGCTCATTCATTTTTGCCTCAGAAATGAATGACATTAGGGGGAAAAGTGTGTTCTGCTTTTTTGGTGCAACCCAAAAAAATCTCCGCTGTTGAGGAAAGGCTTTTTGGCTGTTTACCAATAAGTTCTTGTTTATTATCTGTACAGAGAGCATTTACTTTGAATTTTCTTTGAGTACAGACATTATAAACCAAATATATTTAATGTTTTATCTACTCAGTTTCATGTTGGACAGTAAAGCCTTTAGTACCTTGTAATGTTGCCATTCATTCCCACAGCACATTTAAAATACATTTTAGCACTGAGGATGCCAAGCGATTGCGTCTTTCACGTGTGATTTGTTCCATTCTTCTTGCAAACACCTCTGAAACTGTTCAACAGTACAGGGTTGTCAGGGTTTTTTTTATGTTTCTAAAATTTTACAGCCATGCCTTTTGTAGCATGTGCAGCATATAGATTTGTTTTCATTAATTCTGCCACCACAGCATAATTTGCACAAGTAATAATTACAAGAAAAGTACCATAGCCCAGTTAACTTACACAGCCCGATACCTGGCTTTTGAACATGTTGCGGATAACCGTTTGTGTAAGAGAGATTAATGCCGATTTTAGACATGGTTATAACCACCACTACTGCGATTATATATCGAGGCTTTATATATTAGATATTATATCCTAACCATTCATGCACAAAAATTCCTCCTTATAACTTTAATAATTTTCTAAAGATTACTAGCCCTTTATTTCTCCTCAAACGCCTCTTTGTGGATGCTGCTTTTTTTTAGCTGATCACATTTTATTATTTATTTTTCATCTTACTAGATCTAAATTGCCCTGTCTATATTGTTTAAATTTTTTATTCATTTTAATTTTTTTATTTTTTATTTTTTTTATTTATTGTGTTGCAGAGCTGAAATACAGCAGTTGAAGTACATTAACACGTTTGGAGCTATTGATGTGTGTTTTGGCTTCAATTAAAGACACTACGCATTTTTGTGATTTTTTTTTTTTTTTTCTCTTCTTCCCAGATTCTCGCAGTCCAGACAGTTCTTCTGTGTCATCACCAGCATCTGGTCAGCACTCACCCCCATTTGCACCTTCAGCAGCTGCCATGACTTCACTGCCTCCCATCTCATCAGCTGTCAACAGCCCCATTAGTAGCATAGGATCACCCTTTTCAGTCATCAGTTCTTCTATGGGCTCCCCATGCATACCTGGGACACCTTCTGTGGGCTATGGTCCCATCAGCAGTCCACAGGTAAATTTACATATGCATATATATACGTTAATATAGTATTGCCTGAGACATATTTTGTACATAGAAGGTTCTTTCTATTTTTTTTTTCGTTTTATTATAAACTAATGGTGTTGGAGTGTGATGAATGTCTTTAAAAAGGAAAGGGTTTTTCTATGGATGATGCTCATGTATTGTTTTCTGTTAAATATAAATATGTTCATAACCTTACAGCCCTGTGTATGTCCTTCAGCTGAAAGCATTACTTACATTTGTTGATTGTATACATGGTGGTGATGTACCCCACATCTTGACATCTTGGTACAGATGTCTATGTAGTGAACATGCACATGTTCGGAGTGGTGAGCAGTCATAGCTGTGGTGACCCAAGAGCATTGAGGCTTTGCTCAAGGGCCCGAAAGTGGCAGCTTGGCGAATATGGATATTGAATCCACAGCCCTGTCATCAATAACCTGGTTCTCTAACCATTGAGGCACCACTGCATATTCTAATTCATATGCAAATGCTTAATTAATATGCAAAACAAAATAAGAGACTATGTCCTAGCCATGTGTTTATATTTTGACACATCCTAAAAGACAGCATAGTAGTGAAAAAGGTTTGTAAAGTGTAAAATTCACAAAATTCCCTTTTTTGCATCACAACTTTACATGTTTCTTATGCAGAATTGTTCTAATATTGTTTAATGGCTTGGGTTGCCTTGTTTTGTGTTTGCTAATTAGACATTTGACAGCCTCTTCTTGTCTGCACAGGTTGATAGTGCTGGAGTTTAAGATCTAAAATAATATTATGTTAAAGTGAACATTTCATTCTTTGTATAAGATGCACTTAAGTTGCTTAGTTGGCCTCGTGTTCGCGTTTTCCTCCATGTTATTTCCATGCATGAGAGTCAACTTGCCAGGTCCTGCAATGTGACTACTGTACATGCACACATTGTGATGACTACACTAAAATAATATAGTGTGCTGTTCAGTTCCTGGCTCAGACATCACCATGTTTTAGATCAGGATTTGAGGACCATTTCAAAAGCTTAGCATGTTTTATCCATTCTCCAGCCACATTTGATAGACATTTAAACAGGACAGTGACCCTAAACATGTTTCCGCAACCTTGCTGATGCTTTGAGGTGATGCTAAAGAATTGTAAGGTACTTCATTATTCTGTTTGTTTTGTCCCATGTACCTGTTCCAGAATGTCCTAAGAACATATATATGATATATATAGATATAGATTTTAGTAGTTTAGTAGATTTTTCTTATGTATTTACACATATTCTGCCCATGGCTCAGTCTTGTCATGGCATTCTCATCCATGATTAGTAAATGTGATGACAAGGGCTGCAACTAATAATTTATTTGGGTAGCCGACTAATCTGCTAGTTATGTTTTTTAGGATAATTAATTTAGTCAAATATTATTTGAACCATTCTCTCCATCTTTGCTTTCTGCGGATATGGCTCCTGTTAAATTTTTTTTGTATTGCTTCAAAACAATAGAAACAGCTGAACATGGGAATTTTAAGAGGACATTTAAATGTGAAACATTCTGTTATTTAGTTAGTAAATGTCTGTTTACATCTGTCTCACTTGGTGCCCAAACTGAGTTAGTACAGACAGAGTTAGTGAGGATCTTTTAACCCTTTCATTGTAGTTACAAATGAACAATTAGTCGATGTGTGGCTCTGCTGAAGGCTATCTGTTTCATTGGCACCACAAATAATTTGTTTTAAGCAATTCTCATTTGAAAAGTTATTAAACAATTGTTGTATAGAGATCTCAAGTTATTTAAGTGCTTTTCACAGAAAATATGTTGGTGCCGTTTTCCCAAAGTAGAGGTTTAATTCATTTTAATTACTTTCCCTTTCTACACTTGGTTGTTTAGAAAATGGGGCAAGTAGTGTCAATCAAATGTGAATTTAGCATATAAACAACAAATCTCAAAATATCAGGGAAGAGTGTTTAAACCAGTTGTCCTGTGTTTTGGTCAGTAGTGGGATAGAGAGAGAATTAGGAGCTGAGCCCCGTTTTTGCTATTGTTTACTGTAAGAACAAGGGGGAAACATAGGTCTCACTTTATGTAAACCTTTGTCAGAGAAGCCATTTGTTTAAACTGTAGTATCACACCTCTAAAAATGCTTTGGCTTAACAAACGAGAGGAAAATTATTAATTTGGTAAGATTTTAGCTGTTTGTCATGATTTTATTTTCTTAAAACACACATTTTCATTGGAATTATCTTGTCTCTTATCTTGAAGTACATTCAATGTGAAATGTATATCTGACCAAATAATAATGCTGTCCAACATAGGTAATTTTTGGTAAAATCCGATACCTCTTGACTTTTTGAAATCTCTCAGTTTTTAAGGTGCACATCTTTACTGCAGCTAAAGTAAAAGTTACAGCCTCTACCTGTAGGAGGAGCTCAGGGGCAAAAAATACCAATTTTTCTTAATTCTGCTTAAAGTCATGAACAGTCTTAAAGAGTATCATTATGAGAGTCTACAGTAAAGTGACGTCTTCATGAAGTTTCAAACCACTGATGATCCGTCAAAAAAATAAAAACAGATGTTGGAGAGACTGTAATGGAACGGGAATGTATAACTGGGACACAAATGACTGGGACACAAGTCTTTTATTAAGGATTTGACCGCTGATGGAAGTAGCAGGATGAATTGTAGCATGTACAGAACTATACTTTCTACTCAGATTTAGTAAACGCTGCAAAACGGGTAGGACAGCATGTCGGAGGTGGATGCTGACTCGAATCATGAAGTGAAAATAGCTTGAGCTTTTTGAGGCAAAGAAACAGAATGTTCTGAAATGTCTAATTCAGTTGCTAATTCTCATAGTCTGATAGTTGAGCATGTATCTTTTTGAAGATGCCACTGATGGCAATATAGCAACAGAAGATCAGTAATTGATCTTACTTGGAATACAGGCCTGGAAAAATATCTTAATTAAGGAAAAATGAAGGAATTTGTTGATTCCCATGAGTTACAGATTAATGGGTTACAGGCAATTAATTATTTCTAATTATTAATTTGTCCAAATACTTTAAAGCCAGTAGTTGAGAATTCCTAAACTGTTAATTAAGTACAATTGCTGCATTAATGACAATGTGGTAATGCTAATAGCCCAGTATACTAAAGAAAAAGTCAAAGAAGAGTTTGAACTGAATTTAATGTAAATCTGCATCCAGTGTAGATCCAGTGTGTAGAAACGCCCCTAAAATTCCAAAAAGTAGCATTTCTTGTATTTACTCCCTCAAGGCCCCAAAATAAAACAAATTCAGAGTTTGTGTGTCTGTTAACTCTGAGCTCTCGTTGGAGACAACCTAACAGTGTTAGAAGCTCTAGTTCTGGTTCTGTTTGGTTTAAATAGGTTTGAATTTAGGTGGGAAAAGCTTTAGTTCACTTAATTGACAAGCAAGTAAAACAGTCAAATGCTTTTTTTTTTTTTTTTTGTATTTTTATTTCCAGATCAACTCAACAGTATCGATGTCTGGTCTGCATGCCGTTAGCAGTTCAGATGATGTAAAACCACCATATGGCCTGAAGCCACTTTCAGGTCACAGTCCAGGACCAACGCTTTCTCAAAAACGTCTTTGTGCAATTTGTGGGGACCGATCTTCTGGTAAATACAAAAAAATTAGAGTGTGAATATATGAATAAAACTTCATGTTATGTAACTTCTTGCAAATTTGCTGCTCTGCTCAGCAGTAAGAAATGTTATAACGACATTTTTGTTGGCTAAATGTTTGTAAGCATTTAGGCTTTGTAGAACAGCTTAAATAAAAGTGATCTCAGAAGATAATTAATGAATGATTGTTTTCTTATAATTGCAAATATTATAACAGATTTGTTTCTACACTTGTCATAACTGATTACAATGATTATTTTATAACTAAAGACTAAAAAGTAGATAATGCTCACATTTACAGATAAAACCTTACTAGCCTACAAACTCCAAAAGATAAACTGCGGAATACAGGGATAGTCATTTTTGTATTGTAGCCAATAAACAGTTAAACAACAAGATTGGAATGAATCCGTTAAATAAGCAAAAAAACGAGAAATAGAAAATAAATTACAACATTGTTATGCTGGGTGCTGTTTCCCCACTTTGCTCTAATTTTCGTTCTTTTAATCTCTTCAGGGAAGCACTATGGTGTGTACAGCTGTGAGGGATGTAAGGGCTTTTTTAAGCGTACTGTAAGAAAGGACCTGAGCTACACTTGCAGAGATAATAAGGAATGTATGGTCGACAAGCGTCAGAGGAATCGCTGCCAATACTGCCGCTACCAGAAGTGCCTGGCTATGGGCATGAAGAGAGAAGGTAATTACACATGCACTTGCACTTTTGCAATTGAAAACATGGCAAATGTGGTAAGGAAAGAGTAACAAGAGTGGAACTTAATAAGAGATAAAAAAGAGAAAGCAGAATTTTTGATAAGTCATGTTTTTGGAAAAAATTGGTCTGTAGTTTGCTTAAAGCATATGAAGCTGAAAACAATTTTGCAAGTCATGAACACAAAATACTTCAACCTGATCTGTGATTCTGCCTGCTTAATCACATATCACATAATTTTAATGCTCTTTTGAACATTGTTGTTAGCTGGAAAGACTTCAACCTCTTTATATAGCCTTCTTTTTTGTAGGCATGAATTAACTTGAGTGCTTAGCCCTAACAAGTCAAATTGAGCTTTAACCATTTGGGAAGAATTTAATCCAAATTTGCCCTTTTTGTTTTTTTCAATATATATTTTCATCATGCATATACCACTTACATATACTGCACTGACACTGACATATACTGACATTTGTCAAAAAATATATTTTGTACATCTGTAACTACTGTGGCCTCAGTAAAAATGATGAGTAAATGGCATATAGTGTTGAAAGAAAAAGAGGAGAAGAAATTCTTATGTAACCCATGTCCTCCTCTGTCCATATTTTGTCTCCTTTCATTCTCTCTTCCTCCCTCTCCTTCTGTAGTGGTCCAAGATGAAAGACAACGAAGTAAGGAGAAAAGAGGGAGGGAAGGAGGATTGTATGTTTCCATGTGTACAGAAGGGGTTGCCCAAAGTTCAGTTAGATGGACTTAAGAAAACCTTGTTGAGATATTTAGTGAAGGAATCCCTTCATTTTTAAATATCCCCTTATTCCCAGTATTCATTTAAAAGTAAATGTCTAGATTAATTAACTAAGGAAACTTCCTGTGTGTGTGTTTCTGTGTGTCTTTTATTATTGCCTTAATGTTTCCAAAAGTTTGCTTTTTGGTCAATTTCGGCTCATCTCATGGTCCCCCTTATGTTCTCACTTTTTTGTGTCTTTAATGTTGCTTTGTGCGCTCGCTGCAGCCGTTCAGGAAGAGCGTCAAAGGAACAAAGAGAGAGATGGTGAAGTGGAATCTACTAGTGTGGTGAATGAGGAGATGCCAGTAGAAAAAATTCTGGAAGCAGAAATGTCTGTAGAACAGAAGACAGAAATGCATACAGATGGAAGCTCAGGGACCAGCTCTGTAAGTTCTGACTGACCTTAAACATCCTGACCATTTATATCACTAATGAAAACAAATAAATAATGTGAATGCTTCAAAATGTAGCTAACTGTGTGTTGTCCAGCTTCCCAGTATAACTTTCTCTCTTTCTCTCCTTTTTTGTATTTTTCCCTACCCATTTCCTCCTCTGCAGCCAAATGATCCCGTCACTAATATTTGCCAGGCAGCTGACAAACAACTCTTCACACTGGTCGAGTGGGCCAAGAGGATCCCGCACTTCTCTGAACTGCCATTGGATGATCAAGTCATCCTTCTACGTGCGGGTAAATGTTAACTGCTTGTTTTATCCAGTGTTTGTCTATAATTTTTCAGGTGAAGGACACACTAGAATTACTAAATCTTTTTTTTTTTTTTTATTATTATTTTATTGTTTTGTTTGTAAGGGAACCGGTATCTTAATCCTCTGCAAGGCATGTAATCCCTATTGTTATGTTAATTACCCACAGCACATCTACACGTGACCTCAAAATTGAACTTTCTCAAAATGTGACTTGTTTCTGTGCATTATTTGAGGTCTGAAAGCTCTGCATCTTTTTTGTTATTTCAGCCATTTCTCATTTTCTGCAAATAAATGCTCTAAATGAAAATATTTTTATTTGCAATTTGGGAGAAATGTTGTCCGTAGTTTGTAGAATAAAACAACAATGTTTAGTTTACTCATATATACCTATAAATAGCAAAATCAGAGAAACTGTTTCAGAAATGAAGTGGTTTCTAACTATCTGATAGTTCAGATGTCCTAAGATGGTTTGCTAATATCAGGAATGTACAGTGCATATATTCATTTCATTGGGATTCAGCCCCATTCATCAACACCCTGAATACCTGTAATGGCTTGGGAATGTCCAGACCTGTACAAGTTGTGCCGTGGTATCTTAAAAGTGAGATTAAATAGGTGTAACGTGTACTGGAAGTATGTGGTGGTAAGCTTTACCACAATCTATTCTAATCTTATGACGCCAAGTGACTGTTGGAAATCACATTTATGTTTAATGCAGGAGACACCACATGCATTATATCTTGCATATTATTGCAGGTGTGTTCTAGCTTCCATAACACTTGCCAAATGGCATGGATTAGGAACTAGTATTGTGTAGGGTTGCAGTGCATAAATCTGATTTGTTTAGTGATCAGAGATATGGAATTGGGCATCCTCCTGTCATACTATGTCCTCATGTCATACTTTTTTTTTTATTATTTTATTTTGTTACCCTCCCCATTTATTATAATGTTTTTTTTGTGTAGAGCTAGAAAAGGAAGTAGCTTATACAAAGGTTAGGGAAAGCTTATACAACCGAGCAAGCAAAAAACGTACTGCGTTCATAGCATTTTTGACAGCAAACTCTTTACATGTTTTCCAATTTTCGTTGGAACTTTTTTGTCACAATCAATTATTCTGTAACATGTGTTCTAGGGGAAAATATTAAATCTGTATTAGCAAGCATCTTTTTTTTTTAATAGCTGTTATGAGTAATCTTATTCCCATACTTTCATCATAAGAGGCTTCATCTTTTTGGCCTTGTTGGAACAAACAAACAATAAGCCAACATCATTATTTTAACTGCTTAATCTACCAATAATTTCCCCTAAGCTTCTTACTGGATGCATTTTAGTTTAAGAGTTCTTTTGAGGAATATCAGAATTAGATTGGCAAAATGATATTTAAATTAGTGGTGTCAGTTACTTAAACATGAATAAATTTAAATTTATTTATATTTTAATGCTTGAAATGCCCAGTATTGTGAGGGGACTGTAATACAAGTGTAGTGTGGTTTATGTCTGGCAGGCAATAATAAAAATTTTATACTGTATTATAGTATCTCAGATTAGAGAGAGGGAGAAAGAGACAGCGCGACCGTCTGAGAGATTTCATTGCACGTTTATGCGTGCACTTTCCGCTTGTGTGCGCCAAGGCGTCGTTGCGGTTTTTAGCTTGCTATGCACGCTCTTCACGTTTGGTGCATTTTTGCGCGTTTTGTACAATTTGAAGGAAACTGAACTGTGGGTGAATCTTTAGAAGTAGAGCCAGAATTTAGACCACTTTAACATGTTTACCTTACTGTCCGTGTTTCTGTGCTCGCACTTTGCTATTGTGTGCTCCCCCCTCCCTTCTTCGCTTCTTTTCCTCTATTTTGCCTCGCTGTGCACACTCTCGGCGTTTGGCCCGTTTATGTGTGTTTCATGCGAAGTATCTAAATTAAGCCACTGAGCAAGTAATTTAAGCTGAAACAGCAAGTTTAAAGGAGTCTAAAGTCCTTGTTGGGTCTCACCAGATAATCCCAACACTTCATATCGTGGAAGTGCTCATAGCTGTCAAATCTAAATGTTGTAAATATTGTGAAACATCAGCATTGCTAGGCAGCAAGCAAGTGGAAATGCAGCTTTCTGACCAAGTGCTTCACAAGAATATCTATTTGGTAGAAGAACAAGCTCACATATATTTTAATGCTTTGGTGTTGTTTTGATAAAGTATCTGCATATAGCTCAACACTTAGCTAAAATAAAGCTGTGAATGAACAGGCATGCATCAAACAGATACGTCTACCTACGGATTTTACAAAGATGCAATTTGACAAACTTGTTGATCATCAAACAGTGTTAAGCCAGGGGAATAATAGATTACCTTATTTCCAAAAGGCATAAAGTTAAAGGTGGCGCAATTCTGTAGTATTTTAAGCAAGATTTATTTGTGCATTTCCATCTTTTACAGTTTCAAAATAACAAGAAAGAAAAGGGCCCAAAGCTAAAGTTTGGGCACCCTGTAAGGTCAGTACTTAGTACCACACCCATTGGCAAGTAATACAGTAAACACATTTTGTAGAAGCTAAGGACCTGTCAGTTTTTATTTAAGGGATTTTCCCCATTCTGCTTCTGATAGTTCTGTGAGCCTTTCAGGTTGGAGGACTGTAAGCAAAACCATCTTGATAGAAACCATTGTCTTTTCGTCTTCAGCTTTGTTACAGAAGGTGAGCTGTAGACATGCACCATAAACATTCATATCATAAAATGAGTTTTCACAATCACATGTGCTGCAGTAAGACAGTGGATAACTCAAACTGCATTATCCACATGCAGCAACAGAGGGAGCTCTTAATGCTGCTGACTGTGCTCACCTGACATAAGGCTGGAGGTAGAGGTTCACATTTAACACCCACACATTCTGTGTATCATGAGAAAAATTAGTGCTGCCAGTTAAGGTGTTGAAAACTTTTGAAGAGCTTAAACAATATTAAACCTACTTCCCTGCTATTTTATTTTTATATACATACGGGGGAAAAAAAAGAGACCACTTAAAAACGATGAGTTTCTTTGATTTTACCAAATTCAAAACCTCTGTAATAAAATCAAGAGGAAGATGAATGATCACAAGCCATTAAACGAGGCTAAACTGCTTAAATGTTTGCACCAGTAGTGGCAATAACCGTCGTCCTGTGAAGAGGAGAATCTCAAAAGAAATTTAAGAATAGTTGTAAAGACCTTTAATTTCATGCTTTTACAGAAATGTGAGTAATTTTAAAAGATTTTAGTGTTTTTGATAATTATCTGAAGGACTTTCAAATAATGCAACTCCTTTGACTTCATTCAGTGCTGAATATACTAGGGCTGGACCCGAATATTCGGGTATTCGGATATTCGTTCGTTGAGTAGGTATTCGGTTTTTAATTTTGGTATTCGGATATTCGTTTTTTTTCTCCTTTCCAGAGTTCCACCTCACTCTAACCACTTCTGTTCTCGCGGGTCCCGTCAGAATATCTTGCGCGCGGGACAGAACTGAACTGTTATTGGCTGGAGCGGGAGTTTAATCCAGACGATGCGGGAGCAAATTAATAAATAGTTAAGAAAACTGTAATAATTGTAAAAAAAAAAAAAACCTAAAGAAAACTCTCAACGCGCAGGATGGACCGACACACACACGCACACACCGATGGTGTTTGGACTGGGGTAAGGAACGGGACCACACTATTCAGCGCTGCTGTTTTAATAAATATATAAGTAAATTTGAAGCATTAAATGTAGTTTATTTAATTTATATTAGGAACGTGGGGCGGGAGCGGCAGAAATGTGTATGTGGCGGGCGGGCGCGGGATTAAAAGAAGCTATTTTTTTGCGGCGCGGTAACGAGACAGAAACGCGGGAGCGTGGAAGAGTGGGTTTAAAAATCAGTCTCGCGCAGACATGATAAAAAAAATGCAGGCTCTTCGAAACTGATTTATATAATAAAACGTAAGGGGTAATGTGGCAACAGTAGGGGCTAAATCGGTTACAAAAGCCTGGCCTACAAAAATGATGTCTGAACGAATTTCCTCTTATCTAATATAATTTAAAATGGTTTAAAAATACAAAATAATTTCTAAGCAAACGAAATATTTAATATTGAGCTTATAGCCCAAGTGCAAAAATACAAAATCAGTAATACGGCTATGCCCTGCACAATGCTTAAACCGAAATAGACCAAGTACAATAACGTCATTAACAATGACTTTCCTCTACTCTAATATAATTTAACATGGTTTAAAAATATAAAATAATTTCTAAACAAACGAAATATTTAATATTGAGCTTATAGCCCAAGTGCAAAAATACAAAATCAGTAATATGCCCTGCACGATCCTTTAACCGAAATAGACCAAGTACAGTTTACAATGACTGTCCTCTAATATAATCAACAATGTTTAAGAATATAAAATACTTCCTGAACAAACGTTTTTTTTGTTTGTTTTTTTAAGCAAATAACCTAAGTGTGAAAACACAAACAGCAATTTACTGGGCTGGCTTGCGCAGCGGAGAAACCGTGCAGCAGCAGCCTCCTAGCCTGCTTACGCAGCGGATAAGCCGCGGTGTGGGGCAGCAGAAATTCCGGGATGAAAACACAAAGAAATCTGGGCTAAAAACACAGAAAAAATATGAGGTGAAAACACAAAAATCCGGGATAAAAACACCAAAAATCCGGGGTGAATATGTCTCGTCGGTCAGAGCAAATTGAACATTTTTCAGTGGATTAAAGGGGCCGTGATTTGCTTTTTTTTTTTTTTTTTTACCTCTTTTAAAAAAAAACGAATATTCGAATATTCGCTTCGAATCAGTGCCGAATATCCGGAGCTCAAAAAACGCTATTCGGGCCAGCCCTAGAATATACAAATTTGACAAAACACACAGTTACTTTTTATCTCTTAACTCTATGCCTTTTGGAGATCAGATGGTCTTTGATAAATGAGCCATTTTAAATGTCACCATAGCATTAGGTTATTTGCTTGAGTTGTCTATTGTATGTACTTGTACTTTAGACCACAGAACTGTAGTTTTAAATCTACAGTCAAGCTTGCTGGATGATTCTCATTTTCAGCTGAAGCACACGAGTTGGAAAAAAATTGACTTCAGAAGAGTTGGTGCTTTGAGAGCAAAAGGGTCCCTACTCAGTAATGGTATAGTGTGCCTTTACTGTTGGCAAGCTTTTCTGTTCACAAAATGCAGTTCCTCCTTTTTCCCTAAATGTACCTTGCTAGTGGTGACCAACTACAAAATTCATCTGGTTGAGTTTTGTGATGAGCTCGCAGGTAATGTTTCCTCCTTAAAGGTGCTTACACACAGAACGCGGTATGCCGCGCCACTTTCAGCTCTGCCTGCCACTCTGCTGTGTGGTGGCCAGTTGTGGTTGCATTGCGCTGCTGCTGATGTCGATTGTCGCCTGTTGATGGGTGGAATTATCAAAACTCGTTACCTCTGCGATCAGAGTTTTGTAGTTTTGAGTCACTACAGCCTCTGTAGATCTGTCTGTTGTTTCGACCAAACGTTTTCTCTGGTCGTGTGAGTTCATGCCATGCGTTTTCTTCTGCGGTATTGCTTGCCATAAGGTCAAAGTTGAACTATGTTGAACTTTGGCCATGGTGAGCGGCAGCGAGGTGTGGTTATGTGAGTGAAAATGCAACGCTTTCCGCACCGCACCACATCAGCGCCAAAGCGCTCTACCACTGGAGAAACAATTGAATCCTAAGGGGATCAGCATACCGCATCGCACCTACCACGTGCAGTGTGTAAGCACCTTTAGACTGTCCCATGGAAAACGTTTGTGCAACGTGTGAAGACCAAACATTTTTATGCCAAAAACATAAATTGCAGTTGTTGTATAACCGTGTTTATTATGTCATATGTCCTATTGTGGTGTATGTTTGTGCAGTGTCTTGATTGCGAGACTGGTCCATTTTTCCAATCATTTTCTCCGCCATTCGCTTGCTGCTTCGGGGCATGCCACCTGAAAGAGCAAGCACGTTTATCTGCCACCAGTAAGAATGTGTAGAGTTGTGGTCTAGAGCTGTGTTTGAATGAGACAATGTTATATTTTTTATTAGCCGATGAATCCTGCTAAAATATCCAGCTCCAGACCAGCTGGTTTTCTGTCTCTGTAATCAAACAGAGAGGTATTATAATGCACAGGAAAGCCTAAAATAGCTGTAATCAGCTTCTTCTCATTTTCTCACACTGTATTTCAGCCTGTGGTATGTGTGGAGACAAAACCCCTTGTGTGGAGAAAAATGCTTCAGGTCGCTGAAGTGTGAACGTACCGTTACTGTGATTTGTAAAACTTTTGCTGTTTAAATGCAGCTTACTGTATTTGCCATTGGGGGTGGTTTGCTAATTCTTCTTACATTAGCAAAATCCTATATTTATCTCCATTACTTCATAGAACATGTTACTAGACTCCAATCAATGCTTAACGTTTCGCATGGTGAGGGTTTTATTTATTTATTTTTTTATAATCACAAAAATAAACAGCTTTGCCAAACTCTGTAGGGAGCCTTGCGTTTAACCCTGCGTCCACAATAGCAAAAGATAAGTGGCTCACGTTGCTTCAGGTTGGTCTCGTATGTGTGTGTGTGTGTGTGTTCCAGGCCGCTTGCACTATCAGGTCTGTTGGAACATTCGCTGCTTGCAGCCGCGCAACTTTTTTGTATACTGCGTGTACTTCTGCGCTGCAGGTCCCATTTAAAACCACTGTTAGAACGCTGAAATGCTGCGCTTTGTGTGTCAAAGAAGCTTCACACTGCACAGATATACGCGCTGGAACACAGAATCTTCTTGCTATATTTACTTTCTTGCTCATGCGCCAGACAACTCTGACCAATCAGACACCGCATGCTCACATCGTTTATTGGTGTGTAGTTTGGTGCGTTTTAAGATTTGTGCCTGTGTGAAACCAAATCAAACAGAGGGATGAAATGCTCCAAGTAAATAAACTGATCAATTGATTCAAACCATAAAACAGGTGTGGAAATGCCCTAAATCATGAACACTAATCACATACGCTAATAGAAAATGACTGCTGGATTTCTATTTCACAATAACAGCACTTGCAGATGTTGAGTCAGTTTTATCTGCGTGTAAATCTGTTGAGCTGATTTATTTGGTCATTGGATTTTCATTATGACTTCATCTGCTGCCTGTATTAGCTTAAGGAAGCTGCATAACTATATTAATTTAATGCACTTTTTCAATGGGTGTGGCATAAATAGCGACAATAAGGTGAATAAAATGTTTATTGGATGGTTTACATGCCATGAAGGAACTTGAATACGTTTGCTGTATTTAAATGTTTTGAATGGAATCAGAGGTGAAATTGGTCTCCGTATGAATGAATGGTATGTGCATTTTTTTTTGTTAAGTGCTCAGGTGTTTCTATTTAGCCCTGCTTTAGATCACTGAATTAGAGTTTAAAAAAAAAAAAAAAAAAGACGGTTTTGAAAAGAAAGGTTTTAGCTTTTGGCCATGAATATTCATACGAATAACCCTGTGGTCACGTAGCCACTATCCCTGCGGCCATTTAAAAAGAGTGTTTGGCTCCATTTATTTTTTTGCATGCTGACCTGCCTTCATTACATCATAAGGAACAAGTTAATTTGCCTTTTTGGTTGAAGGGTTGGACCTTTTCTGTAAACAGAGATCATATTAAGCTTTAGACCTCCCACTCTTTTTTTCAACTAGAGGCTGGTCTTTGATATAATAGCAGGGGTATTTAATTAGAATTCAGTATGGTCCAGTTGGAGAAAATTTTGTCAGTCTAAGGTTCGGACAGTTGCTATTCTTAACTTGTGGTATGATTCGGTGCAATATCCTGTATACTATATATATATATATATATATATATATATATATATATATATATATATATATATATATATATATATATATATATATATATATATATATATACACTGTGTGTGTGTGTGTGTGTGTGTGTGTGTGTGTGTGATAAATAAATAAATAAATAAGAAACATCTGACCCATGATAATAATAAAATGCCCCTCTGGCCAGATTTTGTGTACATTCCTCCTCTGTCTATCTCAAGGTCAGTTTGTCTTTAGTTTCTGTATCTCTTTATAAAGGCAGGTTTTCCCGCCCGCGTTCTGATTGGCAGAAGAGATCATTTGGTGATCGTACAGCACATGTAATTGGTCTGTGCCACTTTAAATTAACACTGTCAAAATTAAATCCTTTTCAGTTGTTTATCGGTTTGCGTCCGCACTGGACAACGTCTGGGTCTGGACCCGGACCACGGTCCGCCTATAAGTGTCCTCTATATTTTATAGCATTTATAGTATTGCTTTAACCTTTGAAAGATTTTACCCCTGTTTTATAATCATGTTCTTCTTTTAGGCTGGAATGAGCTTTTAATTGCCTCATTCTCACATCGGTCCATCTCCGTGAAGGATGGAATTCTGTTGGCCACCGGTCTCCATGTCCACAGGAACAGTGCACACAGTGCAGGGGTTGGAGCCATCTTCGACAGGTAACAGTGCCTTACACATTCAGGCTAGATTTAAAGGACTTGAAGGACGGATTGTTGGAATCCACTATTCTGTCTGTTCTCTAAATTTTATATTCAGATATTAAATAAAGTGAACACTTATCTAAAATACCTGTACAATTATTTATTACACAAGTATTTATGCAGTGATGTATTCTGACAGTTATGTGACTGCAGTGCATAAAATCATGTAAATACAAGTTGATATCTTCACATGTGGTTCTTATGAATGGGGCTCTGTGTGATTAAAAAGCATGTCATGATTGATGTCACAATCAATCAGCAGATCTGATCAGAGATTGTTAATTACTTAAAGTAACGTTGTTGTAAGTTGATGTTTGCATATGAAGTCAGTGTAAAAAGTATCCAGTGTTAAACGGAATTTCAACTGCCAAAAATACAAATGATAAATCGTGGCCATTTTGGTTATTCACTAAATGAGGAAAATTATAAAAAGAATATAAACAATGGTCTTGTTATTGTTTTTTGCATAATATAATGTGTACATAAACATTTGAGAAAACAAGTAGAATAGAGAAAAACACAAATGATTACATAAAACTTCATAGAACTGTATTACGTCTTTCACCCAATTTTTAAAAGTAAAAGGTTTTTTCACTTTCCCTTTAAGTAAAATAAGCCATCTAGCCGCTAAAATAGCGAAAACTACCACCTTTGAACCATATTTTCCTGATTTAACCTTCTTAGCGGTCCCCAAATATCCCCAAATATTGCTCTTATAGGGGAAGTCTGGATTGGCTGAATTCCAAAAGACAAGTGCACTGCTTCTACTTGACTGGCTGATTACATAATATGTTAGTAGTTATAATGAGTTATTAAAAGTAATTATTAATACACCACATTAGTACATCTACTTGTTTATGACGTTTACACGTTTGTCACTTTTCGGGGACATCAATTGGGCTTTTGGTGATTTCTTAAAACTATTCTTTCCTTGTAGCAGAATTAGGATACAACATCTTAAAAAAAATAGGTTTACATTTTCATGTAATTTTCTTATACCAACACAGTGTCTGAGCTGGTGAAGGTGATTCAATGGTGTGGGAAATGTTTTCTTGGCACACTTTGGGCCTGTTATTACCACTCAATCATCGTTTAAATTCCACAGCATATTTTGAGTCTTGTTGCTTCTATTTGTCTTTCTCTGTTACACAATCGCAGTTTATCAATCTTAATCAAACATGATTGTGCTCTGTATGTATATAATATAATCACAGTCATGCCAAAACCTTTCAATGTTTAAGAAAATATCAGACACATTTAGTGTGATGAGCAGCGCATAGAAAAATATGTGTATTAAGAAACTGTTTTATGAAGGATGTCTCCTCTGCTTGCAGTCGGGCCCAGTCCTCTTCACTGAAACACACTCTCTCTTGCTCACTCAGGCATCATTTGGCAGGGCCCTATTACACAGTGATTACATTGTTAAGAGGCTAAGATTGAGATTA
The DNA here is from genome assembly GCF_023375975.1 of Astyanax mexicanus. Lineage (NCBI taxonomy): Eukaryota > Metazoa > Chordata > Actinopteri > Characiformes > Acestrorhamphidae > Astyanax > Astyanax mexicanus. Next base: position 22,003,207 of record NC_064410.1, read on the forward strand.
TATTGGATTCCAGATTTTTATACTTTCTATAGTTTGGAATAACAGGTTGCAGGCTGTTGTTTCATATTCCCAAAATTCCAGATTTCCCTGCTTTCAGTGGCTTTGATGTTCAGTAGACCTGGGTTATATTTAAATCTGATTATTTGAGATTAGCAATTTACATCAACTTGACCTGTAGTGACTTGTACTCATTTTTGAAGTTTGACTCTTTTATAAACCATGAATTGCCTGATAATTATTCCCACTGTCTAATTAGACTAGGTCCGTCACCCATATATGTTTTTAAATAATATATATTTTTTGTCTTTTTTTTTTTGTACACAAACGGGCTTAAATTCTTAACTTTTTTTGTTGACATGATTACTTTTTATCAATATTTATTGTATTCTAAGAACTGGGGGTGTAATGATTCATAAACAGTCACTGATTAGCTTGTAATTAACGTAATTAATACTTTTTGCATTGTGTAACATTGATATCTTTTATTATTAACTTCAGACTGAATCTGATTTAAATAAATTTAAGCTGATTAACTTGTGAATTATGAACTTTATGCGATTGACCGGAGGAGAAGTACAGGCATTTGAACTAAAAATTATCCAAATATATGCCTCATTCTTATCATTACGTAACCTACCAATCTTTCTATCTGTAGGTGTATGGCTTTTTTGTGGCAGAATGTCTACTTATTATAACATTTTTAACAGCATTAAGGTTGAGGGAATATTTGTTTTAACAGTAACAGCAGAGGTATAACTGTATAACACACTATTATGGTTAAATCTAAGGTTCACATTCTTGGCGAACACTGGGGGGTTGATCTATATGGAGTCGTGCTCTGTTACACCACAAATTAGAATGCTGCGGTATGCTTGTGCTTTTGCCTTTATGTTTATTATATAATAAAATAGCTAATACAATTTTTAAAAATGACATTGCATTGATTCATAGATTTAAGCTGCTCAGCTGTTGCTGTTAAAAGCCAGACATCCTCAATAAAAGAGAAATTTAACTGTGCTTTAATTCTATTTACTTTTTCACTAATTCATAAATAGTTTTTCAATTTTTTTTTTCTTTTAAAGCATAACTTTCGTGTCGCATCTGTTCTGTCTCTCCTTGTTGCTGCTTTTGCATGGCTAATACCATACACTAGTCTAAACCTGTATCAGGTGTTCAGCCTCTCAACAAGAGCCTGTAGCTTGTTACTCATTAAATAGGCCCCTCTGTCTCAATCAGTGCAAATGGAATCATAACCTTTAAATGGGAAAAATGTTAACAATGTAATAAAATGTGTATTAACACTGTAATAACACATTGTGATTGAATACGCAGGGAGGGTGCGCACAATGCAGAGGTTGGGGCCATATTTGACAGGTAATGATGCCACACCACATGTCTCAAGCATTTCCCCCAAAAACACGAATCTACATTCAGTCCTGTATATTTGAGATTTGACAGTGTAACATTTTAGTTCGGGTGTTAAAGCAGCTGCTCTGTGTGTCTGTTTGTCAGTAGCAGGCCCTCAGTGTCAGTGGGTTAACATTTCCCTTGCGACAGCATGTTCTCATAAATCTGTTTGCTGAGTTGCTATTTGCTGCTGTTCTAAGATGTTTGTTTATTTTTATGTATGTATGTTATGGATGTATTTTTGTATGTATGTATATACAGCTCTGGAAGAAAACAAGAGACCACTTAAAAATGATGAACTTCGTTGATTTTACCAAATTGAAAACCTCTGGAATCTAATCAAGAAAAAGATGGATTATCGCAAGCCATCATACCAAGCTGAACTGCTTGAATTTTTAAAGGCATAAAGTTATCCAAAAGCAGTGTGCAAGACTGGTGGAGGAAAACATGCCAAGATGCATAAAAACTGTTATCAAAAACCAGGGTTATTCCACCAAATATTGATTTCTGAACTCTAAAAACTTTATGAATATGAACTTTTCTTTGCATTATTTGAGGTATGAAGGCTCTGCATCTTTTGTGTTATTTCAGCAGTTTCTCATTTTCTGCAAATAATTGCTCTAAATGGCAATATTTTTATTTAGAATTTATACCTATACCTATTTATACCTATTAATAGCAAAATCAGAGAAACTGATACAGAAACTGAAGTGGTCTAAAAAAAATATTCCAGAGCTGTATGTGTGTTGATGCACACTACACACTGTTTTCAGTTTATATCCCAATTTAAGCAGTTTAACTCAAATGGTACAAAGGTAAGCTGTTAACAGCAGTGTTCCAGGATCTGATGCAATTAAGGGCCAGAAGTGGCTGCAGGTTTTCTTTCTAAACAAGCAGCAGCACACCTGATTCCACTTGTTTAGTCAGTTTGTCAGTTGTCTTCAAACTACTAATAACGTGCTTCTGCTTGGCTGGAATAAAAACCTGTAGCCACACTGGCTAGTAGAAAGCCTTAACTAGACACCAGAGACAGTTAATTTTTTTTTAGGAAATGCTCTTGTTGTATTAAAGAAACAATGAATATGCAAGTGTCCCAGTGCTTTTGTCCTCTAATAGTATGGTAAAAGTAGCACAAGTTGTAGCACATATTTTCGGACTAATTCTAGTTAATTACAGCCTAGTTGAAATTTAGTTAAATGTAGACTTGACACTTGTATGTAAACCTAACAGGTATAATTTCTTCTTTTTCCCTTCATTCTTCACTTTTTATCTTCCTCCCCGCTCTCATTTTGTGCTGTGATGCAGAGTGCTGACTGAGCTAGTGAGTAAGATGAGGGATATGCAAATGGATAAGACGGAGTTGGGCTGTCTGAGAGCAATCATCCTTTTTAATCCAGGTACTACAGTTCAAACATTAGGATTTATTTGTGTATTTAGAATATATGGTTACAGTTGCTCTGGTAACTCTGTTATATTAGAGCCTTATACACTGCTCAAAAAAATAAAGGGAACACTCAAATAACACAATATAACTCAAAGTAAATCAAACTTCTGTGAAATTAAACTGTCCACTTAGGAAGCAACACTGATTGACAATCAATTTCACCTGCTGTTGTGCAAATGGAATAGACAACAGGTGGAAATTATTGGCAATTAGCAAGACACACTCAATAAAGGAGTGGTTCTGCAGGTGGGGACCACAGACCACTTCTCAGAACCTATGCTGTCTGGCTGATGTTTTGGTCAGTTTTGAATGTTGGTGGTGCTTTCACACTCGTGGTAGCATGAGACGGACTCTACAACCCACACAAGTGGCTCAGGTAGTGCAGCTCATCCAGGATGGCACATCAATGCGAGCTGTGGCAAGAAGGTTTGCTGTGTCTGTCAGCGTAGTGTCTAGAGGCTGGAGGCGCTACCAGGAGACAGGCCAGTACACCAGGAGACGTGGAGGAGGCCATAGGAGGGCAACAACCCAGCAGCAGGACCGCTACCTCCGCCTTTGTGCAAGAAGGAACAGGAGGAGCACTGCCAGAGCCCTGCAAAATGACCTCCAGCAGGCCACAAATGTGCATGTGTCTGCACAAACGGTTAGAAACCGACTCCATGAGGATGGTATGAGGGCCCGACGTCCACAGATGGGGGTTGTGCTCACAGCCCAACACCGTGCAGGATGCTTGGCATTTGCCAGAGAACACCAGGATTGGCAAATTCGCCACTGGCGCCTTGTGCTCTTCACAGATGAAAGCAGGTTCACACTGAGCACAAGACAGACGTGACAGAGTCTGGAGACGCCGTGGAGAGCGGTCTGCTGCCTGCAACATCCTTCAGCATGACCGGTTTGGCAGTGGGTCAGTAATGGTGTGGGGTGGCATTTCTTTGGAGGGCCGCACAGCCCTCCATGTGCTCACCAGAGGTAGCCTGACTGCCATTAGGTACCGAGATGAGATCCTCAGACCCCCTGTGAGACCATATGCTGGTGCGGTTGGCCCTGGGTTCCTCCTAATGCAGGACAATGCTAGACCTCATGTGGCTGGAGTGTGTCAGCAGTTCCTGCAAGATGAAGGCATTGAAGCTATGGACTGGCCCGCCCGTTCCCCAGACCTGAATCCGATTGAGCACATCTAGGACATCATGTCTCGCTCCATCCACCAACGTCACGTTGCACCACAGACTGTCCAGGAGTTGGCGGATGCTTTAGTCCAGGTCTGGGAGGAGATCCCTCAGGAGACCATCCGCCACCTCATCAGGAGCATGCCCAGGCGTTGTAGGGAGGTCATACAGGCACGTGGAGGCCACACACAATACTGAGCCTCATTTTGACTTGTTTTAAGGACATTACATTAAAGTTGGATCAGCCTGTAGTGTGTTTTTTCACTTTAATTTTGTGTGTGGCTCCAAATCCAGGCCTCCATTGGTTAATAAATTTGATTTCCATTGATGATTTTTGTGTGATTTTGTTGTCAGCACATTCAACTTTGTACAGAACAAAGTATTCAATGAGAATATTTCATTCATTCAGATCTAGGATGTGTTATTTGAGTGTTCCCTTTATTTTTTTGAGCAGTGTATTATAGCTGTTTAAAAGACAGCTAAAAAAAAAAGTTAATAGCAATAACATCGTGCATCATTTTATTTGTGGACGCACTGTTTACTGTTTCATGTTTTTCGAAAGGTGCTATTAATATTAAAATTAAACATTTAATCATGATAAACACTTGTTTAATTGTCCTATTGGCCTGTTAGCAGCTGAGAATCACGACAGTATCGTGACCTTAACTGAAAGCTTATGAAGGTGCTCAGGCTTTTAAAAACTTTCCTCCTGTAGTCTTGGTTTGTTTCGTTTTTGGTTTCACACATTGTTTAATATCCAGTTTTACAGTGAGTCTAATAATATTTAGAAATATTTCTATTTCGTATAATTTGTGTTTACCATCTTAAAGCCTATTGGTTGATTCTATATAACCTACATTTTGTGATTAAATGTATGTGCTTTTGAATGGCTTGTTCTTTGTTAGATAATTAACACATTATTGCACCTCTTTCCTTTTGGGGAACATGACCCCTAACTATGCTGTGTTGTGATCTGTGCACTATAAATACATGCTGCTGTTTTTGTGATGCCCAGATGCTAAAGGGCTGTCCAGTCCGAGTGAAGTGGAGTTGCTGAGGGAAAAGGTCTATGCATCGCTGGAGTCTTACTGCAAACAGAGATACCCTGACCAGCAAGGAAGGTACAGAAAGCAAATAATGGGCTGATTCTCAGTCACACTCTTATTTCATAAGCAGTTATTATTCTACACTTTTAGAAACATGGTGCAATTATACATTTCCTATTTTTCACTTTTATCTTCGTAAAAAATTTAAAAGCTCTGAGTTTAGGCTGACAACTGGGCTTATCACAGGAAATTAGATTGAGTTCACTGAAAAAATAACATGTTAGATGGACATGGCAGGAGTTTAGTTTAAATATTTTACAGAATATTTGACAATATTCTTATCAATGATATTATTACTGCTTGAACACTGATTACACTTGTTATGCATGAAAGAGTATTTAAGTTTTTAAGAATCTGCCACTGCTGATGCTTTTTGTCTGAGTCAAACTGTGATATTTTTTGCCGTACTGCCCAGTTCTATCAGTGCTTGATTATGTACACGGGTGGAGAGTTTTATACTGATCGTATTGATTTTGGAATTATATTATATCAACTGAAATTAAGAAGAATATGGTGATATAAATGTTGCCTATAAATTCCAGGACTAATTGTAACAGAATATCCAAATATTTCAGAGCTGTGTAGAGCCTTGTCATGAGCCCTTAAATCACTGCTGCTGTTCGTTTTTCTGTTGTCTCCCCACAGCCTTTGTTTTCCTTGTCCTTGGCGTGAAAACTGTATAGATTTGTTGCATTTAGGCTACGTTTACCTTCAGTGAACATAGCCTTAACGCTCAATGATTATCTTGAGAATCTATAATGAGTGTAGGTTTGCGTAAATTATAATTTGCTAAGTAAGTAATAAGTGTTTAAGTTGCTGCGTTATTAATATGCAATGGTTTTATACCCCTCACTACAGTCCATATACCTGTCTTGTTTTTTTCTCTCTCTGTAACCAGGTTTGCCAAACTTCTACTCCGGCTACCAGCCCTACGATCCATTGGCTTGAAGTGCTTGGAGCACCTGTTCTTTTTCAAACTGATTGGTGATACCCCCATTGACACTTTTCTTATGGAAATGCTGGAGGCTCCACATCAGTTGACCTAATCTGGACTCAACCCAACCCACTTTAATCCAGTTAGCACCAGGGATTACCGGCTCCCTGGACATTGGGGCTTCACTGTGTCTGCTAGTTAAATCTCCAGCTCACAACCTGCTTTATTCTGTTCCTCTGATTTCCCCTCTCACTGTTGTCTCTCCTGTGCTGGAATAGCCCTAAAAGACTATTGGTAAAATAAGGAAAGAAAAAAAAACACATTTTGCAGTTTTACACATTTTACACAGGGAAGCATCCTAAGGGAAGATCTACGTATTTTTCAGAAAATATGCAGGTTGTGAAGTGTATCATAACTTTCTGCTTTCGGAGCTCCTGTTTTTCCACAGTGGTGCTCTGCATGTCTTGTTTGTGTATCACAAAAAAGTTCGATTCTGCATTAAAAGTCCATAGATGCAGCACCCAATTTTTTTTATTAGTTACCCTTAGTGACCACAAAATCACATGAACTGCCCTTTTCCTGGTCATTTAGGTCATGTGAAAGTCTGGGCTTTTGTTCCTGCTTTCTTTTATTGAACTGACTCATGAGATGAGTTCAGTTGTTGCTGCATTGAGATTCAGGATCTTCCTTGTCTGGCCTGCATAAAATCCTTACTATGGTTTTTAATAATGTATGTGGGATGATTTTAGTTCATGTTACATTTAATTTTACTCACATTTTTGTAAAGAAATTAACCTGTGATTTATATAAAATCTATTCTGTTGGGGGGTATACTACTGGCTATACTACTGACTCTTCAGTGTCAGTAGGTCATGCCAAGCTTTATATTGCCTGGAAGATTTAAAAAAGTTATTTTCTGAATTCCATATACACTGTATGTCCAAATTATTTGTGGATACCCCTTTCTAAAATGAGCCTGATGGGTATAAAAGCCCCTAGCTGTGAAGTGAAACTGTGTTGTTTGGAATCATGGTGCTCGATCTAATACTTTGGAATACGTTGGGGATATGAGTGAGGTGGTGATCATCTAACATTCTGTCCTACCTAACTCTACTGTCTAGGAAAGGCAGACAGTTACTCCAACCAGTAAACGAACATGTTTCTAATACTTTTGTTCATTTATTGTGGAGTCATCATTTCCCCTCATTAGCCAAACTGTAAACATCACTCTCTTACTTTTTAGAAAAAAATGCTTGCCTATTTCTTTACAAGTATCTGGTGGATGTTGTTCTTGATGGAAATTATCCTGTAAGTCCAGTTTATTTTTGCTTAAATACCATTTGTAAGTATTAAAAATACATACAGTGGAATTTCATGTATAATACTCACTATGATGTCACTGATGAATATTCCTACTATTCCAGAATCATGCAAAAAGGTTCATCGGATGTGATCTAGGCATTTGAGGCTGAATATTCACATTTAATTAAGTTGTGTGTTTTACATAGAACATGCTAGCCAACTGTAGAGTATGTGTACGTAAGAGGGTCAACCGACATTGTAAAATTCTGAAACAATACGTAAATGGACAACAATTCTACAAGCTTTACAAGTAAAACAAACACCTGGATATTTTTCTGTTTTGAAACACAGGCCAAGCCTAAAATGATTACTTACATTGGATAATAATCCCAGTAAAGCAAGAAAATCAGCCCCTGTTCCTGTCTGGCTTCAGTCTAGTATAGTTTGGTGGTATATCTCCTCCAGTCCAGCTAATTTACCTGTTAATTAACTAATCAGTTAATTCAGTTTAACCAAGGAAACTCTTGTGATCATCCTCCCTCCAAAACCTGGGGTTGGAACTCATGGGTTACAAGGCAATGGTTCTATAACTTTTGGTGCTAAATGTTAAAATGGTTGTAGTGTTCTAGACAGTTCTGTGTACTCTATCACCACATACAGTGCCCTTTATAATGTTTTTGATCTGCTCCATTTGAACGTTTTAAGTCAAACCAATCAAGTTCCAGATTTTATTTTAAGCGTACTTGCATTTGTTTTAGTTTTACCATGTTAAAACTTAATTTCTGGATACTGTAATGTTTGGGACATTTGGCTTCACATGTCTTATGATTGTTATGATTGGTTTCATTAGTTTAAAGCTTTCAAACGTCTACAAAATTCAAAAACGCTTTTTTCAGGCAAAAACATTCAAGATGTCGCTCAAACATTGGGATTGCCAAAATCAACTGTGTAGAATTGTCATTAATAAAAAAAAGAATGCACTGGTGAGCGCATTAATCACAAAGGGACTGGAAGGACAAAGAAAGAGGCCACATGCTGAAGGCACTTTTGGATGTCACCTTATCCTACAGCAAGATGTTCCTTTTGGTCTTTTTTTTTTTTGGTTTGTTTGTTTGTTTGTTTAATGATTAATTAATGATCAAGCCGGTCACCCAATTTTAATTAATTTGAGCAAGACAGTACCAAACATGACTGCATTAAAGTACCTATCATTGATGTGTCCCAAACATTTATAGTGTCCTGAAATGAGTAAAGTGTATTACCAAAAGAAAGTGAAACTGAAATTAAATTAAAATCTGAAATGTGTAATTAAATTATGTTTGATTGGAAGCATGGGGCAGATTAAGAAAGAATGCATCTTTGTCCATTATGTTTAGCTCTGGGTTGTTTGGTTGTTTCAAAAAGAACAAATATGCAATACGAGTTGCACTTAGGAAGACTGAGAAGCCTAAAAGCCTAATTTCCTGCTTCTTTTTTTTGCATCCTTTTTAAATTTGTTGCATTGCTTGTGAGTCAGTTGCCCTACAGGTTTTAAAAAGATCATATTGCACTGTATCTTAAAGCTCTATTAATTCATGCTTTTCATTGTTATATTGCAAATGCTAGAAATCCTCCTTTAGCTATCCTCTTTCCATCTGTTGTACTGTACTTTATCCTCCTCCTCATGAACTTCTTAGTGGAGCGGATGGGTGATTGATTTATATAATGCAGCACACAATCACTGCATACAGATTCTGTGGACATTAGTGCATTGGTGGGTGTGCTGTTTTGAATATATACATATATGTTCTGTGTGAAAGCAGATTTGTGTTTAATTGGAGCAGCACCTCGGTATATTTTGGGGAAGGGGGAGGGCAGGTGTACAAAAAAAAAAACCTTTTCTCCATAGTACACAAGGGTGTTTTGTTCAGGGCAATCAGGGCACCATTTGTAATCAGTAATACGATCATGTGGGGGGGTGAATATGTGCTGTGAAATCATGGAATGCTCCATTTGTTTCCTTTTCTGTGTATTGTTCTTCTGTTCTGAGTGTGTGAGCTCTGAAATATGCAAAGTGTGGACCTGAATTCATGTCTGTGAGAAAGTGCGGGCGGTTCTTCAGATCTTTTACAGTGTTTAAGCTTGTTTACTTCCAGGCAGCAGTGGTCAGCAAGGAATTGTTAAAAGACATTTTTAATTACGTCGACCAAGAAGATGCTTTGAGCCTAAATCCTGAAACTTGACGTTGTTGCTGTTATCAGACGGTCATATTGGAGGACATGACCCATTAGAGATGGAATAAAGAAGGAGAATGTCACCGTTACGTGGGAAGTAGTTTGCGCAGCGAGGATAAACTGATTAAGACTGGACAGAGAGTTGGGAATGCTGGGACATTAAAGAGAGAACTCTTTTGAACCAGACTGCTTTTATATTTTTCCTGACCATTTTTGTGCATCCTGAGTAAAACAAAAGAAGTAAAATCACTCTGGATCTTTTTCTTCCACTGTTATTTTCTCTCCAGACTTTTAACCAGCTGTATCAGTTCTGTTAATGATTGTCGTGAGTAGAGATTTTTTTTTTCTGTTGTCAGGGTTAAGTAAAGGTTTTAACACTGTGCAGTTGTGTTTTGTATGATTTTTTCCTTATCTCTGATTATCAGATCACAGATTATCATAGGTTTTCATTGGTTAAATCAGGATTTTAATCAAAGTTCTAATGCATCTTGGTGTGTTCTCCTCCATCAGTCTTACACACTGCTTTTAGATAACTTCATGCCACTTCTGGTGCCAAAATTCCAGCAGTTCAGCTTGGTTTGATGGCTTGTGGTCATCCATATTCCTCTCTTATTTATTTTCAGAGTTGTATATAGATCAAAGTTTGACCATAGTCCTTTAAAAATTAATTTTATTTTATGAATTTGGAGTACAAGAAAATCTAACTGCTATCAAATGGCACCAAACCTTTCCTGAAGAAGCCTTTTTATACTATCAATGAGATCAATATTAATGTAAAATGGCAGTATTAAATTATATTACTGTAGCATTTAGAAGTAATGTGAGGTAAAACCTAAAAAAAATACCAATGTTTTTTGCATGAACTATGAATAGTGAATGAAGGGCTACTGCAGGCCCTGCAGTATAAATAACTTTAAAAGATCACAGACACTGATATCCTCATTTCAGACTGAACACGATAGTAAACGTGTTAAATGCCCCTGTGGGGCTGAAAGCAGTGTTATGTAGTGGTGGGTGGTGGCTGATTCCCGGGCTCGGAGTGGTGTGGTCCTCAGTCCAGCAGGACCTCCGGGCTCTGGCCGGCTCGTGGAGGTGTAATACCGCCGCTGGCCGCTGGAGGGCGCGCCTCTCATGGCCTGATCTGCGCGGGAGCCGCAGTGGCGGGTCTCTGTCTGTGGATAAATGAAGTACAGACTGGTGGGGTCTGTAGAGTTACTTACCTTTCCTGCTCTCCCTCTTTCTCCGCCCCTCTTACACCAATCCACTCTCCTCGAATCTGCTACAAACAACCACATAATTCTGAGTTAGGGAGAGATGGTCATTTATGGAAAATTATATATAAATAAATTATATACATTTTATTTCAGTGAATGGAATGAATATATTTTCAATGAAAACCCAAAAATGGCAGTGTGGGCAGTGTGCCAAGTCCTGCTGGAAAATGAAATCTGCATCTCCATAAAAGTTGTCAGCAGAGGGAAGCATGAAGTGCTGTAAGATTTTGCGGGAAAACACTGCACTGACTTTAGACTTGATAAAACACAGTGGATCAACACCAGCAGATGACATGGCTCTCCAAACCATCACTGATCATCAGTAAATTTTACATTTTATCTCGAAATCAAGGGAGCAGAGTCTGGAGGAAGAGTGGAGAGACACACAGTCCAAACTGCTTAAGGTCTAGTGTGAAGTTTCCACAATCATGCTTCCACAATGCTTCTGCACAAATACATATTCCTGATGCCCAGAAATCCAAAGCAAAGTGTCCCAGATGTGTTTTTGGCACAGTGCAGACCCACAATTATAAGGGTGAGAAAGCACCCCTCCTGGTGCCACAGATGGTGGATAAAGTGTTGCTAAGGTGCCCTCTGGAGGGACAAAAAAGTGAAACTGCCCTATTCTCATGTGCAAAAAAGTGATTGAGTGCCTCTTGCAATAAAATATGTACCCTTCTAGATCAAAACATTTGTACAATGTAACTTAAGTGCCCATCTATGGGTGCCATTCTGCTCTTGCAGTAGAAAGTAGTGCCTCAAAGGCTGCCATTCCCAGTAGGAAAATGGGATACAGTGCTGAACTGGGTTTTCCTACAGGTGAAGAAACATTATGAAGTGTCATATTGATACTCCTCCTATTAGAAAGTGTTCCTGTGGATTAAATGTGGTGTAATTCTCTACAGGTGCCTTTACATTAGGATGAACTTTTATGTTAACCTGACAAAGCAAATTGTCAATGATGCATGATAAACAAATTAATCTGTTCCGTCTATTTGTGTTTTTTTTTTTTTTTTGTTGTTTTAGGCAAAAACCTTTTAGAATGAAGGGGCTTCCATTTCATACCCTTTTATTTTTTCACCCCTGCCTTTTAAACACCACTCTCATTTTAAATACAGTGCACCTGACTCTGCTTTTAAAAACAGCCAAGCCTCGTTTAACAAACAATATTTTAGGATTTATACGTATGTATTATTATTAACCCTCGTTGCTGTCCAATGAAAAACAACTATCTGAATTTCTCAAAAAATATCTCAATGGCTTATATACTCTCCTGTACAGCCTTAGCTAAAATGGTTAACTCTAGCAATGACTGTTACAGTTACAGTTTGCGCAGTCTGAGTAAAGTGGCAATTTAAATATATATAAAAACTCTGTATCAGAAAAAAATCATGTAATATGTAAGGGAAAGGTAAAAGTGTTAAGACAAGAGCAATTAAAAATATATATGAGCAAATATATCCTACAAAAAGCTACTGTGTTCTCTAGTATCACACTGGAGGGATTGAAATGGACAGCACAAACAAGAGGAACAGAACAAAACTACAGTTCCATAACCTGCGTCCCAAACCAGCTAGCTACAAAATAAATGAAAAAAAAGCCAGTAATGTTCAGCTTTACTGGATAATAACCAAAACGTATTGGGTGCCCACCCTCTAGCCTAGGAAAACTAAAAAGAGCAGTGACTTCAAAATAAGAAAAACCTAAACCAACCCAAACTAAATCAAACCAAACCAAAACAACCCAAACCAACCTAAACCAAACCAAACCAACCAACAACTAAACCAACCCAAACTAAACCAAACCAACCCAAACCAAACCAACCAATCAACCCAAACTAAACCAAACCAACCTAAATCAAACCAAACCAACCTAAACCAAACCAACAACCAAACAACAAAACCAACCCAAACCAAACCAACCTAAACTAAAATAAAACCAAACTAAACTAAACTAAACTAGCACAGCTTCTTCCCCAATTACTGCAGCCAGGACTCCCATTACTGGCTGGATTCAGACTAATTGGGGCAGGTGAGCTACCTGTGAAAGGAGAGCCAGGGAGAGAGAATGAAATTGGCATTTGATGAAAGCTTGTTTGGCCTACAGTCATGAATATTTTGAATTGTTTAGAGAGACCTTGTCCTATTGTCCAATAAAGATGTTTGAGTTGTTTTTTTTTTGTTTTGTTTATTCAGCTTTTTTTTATTCAGTCTCATTCACTGGCATTGTCAGCTCGTTAAACTGAGAGTGCCAAAATCTAATTTAGTACTTGGAATCAAGTCCAAACATTTTATGATAAAACCACACCTGACCATGGAACTGCTTATCAGTCAATTATCCAGTTACTGAGCCTGTGAAATGGAGAGACTACATTATCTCTATGGCGGCAATTCCCAAACAATTAATTAAATAATTTTGATACACCTTTAAATTAAAGATGAGAGCAGTTTCACGATCAAGTGTGACCTGTTCGTTTGTTATTTTATGTCAGATTAAGAATATAAGAGGTCTAGAATTGCATGTTCAAGTTTATTTAAGTAAAGCATACTGATAAAAAATGAACTGAAAATGTTAGTTAACTTGATAGTTTAATTTAAGTTGATTGAGAGGTTGGTGAGTATTGTTCCCCTAAATATTCCAAGATACTGTGAAATGATATACAGTCTAATAAGGCACAGGTATTGTAATAACTCACAAGTAAAGTGACTGGAAGCCATTGACAGCATAATAGATACATGATTAATAAGGAATCAGTTTAAGGTAGTTGATTTTCTAAAGGACCATCAGTATTTTTGGATATGCTGGGTGTAGAGTATAGACTAGATTGTTGGCCCCATGTTAATAAACACATTCAAGACGTCTACCCACAGCTTTCATCTGAAAAGGCTCAGTATGGAAGCTAGTGGAAGAATAAAGTTCAGGAACTACCCTGGTTATAAGATGGGCACGATTATTGAGGGATGGTATGGAATTTTTATTGTAGTAGTAGGTCATCCCCCACATTTTTAATTGGGGACAGGTCTGTCGAGGTGGCTGGCCATGACATAGCATCTGGTTCTTCAAGTCAAGATCTTGAGAGGGCAGCAGTATGTGGATGAGCATTGTTCGGTTGAAATAGCACACCAGAGGGTACAATTAGAGTAAAAAGTAGGGCCACTGGCTGCAGGAGAGCAGTTTTGCCACCAGCAGGAGAGTTTAAAAAAGTCATTCTTTGAAGTGGTGGAAGGCGTCCATGATTATTTCCACATGCAGATGTGGCATTAGAATGGGGACCTCCATTACAGGACCACAGAGTGCAAATTAAAGCAAGACCTTGACTTGTTTTAAGAAATATACCACAGCCAATGGGAAATACCAAATGAGCAACAACACACAAGATGCTCAGGTCCAGGCAAGCGTACAAGCTGAAGCATTTAAGTACAGTAGCAGAAAATGTGAGCTGCATGAACCCAATTACAGGTATTAGACGTTAAAATAAGTGCTTTAGTAGGAAATTACACCCAGTCAGCAACATGCTCTTTACTGCGTTTAATGTTTAAAAATTAAAGAGATGTTTGATGGCTGGGTTTGCACACCATGGCGCAGCATTGCTTTAAGGCCAAGCAGCACCTAGCCAAGCTGATGCAAATGGCTCACTATTTACTAGTTAGGGCACTATTGAGTATGTCAGCCATTTTTCTCTAAGCAAGCTGAATGTGTCCCAGAATGCATCGCAAGTGTCGCTACTAAGCAACAAAAAGGCGAGCCTAGCTGGACTGGTAATCTGTCATACCGGGCGTTTGCCTGGTGGGCCGAAAGTCCTCAGGGGGTGATGCTGTTGGATTTTTAGAGGGGGCAGCCCATTGGCCCATCTTCAATATAGACAGTGGACTGAACCAATCAGCAAAATAGGTTGTGCGGAGAAATTACGCGCCAAGAAATTCACTGTAGCTGCTACAAAATGTGTTAAAATCACAGACATGTTTGCTGCTGTAGCCTCTACGTCCTCCGTAGGTGAAGACAGCAGCAGCAGATAAAAAGAAAAGCAGCCAGAGATGCAGGCCTGTGACGGAGAAACCAAGGGACAGACTGAGCAGGAATGTGTAGCACGTAAGCTGGTAGTAAAGTTAGTAAAGCTAACTCATGTAACAGAGCTAAGTTAGTTAGCTCTGTTACATGAGAGTGATGAGCAATGGCTGATAAAACAGCAAACGGTCAACACTGAGAAGTGTTGGATGAGCAAGTGTATGTTTTAGGCTACATCATGGTATTTTATATATTTAGGTTAAAGGTGTGTTGAAAGGCTGCATAGTTTGAGTTTTGTAGCCTCTATGCTGTGGATCAACATGTTTTAAAAAGCACTAAAACAAGTGAAATAACAGATATAGAAATAACAGATTTTAAAACTGATAAATGATCAGTTAACTTAAAAAGTAAGTTTAAAAATATAAAAGTAATATTAGCAAAAGGTATGCCCACACTGAATAAGAGTAAAACAGTGTCAAATGCTTTTAGGACATAGTTTTATTGCATGAATTCATAAAGCAGCCCTGTTTGTAGCCTTATAAAAATACATGTTATAGCTGTTTAAGGGAGGAAGCACCTTTAACTTGAAGAATTAGAACTAAGCTGTTATATCAGAGAAATTCAGAAAATACATATTAAAGGTGATTTCAATAAAAACGATAAAGAATCACTTGAATTACGCAGAACAGACAAAACAAAAGACTACACTTCTTATATTTAACATGTTGATACATTATGCTTCTCTGTAACCCCACATACATAAGTTACAAGTCGATTGTGCTCCGCTAATTATAAGGGTCGGTCTAAATAAAAAAATGCCAGGGCCGATTTTTTGTCCCAGTCCAGCCCTGAGTGGGATTCAGGTAAACCCAATTCACTGATAAAACATGTTTTAAATTTGCCAAAATGCAAAGAAAGCTGCCCAAAAACATTTAAAAGTTAAAGTTCAGCATATAAACAGTATTACAGGGTTTATTTCAACATGATCTTAAATAATTACCATATCATTAACAAAAAAAATAAAAAAACGCCATTTAAAATAAGTGTGTCTGCTTGTGTGTATTATATTTGTGTTTAGTGTATCGTAAGACACAAGAACCAAGAAAAGTAAGTACAGTATATAAAAATAAACTTACAAGCAACGAAAGAAGTAAGCAAAACTCTCACAAAATAAAAAACACAAACACATCTTATTCAACTTTCCATCAGCAGGACTTACTTTGTCTCTACAAGGTTAGCAGTAGATATCTACAACACTGATGGGTTTAATTTCCAAACACTTGGTACTTTCGTCTTTCTGACACAAAACTAGCCAATCTGGCAACCCTGCGAGCCGGTGCACGCTGTTAATTAACGTTAGATATTTCTCCTTGTAGTTAATTAATGTGAGGATTATGTTTCTAAACCGCGTAAATATAACAGCCAGAGAGATTAATTACTCCACGATTAGCTCATGTGTTTATGGAGTTTATAACACAGTTTAAATCAGGTGTTTGTGGTTAGTGAACAGAGCGGGCGCGTGATAATGATGAGGTTGTGTCCGAATTCTCTCCTGTTTTCACCACTACTTAGTGAACTACATAGTGTCACCCTATATAGCGCAACACTAATGAAGGAGAAAGGAGCCATTCGGTCTCTACACCACTAGATATATTTCACTATAGAAATTAAACCGATATAACTTAGAGTAGTGAGTGTATAGTTTGTCTAACAATATATATAGATTTACTGTCCTCTAAAAACAGCTCACCACACAGCCAATAATGTCTAAATAGTTGGCAACACAAGTAAGCACATCTTTACATCAGATCATCTTCAAATTGTGCCAAATTGCCAATTATACTGATATCCTTCTGTCCTTCCCTGATGTCATGTGACTCATTAAGGGTTACAAGGTTCCAGGTGTGAATAGGTTTCGTTCAGATTACACACAGACACAAGTCACTTACATTTGTGAATGTGAACCGTCATGATAGCCAAATCCGATTTGAGCAAAAAATCGGATTTGAGCAATGTGGTTTGTAATGTGAACGCAGTCTAAGAAGAAGATTTCTAAGATGAGGATTTTCATCAAATTGTATAAATCGTCTGGACAGCAAATAAACCAAATCCAACCAAAACCACATCCATGTTTAGTTGCACTAGATTGCACACTAACTGTATATATCCTGCATGTCAGTGCAGTGGTCTTTATATTTTTCCTGCCTATGCCCCTCTGCTGCATAGTTTCAAATTGCAAACAAAAATAATCAGATGTAAAAAAGTACACATTCCAGACTTTGAATAAGGATATTTGCATTTCATTTTTTACCAGGTTGAAATTACAATACACAGTCCCTCTCAGTTCAGAGCAACATAATGTTTTGGACCTTTGGCTTGGTGTTAATGATTACTCAGCTGTAACCAAGTGTTTCATTAGTGCAGGCAAAAGATGCATAGGTTTTTTTTCTATATTTTTAAACAATTTTCTATATTTTTGTAGTTTTTATTGTTCAACAGGTCTAGAGGTATGCCTACGCAAGTAAAAAATGAGGCTAAGAAACAAAAGCAAAACCATTAGGAGACATGGTGTGGAATATCATTAAGAAGTAACAATGCACTGCTGATCTTATTAAAACTGCAAAGAATCTGGTAGGCCTAACAGTGGTAAGACTTCCACTGTTCCTAAAAGAACAATCCTCACTAATCTTTAGAAAAACACTCAAATGCTGTTTGTGCAACAGATCAGTAACAACATTCAGGGGATAGTTTTGTATTTGACAAAGACTATTGTCCACAAGAGACTTTATGAACAGAAATACAGGGATTTAAATATAAGATGCAATCCACATCATCTGTGAAATATGGTGGGGTATCATATCTTATGCTTGTATAGCTCACCAATGCAACTGATACAGGTAAAGCATCATATTGTCATATTGTCTTCTCAAGTTCAATTAAGCACCTCCAAACTCTTTGAGCAGTGCTTTAACCTACAGCCACACAGTGATCTCAAACATACCGCTGAGGCAACACAGGTGTTTTTTAAAGCAGAGGAATGCTACTTGCCGGTCACCAGATTTAAATTCAGTTGGAAACTTAAAGAAAGAAGGGCCCCAAAAGAAGGAAAAGCTAAAAAAAGGGCTGCATTAGTGGCTTTGCAAAGCATCACTAGAAAAATAAATGGCTTTATAACCTTTTCCAGACTGATAGATCTCAATTATTTTCTCATTTGTTCCAGAATTTCTATTGGTGTTTCATATTGGTGTGACGTCTTGCTTTTGAGTTTTTTTGCTTTGTCAGGCAGGTCCTGTTTAAGTGATTTTTTGATTGAGAACAGGTGTGGCAGTAATCAGGCTTGGGTGTGGATAGAGAAATTGAACTCAGGTGTGATAAACTATAATTATGTTTTTTACTAGGGGAAAACACATTTTAACACAGTGGCATGTATGTTTGGGTTTTTTTATCCTTTAATAATAAATACCTTAATTTAAAAAAATTTAAAGACTGCATTTTGTGTTTGCTTGTGTTGTCTTTGGTTAAAATCCTCCAAAAAATTAACCAGGCATCACTGTGAACATGGCAAAATACTTACCCTCTGCATCAACAAAACTTGTATACAATGTAAAAAAAAATGCTTTAAATTGCATGTTAACATTTCTCTATATTTGCAATAATGTAGCCCTTCAGAGTAAATCTTGAAGTATGGAATTTAAGGAACTCCGCTGCGGACACAAAAGGCACTTTATACTGATACTGACCCAGACGTATGCTGTGCATTTGTAAATGCTGTATTTATACAGTAAAGTTTCCTGAATATTGTAAAGGTACCACTAGCTATGGTCCGCATGCAGCTGTGTTTCTCCATCTTTTCAATTTCCTCTACTTCTCTTAGAGTTCTACTGTACCTACACCTTGCTGCTTTTCTCGCCCTTCCTGTCGCACAAAAGACCCCTCTGTTCTCTCTGCCTTTTCCTGGCCACCCCACCCCCTTCCTCAACACCCCAGTGGTACATTCCCCCTCCTGCCCATCCTCCGTCTAGTATGCATTCCACATTGACTGGTCCTATTGTGAAGCTTTCTCGATGGTCACTTTTAGCCTGACTTCAGACTCAAAGGTGCGTTGTTGCTGCGCAGCACATAGAAGGCCATGGGTGAAGACATCTCAAGCTGGAGAGCTAATAGAGGTGTGAAAGTCAATCTGACATGTTTATGCCTTCAAGGACCTGCTGGTGTACTCCCTACACTACAATCCACGTGTCACATATGTAGACATACAGCTCTGGAAAAAAATTAGAGACCACTTAAAACTTATGTGTTTCTTTGATTTTACCAAATTGAAAACCTCTGGAATATAATCAAGAGGAAGATGGATGATCACATCCATCAAACCAAGCTGAACTTTTTGAATTTTTGCACCAGGATAAGGCATAATGTTATCCAAAAGCAGTGTGTGGTGGAGGAAAACATGCCAAGATGCAAAATAACTGTGATTAAAAACCAGGGTTATTCCACCAAATATTCTCACCAAATATAACTCTGAAAACTTTATGAATATGAACTTGTTTTCTTTGCATTATTTGAGGTCTGAAAGCTCTGCATCTTTTTTTACTATATTTTTATTCAGAATTTGGGAGAAATGTTGTCCATAGTCTATAAAACATCTACCTGAAACTGAAGAGGTCTCATAGTAGACAGTAGTAGAATAAAAGACCAGTTTAAACGTCATAGTTTGATGCTGTCTCCATCCGTAATCTTCATATTCATATCAATAGGTGATCAAAAAGGTGGTCACTGTGGCACTGATTTATTGGTGCTTTGTTCTGGTGATCCTAAAAAGCCTAAAAGGTCTGCATTGTGATTCCTACCAAACACTCTTGCCTAAAAGTGTCCACCCGGTACAGCAAATAGGAGTCAAGGAGGTTTGTCCCAGTTTGGCATTGCACATTACACTTGGTGAAACTACCAAAACACTAAAGTTTTCTCCAGTATGGACTTTTTATAACAGTAAGTTGTGCTAAAAATCAAGAATAGAATAAATAAAACTCCACGGTTGTTGTTATTGTCCCACATTTTCACCTTAATCAGCAGCCTAGCAGAATTTACCCCCCAACCCCTGTACCATGTTTCTCTATGTAAACAGTGTTTGATCCCCTCTCTCTGTCAATAGGCCTTATTCATTCCCTCTCTCCCTGTGCATACCTCAGTTCTCCCTCCCTCCATCCCTCTCTATTCATTCCTATGATTTTTCCTCACTGTAGCTTTCCATGACTTCTCTTGAGCATTTCTCTTTACCTACCCACGTTTTGCTTGGTAGCCCTTGGTTGCACTCCCTGTTTTTGAATCATGGTGCAGTATTTCCTGCTCTATTAAACTTCACTGTCACCCTATAATACCCAATACTTGTTCCATAGATACATCTGTGTTATTGTTTAATAGTGACTGTTAAATGACAATTATGGACAGGTATGGTTTAATGGCTTGTCATTGTTAAATGATCTATGCTGTTGTGTTAAAATCTAGTTTTAACTTTTTTGATCCTGGAATCTAATAAAGAGGATGATTTTAAAAACATCAGACTATCACAGTATACTGTTAAAAGTATACATACATAAGAACATTTAGAGGTGAAACTGTAAAGAAAATCCCTTAATATGCTTTGAGGGACCTTTAAAAAAGCATTAGCTGCTTAAGGAACATTTTCTTCTTCTAAAAAAAAGAAACTCTTCTTGAGAGTTCCTAAAAGCACGTTAAGAGGTTTCTCCACAAGTCCATTCAGAGTCCATTCTCAACTAGATGATGGATGTTAATCTACACAGATTTCTTTCTTAAAAACTGTTTATTTGGGTGAGTAAAGTGCTTCTGTTTTTTTTACAGTAAGTTTAGATTTCTAGATTTCTAGATTAGCATTAGTGGCTAAACAGTAGCGGTTAGCCGCTAATGCCACCCGACAGCGCTACACTGAGGAACCCTGAGTGTTCTGGTAAGCCAGGGCGATATTAGCTAGTGGTTCGTCCCATGTAGCTTGTTTTAATACAGTAAACACACAGCCTACCAATATACTCACCTCTAAACAGCAAAAGAACAAGTGTTTAGCATGATTAGCAGCTAATGCTAATGCTGCTTGACCAGTGCTACCTGGGGTTAGCAGCAGGCTACAGGCTGATAATACTCATCTCTGAACTCCAAATAAGCTAGCGCTGTTAGCAGCTAATGCTAATACTGCTGGAGAACTACACTAAAACTCCTTTATAACTCTACACCTAAGCAGAGTGGATTTACTGCTCCTTATAACCTGACTGGTAACATTCATACATAAGACTGGATTATAAAACACACTGATGATTTTTGGGTAAATTAAAGGATTTTAAGTGCACCTTATAGTGTGAAAAATACAGTATGTGGGAATGTTTTAATAATGGATAAATGTTTCTTTGTTAATAAAAGATTTAAAAATACATTAACATTTTTTAGACAAGGCTAAATGTGCATCTATGGAAGTATGTAAAGAACGCGTGATGTTGGTGGTGAACTCAGAGTTACAGCTTTGGTATGTGCACAGGAAGAAGTTGTTTTATGTTGCTAATCAGCTATTTAATGGCTGCACCAAGCTGCATCAGTACTTAATGAGTTTTTAGGAGCAGCTAACTCTGCTCTATTACAGAGTTGCTGAGTTCAGTGTCACTGGCAGTCTGTTGATTAGATCAGACAGGATAAGATAAAATAATCCTTTAATGATCACACAGCATGGAGATCAACAGCGTCACAGCAGAAAAGAGACAGGAAAACACTCAGTAATGAAAAGAAGTAACCAATTAAATATTAGCAGAATACACATTATACACAACAAGAAATGTGCATTTCCTGAAGTTTAATGCAGAATGGTAGTGCAGCTGAAGTTGAAGGACGAGGAAGGAAAACATGACAAACAGATGAAAGTGGGTCAGTATGAATGGAGTTTAGAGCTCAGTTCCCTGCCCTGATGAAGTACGAGATGTTGGATGGCTGTCAGGAGACAGAAACTATACAGCTTTTGTATGTGTGAAAGTGAATGGGAGTGAATGGAAGGAATGAGGGATGAAAAAACAACAAATAGGTGAGTGTGGGTCAATATGACTGGGGAATAGAGCTTGGTGACCTGTTCTGAAGGAGTACATACAGTTCAGTGGCTGTCAGGCAACAGGGAGACTGGGATGTGGTAGGGCTGAAAATGAATGCGAATGAATGGGAGGAAAGAGGGATGAAAATAAAGCAACAAATATGTGAGTTGAGTTTTGCCCTGAGTGAATTTAAAATGCTTTGTACCAGTCAGGCAGAAGTACATTGTTTGGGTGCACACTTTTGCACACTTATTCATTTTTAATAGATTTTTTACTATAAAAAAAATAGAAAAGTAATACTCTATTGGCTACACCTTTTATGGTAAAAAGTTATCAACTGTCTGCGCTGAAAAATGGGCCAAAGAGTCTAAAAGCGGAGAGGGTGCGCAGTTGTAGTGCAGAAAAACAGGCCAAAGAGTATAAAAGGGGCGAGAGTGTTCAGTTGTAGTGCAGAAAAACGGGCCAAAGAGTCTAAAAGCGGAGAGAGCGTTCAGTTTTAGTGCAGAAAAACGGACCAAAGAGTCTAAAAGTTGCCGTAATTAAGGAGTTTAATATTAAGAGACATCATGAAATGAAACATCAATTTGAAAAATCTTAGTTTACACAACACTGTCTAAGATAGATAAAGACAGTAAGTCAAGTAAAATGGTGTGTAAATGAAAGTAATCAGGAAAATGTATTATTTAAAGTGATATATTTCATTATTTGTTTTATTACAGAGTCTGTGGCCCGTGATTTCAAATATATTTCTTCTTCTGGCCCCCAACATAAAAAGTTTGGACACCCCTGTGCTAGGGTGTCCGTTTTTGCAATAAGTTATGATGATAAGCCCTGCAGATCAAGACAATTTCATAATGTGCTTTAAAAGGCCCATACTTGTGCCCTTCAATTAGAAAAAGGTTTCTTTATGAAGTGCCTTCTATATCACACTTGTTAGAACCAGACCCAGAAGATGCCCTTTCCAGCAGAGAAAAAGAGAATTGGTGCAATATTAGAACAAAAGCTACTACAACCCTAATTCTAATGAAGTTGGGACATTATGTAAAACATAAATAAAAGAATATAATGATTTGCAAAAATCCTTTTAACCCTATATTCAATTGAATACACTACAAAGACGAAGATATTAATGTTCAAGAAGAGAAACTTTATCGTTTTTTGCAAATATTTACTCGTCTTTGAATTTGATGCTGCAACATGTTCCAAAGAAGTTGGGACAGGGTCAAAAAAAAAAAAGACCGGGAAAGTTGAGGAATGCTCAAAAGACACCTGTTTGGAACATTCCACAGGTGAGCAGGTTAATTGGAATATATATTGAATATAAAGGGAGCATCCTTGAAAAGCTCAATTGTTCATAAGCAAGGATGGTACGAGGTTCATCACTTTGTGAACAACTGCGTAAGCATAGTAGTCCAAAAGTTTAAGAACAATGTTTCTCAACATGCAGTTGTGAATAATATATGGATTTTATTATATACAGTCCATAATATCATCAAAAGATTCAGAGAATCTGGAGACATCCCAACTTCATGGAATTGGGGTTGTAGAACTAGTACCCAATTAGGTACTCCTCTAATTGAGAAGTGCTCCACCAGTGGATTAAATGTAGTGCAGTACTGTAAATGTTGTCTTTAAAAATTTCCTAATGGAAGTCACTTCAGTGAATAAAATCCTTAACATTACATACTATATTTGATACAAAGTAAACTGTTATCTCATTCCCACTATTAAACTTACATCTCTTCATTCCATTTTAGCAAAAAAAAAACCTTTTTTAGATTTTTGAGATGCTGTAGGTACCTAATACTGTCTGAGATGTAACCCTGACATCGTGCTGCATTAAGTGAAGAAGTAATGAAGCAAACTTTCTATTAAGTAATAAAGGTGAAATTTAGACTAATAACAATCTTAATTAAAAATGAAGACTATTTTATCATAGATGGTGCTTCACAGCTTTTCGAGAGATGGTTGGGCCCCTTGTTGTGCAGAAGGTGCCCTTTTTATTTTTGCAACCTGCCCTTCAAACAGTCTGAGGCTGAGCCTGAGCCAGCAGACTGCGGTTGATGCTTTTTAAAGTTCATTGAGGAGCTTTTAGGGGTTCTTCAATTAGAAAATGTAGAGGAGCCCCTTAAGTACCAGTTTTTTCACCACAGTTTCAAATTAAAGAACATCTGAAAGAGTTCCTCAAAGAACTTACTGTATACTTTTAACACTATGTCAGAAAATGTCCTCAGGAGTGGCCCCTGCACTCCAAATGACCTCAGTCTGTTAATAAGGTCTTGTGAAGACCTTGTAGAGTCTGCCCTTTGTTTTAAAGTTCACTACAAGTACAGATAACACTTCACTGAGCTGTATCCATAAGAACTGAGATCTTCTGTAATGAACTTGTTGATGCACAAAACATTGTTTGTGAAAGAAAGATTAATTAGGATTTGCACATTTTTCCCTTTAGAGTGCATAATATTGAACAAATTCAAGGGATCATGAGATTCCAGTGCATAAAGAGATTCCATCTGACCCTCAGATTGCACTGAATAAAGAGCTGTCAAGCACTATAATCTGAAGCAACATTTGATAACCACTTCCAGAGATGGCATTGACTTCCTTGGGCTCTGATGCATGCATGAGGAATAGACCACCACACGTGGTCTATTAAGTGGTCAGATGTGGTCACGAAAAGGACCATCCAGTCTGTTATCAGCAACAATGATGGCAGCATTAATGGACAGAAATACAGTTCTTAGAGATCTAAGGGTAACCTTGGACAAAAGCATCTGCCAAATGTAATGTAAAAACCAGTGCTGCCTTAAAGACATCTTCAATGTATTTTCAACATCATCCATGCATTGTTCAATAAGATTATGCAAAACCACCTGCACACATTACAAAGGCATGGCTGAGTATGAAGGCAGTACAGGTACTGGAATTATGTGCTAGCAGTCTGAATTTCTTTAGAATTTGAACAAATTATAACCCTATTATGTTGTAAACATTACAACATAATATGGTTTTAATTTGTTCAAATTCTGAGTGACATATTTTCAGTATCATTGGAGTGCAGTGCTGAAACAAATGAAATGAAGTTGTCCAGACTAAACATGAAATATCCTAGGTCAACACTATATGCCGTTAAATAAAAAACAAAGTGAAAAATAAGTAAATACTGCATGTTCCACACTGTAAACCCTAATAAGTTAAGTCTTCTCAAATCATTTAAGGTAATTGGTTGCCTCAAATGAATGAAGTATTCAAAACTATTTTTTTTAGTCATTTATAATACTGTATGGAGCTGAACAAACATTCATCTTTAAGTTCAACAGAAAAACCACATGTACTTTACACTCAAAATGTGGTGTAGTTGAAACTTAACTTTTTAAGTTAAAATAACTATTGCACAACTAGTCTATCTTACTTGTTTAAGTTTATTACAATGATTACATTCTTTTCACTCAACATATGCATATTGTAGTTTTTTTCTATATCACCAAAAATTCTAAATTGAAGGGGCACCAAATAATCACATCAAAGTTAATTTGAATTAACATATACACAATTAAACAGACGCAGTAGAAAAAATAACTTTAAATTAGTAGTCTTTTTCTAAAAGAGTGAACAATATTTAGAGCACAGCCAACACAGAGTTAGCAGCTCTGAAAATGATGCTGTGTGTGGTATGTATGTAAGTTTGTGTGTATAAAATGTGTGTATGACTGTGCCCAGATATAGATTGAAACTCTGTCCAGGGTAAATGCTGTAGTGCCCAATGCAGTCCTCCAGGTGGACGGTGGTTTCCGGTTGAGAGTACGCTGTGTGCTATATGCTGCCACCTCTCACCAGGAAAAAAAAATTATCAGTAGCAAGGTAGTATAGACTTTGCAGAAAGCTTGTGTTTGTCCATGGTATTAATAGTCTGCCTGTGATTGCTCAGCACTGAGGTTCAGGTATGCGGCTAGGAGGCGTGGACCAGAGTTAGAACTCTGTTAGATTGCTTGCAAATGAGAGCAGGCATAGATAGAGGCATGGTTGCAGCCAGTGACTGTCAGATGTTGTAACAGTAATGTGATGGTTTGGAGATGCTTTACTGCTTTAGAGACTAGTTAACTCGCCATAATTTGAGAGAACCATGAATCCTGATGTCTGCAAGGAAATCCAGCTAAATACTGCCTGATCAAACGCTTGAACAAAGGCAACTCATACATCATAATGCATACCATACCATTTATATTTATTGCAAGTATAAGTAACAGATTGCCTTTATAAGAGATTTTTTGTCTACTGCATATAGAGCAACTTGTAAGATGAAAGTTTTTGGGTAAATTCAGTGCTTGAGAAAGCATAGCAGATTATGTGTTTGTTTTGAAAAACTTAGCCAAATATAATGTCAGAAATAGGAAGCCTATGGCTACAGTCTAAAAAAAAGTTTATTAGAGTTTCACACTAAAAGCAAATACCAAAAGCAAACATAGTAATACGAAACTCACCCTCATGGTTTCATCCAGGACTCCAGGACTTGCTGTATTCAATGTATCTTCTACAGTTTACTGCATTTGCCAGGTCTTGTTCTTTTTCTCCTTCACAGGTTCTTGCATAACTAGCAATCTCTATGCTCTCTGTATCGCTAGCAATAGGGCTTGTGTAACTAATTTCTAGTACTATTTCAGTTCAAAGTATCTAGAACTCTGGGTTTATTGATGCTAGCCTTAAATGTTCCAAATTAATAACTAAACGCTGGATAGGAAAAATGCTGCTGTCAAGTTTGCTGGTGGTTGTAGTTGAATGATATTGGATGCTGATGAGAGGGTCTACCTAAAAGGGATTAAATATCTTCAGAACAGGTGTCATGATAAAAACCTCTTCTTTAACATAATCAGCAAGACAACAGACCTGATAGTCCACTGCCGCAAGAAGCAGAAAAGGAGCTATCATCCTGTATGGATCAATGGGATTGCAATGGTGTTCCTGCTTCACCAACAACCAATAAAGAAGGCCTTAATTAAGCAATAATACACAAGAAGGAGTGCTATAGCATGTAATATTGGCACTGCTGTTCTGCAGTTGTAGATCAGCACAGCAGTGCCAAAATACCATTATAGCACAAGCCTTAAGTGTACCATAGGTGTACCACCATTTCATTATTGCTGTTTATTGAAAGATTTTGAGTTAAAGAGGACGAGAAAATTCAATCAGTTGGGTTATAAAAACTCTGTGAATAGTTCTATTGCTGCTCTGTTTGTAGATGCGCTGTTTGGCTGGTAAGCGCTGCATCATTGCTAGGTTACCTCATACCTGTCAAGTTTTGGACTTAAAAATAAGGGATTTTTTCCGCCGCCCCAACAGCCCAAACGAGGGGAAAAAAATAAAAAATAAATAAATAAATATATATATATATATATATATATATATATATATATATATTTTTTTTTTTTATTTAATAGATTTAAAATTGAAATTGAAGGGTGCACAAATTTACAAAAAGGACATGGATCAGATATATTCCATAAGTAAATAATAGTCCTAAGGGGCCTACACAATTACTAATCTTTCATTAATACTTCTTTCTATCGTTCAGTCCACTCCTGATCAGTTCAGTTAATTTCAGCCCTCTCCACATTTTCTCTCTCTCCAGCTCAACCATCTCTTCTACCCCTTCTAAATAATAAATTACATTACATTATAATACATTACCACAATACTTGAGATGTAAACAAATTCTAACAAACCCTAAAACTAGCCCTGAACTAATAGAGTTTGGAAATGATAGTTATTGGCTGATCAGGCACATCAGGGCAGGGCATTATATATTATGTAAATGTAGATTTTTCTCAAACCCTGAATATCTATCTAACTAATTCTAAAGTTAAGCTAACTGAGTCACAAGCTGTATTTTATTAAACACACAGTGGGTTTATGTTTTGATTCAGAGAAGAGTCTTTTTAACCAGCTATCAGATCTCATCACAGTTTACATGGTTCATTACCTTTCTTTTAGAAAAATCTCCGTATATCCAGATTAGTTTTAACGACAGCTGCTCCGACTAGCTGCCTGAACTCACAGCGAGGGGAGGGGCGGGGCTTCCCGCACACTAAACTGCGCTCCGCAAAACCAGCTAGCTGATTGGCTGTTTCTCCTGAGAAGGCGGGACTTTCTCCTTGAACCGGCTCCACGATTGGTTAAGAGACACACAGCGGTCAGTGCATTGTCGCCTGTGGCCTATATATTTTTTTATTTAATATAATACGGGAAATTTACGGGAAAATACTAATACGGGAGGACGGCGGGAAAGAGGAGTAAAATACGGTAGTTTCCCGGCCAAAACGGGAGACTTGACAGGTATGGGTTACCTGTACAGGTGCTGGTCAACGAATTAGAATAATTTGAAATAGTGCAATCATGAAATTCTTTGAATGCATTTTTTGTGCAGAAAGCAAATCAGGTGTTCACCGCACCTGTCCTACTCGTTAGACTAATCACAGAACTCATTACCTGGAAAAAAATTTGCTCAGCTGAGCTTTCCAAAAGGCCCATTTAGGCCATTTAACTGTGACACTGTTGTTTTATTGAATTAGAATAATGGAGAAACAGTTTCATTGAATTAGAATAATTTTTATTATAATTACAATCATCACTTTCTCAGTATTTTGTGGCTGCCCCCTTGGCTTGTATGACTGCCTGAAGTGTCCGCGGCATCGATTTGACCAGCTTGTCGCAAGTTTCCGCACTCACAGCTTCCCAGGTAGTGGCGATGTTCTGCTTCAGTTGGTCCAGCGTAGTAGGCTTTCTGTTGCGAATTTTCCGCTTGACGATGGCCCAAAGGTTTTCAATGACATTGAGGTCAGGCGAGTTGGCCGGCCATGCCAAAACTTCAAGCTGTTTTTTAGTGAACCAATCTTTGGTCGACTTTGCCGCATGAGCCGGTGCAAGATCCTGTTGAAATATGAAGTCTTCTTCGCCGAACTGTTCCTCAACAGTCGGAATCAGGAACGTTTCCAGAACATCTTGATATACGGCAGCATTGACAGTCTTCTTGAGGAAGCAGAGTTTCCCTACACCTCGAGCGGACATGCATCCCCAGACCATAACGCTCTGGGGAAACTTGACGGATCTTTTCACGCACTCGTGGTTGTAGGTTTCGCCACCACGACGCCAGACACGAGGACCTTGGTCACCGAAGGAGATGCAGAAGCGTGATTCGTCACTGAAGACCACTTTCTGCCAGTCTTCAGCAGTCCACTCGCCGTGTTCTTTGGCCCACTTCAGCCGTTTCTCCATTTGTTTCTTGTTCAGCATCGGTTTTACTGCTAGAACGCGAGATTTGAAGCCGAGTTCGCGCAGACGACGGTAAGTGGTTGATCTGGAGACGTCAGCGCCGGTCTGCTTGTTCCACAAGTCGGTGAGCTCGGAAGTGGACTTGAACCGGTTGCTGACTGCGATCTTTCTCAGCTGCTTGTTGTCGCGAGCAGAAGTTTTTCGGACGCCGGAACAGTTGGTGCGCTTGCTGCAGTTTTTCTTGAGAGCTTTGCAGACGGAAGAAGGGGTTGAATTTGAGCCACTATTCCGGTTGAGAGGTCGCGCTGCTTAGCCATGATTGATTTTACAACTTAGAAATTCTACTCAACCCTGACTTTATACTGCACAGTGAACACTTTATTCTAATTCAATGAAACGGTTTCTCCATTATTCTAATTCAATAAAACAACAGTGTCACAGTTAAATGGCCTAAATGGGCCTTTTGGAAAGCTCAGCTGAGCAAATTCCAGGTAACGAGTTCTGTGATTAGTCTAATGAGTAGGACAGGTGCGGTGAACACCTGATTTGCTTTCTGCACAAAAAATGCATTCAAAGAATTTCATGATTGCACTATTTCAAATTATTCTAATTCGTTGACCAGCACCTGTATGTGGTGGAGTAACACATGGAGAGCTTCAGTTACAGTGCATTACTGGCTGATAATGGCACTCATAAAACACCTCTCAGCCAATTATATTGCAGGGTCAGAACTAACTGTGGTATAATAAACCTTAAATTGCCCTCTACAGTCCTGCAGAGCTTACACACCTGCACCAATGAAATCATCCTCACAGGGACCATCACAACCTAGTTTGGGAATAGAACTAAGCAGGTAGGCAATTTTTAGAGGGTGATACAAAGTTTTGCTTGGATATAAGCATTTGGAGAAGCATGTAGCTTTGAACAAGACTAAATCATCTAGAGCTATTAATTATTTGTCAATAAGCAGTTGCAGGCTCATAGAGGCCTGCTTTAACGTGTTCTTCTTACATTATGGCCATAACCACAACTGTCATATGGTGAGGTGTGATTCATTGTCTATGAGTGTATCAAAGTGAACCCATATCATCCTTAAGGCAATGGGATCTGTACATGCCTTTCTAAAACTGAATAAAAAATCTTGTTATTAAAACTAACAGGAGGTGGACCAAGCCAAGTGGCCGGACCATTCATCAGCAATACTGTTTGCATGATCTAAAACCTCTACATTCTGTTGTAAGATCAGCACAATATATTCCCTGCAAAAGTTTCAACTGGGGCTCCAAATCAGGAGAAGAGGTGTGACTTGAAAAGATGGATCAGGGCCTTCAGACTCTGACATATGCCTTCCAGAAATCACATCCCTGAGCCTCAGCCAGAAGTGGCAAAGCTGAGACAAGAGGCAACAGAGAACTGACACTACTTCCTAGAGAGAAGAACTATGAAGCTAGGCTATGTGATGGAACCAACAGAGAGTTCATAGAAAGTTGGCCCCACATAGCCAGACTACCCCATTGGTCTGTAATCTGCTCAATCTGT
Source organism: Astyanax mexicanus (assembly GCF_023375975.1). Taxonomy (NCBI): domain Eukaryota; kingdom Metazoa; phylum Chordata; class Actinopteri; order Characiformes; family Acestrorhamphidae; genus Astyanax; species Astyanax mexicanus. The sequence goes on from NC_064410.1 coordinate 22,033,942, forward strand.
TGTTTACCACCATTTTTGTCCCTTGGAATAACAGAGTTCAGATGGTGGGCAATTTTGAAAGAGTAGAGCAGATTCCTGACATAAAATGCAGCACAAATGTGAGGAATCACAATATAGCATTTCAATACAACAGAATGAACACTTGAACAAAATCATCTTGGTGGGTGGAGATTTTAGAAAACCTTTTCTCTACAGTTTGGAGGGATTAAAAACACATATTAACATTATTTATATAGTTACATGTATACATATCTATGCACATATACACACATGTACATGTATACACCTGTCTGCATGGGCGTGGTAGTGGGGGGAAAATTGGACCTGATTACCCAGGGCTCGAATAGGGAGCTGGGCCCATGAAAATCCTGTTTTTTTTTTCGCTTAGTTCCTTGTGTACTGGCATGCATAGGGACCCACTGACATTGAGAGTATACAGGGCTGTCTGCATACGCATAAACACTTATACAAATATATAAATATACACAAATACACAATTTAACAGGCTATATATCAGTACCAGGTATGTTAATAATGGTTTCCACCTTTTCTTAAATAAATCAGATAAAACAATTAGTTAGTAGGAAGTAAACACTTTTTTAAACAGGGCTAGACTGGTTTAGACATTTTTTCATTTAATCGATACATTTATCATTTAACAGGTGCTTTTTATATTTAGCCATGTTATTGTTGTCTGATATTACTGTCTGTTTGATAATCTGAAAAATATCAGTATGACAAAATGCAAAAACTAAAGAAATCTGTGAGGGGGCAAATACTTTTTTATGCCACTGTATATCAGGTGCTAAGGATAATTATACAACTGTTTTTGTTACATTCACAAAATCTTTCCTTATAAATTTGGTTGCAAATACTGACTGACACATATTCCCCGACTGCCTATAGTCCTCAAAGTCTCTCTCTCTCTCTCTCTCTCTCTCTCTCTCTCTCTCTTTTTAGCTCGGTTCACCTACATTTTTTCTTTTTTTTTTTTTAAAACATGTGGTTAGTTGGGTGTGTGTTAGGCCCACATCCAAAATGACTGAGCCATTCTTTTTAATACGCTGTATCTTTATGTCCATTTACCTGAGCTACTACTGACTGGGAACGACTGTTTTTTCAAACTTGTAGGCACATAAACAGTTTTATTCTTTCAACAGGTTGTGCAGAAGCCTTTTACCAAGCCATTTAACTTCCATACACACTCTCACACAAATATTCGCACACCCAGTCCATTTCCTCCCCCTTCTCTGATCTATTTTGGTATGTTGTAGTGGGCTAGGGTGTGTGTGTATGGTTTGCAGCCCTGCCCAGTAAAATACAGAGTCTTCAAGGAAGTCTACAATATAAGCTGCTTGCTTTAGTGTAATTACAAGGTCCTATTTTTAAATAGCCAGGCTGGCCACAAGCACTTGCTCACTCTGTCTATATGGCACACTTGACTTTTTTTGTTTGGGCACCCCACTGGAAGCATCTGACCCCCTTAACAAAGCCATGAAATGTGAATAAGACATTTAATTGGCATTGTAAATCTGTTCATTCTGATGAATTATTATGTGGGTAATTGACTGAGGCCACACGTAAACCACGGAGCAAGTGGCTTAATTTACTGTGGACACATTAGAGGGCTGTATTAATCTGTGTATGCTTAGAGCTGTGGCATGTGACCAGGAGAAACATCTCATATGAGGATTTCCTAGACAAACGTCTATCATTACAGTCTTTTTTTAAGAATAACTGCCATATGCCATATGATTTGTACATATGCTGCAAGAACTGTGTATTATTATGAGGTACATAAAAGCAGCGCTTAGAAGTGGGTTGGCGTTTGTGTTGGGAATTCTATGACAAGTTATGGTTATGATTCTTTTTTCTGTTTAGAAATATCCATTAATATTGATGTTTAAATTAATATAGCATGAGAAATATTTCATTTTCCACAACATATGCCTAGAATTACACCATATGCTCAAAAGTACACCTTATGCCCAAAATTACAATGGAAACCAATAACGCTTATTAAACAGTCTGTTACAGTATGTTTAATAAGTGCAATTGGTTAGAAATTAGTTGGAAACTAATTTCATTTATTAAACATACTGTTTTACTATATAAATAATGTTCCATGTTTAAACACATGAAGAACAAATGTAGCAAATAAAAAAGTGCATTTCCTAAAGGAAAGTCAGAGTGATTGTGCAGCCTAAGTAGTTCACACCTCTAGGACAGGATGATTCCTATAAAGTTGCAAGGCAGTTGCTATGGTGTATATAATCAGTTGCTATGGTATCTCAGGCTACTTTCACATTACAAGCCACGTTGCTCAAATCTGATTTTTTGCTTAGATTGTATTTGGCTATCTTAATGGTTAAAATTTTCAAATGTGAGTGCCCTATATGTGCCCTATATATGTAATATGAACGAATCAGTCTTTGAAAAGCCTCACATGTGCACAATAATATGTGTAAAAGCGTCGCCTTCTTCACCAACAAAAAAATATATATATTTTAGAGACGACTTCTAGCTTTATTAAGGTGAAATGGATGCTTTAGCAGCTCATCTATGGATCATCTTTTGCTGGAGTGGAGAGTAAACAGCTGGTCTGAAGTACATGCTCAGGTCGAGGAGGAGAAAAAAGGTCAGGCAGTTTGCTTTTGCTGTGTTTGCAGTTATAGCTGCACATCTGCACCAAGAGATGTGTGGGTACAAGAGAGAAGCACGTAGAGCATACGTAAAAGCTAAAAGACGCATGAATTCTGATTTGACTGTTCAAATTCATGTCACATGTCCATGGATCGCATATGTATCTGATTTAGGACCACATATGAAAGTGACTCAATTCATATTTGAAAAAATCAGATTTGGCACATTCACACATCCATGAAAAAATCAGATCTGAGCCACATTGAGCAAAATTTTTTGATTTGATTCACTTAAATCTGTAAATGTGAAGGTAGCCTCAAGTGATGCTTAGTATTTGTGGTGGTACCCCATGTGCTTGCCTGGGTGTTACTTGTATACTTATAATCTACTGGCACCCCTTCATTTCTATAGGGATTTACTTCCTAAGCAATAATACCAAATCCCACAAACAGATGTGAATGAGTTGGAGTTGGAACATTGTCACTATGTCAAAAAACTGTTCTTCTTGTAGAACGTCCTCTGCTTACAGGCTGGATTCTCCTCTATCCACCCCACAGTCATGCTCTACATACCTGCGTGTAAAGTTGTGGGAGAAGAGCAATGTTCATCAGATTTATGACCTTGTGGCCGAACCAATCTGGTCTTTTGTTAGCGAAATATTCACAATTTTAAGCACCAGTCTGTAAGTTCTAGAAATTCTGGTGAAAAATTGTCATCGCTCAGATCATGTGGAAGAGAACTTTTTCAATGTGTGGGGTTTTTCAAATGATGGGGTTTTGCTAATTTTTTGGGGGTTAAGGCTCTCAATTTGAATTGTAATGTCTAATACAGCCACTAATTGCATCTCTGTCACATGTCAGAATTTGCATTGTTATTTGGCATTCTGTAATTTTCACATCTTGACATGCATACCAAAGAAACACACCTTCTCATTCAATGCGTTTTCTTTATTTTCATGACGATTTACATTGTAGATTCTCACTGAAGGCATCAAAACTATGAATGAAGACATGTGGAGTTTTGTACTTAACAAAAAATCGTCTGGCCTCCACAATCACCAGACCTGAACCCAATCCAGATGCCAAGAGTGTGCAAAGCAGTAATCAGAGCAAAGGGTCGATATTTTGAAGAAACTAGAATATAAAACATGTTTTCAGTTATTTCGCCTTTTTTTGTAAAGTACATAAAACTCCACATGTGTTCATTCATAGTTTTGATGCCTTCAGTGAAAATCTACAATGTAAATAGTCATAAAAATAAAGAAAACGCATTGAATGAGAAGGTGTGTCCAAACTTTTGGCCTGTACTGTAAATGATAAAGAAAGTTCTAATTGTGACATTAAAGTTGTTTGGTGAAAGTATCCATAGCTGAGATAATATAATATACCCGTAATAATAAAGTGACAATAATATTATGGGTGACTTCACAGCTTTATGACTTCATGGCCTAATCATCTGTGGGTAGAAACTGTTCTGTTCGTTCTAAACTGGTTGCGCCAGATGGCATTACAGTAAACACACCGTGTGCTGGGTGGCTACTCTCCGGCCTGATTCACCTTTTTTCCCTCTCTTTTTCCACACTCTGAAGGGCCTTGTGGTCACAGAGAGTGCAGCTGCCATACCAGACAGAGAAACCATCCATTAGGATGCTCTCAATAGTGCATATGTAGGCGTTAGTGAGCACGGTAAGAGACAAAACATACTTCTGACCCTCGCAGGACGAAGAGGCATTGAGGGGCAGCTCTCACAAGGGTGTGTTGGTCTTAAGACACTGATGACATTTTGGCTCTATTGATGTGTATAGGGGACACTGACCACCCTTCTTCAGCTTCCTGTAGTCCACACAATCATCTCCTTTGTTTGCTGATGTTCAGATTTCTCCATCGGTGAAAGAGTTCTAGGATGGATGATCATATCTTCAGCTAACCTGAAGACGAATTTAGATTGGGTAAAAAAAATTAGTAGAGTACACACCCAGAGCTAAAGGGGAGGGTCTGTGCTCAGAGTCAGCCAGACTGAGCCAACTCCCAAATATGTTTATAAGGTAATGGCAACACAATATGAAAGTACCTTCATTATGGGACATGGTTTAAATGTCCTCATGTCCACAAGATTTGTGAAAGACAAAAATAGGCAGGGATGAGCTAATTTTCCTAAAGAGAATCTGAATGGCAGAGCTAATAAATCCCACATTTGGTGGAAATACCTGATGCTACATTTCTTTGTTTTAGAACAAAACCCCATCTAATGTATTCTATCACGCTTTAGAATTAGTATGTTGTTTCATACACAGAATGAGCAGGAAATGTCTAGCAAAATCAAGGATCAATCCTCCAAAGGAGGGGTGTACAATTCAATTTATATAGGACTTTTTACAACACAAGTTGTCACAAAGCAGATTTACAGAGAAAAAAAACAGGTCACGCCTCTTATGAGCAGCACCACAGAGATGGCAATAATTGTGGTGATAACAGTGGCAAGGAAAGAAACCTTAGGAGTAACCAAGAGTCAATCAGAGGAACCAATCCCCCTTGGGTTGACCTGCACAGTACAAACAAATAACAGAACAAAAACAACAGTACAAAAGGATAAAGTGAGCTATAGCTAATATAACAGGTACTAATTTATGAATGTGAAAAGGTGATGGACACATAATTGAAATTCGGAGCTATAGCTAATATAGAAAAATCAACAGTGCAGCTGGCAATAGTTTTGTAGCTGTATAACAATGTGGATTTATTCAACAACTGATCTGGCTCAGATTTGATTTCTGTCACCTCACTTACTGGAGATAAAAACAGACAAAATGCCAACTACACTAAAATACAAACCGACTTCATAATCTGTCTTGGGTGGAAATTGAATCGCACTGCAGCAAATCTGCAAAAAATATATGATACAAACCGACGTCTGCGCAGTAAAATCACCAGTAAACAACTTGTGGAAATGCTGGCGGCCCACTGGCGGCCGCCACAAGCGGTGCTTCTTGGTCATAGTTTCTGAGCGTTCCACTAGCGACTAAGACTTTTTACCACTAGATATTGACGCACCATACAGGTTACTTTACCTTACCTTCTTTACCTTTTCCCTAATAATCTGTTTATTTTTCTTTTTTATTGATTAAATTAAAATGCTTAACAGATATCTTTTATACACAGAATATTCACTGTTTTATTCGTAACACAGAGCAAATCATCAAAAATACTAGAGTTAATGCTACATACAAAGAAACAGTGTCGGCTTTTAGCGTTCTTTCGGTTTTAAAAATCTTATAGCATGTATTTCTTGACGTTCTGCAGACGTAACTTTTTTTTAGAAGATTGCAGCAAGCAGAGTGATATACCTCTGATTTTGCTTTCTCTCTCTCTCTCCCTCTCTCTCTCCACAACACACACACACAAGTGCGCGCGCACACGCCCTCGCGTGTGGACGGAGAAAGTGAGATAGAGAGAGGGAGAAAGAGAGAGAGAGGGAGAAAGAGAGAGAGAGATTCCAGGTTTCTCCCTGCTCTCTCCACTTTCAGGACTCCTGCTCACTCATCTGATTCAATGGAGCTTTAGCGTCAGGGATTTAAGCTGAAAATCCACATATTTATTACTCATAAGCTTGTTACTATTTAAAAATTTGTACATAAGTAGATAATTTATTATCAAGGTGAGTGTGCGACAAAGGCGTCGCTTAAAGCGCACCGGTTCACAGCTCAGCCGATGCTTTCCTCGATTTACTTTCTGTATCAGAAGGCTATCTAAATAGGTACTGTCCTACTCTGTAGTCTTACCGAAATTTGGGAACTATGGATATTCGGAAGAAGAGAAGACCGTGGGGCATGGAACTCATCTCCTTGGGTCTGATGACTATTACTCTTGCCCTGTGCGAATTACCACAAGCTCAAGCAGGTGAGTAAAAACTTTTTTTTTTTGCTTAGAAATAGGCCATATGTTGCCAAAATTATGTTGTTTTTGCAGATATTTTTGCAGATGTTGCAATAACTTATAATTTAGTCACTTAAATATGATGTTTTACCTGTCCTCTTTGCGCATTCTTTGTGCCAAACCATATGGAGTAGACATTTAATAAAAATATCTATCTATCTATCTATCTATCTATCTATCTATCTATCTATCTATCTATCTATCTATCTATCTATCTATCTATCTATCTATCTATCTATCTATCTATCTATCTATCTACTGGTTTAGGCTACTCTAGCTGTGTTCAGTCATCACTGACTAATTCATTTTTCATTCATTTTTACTCTGTACAATATTGTGATGGTTAGCCAGGTCTTTAAGTCCGAGGTCCCAATAAGCGATTTTTTTGTTACCATAGTTAATATATTAAACCACTAAGATGAAGGCCGCATTGTGCACACTTTGCGCAGCATTCCTGCCGGGGATATGGGGTAGGATGGTGCACCTTACTGCCCAGGAACCTCAGGTTGTACACAGGTTATATCTGGTTACACAGGCCTGTGTCCTTTAGATGCAAGTAATTAAAGAATGTCAATCAACCTATTGGAACATACTGCAAAACAGCACAACGAGTACCCTTCACTCTTACGCTGTTATATATGTATATATATATATATATATATATATTTATATATATATATATATATATATATATATATATATATATATATATATATATATATATACATGTGTGTGTGTTTAGATTATTTATTGATTTATTGATATGGATTGTATTTTGGAGGGTAATTGTATGTTACTGTTCTCATACTACATTTATATGGCAATAAATAAAAAGTAAGAAAAATATACTAACTATACAAAACATTTTATTTAGTCAACAAACTTCCAATAATCTGCATCATAATTTTCTTTGGTTCACACCTCGCAAATTTTTAAGGAATGTTCAATTGAAATGGGAGATATCAATAGGATGATAAGATGGGACATTTAAATCACTAACCATTATGGAATGTAGGCCTGTTTAGACTTTTGCGTCTTAAACGCCTCATTAGACACCTTATACTTTATAAATTCTTGTTATGGTCTAGTTCATTTACACCACACTGTGTAATCCAGTGTAAAATATACATATATAAAAAAAAAATAAATACACAACATTAATTTTCCTTGAAGGGCGTAAGTCCTAGGAATCATTAAAAATGAGAGAATTGCTCTTTGTATTTTAAAGAATGCCTGAATAAATGTTTATTTTTGTGTATAGCGTATTCTAAAACAGAGCGTTAGTATTACTGCAGAGCGTGAAAGCAGCAGTGTCCAGGTGTATGTGAGCTTTATTCAGTTATGTTTGTGTAATTACGCAGGTTAGTGTGAACCTGATTTTTTTAACCGCCAGAGGGTGAAATGAATGCTTCACTGTGTGGACCAGAGTGGAGCTCTTTGGTTCCTTGGCCTTGGTCCGTGTGTAATTACAAGGGCCTCCCTAAAGGCCCACCCTAAAATGACGTTGTCATCAGATTATGCTGTCTGATTTCGGTGAAATGACCCATGATTTCTCTGGGAAAACTAGTTCATTGGGAAAGCCGCGAAACTATAAAATAGAAATAGAATAGTGCTCTGTAAAGACTGAGAAGTTTTGTCTTGTGACAAATCTAGGGACCAGTTTGCACAGATCTTTTGAAAACCTCCAGTGTTTGAGTAACATAAACTCACTCACATCACATTTATATATACTTTTTGATGCGTTTTGTTGGAGATGCCCTGGCTCTTTTTGAGTCGCATTCTCCTTTTTTTCTCTTAAAAAAAAAAAAAAAAACTACATAGACATCAATAAACTAAAGCAATTTTTACTCCAAGATATCTGACATAGTGGCAGCATCATTAGTGCTCCTTTATGTCTTTCTTTTTTTAATAGATAAAATATAAAATAGAAGTAGAATAGTGTTCTGTAAAGACAAAGTTTTTTTTGTGTGAAAAATAAAGGGGACAGTTTGCACAGATCTTTTGACGTGGGGTTTAACTTGCAGGATTTAAGTCAAGTAAAGTGTGGTTTACTGGTTTGCATACATACTATACTAAAATACCATACTAAATACATACTATTTAGTATGGTAGTGTGCAGATTGGGACGCAGCCTTTTACCCCAATATGGTTTGCTGGAGCTATGCGTGAGGCCTGCAGCATCAGTCCCTTGGACACTAGATATGCAGTTCCTCCACCAAACGCCAGGTGGAAGTATATTAGCAATTTTAGAAATATGAAGCTAATATAACGATGCTATTTCAAACAACATTCGTAGTGATTATTGCATTCTGCTTTCTAAATAACTCTTAGTTACAGGGATAGTGTGGTTTTTAAAGCCAGCATTTGGCAATTTACATTTAATTAGCTTGAGGATATCTACTCTACTCTATGTAGTATACTCTGTTTACAAGTCATTAAAATTAAAATGATACTCCTTTGTGCTAGCAGAGTAGTTAATTGTTATAGATATGATGAGAGATTAAAAAAATGTACCATTCAATAATTCTCTCCTCTTCTCTGCCATTATGAAAGGGACATCCTTCTGAAACAAGTGAAAAAATGTTAAAATGTCAGTGCACTAATTTGCTAAAGTTTAAAGCATGTAAAAGTGTGCAATGGAATATGAGATTTTATTGTTCAGAGATTTTTGATTAAAGCAGCATCTTGCAAGATTTTTTTTTTTTTTTGCTCTCAGGCTTCCCTTACAGTTAAGAAGTGAAATTTGCCTTTGGGCATTTCTGTTCGATCTGAGCCACACAGAATTATCACGAAAAAGTTAAATCAGCTGGACTCTTATAGTAATATTACAGTTTTTTTTCATGAATATGCTAGTAAAAGTTTTTTCATAGCTGATTCACCTAAGCTACATAGTGCAGTTAGTAGCATTCCAAGACCAGAGTAGCAAAGATAATGACGCTATTTGTTCTTTTACAGTGGACTATCACAATGATTTTGAGGTAAAAATGCTACAAAATGCTGCTTTTGCTGCATTTTGTCTGAGATGTCCTGGTTCTATTTCAGTTGCATTTTGACCCTTTTTTCTTTTATCACCAAAACAAACCCAAACTATATAGATCAAGAAACTAAAGATACTTAGTGTCAGTGTCATTATTGCTACATTTTGCCTTTCTTGTCTGTCTTCAGGTTTGAATGAATGCATGAATGAATGAATGCATGAATAAATGAAAAAGGTAGCTGAGCTAGAATCCCCTCGGTAGCACTGTTTATATGTAGCATTCACAGTGAATTCACAAGATAACACACATCATGCTGATAATTATGCTGCTGCCAACTTCTATTAATATTTACATTTATAGCATTGTCTATCTATGTATATATACAGTATATTGTATATAAAATGATAGGCATCACAGCATGAAAAATTCACAATTTTAAAAAACATTACCTAGACCAGGACAGAAAAATGTGAGTTTATCTTTGTCTGCAGCTATATTTACATACAAATCATAGTCTAGATCCAATTACCCATCTCCAGAGTGAACAGCTGTAATAAGCAGTTCTCATGCTAACCACAGCAGCTTGTCTTTTTGGAACCGTGGACGTTTTCAAATGATTTTGTGAAAATCCTGGTACAGAAAATGCGGTTTTGTGGTAATGTTCTGAGAGAGAGAGAGTTAGACATCTCCCTTTTGAGGTTCAGACATAATAGCATAGTACATGCATGTTATTTTTACCTCCCCATCTTTTTGGAACTTCTAAGTAGACATTTCTTCTTTCCAGTTATGTTTCCTGGACATGGTTAGGACTTTTTCAGCATATATTAAATATGGAAACATGTAATAACATCTTTCTACCAGAAGAGTTCTTTTAGATCTAGAGGCCTGTCTGGATGTCACGATTTTACTCATTTGCTCAATTACTTTAATTGATAAATATGTTTTCTAGATCATACATATATTACATGCCCAATTAGAACTACTACATGCACAATCTCAGTTTCATATTTACGTTTTATAATGGGCACCGTATAATACTTTTGGGATGGGCTGGCGACTTCCCTGGAGAATAGACAGTTCATTTAACATAAACTCTTTTTAATATCTTAAATACTCTTAAAAGTGTAGCAAAATTTGAAAATCAGAGTAGAAATTCATACCAAAAACGTTGAAATGTAATGCTGTATTACTCGTGATGTTCAGAATCCTGCAGTTCTTAAAACAGTTGCTGGGAATTAATGACAAGATGTGAATTTAAATGCATGCATGTATGCTAGTATTACAGCAGTCCAGAAACTGCAGGATTTGGTGTGCATTTTTTTGTGATACCCAGAGTGATGTTTAACCTTACATTTCATTTACCCAATTTAGAGGATGTGTACAATATGTATCATTAATTCACAGGTTTTCACTTTTACATACATACAGTTATGGGGAATACAGATACAGCACACACACATGGATTATAAATCCACTGCCACTAAAAGCCTCGAAATGTCTGCATGACAAAAGCAAGGCCTCTTAAATGTCCAGTTGGGAATCATAATGAACTACATCTTTGCCACACTAGCTCTATCCTACATTACTCCTGCACCACAGTGGATTCTTTTTACTGTAAAGAGCTGTTTTTCAGAATAATGTGATATAACTTTAAAATGGGCTGTAACATTAATTAATGGCTAAAATATAATTTATAGCAGTTTCTTTCTTACAGTGGCTCACACAAAAAGGTTTGTTTGACACCATTTATTGTATTGTCCATTACACAGTACAATGAGAAAGTCTAAGGACTCAATACAGATCTGGAAGGAATGATCTGATTTTTGTTTTATGCCTCAAATGTTTCTTGGAGCCATTTCTAGACACTACAGACATCACAAGTTGCAAAAATTCATTTCAGTGAGGTATCCCTGGACGTGGATTTGGAACCTTGGAACATCAACATTCTTTTTGCAATCATTTAGTCCCCCACTGACAATGTTAAAATGACTATTACAAACTGATATACTTAAGAGTATTCAGAGGTAAAACCTGTTTTTGATGGGAGCCATGACGCTCCTTCTCTTACTCACTGAATGCATCCTGTCCAGGAGGGGGAAAAAAAAATGCCCACCCACACTAAAAACTGACTAACAGACTCATTGTAGAGAACAGGCCAATCAGAATCCTCTCTGTTTTACATGTGCTTCATGAATATGCACTCGAGGGGAGCGCCTTTCTTTCCCTCTCCCTTTTTTCACACGCAATTGGGCAAAAAAGTCTATGTCACCTGCTTGCATGTATGTGTTCACTCTTGGGCCACATTCTAGATTCCGGAAGATTTTATTTGAATGCGGAAGTCAGGGAGCCATTACTGATATGCGGTAGACTCAAGAGTCAATGTGTCAGCAAAAGATAAAAGAAAATAAATTAGAATGATTAGAATCAAACCAAAAACTGCCAAGACAGAAGCATAACATGATCTAGAAGTTACTGAAACAGAAAGTGTCACTGTTGCCAGCCAAAACTGTATCAACTGTTTGAAGGAATGGCCAACCCAATGTTCTGACCTTAGCTTTTTCACAAATATGTGGACTATGCTTAAGAGTCAGGTTTGTGCCAGGAAATAAACCCATTTAATTAAACTCTTTCATTTCTGCCAAGATGAGTGGTCAAATATCCAAGTAGAAATTTGCAAGAAATGTGTGGATTGCTATCAAAGCTTGTTATCAAGGTGCAGTTTGTTATGGAACATTTACCTGAATTGAAGGAATGTGGAATGTATATCTATAACCCTGTTTGAATATTTTTGATCCTGGGTTAATTTTAGAAACAAAAACCCATGCAAACAAAAATGTTGTAAACACATTTTGCCCTAGACAGCAGAGTAGAAAAGTTCAATGAAATCATAATGTTAATATTTATGATGAGTGCATGGAAAGTTCCAGAGACATCTGTAGGTGTAAGTGAAGGTAAATATAACTTGTTAATCACAGTCCTTCGTATTGGGATCTGTACTGGTCTCTGTACTGGTCTCTGTACTGGTCTCTATATGTTTGCTTCCAGGCATCACTAATTCCATGAGAAGATTTTAATGAACATATTAATAATACATTAATGACAGGCCTTTTGTTTTTAAACCATGTTTTAATGAATGGTAATATTAGCTGACATCTGAGGGTGTACTCAGTAATTGTGTGAGGTCTGTGTAAAAATGCAGCAGCTGTTTTAGACTGCACTACTGGACCTACAGGGCCTGTGGTCAGTATTCCCAAACTGTTAGTTCCAAGATGAGGATATTGTGACCACAATGACTCACTGCAGTAGCCAAATACACACGTGCACTCTCAAAAATATACTGAAAATTGTGACTTTTATAGTCTATTTATATTAATGGGTTGACACTTGAAATAAGGTCAAAGTTAATTACAGTGTTCTTTTAGTTTATATTTACGAATACTAAGTACAGTCATCATTATTTGTTCCAGAGGTATAGTTGTGTATATCTTGGTAATCAAAACTAATGGATGATAATTAGTGGTCCAGGGGTCTAAAACACTGCCACTATGATCAGAAGATCGCTGGTTCGAATCCCAGCCATGCAGCTTGCCATTAGCTTCCAGAGCTGTGAGAGACTACATCTGGCTTTTCTGTCTCTGGGTGGGTAGATGGCGCTCTTTCTCCACATCACTCCAAAAGGTGATGTTGATGTATCAGAACCGAGTTGCTGTGCTTTCCTCTGAGCACGCTGTGATGCTACTCTGCAATGTTGCATTAGCAGCAGTTTAAAAAGAGGTGGTAGCTGACTTCACATGTATCGGAGGAGGCGTTTGCTAGTCTTCACCCTCCTTGTGTTGTGGCATCACTAGTGATGAGGGATATACAGCTCACTAGCAGCTGAATAGATAGGAAAATTAGCCTAGCTAAATTTGGAGAAAAATGGGAAAATTTTGAAATAAATTTATTTAAAAGCTTATTTGCATGCATAAGATATTGATGTATTTGTCTGACAAATATTTATCTTGTACCTTTTGTTACACCATCTTTCTGAAACATGTTTTACACTTAAGTGAACTAAACTTAAGGAGCTCATTCAACACACAACATATCTTTGAACCAACCGATTTCAGTAGAAAATCTTTCTAGAAAAATGTATTGACACAATGGATTTTTCGCTATCTAAGACCTAAAAAATTAAGTGCATTAGGTCAAAAGAAAATGTAATCTTTTATGGTTTTCAAGCAAAAGAGACCAGCCTAAATTCATAAACTCTCACAAATACTTTGTGAGAGTTGTGAATACATACTACACTGATTTTATATTTTTCTGTATTTTTGCATAGCATTTGATAGGATAGTGCTATTAGTGTACAGAACAATGTTGCCCTCATTGTACAGGGATCACAATGAAGCCCTTTTTTTACACTGTGGTTAAATTCATGAAGGTGTGTCTTAATTGTAAACATTTATCATACAATTTCCTGAAAATGATCTGACTTGATGACAAATCTGAAATTATCTATATTACTTTCTTCAGAGGTCAGAGTTGTTTTTGATGATGTCAAGCTTACAATTATGTTTCTGCTATACCTAATTGTTGATTTTTTTTGGCACTGTCACCTATTAATTTAAATAGCTATTGAGAATTCTGAGCCCGGGAAAATTTAGAGAATAAAATGCAATATTAAGACTGAAAGTCTACAATTAATCAAACTTGTTTTAAGGTAAATTAGGTAATTGTGAATCCAAAAATACAGTTGCAAAAACCTGATATACATGTAAAAGTGGTACAGAATTGCACAGACAAAGTAAGCTCCACAGCTTTCTATCTAAAACATTATAGAAAATATAAATCTATAGTGTGTTTTAATTTTTTCTCAAATTAAATAACATTCTTGAATTTTTTATGATCTTTTCAGTGAAGAGTCAATGCTATATTCTCAGAATAAAATTAGTATATTTTGAGCATGTTTGTAAACATGTTGTAGATTAATTAATGCATTAATGATTAATTAATTACTCCCTTTCCCAATCAATTTAAGTGATGTTTTTTTTTATATTGCTGCCCTCATCTGGACTGAACCCGTTTAGTCCATTAAATCCTACATGAGATGAAGATGCAGAAAATGATCTTCATGGACACTTCATTTAAACAATAACTGTATTTATCCATAAAGAAACACAATTTTCCCAGCTTTATAGATCTTGGCATCATACAATCAAACTGTGTATGTTCTTTTAAAAAAAATCCTGCAGAGCAAGTATAACAGTTTCAAAATAAAATGCTTAATTTAATCTCCTTTCTGCTTAATCGGCTTCACATGTGTAGCATGTTAACTAATGGTCATTTCACTGATCCACTCTCTGATGAATCAATAGAGATCATGACAACATAAAGCAGACAATAAAGCAGATGTCTCCAGTAATGCATCATTAAAAATGTTTTCAATCAATATTTTCTTACCCAGAGGATGAAGTGTAAAAGCATGTATTGTATGATTCATGGAATGCTGCCATATTATTGCAAAAAAAAAAGTGAAAGGCATTATAAAGTACTATTTTGTCACTTTATAATGCTTTTTACTTAATTTAATTATTTCTATATCTTTTTTTTTTTCTTTTATCAACAATTGCAAAAAGGGTTTTAATTAAAATTTCTCTCTTCTCATCTTTCTCAGCAGAACCAGTTGATGTTTTGCGGGTGATGCAGTTGAATTCACTTCCTGAAGGTGTGCAGAAGGTTCCAGGCTTTTGTACCTCTCGGCGCGCTGGAACTGCTGACCATGCCTACCGAATCACTAAGAAAGCCCAGATCTCTGCTCCAACCAAGCAACTCTTTTCAGGTACTAACGCCTATACCCTAAATCCCAATACTTTTGTGCAGCATTTTTTTCACAGCTTGTGTCACAAAGCAGCTTTATAGAATCGAAGTCCAGATTTTGAGCAGTGTCAAGGAAAACTCAGTACAAGAGGCATAAACATTAAAAAAGGAAACAAGAGTCAAAAACGAAAAACGATTCTCTTTTAGTCAATACCAGAATAAAAAAGAAAACTATAACTAAAGAATATGACTAATAATGCGGATTGCGGATACAGAATTTAACATTGTGTTGCATACGTATAATAAATAATAATATCTGCCTCACAACTTACTGATAATATTGCATCATAAATGAATTCATCAGATATTCAGTCAGAGAGTGTGGAACTGAACATGTCGGTAACAGACAACCAATCAAAGCAGCAGGTGGGAATGCATCAGAGGGTCCAGTATGTGTTTAAATTTGGACATTATCAGCATAGAAATGGAACTGAAAGTCATATTGTCTAATGATGCTGCCAAGTGGTAGCATATAAAAAAAACTATAATGAACCAAGAACTGAGCCCTGAGGCACACAGTGTGAGAGGCAAGAAGAGTAAGGGCCTGTCAATAGGGACAAGTTGCTGTTAGTCTGTGAGATATGACATAACTATACCAACACACTACCAGTCATATCAATCAGGCTTTAACATCCCATGGTAAAATTCCAGAACCAATTGCTATCAGTCAGTAGCATATTAATAAAGTCATCAAAAGTAAAGGCACAGTTACTTCAGTCAACGTGACTGTTAAAGTGAAGGGAACAAAAGACAATGCAAAGTAAAGAGTTTAGACAGTTTAAAAAATAAAACCAGATTAGAAAGAGTTAGGGGGTTGTAGAGAAAAGGAATCAGCAAAAGCTTTGACCCAGACATTTGCAGACAAAGCTACAATGTTGCTATATGCTAGGCAAAGGTTTAGTTGGAGTGATACAGAACTATTAGACCACCCTTATGGCCAGTAGTGCAGTAATCAACATACTGAAAGGTGCAGCTTTATTTAGTGTTAAATATTAATTTAGCCGGTGGTATGTTTCCAAAATCCAAATGCAAGAAATGCTTGTTAATAATATATTATAGTTTGAGACTTTGTGTTTGATTTGCAGTGTGAGCTGCGATTTATATGACACAGAAGAAGAAGGGTTATTTCCAGAGCGATAAACAATAACCTGCTGTATATGTAGAGTTTTGTTGTATATGGGAACCTGAAAGCATCTACAAGCCTTGAAATGAAACTGAGAACTATTAGGGTTACAGCACCAACTTTGTCATACTTCCTGGGTATTCCCAACTGCTCCAAAAACGTAAAGACATAAAAATACATCCTAAAAGAGGTCAATTTTTGTACACAGCCAGATTAAACATAATTAACCTGCTAACCACAAATCCAAGTGCCAGGAAAGGCAGTTAGGCCTACCTATAAAGACAAAACTGGAAGCCATACACACAGCAACACAGTCAGTGGAAAAGGAATGCCCGGTTCACAATACAAGATATTTGGGTTCATTTTGAGGTCGCATTGCTGCTCCTGACAACTGCAAAAGGTCTCCCGATTTCATCATAAGCAAGGATCTTCCTAGATGACTCTATAGTGTGTGACAATCCAGTTTTTACCCTTCAGATGTTTTTTACTTAAATTTAATGAAATGCTAAATGCTAGTTTTTCACCAAGTCAAAAAACAAGAGGCTCAATGCAATGCGCCTTAAGCCCTATCAAGAAGGGATTAGTCATAAAAGAGAAAATTACCCCAGGAACAACTGAGAAACTAATCCCGTCCAGATAGGGCTATATTCACGCATATATGTTGAAACAAAAGTGAGGCTGGGCGGTACGCTCCTAAACTACAAGTTCCAAGGCAGCGAGGGTGCTGGCAGAATACCAGTACCAGTTTATGGGAGTGCCTGTGTGGACAACTAACCTCGCACACCTCCCTGAATCAACGGTGAAAGCTGTCGAAAAAGAAAACAAGTGCAAGATTCCCCAAGCTGTTTTACTAAATGGCTACAGCAACTGGATTGTGGGTTATGTGCACAACATGAAAGGAAGCTAATCGTCTTTGTTTGCTGTATTAAAAACTCACGCATTAGTTAGCTTCCTGACTAGTGGGTTAACTACTAACTAATATAATGACTGCAGAAAAATACTGTGTGGTTCATCTAACTACAGTCCTCCTGCAGGCTTCAAAGAAAAACTGTCCAACTTTCGCATGCCAACCAGTGTCTTAAACTAACACTTTTTTATAAAGTGTTCTGAACTTACTTTTGTGTCCACGTTAATCTGTAATATAAAATCAGACATAAAATTAATGTTAACACGACTGTTAAATACCAAATACAGACCAGCTAATCAGGTAAGTGTACACTCTTATAAGACAGGGCTCCCCATGGTAGGGTAGCCTAGCTTAGCAGGCTACTCTAAAAGAGCTATGGCTTGACTAATGTTATCCCCAAAAAATATCAGTCCTTTTTATATTTTCTATCTAATTAGTAATCCAGTTGATTGTTAAACTATTTTAGCTAAAATACAAAAATTCAAATGATCAGTGTACAAAGTTTGACACGATATCAGTCCTGCTTTTGCCCTCTCTCTATGAAAACATTAACTGAATTGATCTTGATCTTCAGTAAGTCACTAATATGATTTATTATGGATTCATTATTTTTATTATGGATGTGTGGTTAGCTGTTTAAACATGAACTGTTTTGATCCATGCACAACAAAGATTTTTTTTCAGATCAGTGTAGAGACATTGTTCATTGTTTCAGAACAAGAAGGAAGGCATGTCATCTGCAGCTGCTTTTATTCAGTATGCTAATTCTTCAGTTTCAGAGTCAGAATATAGAATAGTCAGGATATCAGAACCCAAGATATAGGATTTTTACTTTAGTCTGGGTTACCGCTATTGCATAATTTGCATGAGAACCAGAAAGGGGGCAAGTACAGTTCATTGTGGTAGTCCTCTTCTCCACATACACACAGCCATGCTACCTGAGGTAGGTCTGAGGTAGTCTATTTTCCACAAAGATAAGTTAACCCTGTAAATAGGATAGTGCAGGATAGTGGCGAATTCCTTCATTAATAATATTTAGTTGGTAAAATAAATACATTTTTAAAGTAGGTTATGTAGTTCTAACTCATTCAGGGTATTGGTAAATTGTTGAATGTTCTGTTTCTTTTCTTTACAAGGTCGTTTCCCAGAGAACTTCTCCATCATGGCCCTGGTGAAGGCCAAACCTGGTCTTCAGGCCTTCCTGCTTTCAATCTACAATGAGCAAGGGGTGCAGCAGCTGGGACTGGAGCTAGGCCGCTCACCTGTCTTCCTTTATGAGGACCAGAGCCGCATGCCTGCCCCTGAGGACTACCCGCTGTTTACAGGGATTAACCTGGCTGATGGCAAGTCAGTAAACCAGATCCCAAACCTGTTCCAAAAGTGTTGTATGTGTGTTTATGCGTGTATGTCTATGTTGTGTGTATGTCCATAAGTTACATGATAACACCTTCTATGAATGCCATATATATATATATACAGACATCCCAAGTTGCAAAAGTTGATTTCAGGGAGGTAAACCCTCCCGCCAAGATGCGTTCTGAGGGGGGGGGTTGCGTTCTGAAACGGGGGGGGTTGGGGGGGGTCTGGAGTTTGGTGGTTCGTTTGTAAATCGTCAACGGGGGGGGGGGGTATTGGGGGGTATTGGGGGGTATTGGGGGTTGTTGGGAGTGCGTTGCGGATGTGTTTTTAATCCGGCAGGGGGGGGGGTGGGGTGTAGATGCGTCGTCAGCGTCCTGTCATTGAATTCTGGGAGATTATATGTGACTCGCGGGCATCAGGGAGCCGCTACCGAAATGCGGGAGACTCCCGCGGCTTCAGGGAGACTTGGTTTGTCTGTATATATGGCACATAATAAGGCATTCATAAGGCATTATGAACATGGCTATAAATATTCATATATATAAGCATAACAACACATAAAAAGTCTGTCAGTTTACATGGAGCATACAAAGACATTTAATAATATATTAGGAATTACTATAAGCTACAGTATTACAGTACATCCAAGATACATACATTATCAGTCAAAAGTTTGGTCACACCTTAAATTCAGTGTTTTTTCATTATTTCAAAATGTGCATGTTTCATATCTTAGTTTATTTAAAGTAGGCACCTTTTAATTAGATGACAGCTTTGCACTTGGCTGGATTTTCTCAGTCAGCATTATGAAGTAAGAGTCACCTGGAATAGGTTTAAATTAACAGATGTGCTGAACTTATCAAGAGTTAATTACTTGAATCTGTTTGAGAGCATCAGTTATGTTTTTAAGAGGTGGTAGAGTTGGTATACAGAGAATATGCCTAATTGAGTAATATTCCAATCCATATTATGGCAACTTCTTAACTAAGTAAACAAAAATTGAAGGTCAGTCAATCTGTAAAATTTCAAGACCTTCGAAAGTATTCTCAAGTGCAGTCGCAAAGATTATCAAAAATGTTATGATAAAACTGGCTGTCATCAGGAGCACCCAGGAAGGAAAGACCAAAAGTTACCTTGGTTGCACGAGATGTGTACAAACTTTTGATTGGAACTGTATGTTATGAATGGGGTTTAACGTAATTTGAGGTATAGATATAACATTAATAGAAAGTTACATAATATTATTAGCTACATTAACCCTCATTATAGCATTCAAGTACATTTGTTCTATATCTGTACTTAGAATATCTGTTACATATAATTCGAAGTACTGTCACTCCAGTCACATCACATTTTCTTTATCAATTTCATGTTAATGTTTACAGAGTATATCAAATTTTGCATTTTAATTTGTAATCCATTCAGAAGTTTGTTATTTCAGTTTTAGGGAATGTTCAGTGTTATGTGAATCTATGTGGTTCAGTTTGTGACTGACTGGGACATTTTTTTAAGATGATCCACACCACATTGGGCATCACACACAGTGTTTTTTCTCAGGGCATGTATATACCTAAAAGTTTTTAAGGATGTTTTTCAAACAAATTTGATTATCTCTGGATAAAGGTATATACTGAGTTATACATACTCTGTGTATTTAATAAGTAGCAAATTAACTGGACTGATATAACAACTGTTGTAGGCCGCTAGCCAATAAAAGAATTAATATATGAAAGATGCAAAAACAAGAAAATATGCAAATGGCAGCACATATATGGTAAATGAAACAGTAAAGATTCCAGAAGTCTAAATTAATCTTAAATTAACAAGGCTACATTTATCATTGTTTTTTATGACATTTAAAAAAATGTTTAAAAGCAAGTCCACTAATACCTTTGATTTTCTCTCAAAAAATGTTTATTTTAAAGAAATGGTTGACTGCATTTTCAAATAATTGATATTTATGAAAAAAAATACTAGATATGCATGCACATCTTAAGAAACCTGAAATCTATCAAATTTATTATAATGCAATTTATTAAATAAATGAATAAATTATGGATCAAACAGAATTGAAAAAAGTGGTTTACATTAACTAATATTCACATTAATAAATCAATAAACCAGGGGACTCTACTTACTCCTGTTACTGGCACTTAGTTCTGTTACTATCACTTTCCTGTCACTGTTTTGTTATGAGTAACAGGAATGTAAGTAATAGGAATGAGATTTTAGCATAAAATTAGCAAAAACATAAAAAAAATAGATAAATAGCATGCTATGCTAATAGCATAAAGATATTGAGTATATTCTAGCAATTTTCCAAAAATGTGTATTTTAAAAAATAAACAAATAACAACTAAGAATTAATTTAGGTAATAGGAATGAGTGTTGAGATTGGGCTCCTCAGTCATAGTTACAATAAAATCAAATATACAGAAAAACTAACGAGGGAACTTTATTTTGGTCTTCCCATGATTTTCAGAAGAACCAGCTGATGTAAGTTCCTGTTGTAGATGTGACTTGTGACCTGTCTAGAATGTTCCAGATGTTTCAGATGGGGTAATGTGTTACAGTAACAGGACTGAGTGAAACCCAGGGACACAACTAAAATGTGTATTTCATCTTTAATCTTAAAAGTCACCAAAAAAAAACAATGCAAAAAAAATATTTGAAGGATTTAAATAATTATATTTTATGGTAAAATAGAAAAAGTAGAAAAGTAGAAAAAAATAGAAATGTTTTTTTCAGTTAGGTCCATGTAACTATGACACTATGCTTAATAAAAAAAACTATAAAAAAGTAATATAAATGGTTAAGTTATATAATATGAAGTTATTTGTGTGCACATTTATACATTGTCTAGCATTACTATAACTATTCAGTTACTAATTTATTCCATTGTACTGAATCACATGCATACTCCTCTGCTTTTTCTCATTCATTCCTGCAGGTGGCACCGCATTGCCATTTCTGTACAAAAGAAGAATGTTACTCTCCTGCTTGACTGCAAGAAGCGCATGACTAAAGCCCTTCCTAGAAGTAACAAGCCAGTTTTGGACACCAAGGGTATCACTGTATTTGGTGCTCGTCTGTTGGATGAGGAGGTGTTTCAGGTCAGAATCATCATGGTGTTTCTTTCTTTTGTTATGATGAGAGTCTATAAAGCAGTTTCCTGGATTGGAATTAAACCTAGTTTAGAATTTCACAGCATGTTAAAAGATGGGTTTTCACTACAAATACAATAAAGTCTATGAATAGGCCTAATCCCTGTATGGAAAACCAACTAATGAGGTCTAGAACTAGGCCATAGACCCTGTAGGCCAGTTTTCTTGGCAGGAGTTAGGCCTGATCTTGGACTACACAGCATTTTGAATGGAGATTTATTTCTATTATGATTAGAATGAATCACTGTCTAATCATCCATGATGTTTCCTTTTTTTTCTAAACAGGGGGATATTCAACAGTTGCTGATTGCCTCCAACCCTCAGGCAGCCTATGATTTCTGTGAGCATTATAGTCCTGACTGTGATTCTCCCCTCCCCAAAGTTCAGGCCCAGGATCCTAACACTCCTGTGAGTAACACACTACATCTTCTCAGAAAACAGGACTTATCTGTAACAATAATACACTGTGTCATGCTGTGACCAGGAATACTTCAGGCCCAGTTTCCAGTTTTTTCAAAGCATCTTGGTGGTCTGCTTAACTGGATCTTCTTAACTGGCAGAGAGAGTTTCAGTTAGAAGCTCGCTGTACCATTTAAGAATGATCTTTGTGCTGAGATGCTTTTAATAAACCCAGCCCTGTACAATGATATTCATTTGATAACAGGTCTGCATAGTCTCTCATCTTTACTGCACAAAAGCATGATACAACAAAGTCATCAGAATCATGCCAAGATCATAGATGGCAGAGATTTTAAACCACAGCTTATATATTTTTATCCCACATGAAATCTTCCTAAATTTTATGCTGTATATACAAGGCCTTAGTCATCTGCAGTTCTTGCACATCATCAAAGTTCTATTTTCCCTATGCACTGCAAGTTTCTATTTCAGAACATCCCCTTTGATGTTGGCTGTGCTTTTTATATTCAAGCTTACTGTAATTTTCCTTCTTCCTTGTATGGAAGGCAGTGGCATGCAAATGTTTGTGTACCCCATGCCAAAATGTCAGTTTCTGTAAATAAATGAAATTATCTTCAAAAAGAATGAATGTAAATATAAAACATACTTCAACATTTTAAGTTTTACTAATATATTCTTTTAAGTTTGGGCATCCCATATGAATTGCACTTGCATATTACTTCTACCAAGGTCCCAGGCTTTATTTAACTTATTATGGGTATACATTGATTTATTTTGTTTAAAGCAATACAAAATACTGTCCATAATTGCCCAATCATTACTTACCCATTTTAGGGCGATAACAGCCCTAAAATAATATCACAATATTTCATGGTAATTTCGTGATAAAAATACACTTGGCAATATGACAGCATCAAGAACACACTGCTGCAACAAAATTAAAGTGAACTTTTATCATCGCATACAATATAATATGGCACACCTCTTACTGAGATTTTAGAAAATACAAGTATTTTATCAGATATTTTATTTGACCAGATTTGTAACAGAAGTCAATTATCCAGAATGTCATGATACTATTAATGCACTCCAAATATCCCCCTATATCCAGGATAATAAATGATACTGGACAGATTTATTCTGTCTCTAGTAGATATATAATGGAAAATAAGAACAGTATGAATTTTTCTTTTGCTAAAAACAGCAAAAAAGTAGTACCCTGATGTGATAATTAGGGTGGTGATATGGCATGTTATATCAGGGTATAATTTTTTTTACAATATTAGAAAATTTTGGCTATATTTTTTGACACCCCTACTACAGACCTTCAAACATCAAATCTCTATGCAAGTAACTAACTATACAGAAACATTATTGCTTTAGATTAATGAACATACAAGATAAAGGTGGAGTAATAGAAATATATATGACACTCATTACAGTGCTAATCTGAGAGACTGTCCTCCTTTCATAGTACTAATATTATATAATTGAAAATATTTTCTTTTTAATATTTTATTACAACTTTATCAATAAGCAAAAGAAAGCTGAGGTAATGTGTTCCAATCCTCTGATTTTGAACTCTCTTCTATGTTTAAAACTGAACTGAACTGATGCACAACAAAAAAGAGAGATTGAGTGTAACTTTCGCATACAAAGAACACTGATTGGTAGAATGTTCACAAAGACAGACCAATCAGGATGCTCTTTGTCACTTACTCACTTACTGACTCACACTCTGCTGTCATGTCCTTTATAGAACTATATATTTTCTTTGGGAAACCTTGGTAAATGTTGTCGTGAGAGTTTAAATTTTTTAGGATACTCAAGCCTCCACATTGTGCCAATTTTTTTCTTTTTCCAGATTTTACACAACAAAAAAAGAATATATTAATCTGCTTAAAATGTTGAAAAGAATGCTACATTTACACAAACTTAAAAAGAAATTCTTTAGGGGTGCTAAAATGCTTGCATGGCACATTGCATATACAGTTTGTATATAATATATACTTATATAACTGTACATGCTTATTAAGGATCAGCTATTAGTCCTTATTTTCTTACTGATATCACTGATATGGTTTAATACTTAAAATGCACACGCACATATGTGCATACTGTGTATAAATATGTGTGTATGTGCAATGTATATATTAATGTATATATGTATATGTTTTAAAAGAAAAGAGTAAATTCCCTGACACATGCAACATTATGTAGAATTTTGCCTTGAAATTGCAGCTTTACAATCACAGCATTGTACCACTGACTTGTATCAGTCTTCATTATTGATACACTGGACTGGGCATGCCAGCAACTGCACTGTGTAACTTTGGTAAAGCGGTTGTACCAATGCTTGTAAGAACTATACAACAATGCATAACCCATATTTATATTTGTGTAACATTCTGTAATATTTCTCTGCCACATCAGTCCTCATGCTACTATTGCTTCAGATGTGTGTCCTTTTTGGGGTGTTTTAAAGCATCAGTTTCACATGCATATCAGGACCAGATAAGGAAGAAAGTTTTGTTAAGCTTCTCTATAGTGCTTGCCAGAGGAGAAATTGGACAAATGTGGAATCTGTGTTCTTTGTTCCATAGTCATGGTCAAAAGTCATTTTCAAGAATAGGTTATGGGAGTGATTTAAGCACACAATACATACAGTATACTGCCCATATGCTCCTACACTACACTAATGAGTTTAATGACTAAAAAACCCAGTCTTCCTAACCCTGCTAAACGGTTCATTGCCTCATTTCTAATAATGTGCCAACTCTTTCCACTTATTCTATGGCTTCTCTCCTGCTTTAATATTGCATGTCACATTTCTTTCAGTTCTTTGATGAAGAGAATGATGACCATTATTATCAACAAAAAACATTCAGCTCCTCTCCCTGTTTGTCCATTTTTACCTCAGCCCAAATAGGCCCACATAGAGAGAATAATGGAGATATTTGCTTATTAGTTGGGCCAGTGGTAGATCAAATACATAGACAATTCTGGGTCCTTGTAGTATAAATGGATAGATCAATGTTGACAACAATTTTGTTTCACAGATAAATTGATGCAAAATTGAAAAAGGTCAAGGTCAAACTCTTTTTCTTCACTCCCCTCTTATGTCGTTATTTTAAAGCCCCACCCCCCCTTCTCTCTACACCATCCTGTATAACACTCTCTGAACTAACAACACACTGATGTCATGTTTGTGATTCTTTATATGTTGTCTTTTGTGTATACTTGTGTCTGTGTTCTACAAGCTGTGAATGTTTGTGTAAAATGTGTAAATCCTTGAACATATATAGATGGGCACTGAAGGCTCAGGTACAGCAGGGCTGTTTATTACACAAAACCGCACAGAATGCACAAAAAAATGTATAATCAAATGAGAACCTACAGAAGAACCCGACCCTAGTATGTTTTTGGCAATATAAAACAGTATAGAAATCTTCCTTTGTCCAAGTGTTTAGATATGACATTGTTAGCCATGTTTGTTTACAGGTATGCACATATTACTTTTAGATAGTCATGCCTTATTATTATTAAGTACTGTTACAGTCTTTGTAAAAGTATTATAAATAGCAAAATAATATCTAAACTTTTGGCAGAATAATATCTGAACTTTGTTACTTTCAGCTCTTTGTCATTTTATATATGTCATTGACTCTCTCTGCAGTTGGGCAACACAGTGTACCACTTATGCATTTTATCAGCAGCACATGCTTTATTTGAGCCTAATTTTCTCAGTGTCCCCTGCAAACCACAGGCTCTGGGTCTTTGTATGCATATAAAGCTGCTTTTTAATACAGACAATGGCATTATTGGAGAACACAGTGTTGGGCAGCATATGAATTGGAATTAAATTCTAAGAAGCCATAGATTAAACAGTCCTTTTAAAACATTTCGAACCACAGTATATAAATGCTCAGAGTACTGTATCCAGTAATGCCAGCGACAGTCATCCAAGTGCCAGTGATCTCAATGTCATTGTCATCAAACACCAACCTTGTATTTCTCTCTCCTCCTGTCCTTCCCTCCTTTTCAATCCCACCCATCCCTGACATTTTTCCCCTGTATCCCTGTCTTCTGCTCTCTCTACTTATACTTATATACAACACTATATCATTTAAAAACATATTATGATAAACAAACAAATGTGTGAAATTATATAAAAACAAACTGTGACTTATATCAGGCCAACAAGGTTAAATCCACTGCAAAACCTAATAAGGCAAAAGCTAGCCCAGTTAAATCAAAACCTGTTAAAAACAAAGCCCCAGCCCCAACTAGTGCTGCCACAACCAAGCCTGCCAAAGCCAAGCGTACTGTTGTGCAAAGTTTGCTTTCAAAAATAAAGTCACCTGCAGCAGTTAAATCTGGGCTACATTCGAAAGCCACATCTGCCCCCAAGATTGGAAAAAATGGCAATACTAAAGCAGCTGAGAATAAAAAAACTAGTGCTGCTCAAGGCAACAGCAATGCTAAAGTAAATGGAAATGGCAAAGCAGCTGAACAGAAAAAAGTAAATGGAAATGGAAAGGCAACTGAAGTCAAAGTAAATGGTTATTTTAAAGCCAATGGTAATGGTAAGACAGTTCAGAAGGACAAAAATAATGGTGCAACTAAATCAAATGGCAATGGCAACAGTAAAGCAGCAGAGGGGAAAAAAACCAATGGGTCTAAACCTAATGATAATGGTAAGGCAAATAAAGGAAAAGCAACAAATGGGGGTGTGGCC
Source organism: Astyanax mexicanus (assembly GCF_023375975.1). Lineage (NCBI taxonomy): Eukaryota > Metazoa > Chordata > Actinopteri > Characiformes > Acestrorhamphidae > Astyanax > Astyanax mexicanus. Next base: position 22,061,065 of record NC_064410.1, read on the forward strand.
AAACCAGAGAAAAATGCGAAAGTCAGTCAGGTGACGGCAAAGCCTAAATTCGTAAAAACAGTAAAGGAAAAACACCTTTCAGTTACCCAAAAAATTGTGAAACCCAAACCCAAGACGGAGACACCAACCCGGGCTCCCATACCTGCTCCAGGCCCGGTCTCCATTCCTTTCAAGCCAGTGAAACAGAAGGTGTCGATAGACGTCAATAACATCAAATCAGTGAACAAACAATTCCCACCCTTCGGCAAGACTGCAGTCAGGGGTACCACCATCTCCACTCCAGAAAAACCCAAGAAGAAACCAACCAGTGGTTATCAACAGGTACAAAATCAAAAGGTCACGTTGGCTGTCCAGATCTTTCCAACCTCATCACATAGGGAAAAACGGTCTATATTCACAAATCAGCTCTAATTGAGAGTTTACTGGAATAAAATTGTCTTTGATAAGCTGTATTGCTGTTTACTAAATATGACACAGACATCACTCTGGCTCTGTAGTTTGTTGTGAATGTAGCCCCAGCTGTCTTCTAAACTCTTTTAGGTTTTACACACAGGAACATGAGTTTATATGTCCAGAAGATGAGACCATAAATATAACATTGCTATTGCCCAAGTATGCCTGAGTATTGTGCCAGAGGCAGTTTGTGCAACAATTTTCTCATACGTATTTAATTCATCTTGTGAGTGTTAAATCTAAATGAAATATCTAGAAAAAAAAAACATTTGGTTGGTGTTCCAGGCTAGACTTTAGAATATCTCTCCCTTTTCACTGTGGTATGTTTGGCATCTCCACTGTTATTTTGATCCCTCCTAATACATCTACAAAAAATGTAAAGTTGGTGTTGGTGTTTATTAAGTAATATCTGTGGTGATAGTGGTTAGCCTGTTAGCTAAAGTGTTTGGTCTGTGGTGATAGTGGTTAGCTTGTTATCTAATGTTTTTGGTCTGTATTGTTAGCGGTTAGCCTGTAAACTATAGTTATTGGCCTGTGGTAAAAGCGGTTAGCCTGTTAGCTAACATTTTTGGTCTGTGAGGTTAGCAATTAGCTTGTTTGCTAATGTTATTGGTCTGTGGGGTAAGCGGTTAGCCTTTAGCTAACATTATCTTAATTCTTCCAAAGACAACCACAACAAATTAAAGTTGTTTCTTACATAATATATGACGGTAATATCATATACCGTGGTATTAAAACATTTGGTCCGTGGTGATAGTGGTTAGCCTGTTTGCTAATGTTTTTTGTCTGTGAGGTTAGCGGTTAGCTTGTTAGCTAATGTTATTGGTCTGTGGGGTTAGCGGTTAGCCTGTTAGCTAACGTTAATGGTCTGTGGGGTTAGCGGTTAGCCTGTTAGCTAACGTTATTGGTCTGTGGGGTTAGCGGTTAGCCTCTAAGTTAACTATTGGTCTGTGGGGTTAGCAGTTAGCCTGTTGGCTAACATTATTGGTCTGTAGGGTTAGTGGTTAGCCTTTAGCTAATGTTATCTTAATCCTTTATAAGACAACCACAAAAAAGTAAAGCTGGTGTTTCTTACATAATATCTGGTCAGTATGCTTTGTATAGTAATATCATATACTGCGGTATTAAAACATTTGGTCTATGGTGATACCAGTTAGCCTGTTAGCTAACGTTATTGCACTGTGGAGATACCAGTTAGCCTGTTAGCTAATGTTATTGGTCTCTGTTGATAGCAGTTAGCCTATTAGCTAACATTCTTGGTCTGTGGGGTTAGCTGTTAGCCTTTTAGCAACGCTATTTTAATCCTTCCTAAGACAACTAACGTTACAAAAAAGTTCGTGTTTCTAACATAATATCTGGTCAGTATGCTTTGTACAGTTGGGCAGTATTAAAACATTTGAAAAATATTTTAGCTAATTTATTCATGTACATTTAACATTGCCACAGGATGGGGGCGCTCATTACCTTTGACATGGATCTCAGAAAACGGGTGATAAAAACCTTGGCCCACTTTAGTCAGACGTTCAGGCAAACGAGTCTGCAGGATGTGCCTCAAAACTCTCCACTCGACTCTGTGCGCAGGTTTGGAGCTTCATATTCTAAACATTGGTGACTTGAACCTGAGCTTGAACATGGTCTGTGCTGTTAGCGGTTATCCTGTTAGCTTGTTAGCTAATGTTTTTGGTCTGTGGCGATAGCGGTTAACCTGCTGGCTAACTTTATTCATCTGTACTGATAATAGTTAGCCTGTTAGCTAACGTTCTTGGTCTGTGAGGATAGCGGTTAGCCTGTTAACTAATGTTATTGGTCTGTAGTGATAGCAGTTAGCCTGTTAGCTAACATTATTGGTCTGTGGGGATAGCGGTTAGCCTGCAAGCTAACTTTATTGGTCAGTAAGGTTAGCGGTTAGCTTGTTAACTAATGTTATCGGTCTGTGGTGATAGCGGTTAGCCTGCTAGCTAATGTTATTGGTCGGTAAGGTTAGCGGTTAGCTTGTTACCTAATGTTATTTGTCTGTGGTGATAGCGGTTTGCCTGTTAGCTAACATTTTTCTGACTATTGGTTAGAACCCCACACAACAGGATTTACTAAGTGATTCCTCTGATTAGCTGTGCAAAACATATTTTAATCGTCAGACTGATGGTTTAACATTTATCTTATGAGGGATTTAAATGTGTGTGCAGTGTTTAGCTAACTTAGTCTGTAAACAAACTGAACTCTGTATTTGATTATTTTCTGTTTAAAAGTAACCTACAGTTTGATGCTATTATAGCCACGTAAACATAGGACATTTTACTCATTTTAGGTAATTCCCCGCTGCCAGTAATACCATAAGTTAAGTATAAATTATGAGATTGTATTTGTTAGTAGGCCTTGTTAAAGAAACTGGAAAAGTGTGTGTAAAACCTTAAAGATGACATTCTCCAGCGATGAGGTTGGAAGATACTGACCCACTGGACTATCTGCGCCATATCATATATCCAATGATCTAATGGATCATGAGAAACAATATGATAAAGCGGAAATTACTGTAACACAATCGCATGACTGCCTGTAGAGTGTTCTGTCTATTTCTGCTTAAATATCACTACCAGTTTACACACCCTGCTGCAACCTTACTTTAGTTTGTAGAGAGTAATTGTCAGCATGTACTCTTTTAAAATATATAAATGCAAGGGTTGAAAATGAATTAATATAACCGTAGATCTATAGATGAAACAACACACTTTACTTCCCACCTTACTGCTGTCTGTATTTCTGTTTCTGGGCTTTTTTGTCTTGTTCTTGAAATGCTCTTTCTTATTTAGATTTAAATTTGAGTTAATCAGTTTCACAAAAATTACTACTAATGCTTTTATTTATTGCTCACATTTACAAGTATAACTTACAGAGTCATTACATTGTCAGTACATATACACTTTTATAATGTATTGTTGATCTACTGTGTTCCCCGGAAGTTTAATCCTGCTGTATATTATTTGCAAGGCTGAGTATTATGTCTAATATGATCCGGTAGAGATGACAAATAGAACTAATAACCAATACCAGCATAACTGTAACATCAATGCCCTCCCACAGGGGGCACCCTGATTATCCCAAAACCTTGGCATGGCATTGTGGCATTTTTATTCATTTTAACTCCAAAAGGAGTTGGTGTAGTAAATCTCCCTTTTGATGTAAAAGTTTATGTCTAGAGTCTTAATTCTGGCTTAAACTTTTACCTGCTTTAATTTCATTGTGAGTTCAGAACAGCAACGTTTCTAGCAAAGAAACATTGTTGTTTGCTCTCTGCAAGTTCATTAAAATATGAACTTATTTCAAACTAACCAGTCTCTCCTTCAAATCTGCATACCTCCACCCCATTCCTATTTTCTCCTCGGCCTGACCAATCAGGATGTAGATACTGCTTACTCTGAGGCTGACCCCACCCCCACAGAGACGGATTATTATTACACCTTAGAGGAGGAGCCCAGCCCACAACCACAGAGTGAGGTGACTGGACATGAAGTTACTGAAGGCCAGGTAACTCAAGCACATTAGACTGCAGAAATGAACAAACCTATTAGTTATGTCAAAAGAACATATTGCAATGGAGGTGAGACCAGCCTATGCAGAATACGTTAGCCTAACATTAGTCTGTATTAATACCATTTCTTTATAACATGCTGCAGCCGTCATTATCAAAAATGCCATACGTCTCTCCATAAAGAATGCATAGCATACATTTAATCAGACATTTAATTGGTATTACTTTGATGTTGTACCAAATGTTTTCTTTTGTTCCTAAATCAAGATTGGACCTAACATCTTCCAAAAATCTTGACTTAAGAGCATAAGAAAGAAGTCAACCTGTAACATTTGGGTTGTAAATGTTAAATGTATTTAATGCAATCTTTTATGGGCTTCTAATGATCTTCTGAGACATAGTCTAGTTTTTTGTAAATATCATCTTCACATTTAATCTCATTGAAATCATCAGGTTTGTATTTAAATAAATGTATGGGTTTTTATTAGTAGTCACAGGCCAGTGATTGGTAGAAATGGTAAGTTGATGTGAAGTTTTTTAGTCTAATTTGATTTTTTAGTCTAATTTTTTTTCTGTGAAACTCTCCTACAGCATAAGGTGAGTGCATTATCATGAACTTGTGATTCTGTGTTCTCCTGCTTTAAGATAAATAATTAAGTTGGGGTTATCTGTATGCTGTTATCTGTACAATGACTGTCAAAAGTAACAGGATAGCAGTGTGAGGTTAAAAACTGGTCAGGATGCTCACATAAGGCAACATATATAAATGTAGTGGGGAAAGAGCCACAAAAGTGGGTGCCAGATTGATGGGACATTCCAAAATTGTGTGGGCATTTATCATTCCTTGAACCACATAATACAGGCATTACCACCCATAATGGTAATGGTTGTGATTGATGGTGTCTGGCTAAAATTGTCCATGCAAACAGACAAATATACTGACTTTTGGCAGTGTGATAAACCAACCATTATAAAGCTACTATGGAAGCACAGTTCACAAGATTATGAACAAGCATTTACTTTTATTGGCAAAGCATGGTCAGAACATGTTGTACTGGACAAGAGCAATGGACAGAGACACATTACATTTATAGAAGACAGAACTCTGTTAATATATGTAGATGTACCAGAAGAATTAACATTCTAACAATTTTTATTGACAGTGGATTTAATGTAAACTCCAATGTAATATGAACTAGTATGTGTTTGTGTCCTTCTCATTGTCTGTATATCCACAGGTAAGCCTACTCTGATTTTCTGTTTTATTTTGGTCTCTTCCTCTTTTTCCCTACTTTCCTTTTCCCCTTTTGTTCTTTACCTTGACTGAACATATCTTTATCCCTCCAAAACTAAAATATTCTCTCTCCTAATTTTAACCACCTCTTTTTGTACCGCTGCTGTCCCTGTTCCTAATGGCATGCCCCAGGTCCAGGGGTATATAGAGGGTGAAGAGTTAGAAAAGGCGAAAACAGGTGAAGTGTTTGAGACACCAGAGGAGGCCTTCACTGAAGAATATGTGACAGGAGACATCGGCATGAAGGAGTATGACTATTCCTACAAGGATTACAATGAGCCCATGCCTGAAGGGAAGACGGAGGATACCATGGGTCCAGTCTTATCTGCTGTCAAGGAGGATGGTGGTGTAAGTAATATCGTGCTTTCTGGCAAATTCTCATCCAAGCTCTTGAAATCTGAGAGCTGATGTAAAATTTGCATTTGCACTATACCAAGTTAAAGTGGAATCTTATGTTAACAAAAAACCTAATTGTGTCTTCTACTCAAGGATGATCTTCATTTAGTCAATCTACAGAATTTCCTTTTACACGACCAATCTTCTTGACTCATTGAAAGATTCCATGTTTGACATGCATACAGTGCACTATTAGAAGACCTGAAGTACTATGAGTTTTGTAGAAGTTGCACTGATCTCAAACCAGTTTCAATGGTTCCTTGTAATAAATCATATTAGCCCTAGATCAGTGAAAAAGACAACTTCATTCACAAGTCAAACTTCCGTGTGCTTCAGGCTGTTCTGTATGTACGTATATGTGCAAAATATGTACAGTTCTTGACTAGACTCCAAAACCTGGTATCTCTAAAATGATCTCCAAAAACATAATGAAAATCGGTGTAAAAGGGCATTATTCTTATTCACAATTTATAATTTTTTCAGTCATCATTAAACAATTACACTGTGTAAAATGTAACTGCTAGAACCAAATTATTTTATGTTAGAACAAAATGGAGATACGAGGTTTCTCTGTGTCAGAGACAAAGGGGAGGCTTATTCATTATGAACATTCTTTTATGACATGTGAGACATGAATGATCCTGTACCTAACTAGAAGAATAAGCCAAATGTAGTTACATTGACTTCATTCATTTAAAGTTCAGCCATGTAGAAGTCGCCTAGTAAATTATGAAAAGTAAAAAAACTTTCTTAGTCATTATTTAGAAGCTGGTTCTGAGTCTACAGGCTTGGTAAGACTTTCAGTTTGTCAGTTGCCACCTTACTACTGGAAAGGTAATGTGAAATAAATGGATTGCAATAAGGTTTGAAGGTAATTTTATAAGACACACACGCATTGAATTTGTGACTGAACTGTTAATGCAGAATTTGCTTGAGTTTTACTGTCTTTATCCCTGTGTATTGACTGGGCTGTATTGTGGGTTACATATCTGTTTTCCTCAGGCTTCACTGAGAGCCCAGAAAGGAGAGAAGGGAGAACCTGCTGTCCTTGAACCTGTAAGTTCATCTTTAAACAGAGCAAGGCTGAGAATCCACAGTCGTAGAGAGCTACACTCCAGTAAAATGATTTCAGACTTAAATTGTTTATTAGGTGTCGCAGTTTTTTCAGAGAGCAGGTACAGAACCCTGTAATTCAGTTTAAATCAATTCAGTGTATTTATAAAGCACAATTTAAATGATAATTAATAATAAACTATAACTAATACAAATATGTACAATATGTACAATATGTTTTTCTGGACATTAATACATTTGGGCAGTGCAATTATGCAACTGAATGTACACAACACATTAATAAAAATAGTTGTTGCCTTTTTTTGTTATTATTATTTTATCATTTTCTTTTTTTTTTCAATTCTTTATTTTGAAAGTCAATCCCAACTCAACATATACCTATTTGCCAATTTAACTTTATCTCTTAATTATATTATAATTTCCATAGGGAATGTTGATTGAAGGACCACCAGGACCAGAAGGACCAGCAGTGAGTTTTTATAGTTTTATATTTCAGGAAATCATTATAGATCAATTTGGAAAAATACATTTTCACTTATCACCTAGTTAAATATTAGCCAACTGTTTTTAATTGTTTATGTGTTTCTCAGTTCTCTTTTTACATTCTCATATTCACTCTGCTTGTTAAATCACACAATCCATTGCTCTGCATCAGGGTCTCCCTGGTCCCTCAGGGCCTTCAGGACCTCCTGGGTCTGTGGGTGATCCAGGAGAGAGGGTGAGTTTATAAGTTAATGAAATCTTCTTGAACTAGTAAATTTTTATGTGACTAAGAAATTGGTCTAATATTTGACCTCTTATTGGCTTCTTTTTTAGGGTCCTCCTGGTAAAGCTGGTCTGCCTGGAGCTGATGGTGTTCCTGGACCTCCTGGAACTTCAGTCATGCTTCCAGTAGGTTATTGTATTCAATTAAAATACATCAATTTCACTGGCTTTTGTGTTGTACTTCCACCAACCTACATGGTTAGAAATATCAGCTAATATGTTTGTTAAATACATTTTGAACCTTAGTTCCGATTTGGACAAAGTGGAGGAGACAAGGGCCCCGCCGTTTCTGCACAGGAAGCCCAGGCTCAGGCTATTCTTTCTCAGGCTCGGGTGAGTTTGAAATATGAGCAGTTAAGCGTAGTCGTGAAAGCAGTTTTCTACAATTGGAATTCTGTTTGTGTCCCGTGGTTTATTTTACTGATAAGTGCGTCTGGACAAAAAAGTATATATTATATCCAGTATATTTGTTTAAAGCTTTTTCTGAAAATTTGTGTATTAATTGTTAAAAAAAATAGCACAGTATGTGACAAAATTATGTTTTCCATTGTCTAGAACAAGACTAATTCACTAAGACTAAGTCTCTGTTTTTTAAAGTGTCCTTTACATTAACCTACAGTATATGCATGATTCAGATAAGTAAATAACCTAAAAAAGTAAAAAAAAAAAGCTTGTGTATTTTAGTCTATGTCATTCTACTATTGCTAAGTTTTTCCTTTATCTTCATATAATCATTAAAATAACTATTACCTTATTTTGTATAAAATTAACAGTTTAACAGTTTCACAAGTCAAAATGTATTAATTCCATACTGCATTGTTTCTGATTAACTCAACCTTGTTAACTGTTAATTTTACACAAACATGTTAATTCCAAAAATGTGGATTATTCCTGAAATTCTTGACTTTTTTGAAAAATGTCAGAACTTTTCTATCTTATGCAAAAATTATGGCAATATCATTGTGCTTAGCCAATCATGTGAGATTTGTTCAGCACAAACATCAAGGCCGCATTTAGCCAACAATGGCCAGTAATCAACAGCAAACATTCAGAGGGAAGATATTTAAATGAATGTAGGGTACATTATTTAAGCAAAAACAATTATCTAAATCGTTTTTTTGTTGTTTTTTTATGTTGGCAAGCACATTTAACTCTGTCACCTACCTATTGCTAAAACAATTTGTATTCCCAAATAATTGTTTTTTACTATACTTTAGATATTATAATAAGCCAATTAGAACCATGGCTTAATTAATTTCCTTTTTTTTACTCAGTTGGCTTTGAAAGGCCCACCTGGACCAATGGGCTTTACTGGCCGACCTGGACCTTTGGTAAGAAATATTTTCAAATCAACAAACCTGGTTTTGCATATTGTGCATGTGTTGAAAGTTTATTACATTTTAACACCACCATAATAAAAAACATTAACCATTGTCTTACTGATGCTTTCAACAGGGTACACCTGGCAGTAATGGTTTGAAGGGCGAGAGTGGAGACCCTGGTGCCCAGGTAAGAATGTGTTTGTGTTAGAGTGTGTACTGTTCATTGATTTTTGACTTTAGACAGTCAACAGCTTCATATATACATTTTACTGGTTTTGCAACATGCTCTCATAAATCATTCCACAGGGTCCTAGAGGTCCTCAGGGAATACCTGGTCCTCCTGGCAAAGCAGGGAGAAGGGTAAGTGACCCATTCATTTTGATGATTATGAAAAAGATATTTCATCTTACCCTGAAAAGATCACATCCAACACACCTGGTTCTAGTATCCAGGTGCTTTTGAATGTCTTTCTTACTTGGATTAAGTGTGATGTGTTTGATTAGGGTTGATTAGTGCTAAACCCAGTAGGATGGCTCTCAATGACTAGGATTTGTTGTTATTAGTCTCAGAATGTCATACATTCCTTGACATTGTTGAAAAATTAGTGCCTGAAATTGACAAAAAATATGCCGATTTTAACTGAAACAGTTTTGTTGCCGTTATGGTCCCAGTTTCCCAAAAGCTTCTTAGCATTAGGAACATCTTAAGATGGAGAGAGAGAGCTGTTCATATGAAGCTCACTCAACCATTTAGGAATCTTTTGGGAAACACACCCATGATCAAAGGCTAAAAGCTAACACTAGCTGTTTTTAGACTTTTTTTTTTTTTTACAATTTTTTTCTATCCAATATCTTTTTCCTCAAAAACAAAGCTGCTACCTCAGCTGACTATGTGACTAACTACACTCCAGAAATGATTTGATTTTAATTGTCAGGATCAACTTATACCTTTTATTGCAGACTTTATTCCAAAGATAATGAACTTTTTTGGTTTTTATAACAATAATATTTATATTATATGCAGCTTCTGTGAGACTGTTGCCATCTCAGCATGTGCACATAAATACCATTTACACATAAAGAAACATTTAATATTACACATTAAGCACATTATTTGCCATATTAAATGTTTTTGGTGTTTTTACAGGGCCGTGCTGGTGCTGACGGTGCTCGTGGAATGCCAGGAGAGACTGGAATCAAGGTTAAATTACTCTTTTGAATCTTTATATTAGTAATGATGAACTATGATTGGTTTTGGATTGGATTGGATTGGCTTTTTTGTAATATTAATTTGTTTTGCCATAACTGTACTGAAACAGTTTAATCTGTAATTTCAGGCTGAAATGTTTGATCAAGTGTTTTCATTGTTCCTGTCTGTCTGTTTTAGGGTGACCGTGGTTTTGATGGGTTGCCTGGACTGCCAGGGGATAAAGGATATCGGGTGAGTGCTACATTTTTTACCTCAACATGCATGCTGATCAAAGAAAGATGAACCCTAGTTTATTGGTACTCATTCAAATAGCTTTATGCTCTCTCAAAATGCATGCATCAAACATGAAACACACACAAGCTTTTTAACAGTAACTACCAAAACTTAAATAATGAATCTCATCTCATCTCATTGTCAACCGCTTAATCCGTGAAGGGTCGCGGGGGGTGGCTGGAGCCTATCCCAGCAGGCATCGGGCGGAAGGCAGGATACACCCTGGACAGGCCGCCAATCCATTAAATAATGAATAAGATTTATTATTTTATTATTGATTAGTAAATCTTCAAATCTACAAATTTGAACCCTAAAAGTGATTTGCCTTCAAAATAACATTATTATTTAGCTCTGGGAAAAATTAAGAGACCACTTAAGTTTCTGAATCATTTTCTCTAATTTTGACAAGGTCATATACATAAAGTTAAAAAATCAATATTTGGTGGAATAACCCTGGTTTTCAATCACAGTTTCCTGCATATTCTGGCATATATTTTTCTCCACCAGTCTTACACGCTGCTTTTGGATAAATTTATGCCACTCCTGGTGCAAAAATTCAAGCAGTGCAGCTGTGATTATCCATTTTCGTCTTGATTATATTCCAGAGGTTTTAAATTTGGCAAAATCAAAGAAACTCATCATTTTTAAGTGGTCTCTTATTTTTTTCCAGAGCTGTACATTTGTGGCTAAAATTATACATACTCTTATTGTACATCCACTCATTTCCATGACACAAATATTATATTATGTATACATGTAACACCACTGATATTTGGTAAACGTTAGCCAGTTATAAACCTACAGTTGGTAAAGTTCAGTTATTTTGGTTGGTTTTCTGGCACAGTTTTAAGCACAGTTCACATATTTTTGATAGGGTTGAGGTCAGGACTTTAGGAAGGCCATTCCAAAAGCTTAAAATAAGCTTGTTTTATCTATTCCCTGTGTTCCCTATTGTGTCCAAGTTTCAACTGGCCAGTTGATGGTTTGAGGTTAGGCTAATGAGTACTGCGAAAGTCCTACTACTTCATTTTTCCATTACGTTGTGAAATGTACCAGTTCAACTGGCAGCACAACAGCCCCAGAAATTGATGCTGTTATCACCATAGTTAAAAGTGTTCTAGTGGTTGAATTCCGCACCTTTACTCTTCCAGACACACCACTGGTCTTTTTTTGTTCATGTGGTCAGCAGCAAACTTTAGTCAAGTTTGTTGTTGTGGATTGTGAAGCAGTGGATTCCTGTTTGGACAGCAGCTTCTTTGTCAAAAGCAGTATAACAATGACTCAACAGATTGAACAACTTTCCTTTTAGATGTTTTAGAAAAGTGGCAACACTTCTTAATAACTTGTACTAACATACAGCAGTTTGAAGTAAGGTTGTAGCCAGAAACTGTTGTTAGGTGTACAGTGGTGTGAAATCTGATATTGTGTACATTTGCTTCCCTCTATTTTTGAGAATTTAAAAAACAAACAATCGTTTTACTATTTGTGCAATCAGCAGATTAACTCATAATTAAAATAATCATTGTCTGGAAATAAGATAAATTAAACTTCAGCTCAGTTTTTATTTTACATCTAATTTCATTAATAAAGTAGACAAACTAACAAAGAAGTAGAAGAAGATATACTGATATCATGTACATGATAATGTAAAAAACATGAAATTCTCTGGTCATTTATCATACCATGAAAATCTCATACTTTTGCAACCATTGGGTGAAGTAATAATCAGGGCAGCAACCAATGACTCCAAGTATAAGAGCAGTTACTCTCTAAAGGAACTAAAAGGAATTAAGAAGACATTTAAAGACATTTTGGAACGTATGACATTGCTACTTAAATACTTAAATTAATAATAATAGAGAGGTTTTGTTTATTATATGTGTTAAGATTTTTGACCTTAAAAGCCAACTATTGTCATGATGTTCATGTCCATAATGAGTATGACTGCGTATGGTTTTAATCTTTTTTGAGGACCGATACGATACTTTTAATTCGGTACCGATATCCAACCACTACGTTTTTCGACACCTTTCTCTAAATTGTAACAAAAAAAATACAAAAAAACAATCATTAATATTACACAACGTATTTATTTTACAGCTGATATGAGTAATCTCATTCTCATACTGTGCCACAGATATTTTTCCTACGCATGTTGCTTTATTCATTTCAGTTATTAGAGTTCTTTTAAAAAATATTAGCATTACATTGTCAAAATTAAATTAAATTGTATTTGTGGTGTCAATGACTTAAAAAAGAATTATAATCATGATTATTTTTTTTAATGCTGCTAGTTCCCTGTATTTATGAGAGGAGCAGTAAACAAAGTGTTTGGTTTAGGTGCGGTAGACCAGAACTTTTTTACTGTATTATATAATATCTCAGGAAAGAGAGAGTGAGTGGGGAGACAGCGTGAGTAAGCGAGAGACCGCGCAAGAGTGAGCACGTTTCTGTGCATGCTCTCCACGTGTGTGCATCAGGGTGCGGTTGCAGTTGTTTTGACCTCTCTGTGCATGCTCTCCGTGGTTGGCATGTTTATGTGCGTTTAATGCAAAATATCGAAAACACGCACCAACTTTTTTTAGACCTTTTAGTACTCCATAGCACCAAGAAGTTTTTTTATTTTGAATTTTGATACCCAGCCCTAATAATAAGTCAATGTAAACCTCTGTCTCTATCACAAATTGGAGTATGCTAGTTTTTATACATTATACATGTATATGTTTAAGCGTAAGGTTTCATTAGGTTACCAGTTTATACTTAATTATCATTAAAACTTTTACCATTTAACTTTCAAAATGGGCCCCATTATTACAGCCCCTGATGAGGCCCATTACTGATACATGTATATGTGATGCGTAACATAAAACTTGTGGAGAAATTTTACTGTGAATAAGTTGGCCCACACACAAATCAAATGTATTTGTATAGCTCTTTTTTACAACTGATGTCACAAAGCAGCTTTACAGATGTGTGATCACAGGACAAAGAATCAGGCAAAATATTAAACATAAAAAATACATGTGTCTTCTCTGCAGCAGAGTGAATGTGATTTTCACCAGATGCAAACAGTAACATATAGCAAAAAACATAAACTTTTTGGTTGTATTTTGGTTGTATTACATCTTCATTTAACATTGCATACAGGCATTGGTTAGTTTTGAAATTCAACAAATTCAATCAACAGATGATGAGCCATGCTGACAGAAGACCTTTATTTAAACACTGATGCACTCAAAAAACCCTGAACACTCCCTCCCTACACAAACTTTATTCCTATGCTTGAGTAAAACGGTTGCAATTGACCTTTTATGGACCCTCTGTTACCCTTTAAAGTTTGAAAGACATTGGCCACCGGGGGGTGCCATTCAATCTAAAGCTTAAAAATACATTTGGTGTTTTGCCTCTTTGAAAATCTTTTGTACTTTGATGAAAATGTATCATTGGCCAATAAGATTTTACAATGATTTTACCAATGATTTTGTTAATCATTAAAATTGTACATTATATGCATGTTAACATTAAAGTAATTAAAGGGGGCTACTCAATTTCCACAAGCTTTTGCTTGTACACTATATGCACTAAGGAGGTCAAAAAGCAGTTTTAACACCTGTATTACTAAATACAACATACAACAATAACTGTATCTAACTGGTCTTACTTGAAAATGATCAATTTTCGCTTACTAATATCTAAACTGAATTTTTTTAATATACAATGTTAACAGTGTCTGGATTGTTGGTTAAATGGATCTTTTTTGTATTCAGGGCAACAATGGAGCAATGGGACCAGTAGGACCCCCTGGAGAGGATGGAGAGAGGGTCAGTATCATCATATATATATACTTTCAGCTTAAGTTTAATAAAAATCATTTATTTAATTCAGTGGTAAAATTGTGTATCTTCTGCAATCTGTATATCATGTATCATACTGAGCCTAAGACTGAATGCTGTATGTTAAATAATACATTTTAAAGGTTTTACATTCCAATATTTTAGCTGTTATGCTTTATTCTGTTGTAGCTTATCTTAGATTTTATTTTCTGTCCCAGGGAGATGATGGAGACGTTGGACCCAGAGGACTCCCAGGTGAACCAGTGAGTGTTCATATTTACATATATGTGTTATTGTCTATATTATTGTGTCACATTTGCATCCTGTTCTGTGTCTTTCTTGTCTTTCTCTTGTTTTCCTGTCCTCCTGTTTATTTGTTTATTTACCTTCTCCTCCGTGCCTGTGTGATTTTTCCCCATGTGATCCCATGCACATGTATGGTTTCTTGTGATCTGTAGCTCCGCCCCTTTTTTACCTGTTTCCAGATGTTTCCTGTTTCCTGTCTCCTTCCACGTGTGTATATCGCCCTTTGTGTCTGTGTTCAGTTGTCAGATATTTTGCGTTTATCACGTCAGTCAGGTTGTTTGTGTTTCTTCATTTCTTTGTATCCAGTCTTATTGTATCAGAGTATCTTTTATCGTTGTTAAATCCTCTCCCTGCACACCCTGACATACTGTACATTGGATGTCCCAAAAAATATGGCTTGTTGCCCAAATGGGTTTAAACTCGTTAACTGTGGGACAGCAGGTGTTTTGCAGAAACTATATAAATAGTTTGTAAATGGAGCTATTGGTGATATTGATTCATTGGTTCACTTGCATATTAGATTTTGATTGTTTGTGTTGCCAGTTGGAAACCACTTAGAGAAGAGTCTGCTAAGCCTCTCTGACTAATTATTTTTTAAATCAGTCAGGTATTAATAAAACATTTTATTTCTTTTATTTGTTTTGTAATAATCATCAGACCTGTATACATGCTGTATATGTGATTTGTTAAATGCCAAATTACAAATATGTTATATATATATAACATATATAAGTGATAACAGCCATGTGAACTGACCTACTGCATAGTAGGTGCTTCGTGGGTGCTGTCTGTGCCTTTTGTAACTGTAACTTGCTGGGAAAAAAACACTATAAGAAAAAAAGACCCGTGTAAATTCCATGCTGGTCAGGGCTGTTTTCTCTGGTTTGGTGCTGGTGTTGTGCTGGTTGACCAAAATACCAACATTTAAAAAATAACATTCTGTTTTTGTCAGAGACCGTCTATACTGGCACATGCTGTTTGTTTGTTTTAGTATGGTGCAGTGTGTAATATGATTTTGACCTTTCCTCAAAAAGGCAGCACTGTTGATATCCCAGGCAGGTACACTATAATATACTGTATATTTGGGGAAACATATCTGGACACACATCAGGAATTCAGGTGTTTATTTCAGTCTTGTTGCCACGGGTGTATAAAATTAAGCATCTTGTTGCATGCCCAATGCAGCCTGCATGGGATGTTTTAAAGAGCAACAACTGAGTTGGTGAAGTTTCTTCTCTCCTAGACTGTTAACTTTGTATGGTATTATCGGGGGGGGGGCCAGGCCCTTTCATTTGACATCAGTGCCCTTCAGTGTTCTTCCAAATGCTCATCTGGATGAATAGGTAAAACATCCCACAGTCAGGCTCCAAAAAGCGTAACGCATATGGAGGCTGTAAAATTTTCTTTAGATATAATATTTTATAATAATACAATATATTTTTCATGTTACTACAGATATTTGTTTGTTTGCACAAGTGTGGCATTTCTTTTGGTATATATCAGGGGTTGTGGGCTGTTTTGTAACTCAAAACAGTTTCTGAAGGTCACAGAATCAATAGGTGATACATGGAATTAGTTGCTGTGGAGTGTGACACCTGTTGTACACAACAAATTAAGGCTCATTGGAGACATCGCAATTTTTTTTATTTTGATTGATTTATTGTTCTTCCTCCCACATGCTGTACATGTCGCACTCATCTTTCATTATATGCATATCATTAATTAGTGTGTGTGTGTTTTTTATCCAGGGGCCTCGTGGTTTGCTGGGACCTAAAGGTCCACCTGGAATAGCTGGATCCCAGGTAAGCATTTAGTACATTTGTTTTAAAACAGGCCACTTTTTCAAATTGTGCAAAACGTATATATTTTTATCTAAGTTTTGATAAATGGTATGTTATGCTATGCATAAATATATATATATTTTTACTCTGGTAATTGTACACACAGTGTATCTTATCCCAAAGTATCTTACATTTGAGCATTTTAATATTTACAATAAACTTCAACATAAATATATATTTTTGTCATAGACATTTAATTCCATTTACTTTGAACTAAAGCTTTTAGATGAAAGCTTTTTTGCATTGTCTATACTTATTTCAAGCAACATATCTATGAATCACTGTGTGTACTTTGAAAGTTTTGTGGTAAAAAAAAATCTCTATAAAGCTATTTGCACAAATAAATCTAAATAAATCTGTTAGTCTCTCACACATTGTTTTTAATTTATTCATTTGTCTGCTGTAAGGGTGTGCGCGGAAGTGATGGTCCTCCTGGTCCAAAAGGAAATCTGGTTAGTAAACATGGCTGTTTGCATTTATCAAAATTATTTTGAAACTTTAAAAGAAAAAATTGTTTGAAGATTTGCACTAACAATGTGTTTTTCTCATTAATTTGTCTTTTATAGGGACCCCAAGGAGAGCCAGGTCCTCCAGGCCAGCAGGGAGGCCCAGGAACACAAGTAAATTTTCAACCATGTCACATAAAAAATAAGAAATAATATAAACATAATTAACATATAATCTCTCAAATTTCCAAATAGTGTCTCATGAATAAGGATGTGCCAATAGAGAATTTGTTACGACACGATGCTTTACTAAAAACACAACACACATACATGTTTGTAGAAATGCATAGTTTTAGGTGTCTGTGCTTTTAAAATACAGTACACAAGGATTATAAAGATATATGTTTTTTCTCTTTTAGGGAATGCCCGGGCCTCAGGGAGCTACTGGTCCTCCAGGAGAGAAGGTGATCATTTATGCAAATTTCTTTTTTCTTAGCATAGTTGTATGTGAACTACACAATGGCCAATATGGATAAATTAGCTCAGCTAGCTAACCAGCTAAGCTAATGATACTAGCTCTTGTCATGTTTCAGTTGTTTAACAGCTAGATTTTAAGAGGTTCTCAACTCTTACTAAACCTGATAAGTGAATCTGGCCTCTTTATTTTATTTAAAATATGTAAGTTGGGCGTAAAATTAACTTAAACCAGACATTTGTCAGCTGTTCCTGCTCTGGGCCAGGGAAGGAGGGGGCTGCCGCTGCTAAAACATTAGAGTAAATGCGGCAATATTATAAAGCAGTCATTTATCGGAACACATTTTTCAACCAAACACTGAAACCTCTGTAGAGAGAACCTCTGTAAAGGGAACCTCTGTAGCTTGTCATTTTCTATTGCCAAATACAGGACAGATGTTACTTTAATACTTTTGTCCCTGAAAAAAATATTGTTTCATACTTTAGTCCTACTTTATTTTATAGTTTTAACTGATGTTCTTGTTTGTTCTATTTTTTGCTTTCAGGGACCTACAGGAAAGCCAGGTCTACCAGGCATGCCTGGAGCTGATGGTCCTCCTGTAAGAACCTTTTTTCATCACCTGTCTTGTAGATCACTTAGTTACTTCTACTTTTAATAAGTTTACCTATATAAAGGTCAATGTTTAAATGTGTTACTGTCGGAAATAACGCTACAATTAACATATTTCCAGATGTAATTAGTATTGTTTAAAGAACATTGAAGAACTGCTCATTTCATTCTAAGAGCACCATTAGTCCTGTTTAACTGGAAATTGTCTTGGGTTATTGTGGTATGTGCGTACTGGATATTTTTGCCATATTGTTCAAACCTACTTTAATGAAGAGTAAACTGATATTAATAGAAATCTTGAGTTACAAGCACCACCAGAACACAGTATGCGTGTCCTTAAGTTTTAATAACAAATTGTTTGTTTAATTTTAATAGCTATTTTTTACTTAAAGGGTCATCCAGGAAAAGAAGGCCCATCAGGAACCAAAGGAAATCAGGTCAGCATGTCTAAGTATATACCTGCTTAAAGCATTATCATGTTTGTCTTTCTACCTTTTGAATAACTTTATGCAAAAAATATAAGAAAAAAGAAAATGTCACTTGCATGCTATGCATTGGATTATCTGTGGTGTCCTCTAGCTCTGTTCTGTACCAATTAATGCTACTATTAATTACCTAACCCTCCTACCCTCCCTCTCCCACCCTCACCAACACTCACCAACCCCTCCCACCCTCACCAACACTCTCCCACCCTCACCAACCCTCACCAACCTTCACCAACCCTCTTCCACCCTCACCAACCCTCTCTCACCCTCTCCCACTCTCACCAACCCTCACCAACCCTCTCTCACCCTCTCCCACCCTCACCAACCCTCACCAACCCTCTCCCACCCTCTCCTATCCTCACCAACCCTCACCAATGCTCACCAACCCTCTGCCACCCTCTCCCACCCTCACCAACACTCCCCTACCCTCACCAACCCTCTCCCACCCTCACCAACCCTCACCTACCCTCACCAACCCTCACCAACCCTCTACCACCCTCTCCCACCCTCACCAACCCTCTCCCACCCTCACCAACCCTCTCCCACCCTCACCAACCCTCTCCCACCCTCTCCCATCCTCACCAACCCTCACCAACCCTCTCCCCCCACCAACCCTCACCAACCCTCTCCCACCATCTCCCTCCCTCACTAACCCTCTCCCACCCTCACCAACCCTCACCAACCCTCTACCACCCTCTCCCACCCTCACCAACCCTCTCCCACCCTCACCAACCCTCTCCCACCCTCACCAACCCTCTCCCACCCTCTCCCATCCTCACCAACCCTCACCAACCCTCTCCCCCCCACCAACCCTCACCAACCCTCTCCCACCATCTCCCTCCCTCACTAACCCTCTCCCACCCTCACCAACCCTCACCAACCCTCACCAACCCACTCCCACCCTCACCAACCCACTCCTACCCTCTCCCACCCTCAAGCACCCTGTCACTCGCTGCCCACACTCATGTTTAGTCCTTGTTTTAAAGCAACCAAAAATGTATGCTTAATTAATCCCTAAAGTGGATGGGATAATGTAAAGTTTTACTTCAGTTATTAAGTCAAAAAATCTGTTTTTATATCTGCCTATATCTAAAGTGTCTTACGGGGACTCCTCTTCTAACAAATATAACAGATGTTTTGTGTATCAGTAACAGTGACTTGTTCTTTACAGTTCATCAGTATGATCCTACTTTTACACAGATAAAATTCCTAACTTCTGTAGAACTCTGACTAGTAACATTAAAACATATCAGAGGAGAGTCTGTACTAAAAGATGCAGGAGAGATGAACTCTTTTATTTTATTAATTTTACATAAAAATGGACCAGACTGGCCTGTGATTTACCTAGGATGTTAATTGCAACTTGTCTATTCTAAATTGATTTCTTTAACTAACATTACTTTTCCTGACAGGGTCCCAGCGGTCCTCAGGGTTCTATTGGTTACCCTGGCCCTCGTGGCATCAAGGTAAGATGCAGCTCTGCTTTTGTTTAAGGTTATGCAATAGTAGGTTGAAATTAAGGTACTGTGTTTTGTGGTTTTTGTTTGGACAGAAATATAGAAATAAAAATCACAGAAACGTATTAGACACTACATGGACAAAATTATGTGAATGTGCAAATTATTTATGGCTCTTTAATCTTCAAATGCACTGTTATGCTGAAACAGGAAAAGAACCTACTCTAAATTATTGCCACAAAGGTGTAGGCACACATGGAACATTTTGATATGCTGTAGAATTTCCAGTCAAGAATAATCTGGCTTCACTAAAGGTTAAAACTATGAACTGCCAAGCTTAAACAGAAAATTCCCTAATGTTTAGAATGTCATTTTGTGAATTGTTAGGACAGTTGGCATGACATGGTTCTGACTACAAAAACGAATGTTGGAATCAAATTTTCTTATCAAATCAGATTTGATAAGAAACTTACATTTATGTTGTAAAGATATACTGTTTGATAAATTTATGATACTTTTGTTTGTGATATATTGTAAACAGACATGTGTTATTTCCAGGGTGTTCAAGGTATCCGTGGACTGAAGGGTCATAAGGGAGAGAAGGTAAGCACTGTCCATAGGTTTTATTTCCTAGACCATACCATATATATTTACTAAGCTCCAACCACTTTAGAATTAATCATTTACGTGATGCAACTTGTATTAATAGCAGTTTAGCCATTCCCATCTATCATATCTACCATGTAGCACATTAACTCCATCAATTCTGTCATATATCAGTTTAGCACTGTTCAATGAACTTACAGCAGTTTAGCCTCCAGTAGTTAAACTCTATGCTAATTTATTTAAGGTAATTTAATTTAAGGTATGTTTCATCCTGGTCTAATTTATAAAGCTCAATTTATGGCAGCCAATCTAAATGAAGCTAATTTATGTAGGTATAAGTTAAAAGATGACACTAGTGAGATTTTTAATTTAAAAGAATAAGGTACACTGACTTGTAGTAGCAATATTGTATCTTTGCTATTGCGACTCCAGGCCCACAAAGCCTGCTGCTGCATTCTAGTATTTTGGTGGAGCTGCATAATGCTGTGTAACTCTTATTGTGTTTGTGTAAACTCCTGTAATATTTACTTTGCTTTGTCAGTAAACAAGGTTCTTCCATTTTTCAACAAATCCACATACACAGCCGTCAATACAAGTGATTTGTTGTATAAAAAAAGTTTATGTATGTGAAATTTCATTGTACTTTTTCTTTAGGGAGAGGATGGATTCCCTGGAATCAAGGGAGACTTTGGTGTAAAGGGAGAAAGGGTAAGGCTTTTACAACACAAATACCTTCACAAAAATATACAAAACTGCATAACATACTATGAAAAAATATACCTGCAGTCTAATGGAAGGATTTCAATGATGTCAAATTTCCTGCCTCTATTTTTGTCTGTGTTTCAAAACCTTTGCTACATTTCAGGACCTACAGAATGTTGAGTAAAACAATGTCAGCAAATTGCTTTGCAAAAGTGTAATTTTCATTCTAATAGTGTTGTAGAATCAAAACCTCCATTTGTATTTACATAGGAAGACAACAACACTGCTGTCTTCTCATGTAAATACAAATCCTGCTATAAAAAATGATATTTTTTCTAATTGTATCCTGCTTTCTTCTACAATTTTAGGAATTCAACATGCCTTCATATCTTGACTAATAGACCATTCTTGACTAATTTATATTTACATTTATCCACAGACTTTGTAATATTGTAATACTCACCTCCTAAGAATATGGTGCAGTTTAAGTTTTCAGAGATTCAGAAATTTCCATAATATGACACTACAGATCTTGCAGCAACACACAACAATACACAACCTTCAGTCAATCTCTCAACTGGCTTCTACATAGGGAGAAGTTGGAGTGCCAGGTCCCAGAGGAGAGGACGGTCCTGAGGGTCCTAAAGGTCGTGTTGGCCCCCCTGGTGAGATTGGCTCTCTTGGTCCAGTTGGAGAGAAGGTGAGTTTTCAGAAAACATGGGTGTTTGTAATGTGAATTAAATAGACACAAGAGGTGGCTCCCACGGGCTAAGTGCTGCCACTATAATCGAAGATTGTTCGAATCCTGTTTATGTAGCTTGCCATCGGCTGCCGGAGCCCTGAGAGAGCACAACTGGTCTTGCTCTCTCTGGGTGGGTAGAAAGTGTTTTTTCCACTCTTTACTCCAAAGGGTGATGTCAATCAGCACAAGGCATCTGTGAGCTGATGTATCAGAACCGAATCACTGCGGTTTCCTCCGAGTGCTCTGTGATGCTACTCAGCAATGCTGCATCAGCAGCAGTTCAAAGAGGTGGTGGCTGACTTTACATGTATCGGAGGAGGCATGTGCTAGTCCTCACCCTCCTGGTGTTGAGCATTTCTAGTGAAAGGCAGAGTTCTAAGTGGGTTGGGTAATTACCTGTGTAAATTGGGGAGAACATTTGAAATAAAATTATTTTTAAAAATAGACACGAGTACTAAGGTTGACCAAGAATATTATCTGAAATGTGCATGTCATAGTGATTCAGTTTTATCATATTACTGCAACATATTCATACAATGTAAACTGAGTATTTAAAGCCAAAATGTGTCATTTTAGGGAAAACTTGGTGTTCCTGGACTGCCCGGCTATCCAGGAAGGCAAGGTCCTAAGGTAAAAGCACTTTATCTTTGATATAAAGATTTCAATAGTAGCACAATTACTAAATGTAGCTACTTTTCTAATACGTTTTTGTTTGTGTTTCCAGGGCTCACTTGGATTCCCAGGATTTCCTGGCACAAACGGAGAGAAGGGTGGAAGGGTGAGTTTCATAAAAAGATAGAAAATGAGCATAGCGTCTTTCTAAAGAGAACTAAAGTGTTTTAAATCAATTTAGATGTTACAAAAATCACTCAATTTGGCACTTATTGCAAAATGCTGCTAGTTTGATAGACTACATAATTCATATCAAATCAGATATTTATTTATTAGCAGGTTTATAGAAATGTTTTTAACTTGAAAAACATTGTTTTGCTCAGTTATTCTAAATTAACATCTTATCTTCTAGGTATTCATACTGACTTTTGTATTCAGCAGCATCTAAGCTTGATCTATCTTTTGATTCCTGCTTCTACAAACTAGCTAAGAATATTATCAAGTAAACAATGAAGCACTTTTGAAGTTTCTCTGAAAAAGGGTGTCTGCTAAACACCTCAATGTAAATGTAAACTGTAAATGTGTTCTGATATTTAATACACTTTGTTTTGAACCACTTGTAATGCAAGTTCTCTGTCCACAGGGTCTGATTGGAAAGACTGGGCCAAGAGGGCAAAGAGGACCAACAGTATGATTTTTTTTTCTTCAGTTTATTCTTCACTCCTCTCTTATTATTTCCTCTCTTCCTCTCAATTTTAAAACATTGGAGTATATATATCAGTCTACTTTACTGCTATCCTTTATACAGTATATGTCAATTGTTTTTAAATCTTTACGTTAATTTGATGCTAATAAATACATCTCAATCCATCTTATTTGGTCACTGATGCAATTTTAATATCTGTTTAGGGGCCCAGAGGACAGAGGGGTCCACGTGGGTCTACTGGAAAATCAGGTGCAAAGGTAACATCAATTATTATTATTGTGTATAAACAGCATGATAATATTGGCAAGATATTTTTAACATTTAGTATTAATATTGTAGGGTTCATCGGGCGGTGACGGCCCTGCTGGTCCACCAGGAGAGAGGGTAAGCTGCTTTAAATGTTCTTGATAAAATGAATTATTCTTCTAAATGTGTTTCTCATATGCCGGTTTAGCTAGAATTATCTTGTTTACTTGTTGTTTGTTTGGAACTCCTATAAACTAAACAAATGTACTTGTATTTATACAAATACATGTATTTATACAAATACAATTAAAACTTTGTTTTAAAGCAGCAGTCCCTGAAATTTTGTATTTTAAACTGAAATATATAAATATTATTCTCAAAAACATAATTTCACACAGAAATATATTTACATTAACTTGCATTAAAAGTACTCTTTTCCATGCTCTATGCAATTACACATTTTCACCAGAGAGGTCTCTCAATCACCAATTCCTCAAAACATATAGACTGTCACTTTAAACCCCCACTACTCACTATTACATATGGATCAAATCACTCTATATATTTTGTATTTTAATTGTTTTAATTTTTTTTTTTTTTTGCAATGCAGGGATTGCCTGGACCTCAAGGAGCAAATGGATTCCCAGGACCGAAAGGACCTCCAGTAAGAGATTTCCTCATAATTATTTTAATTATTATAGATTATGACTAAACTAAAGTGTGACGTGTACTTTTAAAGTTATGTCGTATGAAATTGTAATGTTTTTCTTTAAAGGGACCTCCAGGAAAAGACGGACTGCCTGGACACCCTGGACAGAGAGGAGAAGTTGTGAGTATTTTTTTTTCCAACTTCTGTTGTTCTACCCTAGAACAATCTGTAATCTGCTTTCTATAAATATTTATATTAATTAGCAGTTAAGGAATATGTAATTTGGTTTATTACTTTGGGCAATAATATTTCGCCAAGCGTACAAGATATTATTTCTAGTAAGATGTCAGGAGAAGAGTCAATGATAAGATTTCAGTTAATTAATAATAATCTTTTTGTAGGGATTCCAAGGCAAGGCTGGACCTCCTGGACCACCAGGTGTTGTTGGACCTCAGGTAAGTTTTAGGTAGCTGTCATCAGCATCCCTTTTTAATGTATGGATTTTTTTGTTGGGTTGTTTTTCAAGTATTTGCTAAATAAAAACATACCCTTGAGAGAAATTTGAACACTGGTTGGTGTGGTGCAGTGGATAACACCACTACCTGCTAGTTAGCTATCGCATCATGAGGGAGACTAGGGTACCTTGTAAGTCATTTGAATAAAAGTGTCAGCTAAATATCGTAAATGTAAATGAAAATACTAAAGATGCATGAATACCAGTACTGGTATGCTCATTTACTCATACTCATGATCGCAAACGAGAATTTGATACCAACATTTGAGACCTTGTTTCTAGGGCACATTACTACACTAACGAAAAGAGGACTCTTGTTTCCAGCATCTTCATCAATTAAGTCCGAATTATATACGCTCAGTCCCAGATTCACAGTAGGATCAAGAGAATGGAAAAGTGCATACAATAAGACAACTTCCTCCTCACTCCCCTACTATTTACTTCCTGTTTTATTTCTGAAAGTCTCATTTGATTGGCTAATGTGGTCCTGACATCACATGATCACACTAATGATAGAAAACATACTAAGGCATTGTCACTATGATCCATTTATATCCTGGGTCATAATGCTTTCCGTCAGCAGCCAGAGTCTGAGAGAACACAACTGGCTTTGCTCTCTCTGGGTGGGTAGATGGTGCTCTCTCTCCAAATCACTCCCAGTGTAATGTTGGTCAGTACAGGCATCTTTTGGCAGATGTATCGCAGCTTGGGAGCTTTGTTTGGTCCACACTCACTGGATTCCCAGTGTTGCTGCATCAGTGGCAGTTTAAAAAGACCACCCTGTGCTGGGAGGAAACTGTGGCTCTAACACAAAGTCTGAAAACCTGTAGAGGAACTGCCAACTCTGGCATATTAGCCAACAGACACCTGCTTCACACTGAGTGCAGAGGGGTAAAGGAGGCCAAAGAGATTCATAAAGAGAAAGGCCAGTTGCATTCTCTGGAATTCCATGCCAGTCTTGCTGGTAAAGGTACTTACTGTTAGAGCTCTTATGCTGCTTCTCAAACGGACTTTTAGCTGTGTGGAGTTCATTCCACATACTGTATCACATGTTTTACTACAGAACATGTGCTTTTATCTCCTTCGGGCTTATATTCAATCCCATACAAAAGTTTTCTGTCGTTTTTTGCAGTTGGTGCGAGTAAAACCGCTGGAGAAACAGCGCTTATAAATAAACAAACACACACGAAAGGTTATTCTATCTGTAATTTCAGTTTTTTTTTAGTTTTATAAACTCTCAGTTCAGTTCCAGTTTTTTCTTTAATAACCGTTCCTATTAGTTTTAGTTTTCATTATTTCATTTGTTTTTGTTAATGATAATGACCCTGGAAGAAGAACAACATTCCAGCCCTCCAATACAATTCTAGAGATGTGTAGAATCTATGCCAGGGCAATTTGAAGCCTCCCTAACTGCTGATGGTGGCCCAAAACTTTCTCAAGAAGCAATGGTTTTCCTCCAGATTACGATGCATCTATTTGTGCATCTGTTTAGCTGCATCTATCTTGGTAGCTCTGAGAACATACTATACTTCAAGCCAACTTTCAATTATTGAACCTTGTTTCTTATTTAGGGACCTTCAGGTGAAACTGGCCCAATGGGTGAGCGTGGTCACTCTGGACCTCCTGGACCACCAGGTGAGCAAGGCCTTTCTGGCCCTTCTGGTAAGGAAGGAACAAAAGGAGACCCTGGTCCTCCTGGCGGCCCTGGCAAAGATGGACCACCTGGATTGAGAGGCTTCCCTGGAGAGAGAGGACTTCCAGGAACACCGGTAAGAACACTGCAGATCTATAGTATATGTAAAATTGTGGAATCCTGATCTTTTACAGTGTATATACAGTATATATGTTTTGTTCACAACTTTATGTGTGCTCTAAATAGGGTGGCGCTGGACTAAAAGGAAATGAAGGCCCTGCAGGACCTCCTGGAACAGCTGTAAGCTTTTTTTAGCACTACAACAAAAATTAACTTAATATTTCCAAATATATTTTTACATTTCAAATCCACTCTTTTTAATATCTGTATAGGGATCTCCAGGTGAGAGAGGACTGGCAGGCACAGCAGGCCCAATTGGTCCTCCTGGAAGACCTGGACCTCAGGGACCCCCTGGATCTTCTGGAGAGAAAGGAGTACCTGTAAGTGTTTGTCTTAAATTAACTTACGGTATTCCTAACGTTGATACCTAAAACTTAATCATAAGATCATAATCATGAACACATCTCACATCTTTCAGGGAGAGAAAGGTCCAGTTGGTCCAGCCGGTCGTGATGGCATTCAAGGCCCTGTTGGTCTACCAGGCCCTGCTGGATCCCCAGGTGTTCCAGGAGAAGATGGTGACAAGGTCAGTGATTTCCTCACCTGTTAAACCGAAAAGAAGCGCTCATAATGAATATCTAGTTCTAATGTCTGTTTTTGCTAAAGACTAAATGGTAATTGTGTGATTTAGGGTGAAGTAGGAGAGCATGGGCACAAGGGAGCCAAAGGAGGCAAAGGAGAGCAGGTGAGTAGATGTATATCACAACCATAACACAAAATACATCACATATATATCCGCATATCAAATGTCCATATGGTATTTTACATTTGAAGTATTTGATTCATTAATATTCTATTGTGATATTTCTTTATTGTCAGGGTCCTCCCGGTCCACCTGGGCCAATGGGTCCTGTTGGACAGCCTGGTGCAGCTGTAAGCATGAAATATTATTAATGTTCTAATAATATTAATATTAAAAATATTATTTTTCCTCTTAACAATTGCTGAGATATGTCCTCTATTTTGATTTCTTTGTCAGGGTGCTGATGGTGAAACAGGTGCCAGAGGTCAACAGGGTCCGTTTGGTGCAAAGGGAGATGAAGGAACTAGGGGATTCCCTGGGCCTCCAGGCCCCATTGGGCTACAGGTACCAAATCAAAAGACAATAAGTTCAAATACTTGATATACATATATTCACATGTAGTCACGAAGAATATTGTACAATGCCAGGTGTCTACATTCCTGAGATTGTGCACATTTTAAACAATAAGTAGCAGAGCGGAGCCTGTTGGCAGCTATGCTAACTATGCAAACATAATACAAAATAAAATATAAGAAAGTGTTGCACACGCCAGGTAGCTGCGCCCCTAAAGTAGCAATCCGCCAAAAAAGAGCACCTGGCTCTTAAAGGGAATAGTAAGTGTCACGTTATTGGTTTATACAATTTTACACCCAAAACACACCCATGATTAATTAAGAGAATTAGTAAATGCCTGTTGCGCGCCATGCAGGGCATACTTTTCCTTTTGTTATGATAGCAGACACACTGAAGCCCTAAATCATACATGTATTCTAGAGGCACGTCTAGCAGTTAGTGATCTATCACTAAGAGGTACACTACAACAAACATAGCATCTGATAACATTTCATAGGGCAGTTGGTAAGCAATTGTACACCCTCTTGTGGCAAGACATAGTCTATAATTAGACCAAATCAGTAATCAAATGAACACATCATCTTGAGACTAACTGCATGCTGAGTTTTGCAGCAATCAGGGTGCATAATTTTTTGTCAGTGAGTGTAATTGTGCTCTGATTGATCGATCAATTAATTTATTGACTGGAAAAATAAGGCTTTGACTGTAGTTCAGTGGAACTCTATAGACTTAGAAATAGCTGTTCTACATTGAGAACATTACTCACCTGCAGCCTTTTTAAGGTCTTTGATTATCTTTTCTCTCTCTGTGGCATAAAGCTCCCAACTAAACAACCTGTGTACTGCTTTAACAGCTTGAAGTTCACTTTAATATAAAGAACGGAAATCAGACTTATATTTGACAGGACTGGACCAAAAACGGGTTGTTAACTGAAACTCACTCACCAAAGTACCAAACATTTGTGTACATCAGACTTCCCAAGTTGCAAAGATTTATTTCAGGAACCCGAACCCCCCCCATCCCCTGCCCAAAAAATAATAAGAATAATATATATTATATAATATTTATATATAGTCACATTAACTCACCTCAAAATGCATTTTGCAATCATTTAAACGCATTCCATACAAGAGGGAAAAAAACACTGCCCGCCACACAAAAGCTGATTGGCTGACTCATAGAACAGGCCAATCGGTTTCGGTTTTGCATGCGCTTCATGAAAAGTCTGTGTCACCTGTGTGCACATTTGTGTTTACTTTTGGGCCACTCATTCTAGATTCCGGAAGATTTTATCTGACCTTTGGGCATTAAGGAGCCATTATTGATATGGAGACTTGGGTAGTTTGTGCACATTTTACTACCATCCTCTATTTATAGACTACTACCATCCTCTATAAAATCAGATTAAATCTAAAACAATATACAAATTCAGAAGTTCAGGCAAGCTGCGAACAGTGTTTTGTGCCATTGTACAATACCATTAATAACTTGCAGAATTATGTTAGGAATTTTAAGCAAGCTATAAATGTAGATAATCTGTAAAATAAAAATAAAAAGTGAAGCTTTGTGAGGCAGTCATCAAGGATTTATAACATATTTTTTGTACTTTTTATCATGTTTTTTGCTTTGTATCAGTGATTACTGAAGAAAATAATTATCAATTATTTTAGGGACTGCCAGGCCCGAGTGGAGAGAAGGGTGAGACTGGAGATGTTGGACCATTGGTGAGTTTTTTTTTTATTTTTATTATTATTATTTTATTATTTTATTTTATTTTTTAAGGATTAGTCAGAATAGGTTTACATAGTGTTTACGTCATTTGTCTCATTTGCTAGGGTCCTCCTGGCCCTCCGGGACCCCGTGGTCCAGCTGGTCCCAATGGTGCTGATGTAAGTAATTCCATAAAAACACCAGATCTATATATTTTTAAACAATTTTTAACCGTTTAATATTATTTTTTATCTCTGTATTGTAATATAACACATCCTTTGCTTAATAGGGTCCTCAAGGTCCTCCTGGTGGTTTAGGAAATCCAGGTCCTGCAGGAGAGAAGGTGAGTGAATACAGAACAATTCAATATTTGCACACTTGTTTTATAGCATGTTAAAGTGTATGACTGGATCAGAGGATGTGCTGACCTTGATGTGTTCTGACAGGGTGAACCTGGAGAAACTGGACCTCCTGGTGTTGGTGGAGAACCAGGAAAGAAGGTCAGATTTTTTGTGTTATTATTAATTTATTTTGAGTAACTTGGCTGATTGTGTTGTGGGCTGTTTTATAAATTGTTTGCTTGTCTGCTGACAGGGCCCAAGAGGAGAGCGTGGTGAGAAAGGTGAATCTGGGCAGCCAGGCACTCCTGGTCCTGCTGGAGGAAAGGGGCCTACTGGAGACGATGGTCCTAAAGGAAACCCTGTAGGTGGCAAAAATGGGTCCGTTATTAAAAAAATATATCCTGTTGTGAATCTGTTGAGATTTATTTTTGGTGTTTTTTTTCTCTTAAGGGTCCTGTTGGTTTCCCTGGTGATCCTGGACCCCCTGGTGAAGTTGGACCTAGAGTAAGTAAATACTACTTTTATGCTAGATCTAGATGTGGTTTGATTTTTTTAGTAAATTATATATATTTTTTCTAATCAGACATTTTGTTATTTGGGGTTATTATTGCCTAATTGTTTGTTGTGTTGTTGCTCATCTGATACATCTTTAAGGATAATGTTTCTCACACTTTTAAATCTAAAAGGGCCAAGATGGAGCAAAGGGAGAGAGAGGAGAAGATGGTGAACAAGGAGAAGCTGTAAGTGTCTATTTTTGTATTTTTTTCCAAACTTGAATTTAGATTTTCATAACCTTATTGGGTAAAAAAAATTACAAATCTGTGACGATCAGTTTTATGTTTTCTACTCAAATTTCAACCCTTGAACTCAGTGTTAAATACATCACCACTTACTGAATCAGGTCAAACATTAAATGAAACACATTAAAAGCTTCCACTTTTTGAAACTAAAACAACTGCAGAGTGTATGATATTGATATTTACTTCTGATATTCATTTCAGGGCTCTCCAGGACCCTCAGGAGAAAACGGACCACCTGGGCCCCCTGGAAAGAGAGTAAGACAAAATATTTAAAACATCTAAACATATAATTACATATTTTTAGGGTTCATACAGGAGCTTGACATCTTTGAAAATGCTTGAATTGTAATGTTGTGTTGTCCAGGTTTAAATGTGCTGGAATTTTGGATAAATTGCTTGGAAATGCTTGAAAACGTTGCTGTCTGTCTTGTACAACAAACAGCTTTATGACTAAATACTCCGCTTGTTAGATGTGTGATAATGTGTGGGAAATCTTTTGATGAACCCAGATCAGTTGGCTCTTATACCATGAGAAGCCGACTCATAAACTAAGCATTTTACCACTTCTGCCTTAATGGTTTAAGATTGTATATAATGGTGTAAATGGATATATAACTAGTTAAGGATTGTATATAATTGTGTATAGGGGCTTATTGGTGTATAGCATAGCATTGATTATTATGAGTATATATGTATATGCATAAATAAATATAATCAAATCAAACCTTTACCTTGAAAGTGCTTGAAAAGTGCTTGAATTTGACATTAGAAAAGGTGTATCAACCCTGTACTTTACCCCTTTTTATTTTACTTTACAGGAGAAGTTTAGAGAATTTAAGTTCAAACATAGATTTATTTTAAATCGATTTTTTTCCAGGGTCCTCCCGGCACAAGAGGACCTGAAGGTCGTGAAGGAGAGAAAGGAAGCAAGGTAAGGATTCATGATACCATTCTGAAATTATGCAGTTCAAAAAGAAACTATAAACTGTTTTTCATGAAGATACTAAGCTAAAAGATGCTGAATTGGTGTATATTAGTGTATTTTAGCAATGCTACAGAGCCATAATCTACACTTAAAAATAGATTACCCTACTGACCCTACTGAAAAATCTAGCTAAAGACCAGCATCTTATGTGGTCATGGTGGTTGATAAACATACCGTATGCTGGCAAGCTATTCATTCACCCCTTGACCAGCATAGTGTATGTTGCATTTGATACTGGTCATGCTTGGCCATACGGTTCATGCTTGGTTATTCTTGTCATGCTTGTTAACCAGCTTGGTCATGATAGGTGCAGTGGATAACACCACTACTTGCTAGTGAGCTACTACATCATGTAGGAGACTGGGGTTCAGTTCCCAGTCTGGGTGGCTGAATGATGCGCTACATCAGTAAAAGTGTTTGGGCAAGACTCCTAATGGTCCACTTCTGTAACAGGAATAACCTTGTCAAATTGGATAAAAGCTAGTCAACCTGAACCCCATATTGTTCATCTAGCTTGATAAAGTTGCTCATGCTTTGAAGACCAGCTAAACTTTCAAACTCAAAAAACTAAAAAAAATAAAAATAAAACACACACTCTGGGGTTTAAGGGCTAAGTCGGTTTGCATTCTTCAAAAACTCTCAAAGTCTTGAAACTCAATATTGATTTAGTTTCTCTTCTTATTACATTTATCAAGGGAGGTTCAGGAGCAGCTGGTGCCCCTGGAAAAACTGGCCCTGTTGGGCCACAGGGTCCTCCAGGAAAACCAGGAACAGAGGGTCTGAGAGGTCTCCCAGGATCAGTGGTAAGTTCAGTCACTTCAATCCAGTGTAGTGGGAGCAACCATATTTGTTATCTTCCTACTGTTTTATGTTTTTTATGCTGTTAGTGAAAGTTGCTCTGGTTTGTATCATGAAGTATATATATTTTTTTTCTAATCACATTTATTTCTTGATTTCTCACAGGGACAACAAGGTTCTCCTGGCCCTGCAGGCGAGAAAGGACCTCCTGGACCTATTGTAAATAATGAATGCTTATTGTACAGCATAATAAAGTACTTTACTTAACACATTGATGCATTTTACAGCATATATTATTGAACTATTTAATGAAATACCATGCCTCCTTCTTTTTTCAGGGTCCTTCTGGGTTGCCAGGTCTGCGTGGCGAAGCTGGTGCTAAGGGAGAGAAAGGACACCCAGGTTTGATTGGTCTGATTGGACCTCCAGGAGAGCAGGGAGAAAAGGGAGACCGAGGACTGCCTGGCCCACAGGGATCATCTGGGTCTAAGGGAGAAACTGTGAGTTCAGTTGTAACAGCGTTGTGTATCACAAATCAAGACTTTGTTCAGACATCAGGCAAATCTGATTTCTTTTTTAAATCTGTCCACATTGTTATTCGCAAGTGATCAGATCAGATATGTGTGTCCAAACATCACAAACCTGCCTGCATGAGTTGCTGTAATAATAGGATCAGTGTCAGTAATTAGCCTTTGGCACTTTTTTCTTCTTCACACACTTATGTCACTCTAGATTTGATGATGTTAGTTGTCGCATTGTTCAGAAAATCTGAATATCTTATTGTAATTTTACAGGGTTCGTACGGTCATGAAAAAAACTAGAAAAGTCATGGAACTTAAAAATAGCAATTTTCAGATCTGGATAAGTTTCGTAAAAATAAAAATACCCAGAACGTTTTGGAAAAGTCATGGAAATTTGGTTTACAAATTTTTGTGTTTCAGTTCATCGATAGAGAAAGTCTATTTTGAGCTACAAATACGTCAGCTGAGAATTAATCCAGTTATTTAGCCCTACACAATGGAACTCTCAGGATCTGACACACATTTTATTATTAAAGATTGTGTGCCAACATTTTTTTTAGATTTAATTTAGACCTACTATAATCAATTTTAGTTTAGCTTTAATTGATTTTTGGTTTTATTGTCCATGTCTGCACTAATGTTCTAATCGTGTGGTCATAAAAAATTGCCTTAAATGCATGAAAAAGTCTTGAAAAAAAAAAGTTAAATGTTAAACATTTTTAAAATGTATAAACCGCATCCAGGCAAACATACAAGAGGGCAAACATAAAAATCAGCAATAATTACAAATATTTTACAAGATTAAGAGTATGAGAATGATATAGAATGAGCAGATATGTTACAGTCTGTTATGCTTCATTTTAGGGAATGCCTGGTGGAACTGGCCCTCTGGGCCCTGCCGGTCCTGCTGGTGTCCCTGTAAGTATATTTCATGCACTATTTATGGGTGATTTAACACTACTATTTCTATAAGTTTAAAACGTTCTATCCCTTTTTTTCTTTTCCAGGGTCCAAGGGGTATTAAAGGAGCCAAGGGTGCTGCTGTGAGTAACAACCTTTAAAACAGTCTGTAGCGGGTCTTTTAATTTGTGATAATGTATGTCGGGTCATTCTAAACCCTTTACTGTGATATTTGCAGGGTGGTGCTGGACCCAAAGGAGAGAAAGGTGTTCAAGGACCTCCAGGACCCCCTGTAAGTTCTTTACATAATCATCATGTGATGGTTAAAAATGATAAAATCTAATTAGAGCCTTTTTTGTTGCACTTTAAATGTGTGAATGTACAACAGCATATCAACAATCATTTGACTGTTCTGCTTCTATTTTTTTTCTTCTAGGGACCTCCTGGTGATGTCATCCAGCCCCTTCCTATTCAGATCCCCAAGAAGTCTAAACGCTCCATTGATGCCAGTGAGATTTTGCCTGATGGAAAGGCCATGGACGACACCACGGGCACTGAATTCCTAAATGGCAATGAAGGCATGGAAGAGGTCTTCGGTTCTCTCAATTCTCTTCGTCAGGAAATTGAGGCCATGCGCTTCCCACTTGGAACAAAAGACAGTCCAGCCAGGACCTGCCAGGACCTCCTCCTCAGTCAACCAGAATATACAGACGGTATTGTGGTCTTAATTTATCTGCAATAATATTTACCTTACAAATATAGGGAGAAATTATAAATACACTCACTGACAAAAAACGCAACAAGAAGGAGCTGTTGGAATAGAAATTTTATGTGTAAATGTTATGATGATACAGGTGCATCTCAAAAAAATAGAATATCATTCAAAAGTTACTTAATTTCAGTAATTCAGGAAAATGCTCTCCAAACCATCTTAACACTAGATCTCAAGCATCTTGGACTGTGTGTCTCTCCACTCTTCCTCCAGACTCTGCTCCCTTAATTTCCAAATGAAATGTAAAATTTACTGATGATCAGTGATGGTTTGGAGAGACATGTCATTTGCTAGTGTTGATCCACTGTGTTAAATCAAGTCTAAAGTCAGTGCAGTGTTTTCCTGCAAAATCTTACAGCACTTCATGCTTCCCTCTGCTGACAACTTTTATGAAGATGCAGATTTTATTTTCCAGCAGGACTTGGCACACCAATTGGAAAAGTACCAATTGGTCTTTTATGGTTTTTATTGGTTTTTATTAGCTGTAAGCCATAATCACCAGCAATAAAAGAAATATATGCTTAAAATAGATAACTCTGTGTTATACATCTATATAATATATGAGTTTCACATTTTGAATTAAATTACTAAATAACTTTTCAAAAAATTCAAATTTTTAGATGCACATTTATATGATGATTTCGATATTAGAATTGGGAATTTTTATCATGGATACAAGATGATACAGTTGCGCAGGAGGGAACTTGTAGGTTACCGAAGCTGATGCGATTACTTTGTGTGAATTGGTCATAACAGGGATCCAGAAACACTGTCCTAGCTCAAGTTAAAAGTGGGGTTTCTGCATTGTTTGAAATGAACTAATCACTTTGTTACTTAGTGCCTGCCACATTATATTCTTACTATTAGTCAAATTAATTCTACTAAATATAAAAAATGAGTAAAACCTTCTTTGTTGTGTTTCTCTGTTTCTATCAAGGTGAATACTGGATTGATCCAAACCAAGGCTGCACCCGTGACTCTTTTAAGGTTTACTGCAACTTCACAGCTGGTGGGGAGACTTGCCTTTATCCTAGCAAGGAAGTGGAGAATGTAAGAAAATATATGACTTACAGTCTTATATGGCTACAGTTCCTCACAAAGGAAGAAATGCATTCTAATGCTAATCTATTCTGTTTTGTGCTAGTAAAAGAAAGATTTTAGTCCAAGAGACAGTATGGTGATTACATGAGTGCAAAGTATGTAGTTTAAAGTGTGTGTATGTGTGTGTAAATCTTCACAGGTAAAGATGAACTCTTGGCCAAAGGAGAAGCCTGGAACATGGTACAGTCGGTTTGCCAAGGGAAGCAAGGTAAGCTGAGCTTTTCCTCTAAAATAAAACTGTTCCAACGCTAAATAATAACAAGTAGTTAATTATGGTCTAGCCAGCAGACATATATAAACCACATATTGAATGCTTCTTTTTGAGGATGTAATCATATGTCTGGTTTGATAATAATAACAATTGCACATTGCAATTTCCACAGATGTCATATGTGGACTCCAATGGTGAACCCGTGGGTGTGGTCCAAATAGGCTTCCTGCGATTGCTGAGTCTTCAGGCTCGTCAGAACCTCACCTACCACTGCCACCACTCTGTAGCCTGGGCTGATAGCACTTCTGGCAATGGCTACCAGAGGGCGCTGCATTTCCTGGGTTCTAATGAAGAAGAGATTAGTTACGAGACTAACCCTTATATCAAGGCCCTTTCTGACGGCTGTTCTGTAAGTTTTAACACTTTGTCTCCTCACTATACAGCTCAGGCAAAAAAAAATAAGAGACCACCTAAAAATGATGAGTTTCTTTGATTTTACCAAATTAAGAACATCTGGAATATAATCAAGAGGAAGATGGATGATCACAAGACTGGTGAAGGAGAAAATACCAAGATGCATGAATATAAACTTGTTTTCTTTGCATTATTTGAGGTTTGAAAGCTCTGCATCTTTTGTTATTTCAGCCACTTTAAATATTTTATTTGCAATTTGGAAGAAATGTTGTCTGTAGTTTATAGAAGAAAACAACAATGTTCATTTTACTCGACCATAAACCTATAAATAACAAAATCAGAGAAACTGATTCAGAAACTCAAGTGGTCTCTTAATTTTAGAGCTGTATACTCACACACAGTATTTAAATATTAAACAGTATATTTGTATCCAAAAGTAACTAACAGGTGCTGGGTTTCTACAGTTCTGTTCAGAGTTCATTCAGTGTGTTTTCTTTTTATGAATTTCTACATTGTAAATTTAATATTGAAGACATTAAATACATTCAGGAACACATGCAAAATTATTCTGTAAACAAAAAGTTTTAAACAAACCAGAATCTTTTCTGGTTTTGAACTTTATATTAGTCTAAGTAGCACATTTAGCTTTGAGCACAGATCTGCAATCTCAGTGTCTTCATGAGAGGGAGTCACCTGGAATAGTTTTCTCAGCATTTTGAAGGAGTTCCTGGAGGTGTTGAACAATAGTTGGTGCTTTTTCTTCACACAGTGAAGCTCCAGCTCATCCCAAATCACCATCTCATTTGATCAGGTTTAGATCAGGGGAAACACTTTTTTGTGTATACTACATAATTCCATATGTTATGTGTCGCTTTATTTATTTTCTACATTTTAGATTAATTAAAAAAAGAAAAGAAAACCATTAAGATAAACACTGAATGAGAAGGTGTGCCCAGACTTTAGACTGGTACTGTATACTGTATATCACTGCACTATATATGGGACAGTATTTAAACAGCAGATTTTATAAGATCTGCTGATACTGATGCCTTTTGTGTGCATATCAAATCATAAATCTTATAATAAAATTGCTTGTAAATGTCATTATTCAATACTTTTGCGGTATTTAGGTTATTTTACACCTGACAGATAATATCATGTACAATGTATACATAGTTTAAACATGTTGCACAAAAGCAAGTATTAACCTGTGATTTGAATAAAAGATTTTAAAATATTTTATTATAAGCATAATTATTTCCAATTATTAACTTCACCCAGCCAATACAATGTTAAATAAGCTGCTTACTCCATAAAAAGATTCAGAATTCAGATAAGCATAAATAAATAACCAGTAATAACCATTCACTTTAGAATATGTTGACAAAAATGACCGCATTAATAATGTTTTTTTTCTGATTTTTCTTTTCCACAGTATCGCAAAGGCTACGACAGGACAGTTCTGGAGATCAACACACCTCAGGTGGAACAGCTCCCTCTCTTGGACATGAAGATCACAGACTTTGGCGAGAACAATCAGAAGTTTGGTTTTGAAGTGGGACCAGTCTGTTTCCGGGGGTAAAAACATCTCCACATGCCAAAGGAACACAAATATAGACACAAATGGGAGCACACAGACATACTTGGACATTGGCACTCATCCACGCTCGCACACCCTCACACACCTAAAGTCATGAAAAACAACAGTGACACAAAGGTGTGGCAAAAAAAAACAAAAAAACATCATGCTCAGTGACAAAGATAATATCCAACCAAGTATTGGACGACAAGGTTGTATGTTACGAGGAGGAGTGTAATGGCAAGAGCTGTTGGCCAAAAGTGGTCAATGATCAGACCACTAAAAGATCCTGTTTCAGATTCCTCTGTCCCTCGTCTCTCCTCCTCGCTGTTGCTCTTTTGAGGTGTCCTACTCTCTACCTCCATGCTTCAGCCTTCTACTTCTAGTTTTATACGATCTTTGCCTCTTTCTACATTTGACTTTGTTTTTTCCACCCTATTAAAATGTAGTTACCTGCAGATACAGAAGTTTTACTGTGGACCTGAGGCAAAGTCTTCTTTTGATAATTTAAAAATAAGGTCAAATTCAGGCATGTGGATGAAGTTTCTTACGTTGATGTTTTCTGGTTGGAATCAGATGTGAATAAGATTTAACATTTTACCCTTTCCTTACTGTAATAAAACCCTACCAGCATTGCTTTTGTACTGTATAACTGTTTTATTGAGCCTGATATACAGTCATGTGAAAAAGTTTGAAACCCATTAAAACTCCTCATATGGACATTTGATTCTCCTTTTAACAGTATATGAAGGAATATGAAGGTAATACAACTAATCAAATAGAACTGAAGCAATGTCTTTTGTTAAAGGTGCTCTCTGATAAACTTATGAAGCCTCTAAAGGTGGATACATGTACTTTTTATGAATGAAATTTTACAAATAATTTAAAAAGACATTTATTCAGTGATGTTTGTTTAGTTGTAATACCCCATCTCTCATTATAGTTAAAATTAAATTCTGTATGTTCAAACATGTTAAAAAATACAGCATTTCCATGGGTTTCCTAACTTTTTCACACGACTATATGCAATGAATTCAATCCCCTGTAAATTTTAATGATATGTACATTAAGATTTTGTAAGCAAGCCGTGAGCACAATGGCAATGTACCACACCAGTATTTATAGAGAATTCAGTGAAGCAATTTCTGTAATGCATCTTTGTATTTAAGCAGGATTCACATGCAGATGTGACATTAACCAAATGTGTTCTTTAAAGTGGAATAATTCTGTGTTCTGAATATTTGTCAACCGTCAGTTGTTTTATCCACCTACAGTGATCAGTATTGAAAACAAGCTCATCAGCTCACAATAACTGACCTCTCTTACAGCAGTGTTACGCCTGGAAATGTGCACAAGAAACCATTTGTACAGTAAAATTGTTCTGTTTTATTTATTTTTGAAAAAAGTGAACCAGAATGCTAACTGCAGAACCAAACACTATTACAAGACAAAATAAAATGTGGTATTTCATCTGTATTTATTTCCTGTAGTTTTCCCATCAGTCCATTAAATATGAGCATTGAAATTCAAGTCAGCTGATCTGCATTCAATGTACACGACACTTTTCACTTCCATCTCTGTGCTTATAAATCACCAAACACAGACTGCGACCCAGTGAATCTCAGAAACGCTCGTTACAAGTATGGATGGTAAAGAGAACAGTCCTGCGAGAGGAAAGCCACGCCAAGGAGGGCAGAACATCTAAAAGAAGGCATGGCAACATTTTTTAAAAAGATTATTAAAATATATGTTCATGAGGTAATACAGAAGTTTAATTTTATTTGATTTTATTGTTTGTTTGTTTTTTTTTCTATCAGAGAGACAGGAGGCAGAAAAGCTAGGCAAAATTCTTACTGGTGTTGTCTGTACAGGAAACACTAAGGAAAGGTGTGTTATGTTATTGAAAGGCAAACATCTGTGTCTTAAACTATGGTGCTGAAAAAAAGAATTATTGTATTTGTGTAAGTATTTTTTAAATGCTGTTTCTGTAATATATCATCTTTTTAAAAAGACCTGTATGATATACTTGTTTTTATTTGGTTCACTTGTTCAGATTTCTCATTTTGAAGATTAAAATATATAATTATATTGTTTTTAGGGTCTGAGGTTTTAGTAGTTGTAGTTGTAGTAATAGTAGTAGTAGTAGTATCACATGGTTATGCAAAATGGTTTTGCAAAAACATATATTTAGTTCATCCAATCATGACAAATGCGAGAACTGTACATGAAAAGCCTTTTTGGAGCTATAATTTGTTTCTTAATGTTTCTTTGAATGACCCTTTAAATACTGTTTAAACACCATAGTATAAAAAGCATAACACATAGAATATACATGATGGCAAAAACAAGCATGAAGCACTAAGAATAGTAGTTCACATTATCTTGATTGATTTTAATTTAATTCAAAATTTTGGGTGCATTTTATCTACATTTATATTTGTATATCATCTACATTTTATTAGGTTATTTTTACGGCTAGAATATTTTTTTTCTTTTCTTACTATTCTTTATTTTTTACTATTGCTTCCAATCCTCTCTAGATTAAGACGTTCTGTTATGGTGAGAGGTATCCAGATGCCCATCTACTTGGTGAGTTTAGCTAAGGTGCACCCATAGCTATTACAGTCTATAGCCCTATCTGGTCAGGATTAGTTTCTTAGGGGGGCGCCTGTGAAAAATATTTCACACTTCTACTGTGATAAAACTCTTGCATTCAGATTTTAATTAAAAAAAACAGGAGGAAAAAAAAAACAGGAGGACCAGTGAGTTTTTAGGCTTTCTTGGTCACGACATCGCATTCAGTAGCTCCTCCATTTCCACTCGCTGTTGTGTTTACGTAGATCTCCGTGGAAACACGCGGCCAAAGTGTAATTACATGAAGTGTAATTCAGCCTGAAGTCTGAGAAAAACATGTACATGTACAAGGGTCCATCCCAATTGCCTACTAGTTAATTATATTTACTAGTTTTCGAGTATGACATATGTTGTATAAAGAAAAGTGTGAAAGTTCAATATGCTCAAACATCCAAGATATATTTTCAGAAACGGTCAGTTTTTAAATGTGGCTACAAAGTACAGTATTGTCCCACATTGCAATGTAAAATAGACAGGGAGGAGATACTCTAGTCTGGATCAATAATAGAAATGGCTGGAGAACCTGCAGAGAGATATGTTGGCATAGCAATGCTTTATCACTTTATATTAGTACAAAATGGGTTATAACTTAAATATATTGTGTTCAAACTGCTAAACCTGGTCAAATTATACATGCTTTTGATTTCATACATGTAATTAAATCTCTTCCACAGAAAACACACTTTTGCACATTTATTGTTATTTTCCTTAATTTAAATAAACTTCATCGCTGTTCACAATGATTGTAAATTAGGTTCCAGAGACAGACAGTCTCATTCTGTGTTGGATGATGATACACAAACGAGTGCAGTTAGGTGAAATAAACTGGAACATTTTGTTTTATTGTAAAAAAAATAATAATAAAATTAAAAACAGACATCTTAGCTTATGAATCAGCCCTCCTGGTTAATTAAAGTAGAAACACAATGTACACTGCCTGGCAAAAAAAAACAAAAGTCGCCACCAAATGATCAGGGGATGCTGCAGTTGGTCAGGTCTAGGTTCAGCAACATAATGTGCTGAAAGAATGAGGTCAGCTGACTACCTGAATATACTGAATATAGAATTGGTGTAAGGGATGCCCGATTAATTGGTGACCGATCGCAGCGTCCTCCAGGGCATCGAAGGGCGCGCCAGGCCAGCCCCGAGGCTTAATTGGCTAATTATCAACACCTGCTTTCAACACCTTATAAGCAGCGCCAACCAGCCACTCGGCGCTGGATCTTTGATGCTTCTCAGAGCGAAGCTATGCCGGTTTTTTCTCTGAGCTCTGGCTCTCTTTTCCTCCCTGCTCTATCTACGGCAACAGCCGGTTTCCTGCCT
Organism: Astyanax mexicanus; assembly: GCF_023375975.1. Classification (NCBI taxonomy): domain Eukaryota; kingdom Metazoa; phylum Chordata; class Actinopteri; order Characiformes; family Acestrorhamphidae; genus Astyanax; species Astyanax mexicanus. The sequence continues at coordinate 22,102,604 of NC_064410.1, forward strand.
TCCCTTTGGAGAGAGTATTGTACAGCATCGCTGGCGTGCTCCTCCCGCCAAAGTTTTCCTCTATCCTTTTTTTCTTTCGAGTTTGGTGTGGCTGTGTAGAGCAGTGTGCTCCACCGCTCTCCTCTCGTTCTCTCGAGTCTCTGTGTGTGTGTGTGAAGCAGCCGCGAGGCACCCGGTTTGCTCACCTTCTCTCTCCTGTGCTGTTCCTCCCCTCTCTGGCGGAGCAGCGTTAAATCCACAATCACCTCCAGTTCAGTTTTGTCTTCTTTGGAAGCCCTTTTGTTTAGTCAATCCTTCACCTCGTCTCATAAGAGGTAGCCGCACTTCCTCGCTCTCACTCACGCTGGGCGTGACGTTTGTTTTCCACCCGTTTTCCTCCTCCGCCCGTTTTCGTTGCTCCGCCCCTTTCAGCGATGCCTTATAAGCGCGATTAAAGCAATCGCGTCCTGATCTGCTCGCTGGTTCAGCGGTTAGAGCATTGGGCTGCGGCTGCGACAGCCTGGGTTCGATCCCCGCGAGGAGTGGGGTTTAATAAGTGGAAATATATATATATGTATATATACAGTGAGTCCAAGAAGTATTTGATCCCTTGCTGATTTTCTTCGTTGGCCCACTAATAAAGACATGATCATTCTATACTTTTAATGGTAGGTGTATTCTTACATGGAGAGACAGAATATTAAAAAGAAAATCCAGAAAATAAATCTAAGGAATATATATTAATTGATTTGTATTTCATGGAGTGAAATAAGTATTTGATCCCTTAGTATTCATTAGCAGTTCTGGCTTTTACAGACCAGTTAGACACTCCCAATCAACTTGTTACCTGACCTGAAGCCACCTGTTCTCACTAATCACTTGTGTGAAAAACACCTGTCCACAGAATCAGACAGATCACACAGATTTCAAGTCTCCAACATGGGTAAAACCAAAGAGCTGTCACAGGACCTCAGAGTCAGAATTGTTGACCTTCACAAAGCTGGAATGGGCTACAAAAAGATTAGTAAGGTGTTGGATGTGAAAGTAACAACTATTGGTGCAATTATCAGAAAGTTTAAAGAGTATAACATGACAATCAACAGACCTCGGCCCGGTGCTCCAAAGAAGATTTCGCCTCGTTGGGTGGCAATGATGCTGAGAACGGTCAGAAATCGTCCTGCAACCACTCGGCAGGAGTTAGCAAATGACCTGAAGGCAGCTGGGACCACAGTTTGCAAGGAAACAATTGGCAACACTTTGCGCAACAATGGATTCACATCCTGCAGTGACCGAAAGGTACCCCTGCTGAAGAGAGCACATGTGGAGGCGCGCCTCAAGTATGCCAATGATCATTTGAAAGATGAACCAAGTTATTGGGAGAAGGTTTTGTGGTCAGACGAGACCAAAATTGAACTTTTTGGCCTCAACTCCACCCGCCATGTGTGGAGGAAGAAAAATGCTGCCTATGACCCCAAGAACACTGTGCCCACCATCAAGCATGGAGGTGGAAGCATAATGTTTTGGGGGTGTTTCTCTGCCAAGGGTACAGGGCTACTTCACCGCATCACTGGGAAGATGGATGGAGCCATGTACCGCACAATCCTGAGGGACAACCTCCTCCCCTCTGCCAGGGATCTGAAAATGGGCCGTGGTTGGGTCTTCCAACATGATAACGACCCTAAACATACAGCAAAGGCAACAAAGGATTGGCTCAAGAAAAATCACATTAAGGTCATGGAGTGGCCCAGCCAGTCGCCAGACCTCAATCCGATCGAAAATCTATGGAGGGAGCTGAAGGTCAGAGTTGCCAAGCGACAGCCCACCAACCTTCATGATTTAGAGAGGATCTGCAAAGAAGAGTGGGCCAAAATTCCCCCTGGTGTGTGTGCTAAACTTGTGGTTAGCTACAACAAACGTCTCACCGCTGTGCTTGCAAACAAAGGCTTTGCCACTAAGTATTGAGTGTGTTTGGCAAGAGGGATCAAATACTTATTTTCCTCATTGAAATACAAATTAATTATAATATATTCTTTAAAATTATATTCTGGATTTTTGTCTTGATATTCTGTCTCTCCATGTTAGAATATATCTACCATTAAAAGTGCAGAAGGATAGTGTCTTTATTAGTGGGCAAACAAAGAAAATCAGCAAGGGATCAAATACTTCTTGGACTCACTGTATATATATATATTTTATGTGGTATTAGTTTAAGCAGACTGTGTTATATATACATATAATATTATTATATAATATTATATATCCTATTAATATATATATATTAACGATTATATATTATTATTATTATTATTATTATTATTTATCTTTTTCTTGGGTTTACCTGCTTTGAGATCAACTGCTCTGCACTTGGGTCCTACAACCTTTTGGGCTGGAGAGCTGCTGCTCCCCGCCCATTACACCAGGTTATTCCATCAATGAATTTTATCTTCCCTGATGACACGAGCATATTCCAAGATGACAATGCCAGGATTAATGGGTCTGGAATTGTGAAAGAGTGATTCAGGGAGCATGATATCATCATTTTCACACATGGATTGTTCACCACAGAGTCCAGACCTTAACCTCACTGAGAATCTTTGAGATGTGCTGGAGAAGGATTTGTGCAGTGGTCAGACTCTACTATCATCAATGCTGCAAGATCTTGGTGAAAAATGAATTAATGCAACGCTGGATTTAAATAAATCTTATGACGCTGCAGAAGCTTAAAAGGGCCCTTTTGCCCTCTATAAACAAATCTTTGAAAATGGTTCAGGAAACAGGAAAACTTAGTAAATAAATACATTCAGAGTATATGTAATATGTTTTGACTGTTTAATCTGCTCAACTTTCATTTTATTCATTGATTTACACCCACTACTGAATTTAAGGCCTGCAACACATTCCTGAAAGCTGGGACAGTAAAGCATTGAACACTTTGTATTTTTCCATTCCTTTTTACAGCACTTAAAGGAGAACTCTGGTGTGAAATGGATTTTAGGTGTATTAAAACGTATTAAAAAGTAAAAAAATACTTACCTTTATTGAATAGCCCACCTCCACTCTGCCACAGCTTTTTGAGATCCAGTATTTTGTGCACTTTGCCCAAACATGGTTTTAGAATGAGTGAGATGAGTGAGCATGATTTGCACCTTTAGATAAATATTTTTTTCCACTTTTATCCAGGCTCAAAGTAGCTCCTCACTTCATTGGTAGAATCTGGAGAACCCTGACATTTGAAACAAAGCATTTAGAACTTTAAAACTGCACAACAAGTCAAAAGCCACTGTTTACATCCTTATAGTGAAGGTAAATCTCTGGGTGCTGCCATCTTAAAGTCACAATAAGTCAACCGTCAAGCACGAATAGTAAAACTTTTTAAGCAATGTTTATGCAATTTGTGTTGGTTCTTTGCATTCTAATATCGACAGTAACCAGATATTTTCAGAAACAGCTGGAATGCATGCATTTCCAAGGAATTCATTTTGCAACCTGCTCAAGTATCCTGTCTATTCGTTTGTGCTCTACGGTTGACTTATTGACAACTGCGCACTCACTCCGCTTTTAGACTCTTTGGCCCGTTTCTGACACCTAGCGTTCAAACTTTGAACCTCACATAATAAAAACCTGCTTAACAGCGGGCCAACTTTCATTCTATTCCTAATATATCAGCGGGCCGCTCCAAAAAAGCAAACGGGCCGCAAATGGCTTCTTTAAAATGTTCTCCTTTAAAATAAACTTTATAGCCAAGGATACCAAATACAGGAGTGTTTTAAGTGTTATGTTGTCCCGTTCTTCTTTGTCCCCCTCTTTAGCGTAGCATGGGTTTCGTTGTTGTTGCATATTTTAAATTCCCTATACTTTCTCTATTGGGGACATGTGAGGTATTTAGTCCCTTAGTCATACCTGCTTCTTCCACAGCAATGCCTTTGTAATGTGTGTAGCATGTAGGTTTAAATTGTCTTGTTGAAAATGCATGGACGTCCCTGGAAAAACACGGGATTGAAGGCATCAGATTTTCTCTAGGATCTTAATGTGCTTTTTTGCATTGATGCTGCATCACAAAAGTCCTTTGAGAAGCATATTTATGTAGCAAATCATGATTACAACACATGCTGATATAAATTAGTTAGGTAGTCTCATTGCCAACCCTCAATTGTACCTATCCCATCTTTTTTTAATGTGTTGCAGAACTGAAATAGATGAATGGATGTACATGATGTACATGATGCCTCAAAATATGGAAACGCAGATGGTGATTCAGTTTTAGACACTAGGAAACATGGTCTAACAAGTTTCCCCTTTTCTAGCCACAGCTTGTGTCCAAAATTGGATCACCAGACAGGCCAACTATTTTCATTTTAAATGGGTGTGTTACTTTTGAGACTCCTGGTATATTTACAAAATAAGAAGCTGACCAGACAAAATATCAAAAATATCTTGGGTTTATTCTGTCAGCAGTCAAAGTAAATGTAGAAAACACGGCATTATTATTAAAAAACAAAATGAGTGATGGTGCCTGAAATACATTTCTGGGACATTGAAAGGACAAGATTTGATTACTGTCCAAAAAAGACTTCAGCGGACAATTCCATATGAAAGTGAGAATATATTTTTTTTGTTCTTTGTTTTTCATGACTGCTGGGTTGATCATGTTGGGTCATGTGTTTTTTAGTTGCTTGGTTACTGGCAACTTCCCAATAATAACCCCACACCCAAGGGGATTATAAGTACTAATTAGCAGAACCTGAGAAAGTCAGAATAATTAACAGCACCTGAGGAAGCAGATCAGAACAAACAGATAAGCAGCTGGAAAAAAAGTAAAAAAAGAAAAAGAAATTAAGCAGTAAACTCCATGAAATATGTATTTATTTATTTGTTTAATTGCAACACCATTTATTTTATCATATAAACTCTTTGCTATCAATACCCCCCAACACTAAAATTAAATTTAGCAAACTGCCCCACAGCTTAATTCTGGGTGGGTTTATTCCTCTATAACCAAAGTCTGGTATTTGCAATGGTGTCAACAGTTTTATGTCCATGTGTTCCAAAATCCTATTCTATTGAAACTGTCACATGACAATATATACATTCGCACACCAACTGGAAATAAAGTATGTTGGTATGAGGCTGTATGAATGATAAATGATGGAGCTTCAGTACTTTTGTGGTGAGTTGGTAATTGAAGATGAGGGGGAAGATGATGATCATCCAATATCCTGACCTCACTATCACTATTTGTTAGTAGAATGCAATCAATTTTATATATATATATATACAGTGGGTATGTAAAGTATTCAGACCCCTTTACATTTTCACTCTTTGTTTCATTGCAGCCATTTGCTAAAATCTAATTTTAATTTTATTTCTCATTAATGTGCACTCAGCATCCCATCTTGACAGAAAAAAACTGAAATGTAGAATTCTTTGCAAATTTATTAAAAAAGAAAAACTGAAATATCACATGGTCATAAGTATTCAGACCCTTTGCTGTGACACTTATAATTAAATCACATGCTGTCCATTTCTTCTGATCCTCTTTGAGATGGTTCTACTCCTTCATTGGTGTCCAGCTGTGTTTAATTAAACTGATTGGACTTGATTAGGAAAAGTCAATGTGCACTTAACACAATTCTTAACTATTTAGCAGCAGCCCCCACAACTCAAGTTTGTTCCAGTTATATTTAAATACATTTTTGTATTTATTATTTATTTTATTTTCATCTATGTAAATACCAACAAGAAGAAACATTTAAACAAACTCTTATTTATATTTACACAATCTAAACAATAAAAGAAATAAAACACATTGCACATGGGAAACAATTATATTTTTTGTATTCAAATTATTTCCTTTTTTAATAGAAAAATATTATATTTAAAATTAAAACTGAGAGAATTATTTATTAAATTAACAGAACGATTTATTAAAACTGTGGGAATTATCTATTAAATTAACAGAACAGTTTATTAAAACTTGGGGAATTATAAATTACATTAACAGAACGATTTACATTAAGGGAAGTAATGGCTCGCTGTGGCAGCAGACAGCGGAGGGTCACGGCCGCAGAGAGCCATTACATTCCTAAATAATACCCTTCATTTAAAAATATAAATATTTCCATCATTTAAAAATTGCTCACACTCGCCACCATCTTGTATTTTTTCTAAAGCGAGCTGGAGAAGCCAGTCACAATGCATGGTGGGATGCAATACACCACGAAAATAGCTCCCCACGCACACTGCGAAATCGAAGCGGAGTAGTACACCATCCGGGTACCTGTTGTGTACTACAGACCCTCAGTTTGGTCGCATACTGTGTACTGCATACTAGCTTTAGGCAGATATAGTTTGTGCGTATATGTAGTATGTCATTCCGAATACAGCCTATGAAAAATAAGATTTTCTGGTCTGATTAGATGAAGTTTGAATTCTTTGACGTTAATTTTAGCAGAACGTGTGGAGAAAACCAGGCACTGCTCATCACAGGCCCAATACAATCCCAACAGTGAAACATGGTGGTGGCAGCATTATGCTATGGGGCTGTTTTTTCCAGCTGCAAGGACAGTACAACTGGCTGCAGTTGAAGGAAAGATGAATGCAGCCAAGTACAGAGATATCCTGGAAGAAAACCTCTTTCAGAGTGCTCTGGATCTCAGACTGGGCCGAAGGTCCCCTTGTTGGAAGGGCTTCCAAAAAGACAATGACCCTAAAAACACAACTAAAATAACAAATAAGGAGTAGCTTTGGAACAACTCTGTGACCACTCTTGACTGGTCCAGCCAGGGCACTTTTCAACCGACATGGTGCCGGTGCTTGTGCCAGGTTCCCGAACGGTTTGTTGCGTTTCCACCGCAAAATCACAGGTTCTGGGCCAGAAAAGACGGTTCCGTTGTGGCCTACAATCTTGCTGGTCTGGAACCAGCGAACCTGTGACGCGAGCGTCCAAAGAGGTACCAGAGCCCTGACCTAAACCCAGTTGAGCATCTCTGGAGAGACCTGAAGAAGGCTGTCCCCGACCATCCAACCTGACGGAATTGGAGAGGATCTGCAATGAATGAATGGCAGAAAATCCACAAATCCAGGTGTAAAAAAAAAATTCCCAGAAACATGACTGTACTAGCTCAAAAGAGTGCTTCTACTGAGTACTGAGCAAAGGGTCTGAATACTTAAGACAATTACATATTTCAGTTTTTCTTTTTTAATAAATTTACAAAAAAAAAAATCTACATTTCAGTTTTTTTCTGTCAAGATGAGGTAATGAAAAATATATATTTTTTTAATTTAAGCAAATGGCTGCAAATAAAAAGGGGGGAAATTTTAAAGGGTCTGAATACCCATACCCACTGTATATATCCACCTTATTTACCTTAAATTACAATGCCAAAGTAAGTCAGAGGAATCATTATTAGGCATTATAGCCATGTAAAAAAAAAGAAAACCATTTCATCAGCCAGGCTTTATGAAAATGAAAAGTTTTAAACAATGTTAAAATGAAAGGAAGAAAGAATGAGCTTATTAATCATTGTCTAAAGCCAAAGCCTCCACAACTGGATACCAAAGACAACAGGATGTCTTAATATGGTATATGTATAAAATAAAATAAAAACTTATTGTGAATTTATTGTGAATTATTTTAATAAAAACCTTAAAACTATGAAGTGTAAAAAAAAAGCTTACCACTTTCATATTGTAAGTAGATTTATTTTATAACAAATTAACGTAAATTTTTCAGATCAATTTACTATACACAAATACAGCAGATGAACCGCAAACCAAGGCACAGTCTGAAGGAACACCGAAGCCTGAATAATAAAGATTTGTTGCGCAAAAAAGTGGATAAATCACAGGGGATTTCAAATACAGTCCAACAGGTACAGAACACTGAGCACAGAAAATCTCATGTGAGGATGAAGATGATCAGCTGTGTGTCAGAAATAAGTGAACTTTTTAGGAATCAAGTAATTCACTGATGCCTAAAACCTTAAGTCACACTTCCCCCTGGAGTCAGGAAAAGGTATAACATATGTGTAGTGTGTTCTGATAAATGGCAAAAGGTTTCTGGCTAACATAAAGATTATTCCTTTCTTGGATGAAATTACAAAACATGTTATGACAGCATATCATTTCTTACAGTATATTTTGACACTTAATGTTTTTTTTTATATTGTTTGACATTTTTTTTGTAAAAATACAATTATAATCAGAAAACAAAATAGAATCCTACATGGAGATCTTGCTTACATCAAGGCAGATGAAAACCAACTCAGCCAATGAACAAGCCTCCTGTAGGAGTTGTGGAGGAAAAATAGATTAGATTTCAATTTTGATGCACCAACAACAGCCAAGGTAAGCATAACTTAAAAACAAACTTAACTAAAATATATGACGGGAGAAAAGTCTTGTACCTGCAACTTCAATGCTCACTCCAGTTATATACTGGCTATCATCTGAGGCCAGGAACGCGCATACATCAGCGACCTCTACAATAGAGTGATGCACATAGAGACACAAGTGTCACTATATATTTTTTTTTATTTAAGAAAAATTGTGACAGGCTAGAGCGTACATTATAGATCAATAAAGCGACTAACCTGCAGGCTTCCCCATTCTGCCCATAAGAATAAGTGGAGTGATCTGTAATAATCAGCACAAATAAAAAGATAAGCAAAATGCACTAGAGTACACAAATGTTCAATAAATAATATATATTTTTTATATTAATAATAAATACAGTAAAGATTTCTGTCAAGTCTAGCTTGTTTAACATTTATTGAAATGCACCCATGACCCACCCATCTTAGTCAACGTACTTGCCTCTCAAACCACCATATATACACCAATTCTCCAGAAGTTCCCCCAGTAAATAAATATGTTAAACACACTGAAGAGCTCCACACTCTTGGTCCGATATCCACCTTTCATCTGTACAGTTTTCCTAATAAACTTTTTACTCAAATACTTTAATCTCTTACATAGATCTCCTGAATCCTTAAAAATATAAAAAGCTCCCCCTTGTGGTTTGACGTATGTGCATATATTTTAGAAATAAAATAATTCCTAAAAAGATAGACCCTTAATGATGCTTTGTTGGTTTTTATTGCAAACTTTCTCAAAGTTTGAAAGTGTTCATTGTAAAACAGCCTTTTTTCATATGACAACATTAATCTTGCAAACAAATTAAAACCTGTGCACTGTATGAGTGTATGTAGTATACTCATTTGGTCCAATGTTTTAATGACATTTATGTCTATAAGTGTATGTAAAGTTTGGACCACAAGTGTACATGCAAAGGCACAGAAATCAATATTTTTTTTTTATTATATCCCCTTTAGGGTCATGTTTGCTGACTCAAGAAACCATATTTTTTGAGAATAACAAAGCATCATTGTTGTAATTCATTCATAGATGTGCACATATTATTAATGACATTAAGAAGTAATGATGTCGTACCTTATAAATAACTTTCTCTGGCACCTTGTCCGTCATAGGCGATTCAATAAATCCTGGAAGGATGCAGTTACAACGAATCCCATATCTGAAATATCAAAAAAAAAAAAAAAAAAAAAACACTTTTATTACTAAAAGCTACTTACCTTCCATTTCATACATCCATTTTACTTTAATGTCTTAAGTTTCTGTTTAAAAGCAAACAAACAAAAAACTCCTACCTGCTAAGTTCTTTGGCTGCAGTCCTAGTCAGTCCCTCCACGCCAGCTTTAGAGGCTGAGTAGTTGATCTGACCAACGTTTCCCACCTAATGACAGCCAAGAACAACAATACCAAAAATCTATTTTAACAATGGCTATTTTTAGTTCTGTTAAAAACTGGGCAAATGAAAAAAATTATAATAATAATACTAATAATAATAATAATAATAATAATAATAATAATAACAGTAATATAGCATTTTAACCTCACATTTTACAGGCACACTTCAGGTCATACGAATGAAACTTCAACAACTTCAACAACTGATTTTTCATTACAGTTAATGTGCATATAAGCTTAAATATTACTCACATTTTCAAGGAGTTACTGACCTTGCCCACTATGCTACCCACAGTAATGATGGATCCTTTAGAAATGCCAGCAGCAACAGCTGCTTTGGAAACAGCTTGAGTTAATAGAAAAGTACCCTGGAAGAGAGAACAGTGTTTTAAATATAACAACTGAAAATTCATTGTGTGGAAATTCATTCATTTGTTAAGAATAATAAAAACAGTACTGGTGTTTGTTTGTACAAAATATGACATATTATAGCTAGATACATTGTTAATAGGTGCAGAAAACCTAACGCACAGCCCTACAGTCTCCAAAGACAAACAGTATCAAAAGAGTCACATTGAACACCCTAGTGAATTTCATTGTGATCAATGTGGCAGTTGTGGCCAGAAGGTCAGAGAAGTGGCCTTGTGACTGGAAAGTCGCTGGCTTCAATCCCCTTTACACGGCTAAAGTGACCTTGAGTGCGGCACCTAACCACCAATTGCTCCCTGGGCACTCTTAGGGCTGCCCACCACTCCAGGACTGTCTGCACAATTCCCTTAGTGTATGTGTGCTTACAAGTTAGATAAAAGCAGAACTCAAACTCATATCATTGCTGCCCAAATTAATGAGTACCTCTATTTTTGTCAGTTTTTAGTTTTCTCCATTGTTTAAACTCTGTAGCTGTACACTGTGTAAATAAATCTGGATGAACAGACCATTAGAAATGCTTTCAAATTACTTTAATTACCACAATTACATTACTTAAAACTCTTATTTTGGATTAGCTTCCATTCAAAAGTTAAGAAAATTTCTTCTCTCTGCTGTAAAGTCACTGTTTTAAAGATACATGTTTTCATTGGACAGCAACGATATCTGTGCAACACAAATAGCAATGTGAATAAATGGTTCTTGCTCTTCTTTCAGTCAGTTTGTCAACTTCCTGCTTTGCTAGAACTGGGTTACTGTAAATGTAAAGAAGAAACATTTAGTATTATTATGTAAACATTATGTGACACCCTTTAAACAGGACTGTTGCCTGTGTAAAAACAGGGTTTGTCCTCAGTGTCATCAACTGATTTACTGAACAAGTGTATTTTTGGAATAATAGATCACGTTTTACAATCTGACAAAAGAAAGTGTACTTTGGCAGATAGCAGGAGAATGCTACTTTCCCAAATGCACAGTGCAATCGATCAAACTTGGTGGATTAATAATGGCACCATTATCACATTCTTTATTTAAAGCTCATGTCAATTATGAGGTAATAGTTGGTGTAGTTGAATATCTGAAGTGCTGTCTCTGTATGTATTGCATACAATACAAGTAGGTACCTTGAGGTTAACTTGAATGACCTTGTCGAAGTCCTCCTCAGTCATATTCATCAGGAATTCATCTTGAGTAATGCCAGCAGCAGTTACACATATCGAGGGTGGCTGAAAGAAATGGCTCTGGAGTGCCATAATGTAAGGTATATTCAGTGTTTGCACATTTGTATTTCGATAATGTTTTTTTTGCTACACTCTCACAATTATTGGTAATGCACTGATAAATTGTTCTTTGTTACAGCTAGCAAGTTATGGGGATGTTTATATTTAAACAAACGTATTAGGATATACATAAATAAAATAATACTCTAAGAATATCCACAGTTTTTATGTCATATATTGTACCTGTATAGTATTCACTAGTCTTCCCACACTGTCCTTCAAGGACACATCCACTCCTAAGGCCATGTGCTCCTGCCCTTTGTGGTTACGTGACAGGAGTTCAAGTGTTTCATGCGCAGATTCTTCATTGCGATCAGCTACAACTACAGAGGCACCTTCTGAAGCAAACCTCTGGCACACTGCCCTTCCAATACCACTCCCCCCTCCTGCAACAAAAAAAAATCAGATTCTGTGTAAGAATCAGAGGCAACGTAACTTATTAATTTTAATTAAAAACATTTATGACTTAATGTCAATAATCTCACTGGGCATTTAAACTAATATAAAAAAGTTTAAAATATACACACTGTATAAAGTACATTTTCAAGCCTCACCGTACGTACAATCAAAAAGCTGTGTACAAGCCCAACTCACACAATCAGACCAAACAATCTACACTATATAGATTAACGTATTTGGACACCTGCTTAATGGAATTTAAAAAGAGTGTGTGCTGCCTTTGTTAGAGTAACTGTCCGCACTCTCCAGGGATAGCTTTCTACTTCTATTTTGATTGCATTTTGCAAAAAGCAACAAGAGTGTTAGCAATTTTAGGACATTCCATCTCATTCCCAACTTCTCAATTCATCCCAAAAGTATGCAGTATTCAGAGAACACAGTTCCACTGCTCTACAAATCAATTCTGTGTGGAGGGGGCTTTATATCCCTTTAGCCTACGACTGGCCTTAGGCCTGGTGCCAATTTTTAGCATGCTTACCTGCCACAGAGAGTCCTATGGAAGCCCATTTCCGCCACCTGAAGAAAAAAAAAACGTCCTCAACTAAGTCATAATTATGAGATAGAAAAGTCATAATTATGAGATACTAAGTCATAATTATGAGATACTAAGTCATAATTATGAGATAGTAAGTCATAATTATGAGATAGTAAGTCATAATTATGAGATACTAAGTCATAATTATGAGATAGTAAGTCATAATTATGAGATAAAAAAGTCATAATTATGAGATAGAAAAGTCATAATTATGGGATAGTAAGTCATAATTATGAGATAGTAAGTCATAATTATGAGATAAAAAAGTCATAATTATGAGATAAAAAGTCATCTCATAATTATGACTTTCTATCTCATAATTATGACTTTCTATCTCATAATTATGACTTAGTATCTCATAATTATGACTTTTCTATCTCATAATTATGACTTAGTTGAGGACGTTTTTTTTCTTCAGGTGGCGGAAATGGGCTTCCATAGAGTCCAATTCTACTGGCAGTACAGCAGAATTTGGGGTCAACACAAAGCTTTGCATGTTCTGAGTGCATGTCTAAGCACATTTGTTGAAAGCATCTTCTAAACGCCATTAATCTAAATGTATATTGGTGGTTGTTGTGGTATTCCAGACTGAAAGGTTGCTATAAAGGATGATAAAGTGTTGTATATGGGGTTGTTACGGTATCCCAGATTTCTATGATTACTGTGGTATTACTCAGTTGTTGCCAGATGGGTGCTACTGTTGCAAGGGTATTGCTGTGAAATCTGCTTTTGGCTTCTCTGGTGGTTGTACTTGTGTTGCCAAATGGTTGCTGCAGTACTCTGTGTGGTTGTTTTATTGTTTCTTTTTTTTATTTTTTTTTATTGTTTCTAAACTGTTACAGTATCTTCTATTTCCATTTTTAATTCACTACATTATTTCACTAAGTTTCGTACCTTAACCCCAATGCATTTTTATGTGCTGCATCGTTACTCATTTCAGTTATAAAAATGTTAGCAATCATTCCAAACCCACATCATCACTGCTGTGTCAGAGCAGTAGATGATCTGCACTGTCAACAGGTTTGATGAGGCTCCTCTTCACTAAAAGAATGAAGCGATGAAGCTGAGTCTTATAAGAAGACATTTTGCAAAATTTTCCACTGCTTTCTGTAATAACTACATAACACCGTACTGGGTCTCTGGTACTTTGCACGTCTGGTCTTTTGGCACCTTTTCATTCATAGGGGAAATAAAATCTTACAAGACAGAAGAAGCATAAAAAAGTAAAAAACTAAATAAAAACACTAACGTTACACATAAAGTGTGACTAGTTTCCCCTTTGCCCTATATTTTCTTTTAGAAAGTGTTTACACCAACTGCAGTAAAAAACACTACCTGACTAAACCTTTAATCTTTAAAGAAGTTTATGTACAGGTTAAACCTGTGAATCACTGATTATTCTACCTTAAAGGAGTTAAGGGGCTGGTTACCCGTTCTGAATTAGTACGTTACATGTGTTTACTCTTCGCTTCGAGGCTTTCAGTCATGACTGATAGTTCTAGTGAGTTTATGGTTTAAAGAACCGTCATTAATGACACCGTGTTAGTTTTAAAAAGTGAAATTTCATGAATTAGAATAATAAAAAAGTCACCTGACACAACAGCCAACCTTGATATGAGTCGACAGGGCGCCGCCATGTTAAACTGCAAACAGCACAGTGTCCACTAGAGGGCAGAAAACACAGCAAAAAAAAAAAAAAACATATTCTGTGACATTGTGTAGAACTGGTTGTGGCTATGAGTGGTAGTGGTAATTTATTTAAACAGTTATTTATGATAGAGTCATATTTCCGTTCAGATTTCTGGTCTATATAAAAGTTAGTGAGATCTTACTATGAGATTCTGGTCTTCAAGCTGTAGCCTTTTTATGTTGCTATGGTTACAACCAGAAACTAAAGCTAGATATGGTACGGAGAATATATCAGCACTTCAGCTAGGGCTGGGCGATATTACAAAAAAATAAATAAATAAATAAATATATATATATATATATATATATATATACAAAATCCCAATATTCTTTAAATATCAGCAATTTTGACGACACTTACAAGTTCTTACATAACAACTGCATTGTTTTTATTTGTGAACCAAAATTACCATTTAACTAAGGCATGAATTGCACTTTTCTAGAGGAAATGAGAACCAACAGTTAATCCAACAATCCAACATAAGAATGAAACAATTCAATACTACAATTATCGTAAGCATCATAAAACTGAATTTGATAAACTAATTAAAAGGTAAATCATTTAATTAAAACCATTCTTGGCATTAAATTATCTCACTGGGCCTTTAAACTAATATAAAAAGGTTTAAAATTTACACAATGTATAAAGTACATTTTTGAGCCTCACTGCACGTTCAATCAAAAAGCTGTGTTGGTAGTAGTTAATAGTTAATCCAACAAAGATGGTCTACTTGCAGTGTTGGGAAGGTTACTTTTAAAATGTAATCCCTTACAGATTACTGATTACATCACTCAAAATGTAATTTGTAACATAATCAGTTACATTACTTCAAGTGAGTAACGTAATCTGATTACTTTGGATTACTTTAAATATTGTCGTTTTTTTAAGCCTGAATGAATGTAGCAACCACATATTGCATATTATTCTTTTATTTTTCTTTCCAGTTAACAAATAGATAAACAAATAAAAAAGCCTTTTCAATCACTCTATAAAAATACTTATGAAACCATTTTATCAAACAATTTTATGAAACACTTCTATAAATTGATAATAAAACAATTTAAAACCAAACAATGTAACAACAACTGTAAGCTATCTACTTGCAGGTTTGCCACCAGTGTTAATTTTGACAACAAATTTTGATTTAGTCTTAGTTATAGTCTTGTGACGAAAATAGCATTTACTTTTAGTCACAATTTAGTAATTTAGTCAACTTAGTTTTAGTCGACTTAATGTCATAAGAATATAGTCTACTAAAATTACAGTAAATTTAGTCGACTAAAATGTAAAGGGTGTAAATGTAAATGCTTTTTCATCAGTTCCCTTGAATTATTAACTCTACACTTATATGAAATGAAACGTTTAATAACCACTTGAGTAATATTGTTAATGTTTGAATGTGAAATATATTTATATATGATTTAATGTATATTATTATTATTATTATAGGTGTGTGACTATATATATTTTACATTTAAAATTTTGCTCTAGAAATCAGGTCATAAAACAACTGAATAGTTAAATTATAGTTTAAACAGAGCTGTAGATGCAAAAACAGCTTTTAAATGATCTAGTTTTATCTCCAGCAGTAACCCAGCACACCTACTGGAGCTACAGTCTATAAATGAGATCAAAAACACACCTTCACACACTGTCCTGTAGAGATGCTCTCAGGATGTACTGAGAGACTTCATGAGTTAAAGTGAGAAACTGATGAGAAAGTGCTGTAAGGAATTTACACAGACTTTTGGGTTCATAGATTCACTTATTTTATTGTTTTATTTTCGTTGTATTATTGAGTTCCTTTCTGACCTGTTCCTGCTTTAACACTAGCTATATCTTTCCTAGTGTGAGACTAAACAGATGATCTGATCTTAATGAGTGAGTTCTATGTTTTAGTGCACTGCCGAGTTAAACACATCAGCTCATGAAATAACATCAGCATTAAAACGCGGATCTCTGCATGGAGATCTGTGTGACTCTGGTCTGCAGAAGCTGAACGATTAGTGGTGTTTTTACCGGAGATGGAGTCGCTCCACGCGGTTTACACGTTATCTTGTTTTTCGCGTTATCTTGTTTTTCGCGACGTCAAAGGAGAAATATATCGCCTCTCCTCTCTCTCTCTCCCTGCTGAACACTGTCGAGTTAACTTCCAGTCGAGCTCCGTAACGACAGTTTAATTCCCGGGTTTGTAACTGAGCGCGCGGCGCTCCACCTTCGCTAAAGTAGCAGTGATTGGATCTCTTCCTAACTGGTCCCTACCTTTCACAGAACTAAATCAGTTCTGATTGGATTTCGTCCCTGCCAAACATTTTCGTCTTGTTTTTATTCGTTGACCAAAATGTCAGTTAATTTCGTCTCCTTGTGTGTGCGGAGCCGCTGTCTGCCCCTCCTCCCTGTGTGTGTGTGTGTGCAGCGAGATGGGACGAGGGGCAGACAGTTCCCTTTCATATCAGAGCGATTTCACCGCAAAATGTTATTTGCGTTTTGTCAGTGTTGGAAGAGCAAAAATAGGAAAGTACCGCAATGTAATCCTTTAATTTTAGCAGAGTAACTGTAATCTGATTACCATTTATTGAAGCAGTAACTGTAACGGATTACAGTTACTTAGAATTTGTAATCTGATTACGTAACGCTGTTACATGTAATCCGTTACTTCCCAACACTGTTTATGATCTACATAATCAGGGGTTCACTGTCCAAAACTGAAAAATGGGACGACTATTTCACAAGTAAAAGTAAGCAATAAACAATCATTTTATAGAACATCTCTTGTTTTTATTTATGCACATTTTCTAAGGTGTGTGAAGTTACCCATTCAGATGATGCTTGCAGCTTTACATTTTATTTGGCTTTTTCTTCACCTACCAAATCAAAGCCATAATGAGTTGAGAAAACAACAGGTCACAAGATAAAGGGGGGAAATATAAGGAGACAAGAAACATTAAACAATAAAATAAAAAAAACACGCACAAACGAACAAAACAACTAGGGGTAAACAAGCTGTATACTTGCTCAAAAGTTGTATGACATTAACATATGTACAAAATCAGTTATGGTGTGGCTTACGGTGAATTCTTTTGCACCACAAAATATGTTTTTTTTATGGTCAAGGTAACCTACATTTGTACCTGTAATTCTAATATAGTGAATTTCTAGGAATAAAGTCAGTTTGAAGATGGTAATAAAACAAAAGGACTCATGTAGCTACATCATAGCACTGTTGGCATTTTACAGGCAATGGAAGGCCATGGTTAAGAGTGCCATTGTTGAACTCTGCCAAATGTAAGACTTAGAATGGTATTGAAAAGGCATATTTTCTTTACAATTAAATAATTAATTTAAATACAGAACTAGAGTGTCAAGCTACAAAACATCACCAATATTTTATGTGGGCTAGAATGTAAGTGTGGGAAGGAAGTTGTAAATACTCAAAGCAGGAGTATACGCTAATACACACCCAAACACAAAACTCAAGACAGCCCCCGTTCACCTTTTTATATGAAAACTAAAAAAAAAACAAGAATAGGTTTTTTGCCCCCAATAGGGGATTCTTTAAGTTCTTCTTTGTAAAAGAAAATATATATAGCTTTGTGTGTTTATACACACAAACTGTGTGCCTGCGCGCAAGCGCAAACACACACACACACACACACACACACACACGCGCGCGCACACACAAACTACAGCAAGAGCACTGCTTTGCCTTAAATCTTAATCCAATGCATACATACAAAAACATTGCTTTCTTTAGTCTTTTGCCCATTTTTTCTTCTGTTCATATTCCAAGTCATTTGTGTCATCTAGTGCAGTACAGAGTGATGGCTCCCTTAACCATCTGTGAGAATATGTGCATGTGTCTATTCCCACTTCAGTTGGATGTTTAACCAGAGTCTGAATCACTAGTGTCTGATGAAGAGGACGAGGATGAGGAGGAGTCGGAGCTGGAACTGCTTTCGCTGAGACGAGAAGCCTGAGCATTAGGTTCTACCACACTGGGTTTTTCCACTAGTTAGAGAGAGGGAGAGAAACACAGGGTTAGACCAAAATGTCATGTCAGTTTGTGAAGTTGAACATGAACAAGTCCACACACGTGTGGTATCTTAAAATGAGACTCAGTTGCCCAAAATCTGCTTCATTTGAATGTCCTTACCTTTGGTTTTGGGAGGCTTCTTAGCGGAATTAAGCTGGCCACTAACGTCCTGTAGTCTCTTTTCTAACTCTCTTTTCTTCTCCAGCGCCAGTTCCTCACGGGACTTGCCCATGCCTTCCTTCTTTGCTACTGCAATACACAAAAACCTGGCTTAAAACTTTGGAAACTTTGTTCCATCCCCACCAAACCATGAAACAACGAAGAACAGGATGAAGCAGACCAGAGGGAACATGTTAACCAGCCACTAACAGGAATCACATGATCTCTCAACACTGTTAATAAACAAATTAAAACCACTTCAGCTACTTTAAGGAGATCCCAAACAGTTTATAAAAAATTAAGATAAAGTTTTTAGCTCTGTCTGTAGGAAAGAAGGTGAGAGTGGACTTACCATATGGCTTTCGAGGCTTCTTGCGTAGACACATCATAACGTAGCGCTCTAGTTCCCGTAGCGTAGATGGCTTCAGGGTTTCAAAGTCTATTTCAATTTCCTCAGGGTTGGTGTCACGCAGTGAGGGCTCGCGTGATTGAATGATGTGTACAACACGTCCAAGCTTCTCGCCAGGGAGCTTGTTGATGTCTAGGCTCAGCTGCCGCTTTTCATCGTAGCTCATGGGGCCGTTCTCTTCCTCTTCTTCTGAATCGTAATGGGGAGGAAAAATTGGGGCTTGAGGGACAACAGGTGCTTGAGACTTCTTTGAGGATCTGAAAAGGAAGAAAAGGACTTAATGAATTTCATACTTTGTAAAGAGCATGGGCTTATAATACTTCTGACATATGTGCTCACAGCACATGATAAAATTTTATATTGTATACATTATTTTTGGTGCTTTCATTTCCTTTGTCAAAAATAAATAAGGACCTAATATTTAATAAAACCTACTTGCTCTTGCTCTTGCTGCTCTTCTTGCTAGTTGCCTTCTTGCTTTGTGTGGACGATGCAGCTGCCTTGCTGTTACTTTTATTTTTTGTTGGCTTTTTGGTTGTGATTTTTGGGGCCTTGGGGGGTCGGATGACCACCTCCTCAGTCACCACAGCCTTGCTTCGCTTGTGCTTTTCGGTCTTCTTTTTCTTCTTCTTGTCTTTCTTCTCCTTCTTTTTCTTTGGCTTGATGATCGGGTCAGAGGAGAGAGCAGCCAGCTGCTCATGCACTGCCCTCAGCTGTTTAGGTAAAAAAAAGAAAAAAAGAAAAAAATTAACATCTCTTAAATCAAGCCAGTCTTATTTTAAGGTTTGCCTGCTTTTTTTTGCCTTCATGCAGTCAGGTAAAATCCTAATATGATCTGATTACTGAAAACACTTGCTGATGCAAGCTGTAAACCATCTCTAAATAACAAAAATTATGTAGATATCCCTACTAATTTGTGGATTTATCAAGAATACAGGCCTTCAGTCTGCACATACAGAAACCTGTATAAAATCTCCAAAGAAACACCCTTTCATTGGAACAGGGCTCTCTTTAGCAGCCCCACATGAATCAGCATGGCCAGTACCAAGCTAGTGGACTGAGTTGCAGTGGGGGTTGTTATCTTTGGAGTGAAGGAGCATCACTAAATGAATTCATGAATAACAGAGTTTTAGATTAAAATTTCTAGATTACAAACATCAGTACCGGACTTAATCATTGCATCTGTGGTTGAACGCAATTCAACACCATTGTAAATGTTACAACTTCTAATGTAGGCTTTTAAGACTAGCACAGATTCTAGCAATATGGGAATGGGGTTATGGAACCTGGTTGTGGATGGTTTCTTCTAAAATCAAGTTTATTAAGAGAGTCCTGCTTTTTTGACAGTTTGAATTATTGATTTGTTTGATTGAGGGTTTGATTGCATTCAACAACAAAAGCATTATTAAGGTGATAGGATGTTGGATGGTCACCACCCCACTTATCCCAGAAGAACTGGGTGGAGCATATTCATATTACCTAAGCTCAGGCTTTAGACTGCTCTAGCCAACACCTGGAATTAGGTAATATGTAATATGTTCATAATATGTTCATGAAGTGTTATTATCAGTTTCTACCTGCTCCTGAAGCTGTGCCAAACGGTGTGCTCGTTCCTCCTCACTGTCTGAGCTGGCCTCACTTTCACTTTCACTGCTCGCTTCACTCTCTGATGATGAAGATGAGGAAGAAGAGGAGGATGATGAGGAGCGGCTGCCTAGTTCCTCACCCAAGGATGCAGGGGGTGCAGAATCCAGCGGCTCATCTGGCATTTTGGCAAACTGGAACTCAAAGATATCCTAAAATATAAATTAAGAAAATGTTAAGACAATGTTAAATATTTAGTAGTAATAGCTTACTGCTACTCAAGATGACATATTCTGAAGAAAGCATTTTTGCCAAAACCAAACCTGAAAAAAAACTGTCAAAGGTCAGACACTGAATACTGTTTTCATTAATTTCACGTTTAAGAGAGACACTAATGTGCATGTGGAATGCTCTATATTTGGTGGTGACTTGGGTTTCTGACCTAACATATGGCACCCAAGGGCCACACTAAACATACAACTGTGTGGATAGTGAAGTCATCTTTAACACTCCTTATCTGTGTCTTTATGATAACAAATGTAAATCGCCAGCTTTTAAGTCCACCAAACTATTTAATTTATAGTTCTGCTTGAACAATGTACATTTAGTGGCACAGGTGTTGTAGCCACAATTTCTTTACCCATGTCACCATGTGCGGTGTAATGTAAAACAGAAGTCACTGTTCAGTTTAAACTATGGTTTAGAATTCACAGCTTGGTGAAAGTACTGTACTGTACAATGATACAGACAAATGGTGCTATGCGTGTTAACATTGGTTTACAGCTTAAGGAAGCACATACACACCCCCCCCCACCCCAGAACTTATACAAAGCTTTCATATTCATCTGTCCATTATGCTGTGAACAGGCCAATTACTTTTTAATACTTAAACACCAAATCTGATTAAACAAGATGTCTGATAAAACATACAGATGTGTAGGGACCCTGGAATATGCACATTACCTGTAGTCGTCTGGCCATAGCCACCACTTCATGGTCAGGAGGGTTGTACTTATAACAGTTGGAAAACATCAATCTGATGTCTGCTGCAAACTGTAATGCTTCTGTGTACTCCCGCTTATCCATTTTTTTCTGCAAAGTAGAACATTTGTTTTAATTATGATTGCTAAAACATGGTTCTGTATTACTACCATATAAAGTAAATATCTAAAATAACAAAGATAACACTATAGTACCTTTATTGTGCTGAGGTCCATTGGATTTTTGATAATCTCATGGTAGTCAAGAATCCCCAGCGATAATGCATCTACCGGCTTGTAGAAAGGCCATGCATACGTTATATGCTTCTTTGACAGCAGTTCTTTTAGAATCTCATTACAGTAGCGCAGCTGCTGACTAAGCTTCACCCGTCGCATTTGCTGATCCTGAGAGTCCGGTAGGTCTTTCCGAGGTGGCTTGATTGGCCGGCCACTGCCTCCACGTCGTGCAGGGGCTTTCCCTCCAACCAGGCCTACATTACAGCCCATGCTCAGGCTTATTGCTCTGTTGGCATTGACCCCAAGGACAGAGTGGTTGAGCAAGGATTCTTCCCCACTACACATACCTAAGCCCATTCCCCCAACACCAATGCTGAGGGACATGGCGGTGGTTGTAGGGGTGGTGGTGTCAGCCTTTCGCTTGACTCCCTTTTTCTGAACAGAAGAAAAAGAAAAGATAAGGACTGTGCTGTGATAAATTGTACCAAAACTATGGTCTGCTGTGTTGTGTAAAGTTATTTAAATTATGACACTAAAATCACTTACCTTTGCTGTAGGCTGAGTTGGGGGTAGACCCAACAATGTAGGGGCACTGTGGGCAGTGGGAGGCAGACTCTTGGCCATCAACATTTGTGGTGGGGCAGAGAGAAATAAGTCGGGAGTGTCTGGTGTTTGGGGAGAGTAAGCAGGCTGTGACACTGACGATACAGCTGGAACCTGGTGAGCTGTTGTTAACCCTCCTGAAACTGGAGAAAAAGTAACGTCAAAGAACAATTTTTGGTACATTTTTGGTCCCCCAAATTGCCAAATTAAATTATTCTTACTTGGGGTTTTGCGGCCTTTGCTAGGCTTTCCAGTCTTGCCCCGTGGGACAGGCCGAGGTAATTCCACCTCCTCTGAAGGCATCTGTGCTACCTTCTGCAGGAACGCCTTTTCCAGACACTGAGCCATCATAACTATGTCATCTGTCGGCTAGAGGACAGCAACCAGTGATTTATTGATCAGAATGTTAAAATCAAGCTACATTAAGCCCAAGCCACTTTTTACAAATTTATACTTGGATGAAATAACTTTGTGAAAGTCTGAGAGTAATTATTGACATTTCAAGGAAATTTTAAATTAGCTTTTAACCTAAAATTTACTTCCAAAAATGTCAAATCATTGAAACTGTGAATCTTCATATTGAAAACATGACTGACCTTGTTATAGATGTAACAGTTTGTAAACATTGTGTTAAAGTCTTGCAGACATTCAGTAGCACTGCGATAGTAGTTGTTTTCCAGTCGTTTCCTAATGGTTCCCATATCCATTGGCTCCTTGATAATTTTATGGTAGTCCTGTGTAAAAAATAAGAGCAAAAATATAATAATAATGTACAATAATATAATACACACACATACATTATATACGTATATGTGTGTGTATATATATATATATATATATATATATATATATATATATATATATATATATATATATATATACACATACATATATATACATATATATATATATATATATATATATATATATATATATATATATATATATACATATATGTGTGTGTGTGTGTGTATACTTGAGCAGGCTAGACAACCAGTATAATCAAGCATGTCAATGATGGTTGATGGTTGACCAAGCATGATGAAATTCAACATACACTTTGCGGGTGGATGCTGTTAGTTTACCAATATATGGTACGTTTTAAATTAAAACATGCTTGAGATGGGTTTTCAGCAGAGATGTAATCTACGTTACACTACTTACAGGCAGGTTGAGCTTCACAGCATCCACGGGTTCGTGGAACGGCCAAGCAAACTGGTGCCTCCAGAGAAGCTTCGTGACAGACTTCAGAAGGAACTGCAGCTGGTTGGTCACTCGACCCTCCCTGCTGGGATCCTGGGTAGGAGGCTTATGCGGCCCAGAGGTAGGGGCTTGAGAGAGTACAGGACCCTCGAACCCCTCGTACAACAGCGATGGCTTGCGGATGCGTTTACCAGCACCAGCGACAGGCAGCTCCATCATTGTCACTCCTTGAACACCCATATTGCTCCCGGCCATAGAGCTACAACGATGAGAAAGATGAATCAAAGATCCATTTATTTTTACGGGTTAAAAAGAAAAAAAATAATTATGAGAGACACAAAAGTATTATAAAAGTCAAGAACCATTAACCTCTACTGACAACGTGGAGCAACACAGGATTAACTCTGCCTCCATAATGTTTACATTAATGACGCTGGTTGCGCAATTCTCGCGAGAGGCAAAGGAGACACCGGGCTCAGAATACCAATACAAGAAACGCTATTCTGGCAATAGCGAGTATACCACAAAATATAACTTTATTGTTAATGTATAAAATCTTAGTTTTAAAACACCTTAAAAAAATGTAGGACCACCAAAATACTTTTAAATATAACAAAATATAAGAAATATACAAGGCGCTAGTTAAAAAGAATGTTAGAAAGGTCTTTCCAAAACCAACTGAAACCTGAATCTGAAAACACCTTTCAGGTCGTTAATTAATTAATCTGTTTAACCCTTAGTAGTTTACATTAATTAATGCAACTGCTTTTAATATTTACAGAGTAACATGTTTTCATAACTGTAGCAAATCATGCTTAGATCGAATGATCTGAAGTAACAAAAACATTACAACATGTGAAAATGTACTTATTTATTAATAAATTATGTTCAGGTAAAGACTAAAACTTCGCCATTTTTTTGTATTTTAATTGCTTTTAATTATTAATTACCTTTACATAACTTATGCAACTTATTCAATGATACAAGTTTACAAACAAGTGACAAGGGAAATGTACTTTATTGGAAAAAAAATTGTCAGATACAACACACACACACTACAGAAAAAAGTGTAAATATACCAGAAATCAACTGGTTAAAAAAAAAAAAATACTCAGACAAAGCCCTCTTTGAGGGGGGGGGGGGGGGGAGAATTAAAAAGTACAGCCATGGTTCATAAAGAACTAAAACAAAACGGGATATACAGTTTTATTTTAGAGATACAGACTATATAGAAAGCTTATTTAAATTTGGTAGTTTTTAAGCAATGTAAAAATAAGGAAATAAGAACCTTTAAGTTACCAAACCCAACCCGTCCCAAGTTAGTTACTTGCAGCACAGCAACAGTATCTATGACTTTGTTGGTAAACAATAAGGTTAGTTTGTTAGCTAGCATTAGCTAGCCTAGCTAACGCTTACTGACCCACGTGCATTTTCACTTACCAATACCAAATATAATTTAGATTAATGTCCCGTTTACTATCGCCGACTTTAAGACATGCAGTGATCCAACTGATGTCGGTAAAACTGTTAGCTAGCTAGCTACTGAGCTACCCTAACTTACTACTTAACTTTACTTACAGAATAGTTACTGGTCGTTAAACGTAAACCACACCCGGGTACGACTTAACCCCGATACTTATAGGCCACAGATCTCAGTCAAGAAAGATACGTGACATTTTCTTACGATTCACTGAATGATAGACAGTGAGGTAGCTGGTTAACTTCAGTCCAAGATCAAAAGTGAGCCCGGGTCCTAACAGACGCT
This sequence comes from Astyanax mexicanus, assembly GCF_023375975.1. Lineage (NCBI taxonomy): Eukaryota > Metazoa > Chordata > Actinopteri > Characiformes > Acestrorhamphidae > Astyanax > Astyanax mexicanus. The sequence goes on from NC_064410.1 coordinate 22,127,714, forward strand.
GTGTGGCCAGCGAGCTTTCCGCCTGACCACAAATCTATCTAATTTGTACACAAACCTGGCGGCGCCTCATGTTCAACATATGACGACTGTTAATTTCCGTACAGAGTAATTACAGCTATATAACTTACTTTATTCCAAATTAAGTAACCAAGCCAACTAACCACCCAGGGCAACAGCAAACTGGCTAGCCAAACAACGATGACGCCTGCGCAGTAAGAGTCGTACTTCAAAAACATTTTTAACGTTATGACACCGTATTTTGCGTTTTAATAATACTTGTATGAATAAAAACGTGTAGAAAAATAAACAAAAAATAAAAATGAAATATTAAAATCAAACAAAAAGGAACAAAACTTCCCGGAACCTGCGGCGAAATGATATGATGCCGGTATAACGGCAAAAAAGCCGAAAAGTCACCTGGAACAATTTTCCAACTACAATATCGGTTCTGACGGCAAATGTTGCGTCAGTGGATCCTGCGAGTACCTGTCAAGGGGCGGGCTTATGGCCGTCTCCATGAGGATGGATCCGGATTCTGTTTGGAGACCTCAAACCGCCGATCCTCCCGACCTCACTTCCTTGACTTCCTCTATTCTCCTGGTCACGGCTACAGTGAAATGGCGACGCAAAGGCTCCGCCCGACTCTTTATAGACCAGCCGACAACTCCATTGGCTAATGTAACTAGGCCCACCCACGCCCACACTCGTTCTATACGCCGATTAGGCCGTCAGTCACACTGAACGCCACGCCTCCACCGCACCAGCACACGTTTCAGAAAAGCAAGTCAGAAGAGTCCGTCTCAGCGGAAGGTCAAATATGTCTCACTTCTTTAATACAGTCCGACAGTGAAGGCAGAAACATCAGAGCTAAACGGCGCTGGGTGAACACCTAGTGTTAGAGACCGTTTACTGAATGTAGCCTGTATATAAAAGTGCGCTTTGGTTACGTCAACCTGGTTCACACACACACCCTGTTGATTGGTTACACAAGCTGAGAGGACACTGACCGGGGCGGGCTCGTGCTACACGATTGGCTCAATGCGCGAGTCACGCGCGCGCTTCCCCGCTCTGCTTTACTGCGCGCGCAAAAAGCTCCACCGTCACCAGTCGCCATTTTAAAACAACAAAGTGACATTTCAGAGAACAGCTCAATTTAGTTCTCTACACCAGAAATACAGCATTTATTACCTAAAATAATAGAACAACAAAACTTCATACCATAAAAGCAAAATGCCACCACTCCAACGCTAAACAACAACATTATATTAATTATTCCTAAGTTACCCAATACCTGAACCTCGTCCTTCTTCTAGTCAAGATGGCCTACGACCGCGTGTACCATAAAATGACGCAGCAGCTTTGGCGCCTGAAACGCTTTCTCTTGTTAAAAACTAACAACAGAAATATAGATGATTCGACAGAAAATTTACAAAATGAAGTAAAACACTGAATCTAGACAAAAGATTCTCAGCCTCTTAGAAACTAATATGGTGGTTAGCCAACACAGAAGCTATAGGAACAGCAAATAACACAGACCCTAGCTTTCCCCCTTTTTTGTGTTTACGAATTAAATCAGTTAATTCTTCTAGATTAATCTAACCTATATAATTACATACTAGCGTTTTCTTTCTATACAGGAAGGGCCTACCCCTAAGTACTGCATATAGGTTACAACACAATATATAATGTAACCTGGCTGCCAACCAGATCACTTATCAGTGCTGAAATATCCTATTGAAAATTTAGCTACAATTAAAAAAAACAAACATTGATTTGATAAGCTACTCAACATTTTGCTTACAAATAAGTTAACTATTGTGACCCATCCCCCACTACCAAGGTTAAAGAGCTGTGTAATAAAATCAGTAAAATGACTGCATTTTACTAGTAAGTTAACTCTTCGTTAAACTATAAAATTGAGTCATCCTACAAATAATATCTCGTCATTGCTGCATTTCATATATTAAATAAAGTCAAATTATCATATTAAAGCAACCTGAAGACAAGCTCGACCTTCTATACCTCTATTGAGGTTGAACAGAACAAAACAAAACAAAAAAGGTTAATCTTGCGTTAAAATCCTCATGCTTGAAATATTTTCCCTTTTCTTCTCGTCTTCGACCACGTTTCTTTAATCAACGCATTTCCTTCAAACATGTCCGACTTCTTCCCCATGCACTGGGACCCGGGCAGGGGGAGGAAAAGTCATGTGATATTTTTAGTTTTAGTGTAAACCCGGATTTAACAGAGTTTAGAAGTCTGTAGTCAGCATACTCTTATTTTGTCCGTAGAAAAAAACGAAAAATACGATCGGAATTAAGAAATAAATCCATATCTCTGTACAAATTAATGTGTCGACATCCTCAAGGAAGCTTCCAGAACAAAGAATCTGTGAGCAACGTCACCCGCGCTCCGATTGGTCAGAAAAATCCCGTGAATCACTGCCGCGTCTCAATCCGCCTATAAATTACTGATAGATTTAGTCTTTAAAAGTACTTATTTATCTATATAGTGTATTTTTTTATATATAAAATCCAGGTAGTAGCTGCTGTATCTCGAAGCTGAATATTAAATAATCGCAGTGTTTTCTGAAGCAGGCTGTGAGGAATCATGGCGACCGTGTTCTTTTCCTGCTCCTCTGCCGGATTTGGGGAACACACACCCCCACCTACCGGAAAGCAGCTGCTCACAGATCAGCTGGAAACACGTGGCTATTATAATTAATCAGGCACTACATTGTTTTTACCACAGTAATACTAAACGCTAGCTCTAGATTAAATCATCCCTTTACGTTCTTTAAATGCTCATAAGCAATATCTAATATTTTTAAAGAAATATAGCAATTCTCCAAGATTCATCTAGGAGTAACTTTATTCATGATCATGTGGTTATAACCATATAGTGTTTTTACACACATAAGCAATTCTCAACTAGGCTTAAGTACAGCCTCCACAAAGCAGATTTGGAGGTGCATGTACTCCTTTTTGGTTTGTTTCATGTGCTCAGTGAGCAGAATTTACAATCAAACTTTATCTTTCATAATGTTTAATTTAAGTTTAGTTTATGATTCAAAAGTTCAAAAGCTCAATGATTCAAAAGTTTAAAAACAGCAATGTTGGGCGAGTGATGGAACCAAGAAGGGTCAAACGTGGGCCCTACCTACCTGGGTTATACACTGCATATGGGAACCGTGTGAAATTAAATTAGGAAGCCCAATTGGGTCCCTGTAAAAACACTTGTACAAACCTACTTTGAGACCATGCTTCATCCATGTAAGCACCACATGAAAATGTTGGCTGGGACAACTAAGTCACCTAAATGAAAAGGTCAGATTGAATTATCCTGCCCACAGGTTCAAGAGAAATGTTCAAAATATACTGATATACTGATATCTTCTTTTGCACCTTATTATCTATACAAACCTTTTCTGTATTTTGGTTTTAGAGCTTATTTGATGCAAACAGAAAATAATTTGTAACTATATTTGAATTACATTACCTGACTTTTCTAGTGAACGGCAACAACTTAACAGACAGATATCGAACAATGACATACTATGAAAAGTGTCAACTGTTTCACAGCCATTGATCAGCCATTAATAGGCTGGGTGTGAACACTGGCAAGGATGCTCAGAACTATTTGCACCTCCACTCCAAACCCAAAGACAGTATGCTAATTCCCATGACTTGCTTGTAGATATGTAAATGACTGATATGCAGATATCTGTTTTCCTGAAAGAGGCTCAGACCCTGCTCAACACGATCCCTGAACAGCAAAGGCCATGACTCAACATGCAGTGTATATTTCACTAGTGTTGTTTGTCTCAGTAACTGCCTCTACTGGAGAAAACTCTTACTGCCCCAGGATTAACTAAAGTCTGTAAAGAAAACACTTTATTTTTGAGATAATACTTTCAAAGAAACATCTCATGGATATGTTTAAGGAATAGACAATTTTCATGCTTTGTGATACTGGGCAACTATGTGTTTCTGTGAATAGTCATGCAATTAAAAGGTTACCATGTTGAAACATTTTTTGTACAGTTTTGTTTTGTTTTCGTTTTTGTTTTATACAGTTTTAAAGAAATTGAGCAATATGGAGCAGATTTAAGCCCTTTTATTATTAGGTTTTCTATAAGCCATGAAACCTTAATTAGCTTCTTAGGGCTTTGTTAAAAAAGCCAGACAATGCAAATTTCTAAGCGGTATAGTTATGAAACAGTGGTTAGAGATATGGAGAGATATAATTGTGAAAATTTGAACCCTTTAAAATATTTGGTCTATGACTGCTTTTTGTATTTATCAAACCACGTAGGCATTTTTTTTAGATCCCAAAAAGAGAACAATGTTTGGGGGGAGGGGGGCAGGACATATGGTCACTCTGACTAAGCACTTAAAACATGGTGCTCAAACTTTTTACATTTTTTGTAACTTAGAAATAGTAAAAGATTGAAATAAAAACACATGACACATGGGTATATTAGACTATGTTCTATCAGAAGTTCTTCATTTTTATGTTTTGCTATGTTATCTTATGAGAGATACAGAAATGCCCATGTAAAAGCCACCAAACGCAGGAATGTATGTATGCATCCGGTGTAAAAAAAAAACACAAGTAACATGTTTTAATAAAATTTGGTAGAATTTAATTGAAAACATTCCAATTCATATAAGATTGGGACCAAATTGAAGGAACCAAAGGAACCAAATTGAAGATCTTATTCTGTGGTGAACATTTATATGAGCAGCACAGGCATATATATATACACACCACAAGATGGCACCAGCGACTATAAAATACGAATTTCGATATTAAAAAGTGAATGGACAAATACACTTAAAAATATTGGATTTACAATTTAGGCCTTAAAATTAAACTGAACCGGACTGTCTCTAGAATATATCAGGCCCTTGGCACCAGTCACATACTCATGCTGTTTTTTCTCCAGGAATTTATCTTACTATTGATTTACTCAATCTGGTATTTTTTATATGTGTAAAATCAAAGAAAATGAAATATTCGTGTTTAATCTTATTCATTGGACTTACCAACATACAGAACACGTCAAAAGAGCTCATAATATATCTGAGAAGGATAATTGCTGTTTAGAACTGTTTCTAGAGTAAAGCTCATTGCTAAGTTTAAGAAAATATTGTATTAAATTATTGTATTGTTTTTCAAAAACAAAGTACACGTTTTTTTATATAGTTAAACAATAGTATTGATAGTTTACAAGGTTTGGGTCAGACAGTGGTACTTTAGTGTTGTATTTAAACTCCGACCACTAGATAGCAGTGTTGTACACTAGATGGTATATACATATGATAGTGTTTTAAATAAAGTTTTTTTTTCTTTTTTCTAATTTCGTTACCAGCATATCATTAATATCGCCTTGTTTAAAGTGACAATATTTTCTGCTAAATCAAATCGTATCCCCTGTATCGTGGTACGTATCATGCTGCCAAGTTCTTGCAAATACTCATAAGTAAGGTATTCATGATGATTCCAAGGGTGTGGCAATGCAGTTGCTGTGGTGTTGCTAGATGGCTAATAATGGGTTATAGGTGGTTGCTGTGGTGTTTCTGTATGGTTGCTTTGGTGTTACTCTGTGGTTGCTTTGTTGTGGCTAAGTGTTTGTCACTGATGACACGACTGTGGGTTTAATATCCAGTTTTGCCAGGCTGCCACTGTTGGTGCAAAGAGCAAGGCCTTTAACCCTTAACTTTTTAACAATGTGTTTTATTAAACACCTTAGATGTTTTCTCTGCTTGATACATGCCAATCATTTGACCGTCCTAAAGCAGATTAACATCAAGGATCAAAAGATCAAGTGTCTTTCCACATGGTTGTGTATCACATGAGAAGCTACCAGCTGAAACATAATCACCCCTTGCAGTAATTATCCAGCTGGAGGCTCTTACCTATTTGCTTCGTTAAATCCAGGTGGTGATATTTTTTGCCAGTCAGGGTAGATATCAATTTACAAATGTAAAAACAAATCCCATTTTTCTTTTGTATGCCTAATTTACATTGATAACGATGGTCATGCATTAAAAAGTGGGCCTTACTTTGAATTATAGTTTCATCAAATAGTTTTATGATCAGCCACAATCAGTTGGCATGTGCAAAAAGAACATTAACGTGTGTCCACTCTCTTTTTTTCTTGCAGAACAATGATGTGGAGCTTTTCCCTGGCCTTGTTGTCCAATACTGAGTTATCTTCTGTACACGGAAAGGTGTAGTTTATCATTCTTGTTATAGTATATAGTATATTTTCATAAGAAAGATATCTAAGCTAAGCTACTAATATACTGTATATAGGATGTGTTGTGCTGGAAATTAGGCAGCATACATTTCTAGCAACAACAAATGCTGATTTATGCTGGTTTGTTGGTGCTGTTGTAGTCCTTCCTGATACCAGGTTGTAGCTAGGGTCTTGTCAGGTGGGTGATATAGGATCAGTTTTTAAACATTAATTAATTATAGACTATATTTTCCTTTTAATGGCAAATCTCCATAAGGAATGCTGTGTAGTTCGAGACTAGGCTTAATTAATAAGAAACTGCCCCATAGTGATGCTAAGTGGTTGCAAAAAACAATATATGGTCACACACTGTTGTGTAATGCTTATTTGATAACAATTTAATCAAATAACAGTATTGTGGTAGAGTGGGGCAAAAAATTAATTTAGTCAGCCACTGATTGTGCAAGTTCTCCTACTAAAGATGAGAGTGGTCTGTAATTTTCTTCATAGGTACACTTCTACTATGAGAGACAAAAAAACAAAAAAAATCACATTGTGGGATTATTAAAGAATTTTTTGGAAAATATAAGTATTTGGTCACCCACAAACAAGCATGATGAATCCCTTGATCTGGGGCCCCACGCAAGATCTACCATCAGTAACAGACAATGCCAAGAGGTACTCAAAACCTGCAGTGCCAAGCCAGTATCAAACATTTTTTATTAAAAACTTAACTCGTCGTGTTTGGAGGAAGAAGAATGCTGAGTTAAACACCATATCTACTGTGAAGCATGGGGGTGGAAACATTAAGCTTTGGGGTTGTGTTTCTGCAAAGGGGACAGGGCAACTGATTTGTGTTAAGGGAAAAATGAACAGGGCCAAGTATCACAAGATTTTATGCTAAAACCTCATTCCATCAGTGAGAGCATTGAAGATGGAATGTCGCTGGGTCTTCCAGCATGACAATGATCCCAAGTGGCTCTGTAAAAAGTTCCTTGCACAATTAGTGGCTGACTAAATGCTTTTTTGCCTCACTGTATGTCATGTATTGACACTATAATGAACTATGAAGCATTCCATGTAGATTTTATTGTCTTTGTCGTTGCATAGCAGTGCTGTGAAGGCCTGTGCCAATGGTGAGATCCCAGGACTGCTTGCTCTGCCTGTATAGCTGTAGTTTGGCCCTGGTCTAAATATTGTGAGAGCTGTCTGTGAAATAGATTAACTTTTTCTCATAACCATTAAGAAGCCCATGATTAAATGTTAGCTTGGGTGCAGTCCCAAAAATGGACTGTTGAGGGCGATCTCTGCACAACAATGAAATTAGTTTACACACACTAATGGGACTTTCCATATCAGTCTTGGGAACTTTAGGGGAAATATTGCAACCACAGGCCAGTCTGTATTTAAAAGCACATTAAATCAATCTACTTTCTCTTTCTCTTTTATAGTTTCGGATATATGCGCTTAATGGTTTAGATATTTGTCTAGGACCAATTCCAGTTCTGCTGGGAACACAGCAAATTTCCAAATGGAAATTCTCGCAACAACCAATGCTGGTTTATGTCAGTCTTGTATTGGTGAGATGCTGTTTGATTAGCAAGCCAGTCTTTAAAACACAAGTAGGTCTGATAATGTTTGGTGCTGACTGAGTGACACAATTTTTTTTTTTGCTGTTGATCAGCATGTCAATTTTAACTGGTAGAACACAGCCCTTTTCTGGCCTTTGCATTCTTTTTTGCAGGAAAGAATACAGTGCATATGGGAAACGTAAAATTATGCAGCATTGATAAAAAAAAATAGATACATTTATTTACAAGTCCTCAAATGGACGTTCAGGAGGGCAGCAGGTTTTTTTTTGTATAAACTATAATGTAGACCACTCTGTGTAACTGGTTAGGCAAGTACCATTATATTAAATGTAGTAATGGAGATCAAAATATTGAATTACAGGTGGATAAAAAGAGGTCGAGGAAGAGCAAGCAGGATAAAAAAGTGAAACCAAAGGTGTAAGGATTTAAGGGATTTTCCAGGGTGTTGTATAAGCCAAGTGTACACACTTGGGACACTGTGAGATTACAGTCTAAACAGCCTGTAATCCAAGTAGTAAACAATAAAGTATAAGACTATCATTATTAGACTCTGTTTATTAAATTGTTTTTTTTTTAAGATGTCTGGCCTTTTACTTCACTGCTTTCTGCAGCATTGTATAAATTATTAATCATTTCATAATTTTAAACAGGGAAAAAAAACTAGGCATGCATACTGCAAACTGGAGCCATTATATATACAAACGAAACCATAATATCCACACCTATTTGTTTTCTGAATTTGGAATAAGCAAACTTTGAACATAAGGATATATATTTTTATGTTAGAATAAAATAAATATGTCATAGAAAATTGAGCAAATATGAAAATGACAATGGCATCAGATGATATGAAATTGTAAAAATTATTAAATGCAATACAATAACACCACTATAAAAGAATCATTATTGTAATCATCCATTTTGGATTCCTACACCAACCTGTTTCAGCTTTTGTTTCTCTCAACCAGTATGCCGTTGCCAAAACAGCCACAAAATGGCCGACCACACCATGACAAAGCTGCCAGGTGCAGACAAACAGGTCTGGCAATGTGGGTGTTCCTGAACTATCACATGGAATACAAAACAATAGGCCACTGCTGGCATGTGATAAACTGTGCACAACGAATACAACACAGACACACTTAAGTTGTCCACTCAACGCACTCATGGTGTTTAGAGAGAAAAATTTGGGGAAAATTTGAAATTTAAAAAATTTGGACAAGTATGTTTACACAGTAGAAAACTATCCAGAGGCATATAATTACTGTATTTAGTTTTAACAAGGGACATTAAAAGTATTTTGCTTTAGAAGTGGCTACACATTTTTGGCACTGGCATCACTTTGTACATATATGTAGATAAAACCTGAATGGCATCATTTGTATATCATCTTTAATTTGAATTACACTTAATTTATTTAGCAAAAATAGGGAAGAGTGGGGTAAAAATAGTCAATAGTTAAACTGAACCACCTCCTGTGTCTGGGCAACTCTACATAAAATAAGTCAATAAACCCTAAAATGAGCTAACATTTTTTTTATGCTACAACATTAAACACTTTTCCCAAAACTGCTGATGTATGGCAACCGGTTGAAATTATATTTGATCATTTTCACAAATTTAACATTTTATTCAAACAGTGATTTAATCAATCAATCGTCTAACAGCATTACAATACATACAATCATGCAGTTTTAGGCCAGCAGCTTGAAATAATATTCACATCAACCATTTAATTTAGTATTTACAGAGCTGCTGATTTCCTGCATTATTAGCACAACAGTCTCTAGAATTAATGGTGTTAAAAGAAAAAAAATACATCCAGTAAACATCAAGGATGAGCGCTTGTTGATGAGCGATGTCAACACTGGATGGTCATACTTGTTCAAGCTGACAGAAAGGCTACAGTAACTCAGACTCGATAACCACACTTCACCAATTCTCGCAAGCAGAATAACATCTTAGAAGGCATTAAATGTTCAACCTTAAGGCAAAGGGACATTTAGTAGATAATCTAGGCCATGAAGAGATCATATTTTCCAAGTATAAGAAAATTCTCGCTTTACGTTTGCATTTTGGGATAATAGTCACCATTTTACTGTATTTTAGCCCAGAAAGCTGATTTTATTGTTTTTGACCTCTCACCCCTTCAAAAACAGAATGATTCTGATTGGTACTCTCAGTGAGTTTGTGTTTCTGTTGTCCCACCTCGAGATGAAACAGAGATTTGGGGCATTCTATCACTGGATTTTACTATGTTTTCCTACCTGATGCTGAAATAAAGATTCAGATTGGTTATGATGGTACACAGGAAAATTCTGTGTACGCTAAGTAAAATGTAGAAATGAAAGCTTTAGTTGAAGTGTATCTGGTACTTTGAACAAAAATGCTAACAAAGCCATGTTTCACCTCAACTCTTTTGTGACAGTGCTAAAATTCTATAAATTTGTACATTTTCCAAAAAGCACAGAAAATGACGTATCACTTTTAAAAATAAATATTATTTGGAATTATTGTCATATTAGTGCTTTTCTCAGCAAATAAAACACTGTTCAGATTGAGCGCTGTTCAAATTTTCAAGATGCTTAAAACCGAAAGGGAAATAAAGCAAAGGGAAAGGGAAAATGCCATATTCCATTTCTGAAATAAAAGGATGTCCTGCAACCTTTGACTCACTCTGTAGATATGTGTTATTATGATTGTATTATGGACTGGTAAGATTTCAATGCCTTATTTGTTTCAATGTTTCCTAATTTTGAAGTTTAGTATTATCTTCAGCAAACAGTTTCTCTTTCAGTTTATAGTAATGTCCCTTCTTCTCCATGAGTTCCTGGTGAGTGCCTTGCTCCAGCACTTTTCCCTGATCAATCACAATGATCTGGTCTGCCCTCTCGATGGTCTTCAGTCTATGAGCAATCACCAGTAAGGTCTGGTTGGAGCAGTTGGCCAGAGCTTCTTGAACCTGTAAAATTTAGAACTTTAGAATCTTGAAATTGTAAAGTACAAGGAATACTGTGAATATAAATCTGTTCATCATATTTACCGCTTGTTCACTTTCTGCATCCAGAAAGCTGGTGATCTCATCCAGTAAGATAACCTGCGGTTGTCTAATCAGAGCTCTGGCGATGGCAATGCGCTGCTTCTGGCTGCTACCAAGAAGGTTTCCTCGCTCACCAACATCTGAACATTAGATTTTATTTAGAACCATATTGTTATCATCAAGATTGCCTTCTATATGTAGACTTGTGTCTCATTTTATTTTTGATAAAAGTCTAAATTGAACTTTCGTTGACATAAATGTGGCATACAAACCCAAAACCAGTGTATTTACCTGTGTCATATTTATTCTGGAGCTGACAGATGAATTCATGGGCATTGGCTTTACGGGCTGCCTCCTCAATGCTCTTCTGTGAGCAGCCAGATAGTCCATAGGCAATATTGTCACGTACTGTACCAGAAAACAGTACAGGCTCCTGGCCCACAGCAACAACCTAAAAATGCAATTTAGTTTCACTGTTCACTTAAGTGAAAGCAAAAGCAAAAACAAGAACACCACATTTGACCACTACACAGGCCACTAGTACTGCTAAACTTTCCAAAGTGGCAAGTTACTAAGCATCATCTCAAATTCCACATTCTGTTTTCAGAAATATAGTATGATGTAAATAAAATCTTACCTTGCTATGCAGGTACTTATGCTGGTAATCCTGTAGAGGCTGTCCATCTAGTAAGATCTGTCCATGCTGAGGCTGGTAGAACCTCTGCAGTAAACTCACACAGGTACTCTTCCCTCCACCAGAAATCCCTACCAGAGCAGTCGTCTGACCTGGCTTCAGCTCCAGAGAAAAGTCCTGAAATAACATTAAGCATTATATTAAGTAATAGCCAAGCCTGTAGCGACTACACTGTAATCAGTAATAATTTATTATAGACCATGTGCCCACTGATACATATCTGATCAGACCTATCTGCCTTTTAAAATCACATATTTAAGACAACTACATTACCTGATATAAAAGATTATGATTCGAAGACAAAACAATAACATATACCACACAAGCTATAAACCAGCCACATTTTTTTTATTAACAAGCAGGTCAGGTCCAGGTAATAATATTTAATGAAACACAGTATCTTAAACTGAAGAATATTGTAAATTATAAAAAGGAAAAGATGATCTATACTATCACGTAATAAACTACACAGCTCTAGAAACTGAAAACGTATTGTTTTTTTCAATATAAGGTGCATCGTATTCGAAGGCGCACTATCAATAAACAACTATTTTCTGATCCATTTTTATATATAAAGCGCACAGGATTATAAGGTACATTATGCAACACTAGTAAGGAACAGGGGTGTCACCATGTTTTCCTTCTAATTTAGCAGGTCTCGTCACTGAGTGTTCCGGTAAACCAGGGCGAAATCAGCTAGCAGTTATACTCACCTCTGAACAGCAAAAGAGCTAGCGCTTAGCAGCTAATGCTGCTCCAGCAGTGCTAGCTGGGGTTAGCAGCAGGCTACAGTCCGATATATACACCTCTGAACGTCGAATGAGCTAGCCCCTAGCGCGGTTAGTGGATAATGCTAATGCTGCTCCAGCAGTACTAGCTGGGGTTAGCAGCAGGCTACAGGCCAATAATACTTATCTCTGAAAGCAAAAGAGCTGATTAGCAGCTAATGCAAGTCCAGCCTCGGTGCTGGAGAACTAAAGTGAAACTTCTGTAAAAAGCTGCACTTCAGCAGAGTGGCTTTACTGCTCCTTACACCCTGACTGGTAAAATTCATACGGAAAATACAGAACATTTATTTGCATCTTAAATATGTTGTATGCACAATGATAAACTGGAATAAAGAGTGGGACATATTTTGGATAAAACCGCTATAAAATATCAGTAAAATCTCTTTTTACGTCTTTAAGTTACAGTGTTTTAGATTTTTTTTGAGCTCACTTATCTCAAAATTAATACTGTGTTTTTGAAAATTGCGAAACAAACTATTGCAATGCAGTATCAAAACTTTCTTACACCCCTAGGAGAAATGTGCACATCAGCTAATTGAGAAGATGTACCTCCAGAACATTGTGGTCTGTCCGTGTTGGATAGGAGAATGTGAGCTCCTGAAAGCAGACATGCCCTTCTAGCTTCTCTGGCTGTAGATTCCCATCAGTGCTCACTTCAGGCTTGCGGTCCAGGTACTCAAAAACCTTCCCTGCTGCACCCACACAGTTCAGCATGTCTCCAAATATGTAAATCAGAGTCTGTGAAGGATATGGCGGATTAATATACTAAGTATGTATTTATGATAAAGGTTCATAATTATTGGTTAACAGTCAACATACCCTAATGTTGTCCCCAAGGTCTGACTGGTACAGGATGAATGAAACCAGACTACCTGTGGTCATCTGTCCATACTGGATAAAGAGCCTCGCATAGTGTAGCATAGTCACCTTCACTCCCAACTCTATCAGCTGATAGAATTAGAATTATGAGCATGAAATTAGCAATCTTTCAACCATTTCATAACAGGATTTACTCAGTATTGCAAATACTTGTGGATACTGATCTAGAGTTTCTCTGGTCAGGCCTAAATTTGTATTGTGTCTTATCTTAAATGTTTGTGAATGTGTCCATTCCCAACCTGTCTTCTCCTCAAATCCCACCTTCCATATTATGACCTGGTTAGACTTGGAATTAACATTCATTTTGTATTTTGATATACTTTAACTGGATTTGTGTCCCCAGCATGACAAGATGGGATCCCAAGCATCATTTCTGTTTTACTTCCAGTAAACAATGGGTTTTGTCAAAACTGTCTTGATTCAGGAGACTGTGAACACGTAGGGTAATAAGAGGAGTTCTACTACACAGGGTTCTTATATTACTTTAAAGGCTCTCTTAGAAAATGCAACATTTTATACTGCAAGGGTATGAACTCTACTGCTCTCTCCCTGTAAATAACACTATACAAAATAGGGGTAAATAAGAGTACGAAGCCACAATAAAAATGTCTGACTAATGGTTCATGAAAAAACACATTCTGCTTATATTTATGTTAAATGTAGGCAAGATCTATTTATGACCCCCTTCAAGTGATGTTTGAAAAAAAATGGACAAGTGAAATAAAACGTGATCCAATCACCAAAAACACATGTTAATGCCAGGTGCACCTCTGCTCTTATTTCCCTTTGAGCTTTGCCATTTATTTGCTGTGTTGCATTTGTTGTGGTATGTTATCCTATGTTAGTTGTGTGTTGCATTTGTTGTGGTATGTTATTCGTTAGTTAGTGACAGCTTGAAACATATTTATATTTTAATCTAAATGCTTCAAATTTACTTGGAATATGTTAATATAGTAGTAATGATAAAGCAATAGTATGTTAAGTTTTGGGATTTGGGAATTTAGAGACATCGCTGGAGAGTATGTGTAAATACACTGAGCATATGGAGGATAACTTTTATTGCAGGATAATGTAAAGAAATTACTGAGTGAAATTCAGTGGCTTTGAATGTTTTGTTAATTTATAAAATACTGTAAAAATGTTAAGGGGAAATTACACCAAACAAACCAACCAGACCACTCTATTTTTGGAATGGTTGCAAAGGTGGTCAAAATGACAACACTTTGTCCCACCCCCTCTTGGGAATACTACTGCTATTAATTTAAAATAAACATCTTAGAGACTGCTGTTTTAAGCTTTCCTAAAAAATAATTACAATTGTGTAAACAAAAAAATAGAGGCATCTCATTTTAGGCTTACCCGTCTCACCAGCAGGTACACTGCCCTGACTGTGTCCCGTTGAGTCTTCAGATTATGGGTGTCCATTAGCCTGCCATCATATCGACGCAACTCATTCTGCTCCGAGTTAAAGCTCCTTACTGTTCTAATTCCTGATACACTCTCTCCTGCAGCATCATTGGCTCTTCCAATGGAGTCCTGAACCTCCTTTGAAAGTCTCTACAAAAAGCACAAATAAGCAATTTTTATTTATCTGTTTTTTTTATATATTATCTACACTAGAGAAAAGAAGTTACTGAAAATTGCATAACCCCAACACCCCATTACTTAGTTGTTTCTTTAAAAACTTAGAAATCATTTTAGAAATCCTTAGAATGTCTGGAAACTGCCCAAATTGGACAGATTCCTAGAAGATTTCGACTAAACATCTAAATGTATGTAAATACCCCTTCATATGAATGCATTTGGCTACTTGCTCCACAGCTTGTCCAGTCCACATAGAGATGTAATGCCAAAAAAATCAAACTCCCTCTCTCTGGAGCAGATAAATAAACATGAACTTATTTGCACCATGCCTAATGCCAGGTGGAGCAGTAGATCTATGTTCTCTGGAATGATGGTGCACCAAACACTACTTCTGGGATGAGTTAGGGAGTGTGATTTCCAGTGTTCCAGTTCACAGTTTGAGAGTTTGCACCTTGGAGACTTATCGGTGAGTACCTGATAATGTGTGTCATAGATGTTCTGTAACAGGCCGGTCAAAGGTGTCTCCATCAGAATCAGTAATGTGAGCTTCCAGGAGAGGCTGAACATCAGGTACAGCATCCCCATGGTTTTAATAAAGGTCCGCAGAAGCACATTTACATTTAGAGCTACAGCTCGAGCCATCAGGGTGGTGTCTGTGGATAATCTGCTTGTGATGTCACCTGCAGGAAAATGTTTGAAAGACCCCGTAGAGTTTTACCATATGTTACCAAATGAAGTCTTAAGATGAATTTTAAAAAATCCTTTATGTATTATTGATGTGCATGTCTCACTTAATGAGGAAACCTCCATGCTACCCAGAGCCTACTAAAATAAGTTTGTCTGCCTTATGACAGAATTCATTTAAATACTTGACTTATTGATTTAGGCCATATAAAATTTTTAGCAAGTGTTTACAAAAATATATAAAATATACAAATTTGTATGTAGATACAAAGGTAGATATGTAGATATGTTTACCTGTCTTTGTGGACTCAAAGAAGCCAATTTCTTGTCTGACCAGGGAGCCGAAGAGCTTCAGCTTCATTCTGCTGATGAAGCTCCCAATAGCACACATGAAGAGACCTCCTCTGCAGCCTGCACTGAAAGAGCTGAAAGAACAGGTAGAAAATGGTTCGGGTTTAGATAGAAAATGCAACATTTACCTGCACTTTGTATGGTGAGTATAGGGCTGGACAGTACTCTTCCAATGAGGTGGACACTGCACTGTTTTGCCTTTAAAGCCTATAGGGTTGGATTGCAACCAGCCAGCAAGAGGCAGTAGACCTTTGGTAAAATGCTACACCTTGGATGTTTTCTGCAGTCATTGCTCTAAATTAAGAATATGGAATACATTTTTTTGCAAAAGTTCAAAAAATAAAATCAAAATTTTAAGAATCAAAAGGAAAAAGTGTGTGTTGCAAATACAAAATATTTTTTTTATTTAAATTTCCTATTTCTATTTTTTTCCCCCAATGTACACGGTCAATTACCCAACCCACTAATTAGGACTCCCCCTATCACTACTGATGGGGAAGACTAGCACATGCCTCCTCTGACACATGTGAAGTCTGATGTAGCATTGCTGAGTAGCATCATAGCGTGCTCGGAGGAAAGCACAGCGACTCGGTTCCGATACATCAGCTCACAGACGACTTGTGCTGATTGACATCACGCTTTGGTTTGCTGTGAGGTGAGGGCGCCATCTTCCCACCCAGAGAGAGCAAGAGATGAATTGTGCTCTCGGGGCAACGGTAGCTGATGGCAATCTACATTAACAGGATTCAAACCGGTGATCCCCTGTTCATAGTGGCAGGACTTAGCCCGCTGGACCACTCGGAGCCTCTGCACATATATATTTTTAAATACCCTTGGTTACTTTATTTTTATTTGCAGTTACTTTAAAATGATTTCTGTTTGGATTTTGTCAGTCTTTCCTTTCATTTGTGTGTTTTTGTGGATTTTCTGTGATTTTTTGGGGGATTTTGCTGCTAAAGTCTTTTGCTTCTGGAATCTATCTTTTGCTTCTGCTTCAGTTTTTTTGCTTCTGAGTTTTCACGGGTGGGCGGGGCTTAGAAGAAGGCGTTCCCCTTGAATCTCAATTGGTCAGCTGATTTTGTACTGACGGTACCCTGAACCCTCATCTGAGACCAGTAATGCACAGCTACAGCTAGTCTAGCTAGCTACTGACCTTCCGAAAGAAAACACCGTCATGAATATTATTGCTGAGCGGAAATCACCCCAGTGGTGTTCAGTCTGCAGGATATCAATCAGCTTTCCTGTGTACAGCGGGATGAACATCTCACCTGGAGGAGCAAGAACACTCACCTGAGCATGGAGAAGATTTCACTGTTTAAATTAGTTAAATAAAGAAATAAACCCATCAGTTCTGCTTACAGAGGACGGCCAGCGTGAGAAACACAAAAGCCCCGATCATAAGCAGATAGTCGGGTCTGTAGAAGCGGATGACCCTCATGAAGAGAACTCGAGCCTTCTGCTTCTGCTGTCCTCCTCCGGTACTTCCTCCGCTCGAGTCGGGCAGAAGAGTTTCCCAGAACAAGCATCCCAGCGCAGCGGCGGCGCTCCCGACCAGCCACGTGTCGAGCTTCTCCAGCGGAAAGTTCCCGAACAGAGTTAAGCGGCCGGTTTCATAAACCGGAGCGATGAAACAGTGCGCTAAAATCCACCTCCTCACCAGCGGCCCTCTCTCCTCCTCCTGCTGCTGCTGCTTCCAGAGCAGCGCTGCTCCTCCGCTCAGCAGAGCCCATCTCAGCCCTGACTCCAGCCACTGTCTCAGCAGCAGCTCTGTCTCTCCTCCGCTCACTCTCTCCACCACCTCCAGAGACCCCCAGCGCCTCCCCACCAGACCCAGAACATACAGTATGAAGAAGTCCAGACATACTGCTGAAATAAACACAAACAACAACTTTATCATACTGAACCCAGCTGAGGAAACGCTGCAGGCTAAATGCTGCAAAAGTTAAGCCGAAACGGAGAATATATCACGTTAACGAGCTATCCCAGCATGACAGTGAACGCTTTCGCTGTCTGTCACAGAATATGAGCTGCGAGCTGCTCCTGTGTTCACGATAGTTTCAATTTCATTTTCACTGCAGCCTAAAACACAACAGGGGTTTTCCTCCGCAGATTACACCGGTAAACCCCACCTCACACTAATCACCCAAACAAGAGCACGGAGCTCACAGTTATAAATTACCACAGTTATTAGAGAAATAATCCTACAGAAACATCATTTCAGCCAAACATAACAGTAAACGTTCTGTTATGCTAATGTTTTGCATGTTTGCTTGGAAAACTAACGAAGACAAACATGACTTTCAGTTTCTGACCGCTGTGAAACGCTGTCTCTCAGAATCAAACCTACTGGGTTTAATTCTACCCAGCAACAGATTAGTCATACCTAAATACACACTGGTATCAGAGGTGATTGGTCTGGGAGTTATATTCTAAATAATCAACAAAACACCTTTATTTGTTGGACATTTTTAAAATTTACAGTAGCGTGAGAAAGTTATTAAAGCACTTTTTTATTATAATTTTACTAATTAAAGGAAAAAACCTAGCCACCCTTGGCGGCAACAACTGCAATCAAGCTTTAAT
The DNA here is from genome assembly GCF_023375975.1 of Astyanax mexicanus. Classification (NCBI taxonomy): domain Eukaryota; kingdom Metazoa; phylum Chordata; class Actinopteri; order Characiformes; family Acestrorhamphidae; genus Astyanax; species Astyanax mexicanus. The sequence continues at coordinate 22,146,153 of NC_064410.1, forward strand.
AATAACTGGCAAAGAGTCTTTCACATCTATGTTGAGGAATTTTGGCTCAGTCTTCTTTGCAGAATTGTTTTAATTCAGCCACATTGGAGGTTTTTCCAGGTTGCTCCAATACCTTATTATTATTATTATTATTATTATTATTTATTTATTTTTTTTTTTTCTTAAGCCGTTCATAGATGGATTTGTATATGTGCTTTGGATCATTGTCCTGCTGCAGAACCCACGTATGCCTGAACTTGAGGTCACGAAAAGATGGCCGGACATTCTCCTTTGTCTGGTAAACAGCAGAATTCCTGGTTGTTCAGGCCCTGAAGCAGCAAAATGAATTCCTTTAGATCGAAGCATAATCTTTTTTAAAAAGGTAATTTTTGCTCAGGTTATATCTGTCTGATTTTAAAGTTTGTTTGATAATATGAAAAATGGAAGTATGACAAAAATGCAAAAACAAAAGAAAAATATATTTAAAGTTGCTGCTGCCAAAGACTTAAGTAATGAACCAAAAGATAATATGGCATATAGGTCATTCTAGACTTGTATATATATTTAACATAACCCACATAAATCTTTTGTTGTTCTCCCAGTTTTGAGTAAAAATATTATTTGCATTAATTACACACTACTAATGATAGTTGATGTATATTTTAGGCACAGTCTATGCATAGAATATGAACTTAATTACTCCCAGCCCACACAAACTCTCTTCATCTACTTATTTGTCTGATTTAAATGTAAAACTTTATTAAATAGATTTAATACAGTTTTAATATATACAGTTTTATACATGGTATTAACGTAAATGGGTATGTTAATAAGGTATCAGAACAAACTGTACACATCATTATACATTGTATGGTCTCGAAAAAAAATACAACTCAACTTGTATATTTACACATTCCAGCTTTCTTGCACAGTGCAAAAATAAACACTTAGAAATACAGTACTTCAGTAATAGTTTATTATTTAACTGATTAGGGAGTCATCTTTTCCAACGTGTAACTCCCTCTTACTCCAATTTTTTCTTCTATTGATTTTCTTCCTTCTTCTCTTACTCTCCTCATTATGTGTACCCTATCCAAACACATTTTCAAGTATGAACTGTCTGTCCTCAGCATTAGCTTTTCACTTTGGAACGCTCTAGCAACTAATATCCTAATAAGTTAAGATGCACCATATAAAAACAGATGCAGGTTTGTTTATGATGTCCTTTTTGACTGATTTGCAGTTACGTTTATTGCATTTAGTGTTTAGCACGTTCAAGGCACCATTTAACTAAATCTTTGAACATTTTTTCTCATCTATACATTATTTTTTTCTGTACATTTTTCAAGACAGTCATTTGGGAATTAGATGATTCCTGTGATGTTTCATGTGGTTGCTAGTGGTATACTATTTTTAAACTATTTACTATAATAGTATAAAATATTCATCTAAACAAATAGAGATATTAAAAAAATAGAGATATATAAAAAAATATTTGTTCAGCCAGTTGCTATGATGTTATGATAGTATTTGCTAGACAGTTACTATATGTTACCTCAGGATTTTATTGTGTCTCAGGTAGTTGTCCAGTGGTTGCTGTGGTACCTTATGTGGTTGCTTGGAAGTAAAATGATAAAAAAGTAAAGAAAAAAAAAGAAAAATAATAATAAAAAAGAAAACAATAAAATTGCTTTTAGTGATTTTAAAAGTAATTTAACAATTTTAATTCCGAGTTTTGTCTTGAGCGTGAGTACTATCATCAGCAAACAGTTTCTCTTTCAGTTTATAGTAATGTCCCTTCTTCTCCATGAGTTCCTGGTGAGTGCCTTGCTCCAGCACTTTTCCCTGATCAATCACAATGATCTGGTCTGCCCTCTCGATGGTCTTCAGTCTATGAGCAATCACCAGTAACGTGTGGTTGGAGCAGTTGGCCAGAGCTTTTTGAACCTGTAAAATTGTTTGAAATTTGAAGTTTCTCAACAATTTCACAGTGAATGATTGAGTGAATAAATGAGTGAGTAAATGAGTGAGTGAGTGAGTGAGTGAGCATTTACCATTTGTTCACTTTCTGCATCCAGAAAGCTGGTGATCTCATCCAGTAAGATAACCTGCGGTTGCCTAATCAGAGCTCTGGCGATGGCAATGCGCTGCTTCTGGCTGCTACCAAGAAGGTTTCCTCGCTCACCAACATCTGACCAACAACATTTTTAGAATCAGTTTTTGTTTTATCACTATATTATTCCTTTGTCACATTTAGTTTACCGTACATCAAAAACACAAACATACACTTCGACTGCTTAATTAATTGCATGTGTCTTACAAATTCAAAGTGTAAGTAAAACTTTTTACCTGTGTTATAACCTTTATTTAATTCACAGATGAATTCATGGGCATTGGCTTTACGGGCTGCGTCCTGAACTCTCTCCAGCGAGCAGTCAGGTAGGCCATACGCAATATTCTCACGTACTGTACCGGAAAAGAGAACAGGCTCCTGGCCCACAGCAACAACCTGAAAAAAGTAAATAGAATATAAGTAGAATATATATTATTCTGAATATATAAGTAATTAACACTGCAATTGGTAAACTAACCAGAATTATATATATACATTTTGTGCACTGACATGTCAAAATTACAGGATAGCCGTATGCAAAATGATCAAGTGTTACATCAGGGGATTGCAAGGAAATGCACAGACCTGTATTTTTAAGGTTTTAACTTGTGAGTGAGATAAAACATTGGCCAGTGGGCTCATGGCAAGGTAATGTAATTTTTTGGAGCTTGAGTGAGGCAAAATAAATACAATTACCAATGCATTACCACCCACAGTGGACAGTGCAGTGGGTGACACAAATCGTCATCTGGCCAGAACTGTCCTTATGAAAAGAGAAGTGAGTCTACTTCATTCATTACAGAAGACCCCACATTTATATCATCCAAGTCAGTGCAGTGTTCTTTAACTTCCATGGAACATGGCAAAAGTCAATAGACACAACGATAGTTCCTGTCCCTTGATGTATAATATGTTAGCGAATACATGTTTTTTGGTTATATTTGTGTCATTATTTATTTATTGCTCCTAATCTTAAATTGCTCTTAAATGTGCTGCATCGTGACCACATTATTTAATAAAAATTAAACATAATTGCTGTAAGAATATACTGAATTCAAATAATTCCACAATCATTTACACATTATCTGCTAATATTATCTTAGATTATGTTTTTCTTTCAATGACAAATCTCCATTTAAAAAGCTGCGCAGACCTAAGTTTAAGTTCTGGGCCAGGCTTAATTTCTGTCTGAGAAACTGCATCATAATATTTTGGCTATGTTGCCAAATGCTAGTTCATACATGTTCAATCTTACCTTGCTATGCAGGTACTTATGCTGGTAGTTCTGTAGAGGCTGTCCATCTAGTAGGATCTGTCCATGGTGAGGCTGGTAGAACCTCTGCAGTAAACTCACACAGGTACTCTTCCCTCCACCAGAAATCCCTACCAGAGCAGTCGTCTGACCTGGCTTTAGTTCCAGAGTAAAGTCCTGAAATAACCAGGAAATAATTATTCTCCACTTTGAGTTCAATTAAAACAGTAAACAAGTTACAACAGTAAGTACATTTTATGTCAAAACATCAAAACATTGTTTTCACAGTGTAAAAACTGTACCTCCAGAACGTTGTGGTCTGTCCGTGTTGGATAGGAGAATGTGAGCTCCTGAAAGCAGACATGCCCTTCCAGCTTTTCTGGCTGTAGAGTCCCATCAGTGCTCACTTCAGGTTTGCGGTCCAGGTACTCAAAAACCTTGCCTGCTGCACCCACACAGTTCAGCATATCTCCAAATATATATATCAGGGTCTGGGAAGATGTTTATCGGTTTAATTTAATATAAGATTCAATTGTTCAGGTTTTTTAAATCCATTTTACAAAACATGCTATAGTTCATATGTCATTTAAATAAAACAATTTGGAGCCCTATCTTACACCTTGCGCAATCGCAATGCTTAGTGTTATCTTACACCCCATCAACAGTCTATTCTCATGCCTTCCACCTGTGCCGTTAAAATAGTGCCAGAGTTAACAAATATATCCACGCTGAGTGGCGTGGTGGCCTGGGAGTGAGGTGTGTTTAAGTTAATTTTTGGCATATTGCTATCTTAGCGGTGGAAAACACAGGTGCGCCACTGTCTGATTTGATCCCTGACAACAATCAACATTCAGACATCCACTCCTACATTAGCAACCGCAGGTGCACCGTGCATGCTCAGTGCATGTACACCCCTGCTCATTACACACAGATGGATGTGTCGCAGTGCGCAAACCCAACTTTTACAACAAAAAAACAAACAAAAAAGCTATTTCCTCTTCTAATAAATGACCTTACAGCGTGAACACGCAGGTCACTTTCCCCTGCTGAGAAAACTGACCTGCCAAGCACACCTGGCTCTTAAAGGGAATGGCAAGTGACATGCTTATTGGTTTATTTCTTGTTGCGTCCAAAACAAAACCACGATTATTAAAAGAATTAGTACATGCCTTTTACAAGTTCTGAGATGCACAAATATGCAACCCCCTTAAATGCCAACAAATTTGTCTGGATACAATTATCACAAATGACATGTTAATTATTAATATTAAAATTTCTCTTTTACAGAAAATGCTCTCAGAACCTTATGTCAATGTTATATTCTCTATATCTATATAATGAATAATTGTATTTTTCTTGGTTAAGCCATACATACCCTAATGTTGCGCCCCAGGTTTGACTGGTAGAGGATGAATGAGACCAGACTCCCTGTGGTCATCTGTCCATGCTGGATAAACAGTCTGCCATAATGTAGCATAGCCACATTCACTCCCAACCCTATCAGCTGCAAATTACATTAATTAGCATCACTGGATAACCATAATTTAGAAAATCTATTATGTATTAACATTCTGTTTTTTGAAGGAAATACATTATATTTAAAATATATTAATTAACTTTTAATGCATTTTACACTTACCCGTCTTACCAGCAGGTACACGGCCCTGACAGTGCCCCGCCGAGTTTTTAGATTATGGGTGTCCATCAAACGGTTATTATAACGATGCAGCTCACTTGGTTCTGAGTTAAAGCTCTTCACTGTTCTGATGCCTGACACTGCCTCTCCTGCAGCATCATTAGAACTTGCGACAGAGTCCTGCACCTCCTTGGAGAGTCTCTACATAAAAACAATTTACAAAGATATACAGATATTAAAATGACAAAATGCATGGTACTAGCCTTTTATTCTAACTTGCTATGGTCTTGTTCATAATGAAAAAACAGACTTCTGAGGTGATGTACAATTTAAGTCAAGTCATACCACTGTTTTAATCAGAACGTATTAGCTAAGTAATAGCCCTATTATCACAAAGCAACAGCTGTAGCAGCTCAGACTGTCTGTTGAATCTAAGGTAACTCTAAACTCTTAATTTCAGTATTTTAGGCAGTTTACACAATTTCATACTTTTGCTTGCACAGATTTTTCAATATAACCTTTTACAACAGTTTCTTTACAAGGTTTGTGGGTTATTACCTGATAGTGTGTGTCATAGATGTTCTGTAAAAGCCCAGTTAAAGGTGTCTCCATCAGCATCAGTAATGTGAGCTTCCAGGAGAGGCTGAACATCAGGTACAGCATTCCCAGGGTTTTAATCAGGGTCCGCAATAGCACATTTACATTTAGGGCAACAGCTCGAGCCATCAGGGTGGTGTCTGTAGATAATCTTGATGTGATGTCACCTGCAGGTAAGAATTATAATGAAATCAAAAAAGTGCAATAGTCCACCGTGGTTTAAGTGTGGTCCATAAAGTCAAACAATGTATAATGATTCATCAAAATGCCTGAATCCATTAAAATGTAAAAATGCTCCTCAAGCTGTAACATTCTGAAGTCACGTTCTGCAGTCTGTTGTACCTTACATCTTGTTTATTTACTTGTTTAATTTTGCTATCGTGCTTTGGCCAGAGAAGGAAGAGTTGCCCTGTGTTGCTGATTCCTCGCAAAGTTTCATCTTACATACTCATACTAGTTTTCCCATAGCCAATTTTCCCGGTGACAATGACACAATAGCCACAGTTTGCAGCAGTGTTAGCCATAGCAGCACTTAGCGGAAGTAAATGCCACCTGACAGTGCTACACTGAGGTTAGCAGCTAATGCTTATACTGATCCAAATGAACACTTCACATGGGTCAGACAAGAGAATATATTGCAGAACCACAAATATACCTGTCTTTGTTCTCTCAAAGAAGCCAATTTCTTGCCTGACCAGGGAGCCGAAGAGCTGCAGCTTCACTCTGCAAATGAAGCTCCCAATAGCACACATGAAAAGACCTCCTCGACAGCCTGCACTGAAGGAGCTGCCAGAGAGAAAAACAAAATGGTTTAATTACATTAAATCACCACTGAAACATCATGCCTCTGGTCTGGGTGCAGTCAGATTTGTAGCCTATTACCATAAGCTACCTGTGTAAAATTGTGCTGTGAATACAGAGCTGGTCAAATAAAAAGTTTACTTTGTTATACCAACCTTCCAATAGAAAACACTGCCATTAATATTACTGCTGATCGGAAATCATCCCAGTGTTGCTCAACTCGCAGGATATCAATCAGCTTTCCTGTGTACAGTGGGATGAACATCTCACCTGGAAAAGCAAGAACACTCACCTAAATAGGCCTTTCACAATAATTATGCATCATCAATTTATCATTAATATAGGAACATAATCTCAAGCATTTTTGTTGACCACAATGTTTTATTTTTCATTGTGACTGAATGAGTTTCAACAGTCTGAAAGCTCGGTATCTTTTTTGTTATTTCAGCCATTTCTTTTTTCTGCAAAAAAATGCTTTAAATTACAATATTTTTATTTGGAATTTGGGAGAAGTGTTGTCTGCAGTTTATAGAATAAAACAACAATGTTCATTTTACTCAAATATATAAATAGCAAAATTATAGAAACTGATTCAAAAACTGAAGTGGTCTCTTGTTTTTTATAGAGTTGTATTGTCCAACAAATTTGGTTACTATGACAAGTATACATCTGAGCATGGATGCTTTACTCGTTACATTATTGATTTAATTAAATTATTAAACAATAATAAACCCATCAGTTCTGCTTACAGAGGACGGCCAGCGTGAGAAACACAAAAGCCCCGATCATAAGCAGATAGTCGGGTCTGTAGAAGCGGATGACCCTCATGAAGAGAACTCGAGCCTTCTGCTTCTGCTGTCCTCCTCCGGTACTTCCTCCGCTCGAGTCGGGCAGAAGAGTTTCCCAGAACAAGCATCCCAGCGCAGCGGCGGCGCTCCCGACCAGCCACGTGTCGAGCTTCTCCAGCGGAAAGTTCCCGAACAGAGTTAAGCGGCCGGTTTCATAAACCGGAGCGATGAAACAGTGCGCTAAAATCCACCTCCTCACCAGCGGCCCTCTCTCCTCCTCCTGCTGCTGTTGCTTCCAGAGCAGCGCTGCTCCTCCGCTCAGCAGAGCCCATCTCAGCCCTGACTCCAGCCACTGTCTCAGCAGCAGCTCTGTCTCTCCTCCGCTCACTCTCTCCACCACCTCCAGAGACCCCCAGCGCCTCCCCACCAGACCCAGAAAATACAGTATGAAGAAGTCCAGACATACTGCTGAAGTAAACACAAACAACAACTTTATCATACTGAACGCTGTATTGTGCTGCGGAGCTACAATGCTACGATATATAAATACGTTGCTGAGACTAAGCTCGTTTCATTTTCACTTTTTTCGCTTCTCACGTTTGGGGTTCCCCTGAGCAAGCGACAAAATGCTTTATGTTTTAATACGTTGTAATTTAAATTAACTAACGTCACAGTGTCAATACTGAAGTGCCATTTCTGATGTTATATATTTACATAAACATTTACATAAGAAAATAGACACAATTGCGTTGATATTATATGTTAAGCAAATAATTCTTCCCACTAAATATCTTATCTACTCTTCCGCAGATACTTAAGGAGGCTAATTACTTTCAAACCATAGAACATTTAAGTACCCTCTACACAACTCATTTTGTACTGTGCACTTTACTCTTACAGTGCAGTTTACTCTTACAGTGCACTTTACTCTGTCACCTACTGTCATCTCTGCCATTCCACACTTCAGTTACTGAATCAGTTTCTCTGATTTTGCTATTTATAGGTATATGTTTGAATAAAATGAACATTGTTGTTTTATTCTATAAACCACAAACAATATTTTTCCCATATTCCAAATAAAAATATTGTCATTTAGAGCGCTTATTTGCAGAAAATGAGAAATGTCTGAAATAACAAAAATATGCAGAGCTTTTAGACCTCAAATAATGCAAAGAAAACAAGTTCATATTCATAAAGTTTCAGAGTTCAGAAATCAATATTTGGTGGAATGACCCTGGTTTTTAATCAGTTCTCATGCATCTTGGCATGTTCTCCTCCACCACTCTTACACACTGCATTTTGGGATAACCTTATGCCACTCCTGTTGCAAGAATTTAAGCAGTTCAGCTTGGTTTGATGGCTTCCGATCATTCATCTTCCTCTTGATTATATTCCAGAGGATTTCAATTTGGTAAAATCAAAGAAACTCATCATTTTTAAGTGGTCTCTTATTTTTTGCAGAGCTGTATATAGCACTGTATTATCTATATATACAGTTATATTTTACCTTACATCTTCAATGCAATACCATAAATCTACAGTGCAGTACCTGTACACCAGTGTACCTCTTGTGACGTGACAATAAGTCTGATTTGATGTCAGCCACCTTTTTTCATAGAGATATCAGTCTCTAACCTGCTTGTTTTGTGTCTGCCTAGCAACTGTTGAGTCATGATTATGACCCAATGGGCAGCTTTACTTTCATTGTCTATTTTTTTATTCGTTTTTCCTGTTGCTCAAACAATTGTGAAACTACTATGGAACTGGTCCATTGATTACAAATCTTATAAAACAATGCAGTCTTCTAATAATCAAATGAGATCTCACTGTAGTAATGGTTGTAGAAAATGTGGACGACGTGGTTCCTTTCCCTTCCATTGCATGGGCAAAAAGCCAAAAATGTCTGCCATGTTGTCAGATTCGCAACTGGAGTCTGTGTAACAAAGACCACAGTAAGACATGCCTATTTATGTGGTAGACCCGCCTCCTTCTCCAAGAGTAAGTGGTGATGTAAACTCAGAGAAAACCAATTTTTATTTGTGACTTACACTCAAACAGCCAGTGAAGTGGGAAACTCTGAAACATGAATTTACAAGATGTGATGTATATTGCAGCCTTTTATTCATATTTTATTTTTATTCACTCCAACAATTTTTTTCACATATATTAATTTATTGCATTTAATCTTTCACATTGTTTGTGGTCTACTCAATGTTGTTTTTTGGAATATTCTAAAAATCTCTGTGCTTAGTAAATGACTCTTCTAAGAATTAGAGATTTTAGATTTACTAGATTTTACCATCTGGTACTCGATTTGAGTACTCAAATCCAGTATAAGACTTCCTAGTGAGTTCCCAAGCAGCTTAAAGACCAGACCAGACCAAATGCAATTTTGATATTTTCACAGGATCCACAATTTGTCCAGTAAGTGAAATGTTTCAACAAATTAGTACCAAATCCTTGTTTTGTTTGCCACTGAAACTGACGTTACTACAATCTAGTCACTGTGAAAGCTTCATTATGCACTGACAATGATTATATATATTTTTTAAATATATATATGTTTTAAATGGTATTTGTATTAGTAGTACAGACAAGAAAATGAATTAGACCACAACAAATAATTCAATCACAATGGCTAATTTACATTAAAAATGCAAAGAACTTTGTACAGTATCTGTAAATACACAATTTAATCAGTGATAGCATGACTAGCTAGTTGCATAGCTCAATTACAACTCCATGTAATGAACAGAAAGGACCTGCAGCATGTCACCTTAGTAAGATAGAGGGTGTGTGCCACCCTCTTACGATAAAGCAACATACTACAATCAGCCAGCAGAGGCACTAGACCTGTGGTTGCACTGTCTATTTCTTTTTACACTAATTTTCTGAAAGATATTTACAGTAAAGCAACATGAATAGTTTCAAACTCTTACTTTATTCAAACAAGATGAAAAAATATGCCACATTTTGTCATTGTTGCCCATGGTAAGAATCTAGTCAAGACTGCTATCCTCAGGACATTTGGAAATGCAAATTCTTTTTTTTTTTCACTCATCGAAAAATGTAGGTAGCTTATTTCCAAGAATGCACTTTTCATCTGTACCATCTTTGTCAATGGTAACAAAATAAGCAACGCCTCCACTGGAACCATCTCTGTTCATAGCCAGAGCCAATGCTAGAAAGAAATCACAAGAAAAAGGGAAGTACATTAGGGAATCGTCATTATTAAATGCTATAATGTGCTGCTAAGCATCTACACAGTAAAAACAATGATCAAAATTCATACCATTTACAACGAACTCTTGGCAGTCTTTCTTTGTCATGCCTTGTCGGTATTCGGCATCTACAAACCCATAGATGTATGAACTACCTGAGCCACCAATAGCAAAGGGCTGCCTAGCCAGGAGGCCATCCAGCGTTACATAGACCTATAGCACAGAAACACAAGATATCAATTTATAAAACACTGTATATATTTGTGAATATCACAATCTTTGGTCCTAAGGTACATATACACTATATACCATCAAATATATTGTATGTTCCCTAAAAAACAAAAATCATTTTATGAGTGGTTTAAAAAACATAGAAAACAGAAAAAAATAAAAAAGGTCATTTAAAAGTACAGACTGTCACACTGAACAGTTGTATTTACAAAAGAGTAACTTTACATGAGATGAAAAGCCCTTCTGATCTTTCAACATAAGTTTTTAAGCATTTGTAATAGTCAGCAGAGGCTGACTATCATTCAACTGCTACAATGAAATAATGTAAAAGAGACCAACAACAAATCTTAAACAGGAAATACAATGTTTTTTTTGTCCAACAGTGTACTTCAACACTTCCTATTGTAAGGCTGTAACTAACCTGTCCACCAGCTCTCCTGTCCCAGCCAGCAACAATGAGATGTGCAGACAGTTCTTCTTTGTACTTGTAGGAGATATTCTTCACTAATGTAGCAGCTGAGCGAACAAGGGGGTCTTCTCCCACCTCAATGCTATAATGGACATACAGTATATACATTCAAATTATTTGTGAACAGTGTAACTCTATTAAGGCAGTAAAATGTGTTAATATAAATTTTAAAAACTGGCAGTTATTAAAGCACAATTTAAATGTATAATGTAAAAAAATCAAGCTCCTACACAGGTATTGTTTTGTTTCAACCCAGGTAAATGCAACCACAACATTGTTCTTAGGGACAATCCACCTTAAAGATTCACTACAAGTTCCACTGCCTACTTGTTCACTTTTCTGAAATAATTGATTATGTTGAAAAACAAAAAGCCAGGAGCCAAAGCAACTGCTAACCAAAAGTTTTAGAGATACATAAAGAGGATTACACCCAAGTGACAGTTTGAATGTTTTTGAACATGTACACGACTGTCCTGTATAACTCAATATCGATCCCTTAGCTTAAAGTTGTACAAAATTTAGAAGCCACTGTATATATCATTATAGTGATTGAATAAGAGATCAACTACATAGGTATAAAAAGAGTAAAAGACAAGAGTATAAGCAACATGTTTGGTAAAATATTACTGTGGATTGTTAAAACTTCGGAGGTTAATGTGCTTGAGCTGATCAAGTAATCCAGTTTCATATGTACGTCAGTGTTGCTGACAGATAAATTTTGGTTTTGCCACACTCAATACTATGTGACTGTTCATCAATTCTGATTGTTGTGCTCAGGTCTTAAAAAATAAACATTCATAAATGTAAATCACCTGTATCTGACTGTAATGTGAACTAATCTGGCCCTGATACGGAATGCGAGTGCATTAGGGCTGCACGATATTGGAGAATTTTTACATTGCAAATGTTATTTTTTCACGATAAATGTCCCAATATCCAATAATGCTGGGCCCATGACATCACCAGCCCCGCCCCCTTAATCAGACACAGCTTTTGACGCTGTGTATCTACTTTTGGTGTCAAGAATCAAAATATTGCAATATGACGTGTTTGATTTAATGACCTTAGGTGACATCATGCATCCTGCGATGTTACTATTATGCATGTGCACATCGCAATGACGAAGCTTAAATTATATAACGTGCAGCCCCAATGTGCATGTTGGTAATTTAATACACATCTCATACTAAATCTATTCTAAGGAAAAAAAAATTATATGAACGCATCCATGTATATCAAATGTATTTTTAACATTCTTCTAAATGTCACACAGTATTTAAGTGTGAAAGTTCTACAAATTAAATGTTATAATTTATTTCTATTTGTATCCCATTTTCTCCCCACTTTGGAAGGTCAATTGCCAAACCCACTCATTAGAAATCCCCCTATTACTACTAATCACCTCCAACATTAGGAGGGTGAAGACTAGCACATGCCTTTTTGTTGATGTAGCATTACCTGGTAACCAGTAAGCTTGGGGGACATTACAGTGACCCATACATCAGCTAACAGATGCCTGTACTGGTCAACATCACTTTGGGAGTGAGGTAGGTAGAAAGTGCCAACCACCCACCCAGAGAGAGCAAGGCCAATTGTTCTCTCTCTGACTCCAACTGCTGATGAAAAGCACCCTGACCCAGCCTGATTGGAACTGCTGATCCTCGGATCATAGTGGCAATGCATTAGTATTGGGACAATAGAAGTTCTTAATCAGTACCTGTGCACATCAAGTTGGTAGTTGACTATCTCAGCCATGGTCTGAGCATCAGCAGCAGATCCAGATAAAGCACAGTAGATCTTGTCATGGAGTGGTGAGAGCTTATTCATGACACGATTCACCACTGATGCCCTGTAAAAATAAACTGGAGGAATTAGAAAACATTCCAGAAAAAAAAGCAGAAGTTGTGACAACCTACCTTTCTGAAAATCAAATGTTTTAAAATATACAATATGTTCTATTAATCCAATAATGGTAAATCAAACATGATTAGAACTTTGGAAAAATTCCAAAAAGGTAGTCATACCACTTAGAGGCAATTATATTTATAAGTTTGGTGGTTTAGCTAGTATAAGTCTGATCAACCTGATCAAGCTAAAAAATCAATATGACCAAGCTTGATCAAAAAGCCAGAGCTGGTCTACCAGCATAAGCTGTATGACCAAGCTGGTTGGCCAGCATGACCCTATGGCAAGCATTGTAAGCCTGTTGGGAGCATTGGCTAAAGGTGCTGTATTTCAGAATGATGCAGGGCGTACAGATGTGTGCTATTTGACAAAAGTTTGTACTCCCTATGATGTTTCACACCAGATTTAACACATCCTTTTAACACATCCTTTAACCAGCATCAGCAAGCTAGCGGTTAGCATATCCAGCAAGAACAAGGTAGTTGCTCAGCATGACAAGCAAGACCAAACACTACCAGAAGCAAGAGCTGGTTATTCATCTGGTTTACCAGTATAGAGTATGTTTTTTTTTTGGGATGACAAGTTTTTCAATTTGGCCTTCCCAAACTTGCTACCAGCAGGGATAAATGGTGCAACCTTGGGACAACAAGGTAGCAATGCTGTAAACATGTGGACAACACTGTTGTATTTTTGTAATTTTAGGAACCAAAATTTGGGACTATTTAACATGCACAAAAGGCATTATAAATTTGCAAGACAAGCTACTTTCCACATACAGGTCTGGAAAAAATTAAGAGACCACTTCAGTTTCTGAATCAGTTTCTCTGATTTCGTTATTTATAGGCATATGTTCATATCCATAACCCTAACGTTTTAAGAGTTCAGAAATCAATATTTGGTGGAATAACCCTGGTTTGTTAATCCCAGTTTTCATGCATTTTGGCATGTTCGGCATGTTTGGCACCAGTCTTACACACTGCTTTTGGATAACTTTATGCCACTCCTGGTGCAACAAATCAAGCAGTTCAGCTTGGTTTGATGGCTTGTGATCATCTATCTTCCTTTTGATTATATTCCCGAGGATTTCAGTTTGGTAAAATCAAAGAAACTCATATTTTTAATTGGTCTCTTCCAGAGCTGTATAAAGGCTCTCAGCAATACTAGTCAAGTTTAAAGCATTTGAAGACATAATAGGCCCTCAGGTGGACAATGAGCATCTCACCCAGCAGATACGCGTGAGTCGGATCCAATCACAACTCCACCTTCAAACGCTATGGCTATGATTGTAGTCTGAAAAGGAAAAAGAGACGATATAAACAACACTTTTTGTGACCTTCGCATGTTAATAGTCTAACCAGCTAAACAACAACAAAATATACCGTTTCCAGATATGGATATGGTCACACTGTTCCCCAGCCCTTTACCTCGGTGAATTCCGAGTATTATCAGGTTTCATGATGTTAATTCGAAGTTAAACGCTTTTATCATCCTCTTACCCCGGTTGAGACCTCTTCAGAAAGCCACTCGGGCTGTAGAGACGATTCTTCCAACATCGTGCTGTTGTAACTGTGGAGATCTGGAGAGCTGCTCGGGATCAGTCCGCTGCTGCTGCTTTATCAACACGACGAGCCGCAGGAGCCGCGCGCGCCCTGAGGCCGGTCAGCGCAGAACCGCGGGGAACTCGATACCCAGAGACGCTTCTGACCTCAAACCGACACGATGCTGGATATCCCCCCTTACACTGTGCTGAGCTTTCAATAAATATCACCTACAACCAGGCAAACGCGGTCAGAACTATGAGAGGATGACTCGGCCTGGTGTTCACACTCTTCCTCCTCTGAAGAGAAAATGAAACTAACTCAAATGAGCTGCTTCTCTCAGACTAGCCTGTTGCTAATGTGTGACACGAAGCCACTGTACTGACCTCCTGCACTCAATACATTTTAATAAAAGTAGTTTTTTTTTCTTCTAGTATATTTTGCATAAGCCTTATTTTATAGTTTGGTCATTTTTATCACTTTTAATAAAAAGAACAATTTCATAATCAAGATGCGATTGTTTTTTGTTTTAACTGTGAAATACAGTTAAGTACTCAGCTGGCACACAACCGACCTTCAATGTTGAAATATGGTTTAAGTAATGTTATTGTTTTAACGTTGAAACAACATTTCCAGCTGGTACACAATCAATCTTCAACGTTGAAATGTGGTTGAAATATGACTGAAGTAATGTCTGTTGTTGTTTCAATGTTTAATCGATGTTGTCACATTATTATAAATATTAAACAATTGTGCAAACGTTACAATTTTAACATTTAATCAACATAGTGTCTTCAGCCTGAATTAGCATTTTAAATTTAAATCCCATTTGCATTCACTTTGTTATAATATCACTTAGATTTGGCTGTGGAATATTAGGTAGTGAGGAAATCACAACGACTTGTTGCACAGATGGCATTCTATCATATTACCATGCTGGAATTCACTGAGCTCCTGAGAGTGACACATTGATTTCACTAATGTTTGTTGAAGCAGTCTAAATGCCTAGCTGCTTGGTTTTATACACATGTGGCCATAGAAGTGATTGAAACCTGAGTTCAATTATTTAAATGGGTGAGCAAATATAGTGTACATCAATGCACTCAGAGTCCATGTCCCCTGGAACCCACCTGGCCCACGTTCCATCCATATGAGCCCCACATGAGAATGCTGGCTGCAGACAGTATTCAGTTTTATTACATACTTAAGTTAGAAAGACATATCATTTTATCTAAAGACTACTCAGCAGGTAGTAGTTTTAAAGGAAAACAACTAAAGAAGCATCTGCATTTAAATTTGTGGGAACAATTTAAGTGAACCCGTTTGGAAATTGGGGACTGTGTGACTATGATAGACAACATATGATTAAATTATGCAGTGAAAGAAAAAAGACATATGCTGTCCAAAGCTACCTAAAACTGTCCCATCCACAGAAAAAAGGTTCAATGAGAATTTAAATTGTTTAAATATGTTATGGGTTTTACACACTCATTTACAATCTCAAGTGAAGAACTATGGAATATTTGTGATAGTACTTGGTGTCAGACAAAGCAGTCACTTCATTTGTAGAATCGATTTCATGGAATTCATAGGATGCTGTTTTTTGGGTTGCCATTTTGAGGTAACACAATACAACTCAATTTTATACAGATATTTCAGTAAGCAAAATGACAAGATTATTTAATCTAAACAAACCAATAAAAAAATGAACAAACCAATTATGTTTAATGAATGCACATTTCCAAACATGAGAATTACATAGTCCATTCAGGAGCTTTAATCCAATCACAGATTGGGTGCTAATGTTACAGTTGATTGCTTATGTCCTACTACAGTATATTCTATTCATCATGGAACTTGGGCAGTTTATCACCAGGAACAACCACATGTTCCACTCCATCCTCAGTGATCACCACCATGTGGACCACGCCCCCACTCACGTTATCTCTGCCTATAGCCAGGGTCAAAGCTGGGAAAAGAGAAAGAGTTCAAATGAACCAATTAGTTTTGCCTTTTCTCACAGATAATTAACATGCATAAAAAAATGCCATATTATATATTTAACTAGTTGGTTTTATATGTCGTTTTTGGTTAATTAATTAAATACACCTTTACAGATTGATATGTTGGAACAAATAAAAGACATAATTCTGTCTGATTAAGTAACAAAATAAATGATCACATATAAATGACTCACAAATCATAACAGAGCAAATGCAGTAAATGTATTATAAATGTTTAATGCACTCAGGATTAAGTGCTGTGGTTTGCCTATGTGTCTCTCTTAGGTGATTTTAGTAGATAGTTAATGTATATATAAGTTATTCTATTAGAGGGAATAAGACACTCTAAATGTAAAGAGTTATGTGTTATCATTTCCCATTTGGATTTTTTTAAATCCCACTTTACCATTTGTAGTGAACTGAAGACACTCCTCTCGGCTCATGTCAGGTTTGAATTTAGCGTCTGCATAGCCATAGATAAAGGTACTACCAGAACCGCCAATAGTAAAAGGTTGACTAATCAGCATTCCTCCCATCGACACTGTGTACACCTAAAGAGACACACATTATGAACAAAAACAAAACATAAAAACTAGCATGTGGTCATTAGATTAAAGTGTTAACTTTCATTTTAGAGGTTTCCTATGAAATTTTACAGGAAACCAACTAAAATCAATCTCCTAGAGCAAACTGTGATTACCACCTCATAGTTTGTAAAATGTTGTTAATTGTAATACAAATTGATTGGGAGGAAAACATTACGGCTAATTACTTTTTAAACATACATTTAAACGGACTTCTTTAAGCCTCTTAGGGTTTCATTAGTTACTGTCTTTTGCAACTAAGAGCAGTCAACTCAGTTATGTCCTGCATGTTATATATAAGTCAGCATCATACCTGTGGCCCTCTTTTCCTGTCCCAGCCCGCTGTGATAAAACCGGCCTGCAGCTCTTCCCTATTGTTGTAGCACAGTTCCTTCAGCACAGATGCTGCAGCTTTCACCAAGGGAGGAGCCTCCATCTGTATGCTAAACAGAATGACATCACAGTAGAAACAATTATAAATAATTACTAATAACTTTGATAGGAGACATGTCCATTGCAAAGTTAGACTTCTGATTCTATTTCATCAGCTACATAATTCCATCGGTTTCTTTGCAGAAACAACATAAAATGCAGTACTCATGCTGACTGTACTTTCTATAGGCCAATTAACATGTTTGCAACCAACTATATATTTTAAATTATATCTGCAGCATTATAGAAAACCCTGAACTTGTAAAAACAGAACTGATGAATGATACACAACAACAAGCTATTTGCCTGTTTTTGTAGACAAAATACAACTTGTGATGCATATATAGTATGTATCATCTAATGTGAAATTAGAAGCCGCTCCACTTCTGGTGTGTAATGGGCTTCAGTGAAAGGCACAAGTAGTTCTTTGGAAAAGGTCTCCTTTTTATCTGTTTGCTACTAAAAATAGGGCCACTAAGAATGCTGCTCTGCCTTTTTTAAAGCCATATTGTTTATGGCCTCACTATTTATCTTGGCCAATGATTGGGAGATCATTGGGAGAATTGACTATTAATCAAATTACACACTGTAAATAAAGAAAGAGGAATATGCTTTTGCTACAACTGTATGTTTTCCTTTATTGGTATCATGCCACCTACCTCACCCTCCTCAGTTTCTCACCCTCAACTACCAATTACATCGCCCTAACAAGGATTTTTATAACTGCTTTCACTGATGGTGTAGGCTGTCCTAGTGAAAAACCTCCTGTTGTCATATCAGACCAAACATTTTTTCATTTAAACTTAGAATTTTAATATTTACCTGTTGCTTTTTAAAGTTTAAAAACTTGCATTCACTTTTGTACTATTTCAGAATCTAGACCACTTACAAATTTGCTTTATTTAACAAGTTGCTCTTTACACCCACAGGTCACAATGTGCTTAAATGGCATTTGATTATCAAACCCTATAATCTGAATGGGAGCACAATTTGTGTTTTAAATGTTTAAGAATGTAAGCATGCATACCTGTGGAAAGATAGCTGAAACTTGGCCATTTTTGTAACGGCTTGTGCATCTGCCAATGATCCAGCAATGCAACAGAATATTTTGTCATGAACCTGAATCAGCTTGTTGATCATTTTATTTGACACATACGACCTATGGAATCAAAAATAAAGCACAGTGAGTAAAATGTGTATTTGTTAGTAAATGCATTCATTCACTTCATTGTTGTATGTAGAAGTACTGTGTTAGATAAGTAGTTTTATGATACTTACCCACCGATTGAGGCCCTGGAATCAGAACCAATAATAACTCCTCCATTAAACTTCACTGCAAGGATGGTCGTCTGTTAAACAAGGCAGTGCAAGTATTAAATCAACGGTCTATATTGCTTTTGCCCTAGTGATCAAAGCATTACACTGTGTATATTGCTGGAACATAATATATATATATTTTTATTTAATGACAATTCTGTCCCCAATTTCGGACATATCAAACTTCCTCATCACATGATGCCACCAGTGCTGGAAGGCTTAAAGCAAGCAAGCACTTCCTCACACAATTAGCCAATCAAAACACTTTTTTTTAAACCGCCACTAATAATACAATGTCACTGGACAGCTGAACATGTATGAGGAAGAGCATTAACTGCCACTAAACGCCAGTTTCATCAGCTAACACACACTGGCACTGGTTAGTATTTTGATGAGTTATAGGTAAAAGGGTGATCCATCCTACCCACCCAGAGAGAGCAAGGCTAGTTGTGCTGTCTGGGATTACAGGCAAGGAATGCTGTGGAATCTCCCAAAAATATCACATTCTACTAGAGTTCTTTTATGATTTTCATCATTAAAATGTGACATTTTAAATATTGAAGAACAGTAATAAACACCCAATCAGTTCATTTAGCTTAACACTTTACGAACATTACAAATTTATTTAATTCTATTTTTGTTACCACATTACAGATTACAGAAAACCAACAGTAATGGGCACAGAGTTTATTAATTATACAAAGATCAATTAAAAGGTGACTAATAAATAATTTACAATCGCATATTATGCATGATGTCTGTAAGGAAACATCTTCTCCTCCTGAAGTAACTCAGCGAACATACTTCTTTATTCCAAAACATTGCAAAATGTTTTACACTATTAAGTAAAATCATTAAGTACTATTTTAAGATATTAGCTTCAAATTATCCTGATGCAGTATACAGCTCTGGAAAAAAATAGGAGACCACTTCAGTGTCTGAATCTTCCTGAAACTTCCTTTCTCCCAAATTCCAAATAAAACTTTTGTAATTTAGAGAATTTATTTGCAGAAAATGAGAAATGGCTGAAATAACAAAAAGGACGCAGAGGTTTCAGACCGCAAATAATGCAAAGAAAACAAGTTCATATTCATAACATTTTAAGAGTTCAGAAACCAATATATGATGGAATAACCCTGATTTTAATCACAGTTTTCATGCATCTTGGCATGTGCTCCTCCACCAGTTTTACACACTGCTTTTGCATAACTTAATGCAATTCCTGGTGCAAAAATTCAAGCAGTTCAGCTTGGTTTGATGACTTGTGGTCCTCCATCATCCTTTTTCATTTATTCCAGAGTTTTTTTTATTATTATTTGGTAAAATCAAAGAAACTCATCATTTTTAAATGGTCTCTTATTTATATTTTTTCAGAGCTGTCCTAGCCAATATACTGAGACTGGCATGAATCTTGATGGGAAAAAAGAAACAAACAGCAAAAAGTTACTATTAACTTAGTTTAGTATATATTTCTAATATTTAATGCATTAATTCGTTTTTTTGGACAATAAGAGTATAACTGTTTAATGCTGGAAAGTAAGTTGATAACAAATTAATCATGCCCTGCATCCCATTGTTTTCCCTCATCCCCCACGATGATGATATAACCTATAAAGCCTATAGCTTTCTAATCACAGTCGTTTGGCCTTCTGAATACAGAACTCAAAAAGTGGTGAAGGATGAAAGTGAAAGTAACTCTGAACACGGTTCGCAGCTTATTGCTAATTCACCCCTTAAACAAATAAAACATATTAAGAATTTCCCTTAATGTTAAGATATCGACTGTTTTGTTTTATTTTTACTTGATCCTTTTTGTTATTTGAAGCGTTTACCCTGATTAGCCTGTAGCTTCACCCGGATAAACCCGTACGTATTCTCTGACTGTTAATCACATATCTGAGCTGTAGGCGCTGTTTATAGGTCTCACTGAGCTGTACTTACACCTGTGCTGACTCCAGTATTCTGAGGGTTCGGGGGTCTGTCCATCGCTGAACGCTTGTGTCTAAAGGTGGTCGGACTGATCGAGCTTCAGCAGCAGCAGCAGCAGGACGGTTCTCTTTACTCCATTAATAAAGTAACAATTCCTGAAACATGCGCTCCCTCACGGTTAGATAAACAGCGCCACCGCTGGTCGCGCATGCGCAATTACAGCGAGTCAACCTCACACAGTCCTCCTGCTGCCTGTGAGACACAGCGAGCTGCCCGTAGCCCGGTTTCTCTCCGCGGACATGGCTCACCCGTACGTGTTCGAAGCGCCTCAGTCTGGGTTCAGTTTCGAGAACTCGACCCGGTAAGTTTAATTCAGTTTACTAGAACTCGAATCAATGATTTCAATGCCAAATGCGCAGTAACTTTAGATATGTATATTTATTTACATATATTTTTTAGAGTAGAGTGTGTGTACTGAGAGCTACACTCTCACCAAAAGCGAAAGTATTTTAATACGTATTTTAATTTTTTAATTCGACAAAAACGCGTTATTTAACCTCATATATTTCGCTTCACATGAAGTTTTCACAACAAACGAGGAAGTTTGTTATATTAGCTGCTTCTGAAACATAATACGGTGAAATCTTTTATTTTCGTTTGAGGAAGCATCGCATCGCTCTGAGGAGAGAGATACGCCGTGACCTGCCGTGACACGATCTGCAGCCGCGCTCATATAGCAAGCAGTTTTAGCCTTAAACTCAAACTACTGAGTCCTAATTCATCGCCAGATTACAGATGTCTGTGTATTAAACTCCCTGCTGTCGGAAAATTCTAGCAGGGACTAAAATTGAACACATACAGCCCTAAATAAGAGACCTCTTAAAAATTAGGAGTTTCTTTGATTTTACCAAATTGAAACCCTCTGGAAAACAATCAGGAGGAAGATGGATGATCACAGCCGTCAAACCAAGCTGAACTGCTTGATTTTTTTTGTACCAGGAGTGGCACAAAGTTATCCAAAAGCAGTGTGAAAGTGTGAAACTGCATTTAAAAAACAGTGTTATTTCACCAAATATTGATTTCTGAACTCTTAAAACTTTATGAATATGAACTTGTGTTCTTTGCATTATTTGAGGTCTGAAAGCTCTGTATCCTCTTTATTTTAGCCATTTATCATGTTCTGCAAATACATGCTCTAAATGACAATATTTTATTTGGAATTTGGGAGAAATGTTGTCCATAGTTTTTACCTATAAATAGCAAACTCAGAGAAAACTGATTCAGAAACTAAAGTGCCCCATTTAATTCTGAGCACTTCTTCATTAGAGGAGCACCTGACAGGGGACCTGTTCATGTTTACTCACCTTAACACCATACACCTATACATCCCATTTTTGTCCTAAATGATAGTAAATGGTTCTTTATCCTACAACAGCTTGCTATACATTATCCCTCTATAGCTTGATTTTCATATTTGTTTAGAAAAAAAACTACATTTTGACAGTGGTGATCTAACCATCAAAAAATTAGGAACCACTGTTTCAACATGATTGCCTCGTTATGTATCTGTATAATGTTGCCCAGAAGCAATAAATCAAAGAAAGCTCTTTTAGTAAGAAGATAAAGAAAACATAGCCACAACAATAAAAAAAAACATTAAAAGCACAATTCAATAATCAAAAGTGTGTTTTTTCGTAGCCTGTAAGCAACACCATGACATAATGTCTTAGGATTGTCAGCTACCTTATCATTTGCCTTTGTCTTTCAGAAATGTTTTATTGAACAATGTGCTTGGAGAACAGAAGACAAAGACACCTAAACCCATGAAGACTGGAACCACAATTGCAGGAGTGGTGTATAAGGTATGAAACATCAGAAGAGAGTTCAAAATGTAGGATTATTCAAATCATATTCTTTATATGTGATGTTTAATATTGGTTTCTATCTATCTATCTATCTATCTATCTATCTATCTATCTATCTATCTATCTATCTATCTATCTATCTATCTATCTATCTATCTATCTATCTATCTATCTATCTATCTATCTATCTATCTATGTATGTAGGATGGTGTGGTACTGGGAGCAGACACAAGGGCCACTTCCAGTGAAGTAGTCGCTGACAAAATGTGTGCCAAAATTCACTACATTGCTCCAAACATATAGTAAGTGGCACCTCCACTTGTAAAAAACATAACATTTTTCCTCAATATTACTCATAATTTAATGTTAGAAAGAGTGGTGTATCATAAAATTATCTAATTGTTTTTAAACCTTCTGACTGATTGTGTACACTACTCAGATTTCATACAGAAAAATATAAGAGGTTGCAACTGTCTGTTTTTTTATGTGTTTAGCTGCTGTGGAGCAGGGACTGCTGCAGACACAGAAAAAACTACAGACATGCTGTCATCCAACCTCACCATTTTCTCCTTGAACAGTGGCAGAAATCCTAGAGTGGTCATGGCAGCTAACATCATACAGGATATGCTCTTCAGGTTGACAAGCACATTCCATTTTCACTTTTTGAGATCTGATTTTACTTTCAGTGCCCTTTTACAAAGGGGGATTCTCTAGTCATGAAATTATTTGGTGGATGAGAATGTAATGTCTTGCATCTGCTGTAGTTTCTAAAAAAATATGAGATGCAGCAAACAATCTTTATAAATTTGTTTGTGGAACACATTCCATTTACACCTGTTTTTAATGTGGTTAAGATCCCTCTCTCCAAATGTGACTTGGTCATTCGTTCATATCACATTCTGGCTGTGGCTTCTCTTGCGATCAATTAAAATCTGCATGTGGTCCAACCAATAAAATGTATGTTAATGCAAGTGATAAAGTGATAAAAACTGACATTTATTGTTGCTTTTTTGTTTACTTTAATGTTGATGTCATATATCAGGTATCGAGGTGGGATTGGAGCGAATCTCATTTTGGGAGGGGTCGACTGCACTGGGAGTCACATCTACAATGTGGGGCCTTTTGGAAGCATGACCAAGGTTCCATTTATTGCAATGGGTAAGTTTATGACATCCAGAAGTCACATTCAAACATGTAATTTAATGATACTGCAGTTATTTGCTAATTCAATCAATGGTTGTGTTTAGGATCTGGAGATTTAGCTGCTATGGGTGTTCTGGAAGACAGGTTCAAACCCAGTCTGGAGGTACTTGGCTGTTTTAAAATAATCTGATTCTTCCTTATGTTCAATTTACTTCAGTCACAGACAACCTTAGTAATAAAAGGTATTTATAACACTGTACTGGCTTAAAATGAACCAACTCTCACATTGTTTCATCCTGTTTTCTAGCTTGAGGAGGCCAAGTTTTTAGTGCGCGATGCCATCCATGCAGGCATCATGAGTGACCTGGGTTCAGGAAACAACATTGACATCTGTGTCATCACCAGGGAAGGGGTGGACTACATAAGACCCTATAAGGAATCTGAATACACGAACAAGAGGTAAAAAAGGACATTTCAGTCAGGTTATGATCACATTATTACGCTGAAGTGACCTTTTTTTGCCTTATTGTGACACGTATAAGATTTTTTTAAGTTTTGTGGACATGTCAAATCTGACCTTTCAAAGATTTTAGTCAATTTTATAGGTATATTAGTTAATATGCTAGCAGTACCTTATTGGACTATTCAGTATTACTGTATTATGCACAGGCAAACAGCTGTACAAAGTGTAATCACCCTGCACTTTAGCAGTTTGTTGACAATAATTCTCTTTTTTTATTGTGTTATGTGATCGTCTGAAGGCTTAATATGGACTACACTGAATAAGGGTCTTAAAAAAGTCCTGCCTAGAGCTAATCAATTATTAGAAAAAATCTGAGTACTTGAGTGGGTAATATTTCCTTTTTGTTTGTTCCTCTCTCTCTCCCAGACAGGAAAAATATAAGTATAAACCAGGTACAACTCCTGTTTTGACAGAGAAGGTGGTTCGCTTGGAGCTGGAGCTTGTGCATGAGAATGTTCAAACAATGGAAACATCCTGAGCCAAACTCCTGTGCCCTCTGTTTTTGAAAATAAACTGGTGTCAGAAAGCACAAAAATCACATTTTCAGTTAGTTGTGAATATGATAATAAATAAATGACCAAATTAGACTTGTGTATGTTCTGTTTTGTTTTCATGGTTAAAGGAAAAATACAACCATGTTTGTGTTTATTGCAAGCTGACATTATGAGTGGTGTACAATACCAAAGTAAATGTAATCAGTTACTGTTTAAAAAAATATGTGTGAATTTACTGAAACATCTCTACCTTGGGTAACTTTTTACTTTACCTCTACTTCATTTTAAACCCAGATATTTTACTTTTTACTCCATTATGTAAAGTCTGTCATTACACTACAGGCTTATGTGTGCATAAAAA
This sequence comes from Astyanax mexicanus, assembly GCF_023375975.1. NCBI lineage: Eukaryota > Metazoa > Chordata > Actinopteri > Characiformes > Acestrorhamphidae > Astyanax > Astyanax mexicanus. The sequence goes on from NC_064410.1 coordinate 22,171,334, forward strand.
CATTAGATTTTAAAACAAACTTAAAGGAAGCACACCAATCAGAGTACACTGTATGTTTTGCACTTGTTTTAACCTGTTGGACACCTAGCTATCCATCACACGCATACCGGGGAGCGCAACATCTGTGAAAAATGGTAAAAAGGTAAAAAGTGGGGGGTATGAATTGAGGACTTTTGCTTTTACTGAAATAACATTTTACCCTTGAGTATTACCACTTTAATTCAAGTACACGGTTTATGTGTTGTCAATATAAATTTTGTAATAAATCATTACTATATTTCAGAGGTTTTAAATTGGGCATATAGGGATTAGCTATCGTTTTAGCATCACATATTAATTTACACTTCCTTTGTTTTAATAAATAACCTAAGATTATTTATAAGATTATTACAGAAGAATGGAAAACTTTTCAAAAAGTTCTGAAAAACACTCAAAAACCCAATAAACATAAAAATTCTACACTTTATTCATATACTATTTTACTAATTGTTTAAATATAAGTCAATTTAATTTACCTGCATATTTTCACTGAATCGTTTAAAATCACACCACAGTTTCAGTATAGTATAAACTAGTTTTACTTGCATTGTATCATTTGTGTCACATGAGTGTTTCATAAAATAATTGCTAGTGTATAACTGAATAAGAATAGATTAAAAGATAAGAAAGGTATACAATTTGAGCAGGCAGGCTAGCAGGCTACATGAGCTGACACTTTAATAAACTACAGTTAATCTGCTGCAGCGCAACCTGTAGACGAGCTTTCTCCCTGTGAACTGATGACGCGCACAGACGAGCGCTCCTATTGGTCAGCCGGCTGTGGGGAACTCGTCAGGTAGGTGCGTGTCTTTTCTTTTCCGTATAAAAATTATTTTTTTTAACGTTAAAGTGAAAAACGTATAAAGCGAGTAAACATGAGAGTGTGTAAAATTATATAATTTTCAGAAAACCTTTAAAAATGTTTGTTAAAGCAGGAAAAATCGGCTAAAATCGAAACTAAAAAAACAGCATCCCTGAAACTTTCGGTTTCAGCTACAGATACGTTGTCTTCCTGTGATTGCTCACATTTCACCCGGTGAAAATCTGCTTTTCTCTTTTCGGGGCTAAAGCTTGTTTCAGGAAACACTAATAACTAATAATACCGTCTGCTGTTTTAAACAGAACAGCATGGCTCTAGCAGAAGTTAGTGGATATTCGTCCGTATCCGGATTTGGACTGTTTTCGAGGCAAGCTCACTTCGTGGACGGACCGAATCATTACTCTTTCGGGGTGAAATCACAAGAATTTGCCGTTCCTGTTGGAGTTGACGTAAGTAATGTGTAATAAATAACTGATGGATGATCGGCCAGTGGCCTGATTAATTCACCCTCAACTGCGTATCTACATGCATCCCTGTACAAGTACAAGTACGATTAAACTATAGCTTACTTAGAATACGTTACAGTTGAAGTGCTCATGTGGGACTAGTCACATGGATGGAGTGTGGTCTAGGTGGGATTCAGGTGGGCATGGGCTCTGATTGAATTTGTAGTCTACACATGTTGTTACTGTCTGGGACCCAGTTTGGCTTCCAAAATGTGCCTCATCATTACAGCCCACCTTAATCCCACAAGGCTCTGATCTAGGCCCCATGTGCAGTGCACAACTCAGATGGAGCCTATAATTTACCCTGTTAAAAATCCAGCTCAAGACCAGCTGGTCATCCAGTATAAAAACTCTATGCTAGTCAAGAGATAGGGTAAGTGTAATGATATCAGTGTAATGTTTATTCATTTATTTTTCAGACTGTAAAGGCTAAATGCAAAACATAGAAAATTGTACGTAAAACTTGTTTTTTATGTAGTGCAGTGTACAAGAAATAAGTTTTCATCCATTGTTCCCAATTTTAGGTTTTTCATTTCTGCACCTCACAATTGGATTTTCAGGAAAAATAAAAAAGGATCTTTTATTTATTTTCTGATTGTTCCATTTTTGTATTTTGCAAGAATACCCCCAAATTTGTGTTACAAGATACAAAAATGGACAAATCTGAAAATCAAGAGAAGATTCACTTTTTAATGTCTCTTGAAATTATTTTGCCAAAGGCTGAAATAAAAAACAATATGATAAAAAAATTGAATGAAAATCCATTTCTTCTTCACTCTGAATGGATAAAATAAAGATTACGTTTTTTTTACACAATTTTCTGTTTTTGAATTTAGCTTGATACAGTCAGAAAATTAAACTAAGTTTAACTCAGTGTGCTAAACAGTACACTGACCAGATGGCAAGCTGGTCTTGAGCTGGATCTTTTTAACACGTAACCCCTCCTGGTCCCATTACTGACCCTAATTGGGTTCCCATAGATGGAATGTGGTCTAGATAATTTTGGGGTGGGCATGGGCTCCGAGTGGGTTTGTAGCCTACATGTGTTGTTACTGGCACCCGGTTGGTCTTCCCAAAAGGAACCTGTTATCATGGTCCTATCACTAACTCTTGTTGGGGCCGTGCCACACGATTGACATTCATATGCGGTGCCAACATGGAAGCCGTAGACAAAACCTTTGTTGGTTCCCAGTTGGGGTACCCATACAGACCCAACATGGATATTTTAAGCTGCTCACTGACTTTAAAGTACACAGTGTTACTATAATAATAATAATTGTAAGTGGTATAAATCAAAAATGTTTGAACAGGCTCTAAAATCATCTTGTGTTTTTTCAGCCATCAACCTTTCTACAGTCATGCAGCTGTGAGGATGGCATATCAATTGACATGAACCATGGCACCACCACACTGGCTTTCAAGTTTCGCCATGGCGTCATCGTGGCAGTTGACTCTAGGGCTTCAGCTGGTAACTACATAGGTAAGTATACTCACATCACTTTACTTCACAAGTTACACAAAGTAAATCACATATTCACAGAATTAAAAAGTTATAGCATAATTGTAAATTACAATACCACACCCAGTCGTGTAATTTTTATACCATCCTATATGTTTTGTTTCTAATAGACACAAAGGAAGCAAATAAGGTGATTGAGATCAACCCTTACCTGCTGGGTACCATGTCCGGCAGTGCAGCAGACTGTCAGTACTGGGAAAGACTCCTGGCTAAAGAGTGCAGGTTTGTTCGAACTTGAATCGTTTGAGGATGGAGGGAGTGCACATATAAAGTTACCATCAACTGTGTGTGTGTATGTGTGCGCATGTGTGTGCATTTGTTGCCATGTCAGGAAATTTTGCCAGTCATCTCAACTCAGCAGATGCATCTATGCACCCAAAAGGAAAATCTTTTTCTTTACATAAGATAAAGTGCATTAAACATGCTATGGTGCTAATTTTCATGCAAAAAAAGTTATTCCTTATATCAACTAAATCATTCAATTAACCACATTCAGTTGATAGTTGGGTTCAATTTCCCTAACCACACCCAGGTACAATTTAATGACAGTGTTCGAATGCAAATACAGATGTAAACATTCCCAGAATGTATACAGTCTGCCAGTCGGGGAAGTGTTACAAAGCTAAGTCTTAAACTAGGTCTTTGGGAGTCATTATCCATGAATGGAGAAAATTCTGAACAGTGGTGAAACTTTTAATTTAGTGGGCAGCCTGTTAAACAAATTCAGCATGTGTGCATTGCCTACAAAAACATCTTAAGGATCTGCAGTCATTTTGTGCCTCAGTTACTATCAACGTACACAATTTTAGGATCTGTGGGATAATATTCTGTGGTGGTAGAATGTTTTGTAAGACATGGATCTTGATAAATCTGGTGGAAAGCTAACTCTGCATAAGAACATAATACCAATAGTCAGATTGTGATTTGCTTAAGCAAAGATGGGTTATGCAAAAGGACAATGATTCAAAGCATACAAGCAAGTCTATGGCCCAAAAAAAGAATTACGGTGTAGGAATGGCCAAGTCTTAAATGGACACATCGTGCCTGAAAACTCACCAGTGTAGTTGAATAAAAACAATATTGCAAAGACAAGCAAACTGAAATTCCTCAACATAAGTGATTGCAAACATTTGATTGCAGTTATTACTGCCAAGAGTGTCACAACCAGATGTTAGATGTATTTTTATGGGGACGATTTATTTTAAATATGGGTGATATGATTTAAAACCCTTATTGTGTGTTTAATTAGTTGGTTTAGTTGGATAAAAGGAAACATTTCAGTCTGACAAATAAAAAAAAGAATACTTTACTTTTCCATAGCACTTTATTAACACTGTTTTATTTTGACATAGAAATAAGGTGAAATGTCCAATAATGGAAAGCAAATAGATATGAGACGCTAACAAATTACTAATAAATAATTAAGATATCGGTAAAGTGTATTTGAACTAAATATGTCAAGTAAATTTTACTTACGATTAATTTAAATTGAAAAATTACCAGTATAGCTAATAAAAACACATTTTTTACTCCAACATAAATGACCAAAGCATAAGTGTTGCATTATGTGTGAGTGTTTTGTGTTTTGTTTGTGTCTTCAGGCTTTACCAGCTACGCAATGGTCAAAGGATCTCTGTGTCTGCAGCATCCAAGCTGCTGTCCAACATGATGATAGGTTATCGAGGGATGGGCCTCTCCATGGGTAGTATGATCTGTGGCTGGGACAAGAAGGTACAGCATTATATGTGTATATTTTTGAGATTTTATTTTTATTGATGAGCAATATATACATCTATGAGATATTTTTAAATGATGTCATGATTCGTACTGAGTTGACCTGCCACTGATCCTTTTGCCCTTGCTTTTGACATTCAGGGTCCAGGTTTGTATTATGTTGATTCCGAAGGTACACGTCTCTCAGGTTGGATGTTTTCCACGGGCTGTGGGAACAGCTATGCGTACGGTGTAGTGGATGCTGGCTACCGTGAAGATTTGACTGTAGAAGAGGCGTATGAGCTGGGCCGACGTGGCATTGCCCACGCCACTCACAGAGATGCCTACTCTGGTGGAGTGGTCAACCGTAAGTCATTTTTACTCATAATGCACTCATAATACTCATACTCATAATACACACAATACATAATACACAATACTACATTCAAAGTAGTGAATTATGTTTACAGTAGATTACAATTTGTTTCAGCATGATGAAACCATACAAATTATGCAATAAACACTACAGACTTTTCATCAAATCCATGTTTATATGCAGATTTGTGATATCTGTTTTTTCTTTTATGTCTTTGTAGTCTATCATATGCAGGAGGATGGCTGGATCAAGGTATGCAAGGAGGATGTGTCTGAGCTAATCCACCGCTACAGAAAAGGAATGTTCTGATTCCAGATCAGTTCTTATTTAGTCTGATGTAGAAACATTGTCATTGCTCTGTAAATGGGCCAAATTAAGTCAGAAATCATTTTTAAATAAAGTTTTTTTAACTGAACACTAAACAAAGTTGTATTTCTTTTTTGGGTCAAAAGTGTCAGTTCTGATTTGTCCTGTGGGATTAATAAAGGATTATCTCAATTTACCCCAAAACAGGTTCTTTTAAAAATAATTTATAATGCATTATCTGATGTGAGATATGATGTTGCTAATGTAAGCTATAAGTGTTGCTGATCATTCTAAAATTAGCAATTGTCAACAATTATCCGGAGGTTGTACTACACAACATATGCTACACATTATTCAATAGCAAAATTCATACAGTATCTGATTATGTATGCTACATATAATTTTCTTACAAAACAAATCTTAAAACTTTGCATAAAACAATTAGTTTATTTTTTGTTCATGTAGCATTACCTCAGCCTTAAACAATTTAGGTATTGGGTAATGAAAACTTAGGTTAGCTTGTGTGGGTGTAGATTGTGACAGAAGCCAGTGGAGCCCACAAATGTTCAACTATCTCAAAATAGTTGAGGATTGTTTAGAAATATCCAATTTTATGTAAAACAGATAATTTGAGTTCAAACAAGTATGGGTTTAAAGTGTGGGAGTTGGTCTAAGATAATTAGAGGCCGGACTGGTTGACTAGGAACAGTCACTGAAAGTTTAACACTGGTTAAATGTGCTGGAAACTTTTTCCTCCTTCTCGCCCTGTGGTGGGGCATCACCCGAATACCCTAAATTTGAAACCGCAACTGATGTTACTGCTGTTCATTCATACTTATCCATGCTGCTACAGGAAAAGTGCCTTATTCACTCTTCTCACACTAATACTCATGTTGCTGCACTTTTTCTTTTTCTTTTAGCTCCTTTTCCCCTACTTTTCTTATTTATATGCATGTCTATGTGACGATGCTCGTCGAACTCCCAGGGAGACACAATGTCACCAGGTAGTATAGCTGAGTAGGATGTAGTGGATGGAGGTACCACGCTGATGCCACATGAGTCCGTTCAAACAGTGATCATTTATTTAAACCCAGTGAAAATGCAAAACAAAAAGATTGATTAAGGAAAACAAAACATATTAAAAGGACACTCCCTGACTTAAAGCAGTATAGGAAAGTATTAGAGCCCAGGCCACAAGATCATAGAACTCCATAGGTGCTGACCCACTGAGGAAGGTAAACGTAATAACATTAAATCAGCAGAGTTATAGGCCTTGTGACAATACTTGTTAACATTAAACATAGTGTACAACAAAATTTCCTTTTTAGGACTGACCTCACCCCCCTACTAGAATAAGCAGTGAACCCTACAGCGTACCCCAATTAAGTAAGTCAGCCCCCACATTCTTATTTACAGCTCTGGAAAGAAAATAAGAGACCACTTACAAATTATGAGTTTCTTTGATTTTACCAAATTGAAAACCTCTGGAATATAATCAAGAGAAAGATGGATGATCACAAGCCATCAAACCAAGCTGAACTGCTTAATTCTTTGCACCAGGAGTGGCATAAAGTTATCTAATAACAATGTGTAAGACTGGTGGAGGAGAACATGCCAAGATGCAAGAAAACTGATAATAATAAATATTCTAAATGACAATATTTTTATTTGGAATTTGGGAGAAATGATGTCAGTAGTTCACAGAATAAAACAACAATGTTCATTTTATTCAAACATATACATATAAATAGCAAAATCAAAGAAACTAATTCAGAAACTAAACTGGTCTCTTTTTTTTCTTAAAGAGCTGTACATACAGATGTAGCAGTTTTACTGACCTCAACACAGCCCATTTATCTATTTTATTCTTTATTTTATCTTTTATCTTATTTTTCTTAGATAATAATTGCCCTAAAAACTAAATACTGATAATCAAATGGATTTTGAAATTTGAAATTTGAAATTTTCTGGATAAAATACATCAATATAAAAATACATCTAAATATATCCCCATCTAAAAATAAAAGAAAAATCACTAATGAGGCAAAGGCTTTGTTTGAGCAGGAGCTGTTGAGAAATCACATGATTGGTGAGAACAGGGTGAAATAAGGTCAGTTTATGATCTGCCCCTAGTGGTGAAGTTCAGGGTCTGTGGAAACGACTGTCCTGCAGCGCCACCCTGTGTTTAATAAAACCACATGCTGCTTTTGAAAAGAGAAATATGAAGATTAAGGGTGGGTAAACCAGCTCCAGAACGTAAAAATCCATCACAGGGTTTCCTGCCAACTGCCTGGGCGGCTCTGCTGCAGCTGCGCTTTACACAGAGCCGCACATGCAGTCGGTACGAAACCCTGGGATGGATTTTTACGTTTATGAACACATTATGAACAAAAACAATTTCCATGGCCTGTTTGAAGGTAGTATGTATTTGCTAAAACACCCTACAAAAAAACTTAAAATTAAAATAATAACATTAAAATGTCCAAACCTGGCTCAGATATTTTTGAGACTTTTTTCCAGCGCATGCGCAGTCCGCGTTCATAAGTGAAAGTGAAATGTGTGTTGCTGGGTTTCGCAGGGGGATTTTCGCTGCTGTTTTCTGACTGCTCTAAAAGTCGTACGAGCACTCTAAACACACCGACAGCGAAGAAAAATGCGTGACATTTCCACTATTTACAAGATTTCAATTCTCGCCTGTACTTTGGCCATCGGCGGTGAGTATTAGTATTATGCATTACAGCTGCCCTGCACAGACATTTGTTCTGTCGAATTTTGCTACCCATCGATACATGCTTCCCAAAGGTACTGCGCATGCGCCGACCTACACAATTTAATTCTTTCTCGTGTTTTATGTATAATTAATCTGGTTTAGGGGGCGTTATGTGCATTAAACAACCTGGACGCACTATCATTGCACAGAAGTGTAAATGGAAACTAAAAATTACACTTATTATCATAAATAAATACAAAAGCAGTTTGTAATGAGCTATATTTACTATAACTTTGCCATGGTACAATGAATTATGCACTCCAAATCTAATAACGTACATCTACTGGAATATCACTGGGTACATGCCCTAAAATAGTGCTTCTTTTGTATTTTTACAGTTAAATATTCATTGGGGCAGCACGGTTCGACAAGGTAGCAGAATTCGACAGAACACATTAACTATGGCCATCGCCAGGTTAGCTTACTAATGACAACAGCAGCCTGTATAAACTCACTGTTCGACAGGAAATACAATAGCGAGCTAATTTGAAGAACATTTATCGAGAAAAACATGGCTAACCTAACAGTTTGGACAGCTTTTATAAGTCGACAGTGTGTTAACTGCATGTTTTTACTCTTGTCAGACTCATTATAGCATTAAGATTCCATATGGAAAAATGTTATGTTTGTAGGTATATGTTTGAGTAAAATGAACATTGTAGTTTTATTCTATAAACTACGGACAACATTTCTCCCAAATTCCAAATGAAAATATTGTCATTTAGAGCATTTGTTTGCAGAAAATGAAAAATATGCAGAGCTTTAAGACCTCAAATAACGCAAAGAAAACAAGTTCATATTTATAAAGTTTTAAGAGTTCAGAAATCAATATTTGGTGAAGTAAATCTGTTTTTTTAATCACATTTTTCGTGTTTTTTCCTCTTATGTTCCATTATGTTCTAAAGGTTTTCAATTTGGCAAACAAACTCATTATATATAAGTTTGGACACACCTTAAAATCAGTGGGTTTTTATTTTTTAAACTAAAGCCATCCAAACTATGAAGAAAAAAACATTACTGGAATTATTCAGTAAACAAACAAAAAAACTTTTAATCAGCTATTTAGAGACAATCTCCTAGATTGACAGCTGTGCTTCGTCAAGAATTTGAATTAATGTGTTTGAGAGCATCAGTTGTGTTGTAACGAGGTAGAGTTGGTATATAGTGAACAGCCCGATTTGAGTAATGTTCTAATACATATTATGACTAAGTAAAAAACTAAGTAAAAAAGTAGAAATATTTTAAGACCTTCTTAAGAAAGTATCCTCAGGTGCAGTCACAATGACCATCCAAAAACATTATGATGAAACTGGCTCTCATCAGGACCCTGAGTTATCTCTGTTGCAATGGATAAGTTTATCAGAGTTGCGAGCCTCAGAAACAGAACCAGTTACCAGCACCCCAGATAAGAGCACCTAAATGCTTCACAGAATGTTTTGGCTTTTTTTTATTACATTATTCCTTTATGTGTTCCTTTATAGTGAGGATGACTAAATTATTCATTTAAAATAAAAAATAAAAAAATCCTTAAATTAGGTGGATTTCCTTTTTTATATTTAAGTCATCCAAACTATAAAGAAAAACGTGGAATTATTTAGTAAACAAATAAGCCTTTCTTAGTCAGCTTTTTAGAGGTAGTCACGCAAAGACCATCAAAAAGGCTATGATGAAACTGGCTCTCATCAGGACCACTCCAGGAAAGGAAGAACATGGGTTCTTCTGTTAGACCGGATATGTTCATCAAAGTTATCAGCCTGAGAAACCACAAGTTAACAGCACCCCAGTGTGTGTGTGTGTGTGTGTGTGTGTGTGCAACCTTGTTATGGCATAATTTGCCTTCCTTATCTGTCAGCAATATTTTTGTTCTGTTTTACTTTTACTTTTACAGATGTAAGTGTACATCGGTTTCATACTTTCATATTTAAAGGTTCACACAAGATGTTTGTCTAAAAGACCATTTTATCTGTTGGTGACAGTTTCAGGATGCTCTGTGCTGGAGTGCTGGTTTGTGCAGGAGAAACCAGGCCGTGGAGGGGGCTTTTCAGCTGCTATGAGCCAAGAGAAATCCCTCATCTACATCAGAAAGGACCCAGATAGTCCAAAGATGCAGCAGAAACCTCCATCAGACATCGATTTCTCCCGAATTTACTATGTAACAGGTTAGTATTAGAGTAACTTTAGTACCCGTCTGGAAAAAGTAGCATGGACCAGTATGAATTCCATGCATATCTTAGTGTGATGCTTTCTTAATCTTTTATTAATGTGCAGTGTTTTAAAAAATACTAGGCCCTGGACAGCATGTATATCATGTATAAGCAATGCTTGAAAGTCTCAAACAAACCCAAAAAAAAGATCATACTAAATATTTTTGGTATTTATTTTACAATTTTTGCCTGTACCAATTACAGGTGATATCTATAACCTGGTTCAAATTGTGACTTGTACCTAGTCCTGAAACTATAAGCATTTTTTTTTTCGATTGTATATTTTTTCCAGAAATTATTGTGATAAATGGTAATATTTTTTAAATGAAGCATATTAATGCAATTACACCACTTTTAATTAACAATGCACTTTACTTTTAATTATTAGAAACTTTTAGATGTTAAAATTGGAGTATAAAAAATAAAATAAAATAATGGGCTCTTCTCGTTAACAAAACCCAGAAATATTTAGGGCTCATTCCATTCTGCAGATAGGTTCACATAGATTCTCCTCAATATGTAAAACTATTAAAGATGTGTTTGTATAATGTGCAATAAATCAATAACATAATTATCATGTCAGGCCAACCAGCATTTTTATTTGGAATAATTATGATTTTTTTCTGTCTGTCACTCCTGAAGCATTGCTGAACGTGTCAAAATACATAGATATTAATCACTGGTTTGTAAATGTAATATAAAAATCTGAGTATGCTGGAAAATGATTTTACACTTCCTTCTCTTTATATCTTTCAGATCCCGCTGCCACTTTCTGCAGCTCTTCACTCCATCCACCTGAGGGCTCCCTTACCAAACCTCAGTGTGAGATAAACCCCTTCACTCCTCAAGCATCTTTGGTTAAATGGGCTGCATCACTCACAGAGACAGGCCAAAGCCCCACCTACCTGGATGGCGATTGGTATTCTGTGGCAGCACAGGGTCTTGATGGACAGCTAACACTGTCCAATGTGATGCAAGCTCCATCAGCTTCTAAAGAACCAAAAGGTAAAATGAGCTTGCATATCTTGCATATTTTGCACAAGAGAACACAGACTTGTATGCAGAGGAATATAGGATCAGATGAGAAAATGAATGTTGTACAAACCACATATTACAAACCACTAAGTTAAAGCAGATTTGGGTTGTTGTGTTTTTTAGTTGCAGTGTCAAAAGGTCATTTTTGAAGTGTTTTCATTGACTATTCACTGTGCACTAAGTTTCGTTTACTATATCAATTGTGTTTTTACATTTATACCAGTAGCAGATTGGGATGTTTTTCTTTCTTGGGTGCCATACAGGTTAGTTTATGTGCTAAAAATATTCTTTTGAAATAAGCACATAAAGTTTCTACTGGGCTACAGAAGTCCAACACTGGATAGAGATTTCTGCTACCTGGGGTGTGAAAATGGGACTGTGGGAATAGTGGTGGGCAAATTTAGAGGGTACATCCCACACAGATTTCTATGGCGAACTGCACTGTTCAAATCAAAACATTCCTTAATATCTAATTATACATCCTGATCATGTCATGAGTAACTACAGAAAATATAATCCGTAATGGTCCTTTAGCATTCAAAATTAGTAGAAAAAATTGAACAGCCCGATAATGTACATTAAGTTTATTAGGCAACATACAGTGTACGGAGAATCAGAGAGAAAAAAGTTAATGTGCTTTTTAAGTTGAACAACTTACTCTCTTTCTCACTCAGTGATCTTCAGCGTCTCCAGTAGAACTCCTTCAGTCGCCTCTAGACTTGGGGAACCAGTTCATCTTGACTGTGGGTTCTGGGTAGACCCATCCTCACCACTTCATGGCTCTGGTTTTTCGGTGGAGTGGCGCTACCAGTTCCGGGGTGAAGGGAGGCTGGTACTGGCCTATGATGGCAAGAGTGATCGCTTTGCTAAAACATCAGAGACAGGTGCTGATTTGGACATTCCTGCCCTTTATAAATCAGGGAATGCATCACTTACACTGGAAGAGGCTCAAGTAAGGCATTCTGGGACCTACATCTGCACCATATACCTTCCAAACCTTCTGGCTCAGGTTGCCATGGACCTGGAGATAGTTGGTAAGGGTTTTGTGACACTTAATGCCTGAATATAATAGATATTTCACTGCACTGGAAAAAAGAGCTTTTGTAAGCTTAATTATATATGATTGTATTATAGGTTAGTGTTCTCCCTAATCCCAACTGACTGATCCAGCCTTTGAAGGGGTTAATTACATGATGCGTTAGTTATTAAAGCAGAGAAAATATTCATCTTCATAAACAAGAATCGCAATAGTGAAAAATTAGGGAAAATATCATGATGCTCAGTTTGAGCCTGTACTGATCTGATTTTTGTGTTTCCATAAATAATATGGCTGTAAATTTGAGGTACAGTGTGCTGTTAATTAATATTAAAGTAAAATCTTTTTGCAATCAATGTATATAATGTGACGTTCTGGACTGATTCACTTTGTTTGGTGGCATCAAATGGGGCCTATAATTTAGGGGCCTCAAACCATGGTCTGGACTAGGGCGGTAAAAATATATAATTTATGCATCGTCATCGCAATGTGTGCATATGCAGAAGTCAGATCACAGGGCATCACATGTTTGTTTTTTTTGCTGCTTAATACAAAAGAAATATTTTTTCTTGCATTTTTAAAAACTGTTGGTATTTTCCACTACTTACCTACCAATATTAGGGATGCACTGAATAATTGGCAACCAAAATTAGGTTAAAGGACCTAATAATGTATAGTAAAATTTGACATATTTTTGAAAAGCAAGACAATAATACATTTATGTTTTGTAATTTATGCAGTGGTGGAAAATCGGCAAAATATCTGAAAACTGGTGTATTTCTACCAATATAATTTATTTATCATGCATAATCCAAAATTTTGATATAATAGGGATAAAATATAATAGGGTAAGATATAATAATATAGTATATATTTCTCCTTGCATAATCACAACTGAGTTGGTTGGCAGCATTGGAATACATAGAAAAACACATATAATTTAATTGAATTTCTATTATCAATCTCTTCCCTTTTCAGAGCCTCCGTCTCTTGGCATCTACCCATCCCCTCTTCCCATCTCCGCCCCTGGGCAGGTGGTGTCAGTGCACTGTGAGGCCTCTGGTTTTGCTCCTCTTTCTCTGGAGCTTGGCTGGGAGTTTACTGGAGCTGATGGTAAGAAGCGGTCCCTTGGACAGGGCAGTGTGTCGGGCCACAGGCAGGCATCTGATGGTACCTACAGCCAGAGCACTCGTATAGAGCTGGACTCCAGCAAGCTTGGGCTCGGACGTGGTGGTGAGGTCAGCTGCGTGGCCGATCACAAAGGAGGGTTTAGACGAGCTAGTGTGACACTGAATGTCGTTGGTGAGTGACAATGCCTTTTCGCTCATCATGCTGTCATTGCTGGGTAAAATTCTATGTGATAGTATTTGTCAGAAGCAAGATGTAATGACTTTGAATTTACTTACACATTTGTGAAATATTTTTTGTTGTTGTTTTTCAGGTGTTGGTGCTCCTTCCATAGAGGACTCTATGGCAATGGTTGCTGTAGCCCTTGTGCTTTATGGTGTAATAAAGGTGTTTTTCTGGACCTTCACATCTTCAGGTAAGCTACATTTTGTCTAAAAGTGCAAAGTGCAGTCCTTGCATGCATAATGTGTCCTACTAAAGAAGATTTAAATAGATGCTATACTGATAGAGGTTCAGGTAAAGTCAGTGTCTCTAAATACTTTTTTACTATTAACTGTGTTAGCATGCATTGTTTTTTCCATCCTTGGGGGTACTATTCAAAGCTAATTCTTTGTTTTTAATTCTCTACCAATGTCAGGGTCTTCCAAAGCACAAGAATCAGGGGATAAGGTAATTTCTGAGTTTTACACTACTTGATCTGTTTGATAATCATAAATATAGCACCCTTCATATAGCATGTATGACTGGCATGTATTAACTGGTTGTGTTTTTGTTTGTTTTTAGAAGGACAAGTAATCGCAGTGCTGAAAATGTCTTCCTGGATGTCTTGATTAGAACTTATGTTTATGCAGATGATGATAGAAGCCACAGTAAAAAAGTACACCATCTCTTTAAAATGATTATACTGATATTTTTGTGCTTGGTTCATGATCCAGATTGTGAATAAACACTGAGATAGTGTTGTGGTATTTTAAAATAATGGGAAAAGGTGTCTTTATGTCTTTTCTGAATTTTGTTTTATTTTATTTTTTTTGTTTCATTTAGACCTGTTTGGGTTTTATTGGTTGATGATTAATTAAGTAAATATATTGTAAGTTTTCTTTTCTTTTATCTTTTGAAATACCATGTCATGAATCCTCTGAAAATGACTGTATAAATTTTAATTTTTTTTTACCTGTTCATCGTTTATTTTAACCCCTGTTTGTTAATGTGTGTAAGAGCTGTGATGCACAAGTTGAAAATAAATGTGTGACTACTGGTGTATTCCAAGCTTCTGAAGTCTTACATGACTAAGTCATATGAAAACGAATTATTAAATGAATTATTATATGAATTATATGCACCCAGGGTAAATTTAAATAATTACTCTAAGTTTGTAGGCTTGTACCAAATGTCTCTTGTCACGTTTACTCAACTTCAGTATCAAAACATTTAAAAAAGTTTTACATCTAATATAGAACTAATTTTCAAATACATAGTATAAATAAATAAGCATGTTGCTCATCACCTAAGCAGTAATTGCTGACTTAAAATAAAATGTCCATTTTGTTTATTTGTTACTGTCCATCTTGGTTCTATTAACAATAGTGTATATAGCAGTAGTATGATGTAAGAGTTCTAGATTTTGGACACTGGATAAAAATCTTTTTAAAGATACTACAAGGACATCTATGCTGCTTGTCCCATTAAAAACACTGTGTTTGAAAGTGCAGCGGCACATTTTCAGCATTCTGTGTTAAAGCAGCTTCACACTGAACAGATATACGCACTGTAACACAGAATCTTCTCATGTGCCACGCATTTAACTTAAGAGTCTCTTAAATGGACAGTGTATACATTACTGAATACTGGACGTCACATATTTTACCCAGGCCATTTAAATGCTCATCCCCCATTGTGAGCATGTGTGTAATACCAAACACTTCCTGAGATTTTTAAACTACACAGAAATGTTTACAATAAAGTACACAAATTGGTTTTATCTCCCCTCAAACATACAAAAATATACTAGAAATTGACACCACTAATATACATATAATTGCATTTTATATTTCCTACATTCATTTCTTTATTTACATTTAAATATCCACTATAAAAATGTTATTCTTAAGAAGAACAAGTGCGATTAAAGACAGTTAATCCTGGAATATTGTTGTTATTAATCGAATTAAATTGTTTTGAAAGATTGACACCACTGAACTTAATACATAAAACTTTGATATGTTTTTTGCCATTCAGTTCACCTTCACTTTCATTTACTGAAGACTCACTCACAGGTGCCCCCTGGCGGTTTACAGTTATTTATAATTAAAACGAAGGAAACAGAAATAGGGGTGTCATATAAATATTGTCTATGATAATATCGTAATTGCTCCAGCATAACGTTATCGATTGTGCTAATTACTAGGGAAAACAATCAAAACACCTGTACTTCGCACATTTGCTATAGACTGATGCTGTCTTGTTTATTGGCATGGCTGAGCGCAGATACTAATCCAGCAAGCTACCTATCCAACTATCTGCTATTTACAACCACATTTTCTTTTTCTTCAACAGAGTCACTGTGCTAAAGACTCTCTCTCATTTCTCACACCCGATCTCTCACTCTCATAAGTACTTATTTAAAAAAGTCTGCCAGACCTAACCCACTGCACTGTTACTTTACTTTCTTCCACTCAAAAATATGGGCAAGTATAAATATTGATTTTAATTATGATTAATCATAGAATACTGTGGTGATTAATACATTTTTTTAGATGAGTTACACCACTGATATAAATATAATAAAATTTTGCCAATCAAATGCTAATTCGTTTAATTACATTTAAATACCTATAAAATGAGGGGTTCACTAAACCCCCGGAATTGAGCTGACTCCACCCTCGGCTCAAATTAGTAAAATGGGAGGGGTAGTTTGGGAGGGGTACTGGGTGATTTATGGGTTTAGAGGCAGGGCAGGAGGGTGAGCTGATTGGCTGAGCTGCAGCAGCAGTGTTCCTCTGATAGTGGTGAGACCCAGATGGAGCGGTATAATTAATTGTCTTATCTGCTTATTGTGATTGTTTGCATACCAAAGTACATGGAAACATCATCTTTGCCAATAGCACAGTTGAACCTGAGAGGGTACTGCAGACACGGAAATGGCCGCAATAAAAGCGCTTTTTTTTTTTTTAAGTTTTTAAGTTTTAAGGTTTATAAAAAAATAAGAATTACTTCAACTGAACACATTTCAGCTAGTAATAGAAAAATGGTTTACGGTTTAGTGCCTCTTTAAGGAAATTTGATAGGCCACATGGTTTACACACGTGCACTGTGTGATATTTGAAATAAAAAAGTAAATAAAAAAATGCCTTAAACATATTGTTTCCGTTCATATATTTAGTAAAGCAATTACATAATTATTATTATCCTTTAAGATGTGCAGGCTAGTACATTATATTACTTTTACAAACTCATTTTAAAAAATTGCAAAATATTGTTTAAATTACAGATCGTTAAAATTACAGAGATTATCGAGATATGTGTACTTTTGTTAACATCGGTCACCCATAGATAGGCAGCGTGCAGGCTTTCCGTAACAGGTGTAGAACAGGTGTTCTGTCGAGTTATGATACCCATCCATACGTGTTTCCTAAAGGCACTACGCACGCGCTTACCCACGCGTTTTGATTCTTTCTTGTGTTTTTTTTTTATATAACAAATCTTTTTTGTGCATTTTTTGCGCATGAAACCACTTGGACTCACTGTCATTGCACGAAAGTGTAAATGGAAATTGATAATAATAAATACTATAATTATTATTGTATTATTGAATTAATTATTATTATAAAAAAATACAAAAGAATTTTGAAATGAGCACTCACTGCCATATCTTTACCATGATACGGTGATTTATTCTAAATATACTAGCTACATCTACTGGGTAGATACTTCTGCTGGATACTTCTGCTTCTTTTGTATTTTTACGGTTAAAATATACGCTAGGGTAGCGCGGTTTGGCAAGGCGGCACAACTCGACAGAACACCGGCTCTGACTCCTCCGCTCCAGATGGGGCGACAGTGAGGAGCAAGTCCCGCTGAACGCGGAGGAAAACCGGCTGAAGAAAACTGGAGCAGCCAATCCCGTAGGAGCGGAGCGGCGCGGACCGAACCGCGGGGGCCCGTTGTTCACGAGTGCGCGCGGTGTTGCCATGATGGTTTTTAGGCGGAATTTTCTACAGGAATAAATACTGAATTAAGAACCTCCATCGGATAAAGCTGCGTGAAACGAGAACGCTCGTCAGGAAAGCAAGAAAAAAGAGCAGTGTTCAGTGGAGGGTCTGTGTTACTGCGCGGTTTCTGTAACTCCTCTAAGAGTCAGTTATTTTTGCTTGTCTGAAGGCGGGATTTGTCACAAAGACCTGGCAACCTAGCGAGTTGTTAAATACAGCAGAATCGAGCGCGTAAGTTGCCTTCTTGTTCCAGCGTGTTCACTATGAGTATAATGTGTGTTTATGGGTGGTGAGGACCGGCTGTATGGCTTTTAATATACCGTATAATATCCGCCAACAGTGTAGTTTACTGATTAGTTATCAACTAGGAGTAACGTTAAGTGTGAGGGTTTTAAACAGACAGGAGGTTAGCCTGCTAGCTAACTATCAGCTAGCTAACTACAACGAGGAAGCTAACTAGCTAATGGAGACACCAACGCCAGTTTAAACAGCTTCCTTTTACTATTTAGCGTTAACCTAGCGTTATAATAGAGACGTAGCTGAGGCAGTAAGTGCCACGTACTCATGTTTAGCCTAAATTACATGGTGAAGTTAATTGGCTGTCTCAGTTTATTCCCTATTATATAGTTTAAACTAGTTAGCGAAACTAGTTTAGCTGCGCGGGGCTCGTTCCTAGCTACCATTATTAGCTGTCTAGTTTTATAAGACTGAGTGAACCTTACTAAGTTAATTCTGTAACCTCAAAACGCCAAGAGTCACTAAGAGCACTTTTTATCGCTGTGTTCATCAAAATTCTAAAGGTGCAGTTATGTTATTTTGCCAAAATTTGGTAGTTAGTTGTTTAGTTAGCAAGGTTCGTTAACTAACTAAACTAGTTGGCTGTAGCTAGGTGTAACTTAAGTCTTTCTTGACGGAAATAACTATCAAGACTATTAATGTTAAACTTAAGGCACACCCTAGGTTAGCTAACTAGTTAAGGTATTTCGATCTTCTTAAAATCTAATATTATTAAGGGCTTGGGGTAATGACAGGAAAAACAGTAGCTCGGCCTTAAATGTGTTTCCAGCAGCATCAGAGTAAATTGTGTGTTAAGACTGAATATAAAAAGGAATGTATACTTTGTTTGAATCCAGTTCTAATGCTCCTATTTTTCTTACGCTGCTCAACAGTTTTCCTTACCTAACATGTCATTAACTGTGGTAGGTGTCACAAACACGATGGACAGCATTGTGATCCTCGATGATGATGAAGCCGAAGAACCTTCCACATCTACATTACGTCTTCAAAGGTTTCGAGGGTCCACTCCATCTAAAGACCAAGAGTTAAAGCCAACACACATCACACAGTCACCTTTCAGTACTGCAAAGAAGGAAGGCCATGTCCTGAAAGTAGAGAACGAGAAACTCTTTGGAGAGGTAGGTGTATGGGTTTAAGCTTGTTTTTTTGTTAAAGAATCAGACCTATAAATGTGAATTAGACATAAAAATGATTGCCACTGTTCAGTGAAACGAAACCAGTTTGAATAGGACTTATCAGTATTGAAGGTAATAAAATGTAATGACCTCAGAGCTGCTTTAATGGCCCATGGAATCTTTTCTTTTTTTCTCTTTTGTTATGTAGTTTAATTAACCTTTATCTACACCCTTGCTGTTTACATTTTAACTTTCTTAGTCTTTTGTACAGTTTTTTTTTTTTATCCAAAATGTTTGTTTAGTGCTCCTTTATAAAATTCTTATGATGAGGATTCAGCAATAATGCACAAAAGGGAGTGCTATAATGTGTTCTATTGGCCTGTTAGATCAGCACAGCGGTGCCAGTATTACATGTTCTAGCAAGAACGTGTATTATGCCAATTATACCACAGTTATGTTATCACTGTTTACTGAAAGACTGAGTTAGAGAGGATGAGAAAATATGATCTGTTTGGTTATAGACACTCAGAGTTAAAAGAGTTCCATTGCTGCTCTGTTTCTAGCTGTGCTGTTTGGCTTGTAAGCTCTGCATTGTTGCTAGGTTACCTGTATGTGGCGGAGTAATACATGGAGAGCCTCGGTGACAGTGCATTACCGGCTGATAATGGCACTCACAGAACACCTCTCAGCCCATCGCCAATAACATTGCAGGATCGGTGGTACTGTGGTACAATTCAATTTAGAGTATTGTAAACAACCCACACAATGTTTTTAATTTTCCTTTTTTAAATTTAATTAAAGTAATCTTTTTTGTTTTGTCTTTTAATACATTTAGAGACTCGATTAAGGATTTAAACACATTAAGTATATGTTTTAATTTGGAACAGCCTAGATATAAACAATAAAATAAATAATCAAATAAATTAAATCCATTAAATGAAAAAAATATGAGTAATAACATATGAAAATGCAATACTCTTAAGTAATAAAAATGTGCACCACAACAAAGTAACGATTGCAACAAAAAAGGCCTACTTTTTTGGGCTGCTATTAGGGGTTCTGTATGTTTTCGGTATTTATGGTGGAAAAAATAAAGAGGCTGGGCGTTCTGTATAGCCTCTCTTTTATTATGTTTGTGATAACAATGGAATTTCAATATAACCATGTTTTGTTTTTTGGGATGGAATGTTGTAACGGGTCTTGAGCACTTTTATTAAATGCTTGAAACCATGGTTCTCTCCTACTGTCATCAAGAGAGGCTCCAACTTTTGGATCTTGTTGGAACAAAAACAGCGTTACTTTAACTGCCTAAACTACAAATATTTTTCCTAAAGATGTTACTATAGAGAAAGAGAGATGGAGGAACCCCACAAATGAGAATGAGACAGATAACTAGTGGTTCAGAGACAGAGTGAGAGAGAGACAGTACGAGCCCCTGACCCTGCGTTCACACTGGAAAGCAACAGGCGACCATTCATTTCCTATGGCGGGGCATAATTTCAGCACAGCAATGGGTGCAACATTCCTGTGAACATTAGTTCCTTCTGTAGACTTTCTGCCTGTATCATGCAGTCTGCATGCGTTTATGCAAAATGAACTGTGACCCCGTACCATGATGGTTTACCGGGCTTAAACGGCAAAAGCTGTAGGGTAATTTACCACAGCATGACTTGGATAAAACTCGGATGTGAGAAATCCAAGAGCATGAAACCATGACAATTGAGTCCATGAAGTTTAGAATTTTAAATATTAAAGTTTACTGGAAAAATGATTTTAGCATTACAGATATAAAAAAGGAACATAAATGAATAGATACATTAGAAATTAGTAAAAGTACATCAAAAAGTCAACATATGGGCGTTGAGTGGTCCAGCGTTCTAAAGGCTCCCACTATGAGCAGGAGGTTGCCGGTTCAAACCCTCGCTCATGCAGCTTTGCTATCAAGCTGCCGGCGCTCAAAAGGGAGCAAAAATTGGTCCTGCTTCCTCTGGGTGGGTAGATGGTGCTCTCTCCCCACATCACTCCTAGGGTGATGTCCACAGCATAGGGCGTCTGTGAGCTGATCGAGCCGCTGCGCTTTCCTCAAAGCGCGCTGGCTGCTCGGCAATGCTGCATCAGCAGCAGCTCGAAAAAGAAGCGGTGGCTGACTTTACATGTATCAGAGGAAGCATGTGTTAGTCTTCATCCCCCTGGTGTGTTGTGGCATTACTAGTGATAGGGGGAGTCCTAATGAGTGGGTTGGGTAATTGTCCGTGTAAATTGTGGAGAAAATTGTAAAAATTAAAAAATAAATAAAATGAATTGCAAAATTATATATAAGTATAATTATATCCCAATAGGTCAACACATGCATGAGAGAGACAGAGAGAGAGAGACAGAGAGAGAGAGACAGAGAGAGAGAGACAGAGAGAGAGAGACAGAGAGAGAGAGACAGAGAGAGAGAGACAGAGAGAGAGAGACAGATCGGCAAAGGAGTGAGGACCCTTGAGCGTTTCCTCTCTTAACCCAACACTGACTTTATCCAAGCAGTTATACATTTTTGCAAATGACATGTAAATCAAGAGTATTTAATGCATTTAGACAGAATCTATCAATATGACTATGTCAGCGGAGTCCAGTTAACAGCTTGTTGTCCAGTTTAATGATTTGGTCAGCTCCAGCCTGTCTGAGCAACAAGTTCTAATCATGGTGTTGTTCAGCTCTGTTTCCTTCATGAACACAGCTAACAGTCCTTGTGTATCATGTACGTAGTGCTGGGCGATATAACGATATCGATTTGTTTCGCGATAATTTTTCCCTCGATGACGATGATAAGCCTGTGCAATAGAATTCGATAAACATTCATTTCCATTTCCGTCTAAGTGGCGCGGCAAACAACGAAAACACAACGTGTAATCAATCCAGAAGACGCTGGAGCAAATTAATAAATAGTTAAGAAAATTGTAATAGTTATTCTCATGCATGCAACAAAAAACCCTAAAGAATAGTGGAGTATGGCCCGACACACGCAAACAACCATAGTGTTTGTACTTTGGGAATAAACGGCCGCACTGTTCAGCACGTTTTAAATAAATTTTAAGTAAATTTTAAGCACTAAATGTAATTAATTCAATTTATATTAGGACCTCGGGGCAGGTGCTGCAAAAATGTGTATGTGGGGCGCGGATTAAAGGAAGAGGTTTTTTTGCGGAGCGGTAACAGGACAAAAACACCTTAAGAATGATGTCTAAATGACTTTCCTCTAATCTAATATAATTTAACATGGTTTAAGGATATAAAATAATTTCTAAACAAACGAACTTTTTAATATTGAGCTTATGGCCCAAGTGCAAAAACACAAAATCATTTATCATTTAGATTATCTGCCTGAACGCGAGCCCGAACCCGAGCTTGAACGCCAGCCTGACTCAGGCGCTGCATGAACTCGGGCCGGTCGAGAACACCGCTTTCCTCTCAGATTAGGCGGAAGAAAATGGTCTTTTTTTTAATGTAACAAATCACACTGTGATTTTTGTGATATTTCCCCAATTACAGCTCAGCTGCGCGTTTAAAGCTCAAAGCATGAATTAATCGGTGCGCTGTGCGCCGCGCGTGCTCGCGGGGGATTTGACGCGTCTGTCAAGCAAGTTAATGGACCGTTTTGGGGGCAGAGATTAAGAAGTACAGCAGGTACATCTCAGATTTGTAGTTTAATGCTCTACTAAATTACTGGCTTTAAAACTGGCTCATGATATGGTCGGTTCTGGCTGGATTTTTTCCTGCCTACAGGCTGCATTTGACGGAAAGCAGCTCCTCAGTCAGACAACAGTGTCAGCATACAAATCGTGTGCGTTTCCTACAGGACAAACCATTTAAAAGTGCAGATAAACTCATTAAAAAATCACACAGTGTCTGTCTGGCTTAAAATACTTTTAATAAGGTACAGCTTTTAAATTAATAAATCAACATTCATTAAAAATCCGTGAGAAGTTCTGTATGCTAAATGACAAGCTAAGCTAATAAGCTAATAACATTTAATAATAACAGAAAAATAGATATGAATTTGGAAAATAACCAACTAAAGTGAGCTCAAAATACAATAATAAATATAATCTAACGAATTTCAAAATATAAATTAGAAATATTGAACTTCAATATTAAATTCAACTTCAACTACAAAAAACGCAAGGACCGATAGAACATAACGAACAGAAAAAAATAAATTTGAAATTGGAAAAAAAGTTCAAAATGCTAAAAGAAATAAAACCTAACGAATTTCAGAATATAAAATCTAAATATTGCACTGCAGCAGTACAAAAGCCTAAGTGCTTAAACAAACAAACCAAAAAACAGCCTATCACAAATCATTTTTTGAGCCCGACCCAGCTGAGGAAAAGGTGGGAAATCTTTTTTTTTCCGGCTGGGTCTTGGAAAACTTTGTGTTGAATTAAAGGGGCCGAGTTGCAATTTTTGTTTTACTTTAATCAGTTTTTAATCCGTCTTTTTAAAAACAAATATTCCAATATTGGCTGCCAATCAGTGCCCAATATTCTGAGCTCAAAAAACGCTATTCGGGCCAGCCCTACTAATCTAATATAATTTAACATGGTTTAAGAATATAAAATAATTTCTAAACAAACGAAATATTTAATATTGAGCTTATAGCCCAAGTTTTTTTTTCAGTCATGGAAAATTGGAAAAAATTGGAAAAAAGCCCGAGTTCATGCAGCGCCTGAGTCAGGCTGACGTTCAAGCTCGGGTTCTGGCTCGCGTTCATGATTAATTTGTTTTTTTTAAAAACTAATATTGGAATATTCGCTACCAATTACTGCCAAATATCCGGAGCTCAAAAAATGCTATTCGGGCCAGCCCTAATAATTATGGAGATACAGAAAAAAATATTGTGATAAAACTTCCATCACTCCCTTATTCTCTCACTAATAAAAACAAACCTTTAAGTGTGACACAAAGTGATTTGATTTATATCGTGATACATATCGATATCGACTGATATGGAAAACTATATCGTGATAAGATTTTTTCCCATATCGCCCAGCTCTACATGTACGGCTCAAACAGTCCTTAAGTGTTCTGTGAGAAGATGAAACAAGTGAATGGAAAGGTCTTCTGGCCTGTGTACGACTTTACACTGTGTAGAACAGGCATGCACTGAGGAGAACACACAGATAGTTTGTTGTCTGCTAATTCATATACATTGGTCCCAGAACAGCAGTAAAGCTTGTCTGCCACTCAGGGTCAGGTTCTCCTCACAGCTCCTGCTGTTGTTGACAACACGTTGACCTTCCTGATTCCTAAAAAAATGGCAAACGAACTACAAAGCCTTCTGTCATTGTCACACAGTTAAAAAGAGAGCAGAGTTCATAAAGCTAAATTATTAAGTGAACAGTAAAAATATATGTATAAAACAATTAAGAATAAGAGTGTGTCTCCGATCACACGCTTTACTAAAGAATAAACTAATCGTTACACCGCTAGCTGCTGTGCATCTTAGTGGTGCACTTGTAAAAAACAGTTTTCTCAAGTTTGAAACTAAAAGGAGTTGGGAATTAACATTTGTTTTTATCTAGTTGATAAGAGATCTCTGGATCACATAATTGGTACGCACTTTTGCACTTAATTTGCTTGGTATTGTTTTCCCTCCCAGTGATGGCAGAGCAAGTTTTAAAATAAAACTTTTAAAATGTTTTATTCCTTAAAACAACTGCTTTGGCTTTGATTAGCAAGTTCAGGCATGTGAAACATAGATAACTTCTCTAAATGTTTGTAAACAATCATATCTCATCTTCTACTAGTTTTTGGAGCACTGTATGGCGCACACAAAGGAGCATCCTGAGGTTGTGACATTCCTGCAGACAAAGTACTCAAAGGCATCGCCTGACTTCTTGATGTCTGTGGAGTTCCGGAACGCTCTGGGCCGCTGCCTGACCCGAGCCCAGGCCAGCACCACCAAAACTTTTGTTTACATCAATGAACTCTGCACACTTCTGAAGCAGCATTCAGCCAAGAGGAGGGCCCTCATCCAGCCTTCCAGTCCCAAGGAGAGCAAAGGAAAGGAAGAAAAAGGGAATATAGAAGAAACTGACCCATCTACAGGAAAGCAGCCTGAAGAGGTGGAGGTGCAAAGAAAAACGAAAAAAGCTTCAAGGAGACAGGTATAGACAGAATTATTTCTTACCTGATTGTAGTAGAAATAATAATGTGCCATTTTCTGATTTATTCTTGTACAGTACACTGACATGCCACACTGTCGCGTGAAAGGAACTTGTCTTGTGTTTTATAATTTTGGCCGTGTTCCATAAAAACTGCACTGACCTGCGGGATGTGTGAGGGGCACAGTTCTAGCCAATTTCCTCAGTCCTAAATATAGTTACTTAATAATGTTAATGTTAATAATTTACTACAGAAGACACTGCTATCAGCATGTAATAGATCATTGAAACACCTAAAATAGATTTCAGAGCCACCTAAACAAGATCAGACATTTAATGTTGTGTAATATGGATTAGGTTTACTCATTACTAATATTTCTGGTAATCTTTAATTTTGTCATCATCAATGACACCTTTTTTTCTTTCTCTCTCTCTATTTGTTGTTTACTTTCTTTTTTTTCTCCAGATCGCATATCTGGAGAACCTGCTGAAGGTATATAATGATGAGATCAAACGGCTGCAGGAGAGGGAATTGGGTTTGGATGATCTGGAAAAGGAAGACTCCAGTTACGTCCAGGAGCACAAGCTCAAACGGAAAGTAAGTGATGCATACATAAATACATACAAACAAACATACATACATACATACATACATATAGGGCTGAAACATTTACCCGAGTAATTCATGTTACTTATTTCAAAAATTTGAACGAGAAATTTTCTGTGACTTGAGTAATCGTTTATTTCAGGGATGGGCAACTTCCATGATGGAGAGGGCCACATTTTTTTCAGCATGACCATTGGAGGGCCACATGACCTCGCACTTCAAATAATTGAATATGAAAAACGCTACAAATGATTTTCAATAAGAACAAATTTTATATGAATTTATATCTGTATGTTTACACCACCAACATTTATCAACAACTATTTTCTGCATATTAATGCATTTTAATACGGCAAAAGACAAACCGTTTGCTTAAAAAAAGTGCAAAAAGGAAGTCCTTCATATCAAAGAACAAAAAGTTTGCTTAAAAAACTGATTGCAAATACAGTAGTTCCTCTGTGTAAAATAAGTTCATTATAACAAGTCCTTCATAAGCAACATAGACAAAACATTTGCTTATAAAAGTGCAAAAGGCATTTGAACTCATTTATAACAAAGAACAAAAAAGATTTAAAAACTGATTGCAAATAGCTCATTCAATAATAGCAGAAAACTAGACCACAGAGGCCCAACATTTATTGAAGCTAATGAGAGAGCTGTGGTTTGGCCTGCTGGCTCACAATGGACTGGATGTCAATGTCAATTTTCGTGGTTGTTTGGCAGCGCCCTCTAGCGGTCAAAAGTAGAATTACGGTTTTTTTTTTTTTTTTTTTTTTTTTTTTTTTTTTTTTAAATTATGAAATTATGAAATTATTTTTGATCTATTCGCGGGCCGCACTGAGTGATGACGAGGGCCGTGTGCGGCCCCCGGGCCGCCAGTTGCCCATCCCTGGTTTATTTAATTTAAAAACTCAGCATGAGGTAGTTCGCGCTTTTAATGTGACAACGTGCTCAGCGTAGCGTCACCCGCACACAGGAAAAAGGAGCAGGCAGCTGAGGTTTTTGGTTGAAAAGAGGCGGCAAGGGAAAAGAGCGACAACTTACGAGGAAAAAGGGAAATAATAATGGAGCTTTTTAGGCTGGACAGCGTGTATTCGCTCCTGCCTCCCATAACAGCATGTTTTAATGCTGCACCGTCTCAGCCGAGGACACGTTTGCAGTGGAGCCGAGAGAAGGTTAATATAACTCATAACAAATCAATGAGATTAACATTAATGTACCTTAAAAACAGAACGACACCGCTGATTATAAGGAATACTGTCTAATGTGTGGTTAGTTTATAAAAAACAGACAATTCTGGACTTATGTAAGTGAACACAGGGCTGAGGAGTTTATAAACAAATACATCTCACCGGCTTGTTGAGATGAACTGCAACATCTCTGCTGTTCAGAAGCTAAGATGCACAACATAATGCAAATGTTTATGCCTTTTTTATTGATAAATTTTCTATAGTTTTGATACTTACAAGAAATCTTTGCTGAAAATAATTGAACTTAATTTATTAAATTACTAATTATTAAATTATTAATATTATTCCTCTAATTATTTATATTTGTGTTTGTAGTTTGGAAATGTTGTGAATTTAAAAATAACTTATCTAAAAAAGGAAATCAATTGGTCATTCATTATTAAGTGAAATGTCTTGTTTTCTCTTGTGCATTTTAAATTACTCTTTAAGCAAACAAATATGTTTTATCCGATTACTCTATTTATCGAATCGATTTTTAGTAGAGTAATCGATTAATAAAATAATTGATAGCTGCAGCCCTACATACATACATAGATAGATACATACATACATACATGTATTCATTTATTCATTCACAACAACTATAATCCACTAATTACAATAATTTACAATAAGTCTATTAATACTCTTCTTTGCAGAACTGTTATAGTTTGGCTACATTAGAGTGTCTTCAAGCATGATCTGCCTGCTAAATGTCAGTGGGATTCAAATCAGAATTTGGCTAATGCTAAACCTTAGTGTTGTGTCTTTTGAACAGTTCAGAGCATTTAAAACATTGTTGTCCAGCTCCAGACTGCCATGCTGTAATGCCCAGGTTTAACTGGTATTAACATACAAAGAAAAACATTGGACACATGTATTTCAAGCATTCCAACTTTGTTTTGTTATTGCACAGAATATAATCCCAAAAGCTTTGACATTTTAAGGTAATATGAGATTAGGCTTTGTGTTTGTGCTGGTCAGCAGTTGTTTGCACCTTGCAGTCTTCACATGGATGTCATTTGTGCCCAGTGCCAGTCTGTTTGTCTCAATATTGTGTACTTTGAGGCAAGTGCTGCAGTTCTTTAGTGGTTTGCCTGGGTTATTTTGTGACCTGTAGAAGTTGAATTCTTAGTGAAAATTTGGTTAGTAGGCCACTGGGAAGGTTAATCATTTACTCAAGTTTCCTTAAAGTTTGACATTGTGTTGTCTGTATTTGAATCACTTTAGAATGTGGTTAGACCATTTTTGATGTTTTCAAATTAACCAGGTCTGGATGTGGTTAGTAAAATTGAACCCAGTTGTCAATTGAATCAATCTGTTAATTGAGTGGCTCAATTGTAAATATATTTTTCACATGGGTCACTGTAGGATTGCAGCATATGGAAGGACTTGTGTTAACTTTGGATTTTGGAACTTGTGTTTGGATTTTGGATTATGTGTTATGTTGTCTCAGTCTAAGCATGTTTACACTCTGATTTAATTTTGCAGATGATGAAGATTTATGATAAACTGTGTGAACTGAAAGGCTGCACCACAATGACTGGAAGAGTGATAGAACAAAGGATCACTTACAGTGGCACACGGTATCCAGAACTTAACAAGAAGGTATGAATCTGTGCTCAGTTTTACAGTACTTTGTAATATTACAAAAAATGGTATTCAGATAGTTTTGAAAAAAGTGGTATAGCTGATAAATCATGGACTATGTTGGTATCTTAAACATCTGTTTGATAATATAAAACAATACAGATTGTTTATCTCAATTCTTTGTGGTAATATAAATGTATATAATGTAGGGCTGGCCCGAATAGCGTTTTTTGAGCTCCGGATATTCGGCACTGATTCGAAGCGAATATTCAAATATTCGTTTTTAAAAAAAGAGGTAAAAAAAATAAAAATAAAAAAAAGCAAATCACGGCCCCTTTAATCCACTGAAAAATGTTCAATTTGCTCTGACCGACGAGACATATTCACCCCGGATTTTTGGTGTTTTTATCCCGGATTTTTGTGTTTTCACCCCATATTTTTTCTGTGTTTTTAGCCCAGATTTCTTTGTGTTTTCATCCCGGAATTTCTGCTGCCCCACACCGCGGCATATCCGCTGCGTAAGCAGGCCAGGAGGCTGCTGCACGGTTTCTCCGCTGCACAAGCCAGCCCAGTAAATTGCTGTTTGTGTTTTCACACTTAGGCTATTTGCTTAAAAAAACAAACAAAAAAACGTTTGTTCAGGAAGTATTTTATATTCTTAAACATTGTTAATTATATTAGAGGACAGTCATTGTAAACTGTACTTGGTCTATTTCGGTTAAAGGATTGTGCAGGGCATATTACTGATTTTGTATTTTTGCACTTGGGCTATAAGCTCAATATTAAATATTTCGTTTGTTTAGAAATTATTTTATATTTTTAAACCATGTTAAATTATATTAGAGTAGAGGAAAGTCATTGTTAATGACGTTATTGTACTTGGTCTATTTCGGTTTAAGGATTGTGCAGGGCATAGCCATATTACTGATTTTGTATTTTTGCACTTGGGCTATAAGCTCAATATTAAATATTTCGTTTGTTTAGAAATTATTTTATATTTTTAAACCATGTTAAATAATATTAGAGTAGAGGAAAGTCATTGTTAATGACGTTATTGTACTTGGTCTATTTCGGTTTAAGGATTGTGCAGGGCATAGCCGTATTACTGATTTTGTATTTTTGCACTTGGGCTATAAGCTCAATATTAAATATTTCGTTTGCTTAGAAATTATTTTATATTTTTAAACCATTTTAAATTATATTAGATAAGAGGAAATTCGTTCAGACATCATTTTTGTAGGCCAGGCTTTTGTAACCGATTTAGCCCCTACTGTTGCCACATTACCCCTTACGTTTTATTATATAAATCAGTTTCGAAGAGCCTGCATTTTTTTTATCATGTATAATAGAGGTCTGCGCGAGACTGATTTTTAAACCCACTCTTCCACGCTCCCGCGTTTCTGTCTCGTTACCGCTCCGCAAAAAAATGGCTTCTTTTAATCCCGCGCCCGCCCGCCACATACACATTTCTGCCGCTCCCGCCCCACGTTCCTAATATAAATTAAATAAACTACATTTAATGCTTCAAATTTACTTATATATTTATTAAAACAGCAGCGCTGAATAGTGCGGTCCCGTTCCTTACCCCAGTCCAAACACCATCGGTGTGTGCGTGTGTGTGTCGGTCCATCCTGCGCGTTGCGAGTTTTCTTTAGGTTTTTTTTTTTTTTTACAATTATTACAGTTTTCTTAACTATTTATTAATTTGCTCCCGCATCGTCTGGATTAAACTCCCGCTCCAGCCAATAACAGTTCAGTTCTGTCCCGCGCGCAAGATATTCTGACGGGACCCGCGAAAACAGAAGTGGTTAGAGTGAGGTGGAACTCTGGAAAGGAGAAAAAAAACGAATATCCGAATACCAAAATTAAAAACCGAATACCTACTCAACGAACGAATATCCGAATACCCGAATATTCGGGTCCAGCCCTAATATAATGTTTCTGCATACTTTGCAGATTATAATTTGACGACTTTTTTATAATTCATTCCATATATTTTTTATATGTAGTTTTTTTTTTTTTTTTTTTGTATTTTTCTTTGTTTCCCTTTTCTGGACCCCCCCTTTTTTTCTCAGATTGAGCGATTCATAAACAAGCCAGAGTCCCAGCAGAATCCACCAGATTACGGTGATATCCTACAAGTGGTGAAACGTGCCAATGAACGCTACAGTCTGACTCTCAGCCGCAAGCAACTACTGCAGATTGCACAGGAGGCGTTTCGTGAGACGGGGAACAGACTGCAGGAAAGGAGGCACCTGGACATGGTCTACAACTTTGGATCTCACCTAACAGACCTCTACAAGCCCAGTAATATTACCTTTGCTGTTAGTAACTGGGGAGAATTTTTTTACAGTTATAAAACGGTTATCTCTTTTTAGAGCTGGGCGATATGGCCCAAAAAAAACAATCTGCGATTAAAAAAAATAATAAATAAATTAATAATCATATTTTCGATTTAAATCGCTAGAAGTCGCTAAATGACGTCATTGTCTAATTTGCATAATACACGTTTTTGAAGCTGTAAAGGATTAACATTTTGAGAGAGAAAAAAGTGAGTAAAAAACACTCTAAATATGTTAGAAGTTATACAAATGAACTCCAACAAATGAACAACTCCTGTTGCTTTTTAAATAGGCTCTCATCTCAAAATAACTTTATTTTTACGTAAATTACATAAATCATTTTTTCTGTGTTGTTAAATGTTATTATAAGAGCAGTTTTTTTTATTTTATTAAAAATTTTTTAGCTTTCTTGAGGTTTAGTTATTTTCAAACCTATTTTAGACAAATTGTTGAATAGTTTTTACAAAGACACTGTGGACGAGGTGAGTGACATACTGAAGACACTTTTATATTTATATTTCTGCTCTGTAAATACGGGGCGGGGTCAGTCAGCACGCACAGTGTGTTGGTGTGTGTGCTGAGTGTGAGAGACTGCACTGTGAGTGTTGTGGGGCGGGGCTCACGGCAGCACCCGCTGCAGCGCGGAGGTCAGTAACTGTAGAGCGTGTGTTTATCTCAGAGTCGCCAAAAGTCTCCAATAACACCACAAAAACTAGCTGGATTTGTCGCTAGTCGCTTTTAAAAAAAAATGTTGCTAAATATAGCGACAAAGTTGGCAACACTGCTCCGCCGTCTCAGGGGAGCGTTGGTGGTGAAAATTAAAACTCGAGAAAATCGATTTTCATAAAAACACATCGTCCTTAACTGTAAATTCGCCCAGCTCTATCTCTATTAAGATTGGATTTGTTTAGAATGAGCTATTGAACTAACTGGAAAGCACTTAAAAGGCATAGAGGAAGATATAAATGTAACATGAATAAAAATTGACTCTTGGGCAATATAAATTAACTCCTAAATATTGAATATTCTACTGTACAAATTACGAGATGTAATACAGTTTTTGACATATTTCTGTGGATTCCTATCAGACCCTGTTCAACTCCTGTTATTGTTTTCTTTTTCTCCAGCCACAGACCCTGCTCTCTCTAACCCATCATTATCTCAGAAGCTTCGCTCCAACAGAGAAGTAGCTCTTACCAGCCTAGAGGAGGTCATCAACAAATACGCCTACAAACAGGACGACACAGAAGAAAAAGAGAGGCAGAAACGTCAGGAGAAAGAGAGACAGAAGAAACAGGTTAGGTTAAAACTTGGACAAAGGTGTAATTCCTTTTTCCTTTCACAGTTGGACCAAGTATGCCGTTACTTTTCCTATAATTTAGCTAAACTACTTTACGTCCCTTTAAACATTCAGCAGGTTGCTGCCAAAGCACAGGAGGATGAAAAGGATAATGTGCAGGAACAAGAAAAAGAGGAAGAAGATGAGGGAGAGGGGGAAGAGCCAGAGGAGGAGGAGGAGGAAGATGAAGAAGAGGATGAGGTTTCGTCTGACCCTGATATTGAGGAAGAGATCCAGGCTAGTGAGGCACAAGTGGGGCCAGGTAAGAGTCTTTGAGACTCCTTTTTTTTGATACCTTATGTTGATTTGCAGAAGTAAAATGGGTGGGACTTCAAAGAACATTCAAGAGAAACACTTTTGATATTGTTGATGTTTGAACAGAAGACCTGATGCACTCTTTTCTTTAGAAATCCATCACAAACATTCTTAATTGGACAAAAACAACCCAGACCTATTTCTGTAAAACAGCAAATATATTTCGTCCTCATACTGTTTAATGACTTTAAACAGTAAAACAGTAACTGAATTTTATAAAAGTGTATTGGATTAAAATTATATGCAACACTTAAGTGGAACATGTTTTTTATCTTTGCCATGACAACAGCATATTTCTAAAGCATATATCCCACTTAGTAAGTAAAAGTGAGAGAATCAGCTAATGCTCTTTTCAACAAGAAAGGTGCTACTTTCAATGGACAGACTAATCAGGAATGTGTTTTGAATTACATTCTACCTATCACACCATGTGTGTGATTCTACTCAATTAACCATTTTGAGAGCATTAGGTCAAATAGTCATAGGTATTAGTAATAGGCAGCCTTTTTATTCTGTCTGCAGAAAAAGGCAGACTTTGTAGTAAATGTCTCTTCTCAGACTAAAATGTATATGTCACAATACCCCTTGTGCTAACTACTAAACACTGCAGTAATATGTTTATAAATCACTTAAAATAAGACTTGGTTCCTTATGTGCCATATCTCTAGATTTGCAGAGCATTATTCGCAAGGATGTTACATCTGACGTGTTGGAAGGGATCAATTGCTTATTTCTGCGGAGCAAAAATGATTTGCAAGTGCACAATATCCCAAATAATTAGCAAAATTGTGAGAAATATAGCCAAAGTTAATTAAAGTTCTTTCAAGTACTCTGTGAAATAGCAGTTTCCCTTCTCATAAAGATTTGATATCCCCTTTCACTTAGTCAGTCGTATAAGAACTTTTTTTTTTCTATAATCCCATAATCAATTATTTATTGATTTCAGATGATGATGAAGATGAGGATCAGTTGAACAACGGTGATAACGAACAGCCCGGTATTGATGAGTCCTCACAATCAGTCAGATTGTCTGGTCAGGATGAAGATGACGTGGAGGGTGGTGATAAGGACTTGAAGCCTGACACTGATGCATGTGGAAGTAATGAAATGGAAACCAATAAAAAAAATAATGACTTTTCTCCTATTGAAAGTCTGTCTACTTCAGAGAGCCCCAGCCAATCAGAGGCTGTAAAACTTGCATCTCCTGAGAACAATTCTGCTTCCCACAATCATAAGACATCTGCTTCTGAAAGTATCGGTGACTTAGCAGAGATTGTGTCAACAAATGAAAACTCTGTACGCCAACTAACAACAATTTCAGCTAGTTGCAGTCCTTTTCCTCCCAGCCCTGAAGTGATTGACACGATGTGTAACAGCAAGAAGAGAAAACGTGAATCAAAGACTAAGCACACAACTGTACGAAACGGAAACATCAGACGAAACAGTGAAAGGTAAAGCTGATGCACGCTAATATGTCAAACAAACCTGTCAATGAGATAATGAAGCTCTTTTCATTAGTTTATAATTTAAAAAATGTATGTATAGTAACTTGTGAACAAAAAGCATTATGGTATATTAACAGAAATGTTTTACAATATGCTAACAGGGATGTCCCAACATTTTTTTATTTTATTTTTTTGCTTCCGAGTCATTTGATTTTGAGTATTTCCTAATATTGATTCCCAATCTGATGTGTTGTAAATGCAGTAAATGAAAGCAAGTATACATCAAAGTTAATTTTTTGCACAAAACAAGTAAGTAGCAAATGGTTATATACAGGGATATGAGAAAGTTTGGGCACCCCTGATAATTTTCATGATTGTTCTTTATAAATCATTGGTTGTTCTGATCAGCAATTTCAGTTAAATATATCATAGCAGATGACCCAGATATTTGAGAAGTAAAATAAAGTTTATAGGATTTAAAGAAAGTATTTTTTTTTTATTCATTAAACAAATGATTTACAAATATGACAAATGAGAGTCTGGCTTCTGGTTAAAGGTATTTTGGATTATTCTTCTTTAAAAAACATCTCCAGTTCAGTCAGGTTTGATGGTTTCTGATCATGAACAGCCCGCTTTAAATCACACCACAGATTTATATTCAGGTCTGGGGACTGAGATGATCATTTTACAATGTACTTGTTCATCTGCATGAATGCTTTAGTAGATTTTCAGCAGTGTTTAGGTTGTTTAGGGTCGTTGTCTTGTTGAAGTATCCAGCCCCCTCCAGCTTGAACATTGATCTCAAGAATCTTCTGATATTTACTGAAATTCATGTGACCCTCAACTTTAACAAGATGTCCAGTACCTGCACTGATCACACAGCCCCACAGCATGATGAAACCACCACCAATTTTTACTGTTGGTAGCAGTGAAGTGTTTGTCTTGGAATGCTGTGTTCTTTTTCCACCATGCATACCGTCCTCAAAATAACTCAATTTTAGATTCATCAGTCCACAGAACCTTATTCCAAAATGAAGCTGGCTTGTCCAAATATGTTTTAGCATACCTCAAGCGACTCTGTTTGTGGCGTGTGCTCAGAAAAGGCTTCTTCTGCAATACTGTCCCATACAGCCTCTCCTTGTGCAGAGTGCTCTGAATAGTTAAACACAGTGACTCCATCTGCAGCAAGATGATGTTGGTCTTTGGTGCTGGTCTGTGGGTTGACTATGACTGTTCTCACCATCCTTCTGCTCCTATTATCTGAGATTTTTTTGCTCTACCACTTCAGTCTTAAGTAGAACTGTGTCTGTGGTTCTTCCATTTCCTCTCACAGTAGAAACTGACAGCTGGAATCTCAGAGATAGCTTTTTGAATCCTTCTCCTAAACCATGATGTTGAACAGACTTTGTTTTCAGGTCATTTGAGAGTTGTTTTGAGGCTCCCATGTTGGCACTCTGTATTAAGGTTTATTATTTTATGGTTAACGTCCTGTCTCTTATCTTTCTATTGTTTTTTCCAAGAATTTAACTGCTAATACAGTGTGTGATGTGTGCAGTGTGCATGTGACATGATTTGAATTGATTTAATAGTTTTAACTGAACAGCTATTGTTTGATCTTGTCTTCAGCGACTGTGATATTTCTTTGGATATGGGAGTAATAAACTGCAGTCCAGTACGGGCAGACTCCACACGGGCCGACACACCAACTCAGGACATGGTCAGCAGCTCCCGCTCTACGCCTCCTCCTAAAAAGAACAAGGTAATTATGTGTGTGCTTGTTTAGACCAGATTTACTGGTAGGTTACAGGTTGTAAGGAAGAAAAGGGGCATGAAGTAAAGGTTTATATATTGTTGTTTTTACACTACAACTGTGGATTAGAAATTATTTGAAATTCCTTTTTTTTTAATAGAAATTGCTAAAAAAAAAAATTGTCCGTTTTTTTCAGACAAAATATGTTTTCTGTTTCTGGACAAGTCTGCAATGTTCAGAAGTCTCTAAATCAATTCAAACTGTTGCTTATGCAGTATGACTGGGCAAATAAACGAAAATGAATCAAAAAAGATATTTGGAACATGTAACTGTGCCATCTTCTATTAAATAATCATTGTTTAAGCTTACTAAGTGTTCCAATTATTATAATATTGAAGCATGTGGGCCATTTATTTACTCAGTGAGAGCAAGGTAAAACTAGTGCTATATATAAATATTTATTCCTATAAAAAAAAAGAAATTATAACAAACGATGACTTATTTCAGAACTAAATCAAATATTATAATATATTTTATTTTTACTCTATCCACAGGTGAATGTGGCAACACAGTGCGACCCAGAGGAAGTGATTGTTCTTTCAGATTCGGATTGACTGGTGACTTCTGTTACAGGGTTGTGGATATTGATCTGCATACCTCTTCCATGTACTTGCAGCACTAGAGCCTGCCAATGTGAACTACTTTTGGGGCAGAAAAAATGAAGCTTTGTGGAAAAGCACATTTTTATTGAGCTTTATGTCACCACTGTACCATAGCCCAGTGTATTTTTATACTATTACACATTGGACTGCCATGGTGCAAAATAAGAAAATCAGGGTCTTCTATGCGTTTTAGTAATGTTTTAAATGTAAAAAACTCTTTTATTTGGATTTTTTTTTTTTTTTGACATCTTTAGGAGCCAGTTAAACATTTAAATAAAAACTGTGTACAATTGGACAAAATTATTTTTTTTTACTGGTTCCTGTACAAACTTAATAAAAGGATATTTTTTTTTGTCTAAACTCTGATGTTTTCTGGTACATTGGTCCAAAAGAATAAGGAAATATGGTTTAAAAAGGGCAATTTTGTTTGAAAAGACACCTTTGGTTACACCAACTGTCAGATGAGTCATTGTGATTACCAAACACTGTGGTGTCTGCTACCATTGAGCACAACAAGGCATGAATATGATGTGTTTTGAAAATGTATGCCAACAGACGTTAGCGTAAAGTTGGTGATCTTTGACTCCACTTAGTTCTAATTTATAACATTATGCGTACAGTATAACACTCAAAGAATCTAAAAAGCACCTCAGCTCAACCTGTCATTTGCCAGGTACCAATGTTTGTTAGTTAAAATAGATTTGAACTGCTACAGAAAACACACCATCTTTTTTATTTTGTTTTATTTTGTTTCTAATTTTTTACCCATTTTCTCCCAAATTTACACTGGAAATTACCCAACTCACCCATTAGAACTCTCCTGTCACTAGTGATGCCCAACACCAGGAAGGTGAAGACTAGCACATGCCTCCTCCGATACATGTGAAGTCAGCCACAGCCTCTTTTCGAACTGCTGCTGATACAGCGATGCCAAGTAGCCAGTGTGCTCGTAGGAAAGCGCAGAGATGGCAAGCTACATGAACAGGATTCTAACCGGCGATCACGCCATATCACACCACAGATCATATTGCCAACGCAGTGACTAAAATGCCCCACCACCCAAATAGAAGGATAATGAAGTAAGCAGTGGTAAAGAAAGGACTACAGTCTGTACTTTAAAACTACAAAGTGAAAGGGGCTCTGAGTGGTCCGGTGGGCTAAAGCGCTGTCTCAATGATCAGGAGATTGCCATTTCGAATCCTGTTTATGTAGCTTGCCATCAGCTGCTGGAGCCCTGAGAGAGCACAATCAATAGCCCTTGCTCTCTCTGGGTGGATAGATGGCTTCCACCCCCCTCATCACTCCAACTGGTGATGCCCGCAGCACAAGGCGTCTGTGAGCTGATGTATCAACTTTCTTACAAGCGCACTGTGATGCAACTCGGCAATGCTGCATCAGCAGCAGCTCCAAAAGAGGCAGTGGATGACTTCACATGTTTCAGGGGAGGAATGTGTTAGTCTTTACTCTCCTAGTGATGGGGGGAATCCTAATGAAGGTGTTGGGTAATTGGCTGTGTAAACTGTGGAAATTATTTGATAAAAATTGAAAAAACAAAAAGAGCTGAAAAAATGGATAATGGCTGTAGGAAAAAAGGGAGGTGGTCATAATGTTATGCTTGGCTGGTGTTTTATCGGTTGTCCTGACACTGTTGTAGAAGAAGGATGCCACTGTTTACACAGAAAAACAAAAAAGCCACAAACTCGTCTGGGAGAACATTCTGCGGCCGGTCGTGACCAAATTACAGTTTGGGTGAAGCATATCATTAAACCATTGAAAGAAAATAAAATGAGGCCTTCAAAGAAGAGAACATTGTCCCTGTGGTCAAACATGATGTTTTGGGGTTGTTTTACTATTTTGCTTCATGCATGGCATTAAGAAATTTGGAAACAGATGTTTTTATAGCATAGTACAGTGTGCTATGTAGATCTATATTAAATCCATAAACCTTTCAATCAGTGAATGTTCAATTTATCTTTTATTTATTTACATTTAA
Organism: Astyanax mexicanus; assembly: GCF_023375975.1. Lineage (NCBI taxonomy): Eukaryota > Metazoa > Chordata > Actinopteri > Characiformes > Acestrorhamphidae > Astyanax > Astyanax mexicanus. The sequence goes on from NC_064410.1 coordinate 22,209,830, forward strand.
AATCCCTCTCTTCCCCCCCAAAAACTTTGCAAATAGACACTTGCTAGAAGGGAGGTTGTTAAGTGCCCCTAATGTTTTTCTAAATATTCTCTTCTGCAGGGATATTCTGCTAAAAAGTTATCTACAGATAACACCTTTTAAGGTCGTAAACCCTCTCACACAGAGAGTAATTTAGAGGGGGTTTCTCTCTATTTGCGGTTACACTGTCCAGAGGGCCAGCCTTCCTGATTCCTATCTTCAAGCCCTCTTGCTTCTAACCCAGACTCCTTTTATCTAAGAGCCTCGACTACCTTGATTTTATAATTTATGGGCACTAAAGTCCCACCACCCCACAATCTTGAATCTTTACTGACACTTTAAAAGATTTCTGAGTCTGGAAACCAAAAGGTAAGATTAAGAGACAGATTTTATTTGTAAATAGCAGGAATTGTATTAATTAATTGTCTTTTAAAATGTTCAGCAAGATTAATCTTATCCGTGGAAAACATGAACTGAATCCCAGGTTTTTGATGTTCTTCACATAAATTTAGATAAATTCATTAATTATCTGCAGAAGTTAGTTACAGAAAGGTTTAATTATAAAAATAATAATGTTCTTAAAATAAAGTGATGCATGGTACCACTAGCAGCATATCTAAGAACTAAGAACATATCTTTTTTATTTATTATATGCTGAGTATTTTCTGTGATATGCTCAATGACGCTATCTTATAGTAACTTATCAAGTCAAGTCAAGTAGTTTTATTGTCAATACTGCATATGTACAGGACATACAGAGAATTGAAATTACGTTACTCTCCTTCCCAATTTTACAGCAAGTACAGATAATGGATATAATAAAGGAGAATGGGAGACACTATGTGTACAATACAGCAGGGACACAAATAGACATACATGAGACAAAAACAAGGTGCAGTGGTGTGGGGGAGGAATAGATATATAAATATAAGTAAATAAGTAAAAATAGATATATAATTATAATATAAAAGAGTGGGAGACACTATATGTTCAATACAGCAAGACACAATAAACATACGTAAGACAATAGTGCAATATTGATGGTGATTGAGATGGAATGACAGTAAAAATAGTAAATAACAGTAGTGCAAATACGGTATATGGTATATAGCTTAAGGCTGGTAAAGTGAATGGGTGCGTAAGTCCTTAAAGTTCACAGTTTAATTAAGTGGAATTAAAGTGCGTATTGACAGTGCAAGTATATCAGTAGTGCAGGTGTTGTGTAGTGCAAGTCCTTTTGGAAGGGACCAGTACTTTGTGCATTGTAGTGCAGAGTTTCAGTACTTTATTAGTGGGGGGGTCAGGATGCTGAGTGAGTGTGTGCTGGGGCAGGATTGGGATGGGGGGTAGAGCAGGAAGAGAGTTCAGCATCCTCACAGCCTGATGGATGGGGCTGTCTCGCAGTCTGCTGGTCCTCGCCCCGAGACTCCGCAGTCTCCTCCCTGATGGCAGCAGGATGAAGAAGCTGTGTAGTGGGTGAGAGGGATCTCCTGCCAGACGGAGGGCTTTCCGTGTGAGGCGGGAGCTGTACAAGTCCTGAAGGGAGGGGAGAGAGGTGCCAACAATCTTCTCAGCTGCTCTCACGATGCGCTGGAGGGTCCTGCGGCAGGATGCTGTGCAGGCCCCGTACCACACGGTGAAACAGCTGGTCAGTATGCTCTCAATGGCCCCTCTGTAGAAGGTGGTCATGATGGGGGTGGGGTCTCCAGCTCTTCTCAGCTTGCGGAGAAAGTAGAGACGCTGATTTGCCTTCCTGGCCAGTGACGCTGAGTTGGTGCTCCAGGAGAGGTCCTCTGTGACGTGCACACCCAGGAACTTGGTGCTGCTCACCCTCTCCACAGCAGTTCCGTTGATGAACAGAGGGGTGTGCAGTGTGTGAGTTCTCCTGAAGTCCACAACAATCTCCTTGGTCTTCTCTGTGTTCAGAGAGAGATTGTTGTGTTTGCACCAGGAGGCCAGGCGGCTCACCTCGCTCCTGTAGTGTGACTCATCGTTGTTGCTGATGAGACCCACCACTGTCGTGTCATCCGCAAACTTGACGAAGAGGTTGGAGGTGTGTGCTGGTGTGCAATCGTGGGTCAGCAGAGTGAACAGAAGGGGGCTCAGCACACATCCTTGGGGATTGATAGCATTGTAACACATCCCTGTGATAGACTGGATACCCTGCCACAGGTTCTGTGTGTCTCTACTGTCACTGAAGTGTTGGGAAATCTTCTTTGAGTATAGCCTTTTAGCTTTCCTGATCCCGCGGGACAGGTTGGCCCTGGCTGACCTCAGGCCTGCCTGGTCACCTGTTCTGAAGGCTGCATTTCTAGCCTTCAGGAGCTTGTGGACCTCTCCTGTCAGCCATGGTTTCTGATTCGCTCGAACAGTGACGGTCTTGAGGTCGGTTACATCATCAGTGCACTTGGTGATGTAGGCAGAGACAGTTTCTGTGTACTCCTGAATGTCTTTGGAGTTGTTGTGGGTGGCAGCCTCTCTGAACATATTCCAGTCTGTTGTGCTGAAACAGTCCTGAAGTGCCTCTGAGGAACCCTCTGGCCATACTCGTACCGAGGAGCCGCTCGCTGCAGCCTGTAGGAAGGCGGAGTTGGACATCCAACCCCGCCCACATCCAACTCCGCCCATGTCCAACTCCGCCTTACGTCTAAAGCAACACCCACCTTACGTCCGTCACGAACGCCTACATTTACTCCCGGTAAACAGGAATTGTAGCCGAGAAAGCAGCTAAAGCATCTATCTGATTTATATCTCCGGTTATGGCAGTAAGTACAAATATTGAGTTATTTTTTAAGTTAACAGAGCTATTTTTATAATGTCCTCTTGTTTTTCTATATTATATTTTATGAGTAAACGGTGAGTCGTTGATACGCACATGAAGGTTCTACATCGGCGCGTGTACCATGTGGTTTGTTTGCTTCTAGCTAGTCATATTGCCGTTTTTTTTTTATGGATTCTAATGCAGAATTGCACCCAGTCTTGTCTAATTCAAACTTTAGTTATCTTACCTTCTGTTTTATGGGCTAAAATGCTACCAATTAATAGTATCACAGATAAACTCTCATAGCTAGTAGTGAGCTAGGCATCAGTTTTGTTTTTAAGGCATAGCTAGGGGTTATAGTCAGCTAACCTAAAAAAACTGTTTAAACTGTCTATACAAGAAGTTAATTGGCTAACAAGATAGCAAGATAATCTAGCTAACTAAAATTGGTTCAAAGTCTTAGTCATACAAATAAATATTTGAAGATATCAATGCTTAATCCTCCTATTTAATTTGTCAGGAATAGCAATGGTATTCCCGGGTTAATTTGACCTGGTTCATTTTTAATTATCCAACATATTTCTGAAACCAAAATAATCCTAACCAGAAGAGTAAATATTTAATAACTAACTCCATTGCTGATTGTTCTATCAACATTTAGTACAATAGTGTACAATAGAGGTAATAGTTCAATTAGGATAATTCACTTGTTTTTCCATTTTAAAAAATCTTACTTTTTTTTTGTTTTACTACTTTGTTACTTTTAAACGACCAACACAATATTTTTACATATAAATGAAACATAACATTACAATTTCGTTTTAATTTAAGTTTTTGCAGGGGGTTGTTGCAAATATGAAATTAACCATTTTCATGTTATATGTTAATTATACAAATAAAGGCAAGCTGAAGACGTTTCATACAGAAAAAATACTTTTACTATCTTACTAAATGGATCAATTTGACCCGTAACGTAACAGGAGGGTTAAGTCGATGCACATTTATTACCTTTGTACTGAATGTAGTTACAATTAATGTGCACTGATATAGTAATTGTAAGCTCATGTTGTGTTTTGTTGCTTTCTGTTTTACAGCATCCAACACATGTCCAGGCCACTCCTGACCCTTCACGGTTTGGCCAGTGTGGTGTTTTCAAATGCCCCTGCTTCAGTTTTGACACTGACCAGCGATTTAATAACAGCCTACATCTACAAAACCATATCAAACAAGCAGTCGAGAATAACGGTATGGGGAAGTATTTCTTTAAACAGAGAGAGAGATATTGATTTTATTGGCTATAACAAATAAACATGTAAATGTAATATCTTGAATCAACAAATGCACTTACATCTTACACTCAATTGATGGGCATAATGAGGTGAAGAATATTAATATTTATAGGCTTAATTGCATGTTGTGTGCATTTTGGTCTTACAGTTTCCTTCATCTCTAAACTGCACACCTACAGCACACTTTTATTGTGTCTATTGCAGCCATACAATACTATGCAAAGACCAGTTCAGACATCATGTATCTTTGTGCAGCAGTGCAACCAAGACCACTATAGCAGAAGTGTTTAATCCACAGACTGTTGCTACTTCTGATGCACGTCCAGCTCCCCCTCTGCCAGCTACTCCTGATACACCTTCTCCCAGTTCTGGTCTTGCTTCCTCTGTGCATGGTATTAATTATATTGATTATTATATTTTCTCTCAGGAAAGTTCAGCGTGTTGAACGTGTGACTGATGAAGGAGATAGAATGGGCAACGTCTCCTTTGAACAGGTGTGAGGGTGTGGATGTGTGTTTTTTATTTCGGGTTAATTTAACTGGGCCATTTAAAATGTTTTACTGTTGTGGTTTGTTTTCAAAAGTCTGAATTGGGCTGAAAAGATAAGTTGACATTTTGAAATTTCGACTTGACCTAGTGTGACTAGTCATTTCAAGGGCATTTGAAGCCCATAAGCTATTGGAGAGCTATCATTTTAAAGGGATAGAAAAGCAGAGAGCTGTTTTGTTACGTTAAGGCAGAGATTAGTCAACAGAATGACGCTGACTACAGTCTTCAGGCAAAAATGCTAGCCATTCCTACAGTAATCAGAGATTGGGGATATGATTGAAATAATAAGTGCCAACTCAGATTAATAGAATACCAAAATAGTAATTGGTTGCAGCCTTAGAATGTTATCTGGTCATTTTTTTCAATTACTATAATTTTCATGAATCAAAATCTACATGCTTCTATAATGTTTTTCACAGATGCCCCTTATTCTCATAGATACAGTTCTGGAAGAGGGTGACAAAGCTTTTTTAAAGCTGTCACTGGTTTGTCGTCTCTTCCGGGACATTGTTTGGACAACAATCATTCCGGCACATTTCGAGTGGCTTGACAGTAAGCATGATATTTCAGTACAGTTAAGATGTTTGTTTTCCCTTAGAAAAGGAATTACACTCACTGATTTTAAAATCATTTTAAAATTCTTGATTTTTTTAAACCTACAGGTGTAGTGCCATGAAAACATCACAGTGCTGCATGTAAAGACGAGTTTCGCAGGATGTACGAACTGCAGTGCTGCCAGAACTGTCAAGAAACTTATAAAGACTGCATACTGGGTATGTTTGTTCTAAATAAATTTTGATAATTTTTTCCTGAGGTCAGAAATTGGTACGTCAATATATTTAAGGTATTGGGGCTTGAGAGATTTGTTACTTTGTGAAAGTGTGTGCTTTTACTTATATTACAGGCTACGTTGGGCATGGGAGACGAGGGGAGCTTGTGGCATTTTACAGCGAAAACGAGCACCCTGGATTCTGCAGCCAGCTTCATGAGTGGCTGGGTGTGTGAGTGGCTGGGTGTGTGAGTGGCTGGGTGTGTGAGTGGCAGGGTGTGTGAGTGGCAGGGTGTGTGAGTGGCAGGGTGTGTGAGTGGCAGGGTGTGTGAGTGGCTGGGTGTGTGAGTGGCTGGGTGTGTGAGTGGCTGGGTGTGTGAGTGGCTGGGTGTGTGAGTGGCTGGGTGTGTGAGTGGCAGGGTGTGTGAGTGGCTGGGTGTGTGAGTGGCTGGGTGTGTGAGTGGCTGGGTGTTGCATTTTTAAATAAAGACTTCTGTATTTGTTTGACCAAAGCATGTAACCAAACATTTTAATGGCTAGTGTGCCAATAAATGCCAATAAAGATATTGTATTAGCTTGGACAAAGTGTTTGTAAATGGAGTTAATTTCCCTGGGAACTACTGTCAGCCATACAAAATTGGGAGAGGAGAAGCAGGAAAGGGATATTATTATTATTATTATTATTATTATTATTATTATTATTATTATTATTATTATTATTGACAAAATAGCTATGTATACATACATTTTTAATTTCTGAAACCACAGCATTTGATATATTGTACTCTATCGTTATACACTATCCAGCATACCATTATTACCACCTGCTTGTTTCTGCTTCTATTATTCTTTTTTTAGCTCCAATTAGCATCTAGGACACTTTAGTTGCATAATGGTTTACTGGTGTATAATATACAATAGGTATAAAACACTGTTCACTCTATTAGACACTTCTACCAACAGCTGCTTTACATTGTGAGTGAAAAGTCAGAGACAGAATCTTTAAATCTGTTGCTGCACAGTTTGTTGCTCATCTGCAAATTCTTCATCAGTGCCCATGGGATGCTGCCTACTTGATGCTGAATACAGGACGCTGCCCACATGATGCTGGTTGATGGAGCATTTCCTGTCCAGTAGTGACAATGAGGTGTTTAAATTCTCCAGAGGCACTACTTTGTCGGATCCACTCATACCAACACAGCTCTTAACACCACTATGTCAGTGTCACTGTAGTGTTGTGAATAACCAACAAGCCACATAATAGCTGCTCTGTGGTGGTCCTAAATTGTATGCTATACAGTGCAGCTGTGTCATTCTCATCTGTAATATTTTCAGCACCCTGTTGACAGTGAAGATGCAGAATTACTTCTAATATCATTATTATATATTAGCTATGACTATGACACAAATAACCTTCCCCCTGCTGAGTGGTGATAAGAAGCACTCTGTCTATCTGTAATATGAAGTATAGAGCATTACAGTACAGAGAACAGGTGTGATCTAACAATCAAACACTTTAATAATCAGATGCACCCTTTGACCAGCCTCTACCAGTGCAAAGCCATGATTGATAATGTGCTCTTTATTTCATATGGAACATAACCAAAAACTGTATATCGTAAGTTTTAACTTTATATAATAAGTAAATAATGATTCCTATGATAGCTAATCAATAATTCTGGAGATATTTACCAGTCTAAAATAAATTTATGAAATCTACACACTCTGGCAACTTAGTTTAACAAATTTAAATGTAAGGATTAATGCAGTGAAATAATGGCTTACTCTGCTGGTGAGTGGGACAGATTAATGTATAATGTATTGTGATATACAGGACAGAGGCAATTGATCTTTTGGAAACAGCAAACCGTTGTATGCAATTATTTGCTTATTGTATAAAATAAAGGAGAAATGGCACACGTGATGAAAAAGAAGAGCAAGAGTTCCCAGCCTCATAAACCACAAGTTAGCAGCATGCCATATAAGAAAAACAATAAAATCATACACTTTTAAGTTCACATGATTCCTTATGTATTACTTTATTTACAATGTTAAACCAAAAATGAATGAGAAAGTGTTTCCAAACTTTTGGCTGGTACTGTATATATAGCCTATTTTTTGTGATATCTGTGCATTACACTACAGCATGTGTAGTGCTGTAGCCAAGGCTACGTGGTGGAACTACTCACAAGATATGCGTAAATTTAGCGCAACATCGGCGTTATATGCGTATTTCACGTGGCACACAGTGCTTCTTGAACAAAAAAGTAGGGGGGTTGGCGTACAAGAGCACATGTGGGCGGGGTTGGATGTGGGCGGAGTTGGATGTCCAACTCCGCCTTCCTACAGGCTGCAGCGAGACGTACTTGGTTCGTACCTGCTTAAGAACTGGTTTGGTGACTTTAACCAGTGGTCTGTAAGCTGGCATTAGCATAATGGAGAGGTGATCAGAGGCTCCCAGGTGGGGGAGGGGGGAGGCTCGGTAGGCTCCTCTGTGTGTAGTAAAGACCTGGTCGGAAAGTCTATGTGTTTAAAAAGTCCAGAAAACACACTGTTTGGGTCTGCATGGTTGAAATCTCCAGCCAGAATGAGAAAAGCATCTGGGTGCGCTGTCTGCTGTTCACTGATGTACTGGTACAGTTCATTCAGTGCTTCACTCCTCACGCTGTTGTTGGAGGTCGGAGGGATGTAAACAGCAGCGATCAGCACGGCGGAGAAATCTCTCGGTAGATAGAACGGACGGCGTTTGATAATCATCAGTTCCACTACCGGTGAGCAGTGTTTACAGACCACAACAACGTTCCGACACCAAGCATCGCTGATGTAAACACAGAGCCCGCCGCCGCGGCTCTTACCTCCGTCAGCTAGCGCGCGGTCCAGCTGAACGGCGTGGTCCGGGACGCTGTTGTTGAGCCAGGTTTCGGTGAAAACATAAACACAACAGTCTCTCACGGTCTTCTGAGTTGACTGAAGTAAGCGGATGTAATCCAGTTGATTGTCCAGAGAGCGTACATTGGCCAAAAGTACGGTGGGGATAGCTGGCTTGTTTGTGTGGGCTAGCCGCTAGCCTCGCTCGGATACCCCCGCGCTTACCCCGTTTCTGCCTTCTCGCCTGCCGCCTGTGGCGCTTCCATTGTGGGCGAGCTGCAGCGGTGGGGGTCGGTGGGGGTGCGGGTGTCCGGAGCACGCCGCAGACTCGCAGTTCTTCTCGGAGTCCGCGGTTTAACTTCAAAAGTGAGTTTCTGCCAACTCCAAGCAGAAACTCACGGCTGTAGGTGCGTTTCAGGACGTGAACGCACGACAAAGACGTACAAAAACACTGCGACTTACGAGACAAAAAACACGAAAACGCTGAGAAGCCGCAGCGTCTGCACGCGCCGCCAACTTATGCTCTAGGAATGCTGATTTTGATTAAAGATATCCAATAAAAACGTTTTAAAAACTAAGCTCCCAGAAAGCAAAATGACTTTGAATCAATATTTATGTTTCCATTGCTAATGCACTGAAAATTGTATCAGAATTGATTGATTTGTGCACAATTATTTTAGTGATTCGACATTATGGTTTTACATTAATGATTTGAATTAAACTTTATTCAAAATAAATATTCATATCTTGTTTGTACGCTGCTGAAAAAAGGGAACACTTAAACAACACAATGTAACTTCAAGTCAACCACACTTCTGTGAAATCAACCTGTCCAGTTAGGAAGTAACACTGATTTTGTATCAATTTCACCTGCTGTTGTGCAAATTGAACAGACAACATGTAGAAATGAGAGGCAATCAGCAAGACATCCCCTATAAATGAGTGGTTCTGCAGGTGGTGACCCTACGATCTGTTCTCATCCTTTCTGTCTGATGTTCTGGTCACTTTTGGATTTAGTAAATTCTCTTACCATAGAGGTAGTAGCATGAGGCGGTGTCTACAACCCACAGGAGTTGCTCAGGTAGTGCAGCTCATCCAGGATGGCACATTGCGAGCTGTGGCAAGAAGGTTTGTTGTGTCTGTCAGCACAGTGTCCAGAGCATGGAGCAGACACCAGGAGACAGGGCAGTACACCAGGAGTAATGGAGGGGGCCATAGGAGGGCAACAACCCAGAAACAGGTATGCTACCTCCTCCTTTGTGCAAGGAGGAATGACCTCTTGAGTCACAGCCATTTAATACCTTTAAGTAAACATTTAAAAGTTGTTTTCCAATATTAAATCTAAATGATGTAATGCAATCAAAACGAACGCTTATTAGTTCTTTGCTATCAGGGCTGCTATATCCTCCATGCCTCTGTCTTTATCTTCCACTCAGACTTTCTGTGTAAAAATGCACAAGCTACAATTGGCACTGGCTCTTTATGGGTGCAGTAAGGTCTAGATTTGAACACAGGTTCAGTACTGGTTCTGAAGCAGAAAACATTGCTGACCAAGCATTAGTTACATTTGAACTGTCAATAATGACCAACAGGGATGTATTTTCAGTCGTTTACCCCAGTATACCAGTGCCAATATCATATCCTTTTTGTGTATGATTGTATATATTTTAAGACAGCACAGTATTATATAGTATATTAGAAATACATGTGTCTCATTAAACCAGTTGTACACACAGTACTGTAAAACTGTAACTCATCATTTTTAAGTGGTCTCTTATTTTTTTTTCCAAACATGTATGCCATAGCTACTCTGTAGCTATAACAAATAAATAACCATGTGGCTAGTCAGTTCTCTACTGGTGGAATAAGTGCTAACATGCTAGCTGGGTAGCTAAGCTTGGCTAAGCTTATATGCTATTTGGAAGTTATATGTATAATTTCTTTACTGGTGGAATTGTTAGCTATTGTGTAGCTCTGTCAATTTATCAGACAAAATTATCATTAAAAACACATTAAAACATTAAAAATGTGAATGTGTGAATGCCAGGAGCTGCTAAGTAACTGGCACCTATTAATCAATATCACTTGACAGAAAATCCCGGCTAAGCTGTCAATCAGTCCAAATTATTATCTATGAACAACTATTTAATCAACTTTTTTTAAGGTAACAGTGTTTTTTCTAATTATAGCCATTTTCACCAATAGCATTACTGCAGAGCAGCAAATTCAGAAGTCAGAAATTCAGTCCCAAACTGAAAGTGGGCACTGGTGGGCTGCAACTAACATTACTTTCATAATCGCTTATTTATTTATTTAAATAATCGACTGTTTAATCTCATAAAAAGGAAATATATTAATAAATATAATGTATTTAACATATATTTGAGCAAATATTGTTTACATATGAAAGATTTTAGAGAACTAGTGTTGTAATGGTGTAAGGAACACAAAATCTACCATTATTAAAAATATTAGTGTTTACATGAAGAATTAATCCAAGATTTACGTTCATTTTATTAACAACATTATTAATAACACAACTCCAAAAAAAACATTTTTAAACAGTTCACGTCAAGATTAAAGTTGTAATAATAAGATATTAAAGTTATTTTGCAATTAATTAAAGTAATAGTATTTTGAGGGAAATGTAGTTTTAACTGGGCTATAAGATACGGTGGCCGAGAAAGCCCAACGCAGTGCAAATTGAAAAGCGCTGCAAAAGCACAAAACACATCCATCAAAATTACAACACAGGCGCAGCAAATAGAAAAACGCGCTGCAACTAGAAAAACGCGCTGCAAATAGAACCACAACACAACGGAAGTGAGTCACAACACAACGGAATTTTCCCGGGGGACCTTAAAAGATACTGTACCAGCTAAGCTGCGTCTTCAGTAACGTCTCGGACTTCACTATGTGTACAAAGGACAATAAGTGGCAAACAAGGCGTTTTGTGAAGCAGAACTTTTAATAATATGCACACAACCGTGGTAATCACAGGTAATAAACATAACTTACTTTTCAGAAGCTTGTTTGCCACTTATTGTCCTTTGTATACAGCTGGTACAGCATCTTTTAAGGTCCCCCGGGAAAATTCCGTTGTGTTGTGACTCACTTCCGTTGTGTTGTGGTTCTATTTGCAGCGCGTTTTTCTTTTTGCAGCTCGTTTTTCTATTTGCTGCGCCTGTGTTGTAATTTTGATGGATGTGTTTTGTGCTTTTGCAGCGCATTTCAATTTGCACTGCGCTGGGCTTTCTCGGCCACCGTAATAAGAAGCTCAGAGGTAAAGAAGCGTTTTCCGCTCATGTTACAGGGCTGCATGATTACCATCAGTTATCTACATTTCTTACCTGCTGCTTATTAATGTTCTAGTGTTACAGTTAGAGAATATAGTGTCCAGATATTCCCATGGTGATTATCGCTGCCAGTAGCCGAGGCTTCGGCTCCCCTGCCGTGAGACACCTCCTTTTTCTCTCTGAGTTTCTTAAGCTTAAGACCAAGCAATTAGAACTACATTTCCCTCAAAATACTATGGCTTTATTCTCGTAAAATAACAACTTTAATCTTCTAATATTACGATTTTCCTCTGGAAGTGAACTGCTTTTATTTTTTTTAGGAGTAGCCCTCAAACATTGTCATAAGTGGACACATTTGTGGTGGAAGGCAAAACTAAGGCTCGTTAACTTGTTCGCTAAACTTGAGAATGCCGAGTGACAGAGAAAAAAAACAACACTAACATACTTACAAATGTGTAGAACATGGCTCCAACATGCTTCCTCTCCAGGTGCTCATGCTGTGATGTTCTGCTGTGCCATGCGAGATCATCTGTACACATTTTACAGCTATCACTGTTACTTTTTGCGACTTGGGTCTGCTAGTGCTAACCTATGGAAGCCCATTCCCGCCACCTAAAAAAAATAAATAATCCAGCAAAATGTTTTTTTATTATTATTAAGTAAACTGCTATCTCAATATTTTGAGATACTAAGTCAATATTTTGAGATACTAAGTCAATATTTTGAGATACTATCTCAATATTTTGAGATACTATCTCAATATTTTGAGATACTAAGTCAATATTTTGAGATACTAAGTCAATATTTTGAGATACTATCTCAATATTTTGAGATACTAGTAGGCTGTACAGAGACAGAAGCAGGTGAGACAAAGATGCAAAATGGATACCATCATTGAGGACTACTTCAGACGTGGATTCACAAATCATGAAATATTGGAACTTTTAGAGGAATCACACAATATCAAAATAAGCCTCCGGATCTTGGACGAGGCTGAAGTTAGCTTCTTATTCGCCAGTGTCTTATTCAGATTTCCGTTCCACCTTAAATGCTGGCTGAACATTCATGCGGCCGCCTGTAGATGTCGCATTTTAACAGTAAAAAACAGCATGTAAGCAAAGTGCTGTGAAAACGCTCTGAATAAAGGGGAGAACACAATGCGAGGGACAGAGTTTAACTCTGAGTGAAATATAATGTAAATAAAATTAAATATGAATTAAAACGTTATTGCTCTCACTTTTGGCCTAATTCCCAGGTCATTATCTACAGGTGGCCGCATGTATATTCAGCCAGCATTTAAGGTATCTCAAAATATTGACTTAGTATCTCAAAATATTGACTTAGTATCTCAAAATATTGACTTAGTATCTCAAAATATTGACTTAGTATCTCAAAATATTGACTTAGTATCTCAAAATATTGAGATAGTATCTCAAAATATTGAGATAGTATCTCAAAATATTGAGATAGTATCTCAAAATATTGACTTAGTATCTCAAAATATTGAGATAGTATCTCAAAATATTGAGATAGTATCTCAAAATATTGAGATAGTATCTCAAAATATTGACTTAGTATCTCAAAATATTGAGATAGCAATTTACTTAATAATAATAAAAAAAAATTGCTGGAGTATTTTTATTTTTTAGGTGGCGGGAATGGGCTTCCATACTAACCAGGGTTTCCACACAAAATTGGTAAGTCAAGGCGTTGAGTTGCGGCAGTGCATAGAGACAACTAACTGATTATTACATTAGTTGCCAACTATCTTAATAATCCACTTTAATCAATTAGTTGTTGCAGTGCTAGTGGGCACAAAAAAACAAAACAAAAAAAATTGGGGCACATGGTGTCATTACTTTCTTCTCACATAAAATAACATTAATTATATTTATTTACTAATTTATTTACACATTAATGATTACCCAAAAACAAGACATACCATATACTTAAAGTATAAAATATACTTAGATTTTCTTATCCTGATATATGTTCTGCTTTGTGGTTTTACTTTTTTACTTCAAATGTTAATAGAACAGAAAAAAGAACAAGCATTACTCAAAATTACTGCAACAGATAGTGTTTATTTTTCTTTTTCATGTAGAGTTAATTGACAACATTGATCTACTGCATTAGATACTGGATCTAAATGAGAAATGAGCAGTTAAGTCTGCTGCTAGTTGCATGGTTTCTAATAAGCATTAATCACAACAACTGTCACTTAAACACAGCTGCAGCAGGGAAAATATGATATAAGGTCTGAGGTATCTGGTCGTGGTGGCCAACATGGTTCGCTTTAAGGAGTATGTGACATATCGCACCATTTCAGCTTCAAATTCGTTAAAGTAAAAAGTGAGGCAGTATGATGTCGAGTATGTGATAACAATAGTATGTACTCCACTATTTGTCTTTGTATTTAAGTCTACTGCTGGAATAAATGACACTTAATTCTAGGCATTAATTAAAACAGGCCTAGAACTGAAAGCTCTTTTGTTTTAATAAGAACATGTGCTTAGATGAATTATTATATATTTCATTATTTTCCCCCATTTTGCCATATACCAAAAAATGTTTCTTGCACCAATATCTCATAAATAAAAGATCCAGGTCCACTTTATTATTAGTTTAATCAGCTCCTAAACATGCAGTTTACTGGGACTGAATTTGATACTGTGGTAAAAATGTTCCAAACATACTGGGAACCATCCTTCGTGCCACATTCATCTATTCTTTTAAAGTTCTACAAGTCCATTTAAAAACATGGCAAATCTTTTCTATAGCCTTCACAGAAGACAATCCTTATTATCAGAACCAGTGTTGCTCATAACTGTTTAATCTCACATAGCCCTGTATTGTCAAGTATTTAACAACTTGAGGAACCAATGTGCCAGTTCAGTACCTTCCAACATGTTTTGGCCACAATAATCTTGTTTGGTAGTCACTGCATTGCCTCAGCTAAGAAAATCTCACATATGACTTGGAACGAGATGTTAATTAATACAATGTGTACAAATGTTCTGTACCTTTACTTTTTCAAACATCTAAAAATAAATATTGTGTATTTAAATGCATTGTGTGCAGGTTCCACTGTCCGGTTTAAATTTGTGATAAACATAGTATATTCCATTAGACTATGTTTCAGTGGTGCACTGTGGAAAAACTTTAATGCATCAAAAGAAAGAAACCAGTCTAATTAAAACCTGTTTACTGATACTCAAATGCAAAAGTTCATCTGCTGATGTGATTTAGTCACTTGCAATGATTTGCAATATTGCATAGATTGCATGTTTGTTGTTGTGCTTTACTGAGTAAGAAGAACTTCGCTCAGTCATAACTTAACCCGTAGTTAAAACAATGTCTTGTTTAATACAGTTTGGTTTAAAAGATCATGGGCTGGATTCACAAAAGCTTTCCTAAGAAAAATATTCTCTTAAAAAGTTTTACTTATTCTTTAAGTTTTTTCTAAGAACACGTGTCTGTTTTCTTTTTTTTGTGAATTCAGCCCCTTGGGCTGCAAAGGGGCCACTGTTTATCACAGCGAAATCCCAGAATGATTATCTTCAAAAGGGCAAAACTGGAGATCTTAATACTAACTTATGTTAACATAAAATGGCATTAATATTATAATAATTCTATAAATATTATAATCAGGAACTTCCTATTAAAGAAAAAAAATCCATACACACAAACATTCAATGCACCCTGGTAGTGCTAAATACATTGAAATAACACATTGCCCATAGGTAATGTGCATCCTGTTAAAAGTTTGGTACGTTAAACAAACAAACAAACAGATTGATTGATAGTTTAACACTGCACAGTTAACTAACCAGATATACAGGAGGCGCATTCCTGCACTATAGCACTTGTTTAAGAGGCAGCCTTTAACACAGTTTAGGCAAACTGGAAACAGTTCTAGATAGTCCTAGATAAAATGTTGGCCAACATTTTGTCTGAAATGATGTGTAGTGTAAACAGACCCAAATATATTTCATCACAACAATACTAGCTACTGGAATGTATGGCACTTTGAAATGAAAGTGGATAAATCTACGATATTGAGGCAGATTGTGTGCAACAGTGACTGACATATTTTATGCCAGGTAAAAATAATGTTACTCTGAATTCTGGTGTTCACCATAGCAGCCTACATACTTTATGTATATCGTACTATATAAGTGCTATAATAATGGTCACTTGTGGATTTTTTTTCTCCTACCATCATATGGGCACATGCACTAGAACACACAACATTGTAAATGTGAGAAGGATCAAACAACTGTACACATGGTCCCTTTAAATTAGTTGAGAATTATAAAGTCATACTTCCCTTTCTAAAGGGGTTACAGATGCTAAAAAAATGCTCAATAATATCTGATGTATTTAAGTGACACTGCTTTCGCCAACGCTAACTTCGCTAACCTCATCGGCACATGGGTTATGGCTTACCCCCAGCCCAAGAACACCAGAACCAAGCCCATACATCCCACTTTGGGGATTTATTCCTAATAGAGGCCCAGGTAAAGCCATGGTCAAACAAGATACCCCACCACTAGTACTGCTGGTGTGGTGTGGAGACAAAACTGGGACTCCACTTCTACCAACCACACTTCCTTGAGTACTTTCATTGGCTGAAGGCTGCTGCTGAAGGAGATGTGTAGGGGATATGACCGTCCCTTCAGATCCTCGTGCTTTAATATCACCACCAGTCCCATTACGCCTCTCGCAGTGTGAGCGATGCCTCATGAAGCTATCACGCCACATGAACTTCTTCCCACAGCCATGGCAGTCGTAGGGTTTCAAACCCGTATGTGTCTTCATGTGCTCTGTGAGATGGTGCTTCATTTTGAACTTCTTAGCACATACCGGGCAGTGGAAAGGCCGCAGATCCAGATGCATGTTGATGTGACGGTCTCTCATGCTTTTGTGGGTAAACTTTTTGCCACAGTGGCACATGAAGACTTTGCCTGAGGAGTTGACAGTCCCACTGCCATCTAAACCATCTAATACACCATCCATTCCACCATGCCCAGACAAGTGAACCGCTCCATGTTCCACATTTCCCTTTAAAGACACTCCAGGCAAACCTCCCGAAAGCCCTAATGGAGGAGAGGAGTCTAGATTAGCCTGGTTATATAGAAGAATCTGATTGCCTTGCATGTCCAGTGGGAAGAGCTGGGCTCTGGCAGCAGCTGACTGAACTGAGCCCAGTATGGCAGAAACTGCCCGATTGCTATTCTGGCTGGAGTTTTCAAGAGGGTGCTGTGAGGATGTCTGGTCCATCAAACCACTTTCAAACTTGAGGTAGTCTTCAGAGGACTGGCAGAAGTCAACCTGTGAAAACATCAGCTGTTATAGTTGATTATGAACATGATTAAAGCCCCTGGGAACCTAAACCTTACTTTTTAATTATGTTATATTCTGGCTCACAATGTACAGAGTATGACTTCCCAATGTCTCAGGTGTATCATGTGTTTCACCAGCATTGCTCTTTTGCGAGTCCTGAAAATGGGTCAGGTTTATGTAAGCATACCCCTGGCCAATCACTATGCTTACATGGATCAAAGCCCCTGTGTACCCCGCTCCTTCGGGTGTGCAGCCACCCACCAGTAAATGCCACAGTGAAACTAAGGGGCAACATTGTGTTTTCTATTCAAACGTATATATATATAAAAATGTGTTCCCATGGGCTTTAAGGGGAAAAATGCAAAAAAAAAATTAAACACTTAGTGCCTTACCTGTGCTTCAACTTCTTCCCTGCTACTGAGGTTTGCAGAGAGAGTTCTAACATTAGAAATATTAAATGTCCTCTCTCTTTCTCTCTGCTTTGCAAGCTCTAACTCTCTCTCCTCTTCATCCTCACCCCCTTCTTCTCCAGAAACTACAATGAGATCGTCATCCCTAGAACGCTCAGTTTTTACAACTACCCACTGCTTTCGAGGCATTATGCTTGGCTGACTATATGTGGGACGCTTCAACGGTGGAGACGACTCTCCATCTTGGTAGGATGAAACTCCAAAACTGTCACTCTCTCCCATTTCTTGATCAGAGACCGGGATGGACTTCTTTCTCCTGCTACTTCCCCGTTCCGGTTTTCTAGGGTACAAAAGTTCAAAGTCGTCCTCGTCATCGTCCTCTTCAATTAGGAACGTTTCCCCTCGACTGGATGGCATGCAGTAGTTAGAAGTGGAGTGTTCAGTTCCATCTCCTGCTGCTCCAGTAGTTACCATGGCTCCACCAAAACTGGCATCTTTAGGACTAAAGTAATTTGTGCTGCTTGGAGACTGACTTTCACTCACTGAGGTACGGGTTGGAGGTTGCACCATACACTGCGTGTCTCCTCCATCTTCATAGGCTTCCTTGTTAGCGCTGCTGCTGCATCCAGTGTTCTCCATAGCAGTACCAACCCCCTGTGGCCCATTAGATCCTGACCTGAACTCTTTGAGTAGTTCTGTGCACTTGTCCACAATGTGCCACATTTGGAGAACACTCCCAACAGTGAGGTAGTTAACAATGTCTTCACGCAGCATTCGCAACTGTCCAGTGTAGGCACAGCTGAGGACACTCTCAAATGCCACTGGGTCCATGACGGCTGGGATGGACACAGTGGACATGTTCTTCAGGAGCACCTATTAAGCACAGATGCATGATCATTAAAATAATTCAGGCTGCATTTTTAGTGTAGTTTAATTCATTCAGCCACTCATCAACCAGGTGCTATGCTAAACAGTCGTGACAATGTGGAATACACCAAACTGTGCCGGTAAGGGCCGGTGATAAGATCATACTATGTAGCTCTCACTCTCCACCAAAGAGAACATTAAAAAAATACAGACCTGGTCATGGAAGTAAGGTGAGGAGGCAGCCAACACACATCGATGGGCCTTAAACACCTGGCCCTGCACATGTATGGAGAGGTCACAAAGCTGCCCATCCTCACGCTGTCGGTTAAGGCTATCCAGCACAGATGACCGCACACTGGGAAAAGACACTTGCACCACCGACTCAGCAGACACCCCAGAGGTGCCATCACTACTGTCCTCTGCTGTTGATGACTGCATTCCTAAGATAAAAAAAAATAACACAGAATATAACATTTTATATATGAAGTGAACACATTAAAACATGCAAGCATTCTCCAGCAATAGTATTCTTCCAACATTTTTTTTGTGTATTTTTCTATTATTGTAGTAGACAATACTAACTTAAAAAAACAGTTCATGTGTCTTAACTGCACTGAAACTATTACATATACCACTATTAATAAAACAATGTTGCTTTTCGTTATTCTGGTTAGATGAGAAGGGTTGGTCATTCAGTCTGTTGTCATAATGCTTTGATCTCTCTCTCATAATGCAAGAATTGCTTGCAGATGTTTATGTGTACAGTAAAATATATTTCCTACCTAGTGTTAGCTTTTAATTGTTATTGGTGCTGGAACCCTCTTGAAATTGTTAGGATTTCTTAGGGGTCCAAGCACCGAAGGCGCTATAGCGAAGCATCAAACTTCAAGTTCCATATCTCCTACCCCTTATGACATACAGACATTTTTTTACACACACACACACAAACTCAATAGACACTAACACACCCCAACCCTGGAGCTCCATCTTGGTACAGAACACATTGCCACTGCTTCACAGCACAGTGCTGCTTTAAATGCACCTGCTGTTAAGCCTAGCACCGAATGCTTCCTGTATATCTTCTCATATTGTATTGATAATACAAGACATATTTCCAAACAAACATTTGAAAATATGTATAAATCATGTTTTTATAGCTCCATGCATTTGAATGGTTAAATGGTTGGAACAGGGCTGTAGAGGCTAAAATACACTTTTAAAAGCTAGATTTATCTCCAGCACTAACTCAGCACTTCAGTACATGTCACTGAAGAACTTCATGAATTAAAGTGACGGACAGAGAGTGCTGTCAGAAACTTTACACGTCTTTTAAAGGGTCGATGACATGTCAACATGGGCTCCTTTGGGTTAAGACTACACTCACCGCTTATTTAATACATTATAGGGCAGTTTCCAAGACAGGGGTTAAGCCTAGTCATTGACTATATTTTTCAATGGAAAAATCTCTATTCAAAATGCTGTGTATTTGGGGTGTGCCATTTGTATCATACACAATAAAATATTGGGAACAATATTATACCCTAATATATAGTGCCATATATGACCCACGTTTAATTAAAACACCAGGGTACTACTTTTTTTGCAGTTTTTAGCGAAAGAAAAATTCACACTGTTTTCTTTTCCCATGATATGTCTACAGATTATATCTTGCATTTTTTAATATCTCAGTTAGGGGTATCCCATTTCATATGGTATGCAATAATTCAATTTAATTGTCATTTTGTTGCAGTAGTGTATTCTTGAAATATTTTTATTCAGTGTTTTGTCATATCGCCAAGAGTATCGTCATTGCAAAAAACCCGTGAAATATAATATTATTTTAGGGCCATATTGCCCACTCCTCCTGTGTAGCCTGAGACTAGGTTTAATCCCTGTCTGGGAACTGCCCTGAAAAGTTACAAAGGAAATGGCTTTGAGACATTACTTATGACCTTTTAGCTATCTGATGCTGATATTGTTTTCAAGAAGCTTAGTTAAATAGTCAGGTACTTAGTAATGATACATGTGCAAATCCCCCAGATGTAAAAACTATGCAATATAATGAAGAGATGTTCAATTAGTAACAGACAAGTTTCAGAATTAGTAACAACATTAAGCAGGCATCTAAACAGGTGAAAAACTAAAGAAGCCACTTGTTAGATAACGTTAGTTACCTAAAGAGGGTTGCTAACCTAGCTATGCTCTGCTGTAATTACTGCATGTATTCAGGGAGTAAACATAACTATAAGCAAGCTAGGTAAGCTAACTAGCTTTCCTGTATGGCAGCTAGGTTACCTGTCAAGCTAGCGTTAGTTAAGCTAAATTCTGCTACGTAGCTTGCTTGTGTACTAACGCTAGCTATCCAGCTAGCTATCCAACTACCAGGATCAGTAGTCTACTGACACGGCTAGCGAGAGGTTAGCTGGTTAACTATCTGGATTACAAAACGCCACCAGGCTCTATAGTTAGCTAATACAGGAATTTGCTTTAACTTGTGATGCTGTTCTCCAGGCCCCGGGAGCCCGAGCCTCCTGTAGCTGAGTGTAAAAGTGTAATTAATGCCCGTCGGCCCATCAGAACATGCCTGTGTGCGGAGCTCTCAAGCAGAGAGCTGTGTTAGCCCGTTAGCTAAGCTAGCGTTAGCTACCCTGTGCTGCAGACAGGAAAATACCGCGTCTGATTGGGTGACAGATCTTACCCCCGAAATATATTTCAGGCACCGAAACGAGGACATTTGTACAGGAACGGCTCCATTTCTCTGCGCTCTGTAAAAGAGAACCGGACCGATGGACCTAAATACTCGATTAGCTACTGTTTAACTCCACAGAGACAGACGCCTCCTGTTCCCTTTAAGAGCAGCCCAGACAGCCAGACTCGGCCGACCGAAATTACCGAGCGGGGGAACGACTGTCTGGGCGCTATCGCCTAGCAACTGTAGCTGAACCGAGCAGAGCCACACCATGCAAACAAACACACCACATATACCACAGTCAAATCCAGGACTCATCTCTGCACAGACTAACTTACCAAGTCGTTATTTTGAGATACTTAGTCATTATTCTGACATACCAAGTCGTTATTTTGAGATACTTAGTCATTATTCTGACATACCAAGTCGTTATTTTGAGTTACTAAGTCATTGTTTTGAGTTCCTAAGTCGTTATTTTGAGATACTAAGTCATTATTCTGACATACCAAGTCATTATTCTGCGTTACTGAGTCATTATTCTGACATACTAAGTCGTTATTTTGAGTTACTAAATCATTGTTTTGAGCTCCTAAGTCGTTATTTTGAGTTACTAAGTCATTATTTTGAGATACTAATTGTAATTTTGAGTTACTAAGTCATTATTTTGGGATACTAAGTCATAATTTTGAGTTACTAAGTCATTATTTTGAGATACTTATTGTAATTTTGAGTTACTAGGTCATTATTTTGGGATACTAAGTAATTATTTTGAAATACTATCTCAATATTTTGAGATGGAAAGTTGTTATTGTAAGACAGTGGGTTGCTATTTTGAGAAAATAAGCCGTTAGTTTAAATAATTAAGTCATTTTGAGATGGTAAGACTTAATTTTGAGATAATATTTCATTATTTTAAGGTACTATGGGCCCTTTCTTAGCGATCTATACCACATTGCACATTGATGGCGGTGATGGTATGTGGTGGGGTCCATTTTTCCTCCAAATGCCTTAAAACGGCCTGGCTGGGGGTATGCAATGCGAGGCCGCTCCTGCATGGTTGAGATATGATTGGGCAGCAGACTGTTGACTGCTTTTATGATTTTATCAGTCAGTGGTGCACCTTTGTTTCCTGCTGCCAAAATAGAAACACACCAGATATTTACCTGAACACACCTTACTTCCAAACCACCACACCCATCCGCGTAAATATGCTCAAAAATATACGCAAATATTCTAAAAAAAATAAAGGGAACACACATCCTAGATCTCAGTGATAAAAAATATTTCAGTTGAAATGCATTGAGAACAAAATAAAATAAAGATGATCAATGTAAATCAAAATTATTATCCCATATAGGTCTAGATTTGGAATCATACTCTAAATCAAACTGGAAATCCAATGACAGGCTGATCCAACTTGAGTGGAAATTCTTTAAGACAAGTTAAAATGAGGCTCAGTAGTGTGTGTGGTCTCCACGTGGCTGTATGACCTCCCTACAATGCCTGGGCATGCTCCTGATGAGACAGCGGATGTTCTCCTGAGGAATCTCCTCCCAGACCTGGATTAAAGTGCCAGTCAACTCCTGGACAGTCTGTGGTGCAGCGTGGCATTGCTGGATGGAACAAGACATGATGTCTCAGATGTGCTCGATTAGATTCAAGGAATGGGCGGGCCAGTCCATAGCATCAATGCCTTTATCATGCAGTAACTGCTGACACGCTCCAGCCACGTCTAGCATTGTCATGCATCAGAAGGAACTCAGGGCCTACTGCACCAGCATATGGTCTCACAATGGGTCTAAGGATCTCATCACGGTACCTAATTGCAGTCAGGTTACCTCTGGCTAGCATATGGAGGTGTGTGCGGCCCTCCAAAGAAATGCCTCCCCACACCACGGCGTCTCCAGACTCTGTCACATGTGCTTAGTGTAAACCTGCTCTCATCCGTGAAGAGCACAGGTTGCCGATGCGGAATGGGCCAATCACCCTGCACGATGTTGGGCTACAAGCACAAGCCCACTTGTGGACATCAGGCCCTCATACCACCCTCATGTAATCTGTATCTGACAGTTTAAACAGAAACATGGATATTAGTGGCCTGCTGGAGGTCATTTTGCAGGGCTCATGCACTACTTCTCCTGTTCCTCCTTGCAAAAAGAAGGTAGCGGTCCTGTTGCTAGATTGTTGGCCTCCTTTTGACCCCTCCATGTCTCCTGGTGTACTGCCCTGTCTCCTGCTATCTGCTCCATGCTCTGGACACTGTGCTGACACACACCAAATCTTCTTGCCACAGCTTGCATTGAGGTGCCATCCTTGATGAGCTGCACTACCTGAGCAACTCCTGTGGGTTGTAGCCACTGACAAAAAGCAAAAGTGACCAAAACATCAGCCAGAAAGGATGAGAACAGAGAAAAAGTCTGTGGCCACCACCTGCAGAATCACTCCTTTTATAGGAGTTGTCTTGCTGACTGACTTTCATTTCTACCTGTTGTCAGTTCCATTAGCACAACAGCAGGCGAAATTGATTCACAATCAGTGTTGCTTCCTGACTTAGTAGTTACTTTAAGATAAAAAGTCTTTATTTTAACCTCCTAGGACCTGGCGTCCACATTTGTGGACATCACAAATTTTGGGTTGTCTAGACTACAACACTAAACTTTGCTCTACAAGGGCCTGGTGTCCTCACATGAGGCCATTATATTGGCACCTAATGGTAGCAGAAGAGTTTAACATGTTACAGTTCTGATTTTGTTCAGACATATAAATTAACAGTAAATACAATAAATGTTTGTTTTTTACTTTGTCTTTGTGTTGAAGCAGCACTTTAAATGAGCCAAATTAAGCCCGATTATAAAAATTCAGTTGCATCCGACCCAATCGAACTTAAAATCGGGCAAAAAATTTCAGTGTCTGCCTGGTTTTATGAAAGTTTTACTTGACAAAAACTCACATAATAGCTTTAAAAACAGACTAAGTTTGGATTAAAGCTTGTGACCAGTGTTGGGAAGTAACGGATTACATGTAACGGCGTTACGTAATCAGATTACAAATTATGAGTAACTGTAATCCGTTACAGTTACTGCTTCAGTAAATGGTAATCAGATTACAGTTACTCTGCTAAAATAAATGGATTACATTGCGGTACTTTTCTATTTTTGGTCTTCCAATCCAACACTGACAAAACGCAAACACATTCACCTAAATCACGACATCAGAATATTCTATGATTCACAACCTCCTGCTCAGAATGTTTTCACTGCAGAAGCGCCCCCTAGCCCGTCGGCGGGCCCGTTCTGACTATGTAAAGTTGAATGCTTATAAGCGTCAAATATTCTAAACACACCGACCAAATAACCGACTCATATTCTTTAGTACTAATTTAACTACCTGCATGCAAATTTACAACCATCTACATGAAACCAGTCGCCAGAAATCGCCAACTGAAAACAGCCTGTTTTTTCACATTGTTTACATGGGGAACACGCCTCCCCAACAAAATAGCCTTATAAAATAATATTAGTGTATAAAATAACATCATATTCCATTATAGAAAATTCACTTACTATCACAGCATCCACAGTACAGCACTGAACCGCAGATAAAATATCCATAAAGTCCTTTATTCGCCTGCTCACTTCTCCTCAAAAACATGCGTTTATTTTCAGCGGTCCACAAACCACTATTTTTCTTGAGTGATCGTCTTTTGAACCAATAACGTGAGCGCTGGATCAATCCAATCCAATCAAATCAGGTCATAGCCTTTCTCCAGCGTCACAAAAGTGATTGACACCTATTTCAACCAATAGTCCACCCTTAGACGAAAACATTGGTACGTAATTTGCCCTGATTGGTCTCCTAATGGCTGGGGGAGGGGCATGCCTAACCGCTGTCACCAAATTCCCTCTGCTAAACATAAGTGCGCCCACAGCGCGCATACGTGTGATTTTGTTTGTCATTTCATCAAAAAGTATTAATATTACTCTGAAATAGACTTACATTCATTTATTTTATCACAAACAAACAAAAAAATTACAAACTCTGGCTGTATAGAGACAGATTTACTGGAGAGGTTTTGAACACTTTGGAGACGCCTGGTGGACACCTAATATAATGCAGTGTAACTCTTCAATGCATTGTGATATAAATTACAAATTTTGTAATTTGTTTGTCAAGACCCTACTGAATCAGGAAATGTAGAGAATGATTGACTATTCATCACCAACATCCATACACACATTGTTAACTCTAAATATAACAGGCGCTTTTTTTTTTTTTTACATTTTCTTCTGCATTTGATGTTCTCAAATGGAACTTAAATAATGGAAATTAAAGTGTTGAAGTGAATTATTGTTTACTGTTTATGATTACACTGCATTTGACATTTAATAATAAAACATTCAAATTATATTTTGTTTGCATTTGTGAGTTCTTAGAAAAGGAACAGATTGTAATCGCATTAAATCCTATTGGACCGAACTGTATCGTATAAAGACATAATTTGAGGTATCGTACATTATCGTATCGCTGACTAAAATAATCGTATTGTATCGTATCGTAATGAATCTTGTGATTTACACCCCTAGATAATCCTGGCAAAAAAATCCACTTGCAGAAAGTGGCAAACCTGCAAATAGATAGCTTACAGTTGTTGTTACATTGTTTGGTTTTAAATGGTTTTATCATCAATTTATAGAAGTGTTTCATAAAATTGTTTGATGAAATGGTTTCATAAGTATTTTTATAGAGTGATTGAAAAGGCTGTTTTATTTGTCTATCTATTAACTGGAAGGAAAAATAAAACAATAATATGCAAGATGTGGTTGCTACATTCATTCAGGCTTAAAAAAACGACAATATTGTAAGTAATCCAAAGTAATCAGATTACGTTACTCACTTGAAGTAATGTAACTGATTACGTTACAAATTACATTTTGAGTGATGTAATCAGTAATCTGTAAGGGATTACATTTTAAAAGTAACCTTCCCAACACTGCTTGTGACTGGTATAGAAGAAAAAAAAGCTCAAACGTTCAAAGAAGGACTCAAAGGTTTGTTTTAATAACAAGTACTGAAAGAGTATTACAGTATGCTGAATTTAATTTTATGATACAATCATACAAATATTTCTCTGTTGCTGGAAATAAGTTTATTCATGCCAAGCATTCATCCTGCTCAGATGACAAAAATGTCTTTAAGCCATTACTCCAGGTATAAAATGTATCTTAATAAATCAAAACAAAATTAAAGTAGTAGACTACACTTGGCTTTAATATGCTTTAAAATGAGCAGAAGAGTCAGGAATAAAAGCTGATTAAAACATTGGATATTCTGAATATGCAATTTTTAAACATACAAAGCAATTGTTAAAATGCAAAATATACACTGAAAAACAATCCATCATTTAGAGGAACTGAAGACATTCAAAGTGGCTACTTCCGATTGGCAGTGGCTGTCCCGATAACACAGTCATTGACCTGTAATGGCATAAAAAAAACATTTACAGAACAAACAAAAACATTTACCATGTGATTATAAAGCAAGGTATGTAAACTGTAAAAACAGACCATCCAGAAATAGTAATTAAAAGTATTCTCTCTAGACAAATACTAACCTTGCTTGCAAAGCGAAGTGAATTTAGTGATTCGTTGAAGCTCTCTTCTTCTGGTGAAATGTTAACAAACATCAAACTAGACAAAGGAAGTAAAGGAAAATTATATTATTTTCTTTCAACTTTGAACTAATTTAACCACAATTTGACAGAAAAAAAAAATACTACCATAGCTTTCTACATGAGTATACTTTTTTTTAAGAACAAAAAAAAAGCATTCTTATTTTGCCTACACATATTTTATACACATCTCCTTAATAAAAAAAAAAACATTCTAAGCTAAACCAAATGTTGTCTTACGTCTTGCTGTTTCCTCCAAGACATCCCTGAAGAAGGTAGGTAAGCTTAGAGTTGCGATAAGGCACAAAATTCTCCTACAGAAAACAAATGGGTAAGTTAGTTCAAATACAGTCACTCTTATAGATATATCAAAAATACATGACCCAAGCTTTTAATGCAAACCTTGTTCGCAAGAGCAGCAATCACGATGCCCAAATTGGTGAGGGAAGAGTTAATAGCAGTCATCTCCTTAAACCGCTCTCCTTGAGACTGGCTCTTTTGGACCCTCTCACTGCCAGCCAAGTCCACTAGACACAGGGAAGCTGAAACAAAATACAGATTATGCAGGCAAAGCTTTTACCATGTTCCTACACTGTGGCTTGGAGCCCCACTGTGACTTTACAATAGAAAATATAGTGGACATATAATAGTATAGTGGAAACTAAAATATATAGGTAACGGATGTTAATATGTTCTTTAACAACTACGCAAATTCAAGTCATGAAATAATCTCCTTTCAAAGCAAATATATTTTGGAAATAAGGTCAATCTAAAAACACTACCCATCATTTGTGCCCTACTTGCTTCATAATAGTACTACACTGAACCACAATGATGTCCACCGGTAATGCAATATGAAGACCAGTGGCCAGCTTTCACAAAAGTTACAACAGGAAATCTAGACATACAACAATCAATAACTAAATTTTACTACATTTTTCATTACTGACAATCATTTACAAGTACTTATATATTTCTCTCTCACTGTTGAGCTATTAAAGTAAACAAAATTTCAATGCGTTTTCTTTTCACCTTTCAAAAATGTAAGATTAGTTCTGATTGGTCCACAAACAATATCTAACTTTCTAGAAATTAAACAAATAATATTATAAGCAGATAGCATGTTTGTATGTATACCATCATTTATTCCACTAAATGCTGGATAAATTAAGTCATGGATTAATAACTTAATACCGTTAAATTCTTACACTTGCACTTGGTGCCTCGGCCAGCGTTTTCTCCCTCAATGTCCAGCTGAAAAATTGAATGTGAGCGAGAGGACTGGTCATTCATGCTCGTCCGGGCAGTTGATCTGTTCTGGTTTGCCAAGATGATCAGGTTGCAAACCTGATATATACATATATATAAAAAAAAGAAAGAAAGAAAAAAAAAGAAGATTAAAATGCTATTCACAACAAAAAACATTGCCAGCTGCTTAGGGCTATTAAAAAGGTCAGTGCCTGTGTAATTTAAATATCCAAAATAATAATAATAAAAAAATAATATGAACATGAACACCACTGGAATAACAGGAAATTTGAACAACATACATTGTCATTGAATATAGTAACTAATGTTGGCTTTGTAATGTAAAACATCCATGTACAGAATCAAAATAATTTTTTTAGAACAATGGAATTCTACTTCCAGAAATTTAGCAACAAATCAGCTATTAATCAATGTAGTTACTATACTGGTAAGTACCTCGTCCTCTGTGTTGACTCTTTGGTAGGTTAGGTTGGTGACTGTGACCTCATTGTTGGAGGTCTTCCTGATCTCATGCTCTGGCCTCTTGTTGGGTTTGCCAGTGTACAGCAGGTCCCGCAGGGTTTCGTTGTAAATTTCAACAAAGCTTGCTGTAAAGCTGTACTGTAAACGGACAGGGGTAATGTCATAAGATGACAAGGTCATTGTTTCTTAGCCTAAATACATGCATGAAAGGGTGGGCAATATGGTGATATTTGATGAAATGGTAATAAAATGTTATCACAATACAGAGTACATTTTTATTCTAAGCTTACTGTGGCTGTTGTGCAAAAGAACATGGACTGCACATTTTATTACAAGAAGTGCAATTTGCGCCATTTAATTGGCTAAAGCACAAAAAAAATGTTTGTGGGCACCATTACCTGCCAGCCTTGCTCCTCAAGTGTCTTAGCAGATCTGAAAATCTGCTGAACAGCTCTGGGAATGACACCTCGCACATCATCCATGTCTCCTCCTTCCATGGTAAATGTTTTGCCACTGCCTGTCTGGCCATAAGCAAAGCAGCAGACATTGTATCCATCCAGAGCTGACTGTACCAGGAGGGAGATTTCCTCAAAGACCTCAGTTTGGGAGCTGTGTGGCCCAAACACACGATCAAAGCTGAAGTTGTAGCACTTTTGAGTGTCAGTGGTACGTCCTACATGAGACTAAGACAGAAAATGTCCTTTAATACAACCACAAAAGCAGCTTACTCCTTCCAATAGTATTCTAATACAATCTTTTTGATAAAATTTTAGTCATTATATTCTTTCGCAGACAATTAAGATAATTTCATTTAAAATGTTTACCTCCTCCATTTTGGCAAGCATTAGAGCCTTGTTGTCATGGGCAGGTAACTGAATGTGCGGGATGGTTGCTTCCTTGTTGGAAAGCAGAGGACGCACTCTGCAGAAAACTCTGATGTTACCCTGAAAAGAAAACAAGACTCTTAAAAAGAGCAAATGCAATACATTCTCTTGTATTATGCACCTTTAATGACTAGTAGTGAACAAAACTGATGAAGCAAACTGAGCTGTGCTTTATTTGCCATCTAGTAGGAATGCATCAAATATGTGTCAAACCAAAATAATTTGTTACTTGTAAAATTACAATAAAATTGATTTCAGTGTTTGGCCAAAAAGTCTGAATAATTAATACCAAACAATGTTTTTTTTAAGTTGTAGTTTTCTTACAGAAGAAAAAGAAAGAAAAGAAAATAGAGTATTTAAATGTATGCAATGGTAAAGTTCCATAAATAATATATATATTATATATATATATATATATATATATATAAAAGCAGATCTCAAATTTAATTTAAGTGTATGCCTACTGCGGACAATCTAGTTCATTATCATTATATCACTGTAAAATTAACCAAATAAATGTATTTTTGGTTAAAAGCCGCACTCAGATTGAGAACCTCTGTTCAAATAAACATTCTAAAAAGATGTTTACCCCCGTTCACTTCATGCTTCTTCAGTATCAAAATTATGGTCAAACCACATAAAAATGCAAGTAAAAACACTCGAAACGTGTTTAGAACAGATTCAAACCACTTCAGGTGGAGTGGGTCTGAGCCACCTTCGAGCCACATATTACAGCAGTGTAAACACATCAAACAACCGAAACCCCTAAAAGTTTATAACAGGGTCTTGAGTTCTTTCTGTTATCATACATGCTCAGTTTACCTTTAGCTCCTGGATAGTGTTATGCAATTTTCTGCGTTCCATTTCACCATAGTGGAGCTCATCCTTCTGCCGGGCTGTGGTTTCTTCCAAGCTTTTTACTGTCTCCTGACTCTCCCGCAGACTGTTCTGACAACGGCTCAAAGCAGATGTCTGAACAGAAAGCTGGCTCTGAAATACACAACATGAATGCATGCATTAATGAATGTAAACACACATCAGTACATGACAGAAATTAGATTATGGACCTTGAACATGCATGAGCTCCACTTTTTGTGCCAGAGAATCACTAAACATTTCAACTGCCAGGAAACAGATTGACTACAGGTCGACTCGGATTTAATGACTGCATGATTAGGAGACAACAAGACTACTTTAATTGTATGTTTTTCTTAAGACTGGAAATAAGAGTAGCCTTATAAATATTTTAAATCGCCCATTCTTATCTGTTTTGTTGTGGGCTTAGCCATACATTTAAATAGCAAAATAAGATGTTGCTCTTTATTTCATAGAGTATTAGCTGCTTAGGTTACATTAATGACATGCTTACACACAGGCCAGTCTCTCTAATTAAGTTATTGACATATTAAACAATATATGGACATAACATCATTGTCCTTTGTGTTTACGCAGCCAGGAGAGCCCAATAATATGAATAAGCTGGAACGCTGACCTTGTGTAAACAGTGCTGTTGTTTTGTGTACATTTTATTTATCTAGGCTATTTAAATAAATTTAGATTATAATACCAATGTCTGAATTTGCTTAATAATTAAAAGTGTATTGCCCACTAAAGGCAACACTAAAATAAATTATGCTACTATATTACCATTGACAAATAAATTATTGCAATTATTCTGGGACAATACATCAGAAAAATGTAAGTGATTATCATGACTGGCCTACCTGCACATTGTTTAGCTCAGTGTCTAGACTTTCTCTGAGCCTCTGCAGAACATCATGTTCAGCTCTTAGCATCTTCAGGTCCTTCAGCAGGTCATCTCTCTCTTTAATAGTCTTCTCCAGGTCATCTTTAACAGTTAATAATTGAGAATATTGCTCTTCAACTTTCCTGAAAAGTAATAATTTAAGAAAAAGCAGAATGTTAATCTAATTTTACAACCACATTACAGAAGTCAATCATACATTTTACTGCACTTTAAAAGGGCAATACCTTAGCTGCAGCATTAGTTTCACATTCTCCTCTTGAAACTCCGCCTCATTTTTCTGGGCCTTTGCAATTTTATCTTTAAGGCCCTCGTTTTCCTGGTTAACAGACTTCATTCGACTCTGGTAGTTGTGGATTTTGTTCTCCATGTCGCTTACCTTCCCCTTCAGGTCCCATGCTGGTCTCTTTGATGCTCCCACACCTATTTAAGAATGGAAAAATATGCGAGTCTTTTTTAAAAATAAAGAAAAATAAATGTTTAGCTAGATTAATCACAAACCTAATGCTATTATAAAAGAAAGATGTGTGTGGTTTTTACCCACAATTCCTACCTTTAGCAACTGCTGCAGGTGCAGTTTTTTTTATGTCGCCTAAAAAAATAAAACAATAAAATAAAATATAGGTTAGCTTTATAATATTTCTTGATTACTGTTTCACTAGTATGAGAAATCCTGCATCTAAGTAGGGAAGCAAATCATTTGATACATCGGTGGACTCAATCTCAGTGATTTGATTCCACTAAGCCATTTTAAGGAATATAAAATTCTATTAATCAATATTCTGGATAACTGTCAATATACAAACAGTGAAAATATGCGACACAGGTACTTCAATACTGTTAGAGACCATATATTGCAAGCACAACAGAACCAACCTCTCGCAGGAGCTGATGCCACTGTAGCTGCTCCAGTTGGACGAAGAGGTCTAGCTGTAAAACAAGAATCTGTATGATTTATATGGCTGATTTTACAAAACAAGACAAAGAAAGCATTAAAAAAGCACTAAAATAAAAATCAAGACTAGCTAACTGATCACTTACTGACTGCTTTGGCTGGCACCGGACGTCGAGGGGGCACCACACTGTAAGCAGGTCTAACCTTTTGAGATGCCTCAGTCTCAATCTGCCGTTGTTTCTTCTATTTATATGCACAAATTCAAAATAATTACATTTAAAATAAATAATAACCAAGAACAATGCATAACATTATTTTTTAAATTATTGTATAGATAAATACAAAAAACAAACCAGTGCAGGCTGCTGGTGCTCTAAATCTGTGGTGCTGCCAAAAGGCCGTTTCCCGGATATGACCGGTAAACGAGACATATTCTGGAGAAGGAACATAAGTGATATCAAATTAATTTTAATATTAATTTAGTGGGGATAATATTGTTGCTGTTTCGTTAAAATTAAGTGCACAGATTACAGAATAAACTAGAATATGTATGAACACGGCAGTTTAGACCATCCTAATCACACTTCCACAGATACACTCCGAACAACAGTGGATCAGACTGTAAAAAGTATTGATGGCAGCTAATGGAGTGCAATTGTTCATAAAACTCATTGGCCATTATTTTAGGTCAGGCGTTCATTGCTCTGCCAATCAATGTGGGAAGGAAATGAAATAATAATAAATTAAACAAACAAAAACAAACAAACAAAAAAAACACAGTACAGGTCCACTGTTGTGATTTGGGTGGTGGGCCATTTTAGTAGAGCAGATATAAGCTTGCTAATTATTTATACTAGAAAATGGTTAAACAAGAACAGTTTGGCAATGGAAGAATAATGTTGGGATGTTATTTACCCATAGAAATCAGCCAGGATGGTAAGTTTTGGTATTGTGATACGTAAAATGCTTTTCACAGTATATTGTGGAAATATCATTAGTCATCAATATCATTTCATTGCAAAGAGTGTAACATAACTGTCCTGTTCAATAAGTTAGCTAACAACTTTAACTAAGTTACATAACTGCTAGTAACTAGTAAATGTGTTTATGATTCTGCTTATCCTGATGCAGCTAGGATGTGTGTCAGTGTGTAACATTAGCGCAATAAATACTGTGTTTTACAGGAAATGTCTTTAAAGAATGTGATACAATATTTTACCATACTGATCAGCCCTATGTCTGGGTAAGAAAAGAAGTTCACTCACCTCTTTGTTCATGTAACAGGGCAGGATTATCTTAAAACAAAAACAATTCACAAACAAGTTACAAATCGAAGTTAACTGCCTTGTAAAGGTTAGATATAGCTAGCTATCGTTAAGTATGTTAATGTTAGTCGTGCTAGTCAAATAACGCTCCTACCCCTACTGTAGATCAGGACATAGAAAAAAGCGATATCCGGCGAGAGTAAACAGTGGGTAAATTAGGTAATTAATAGATGTTGAACATAGAGAGTCCAATTATCAGTGTTTTATTATTTACTGACAAAATCAACAAAATAATTTACACTTTACCTATCTATCCTATCTTGTGTAGTTAAGTAACGTTAACTATCAAGATTGGTAAATAACGCTAGGTTGGACTGGTTGGCGTTAAAATATGGTTACTTCGTTAGTAACGACAGTAACGTAAGTTAAAACATACTGAAGATCATTAACCGCTAAAAAAAAAAAAAAAAAAAAAAAAAGATTAGTCAGCTCTCTATGCAGCTAGAGTGAGCGGTTAGCTAACCTAACGTTAGCTAGCTTAGCAAGCTGAATTACGCCAATATAGCAAATATAACACCATTAAAGTCAGGGCTAGTACTATACACATTTAGCCGTTTTTATAAGCGTTAACTACCCTAATATGTGAACATAACTATTTAAACTTAAAATACATTAATTCTTCCTAACTCACCAGCGCGGTGCCGTCCCGAAGCAAAACACGAAACCCAGATCCGAGTGTTTTCAAATCCGTTTGAAATTCAAAATGTTTGCCGCTGTTAAGCTCACCTCTCATTGGTCAAATCAAAACCAACCGACGGCAAAGAGAGAATAGCCCCGCCCAAAGGCGGAGACAGGGCGCTGGTGCCCTGCCCCTCTGTACTGATGTGGGATGAGAAGGAACCCTGCTGGATTTCGACAGGGGCTCTCTAGAACAAAATAAGTGTATTTAGGTTTTTCATTCAAGTTAGCTAACTAATGAACTGTTATTTGTTTATGTGTTACATAGTGTATTTATAAACGTATTTTTCTGCCCTATCCATCTGATTAATTCTCAGACACACAATAATACATACTCTGAGACACAATTTTGAAACATGTATTAAAAAAAACACTACAGGTCAAAGCTCCTCTTCACTGCTGAAACTGAAACTTAGTCTAATTACTATGTTGCCATATGTCGCATACTCACTGCACCCTGGCATCATCTGTTTATTTTGAATAGTTAAAAAATTTATCTGTGTTTTCTAAATCTTTTTTTAATTATTATGATGAAAGTCTGAATGTGCTGTGCGCCGTGTTGGGTAAATGCTGCAGTACAGAGTGCAGTAATACGATCTGTTTCAATATTGCTTTACTATAGAAAAAGGCTTTGTAAATTATATTTCTAAAATCAATTTACAAATTTCCATTTATTTCCATTGCTACTTACCAGCTGTAAGCTGTAAACCAATTGTTTGCTAAAAAAAATCACCCCTCATTCTTTAACAATAATTGTTTTTTTTTTTTTTTACAATATACTAATATTTTTCAACACTACAAAATTATTATTTTTTCCATATTTTAGTTTGTTATGCTTAAAGAATCTTTTGTACAATTTTGTACAATGGATTTTGAAGTTACCATTTCTGGCTACTGACTGAATCTGAATAGCTTAAATGCCAAAAAGAAAGGGAAAAAATGGGGGTGTTCTAAAATTTTTGACCGGTAGTGTGTATATACATAAAAATGACACGACAATAAATGGCATTCAATTTGTGTTTATTAATTAATAATTATTAATTCTGTAATGTTACATACAGCACAATGTTTCTTTCATACTGGAGACAAAATATACTCTATGACCTTACATGACGGAAGTCGTTTTAGCGTCTCTAAAATACCCATTTTATAATTTGACCTCATTCACCGGAAGTGTAGCGGAGAACAGTCGGACAGCCCCACAAGAGGGAAAAAAAAATCGAAAAAAAAAACAGGAAAAAAAATTGGTGAATCCGAGGGTTCGGGCGGATTTGGACGAAGTTTTCGAACTATTCCGGCTCCGGGGAGTAGCGGGATTGAGAGGAAATCACCAGCACCGGTAATTAACCCAGAGTTAGGAGGCGACTTTAAATAATTACTCTGAATTTGAGCAACTCACTCGGGCGCTTCTCCTCTGTCTCGCCAGCCGGAAGTCTGCATGAAGCTGCGTCTCTCGCTAGGGGCATTGGCGTCGACGTTTTTTCACCGTTCGTTTTTTTTTTTATCCTCGAGCTTTTTTTTTTCCTTTTTTTATTTTCACAGTCAGACTAACCGGAGAGACCGAGAGCGGCATGGGGCGATATAGTTTCAAGTTGAAGTTTACTTGTACATGGCTTTTAATGGCGTTCCTATTTTGCTGGCTAGTTAACAAAAGCTAAAATATTAATGGAGGCTGGCTGTGTAGCTCAGATATCGTTAGCTAGCGTTAAAATAGCTAGCTAATGCACGTATTGTTTTTAAGGCCGTTGGTCATTCAAATACAGACACTCAGTGCATTATACGAGTGCTACATGGAGTAGCTAATTAGCTAAGCTAGGTTAATAAAATACAATAAAAAGTGTTCCTCCTAGACTCATGTCCCTCCTATTATTTAGCTTGTTTAGTTAGCATTTGGTGCTCTCAGTTCTGGTGTACATTTATTTTTGTGCCCTGCTGCACAAAATGAAAAAGAACATAACTTGTTCTTTGGGTCTGTAAAGACAGAAGATAACACTCCCTGGGATCAAAGTAAAGTATGAGAGACTGATTGAGTGTATAGGTAACTATAAAATAACTAACGTTAACCCAACTAATGTTAGCTAAGAAAACCTGCCTGTAGAAATACGCAGATATTCATAGCTATCAGTATTTCTGAAGGTTTGTGGAGACTGACGGAGGCTAGCTGGCTTAGCTTTTGTTTTGAAGCGTATTTACAGTGTTGCAGAGGGTGTGTGTGTGTGTGTGTGTGTGTGTGTGTGTGTGTGTGTGTGTGTGTAAGGTGGGTAAGCCAGCTCCAGAAAGTAAAAATCCAACCCAGGGTTTTGTACAAACTGCATGGATTTTTACTTTGTGGAGCTGGCTTACCCACCTCTAGTGTGTGGATGGTAGTGGGGAGCTCTCTCTCACTCGCCGGTAAATAGAATGCTTACCTAACTTGTGTAACCGTAACAGTCCTTCACTGCTTCTTAAATTAGAAGAAAAACACTATCATTGACTAAACACAATTACATTTAATGAGAATATACATCTAGACGAAGCTTACGTGTCCTTCTCATATTCTATTGTCAGGTTTCGTCATTAAGTCAGGTAACGCCCAGTCTGCATTTCTACACATAATCTACTATGTTTCGCATGCATAACAAATATTTGCACTTTAGTTTTGCATGCAGTCAAAATATATCTTGTTTTTATCATATTTCAACATTTTGACATTTGATATTTAGGTAACCTAAACCCTCTATGGCATATTTTTCTCTTTGATAGGGGGTCCTCTGTGATTTTATTCCCGTCCACAATGACCATGTCTGTTTTTTTTTTTATTTATCTCAGACGTCCTCTGAGAAAATTACTAGCTGAATTACCTGCTGTTTTTCGCTGAACTCTGTGGTCCTCTGGTAATTTTAGTCCTGTCCGGACTCACAGCTCACAGTTTTGTCACCTTGTGTTTAATAAAATAGCTATTTGTCCACTGCCACCCACTGTTATTGCAGCTTGGGCGCATGTTTCCATGGAGATCCACGGAAACACAACAGTGAGTCGAAATTGAGGAGCTACTGAACGCGATGTCATGTGACCGAAAAAGCCAAAAAACTCGCTGGTCCTCCTGTTTTTTTCAATTGCAGTCTGGACGCACGAGTTTTATCACTGTGTAGAAGTGTGAAATGCTTTTGAACCTTATCCTGTCCGGATGGGGTTTATGTGCAAGAATATGTCTAACATTCTTATTGTAAAATTACTGAAACAATGTTTTATTGTTTGTTTTGTGCAGTTAGTCTACTTTTGTTATTTTAATCATGATGAAACGATGAATCGTGATTTTTCATGTACTCCCTTGTGCTGAAACAACTGATTCAAATGATAAGCTTTATATCAAAAGTCAAAATCTAAATTTAAGTTTATCTCCACAAGGTCGCCCAAGCTTCCAAAAACGATATTTTTCCTCCCTAAACATGTAATTCATGCCATAGAGGGTTAATACTGGAAAGTAAATGTAGACACATAAAATGAATGAATTAAAATCCTATTTTCTGTGAGGACAATTTTAGCACAGCTTGTTCCCTAATATCTGGTATTTCCCACAATTGCATTGACTGGGAGAAGGTTTTTCCATTCATCTATGCAGAATTCTTTCAGCTATGTGATGTTTCTTTGTTTTTGTTTTTTAAAACAATCCTTTAATACAATACAGATTTTAAGTGTAGCATTTGGTTTGTGCCAAACATGTCTTCAGTTAGCCTGCCCAAATAATTAAATGTATAATTATATTTAATTTAAAAGATTCTTCTGCCCAAAGCACATGGTTCCAGAAGTTCTTGATATTTTTTCTCCTGGCATCCCTCTTACTGATGGTAGTTCCATGTTTTTGGAATTCACTTATAAATGAAACTCATCTTGATGGTAAAAATAACTTTGGCAAATTTTTTGCCAAAAAATAAATGCCTGATGTTTAAGTGAAAGTCAAAGTGAGCTTTTTATTAACTGTCATTCAGGCTACCCAAGAAGTTCACAACTATACGTAAGACAGCTTTAAATAAGGCTGACTTCTCCAAAATTGTCTGCAGCTGATTTTGTGCACTTGCTTCTATTGTTAGAAATTTTAAGTATGTAAAATATGTTTTTATGCGGTGTCCTGTTTTTTTGCATGATTGCGCATATGTGTGTAAATATATTATTTGTGTAATATGTATTACACAAAAAACATGCATATGTGTGTATATATTATATTATACACTTTCCTTGTTTGAATGCTGTTACTTGTTATTTAGGAAGAAATGCATGTGAAGACACAAAAATGGGACACAGAATTCTTCCAGAGATGTTTTCAAAATTATGCGTTTTGCCTTGTTTGGTGTGCTTGGGTGTCTGACTTTTAATCCAAGCAAAGGAAGACCACCAAGGAAATCATGAAAAAGGCAAGAGCTCAGTTTCACAACTGCAGCTAAAGCAGAATGGGTGTTTACTAGTAATGTTGCTTTTCAATTGCAGAAATAATGGAAGATTCCCATTTCAACTCATCATACTTTTGGTCTCCCGTTCCAACTGTGCAAGGACAGGTAGAAACCTTATTATTGGACTCTCTTGTACAGTACATAATTGTCTAGGAGACATCATGCTTAAAGAACAAATACAAAAATAAAAAAAAAAGTAAAAAAAAAATAATCTTTTTATCTGTCTGTCTGTCTATATAAATATATGCTCCATAGCCGGATATGGGATGGCTAAAACGAGACCTCCCCTGAACCATGTGAAAGTTTGACAGACACTACACTGCCCACCTGCAAAGAGAAAATAATTCTTTCCTTGCTGCTCTTTCTCCCTTTTTCTCCCTAATATTCATCCAACCACTCATTCTCTGCATCTGTCTCTTACTTCATGTTCTTGTTTTCTTTTTTGTTGTCTTCTCCACACCTTCCCCTCTATTTTCCCTCTTTTTTCCGTACTTTCCACATGCCTTTCTACTCATGGTTTTTAGATTGAGAACGCCATGTTTCTGAACAAGATGAAAGAGCAGCTGGGGCCGGACAAGAGTGGCTCCTTCCCTCACTCTTCTTCCGCACACTACCCTACGGCTGTACTTACGGTTCCTGGTCCCGCCAACATGGATGCTGGAGCAACTACCAGGGTGCCCAAGCAGGAAGGAGGAGGTGCAGGAGGGCCACAAATGAGTACGTTGGGAGCACAACTGCACCCTCCTCATTCCTCACAGAACATAACGGTAGTACCCGTTCCCTCTACAGGCATAATGACCGCAGGTGAGTGCATCACCTTTATTCATGTTTAAACAATTATATGCTACACACATTTTTAAGTAACATTAAAGCTTTTATTCATACATTTTTACAACACAGATCACAGCAAAGTATTCCTTAATGCA
This sequence comes from Astyanax mexicanus, assembly GCF_023375975.1. Taxonomy (NCBI): domain Eukaryota; kingdom Metazoa; phylum Chordata; class Actinopteri; order Characiformes; family Acestrorhamphidae; genus Astyanax; species Astyanax mexicanus. The sequence continues at coordinate 22,248,991 of NC_064410.1, forward strand.
TGGTGCAAGTATTTAACCTGGAAATATTCCTGAACCTAGATTCACTGTAGATGTTACGGGAGAATTAATCTGAACTCTCAATAGCTTTTTAACCACCTAGATATTCAGAATTATTCTGTGACATTCAAAAATGTAGGGACCTGTTGTCAGTAGGTATGGTTAATGTAAACTTCAGGCAGCATTATGTGAGAATTTGATTTTTTTTGCTCCTGAATCCCCCTACAGTTGGGAAGTGGACGCTATAAGCCACCCATAAAGGACATGCTTTGACATTTATTTTACAAAAAGAAATACAGAACTGGTATCTTGTGTAAAGGAAGTATGTGGACTGATTCAGTACAGTAATACTACAGGTTTTTGTTCTTGTTCCTGCGGGCATTATTCTTCTCACTTTGCCAAACGTATTTGGTGCAGTTACTGACTCTGGCTATATGAGCCCTTGTAGCTTTTGCATGATTTTGATGATGGTAAAAAAAAAAGCAGCATAATGTTGCTTTAAATAAGGCATGAACCCAAATATTAGCATTCTTTTCAAGCCTGTGCTGTACAAAAGCGGCACACCAGGAGGTGCAATCTGTTTTACCAAGGTGTCAAATTAGCTTTTTAGGAATTTGGTTCACATGCAAATATCAAACATATTTTAGAAACAAGTCCTGTGCAGTGTTGAAGTTAAAATATCACTCTGAGCACAGATATAGATAAAAAAATATCTCACAATTTCATATAAGAAACAGCTTCCCAACTGTTAAGCATGATGGACGGATCCTTCTCATAACTCACCGCAAGTCTTGGCTTGTTTTGAAAATCCATTGTTTCATTAATGTTGGCTCAAGCTACAATGCATTCCTAGAATGCACTATTTTTTGTGTTGTTTAAATTAGTGATTTTATAGGTCTTTTTTCTTTCTTTTAGCTGGGTTAGTGATTACCACTCCCCAGGGCACTCTGGTTACTCCTCCGGCCTCTTCTCAGTCTTTTGTTACTGGACCTCCTGCCACCACCATGATAGTGTCTGCACTGCATCCCTCAAACACAGGTAAACATCTATCCTACCTGTCACTGTCCAGCTATAGAATCCTTTCTGATTCATGTTGTTAATTTGCTGCCCCTGTACTTTGGTATTAGTGCACTAGTCAGAAAGTGCACTAGTCAGTGAGTGTGTATTTTCTGTATTTCTTAAATCTCACAAGCATGCAGCTCAAATGTAACCTTAAAAGCATAAAATACACATGTCTAATAAAATAAATAAAATGTTATAATGCATGAGTATTTGGAAAACGGTAAACTAACATCAAACAAGCTAGAGGACTATATCCTTTTCAACTCACCTTTCAACTTTTTTTCTGCTATACTTTAACATACATTGTTTGCAACATTTATGGAGGTAGTTCATTTTACCAATATTCCCAATATTTATATTTGTTCTAAAAAAGTGATTGTACATTAGTAGTTATTGCTATCATTTCATTTCACTCTAACGTATACACACTGCATTCACATCTATCTTATTTTGTTTAGCTAAATTGTGAAAAAATAAAGAGAAAGGCAAGGGAGGGAACATGGAGGGAATAAGCACTTTATGTTGAGCGTGTTTTGATCTTTTCTCAATTTATCAGAGGCCAGACGGCCCCCTTCCCTCTACCTCCACAACCACAGTGAGTACACACACACACACACACACACACACACTCGGTTAACATAGAACAGAATAGATATTTTACATTGTTAGTTCCACACCACACAGGCAACTTATAATAAAAGAATCAAAAAAGATTTGCTCTAAATATTATTATCCTGACCATGTAGGTTATTTCATGTATTTTAATTTTGTTTCTGTTCATGGTGTGTTGCCTAAAAACATTTTACAATGTATGTAGTCATTTAATAAGTATATTGATTTAAGGGCCTATCATCACGGACTAGTTGCTCCCCATTACATGTATATTTGTGGTGCTTTTATCATTATCACCAATATTACTGCAATATTGTGCTCTTAGTGCTTTTTTTTATTATGTTTTTTTCGGAGGAATAATGAGTGCACATTATACTGAAAAATACAAATTTGGTGCAATGTTTTAATTTCAACATGTGGTCAAAAAAAGCCCCAACAACAAAAACTAAAGCTTCGATTTTTCATTCAGTGGTGCTTTCGTTCCAGAAAAACCTGCCTAAAGGCCTTTTATATTCATGTAAGTGCTTGTAGCTGACCATGTATGTTGAATGTTGATTTCAGAATCCATGAATCTTAGAATCTTGGCCAGTGTATTTCCTTTCCAAGTTTTTTTTCATGCAGTATATAGCATATCAGAATCAATTTAGGCAAAAATGACATGAATATTTTTAAATTACATTTGGAGTGGCTTTAAAAAGTTTGAATTTCGGGGTTTCTGAAGATGCCCTGTGTTACTAAGTTTACACTTGACTTTTTTAATTGAAATGGATGAGCGGGATCGAGAGTGTGTTTGTAGTATGACAATATGTATATTGTGTTAACATTTAGTCTGCATCTCAGATGATCTATTAGAGAGTCCAGTTATGGCTTTTTTTAGACTCCAAACCCTTGTGTGATCATGGCAGCCCAGCAGGGAGTGCTAATACCTCAAATTCCTTTAGAAGAAAGCATAATGCCCCAAATAGTAACTTAGCACTGTGTAAAGGGTTTAGTTATAATTAAAGAATAAAAGCAAACTGCAATCTATTTTTGGTGGTAATTCTGTTCATCATGAAGAAATGTATTGGTATATTAACTTTCCAGGGTTTTAGTTCTGGTCTGTACATAAAAACAACAACTGCTTACTGATCAATGTGAAGACTTTTATAAATAAAGGTGTAAAAAACGATTATATAAATACCAAAGAAGAACTAATCTATTTAATGTCTCAGCTTGCTAAAATTAAAGCTCTTAAATGTCTACACTTCAGTTTAATTACTCAGGCAATTCATTTGTGGTATCATTGTGGTGAGATCCACATTTTTTTAAGTATTCAGAGGAATGGATTTTATTTACACTTGTGTCTGAAAAGGGATTTAAAACCATGTCAGATCAATAAAAAGTAAGTCATTTCACTGTCTGGAAATATGTATGTGAAAACTGAAGTTAAACACCTGCCAATGTGGCTGGAATCTATCCCTCCCTACAGTCCAAAAATGGCAGCACAGCTGATTTCAGTTGAAGCATCTACAGTCATTCCCAAACTCATCACAAAAGTACAGGTTGTAGCACCATTATTCTAGAGAACACAGCTCCACTGCTCCTGCCTGACAGTAGGTACATAACTAGTAAGGTCATATACAATCATATTTTTTTCATGATTTTTAACACTCTTTAACACCATTACTACACAGATCATGTCGTTCTACACATTAACTGATTGAATATAATGATTGCATAGTAATTAATGCGTACATTGCCCTTTATTTCTGTCATTACTCTATCATGCTCATGTGGCTAGCCCACAGTCCATGAGGTCCACAAATAAAAATTGCCATCTTGACCTTTGCATGTTGTAAATTTGCATGTTTTTATTTTTAAATAATAAAATATTATTAATAATTTCTTTGGCAAAATGTTAAGACTGTTTGTTTATTTATTTCATTTTAAATATGTTTTATACATCGATAAAAGTTCTGTTACCCTAGAAAAGGTACCAAAAATAACTTACAACATTAAATCAAAGTAAGACCAGATTTATAGGTGCCAGCAATCAGAATGGTTGGAACATTAATCACACATAGATGACCCTCACATGTATGCTTTTATTTACCTTCAGTAAATCATGTATTTAAGCAGAAATTATGCATGGTTAAAATTATTTTAATAAGTTTCCACTTTTCGGTGGGCAGTTATTCGCTGGCTAAAAAAATAATGAGTATCAGAACTTAATCTGTATCTGCTCTCTTTTAAGATGCTTTAATAAGAAGGGAAAAACACAAAACGACCCAAATACAGTAATAAAAAACTTTTAATATGTATTATTGTTTATTTATCAAATTACAGTCAGTTAAGAAAATTTCTTTTATTTGTTTGTTTATTTTTCCTGGATCTATTGAATAATAAGGTCACTAAAGCGTGACTGCTAAACACAAGCTAAAACTAATTTTTTTAACACTACTTTGCATTAACCTGATATCATTTAAAACCCCATACCAAGACCTTGTTACACTTTTACATTTACTGCATCTTTAGTATCAGGATTACATCTACCATATAAAAGTACAAGTGTAAACACCTTCAAGATGCATTTAAATCCGACACAAATCCGATCATGCAAACCACTCCAGAAGATGGTCTGAGAGGTTTTTGAGTCACATGTTTAAACAATGTGAACACACATGCCTGCCCAAGACACATTCAGCAACCACATCTCCCAAGTAGAAACGCATGTGGTTAAAATCTCATCAAGGTACAATCCAGATACTAAAAAGACACAAGGTGTAAACTGGATCAAGGTGATGAGCTGTACAAAAGACAAAACTTTCCCAGAACATTTTTGCTATAGTAGTAGAACCAAACCCTCTTGATCTAGACAGAGGTCTGTAGATCTGTGTCTCCATTGTGATCTAAGCTGTACTAAATACAATATTCTGGAGGCTTCTGAAAGTTATTCTTTAGTGCAACAGGAGTTTATTTATACTCATTCAAACATACTCTTTCCTTTTTCTTTTGTTTTGTTTACTTTTTATTTCCTTCCCAGATAAGAAAGAGGATGGCAGTGTTCAGCCAGCAGTGGCTATTCCTACGCCCTCAAAGCGAGGCAGAAAGAAGAAATCGGTGGTGCCCAGAGTGGGTCCTGTGACTGCACACACACTGCCCACAGGAAGTGATGCATTAATTCTTGCCCACCTGGCTGCTGGAGGGCAGGCAAGTGTTTTTGGAGTATCTGGCTTTTAATGTATGTTAAGTTAAACAAATTTCTGTAATCCTTATTTTACTATTAATTTTGTGGTTTCACAGCTAAGACAAAGTCTTTATCTCCCTTTACACAAAATATAATAAATCATATAATTAAAGTTTAATTTAGTATATGTTTAAAGTAGGGGTGTCACGATTCTCTTAATCCTCGATTCGATTTTTATTCCGATTTTAGGGTCACGATTTGATTCGATTTTCGATTTTCTTTTTTTTACAGCAGAGAGGCCTAGGCCAGTTTTAGATTAGTCAGTCATTGGTTTGATTAATCAAATTTACAATATCTTATTTCAAAAGGTGGGCTTGATATAAGTGATGCAAAGTGATACAAGTGATCTGTAATACACCACATTAGGCACTAATGGTCAAATTTAAATAATTTAATTAAGATATATATGTAATGCCATCTAGTGGCTTTTTTTGGTAGCAGCAGTGTGCACATAAAATAAATAATAAAAGAAAAACAGGAACCGTTATGTACAAAATAATAGAACGATTAGAGCTTTAACAAACTGAACTCTATCCTACTATAACAGTTAAACATGAAAAATAAGACTTTTTCGGTCCCTGAGAATGACCAGTTTTTTTTTTCTTTAACAAAAGTATATTATTAACTTTATCTGAGAGAAAGATGCTCCTTAAGGTACCAAAACTATTAACATATTTGAGGCTAGACAAAACAACTGTTATTTTTATATTTTCAAGTTTTTCTTTAAGAAGATGAGAATGTCCACATTCTCTGGAGAAAGGGCTGCTCTTTGAGCAGTCACAATGACTGCGGCTACAGTGTGCTGCGCCATTTGCGGAGCGTGCTGCGCCATTTGCGTAGCGCACACGCGTGCTTGTGTAGCTTAGAGGGAGGGATTGTCGATCCTCTTTTTGACTTCGACGCTCGAGACCATGAAATAATTTTGATTGATCTCGATTAAATATCGAAATCGTGACACCCCTAGTTTAAAGAATCGTCACAAAAAAATAATTATATAACAGCTAAAGTTGATCAATTATCTAAGCCAAAAATTCCAAATCATATTTATCAGCGTGTTTAATACACTTATAATGTAATTAACTGCTTGCTAATTAGTGCCCCATTTATTTTAGCTGAATGTATGAAAACATTATGCACAGAGAATGACTTGCATCAATGTAATTTATTTATTTATTTATTTATTTATTTATTTTGCAGCACCACACTGCTGACCCCTATGATCTATCTAATGATGAGGATGATCATACAGGCAAGGATGGAAGCAAATCATACAGGTATGTGAATGATGAATTTATTTAAGCTCCACTTTGAACATTTGTTTGGTTTTTGTAATATTTTAGATGGCGTGGGCTTCACTCTATTTTCCAAAAGGATCAATTCTAAGAGGAGATAATTTCCCTTTTTTTTATAAATATGTTTGTTGTTATAGACTGACAGGTGATGTACCTTTTGTTGTTTTGCATGCAGTTCTGAAGTTCTGAGACCTTGCTGATAATGGCTTTATTTATAGTTACATAGTTATTAAACATGTTCAATAACCTGGCATGTCACTCCAGATGCCGGATGTGTGCAGTGACTTTCTTCAGCAAGTCGGATATGCAGATCCATGCCAAGTCGCACACGGAAGCCAAGCCCCACAAGTGCCCCCACTGCTCCAAATCATTTGCCAACTCCAGCTACCTTGCCCAGCATATCCGCATCCACAGCGGGGCCAAGCCCTACACCTGCTCCTACTGCCAGAAATCCTTCAGACAGCTCAGTCACTTACAGCAGCACACACGGTACAGATTTCCTATTTATGTATGCTTGTGTGTGTGTATGTATGTGTGTGTGTGTGTGTGTATGCTTGTGTAAGTGAGTTAAGTATAGTGTACTAAATACTGTGACAGTAATCAAGGAATAACTGGAATAATTACTACAATTAGTGCACTTCGGTAATCTGCTACAAAGCCTAATAAAATACACACACACACACTACCTATATACTAAAATATATTTTTCTTTTGTAAAATAACAGCATAAAAGGGAAAAATTCCTTTCTCCATTCTTGCTGTTTTGGGCTCAGCAAGAATCACGTTACATAGTGTCCACCTAATAGTGTCCACCTAATATTTTTTTAATTTTAGTAATGGTTCTTTTATCATTAGCTTGTCATGAAATGCATGTGTGAAGTGCGTGCTTTAAAGGAGGCTTCATTCCTGGATAATGCTTGACTTTTTCACACTGTTAATGAGTTTCATGGGATTGGAGCTTGTGGTAACAGTATAGTGATATAAAGTGCCTTATCCAGTCCATTACATGGAAGCTAAATGCAGTGCCTGTCGTTAATTAAAATAATCTTTTACTAATTGTAGTTGAGCTAATATGTAGTGTGTTGTTTAAGTTTTAAAGCATACTGTACATATGGAAACCGAACTGCAACAACATTGTATGGTTTGTTTTTTAATTCATACTTTTTTAAGTAACCAAAGCATTTATATCTGCATAGAAGTTTTTTGAGCTATTTTGAATGTTACGATACCCTTTAGGGAAGTTGATGATAAGAATAAACAAATGCATGTCCTGTTTACATCACATGACCAAAAGGAGGGAAACACATATGGTTGGGACTGCAGTGTAAATAGTTAAAAAGCATTAGAGATGCATGAGGGAAACACAAACTCAGTAGATTAGCATGGTGCTGAGTGATTTGGTGTAGTTTAAAAAAAAAGTACTGTAGTCAAAAAGTAAGAAAAACTGTAAGAAGCTCCGCCCCATCTTCCCATGCATTCGTGCATGCACATTTTCCAGGTATTGACACTAGGCATAGTTCCTAAAACACAGTAGAGGAAATAAGAACTAACTGTGAACATAGCATCTAAAACTACAGTGACTTAGGACAACTGTATGTTTGAATCAGCTACGCTAGTAAGAAAGCATGTTATCTAGCATAGCTATTTGATAGCTCTAATGTGCTGTAAAATATCTTTTTAGATTATGTGCAAAAAAAAACTTTCCATATGTTTATGATCAGATACCATTATAATAAGGTTAGTAAAAACAACATCATGATAAATAATTAGCTTTAGCTAGGTTAGTGTTCAGATTTTTTAGGTTGTTTGTTAGCAAGCTGTTTCTTCTGTTGATTTTAGCAAAGAAGTTGTGATTTACAGTATCTCACAAAAGTGAATACACCCCTTATATTTTTGTAAATATTTTAATTATAACTTTTCATGGGACAACCTTTCATTTCTAAACCTCTAACAACAAAAGGAAGTATTCCCCTAGATGAATATTTTGTGATTTGTTAGTGTTACCAGGTCTCTCAAATTTGAATGGGAAGCAGGCGTGTTAGATTTGGTGTTATAGCTCTCACACGCTCTTATATTGCTCACTGGAAGTTCAACTTGGCACCTCATGGCAAAGAACTCTCTAAGGATTTGGAAAAAAAATTGCTGCTCTGCATAAAGATGGCCTAGGCTATAAGAAGATCATCACTCTGAAACTGAACTGCAGCACAGTGGCCAAGACCATGTTACAGATTCCACTCAGAACAGGCCTTGTAATGGTCGATCAGAAGTTAAGTGCACATTCTCAGTGTCAAATCCAGAGGATAGCTTTTGAAAACAGACCTATGAATAGACATGTGAGTGCTGCCAGCATTGCTGCAGAGGTTAAAGGGGCAACGGGTCAGCCTGTCAACACTCGCACAGTATTAAAATGTCTGTCGTCCGAAAAGGAAGCCTCTTCTAAAGATAATGCACAAGAAACCTTGCAAACAGTTTGCTGGGACAAGCAGGCTAATGACATGACACCACAGCAGTTCCCAATAATTCAAGATGTGTGGCAGTGTGTCTTGCCTACAGTCAAGCATGATTGTTTGAGGCTGCTTGAGTGCTCCCCGCTGTGGGGAGCTACAGTTCACTGAGGGAACCATGAAGCTGAAGCAGAGCATGATCCCCTTCCATGATCAAACTCTAAAAATAACCTCAAAGTAGACGTGCTGAACTGGCCAAGCATGTCTCCAGACCTAAACCCTATTGAGCATCTGTGGGGCATCCCCAAACAGAAGGTGGAAGAGTGCAAGGTCTGTAACATCCACCATATCTGTGATGCTGTCATGGAGGAGTGGAAAAGGATTCCAGTTGCAACCTGTGAAGCTCTAGTGAACTCCATGCCCAAAAGAGTTAAGGAAGTTCTTGAAAATAGTGGCCACAAAAGCTCACTATTGTTGGCAGCAGTTTAAACATTAATGTGTGTTGAGCTATTTTGAGAGCACAGAACATTTATACTTTTAAAAAAGCTGTACACTGACTACTTTACATTGTATTTAAGTGTCATATCTTCAGTGTTGTCCCATGAAAAGATATAAAAAAATATTTTTAAAAATGTGAGAGTAAATTTTTTGAGCTACTGTATAATTTTTGGCTGTTTCTCAGCCATCCACATCTCTACTGCCCCTTCCTTTCTCCCAACATAAATTCTCATTTTGCTGATCGGCTGGATAAGGTTGGTCTGAGCCAATTAGATCATTTCACATTTACAGACTTAAGATTTAGATTAGATTGCAATTAGTTTAATTGTTCAAGTAGGAAAAGTTATATATTTTCAATGAATTTTGTTCAGATGAGACTTTTAAGGCTTATTATAAAGCTAGTCTTTTGTTTTGATTGAGTACTAGCATCCAGTATATCTCTTTTTATTTCTGTTCATTTAGTGCTGGCTCAATTCAAACCTGTTATTGAGGAATAGGGATATTGTTGTGATTATTGGATTGATTAGAAAATGGTGACCTGAGGAGAAAATCTTGTTTCTATTATATTTTTGGAATAATAATGTCTTTGCCTAGTGGCAGCATTATCTTGGTTTAAATCGGAGACTTAACAAGCATGGCCAGTGAAACATCCTTTGAAATTGAAGCCACCACAGGTTTGGCGCCTCTGCTGGCTGATTGCAGTATGATGCATAGCTCTGCATATCTTCACAGCAACTCAGGGGTTAAACTGGACTGTAGAAGCTTCTATTAGTCTCTGTGGCAAACATAACTTTTTGTATTAAAATACATAAGTCAGTGAAGGTGATCTGAGACACTTGGTCTGTGAGAAGCACAGGTGCCTACTAAAGAGTTAGGCTAGTCTGGGACAGGAATGAAATCACAGTGTCTATGCCTATGTACAATTGTTTGTTTTAAATTAATTAGTGCTGTGCTCCATTTTGCAAACCTTTGTTTGTTTTCCATCTTGCCTGAGCTTTGTTTGTGCTTTTTATTTGCTCTGTCCACTATTTGCCTCCTCCTAAATCTGTTGACTTCTTCACCTGAGTTAATTTCTGCTTTTCTCCATCATTGCTACAAGTTTGCTTCGGTAGCCATGTGCATGGAATTACTTTATAATTTTTTGCATGCATGTTAAATGTCTGTATGCTTTATTTTTCTCATCACTATAATTGTTTCCTACTACTTGTTTCCAAACAACTATTTCACATATGTCTGTCTTTTTATCTTCTTTGCCCTGTTGCATTCTCATCGTCATTTCTAAGACAGTAAACTATAATTGTTCATAGCATTCAGGCTACAGAATAGAATCTTCGACCCAAACTTATAGCCACCATAATTAGGGAAAGATGTGTGGAAAGAGAGAGAGACAGAGAGAGAGAATGGGAGAGAGAGAACAGGATGATTGTTCCCTGCGTGTGTTTGTGTACTGCGTTTTGTAACTCAAACACAGACCAGAGCACACTGACGGACTGCAGCAGCACGTTTCATGCTACACGTTTTGTGGTCTCGTGATTTGATTACATAGCTTGAGTGATTTTTTATAAATCTCTCTCTCTGTGTTTTCTTTCCTTCTCTCTCTCTCCCTGTGTCCCTCCCCCAACTCCTTGTTAGAAACCACACAGAGAGCAAACCGCACAAGTGCCCCCACTGCTCCAAATCGTTTGCCAACTCCAGCTACCTGTCCCAGCACATCCGCATCCACAGCGGGGCCAAGCCGTACACCTGCTCCTACTGCCAGAAAACCTTCAGACAGCTCAGTCACTTACAGCAGCACCACAGGTAACGGCCAGGGACAGCTAGATCTAGCTTCACTAGGTCACCAAGTGTTCCGCTCCATCTATCTTAATTCGTATTTCTTCTCACCATTATTGGGTCTTGTATTGGTTACAGCTAATGTAAAATGTTTAAATTTGTATTTATTGCCTGTACTGCTTAGTTTAAGGACTAATTGCATTTAATTAATGAACTTACTGTTTCCTTTTTTAGGATCCATACTGGTGACAGGCCATACAAATGTGCTCATCCTGGCTGTGAGAAAGCCTTTACTCAGCTCTCCAACCTCCAGGTAATTTTCTTATTTCTTTCCCAGTCCTCTCCTCGCCGACCACAGCGCTGCAGATTTTAGCTTTGTATTTTTTTCAGTTAATCACAAGGGAAGGAATTTCTGCAAAGCTGTCGCCTAAGGCTAGGAACTGAATTTGATTAACAATTCAATAAGTTTGTCATAAGCACAATCAAGTAAAGAATGATGGTATCTAATGTACTTGCATTTGTCTGGACACCAGTGGTTTCAACAGTCAACATTCAACTTACTCAAGCACTTCTCTGTTAGGCAACACACTCCTGCTACTTTAGTAGTAGCTTTAGTATCACTGTTAGATTATGTAATCTGTCTTCATTTGTTTTCTTATTTAAAATATGCATGAAATGTGCTGAAAACATCTTTAGCCATATATTTGGGAGAATTGTTTTTACAGCGCACATTAATCAACATCTCAGTTCCCAAGTCTGTAAATGTTCCAGTTCACAGTGATTTATATGTTATCATTTTTTTTTTCTTACAGTCACATCGCAGGCAGCATAACAAGGACAAGCCGTATAAGTGCCATAACTGTAATCGTGGTTATACGGACGCAGCTAGCTTGGAGGTTCATCTGTCTACACACACAGTCAAACATGCCAAACTCTACTCCTGCGGCCTCTGCAATCGATCATATACCTCTGTAAGACCTTTTATCTTTATATTTTGCCTTAGAACTATATATTCTTTTACACATGGCATATAAAAATTCCTAGATGGGTAGTTTAAAAGTGCATATAGTTTTGAAGATGTATAATATATAATACTAACGGCTTGCTTTAGTAATGCAGTTGTCACAAATCTTTTTTTTTTTCTCTCTTTCTCAATTATCTGCCAAATGATCATGCTAATTGAGTTTTTCAGATATACATTTTTGATAATGTTTTTCTGCAGTTAGGTTATATATGATTAACTTAAAACGTTTAGCTTTACCTGCAGTGTGTACACTTGGTTAAATTTGCTAGCCTTTGCTTTGAGTGGTCTAGCGGACTAAGGCTCTGCCACTATAATCAGAGGATTACTACATTACATTACATTATATTACGTTTGGCAGATGCTTTTGTCCAAAGCGACTTACAGTAATGATGTACATGTGTTACTAATTGAAATCCTGGGCCATGCTGCTTGCCATCAGCAGCCGGAGCCAGAGACAGCACAACTGTCCCTGCTCTCTCTTGGTATATAGATGTAAGCACAGGTGTCTGTTAGCTGATGTGTCAGAGCCGGGTCACTGCGCATTCCTCTGAGCATGTTGGCTATCCAGTGATGCTGCATCTGCGGCAATTTGATAAGGTGCTGTGGCGGACTTCACATGTATCATGGAAGACTAGATGTTATAGTTTTCAGTTTCCATATACTAGCCTGGGACGGCAGAGTGCTGTTTTTCTCACTTTTAGCACATCTTTTGTTTTTTTTTTATTTTTTTATTGAAATTCTCAAATGATCTTCTTATTAACCCATCAGACACTATCAGCCTTACAGTGATTGGCCCTGTCACAATAATTATGATATTGACATCGTAAAATATCCAGACATGACTTCAGTAACTTTTGCTGACCTCTAGAGCTGCAACTAATGATTATTTTGGTAGTTGACTAATCTGATGATTATTTTTTTGATTAGTCGATAAGTCAGTGATTATTTCTGCTGTGTTCTCAAAAACAATAGAACAATTTAATTGTCTGGATGCTGTTTAAACGTGGAAGGTATTGCTATTTTGTGAGTAAATTTGTAATCGGTTGTGTTTGGGCACTTTTGGAGAAGGGCTAAATTGAGAGTAAACTGTGTAAGTGAGCCATTTAGCCATCTCCTATTGCGCCTCGTTCCCCAGCACTTTGTGTAATTCAGGACTGTTACAAATTAACGATTAGTCAACAATTAAATTTGTAGGCGACAAATTCATTTCTTCTTTAAACTCTACCTGCACTTACCCAGTCTAACCTCACCTCTTGCATTGCCATCTCTCCTCCACAGGAGACGTATTTAATGAAACACATGAGGAAACACAACCCAGACCCCCTGACTGTAGCGGCTGCCGTGGCAGCACAGCAGGCCCAGCAGGGTCAGAATCCAGCTCAGACCCCGGGCAGTGGAGGCGGTCGTGGGCGTGGCCGCGGCAGGGGTGCCGGGGCAGCCGCAGCTGCTGCGGCCGCTGCAGCCGCCGCCGCCGCCGCTGCTGCAGTCGGAGCAGTGCCCCAGGCACAGAACCAGACGAATCCCAACCCACCAACCAGCTACCCCATCACAGAGGGAGTTCCATGCCCCTTTGATCTGCACCAGTACAAGACTGTATCAGCCGGAGAGCTCCAGTACAAGCCAGTCAGTGTGGCTGACCTTTCAGCTCATAAAGACCTCTGCCTCACTGTCTCCACCTCCGCCATCCAAGTAGAGCACATGAACTCGTAAAGAAGCAAGGAGAAACGGAAGGAGAGGGAGCAAGGGATGGTGGAATGTGTATTAAAAAAAAAGAGATAGAACTTACACTGCCTTCAGATGATAAACAGAACAAGAGAAAAAATTGTTGAAACCCCAGTTAAAACAGTATGGTGTGAACCAAGGAGAAAAAGAAGGCACAGAAAGATGAAAGGAGTAGTACATGACCGTTGTTCCATGCAAAACCATCTGACAAATAGAGGTTATGTCTCAGATCACACAGCTACCTTGGAGCTATTACAAATAAGTCACTACAACCTGAGAGATCTAACATCCTAACATCACAAGTTAAGACATTTTCACAGCATTTAGTTTGATTTGAACAGAATTTCTGAACAGGAAATGCACCAGTACAGAACTGTGAGTACAGTAGTTTTATTATGTGTTTCAGGTATTGCACTACACAAAGTGCAGGACTCAATAAGCTTTCTTTTTACAAAACCTTCAATTGATCAGTGTTTAGTGAATACTGACAATATTCACAGTATGCTTGGAAAAACATAGTATGTGAGAATAAGTGTCATAATGTCATATTGCCCACCCTTACTTAAATGAGTAAAATTAAGAAAGTTAGTGAAATTTTTTATTATACATTGTTACATTATAACAAAAAGTACTCTAGTCTGTATTGTGTTTTTGCAAATTAAGGAAATACACATGAAAACATAAGAATAGGAAAGGCAAACAATTCTAAAAAAAAAAAAAAAAGTAGCATGTACACAAAATCACGGTTCAGTTCACACCAATGCAACTTGTAAAACATGCAAAAAAAAAACCCTGAAAGTATAACCCAGCTTTTTCTCTGTTTACACACAGTTGTACAAATTACTGTTTGTGCCATATCGCTCCCCCTGAGTTGATACCGCTTGTAATGTGTTAATTAAGCATTAACAATTAAACGTAAATGTTAGCATGTTTAATGTGTTTCCTCTCACACAACATAAAAATAAATACTGTCCTGGTTCACGCTGATAAGTATATTGCTAAAATACTTGTTTATTTTAGTCCATTTCAAATTCAAAGGTGAGAACGGTGAGTAATAAAGAGTAAAAGGAAAAATAAAAACTATCATCTTAGACAGTACAAGACATTCACATGAATGCCATGTACCACATATTGCAACTATGACTGCATGAACCGAACCGTGTTGTACCATATATTGTCATTGTGACTCTATGAACAAACCGTTTTGTACCGCTACACCCCTAGTGGGCAGTATACATTTTATTAAAACCTTTACTGGTCTGTTATTGTTTCCAGTTAGTGCCTTTTAAATTTTTTTATTAGATGTTAAAATTGGATATTAATGTCCATGGCGAGCCGAAATATTAATAATAATATTAGAATAATAGGATATATCAAAAATGGGTCTTGTACCATTTTTAATTTGATGAATTTCTCTATTTTAATTATTGGCTTATTGTTAGTGTATTTTAGTTTTCTCTTCATACAATAAACACTTTCACTAAACAGAAAAGCTTAGAAAATGAGCGCAGTTGACCCTTAGCAGCATGCTTTATCTCATAAAGTGGTGGCATCCAAGGTTTGCAAGGGGTGTTGCCCCAGTGATTTAATTTGAAACTACTCACTTTCGTGATCTGTGGAACAGTGTCTCACTAAACGTCTCAGGCATTCAGAACATCTTTTGGTCCCTCTTGTCCCGTGTGTGTTTTTGTATTTTTATTTTTATATATATTTTTTCCAATTTTATTATGCCTGTTTTTAAATGCCAACAAAGGAAAAGTTACACTTGTATGAGTTTATTTTAATACTAAAACAAGTATGCAATTGCATGTTCAAAGTAGGGTGAAGGTTAAATCTAGGGCCTGAATATTAAAATCTTAATGCAGGTCAGTAAATCCAATATAGATACTGGATCACAGATCAGTTTTTTTTCTTTGTCTGATTGGTCCATTTGGTTGCTCATATGTTGAGGATGTTTGGCAAGTATTCATTTGTATTAATACTTATATTTTTTAAGTGTCCACAATGTCAAAAACAACGGCTTGTATGGGTCATGGCTCCTTAAAATCTGTTCTGATGCTGTTTTAAATGGGGATCATCTATTCGTTTCTACTAGGCATGATGTGAGCAAAAGAACTTGTAGACTGCACTAACTAAAAGATGGGAGGAAGGCAAAATGTTGAGATACAGCACTTAAATGAACCTTATCTTTTTCATCATTTACATTTTAGTAATGTATCATATTTATGTATTTTTCTATGTATGTATGTGTGTGTATGTTTGTGAGAACATGTGAATGTGTGAATATGTGAGAAGAAATAGTTGAAAGAGCATGTCAGTGGTGAGGGAGGCAAGAGTTCATGTGTGAAAAGTCCAGTTTTCTTTCTTTTTTTATTGAGTGTAGTCATTTTATGTAATCCATGGAGTGTCGCCACAAAATATTTTTGTTTGTTTTTGTTTTGAGGGAGGAAGAGAGAGAGAGAGAGAGACAGCGAGAGAAGTGGCAGGTGACCTAATGGTGCAAAAATTACCAGGTACTATTTAGAAGTGCATTTTTTTGTTTGTTTTTTTTACTTTCAATATCACCTATTACTGATTGTTGCTTTTAGTTATGCAATTATCACTATTATCCTTCATTCTTGATTAGAGATTTCTGTACATACATATAGAGAAAACATTTTTCTTTTATGAAAAGGGAAAGGATAGTCTCTTTGCACCTGCCAAACTGCAATTTAAAAAGTATATTATATCAGTAACATTAGCGAACCAAGTACTAAACGATAACATGCATTTCCAAGCTAGCCAATCACAGATTATTATGCTAAACCCTTGTTTGCAGTGAGCGGACTGGGATTGGCTGGTTCTTTCATGTGTAACCCCTGTTGTATCTCATTATGTGTCTTTGGAAAATAATACAGTTCTCAATATTATTATTGTCTACTATTACTCGTTAACTTCTCTTTATGCTGACTATGCTGTATAAACCACGTTCGTTCATCTAAATAACTGTTTCTCCATATATGAACAATAAAAAAGAAAAGAAACATTGAATTGCTGTGGTCATTGTAGGCTGGTTACCATTAGAAATGAATGTGAAAATGTGATTCCAACATCCAACATGTCATCCTCCATGAAACTATATTCACCATTATAAGATAATTTACAATAAGAAAAACTAAACACTATTTATTTTATAATGATTAATATAAACTGACTAGCTCCTACTGAAATTACAGACCGTAATCCTGTATTGGGGAACAGCCTAACAAAAAAAATGAAGTCTTTGTGCCATGATGAGGACATCGGATACAACACTACCGCGTTGCATTATGGTTTTACACTACAAAATCGCATACCATATATTGCCTTATTTCTGCAATAGGGAGTGATACTGAAGGCTGCTTATCTGTGCATTGTGCTGGCTGGAACAAGTGGTTTAGGCGCAGCAGTGCTGCTGGAGTTTTAAAACACTGTGTTCACTCCTACCTAGATGCTTCACCTTGTAGATGTGAATCCAGAGACAGGAGCTCATCTGTCATCTCACAGTTTCTGTTGGTCATTCTTTAGTCTAGTGGTTTTTAGTCATGGACCCTGCTTGTATTTTTTGTTTTCCTACAGTAACTTATATCAGCAAGGGCTCAGGGCTGGTCACATAATGCTGTTGGATGGAAATTAAAGACACTCTGTGGTAGTCCTGTTTGGGTCCTTACCATTGAGGAACAGGGTGAAAGGAGGCCAACAAAGTATACTGAGAAACAGATGGATTACAGCAGGGGTGTGTAGTTAGGCCAGGAATTGAGAACAGTTGGACCTAGTAAACCTGGCAATTAACAAGTAAGATGTATCTGTTGTAATTTAGGAAGAAAAGCATGACAATGTACAGGAATCCATACATCCAGGACCAGAATTGCCCATTACTGTACCACAATCCTTAGTCATAGAACTACAAACTGATCCTATATAGTTGGGGAAGTATTTATGCTATGGCTGATCGGTGTATGGATAATGATTTTCCATGCTGACCTAAGTAAACAAAACTGTATTTCAAAAAAAAAAAAATTCTTTTAAAGTCAAATGAGCGCTGGATGTTAATCTACACAGATTTCTCTCCTGAAAACTTTTTGATTGAGTTTCATTTACTGAGGATAGATTTCCAGTTATTTAGCCACGGTTAGCAGCACTTAGTGCTAGTAAATGTCGCCCAACAGCGCTACACTGAGGAACCTTGAGTGTTCTGGTAATCCAGGGCACCATCAGCTAGTGGTTAGTCCCACTTAGCTTATTTTAACATGATAAATCGCAGACTACAGTCCGATATACTCACCTCTGAACGAGAAAAGAACTTGTGCTGCGGTTAGCGGCTAACGCTAATGCTGCTCCAGCCCCAGTGCTGGAAAAACTTCACTGAAACTCCTTTATAATGCTGTAACTTACCATAACAGAGTGGCTTTACTGCTCCTTACAACCTAACTGCTAGA
This sequence comes from Astyanax mexicanus, assembly GCF_023375975.1. Lineage (NCBI taxonomy): Eukaryota > Metazoa > Chordata > Actinopteri > Characiformes > Acestrorhamphidae > Astyanax > Astyanax mexicanus. The sequence continues at coordinate 22,267,098 of NC_064410.1, forward strand.
ATTCATACATAAAGAGCACTGGATTATAAGGCACACTGTTTGTGAAAATGAAAATTTCAAGTGTGCATTATATTGCTACAAATATGGTAGCTATAGCAGTGAAGAGCTAAAGTTCAGAAATCTAGCTGCTGGTTAGCTAGTTAACTTTATGGCATAGTATGTCTTTAGAAAGGGGGCAGGTGGTGCAGCATAAATAAGTATTGTCCATTCCTTAATTATTTTGTGATAAAGAGCTGAAATTAGCTTTTATAATCATTTTTCATTTCACCTTAAGTGTTTGCACCATTTAAGGTGAAATGGTAAATTTAGCTAGCTAGCTACTGATACTGACACTAGTAGTGTTTTTTTTTAAGTTATTGTAAAGAAAAGATGGCCATAAAACATTTAAAATACACTTAAACACAATACTTAAATTTTGGGGTTTCTTTGGCCGCTTGTGCTGTTTTGAGTGTGCCTCTGAAAAATCTCTGTTTGAAGAGCCATGTTTGCTGAAAAATAGGGTGAATAAAATTGAGGGTGGAGCTTCTATAAGAGCACTGAAGGAAGGGTTGTAACTGTTTTGCTTTCCAGTTAAAATATCAAAATTCCCACAATTGCATAGAGGATCTTTAAGGCAGCTCATGCAGGTAAAAATATATTAAAGAAATCAATCTGAGTCAATCAAGACATCAATGTTTATCAAGTTTATTTATAATTAATTAATTAATACATTAAAATTAGGAATGTGGATCTATGTACTACTTATAGACTAAGATGGATGAATCTATGCTGCATAATAATACTAATAATAAACTGTAATAAACAGTGATATAATAGTGCTCCATGTGCACTTTGTTTGATTATAGAGAAATATATTGTACACTGGAGAATGAAAATCTCTCAAGTAAATCAGAATAATTTCAAATACAGGCAGTAGTGTGAACAGTGTAGTGAGTATAATGATCTACATGACAGTAACAAATGAAACGCTCTGTATCTCATACCAGGGCCTTGGTCGAGTTCAGTGAGGTAAAGTGTTTAAAAGAAATGGTGAAAAGTGCAATAATAAATCCATTTATCTTCCTTACTTCAAATAATTTTATGTAAATCCTACAGCGATGAGTTTGTGAACCCATTTACAATTTTCCACAATTCTGCATAAAATTGAGCTAAACCTTCATCAGAATCCTAAAAGAAGATAAGGAGAGCCAAATTAAACAAATAAGACAAAAATATTTATTTATTGAGGTGAATTATCCAAATTACACGTGACCATCTGACTCTGTATCGGATTGACCACCTTGCGCAGCAACTAAACATTTCCAGAGGAATTTTAGCCCATTCCTCAGCATACTTCAACTCTTAGATTGGTGGCTTTCTCCCATAAACTGTTTGCTTCAGGTCCTTTTAGGGCACCTGACTGTCATCCCATTGATTGAAAACTCCCAATTTCACCTTCAAATTATCTGCTAACAATAAAGGTTCACATATTTTTGCCACTTTTATAATAATGATAATGTTCCTCAATAAATCTATGATCATGTCTAAAGATTTTGTTCTACTTTTAGGAAATTTATGCAGAAGTATGAAAACGTGTTCACAAACATTTAGAGCACCACTGTAGCAGCAAAAAAATAATGCTGCAAGTTCTTTTAAAAACAAACCATGTTGTAAAATATTAATGCATGTTCAGTCTTAATTTTCTTAAATCTCAAAAAGAACAAAATGTAAACCATTTGATTATTAAATGTCAAAATAATCCTGAATAAAAAACGTTACACAGGTAAAATTGTACAAATACATAAAATACTGGTGCATAACAAGTATTAACTTCCTTTCTTCATATATTTCAGTTATGAAAGTACTATTAAGAATATATACTGTAAATGTTGGCATCACATCTGCTACAACTAATATTTTCATAAGAAGATACATGCCATTTCTGCAAACCTCTGCAGTATTTACCTTTGAATACAAGTGCAGTGCATCAGCAGGATGCAAGGCTTTTTAGGGTGCCTACACACCAGACAATGCAAGGACAGGGCAGTAGATACACAAGCAGAACTTGTCTTTCTGGAAGGTGTGTACTTTGCTGAAGCAGAGGTGGAATTTTTACAGTTTGAAATCCAGCAGAAAACAATAGTTAGACCATTTGAAAGACCAGTACAGTATTTTTCGCACTATAAGGCACACTTAAAATCCTTTAATTTTCCTAAAAATCGTCAGTGCGCCTTTTAATCTGGTGTGTCTTTTGTATGAATTTTACTAGTCAGGTTGTAAGGAGCAGTAAAGCCACTCTGCTGAAGTACAGCTTTATAAAGGAGTTTCAGTTTAGTTCTCCAGCACCGAGACTGGAGTAGCATTAGCATTAGCTGCTAACCTCTATTTCACCGTTCAGAGGCGAGTATTATTGGCCTGTAGCCCGCTGCTAACCCTGGCTAGCACTGCTGAAGTAGTAGTAGAATTATCCGCTAACCGTGCTAAGCGCTAGCTCTTTAGCGGTTCAGAGGCGAGTATTATCGGCCTGCGGCCAGCTGCTAACCCCAGCTAGCACTGCTGGAGTGGTTAGCAGCTAATGCTACAGCATAATGCTGGAAAAAATCGGGAATCTTAACTTGCGCCTTATGTAAGACAATAGACCAGAAAATAGATGTTCATTGATAGTGTGTCTTATAGTGCGAAAATGTTTTTTTCCTTCACCAAAATCAACAGTGTACTATTCCAACAGGACAATGCTTGTCCACTGCTACTGATTCACAAAGATACAGTGCTATGCCATGGTCAACAACATTGCCAGACCTGCAGGAACTGTGAGAATATTTAAGCTGTATGGGATGGATTATTTCAGAAAAACATTAGGAACCTCCACAACCCCATGCCAACATTATCAAGAGTTGCCAATATCAGTCATTTTTTATAATCTTTTGTTCCCGGTAACCTTTATCTTTCTTCCAAATAGCATTACGATCAAATACAACCAGACACCAGAATACATCTCGACCTCGGTTTTAGATTTTCATCCATCATTTCCCTGCACCCATCCATCCTCGTTTTGATTGGTTGAGGTGCCTCCATGTCAGAACTTGTTGCAGCAAAAGCTGAAATGGTTTAATCTTCTCTGCTGCTCACTGGAGACGCCTTTTCTGCATACAGGCATGTATGTTCCGAGTCCGACAGATCTAATGCAGCATCCTAATTGAGTTACACTGGGGGATTGTGATTTATGAGACTCCTCTGTCAGCTTCTAGTGTGCAGGCACCCTCATTCAACAGGCTATAGAGATATGTATATCTGGACCTCAAGAACAAATTTAGGGATTCAATTCCACACAAGGCAGTCAGGTTAACAGCATGAACAAATACAGCTAAACACCCCTGATCTGGCCAGTGCCTCCATTACCATTCTACATTAATTCTCTGATTACACTGTATTCTGGACTGATGTAGACCACAGAGCACTGCCATTTTAAGACATACTTTTGGTTTAGCTGCAAGGCAAGTAAACAGGCAGTGACTGACTGATGAGAAAAGACAGAAAAGACACTTGAGATAATACAAAGACCAATAGAGAGTAAAGAAGAGGGGATTAATAAGATTCAACACATGGATGTGGTATTAGAGAGACAGCAGGAAAGACACACATTTAGAAGGAAAAAAATGACACATGCGATCTCCTGAAAGGCAGAAAGTGTTCTTTCGTTTTTCAGCCAGTTCGGGCCACCTGCAAAAAAAGAAAAAGGGATAGATGTTATTACAATTATTTACATTACCTATGTGATCAGAGCATGAATATAAGATATGTTTCCCAAGGTCTAATAATGAGGAAGCTTCAATGCCGCGTTTTTCACACTATAAGGTGCACCGGATTATAAGGTGCATTTTATGCAACACTAGTAAGGAACAAGGATGTCGCCATGTTTTCCTTCTAATTCAGCAGGTCTTGCCACTTGGGGTTGAGACCTGTAAAGCTAAGCTAAGTAAACAAAACTATAATTCTTAAAAACAAAAAAGCCTTTCAGAGTGCTGGATATTTATCTACACAGATTTCACCAACCATCTATTTGGGTGAGTAAAGCGCTTCAGTTTATTTACAGTAAGCTTAGATTTACAGATTTCGGCTAATGCTGCCTGACAGCGCTACACTGAGGAACCCTGAGTGTTCAGGTAAGTCAGGGCGATACTAGCTAGCAGCTCAACCTACGTAGCTTATTATAACACGGTAAAGGCACAGGCTACAGTCCAAAATATTCAACTCTGAACAGCGATAGAGGTAGCCCTGCGGTTAGTGGGAATGTTAATGCTGCTCTAGCAGTGCTAGCCAGGGTTAGCAGGCTACAGGCCAATAATACCTCTGAACATCAAAAGAGCTAGCGCTTAGCGCGGTTAGTGGGTAATGCTAATGCTGCTCCAGCAGCGCTAGCCGAGGTTAACAGCAGGCTACAGGCAAATAATACTCACATCTGAATGGCAAAAGAGCTAGCTCTTAGTTTTTGACGATTTGGGGAAAATAAAGGATTTTAAGCGCACCTTATAGTGTGAAAAATACTGTACATTTTCCCCCACAATTTTCTTCCAAATTTAAAGCTAGGCACACACTACAGGATGTTAACAAGAACAACCTTTTGTCAAATTGCCCACCACGGTTCTCTCCCAGCATTCTGAAATACATCGCTTTTAGTCGATTCTACCAGCAGGCTTACAATGCTTGCGATAGGGGCATAGCTCTGCCCATGCAAAGAAATTCCTATTTTTTACACCATTAACAAGCTCAAAGTAGCTTAAATTAAACCTGTGGAAATGCATGAATTCCAGCTGTTTCAGAAAATATCTCTATAACAATTATGCATTTCCATGAATTAATTATGCAGTCTGTTCCCCTATCCTACCTTTTTATTTGTAATAATCAGTTTATTTATCTAGGTACTGTGTTTGTAAACAGTCTTTTTTCTAAATTACTAAATCTCTGCACTTACTAAATCACTGTTCTCTGTGCCTTGTTTTAAATGTCTAGAAACTCGGAAATCTACCAATAAATTGTGGTGATACTTTTGAGCTTGTTAATAAGCGACTAATAATAAATAATAAAGTGAAGTGTCCCACCTGAGAGATGCTGACTCCAGTCAGTTTTTCAATGGTCTCTGGAAGCCTGGTCATAATGTCCATTACCTCGCCTGTCAGCTTGGCAGCACCAACCTCTGAGCCACCGCTGGAAACCATGGTGACCTTATTGGCAGCTGACAAAGGTTTGCTGATTTCTTCAGCCACCTAGAAGAGGACAGAAAAAATGTATTTCACATTTATAGTTTAACTGATCTGGTCCAAATCAGTTAACAAGTTTAAAAACGTCAAGCGTTTTTATCTTGTTTTGGTTTGTTTTAACACTTTAAAAAATTCAAGTGCACAAAATGTGTCACAACAAACAACATAACAGTGTTCTCTATATCTCTGTCAGACCTGTATGGGGCAGGAGCAAGAAAGTAAATACAGAAAGATGGTCCTGTATTCTGGACTAGTGTGTATTTCTGTGCATTTTAATACGGATATTTTAATTTTTTTGTTAAAAACTATGTATTTTTGAGATGCATCAGTAATTGGTACATAAACACACTTACCAGGGGCAGTTTCTCTAACAGCATGTCTACCATGGCTCCTTCTTTGTACTGCTGGAAGGCTTCAGCTTTTTTGGCCATCTGTTCTGCCTCAGCACGTCCTTTAGCCTCCACAGCAAAAGCCTCAGCCTCTCCTCTTACCTAAAGAAAACAAATTCAGCTTCCTATGTGTTCATTCATTACACAAAAAATGCTGAACATATCACAAATTATCACACATACGAGACATTCTATACTACTGTACTTAATTTTTAAAATATTAAAGAAAAAAAATCATTTCTCTAAAAGACCAGCTCTTATCCTGCCATCAGACTTTAGATTTAAGTGCTGCTAAATGTAGCTTTAAAAGGCTATGGTTTACTCACTCTAATGGACTCTGCCTCAGCCTCTGCTTCCATGATGAGCTGAAGACTGTATGCCAAGAAAAAAAAAAAGGGAAGAACATTGTTTTTTTAAATTCTGCGAAATTGACACCAATAAATTCATGATACTTGGTATTTGCTTATTTAGGAGTATTTTATCCTCTTCAATAACAGATAATTCAGAGCATTTACTTGCAGAAAATAAGAAATGGCTGAAATAATATACAAGATGCAGAGCTTTTAGACCTTAAATAATGCAAAGACAACAAGGTGCAATAATCCTGGTTTTAATCACAGTTTTTGGCATGTTCTTCACCAGTCTTACACACTGCTTTTGGATAACGTTATGCCACTCCTGGTTTAAAAATTCAAGCAGTTGAGCTTGGTTTGATGGCTGTGATAATCCATCTTCCTCTTGATTATATTCCAGAGGTGTGTAATTTGGTAAAATCAAAGAAAATCATCATTTTTAAGTGGTCTCTTATTTTTTTCCAGAGCTGTATATCGAGTACCACAGAATTACAGTATTATATTATTGTGAGTATCGTAAGACAAGATGCTCCCTGCTTACAGTCTCAATATCTTGTATAATACAACGTTAATATGACGTACCGTTCAGCTTCTGCCAGCTTCTCCAGGCGGTATCGCTCAGCCTCAGCTGGTTTTTTCACCTTTGCCTCCAGCTCCTTCTCTTTGCGTGTGATCTCCTGCTCCTGGAGAGTGATCTGCTGAGCACGCTCCACAACTTTCACCTGCATCTTCTCTTCCTCAATGCGCTGCTTTGTCTTAGCCACCTAGTAAAAACACCCAAATGTTGTTACAATGTAGTTGTATTACAGTAGGTGTTATATTCATAGTAAAAGTAAGTGAATCTTTGTATTTAATAATCTTTGCTGGACTTTTCCTTCCAGCAAACATGTTTTGGTTTATCAATATGTCTTAAAGTTATGGCATGGCTCCTCAATAGGAGTTAAGGACTTAAGATGTGTTAAGATGTGGCAATTTCAAAACACAAATCTTCCTTTTTTTTAACAATCTAGTCTATTTACTTGTGTGCCTAGGGTCATTGCCTTGTTGCATCACCCAACCTCATTTTATGAACTACTGCCATTATGTTCTCTTATAAATAGTTCTGTTAATTTTTTTTAAATAACTAACTACTAACTAACTTTTTTTTTTTTTAAACCAAAAGGTGTCCAGGCCTGGAGGCAACAAAGCTGTACCAAATCCTGATGCTCCCTCCACCATGCTTTACAGTTAGGGTGAAGGTTTGGAATTGTTGTGCTGTGTTAAAAATGTAAGCTTTAGTCTAGTTTATCAATAGGACATGTTCCCAGAAGTATCGTGCAGCATTAAGGGGATCTCTGGCAAACTTGAGACAGGCTGCAATGTTCTTTTTCTACAGCAGCAACTTCCTTTTTGGTGTCCTTCCATAAACACGTTTTTGTTAAATGATTTTCTAGTGGACAATGCGAACAAATAGTTTAACAGTTAGTTTGTAACTCCCAGCTTTTTTCTCACCCCTTTTTTCTCAGGATTGCTATTGTGTTCTTAAAAAGATTTTAACAGGATGCTTACTTAGATTTGTCAAATATTGGTTTCATGCACACCCAGTTCTTTAGCAAAGCCTTTTCCAGCTTCATGCATTTCTCACACGTCTTCTGAGTTGTTTACATAAATGCTTGGATTGCACATGGATTTTTCTTAAGAAGAACTAGCTGCTGCTATTCCAGACTTGCCAATACATTACACACAGTGTAAACTAGTGCTGGGCTATATGGGAAAAATTATATATCACGTTATGGATTTTTTTTATATCACGATAACGATACATAGTTTTCAGTTATTCTTTGAAAAATATGACAAAATACCTTTATTTCAAAGTGACAATAAACCAAACTTTCACGAATGAGAATTACTACCTTTTAGTGCAGCAATATATATGTATCAAATGAAAACAGATAAGGTAGATGCGGTAGCATTTTTTTTTCAAAAGAACAATGTGTCTCCATTGTTCAGCTCTTATGAGTTTAATAACAGAAAGCATGTCGCAAACCGGCGTGTGTCCGTCAAAAAACGTACAGCAGCGTCATGTCGAAAAACCACATTATGAGGCTTTTTTGCGAAGATTACTTTATTATCACTTATATAAACTGAGTTTATGCAAAATGACTATGCCAATACATTTCATCGTAGCCTACTTTATATATTTGCATGAATAATTGATGAAATTACTGTAGAACCGATAGGGACGATAGAAAGTAAGTAGCACAATAGACACTTTTCTATCATCCCCACAATATTTATCGTCATTTCGCACAGCACTAGTGTAAACTGTTATGAAGGCTGAGGGTGTGGCATAACACTGTACCAAGAAATCAAACTAAGGCTCAAAAATCAGTGGTGTATATGAACAGGTGAGCTTTCTTTTTTCCAATCTGCTTCATATACATAAGGGTCATTCTAGAATTGGTGGTACATTTTATTAGGGGTTTATCTCCCACAATGACCTTTAGTTATTCTTACATTTGTTTTAATAATAACACCAAATACATTAAAGTATCTCTATTTGTCTCTATCAAAAATGCTTGATTAACATTTTAGGCACAATTTATACAAAATTTACATAATGACTCCCAATTCACACACAGTATTGACTGTCTTTGCCTCTTGGTTTATACATTCAACTTGAATGTTACATTAAAAAAAAAAAACTTAACAGTCATATGTATAATTGTATCTTATTGTAAGTAAGATATCAAAGTATTTGAAGTTTGTTAATTGACACCTCTCATCTTCACCCTTATTTTTGCTCCATACACTGGAATTAGTGATGCTGCTACAGCTGTTTTCTATTTTTTAGAGAACCAAACATCTTGACAGTAATCAGTACAGATACATGACAGGGCACTGCACAGAAATCATAGGAGACTGGACCGAAATTGTCCTCTCATCTGTCACTGAAGCCCTCGACAAAGCCAGGGAGAATAGAAAGTGTACACTCTTCATCCTCCATGACATGTTCGCTGGATCAGACATTAAGAACCCCTAGAGGCTTTCCAACTGGCAGCGCTGATCTTCCTTGGGTCACATCCTCATACTCGAGATCGATCTTACCAGCTAGCCTGGAACAGCTCTTTCTCACTGCAGTCCGAAAACAGTACCATGAGTGGGTTCTCAGAGCGTTGCCATGGTTAAGAGTAAAGTTACTTTATGCAGTTTTTGAACAAATCTATGACATTGTAAAAGCTGTCTAGAGCACTGACCATTAAAGAAATTGTTTCTAAACAAATTTTACTCTTCATGGTTCAATTTAAATAAGGACAATGCAAAACTCTTCAGCATACTTACAGTACACTCCTTCACAGTCCAAAATTGGAGTGATCTTAATAGATCATCTACATTTTTGCATATCCCAACTAGGGTGACACATTTACACTTTTTTTGTGTCCAATACTGATATTGATACTGAAACTGTGAGTATCTGCTGAAATCAACCCAACACTACCGTTTACCTGTTAATATTACATTTCAAGCAACATCGTCTTTATGTAGAATAGTAGATCCTATTTGATTTTCCAGTTTTGGATTTTTCCTCAAATAGTCGATCCAGTGATTTTGGTTCATAAGCCCTATTTTACTCACTTCTACTCAGTGATAAAACTCTTGCATGCGGACTGCAATTGAAAAAACAGGAGGACCAGTGAGATTTTTGGCTTTCTCGTCACATGACATCGCGCCATCACGTGATATCAGGTTTTGCACACAGAGTATGGTGGCGGCACCTAAGCGCTCTTAAAGACACTGGAGAAGATTAGAGACACTTATTTCAGTTTAGGGCGAAGCCAAATTTCAGCCACAATTTGAAAGCACCTATCTGGATATGAATTTGGATTTTCTACACTGGAGAATTCGTTCAGTAGCTCCTCCATTTCCTCGCTGTTGTGTTTATGTTGACCTCCGTGGAAACACTCGCCTAAAGTGTAATTATGGTGTATATCAATGGACAAATAGCTACTTTATTCATTTTTTTTATTAAAGTGGTCATTCTTGACGGGAATAAAATCACAGAGGATCCCCCATAAAACATCCCAACATGTCCTACAAGTGTCTACTTCACAACAGGAGAATATGAATTTGATTTCTGAAGAATAAAGAAGCTTGTCCGGTGCCTACATTTGCAAAGTTCTCCAGTGTCTCTGCTAAAGAATTCCATTCAAAGCTCTGGTTCTAACATTTCAGGTTTTAAAGTGCTCCGTTTTCATTTTATTTAAATTTGAGAGTGGTAAAGGCCTAAGCTGATGTGCAGTTCTGAACCAAAGTGCAGAAGTATCATGTGTGTTTGCAGTATTTACCTGAAGCTGGTAAGCCATTTCAGACTCTGCTTTTTTGGTGTTGACCTCAATGTCATAAGCAGCTTTCTTCAGCTCAAAGTCTCTCTGGGCCTTGGCCATCTGAATCTCATTCATGTACTGAGCAGACACTTTCTCCTGCAACGCATGAGCCTCCTACAGGAAGAAAATATAATGTAATGAGTGACAACAAACCAAGTGAGAACATTCTTTCTGCTCATTGGTCTGACCAGTCTGTGGCAGAGCAAGAAAGTAAATACAGGAAGAGACCCCTGTGTTCTGGATTAGTGCATATATCTGTGCAGTTTTTTGAGCAGCATTGAGTCACAACAAAGATTGTATTTGTTCATAGCTGTAGTATTTATCTGGGTAGTATATCAGATTAAACTATACCTACTATTAAGCATTAGCTGTAATCTGCAAAGTAAAAGTCTACACCTGCCCAAATAAACTGCACCAAGGGTGAAAACAAACCAGAGTATGATAAAAAGTCCAGGTTAAAACCTCCCTAAAAATTTTATAGATAGGGCAGGCTATCGTCACCTATTAAACACAGAAGAAGAAAAAAAATCGTAGTAATGCGTTACTCTAATCTGACCATTTTCAGATTACTAATGACTCCTTTAAAAAAAATAACTTGGTTACTTCATTGATTATTTGATTTTACAAGTTGTCGTCGACAGCTGCTGAATGTAACTAATAAAGTAACTTGTAATCTAACTAACTTACTTTTAAAATCAAATAATCAATAAAGCACTGAAGTTATTTTTAAAACAGTAATCAGTAATCAGATTTGTACAAGAGAGAATGGGGCAAAGTCCCTTTGAGAGAAAGACATTCCTAGTTAGTAACTAGCAATCAGTGAAGCTCTCAGCCAATAGGATCACTGGAGTGATTAAGAGGCTGTGGAGAGGCTTGAGCAACTAATTGCTTTAGTGCTCTGCTGCTGAAAGGACTGTACAGACCCTTTGTTTGAAGTTCCTCTCTCATTGTGTGCGTTTGTGACAAAAAGTAAGTTTATTTCCTTTATTAGACTGTTTAAGTTTTGTGTTATATTGTTTACTGAGGGATATGTATTTCTGTTATTGTTTCAGACCACACATACAGCATTGTAACAGTAAACCCAGTAAATTAAAGATTAAAGATTAAAGATGTGCCCTGTCGTGTTCTGACCGACACACCATGGCGACGACCATTTTCCTGAACCAGAATCTCAGTGATAAGATTATTTTTTCAAATTAACTATGCCATTACTATCAATATCAAATATAGTCACAGCCCATTTAGGTGATGACAATGGAACACAGGTATATCATGCAAAATATTTAATTTAATAACTAAATTTCAATTGAAAAAAAAAATACAAAATAAAAATATAGCCGCAAGCGGCAATCATCGGGTTCAAGCACCAACTTGCACAATGGTGCCTACTGGAGCATTGAATGGTGATGTGTAAGAAGGTCTAATATGATTGGAGATGCCCTGTCACATTTAGAAATTATCAAGTTTTTCACCTGTTATTAATGTTGAGCAGAGGCCTTTCAACCTGATCAGTGCTTAAATTCACATGTAAATCTAGTGAACTTTGTAGGATATTCATTAAGTGAATTAGAACTAGTCAAAAGGTGTCTACATGTTATTGGTATTGATCAGGTGGCTTCAACCAGAATGTTCACAAAGTGGTATTCAGATTGACCTTTGAACCTTTGCAGAACAAGCTGAAATGTTTGACCAAACAAGTTTGAATTAACACAAAGGAGTGAATGTTCTGATATGACATGTAATTACGAAGTTATTATAAATCTAGTTCTGAATTAAATGGCGCTTCATCAAGCACCAACTAGCACAATGGTGCCTACTAGAGCATAGGATGGTGATGTGTAAGAAGGTCTAACACAATTGGAGACATTCTGTCACATTTAGAAATGATCAAAAGTCTTTCACCTGTTATTAATGTTGAGAAGAGGCACAAAGGAGTGAATGTTCTGATATGACATGTAATGTCAAGTTATTCTTAATCTAGTTCTGTATTAAATGGCGCTTCATCAGAGTGATATTGTACAGAGGTCTTTAACATTGTGAGATTACAGCAAATACTGCAGAGTTACAGCAATTTAGGTTAGAAATTCCAAGGACGCACAGATTGCTTGATGCCTGGAGAGTATTGTATGTGAAATTTTCACAAATGTTTTTAATGAACATTTACCTAGAGACTCTACAGTGAGCAGCAAGACTGAAATGGAGGTGATAGGCCAAATATCCAGAGAGTAGTTTCAATATAGCTATTTTCAAACAATTAGCAATTATGAATGAACAAAGCACTTTTTAAACATAGTTGTATTGAGAAATTTGTCAGAGCCACTGTACTAAATACGGCAAAAACAATTAGATGTCAAAATAGTACAGCATGATTGACATATACTCGTTTTTTTGGAACAGCGCCCCCCAGTGGGCGGATTGTTTCAGCACTTTGCAGGTCACTACAGTGTCTCCACCTGAACATAACTGCCAAATATCATCCAGATTGGGCAACATTCAGCCTGCCAAAATGTCTGCTGAATGCTGATTGGCCGATGGTGTTCAGCCATGTTGATTGATTAAGTTGCCCTTTGAAAATCCTTTAGAGGCTGTATGATAGATTCTGCATGCAAAGTTTCAACTTGCTAGGTTGCACGGTTGCTGAGAAACAGTGCTCCAAATTTACCTCTTGAAGTGAATGGGGCATATATCCGGAAGGACTAATTTGCATATGGCGGCCATATTGTTTACATATTTCAACTTTTTCTTAATGAATATTGAAGCGCATGCTCTCACGAGTGTTTTGATACCAAACATGCCAGGATTGGTCAAAATTCCTAGGACTAGTTAGCAAAAGTAGGTTTTGCATATTATGCAAATTAGCAAAAAATCTATATAGACGGAAGTGCATGGTCTAAATTGGAAAGTTGTTGGTATTGACCCAAGGAATCCATCAAAAAAAGAATTTTGAATGTAGGTCTTATGGTTTTTGAGTTATTGAGAAAATTGTGAAAAATGAATTTCCTTGTTTATAGCGCCACCACGTGACCAATCTGTGCCATTTTTGTTGTCCACCGAGATGCACTGATCCTACATCTACGTACCAAGTTTCATTTCTCTATAACTTACGGTTTAGGCTGCACAACTGTTTTTTTCAGGAGAAAAAGAATAATAATAATAATAAGAAGAAGAAGAAGAAGAAAAATCTTAGCAAAAACAATAGGGTTCTACGCACCTTCGGTGCTTGAACCCTAAAAATAGTTCAAATACGAAAACACACCTTAAAAGAAAGTAAGTCCAAAACTTGCTTTTATACCCGTCTCTTAAATTGGCAGTGTGTGTCCACATGCCTCAAGATGCACATTTGATTAGACATCTGAGCTATTTTAAAGTGCAGCTGTTGCTCCACAGCCAGGAACATCAATTCTGTACCTTGAATCCAGGTTCCAAACCGTTTTTTTTTTCATTACTGGAAAGCCTTAGGTCCCTATGCCCAATGTATAGGCTACTGAGGTCAAATGCTCTGCAACACTAGGCAATAGAGCACAGAAATTTAAGAAGCGATGGAATACCATAGCATTTATAAACAGAACTATTTATTCAGAATCAGTAGTACCTGCCCTTAATAAGGTTCTTGTGCCTGAATGCAATCAAAGCCTAACCAGCATCAGCATCAAGTAATTTAAAGATGAGCATGTGTCTATAAGTAAGTAAGATGTGAAAAAAATAAGAGGCTATGTTGTCTCACCCGGATAACAGCATCTCTTTTGTTTAATGCTTCTCCAATACGGGCATCTTTCTGCACCTGCGCTGTACGGGCTTTTCCCAGAGAGTGCAGGTAATCCTGACAGAGGAGAGAATAAACACATCCAAATCATCCAATAATCATTTAAGAAACTACATTCATACTACATGCAGCATTACGAAATATGTACGCACCTGATCATCGTGAACATCTTTAAGTGTGTAGCTGACCACACTGATACCCATGTTCACCAGGTCAGATGAGGCCACCTTAAACACCTGCTCTGAAAACTTCTTACGATCTTTATAGATTTCCTTCAGAACAGATACAGAGAAATGGTGACTTTAACAAAAGCTTTCTGTGGGCTAAAGGACAATTAACAGTAAAATATGGAATCAAATTTTGTGTCTTACCTCCACAGTCAAATGAGCGATGATCGCTCGCTGATGGCCCTCCAAAGTTTCCAGGGCGATCTGAGCAATCTCTGCTTCAGATTTCCCCATGAACATCTGACACGCTGCTGCCAACATCTGCTTGTTCTGTCCCTGAATCTTCATCTGGAGGACAAACAACACTTATTTTTTGGTAAGACTATTCTCAAAATCAAATGTAAGACAAGTTTTAGGAAGATATTACAGGTGAATTAGGCTCAATGTTATCTGCCTGACAGTTAATATGAACACTGGGCCAGTAGGCTTAAGTAATGTTCACATCAATAATAAGGATAGAAAAAAATATAATCTCACTAATTTAGAGTGGATTTAGAGTGGATCTTACAATCGTGAAATTAAGACACCCCAATAAATATTTAGTTGTTTATAATGACATTTCCATATATGATCTGTTTTACAAACAATATACTGTAGATAGATACAGGTGATGTAACTGCACCATCGTTCTAAATAGGGTATCTTTTGCACTATAAAGCGCACCAGATTATAAGGCGCGGCATCAACTAACGTCTATTTTCATACACAAGGTGCATTTTAAGAGACACTGTAAGGAACTTCTTATTCAGCAGGTCTCACCGCTGGGTGGTGGTGGGGGGTATCTAGCTAAGCTACCTAAACAAAACTGTAATAAAAAAAGGCTCAAAAGAGTGCAGGATGTTAATCTACACAGATTTCTCTCCTGAAAACTGTATATTAGGGTAAGTAAAGAGCTTTATTTACAGGCTAATGCTCCTCCAGCAGTGCTAGCCGGGGTTAGCAGCAGGCTACAGGCCGATAACACTCACCTCTGAATGGCTAAAGAGCTAGCGCTTTAGCGGTTAGCAGGTAATGCTAATACTGCTCCAGTCTCATTGCTGGAGAACAAAACTGAAACTCCTGTATAACACTGTACTACAGCTGAGTGGCTTTACTGCTCCTTACAACCTGACTGGTAGAATTCATACATAAGACGCACTAACAATTTTTAGGAAAATGAAAGGATTTTAAATGCGCCTTATAGTGCTATAAATACGGTACAATAAAAATGTTAAGCTCCATAGAATCACTGTGGGTTCCTGGATTTTCCACCACTGTTAGACATTAGGAATAGTTTAGCTAGCTAACACTGCTTTGGGATGTTTACAGAAGATTTGCAGTAGGAATTAAAGAAAAATCTAATATTTGATTGAACTGTCAATCAATCACCTCCCTCTTTGCTGCATTAAGAACCTCTACTGTAGGCTTTAAATGTTGTAGAGGTTAAAATATCTATGTGAGGATCTGTATACCATTAGCCACAAAAGCAACAAGAACTAGTGAAGGATCACAGCACTCAATCTCAAAGGTGCTATACAGAATTCTATCACTGTAGAGAAAGATTTTCCACTGTTACACAGCCTGAATAAGGCCTATCCTGTTGTCCAGTTTCTTCATATAGATTACCTATTTCACATACATCACTCACTATTACATTAATTATACCCAGCTAATAATAAACTACTTTATTTTGATAATTTGATCTTGAATACATTTATATACTTTTAACCATCCTGCATGTACAGAGAGTGTGTAACTGTGTACCTGAGCGATGCCAGTAACAGAGATAGGCACTCCATGACGTGTATAGACTTTGTCACTCTTCACATTCAGTGTCAATGTGTTGAGAGAGATCCTGAGGATATTAATAAAGAGGAATGAACAGCCTGTTTTTAAATACTGTACACAAAGAAACACACAAAAGATGACTATACCTTTGTATCTGTTGAACACAGGGAATTACAAACACCCTGCCTCCAGATATCATCACTGGAGGAGAGCGGCAGAACCCTAAATGGAAAGAAATACAGTATTAAAACATACACTCAATTATTACATGTAAAAAACAGTCATCTACAAAACATGCTTATGGCAAATGTCTGTCAATTGTATTTCTTCATATTAATTACTGGGAATTTGCTTTTGTCATTACCTGATACCACCATAGCCTCATTGGGACCACACGTGTAGAACATCTTCACACTTAAATAACAGACATAAGAAGAGTCCATTAGAGAAATGGTTCAACCCAAAAAAGTTAATGCATACTATTTTCTGCTTATTCCAAATTTATTTGATTCAACAAAATACGTTGGGTTTTCTGTCAGGCGTTTGCTTCTTATTTTTAGATTAGAGCTACAATGCAGCTAATGAGTAATGAAAGGTAATCACTAGAGGTGTGCCAAAAAATCGATTCACATAAGAATCTTGATTCTCATTTACTACGATTCAGAATCGATTTAAAATGTCCCAAAATCGATTCTGAGGGGCGGGTTTTAGACTGATTTTGGGCTGGGTATTTTTGTTGGACCTGGCAACCCTGGGGATAGCGCTTGTCCTTTCAAACGGAGATCTTCCAGACACACACAGAGCGTAGGTGTTTGAGAATCACCGGTAAGATGGCAGAACAAGCACTATATTACATTAGATTAACGTGTAGTTTCAATGTTTTATGGCAGAATGCTTCATAACAAGCATAAAAAAGATCGCTAGTAGTTAGTTTCAGTAACTGTTAGCTAGCTAACTAGCTAACTTTCCAGTTCCACCTTAAATAACGCTACAGGTGGCAGCGGGCTGCAGCATTTAAGGCGGAACGGAAAAATACAATAAGCTAATCAGAGCTAATTTCAGCTCCTCATCACAGAGGAATTAAGGAATGGACCATATGAATTAATTTCTCCACCTCCTGCCCCCTTTCTGAAGAAATACAACGACCTTAAATTAACTAGTTAATCAGCAGCTGCTCCTGAACTTTAGCGCTCCACTGCTATCATCACATCAGCCCAGCAGCGTCACCTACACACCACCGCTAGTAGCCTGGTAATAAAGCAGTGTTATTTATTATTTATTTATTGTTCATTAACGTCATTGTGATATCCCAGTGATTCCTCTGTCACTGAGGACCCACATTCCTGCACATTTTATTGTTTTTGTAACACATTACCTGCTCCAGGACCAGTGTATATTATGGAGGGTTTTTTTTCAATAAGATTCATAAGCCAGAAGCAGAAATTTTTATAATTCAAATCGTTTTGAATCAAAAATCGATTTTGAATCGAATCGTGGCCCCCAAAATCGGAATCGAATCGAATCGTGAGATAGTAAACGATTCCCACCCCTAGTAATCACCAGTGCAAAGGTCTAAAATGCATCTATCAAATCACATATCTGCTTGCTTTAAACTGCAGGTGTTCAGTAACAGGGATCCAGACTAACTTTTTTCACAACCGTCTAAAAGCTTTTGTCAGCTATCCCAAACTGAAAATTTCCCAATTTGTTTTATACATATAGCTGCTCCTCTCTCCTGGTTTTGAAAGCAATGTTGTAAGTTAACATACACTCACACTCATTCACTGCTCCTCCAAAGTGGGACAAAAAGAAAGTTAAGTAACGTTTGCTAATCTAGTAATGAACCAGTTTATTTTACATTAACATGCTTTTACATTTACATGTCTTATCATTTTTTGTTTCCGTCTGCCATGTTGAAGTCCACTTTCCTTATCCTAAAAGCTCAGTTTTGCCGTTAACCAGTGAGTGGAACAGTTTTACTGAGTACTGTTGTCCCTTTTGAAGCTCCCCAGTTAACTGACAAGGCGATCCTCAATTACTACTTTAGGGCCTTTCCCTACTAGCGCAACATTGACTGTCCTCCACTTTCAGCATTACCAGCAAGCTGATCGGCTCTATGTTAAGAGAACTTTCTACCAGCAGGCTCTCCAAGTGTCTTTAAAAACTGCTAATAACTGGTTTTACAGCATAAAAACTCTCCATCCTGAAAGCCTTTTCATCTTCAGCCTTTTTTTTATAATGTTTTGATTGCTTCAAGAATTTAATCCATTCTTTCCTCTAGCTGGGAAATGTTCCCTGTTTCAGTGGCTTTAGCACAGACATGATTGATCCACATGTAAGCTGCACAGCTGGAAAGATTCTTTTTTAATGTTTTTTTTTCCTTCAAAAAAAACTTTTTACTAATTTATAAGAGATTCCCCTAGTCTTTTCTAACAATGACCAGACACTCACTTACGTCTGAGGCCTTGGTAATTATAACAATAATAATTACTCTAATAATTATTAATAATACATTTGGGATGTCCAAACTTTCTGGTTTGGCAATCATAGCCACTTTTACACAGTCACTCCATTTTCAGAAACTTAAAAAGTATTTAAACAGCTACTAAAAAGCAGTTTCATGGCAAGGTGTGGCCTGTTCCTTATTCCCATTTCATGACACATTAAGAAGAAAAGATAATTAATATATAAATATATATATATATATATATATATATATATATATATATATATATATATATATATATATATATATATAATTTGTTCCAATCTGTATCTGGTAGCTGTTCATGGGAACTCTTAATATGTCCAGAAATGGAGACCTGCATTACATGGAAAAAATAGGCCATTGCCAAATAAATAATTTCATAAATAACCCCAAAAAATAAAAGACCATGGAAGACATCAAGAGGATGCCTTCTTTGATGAAGAAAAATCCCTTTATGACATTTAGTCAACAACAATCATGAGTAAGTGGGAGTGTCATTTTCAAAGATTATTATTAAGAGGCACTCTCATCAACACAGAGGGTTTAAATTAAGATACTTCCACAGAAAGGCCAGACCAACCTGCTGACAACATGAAAACATTAAAAAACAGAATAAAAGTACTACTAAGTAGTGGGAAAAGATTATTTAGACAGATTAAACCAATATTACCTTGGGAAGGAAAGAAAGGGTTTATAAGGGTTCAAAATAAAGGGTTCAAATGCCAAAATACAAATACAAATTAATAATCGAGATACATCTTTACATATAGAAGCTGCCAAAGGGAATCTCAGTAGATAGACATTTGCTTCAGTCAGAAACCTGTAAATAATTATTTTATGTGGCAGTGATTTACATATTGTTTGCTTGTTATTTACTAAAATACAAGGAGGTTATGTTTGCACCATGTTTAGAGTCTGCTGTAAGGTTGAATGTGTCTGCTTACTCTTCATAATATTTTTGTTTATTAAATGTTAAGTAAACAATAGAATGCTTGCACATCACCTTAAACTGAACTGTGTGTTTACAAATAAAAAAAATATGTTATGTAGAACTAAACACTAAAAATCTAAATCAAGATCGAGAATCACTCTTATATTTTATTTTTTTTTATTGGGATTATTTTTACCATTTTGTTAGTTATTAAATTTGTAGCCTGTGGAAATGGAAGGACTGTACAAAAATGTCTGTAATAATGGTAAATGCAATGTTGTTTCAAACCACTTGGATTACAGATGCAAGTCTACACTTCAATCTAAATGTATTGAGGTGGTGTTTACAAGCAAAACAAATAATAATTTGTGTCAGTGTCCGAATAACTATGAACCTGACTGTTTACATACATAATCTACTGCTGTTTTAGATATGTTTCTGACCTAACTGTTTACTGAATGAAGCTTAACACAGGGCAGCCAATCAGATATTATTTACATTAATCAGTCTTAAAGCAGCAGTAGCTCAAATAGTCCAAGAAATGATTAAACAAATCCGCTAGGAAAATGTAAGAGTTTTTTTGGTGTAAAATAATATTAATTCAGAGACGTTATAAGAAAAAAAAAACAATATTGGTCCCTTTATTGTTGCATTGATCTTGCCCATCATCTTGTCGGTTTTCCCAGCTGAACTGGGTGTGTTAAAGCTGGGAAGTAATGTAGCTATTGTGCACTACTGCAAAACTCCATGAACAACATTTTTTTCTAAGGTGTTCTAAGAAGATATTCAGATATTAAAATAAAATGATATATATTTTTAATAATATTTTAAATAATAAAAAATACATATTTAATAATAATATTATTTAACAACAAATCAGTTGACTTTTATCTTCCATCAGTAATTGGATTTTTTATTATTAATCATATTACTATTATTAGACTTACATTAGCAGGCCCAAAATCTAGGATCATTATAAATTATACTTTTAAATTTTTATTTTTTATGCAGTGCAAGAACAACAATAACATAAACTGAGCCCAAGATAGCTTAAACATGGGTATATAAACATGTATTGAGGAACGGAAATGCATTAAGTAAGTAAACAGTAAAATATGTGTTTTTCTGAACCGTACACTGAAGCAGACCGATAATTGATAATTGAATCTGGCTGTATTCTGCTGCTGGAGCTCGCGCAGGCGGGGAATCACGCCCAATACTAGACTAGCTAACGTTATAATAAATTCACTAAATTTAACGAACACCGCATTAACATACAGCCTGACACAGCGCGACACGAGCTATATATCCAGGATAACGCTAATAAATCAGCAACAGCTCGATTCTCAGCAGAGCGAAGCGAGGACGGGATAAAGGAGCGAACATGAAGCCCGTGTTTACATTACAGTCCGCGTGTCAGAGAGACGCAGATCTCTTACCGAGAGATTAAACCGATACGACACGGAGTTCTTCAACAGCGATCACTGCAGGAATATCCTTCAGGAATACGGAGAGTTTATCGCTGTTTATCAGATGCGTGTGCAGGAGTCCTGTAACGTTAGCTCCAAATGGTGGGTAGGCCTATTGGCTGCTCGCTGATCCTGTCCTATTGATCTGATCTCAGATCAGCTCTGCATCCTCTGTAATTCTGTGTAATACTAAACTGTGAACCGCGGGCTGGTCCTGGATCAGGGGGGAAACGGGGCGTGTTCATGGCGTATTCCGGACAAATCCACGCCCCTCCCACTATACAGCCGCCATCTGAGGGGATGTAGGGCTTCATTTAGAAAGCTATCCCTTTTAAACAATTTCCACTCAAATAACAAGATGGCAGGAACGTTCCCGCACAAAATATCTTTAGGACGTTTAAATTATTGAATAAATGTAGAATATTTTCACTACAATGCTCAGAATAAGACACAAAAGGGAGGCATATGGGTAACGTTACCTTTTCTCACAAATAACCTACTCATTAATTTTCCATAAGAAACTATCTTTACTGAATCAGGTTTTCAGCATTAATATTTTAAACAGTTTGCTGTGTATTTTAGGCACAATATGTACTATGTTTTTCACACTATAAGACACTAAAATCTTGTAAATAAATCTTTTTAATAACTTTCTCCAGCACCAAGACTGGAGCAGTATTAGCATTAGCCGCTAACCGCAGCGCTAACTCTATTGCCATTAGGAGCTAAGCATATCAGACTGTAGGCTGCGTATTCACCATGTTAAATGTCTCTTTCCGCTAAAATCCACTTTTTCTTGTTCTTTGTGAAATGCTATAAGTTTCAATGAGTTGTGTATGCATGCTGCATATGAAACTGTTTCTCAGCCTCTATTGTCGGCAGTAGCTAGTAAAAGAAAATCCTCAGAAATAGGAGTTGATCAGGTCAATCAGTGAGTTCATGGCCACGCCACGCCCACAGGCTGTAAGAATGTGTTGACATTATGTACATGTAGAATCTACAGTATTTGGAGGTTAGCACAGGGAGTTACCACAATGTGGTGGAAAATGTCATCTCTGTTTTTGTCAAATCTAAATGTATCATTTAGACCTAAAATGAAATGTGTTGTTGTAAATCTACTAACAAATTTATGGATTAATTTGTAAACATTTGAAAAACGTGAAAAGAACAATTGATTCTTTAATGATCTGGATAGTCATTTAAATTCTATATATGCCTCCACTGAATGCTCCAAACGGTTATTAAAGAATTAAAAGGTATAGATTTTTGTATTGCCAAACGTGTCAAAAGTATTCAAATTCTCAACTCAACTCAAGTTTTTTTTCCTCAAGTAAAAATGTAACAGTAATGCTTTCAAAACTACTTAAAGCCATAATGACTATAATGTTATATTAAAATGTTAGTGTTAAAAAAGTGGGATGCACTGTATGCTCCTTAGTTCAGCTGCATATAAGTCCTTTGAAAATAAAGGCATTTAAGTACGATGTAACTATATTAAAGAGGCTTAGTTGGGACATTTGGCTCATGTTGTCTTGAGTCTCTTAAACCACGGATAACCATTATTCTAGGCTACATACGTCTGCTATGTTGTTGCTGGAGTGTGAAGGTGACGTGTGGAGGTTTGATGGATCACATATAAATCATTAAGGTGTCGTAAGGATGTTTATACTTCTCATCCAAACCAAAATCAGATTCACTCTATCTGGATGAAGAGATTTATCTGGATAGGGGTTTATTTTGAACAATGAGAGGTCAAAATAAAAACAAGCTGAAATGAAATAGGAGTAACATGGTCTTGTTTGGTCTTGCTGGTCAACCAAAAAACATATTCCATATGCTGGTGAAAAGCTAAATTGTTCATCCAGCTTAACCAGCTTTAGTTGCCCATGCTATATAACAGGATGGTAAGTTTATATTGTACATATATTGTGATTCTCTGATTTATTGTTTTCCCTGTCCACATACATTTTCTCTGTACAAAAAAAAACAAAAACATCTGAATTCAGCTCAAAACAATTGAACTGATTTTCTCTTGCCACACATTTATTTTTGGACTAAGGTGTAAAATCAGGTTTAATATCTAGCACCGCTTTGTTTTAAAGATTGTGCAGAGCCCTCAGAGAGGACGGTTTTTAATTAAAAATCCAAGGGCTCAGAGGCATTAAGAGAGGGCAGCTGCTGTGTTTCTCTGAATATGCCTGAGACAAATGTTCTACATCTTTTCACTCCGTTTGCTAAATCACGTTTGCAATCACTCCCTTGCTTGCTTGTTCACTCACTTCCTCATCCATTTGCAGAACAGCAGAAATGAAGGCCATTAGCAGTCCTCCACCCCCCTCCTTCCCCTTCTCTCTGCTTTGGACTCCCTGCTCCCTGCAAATTACACTTAACTGTGTTGTCTATCTTTCTTCCTTTTGTTGCATGGTGGAGCTAGGCTGTTACTGGCCTTTTGCACTTGATCACTGTGCAATATTGCTTCTGTGGGGTGACTCCACTGAACCAGCAAACATAGTTAGATTAAGACAATATTGGGAAAACCGTTTTGGTGCCCATAATGTTGTCTGTTTGATACTTTCTACATTATTACATTGCTGAAATGTAATTCCTCATGATGCAAAGTTCCAGGAGGTTGTGATATGTTTTGAGAAGCTGATATGTAAGGTGCTCCTGTGAAAGAAAGTGTTACCCCAGGACCCCTTCGCCCAACAAGGATTGCATTGTGCATGGAATTCTTGGGAATTTTCCAATAGGTAGTCATGTTACCATATGGCAACGATACCTAACAATGAGGTTATACAGTGGTGCTTGAAAGCTTATAAACTCTTCATAACTATAGCCCATTTTCTGTACAGAACAGCTTCATCTCTGGGATGTTGGTGGGTTTTCTTACATTAATTTCTCACTTCATGTCCTCCCACAACATTTTGATTGGATTATGGTCAGGACTTTGACATGGCCATTCCAGAACATTAACTTTATTCTTTTTTAAACCATTATTAGGTAGGATGTCCTGTTTGTTTACGGTCGTTGTCTTGCTGCATGGTCCATCTTCTCTTGAGATTCAGTTCATGGACAGATGTTTAATATCTCTCATATAATTCAGAATTCATTGTTCCATAAATGAAAAAAAGCCATCCTGGCCTAGATGCAAAACAGACTCAACCCATGTACTACCACCACTATGTTTCACAGATGAGGTTTGTATCCTGGAATGCAGTGTTTTCCTTTCTCCAAACATAATTCTTTTCATTTAAACCAAAAATATCAATTTTGGTCTATTCTCTTGACCAAACATTCTTACAATAGCCTTGAGGCTTGTCTACATGATCTTTTGTAAACTGCAGATGAGCTCAATGCTCTTTTTGAGGAGCAGTGGCTTTCTCATTGCAACCCTGCTATGCACACCATTGTTGATCAGTGTTCGCCTGATGGTGGACTCATGAATGTTGATATCAGCCAATGTTTCAGAGGCCTTTAGATGCTTGGAAGTTGATGCCTGGCCAACCTCACCAACTATTACATGACTTGCACTTGAGTGTTGGTCTTTGTTGGTTGACCACTTCTGGGGATGGTAACAATGGTCTTGATTTTCCTCCATTTGTACACAATCTGTCTGTATTCCAAACTTGTTAGAGACAAACTTGTTTCTAACCTGATGAGCATCAACTTTTTTCTGAAGTCTAATACACTTTGATAGATCCCTGTTCTTTAAATGAAACAGGTTGCCTACTCACACATGATTGTGATTGTCAATGATTGAAAACACCTGACTAATTTAACCTTCAAACTTACTACTAATTCTAAAGGTTCACATACTTTTGCCACTCACAAACATATAATATTGGATAATTTCCCTTAATAAATAAATGAGCATGTATAATATTTTTGTCTCAATTGTTTAACTGGATCTTTTTAAATATAAATCTTTCATTTTAATATTTGCAAAATCTAGAATTGCATTCTAGAAGTTAGTTCACTCAAAAATACATCAGTGCCTTGTCCAATGGCTTGCCCATTTTACTTAATGATCATTACATTTCTGACAAGAGAGATCCCTGCCAAGCATTTAATACCCACTTAGCAACTGCTGGACATTTTTATGGAAGTGATAGCATATATGGAAGTGATTTTCAATCCAATAGATACATCCCCTGCTGTGAGCCAGGATCTCTTTACAATTAATTATTTCTCTCATCACACAGTAGCTAACGCCCTCAAAGGTTTCAACACTAAAACTTACAGGAGATTAAATGTTTGACTCATTTTCTATAATGACGGTGTCCTAGGTCATTAAAAAAATTAAATATACAATTTATGTCATCGCCTTCATGAACCAAAGTGGAGATCAACCACTTTTTTCATACATTTACTACATAATTCCATACATGTCCCTTGATTTTATAAATCTAATATTAATCTACAATGTACAAAATAAATGAAATAAAGAAAAACATGAGGTGTGCCCACACATTTGACCGGTGCTTTACATACATTTATTGGGTTTAGTTGGGTTTTAGAATGATTAAATGTAAAATTATATCCAGCAGGATATAAATTCTCAAATAGCCTATGTATATACTGTTTAATGTGACATTTTGTGTTCTTTGTGCAATTAATTTGTAATGGAGATTACATCAGTAATATTTGATAAGGTTGATATCGTCTATTGTGTTTATTTATGTATGTTTGCACACATACAGCTCTGGAAATAAAATAAGAGACCACTTAAAATGATGAGTTTCTTTGATTTTACCAAATTGAAAACCTCTAGAATATATCAAGGTGACGATGGATGATCACAAGCCAAAAAAACAAGCAAACAATTGTTGCACCAGGAGCGGCATAAAGTTATCCAAAAGCAGTGTGTAAGACTGGTGGAGGAGATGAAAAATGTGATTAAAAACAGGGTTATTCCACCAAATATTGATTTTTGAACTCTTAAATGTTATGAATATGACGTACTTGTTTTCTTTACAATATTTTTATTTGGAATTTGGTAGAAATGTTGTCAGTAGTTTATAGAATAAAACGACAATGCTTATTTTACTCAAACATAAACCTATAAATAGCAAATTCAGAGAAACTGATTCAGAAACTGAAGTGGTCTCTAATTTTTTTTGCCAGAGCTGTATGTAACATTGAACAGTATTTTAGACAGCCATGCAGTCAGTGACTAATGCTTCAAGACACACAGTGTGGACTGCTGTAGTTGAATAAAAAATATATTTCCCAAAGTATGATTATTTTCAGATGTTGTCTTTATGCTGTTGTATTATCATTATGTCGTCAGTGGCATTTACTGGATTTACAATGACAATAATCTTGTTTATCACAATAATTTCTGGTAGCCTACGATATATCGTCCACAAAAAAATCTCATCATGACAGACCTATTCACTGCTCCTGTTCTGCGCTGTGTGTAGCAGCTCACAGGGTGTGTGAAGAAGAGGTGAGGGGATTGGCTGTATGAAATGCAGGGCGGACAGCGGAGGAATGCTCTTAGATAGTCCTGATCTGTAACACTACAACAGACCCTCCCTTTGGCAGGTTGAAGGCGAAGCGGATCCCCATTTTTTTAAATGCGCATATCAGGGCGCATCCCTTAGATCGCCTCGTGCAGCTCTGCGGTTTTCGGATTCCCTCTCTTCTCCCTCGTTTCGTCACGGAATTCCACACGGTAATTATAGCAGGTATGACAGAGACGATCTTACGCTTTTGTTGCGGGACGGTTAAATTCTGCAGATTTCGACTGGATGTGGTTTTCAGCCTTTAGGAGAGAGAGAGAGAGAGAGTGTGCTGTTTCAGATATGCGATTAGTGTCAGCTGAATAGAGATTAATGATGATGTAGAGCCTTCAGATTAACAATTACAGCTATAACCAATAATATGCAGTCCGTATAATAGGATAAAATGAGCCTCAGCTTTTAAATGTGGAGCTTCAGACCAGCCTATCCAAAGCAAGAGAAAATGCCTAGCTATGTAGTTGGTCAGGCTATTGGTGACAGTTATATTTGGCCTGTATTTTCTTTTTTATTATTTAACACGTCTGTTACATACTATTACATTACCCAGCTAGCAGGCAAACAACCGCCCTTCAACGTTGAAATGTAGTTTAAATAAGATTAAAATAATGTCTAATGTTGTTTCAACGTTAAAACAACATTTCGTGTTAAAGGGTTGTGCGAACGTTAAAATACATGTCCTCATAATGTCCTCAAATGTCTACCTTTTAAAACAGCATTTTACATTTCATCACCACAAAATATAAAAAAAAAACGTTGCATGGAGGGATGAAGAAGTGGTTTTACTTCCATTTGCAGTAATTGCTTTTTAACTTGGCCCTAGTTCTTAACCTTATCAACGTTGATTCTCTTTTCAAAATCAACACCAAATCCAATGTTGATTTATGTGGGCTTTTTTTTAAAGTCTATTACATACTATTCCATGATATCGTCTGCTTCTTCTTTTCTGAAAATATGTTTTTTTATTCTCATTTATTTGAAGGATAAAAAATAACATGAGCTAAAGAATGGAAAATAGCTTATTAAATTACTGCCTTTATGTGCCTTTTGTTTCTACATATAGCCTGCCATGTTCTGCTGATTTGTGATTCATAAAAAATAACCAATCCCAGTCGTTTCCGGATTTTCAGTTTTTTTTCCCTCAGTTTTCTATATTTACTAGTACCGAACGTCCCGGGACGAGCCGAGACTATTCTATTGCTCGAACATTTAGCGAACATTTAGCGAAGTGCCTCAGAGGCAGGGGAAAAAGGATGAGCAGACAGAGAGAGATAGAGCTGGCTATCAGTTAGTAATCGCTGAGTAAGTGCATGTCACGCCTCAGTAAAATAAAGAGGTGATGGACTAAGAACGCTTGTAGGCGTTTGGCGTTTTTGCGCAGTGACGGTCACGTTTTTATGTGTGTATTGTTTCTATGCGTGTGTGTTCGCCATTCGTTAAGGTTATTAATCTCTATGAGATTACTCCACTTAAAATATGTATTGCTGATTATCTTTAAATCATGTTCTGTGTGCTGTTGTTCTTAGCTTAAGGTAACGCCTGGTTAGGTGTAGCCTAACCATGGGTGGTTAAAGGATAATCCAGGTCCAGAAAGTCGAAATTCATCCCAGGATTTTCTTCCAACTGCCCGGATGGCCGTAGAGCAGTACAGCTATACACAGAGCTCTATACCCGTGTAAGAATGATAAATATGTAAAATACGTGTAGAAATTAATTATTTAAATGGTCAAAAATGGACTTTTTCCTTATTACTTGGAATGTATTTCACATATGAACAAATTCGTGCCCATACATTTCTTTTCTATATAGGCAGTTAGTTGGAAGGAAATCCTGGAATGACGTTTTATCTGGACCTGGATTATCCACCTCTAAATATGAGACAATCAAAAGATAGATAGATAGACAGACAGACAGACAGACAGACAGGAAAGAAAGATACAGCTCTGGAAGAAATTAAGAGACCACTTCAGTTTCTAAAGCAGTTTCTCTGATTTAGCTTCTCTGATTTAGCTATTTATAGGTATATGTTTGAGTAAAATGAACATTTTTGTTTTATTCTATAAACTACGGAAAACATTTTTCCCAAATTCCAAATAAAAATACTGTCATTTAGCACATTTATTTGCAGAAAAGGAGAAATGGCTGAAATAACGAAACGGATGCAGAACGTTTAGAAACGCCTTAAATAATGCAAAGAAAACAAGTGTATATTTATAAAGTTTCCAATATTTCAGAAAACAATATTTGGTTGAGTAACCCTGTTTTTTAATCACAGTTTTTATGCATCTTGGCATGTTCTCCTCCACCAGTCTTACATACTGCTTTTGGATAATTTTATGCCACTCCTGGTGCAAAAATTGCGATCCAGAGGTTTTTAATTTAGTAAAATCAAAGAAAATCCTTTTTAAGTGGTCTCTTTTTTTAAAAAAGCTGTAGACAGCTATAGTAGACAGACAGTATAAGATATAATGAGAGATAAAAATACAATAAAATATAAAATATAAAGGTAGAGTCTTTTTGTGTGTGTGTGTAATGAAGGTAGTGCAGTTAAACACAGTAAAACAACAATGAACCCCAAGTTGTTGTGCATATAGAGAACATGACTGTCAGCCATACAGACAGTGCAAGTACACAGTTATATAACAATTTGCAAAGATCTAAACATGGACAATAAATAAACATGATATATTTGGGAATCTTGGAGGATGTGTCTGCAGAGATGGGGGTAAAAATCAAAGAACCATTTAATCAACCGTTTTACAGTGGAAAGCCTAAACTTTCCTATATAAGAATTTATATAGTCACTGGCACATTTCAGAACTTTGGTCCATTCATATTGACTTTTGACACAATGTAAAGGACACCTACAGTATCAAATACTGTCAAACAGTGAAATATTGAGATATGATATGGAGATATGGATTTTATGTACACTATCATTTACACCCCCTGCTTCCTCCATCATGCCGGGTTTTGATGAGTGAATTGGTCGTTTTCTTATGTAGCTCATAAGAGCCCAGATCCAATTCTGAATAATGAAACAAAATGTAACCCTCCTTTTATGTATTAAAGTTTGAAGATAAATATAGTTCATTATAGCAAAAATTGTTTAAAATATTTTTTCAGTATGAAACTTATTCTGTTTGCTTTAATTAGTGTAATCAACATCTATTATGAAAATGGTTCATCTTACATATTTGCAACCACCCCCTGCAAAAACTAAAACTAAAAATGTTTCTTTTCATGAAAATTAGTGGTTTTTAGTGAGTTTTTTTGGTTTCAAACATCTTTTGGATAATACAACATGCACAAGGAACACCATTGCTGTTTCTGAAAAATGAACATAACAATTGAATCACTAAAAGCTGAATCATGTTTTATTCTTATATTCTTATGTGTGAACATCAGTGTAAACTGAGCTCTTTTGGTTTAAAACTGTAAAATAGTCTCTTTTTGGTTGCCCTCAAAATGTCTTTGGATAGTATGGAGCTATTTGCATACGTAAATACTGGACTACATATTATAGAGCAATGGCATCTCAATTCATATTTTGTTGAAGTCTAATTTTATATTGCTTTTTATTTTCACAGAAGTCAGTCAAAATGGATTCACTTTGCATTGCAGTGTTCTCTATGCTTCTGTGCTCAGGTAAAAACAGTTTTTTACATTCATACAAACACAATACAAATCTGAGGTATTTGTTCTGATGTATGTACTGTTGTATTTAGGGAATCACCAATATGTTTTACTTGCCAGAAAAGCTTCACTGTACATTGTATAGGTTCTGAGTGTCACTGGAACTGTACTGGATAAGTGGAACTACTGAAAAAATCCTCCCACAGCCAGCAGACCCCCTCACTGCAGGGGGTAATTTAAACTCAAATGATCCATATCACTGTAGACCAGTTTATATGGTTTAACACTTCTGGTCATCTGTGCCTGCTTAGCGTTTTATACATCACAGAGCACAGTGGGACACTAGGTGCTTCATTGTGCTGTACGCCTGTCTGAAAGCATCTGCTCTTGTGTCTGCACTCAGATTTTAATGTTTTACTTTGAATCTTTTAAATTGTCACCCATATATAATAACTTTATGAGTGCAGATGCTTCCAAAAAGGTGTAATGGTGGGGCTTTAATAAACAGAGCAAGATCATATAACCAACACCATTAATGCTAATTCAGCTTAACTTTAAATCTCAATACTTTTAAGATTTTACATCTACATCAAGTACTGTATAAAAATAGCAACTACAATATTCCAAAAACTTTACATTGGAAATGAGTTGACTTTGTAATTTAAGGTCATTTAGACTTATTTCTGTACTGCCTTTTGATTTGTCTAGTACTACTCTGTTTTTTAGCAGGGAAACCTACTTGGTGTTTCCTCAAAGGCATTTCTGTCCTGCTTCTTCTCCTCTGTCTGCAAAGAAGAGAAGGGATAATTTTAGTTGAATAATCAGGTCACCTGGAGCTCAAAATCTGCCTGTTTAGGTCAAAGTCATGGAATAAACACTCCAGTTAGTAAAAAAGTATAAAACAGCTTAAAAAAAAAATATATATATATTTTTCTCCTTGTTTCCTATTGTCAGTTTAAGTTCTTCCTTAAATGGATAATTTAATTATCTTGGATTTTTATGCTGTTCATTTAGTTATATGAACACAAAACATCTACCATTTATTAATCCTTGAACACAATATTTATAGAATCAAATATTTTACTTAAATATTTAAAATTAATTGTTTTAAGTATTGTCTCCAAAAACTACTTATAAATATTTGGCATTTATAACCATAAATCAGAAAAATGCTGGGAGACTGTGGCAACAGTATGAACCAACATATACTGTGTTTTTGTCTGGTCAATTTGTGGTTAATTTCTTTTGTTTATATACAACAATTTGCACACTTACAGTGCATTATTTCTTTCTGCTAAAAAACCTGAATATTGTGTCTAATGTTTTTTTTTCTTCTATTTTTTCTGTTACAGCTTGGTCTGCAACCATAAAAGGTACACACAAATATTTTAATGTGAAATTATTTTAATAGTTTGGCATGATTTTTATATTTTTCTCCAGTTGAAACATCAAAAACATCACTGATCCAGCATGATTGCCTTGTTATGTAAATGCATTATACAAAACACTGTTTTAGTAAGTACATGAAAAAGAGAAAGCCACGATTAAAGGATTGTGTAATCCTCAAAAAGTGTTTAATTGCACCAAGCCATAAAGGACTAAATGCCTTCACAGTAGACACTACTAGATGAAACATTTGATTCCTGTGTGGTAAATCTAGAAGGTTAAACATAGTAAACCTTAAAAATCATTTTACCAGTGATATTAAAGGCCATAAAGGAATTTTGGACAATGTTATTGATGACAAATACCATTATAATGTATATTGGCATTACAAGCTGTCTTTTTAATATGTCTTACATTATTTCTTGTCACTTTGTAGCAAAAGATGACCATCGTACTGCATTTTTTGGAGAAGATATTCATATTCCTTTGCCAGCACTGGACACTACAGAGGTGGTGTTTAAACCACGGGTGGAGCCTCTCAGTGAGACCGTTTTGTTCCGGAATGGCAAGAGACTGAGCACCAGAGCCAAACTTATCGAACACATCAGCCACCTAGTCCTGGAGGATGTGGGTGAAGAGGACGAGGGCACGTATGTAGTGAGGAACTCTGCAGCACCAGCTGATGTCAGACGCATCATCCTGATAGTTAGAGGTATGAATAGTTATGCTTAATTGTGTCTAAATGTCACTCTCATCATTGAGTTATATTAAGTGTTACATCCCACTTTGCACAAAGTCTTAATGGCTGAAAATACACTGGCATGCCAAAAGTCATGGGACAGTATGATTTCTCTCAGAGTCATTGAAATTTTAGCCACACTCCACCAATCACGATCATAATCACACACCGTGCTGTCCACTGTGTGTGTTAATGCCTTTGGTGATATAGCAGAGTGTTGCCTCTTTCACAACACACTTCACAACCTGTACAGGTGTCTCCTGATCATCAGTGTATATGATATATGAATATACTAGGGGTGTCACGATTTCGATATCAAAATCGATCTAAATTATGTGAAGGTCTTGAGCATCGAAGTCAAAAAGATGATCGACGATCCCTCCCTCTAAGCTAGGCAAGCATGCGCGCTATGCAAATGGTGTAGCACGCTACGCAAATGGCGCAGCACACAGTAGCGGACGCCGTGGATATTGTGACTGCTCAAAAATCAGCCCTTTCTCCAGAGAATGTGGACATTCTCATCTTCTTAAAGAAAAACTTGAAAGAATAAAAATAACAGTTGTTTTGTCTAGCCTCAAATATGTTAATAGTTTTGGTACCTTAATCTTAATCTTTCTCTGAGATAAAGTTAATAATAAATCTTTGTTAAAGGAAAAAACTTGTCAGTCTCAGAGACCGAGTCTTATTTTTCATGTTTATCTGTTATAGTAGGATATAGTTCAGTTTGTTAAGGCTCTAATTGTTCTATTATTTTGTACATGACTGTTCCTGTATTTTTTTATTATTTATTTTATGTTGCACAATTGCTGTTTTAATAGTGCACACTGCTGCTACCAAAAAAAGCCACTTGATGGCATTACATATATATCTTAATTAAATTATTTAAATTTGACCATTAGTGCCTAATGTGGTGTATTACAGATCACTTGTATCACTTTGCATCACTTATATCAAGCTCACCTTTTGAAATAAGATATTGTAAATTTGATGAATCAAACCAATGACTGACCATAGACTAACCTAAAACTGGCATAGGCCTCTCTGCTGTAAAAAAAAAAAAAAAAAGAAAAAAGAAAATCGAGAATCAAATCGAATCGTGACCCTAAAATCGGAAATGAACTTGTTTTCTTTGCATTATTTGAGGTCTGAAAGCTCTGCATCTTTTTTGTTATTTCAGCCATTTATCATTTTCTGCAAATAAATGCTATAAATTTAATATTTTTATTTAAAATTTGGGAGAAATGTTGTTTGTAGTTTATAGAATAAAACAACCATGTTCATTTTACTCAAATATATACATTTAAATAGCAACATCAGAGAAACTGAATTGGTCTCTTAATTTTTTCCAGAGCTGTATGTTGCTACCTCATGATGATTGCATGTCAGTGTAATTCAAGCCATAGACAGCTTATCTTTTGCTGGTCATTCTGTTTATATTACATTATTGTTGACTCTTTCAGATTGCGCCTTAGAGACAACTGTGAAGTACGGTGAAACATATCATATCGCACTAACCGACATCACTGGTCCCTATACCGTGGAGTTTAGACCCAGTGCCAGTCAGATTAATCAAACATTAGATCCACCAGCTTTGGTTCTTCTCAACCAGAGCACAATCCAGGTGGAGGAGTATAGGAGTCGTCTCAGTGCGAATGAGAAGAAGATTAACCTTCGTTTGGTGACTGGAGCAGATGAGGGGAGCTACACTGTGCTGGACAGTGACAAAAAAGTCTGCAAGAGGACCTGTCTGAATGTGAAGGGTAAGTAAACACAGCATGAGGTGGGAGAACTACAATGTGATAGAAGGTACTTCACTGTCGAGGCTCAGAATGGTCCAGAGGTCTAAGTCATTATCACTGTAATCAGGGGATTGCCAGTTTGTAATCCTGGATTGTGCTGCTTGCCATCAGCAGCCAGAGTCAGAGAGAGATGAAACACAATTGGCCTCACTCTCTAAGAGTTGGAAAGATGGTGCTCTCTTTCCACATCACTCCTAATGTGATGCTGGTCAGAACAGGCATCTGTTAGCTGAAGTATCAGAACTGGAGAACTGTGTTTTCCACCCAATGCTGGCTACCCAATGATGCTGTTAAAAAAGAGGTGGTGGTTAACTTTACATGTATCAGAGGAGACATGTCCTTGTCTTTACCCTGCTAGCGTTGTAGGCATTGCAAGTTATAAGGTAGTCGTAATAAGTGGGTGGAGTAATTGGCCTTCCAAATTAGTGGAAAAATAGGAGAAAATTGGAAATCAATTTTTTTCAATAAATGCTGCTTATTTAACCAGGGTTCTGAGGCAGAAAGATTACCCAGGCATGTCTGAACTGAAGTTTAGTAATCTAGTGTTCTCTATTAATGGCCTTTAAGAATGCTACAGGCTAATTACAACACAGTTAAACCCTCATATCTAACCGTAAGCTGTCCATATGTTGGCGATGACAGGATGTATGATTCCTTTTTGTTTCAGATAAAGAGAGCTTCCATCACTGCCTTTAAAGTGAGGAAGCATAGGCAGCAGTGCGTCAAGTCAGCAGTTCTGGCATTTTAGACACAGCAATGAAATAAAATTTGCTCACTTGCACTTTGCTTATTTGCACAGCTGTACAACACAAGGTGTTCTTCTGTAATGTAAACATCATCTGCAACTTTTTTTAAACAATATTTAACATAAACCTACCTCAGGAATATTTGGATACAATAATATCATATGTGTACAGTGCTGATTTTCTTTTATTTTCTTTTATTTACCTCTTCAGTGCTCCTTATTTCTTTAGTATTTATAACTACATGTGTTGCTCTCACCAAATTCCTTGTATGTATAACATACTTTGCGAAATAAAGTGATTCTGATTCTAAAATAAATAGGGTGGTAAGAGAAACACTAGCAGAAAAATAATCAATTGGGATGTAATCTTTTATTTAAAAAATCCATACACTCTGAATTCACTCGTTTCTGACTTCTGTTTGATTACAGACAGATAAAAAACAAGATATTTTATTTTTCTCTGGTCAATTTATAAATTACTATCCATTTCTGAATTTCAGCCCTACTACACATTCCAGAAAAAAATTGGGATGGTAAAGCAGTTACCACTTTGTAATTTTGCTATTTCTTCTCACAACACTATCTTACACCTTGTGCATGGTGTGTTGTGATGCTCATTGCTATCTTACACCCTGCAAACCCCATAAACCCCTTACGCCTGTGTAGTTTAAATAGCAACAGTGCTTGTGAATATATCTAAGCTGATGGGCATGGTAGTCTGGATAGGAGGTGTGTTCTGGTAAATTTATGGTGTATTGCTACCTTGGCAATGAAAAGACAGATGTGACACTGACTTATTAAAACCCTGACTACAGTCAGTCAGCAGCAGCATTGTTATCTGGGCAACCCACCGCAAACATACATCCCCGCTCATTACACAAGCAAACTCAACTTTATATCAACAATAAACAGAATACAAAATACAATAACATTGCTGTTCCTGTAGATGACCTGCTTACACACCTTCACAAAAAAAGTGCAGAAGCGCTACGCCATTAAAATACAAATCCACCAAAATCAGAGCCCAATCTGACTCTTATATGTACATGCCTTTTGCTTATTGTAAGCTGTGGATGGCGTATTTTTTGCGTCCTCACAATACTGAAGCTCTAAATCAAGCTGTGCGATATGATCGCTAAAATAGGACCCAATGTATGTTTAGGCCATGAGGGTACCAAGCCATTTTTACAAAAAATAGACAAAACATAAAAAATAATGGGTTTATACATTTTGCAATTAAGTAGAAGGTAAAGAAATAGAAAGAAAAACTTTTTTTTTCCATATTCTCCCCAATTTACAGCCACCGCCTCTTTTAGAACTGCTGCTGATTATTGATCATTGCTGAGTAGCATCACAGCGCACTCGGAGGAAAGTGCAGCGATTCAGTTCCAATACATCAGCTCACAGTCGCCTTGTGCTGATCGACATCAACTTTTGGAGTGATGTGTGGAGAGATCGCCATCTACTTACCCAGAGAGAGAACAAGGCCAATTGTTCTCCCTCAGGGCTCTGGTAGTCCATGGCAAGCTACATGAACAGGATCCGAACAAGCGATCTCCTAATCATAGTGGCAGTGCTTAGCCCGCTGGACCACTCAGAGCCCCAAAACTGCATTTAAAACTTTTAGTTGCAGTATCTATAGTGTTATAAATTTCTCAGATACTCCTGAATGGGGGTTCTAATATAACTTTTTACAATATAGTGTTATGAATTGTGATTATTTTCCATTTTTACCACACTCCAGAGCACCAGACCTTTATGCACTTGCCGTATGATGGAACTCTAAAGATCAAGCTCTACATAAACTACACCAAGGTGAACATGGTCTACACCTCAGACTCTGACCACAAGGACCGGATCATTCTGGATCAGGGGGAGCTGGTGATGCCGTTGGACCCCATGCTGGATGGTCGAGCCACATTTGATGGCTCCATGTTCTACCTGAAGAAAGTCAAAGTCAGTGACATGGGCATTTTCAGAGTGACTGACTTGTCAGGTTTCCGCATTGCTGATGTTTACGTGAACGTAGAGCGTAAGTACAGCAGAAAATGATGTTGAATCAGATTAAGTTATGCGATATGTTAAACTAATACTATTCTCTGGTCTTCTCCCTTTCTTTCTATTTCTATTGACATCTGTATGGTCAATTTGTATTTCCTCTCATTTTTATTGTTTTTATTGTCATTTTATTGTTTTTATTGTTATTTTTTTTTATTAATTTCCTCATTGATACTCTACTCTCTCTCTTAATTATGTCCATCTGTCATCTGTCTTTGTCACTTCAGCTTACAAACTCTCTCAGATATATGTGGTGCTCCTCTCGTTGGTCGGTCTGCTGGTTTTCCTTCTGTTGGTGTGTCTGGTCTCCTGTCAGTTTAAGGTTCACCGTCGGGCAGCGAGAGCCCGGAAGATTGCTCTGATCGCTCAGCAGGCTGGAAAGAGTGATGGAGATGCCTTTAGACAGGTAAAACAAATTCCATTAGACTAACCAACCACAAAACAAATATTATAAACTTTAAACATCTTAAAATACTAAAAACATCTCATTAAATTCTTTTAAGTATTAAATATCTGAGATTGCTGAGATTTTGATCGTGCTTTTACTCTTACTATACACTCTTATTTATAATAATAATCTTTTAAGCTGATACAAAATAAGCATCACCAGAACAATTGCAGAATCATTTGTTGGTTCTAATATTTGCAGCATTCTAATGGCATATGATATACTGCAACATGTAGAATCCCAAATCAGATAAAAGAACAGAATGGGAAATGCAAATAAATACATTTACTTTCACTTTTCTTGCATTGCAAACTGTATTATAAAGCCAAGATATGTCATGCTTTGTGAGGTGAACATTCTTTCATTTGTTCATATACATTTCTGCACTTAAAATATGTTTTGGCACCAAAGATACCAAGCAGTGAATTATTTTAGGTGTTATTTTCTTGTCATTCATCCTGCAATCAAGTCTTAAGATGTGCCAGAGTAATTCTCCACATATTCCCTGACTGCAGGTCTGACTCCATCCAGTTCCCGGACCCTATTTTTCTGCAGCCAAACCTTTGTAATGTATGCAGCATGTGGTTTTGCGTCGTCTTGTTGAAAAATGCCTTCCTGAAAAGATGTCATCTTGAAGCCCTCAGTATCCATTTTTTTTCTAAAAAAAAAAAAAAGATCTGTAATACTGGTTTGTCTGATCTCAGTACACAGTACTTCCCAGGTACCCCGGGGAACTATGTTTTCAACATTTTTAAAACATTCCTGAAATTATTACAGGAATTATTGTATATTAACAAATGAAATTAAGTTCACCAAAGAAAACACACAAACAAAAATACAAAAATACTTTCCCAATGTTTTCTGATTTGGGGTTGTAGAAAATATCTATAGATTACTTTTTTTTTTTTTTATTCCTTGTGGACTTTGAGACCCAATTCCATTTCACCCCTTGACCTTTTAAATGGAGATTATTCAGAGGCACACGCAAAACAGGGCTGAGTATTTTTACTTGTTAAACCACTATATTACCATAGTTTAATGCGTAGTTTCAATGTTTTATGGCCATTTTATTCATAACAAGTCTCTGTAGCTAGCTAGATAACTTTCTTGTTCCACCTTGAATGGTAGGCTGCAGTATTCAATGCGGAATGGAAAAATAAAAATGAACAAAATTTCATCTCCCTATTACAGAGGAATTAAGGAATGGGCAAAAATAATGAATTTCTGCACCACCTGCCCCCTATTTGAAGACATACTATGCCCTAAAGTTAACTAGTTAACCAGCAGCTGGTTGCTGAAATTATTGCTGTGCGCTCTGCTGCTATAGCTATATCTGTATCAGGTGCTAGGGTTATACTCAAAAACAAGGGGTACGAGTACGAAAGAGAAATGGGATTGGGCCTAAATCTTTATCTGTGCCCCACCCCTCCCTGACTAAATGTACAGTATAATATAGGTACGTTATAAAATGTATCTTATAACATTCTATTGCTAATCATCTGTGATATAAGTTTATTCAACATAAATAAGCCTTCCTATGATAAAATGCTGTGGTTCCTTTGTCTTACCGTTTATATCTGTCATGTTACTTGTTCTTCCTTGACCATCCAATCCCTCTTCATTCACCCAAGTGGTCCAATTCTGTCAGTCTGTCTGTTTGTCTCCAGAGGTTGTGTGTGTGTATTTAATAAGCTCATTCTGCGCTATCTGTCTGTGGTAGAGGTTAGCTTAACCAATGATTTGCGTTGCGTTTCTCCCTTCTAAAGGAGCCTCAGACGGAACACCTTCTCGGTGAGCGAGCTTTGCGTTCTGGTGTTCACTTTCCCCCTTTAGTGGATATTTGCTGGATCTGTATCAGTGTTCTTAGTAGTGCAATAGAATAGGCAAGCAGAATCGTGGGCTGAAAGGCCGTGTTCCTCCATCTGTGATTGTCTGTGTGTGCCATCCATACCCCCTTTCTTTCCTCTGTTTATCATGGAGGTCTACAGTGTTGCAATGATCCCTGCAGTTAGAGCTTTGTTACCAATAAGTACACACACTGGTGTTTTGGGGTTTTTTTGCAGCTGAAACACACATGCACCTAGACATTTCTTTTTCTGGATGATGAAGAGATAAATGTGGACCTATGTGTGTGTGTGTGTGTGTGTGTGTGTGCATCTGTGTGTGTTGGTTCCTTTTCCTGTTGCCTGTGTGAAAGTGTGTGTTTATGGAGGTGGTGGTAATGATTAATAGTTCACCCACAATGTTAAGATCTGTTACCCTGAAATTGATTACAATGAGAGAAATTACACTTTTTTCTCTTAATTATTCTTCATTTCTTTAGACCACATTGAGTCATAAAGCTTTGTTAGTATACTGTATACACCACTTAGTATACAGTTGCACCACTTGCTGACACAGATGTACCTTTGCAACATGTTCTTTCCCTCTAGAGAAGTACTGCCAATAGAACAGAACTCAAAACATAAACTTACTGCCACCATGCCCCAACATTGAGCTGTGGAGTAGTGGAAATGTGTTCACTGTAATGATAGTGTTCTATCCAATTCTTCTGGGACATGTTGTAGAGTTATGATGAGGATGGGTTGTGCTCATTCTGGCTATTAATTCTTTACTAAAATCTTTATTTAAATTTAAATCCTCACAGCAATACGCCACAATCTACTTGAAGGCCTGCCCTTGACAGTAAAGACAGTTACTCCAACAAAATCAGGATAAACTCATTTAAAATACCCTTGATTTGGAAGAAACCATTATTGAGCAGGTGTAACTGTTTAAAATAGAAACTAAGCAAATAAATGTAATAAATACATGTCAAATCAAGTTTAAGATGTAACTAACATTGCACTTGAGCATGCACTCAATTTGTGGTCATTCAAGCTGGAGTCCGCTGGGTAAATATATTGAATGACTCAAATTAATCATTTACCACACAGTGAAAGTGTGTTGTGTCCATGTTTTCTCTCTGTTTTGTGATTGGTGTTACTTAGTTCAAGACCTATGATTAAATGTCTGGGTATATGTGTATGTGCAGATATATATTGTGACAATGTAAGGCTGCATTTTTACAATATGTATCAAAAATTTTAATGGCTTTGTGTGTATAGGGAAGCTTTCGATGTGGTAATCTGTGAGCTTTCCGTCTGTGTATTTCTAGATTAGTGCATAGACAGCAGCAGAATTATTATCATAGGTATTTCTGTGTGGCTTTCCTATTTATCAGGTGGTTCATGATGCTTACACCAGATTCACAGAAGACTCCACTATGCAGTCCACCTGGGAGAACAACACGGAGAGCACAGAGGTCGAGATTAAGGTAACTATTTCTACA
Source organism: Astyanax mexicanus (assembly GCF_023375975.1). Lineage (NCBI taxonomy): Eukaryota > Metazoa > Chordata > Actinopteri > Characiformes > Acestrorhamphidae > Astyanax > Astyanax mexicanus. The sequence goes on from NC_064410.1 coordinate 22,307,750, forward strand.
TTATTTTATAGGAGCAATTTGTAGGAAATAAGAGTGAGCATGTGAAATGGCTGTAGAGTGTGGGCAACGATGTTATGGTGCCTTTCATGCTAGATAGTGCCCGCCATGTTTTAGGACACACAATCAAAACAAATAAGTACACCGTGTGATCAGCTAAACTAAGAAAATTGCAGGAATTAATGGGCTTGAGCATGGTCTTTTGCTTATTGTGGTTTATTATAAGTCATATATAGCTAACCTAGCTTTAATTTTTAAGTTATAACTAACTAACCTAGCTTCAAGTTATAAGATATGACTAGCTAACCTAGCTTTAATTCATAAGTTATAAATAACTAGCTAACCTAGCTTTAATTCATAAGTTATAAATAACAAGCTGACCTAGCTTTAATTGATAAGTTATGACTAGCTAACCTATCTTTGATTTATAAGTTATAAATAACTAGCTCACCTCGCTTTAATTTATAAGATATAACTAGCTAACCTAGCTTTAAGTTAACTAGCTAACTTAGCTTTAATTTATAATTAATGACCTGCTAACCTAGCCTTAAGTTAACTAGCTAACCTTGCTTTAATTTATAAGTAATGACTAGCTAACCTAGCCTTAAATTAACTAGCTAACCTAGCTTTAATTTATACGTTATAACTTGCTAACCTTGCTTTAATTTATAAGTTATAACTAGCTAACCTAGCTTTAATTTATGTTATAACTTGCTAACCTAGCTTTAATTTATACGTTATAACTAGCTAACCTACACAAAACACTACTATGAAATGTTTCTGGTGATTAGTGTAAAACAGTAAGGCTATTATTTTTGTGTTTTATTATTTTTTTTCACTTAGACCACATTGGGTAATGTTGTTTAATGTTGTTGACCTGTGATCCTCCCGTGTTGCTTCCAAGCAGGGAAGCTAAAAAACACACTCCATTTGCAATACGTTTCCCCCTACGGTTGTGAGAGCAATTGTGGTACTTGATAACACAGCAAGCATTCACCATTTCATTGTATTGTACATTAAACTAAGTAAACAAATCCGAACCGCTGCCAGCCTGTCTCTGCCATAGTATCCAAGTCCTAAAAATCCCACAATGAACTGCTTTGTTCATGTCTGCTGATGTCATGATCCTATTCTCTATACCAGAAAAAAGCCCACTGCTCTGAAAATACACCGCCTGAAGTTACTACTTGCAGATTCCAGTAATATACTGCTTTGTTTTGCAGATAACCTGATTTAAATCCTTCACTGGTGTCAAACGAAGCCTGGAAATAAAATCTAAATAGCTAACGCTAGCTAGCTGTACTGTTACTAGTTTGGATGTAAGAAATTGCTCAAAATATAATCAGATACATAGTTAAATTGAGTGAATATAGGGTCTAATTTACGGTTTCTGACGTATAATTTCGGCACTACACTGCTGAGGTAGTAATCAGATAAAAAACACGTCTGCTCCTCCCTGTAACTGACTGTAGCATGTGTAGTTCATGTTAGCGCTGTGTTAGGCTGTGTAGCCGCTCAGGTTTTGCCAGCTTCTTAGCTTCCATGGCTTTTGTCCTACTGTTGTTTTTAAACCTGGCTTTTGCTGACTAGCACTGACAGTGCTCTAATTTTACATGTTTCCTTAATATCTTACGATTTAATATCTCTTCCCTTCATTCACACATGCTGGGACACCATTTGCAGCACTGCCTCACATTCATTCCACTGTGGGGATGCATAATTAGGCCCTCACTGTAGGAGAACACTATACAGCACAGCATTTCTTTTTCTCTGCAAGAAAGGGCACTCTTTTGGAAGGCTCTTAATATTAGCTCCGTTTTCTACTGGAAGGGCAGACATACATTCACAGATGGCCACTTTAGACACATTATCTAATTTTCTTGATCTAGAGAGAACATCATTATTATTTATTGCAAGACGTGGCACCCTAGCAGCCACTCAATCACTATTTTCCCTGTGAGAAGCACAGCCAATAGGACACTTTGTCACTCTGCCACTTTGTTGCTAAAAAGGCAATCTAGTCTTATTCCAGGAAAAAGCCCACTGCTACAAAAATAAACAGCCTAGAGTGGAAGTAACTACTTTACAGATTCTAGTAATATACTACAATGATTTTGTACCATTTAACCAGCCAAAAGGTATATTCAGTACTCTGTATCACTATACTAATAAACTATATACAGCTGTATACAGAAATCAAATAAGAGACCACTTAAAAATTATGAGTTTCTTGGATTTTACCAAATTTGGCCTCATGGAGACACTCCCTGCACCATCTACTGGTCACATGACAGCATTACACCCAATGGATTGAAAACAAGATAGCAGGAATCCCGGTTATAAGTTTCTACAGCCAAGTCAGACAGAAACACGGGCCAGGTATGAAACTAGATTATTTTCTTACTGTAGAATAAAAAAAAGATTTATTTGCAAAAACAATTTCCTGTACAAAGATACAGTTTAGTTTTTTATACTTGTTAAGTCTTACATATCCTAAATAGCTAGGAGAAATTAAAAATGTACACCAAGGTCTCAGGAGATTAAATAAATAAATTAAAAAAAACTTTTTTCTGGCTCCTACAGGGACTGGAAGTGTCTAAAGCTGGGCGGTACCACACGTTTCCTTCCGAGAAGAATTTCCTGGAGATGAGTGACTCAGGTGCAGAATGTAACTCTGCTGTATTGCCGTTGGACAGTGATACTGATGTGCCTCAGACCTGTGCCTCCTACAAGCTGCTCATTGACTCCGACAGCCTTGCCGCTGTTCCCCCGACGATTTCCGAGGGCAACCCTAGCGCCACCTGCACCCCTGATTCTGTTGCCAGTGCCAGCCCAGCTACCCAGCCCAGATCTGAAGGTCACATGGATGGCGACTTGATGGCAGCCACCACCCCTGACCAAGCCCCTAAAGCCCAGGGGCTAGAGGCTGTGTTAACTTCAGCTCCAGCAACCAGCCCGGTGCGAGATACAAGCCAAGATGGCGCGCTGCTTGCTGACACAGCGGCCAAATTTGATCAGAGCAATGATGCAGATGGTACCACAACCTGAGAGTCTGCTTGCTGGCAAAAAAAAACACTTCAGAATATTCACTTCCACTAACCTAATCTGAGCCTGACCATTTCAAGTGCTCCCCTCTCTCTACCATAAGATTTAGAACGAATCACTGCTTGCATTGCTAAGGCTTCTCAGTAACACTGAGAAAACATTAATTTGCCTGGAGTTTTTTTTATATACAATGCTTTGACAAATATAGCACTAAATCCTAACCTATAGAATAAAACATTTAGAGCAAATACATAATAATGTAAAAAAGAGCCTTGCTGGATTAACCTTAAAGAACACAGGTCATGTGTTCGCTTCTGCACATTGCATGCATGTAAAATGCCCAGTTTTTTTTTATATGGATAAGTGTCAAATACTACAGTAGGGTGATTGTGTAGTGCATGTTATAACTTCAAACATTTCCAAATTCTCTGAGGCTGTCTGAAAAAAAAAGCATCACAAAAAGAGATAACTTCTCTTTTTAGCCTTTTTTGTATCATGGAACTGATCTTTGAATTTGTAATTGACCTTATGGCAACACTGCTATTTTGCCACAAAGGTCTTTATCCGTATCCTAATTGACACTTAATTTTTCTTCAAACAATGCTCAAAACTTACTTGTGACCCCAAAAAATAATGGGAGTGAACAAAAATAGATAAATAACTGAAACTGTAAAAAAAAGCCAAAAAAATAAACATCCCTGCTGAAAAATCCAGATCCAGACCAGACCAGATGCTGGTACCTGATTTTGGATTGTCACTGATTGTTGAAAAGCTGGTCAGGCAGTATCCACGCATGCTGGCAGGATAGATAATTAACCAGATCTTGAGCATCATAGTGTATGTTGGATTTAATTTGTGTCATGCTTGTTCATGCTGGTCGATCAGTGTGTTTAAAAGGCTTGGTCAGGCTTAGTTATATTGGTTGTTCCGTATGATCAGAGTGATCATGCTATACAGAAACATACAGTACCTGATGCTTGTCAACAAATACTGTAAGTTGGTCAACCAGCTTAAATGAGAACTAAAGTGTGAAACTGAGTTTCTGTGTAGTAAAACATGATAAAGAGTACAAATCTGTGTTGAATAGGCCACCTCCGACCTCCTGCAGCTTTCCAAGATTCAGTAAATTTATTTCATTTGTCCAAACACCCTTTAGACTGGGTGATACGGGGCATATTCTTGCCCCTGCAGATAAATCTATCCCATTGGTAGAATCCGGAGATCCCTGACGTTTAAAGTGAGGCATTAAGAACTTTAAAAGTGCACAAGAAGTTAAGATTAAGTTTCACACTGGAGTTCTCCTTTAATCAGCTTAATCATCTGAAGCTGGTCATGCTTTTTTTTCAGCAGGGGTAGATTTACAATGTAACCACCAAACTGTTTTTAACTGTTTGCTACAGATGTTTTAGTTGGCAACAATCTCACTGGTATTGCAATGTCTGTAGTATCAAAACATTGATAAAAAATTTGGAAATGGCTTTTCACAACAGTTAATCGTTTTGTATTTTAGAGTTTTGTTCTAAAAATTAATTCATTGCCAACCTCACCTCCAAAAGAAAGAAAGAAAAAATGTTCATAAATCAATTACATCAATACTTAACTCTATCTATCTATCTATCTATCTATCTATCTATCTATCTATCTATCTATCTATCTATCTATCTATCTATCTATCTATCTATCTATCTATCTATCTATCTAATTTAATGTACATCAGATCACCATTTAATAACTGGTAGATTCCTTCATTGAAACCTATAAGACATGATTTGCATTACAGAGATGATTGTAATGTCAGTTGGTATGCATGCACATTGCTCAAATATGTGAAATTTGGCATAAAGAAGAAAATAAGTAGCGTTTTTAATACAAGGTACACTTTCTGACTCAGTAATAGAGATATGCATAGTTTAGAGTACAGTTTACAACAGCAGTCTAAAAGACTTCGGTGCTCAGTTGTAGTTTAAAATAATGATTTAAAAAAAATTCATTCTGACTCTTGGTACAAGGTATTGTGAACTGCAAAAAGGGAGAACTGGGTATTTGCAATTGATTGCACTCTTTTTTTATTTTCAGAAAAAAGAGAATGTTCTTAAATTAATTTGAAGATTACCTCACCATTATCATCCACTAGACTATATGGACATACGTATTAGGACACAGCTCTTAATCACTGAATGTAGATATTTCACTTAGTCTCGTGGCCACAGATGAAAATAAATCAAGCATTAAGCCGTAAAGTCTCTAAAGAGCTTTTGTACAGATTATTCTGTTCTTGATATTCTACAATCAACTTTGAAATATTTCCTTTTTTAGGAAGCACAGCAACTCAACCACTGATACAGTCCAGTTCCTATTGCCCTTTATGTGCTGATAAGGCTTCAGACGCAGACTGCTGCATCATTAGCAAACGAGACAGATTTGTAAGTAGGAAGGTTGTTTTGTAATTTATGAAAAGTTGAAGTAGCAACAGTTGCTGGGAATATCACAACCTCACATTTCCTTTAATGTCTCCAGGGAACTACGAATATGAAAAGCACAATTATAATGGCAATAGTCTTTTAAGCCAATGGCTCTCAAACTGGTCCATGTGGATTCACAGGTCCATTTTTTTGTCAAAGGGGCCATTTGAGGTCCTTGAGAACCAGATAGAGAACTACTGTTTTAACAGATTTGTAGTTAATATAATGTTAATTTAATGATCTGTAAAAAGTTTAAGGCATGCATTACATGTTAGTTAGTTTACATAAAACCACTAAGGGCACTGGGGATAATCTTCTGAGAAAGGTACATCGGGATGTTTTGATTTAATTTGTTTATGGCAGGGATACAGTTCAGTATAAGTCACTATAATGTTGTGAACTGTCATTACATAGCAATAAATGTAGAGTTTGCCATGTAAAAATGTAGTATTATACAATGCAATGGAACAGAAATAGGTCTTACACTGGTAAGAATTTTTTCCTCCTTGTCTAAAGCCAAATAGTGATGGTATAGATACTAAGCAGACACAGAGAACTCCTTTCTACTATGCAGACTGAATGTGTAATAACAGGGCCATGGTAAGCAATATTGGTGCTAAGGCATCATTCACACACGCACACACATACTGTACATGGAGCAGATGTCAGTGTAATACTCTCACACACACACATCCTAAAGAAAGGCCCACTGACTCTTGTACATAAAAATGATATACTGCATGTAGGAAAAAGTATTAAGATTTTTCTAAATCAGTGATGGAAGATGTTTTGATCCTTCGACTGCTGCATTCTCCTGTTTTATTGCTTATGTACTATAGAACAATGAAATAACAAAAGGCACTAATAATATATATTTTAAACGAATGTTTATTTTCTTCTGTATTTACTAATCTCCTGCTTTTTCTCTGATAAGTACTGTCTTTCATGGGTCAATATCAGAATACTGTGCCTTTTTTTTTACCTCAAAACTTTCTAAAAATGAATTGAGATTTTAAAAATTTGAGTATACTACATAAAAAAGAATATTTTCCAAAAACCTTTTCCTTTATATTTTCACTTTTATTTTCTGACAAGCTGCACGACATATAATCGCCATTGGACAAAAACGTGATTGACTTGAGTTACAAGTATTTTTTAATTGTTCATGATGCCCTTGTTCTATTAACAATTATACAATTTGATATAATGAAATTATTTTATTGTGACAGGGGAAAAGACGTATTAAGTACTCCAAACCTAAGGAAAAGAGTAAAAAAATGCTTTGTCAAAAAAAGTGACTTGAGTAGAAGCTGAATTGTTCTTTAAGCTCCAGACTTAAATAGAAGTACTAAAGTATTCAACATTTGTGTACTCAAGTATTGCAGGTAGTTTACTGTAAAATGTAGTACTGAAGTACTGAAAGTAAAAGTACAGTACTGTGTTATGTATTTATTACAGAAAGCAGTGGAACGTTAGCAGCGCTAAAGGCAGAACAGGAGCAGCGTGGTCTTTTTATAAGAAAATAATACTCCAGTATATATTCAGTTACAACATTTAAGTACTTTTAGTTCTACTTTGTTACTATACATCTCTTCGTTTATTAATTACCAAATATGCAGCAAGTGTCTTCAGTCCCTTAAAAAACAGTGTGAATGTTGTGGTGTCACTGTGTTGATGGTTGATTTCTTAAAGGGGCGTAGTTATCCGAATATAACAGGGTGGACAGGGAATTCTCAGCCAGTTAAAACAGCTTGACGTTGTTGGGATCTGAGTGGTCCAGCGGGCTAACGCTGCCACTATGATCAGAAGATCACCGGTTTAAATCCTGTTCATGCAGCTTGCCATCAGCTAACGAAAGCCCTGAGAAAGCACAATTAGCCTTGTTCTATCTGGGTGGGTAGATGGTGCTCTCTCCCCACATCACTCCAAAGGGTCTGTGGGGAGAAGCCGTCTGTGAGCTGGTGTATTGGAACCGAGTCGCTGCCCTTTCCTCCGAGCTCTGGCCACTCAGCAATGTTACATCAGCAGCAGCTCGAAAAGAGATGGTGACTTCACCTGTATCGGTGGAAACGTGCTGGTTTTCACCCTCATGGTGTTGGGCCATAACTAGTGATAGGGGAAGTTCTGAGTGGGTTGGGTAATTGGCCTTATAAATTGGACAAAAACTTAAAATAAAATTATTATTAAGCTTGATATTGTTATGAAAATAGCTAAATTAAAATAAATTCAATGAATCAACCAAATCAATCAAAACCACAAAATCATTCAATTTAATAATTTGTATGAAATTCAAACCAAAAGGCACATTATACTGATACTGACCCTTATGCTTTTTTGCACTGGAAAACATTTAAATGCTTTTATTGCTGCACTTGAGAATGCTTTTGATACAAGACACTAAAAAGAAATAGCATCAAAACTACTTTTCAAGCTGTAGTTCCAGTTATATCTTTATCACACTCTTGTCTTCATTCTCTTTAAAAAGCTGCTGGCATAAACCTAGAAAATATGTTTCTTTAACATTCTAACATTATTTTAGCATGCTGTGAAAATTCACTGGTACAAAGGGAGGATATTTGCCTCATATGTCAGTGTTTTTTCTGTACTAATAAAAAGTAAAATGGTCTCTGAATGGTTGAAACATCTGCTACACAAATCAGGCTTGCATTAATTAGGCTTGTTAAGCACACAGGCACTTGACATGCAGAAAATTTTTGTAGGGTAATTGGAAAATGTTGTTCTCAGTAGAGAAAAAAAATGTTTATAATGATTCCACCAAGAAATGGAAGTACACATTGTTTGAGGCTGGCTTGCCTATTACTGCGTTTGTAAACTCGGTTGCAATTCTGATTGCTTCACTTGATTGCCTATGTACTGCTGAATGATATTCTATCACTTTTACATTAAAAATCTTTAAATGAAGTTGCTTGTTTTGTATACATTTGTGCAAACCACAACCACTAAAAGATTCCTGATTGGGCTATTTGCTGTATATTGACAGCTGTGTAGAGGCCAAGTTTAACATCTCAGTTTGTGCTATTACAGTATCAGTCAAAGGTTCGGACACACCTCTTCTCATTCAATGTTTTTTTTTTCTTTTTATGACTTTTTTACATTGCAAATATAATACTAAACACATTAATTAAATGAATATTAAATCTATAATCTACACATTTAAAATGTAAAAAAATATGCATTGAAGGGAGATTGCTGGTTTGAATCCCGTTCATGTAGCTTGCCATCAGCTGGCGGATCCCTGAGAGCGCACAATTGGCCTTGTTCTTGTAAATTGTGGAGAAAATGGGATAAAAATTAGGAAAACTTTTGTTTTCTTTTTCCCCCATATTTCATGCAGTTTACACAGCCAATAACCCAACCCACTGATTAGGATTCCCCCTATCACTAGTGATGCCCCAACACACCAGGAGGATAAAGATGCTTCCTCCGATGCATGTATCACCTCTTTTCGAGCTGCTGCTGATGCAGAATTTCGGTACAGACTCACAGACGCCTTGTGCTGACCAACATCACATATAAAAAATAAATAAATAAAAAATAATAACAATACCTTCTAAACTGCGTGCATCTATTTTATTTGATATTCAATTGTTCTTATTAGATTTTGTATGTCATGGTTTGTTTTTTCTTCTTTTACTTAATTTATTCTTATTTTGTTGTTATTTTATTTTTATTTATTTATTTATTTCATAACTTTTATTTTTGGCATTTATTTTTAATATTTACACTGATGCATGTTGTGGCGTGTTGAAACATTAGCTGGTGCTTCTGACAGGTCCTGACTGAGCCGCTGGTGTTGTGTCAAAAACTGAGTCGGAAGTGGCGTTCAGTCTCGCGCAAGGAAACCCGTCCCGGCGCGCCAAATTTCAAAGCACTTCCTGGGAAAAGAAGTCGAGAAGTGAAGAGCGGAGGAGCTGAATAAGAGCAGATTCTCAGCTCTACAGAAGCGCTGATCTCCTCTGCGTGGTACGTGGCGCTGGATAAAGCGGGGTTCTGCTGGGATGCTCGGTTAAAATGAGGACTCGCGGCTCGGTTAGGGAGTTATTTCAGCTTTTCCGCCGCTGGGTGTGCGGGTTTACCGAGAGCTCGCGGGCGGTGCTAACGCAGCCCGGAGCAGCTGCTCGCAGTGTTTGTTAGCCTAGCATTAACACTGCTGCTCTGAATAACCCGAGTCTAGAGGAGGTTAGTGGAGCCAGAGGCTTAATGTAGGACTGTGTTCTGGTTTATATCGCTCTCAGATAACTTTACCCTCTAATTAAAGCGAGTATTAGATTTTTTATTTGGGTTTTAGCGAGAGGAGGCTCGTCTGCTGAAGTTTGGTGTTTGGACAATTCAGCTAGTTGGCTAACAGGGGTCGCTAGCTGACTAGCCCTCCGTGCTAATCCAGGCTCTGCACTGAGGTCTGCAGCCTCAGCTAACGCTAACTCTGCTTAGATAGACATTTACCTAGATAGAGGACTGTACATACAGGTAAACACAAACTCACAGACTAACACCCAGCAGAGTATATTGCACAGTATATTATCTAGCTACGTTTAAAAAAAGATATATGGCACAAACTAATTGCAAACAATTAGTGGTTCATTTTGCCTTATGGTTCATTAATCATCACATTTTAACGCAATTTAAAGATAAACTGCCAGATTCAAATATGTAAAAATGAAGAAAAAAAAACGATGACAATTGTATTTTAAATTAGCAACTACAAGCTCTTTTTTTTACTCACTTGTATAGCTAAATATTTTATTTATATGTTTGAATACAGTTGCTACTCTAAAATCTTTCTTTTAACGTACTTATTTGCCCATATTATGTAATCTTCACTGTGAAGTTCGCAGAATAAAAGAGAATTAGCTACCTAGGGTTATACTGCATCAGCCTCATTCTAACTGAGATTTTTCAAAGTGATGTTTAGTCAACTTAAAGTGACAGGCCGTAAGTTTTAGGTGAGGATGTGTAATTGCACCCAAGATGCTTGAAAAGTACTTTTAGGCATTCCTTGGTAGACACTTGCTAGTTTTAGAAAATAATAAATAATTTTGTTGCAAATGCTTCTTGTACCCATGTGCAAATATAATATTTTTTATTTAGCTATTAACTAGTAGTTAAAAGTATTGAAACAGTTTGTTGCTACAGGCTGTAAAATTGTGCTAAACAAATTATCCCAAAAGAGCCAATGGTTACATGTCACAGACCATTTAAAACTGTCTAAAGTACCTTGCAGGGTAATGTAAATCATTTAATTCAGTAAGTCCCTACATGACGTACTGAATATCCTGAGTGCATTGCAGGACAGTGTGTGTAGGAAAGGATGATTATGTGACCTGTAGGTGTGTAGTTTATTTAAAAGTGTAATATTTCCTTCTACAGCTCTTTTTAAAGCTTTAATGAAATGTTTTTTACAATCCATAGAACTAGACCTAACCTGACGTCTAGGGAAAAAATAATATAAATTGCTGGAGTTTTAACCTTAAAATATTTACAGTCATGTTCCCACAGTATGAAAAAATATGTAAATGAATGAGCTGCTAATTGAATGTATCTGTATCAGTTTTGAATTTGGCATCAGTATTTAAACATTAATCTGGGCACTTATGGGTTCTTGTGTTTAATATTATTTCCTGTTTACTTTCTTTCAGAATGAAGACTGAGGGCTGGGTGTTACCTTGCCCTAACACCTCCAGACCTGCTAGCTACCACACACCAAGTCCTGCCACCACACACCCTCCAGTCAGCATAGCTATCAGTTAATTATCTAACTTAGCTAGATAATTACCATGCTATATAGATATGTACTCTGAACATGTGATACAGTGTCAGCACTGTCATGCATGTTTGTTATTTTAGGTGTAAGCATCACCACAGACTACAGACTGTCTACTTTTTTATGAAGAAGAAAAGAAACATTTAATCTGGAAAAATGGAGGGCTGTAATGCTACTTCATTCAGATGTTTGTGAGTCATAAGTCTCTGTTGTTAAGTGTAGTTTAGGCAGTTTTTTCTTTTTGGGTCCCCTGACAAAATGTTGCCTGGAGTCCAGCCGTGTTTTCAGCTTTTACGGATTGGCTCATCAGATATTGGAAATGGCCACACAAGTGGGGTATCTGACTCTGCCCGTGATCTGTACACGTTCCGGCCAGCACTTAATCAATCAGTGTTTCGCTTGGGACGGGCGGCAGAGTTGTGTGATGTCACTTTGGATTCAACAACAGTGTCTCGCATCCATGCTGAGCTACATGTTGAAAGACAGACGGATGCATCAGGAGAGGAGAGCTGGAAAGTCCAAGTGAAGGACCGGAGCAGCTATGGTTGGTGTCAGATACCAAATATTTTCGTGCTCCATAGCTAATCATTTAATCAGTTGTTTCTGATATTTTATGTACTTTATTGAGTAAATGTGGTCTTTTGTCTTTACTCTGTTACAGGTACATGGGTGAATGATGTCAGAATGGAGCAGGGTGCTTTGTTGGAGCTATTTGATGGGGATACACTTATCTTTGGTGGCCAGTCAGCTCAGGGGAGCCCAGAATTCTATTTCCTTTTCCAGAAGGTTCGGGTCCGTCCTGAAAACTTCGACGCCATAACAGTGCCAAAGGCTAACTCCTTTTCCTCTGACATTCAGAATCGGATCAGAACCAGCCTGGATTGTAAACCAGAGCCCAGTCTTGACATTTCCAAACTGTCTATCAACAGAGCTACAGTCATCCTCAATTCCATTGGCAGCTTGAGCAAGATGAACGGCAGCAACTGGACATTTAAGAAGGTTGACAAATCCACTGACCTGAATTCCACCAAATCTCCTGTATTTACAGCTTTGGTGCCACCTTCCACTCCACCACCTCTTCCTGCTGTTAAAACAGAAAGCTCCTCAAAATCTGTTCCACCATCATCTAAAAGCCGACGCAAGTCAGCGCACACGGTGCTCCTGGAGGACGACAGTTCGGATGACCCAGTCAGTCGTAAAAGTGGATTAGAGGATGCGAGGAAAGCCAGAGGTGGGAAGAGACGCAGGCTTTACAAGTCAGAGTCTGAAGTACTCCAGCCTCCGTTGTTGAAGACAGAGCTGAGCACAAGGCCGCAGTTTGAAGTTAGGCCTGTGATGCCGAAGCAGAATGGCATAATTTACAGTCAGTCGTCCAACGGGAAGTTTAACAATCCTTCTTTCATCACAATCCAAAAGCGTGACATTGGAAATATGGGCCATAACAAAGGAATTAATATTGTGACCTATCGACAGCCGAAACCTTGCACACCGGCTGCTCGTGGCAGACGAAGGGCAAACAGCTCTCCAGTGTGTTCCCCCAGATTGGTGAGAGGAGAGACGTTCCGCATCACATCTCCATCAATTAGACAATCAAAGGTAGAAAGAGAGAGGGGACAAGTTGCACGGATTGCTACCACTACTGGGTAAGTAAAGATAAAAAAAAAACAAAAAAACATAAGCTTTCTCATTCCTTCAATTCACATCATCACATGCTGTATTGCTCCAAATAAAAAAATAATGTAGGCTGTAGTTTTGTGATGATGATTAAATATTGTTATTTCCCAGCTCCAGCTTACAGACATGCTAAACTACATATCGTCTCTGTCCAATGTAAAACAAGTATCTCCAAAATGGCAACTTTGCAGGAGATAGATAAAACCTTAACTTTCAATTGAAGTCAATGTAAAAAGAGTTTATTTCAGGTCATTTTGAGTAATTTTTTTGAAGTATTGTTTTTTTCATCAAAAAATTGACACAGTGTAAAAGTTTGTGTCCAAATTTTGTAGTAAACTAAAAACCCACAACAATGGAGATTTTTTTTTATTGGACAGCAACGATACATAGTTACAGCATGTCATCTTATATTGATTAATTACTGTGGATATAAAACTGTAGCCTTATCTGAAACATAATCTTAATCATATTCCTCTCATTCTACTCTGCAGTAGACGACGTGGCAGACCCAGGAAGCATCCTCTCCCCCGCCCTTCCCTGCCTTCCCCTTCTTCCTCCTCCTCATCTTCCAGCTCCTCTTCGTCTTCGTCGTCTTCCTCCTCGTCTTCAGAGGAAGATAATGATGAAGATGAGGACATCGGTGGTGGAGTCCACGGTGTCGAACCCTGCGCAGCAGCACGTTGCCGTTTACCGCAACAGGACACTGTGCAGTGGGTGCAGTGTGATGACTGTGACGCCTGGTATCACCTTGACTGCCTGCCTCATGACCGCAACCGCGCCGCTTTCCTGCTGGACCCGAATGCAGACTTCCATTGTGGCTGCCGCTGAGCCTGAGGCCCTCTGACAAGAACCATGCAGGGATATCGAGGTTCTCTGTGAACTGGAGCATCCGGACACTTGTACAAAGGTCTGACGGGATGATAAATCTGACATGATACATAATTACAATAAGTAAAAACAAAAAAAAGATGGGGAAAGGGGTATTTTACTCTTTGTCACAGTTTGGCAACTGATATAATGGGTTTCAAAGGACTGACATCAAATCAGTGAATGAGTTCCATTGGTTAATGTATTGTAAAGGCACACATTGCAGAAATATTGAGGTTTTTTCCTTTTATTTTGTTGCTAAATCAGTTGCTAAGAGTTACACAATTGCTTACAGGTGGTTTCAGTTTTAGATCTGTATGTAACCTACAGTGAGCAAAGGAATTATATATATATTTTGCTGCTGTGGAAAAAAGAAAAACATGCTTTACAATGAAATTTTACACTTACAAATATATATAAATTGACTTAGCAATGTAAAAGTGTTGACCTTTTCTATTCTTCACATTTATACATAGCTAAACTAAAGGCATTGTTGGTTTTTTACTATAAATAGTGCCTCTAAAATGGGTGCTGGGTGACATCCATATGTATTACTTGTCTGTGTCTACATTTATCTTGTATTTGTTTTTATTTTTATTTGTAAAATGAAAGCCAGAGCAGATGATGGTTCAGAAGGTTTCCATCAGTGGTTTTCTAGTTCGTACAGTAGATCTACAATTCCACAACAATTTAAGTTGCTGTTTAGAAGCATTCACAAGCAGATGGTGTTCTATTTGCTATTTCTCAGTGGTTTGTTGTGTTTTGTGAGGCTATGTAGGTGGTCTTCCCTACACTCAGTTTTGCCCACAGACGACTACTCTGCCTGTAGAAGGGTCTCGCAAGCTGTTCTTGAGATGTTCATTTGATGTTAAAGGCCTCAATCAGGAAAACTGCAGCTTGCTACCAAGACCTCAACTACTATAATCAATATGTGTGCATTTACTGTGCTCTCCTGAGAGCTATCTGTGAAGATCTTCACAGTGCTCTCCCTGCACCCCACTTCCAGGCCTTCAGAATATACGTCAGTACTGGCTGAACAGTATCTACAGAGTCAAGGACTGAAGTTGATGTAGAAGAAGAAAAAATATAATGCCAAAAAAGCATTTTGTATAAATGTTTGATGTTTGACTGCTCACACAAATGTACAGTACTTTTGTAATTGGTATTAACATAAGCTTTTATGTTTGAGTTCTACTAACCTTGAGTAGGTGGGATTTTAAGAATAGAATTTATGGTATGAATGTAAATCATCTTTCACTGTCTTCACTTTAATGCTTTAGCTAAGATACATGACTATCTGCAGTCCAGTCACACCGTTGCTGTTTGTCATATGGGGTATCGGGAGCTGAATAAAAAGATTTAAAGGAACCATCTGTCAATTTTTGCCTGATTTTATTCTTAGATAGTGACAAGGAGGCAAGTATTAAAACGTTAAGATACTAGAGATCAGTTCTTAGAGAAGGACAAAGGAGATTCTCCATTAAATAAAAACATGTAGTCCAGGCTAGATTAATTCCCTGTCTGCGACACCAACCGTATGCCGTCAGGCTTATGGTTAAACCATACTCCATGCATTATTAAGACAAAAATACTAATGACAAGAATGTGGTTAAGATGTTTTAAGACTGGAAGGCGCACATATGTATATGCAATAATACACATTAGGGCATGTCTGTCTTAATGAATAAAAACATTTTTAAGGCATATATAAGGGCATTAAGGTATTTGTGGAGATATGCATCTTAAGATGTATCGACCATAATAACATTGTAAGATGCCACAAGATATAAGATGCATGCTATTTTTATATGCTATTATATTATTATATACTATTATAAATCTGCAGATCTTCAAAAAGTTTAAATATATAAGGCTCTAATTTGTCAAAAATGTCTCTCAAATGCCTTAAAATGCCAAAGACAATAAATTTAATTTAGGTTTTTTTTTTTGTTTTTTGCATTTCACAGTTTTCCAAAATTTGATATCCAGATATTTGATCTATTTTATAACTTTGGCGATGTTTTCAGGAACGTTTATTATTTGTTTTACCTAGTGGATACATTACTGTAGGCATAGGGAAACTGAACATCGGTTGGATAATCCTAATTTTCCACTGGACCATGTTTTCAGTGTGCAGACAATTTCTGTGTGAAAATGTCTTACATTTAACCTGCAGATACCCTGCTAAATGCAAATTTATTATAACCACAAGTAGGGTTGCAACGTTATGAGATTTTCACGGTATGATAACCGTCTCAGAAAATACCGCGGTATCACGGTTATCACGGTATCACAGTTTGTTACATATATTATTAAACTGACCCTTAAATAAATTACAACAAAGGTTTTTTGTTCAATTAACTATTTATTGTAGAAACCTGGAACAACTATATAGATAATGTCTCCTTAAAAAAAATAAACTGTACACCATTAGGTGAAGGAAACCAGGTTTTTCCACTACTCTTAAGGTCATTAAGGGTGTATATAATTATATATATATATATATATGCTCTATAGTTTCTTAATGTCTTTGCAGGAGCAGATTGCAGCATTGATACAGGCTACAGCTACTGTGCATGACGAGGACGTCATATTTTAAGCAGGGGAGGATGTAACCCAGCTGTTTTCTAGACATTTAATGTAAGGTTGCCCCTTAATTAAGCGCTGCTCCTTTAAGAAAACCGCAGCAGTTTTCACACACACTACACACTTTATGTCAGTTCTGTCTGCTTTACGGCAAAATCACGCAGCTCCCATAGGAATGCATAGGCAGGAGAGCACGAGGCTCAGACGATTAGGCGCGAAGGGAGAGAGAGGTCTGATAGCTGCAGCTAGCTCCAGCTGCCGTCATATTATTAACTCGTGTTTACTGATTCTCCTGCTAGGTGAGCATTGTCCGCTTATAGGGCATCCTAGTGCATAATTATGAAGAGCTTTATATGTTTTATTTGTTTCATAAAAATAGCACTAAATGTGTTTAAAAGTTCTGCTGAAGTTCAGTTCAGTTTAAGCTTGAAACTCTAGTTTATCTGGTCTGTATTAGTGGGTTACATGGTCTCTACATGCTTTAAGCATGCAACTCAAATGTTTTGAGTAAAATATTAAGTGTATTTTAATTACTAAAAATGCCTTTTATATGCTTTAAATATAAGCATTTAGTTCCAGAAGTTTTGGTTAACACATTAAGTGTTTTATTAACTTTAAATGCTCTGTTTATGCTTTTAATAGAAGCATATAATTCAAGTGTTTTGAGTAAAATGTTAAATGTATTTAAATGACTTTATATCGCTCTTTATATGCTTTAAATATAAGCATTTAGTTAAAGTGTTTTAAGTGAAATACTAGAGGTATTTTCTAAAAGTTCTAAAAGTGTATGTTTGTTTAATATGCTTATTGTAAAACAGTATTTGGGTATTTTCATTTTTATTAATGTGTACTTATAGATTGTGTTCTCTGTATAAGATTAAACTCTGCTCAGACGATTAGGCGCGAAGGGAGAGAGAGGTCTGATAGCTGCAGCTAGCTCCAGCTGCCGTCATATTATTAACTCGTGTTTACTGATTCTCCTGCTAGACTGGTGGTGTGCTCAAGCTACTTTCCAAGCTGAGAGAGAGAGAGAGAGTGAGGCGGAGAGTGAGACGGAGAGTGAAGGAGAGTGAGACGGCCGCATCTGCTCTAAACCTTTCATGGATCACTTAAGTAAACTGAATTGAGTTTCTATATATATATTTTTTTGGGTACCCAAATAGTTTTTTTTTTTGCATTTTTCCTTCAATTTTTCCTCCCGGAGTACGAATTGTTCAAGGACTGTTTCAATTCCTTTTTTTTTTTTTTGTCTACTTCACAAACATTTAAAGGAACTGTTCTCTGGAAAACAATTATATACTTTTCAAGGTTAAAGAGCTCTTCAATATTGTTCAGTGAATATATTTTTTTATTTGGGTTTAATTACATTCATACAAGGTGAATTCAGGGAAGTGTGACAGTGTACATTTTATATAAATATATGTATATATTTTTTTATTTTTATACACGTATTATTTTCATAAGTGTCTCTATATATATATAACATGTAATTGAAATATTTTACTCATTGCTGAGAGAAAGAAACGCTCCAGTCCACTAAACTCTTATTAAGTTGGACACAGGTAGTACACTGCTACCGACCCAAAAATAAATGCCCTTCACTACCAGTTATATCAGTTTCTTTTGTGGCTCATTTATTTGGCTTGGAACATTTTAAAGTTTGGTTACATAAGGGAGAAATGGCGCCCGAACAGGGACTGGAGCGTTTCTAATTTTTTTTTATTTTCTGAAAATCTGTCTAATTGAAAATTCAATAGCTGTGACTCATTTAAAGAGTTGGTAAAATGGAGTTATGTGAACAGTATGGGTTTGACCCAGAATGTACAGTCATCCTCAAAGGTGATATGGCAAAGGTCAATTTAGAAACAGTGCAGGAAGTGTTCGACCTACTAGACCATGTAGTCAAGATTCAACACATTGATGTACAACTCAGTACTATTTTATGCCAATTTCGAGAATGCGTAACTCCAATGCTTTTAGAAGCAGAGCATCCAGATGGTAGTGGCTCTCACTGGGAGGTAATTCAGCTAGAAGAGTACTGCCCAGACAAAATAGAGACAACTCCTAAGAGTGAAAAACTAGCCCCATTAGCTCGTGTCATTGATGATATGACAGTTAACTTTAGAGAGAAAATTGAGGAGCTAGCCACCACTTACAATGTCAGTCCTATTAACTTGAGCCAAAAAGCCATGGGCTATATGAGTGGAAGGAAAGAGCACAAAACTAGTCCTTTAACCTCAACTCCTGCCCCTCGTTGCAAACAAGATTTCCTCTCTGATGCAAACAGGGGTGTCGACAGTGATGTAAAATATCCCTCAGATGCACAAGTGCCCAATGCTGACCCCTCACTCGTCATCCCCATACCAGCTGATACTCATCGTGTCTTAGTGTAACATATAGTCAAGCATGACTCCCAGACATATGCTGCCACCCCACAAGAGCTACCAGCATTCTCTGGTAATTTCCCTAAACCCCACACTGAGGCAGATTTTAGCACATGGCAGCTTCGTGCCAAACAGAGGCTAAAAGACCTCACTCTGAACGAAAATCAGAAGCGCAGTGCGATACTTAACAGCTTACTCTCCCCAGCGTTGAATGTGGCCTTACGTGTTGGTCTTCAGGCTGCCCCAAGTGTCTATCTTCAGGAGCTGGACAACGCATATGGTAATGTCACAGGGGGCGAAGAGCTGTACATCCAGTACTTGGAAACGCACCAAAACAGTGGTGAAACAGTTAGTGAGTACCTGCGCCGTCTTCAAACCTTGCTACAAGAAGTCATAGAGAGAAATGGTGTATCCAGAGGTGATGCTGACTCTCAGTTGTTAAAGCAGTTTCTGCGTGGCTGTTGGGATGACCAGTTAATATCCACTCTTCACTTGAAAGATTTACTAGCTGATCCATCAAAGAGCATTCCCACTTTTTCTGAGATGCTACTCAGGATCAGAACTTATGAGAAAGAAAGTCATCTCAAAGAAATGAGAAGAAAAAGACATTTAGGAGTAACGTCAACCAAAGTCCATACCAAAACTCACATGACTCCTGACGAGCCCAAGGGCTCCAGCTGTGACAACTATGCGCTTGATGCCTGTACAAGAGCACAGTTAGAGGAGAGAATCAGACAGCTGGAAGCTGAGATTAAAAGAAATGCATCTGCACCAAAATTTCAGCATGCCAGAAATGATAAAGCCAATTACAAGACCTCACAAAATGCTAAAAGCCTTAAAGCTGATCCAGTTGTTTCTGCAGCAAGAGAAGCCAATGTTGGGAGATTCTGCTACAACTGTGGGGAGAATTCTCATCTACTACCTCAGTGTACAAATTCAACTAACGCTGTCCTAGTGCAAAGCAAGCTGTGTGAAAGGCATCGTAGTAGACAAAGCCACCAGCAAGCTCCCGAGCATCCTCTGCCTTTAAACATGTAAGAGCTCCTGCTGCGGAACGAGCAGGAGCTAAAATTCAAACTAGTTCCGAGAGCTACTGCATGTATGGACTGTCCCCAACTAAGGAAACATCTACTCAGATTCCTGAGGGTCTTGTTGGTGATGTTTGTGAAAGTGTTGCTTGGATAGATGGTGTGCAGTGCCACTGTTTAATAGATTCTGGCTCACAAGTAACAATTGCATGCCAGTCATTTTATTCCCAACATTTAGCCCATCGTGAACTGTACTCGATAGGCAGTGTACTAAATATTGAAGGTGCAGCTGGACAAAGAGTCCCCTATTTAGGGTACATTGAAGTAGAGTTTCGGTTCCCACAGAATGCATGTGGCACAGGTCAGCGCTTCAACACCCTAGTGCTAGTGAGTCCGGACCAGTCATATAATGAGAAATTCCCTCTGCTTGTTGGCACTAATGTTTTGCGCCAGTTAACCACGCGCTGCATAAAAGAAAGTGGAACTCAGTTTCTCAAGACCTTACCTATTCAGACCAGCTGGGCCATGGCCTATGCAGACTATCGTGAAAAGTCAAAGCCTTGTGCAGAGAGTGCTAATGTTCTGCGCATAATGCTTAGTAGTAAAGAGCCAGTCCATGTGAAACAAGGTGAAGTGAGTCTGTTGAAAGGCATGTGTCCCTGTAACTCTAATTGTGAAATGGTTCAAGCTCTTGTCAGTAGCTCAGATGAAATTCACACACCTGGAGGTCTCATAGTCTATGACCAAATAGTTGACATGAAACCTAATTCTCACAGCCAGGTCGAGTTCTTTGTGGAAAATGTCTCTCAGCACGACATTACGCTGTCTCCTAAAACTGTGATTGCATCTTGTTCACCCATTGATTGGGCTGTTCCTATTACTGCAAATACCTCAGCAAATTCTCACGAGACTTCTAAGCTACAGACTCATTCTCTGTTGATCTCTCAAACCGAGAAAACTGCTCCTGTCCATGAGCCTCTGGAGTTAGATTTTAGTAACAGCCCTCTAAGTCCACAGCTTAAACAGCAAATACAAACCAGGATCCTGAAAGAAGTTCCACAAGCCTTTTCCAGGAGTGATCTGGATGTTGGCACAGCCTCCGGTGTCCGGCATCACATAGAGCTAGAGCCACATGTGCCATTTAAAGAAAGAACAAGACGTGTCTCTCCAGCTGACTTTAATGATCTGAAAAAGCATTTGCAAGATCTTTTAGCAGCAGGCACCATTGAAGAATCAAACAGTCCGTATGCATCTCCCATTGTGTTAGAAAGAAAAGTGGAGAACTGAGAATGGTAGTAGATTACAGGAAGCTAAATAATCTCACCAAGAAAGATGCATATCCACTACCACGTATAGAGGAGACATTCACCTTACTGTCAGGCTCGAAATGGTTCAGTGTTCTGGACCTTAAAAGTGGATTTTATCAGCTCGAAGTTGAGCCCTCTGACCGACCAAAAACAGCCTTTACAACCCCGTTTGGTACATGGCAATTCCGGAGGCTACCACAAGGTCTGACGAACTCCCCAGCCACATTTCAACGCACAATGGAGAAAGTAATGGAAGGAATGAACTAGAGGTGTGCCAAAAAATCGATTCACATAAGAATCTTGATTCTCATTTACTACGATTCAGAATCGATTTAAAATGTCCCAAAATCGATTCTAAGGTCCAATCCCATTTCTTCCCTTGGCCCTACCCCTCACGGTAAGTTCACACTGCAGCGGCACGAAGCGTTTTTCGCTCCGCCTCCCACTGCCCAAAGCGACCGTGGCCGCTGCAGTTTGAACTTACCGTCAGACCCACACAGAGCGTAGGTGTATGAGAATCACCGGTAAGATGGCAGAACAAGCACTATATTACCTTAGATTAACGTGTAGTTTTAATGTTTTATGGCAGAATGCTTCATAACAAGCATAAAAAAGATCGCTAGTAGTTAGTTTCAGTTTCTGTTAGCTAGCTAACTAGCTAACTTTCCAGTTCCACCTTAAATAACGCTACAGGTGGCAGCGGGCTGCAGCATTTAAGGCGGAACGGAAAAATAACAATAAGCTAATCAGAGCTAATTTCAGCTCCCCATCACAGAGGAATTAAGGAATGGACAATATGAATTAATTTCTCCACCTCCTGCCCCCTTTCTGAAGAAATACAACGGCCTAAAATTAACTAGTTAATCAGCAGCTGCTCCTGAACTTTAGCGCTCCACTGCTATCATCACATCAGCCCAGCAGCGTCACCTACACACCACCGCTAGTAGCCTTATAATAAAGCAGTGTTATTTATTATTTATTTATTGTTCATTAACGTCATTGTGATATCCCAGTGATTCCTCTGTCACTGAAGACCCACATTCCTGCACATTTTATTGTTTTTGTAACACATTACCTTCTCCAGGACCAGTGTATATTTTGGAGGCTTTTTTTTCAATAAGTTTTCAATAAATTTTTATAAATCAAATCGTTTTGAATCAAAAATCGATTTTGAATCGAATCGTGGCCCCCAAAATTGGAATCGAATCGAATCGTGAGATAGTAAAAGATTCCCACCCCTAGAATGAACCTTCAGGAAGTTATCACTTTTCTTGACGATCTTATCATCTTCTCCAGCACATTGGAGGAGCACGAGGAAAGGGTGATGAAAGTGCTAAAACGCATTTCTGATTTCGGCCTCAAACTATCCCCCTCCAAATGCACATTTTTTCAAACATCTGTGAGGTATCTAGGACATGTCATTTCTGCACAGGGGATTCAGCCTGATCCCGATAAAGTTGCGGCTATTAAAACATGGCCTTGCCCACAGACAGTTCGTGAGCTCAGGTCCTTTCTCGGATTCACTGGATATTATCGCCGATTTGTTCGCGATTATGCCAAAATAGTCCGACCTCTCAATGATTTATTAAAAGGAGAATATGCCTCCAGACACAAGCGTCCTCATTATGGGCCACGAGCTAAGTCACCTTTACTGAGAGACAAATGGGCTGATAGCTGTCAGGAAGCTTTTGAATTGATCGTTGATAAACTGACCTCAGCACCCATTCTTGGCTTTGCAGACTGGCACCTCCCCTATGTGCTGCACACAGACGCGAGCACCACTGGATTAGGTGCAGTTTTGTATCAGGTTCAAGACGGTGAAACAAGGGTAGTAGCGTATGCCAGTCGAGGGCTTTCCAGAAGTGAGAGAAACTACCCAGCCCACAAATTAGAATTTCTCGCTCTTAAGTGGGCCGTGAGCGAGAAATTCCATGACTATTTGTATGGGTCTGAATTCAAGGTGCTGACAGACAACAACCCACTGACTTATGTCTTGACCAGCGCAAAGCTAGATGCCACTAGCCATAGGTGGCTTGCTGCACTGTCAATCTACAATTTTGACATACATTACAGATCTGGTCTGCGTAACGCTGATGCTGATGGACTTTCTCGGAGGCCTTGTGGACAACCATCAGAGGATGAGGAGTCGGAGGAGCTGAGAGAGAATGTATGCCGTTTGTTAAATTGTGCAAGCCCATGCACTGACAACTTCAGCATTCTAGACGAAGAGGCAGTGAGTACTCTGTGCACGTATCACAGCGTTTCTCAAGAGATGTGCGAGTCTGAAAAGAGTGGAGTCCCAGCAGTAGAAACTCTATTATGTGGTGAAGGAGCTGTACCCGATGATCTGGAAGATCCAGCCCTGTGGCCAGGTCAAGAAACCATTCCAGGGATGTCTATGGAAGACTGGCACCAACTGCAGAGAAAAGACCGTAACTTGGCCTACATCATTGACATTTTAGAAGGCAACACTGGCAAAGAGGATGTACATGTGAGAGAAAGGGAGCCTGAGACAGTGCTTCTGCTAAGGGAAAAGTCCAAACTAGTATTACTGGATGGAGTGTTGCATCGCAAAGTCTTTGATCAGAGTGGTGAGGCTTTTCATCAGTTGGTCTTACCAAGCAGCCACAGAGAGCAAGCATTTCATGGTGTCTACAGTGAAACAGGCCACATGGGTATAGAGAGAACAGTAGAACTTGCAAGAGCTAGATTTTACTGGCCTAAAATGGCTCAGTACATTGAAGCTAAATGTAAAGCTTGTGAGAGGTGTGTAAGGAGGAAGGCCAGAGCCCAGAAGGCAGCCAAGCTCGTTAACATAAAAGTTACTGCCCCACTTGAGCTTGTCTGTATGGACTTTCTGAGCTTAGAACCTGATTCAGGAGACACTCGTAATATTTTAGTCATAACAGACTTCTTTACAAAATACTCACAAGCTTACCCTACCAAAGATCAGACTGCAAGAACCGTAGCTAAAGTGCTGTGGGAAAATTTCATTAGCCACTATGGTTTTCCCCGTAGATTGCATAGCGATCAAGGAGCTTGTTTTGAGTCTGAAGTAGTAACAGAGCTATGTACGCTGTCTGGGATCAAGTCTCGGACCACGCCATATCATCCCAGAGGAAATCCTGTTGAGAGATTCAACAGAACTCTTCTTGATTTGTTGGGAACACTGGAGGAAAAGAAGAAAGAGGACTGGAGAAAATACGTTCGACCCCTCGTACATGCTTATAACTGCACGAGAAATGATACGACCGGTGAAGCACCTTTTCTTCTCATGTTTGGTCGGCAGCCACGCCTCCCAATAGAGCTTTACTTCGGCATTAGTCCTCGAGGCCATAATCCCAAGACACACTCCCAGTATGTGCGCGAGTTGAAGAGCAGACTCAGACATGCGTATAACCTTGCATCACAAAATGCTGAGAAAAGACAGGCACTTAACAAGAGACGCTGGGATGCCAATGTGACCGCCATGCCTCTGGAAGTGGGCGACAGAGTTCTTGTTAGGAATCTTAGCCTTAGAAAGAAACACAAAATTTCTGATCGGTGGGAATCTGCTGTTCACATTGTAATCAAGCAGCCTGATGAAAACATACCAGTGTATGTGGTGAGAACAGAAGACGGAGAAGGCAGAGAACGAGTCCTTCATCGCGACTTGCTGCTCCCATGTGGGTTTTTACCTGTAGATTTGGAAGCTGTTAGAGAAAGTCAAGTGTGTGAAACACCAGCTCAAGTCCCTACAAGCTGTGAAGAAGTGATGCTTGAATCTTCACAAACTTCCGAAGCAAGAGAGGACATTGACGTACCTTGCATGCAGTCTGAAGAACTAGACAGTAGTCAGCCAGCTGAACAGACTTTATCTCCATTCCAGAGCTCTTTGAATCCAGAAGCTCCAGACTTTGCAGTCGACTCTACTGAGTTGTCTGACAGTGAAATTGTGGCAAGCCCAAGACTAGTACAAAGTAGACCACAGAGAAGACGTCAACCCCCTTCTTATCTTAGGGATTACCATGTTGGCTCTCAAGTTGGTTGCAGACAGCATAATGTTAGCTCACCTCAACTGCTCTATAGTTTCTTAATGTCTTTGCAGGAGCAGATTGCAGCATTGATACAGGCTACAGCTACTGTGCATGACGAGGACGTCATATTTTAAGCAGGGGAGGATGTAACCCAGCTGTTTTCTAGACATTTAATGTAAGGTTGCCCCTTAATTAAGCGCTGCTCCTTTAAGAAAACCGCAGCAGTTTTCACACACACTACACACTTTATGTCAGTTCTGTCTGCTTTACGGCAAAATCACGCAGCTCCCATAGGAATGCATAGGCAGGAGAGCACGAGGCTCAGACGATTAGGCGCGAAGGGAGAGAGAGGTCTGATAGCTGCAGCTAGCTCCAGCTGCCGTCATATTATTAACTCGTGTTTACTGATTCTCCTGCTAGGTGAGCATTGTCCGCTTATAGGGCATCCTAGTGCATAATTATGAAGAGCTTTATATGTTTTATTTGTTTCATAAAAATAGCACTAAATGTGTTTAAAAGTTCTGCTGAAGTTCAGTTCAGTTTAAGCTTGAAACTCTAGTTTATCTGGTCTGTATTAGTGGGTTACATGGTCTCTACATGCTTTAAGCATGCAACTCAAATGTTTTGAGTAAAATATTAAGTGTATTTTAATTACTAAAAATGCCTTTTATATGCTTTAAATATAAGCATTTAGTTCCAGAAGTTTTGGTTAACACATTAAGTGTTTTATTAACTTTAAATGCTCTGTTTTTGCTTTTAATAGAAGCATATAATTCAAGTGTTTTGAGTAAAATGTTAAATGTATTTAAATGACTTTATATCGCTCTTTATATGCTTTAAATATAAGCATTTAGTTAAAGTGTTTTAAGTGAAATACTAGAGGTATTTTCTAAAAGTTCTAAAAGTGTATGTTTTTTTAATATGCTTATTGTAAAACAGTATTTGGGTATTTTCATTTTTATTAATGTGTACTTATAGATTGTGTTCTCTGTATAAGATTAAACTCTGCTCAGACGATTAGGCGCGAAGGGAGAGAGAGGTCTGATAGCTGCAGCTAGCTCCAGCTGCCGTCATATTATTAACTCGTGTTTACTGATTCTCCTGCTAGACTGGTGGTGTGCTCAAGCTACTTTCCAAGCTGAGAGAGAGAGAGAGAGTGAGGCGGAGAGTGAGACGGAGAGTGAAGGAGAGTGAGACGGCCGCATCTGCTCTAAACCTTTCATGGATCACTTAAGTAAACTGAATTGAGTTTCTATATATATATTTTTTTGGGTACCCAAATAGTTTTTTTTTTTGCATTTTTCCTTCAATTTTTCCTCCCGGAGTACGAATTGTTCAAGGACTCAATTCCTTTTTTTTTTTTTTTTGTCTACTTCACAAACATTTAAAGGAACTGTTCTCTGGAAAACAATTATATACTTTTCAAGGTTAAAGAGCTCTTCAATATTGTTCAGTGAATATATTTTTTTATTTGGGTTTAATTACATTCATACAAGGTGAATTCAGGGAAGTGTGACAGTGTACATTTTATATAAATATATGTATATATTTTTTTATTTTTATACACGTATTATTTTCATAAGTGTCTCTATATATATATAACATGTAATTGAAACATTTTACTCATTGCTGAGAGAAAGAAACGCTCCAGTCCACTAAACTCTTATTAAGTTGGACACAGGTAGTACACTGCTACCGACCCAAAAATAAATGCCCTTCACTACCAGTTATATCAGTTTCTTTTGTGGCTCATTTATTTGGCTTGGAACATTTTAAAGTTTGGTTACATACAGTTGTGGTCAAAAGTTTACATACACTTGTAAAAAAACATAATGTTATGGCTGTCTTGAGTTTTCAATAAGTTCTACAACTCTTATTTTTCTGTGATAGAGTGATCGGAACACATACATGTTTGTCACAAAAAACAGTCATAAAATTTGGTTCTTTCATAAATTTATTATGGGTCTGCTGAAAATGTCACCAAATCTGCTGGGTCAAAAATATACATACAGCAACATTAGTATTTGGTTACATGTCCCTTGGCCATTTTCACGGCAACTAGGCGCTTTTGGTAGCCATCCACAAGCTCCTGGCAAGCTTCAGGTCGAATGTTTGACCACTCTTCTTGACAGAATTGGTGCAGTTCAGCTAAATGTGATGGTTTTCTTGCATGAACCCGTTTCTTTAGCACTGTCCACATGTTCTCAATGGGGTTTAAGTCAGGACTTTGGGAAGGCCATTCTAAAACCTTAATTCTAGCCTGGTTTAGCCATTCCTTTACCACTTTTGATGTGTGTTTTGGGTCATTGTCTTGTTGGAACACCCAACTGCGCCCAAGACCCAACCTTCGGGCTGATGGTTTTAAGTTTTCCTGCAGAATTTGGAGGTAATCCTCCTTCTTCATTATCCCATTTACTTTCTGCAAAGAACCAGTTCCACTGGCAGCAAAACATCCCCAGAGCATAATACTACCACCACCATGCTTGACAGTAGGCATGGTGTTCCTGGGATTAAAGGCCTCACCTTTTCTCCTCCAAACATATTGCTGGGTGTTGTGGCCAAACAGCTCAATTTTTGTTTCGTCTGACCAGAGAACTTTCCTCCAGAAGGTTTTATCTTTGTCCATGTGATCAGCAGCAAACTTCAGCCGAGTCTTAAGGTGCCTTTTCTGGAGCAAGGGCTTCTTTCTTGCACGGCAGCCTCTCAGTCCATGGCGATGTAAAACACGCTTGACTGTGGAGACTGACACCTGTGTTCCATCAGCTTCCAAATCCTTGCAGACCTGCTTCTTGGTGATTCTTGGTTGACTCTTGACCATCCTGACCAATCTCCTCTTGGCAGCATGTGATAGCTTGCGTTTTCTTCCTGATCGTGGCAGTGACACAACTGTTCCATGCACTTTATACTTGCGTATAATTGTCTGCATAGTTGCTCTTGGGACCTGTAGCTGCTTTGAAATGGCTCCAAGTGACTTCCCTGACTTGTTCAAGTCAATAATTCGCTTTTTCAGATCCACACTGAGTTCCTTTGACTTTCCCATTGTAGCTTTTGTAGCTGAGTCTAATCACTGGGTCAAATGAGCCCTATTTAAATGGGCTCATGAGAAGTCAACAGCTGTAGTCAATCAGAATCACTTAAAAGAAGTGAAGAGGCCATGACATGAAGCTAATTTGATTGACACAACTCGCTACATCACCAAAATTGACAAATTTTGTTGCTGTATGTATATTTTTGACCCAGCAGATTTGGTGACATTTTCAGCAGACCCATAATAAATTTATGAAAGAACCAAATTTTATGACTGTTTTTTGTGACAAACATGTATGTGTTCCGATCACTCTATCACAGAAAAATAAGAGTTGTAGAACTTATTGAAAACTCAAGACAGCCATAACATTATGTTTTTTTACAAGTGTATGTAAACTTTTGACCACAACTGTACACACACACACACACACACGTGTCACACATTACATGTCCTCTAAGAAGTAAAGATCCTGTGTTTAAACTATTCAGTACAATTATTTAAGTTTAAATTATTTAATATCTGATAAACTGAGCCTGGGTCAGTGTCTGATCAACAACTGTTGTAAACGTCCGTTTTACTGCCAAGTTGGTATATAACCAGATAGAGGGGATTTATTTCTGAGTCTGGTTTTAACACATGAAAAACAGGCACGTCAGAATTTGAAAATAAACGCATGTAAATGAACGGCGTCTTTCACATCCAGTCCGGCGAGCACCTCTACACGGACACGTGAATCCATCGTAGCACGCACTTCACGCCTGTACCTGCGTGCCCAAATTTCGGATAACTCGGATACCGCATGGGTTGTGCACGACTACAAAGAGGTTTTATTTATGTTCAGATTAAAATTATAACTAAACACATACTTTGCGCTGCACGGCGGGGTGGTGTTCTTGGAGATGGGAGAACAGGTTTGACGTATGTCCACCTTTAGCTGTGACTTTACGGCCACATTGATTATAAATCGGATAACCATCCTCGGGTGCGTTCGGCGGGTCTCTGAAATAGTCCCACACTGCTGATTTTAGTTTAGCCTTTTTTTAGGCGGACGGAGATTTGTTTAGTCTGATGCACTTTCTGCTGTTCTCACCGCTGTGTGCTGAGCAGCTGAAGCGGAGCAGAGTTGCGCATGCGCGGGTGAGTTTCTCCGCTGGCTTGCGTTTTACCGGTAATAAGCAAACACACACGGTATGATAACCGTGCATTTTAATACCATGGTATACCGTGAAACCGGTTACCGCTGCAACCCTAACCACAAGTTTAGTAAATGTTTACTGCAGTGCATACATATAAACAGTATAAATAATTTTAAGGGAGTCACGTGACGCGACGAGAGTGATGGCCGCGTAGTGGAAAGCTCCGTGAGGCACTTCTCAATTAATCCTGTATTTTCACATAAGCTGTCGCCAGCTCTGGTGGTATTATACTCTGGACTTGTCCCTGACCTTCAAGATGTCCAAACAATCGAAGATTCATGTGTTCAGCGACAGTAAAATGCAACTTCGTTCTCAAGGTCCCGAGGCTAACTCCGGCCAAGATGGCGAAAGTTCCTTCAACCGGGAGCAGCCGAATCTCGCGCAGGATATCTCCAACATTTACACAGCACTTCAGCAAATTTCAGGAGACATGAGCAGCCTGGCGGAGGTAAAACGCACCACCGCTTCAATTGAAGGGAAGTTATCCTCCCTAATTACAAGAATAAGTGAAGTGGAAAAGCGGGTGGAGTTCCTTGAGGATACGGAGCGCGAGCATAGGGAGAAGGTCACGGCTAACCCGCCTGCAACCAAATCTGAGGTGGATGCTCTCCGGGAGAAAATCGAAGATATGGAAAATCGCAACAGGCGTAATAATGTACGCATTGTGGGAATACCTGAAGGGCAGGAATTAGGAAACATGATACAATTCCTGAATGAGGTAATTCCGAAGATTTTGAACATTGAATCTGATGGAACACGGCTGGAGATTGAGCGCGCGCATAGAGCTCTGGCTCCGCGACCCGCTCCCGAGGGCAGACCGCGAGCTATCCTGGTTCGCTTTCTGAGATCGGGTGACAGAGACTATGTTTTACGGATCGCGCGCGAGAGAAAAGAGCTGCAGTGGGAGGGTAGCCGTGTTCTGTTTTTCCCGGATTTCTCAAGAGCTACACAGCAGAAGCGGGAGCAGTTTAAAGAGTGCAAGAAAGTGCTTCATGAACGGAACGTGCCCTTTGCCATGATATATCCAGCAACTCTGAGAATCCAAACAAAATCCGGATCTAAGCGCTTCGATAGCCCTAAAGAGGCAATGAAATTCATTGCCAAAATGGAGAATTAAAAGTGAGCTACGGAGCGAGGTGAGGTCTGAGACGGGAGAGTTAATTTATCTCCCTCGTATTTAGTGCTGATTTGCCCTTGTCTTGGAAGAGTTTTCTCTCAAGAACTCAACTTGGACAAAGTGAGACATTATTATGTTTCTTTAATACCAGAGTGACTGTAATGCTTTGTTTGAGGGTGCCTGTGGAGCGGATCACTCAGCGGCTTCCCAGTTAGCAAGTCATGGACCGTCAGGGTCTTTTTTTTTTCTTTGTAGTATGTTTAGACATAGTTCAAGTTCAGATCCACGTGTTGGAACGTGTGGTTACGTTGTTTGTCTTTACAGTATTGTCTGTTTTCAATCATGGGGGTAGTGTTTGTATGTTTATGACTCCAACAATTTGGTTTTGTCTTTTGAAATTTACGTATGGTGATTCCTAGTTTGAATAAGTTGTGCTTCACTTCATGGAATGTAAAAGGTTTAGGACATCCGATAAAAAGAAAAAAAGTGTTAGCTACCCTTAAACCTAAAAACTACGACGTTGTGTTTCTGCAAGAAACTCACCTGTTGCCAGACGAATGCAAAAAATTGTGTAAAGACTGGGTGGGTAATGTGTTTTTTAGCGCAGGAAGCAGTAAGAGTAGGGGAGTTATAACATTGGTTAACAAACAGCTGCAGTTTAAGTGCTTGAAGGAGACCAAGGACGAGAACGGCAGGTTTAATATAATTTTGGCTGAAATACAAGGGCAGACACTTATTTTAGCAAATATTTATGCTCCTAATGGTGATGACCCAGGATTTTTTGAAAGCATGGAGGATAAAATTCTTAATTTTGGGCAACATCCTAAAATAATCGGAGGGGATTTCAATTTAGTTATGGATGCTGTGCTTGACCGTACTGGTCCTGTTAACTGTAAAACATCTAAAGCGCATCATACTTTGAAGGGTATGTGTTCTGATATGGGTCTAGTAGATATATGGAGAATGCAAAATCCTACAGCACGTGATTATACCTTTTTTTCTTCTTCGCACAGAACATATTCTAGAATAGATTTTTTCCTTATTTCTAAACCCCTTCTTCCTCTTGTTTTGTCTTGTTCAATAGGAAGTATATTAGTATCAGACCATGCTAATGTAACATTGGAATTGATACCCTATAGTGACAAAGTTAGGTCTTCTAGATGGAGATTCAACTCTTCCTTGCTTCAAGATTGTAATTTTAAAGAAGCACTAAGAGCTCATATAAAGTTTTACATAGAAAATAATGTGCCATCAGCGCCATCGGCTGGGGTAGCCTGGGAGGCATTCAAGGCGGTAATAAGGGGTTTTGTTATACAGCATGCTTCATTTAAGAAAAAAGAGAACAACTGTAAACTGGATATGTTGGAAGAAAAAATTAGAAGTATGGAAAAAAGTCTTAAAAGGCAGATGTCGACAAATGAACTTAGAATATTATCCCAGTTAAAATATGAATATAATTCTGTCCTGTCTGAAAGAATGGAATTTTGTTTACATAGGGCTAGACAGAAATACTTTGAATCTGGTGACAAAGCGGGAAAATTACTGTCAAGATATATAAGCCAGAGACAGCTGGCATCTATCATTCCTGGGGTGCAGACTTCTGATGGTAGCATAGTTACTAAAAATATAGACATAAATAAAGCTTTCAAGGATTTTTACGCTATGTTATATTCAACAGAGTCAGTCGTCTATGAAGAAGCAACCATGGCATTTTTGGATAAGCTAAATTTACCTAAGTTGAATACAGATCAGAAAGATTTACTTGATTCTCCTATAACTGAGGAAGAAATTAAAAAAGTGATAAGTGATTTACCCTCGGGTAAATCACCAGGGCCAGATGGTTATACAGCAGAGGTTTTTAAATGTTATGCAGCTGAGGTAGCTCCACTTTTGTATAGCATGTATATTGAGGCGTTAGAGAGGGGACAGTTGCCGCCCACTCTATCACAGGCCCTTATTACCTTAATTTTAAAGAAAGATAAAGACCCTGGTGACTGTAAGAATTATAGGCCAATTTCTTTAATACCTATCGATGTCAAGATATTGTCAAAAATTTTGGCAAATAGACTAGATAGGGTTATCTCTTCATTGATTCATAATGACCAGGTTGGTTTTATTAGGAATAGAAATTCTGCTGATAATATCAGGCGTCTGATCAATATAATGTGGGCAGTATCTGATGCCAGTACTCCCGTGGCTGTGGTCTCTCTTGATGCCGAAAAGGCGTTCGACCGTGTGGAGTGGGGATACTTATTTAAGGTGTTGGAAACTTTTGGATTTGGCGAAACCTTTATTAACTGGATTAAGCTACTTTATAACAAGCCCCAAGCAGCAGTGCAGACTAATGGGTACATCTCAGACTATTTTGAGCTCTCCAGAGGAACTCGTCAGGGTTCGCCACTGTCACCTTCGTTATTTTGTTTGGCACTAGAGCCTCTTGCAGCCGCCATCCGGCATGATAAAAATTTTCCTGGTATTACTGTGGGGGAATCAGTTCATAAATTAATGCTTTATGCAGACGATATTCTTTTATTTGTAACTGATCCAATTAATTCAGTACCTACACTTCTGAGTATTATCGAATCATTTTCTAAGTTTTCTGGCTATAAGGTGAATTGGTCGAAATCCGAGGCCCTTCCTCTAACACAGTATTGTCCAATTTCATTTTTTCAGGCAGGCTCCTTCCAATGGCCAAAACAAGGTATTCAGTACCTGGGTATTCGTATTCCACCTCGGGTCACTGATATTGTAAAAGAAAATTTTGGCCCGGTGCTTCAAAGTATAACAGCTGATATTGGAAGATGGTCCCACCTAAATTTATCTATTTGGGGAAAGGTTAACGTGCTGAAAATGAACTGTGTGCCCAAAATTAATTATTTATTTCAGTCATTACCACTGGAGGTTCCCTTGATATATTTTAAACAATTTGATGCTTTATGTAAGAGGTTTATCTGGAATGGGAAAAGACCCCGTATACATTTGGGAAAATTGCAGCAGCCTGTTGTAACTGGAGGTCTAGGGATGCCAAAGCTTTTATTTTACTACTATGCATTTAGCCTTCGACATCTGGCCCATTGGTTTCTACCACCTGAAAGGGCTCCTCCATGGTATGGAATTGAGAGTTCATCTTGCGCCCCACTCCCACTTTTTCAATGCCTGTCCACAAAATCACCACACTGTGATAGATCAAACCCCATAGTTTCACATTTACAAAAAATATGGATTAGGGTCAGCCATATAATTAAATTTAAGCCGTACTTAAATAAATCTTCTAGCATTTGGCAAAATCCCAAGTTATGTATTGCAAAATCCCCGGTTATGTGGAAGAATTGGATTAATTGTGGTATCTTAACTATAGGAGATATGTATGATCATGACTCATTAAAATCATTTGATCAACTGATGCAGGAATTTAACCTGCCCAGTTCACAATTTTGGAGATACCTGCAATTAAATCATATGCTCAAGGGAATTTTTGCACAATATGAAAACAGTCCTCAACAGGCAGAATGGTTATCTGAAATTGTAAATATATATGGAAAGGGACATGAAGTGTCTGCTTACTATGCTTTACTTTTAAAAGAGGCTAATAATAAGGCAACAGTAGGGCTCAAGACAGTTTGGGCAAAGGATTTGAACATATCATCAAATGATGAAAAACTGTGGGATAGGATTTTTCGTAATGTTTCAATTATGTCAAGGGATCTTAGAGTAAGACATACAGTTTAAGATTCTGCATCGATTTTATTGGACACCTAGTAGACTACATAAGCTTGGCCTTAAAGAAACATCGGAATGTTGGCGGTGTCAAAGAGAGGAAGGTACATTGGTTCATGCGCTGTGGTCTTGTTCTAAACTCCAACAATTTTGGTTAAGTGTTCATGAGCATTTATCAGAAATAGCAGAAATCACATTCTCCTTCTGTCCCAGACTTTATATTCTTGGTGATCCTACAATCTTAGCTCATTGTCATAAGCCTACAGCTGACTGGATACATACTAGTATTATGATAGGAAAACAAATTGTGCTTAGAGGATGGAAGTCATCATCAGGACCTTCTGTGCAGGAGTGGCTTAGTGAATTGGCAAAAGTTGCAGCATATGAAAAGATGTCCTTTAGAATATTGGGAAAAATTAACAAATATTATGAGAAATGGGGCTTGTATTTGCAGAGGTATATTGAGGATTGAAGTGAAGCGTTTATTACTGTTATCATTTGTATTATTTTATGTATTATTGCTTGTAAGTTGGAGTACCATTATATGTGTATCAATAGTATGAGAAATGTTTACATACTGTAAGCCTGTATACAGCATTACACCCCCATCCCCCCCCCCCCCCTGTTTTTGTGTGTGTTTGTTTTTGTGTGTTTGGCTAAATGTGATATTGTTAAACATTGAAAAATTTAATAAAATACAAGTCACAAAAAAATAAATAATTTTAAGGAAACACCTGGCTTCCAAATGTTACATTATAAATGAGTATTTAATTATATGATTAAATACAGGTTGATTAAATCAGTCAGTCAATGTGCAGCATTCTATGATAACTAAAAAAAAAAACAGTATCGAAAATCAAAAACAGTACAGTACAGTACAACTCCTGAAATTATTTGTTTGGTCAAACAGCATTATTAATAATGAAAACAGTAGATATATAAAAAAATCTTTAAATTATTAGTTAGGATAACTGACACCTGTAAGTGGCATTGACTCAATATAACATCAGCTTTACAGCTCGCAATTGCATTTTCACTGTAAATATCATTAATACAAATGTAAATAAAATCATCCAGACTACCTAAAATGATCCTAACTCTTTTGTGGTAATTCTTTACCCAGATACATTAGATCTGCAGTATAAGCTTCTTTCTGAAGGTTTCAGAAAGTTATTCCGGTCTGGTCAGGGTGATTCCACTCATTTCAACCATTACGCACAAAGCCGAACTAAAATCTGAGGTTTAATGAAGAGAGACTCCTCCAATATCCCCCCTAATCATGCCCTAATTATCTGCACCTGTTTCTAAGAGACCACTTAAAAATTATAAGTTTCTTTGATTTTACCAAATTGAAAACCTCTGCAATATAAGAAAGAAAGAGAAAGATGGATGATAACAATCATCAAACCAAACTGAACTGCTTGAATGTTTGCACCAGGAGTGGCATAAAGTTATCCAAAAGCAGTGTGTAAGACTGGTGGAGGAGAACATGCCAGGATGCACAAAAACTGTGGTTAAAAACCAAATATTGATTTCTGAACTCTTAAAACTTTATGAATATGAACTTGTTTTCTTTGCATTATTTGAAGCCTGAAATCTCTGCATCTTTTTTGTTATTTCAGCCATTTCTCATTTTCTGCAAATAAATGATCTAAATGACAATATTTTCATTTGGAATTTGGGAGAAATGTTGTCTGTAGTTTATAGAATAAAACAACAATGTTAATTTTACTGAAACATATACCTATAAATAGCAAAATCAAAGAAACTGATTCAGAAACGGAAGTGATCTCTTCTTTTTTCCGAGCTGTATGTGTTATGTTAAATTACTCTCAATATTGCTAAAATAGTTCAAAATATATATATATTTTTGCAAGTATTAAAAAGTAGTCCACATCTTTCCAGTTTTGCCCATTTCATGCTGAACCATCCAACAGTTGGAACACAGACTGTCTGAAACAGCTCAACACGAGGAGATATCTGATCTGAAATATCTACCAGTCTTTTATTAGTGTGATTTCATCTTTTCTTCATCCATGTCGTTTCACACTGCTACTCATGCTATGATCCGTTCTAACAGGCTATTTATATTAGACTAATGGTGTACTAACCTACATGGTCAGTGATGGATACTGTGGATTTTCTGACATGTTGGCAGTTTGTGTTCCTTCAGCATCACCACTGCAGTGACTTGCCTTTGTGGAAATGGTGGAAAAGTGCAAATGGACAGACTGGACAGAGGTGTGGAATCAACACAGGCTCTATGCCAGGGGACTGGGATACAGTGGCCATCAATGTTGCCATGGTTACATTTTTAGGAGCCAATGAGAGTAAGGCAGGGACTGGAGTCACACTTCAAAAGGCGTCAGTAACAAAGAGAAGAATTAGAGTGAATAGAGAAAATTATAGGGCTGTGGAACCGATGGGTTCTCGAGCATCAGGAAGGTATAAAAGGGAATATAAAATGCTCTTGATGTATGTTATCAGATTTTGTGACTGTTTTTAAGAATGTGAACACCAGAGGGCAGTCATGTACTACAAGAATTAATAAGACATTTCAGACAGTTCTGTGGGTTTGTACGAATGGTGGAATTCATTGTCCAACCCCTGTTCATATCTGCTGATGCCAACAAACACACTTACAGAGAGAGACGCCCCAGGAAACTTTAAAAACAAATATAATTTTTTTTGCCTTGCATTTCAGCTTTCAACCATTAGTATGCTAACTATAAAATAAAAGGTGTCTACTAGGATTTTTTTTTAAATCTTTTTTGGTCAGTGTCCTTTTCCAGTATACATTAAATACAAGTATCGGTTTAAAAGTATCAGCCATGTCTAAGCATTAGGCCAATGCCAATAAAAAAAAAAGAAAAGAAAAGAAAAATCGACTGATACTGATATCATCATACACCCCTACATTTAAGCAAATATCTAAAAAAAATAAAATAAAATTGTAGACTGTATAATACACATTAGATAAAGAAAATATCATACAATAAAACACATGAAAACAATCAAAATTCTAGGTATACACATGCACAATTAGAACATGGGTTGCACAACTTGACAAAACTATAGCACTGTGCTTTAAAGCACAGGCTCGGAGCACTGATTATAGATTACTCAGTGTGCCACAACAATGGTGTCAAAATAGGGTCAAATGTTTTGAAAACCAATAGTATAATCCATAGATAAGAAATTTAAATTTGAAAACCAGAGGATGTTTATTGATATCAAGAATTTTATAATCATGTTTGTATAAAGAATATTTAATATTTAAAAGAGAGTTTAATTCAACGTTTAAGAAATCTGTTTTCAATTTCATTTTTTTTTTTTTTTTTTTTACAGTTATGCCTTTCAGTTTTAAAACTTTCTTGCTTTTAGTTTTAAGCCTTTTTTTAGAGGTGGTAAGGACTAGTCGGCTGCTGGAAATAAACCCCGTCTATTAAAGTCATTCCACACACTCAGGTCAGCAAAAGCCCTTGACTTACGGCTTGTGGAAAATGTCAAACCGTCACAGTACAGGGGTTCTCAGACCGGGTCTCAGAGCTATAGATCACAGGCGAGCTGCACCCTGAAAACTGTACAGCGCTGTAGCTCTGGAGCTGCTTTTCCACTGCAGGGCCAAATGGTTATTAAAGCCGTGCCGCAGTATTCCTGACTGGTTCATAACACACAAAAAGATTGTTGAGTGCTGTACAGAGCTAGCTTACTAGCTACCAGTGGTGTGCAGTGAGGCCCTTCTAACCCTTCAAAGAAGGGGTGACAATAAGTGCATGTAAATAATTACATAATTTTAATCAGGAAATATATATTATAGTTATTGTAAGTGTATGGACTTATTTTATAAATTAACTTAAATAAAAAACAGCAACCAATTTAAAGCATTAGTCTGTGTTTTTCAGTTGCTACAGGGCTATTATCTGACTGACAGCGGTTCTAACCAATCAAAGCTTTTTTAAATGGCTTCTGCCCCCAGGTGTCTGCGTGGACCCTTCTCCTGATTTTGAGAAGGGTGTAGTGTTGTGTTGAGTAATGAGTCTGTTAGCAAAGTCATAGGACAATCTAACCAATCAGATTCATGATTTTCACTCCGGGGGCAATTTGCAGAAGGGGTACCCACTATATTCACCGCACGCCACTGCTAGCTAGCTACTGAAAAAACTAAATTTAACACATCCACCCAAATGTTCGTATGTCTGCTCTTTTCTATTCTGTGGAGGGAGACTCTGTTCTGTAGCTCCAGTGAACTACTGTGACACCCTATAGGTTTATAGGTAATTTATTGTGATAGTCATTTTCATTCTGTATGTTTATCACTCTTTGTCATCCCACAGAATAAGGTAGGAAGAACCCTTTTTGGCCATATCGACAACCAGCTCTGTCGTGAAGCTCTTCGTGTAACTGCTATGTATCACTGGAGATCTCGACTATAGGCTTTTTCTCGCCACAGAAACAAGAACACACTTAAAAACTTTCTGCCATTTGAATGCTGCTAAATGCCAGCACTCCTGCTAGTGTTTTTGTTTTCTAATGATGTGCAAAACCCACACACCAAACAGATGCAGAATAAACTATAGGCAGACATCATGCCTACACAAATCCATGGGCGTGGTAGTGGGGGAAAAGTGGACCTGAATACCCAGGGCTCGAGCAGGGAGAGGGGCCCATGAAAATCCTGATTTATTTATTTTATTTTTTTGTGATGTTTTTATTATTGAAATGGGCGCTCAAAATAACTATTTATTAATTAATCTTTCAAATATATTGATAACATCAACTGAGGGAATTAACTTTAGTCACGGTCCTCTCAACATATTGGAAATTCTGGTTCCCCCCTCCTGGTGGTGAAAAATGATTTAGTCCGCCCGACAGTGACGCGGCTACAGGTGTATCGTCAGTGAGCCCAGATTGAATTGACACCATGCTGCCCAAAAAGCAGAAATTAGGATATCAAAAGGAAAAAAAAGAAAGAAAGGAAGGAAGGAAAAAGAAAGAAAGAAGGCAGAATGAGTGAGGTGGCTGTTGACGGCTTTCTTTCTCAAAGGTAAACCGAGTTTTCTTGTTATGCAAAGTCCGATTAAAGTTAGCGTAGTCCACTCCAGACAGCCCCCCTCTTTACGTTGTTATGTTGGTTCGCGCGCGCGAGAGAGAGATGGATGCTGGCTGCTACAATTGCTGCCTAAATGCGAGTTGTTTACCTTAAGTTTAAAGTAAGCTAGCCTTTTGGTTCAGTGCGTGTGCTATAGCCTATTGTCTACTAACACAGCAGAGCTAAAAGTGAAACAGTGCTGAGACTAGCAATATTTCTGCTGCATATACCAACATGTAAATATCAACATACCAATATCACTGTAGGCGCAAGTACACACTAGTAATTTATTAAGCAATGAAGCAATTTATTGTTTTTGTCTGGAAAAAAGCAGTAGCAGTGCAGTGCTGTGCTTAAAAGTTATTGTCAACGCTCGATAAATTCATGATGTTACCAAAGCCAACGAATAACCATGTTAAATAACTGTGATCTCAATATTAATCTAATATAATTGTGATTATGATATTTGCCATACATTTTTGCCAGAGATTGTAGCTTAAACTTTATTAATGCTTTTTTATTTTAGATAAATACCCATTTTTTCGTCCTATCTTTTCTGTACTGGCATTGATAGGGGCCCCACTGACATGGCGAGTGTACAGGGCCCAGAATCTGCTGCTATGCCCCTGCACAAAACAATAGTATAACAGCAAGTACAATAAAAGTATATTATACAACAGTTAGTTCCGACCTCACAATCTGATTGGTTGAGAAGTGTTCTAGCCGTGCTGATATATGTGATAACATCACAGCCTTCTCACACTAAACTTGTATCACTCCGCCGACGCATTGCCGAGTAACGGCATATACACAAGTACAGGCTAGCGCTCAGCCGCGGCACGCTCGCCCACAGCCCTCAGTGCTGGCTCGTCTTTAGTAGAAAAAAGGGAAAGAAAATCGCTTGGTTACTGCCCTCTGACAGCCAAAACGCTAACCAGCCAGGCTAGGCTAAGCTAAGCTAATGCTGAGCTAAAGCAAGCTACGCTAACCTAACCACAGTCCAGCCGGCTAGCTAAAACCAACACCACCCAGCAAAACAGCTTCAAAAAATGCACAGCTTTCACCTGAAGACGACTACACAAAGCAGGAGAAGAGAGTATTAGCGTTATTTCACGGTCCTAGCGTTACCACCTTCGCTTATTCCCAATTTTGCTTTCAAGCTAACTTTCGTGGTGATAGTCTGTATGAACCATACACCGCTTTGTAGTTAAGTTTCAGTTCTGTTACAGTTGTTGTGGAACTACTTTTTGGGAGAAGGCACAGTTAAAGCATATTCAAACTGAATTTTTTAAAGTTCTTTGATTTATTTTCTTAATTAATTTTAACACACTCCCTCTCGTGTTCTATTGCTTAAATAGCAAGTATAACCTTATTCATGATTATCATTTGTTTTGGTGTTTTGTCTTATGTTTAGCAAATAAATGAGAAGGTTAGCGTCCTCTGCTGTTCACTGTCAGCATCACTCTCTTCACTGGTCAATGAACCACAGAACCCGGCCGTTCTTTCTCAGAACATCCAGATGGCCAGTCTGCCCCTGGCTGCGCTATACTTTTTTTGGCTTTTTTTTGACAGTTTTTTTCCTCAGAACAGATTGTGAATTAGCATGTCAAACGTTCTGGGCTAGGCCGAAGCTGCCGTTCGATTTGGGATTCATTGAAAATCAGCTCCACTCCGCCGAACTAGGTTGAATTCAGTGGAGTTGAACCAGTTCAAACGAAATTGCATTAAATTGTCACAGTGATGTGGGCTTAATACTCCAACTGAATTTCCCCAGGTTATAGTCCATCAGACAGGAGCACATGGTGTGGCTGAATGCTGATAATGACAGTTTTTTTTTCCAGGCTTTACTTCTTTTGCCGTTCCACATTCCCATACAACTCAACAACACTTATTTCCTCATCACCTGAACATAGGCTGCTATAAACCCTTGCAGGTGAACTGCCAAAGAACAGCATGAAGCAAAAATGTCACCACTTTTAACAAAACCACATGGATATTATGTGGGAACAGACTACTTGTCTAATAAAAGACTGAATAAACTACATGTTAGTTCCATTTTCAGGCATTTATTAACGTTATATACCATTTAACACATTGTGTTTAAACTTATGGGTCGAAGTCAATATAATGTGCATGTTGTGCATTTGGAAATGGTAAAATATCACAGTAAATAAATTATTGAATAATTCAATAAATCTAGATCATACACATTTTCATAAAATGCCAGTTATAAGGGATTAGAAAAATGTGATTATTTGTAGTATGAACTCTTTTAAATATCTTGAATAGTCAATATAATCTTTTTTTTGTACATATTAAGGCCAAAACCACAGTATGCTGATAATTACCTTTACAATAGTAAATTAGTTGATATATCTTAAGATGATTTGAAAATTCGTCTAGACTGAGGTAAAATTAATTTAACAGTATCAGTAAAAATTGGGATACTTTACATTTTCTTTTCTTACATAGTAGTGTTAAACAAACCAAAATACTCTGTGAAGCATTTGGGAAGGCTCATGGGGCACTGTAACTTGCAATTTCTGAGGCTGCATATCTCTTTCCTGGGACGGTCCTGATGAGAGCCAGTTTCATCATAACGTTTGATGGTCTTTGCCACTGCAGTAGGATTTTAGTTTTTTTTTTACTTAGTTGAGTAGTTCTTGGTGTAACTGATAAATTATTTTATTTGTATTTTTTTTTATTAAATTTTTTTTTTTTTATGTGAACTCCACTAAAACCTTTTGAACTAAACTGAAACTAATTATCTGAAGCAAAATTGCGGTAAAAACAGGTTTTATATGTTGTATGTTTGTTTATTAGTAGATAATTTTGGTTCCTCCTTACCTTGTTGTAGCTGGGGCCCTAATTAGCGCTACACCTGCAGCAAGCACATGAGAGCTTTCGCGCTATTTTTAGCAGAAGCATAGTGGATGCTTGAACGGGTAAGACGTGTTTCTGTGGCTCTGATCCCATAGTTTTAATGAATCTCTAAAATGAAATAATTATAAACCTGTACTATAAAGCAAGTGCTTAGGACTGTGTGTAAGAAATCTGAGCTGATATAAACGTGTGAAAACCGAGTTTTGGTGACTTTAGAGAAGTTTAGTTCAGCCTTTTTTCCCCACTATGTGTATGTAGGGGCTGATGAGAGAGCTGCTGCTTGCTGCATGTGCTAACTGTGCCCCATGCTATATTTTGTGCAGGTATGTTCATGTTTTGTGCAATTTAATGAGTTCTACTGAATATTTTGAGGTCTTGTTGGTTCTAAAATATTATAATAAGCCACTATACGATCAGATGTTTAGCCTTTTACAGTAGCTATTTTATATTAATATTATATATATTTTTATAAATACTATATACATATTTTTATCCTATATATAAGGTTTAGAGACAAAAAAGAAAATCAAGCTTGTCTGTTCTGCATCCTAGCTCTGTGCTGGATCACATAGTATTACTCCAAAGTTCTCTGTCCTGCATCTTTGCTCTGTGCTGTTTAATGTAGTATTACACCCCAGTGTTAGTCATATTATTATATTTTTTTTTATTGAACTATTTTGCATTTTTTTGTCTTGAATATATATATATATATATATATATGCTTATGTGATTTTATATATATAATTGTTATGAGGAGAAGCATAGTGGATGCTTGAACGGGGGCTGATGAGAGAGCTGCTGCTTGCTGCATGTGCTAACTGTGCCCCATGCTATATTTTGTGCAGAAAATAAATCTTCAGACCTCCAGTCCCTGTGTGTGTGTGTCTTCTATGTGGCGACGATCTGAAGTCCGCTACATAAAACTGGTGCCGTGACCCGGATCCCCTGATCAGCTGCCGCCGATCGCCGTGGTTAAAGCAGTACAACACCAGAGATCAAGTTGGAGGCTAGTGGATCCACCCAGTCATTTTTTTCTCTAGTGAGAGTCAACAGAGACTTTTAGTCACATACGCTACACACACTTTTTTTTTTGGTTGCTATTTCTTTTAATTATTATTTCATTATTTTGTTTATAAGTGAAGTGTACATGAAACTCATGACATGGCATTTAATGAGCAGAATGCTTCTGATGTATTTACCCCAGTTATTGGGAGAGGCAGAGGATTTATCAGTGTAACTGAAAGAGCTAAGAACACTACCAGAGTGCTAAACTATGGTGAAATTCCAGACTTAGAATGTACTGTTAATGATGGTCCTGCTAAGCCAATGTCTTCTACTCCATCTGCTAGCATTGAAAACAGTACCCAGCAGTTGCTTGAGCTAGTTGGAGAGTTAGGGAGCCAAATAGGTGACACCATAGTCAACAGGTTGTTGTCTATTCAGAGTCCAATAATTCAGACCAACTCAGAGCCTAGGACTGAACGCTCTAACACAACTCTTGACCTGTCTAAGGTTAATGTTGTGCTTAAATCAGACATTAGAGAACCCTCTACATTCCGCGGTGATGGGACTGATAAGCACAGTGTACATGAATGGATAGAAATGATGGAAGTATATTTGCACAAGAGAGATTACACTAAAGCTCAACAAGTAGATGAGATCTTGAGCCACCTACTAGGCAGAGCCAAAAGCATTGTCAAAATAGGACTGAGAAATAGCTTTACTTCTAACTCAGATATCAATGCTGAGACTATTTATGATGTTCTGAGACGCTATTTTAGTGAGAGCCCTGGGTCATGCCTACCATTGGCCGACTTCTATGCCACAAAGCCCAACCCAAATGAGACTCCTGTAGACTACTGGGTCCGCCTAAATGTCGCAGCTGAAACTGCTGATCGCCATCTAAAAAGACAGGGAAGCAAGATGGACAACATGAACTCAGAAATTGCAGTGATGTTTATTAGGAATTGTCCTGATCCTGAGCTCCGCAGTGTATTTAAATGCAAGCCTGTCAGCAAATGGTCAGTCATGGAGATTCAAGAAGCCATTGATGATCATCAAACAGAGAGTCATTCTAGAAAGATGCCAAATCTCCCTAAAACAGCCTGTGCATTAAAAGTAGCAACAGCAGCCACAAATGATTTCTCAGAATCTGGTCATGCA
Source organism: Astyanax mexicanus (assembly GCF_023375975.1). Taxonomy (NCBI): domain Eukaryota; kingdom Metazoa; phylum Chordata; class Actinopteri; order Characiformes; family Acestrorhamphidae; genus Astyanax; species Astyanax mexicanus. Next base: position 22,352,094 of record NC_064410.1, read on the forward strand.
GAGTGTGTAGCTGTGAATACAGCAACATGTATTCCAAGTCCTGTTAAACCAAATGACACAACAGCAGACTCAGGCACTTTGGAGCGTCTGCTTAACATGCTAGAGAGGGTTTTGGAGCATACAAGGCAGTCCACCTCTACAGTAGACAGGCCTCAAGCAGCTCAGTGGGTACGGTCTTTTCCTTGTCGTGTTTGTGGAGACAAAGCACACTCTACTCGCTCACATTGCATGCGAGACAAGCGATGTTTGGCCTGTCTAGAAGTTGGACACCAGAAACGAGACTGCACTAAGCTCAATACACCTGTCACACAACCAACCAGTAACTCCCATCAGGGAAACTGATGTGCTCACATTCGGGAGGGGACAGTGTGAGTAACGATAATCAAACCCTCAACCTTGGAGACATGATATCAGCATTTGAAGAGGAGTGTAGGTCTGTTGCAAGCAACAAAACAATTGTGTTCCAAAATGTAATGAACGTAGAGAAGGCTGATAGCTTATTTTACACTGATGTGTTAGTGAACGACAAAGTGCCCTTACAAGCATTACTGGATAGCGGCTCCATGGCATGTACTATGAGCGAAGATGCTGAACAAGAGATGTTTAAAGCAGCATTAGTTCCTGAGCGTGGAGAAATGGAAACAGACATCACGCTAGTTGGCTGTGGAGGTGTTAAAGTCAAGCCCAAGTGCATGTACCAGCTGAAGATGAAAGTGTACGGCTTTATCATCAGTGTTCCCACATTGGTTGTTGCTGGACAAAAAGACCAGCTCATTCTTGGAACAAATGTTATCAAGTACATCATTGGTCAACTTAAGCAGTCCCATATCTATTGGCGACTCATGAGTATGCCAGAAACCACCAATGAACTGGACGTAGAGCTGTTTCTGAACATGCTGTCAGGAGTGAACAGATGGAAGGGCGACAAAATTCCTGATGTAGTAGGCACTGTCAAGTTAGCCCAAGCAGTCACATTGCTCCCAAAGCATGAGCACCTTGTGTGGGGAAAACTACCTGCAAACTCTCCTGTCTCTGCAGGAAGCACCATACTGGTGGAAGCACCAAGATCACCGACTCATAAAAAAGATCTAATTGTTGGAAGAGTTGTAACTTCCATGAGTGGAGATAGATGGGTTCCAGTGCGGATTCTAAACCCATGTGACCGCTCTGTGACGCTAAAGAGGAACGCTAAAGTCGCTGATGTGTTCCCATGCGTAGCACTGGAAGATCTTGATGCAAGTCACGAGCTACCATCAGATAATGAGGTTAGAGTGCAGAACCAGACAGTACATAAAACCACAGCATGTGATGACCCCGTTCCTGGTCTTCAGGACAAACTACAAGAACTCGGTTTGGGCGATTTAGACATTGAATCGTGTGAAGTGTCACCCTACTGGAAGAACCAGTTGCTTCAGCTAATCCAGAAATATGAAAATGTTTTCTCTAAAAACAACATGGACTGTGGGAGGGCCAAGGACTTTGTTCACCGCATCCATCTGTCAGACACTCGTCCGTTTAGACTTCCGTTTAGGCGTGTTCCACCAGCACAGTACCAGAAGTTACGACAAGTACTGTCAGAAATGGAGGAGCGAGAGATTATACGCAAGTCCTGCAGTGAATGGGCATCTCCCCTTGTGCTTGTATGGAAAAAGAGTGGAGACCTGCGTGGATTATCGCTGGTTAAATGCACGTACAGTAAAGGATGCCCATCCATTACCCCATCAGTCTGATTGTCTTGCTGCCCTGGGAGGTAATGCCCTATTCAGTGCTATGGACCTCACGTCAGGATTTTTTAATATTGAAATGGCAGAAGAGGACAGGAAATTGACAGCTTTCACTACACCAATGGGCCTCCTAGAATTTAACAGACTTCCTCAAGGGTTATGCAATAGTCCAGCCAGCTTTATGCGTCTCATGATGAACATATTTGGTGACCAGAACTTTCTGACTTTGCTCTGTTATTTAGATGACTTGTTGGTCTTCGCACCTAATGAGGAAGAAGCTCTGAAAAGGCTTGAGATGGTCTTCAGTAGGCTGCACGACCATGGGTTAAAGCTAGCTCCGAAGAAGTGTCATTTTCTCAGACGAAGTGTAAAATTCCTGGGCCATGTGATCAACGCAAATGGAGTGGCAACAGACCCAGACAAGGTAGAAGTCGTTACAAGTATGACTGAGGCTGACCTAATGTTGGGTGATGGGGTCACCCCATCACAAAAGAAGATCAAATCCTTCTTAGGCATGATTATGTATTATCAGCGCTTCATACCGAATTGTTCAAGAATAGCCAAGCCTCTTTTTTCATTGACTGCTGCTCCAAGGGGGAAAAAGGGCCATGCACGGGGTGCCGCTGCATTCAGGAAACTTAGTCCCAACGATTGGAGAAAAGAGCATCACGAATCATTTGAACAACTGAAAGCTGCTCTTCTAGAAACTGTTGCTCTTGCCCATCCTGACTTCAGTCGCCCATTCATCCTGTCCACGGATGCGTCGTTGGATGGACTCGGAGCTGTATTGTCCCAGGTCACTGAGGGTGAGAGTAAGGCACGTCCCATTGCGTTCGCAAGTAAGGCTCTTACCCGAGCGCAGTGCAACTACCCTGCACACCGTTTAGAATTTCTGGCTTTGAAATGGGCTGTCTGTGATAAGTTCAGTCATTGGCTGAAAGGGAGTACTTTTACAGTCTGGACGGATAACAATCCGTTAACTTATATCCTGACAAAGCCAAAACTAGATGCCTGTGAGCAGAGGTGGGTAGCCAAGCTAGCACCCTACAATTTCAGTATACAGTACATCCCGGGTAGCAAAAATGTCATTGCTGATGCCCTAAGCAGACAGCCTTTTATTCGCAACCCTGTTAGCCAGAGACTGGTATCAGAGCCATATGCAGCCTTGCTAGAAGAAGCTAACCAAATAGCAGAAAATGCTATTCAGGATACCTTTCGGCTCAGTGCTAACTGCCAGACTATTGACTTTCCCTCTAAAAACTTGAAACAGTGCACTCTTACCTGTGAGAAAGTGTCTGCCATCCTAAAGGGTCAATCTGAGTGGGAAAATGGAACTAAAGAGAGAGCTGCTTCCTGGCTCATGCAAAATGTGAACCAGATACTGCCACCAGGCCAAAGTGCTCTGCCTGTTCTTTCCCTCAGAGATCTCCAGGACAAACAACAAGATGATGCTGTACTCTCTCATGTTTTCTCCTATGTAGCACGAGGAATCAGACCATCCCGCCGTGAGCGAGCTAAAGAAACATTTGCAGTGCTGAAGACTCTGAAGCAGTGGGAGAAGCTAAAAGTTCTGGATGGAGTTCTATATACAACCCCTGGCAAAAAGTATGGAATCACCAGTCTTGGATGAGCACTCCTTCAGACATTTCATTCTGTAAAACAAACTCTGATCAAAAACATGATACAATAATAAGGTCATGCCAAAGTGCAACTTGTTGGCTTTCAGGAACACTCAAAGAAATGAAGAAAAAACATTGTGGAAGTCAGTGAATGTTACTTTTATTGACCAACCACAGGGAAAAAAATATGGAATCACTCAACTCTGAGGAAAAAAGTATGGAATCACTCAAATTGAAGGTAGAAAATAAGGACACACCCAGTCAATTTCCTTTCCCTAAATGGAAACCTGCCTCAGATTAGATCTGCTCGTTAGTCTGCAGTTAAAAACACCTGCAGTCATGACACCTTGGAGGGCTGCTGGACGAATTAGAGTGGCAAGAACCATGGCTCCAACAAGAGAAATGTCTCTTGAAACAAAAGAGAGGATTGTGAAACTTCTTGAAGAAGGTAACTCTTCACGCATGGTTGCTAAAGATGTGGGCTGTTCACAGTCAGCTGTATCCAAGATATGGACCAAATACAAACAGCATGGAATGGTTGTTAAAGCCAAACGTACTGGTAGACCGAGAAAGACATCAAAGCGTCAAGACAAGCAACTTAAGGCCATTTGTCTTGAAAACCGAAAAAGTACAACTAAACAGATGAAGCATAAATGGGAAGAAGCTGGAGCCAATGTATGTGACCGAACCGTAAGAAATCGCCTAAAGGAAATGGGATTTCAATACAGGAAAGCTAAAAGAAAACCATCATTGACACCTAAACATAAAAGAACAAGACTGCAGTGGGCTAAGGAGAGGCAATCATGGACTGTGGATGACTGGATGAAAGTTATCTTCAGTGATGAGTCAAGAATCTGCATTGGACAAGGTGATGATGCTGGAACTTTTGTTTGGTGCCGTTCCAGTGAGATTTATGAAGAGGCCTGCCTGAAGAAAACAACCAAATTTCCACAGTCCTTGACGATATGGGGCTGCATGTCAGGCAAAGGCACTGGGGAGATGACTGTGGTTAATTCTTCTATCAATGCACAAGTTTACATTGACATTTTGGACAGTTTTCTCATCCCTTCAATTGAACAGATGTTTGGAGATAATGAAATAATTTTCCAAGATGACAATGCATCGTGCCATAGGGCAAAAACAGTGAAGGCATTCCTTGGAGAAAGACACATTCAGTCGATGTCATGGCCTGCAAATAGTCCAGATCTCAACCCAATTGAAAACCTGTGGTGGAAATTGAAAAAAATGGTCCACAAGAAGGCTCCGACCTGCAAAGCTGATCTGGCAACTGCTATCAAAGAGAGTTGGCACCAAATTGATGCAGAATACTGTTTGTCACTCATCAAGTCCATGCCTCAGAGACTGAAAGCCGTTATAAAAGCCAAAGGTGGTGCAACTAAATACTAGTGATGTATTTTGAATCATCTTTTGTTTATCTGTTTTTCATGATTCCATACTTTTTTCCTCAGAATTGAGTGATTCCATATTTTTTTCCCTGTGGTTGGTCAATAAAAGTAACATTCACTGACTTCCACAATGTTTTTTCTTCATTTCTTTGAGTGTTCCTGAAAGCCAACAAGTTGCACTTTGGAATGACCTTATTATTGTATCATGTTTTTGATCAGAGTTTGTTTTACAGAATGAAATGTCTGAAGGAGTGCTCATCCAAGACTGGTGATTCCATACTTTTTGCCAGGGGTTGTAGAGTAAGCAAAGACCCACTAACCAAGAGAAAACGTCACCAATATGTTGTGCCAGCCACTCTAGTCAAACTTGTGCTCCAAGGTGTTCATGATGATGCTGGACATCAGGGCCAGAGTAGAACATTGCATCTAACAAGACAGAGGTTCTTCTGGGCTGGAATGGAGCATGATATTCGTGAATATGTCAAGTGCTGTAAACGTTGTGTGGTCAGCAAGACACCTGAGCCAGAAGGGAGGGCTCCACTTGAGAGTATTAAGACCACAAGCCCGCTGGAAATGGTTTGCATCGATTTCTGGGCGGCAGAGGACTCCAATGGCAGAAGCGTAGATGTCTTGACTGTGACTGACCATTTTACTAAAATGTCACACGCTTTCCCGTGTCATGACCAGTCAGCAAAACAAGTTGCACGTCTACTCTGGGACAGATTTTTTTGCATCTATGGCTTCCCAGAGAGAATCCATTCAGACCAGGGTGCAAATTTTGAGAGCCAGTTGATTCAGGAACTGTTGCAGATCTCTGGAGTAAAAAAGACAAGGACGACAATCTACCATCCGATGGGAAATGGCCAAGTAGAACGGTTCAATCGGACCTTGGGTAACATGATCAGAGCATTACCGCCCAGGTCCAAACAGAAATGGCCTCAGATGTTGCAAACATTAACCTTCGCTTACAACTGCACAGCTCATGAATCCACAGGGTATGCACCGTTTTACCTGATGTATGGAAGAATCCCAAGGCTACCGGTGGATGTTATGTTCAGCAACATTGCAAGGGATAATGACATCATGGACTACGACAGGTATGTAAAAAGAATGAAGGATGATCTCAAAGAAGCTCTAAACCTGGCCCAAGTCACTGCTCATGCCAGTCAACAGCGTCAAGCAGACTTGTATAATAAGAGAGTCAAAGGCTGTGACATTGAGGAGGGAGACAGAGTGCTGCTGGCCAACAAGGGAGAGCGAGGACGTAGAAAGCTGGCCGACAAATGGGAGTCCACACCTTATGTTGTGATGTCTGCAGATCCCAAGTGTCACACCTACAGAATCCAAAACACAGCCACAGGTCGGGAGAAAGTGGTACACAGGAACCTGCTCTTGCAGGCTAGCTTCTTACCTGTTGAGCCTGAAAATGAACCTGAATCATCTTTTGATGATACCTCTGAATCTAGTCATAAAGACAGTGATCAGCTTCAAGAAGAAGAATTTGTGGGAGATTCTGAATCACTTAGGGCCCACCGCACTGCCAGTTGGGTGGCTGAAGCAGTTGCTTCCAGCATACAGCCAGAGACTCAGAACCCTAACCAAGAATCTGTCCTAGGAGATGAGATTTCTGAACTAGATTCTGAATCAAATGTAGTTGAATCTCTGCTGGTTGATGGCTCTAATAACCCAAATATAAATGAAAGCTGCAATGTGAGTAGTTCACATTTTAAAGAGTCCTTGAGAGATGTTGACTCTGTGAATTCTGTCAGTGAAAAAGATTCAGAGAGAGCTAGTATCATTTCAAGAAAAGCCACAGCTGAAGTTACAACAAGAGTAGGCAGAGTTGTAAAGCCAGTAAACCGGTTAATTCAAAATATGACACAGAAAACTGCACAGACACGTAGATCAGTACGTGATCTTGCTAGAGCTTTACTTTCATGAGAAACGCAGTCAGTGTTGTAATAGTGTGAGTGGACAGATCTTAATAATTATCAGTGAGAAGCGGTCATTCAGAAATATTTAGGTGGTGTTTACGGCACCCCTTAAGCAAGGCAACATTTGGGGGTCTGATCAGCCTTCAACTGTTAGCTTTCCCTGTAAGTTGGGTAACACGAGTTGCAAACTGAGATGATGTTTCGTTTGGACTGATGTCCTTAAGTACTGTGTTTCTTTTCTTTTTTTCTTTTTTTTTCCCCAAAAGTTATAAGGTTTACATGGAAAGGTTTTGTGAAGTTCAGGGGGGAGTATGTAACTGATAAATTATTTTATTTGTATTTTTTTTTATTAAAATATTTTTTTTTAATGTGAACTCCACTAAAACCTTTTGAACTAAACTGAAACTAATTATCTGAAGCAAAATTGCGGTAAAAACAGGTTTTATATGTTGTATGTTTGTTTATTAGTAGATAATTTTGGTTCCTCCTTACCTTGTTGTAGCTGGGGCCCTAATTAGCGCTACACCTGCAGCAAGCACATGAGAGCTTTCGCGCTATTTTTAGCAGAAGCATAGTGGATGCTTGAACGGGTAAGACGTGTTTCTGTGGCTCTGATCCCATAGTTTTAATGAATCTTTAAAATGAAATAATTATAAACCTGTACTATAAAGCAAGTGCTTAGGACTGTGTGTAAGAAATCTGAGCTGATATAAACGTGTGAAAACCGAGTTTTGGTGACTTTAGAGAAGTTTAGTTCAGCCTTTTTTCCCCACTATGTGTATGTAGGGGCTGATGAGAGAGCTGCTGCTTGCTGCATGTGCTAACTGTGCCCCATGCTATATTTTGTGCAGGTATGTTCATGTTTTGTGCAATTTAATGAGTTCTACTGAATATTTTGAGGTCTTGTTGGTTCTAAAATATTATAATAAGCCACTATACGATCAGATGTTTAGCCTTTTACAGTAGCTATTTTATATTAATATTATATATATTTTTATAAATACTATATACATATTTTTATCCTATATATAAGGTTTAGAGACAAAAAAGAAAATCAAGCTTGTCTGTTCTGCATCCTAGCTCTGTGCTGGATCACATAGTATTACTCCAAAGTTCTCTGTCCTGCATCTTTGCTCTGTGCTGTTTAATGTAGTATTACACCCCAGTGTTAGTCATATTATTATATTTTTTTTTATTGAACTATTTTGCATTTTTTTGTCTTGAATATATATATATATATATATATATATGCTTATGTGATTTTATATATATAATTGTTATGAGGAGAAGCATAGTGGATGCTTGAACGGGGGCTGATGAGAGAGCTGCTGCTTGCTGCATGTGCTAACTATTTGTATGTGGCGACGATCTGAAGTCCGCTACATTGGCATATTATGGATTAGAACATTACTCAAATAGGGCTATTCACTGTTATACTAACTCTACCTGTTCACTGCGCAACTGATGCTCTCAAACACATTTAGAGGCAAGAACTTAACAGTAATTAACTTTTGACAAGTTCAGCACAGCTGTTAACTAAAAGCCTGAATTCCAGGTGACTCTACCTCATAAAGCTGACTGAGAAAATCCAGCCAAGATGTGCAAAGCTGTCATCTAATCAAGAGATGATTACTTTGAAAACACTATTTTTTTTACTAAATAATTACATATGTTTTTCTTTATAGTTTGGAAGACTTTTGTTTAAAAACTTCAACGCAGATCACAAAACACTGAATTTAAGGTGTGTTCAAACTTTGGACTAGTACTATACAGCCTTCATGTCGCACTGGATGTATTTTAGTTTGTGTATCCCTTTAACCCTTCCATAGAGTATCTTCTGCTTTTTTATCTCTCACTGACCCCCCTTGACATGAAAACAAGTATGTTACTGTATGTGAGATCAGTAACACCACCTCCAACACCTGAGCTCCTCAAGGCTGTGTGCTCAGTCCCTGCTTTTTTTTTTTTTTTTACTGGTGACCTACAACTGTGCACTCTCTACAGGGGGGCACTGAGAAAGCTCACTCTCTGGAACCACTGGACTCTGGAGCGAATTCTGAGTACAGATTAGAAGATAATCATGCAGCATTGAGAACACCATAAAAAAAATGCTGTGTCCTCAAGGCAATCCTTATTATGGATCATCTTGTGATACTTTGTGGGAACAGTTAAAAAATGTAGCACCCAGGGAGTGATGTAAGAACTGTAGTTTTGCTGGAAAGCTCAGTCTGGTCCTGCTAACACTGATGTTTTGACCAGAGCAGTGGACATTTTATGTGCTTATTTGACAAGCAATACAGATGAGCTGAAGGCCACAATCAAAGCAACCTGGGCTTTTATAACATCCTAACACTGGTACAAGTGCTAAGAGTTAATTACTTAATTTTTTTTGGCCTCTTTATGTGTTTGAGTTGGTCAGTTAATTCAACATATTTCAAGAACTTTAAAAGCATCCTCAAGTGCAGTTGCAAAGAAGGAGAGGAAGACGGTGTGTTTTTGGTATCGTGAGGGCGCAAAAAAATTGTCTTGCACAACTCGAAAAGATCAAATAGTCTGTACTAATTCTCGTAATTAATTTTGGTTGTGTTTTGGGCGTAACATGAAAAAAGTGGCAGGTGACCTCTGACTTTGGCACATTAAAGATACGCCAGCAGCTCTTTTAAGGGAGAACAGTAATGTTATTTTATCCTTTATTCTGTTTATTGTTGATGTAAAAGCTTGACTTGCGTGGTGCATCACATCCGCGTGTGTGTTTAAGGAGCGGGGGTGTACGCTCAATACGCACGGTGCTCTTGCAAGTCAAAGATAGGATTGGGCGGCTGACATGGTTGTCATGGTTTTAGTCAGTCAGTGGCGCAACTGTATTTCCTGCCGCCAAGATAGAAACACGACAGATATTTACTTGAACACACATCACTTCCAGACCACCTCACTCATCAGTGTAGATATATTTCTAAACTTTGACACTATTTTCACAGTGCAGATGCAAGGCATGAAAATAGACGGGTGTAAATCCTGTTGCACAGGATAAGTTCATCAAAGTTACCAGTGTCCGAGCACCACAGATAAGAGATAAATGCTTCACAGGGTATTTTAGTTTGTTTAACACGTGTTAAGTTTACTACATGATTTCTTAAGTGTTTCTTTATAGTCTGGATGACTTTAGTATTAATTTACAATGTAGGAAAAAATATTAAAACATAGCATGTAGAGATGTGTTCAAACTTTTGACTGGTACTGTAGATTAAGCAGATCAAGACAACACTACTCTACTACCACAGCAACGCTCATGTTTAATATGATATTCTTCATTGGTATTTTACTGTGTTCATAAAGCAGATCCATTCATAAGTAATTACATAATCAGTTATGGTCAACGCATTTCCTTTTTATTGACCTTCCCACAAATACATGAGAGAAAAGAGAGAGAGAAACAGACAGAGAGTCTTATGTGAAAAATGTGAGCGTGGCAATTACCTGACTCTGTGACAAGGAAGCAATAGTTTATTTGTTTTTTGGAATAAGAGAGAGAGAGAGAGAAAGAGAGAAAGAAAGAGAGAGAGAAAGATAGAAAGAGAAGTGATGGAACCAGTCAGCCACCAAAAAGCTTGGCAATAAAAATGGAAATGAAACCTGACTAACAACCTTTGCTGCTTCACACATTTTCATTCTTTTCAGCCCTCCTTTAATCTCCTTTTCCAAATGTTGTTTCTGCCTCCCCCTCTGGGCCCAGAGTGTGTTTTTGCTATTTATGGAAGATTGTTGAGCTAATCAGAGAAAGAGAGGAAGAGGGAGACACAGAAACGCAGTAAGACAAAAAGACAGCCATACTGTTCATATAAAACATAAAACATTCTTTGACAACACTTTACATTTTGCTCATATGAGTGTGAAACCCAGTAGGTTGCATATTGAACACTCACTTTTTGGCATATTTGCATGTTATTAACCCTAGATAACTAATGTTAAAATTAGTAACACCATCACTAACGTTGGGTATACACTGTATGACAAATTTTGGAACCCTTCTTTAATTTTAGAACATACAACATCACATAAAATAAAAAAGGTACCATGGATGACCCTTTAAAAAAGCAGAATTTGTTTTGAAAAATCAGTTAATGTAATTAATTAATTAATTAATTGTAATGTCCTGGAAACTTGGTCTTTAGTCCACCCATTCCTGGGACATGTGAGCACATGATTTAACCCTCCTGTTATGTTCACCATTGCTGTTCCTGGGTCAGTTTGACCAGGTACATGTTTAATTATCCCAAAAGTGTCTGAAACCAAAATAATCCTAACAAGCAGTGTGAATATTTTATTACTAACTCCATTACTAGTTATTATATCAATATTTAGTGCAATTGTGTTCCTTACCTCTAACAGGTAATGGTTCAATCAGGATAATTCATTCGTTTTTAATTAAAAAAACATGTTCATGTTCAAACTTATTTTAATGATTCACTACTTTATTACTTTTGAAAGACCGACATATAAAACACAATAGTTTTACATAACATTAAAACATAACATTGCAAATTTGTTTTAGTTTAAGTTTTTGTAGGAGATGGTTGCAAATATCTGAGATGAACCATTTTCATATTATATGTTGATTACACTAATTAAAGAAAGCGGAAATACTTTTAACTATTTTTTTCTAGATCTTTAAACTTTAAAATGGGTCAATTTGACCCGCAACAGGAGGATTAAACACCCAAGCACTAACATGAGGTTAATGACGCCCACAAAATATGTTACTCTCTATCACTAACATCAGATGAAAATAACCTGAAAAAAACATAGATGGGAGGAGAGAATCAACCATAGCATTAATGAAATCAATTAGCGCCCTGAAGCTCCCAGAGTCCAATGCAACTCAAACAGCAGCAACACAATGAAAATCACATGAAGAAATGGTGTGGGTGAAAATCACCCGTCGTTAGCGTTCTGGAGTTAAATCCACATTTACATGTATGAGTTCATGAAGAACCTGCAGTGCTTTGAACTGAAACAGTATTGTCTTTAGCAACAAATCCAGGATCAATTTTGGGTCTGTTGATGGTCAGGGTTAAGAATGAAGGCTTTGTGGTGAGCCCTTAAATCCTGCCTTTGATGTGGGGCAACACACTGCCCTGACTGCTGATGTGATGATCTAGAGAGCCCGCGCATGCAAAAGTTGGTCACCCCTAGTAGTGATAAGAGGGACACTCAGCTCAGCGATATGTGAAGGGCATCCTGTTCAGGGCTTCCAGTGCACAGTTTTCATCAGGAGAATGCTCACCCACCCAACAAGGGTTTTCCAGGAATGTTTCTGCAAGAATGCAACATTTTCTTGGCCTGCCCCGTCACCAGATTTAGCACCAATCAAGCATTTATGAGACCAGCTGGGATGCCAGGATTTAGAGGGCCAGCTGCCCCATTCATGGGCAGATTTCTGCAGGATGCAATACTTTTTTTGTCAGTAACATGTCAGTAAGTATACTGTACATACTTTATAGTTTTTCTGGTTATAATCTCATAATGTTATAGTCTGTGTCGCACCTCAGCCTGTGTCTGTCTTGTGTTTTTTTCTCTTTTGGCTTCATGTGCTTCTGCTCTCTGTTTTCTTGTCTTGTGTTCCCAGTCATGTGCTCTTTTAAGCGCATGGCCTTGTTTTGTTTTTGTCCTGTCTCCGCCCTAGCCCCGCCCTAGCCATTAGTGTTATCATTGTGTCTTGTTTGTTAGCACGCCCTCTCGTTTCCTGGCTAGGTGTTCCTCACCCTCCTAGTTTCTTTTGTGTGCTTCAAATGCTCTGTATTGCTTTGTATGCTTGAGTTCTTCTGTCAAGTCTGTTTGCTTTATTATTTTCTTAGATAACCTTTATTAAAGTTAAGTTATTTCATAACTTTAACATGTCTTTTTAAGCCCTATGTGAATGGGATTAGTTTCACTCTTCTACTCAGTGATAAAACTCTTGCATACGGACTGCAACTGAAAAAACAGGAGGGCCACAGATTTTTTTGGCTTTCTCTGTCACATGCGTTGTCACGTGAGGAATTGGTTCAATAGCTCCTCCATTTCCACTTGCTGGTGTGTTTATGTGGATCTCCGTGGAAACTTGCACCCAAAGTGTAATTACGGTGCGTGGCAGTGGACATATAGCTATTGTATTAAACGCGAGGTGAAGAAACTCAGAGGTGTGCGTCCGGACAGGACTAAAATTACCGGAGGACCATGGAGCGAAACACAGTAGTAATTTTCTCAGAGGACGTCTGAGATTTCTGAGGTTTCTTTGTTTTTTGTAGTTTAGTTTATTTTGTCTTGTTTGTGTTTTCATTTTGCTACCCGTGTTTGCGTTCTGCTTTGCTTTTATTTATCTTGTTTGTTTAATACATTTGATCCAGCAATTACGTCCGTCTTCTCACCCTTTCCTATGTGACAATAAGCACATTTTTGGATGATATACTATCCAATAAATAATTGTAGTAAATGATATTGTAATTATAAGCCTGTTTTATGCCACAGATATAGTGATAAAATAATAGCCTAAAAATGCAATTACACATTTTTAAAAGAGCAATGAACTATTGATAATTAGAACTATTTAGACATTGCAGTTGGAATATAAAAAATCTCATATTGCCAAAGCAGTGTCAGTACAGCCTCCACACATACAGCAAAATCTGGAAAAATCTGATGACTGATGTCCATATTTCCCAAAATATAATTATTTAATAATTATTTTTTCTTCTACTTTGGAACAAAAAAAAAACAAGTACATTCTCCCATCTAAACAAAGTTAAATAAAACCAAAAAAGTAATCCTACTGGCTCTTTCAGATTAATGTGCTCTCCTTATTATATAAACACAATGGGCATTATTGAGGGCAGAAAAAAAATTGAAGTCATGACAATTTATTGTTTGATAACATAATTATCATGATAGGTCTAGTCTGAATGCTTTGCAGCATAAAGGAAGTCAGCACATTTCATTTCACAAATCAACACATTTTTTGGACACCACCTAAAATAAATGTATGCTTATATAGCGGCTTTCTAGAAATCCAAGTACGATTTACAATTTACACGTTTTTATACACAACCATTTATACTCAGCACACATCCACACATAGGTGAGAAGCAGCAGCCAATAGGGAACAGCGTACTCTCAACCAGAAACCACTGTCCACCTGGAGGACTGCATCAGGCACTACAGCTTTTACCCAGGACTAAGCTATATAATCTATATCTGGGCACAGTCATGCATACATTTTATATACACACACACACAAACACACAATCCTATACAATACACATACCTAAACAAACATATACAAATCAAGTTTGCTAAGTGCGGACCACGCCTAAAGAAGTAGAGAAAGAAGAAGGAAAAAGGGGAGGGAACTCAGGGAAATTTGGGCTGGAGTTCTGAACTGCGTGCTTGAAGAAGCGTGCAGTTATATCCCCAAAATTGGAGCTTGTGTGGAAGCTAGTTTGGAATGAGCCTGTCCCAAACCGTCCGGTTGGGAACGGATGTATAGGTTATAAGCTTGGGAAGACCACCGGCCGGGGAGCTTGATCGTGTGCTCGGAGATTCCTTGTCTGGAGGCGTTGGATGCTGCACGATGTAAACTGAGTGGGCGGAGAATTGATCTGGTGAGTAACTACTGGGAGAAAGGATGCGACGGAGATGTGTTGGAACCAGTGCTTTGAGATTATACTACTAGATTCCGTTGTGAACAGAGGATCTAAAAGGTGATGCTTGTTGAAAGAGGCGGAGATTAAGTGGTGGACGAGTGGTTCGTACGGGCTGAGGGGTGAGTCAAGTTTGAATAGATAGAGGATCGTGGTTTGCCATTTTGGTCCGTTTGCTTCATTCTTGAAGGTAAGGGTATCTGCATCAAGGATGATGAGATCTGAAATTAGGGGCTGAGAAGGAGTTGTGGGAGATTTTAAGGGAAGTAAATTCTGAGCATCTGAGGAATCTAAGTAGAAGGACAGCTGAAAGGATGGTTTGTTGAGCTTGGAAGATCAGTTCGTTTACACGGGGGTTAGGTGAAGTGTAGTTTGTGAAAATGAAGGTACTGAGGTTGGGTTGCATTTGCATGCGGAGCCAAGGATCTGAATTTCTGTAACTGAAAACGAAAAAGAATAGAATTAAATTCTATCAGCGATAGAATTAAATGGACCTGAGGTGTGAACAGCTTTAGTGGTGAACTGATGCTTAATGGAGTGCCAAGTGAGACGACGGATAAAAGGCAAGATTTCTAGCGATTTGGAGCAACTTTTTTTTTTTTTTTTTTTTTTTGATGTGGACTGCAGCGAGATTGATCAGAGTGGAGTAGAATAGATTTTGACCATTCATGTCCCCAAAGGAGGGCAGCGACGAGGACCGCATATAAGTCCAGAGTGCGCAGAAGAATCGCGCGGCGGAGCAGATGAAGTTCTCCGGCCGAGCAGAAGCGACCAGAGGAAGGAGCGGCATCTGTGAATAGCTTAATATCAAAAGAGCTGGAAGGAGGAGGCACAGCCAGAAATGGAGCTCTGATGTGTAGTATCAGTTGAGCATAACGAATGGTGGAGGGCTCGGACAAAAAAGCCAAGCGGAGGAGGCGGGAAATGAAAGAACGACCCTGGGTTCGATTTTGGGTTGTGAATAAAGTGGCCGAGGGGGGAAAGACGGTTCTAGGTACGGGCGGGGAGACTTGAAAGGAGGCGGAGTCCAGAAAGATCCCAAGAAACTCGAGAGATGTGGAGGGACCAACGGAGTTCTCCGACGGCGGGGCAGGGAGGCGAGTGAAAGCGCTGGTCATGGCTTCAAGACCCATCGAGAGGGGCGAGGAAGGAGGACCGATGACGAAGTTACCCAGGAGGTGGAGCACGAACTGGGGCCCGTGTTAAGCAAATCCAGCAGAGCGCCTTAGCAAAGGAGTCGAAGCTTGGGGTTACTTTGCACCCGAAAGCAAGGTGAACTGAAAAACAGACTCTGAAAAGGCGCCAGGAGTCAGGATGGAGAGGGAGGATTTTGAAAGCCGAAACCACGTCAGCCTTAGACAGCCAGGCCCATCGCGGGATGGGGAGCTTCGTCCCGCAACACACGTCAATGAAGTTCCAGATCCGGGGCGTCTTGGAATGTAGCAGGGTTCCAGTGTTGGAGATGAACCGCAGCGCGAGCTGAGAGGGGGCGGCGCTGTAGATGGAGAATGAAGGTCATGAAGCTCCAGCAAGGAGCTGAGCGGGTGCTGCAGCCCGGTGAGAAACGGCGAGAGAGGAGGCGGGGAGAGAATTGACGGAGTAAAGGAAGGAGAAAGGCTGGCTGGAAGGGACGGGTTGGAGAATAGTGTTGCCAACTGCTCAGTAAGGAAAGTAGCCATTGGCTGCAATTTGTGATTAAAACCCCTTAAATGTTAGAAATGTTACAAATGAACTCCGTCTGTTGCTTTTATAAATAGGCAGAGACTTCTGAAAATAACTCCATTTTAACGTAAATTACATGATTAAGTTTTTTTTTTTTTTTTTGACAGTCAGCGGCGGCTTTAGGTATGTGCAGTTCGTTGCAGCGTGTTTGAAGGGCGGTGTGAGTGTGTGGTCTGACTGAGACTGCGCTGTGAGTGTCGTGGGCGGGGCTCGCGGCAGCACCTGCTGCTCGCTGAGGAGAAACTGAAGAGCATCTGTGTTCATTTAAACTCTCAATAACAAACAAAAACTAAGTTGGCAACACTGTTGGAGAACAGCAGGAGGAACGCAGAAATGGAGAAGGAGGATGACTGAGAGAGGGGGTTTGAACGACTTAGGGGAAGAGGGAAACGAGAGAGACGAGAGAAACGAGGCGCTGAGGCGAAGTTGGTGCCGCGCCAGGGGTGCGAGAGCTGCAGCAGCGGCGAGGGGAGTTGGACGACTGAGGGAGGGGGTTTGGACGACTGAGGGAGGGGGAGTTGGACGACTGAGGGAGGGGGTTTGGACGACTGAGGGAGGGGGAGTTGGACGACTGAGGGGAAGAGGGACGAGAGACGAGGCGCTGAGGCGAAGTTGGTGCCGCGCCAGGGGCGCGAGAGCTGCAGCGGCGGCGAGTTGAGCGGGTGACGTCATCAGGCCGCGACGCCGGTGCGGCTCATGTGCGCTGTTCAGAGGTTCAGTGAAAAGTTCCGCTTTTGGAGCAGAACGGGGGAAAGGGACGCCGCGGTCCTTCAAAAACCCGCTGCAGCTTAACAACAGTCCAATCGGACATGCAAGGAGGCTGGGACTTACTAGGAGAGAGGGGCCCAGGGCCGGCGAGGCCGGCCGAGGAAGACGGGCGTCTGGAGCGGCGAGCCCGCGCAGGAGGAGCAGGGGAAGGGGGAGAAGAGCGGCGGGAGTGCTGAGATCCGGGGGTGCACTGGTGAGGACGACCGACCCGGGAGGAAGAATAAGCAGTAGCCGGAGTAGAACCAGGAGTAGCCGGAATGGAGATTACGGAATTCAGACGACGAGCCCGGCGAGGTGGAGCAGGAGTGGAGACAGGCTGGCTAGGAGGGAAGAGGTCCTCGTCGGAGGCGGTGAGTTAAAGGTCCATGACGGAGAACAAGCTAATGCCAGCAGGCGGGTGCGGCAGATTCGACTGATGCGAACTTTCGTCACGAGAGATAGTTAGTTAGGGGAGGTATTTATAGGACGGTTGATTGATACGGGGTGGAGTTAGAACGTAGAGTTCGGGCGTGGTCCTTCTCCCAAACTTTTGTTATTACATAACATCATTTAGAGTATTAAATTTTTCTGGGTCCTTTCTAGCATATTCAGTTTACCTGATCTCCATGTTTTTGGGTTGTGGGAGGAAACCCACGCATACATGGGAAGGACATGGAAACTCCACCCAGACAGGGACTGGTAATAAAGAAAATAAATGCATTTTTATTTAATGTAAATATAATAAAGAAGCTAAGTTGGGACATATCGAGAGCTTGAGTTCTCTTAAGTCTCTGCATGGTTCATCTTCATACTACAAATGTCTGCTATGTTGTTGCTAGAGTGTGATGTGATGTGCAGGTGTGATGGAAAACAAGCTAAAAGAGCTATTTTTTAAATGTAAGGAGTAGAAAATACAGATAGTTGTGTAAAAATGTGTGTGAGTCTGAAAGAATTATTCCAGTAATGTATAACCATAATTTCTACTAAAAAAAGTTGCATTCCATCGTTTTTTCATTCATTTTAAAATGTCTAGTTGTGGTCTTTATTATGAATGAATGCTATGTGAGCTGGGTTTTTTTCATGAAAAAGCTTCAGTAATTCAGTATATTGTTACTTTAGTACGATGGAGAAGTGGTCGGGGAGAAACAATAGGATTTCGTCTCCTGCTCATAAATATTTATTCATGCAAACATGTCGCCTCTGATTGGCTAACAGCACTGCTACATCAGCGAGACGGACAACAGTTAGAAACTTTTTAAAATAAATACATTTTTACACTAATAACAGACTTTGCAATGTCATATGTTACTTTACAACATGAGTAATGCCCTGCTACGTGCAGTTCAGCCACTGACCTAGTCTAGTAAATGCAAAATCCACCGGAGATCCTATGTAAACCTGTAGTTACACACAGAGATGAATAGTCTAGGTCCAGAAAGTTAAAAGATTTTTACTTTAACTAGTGTAAAGAGAACTGTTTTAAACATACACCTACCTATCTCAATTGTACTTCGCTGGTGGTGTCCCATAGACAAATTCTAACCATTTGTTCATTAGCTCTGATTTAATGGGCAAAGCATATAACATCAATGTGTTATTTGCACAAATAACACAGGAATGTACTGCCATGTTGTTCCTAGTGCTGTTAGCTCCTGTCTGACGAGACGTGCCTGGCTGCGTGGCTTCAGCTCTGTCTATGGGCGGTCATGAGCCAAGTTGGTCGAGGCCATTAATAGTAAAATCACGAGTTGATGTAGAAACAATGCTTTTCCTGATCGACTCGTTTTCTTGGATATTTTCTTTTACTAGCTACTGTGGACTCTGGAGGTTGAGGAAGAGTTTCAAGTAAGATAACAAAGTATTTGTACTTGGTAACTTGACACCTCTGTTTAGAAGAGAAAATTCATCTAGTTTTAGTTTATGGACTGACATAAATCAGATTCTACTCCTTTTAAATCTAAAGTGAAACTGAAGTAGAACATGTTCCCCATATAACCCATGACTGAATAAGAGTCAATTTTAGCCTGACATTTCAACTTGTGCGTGTGGGTAATCAGTCTTCAAACTTCAAACTGCCTTAAACAGCTTATAGAGAACCATTGCTGTCAGAAGAGTAGCTATTAATCAAAATGAATTCTGAAAATATCCTGGAGTTTGATAAGTCAATTTATCACAGCGCACTTTGTGTTAGTTCTATTTCTGACTATGTTCACGTATATGAATGTTATAGAGGGCAGACCGTGGATAGATGAACAGCATGTAAATGAAGAAATATAAGTGAGAAAAACAATGTCTGTTGGCCGAAGCTCACACTGACTACTGATTCCTCACATTATACATTCATGCAGTAGATAAACATCCACAAAGCGGGCTGTTCTGCACTGTGAAACTAACTCTACTGCCCGTCTTCATCACTGCATTTCTAAGGTGTGGGGAGTCAGATTATAGAATATTTTGTTGTTATTGTAGCAGTTGATGGGAACATTGTGGAGCACTGTAGAACCGTGAGCATTCAATCACAGCCAATGGCACCTTATCAGAATAAGCACTGGAGCAGCAAACTATTCTTACTAGATAAAGACACACATTTTCTAAACAAACATTCAGCATCCCTGACAAGAGCTCTGCCTCTGACTACAGCAGAAATCTACATAACAATGCATTTTATCAGAGACGTCTGGTGAAGCTTAATGGGAAGAAGGTCATGGCCATATAAAACCTGTTTATTTGCTAAACTTATGTTTTGAACAGAGATGAATGAGTGCTTAAAACAACGGCAATTAGTAAAATAACTGCTGCTGACCAAATTACCTGCAGTTGCATATTTAAGTACTATATTTAACACAGCATTCCAATATTCCTATCTGAAATGCCTGTAGCACTGAGCCAATGGCATTTAATATGAGTGTTAAAAGAATGGGTGCCATTTTATCTTTTTTCAACTCTAAATCTAATAGCACATATATTTAGCTATTCAAAACATATACTGGTCAAACTGAGGCAGCTTTACTTAAGGTTTCTAATCTGGAGAAGGTTACAAAACTCATGTGACAGTCTAATAATTCCTTTGATTTTCTCTGAAGAAAGTCTTTATTTTAAAGAAATGGTTGACTGCATGTTCAAATAATTGAGATTTCTGACATAAAAAATGATTCTTGTTAAATGCACTCACTCCTGTTACTTTTTATGTTTTGAGTAACAGGAACAAGTTGTTAGCATAGAATTAGCAAAAACATGAAAAAAGCTAAATGATGGCTTTGCTTATAACATAAGGACATTAAGCACATTCTAGTGATTTTCCCAAAATGTGTATTTTATAAATAAACCAATATTATCCAAGAATTAATATAGCTAACAGGAATGAGTGTTTGAGCTCCTCAGTCAGAGTTACAATAAGATCAAATATACAGAAAAACAAATGAGGGAACTTAATTTTGGTCTTCCCATGATCTTCAGAAGAACCAGCTGATGTCACTTCCAGTTGTAGATGTGACTTGTAGAATGTTCCAGATGTTTCAGATGGGGTAATGTGTTACAGTAACAGAACTCAGTGAAACCCAGGGACACAACTATAATCTGTATTTTAACTTAAATATTATGTATTTATTATGAAAATAATATTTTTAAGCATAGATGGGATTTGGAGTTACACAAAAATGCAACAAAAAATACATATCTGAAGGATTTTAATAATTATATTTCATGGTAAAGTTTTTAAAGTTTATAGTTAGAGAGTGGGAACAGCTAAGAAATACAATTCTTTCAGTGTTCTTAGTCGTTTTTATTCATGTTTTTAATTACATATCTTACTTTTGCAATAAGGCCAAGGTAAAAGACACTATGCTTAATAATAAAACGTATTTTAAAACTATACACAGAAAATGAAAAAAAAATGAAAAAACTTTTAAAGTACATTACAGTATTTTTTTTTTTACTTTCATCAGTAATATGTAATTTCTACTTCATGCACATTAGTGGATAATTAGCAGCTTGCAGTTAGATACGTTGCAAGCAACACAGGTTTTTAACCGAGCTATATCGAGTCCAGTGTAATGGCTTTTTTTTTTTTATAAGAAAACCTTTAAAATGAAGATTCGGTCTTGTTTTTTTTTTTTTTTTTCCCAAATAATTTTCAGTTGTATTAGCATATGTTTTGAAGATAGTCCCATGTCCAGATTTCACTTCACCACTTAAACAATCCAGGATGTACTATAATACAATGACCTGAACCACAATCCGATATCAGAGACAGATCTCAATCACATTTAGCAAGTTTAAATGGAATGCGTCTTCACGTCTCAATACTAAAGGGTATAATCTGATGTGACTTGGTACCACTGCTCTCCCCTCTCCCAGTTTTTGTGCAATGCTGACAATAATGGACTGAACATTTAAAAGAAGATGTTTTTAAAAGTTGCCCAAGAATGCAGAACTGTATTTATGAAGAGCATACGAATCACCACCAGACTCCACCAGGCCTGCAGGCATATGCAGCTATCAGTGCTAAGTTAAAAGCTAGCCTTAGATGACCAGCTTTATCATCTATTTAGTGAGCTGGTCACACACTGCAGAACAGTGTATTAGCACTATCCTGTTTCAGGCCTGGAAGCTTTTACAAAATACAGTACCAATA
The DNA here is from genome assembly GCF_023375975.1 of Astyanax mexicanus. Lineage (NCBI taxonomy): Eukaryota > Metazoa > Chordata > Actinopteri > Characiformes > Acestrorhamphidae > Astyanax > Astyanax mexicanus. The sequence continues at coordinate 22,373,555 of NC_064410.1, forward strand.
TTTTTTCATTATTTATATATTTTTTTGCATTTTAGATGAATACTAAAGTTATCAAATGAATAAAAACATGTGGAATTATTTAGTTGACAAAGGTGTTAAACAAAAAAAAATGTTTTATATATTATATCACCTTAAAGTTTGCGTAGATGACTGCTTTGCACCTGAAATAGGTTCTAGTTAATAGAAGTGCTAAAGTTCATTCCTTGAATTTCTTGTCCTCTTAATGTGTTTGAGAGCATCAGTTGGTATCCAGTTAATAGCTCTATTTTATGTCCTAATCCATATTACAGAAAGCACTACTCAACTAAGTAAAGAAAAAAAACTTTCAGAAATGAAGGTCAGTCAATCTGAAAACATTTCAAGAAGTTTTGAAAGTCTCCTCAAGTGGAGTCGCAAAGACCATGAAAAATGTTATGATGAAACTGGCTCTCATCAGGAACACCCCAGGAAAGGAAGAGCAAGAGTTTGCTCTGTTGCACAGGATAAGTAGTTTGTCAGAAGTACCAGCCTCAGAAACCACAAGTTCCACAAAAGGCTAGATTGTTTTTTCCCCTAAATAAATGAAATCATCATTTTAAAAAGTGCTTTTTATATTTACTCAGGTTATATCAGTCTGATATTAATGTTTGTTTGATAATCTGAAAAATGCAAAAACAAAATAAATATATAAGGATCAAATCGGATTTTCACACCTCTTTATATATATATATATATATATATATATATATAGGGGTTGGACAATGAAACTGAAACACCTGGTTTTAGACCACAATAATTTATTGTCTCGACGGACAGTTCTGGTGGAAACAGGAGAGTTGAGCTGCACATTGAATTCTGCCGTGATTTGGGCAGCCTTGGTTTTATGTTTTTTGGATACAATCCGGGTTAGCACCCGAACATCCCTTTCAGACAGCTTCCTCTTACAGTGTCCACAGTTAATCCTGTTGGATGTGGTTGGTCCTTCTTGGTGGTATGCTGACATTACCCTGGATACCGTGGCTCTTGATACTTCACAAAGACTTGCTGTCTTGGTCACAGATGCGCCAGCAAGACGTGCACCAACAATTTTTTCTCTTTTGAACTCTGGTATGTCACCCATAATGTTGTGTGCATTGCAATATTTTGAGCAAAACTGTGCTCTTACCCTGATAATTGAACCTTCAAACTCTATATATACACTATAACTATATATAGTTCCATATATATAGTGCCATCCATTAATATAGTTTTGTATTAATATAGTATGTATTTATTCTAACATTATTTTTTTTATAAGAAACTTAATATGTACCACTAGATATGAAGCTTTTTTTATTGATATATTTAAGTAAAATATTCTGCTTTTTACTTGCCTGCAGTTTGCATAATTAACTGTTTCTCTGGAACAGAATAAAACATCCCCAGCACTCCATCAACTGGTTCACAGGAGGTACAGCAGTCCTCGTGTGCCTGTGAGGACAGTGAATAAGGAAGATGTCCCATCTGTCATTGTTATAAGAGGTGCTCTCGAGTGCTTCTCTCTGCACTTTTAGTGCCTCCCGTGGGCAAGAACTGAATCGATGTGGTGGACTTAGCAGTGACCTCTTACCCAAAGTGACCCAATGTGATGTAGAGTTTCCTACGTGTATCCGGTGTGGTCTAGACTATGAACAATTAGAGACTATAGGATAGAATGTGGTCGTTAATTTAACTCGTTACTGATCTGAATTATACTGGTACTTGATTGAGCCACTGTAGATAATTGTAGTAAATGAACTAATTGCAGAATGAGTAAGATCAATTTCATAAGCCAGGGTGCAGACATAGCTTGCATGTCAATGAGCTTTATTTCCATCCCGAAGGATCCAGTTGAGCCAAGGTCACGTAGGTGTAAGAAAGTGCTGTATGCAATAGCATGAACCTGTCAATAGATGGCACAGTGAGGTAAGTAATTAGCATACATTTAACGTCAGTGAAAAATCAACAGCCAACACTGAGTGCATCACTCCACTGCTTCAGTTGATTTGCTTAATTAGTTCTATTGTTTTGATCAGGGACTCAGACTGTCTGCCTAGGTGTTTCCAAATAAGGCTTTGATTTATATGCATTGCCTTAAAGGAATATGTTTGCATTTATTAAATCTAGAAAAGTACATTTCCCAAATAAATAAAAAAGATTGAACATCTGAGGTGGATTCAGCTTCTAGGCGGTTTCTAGGCTGTTTTAACATGCTATGGTATTCCAGGTGGTTGCTACCTGGCTGCTTTGGTGTTGCTACACGGTTGCCAGGTGGTTGCTGTGGTATCTGAGGTGGTTGCTATGATATATTGAGGGTTGGGTATGGTGTTACTAAGTTGGTCCTAGGTGGTTGCTCTGCGCACAAAATGGTATCCCAGGTCTTTGCTATTGTGTCTCGGGTGGTTGCACAGGTTTTGCTAAGTGGTTCCTGTGGTAGCAAATGCTGATGAATGGGTGATAAGAATGTATTGAATTGTTGCATTTAGAGGGGGCTAAACCTTTTACATCCCATTTATTCCTATATGAGAAAATGAAAGAAATTACAATGCAATGCAAAAACTGTTTCCAATCAGAAAGCTGCATATATGCATGTATCACACAATCAAATCAGATTTGATTTATATGCATTGCCTTATAAGGAATATGTTTGCATTTATTTAAACTAGAAAAGTTCATTTTCTAAAGAAAATAAGAGTGGTTGACAGCTGAAAAAAATGGATTCAACTTTCATGCACTTACTAGGCTGTTTTAACATGTTATGGTATTCCAGGTGGTTGCTATGGTGGCTACTAGGTGGTTGCTATGGTGGTGCAAAGCATTTGTTATGGAATCTCAGGTAGTTCCTATGTTGTTGCTATTCCATACGGTTTTGTTTGTGTTGCTACCTGGATGTTATGGTATTGCTAAGTGGCTACTAGGTGGTTGCTATGGAGGTGCTAAGCGGTTGCTATGGAATCTCAGGTTATTCCTATGTTGTTGCTATTCCAGGCGGTTTTGTTTGTGTTGCTACCTGGAGGCTATGGTGTTGCTAACTGGCTACTAGGTGGTTGCTCTGGTGGTGCTAAGCATTTACTATGAAATCTTAGGTGGTTTCTATGTTGTTGCTATTATGGGCAGTTATATTAGTGTTAACTGGATTCTACGGTGTTGCTAATTGGTTTAAAGTTGTTTCCCATAGAATGTCAGTTGTTTGCTAAATGGTTACAAGGTGCAATGGTATTCCAGGTGGTTTTTGTGGTGTTGCTATATGGACGCTACATGGCTGCCACAGTGTGACAATGAAATTGCTACGGTATTTCAGGTGGTTGCCATGATGTTGCTTAGTAGTTGCTATAGTTTTGCCCAGCACACGCTATGGTATCTCAGTTGATTTCTATTGTGTCTCAGGTGGTTGCACAGGTGTTGCTAAGTCATTGCTGTGCTACCAGAAGTTTTATAACTTTGCATTTTTCCACATATAATTTGTTTTTTCCGTCTTTGTATTTTATCCCTGTTTATATGAAGCACTTTGAATTGCCACTGTGTATGAAAGTCACTATAAAAACTCTCGCCTTGCCTATATGTATATAAAAACATCCAACTTTGCTATCAGTCATTAATAGTTAATAGTTTAACCATTTCAGACCTGAGTAATATTCCAGTAAAACAAAAATATAAAAAATGCAGTAATGCACACTAAAGAAGAATCTAATTCTCTAGTATAAAGTCCAATCAAATCCAATTAACTAAAATACTTAATTGTTTTTGTTTATTGTATTGGAAGCCTGTGTTTAACATTTTTATTTTTTATTTGATATTGACATTTTTATGTCACAAACCATTTCTACAAAGTTAAATAAAAATTTTTTTTCAGTGAAGTGGGTGGGGCTAAGCTACTGTTTGATTGTCTTGTAAACTTGTTCATTGGCTGGTTCATGCTCTATTTTGATAGAAAACAGTGAGTATAGATTAGTGTTATGTGCAACACAACATTAAAAAAAGAAATACAACATGACATAAAAAGTAAAATTTCCCTGGTTTAGGCTCTTTAACTTCCAGCTACCAAAATTCACACTACATCTTTCAAGTTTTCACTCTTAAAATGAATAATGAACAATAGATCAACAATACATTTATATAATCCACACATTCAGCCACTTTCAAATGCAAGATAATTAAGGCAGATTGTCTTTGTTTTTTCACAGCAGCAGCCTGTAATCGGCTGCCAGAACTGTAATAAAAATGTTCTACACCACGAAATGTGTCCTTGACTTAATGGCCTTGCATGTCGATAGAAAACGTTTGTGCTATGAAACATAGTGTCCATACAATCTGCTACATTATCACAATTCACAGAGTTTCAGTGTTTAGGTCAGGGGACTGTGAAGGCCATAGCGAAACCTTCAGCTTGTGCCTCTTCAGGTAGCGCTTTCAGCTTGATTCAGCTTCTATTTTACAGACAGTATAATTGTATGATGTTTGCTTCCAGGGTTTACACGTATTGAATTTAATCTTATATTTCCTGGGCTGCTGGAGCAACGGAAGCCCAAAGCATGCTCCACCCACCCCCATGTTTCACAGTTAGAGATGTGTCTATTTCACCTTTTTTTTTTATTTGAACATTTCTTTGCTCATTGTTGCCAAAAGTGAATTGTCATTGAACTTGTTTCCAAAATGCATTTTTTTTTTAATTTCAGCAACAGGGGGAGTCCAGTGGCCCTGGATAATAGCCAGAAATCATAAGGGCTGTGTCCCAATTGCATATTATATTCTAATACTATAAGGTACATACTATAAGCTAAAACTAAAAAGTGTGGGTTTGGAAGGTTAGTACACAAAATATTAATATACAAACCCATTTTGTACTAAAAAGAATTGAGAAAGCATGAAGCATTCTTCAGTAGATTTATTTCTTTATTTATTCATTCATTTTCCTTTTTTTCTTTCATATTTAATGGTTTAAAATAATGTTTTGCATTTTGTATGTTTATATATGTTACTAATACTTCAATAAAAACTATAATTCTCCAGATGCCTGCTGCAGTTAATTTCAATGAAATGCTGCATCGTTATCCACAATTTATTTCTAGTTACATAGTCTGTTTTTGCTTCTCTTTTGTGTGTCCCTGTATTTTTTTTTTACCCTCCTCTGTGCATGCCCTGTGTTTATCACGTCTCTCCGCCCCTGTTGCTCACCTGTTCATTTGTAGCTCCACCTCCTTGTTACCTGGTCCCAGGTGTTTCCTGTCCTTGTCCGTGTGTATATATATATATTCCCTTTGTGCCTGTGTTCCTCATCTGTTATTGTACGTCCTGTCATCAGTCAGGTTACGTGTTTGCATTATTCTTATGTACTCTGTGTTTCTTAGTTGTTTGGTTCTTTTGTTTGTTTATTATTATTCATTTCAATAAATACTTATAAATAAATATTTGCAAGTGTGTCTGCTCTCCTCGTCTCCTTCATGCTCCCTACCTGACACTAGTATTGTTCCAAGTGTGAGTAGCTCCTCCTGTTCCATTTGGCATTGCATTGTGGAGTACAGTGTACAGCATAATCACAGTGAAAAAAAAACAACCAGTTCTAAATATGTATCATTGATATTTGAGTATAATCAACTTTAAAGGAGAACACCGGTGTAAAATTAACTTTTGGTGCAGTAAAACAAGATAAAAAAAGTACTTACTTTTGATATATAGCACACCTCCATCCTCCCACAGTGTTCCAATATCCAGAAATGCGCCGCCATCTCTTAACTGATAATAACATAGGCATGTATATACATAGACTCCGCATAGCCTGCCTCCTGGCGGCAGCTGCCACGCTATGGAGAGTCTATGTATATATATGTCTATGACATTATAAATACAAATAAGGTGGTGCTCGGAACTGAAGCTAGTGTTACGGGATGTAAACAGAGGTTTTTAATCAGCTACTTGTGCACTTTTTAAGTTATTAATGCCTCGTTTTAAATGTCAGGGCTCTCTGGATTCTAGCAAGGAGGTGTGGAGCTACTTTGAACCTGGATAACACTGGAAAAAACGATTTATCGGGCAGAATTATGTCCCGTGTCACCCAGTCTGAAGGGTGTTTGGACAAACTGTTAAAATTTCTGGATCTTGGAACGCTGTGGGAGAATGGAAGTGTGCTATTCATCAAAGGTAAGTACTTTTTATCATGTTTTACTACACCAAAAGTCTATTTTACGCCAGAGTTCTCCTTTATTACATTTATCTATACTACATACTACATTCTCAGTACGCAATTGGGACTCACCCGTAGTCTGGTTGTCAGCCTTGTTTGCAAACAGTCATTGATCATTAAAAGAAGGTTGAAGTTATCCTTCAAGTATCTGCTTACTTACTTGCCAATCTTGCAGACTCTAACACTTTAGAGTGAGGTGATCTTTGTTGCTGAAGAGCAGAACAGTGCATCACTTCTCCAGAGCCTTTTTACTTTTAATAAAGATCTATGCAGTCAAGCAGAGGCTTTAATCTGTCTGTCTAGCTTCTTTACGAGCAGTTCTCTCAAAGTTTCCTCTGCCTTCCTGACCTCTACAGTTTGTTCATGTTAACCGCTATTTAATTACATTACAAACTGAGTAAACCAGGGACCTGAAAACCCTTTGCCGTCATCTGCTTGCCTTTTTCTGAGTTGTGGGCATCAGTTATTTTAATGTTCTCATAACTGCTATGTTTTCCGACAAGATTTGAAGAGTCTGGGTGAGTCATTTACCTACATTTATGACATTTAGCAGACGCTCTTATCCAGAGCAGCTCACACAGAGTGCTTAGTCATTCATGTCTAGATTAATTGAGCTCAAGGAGTGAGCCACACAAGCCATACTGCTAGTGACACAATTCCTAGAATCTTTGCATAGAGATTACTAGACTATGCACGAAGCTGTCGAGAAAAACAAGAACAGGACATGGTTATATTCATGCAATACAAGCTTAATTGGCGTCACTTTAACACCTTTACTAGCATTAATTGTGAACAGCAGGCCACAGCCTTTTGGAGATTGCATTACATTACATTACATTACATTACATTTGGCAGACACTTTTGTCCAAAGCGACTTACAATAGTGAAGTACAAAAGTAATAGAAATTAAGGTAAAAACATCTTTAGATAGGACCTAAAGGAGGTCAAAGGGAAATAACAGGATAGAGGAGTGAAGGTGGGGAAGAAGGAAATGAGGTTAGAAGTAGTTAGTGTGTTAGAGGTGTTAAGAGAGTAAGTGCACTGTGAAGAGCACTGTCTTCAGGAGTTTATTAAAGATAGTGAGAGATTCTCCTGATCTGGAAGTGGAAGGAAGTTTGTTCCACCATTGGGGAACTCTGTATGAGAACAGTCTGGATTGCTTTGTGTGAATGTTTGTTTGGTAAAGCGACAAGCATTCATTGGAGGAGCGCAGCGGTCGGGAGGTGGCGTAAGCCTTCAGAAGTGATCAGTGCAGGTAGGAAGGAGCTGTTCTGTCATCACCTTGTAGGCGATTGTAAGAGCTTTGAATTTGATACGAGCATCAACTGGTAACCAATGGAGCTCAATGAGCAGTGGGGTGACGTGTTCCCCTTTTGGCTGGTTGAAGACCAGACGTGCTGCTGCATTCTGGATCATTTAGAGGTTAGTTCATGTTCATGCATTTCAAAGGTTTTTTTTCTGAGGAAGTGGTGGTTTATATGAACACTCACTGATAAGTGTTACTGGAAATCATGCATCACAGGCATAATAAACAGGGCAGTAAAACCCTACACACCAGAGAAAAACAGGATAATCCAAAACAATACAAAAGGGTAAGGCAAAAGAGTAGTCCAAATAACAAAACAAGGTCCGTAACAAAGTAGCAAACAAACAAAACACAAAAGAAACGCAGTGTAGGAAAGCTATGGATATATGATCAATACTCGGCAACGGGGAACAGAAACAGAGGGGTATTTATACAAGAGGACACAGGAAATGACAATAGGAACAGTCAGGTGAGCCGGAACGCCAAAGGGTTATGTGATTCAGGGAGGTTAGAGACTGGTGCATTCTGGGAAATTCAGTGTTTAGGGAGAGAACTAGAGTCCAGGACAGGTAGACAGTCAGCCACAGGACTCACAATAGCCTAGGTAGTTCATAATAAAACTAAGATATTTAAAGTGACAATTAGGTTTAGCAGAAATGGTCGTGTCAGCACACTGGCACCATTAAACACAATATTTTATGCCTTCTCGACTCAGAAATGCTTCTGCTTTCAGTTTAGAAACAAAATAATACGGTCTGCCGCTTTAAAGTGACAGACAGTTCATGAGTTTTGGCTATTTCTCTTGTGACAATGTGTAGCTGCACCTAGCATGTAGAAAATAACTTTGCACTAATGATATTTCCATGTTTGCAGTAGCTCTTGTACCAGCGGCATCAGAAGCACCACAGTTTATATATTTTTTTAAGAATAAATATGTTTGGCTTCCAGAGATGTTTGTCCTTAAGTAATTCTGAATAATATATGTTGTAAAATGGAGGTTAAATAATTAGTTAAAAAATGTTTAACTTAATCAGGAATAATATAATAAAATGACATTTAGCTTAACAAAAAAATATAATTCTTCCAAACTGAATAATGTGACCAGATCAAGTATCTTATCTTTCAATGACCAGATTAGACCATTCAATCCCAAGCTGGTCGTGTGCTGGATTTTTCACCCTACCCAATGCAGCTCTGACAGAAGGCTTCAGAAACACTGCCGAATACTGTATATTAGCATGTTTTTGACTGAATGTGCCACAAAGGGAAAATACATGTCTGCACAAATAAGGTCTTAAACAGTCCACTTATCTCAAGAAAAGTACTGTGTAGGTGTGCACTTAACAGGAAGCAAAACCATAAACTGCCTGCTAGAGAGGAACAATTTCTTTCTCAGTACAGCAGCATGATGGACAAAGAGCATTTTATCTGTGTAACCTTGATATTAGACAACAAAATAGCACAAGGCCAATAAATGTAAACAGCATTTGTAGTCACCAGCTGACAAAAGCAACAGAGTGCCCTGTCACTCATCTTAAAAAAAAAACAATTCCCCTCTTTTCACAGCAATATTTCAGTGCTTACAATCCTTACTGATTTCTCTGTGGTGATAGTTAGAGAAAACAGGGGCGTCAACGTATACAACACAAATAAAATCCAACAGTGCATTTAATCAACTTAATTGTTTGTTCAAAAACATCCATTCCTGCATTTAAGGCCTGCAATACATTCCAAACTAAGTTGGAACAGGACAGCAGTTTAGGGCTACAAATAAAGTATAATAAAATCTAAATAATGATGTGATTTTAAACAAGTGATGTCAACACTTGTTTGATGTTTTGGTACAAAAGATGTATCCACAAATCTTTGAACAGCAAAGATAGGCAGAGGATCTCTGGAAGGGATTTAGATATCTTATCTCCCTCTATATTACATAGAATCATTAAATGATTTAAGGGATCAGGAGGAATTTTGGTGTGTAAAGGGCAAGAGTGCAAGTCTAAGCTGCCTCTAAGCTCTAAACACTTGTGATCTCCAATCCTACAGACGGCACTGCGTCAAGAACCATCATTCAGCAATAGCTAATAGAACCACATGAGCAAACCTTGATAAGCTCTATTACACAATGATATGTTCAAAAATGACTGCGTTACTGTGTACATTAATTCTAGTTGTAGACTATGTTTTCATATTAATGGAAAATTTCCATTTAAAATGCTGTATAGTCCAAGCCTAGGCACTATTTGGTCTAGTTAAAATGGACTCTAGTTTGTTTGTACCCTCAGTGTGGTACAATTAAGCAGGTGTGAAAACTGTAATGGCACTCGGTTGAGGATTAAATTTTTTATTAAAACATACATTTCAACACAATATGCAAAGACACATCCAATATACGCATTATACACTTTACTATATTTTTAACTTACAAAACAATATAAAAATGTTAAAAGAAAAAAAAATTATTATCAGCAAAAAGGAGACAAATTGACCTTTTTTTAAGTTCAACCATAACCGTCTGTTTAAAAACACTTCCACTGAAATATTTACATTTTCTATGGCAATTTTACATCTTGTTTTCCATAGTTTATATTTAACCATACAAATTATCAGCCAAATAATTTCCCTATGAGATTTAGTGAGGCTTACTATTCTACATTCTATATTCTATATTGTTATTTTATCATTAATTTGATTTAATTCATCTAATACTTTCTTTAATCTATAACATTCAAACAAAAATGATCCACTAATTGGGCACAGTTTAGTATACAATATACAGGGCTATTTGTTTTATAGTCCCATTTTAAAGGATTTCTTACATGGAGACTTTCTTTTGTAATTAGCCATGTTATATTTCCTTTTTTTTTTTTAGATATGTTTGCAATTGTATATTTTGATTCTTTAACTGTTAAGCCATTATATGAAATCATGGCACCATAATTTATTTCCTTAATTTTTATATATACAGCTCTGGAAAGAAAAATAAGAGACCACGTTAAAACTAATAGTTTCTTTGATTTCACCAAATTGAAAACCTCTGAATGCAATCAAGAGGAACATGGATGATCACAAGCCAATAAACCAAGTTGAAGTGCTTGAATTTTTGCACCAGAAGTGGCATAAAGTTATCCAAAAGCAGTGTGTAAGACTGGTGGAAGAGAACATGCCAAGATGCATGAAAACTGTGATTAAAAACCAGGGTTATTCTACCAAATATTGATTTCTGAAATCTTAAAACTGTATGAACATGAATATGTTTTTTCTGCAAATAAATGACAATATTTGTATTTGGAATTTGGGAGAAATGTCCGTAGTTTATAGAATAAAACAACAATGTTAATATTACTCAAACATATACCTATAAATAGCAAAATCAGAGAAATTAATTCAGAGACTGAAGTGATCTCTTAATTTTTTTCCAGAGCTGTATATACAATTAATGCAAACAAAACACACTAACACAGAGAAAAGTATGAGCATTAATTAGTTAAACTATAAGCTAGAGATATTATATTATTCTCTGTACTTAGTATAAGTAAAATTCCATCTGCTATGTATGAGAGTAAAAACCAGTTATTGTTTTATTGACACGCCCCCTAAAGTAACTTGTACACGATATAAACGCTCTTGTATTTAGAGAGGGGATGTGTCCATGTTTTCATGAAGGGTAGAGGCTACTGTAGAGCTACTGGAGGAGCTGAAGGCTAGTTTTGGAGGGACCTGAATGAAACCTGAAGGATACAGTAGCTTCAGCCACCTTTTTTTACTGAGAGACTCTCAGTCTGGGTTTGGCCAGTTTGTGTGACACGGCGTTACGTCAGAGTCAACAGCCACGCCCCTTTAACGCCAATCGCTTCAGCCACAGGAGTCTGGAGGCTGTCTCAGTAGCCCGCACGCGCCGCTTCTCGCGAACGTTCTGCAAACATTAGTTAGATTTACCTGTTTGCGGGGCCGAGGCGACCACGCGGGCACGGAGGAAGAGCGGGAGTGCGAGACTCTGAGATGTTTCCTGTTTGGAGGAGCTGACTGGAGACTGAATAAAGAACAGGCAAAGAAAACAATAAAGAAGCGCGTGCTCAGAGCTTTCTAATCCCTCTCTCTCGCTCAGCGGCTGAACCACACAAGTGCGCGTGAAAGTAGCGCGAGCAGCCTGCGCGGCGCGCGAGGGACGTTAATGACTGACTGAGAAGAGCGAGCGCGTGAGCCTGTGAGCAGGAGGATTGTGTACTGGACTGTGTGGGCTTTAAAAGAAAGAAGGGTTGTCGAGCTTCTTCTGCTGACGGTTTCGACTTTAAAATGGGGAACTGCTGGCTGTATTTTGGCGTCATTCTTCTGTCCTGCCAAGGTAACTACAGTAGCATGTTTATTTTTTTGTCTTGTAGCAGTTTGTGCACCTGGAGGCGCAACAATGTAGGAGAATGCAGTCTGCTTAATTGCACGAGGCTGATTAGTGAGTCAGGCGTCCCGCGCGGACCGAGCTGGATGTGCTGCTGCTGCCGCACGTAAATATAAATTAGATATTGGTTATGGGATTGCCTATTATGGGACAGCCTGCTGCTGCTGCTGTTTCACGTAGCATAAATTATTCCGGGGGCTTTCCTGTGATTTTTTTCTCATCATAGTTATTACCCCATTGACTCCCCCCCCATTCCTCGCCATCACCATCATTAGGCTTATACTTCTTCTAGCTAGTTTTGGTGCGCCATGTTAACGCAAGGTGTGGCTTCCTCTCGGGCTGTTTCGTGCTCCAAACAAACAGCAGCAGGTGGGATTGATCCTAAACACTTGCTCTATCTAATCTAATCCGCTCGATCAAAAAGGATCTGCCACCTTAGCCAGCCTACTGCTGCTGCTTGTTTTTTTTTCCTTCATCATTTCTTATAGGCTATGTACATGCATCTATTAATTTACAGGTTGTTTTTTTATTGGATAAGGGGAGCCAGTTAACTCTCCTACTATTTTCTTTATATATATATACAGTGCTGAAAAAAAACCCCACAATAAATAAATAAATAAGAGACCACTTAAAAATGATGAGTTTCTTTGATTTTACCAAATTGAAAACCTCTGGAATATAATCAAGAGGAAGATGGATGATGGCTCACAAGCCATCAAACCAAGCTGTGGCTTGTTTTTTTGCACCAGGAGTGGCATAAAGTTATCCAAAAGCAGTATGTAAAACTGGTGGAGGAGAACATGCCACAGTGCACGAAAACTGTGATTGAAAACCAGTTATTATTCCGCCAAATATTGATTTATGAACTATTTTTTTCCAGAGCTGTATATATATTCGGTCACGATTTAATGATGGATGATCATTTTGTGCATCGTATATGTATGTTTTTTTTTATTTGATTAGCACATGCAAGTGACAGGTGTTTTCTGATGGGTCAATTTAACCGATGCAGGCTGTTCAAGTTGTGTGTGTAAAACACAACAAGTATCCGTATTTGAAACACATTTCTGCATAATTGAGGCTCTATAACTTAACAACACCATACTTGTAATACTAGTAGTGCCACAGTCACTGATTAATAAAGTAAAAAAAACACGAAACAACTATAAAATCCCTGTTTAATTATGTTTAATATGAATACTTTTCTGGAGGTTTGTATTGCTGAGGATAAAGGGTGGCAATGGTGAAGATTATGTGAAGAGGGTTATAACAGAAGTGGAATGAATCCCAAACGCAACAGGGTGTTGTGTGTTTTTTTTTATCAAGCTATAAGTGCACAGTCCACCAGTTCACAGTTCACACAACGCAACCTCAATATAGCTCTAGTTTACAGGCATATAGGGAACCTACGCACGCGATCTCCTTGGATGGTTGAAAACCACGATGATTTCATCGTTTCTCTCCGTCCAGATCAACCCTTTTCCTCCATACTAAACTGGAAAGTTCTGACAGTCGGTCGCTATGATTTTCTGGCCTCTAGCTGTTGTGGAAGTTGTATTTTGGATGTTCGGTCACGGTCTGAACATCAAACCCGTTTGGTGGCGCAGGTGTCATGCTCCGTTATCCTCAGAGCTGCTGCGTGCAGATAAGGCAGATGACTGCGGGCCGACGCAGAGCTTCACGCAGGCGGGGAGAGCAGCAGCACACACGGGCCAACGAAGAGTTACTGCCACCGCCGCTGCTGCCGCTGCTATTGTTTTATTAAACCCCACGCGAGAACCGGAGAGAGGACAGCATTTGAACTCAGTTGAGGGAAAACACAGGCTGTACACTGGAATGCTGCACTCAGACCTCAGCATGCGCTCATATTTTCAGTGTTGATAGAGAGAGAGAGACAGAGGAGGGGGGTGTTTACATTTCAGAACCTCTCTGCTGCTGTGGATCGATTTGGAGTGCACTGGCTGTGAAACTCTATGGTAAACTGTTCTAAGGCAAGCTGTTTTAGCCTAAAATGAATAAGCCACTGCTTTTAACCCTTCCGTCGTGTTCACCTCCTGCCCATTACTTTAGTGTTCCCAGTCAAAACTGACCGGTCTGTTTTATTTGCCCTTAAATTAGCAAAAAAATAAATAAAAAATAAATTCCCCACCAAACATTATTTAGCAATGAACAATGTCTCAAAGTAGTGTGTAACATGAATTTATAGAATTAGACATAAAATAACTGCAGTGGAAATATGAATAGGCACTGAAAATGTATTACAACATAAACATGTAACGTAAAAAAAATAGTTTTCATCTTTATGAAGACCAGATTGAAATGTCTCCTCAGGTGCCTGTTCTTCAGGTGCCTCTCCCTCTCTATCTGTTGACTGGTTAGTCTCGTCAGTGTGGATAAAAATCTGTGTTGTCTTCCACTTCCGAGACATTCTCTATTATCTCTGGTTTAATATTAGTGCCCTCTTCATCATGTCCAAAAATCTGGACCAAAACCTCTTCGACAGACAACCGTATGGTCAGTCACCTACCCATTGTGCTCAGAGTAAAAGGAGTGCAAGGCAAACATCAAGCTATATATGGGGACTGTTTGAAGATTTGATACATTGATTAGTCTGGAAGGTGTGGTTCACCTGAGAGGATCGGCACATAAGCACGGGAAAGACATTTGTACCTGAAAAAGACAGTGTTTAGTCTGAAATGTTTGTGTGGGTGAGTGAGTTGGGGTGGTGTGTATGGGGATTTTTAACCAGGATTACCACAGGTGTAACAAGGTTGATTAAAACACTCAAAATAAAACACTCAAAATCAATAAAAGAGGTGATCATCACTTTTATATGTTCAAGTGCCTTGTGTGGAGGACATCATTAGGCCTTGAGGCAATCAGAGGTGAAACACAATATTTATGAATGTTTTAGTCATTAGAAAATAAAAAGAGAAACGCTTGTCTGCTGAAAACTAAGAAATAGTTGTCTTCCAAAACTTTTGACTGGTAGTGTGCCCTTTATAAGTGAGAACTGTATTTTCATATATCTGACGGATAAATATTTCTGTGTTGCTGCAGGGCTTTTATTTTATACAGCCAGCAGCAAAACCTGATTCCACTTGTTTAGTCAGTTGGTCAGTCTTCAAACAACTGATGCTGGGTTCCTGCTTGGCTTTAATGAAAAACTGCAGCTATATCCTGAATCAGCGTGGACAGGTTTGACACACCTGATTTACATGGAATCTCTCACTCTCTTTTTCTGTACTTGCATTTTTACAGTATAATTGCTAGTTTACTAGATGAAAGTAAATATGTAATTTGAGTTTTGACTGGTAAAAACTGTGTTAAGACTTGTATTGCTGTGTGATTTTAGGTCAAAACTTTCTGCCACACAGTTGAAATTCTCTATTGTTGAAAGATTTGCTTTGTATTTTGAAGGAATCCTATTTGTAATTTTGAATGTTTTTCTTTCAAAGATCTTAATATCTGCTTTTTACAATGATTGACATTTTGACAGACCGAGTCCCTTAGGGTGTTTTGATGTGAAATTGGGGATTGCAGAGAAATCATTCAGAATGATTTTACTTACATCTTCATCCATTATATTCTGTGGCTTTTATTGCACCCTATATGTTTCTAAACGAGTACATGCAAACAGTGCAAACTGGCAGAGTAATTTATTCCCATGTTATACTAAAGTATAAAATGGTAGCTGTTTAATTATGCATACTTTATGTAGATGGAATGACTGTTTAAAAGATGGCATGCTCTCAGCTTTGGCCTTGATGGATCTTCACATGAACCCTGGTGTTGGCACTAATATTGTCATTGCTGGTAGTGAACTATGATATACAGCTCTGGAAACAAAATAAGAGACCACTTAAAATTGATAAGTTTCTTCAATTTTACCAAATTGAAAACCTCTGGAATATAATCAAGAGGAAGATGGATGATTAAAAGCCATCAAACCAAGCTGAACTTAACATTGATTTCTGAACTCTTCTGAACTTTATGAATATGAAGTGGTTTTCTATGCATTATTTGAGGTCTGAAAGCTCTGCATATTTTTGTTATTTCTCATATTCTGCAAATAAATGCTCCAAATGACAATTTTATTATTTCAAAATTGGGAGAATTTTTTCCGTAGTTTATATAATAAAACAACAATGTTTATTTTACTCAAACATATATCTATAAATAGCAAAATCTGAGAAACTGATCAGTCTCTTAATTCTTCCAAGGCTGTATCATAGAGATGAAAAATACTGTATGTCATGTCAGAATCGTTCTCACAATGTGCACATGCACAGTAGTCGCATTATAGGATCACACTGTTCCTATTTTCTATAGCATATCTATGAGATAATATGTCAGAATATATCTGCCCAATATAATTTATTTTGCTCTAAATATTGGCTGCATATAGTGAAATTTTTATATTACTAATGTTGGATCAGTGACATCTGAAGAAAAGGTATTCCTTTATTTTTTCTGTATTCTAAGTATTGCAAAAAATATTAGAAAAATATAAAAATCTTTTTGTGTAAAGAGATGTCTTTCTCATTTTATTGCAATTTTTTCTGTTTTTTTTGCAACAGGTGAAATATATGAACAAAAGGGCTCACTTTTTTGCAGCTCTGATGGCTTAGGGAGCAAAAAACTAAACCAGACTCGCAACAAGAGAAGCTTCCCTCCACAGCTCTGTATTCCGGTGTTTATGACACTCACTCACACAGCCAGAGTCACCGAAAAAAGAAAAGAAACAATGAAAACTTGTGAATGCCCTTTCACAGCAGCCTCCCCCACCCTGTTTCTAAACCAGCATTCAAACCTCCATCCTGTGGCTTTGTTCTAGTAGCTTTAGTGATTGGTGTGCTGAAAGCTCCCCTGCCTCTCACATCTTGCCTTTGCAGTTCCAATTGTTTGTTGTTGAAATCTGAGAAAATGATTTTAGCAAAAAAATAAAAAAGTTTTGCACAGGGATTGTTTTAAATGTAAAGGCATGGCGTAGTTCTGTAGGTATATGTGGTTGATTGTCTGTTGATTATTCATTTTATGTGCAGCGTCCGATGTTATCTGTAAAGGGCTGCTGTCAATGCAGAATTACAAGCAGAAGTACCTGTAATCAGCTGTTTAAAGAGTTAGCAAGATATTAAAGCAGTGAAATAAGATGTGTTGACACCCCTGACCTAAATGAAGATGTATAAAAGCCCATGCATAGCTTGGTTGGTGTGGTGTATTGAGCAGCAGCACCATCCTTCCTGAGGCAGATTAGATTCAGATTAAACTACACTATTATCCAAGCAGTCATTAAATAAGAATCCAATTTTTTTTTAAAGGAGGCACTGGAGACACAGTGGTATCCACTGGGATTAGGGGATTGTGGTGGGGGGCTTCAAGTGAACCTCAATGCTCAGACCCTGGCTGTGTGGGTGTGTGTGACAGTAGGAGAGGGTTGAATATGTTTAAAGCTGTGCAACCAGGTTAATGAAGAATAATACACATTTGCTCTGTATACAGCTCTGGAAAAAAAATAGGGACCACTTCAGTTTGATTTTTGTTGGTATATGTTTGAGTAAAATATTTTGGTGAAATAACCTTGTTTTTTTTTATAAAAGTTTTCTTGCATCTTGGCATGTGTTCCTCCTCCAGTCTTACACACTGCTTTTGGATAACTTTATGCCTGCACTGCTGGTGCCAAAATCCAAGCAGTTCAGCTTGGTTTGATGGCTTGTGATCATCCATCTTCCTCTTGATTATATTCTAGAGGTTTTCAATTTGGTAAAATCAAAGAAATCATAATTTTTTTTCCAGAGCTGTATATATGTCTTAAAATAAATTTGGAAAAAAGCAAGACAAGAGAAAAAAGCCAATTTAATACATAATTAATAAGTAAAATAATAATGCAAGATAAGATGAAAACATCCTGCAATGTGTAACAGGTATCCAACCTATTGATTTGATAGCATCCATATTATAAATGTTCTAACTCACCCACCAACCCAAAAGCTTTTTCACTGAGGTCATCAAGATGACCCTTCATCATTGTTTGCTGATTTTAGCCCACTAAACCTCTGCCCCAAGGCTCAACAGCAAGTGTGTCTAATCACAAACCATTGACATCTGTCTGGAATTGAAGCTTCTTCCAAATTAATGAATTTATGCAGCAGTGAGTGAGTGAGTGAGTGAGTGCAACAGGTGTCATCGTATGCTCATCAGATGCTAAAAATATATGTCTGTTGCAGATGTATTAAAGATCAACTGTGCGTCATAACTGGAAAGTCTGCTTAGTGTCATGCTTCATCTGTTAAATTCTTTATTTCCTTTGCTCTCGTGCTCTTACTGTACATCTGTACATCTGTCTAAAAAACAGCCCCACCATCATCCTTTACATTCAGCCATACAGTCATACGGTGGGCGGTGCCAACCTATTGTACTGAGGTCTCCCATTAGTGCTGGCTAGAGGGCTCTTGGTCCCTCAGCCTTGAAGCCCTGCCACCCACCAGCGTTCGCAGATGAAACGAAGGATAAAGAGATGGATTTTTGCGTAGGCTTGGAGTTCATCCTCTTTCTAACCCGTCCACATTCCTATGGACTCGCAGAGAAAGAGTTTTATTTGATGCTGCTGTTGTTTACTTTGCTCTCCACGGGTTTCTCACCACTGACCTTTCTCCTTGGAAAAGACACAGAAACTCATCTCTATCTCCAGCATGCTCTCGCCGCACTGCTGTTGGAAGCTGATGAGCCGGTATGGTTGCTTGTGGGCAGTATGCTAGCAGGCTTTGCGCAGTTGGTCCTCTTAGCGAGACAACAGAGAGATTTTTAATTGGCATCTTTATCTTCACAAGCGTTCTGCATGCTAGGCTCGCTCTTGTATCACTGGTGACACTGGGTTGTCTTTTAACTGTGCTGCTGCAAATATGGCAGTGCGTGAGTGAATGTGTGTGTTTTTAATCCCTCTATTTAGTCACGAACCTTAAGTGCGCCACAGCAGACCTTGAAGATTCAAAGCCCTGTTAACCTCATTAGAAAACATTAAGTTTGTGTCGTCGACGAGGAGGCTCTTTTTTCACCTTTGAGACGAATCTGAATAACATGTCAATTATGGCTTGTAATTGGAAGTTGTTGCTTTGTTGTGGTAGAATCCTGAGTGCATGTTGAGCTCATATTCATGTAATGGAAGAATTGGAAAGTATGTATTATTGGTCAGTTGCTCGTTTAAACCAACTGATTTAACTCATTTAAACAATTACTGTGGGGGTCAAACATCTACAAAGTCCTACAAATAGATAAGAAGAGCCAAATCGAACAAATGAGACAAAATTATTAGAGATGGGCATGATTTAATATTGCATATCTGAGTGGCAAAAGTATTTTTCATTCTCTTAACATACACATTTCTCATTATAACCATATAATAATTATACAAACTCCAAAAAACAATTTGTTTTGGTGTCGTCCATCCATGAAACACTGTCCACTAACGATCTGACTTGTCTATTTGAGCTTTAGCCTTAACTGCAGATGGGAAGATTGCAACTCTATCATAGACGCTATTGTTGTTGCATGTTCTCCTGATAGTGAGCTCATGAACATAAATTCTAGCTAGTTACCCAAATAGTAAGGCCTTTAGTTGCTTAGAAGTTACATTGCGTTCTGTTGTGATCTTGTGGACTAATATGGTACTAGGGCTGCAACGATTAGTCGATATAATCGACGATGTCGATTATTTAAATTTGTCGACTACAAATTTCATTGTCGACTAATCGTTAATTTGTAACACACACAAAAGATTACATATTTATTCACTAAATATCAGTACTCTCCACTCGTTTAAACAACATCCAGACATTTAAAAGCCTTTTAAATCTCATGTTCAGCTGTTTTTCTGTTGTTTTTAGAGATGGAGGACATGGCAAAAAAAAAAAAAAAATCGTGGACTAATCGACTAATCGAAAAAATAATCATCAGATTAGTCGACTACCAAAATAATCATTAGTTGCAGCTCTATATGGTACATGCCTCATTTTTAGTGTGATTTTTGTTGGTCGACTGCTCATGATAAGGGTAATAATTGTTAATAATTGGTCTTGATTTTTTCCATTTATACACAATCTGTCTGACTGTGCTTTGATGGAGTTCAAACTTTTAGAGATGGTTTCGTAAGAAGAGAGATTATTTTTCAGCCTGTTGAGCATCAACAACTCTTCTTTTGAGGTCCTCAGAAATCTCCTTTGTTTATACCACAATACAGTTCTACAAATTGTGGACTTTAAAAAATCCTTGTTCTTTAAACACCTAAATCTTTTAAAAATCTCCTTTACATTATTTTATATTCCTAAAGGTTCAAATACTTTTGCCACTCATATATATGTAACATTGGATTATTTTCCAAGATTTTTGTCTCATTTACTGAATTCCATTTTCCTTGTGTACTTTTAGGACTAGGATGTAAAACCCTGCAGAAAAACACAAAAATTCTAAAGAGTGGGAATTACAGACGATTACATCACGATATGATACGTTGCCCATGATAATCTGATAACATGATATTATTATATGTGCTTTTGCAATGCCTGATGAATCACAATTCTCTATGATGCTTTGATTGCTATCAATATTTTTTTGCTAAAATCATTTTCTCAGATTTCAACAACAAACAATTGGAACTGCAAAGGCAAGATGTGAGAGACAAGGATAAAATACTAATAAATAGTGTCAGTTTCATTGTCAGAATTTGGCAACCGATACTCTTTACCACAGGTTTACTCCGTTAATTTGATTAGCATTTAAAAATGTGGACATTACACAATATATCGCCATATCAATATTTTCACTCACCTCTACAATGTAACATGCATTTTCAAAATGGCAACTTTACAGAAGTAGGAAAAACATTCTTAACTTTCAATGCAAAAATATTTTTTCTAAGGCATTTTGAAGCATTTCTATTGACTCTGTTGTCATCAATAGATAATAGAACAACAGGCATAATAACAACTGTTATTATGTCATTAATAAAAATACAAGTTATTTATCCAACAGCAGTGATCTGCAGTTTAGAGGTTAGTGAGATAAAGGTTTTTTCTGTTTACCTGTTTGTGGTAAATAGGGTAATAGATCATTAACAGAGGGTTAATAGAGGATTTAGAGAAAATGAAGTTATTAAATGTGAAAAAACAGTATGACCACCGTAGATTTTTACCACATTAATCTTCCTGGTGTGGAGAACTGAACTGACAGCCATGTCAGTAACGTACAGCCTGCAACGGAAACCCCAGAGAGATTTTAACATCTCCGCTTCCGTGCTGGGGTGAGAGACACTAATGCTTTCAGAGGTTTCTGTGGTCTTTCTCTTGTAGCATAGAGAGAACTTCCACCGAGGGAATTTGCTTAAATGTTTACGCAGGAGGCTGCTGAAGCACTTTCAGTCTGAATGTTGCGTTTTGTTTGTGTGGGTGTATTTGTTTAGTTTCTGCTTTTGCCTGGCTGCAGTTCTACTGCAGCAGACACTTATTTCACCATGTATAGCTGTAGCTGTGTTTGCTGAAGGAATATTCTGTCAAATCTCTTTGGCACTGTGTGCTTACTTGTCAGTAGAGGTGTACATACGGTACCAGTCAGAAGTTTGGACACACCTCTTCTCATTCAATGTTTTTTTATGCTTTTTTATGATTTTTTACATTATACATTTAATATTAAAGACATTACATAACACACGTGGAATCATTCTGTAAACAAAAAGTGTTAAACATGCCAGAATCTGTTTGCACATGATTATAAATCACACTATGCAACACCAGTAAGGAACAGGGGTGCTATCATGTCTTTGTTCTAATTCAGCAGGTCTTGCTGCTGAGGGGTGTAAATTTAAGTTAAGTGAAGCTAAGCTTAGTAAAAAAACTAGTAAAACTAGTAAAAAAAAAAAAGAAAATCAAATGAGCGGATGTTAATCTACACAGAGTTGTATTAACAGTAAGCTTATATTTCCTCTAAGGCTGGGTGCAGCAGCAATAGCATTAGCGGCCAACCTCTAGCCGTGGTTAGCGATTGCTGGTTCCAATCTCGGTCATGCAGCTAGCAATCGGCTGCTGGAGCCCTGAGAGAGCATAATTGGTCTTGCCCTCTCTGGGTGTGTAGGTGGTGCTCTTTCCCCTCAACACTCTCAGGGTGATGTCTGTCAGCACAGAGGCATGTGCTAGTCTACACCCTCCTGGTGTTGGGGCTTCACTAGTGATAGGGGGGGGGGTCCTAATGAGTTGGTAAATTGGGGGAGAAAATGGGATAAAAAATTTGAAATAAAATTAAAAAAAGAATAAATAGATGCATCAAGACGCGTTGATATTATTTTTTTAGGCAAGGCAAGTTTATTTATATAGCACCTTTCATACACAATGTTCATTCAAAGTGATTTACAAATTAGAACATTTTAAGAGAGTCACATAAACATGTAAGAAAATAACAATAAAAATGGAAATAAAAATAAAGGAAGAATAAAAAAAATGATCACATTCATAGACATCTTAATCGTGATCAAATCATATCGTAAAGTAGGAAGAGATTCCCACCCCTAATGGTGTCTTTATGTTCATGTTCTTCTCTACTCTTCTCTTCTTCTCTTGTGAGTTTGAACATCTGTGTCAGGCATAAGTGCGACTTAAATAAGGTGAATATATTGATTAGAATCAATTGCTGTTTTACCTTGTCTTTACCTTCACCACCAGCATGAACACGCAGGGATGACAGAAACACACATAGAGGCTGACACTTTACAGCTGACGGCTCTTAAACTCCCAGGCTGTGCCCAGTTTCCTAAGCTCAGTGCTCCGAGTTTGGCAGGACTGTCATAACTGCTGCTATTTGCGGAGCTTTACCGGCCTAGGTTTACTGTACAGTGACACTTTTTCTCTCTGGTCAGTGTCAGCGCAGACATCCTTCCGTTCACATGATGGAGGGAATTCCCTATTTAGTCATGAGGAAGACACTGAACATGTAAGCATAATTTTATGCTTAACAATGTATTTATATCTAGCAAAACTTGAAGTAGGCATTTTTTGATGGCGGTGTACGATGATGATTTTGATATGTGGTTGGTGAATGCAGAAGTGGAGATAGACTACATCCTTTAGGCCCAATCCCATGTCACCCCTTGCCCCTGCCCTTTACGCTTACCCCTAACCCTTATCCCTACCCCTTGCCCCTTACCCTTACCCCTTACCCTTACCCATACCCCTTACCCCTATCCCTTGCCCCTTACCCCTTACCCTTACCCCTTACCCATACCCCTTACCCCTAACCCCGATTCTTGTTAGGCTGGAGGGGTAGATTAGGGGAAGGGATAGGGCTTTTGTTAGCCCTTCAAATGGAGATTTTTCATGGAATGAGAATGAGAATCACTGGTAAGATTGGCAGAACAAGTGACCAAAGAAACCCACAAATGTAAGCGTTTTCCTTGTTAAAAGTGACGATTAGTGTTATACTACCATAGTTTAATGTATAGTTTTAATCTTTTATGGCCAAATTCTTCATAACAAGCATAAAAAAGATAGACAGTAGTTTGTCTCAGCTCAACTGTCCTGTTCCACCTTAAATGGTACAACAAACAGCAGGGGCTGCAGCATTTACGGCAGAACAGAAACATAAAATGAAAGCTAATCAAAGCTCATTTCAGCTCCCCATCACAGAGGAATTAAGAAATGGACATTAATAATTAATTTCTGCACCATCTACCCCTTTTTTGAAGACCTACAATAAAGCCCAAAAGTTAACTAGTTAATCAGCAGCTAGGTTACTGAACTTTAGAGCTCCTGATGGCGTATCAGGTGCTTAAACGGTTGTCCCTATTTTTAGGGGAGGACCTCACCCCTTTCCCCTTGTAACTCTGTTCCTAGGGGAAGGATTACACTTGAAAACAAGGGGTAGGGGGAAAGTGGTAGGGCCAAAGGGTGAAATAGGATTTGGCCTTTATAGCCCCTGAGCTGCAAACATGCGCCTCAGATAATATTGTAGCCAAAAGCCCTGACTGCCATAACAATCCTTGTGCATTAACAAATTAGAAGGCACTCATATGCAATCCAGTTCAGTTCCATTCAGTTCCATTCAACCCAATACTGTTATTGTACTGATACAGGGTTGCATATAACAACGAAACACTGTTAGTCTAGATCACAGCAGCCAGGGTTCTTACTTTCTCCAAGCGCACTGCTCATATCACTCCTGTTCTTTGTCAAAACTTGCATTGGCTCCCAGCTGAATATGAAATTCAATACAAATTTCTTATTCTAACCTTTAAAGCACTTCATGGCCTGGTTCCTACGTTTCTCTCTGATCTTATCTCTCTGTATCTTCTCTCTCAGATCTTCTAACTCTGGACTTTTACTGTTCCTTCAATTAGAAATTCTTTCAAATTCTTTCATACAGTAATATATTAAAGCAGGGATGCAGCAAAATATCTGCAAAGCAGCAACTTTACAAGAGAGAGATAAAACCCTCTTATGTTTCAGTGGAGGTCTATGTAAAAAGAGTTTATTTAAGGTAATTTCTGACCATTTATATTGGTGTATTCATCAAGAAATTTAGACACAATGAATGGGGCAGTTTGTTTGCTAAAATGGAGATACCCATCTAACTAGGGGTGTGCCATATCATATCGTACTCGATAATATCGCCAAAAAAATTGAATATCGTGTACAATATTATATCCTGAAATATCGTGACACATCACCCACCCCTAATTATTATTATTTTAGCAAAAGAAAAATTCACACTGTTCTCATTTCCTATTATATATCTACTAGAGACAGATTATATCTGTCCAGTATCATTTATTTTACTTTAAACCTGGATATATGGAGATATTTGGAGTGCCTTACTAGTATCATGACATTCTGGATTATTGACTTCTATTACAAATCTGATAAAATAATTATTTTTTAATATCTCAGTTAGCCATATCATATTGCATGCAATAATACAATTCTAAATATTTTTTCTAATTTAGTGTTTTGTCATATCGCCAAAAGTATCGGTATCGTGAAAATACCATGAAATATCGTGATATTATTTTAGAGCCACATCGCCCACCCCTACATCTAACAGAAAACTTTATAAAAGGTTTGGCAATGTTTTACAAAGGTCAGTCTGTAAAGTTACAGAAATATGTTACAGGAACATTCTGAAAATATGTGACGTAATAATAATTTGCATCACCACATTGCAGGAACATTACCAGAATATTTAAAAACATAAAAAAGCTCAATGAACATCCAGAAAACGACAGACTGAATGACTGACTGTTTGTCATGTTGCGCGGGACACAAAAGACATGATAAAGTCAAACGATTTGAGCGTACAGAGCTTCCAGAATGAGACACATCTGTACACATCCTATTGTAACCGCATTTCAAACCACCTCCAAATGTAGTTTGGATTTAAATGGCAAAAATCTGATTTGGGCTGGCAGTATGAACATAACTCAAGAGCATGTATTGACTAATTGTGTTCTCTCGGACTCCAGCCGCTGATGCCAAGCAGCATGATCCAGGATTTACATCAGCAATCCTCAAATCATTGTAACCATAGTGCCTTAGTCTACTAGACTACTCAGAGCCTGCATCAAAAGTTTAGTTATAAACACATATTGATTAGGTATAAAATATAGAATATGGCTTTAGATTAGCAGAGGGAGTTCCAGTATCATTGTAACGTGTTTACAGCTCCTGAGCTGGTGGATCTCAGTGTGGATATAGTGAGTGAACTGGGAGGATCAGAGTGATCAGCAGCAGTCTTTGTCCAAAGCAACATAAACGATAGGATTTTGCGGTCGACTCAAAGAATATATCTGTAAGTGGTGGGAGTCGGTTAGAGTCTGCAGTTACCCTTAAGCTAAAGCTCTGCCAGAAACAGGAGTCTACTTCACTGCTGCTTCTGCTGCTGCTGTAAGATGTTCTGGGCCATAAATATGTAACATTCTCACACAAAGCTGCTACAAAATGCACTGATACACAGACAGAAATACACACAATACCGAAACAAGGCGTTACGTAAGTTTCATAAAAGAATTGAATATCTGCAAGCTGTGCTGCACCCTGCACCCAACTACAGCAGGCAGACATTTTCAACTAGACTAGAACTCAGTGAGTTTGCATACTTTGCCCACACAGCATTCTCTTTTAGCCCACAGTGACAGTGTGGTCTCATTAGTGGGTGACACCATGGAAAAAATAAAATACATTCAAATATAGACTTATTCATGACTGCCTGTGACAGCTAGAATAAAGACCACTTGCAAATTCCATGATAAAATTGGCAAGCTGCTGTCTATGTTGTTGTTAGATGCAGATTTGACAGTTGTGAATTTTAATATTTTTAATACTGTATTTTTAGCAGTATAAACGCACTTAAAATACTTTAATTTGCTCAAAAATCATCAGTGCGCCTTTTAATCCAGTGCTCCTTATGTATGAATTTTACCAGTCAGGTATTAAGAGGTGTAAAGCCACTTCGGTAAAGTACAACTTTTTCAGCACCAGGGCTAGCAGGAAGTAGCATTAGCATTAGCCGCCAACCTTGCTCGCTGTTTCCCCGTTCAGAAGTGAGAAAGTTATTATCTGCATGTAGCCTGCATGGTTACTGTGTTAAAACAAGCTACATGGGATGAACCGCTAGCTAATATCGCCCTGGCTTACTGAAACAGTCAGGGTTCCTCAGTGTAGCGCTGTTGGGCGACATTAGCAGCTAACCACTAGCGGTTAGCTGCTAATGCTAATATTCCAGCCTTAGTGCTGGAAAAATGTGGAAATCTAAGCTTACTGTGAATAAAGAAAGCTCTTTACTCACCCAAATAAACCGTTTTCAGGAGAGAAGTCTGTGTAGATTAACATCCAGCACTCGTTTGACTTTAAAAGAAAGTCTTTTTTTATCACAGTTTTGTTTACTTAGCTTAGCTTTACTTAACTTAGTTAGCTACCCCCCCCACCACCACCACCACCACCACCAAGTGGCAAGACCTGCTGAATTACAAGTTCCTTATAGTGTTACTTAGAAAATGGACATTTATTGATAGTGCACCTTATAATCCAGTGGTCTTTCTTTCCTGGTGTGGGCTTTTCCTGATGAGAGCCAGTTTCATCATAATGTTTTTGATGGTTTTGCACTTGAGGACACTTTTAAAGTTCTTAAAATATTTCGCATTGACTGACCTTTTCTTAAAGAGTTGCTCATATCTAAATTGTTCATCCTTTATCTTCCTTTCAAAAAGCATTGCAATCTGTCCTTTCCTTCTGTGCGCAGCTATATTTGCAACTATTTATTTAACGATGAGTGTGTTTCCTGTACTATGATCTGTGTCTGACATTAATAGTATGTTTATATTACATTCTCCTTTGAATAACAGAGCATATGTTCCGCACATAGATAATGATGACCATAAATCGTTCCCTCTACATTTACCTTGTACATTTTTACAGTTTTTAAACAGCAATTGTGGCACAGAAGGCAGCAATATTGTGACTGCATTCATAGTTGCAGTTTTTACTCATTAACATTATGCCAGCTGGTGGAATTTGGACCTTTGCGTACATTACTTGAAATGCTACAGAAGCTGGTGGTTATTGATTGACTTGATGTTTTTGTTTCCTTTTCTTTTTAAATATATGGTTATATACACACACTTTATGTCCAAATGTGTGGGGACACCCATACCAATGAAAAATGACTTCTCCTGTAGAAAAGTACTGCCAATAGAATAGGACTCTCTGGAGCAGATAAGCATGAAGCGATTGGCACCATGACTAGAAGGATGTAAAGCCCTCCAGCATTGAGCTGTGGAACAGTGGAAATGTGTTCTCTGGAATGATGGTGCTCCATTACTTATCTCTCCCATCCTTTTTGGGATGATTTGTGCAACAGGGAATAAGGTATAGAGCTTAAAATCTGAAATATATGTTTGAACCTGTATTTTGTATATTTAAATGAAAGTTTCCTGATTTATATATATATATATATATTTTTGGTGAAATTTGCTAGTAAAAAATACATGGCAGAAGATGAATTACACAAATTCTATATTCACACAAGTTTTAAATTACACACAAAAAATCAGCTGCATACATTTTCAGATTTAAAAAGTTTTGTCAGGTTTGCGAAGCAGGGAGATACATATGTAAGGAAACAGAAATAAACCAAAGAAATAAAAACAAAAACAGGATGAATAAACGAACAGGTCTAACTAACAAAAAACAAGAAATGAACTGAGACATGAAATGAGCAACCTATCCAATGTGAAAACGTACAAGAATGGAAGGGAACAAAAAGGGGCTATATATACAGTAGTAAACAGGAAACACCCGGGGACAGGTAACAAGAGGGCGGGGTTACAAATGAACACAGGTGGGAGCACTGAAGACAGGGGCTGAGACAAGGAGAACACAGAGCCATGAGCAAGAAAGCACATGGCTTTTTTATTCTTTTTTAGTTTTGCTATGGTTTTAAAATTTTACCACCTTACAAGTTCAATACATAAAAAAAATACATTTCTAATGTGTGAATTATAATATTAATATTTATTAAATATTTAAATGTATCAAAATATTATATGCTACACTTGAACTGATACTAATATTAATTCAAATATACAAAACACTTTAGCGTCAGCATTTATCTCAATAATTAGGTGGGGAGGTGGATGTTCTGATCCTGATTATTTTGTTACTGAATGTAATCAAATTCATTCATGGCAATAATAGCCTTGAATTTGTAAGAAATATTGAATCAAAGGGGATCCCAATACTTTCTACACTTTCATATGTGTGTATGGTAATATTTGGTTAACCCAGTGCTGCTTGCCTCATGGTTTCATTCCTGACTTATAAACAAGCTCCTCACCACGGCTGTCACGGAAACACCTAGACGGCAATGCCTTCTGACATGGCCGACACAGAGATATTTATATTTTACAACACATGCATTGTAGCTCACAAACAAGCACTTCCCTGCTGCTTCCTGACATTCCAAGAGCTCGGCTACAGTACCCCATACAATGCTGCTACATCCCTGACTGCATAATTGCCCCTGTAGTACAGCGACAGCCCAAATGTATACAGTCTGTTGAAATGTCCCTCAAAGGTTATACATACCTTGTCTTAGCACTTATTGCCACAGTGCACTTGGTTCTCAGCCAGACAGTGAAGTAGCTCTTCTCTGCAGACTGCAGATACTGCTGTTTTCCCAGCTCTAATACTCCGGATTCAGGAACTGGACCCAGGAATTGG
The DNA here is from genome assembly GCF_023375975.1 of Astyanax mexicanus. Taxonomy (NCBI): domain Eukaryota; kingdom Metazoa; phylum Chordata; class Actinopteri; order Characiformes; family Acestrorhamphidae; genus Astyanax; species Astyanax mexicanus. Next base: position 22,402,687 of record NC_064410.1, read on the forward strand.
CTCGTTTTCAAGTCCTTCCTGAGTAGACATAGGCTTGTTTGAGCAGCATTAAACACTAAAACCCACTTCAGGACCAGTGTTGAGACTCATTTATATAGTGCATTAACTCTGTCAATGTTCACTGCCCAAAAGTCTGCTGACTCCTATGATCAGTTTTTCTTTGTCAGGCTGGTAATATTTATTATTTATTACAGTGTACTCCAATCAGTCTAAACAATAAGTGTGTCAAGAAATTAAACATATCTGAGAGCAAGTGAACAGCCTGTTTTTAAAGCACCATTCTGTATTATTTTGTTTATAAACTGAAAGCAGAAGCATTTCTAGGTGGAGTAGGGACAAAATATTGTGTTTAATGGTACCAGTGTGCTGGAACGACCATCCCTGCTAAGTCTAATATATTCATTCTAAAAAACTGGGCTGAAGGGTTGCTTATGGCAGGGAAAAATACATGGCAGAATATAAATTACAGAAGTTTTAAATTACACACAAAAAAATCAGCTGCACACATTTTCAGACTTTCAAACAGAAAGACACGGAGGCAGACACAAATGCAAGTATATATATATTTCATGAAAAAGTAATAAACACAAAAACAGGATGAATAAACAAACAGGACTTACTAACAAAAAACAGGAAATAAACTGAGACATGAAACTAGCAACCTAACCTATCTGAAAACGTACAAGAACCAACAAGGGAACACAGAAACAAGGGGCTATATATACACTAGTAGACAAGAAACAACTGGGGACAGGTAACGAGTGGGCGAAGTTACAAATAAACACAGGAGGGAGCACAGGAGACAAGGGCGGAGAAAAAAGAGAACACAGAGCCACGTGCAATTATTCTTGTTTTGTTGTGCTCTTAAAATGTATTTAGAATGTAAATTTTACCACCTTACAAGTTCAATACATAAAAAAAAAAATCAGTTCTTCTGGCCACGTCAGGCGTCTTTATGTACTTACGTCACATGTACAGCCTCTAAAAGAGGATCCGTCTCAGTTTTACTGAACACAAGCGGCTGGTGGAGCAATGGAGACTTCAGAAGGGGAAACTCAGACCTCAGTAGCTCATTCATTCATAGTAAAAGTGAAGTGTGTAGTTGAAGTGAAGTTTCTGACTGAGAGCGCTGTCTCTCTCTGACTGAACATAACCTGGAAACAGCAGGTCTTATTGGCTGTTTATGTTATGCAGTACTTAGAACCCATTAAAATAAATTGGTCACATACATTTTATTCTGTATACTAGTGCACCTCAAAAAATTAGAATATCATTAAAAAGTTACTTTATTTGCTGGTGCTGGTTTAGTGGATCAAAAGTCAGTGCAGTGTTTTCCAGAACAATCTTAAAGCACTTCATGCTTCCCTCTGCTAACAACTTTAACAGAGATGAGGTTTTCATTTTCCAGCAGGGCATGGCACACTGCCCACACTGCAAAAAGTATGTTTTATATAATATTCTAATATTCTGAGACACTAATTTTTCAGTTTTTACTCATATAATATGAGTTTCACCAACTTTTCATTGATATTCTAGTTTTTTGAGATGCACTAGTATAGGATGGTGTGTAGTAAAACATGATAACAAGTACAAACTTTTCTCGAACAGCCCACCTCCGCTCTGCCCTAGCATTCCGAAATACAGCACTTTTAGAAGATTTTTAGCTGTACAATGCTAGTCGTAGGGGCATAGCATTGCAAATGCTATTTTTACAGCATTGGCAAGTTCAAAGCAGCTTCATTGGTTGAATTCTGAGGGCCCTGACATTTTAAACGAGGCACTGAGATTTTTCATTCTGTTCTCCTATCCTACCTATTCGTTCTGCTCATCAGTCGACCTACCGTGAATTAATTTCCTCTCAAGGTTCTGTGCATTTTTAAATAAACTACCTGTGGACTCTTAAACTTCTTAGTGCCTCCTTTTTAAAATCAGTGTGGAGCTGCTGTGAGCTTGATTATTGAGGTAAAAATAGACATTTCTTTGCATGGGTAACACTATGCAAAGTGCTAGCATTGTAGGCCTATTGCACTGTAATACCGGATAAGTTGAATTTACTTAAAAAAATTAGGAAACCGTTTGCTTTAAAAAAAGTTAGGTAAGGTGTACTGAAAACTTAAGTTAGCATAACTTAGAACATCAAGTTATTACAACTAAAGAGGAAGTTGATTTATTATAATAAGTTGGTTCCACTCAAAGATCTCAGTTTGAATAATACAGTACATGTGCCCACAAATAGTTGAGTATTGTTTAGAAATATCCAATTTTATGTAAAACAGACTTAAATTATTTGAGTTTAAACAACGTATGGGTTTACAGTGTGGAAGCATCGGCTAAATGCACTGTATTTGAAAATGCTGAGGGAGAGCAGATGTGGGCTTTTCAAGAAAAAAGTTCATACTCATTATCATGTTTCATGACACCCAAGTCACACCCCATTTCACACTGGAGTTTTCTTTTAAAATGCTGAAAAAAAAAATATTTTTGATAGAGTCTGAATAGGAAAGCAGTGCATTATTAGAATTATTATGGCCATTATTCCTGAACAGTTTACAGCAGTGAATCACATTGACAGCCGAGGAGCAACTTTACCTTGAACGTCTCGGCCGACACAAAGATGTCCTTCATAAACGACTGGCAGAGGACGCAGGCAGAATGCTCTGTAATCTGGCTGAGGCTGTGCAGGCATCTGCAGCTGGGACGGCTATGCTGACAATACACACATCCTTGGCATGCTGGAGAGATGAGGTAGCCCAGTGCCCGTCTTGGTGCCAGGCCCAGTGGTTGGTGTTAAGTGTCCAGGAGGAGCCGGATTTCGGGGAAAGGGGGTGGATCGAGGCCGTGCTGGATGGGGGCTTTGGCTCATGTTTGAGCAGTGAGTCATAGTACTTCATGGACTTTATGGACATAAAGCAGTATGTAGCCGACGGCTGCGAGGAGCTGCTTTAGCAGGTCTATCATTAGAACAAAGGAACTGCTGCCTGAAGACATGGGAAATGCTGTCTTAAGACAGGTCTGTGCAAGCACATGCGTACGAGCGCATGCAGTGCTTTAATTCTGTTGACTGATGCAGAAGAATGCTTCGTTACCCATAATTGAATGTGATGACAGAGGTTGATGCATCTTTGGCACGGAGCTTTCGACAGGATTCTAGCATGCATCTTGTTGTTTTTAAATTTCAAACAAGCACTTCAACCTTTACTTTACTTGAAAGTAGATTCACTTTTTTGTGCTTTTTATACAGGTTTCTTTAATGGGGAATAGGGCTGCATTGATTAGTCGATATAATCGACAATGTGGAATATAAAAATTTGTCGACTTCAAATTGTCACGTTGCCATGCTCTTCTTCCACACTAACAGACTCCATTTCCCCAAATCCTATGAATTATGACGTCAGCATCAGCCAATCACGTTACGCTCTGACACTCTGACTCTGTGTTCTGAGGAAGTTCCCATACCTACAGCAAACAGAGATGGAGGGCATGGCAGAAATAATCGTTGACTAATCGACTAATCGGAAAAATTATTGCCAGATTAGTCGAAAACCAAAATAATCATTAGTTGCTGCCCTTATGGGGAGAGTGCGTCTTACCATGTTCACAGTGCTGCCGAATTAAAATGAATGATTATTACGTTATTTAAGTGATTTGGTTAAAGTGGCAGTCCATATTAAGCAAAAAAATCTGCCAATGGGGTAAGCAAAATTTTCTAAGTAAGATTTCTTACAAAAAGCAATGACAAAGTCTCAAAATGAGTGAAGTAACACCTAAATCAAGCAAAAAAGTCACTGTTTTTGGACACAAGAATCAGAATAACTTGATTGCTGCTTGATTGTGCTTATTTTGAGTTCAAATTACTTAAAATAAGGTACAAACTCTAAGTAAGAATGATTAAGATAATTATCCCTAAATTAAGCACTTACACAATGCTTAGTAAAACAAAAAGTCTTATCAGAGAAGGAAATAAGATTTATAGCCTTAAATTTAGAAAATGTCACTTGCTAAGATTTAGTTTTTTGCAGTGTAAATTGTTTTCCCACTTAATTTCACACTCGCAATATCTCACAATATATTTTTTGTCTTATATCTACCTGTCTTTCTTTCTTTCTTTCTTTCTTTCTTTCTGCATCTGTCTCTGTATTTCTCTCTCTTTTTAACACCCCCCCCCCACCCTCCAACTCCCTCCCACACTCTTCCTGGGTTCACTGCCTATGATTGGCCTCTTCTTCTGGTGCTATCTTCATCATTTACTTTCACCTGTATCTTGCTATCTCCTCTTGTTCTCCACTGATTGCCGTTTCTATCTTCCTCCTCTTTCAGTTCATTCTCCCAGGCCTGAAAACCCCACCAAATCCCAGAGCTCAGGGAAGCTGTTTGCTCGTCTTGTTTAGACAAACACAGGACGCGGCTGTGGCCTTTAAAGTCTGTTCTGATGATATGCAGTTCATTTGCGCTCTGCCTGACCGATGTCGTAAACCTGTGTTTCCTCCCAGCGGCCATCAGGGAATTTGGCTTTGATGGAAAAAATATTTGCCGCACTGTTTTGCAGAACAGTCTGCAGCCCTAAAAGCTGTCAAATGGTTGAGGTATTAACAACATATTTCTAGACTTCCTCAGTCAGAGGCCGTACCGGGATGATTGCTTGTGAAAGCCAGATTGGCTGCCTGCCCTCTGCTTTTCTGTCTCTCATTGTCTGAACCTTCATTTTCTACCGCTTGCTTGTTTGATTGCTGCTTTTTCTCTCTTTCTGCCTCCCCCCCTCCCCTCTTCTGCTCTATCTCTCCATCCTTCTGCACATTCTTTGCTCTTTGTTAGCTTTATGTTGTCAGGAAAACTAATTATATAGACTATATCGTTGCTGTCCTACAAAAACCTTGAATCCGATGAATAGCAAGTTTACAAAAGAGAGAAAAACATCTTTTCTTTTTATGGAAGTCAATGCAAGAAGATTTTCCTCTATGTAAAGAACAACTGCCTGATTCAAACTGTGTCACATGGTAAAAATGGAAATGCAAAGTTAAAGTTCAGTGTGTTCTCTTCCACACAGAGAAAAAAAAAATAGAAAAAAGATATTGTGCAGGTACATTTTCGGTCACCAAAAAGTACAAACAGTGCAGACGTCTCCTCAAAAGATACTACGTGATTGTTCAGGCTCAGCTGTGTCCCTTAAAAAATAAGCAAAAGAACCGCAAAAAAAATTAAGGTACTGACTACATAACTGTGGGTGTACCACCCCATTGACAAGAGGGTTATACACAGATGACAGTTTTCTATCATTTTTGTATGAGGGTGTATGGCAAAAGCAATTGCAGATTTAATTGGACTTTTATTCCATTCCTGCATTTCTAAGCCTGCAACACATTCCAAAAAAAAAAAAAAAAAATGGATCTGTAAAGGTGTTCAGGTGTTGAAAGCTGCACAGACGTCCCTGAAAAAGATGTGGCCTGTGAGGCAGCATATGTGGCATACAGCTCTGGAAAAAAAATAAGAGACCACCTAAAAATGATGAGTTTCTTTGATTTTACCAAATTGAAAACCTCTGGAATATAATCAAGAGGAAGATGGATGATCACAAGCCATCAAACCAAGCAAATAAATGCTTTAAATTTCAATATTTCTAACCTTTTTTGTGTTGTAGCTGAGTAGAAGCTGATTGGGTGAGACATTTGACTTAGTTTAGCTAAATTGGGAGAAAAATATGAGAAAACTAGAAATAAAATAATAAAAAAAGAGGATACAGTACAGGTACAGGTGCACTTTTGGTTGGTCACCAACATGGCTGTAGAGGTTTAGCTGTGTGCCTTAAAATAGAGAAACAGCCCCAAAGTAATAACGTACAAAATGCCCCTTTACTAAAGGTACTGGCTACATAACTGTGGGTGTACCACCCTAGTGACTAAAAGGTTACACACCTGTGACAGATTTGTACCTTTCTTTCTTATAGCGTATTGAAAAAGGAAATGAAAAAATATATATGTTTCTTACATTTAATTTGACTTTTATTCCATTTCTGTATTTCAGGCCTGCAACACATGCCAAAAAAGTAGGACTGTAAAGCATTTACCACTTTCTAATGTTGCTGTTCCTTCTCACAACATTTAAAATTTATAAAGAACTGAAGATACCAAACCAATTAAGTGTTTTAGGTGTTAGTTTGTCACCTTCCTCCTGCAAACACCTTTAAAATGAGCAAAAGTACAAACGTTCTCTGTTGTGAAGAGGTCAGGACTCCAGGCAAGCCAGTCCAGTCCCTGTACAGTCTTCATCCACATGCCTTTGTATTGTTGTATTACTGTGTGCAGTATGTGATTTTGCTTTGTCTTGTTAAAAACTGCATAGAAGTCCCTGAAGAATACGTGGTCTGGGAGGCAGCATATATTGCCTATGTTAATCTCAATTTACCTTTCTGTCTCTCCATCGTTTTGCACAAAAAAACAAATTAAATAGACTATATTGCCTCTCTCCTAAAAAACCTTCAATCCATTGAAAAGCAAGTTATAAAAGAGAGAAAAATAAATTTTCTTTCAATGTAAAAAAGATTTTCCTCCATGTAAAGAACAACTGTCTGATTCAGATTATATCATACGGCAAAAAAAGGAAACGCAAGGTTAAAGTTAAATGGGGTCTCTTCCATATACTTCAAGTTTAAAAAGGTTGAGACAGAACTTGATCAGATATAAAGATACTGTGCAGGTACACTTTTGCTTACCAAAGTACAAACAGTGCAGATTTTGCCCCCCAAATTGTGTCTTTGCCTCCCCAAGCACAAGCAAAATACAATTTTTAAAATGATCTCTGAACCAATCACAAAAATGCATTTTACTTTACCTCATACACTTTACCTCATGCAATTTAAGACAGTATCAATAGCTTTGCTGTCATCATTCATGTACAAATCAAGCACTGAATATATTTCTGGCTTCACCATGTCACCATATCAAAATGCCCACTTAATTTTACTGCCCCCCCCAAGCAAATCAGTCCAGAACCGGGGCTGTATGTGGTCGTCCTCACGTTATCTATCATTGATTTGGGCTAGAGCGGCTAGTTCATCTGGTGACCAATCGGCTAAAGATGCTTAGTATCTTGGTGCTGTATGAGACATTTTACTGCACAACAAAATGATTTCTTGTTGGGCTTAGAGGGCAAACGGTAGGATTTTACTTGATGTGAATGTTACCTGGCTGGTGGGACACAGGGGAGAAGAAGCCTATCTGTTGTCGTGCGTGCTGTGCTGAAGACTCGCTGAACTGAACTGCTGCTGCAGCGCGACCGCGCGGGGTCACGTGACAGAGGAAGAGAGAGGTCGGGTGTGTGCGAGCTGATTTCAGGGGATTCTGTTTTCACTCGTTTTTAATCGCTCAGGTTTTCAAAAGATCATTTCAAACCGGCCTCAGTAAAATCTTAATAATAATAATATAAAAAACAAAACAAAAAAAAAGTTTCAAAAGGGCACTTTGGTTGATAAAGGGCAGAGTTGGTGGTGCTTTAGCACACCTCTGTTCAGCAGTGTCTCTTACAAATAAGGAAAACAACTGCAAAGTAATAAATTAAATGTGTTCTGATCTTCATCTCCGGGGTTAGCAACAAGCTACAGACTGATAATACTCACCTCTGAATGGGGAAATAGCGGTTAGCATCTACTCCAGTCCCGGTGCTGGAGAACTAAACTAAAACTAGTAGTCAAGGAACTAACATTTCACAATATTAATAATCCATCCACATAATCCATGTGTTTAAGTTTGAAGTTATATATGTGTACTAGTTTAGCATCTGGTAGATGTTCATGTAAAATGAGAATAGTTATCCTTTTCGGTACCACTTTAAAATAAGATGACCTTTATAAAGGGTTTTTAAATGGTTTACAATTAGTTTATTAATGGTTACTAATGAGGTTGTAAATGCCCTAAAAATAATCATTAATAATCAGTTATAACATACATAGAAAGGGCAACAATGACCTGTTTTTTTGCCAAATAGTGAACCCACAGCCATCTATATTGTTGCCCTTTCTACGTATGTGTTATAATCAGAATCAGAATCGATTTAGCAGCTCTCGCTTGACAGCAACAATTAAACAGACAGAGATCTATATAAATAGCAGTATTAATATGAAGTGCAATGTGCAATATGCAAGTACAGCTTACACCATGGACCTACATAATGAAGATGGGGGAAATACTTTTAACTGCCTGTGGGAAAAAAATGTAACTTATAACTGACTATTAATGATTTTAAGACATTTACAACCTAATAAGTAACCATTTATCTAAAATACGTAATTGTAAACCATTTATAAACTCTTTATAAAGGTAGTCTTATTTTAAGGTGGTACCTAATTTTCTTTGTATAAAACATTCCCACAATGTGATGTTAATGCACAATGTATTACGCAGCCCCATTTCTCATCTATTATAAAGAATATGTAAATACAGTAAATGATCATGCCAGAGATAACAGGCTCATCTTCGTCTGCTCTCGTCCAGATCCGCTCTCTCTCATCTGTTCCGGACGCAGCCCCCATCATCTGTCACTCCCAGACACGGCAGCATTCCGCCGCTATCACTGGAAAGCTGTCAGAGGAAGACATGTTTATTCTTCCTGTCTCTCTTCTCTTCTTTTATTCGCTTGCCCCTTTGAAGCCTCGCTCTCGCACTCCTCTCTCCGAGGTGCTTTCCGAAAACCCGTGCAGTGTGTGCGCGTGCCAGCTCGTGTTCGCACTTTTATTGAAGCAGAACAGGTTGCTGGCATCACTGGTGTTCCCGCAGACACACACTCACGACTGCTTAGTGGAATTAGCACGTAATTGTTTTTTATTCAGATGAGTGTTCCTACTCTGCATTTGAGCGCTGTGTCCCGCACTAATGAGGAGCTATTTGTGTGAGCGGGCTGTGTATTATGTTCTGATTATGGGAGGAACTGAGGGATTTGGCTAATTAATATATAGATGTGCTCAGATCAGGTTGAATCCGGTTAAATTCTGTTAAATTGTCATTTTTCTTAGGTGAACATCAGTGAATTTCCAAAACATCAGCTCCCATATTGGTAGAAATGATTAGCAAGATCAGAAATCTATCTTTCAATCTATGTCACATGTTTTGTGGTTGCATTCACCTTACCTTTATACAGTATCTTTATATAGACTGTTATCTTTAGATAAAAAAAATAAAAACTATGAAATTGAATAGCTGCAGAAAGTCAAGGACACTGCTCTTCCATGTCCTTCCATTCTGTAGAAATGAAGCTAAGATTGTCCAACATTTGGTCCAGTTTACAAACAGACAAAGCTACAGTATGTACACTAAAGACCAGCGGCGGAGCCATACTTAGCTATTCATTTCAGTAGACCCAGTAGACCCACTTCCACCCAGAGCAAGAGTCTCAGACTGCCTTCATTGAATTTACAGTGCAGGAGGAGCAGAAAGAGCAAACGCAAATACGTTTATTTTTCCAATGGATACCTATTTTCTCTAGTAAGTGTAATATTTCAACAGTAAAAGTACAGTTAATGAATATTATTATAAAACAATTTCACATTTCTATCAAATTATGAAACCAGAGCTGAAAGCTTTGTTTTTGCTGCAGGAATGAACCAAATCTACTATGGTCCAGTTTAACCCACGAGCTTAAAACATAAAATTATGTTTTAAATTTAGACCAGACCAGATTGAATTTACAGATATCATTACTATATATAGGTAAATATCAGTGCTTTAACGTTATATCGTTAGCAAAGCTGAATTTTTTTATTGTTGGTACTTTATAACTTGTATTTTCACTCTGATGCATGTATGCCATTACATATTTTTTTTTTCATTTTAGTTTCACTGATAGCTGTGTATGAACTTCACTGACATTCACTGTCCATTGTTTTATAGTATAATAAAAAGTCTTTACATGCAACATTTTTATTGATGAGTCAGACGCTTTAACTTTTAATAAACTGGAATTTAATAAACTTTCTTCATTTTTTTTTAATCTCTTTTTAGTCTTTTTAAAGTACAACATTGTCTTTTGTAAAGGTACAGTTAGTCTTGTCACTGTGGCAGTACCCTTCAAAAAGGTACCAATTTTGTACCCATGACCATGTTGTGGGTAAGGTACAGCTTAGGCTCCTAGGGTACAAAATCACCCCCCTAAGGTACAAAAAGTAGGGGGACACATTTGTTCCTAAAAGTAGAAGTACCCATCTGTACCCTACGATGGTACTGCCACAGCGACAAGACCAAATGTACCATATAAATGACAATGTCGTACCTTTAAAAAGACAGTTTTGTACCATTAAAAAAATAAACGAAGGAAGGTAATTCCAGTTTATTAAAAGTTAAAGCCACTGACTAAACAATAAAAATGTTCCATGTAAACACTGTTCATTATACTATAACACAACTGTCAGAAAATGTCAGTTCATATAAAGCCATCAGTGAAACTAAAATGAAAATGAGTGAAAATACAAATTCTAAAGTACCAACAATAAAAAATATTTTAACTTTAAAAGCCCAATGGCAGGACATTTGATACGGCTAAAACATTTAATGAAATCTTTAAAAATAAAAAATAAAAAAAGTTAAGAATTGTAACAAAGAAATATCCCTATTTAAAAAATGAGAAAACAAAATCTATTTACTGAGGTTGAGGACGGGACTGGGTTTAAGTGTAGGAATTAGTTGCAAGTGGCAGTTCCCCACAAAGACAGCAATACAAACATGTGTTTTGCTGATGATACTGTATTGCAGTATAGATGTATACCTCCGCCTCGTTCCTGCTGAGCAGTCCAACAGGCAGTCCGCGCCGCCATCAATCTCCCGCTGCTCAGAATGGCAGTCTGCTCTGAAAACACTGTATTATCTCCTCCTCTGATCGTCTGTCTTCCCCACCCACTTCTTCCCAGAAAGAGAGAAAAAAAAGCAGTCTTAGCTTGAACTTCAGTTTCAGAGTCGTTTTAGTCTTTAATGGAGATCGGGTTGATGCGCTTGTGGTCCTGATGGTTTTAGCGTTTATCACGCTCACAGGAACCCTGTTCTGTTCCTGGGTTCTGTGTTATTTTTAAATTTACAGTATGTTCCTGTGTCCATGAAAGTGAAGGGTAAACCTATTCTTCTAACCTATTTTTCTTCGTCACACTGGTTAGTGTGAGTGTATATGGTACATCAGTCTCTTAAAGTCTCTTATATCTGTTCAAATAAAACAACCAAAAAGTACAACTTAAAAAAAACACCTTCACACTACTCCACTTTTTAATGAATATTTTACTCTAGACACGGGCATGAAGTGCAGCATGACACAGTTTCAGCTTTAGTGTAGCCCCAGTGAACAGTTAGCAGTGAGTCATGAAGACAACCCACACTAAAAATTAATTTCACTTTACCCCATACAACCATGAGCAGCATTTATTACCATTTCCTGATATGTTGTTGCCACCAAAAGAAATTAATTTTTTTACACTTCATTATCTTACAGTATTTTTCGCACTTTAATTTATTTTTTATACAATAAGGCGCACTGGATTATAAAGCGCATTTTAAGAGACACTAGGAGGAACTTCTTATTCAGCAGGTCTTGCCCGTAATATAGACCTGTAATATAGATCTGAACATACAAGATTTTGTGAATGCCATTCATAGAGTTGATCACTAATGTACAGCCAATCAGAAATAAATAAAAAACTTTTTCTTTAGTTTTTTTTTCTTTTAGGTTTTCTGTGTCGTACTCAGGATGTGTCTTTTTAGTCTCTTCTTGAAAACATAGACACTACTTGATGTGATGTGTCTGACAACAGCAGGGGGGGGAGGGAATGGGCTGTTCCATGTTGTTCCAGCAGAGTGGAGAAAGCTTTTGTCGGGGCATTTGGTTTTGACCCTAGGGAGTGACGAGGCCTGGCCTGGTTGTAACCTGCTAGTGTTTTGACCTGGAACATAAGCTGGAGGTAGTAGTGCTTTCAGGTCAGCCGGAGAAAGCGTGTGCAAGAGTGAAACCAACTTGAAACCAACTGTTTTATGACCGCTTGGTTGATTGACGGCATAATCCTTGAGGGGTTCTTTCCTTCAACTATAATTCCTCATCCACACCAGTGCTTTTTAAGGATTTATTCTGGAGGACTTCTTCTAGCTGCCTAAGTATATTTTTTTTATATTTTGTAAGTTATTCATCCAAGAAAAGCAGGAAAATGTCATGATGCTCTTTATGATAGCTTTGTTTTTCTTTTTGTAGATTTGTAGAATTTTTTGGCCTCTAGGATTGAGGTTGTTGGCCAAATTTTGTAACACTCCAACACTCCAATTTCCCAGGAGTTTACAGATGTTAGACAGATGATGGATGACTGGTCCACTGGTGTCTGTTGTCAGTGCATTGTTCTAAGACATTTTAACTTCCGATTGAGCTTGATTTTCATCATTTTGATCATTTATTTCTAGATTTATCCCATCTCTTCTCCTAATTTAGAAGGCCAGTTTCATAACCTACGTATTAGAATCCCATCACTAAAGTACACAAGACTAGGAGGGTGAAGCCAGCTTGTCTCTTTTCAAAAGACCTGCCTGTTGAGTAACCAATTCGCATAAAAGAAAGCGTGGTTCCCATACAACAGCAAACAGATGCCTGTGCTCACTGACATCACCTTGGGATTGAACCAGAGAGAGCAAAGTCAAGGTCAGTTGTTCTCTCTCAGACTCTGGCTGCTGATGGCAAAGCAGCATGTTCCGGATTCGAACCGCCAATACCCGGTTCCTAGTGGCAGCTCCTTAGTCTGCTGGACCACATGGAGCCCAAGGTAAGGACAAATTTTGGCCACTTTGGCCAAGAACAAGGCCATTTTGGCCAAAATCAAGGACAAAGCTGTACACTTGCTGTGCTCCAATGCAACCTTCCAGGAATCAGCCCATTTTGTGATGTTTTGCACATCCTTGCTTCCACCTGCTTCCACCCCCGGATCCATTTGATATATTTATGGGTACAAAAATAATAAAATCATTTGAAAAGAGAAAGGAACATGTTGTTCTCTCTTTTCCATTTAGATCATTCTCTAGCCATATGTATAGACAGTTATTCCATATTTAACATGAGTTTGCATTAAGGCCATTGTGCTGTAAATTTTTTTTATCTCTAGAACAACAGGAAGTCCTCCACTTATACCATTAGAAGGAGGATCCTATTTTGTCATCTAGGGTCTCTCAGAAGAGTCAGAAGTTGGCGACAAGCGACAAAGCGGCAGATCTACAAGCGACATGGATTTTTTTTTTTTTTCAACTTTATACAAAAGAATTATGATGCAGTATGGCAACATTCTAACCCGATTGGCTACTAGCATTTCTTAAGGCAGTTCGAGGTCCTCAAGCTTCTTCTCTTTGAATATTTGGTTCCTTTCGCATTTCCTTCCTACCACACAAAAACGTCCAACAGTCTAGCAATGATTTCTCATATTTATATCATATTTTCCCTCCAAAATGTATATTTTTTAAGCGGTAATAAAAATGACTGGATGGTAAATGTTAAATATATATTGAATTTTATATATTAAATTTTTTATTAAAATCTATTTATTTTTAACCATTTTATTGATCTCAATTTAGTTAACAAATACATATTTAATACAACACACACTTAATAATTTATTTTTTTCAGGGTCATTAAAGCAATAACATTTTTTGTGCCTGTTTTCTTGTTGGAAGCTGATACAAACATGATACACGTGTGTGTTAAGCTTTGACACGCCCACAAGTGACAAACGCGGGGCGACTCGAGCAACGGTTCTAGTCTGAACGCAGGGTTAAAGCTTCACTCCACCATTTAGATTTCTCTGTACATTATTTTAATTGGTTTGATCGGCGAGTTGCTTTGCCAGGTGTTTCTATCAGAATTAGACTCACCTTGGCTTACTCAAGCCCCCCACAGCAGAATGATTGTAAAAAACTATCCACAGATTCCTGATTCCAGATTATCCAATTTCCAGTCTAAGTGTTTGTCTCCATACTGCTGTGTGATGCACTTGTACGCCAAGAGAAGTAGGTTTTCAGGATTTCAGCACAACACTGATTTTTTTTGTTTCTTAGTTTTTTTTAAAGACTGCCTCAACTTCCTGTAATTGGTCTGAAAGTCCAGAAAGTGCAGAAGGCCAGCATCTAGAAAAATGCTTTCACACTGCAGACAAACCAGACCATGGTTTAGTAGTTCCAGACCAAGACCAACTCTTTTGGTTGTAAGCAAACTCTGGTGCTTTGATCCGGACTGTGGTTTGTGGCCTCTTAAACAGCATGTTTACTGCAGTAGCTGGAGGTCTGCAGCCAGGCGCTATTAGAATGACCCTGGCTAGGAACATAGCATAAGAAAAAGTAAGAGTTCAAAGAGAAGAGCTGGGGGGAGTGGTCCGTTTTACAGCACCACACTTTTTATGGACCCTTGTTGGAATTTTCTCAGGCTTTTCTCAGGTTTCTACAGGCTAAATTGTCAGGCAGTAATAAAGAAATGTTAAAGAGAGTTTGAGCCCCATTAATGCCACCCAGGTTTTTTTTTTTTTTTTGGTAGTGTTTATAGTGTTCTTTTTTTTTTTTTTTTTTTTTTTTTAAGTTTAACCATAAAAAGCCAAGATACAACAGTGGTCATGCACATGACTTCCAGATTGATTAAATGGCTAAAGGGTAGGGCGCTATGGTGCAGTAATAATGACTACCTGCTCAAAATTCCGGCCAGCGAATGGCACTCAAGGTCTAATAGACCTAGATAATGAAACACTGGACTGGCCTGCAGCACCAGAACTGAATGTCTAAAGACATATGCCAGAGAGAGAGAAATGGCCAGTGGTGGGAATAACGGCATTGAAATAAACGGTGTTACTAATGCCGTTACTTTTTTCAGTAACAAGTAATCTAACTAATTACTCTGTCAATGAACTTTTAAAAAAAAAACTTCGCGCATACAGACAAAGGTGCAAGTGTGTGCGTTGTGTGTGTGAGTCACAAGGCAGGGGAGGATGAGATAACTGCCTAAGCAATGATTGTTGTCTTTGCTGTCGTGCAGGTGGGGGCCGGGGGGTGGGGGTTACGGGGGCGAGTAACACAAAAGTAATGCAATAGTTACTTTTACTGGTAACTAGTTACTTTTATAGTGGTGTAACTCAGTTACTAACTTAGTTACTTTTTTTTGGAGAAGTAACTTTTAACTATAACTAATTACTTTTTCAAAGTAACGTGCCCAACACTGGAAATGGCTAAACATTTATGGGGCATCACATTTGAAACTGTTCTAGTGCTTCTCCTCAAAGATTTAGTCACTACAGTTGCATATAAAAATACAACTCACTGTCCATCCCAGTAAAAAATATATATATATATATATATATATTGGAGAATTTTAATGTAATACAATTTTCAGTTGTGAAACAGATTAATGTGTCTCACTTAGCCCTATTCCTTTTTAAAAATATTAGTATTAAGCTTTTATTTAACATTATTTTTAAACCAATCAATCTGTGTTCATGTAACTCAATAAATATTTAATTGAATTCATTGGTTTTAAAGTACGTGTTTGTGTTGAATAAATCCAGTTTAATTGCTTGTTACCGTATGAATGAATTTGTATAGAGTCCTATGAAACGTGTAGTTCTGAGAGTGAGGAAACGCAGTTTAAAAAGTCATTAAAAAAGGAACTGGCAAGATTCAGGATTTGATGATTACCTCAACTTTTGCTGCGATTCTCAGTCTGGCAGAGAATCCGCTGGTTGGCTCTAGTCTGCAGATTTTTCAGCGTGCGGATTTAACTGTTGGAGGGAGAACTGTTGGAGTAGTGTGTGACTGACACAGACTTTCAAAGATTTTTGCCTCAAAATAACATTATATAAGCATTCGGAGCGTACATTATAATTCTAATGTTAAATATTGAGCAGATAATAGTGGTTAGCAAATTAATCAGAATGGGTCATGTTAATAGCCAATGAGAATTGAGCATGAAAAGAAGTGCATTTTTAAAACAATTGCTAGTCAGTTACTAATTGTAATATCAAATTCCACCTTAAATACTGCATTAGCTGCTTTATGGCACTAGTACATGTCCAATACTGCATGACCTTTTAAGGTGGAATGGTGGGAACTCTTTCTGCAGTCTGTACAGAGCATGTTGACTCTTATCTTGCTGCCTGCAACCTTACCCAACCAAAGCTGATTTCATGTTTTTTTTTGTTATGGGTAAGCTCAAATGATGGCACAAACTGTGTCTCCAGTGTGAAGACTATGTGGAGCAATATATTGATATTTTCGTATTGTGTTATAATTTCTCATGATTCTTATGATCTTAATGATTAAAATAAATGCAATAAAAATAAAAAAACTCCTGAATGATTCATAGTCACACACACACACTGAACATTTACAAAGAACCGTACAAATAAGGGAGGGACTGTAAAGGATATCAATAAGTACCGGTAATACACATAATAAAATTCCTTACTGTATAATTAGACGCACAGCAGGGCCCCACTGCTTAGTGAAAATCTGCTTTTAAAGCCTTAGTCTATATGTTTTTTGTTCCATCTGATAAACATCTCATAGCTTTTGTATCCATAGATTGTATGTTGGGGGGTCTGGGTTCATCTATTTTATTGTAATACACTTCAGAGCTACTGTGAGTAATATTCCAAGTAAATATCTTTTGGACCTCCCAACAACACCATCATATACAGGGGTTGGAAATGAAACTGAAACCCCTGTCATTTTAGTGTGGGAGGTTTCATGGCTAAATTGGAGCAACCTGGTGGCCAATCTTCATTAATTGCACATTATTGCACCAGTAGGAGTAAGAGAGAGTGTGAAGGTTCAATTATAAGGGTAAGAGCACAGTTTTACTTAAAATATTGCACATAACATTATGGGTGACATACCAGAGTTCAAAAGAGGACAAATTGTTGGTGCACGTCTTGCTGGCGCATCTGTGACCAAGACAGCAAGTCTTTGTGATGCATCAAGAGCCACGGTATCCAGGGTAATGTCAGCATACCACCAAGAAGGACCAACCACATCCAACAGGATTAACTGTGGACGCTGTAAGAGGAAGCTGTCTGAAAGGGATGTTCGGGTGCTAACCCGGATTGTATCCAAAAAACATAAAACCACAGCTGCCCAAATCATGGCAAATTCAATGTGCACCAGAACTGTCTGAGACAGTAAATTGTTGTGCTCTAAAAACAGGTGTTTCAGTTTCACTGTCCAACCCCTGTACATCCTTCCAAAAAATCTGTAGTTTAGGGCAGAGCCAGAACATGTGAGTGTGAGTATTATAATTTCTTATCATATATTCGTTACAGAGAGTAAAAAAAAAAATCATGTTTAATGGAATGATGTGCTGCAAAAAAAAAAAATCACTCTAATATGCAGGAAGAGTATTTAAATAGCAGAATCGCACATATCACCTAGATCTATCAGTGCATGATTACGTATATCAAGGTCAGTGGTTACAATGTTCATATTGATATCAGATATCAGAATTATATTACATCGACCAAAATTAATAATAATAAAAAAAATGGTCATATTGTCTAGCCCTAAGTGTTTGATTGTTAGTTGTTTAATATGTAATGGATATTTTATCATTCGTTTGGCGCATTGGTATCTTAACAGCAGTGCTTCTGTGCGTACTGACCTGCATGTTTACATTGTGAAAGTATGTCAGCAGCTTATTTAAGAGAGCAATGTTTTTTATTCTCTATTCTGTGTATCGTTGTGGTTAAAGTCAGGTTTTTCGTTCCTTGTGTGTGTTTAAGGAGTAGGTGTACACGCCCTACAATATGCACAGTGCTCCTGCATGGCTAAGATAGGATTGGGAAGCTGACTGTTGACTGTTGTCAGGGTTTTAATAAGTCAGTGGCGCACCTGTATTTCCCACCTCCAACATAAAAACATGCCAGATATTTACCTGAACACTCGTCACTTCCAGACCACCATGCCCATCGGCATAAATAAATGTCAAAACTCAGACGCTTTTTTAATTTTAACGAGGCGTGTGCGAGATGTAAAAAAAAAATAGACTGTTATAAATAGACAGTGTGTAAGATAGCAATGAGCATTCTGGCGCGCTTTGCGTAGGGTGTAAAATAGATCCCCTAATTCCTTACAATCTGCTGCATCTGTTTAATCTTTGTAGTGAACTCAAGCCTTCATAGTTAACGGTGGTTGCAGTGTTGGTACTGTGTGTGTTTTTGTGTGTTTTTGTGTACTTTTGTGTGTATGTGTGTTTAATTCAGATAGCAATTGAGTTATTTACTTTAGAGCATGGAGTCAAGAGGTGGGAAACAGACACCAGGGGCTTTGGGGACAGAAGCGTCATTTTCATTGGGCTTTTATCTGTGTGAGAGTGTGGTTTAGATGGTCAAGCTCGATAAGCCTTCCCGTGAGGATGTCTGACATTTTGTTTCAGCCATTCACCCTCTCTAGGAATGATCTCATCACTGGTTGCCCTCCCAGATGTTTCTAATTTTACACACACCCTAACAAACTGCTGCTGATAAGAGCTTCTCTCCAGCTACCAGTACAAATGAACCAGATGCAGTGGCTTTTTATTTCCTCTCTAGCTCCCCCCCCACCCTCTCCCTCTCTCTTTCTCTCTTTCTCTCTCTCTCTCTCTTTCATGCTCTCTATTCTGTTTTCTTCTAAATATATTCAAGTGAGGAGAAAAGGGTTTAAAGGGAATGGAAGGGACAGTAAAAAGTTCACTCCGTGTCGTTGAATTGAATTAGCTCTCAGATTTTTCCATGCTACAGAAATCCAAACCATTTTCTATAATAGTCACAAAAAAACACAACATGCATTCTCTACCCCAAAAACAGTCCTTTACTGACATTCGGTGAAAGGGATATTTGGAATAAATTCTAGACTGTGAATATCAGATGCTTTTAGTAATCCTGAACAATCATATAGTTATGAAATTAAATATGTGTTTCATGCTGAAAAATATGTAACAATTCTGCACCTGATGTGAGCCAGTAACCTTAAGCCTGGTGAACACTGTGATTAGGAGTGTGCACAATAATATAATATAACATTTTTGAATATTATGAACAATATTATACCCTGAGATATCGTGTCATACCACCAACCCCTAATTATTACATCAGGGTACAACTTTTTTCTGTTTTTATCAAAATTGATAAAAAATTCACACTGTTCTCATTTCCCATTATTTATCTACTAGAGACAGATTATATCTTTCCAGTATTATTTATTTTACTTTAATCCCTGGATATAGGGAGATATTTGGAGTACATTATTAATATCATGACATTCTGGATCATTGACTTCTGTTAAAAATCTAATAAAATTCTTGTATTTTTTAATATCTCAGTTAGTGGTGTGCAATGTCATATTGTATGCAAAAATTTTGTTGTAGTAGTGTATTCTTGAAGTATTTTGTTGTATCGCCAAGAGTATTGTTATCACAAAAGTACCATGAAATATTGTGACATTACTTTAGGGCCGTATCGTCCACCCCTAACTGTAATTATTACACTAATTTCAACCCTGATTTCCAACAGATTTTCCAATTAGAAACTATATTCTGTTTGGTAGGTACAGTATAAGTCAAAGTTAGAATACACCGTATCATTTAGTGTAAATGAATACTGAAGTCCTCTAGACTATGTAGGAACACATAAGGAATCATGTAGTAACTTAAAAGTGTTAAACAAACCAAAATACTCAGTTTCTGGCTTCAGAGGCTGGTAACTGTGACAGACTTATCCTGTGCAACAGAGGAAACTCTTGCTCTTCCTTTCCTGGGGTGGTCCTGATGCGTGCCAGTTTCGTCATCATAACGTTTTTGATGGTCTTTGCGGCTGCACTTGGGGATAAGGTCTTGAAATTTTTCGGATTGAGTGAAGTAATATTTTTCCTTTATTTAGTTGAGTAGTTCTTGCCATAATTTGGATTAAAACGTTACTCAAATAGAGCTATTTACTGCAAACCAACTTTACCACTTCATAACTTTACAACTGATGCTCTTAAACACATTAAGAGACAAACAAATAAAATAAATTAACTCTTAACAAGTTCAGCACAGCTGTTAACTGAAAGTTAATAATTCCAGGTGACTCTACCTCATAAATCCGACTGAGAAAATCCATCCAAGATGTGCAAATCTAAAGTCATCTAAGCAAGAGGTGTTGCTTTAAAGTATATAAAATCTAAAACATATTCTGGTTTGTTCAACACTTTTTTTGTTTACTGAATAATTGCTTATAATAATGTTATTCTTCATAGTTTGGATGCCTTTAGTATTCATTTGCATTGCAGAACATTAGTGGAATCAGAAGCAAGTGTTCTTAGATATAGATAATCTGGTAATGCGAGAGCAGCAACAAATTAGTCGTAAAACCTTCTGATCAAGATCTCACTATTTTTTTTATTACCGAAAGTGAGAAATGCGTCTAATGTTCGGAAGCAGCTTCGGGGGCGCAGCTTATGTATCCTTCCAAAAGTGGGGCAAAAGCAAAATGGACAAAAACTGCCTCTGGAGCAGAGTCTGTTTTAAATTTTAATTTCAATTTTAGTTTCACACTACAGGTTCACCTTCTGACTTTCACATATGACACAACCAAGAAACCTTGTTAAACTGTTTCATATATGAGACTAAACCTACTTGACTTGGAATGCAGCTACAGTTTGTGAGTGGACCCTTTTCAACCAATCGCAGCCTAGCTTAAGAAAAGACACAGTATGTCAATATCTACCATAACGGGACAGACCAAAAAAAAAGAAGATATGCTAGGCAGATTTTGTTTAGATTTTTTTTTCTGTTTTGATTCTTTTCTGAATATACAAAAGCCCAGATAAGAAGACAGTTAGGTGCACAGTTTCCATTTCCATTCTCTTGTGCGTGCATGTGCAAGCTTATGCTTATTTTAGTGAGATTTGGTGTGATTTTTTTTTTTCCATCTGTGCCTCGTTCGGATAAGGGAGACCTGATGTTAAGTGTGAGATGTGCTTGGATTTTTATATCCGTTATGATCTCAACCTCCTGTAGTGTGTGCTCAGTATATCTAAGATATATGCTCATATATCTGCAGAGACCTGAGGTTAAATGTGAGATGTGTTCAGATTTTTAAATCTGTTAAGATCTTTAAATTCCTGTAGTGTGCACCGGATTTTAATGCAAACGCCTGCAATGATTAGTGTTTAATTTCCACACTCACTGCTAGTTTTTAATGTACGGATCAGAGAAAGATTTCCTTTATTTTTTTAATGCGCACCAGATAAAGCTTCTTTAAAGCGTTGGCATTGGTATTTCCAGCCCTGGTATTACTTGGCCTCAGAAAAATCAGCGGTATCTTGAAATGCAGCCAAGAAGAAAGTACATATTAGCTGTCACCCCGGCAGGCTGATAGATGTATTGCTCTGTAGGAGAGAAGTGCAGCGGGTGGGAGCTGCTGGCTTTAAGTAACACTGCTGTGAAGGTGATTTCTCTGCATATGGCAAAATCATGCTTGAGGAACATGCAAGAGCTTTTCTTGCTGGAGGATGTGCTTGAAAATCAAAGCATTCTTTATTTAGCTTTAACTCATGTTGAGATCAAGTTCATTAACTCTGATGCTTCAAAGATGCTCGGCCCCGTGCGACAAATTAACTGATAACCTGCATCAGTAATTATATTAATGCTAAATACAGTGTATCACAAAAGTGAGTACACCCCTCACATTTCTGCAGATATTTAAGTATATTTTTTATAGGACAACACTGACAAAATGATGCTTTGAAACAATGAAAAGTAGTCTGTGTGCAGCTTAAATAACAGTGTACATTTGTCCTTCCCTCAAAATAACTCAATATACAGTCATTAATGTCCAAACCACCAGCAACAAAAGTGAGAAATGCATCTAATGTTAAGGAGCAGCTTCAAGGGCGCAGCTTATGTATCCTTCCAAGAGTGGGGCAAACGCAATATGGACAAAAATTGCCTCTGGAGCAGAGTCTGTTTTAAATTTTAATTTCTGTAATTATGAAAAAGCACACTAGAGTTCCACACTACAGGTTTACCATGTGACTTTCACGTATGATACAACCAGGAAACCTTGTTAAACTGTTTCATATATGAGACTAAACCTACTTGACTTGGAATTCAGCTACAGTTTGTGAGTGGACACTTTTCTTGCTGGAGGATGTGCTTGAAAATCAGAGAGATCTGGAGATAAGCTTGGCCAGTCCATTACTTTTACCCTCTCAGCCTCTTCTATAAATCAGTACTCATCTTAGAGGTGTGTTTGGGGTCATTATCATGCTGAGACACTGCCCTGCACTTCAAATACTTCAGTAGTTCACAGAACATATTGGAGTTCAAATAAACAAATTTATCTTGGTCTCATCAGACTATAGGACATACTTCCAGTAATCCATGTCCTTTGTTGAAATGTCTTCAGCAAACTGTTTGCGGGCCTTCTTGTGTACAGACTTCAGAAGAGGCCTCTTTCTGGGGTGACCATGAGCCATGCAGACCAATTTGATATAATAGTGTGCAGCGTATGGTCTGAGCACCGACAGGCTGATCCCCCAACCTGCTGACAGCACTCTTCTGCAGCACTTTTCAAAGACATTTCATTTTCATTTTGGGGGAAAATGACAAGCAGTGTTCACAATAATACATTGAGCAAATCAGCTGAATTTAAATATTTTAAATGCTATAAAATATTGCTATAAAATATTGTTGCTGGTTGTTTAGACATTAATGGCTGTATATTGAGTTATTTTGAGAGAAGAATGAATTGACACTGTTATATAAGCTGCACACAGACTACTTTTCATTGTGTTAAAGTGTCATTTTGTCAGATATACTTAAATATCTGCAGAAATGTGAGGGATGTACTCACTTTTGTGAAGTTACAGTCTAAATAAAGTTAAAGTCTGTATCAAACTGGCTGCTGTTACTTTATATAGATAGATATGGATAAATGGAAGGTTGGATGGGTGGGTGGATGGATGGATGGCTGAACTTTATTGATCCCCGGATAAAGTGCAGAAGGATGTTCTGTGGATGTTCACAGTGCTTAGCAGAGGCAGCAGAACAGCCCTGAAATGGAATTGCCATGCACCCTGGGCACATTTACACCTGGCTGGTTTCATATCTGATCAAGCATGACTTGTTTACTATCTATACTCCTCCCCAGCATTTATACCTGCTATTGATCTGAGATCAGAATTCTCTTCTGCCTCATATTAAAGTGCTCTAGTATGTTGCTGTGTTGAAGAGCTGCTTGCATGGATCATTTATAGCATTTAAAATATTTAAACTCAGCTGATTTGCTCAATGTATTATTGTGTATGGTGTGGTGTAAGAAGTGGAAAGCACTTTAAAATAAGACTACCTTTATAAAGGGTTTATAAATGGTTTATAAATTAGATTATTAAGTATTGTTGATTAGCTTGTAAATGCCTGTAAAAGCCCATTGATAAGCAGTTGCAACACAGTAATTGAAAAGGCAACAGTGATCCGTTGTTTGCTTAGTCATTTATTTCAACTGAGTCATTTAATTTATAGTAAATAGTTACATATACTTACAAATATAATAATATGACAGGTTTAATGCTGATTAATGAAAAACACAAAGTCAAATCAGAATCTAGATATGTCTGAGGTTTGACAGTAGAAATGAGTGTGGAACTCACTGTTGTCATTTTTATCTATGTTGTTATTTATTTATTAAGCTTATTAATGAGTTTCAAAGTATTTGCAGCCTAATTAATAACCATTAATAATCTCCTGTATAAACCATTAATAACCCCTTTATAAAGGTAGTCTTATTTTAAAGTGGTACCAAAAGCTCCAGTCCCAGAATGAGTGACGACAAGACAAGACAAGACAAGACAAGACTAGCATATTCACCACACTTGTGTTTTATTTGGACATAGATGGAATGTGACGTCCACATACAACCCATCCATGCAGTGAACACACAGACACACACACACACACACTCATACACACTAGTGCTGGGTGGTATACTGGAAAGAAAAGAAAAAAAAACAGTATGCATTTTTACACACCTCCATACCACTTGAGGTGCTGTATCGTGTAAAACAGCACCGCCAAAGCAGCAAAAACAGCTTTCTTACTAACACTAGCCAGTTAGCATAACAAGCTAGCGCACTGGAGGGACAGCAGGTCAGCCCTGTGGAGTCAAATGCTCATCTCATTTTGTCCTGCCTGGAGAGGAATATGAACATGATTTTGTCTGAGGAGCCCCTGTTGCTGTTCTTTGCAAGATGAGTGTTTTTTTCTATCTGAGTAAAATAGAACAAATAAAACAACAGCAAACAGCAATTATTCACCCAGAATGATGGAATAAGACAAGTCCAGAATCGGTCCTGGGTGCGAAGCATTTATTTAGCACAAGTGATAAGACTACCTTAAACTCTGGGTTTTAGGGATTTGAGGTGCAGAAAAGCTTCAATAGCAGTAACTATAGCCCTGTTTAAAAATATTAATACTGTAGCTTTAATGGACATTAATGGACATTAAACTGAACTTATTTGTTAGCTGGAGAAAGAAGGGAATTGAATACTGTAAGGCTTTAAGAATAACATATTGCAAATTGATATTAAACTTGTGTCTAATAGAACATTTATATTAATACAACATTTGAGGAATATCTCTTTTAATACTCACATTTTAAGTATTTTACTTGCCTTTGGTTTGAGTAGTGACCAGATGGATGAAGTGTACAGACATTCTACATTACTTTATCTATCTATACTGTTGCCTGTGTACAGGCCATGCATCATAGGAGCCATTACCACCCACAGTGGACTGCACAGTGGTCGTTCATGGGCTCTTAATGATTGTGACCGGCAGCTTCTGGCTAGAACTGTCAGTAAAGACAAACCAGCAACTCAGACAGCCCTGCTCGCATATCAATTGGCCACTCACACACACACATTAAATCATGATAAGGCCTCACTTAGAGGTGCTATCAGATCAAAAGAAATCGTTGTGAGTGGAGTCAGACCTATCTTAGGAGAGAGGAATAGATAAAGAGAAGAAAGGGAAGAAAGACAGAGAGAGAGAGAGAGAGAGAGAGAGAGAGAGAGTAAGGCACTGAGTGAGGAACAGTGATGCACTCCAGATGGGTGTCAACAGAGGCCATAGCAGCAGAGGTCACTCTAGAGGGTGGTAGTGTCATGGACGTGGACGAGTTCTCTGAGAGGAGAATTCAGAGAAAGTAAGGGAAAGAGGAAGTTCCAGGAGTTCCAGGAAATAATGGAGAATCACTAAAGACCTATATCACCTGAATGGAGAGACAACAGCCTGAGGAAAAACAGGAAAGACTGAGAGCAGATTGAGTGACAACAAAGAGCTGATGATTTTCAGCCTGAGACTGAGAGGGAATGTACAATGTGCTGTGCTATGTGTGTGTGTGCTGTGTGTGTTTGTGTGTGTGGGGGGGGGAGAGCATGTGTGGGGGAAGGTTATCAGTAGGCGAACAGGAGAGGAGAGATAACAAGGATTTTAAAAGCTGAGCTTTAGCTTATCTGGGCCAGTATTTAGCTTGGTTAGTACAGTGGGCAGAGACTCTCGCTTACAACACGTAGCCACTGTTTACACCTTGCTTTAATGTGTTTTCAGTGATCTGATCTAGTCTAGATCTCACTTGACAACATAAAAAAGCCAGGATCAGGTATGATTCTAGGGGGGGTGGGTTGAGGGGTGCATTGCTCCCCAAATTTAGTTTTTGTCCCTCCAAATGCAATGCGGGCAAGGACTATTTTTAAATTATCTCTGAAAAAAAACTCTGAACCAACGACAAAAACCTATTTGTGCGTTTGTGCTGTGCAATGTGAAGATATTTCCTTGCTTATTTCTGATTGGCTCTTTGAGTCATATAATGCTGTTAGATGTCATGATGCTGCTGGAGTCCTAATTTTTTTCTGAGGACACTTCCAAAGGTATCCATCCATCCATCCATCCATCCATCCAAAAGTGGCATACTGTTTGGAGATGTTTATTCAGAGACGTTCTGGTTCAGTACGACAGGTCTTGTCAGTGTGATCATGAGAAGCAGGGATATAAAAGGGCTAATTAAACACTTTATCCAGTTTAATCTGACTTCCACAAGGTACTGTTAAACTGTGGTGATTTGTGGCTCAGAATTACTGGCTTGTAACCCTTTTGCCGCTTAATTTGTAGAACTTAGTAACTTGGTAATTCAATAAACATTAGTAAACTGTAGGAAACCCAATAATGCAGTGTTTTCTGATGAAGATACATATTTATTTCTTTAGCCAGTATCATTAGCTGTGGTTTTAAAAATATGACTATCAACATGCCCACACATTATGTTCTACTGCTCCCCCAAGCAAAGCAGTTGAGGATTAAACACAACCTGGATGGATTGGGGTTTTGACCACATTTGACACAAGTGTAGATAAAATTAAAGCTTTGTCCAAAAGCTACTGAACAAAATTTTAATGCAAGTAAATGTTGCAATGCAAGAGGTTACATTCTTATTTACTGATCCTGCTTTTACGATAAGCAACCATTCATTTCCAGTGGGAGGGCGAGATTTGTAGCCGCGATACAGCGACAAGTGACAGAGCGACAAACGACAAACAGAGTTGAGATTTTTTCTCAACTTTGTGCCAATGAATTATGACACTGTGAAGCGACATTCTACACCGATTGGTTGAACAATTCCTTCAGACCAATCACAGATCCCCTCCTTCTGCTCTGTAATCTTTCCTCTGTTGGTTCCTACCATACTTTATTCATATCCCCAGCAGTGTGGTTCTAAACACGACAGAGAGAGTTATCTAATCAAATTAAAAATATATATTTATTTATATACCTCTTTTTACAACTGATTGTAGCAAGAATCAGACAAAATGTTAAAAATACAACACACAACCACCAGTGAGCAACAGAAGCAAGGAAAAACTCCCTCAAAGCTGCAGCAGGAAGAAACCTTGGGAGGAACCAAGGCTCACATGTATTTTGTACTATCACATGTACTATCAAGGCTAATATATAAGGGAGACCCATCCTCCTCTGGTCAGATAACTTGATGAATGGTCAATAAATGTTAAAAAGTCACTATACATCCACAAAGGTCTAATATATTCTGCTGATACACGCCCACAGGCCCACATGCAGCACCACAAGCTGCCATGAACACACCCACAACAGACAAACTTGGGGCACCGCAAGCAACTTGTCGCCTACCAGTGTGAACGTAGGGTTAGAAATGATCCACCACAGCTGTTAGTATTACATAGTGTGTTCCCCTGGGGTTAAAACCGTCACAACAAAGGATTTTTCTAATATAACCAGTATTGCTCCAGTGTAGGGTTGAGGTGGTAAATGATAATTACTGTGTAATGCTGTAATTTAGAAATGCCAACTTTATGCAGAGACTATGCAATATTTCCAATGATGCCAGATCAATTTTTTGTTGTTGTTGGTGTATCTTCTAAACAGCCATAATGTAGCATTCATTCATGTTTTTTTAAGATGGACACAAGCTGGGAGGCAATGTAAAAGTGCACAGATTGCGAGTTTAGCAATGTACTAAGTTTTTTCTTTAAACGTGTGTAAATAGAGTCTCAGTTAGATGGGACATACTCTGTTCTGTGGTATTTAGCCTGTTAGCTAACTTTTCTGAGCATAGCTGGCCGGTTGTCGGTCCAAACATGACAGAACCTGCCACACTTAGATGTTTCTCAAAACCAGTTGCTCAACTTCACTCTTTAAAAAACATGTCTATGACCCTGGGTATGCATAACAATGCTGGATAAGAATGTACAGAAGCCAAATAAACACAGGACCATTCGCTATACTTTCCACCCTGTAATACTGTGTAATAAAAAGGGTGAGTGCAGTAGATTTTTTTGGGGGGCCCCAATATCATTACCTCAGCACCAGATGCTTCATTACTCCATAGGCTACACTGTGTATGTAATGTATCTCCTATCATCAGCATTATTTGTAATTAGCTTATATTATACTGGTGGCTTTTACATTTAATCATACAGGGGTAGCAAACTTACAAAAATATTTTAATTAATTTTCACTCTTAAATATACATACTGGCTGGCTACATCTTCGCCTAGATAATTTCACTTTAATTAATCACCCATAATTAACTACCACAATGGCCTCATTAATCTAACACACAGGGGAGTTCCATTATTAAAACTGGTGTCTGTAAGTTTTGGGATTAGGGGGTTTATGGCCCTCTCTGGTGAGAATGGGTAATTGCACAGAGCATGAGGAAAAATCATTTTAAACTGGGCGGGTGTGATGCAGTCTTCTTTCAGAGCGGATGAATCCCATTCCCGTTCATGTTCAGTCAGTAACTGCTGAGAGAAATGTATTCAGAGGACATAAGAGAGTTATTATATACGGTTGTCAGTTTTGTCAGTGTGAATGAATGAGCTACTGAGGTGTGAGTTTCCTCTTCTGAAGTCTCCATTGCTCCACCAGTCGCTTATGTTCAGTAAAACTGAGCCGGATCCTCTTTTAGAGGCTGTACATGTGACGTAAGTACGTAAAGACACGTGACGTGGCCAGAAGAACTACCACGAAAAGTGACCTGACACCCAAGTTTTTAGAATTTATATATTAGGTTTAGCAGGGAAGGTCGTTCCAGCACACTGGTACAATTAAACACAATATTTTATCCCTTCTCCACTCAGAAATGCTTCTGCTTTCAGAAACAAAATAATACAGACTGCCACTTTAAGAACTAAAGTCTATGTTTTAACAGGCTACATTTAGATTTTATTTGGTAGCCTATCTAATGTTAGCTAATTGGCGCATTATGTTAGCTAGCCAGCTAACCAGTTGAACCTATACAGAAAAAAATGCTTGGTTAATGATAACAAAACATATTGTTATATTGTAATATGCAATACCTTCCTTTGTTTTGCTGTTTTTTTTTCTCACAGCTTCTTCTTTTTTCTTTTCTCAAACTCACATTTCACACTTTTCATATGTGCCTACGTTGAAAATAATGTAAAAATGGCTTTTACTCATGTAATGCTATTTTAATTTGTATTATTCAATATTATTTTTAAAATAGATACTTTTATCAAGATATCTTGGTGGTCTTGAGGTCCCCCTGGTGGTGTGGAGGCCCTAATCGGCTGTGTACTCTGTGTATGCCTTGGGCCGGCATTGAGTAAGTGAAGATAAATTACTTACTTACTGAGTCATTTACCAGCTGACTTACTTACTTACTGACTTACTGACTTACGTTGTGGGCCCAGAGGGAAATGTAGAATTTTTGTGATAACATGTTGCAGCAGTTTAACCGTGTTTAAAAAGTGGATAGAGCCTAACCCTGGATCAGAAGTTTCCACCTCTGTGGAAGTGTGATGCTTTTTTCAAGACCAGGTTCAGCTTTTTCTCCAAGTTCAGCTGAATATCTTGTTTTATATGTGAGTGATGAAACCAGCCAGCCTCTCCCTCCAGCGTTTACTTTTCTATAGTGTGCAGAAAAGTAGCAGAAATTACAGCAGCTGCAGGACTGGGCTTTCAGTTTCTCGTATATATTTTTCCTCGAGGTCTGATTGCTTTTAATACACTGAGTGGGGTAAGGGAGTTTAATGCACAGAGAGAAAACACTGGTTACCCGCGGGTGTGTGTGTGTGTTTTTTTTTAGTGCATTTTTGCTTTTCACTCCACATTTTTCAAGCACACTTCTGTTGTGTGTGTCAGCTATTCATTAAATTGTCATCATCATCATCATCATCATCATCATTGCTGTGGAGACACACCTCTCTCCTGAGACTGAGGAAACACATTCTCCCTTCCATTTTTTACTCTTTTCTTTTGTTTCTCTCTTTTTCTGTCTGTCTGTCTTTCTCTTGCTCGCCTTCTCTCGTTCTCTTTTAAGCAGTAGGGAAATGGCTGCAGGCTGTCTGTTTGTGTGCTTGTGTCTCTGTCTGTGTGTGTGTGTGTACGTGTGTGTGAGGGGCTGAGTGAAGAGAGAAATGTTAAAGAGATGTTGGATGTTGATGGGTTCTTGGAATGGTGTGTGTAAGAGAGAGAGAGAGAGAGAGAGAGAGAGAGAGAGAGAGAGAGAGAGGATAGAAAGTGAGAGACACAGACAGGACGAGGCAGGGGCTGTGACGGCAGCCGTGATTATAGCTATGACACTCCCCGATTAAACACACATTTAAATAGATACCGCCTGGGGAAGAGACAGAGCATGCGAGAGAGAGAGAGAGAGAGATAGAGGGAGAGAGAGAGAGAGAGAGAGAGAGAGAGAGACTTGTGCACTAGTGCCTGCATTGATTATTCATGCTAGTCTTTCACAGACAAATGGCCTTTTCTTTCTTCTTCTTTCCTACTCTCAGGTCCCACCTTTTATTTCACCTTCATGTGCGTTCCTCCATTCTCTCTTCTGCCGAAACATTTTCTTTCAATAGACATCTGTTGATATCTTCTTTATTATTTTTTGCATTATTAATAATATTATTTTGCTCTCTTTAACATTATCACCTTTATTTGTCCAAGGTGGCTCATATTTGCTTGTTTATTTACCTACCTACCTAACTACCCACCAACCTACCTATCTATCCAACCCAACCCCACCCACCCACCCACCCACAAACCCTCCCACCCACCTACGTACCTAACCACCCTCCCATCTACCTACCTACCCAGCATACCACCAAGAAGGACGAACCACATCCAACAGGATTAACTGTGGACGAGAGGAAGCTGTTTAAAAGGGATGAATCCAAAAAACATAAAACCACGGCTGCCCAAATCACGGCAGAATTCAATGTGCACCTCAACTCTCCTGTTTCCACCAGAGCTGTCCTCATCTCTCCTCATTTCTCTACCATTATATTGTACATCTACTTTGTAATGTGGGTGTTTTCTAAGAATTCCCCCTTTCGTTCTTTCGTTCTGTCTCTCATTCCCTCCACTCTATCTGTCTCTTTCTCTCTGTCTAGAAAGCATTCCATCTCTGCTATTGAGTAGGACTGCATGTCCCAGGTTGAAGTGTCCTACTTTTGCTCTCCCCCTTCCTTCCCCCCTCCCTCCTTCCCTCCCTCCCTCCATTTATTTATTCACATTCAGAGGGCTGAAGGAAGGGCAAGCAAGAAGGAGGAGAGACGTGATAGAAAGAGGGAGAGATAAGGAGGAGAAAGTAGACATTAGATAAACGCTAATGAGCATATTTGCCATCGCGGCCCTGTTACAGTGATAAAGAGGTCAAAAATAACAGAGTGAGAGATTAAAGATGAACTCCAGGGTAAGCTGGCAGGCCTATTTTTTTCTTCTTCTTCTTTTTTCAGTAGCTGACTTCAGCCTGATCCTGCTTATGATTCCACAGCCACCATACATATTCTTCTCACTGAATCGTTCTTTTCTCAATACTACACTCACTTCAGATCAGCTCATGTCTTATGTATTGTTAGAGATTTGTTGACAGAGTTGTTCTGAATTGTGAGGATCTTGCCTGGCGAGGAACAGTGTCAAAAAAGAACTCTCATACAGTCTAAAGAAGATCTCAACTAAACTACATTATACACTTTAGAATTCATCCTGCTACTTCTACACTGTAAAAACTATTAAATTGCACTGTGAACTATAGAAAAAAAAATGACTCAACTAATATTATGAAGTTTCTTGTGTAAAGTTGGTCTAACTGAATAATCTGTGTCGGCAAAATTGACAAATTGTAGTAGACCCCAAATTGAGGCCAAGTCAACTAATTCACTCATGCTCAGTTTGACTCAGTTTAGTTGAACGGGGTCTACTGAGCAGTTCTGCAAGGGTTTTCACCTAATGACGGTCACGCTATTTGCACATTGGGTATGTACTCACACCTTCGACTCACCATCAGGGTGAGTAGATGATTTATATATGTGTTATATACAATGCACCACAGTGTTGAAGGCTATAGGAGCAAGTTGCTAGGGTTTGTGTTGCTGAGTGTGACTATGGGCTAACTAGTCTCAGCTGGTCATATTTGCATTACTGCAAGCTTATTTAACCGACAATAAGACATGTATATGTAATAGTCTTAAATTCCTAATTTCCCAAAAATAAAGTATTGTGCCCACTGCACATGTAAAACATGTTACTGACACAAATTAACTTTTTTTTATGGTTGATCCCAAAGGATAGTCAGCATAACTTACAAAACACATCAATTTTATAGAACTTAAGTTCGGCCAACTAAAAGCATAAAGTACAAAACTCATAAAAAACACTGTGCAAATGAATCAGCTGGCTAACTTGACATTGTCACCCTGCAATAAACATTCTTATTTTTCTGGTCACCTCATGTAGCAATACCTCCTGTAATCAGTACACAGCAATATAAATACTGCACACTGTACAGTATTTCAGTATCCAAGATTTTAGTGCAAATGCCTTGTTGAAAAAAAATATTTTGGTTCCAAAATGAATAAACAATCAACTGTAGTCATCAATAAAATAATCTGTCAGTTAACCCTCACAATTATTTCACAACTTAAAGAGAGACATTATCAACTTTACCATTATCATAAACTAGATACTTAGAGGCAGGACCGGCTGTCCAGAACAGTCACAGAGAAAGCCATGACTGTTCCGATGGTAGCCACGTATTCCTATACCATAACGCCACCGCCACCATGTTTGACAGATATGTTTTAATGATTAGATTTGAATAATTTCATTTATGTAAAGAATATTATTCCAGTACTGGACAGTTTTTATTGGAGTCTCATCGGGCCTTTCTGTTCTTGTGTGTTTTGCAATGATTTGCATCTTGAAGGAAACTGATTGTAAACACTGAATATGAGAGAGTGTTTTTGACTTGACTAGATAAAACTAAATGTTTTTTCCCCCACTAAAATGAAAGAATTCTGCATTTGTCTGCTTTCATTAGCTTCTTTGGTCTTCCTGGTTAACGTTTCTTAGCTCTCCAGTGCGTGCCTGTTTTAAAAACGTATGTTGTTTACACATAATTTAGATTTGAAGTCTGTTCAGTCTCTCTGTTTGGTTTGTTAGTTTTAAACGATGGCCTCCTTCACTTGCACTGTCACGCTTTCAGACTGCATATTAAGAGTTTTGTTGAACAATGGTCCAATGCATATTCAACTCCCAATTGATTGCTGAAAGAGGGGCAGACCACATCTGACCCCAAAACTGCTTATCCATCAATAGCACCATATCCAGTGAGCCTGGAAAATGGAGCAACTCCAAATTCTGTAGGTTTAAAAGCAAATGTATGTATGCCTCTTATATTATAGCCACTATAGCTTTAGGTCTAGATAAATGCACAAATGTGGGCTTTTTTTTAAATAAATGTGATGATGTACTTTTTACTGTCCATGTACCTTTGGTCCTGTCTGTATTTACAAACAAAAATGACCTCCGCGGCCATTTTTTAAAAGGTTCTGTGAATCAGAATTTCAACCAATACAAAGAATCCTTCAGTGCGGAAAAGAAACAAAAGCCTTGGATTGCAAGTGCAGGTTCTAGAAAATATTTTTTTAAAGCTACTTTGACACACATTTTTTTTATATTGGAAAAATAGGTGCAATTTTTAGTACAGTGGAACCTGCTTTTTTTTTTAGCTCGCTCCATAGCTCTTGCTTTTCCATTCTTTCTTTTTTTCTGTTCCCTGTCCTCTTTTGCACTTTTTAATTTTGCTTCAGTTTTGGACTCAGTATTACTATACATATGCTAATTTTGTTAACTTGACGTATGTCTTTTTTTTACCCATAAATATAAGACAAAATGGAAAATGTGAAGGGGCTGAAAATTTGGCATTGAGTGTTTACATTCCAGAGGTGCCAGAGGTTTTAAAAAACATTCAGTGTCCAAATCTCTTTTTGAATCAGATTGTGGTCAGGTGACTTTATGATTGCTTCATATTACCGCAGGGTAAATATAGTCTGTTATGACTTTATGATATTACAGTTGCAATATGCTTATTACTGTGCAGTTACAGATTATGACAAGCCCAGCAGGGACTGTTTATATTAAAAGGGCAGAAATGTGAGCTAGAACAGATGAGTGTGAGTGCGCACAGTGAGACACCATTCCTTCAGTCCATCCTCAGCCAACCTGAGGTGAGCTCCTGAGAGAGAGGGAGAGAGAGAGAGAGAGAGAGAGAGAAAGAGAGAGAGAGAGAGAGAGAGAATATGACGCCATTAAAATCTCAGCTCCTGACAACCCACTGCGTCCATGATCCCCAAAGTCTGAAGTAGGGCTGTGCCATATCATATCGTACGCGATAATATCGCCAACATTTTTGAAAATCGTAAACGATATTATACCCTGAAATATCGTTCCATATCACCCACCCTTAATTATCACAGCAGGGTCCTACTTTTTTGCTGTTTAAGCAAAGAAAAACTCTCACATTTCTTATTTACAATTAAATATCTACTAGATACAGATTATATTTGTCCAGTATCACTTATTTTATTTTAATCCTGGACATATGGAGATATTTGGAGTGCATTATTAGCTCCAAGCGGTGCATTATTAGCTTTTTCAATTGCGGCTCCTAAACTGTGGAATGGCCTACCACTATATCTCAGGCAAGCCCCGTCACTATCCACGTTTAAAACCAGGCTAAAGACTCATTTTTATTCCTTGGCTTTTTAACCAAATTTAAGACTTTTGTCCTTGTTTTATTTATTTATTTTGTATTTATTTTATTTCTGTTTTTATTATTTTATTTTGTTTAACTTTTACTGTACTTAGCTCATAGATTTATCTAAAACTATTTTTTATTGATACCTATAATTTTAATTTGTTTTTATCCTTTATAATTGACTATGTACAGCACTTTGTTGCAGCTGTTGTTGTTTTTAAAGTGCTCTATAAATAAAGTTGAGTTGAGTTGAGTATCATGACATTCTGGATCATTGACTTCTGTTAGAAATCTGCTAAAATTCTTGTATTTTTAAAAAAATATATATCTCAGTTAGGGGTGTGCTATATCATATCGTATACAATAATAAAATGTGCGTTTTGTTTTGTTGCAGTAGTGTATTTTTAATTTTTTTTGTCATATCGTCAAGAGTATCGTTATCACGATAATACCATGAAATATCGTGATATTATTTTAGGGCCATATCGTCCACCCCTAGTCTGAAGCATCATCTTAAGAAAAATACATCTGAACAAGCAGGTTTAAGCCTTTTAGAAGACTGTTTGACTGTTATTGTGTCTTAATAGCAAATGAGGTTCTTATTTTAGTTCGGGGCTTTGCAGAAAAAAAAACTCAGGCGGTGTTATACTGTAAGTAGTTTGAAGTAGTGAATAAAAAAAGCCTGTGATTGAAGCCTATATAAAGGCTCATAATAAGCAATGATTTAACTCATACTTTGAATTTTGTTGCAGGATTGTTTAGAGCTTTATGTCAGAAGGGAGATTTTTGCAATCAATACAGATACAGAGTTTAACTGGCAGCATATTTTTGCTGAAGGATGGATAATTATAATTGGAGAACTCTCTGAATAGAGGTTAGATCTCCTGAACAAAGCCATGATTACTGTTGATCTGAGAATCTTTAGCACAGAGCTGAGTCTGAAAGTAGATCTGTCCCCTAAAGCAGTTTTATATTGTTTGGATCATCAGGTGAGATCAGCGCTCAGCTGAACTGCAGTGTATGAATTATGTGTTTGTATCTGTGCTTTATTTGATTGTCAGTTGCTCTTATTCAAAGCCGTTCACGGGGAGAGTCTGAGAACACAACTCTGACAGCTCATCTGCACTCATCAAAGTACAGCCTGGGTTAATTCAGGTCAGATCACTGAGACTGACAACAGCTGTCACAGATCTCGGGAGCACAGAGTATGAGATGCGGTCTGAGCCTCTTTTAAAAGCTTCTGCTAAACTAATAATTGTGTACAAACACACATTTCTTGTTGCTCTTAATAACTCAGGAAGTAACAGATAGACTCAGAAAAAAAGCCATGTCTGGATTCAGTTTAAACATTGTAAATTGACTCTATAGGAACACATAAGGATTCAACTAGTAACCTTTACAGTGTTCAACAAACCAAAATGCCATTTTTTTGCACTATGAGGAGCACTTAAAATCCTTTAATTTTCCCAACAATCATCAGTGCACCTTATGTATGAATTTTACCAGTCAGGTTGTAAGGAACAGTAAAACCACTCAGCTGTAGTACAGCGCTATACAGGAGTTTCAGTTTAGTTCTTCATCAATGAGACTGGAGTAGCTTTAGCATTACCTGCTAACCATGCTAGCTCTTTCACTGTTCAGAGTATGAGTATCCTAACCCCGACTACCACTGCTGGAGTAGCATTAGCATTTCTCGCTAACTGTTAGCCGCTAATGCTAACTAATCCTGCCTTAGTGTTGGAGAAATGTAGGTATTTAAGCTTACTGTAAAGAAACACAAGCACTTTACTCACCCAAATAAACGGTTTTCAGGAGAGAAATCTGTGTAGATTAATATCCAGCGCTCGTTTCACTTTAAAATAAAGTCTTTTTTTATCACAGTTTTGTTTACTTAGCTTAGCTTTACTTTACTTTGAAAATAAACCAGAAAATAGACGTTTATTGATAGTGTGTAAAATACGAGACTCATTTATGTGCTCTTATCTGGGGTGCTGGTGTTAACTTGCCGTTTCTGAGGCTGGTGAACTCTGATGAACTTATCCTGTGCAACAGAGGTAACTCTTGGTCTTCCTTTCCAGGGGCGGTCCTGATAAGAGCCAGTTTCATCATTAACATTTTTGATGATCTTTGCAACTGCACTTGAGGATACTTGTTTAAATGTTTCAGCTTGACTGTCTTTCATTTCTTAAAGTATTTATTTCTTTACTTAGTTGAGTAGTTCTGGCTATAATATGGATTAGAACATTACTCCAAAAAATCAAGCAATTAACTCTTGGTTAAAAAGCAAGGTCAATACCAGTAGACAGCAGCAACAAGAAGACAACATACCAGTTGTTCAGAGGTCAAACACAGCGAGGCAATATCAGAGGGCAGGCAAAAATCAAGGTCGTTGAATACAAAAGCAAGGTCAAAACGAGAGAGTAACACAGGCAATAGGATAATGCAGTGTACAAAAATAAACTGTCAATACTCAGCACTCTGGACAAATGTGCCCCTTTTATAGGGGTGAACCATGTGGCTAAAACTCAGGTGATCTACACTTCCTGGAAGTGTCATAAGCTGTGTTATGTGATCAGGATTGGGTGTAATGTCGGAGTGTGGTGCATCCTGGGCAATGTAGTCTGGAAGCTGCAGATTGTAGGCAAAGCTGAGTGTGGGAGAGATAGGAACACTTTTAGCGCTGCAGTTTAATGACACTGCAATTTAATGATCACACTAAAAAACTTTCTAACGTCCTGTCATAATCATCTATGATTTTGCATCTTCCTATACTTTACATTGATTGCTTTGTAGAAGGGCATGCATCGGACAGCAGTATATTTTCAGTTAATTGAGTTGCATTTCCAGGTTTTAAGCTGATCAGCTATTGGTTAATGTCATGTTTAACTTTTTCTGCTCCACATTAACATTGCATGAAGAGCACATGTTATGAGTTTATGGTATGGTACAGTTGCAATACATTTATTACAGTGCAATTATAGATTCTGCCATGCCCAGCAGTGTCTGTGTAAAGGGCAAACTGAAAGCTAGAACAGATGAGGATGAACAGATGAGTGTGAGTGCGCACAGTAAGACACCATTCCTTCAGTCCACCTTCGGCCAACCTGTGAGCCCCCGAGAGATAGTAGGATGACATCAGAATCTCAGCTCTTGATAACCCACTGTGTCCATGATCCCCAAAGTCTGAACCTTCATTTTAAGAGAGAAGTGAATTGCATTTCATGGTGTTGTGCTGAATTCTGCTCTTCTGCCACACAGTGAGTGTAACAGTTCCCCCTTCGCTTCCATTTATTTTCATTTAAAAATATGGGTTAATCTACAGTTACAGTAGATATATTTGATTTCAGCACAACACTGGTTCTTTTTTTGTTCTGTATTGTTTAATAAAGCTTCTTCTAATTGGTCTGAAAGTCCGAACAATGTAGAATAACCTGCAGATAAACTGGACCATGATTCAGTTTGGACAAAACAGGAGGGATGTGAATGCACCCTGTATGCAAATTGATCATGGTACGTTTTCTTATCAGACAGCTTGGGATTGCCCACACCTGTATGTATATATATATATATATATATATATATATATATATATGAGGTGTTATCTTGTGAGTGTGGCTGAACACTGCATGCTAATGTCATTTTATCTTTTTTTATTTTCATTTTAAAAAAATGTCTAGTTGTGATCTCTAGTATGATTGTGAACTGTTTTTTGTAAGGGGTGAAACGACAGGATTTTGGATCTTGCTCATGAATATTAATACATGCAAACATATCGCCTCTGATTGGCTAACGGCACTGCGACACCAGTAGGCACGGATGAGACGGACAACAGTTAGAAACGTTTAAAAAATATATATAAATTTACACTAAAAACAGTCTTTGCAGTGTCATATGTTACTTTACAGTAGGGGTGGGCGATATGGCTCTAAAATAATATCACGATATTTCAGGGTTTTTTTGCGATAACGATATACTTGGCGATATAGGAAAACTAAAATAATTCATTCATTTCAGGAATATAGTATAAGAGTATAACAGCATAATCATAATGTGGCAAAATAAATAATATAGCATAAAATAAAATAATGCAGCAAATAATATTGCAGAATATTTAGTGTGTGCATATAAACTGCAAACTAAAACAATTATACAATAAATACACCTAAAGCTTCACAGTAAATAATAGACTACTTTTAAGACAGAAGAGCCCTATTATCACGATATTTCTGTATCACGATATATTGTATACGATATAATATTGCCCACCCCTACTTTACAGTATGTGTAATGCCCTGATAAGTGCAGTTCAGCCACTGACCTAGTCTTAGAGTCCCTGTAAAACACAAAATCCACCGGAGATCCTATGTTAACCTAGTCACTTACACATAGAGGTGAGTAGTACAATCCAGAAAGTTAAAATTTGGATTTTTACTTTTAACTAAAACTAGTTTTAAACATACTAGATGGATGGGACATTGCGTTTCCGAAGTGTGGCGATTTTTAAAATTGTGCCATTTCTCAATCCACGGTGTCATTTGTGTACTGGTAATTCAATAAGAATGGCACTACTGCCCACAGTGGGCAGCACAGTGACCGACTATAGTAGTCCATTAGAATGTACAGTTTGACATACAAGCAGAAATCTTGTTCACATTCAGTGCAGGAGGCTCCATACTCATATCCTTAAGGTCAGTGCAGCATTCCTTGGCTTTCATAGGACATGGCAAAAGTCATGGGACACAGTAATATTCAGTTTGCATTTTAGTTTCGCTTCTAACCAGCAGTCAGCCATTGGCCTGTTTTTTTTTATATTTGGATTTTGACAGATTCATATTGCAGCTGTTGTGAACAGTGTATGTGTGTGTGTGTTTTGTCTTTGTGTGTGGAATTAATTAAACTTGATACACTCAGACTTGATTACTACCAGCCCTGTTGAATTAAACATGACTTACATAGAACCTTTCCAGCACTGTCAGATAGGCGAAGAGGTCTATGAGGAAGCTACTGAATTAGCATTTAAAGGGGCTGAAACCCCTGATAGTATCACAACTGTCCAACCTCATCAACAGATCAATGCTCACATCCCTTATTATTAAATAATACAATAGCAGGAATGGAAAGCAATAATAATAAAAAAAAAACGCTGCATGCCAACGTCTACAGGCTTCTACAGTCTCAACTGTGGAATGGGAACAGGGATAATGCCAGCTAATTAGTGGAGCTTAATGCAAATTTACATTGTATCCAAATGCTGATCAGTGCCCAGACTGTGCCATTTGTAAATCTCATGTTTTGCAGATGGATTAACTGCTGATTTAGTATCATATTTTTCAATCCCTGGCTCAAGTTTAGTTGTTTAGCTTTATTGCGGAAAATGGTCCTTTGTGACGACAAACTTGCAGATTAGTGATAATTGTGTTTATGTGCATGTAAGCAAATGGTTATCAGTAGGCTATTGTGTTCTTGTTGATGAGAGATTGATGAGTTGAATGTGTCTAATGTGTCGTCCTGCGACACAAACAACAAGTGACCCTGATAGACTGATAAAAACAACCTTAAATCGAGCCCAAACCACCACAGCTTACTATCATTAAGGGCTAGATGAATTCCTATATGTGTATCAAAATATTGGACAGGATAATGTAAGAATTTTAATGTAAACTATATGTCAACTGAAGCTCTGTAGAAGCTAGATCATGCAACAGGACAATGACCCAAAACACCAGAGCAAGTCTACAACAGAACAACAAACCTTTTGGAGTGGCCAAGTCAGAGCCCTGATCTAAGATGCTATGCATTGACTTGAGAAGTCTTGAGAAAACTTGAGGCATCTTGTGAAGACATGGTGTTTTTTTTTGTTTTACCTCGGTGCATCTCTATTTTTAGCATTTTAAGCAAGATTACTGTATTAGGTTTGTATTGCTTTTTTCACAGTTTTAGAGTGAGAAAAGGAAAAAAGAAAGCACCATGCAAAAGTCTGGCAACCTCAATAGATTTAAGCTCTCAGATAACATTTACCAAGCTCTCAGACCTTTATTAGCTTATTAGGTCTATGGCTCATTCACACTCATTGTTAGAAAAGGTCAGGTGATGCAAATTTCAAAGCTTTCGAATTCTCCGACTCCTCAAAGCATGTTCTATCAATCTGCAAACACGGGCTCCTCTGCGCAGCTGTCTAGCATGCTGAATTTTTCCCATATCTGCATCACACCTAGCACAAAATCTCAGCGTTTTATAAATATTAATATCTAAATAATCCTGTTGCATTTTGGGAAGCAAGTCCTGATAACTAATTAAGGTAAAATTGAAAATGTTGCAATGAGCAAAAGTATGTTTATAGAAAAGGGCTTTTGACTTTTTAAAAATAACAGTTAAGCATGAGAAAGGCTGGGTATCGTTTTAATTTTTGCGTGAGTGTTTGAGAGACAGAGTGAGCGAGAGGGAAGGCGAGACAGCACGAGTAAGAGCAAGCGAAAATTCTGCAAAATTCCAACAACTTCTTGAAGACAAAATCACACCATATGTAAAAAAAAAAATGAAAGAGAAGGGCTTCCCCAGTAGAATGAAAATTCAAGCAACATCATACAATCCTTAAGAGACACAGGTTGACGTTTTTGTCATGACTCTGATCTACACATCATAAAAAAGCTGTGAAAGAACCCAAAAGAACAGTAAGAGCAGGGAGATAGCTCAATATTTTTACAAAGCTAGAAATCTTTTGTCTCTAAAGAAAAATAAGAAATTGGGCAAAGATCACCCTAACAAAAACTAAGGCCCTTTCCTTGTA
Organism: Astyanax mexicanus; assembly: GCF_023375975.1. Classification (NCBI taxonomy): domain Eukaryota; kingdom Metazoa; phylum Chordata; class Actinopteri; order Characiformes; family Acestrorhamphidae; genus Astyanax; species Astyanax mexicanus. The sequence goes on from NC_064410.1 coordinate 22,444,044, forward strand.
AGTTGAACTACAGGGGTTTTTAACCCTCTATGGCATAGTGTTGTCCTCAGGCAACAAACCAAATATTTGGTAATAACACCATACTATACTTTACCTGATTTATTACATATTTATTAGTTTACTTATTTTTAAATAATGTTACAAGACATATCTACACCCATTACAATAAGAGGTCCAACTTGGTCCTAAATAAAACTATGTAATTGTTCAACAATTATATTTCAATTTTATTTGGCTGTTTAGGTTTTTACTATGTTCTTATTGTAAACTTACTAAAACAGTGTTTTTTCATTAGTTGCTTTTGGGCAACGTGATGCAGGTAGACCACTTGCTTCCTTAAACTAAAACATTTGATACAAATGATTAGTTTGTTATCAAAAGTTACCTAAATAGAAATTCCGAAATCCTCAGAAATCCAAGCTGAGATGTTTACAAGAAAGCAAAAAAGGTTTCTTTTCACCAAATTATCGTGCATTTTCTATTCCAGTGCACCATGTTGGTTTTATCTCCCCTCAAACATACAAGTATATACTAGGATTTTTAATTAAAACAACTAATATACTATGTATCTACTTTTACTTTATTTAAATTTTTACATTCATTCTTTTTTTACATTTAAATATCCACTATAAAAAAAACTTGTCTTAATAAAAATAAGTGTGATTAATTACAGTCAATCCCAGAATATTGTTGTGATTAATCGGAGTAAAATGTTTCATTGATTGACACCACTAGAAAATAAGATTTTTGGCATCTGCTCCCTGGGGGCCCACAGGTTGAAAACCACTGGTCCAGGTAGTTTTGTTCAGTTTCACGCTGTAGTTTAAAAAAACAACTTTTTTTCATCTTCTACTTTTCACCAGATTGGAACATAGTTTTAACAAACAGCTCTTAAGATCTTCTTCACGACACAGAGCTGGTGGAATGTGAGGGGAGTCAGATTTCTGTGCTGGTTCTTCTTAGAATTTGTATAAAAGTTTGAACAAAGTTTGATACACACTGTAAACCCATACGTTGTTTGAAGTCAAATGATTTAATTCTGTTTTACATAAAATTGGATGAACATTTGTGGGCACATATATACATTTAAACTGAGATCTCTGAGTTGAACCTACTTATGATAACTGAGTTTAGTCTGCTGCCATTGGCAGCTTCTTTTCTTTTGGCTTCTGTCACAGTCTATTTGCATACTGGGCGTGTCCAACAGTTTCTGACTAACTGTACTTTCACACCGAACGCGATAAAATCGCTCTGTGTCGCCTGTCCAACAGGCGATGAGTCGCTTGGGGGCGTGTTTCACTCAGAACGAGTTGTCGCTGGTGGGCGTTTTCCAAATAAGGCACATACAGTAACAGTGGTTCAGCCTATCTACACAATTCCTACACCATAAACAGTCGTACAGACGTTTCACAAACAATAAATCTTTATATCTTTTATAACTACTATTAAGTACAATTATTTAACATAATTATTTCATATTACAATAAGTGGGTTTACTTAAATATAATATTTTTTTTCCTTAATGTAGTAAATCATTCTCTTAATTTATATATATTTTATAAATTTAAAATAATTTAAAATATTGTTAACTTAATGTAATAAATAATTCCTTGGATGTAATTAAGATGTTTACTAAAATATAGTAAATCATCCTCTTGATTTAATAAACAGTATTTCTCTTAATTGAATAAATAATTTCCTCAGTTTTAATAAATCTTTCTGTTAAATGTAATACATAATTCCCTCTGTTTTAATAAATTGTTCTGTTAATTTAATAAAAATTCTCTGAGTTTTTATAAATTGTTCTGTTAATGTAATAAAAAAATCTCTCAGTTTTAATTAAATCGTTCCAAATTTCATAAATAATTCCCTCCGTTTTAATAAATCATTACGTTAAATTTAATAAATACTTTCTTCAGTTGTAATAAGTTGTTACGTTAACTTTAATAAATAGTTCCCTTTGTTTCAATAAAAGGTTCTTTTAATTTAATAAATAATTTCCTTAGTTTTAATATATAGTTTTCTATTAAATAATGTAATTCTCTAAGGATTTACTTCTGGTCAACTCTCTTGCGTCGCTCAAACCGCCCGCTTCGCATCACGTCGCGCTGCGTCGCTCGCTCTCATTGAAAATGAATGACTTCCGGCTGCTTTGTCGCTCGCGTCGCGTTCGGTGCGGACGCACGGTAACACTCACCATCAGTGTGTAGTGATTCCCCCTGGGCTACGTTAGTAAAAATCTATTTCCCCTTTAGTTGTAATAAATTGATTATTTAATTTATGCTAACTCAAGTTTTCGTTCCCCATTACTTAAAAAAATTTAAGCAAACCGACTTAACACAACTTATCTGGTCTTACATTATAACAAAAATAAAAAAAGTTAAATCAACTTCCCCTTTAGTTGTAATAACTTGATGTTCTAAATTATGCTAACTTAAGTTTTCATTACCTATTACTTAACTTTTTTAAGGCAACTGATTTCCTCAATTTTTTTAAGTTAATTCAACATATCCAGGCTTACAGTGTAGGAAAGTGCTTTCACACTGCAAACAACCAGGAGGACAGTCAAGTTTATTCAGACTGAGATTATCACTTTTGCTCAGACCAATCACAATTTCTTTGGTCAATTCTGTGGTTTTCAGCACCATTGGTTTGTCTATTTTGCTTTGTCTGGACCAAACAAGCTACTGTAGGTGTGAAAGCACCCTAACACTACGAGTGTATCCATTTAACACTAACAGTGTTCATTTCTGCTGCTTATTTGCTGTGAGTGGAGCAGAATTTGAAGACAACCAGGTTAAAAAAAACAAATAAAAAACAAAACAAGTATATTATTTAAATAAAGTGGTATTATTTCTCAGCTTCTGTTCAAAACAGGATACAAACTGAAATGAAGTCTGCGGTACGCTGTTTACAGAAGAATTATTATTCCAAATGCTTTTGCTATATTTATTCATTTCATCATCCCTGCCTTTGCAGATTTAGCTGACTTGACTCCATTACCGACAGCATTTTTGCTCTGGAGTTCACTGCCCCATAGTAAACAGAATGTCATTATAATACAAAAATATATAAATAATAAAAATACTGCAGAGGCACACAAAGATTCTTCTTTCAAAGATCCAAATATATAAATATATATAAATATTCGCTGCACGACACCATTTGCAGCATGTCAGACGAATTAATACTGGCTCAATATGACGAACCAGATGCTGGCATTCGGAAATAACAGCCCCGCTCCCTAATGATGAGCTGAGGTTAAAGTTAATTGCATTTCAATTTATTTTCGAGTTTGAGTTCAGCCGGTTTAGCTGACGATGCTAAATCAATAGGACTGACCTCGGCTCGACCCTAAATTGTTGTTCAATTAATGTCCTAAATTGCTTGTTAACTGTCTGACAGGAGTTTGAATATTAATGAATCAAGTCTAAAGCAGCATTGTGGAAGAGATTGAGTTTTTTTTTATCATGAGCTCACCAAGAAGTGTAGTGTCATTTGTGCTTTTAGACACTCTTAAAGCACACATGCTTTACACGTGCATTTTTGGACAAGCTGATGGATAGAGAGAAGAGGAAGTGTGTGCACTGTCATGTTTATTACAGTGATTAATAAAGAGAGTTCATCTCAACTGACCAGAATTAGCTTTTTAAATATGCAGGTTAATCATCACAATGACTGGGACATTTCCAGTGAGAATCATCCACATCGTTTTTTTTTTCTTTTCTTTTTCTATAATAGATTGCTACAACAGATGGCACATGCAAACAATGGGAGAAAAACTGTTTAATATTTGGTTAGACCGCCTTTAGCTTTGATTGCTGCACACATTCACTGTTGCATTGTTACAGTAAGCTTCTGCAATGTCACAAGATTTATTTCAATCCAGTGTTGCATTAATTTTTCACCAAGATCTTGCAGCAGCATTGATGATGGTAGAGTCTGACCACTGCACAAAGCTTCTCCATCCAGCACATCTCAAAGATTCTCAATGAGGTTAAGATCTGGACTCTGTGGTGAACAATCCATGTGTGAAAATGATGATCTCATGCTCCCTGAATCACTCTTTCACAATTCCGGCCCCATGAATCCTGATATTGTCATCTTGGAATATGCTCGTGCCATCAGGGAAGAAAAAAATCCATTGATGGAATAACCTGCTCTATATTCAGTATATTCAGGTAGTCAGCTGACCTCATTCTTTCAGCGCATACTGTTGCTGAACCTAGACCTGCAGACCAACTGCAGCATCAACCCCACATCATTTAGGCCTACTTATTTAAATCCAGGTGGAGATTTTTTTTTTGGGCCAGGCAGTGTATTTTTACCATTTTTATGATTATGATTATAAATTATGATTTACAGCTGCAGCTGGTTTTACCATAAACCTAACAACTTATCTCCTGTATGATCTCATATAAGTCTCTTTAGACCTTAGATCTCCCTTGAGGGTTCTTGAAACACCTCACAACCAAGAGCAAATCTCAACACATTGCCTTAACCCTTAGAACCGCATGAATGGATTTTCCGTCCAAAATGGCACCTTGTGTTCTCAGCTTAATTACTCAGGAATCCCTTCACACATAAACATAATCCATATATAATTAGAAAGGGTGGAACTTACTCTTTCTAAAAATATCAAATATCAAAGCATCTACGAGAAATCCATTGAGAAAAACTACACCAAAAATGTGAGATCTCCTTCCCCAACCAATATTATTTACCTTTAGTGCTTCAAACACATTTATATGATGTTTCAAACCAAATAATATCAGTAAATATCTGACTCAAAAGTGTCCACAGAAAAAGTGTGAAACTACCTGCATTACTCAAACTAAACTAGGTATGGTGTGCGCACTACTTTATATAGTTTTTATTTTAATTGCACATTTTTACTAAGTAGTTATTTTGCACTAAACCTTTTTATTTATTTAGACTAAAAAAGTTTAATTTTTTGTATATAGTTTTCTTTATGTGTCCTGATTAAAATACTGAAAGGCATAGGCTGCTGTAAGTGTCAGGTTTTTATAGTGCTGGGCGATAAAACGATATCGATAGTTATCGAGGAAACTATATATCGCGATAAGTCGGGGCGAGAAATTCGATAAACTAAATTTTCTATTTCCCGTTTAAGTAGCGTTGTGAAAAGGCGCAGCACGAGATCAGGCAGCACGCTGAACTGCTGCTCAGCCCAGTACAACCCCTCCCCTCCCCTCTCCACCATCCCCCTCCGCCCCACCCCCCGAGCCCCTCCACTCTGAACTCCTCACATAGCGGCTCCTTCTCTCCCATTTACTGGATAAACTTCATTTATACTATTCAGCGGCGCTACACTGGAAAACTCACCTTTTAAATATGAGGCATGCGTCTCCAAGATATTTAGAGAGGTGAGCTTGTTCAGATTTCTGAAGGCAGGTAAACGCTGCTCTGTTTGCTGCTAGTTAGATTAGCTTGTCTCCAGTTTAAAGTTAGCGATGTTTAGGTGTAATCTGTCATCATTAGCTAAGATGCTTTCACTGCTTTTTACATTCTAATAAACTAATGGGTAACGCACGTTAGCCGTGTTAATCCACGTTTCGTGTAAATTAAGGTTAACTTCAGCACGAGTGAGGGGTTAGTATATAAACACACAGAAAGGAAGCACTTTCCATCTTTTTTCCTAACTCTCACTGTTTCTGTTAGAAAACCCTGAGGGCAGCATTCTCCTCTGTCTTTGTGTTTTATAGTTTTTAACAGATAGAGAGTCTGTTATGCTGGATATTTTACTAAATACAGAAGATTATATAATCTGTCTAGCTGTATTTGAACTGAGCTAAACATTGCTGTTACTGAACTGGAGTTTTAAATACACTTTAGTAATGTAAGTCTAGTCTACTGAAAGCCAGTAATGTTAGTATAAATCTGTACTGCAGTAGAAGTGGATCATTTCAGAAACTTGACTTTATTCCTCCCACCTCCATTATAGGCCACTTTTTTTTTAAATATTTAAATGTTAGCTTAATTTAAATGAAAAAAAAACTAAAGGCTCTTATTTAAAAAAAAACATAAGCAGTAAATTATCTAAAATTACAACAAATAGAAAATAGAAAAACAGTAAAACATATGTAATACATACTTTTTATATGACCAAAATTAAACTAGACTGAAATCTGACTAAAACTAATAATATCCGATAGACTAAAATGTAACTAAAACTATTATACATTTTAGTGAAAAGACTAAGACTGTATCAAAATCACCTGTCAAAATGAACACTGTGATATACTCTTGTATTTTGCTTTATGTAGTTGCCTGCATTCAGGGAGGGGAATGATCTTTTGATTAAATATAATTTTATAAAAATAAATAAAGTGTTATTGCAATTTAAATTAAACAGACATATAATGTAAAGGGTCTTACATATTTTTTAGTTTATATATTTGTCCCCTTTTTAAAATTAATTTAAAAGCTGTACCCACCTGGCAAGATGTTAACATCCTAGTGTCTGTCCACAAGGCTCTGAGCCTGCTAGTGATTTTGTCCATAACTCCCTTATTCTGTCACTTCTGAGTAAAAATAGAAACCTTTAAGTGTAACAGAAAGTGATTTGATTTATATCGTGATACATATCGATATCGGCTGATATGAAAAACTATATCGTAATAAGATTTTTTTCCATATCGCCCAGCCCTAGGTTTTTAGTAATTAATCTACATGTATCCTAGAGGTGTGATTATCAAGAAAAATAAATCCACCTGATGCTCTCCATGTATTTTGTCAAAGTAATAATTAATAAGCCATGTAACGAACTATCATCAATATTCACTCTAATATAACCATTTTTAAAAATATATCTTAGGTGTGAATATATTTAAAGTCTATACATTCAAAAATAAAAAGTAAAAAAATCAGGTACTTGGTAAAACTTTGACCAAAACTTGATCAGTTCCAGGAAAATATAACAATTCTGCTTCCTTTTACATTTTAAATGATTATATTTTTGAGCAGCTGTACGTTTTCTGGAGTAAAAGAGGCCAGGGTATGGCTCTGTCTGATATAATTACTGTGTTATAACACCTAAAAGAGGAAAAACTGACAAAAACGAAGAAAAAACACACCAAAACAGCCTAGGGTTCAAAGGGTTAACGATGGGAATGTGTGGGTGGGGACGAGGCTTGGCAGATCTCACGATTAACAGAAAATTGAATAAAGTCAGCAGATACAGAGAAACAGGTGTGTGTGCACATCAGCTCATTCAATCAGACCAGCGCTGCTGTTTGCCGCCCAAAATGATCAAACATTTGTTTTGGTTAGCGGTGCATAAGTGCACAAGACTCATTTAACACCTGATGAGAAATATTGTGCCATTTTAATCTCGTAAGATCTCATGACACAAGATTTCATCAGACCCCTAATAATAGAGGTTAATACAATATTAAATGCAGCTAAACTCTAATATGAAAAAACATCATTCTCTATTGAATGTAACCCTACATCCAACACTAATCTGAACACGGATCTTAACATTTTAGGTTTAGGCTTAGGGTTAGATGAAAGGGCAGGGGTCAATAATAGGTGGCCCCCAAGCATGAAACATCTGGCCCGTGAGGTTGTTTGAACTATAATAAACAGTAATGAAAAAAAAAAATAATAAAATGCTTCTCTGGTGAGCTTTTGTTAACATTCCTCCCCTGTCTCTCTGTCGCAATCGGCTTTAGTGACTTTAGTTTCCGTCCGTTCTCGTTTTTCCACTTGTTCTCGTGCTCCCTATCTCCTTATAAAGGCGTTTTTTTCCAAATTTTAAGAAAATTGAGAAAAAACTGTATTGGCAAAAACTGTATACAGGCAAAAACTGTATTGGACCTGTAGCTGTAGTGTATTGGACCGCGACCTTGTCGATATGGGTTCGATCCCTCATGAAGATCGGGTGTTTATTTATTTTTTAATTTTTTTTCCCCTTTTTTCTTGGGTTTACCTGCTTTGAGATCAACTGTTCTGCAATTGGGTTCAACAACCCTCTGGGCTAAAGAGCTGCTAGTCTGTAGCACTCCATCCCATTACACTTCATTTTACCCCCTCCTCCCCCACTTGTGGCCCGCCACATAATGACTTGGAAATTATCTGGCCCGTGGCCAAACTTAATTACCAACCCCTGGTTTAGGGTAAGGTTTGGGTTTGGTCATGGGTGAGGTTGGGCTTAAGGTTAGGATTAGATGTAGGGTTAGGTTCCACAGAGAATTGTTTACATTCAGTTACATTTGATAGGCATTCAGTTGAATGTTAGTTGAGCTTATGAGGCATCTATAATGGACCATTATACCAAGTAAAGTGTACCAAAAATGATATGATGCAAGATACTTTTTAACCTATATTCATTTGAATACACTACAAAGACGAGATATTTCATGTTTAAACCAGTTAACCTTTTTGTTTTTGCAAAAACAATTTCTAAAAACAGTTTGAAATAGTATCGTACGCAATAATATCGCCAAGATTTTTGAATATCGTGAACGATATCATACCCTGAAATATCGTGCCAAATCACCCCTAATTATCACATCAGGGTACTACTTTTTTGCTGTTTTTAGTAAAAGAAAAATTTCACACTGTTCTGATTTCCATTATTTATCTACTAGAGACAGATTATATCTGTCCAGTATCATTTATTTTACTTTAATCCTGGATATAGGGAGATATTTGGAGTGCATTATTATTGGTATCATGACATTCTGGATCATTGACTGTAACAAATCTGATAAAAATCTTGTAGTTTTTAATATCTCAGTTAGGAGTGTGCCATATCATTTCATATGCAGAAATTATATTTAATTGTCATTTTGTTGCAGTAGTGTATTCTTTGAAAAATTTTTTTTTTTAAATCAGTGTTTTGTCAGATTGCCAAGAGTATCGGTATCGTGAAAATAGCATGAAATATTGTGATATTATTTTAGGGCCATATCGCCCACCCCTAGTTTTAAATATGACTTCATTAGACCACAGGTCACTTTTCCACTTGGCATCAGTCCATCTTAGATGATCTCAAGAGAAGCCGGCAGTGTTTTTAGGTGTTTTTGATATTTGGCTTTTGCTTTGCGTGGCAGAGTTTGAAGCACTTGCAGTTGTTAATGTAGTGACGAACTGTGTTCACTGATGATTATGGTTTTCTGAAGTGTTCCTGAGCCCATGTGGTAATATTCATTATACTGTAGAAAGATGGGGGTTTTTAATGCCGTGCTGTCTGAGGGATCGAAGGTCATGGGCATTATTTAATGTTGGTTTTCTCCCTTCTGTCGCTTACTTTCAGAGATTTTTCAGAGATTCTCTGAATCTTTTGATAAAATCATACTACATTCCTTTTGAAATTGAATGCTGAGAACCATTGTTCTTAAACTGTTGGACTGTTTGCCTGAACCTCGCCCAATCCTTGCTTGTGAACGATTGGGCTTTTCATGGATGCTGCCTTTAGACCCAATCATGACCATTACCTGTTTCTAATGAACCTGTTCACCTGTGAAATGCAAATGCAAAGAAGTGTTTTTTGAGCATTACTTAACTTTTCCAGTCTTTTGTTTCTGCGAAATGAATATTTGCTAAAAACAGTAAAGCTATCCATTTTGAGAGATTGTGTCAACAACTGATTACTGTGCTTTCTTTAGGTTTTCAACTGTTTTACTCCTTATCCCCCTATTCCTGTTTATACAAACACTCCCTAAGGTCACAACCATCAATCCCCCCAATAAACTCCAATCCTTCCTCCTCCTGCACCCCCTGCAGTGATCAGAGCAGTTTCCAATGTATGTAATGTTCTCCCCAAATGTCTGACTCAGTGAGACAGACAGAGAGAGAGAGAGAGAGAGAGAGAGAGAGAGAGCAATGACCAAACTAAGCCTGTGCCCATATATATGAATTTCTGTCTGCATGAGAATAAACTCAACTTGAGAGTCAACTCTCAAGATGTCTACTGACTCCTGAATCTGACTCCTGATTCCTAAAGGCCGTTTGAACATTAAATATCTTGTCTTTATAGTGTATTCAGTTAAATATAGGTTGAAAATCATTGAAATCATCATAATCTATTTTAATTGTCCCAACTTCATTTGGAATTGGGGTTGTTCACACATTACATCGACAGAACAACAACAGGTCTATTTGTACCAAAGTCTCTAGAGATGTATTGGTCTCACAAAGGCAATTCATATACAGTATTTACATTGCAATATATCACTTTATGGATTCATTAGCTGAAGTAGTTTTTTCCACTAAACACACAATCACACATTTCTATTTGGAATAATCCCACCAGTCTTATTATGAACTGCTTGATCTTGCTAATAGATACGCAGCGACTTTCCCACCGCAGCTTTTCACCCTGGCTGACCGGGGCTGTCAATTGGTGTACAGGCTCGCCCGCATGCCACGCTGCACATCCATAAGCCCGAGTGGACGGTGATTACATTGCAGGCCATAGCTACAAGACTCTTCATTAGACACGACCTACACTCAGGGGACACTGAGTGGAGCCAGTGCATATGCACATGTTTGTGTGTGTGTGTGTGTGTGTTGAGTACAGCCTGTCACTGAGGAGTTGCCTAATTAATTAGCTTACCGGAATGAGCCAGAAAGTAAGGCTTTATTATTCCGTGCACTGGGCCATTTATAACAGCCAAACTGGTGTCAGATTGAACTGGTTAAAAGATGCTTTCACTGAACCGTCGGCAGCCGAGCCTGACGTGAACAAAGGAAAGTCAAATAAACCTTTCACGGTGAACGAGGCACAGGTGTTGTGGTGAAAAAAAGCACTAAAACGCAAGAGGAAAGGAAAGCTGGAGAAAGATTGAGAGAGAGAGAGATGCAGGGGAGTGCTGTGTGACAACACAGGAGGCCTAGGCAAGCCACTCTGCTCACTCTTAACGGAGAGAAAAGAGGAAAAAGACTGAGGAAGGAAGCTGGAGAATGAGAGAGGAAAAGCGGAAGAGAATGACAGTCAGTCAGATGGCATCAAAGAAGAATGGAATGAAAAGATTGGTAGAAAAATGATGAGATGAGTCTGAAAGAAGAAAAGAGGTGAGGAAATGAAAGAGGAGCCGAGTTAGAGGAACACAGCGAGCGGAATTGATGGAGGAGGCTTGCAGCAAGTTTGGAGGGGGAGGGGGAGGGGGTGGGATTGCCTTATTGTGAGCTGCGGAATCTAAAAAAAGGGAGCATGTGTGAGGCTGATGGTGAAGGTGTCTGCAGAGCTCATTAATGAGCTGATGTGATGTGATGAATGGTCTGTGTGTGTATGTATTTGAGAGTGTGTGTGTGTGTGTGTGTGTGTGTGTTTGAGAGTGTGTGTGTGTCAGACAGAAGTAGATAGAAGTCAAGTCGATAATGATAATGCAGATAAGGGAGGCCTTATCAGACGTTCCCAACTGGAGAGAAAAAATAGCAGCTTGAGAAAATTCCTGATTACAGAAGTTTCTGTGCATTTCCTTCAATATACTGGTGGACCAACTTCAGTACACAAACAGTGTTCATGAGTTAACCCTTTCAGGCACACAGACTGACTGGCATTCTTTTTTAAACGTCGGATTTCCTGATATGGAAACATTACAAACTATTATTATAAACTAGGGTTGTCAATATTAAAGCATGAATGCATGCATTTAAATTTGGAATCAGTAACTTATTATTTTTTAACACAGCTAATTACACCACCAAGCTTGTACCAGACTTCCTCTGTAATTTGCCTCGCCCCCAACCAATGGGGTCCTCTTGTGGTAAGAGCGTGATCTGGTCTCCATCTGAACCAGCTATCAAATATACTTCTTTTTAATTGAGTTAAACTGCTGAGAAGGCAGCATTTAATCTGATATTTTAACCAGATAATATACTGCTATGAACAAACGCTGTCTCTGCTGCTGTTTACACACTAAGAGCGCAGTATGTGCTGCATTCACTGCTCGCAGCTGCGCGAGCCCACATTGAAAACACTGTTTAAAAGCGCAGCATCAAATTTTCAGCCCTCTGTGTTAAACCAGCTTCACACTGCACAGATATATACACTGTGACACAGAATCCTCTCCCTATCTTTACTTACTTCTTTTACAACAGACAGCTCTGACCAATCAGAGGAGTGCATTTTGATGCGTTTAGGTTTATGCCTGTGTGAAACCAAACCAAACAGAGTGAGCTTATCAACTGTTTCGATTCATAGAAAGCAACTACAGGTGTAAAAACGCACTTTTATAGTTCCTGTTCAGAAATCCTTACATCCAAGCTGAGATGTTTCTTTATTCAATTTGTCATGCATTTTGATTGCAGAGCCCCACGTTGGTTTTATCCCCCAATCAAACACACAAGTATATACTAATATTTTAACTGACAGCACTAATAAAACTATAATTGCATTGTACATTTCTTACATTTTATTCACTTTTAAATATCCACTATAAAAACCTGCGTCTTAAGAAGAGCAAGTGCAATTAATCACATAAAATTGTTAAGATTATTTCTATTACATTTTTCTATTAATTTGACACCACTAATATAAACCCAATGCTTGAACTGGTCATTTGTATCCAACAGGTCAAAACAAGCTTAAAACATAATGTGCACTGTATATATATATCCCTGTTTCCTGATTGGTGTGCTTTGCTTTTTGCCCTTCATTTGGTTCTATGTTAAAAAAAAAAATTCTGCACACATGAAAGAAAAGTAACAACAGGTTGCATATAGTGTAGGCTAGTGGAATTAATGAATGGACTCCACCATGTTTAACACAAACTGTGCATCTATTGGTACATCAATATGGAGCAGCTAGGTAGGAGTGTCTAATAGAGTGAGAGACAGTGAGTGTACACTGCGGTGTTTAAGAACTCCAGCAGCACTGCTGTGTCTGATCCACATGGACCAGCACAACACACAGCGTGTCACTGCAGTGCTGAGACTAATGCACTACCCTTTGGTGGTCCTATGGGGTCCTAACATTGAATAACAGGGTAAAGGAAGATAATATAATAAGTATGCAGGACTACAGTCTGTAATTATAGAACTACAAAGTGCTCCTAAATAGTAAGTAAAGCTGAGAAAATGGACACTGAGTGTAGAAACAAGGAGGCGGTGGCCATACTGTTCTGCTGTTCTGAGTCACACCAATAAACTACTGAATACTACTCTGTTACCAGCGTGCAAACTGACTCTAGTGGATTTAGGCCACCAGTTCAATCACTGCTTCTCTGTTTGCAACCTGTTCCCCTCCGTGTCTGAACTCTGCAGGCGTCTACAGTCTTTTAAAGATGTGGGCCACACTCAGCAGCATGACCCTGAGGCTTGTTGTTGGGCGTTAGAACTTGGCAAGGGGGGAGTTCTCCACTGTGGACCGCTTTGTTCCATGTTGGGCTGGTAAAAAGGATTAAAAAATGTACAATATGTGCCATACATCATTGAAGATCATCAAAAAAAGACTTTGTACATACTGTGTAACAGTTAGATACATGCAAAATTTATACAAGAACATTCTTCCAACAAACCATTTCAGGCTGGTAGGTCTCAGGATGCCGCTCCCCAGCTGGTTTGTTGGTTTGGTCGGAGTGAATCCTCTCGTGTCCTTCATCTCTTGAAGATAATGGAAGCCAGCGAATTACTGCTTCTACATGTAGCTGTCAGACAGACTCAGTCTCCCAGGCTCCAATCTTATCACCCTAAACCCAGCAGACACACTCCAATGAACGCAGTTAATTCCCCATCTATCGCACTTTAAGATAAGAAGACTTCTCTGAAATTAGGCAGTCTGGTGCAGTTCCCCTGCTAAAACATCCTGTCTGTGAGCATCTATGAGTCTGACCATCACTAATCTGATCCCGGAAGCTATTAGACCAACTTCCTACCGAGGTTGTCCGCATCTAGTGCAGCAATCTGCAGTTTTACTAGTGTAGCCATATTTAGAATACATTATAACATAGCAGTTTACAGAAAATGCGGATTTCCCTAAAGTTTATTCTGAACCATTACTAGCCCATTAAATACTTTTATATGCCATTAATAATGATAGACCTCAGAAATAATTAAAAACATTATTTTTCTTTAAAAAAAAAACTCTGTAGAGTGGGTTGCATTTAAGCAGCATCCCACAATAAAGAAGTCTTACAGGTCAATTCTGAATAAAATCTGAATAAAAAAATCCTAAAAAACAAACCAAACCCAGAAACAAGCCTGGAATTGGTATTAATCTATTTATTTATTTTATTTCAGAAAATTATACATTTCAAAACCTGAAAATTACCTTGATTAAAACTTCATTCAATATAAAATTTACCAGTTCAGTGTTCAGATATTTTTATTTTATGTTTAGATGTTTTGTCCAAATGGAACCATATTGGTCACTCGGACCAAACCAAGGACAGACACACGCAGATACCAATCAAACAATTTATTATCTAAGGGGTACGGCCAGAGACAGGCAGGATCAGTATCAAAATGGCAGCAATAATAAACAACATACCAGAGGGAGAGCAGGCAAAAGGGTCATACACGCTGTATCCAAGCAGGTGAAGGGCTAGACAAAAAAAATAAGGGTCGGCAACAAACGAAAGAACGGGCGAGGCAGGAGAGTAGTCACGAAAAACAAAAATGGGTCAGTAACCATAGTAAATGAACAAAAGAAATGCTTAGTAGAAGAGCTAGAAAACTAGATTCAATAACCGGCGAGGGAACAACAGAAACGGGGGTATTTATACAAAGACAGACAGGCGTGGGCAATCAGAAGTCCGCTGAGAAACCATGTTGGGAATTGGAGTCTTTGCAATAAAAAAAAAAGTTCAGAGCCCACAGCAGACATACTGACAGTGTCAGGACTGACAATATCCATAATAAAATAGATTCTGAATATTTTCTGCATGTTTGTGGATGTTCAAAAGTGGTTTGATTTGATTAGCATGGTTAACAGCAGTTCGGGCGAACATGTAGCTTGTTTAAACATGGTAAAACGCGCAAGCCACTGTCTAATATACTCACCTCTGAACGGCAAAAGAGCTAGCGCTGCAGTTAGTGGGTAATGCTAATACTGCTCCAGCCTTGGTGCTGGAGAAGCTTCAATGAAACTCCTGTATAAAGCTGTACTTCAGCGGCGTGGCTTTATTGGTCCTTACAACCTGACTGTTAAAATACATATACATACATATGGTGCACCAGGTTATAAGGCACAATGATGATTTTTGTGAAAATTAAAAAAAAAAAGTATTTTGAGTGATCCTGGACAGATATAACAATAATAATCTCTCTTTAGTAGGTATTATTTAATGATAAATGAGAACAGTGTAAATTTCCTTTTGCTACAAACAGCAAAGAAGTTGTGCCCTAATGGTCCTAAAACAATAGGACGATATTTCAGGCTATTTTAGCAATAGCATCATTTAAATATGTTGAAAACATTATAGCGTATGATACGATATGGCACACCCCTAATTGCTCCCAGTCTCACACAGACACACAGAAGTGAGTGGTGCCTTCCGAGCGACATGATTGCAGACCCCGTGAAAAATTGGCGCAAACCCAGCCCTAGTCTTGGCCCACACCCAATATTTTGTCAGGGTCTGTCAGGCTCTGGGTGGGCAGCAGATCGCTCGCTAATGTACAGTAATACCTCTTTTTTTTTGCTTGAATGCTTAGAAATGAAACATTATGTGAGGACAAGCAGAATCAGCGAGGTTAATGGTGTGGTTACTCATTCACAGGGATGATGAACGCTATGTATTCTAAAGCTGAATGGCCGAGCAAATGACCCGATTGTTTAAGGGGGAAGAAGAAAAGGAAGTACCTCTTTAAATAGCATCAGATAACATCAGTGCTGTTTCATGACTTAACATTTTTTTTTGGGCTGGAGGAAGTGGGGCCACTTCCTCCAGCCACCCCAGGACCACACGCACTGCAGGGGCACTTATCTCACGCTGCTCTGTCATTAGGTTATTACCAGCACTCCAGCACACGCTCGAGCGAGAGCAGCCTCTCAACCAACTAGGCCAGGGTTCCTTGCCCAGTTTCAGTGTCGGCCTGCTTATTTATTTATCTGTTTGTTTTTTTTCTCCTCCTCAGTTGCCCTCGTTTCCTCGGTAAGTGACAAATTAGCACAGCGGAGGTGGTTTTAGACTGCAGACTGACTGTTGTAGGGGGCGAGGTTTTCCCTTCACAATCAGGTCACCTGTGCGGGAAGTGCGAACTCACCACAGTGCTTCTGTGTATTAAAAATATACACAATAATAGATTCGTTTTTCTGCATCGCTTTACGAATTACGAGTTGATCTGTGTTTTTTATACAGCCTAATTTATCTAAAAACAGCTTTATTATTCAAAAAAGAAACAGGTATAAACATAAACATAACATGTGAACAGATAGAAAAATAGGATGTCATATGTCATATTCACATGTCAAGAGTTGATGGCAGTACATAAATTGAGTAGCTACTCCCATCTCAGTCATATATGCCAAGATTTCTGTTGTGTCCTGTGTAAACCACAGTCATTAATTAGCACAGTGGAGGTTGTTCTGTGTATCAAAAAATACAGAGTAATAGATTTATTTTCTAGCCTCGCTTTACGAATTTGAGTTGACCTGTGCTTTTATGCAGCCTCGTTTGTCTAAAAACATCTATATTATTCAAAAAGAAACAGGTATAAGCATAAACATAACATGTGAAAAGATTGAAAAATCTGGACACATATCCACATGTCATGATTTGATGGCAGTACATAAATTGAGTAGCTACTCCCATCTCAGTCATTTATGCCAAGATTTCCGTTGTGTCCTGTGTAAATCACAGTCATTAATTAGCAGAGGTTGTAGCAGACTGCAGACTGACTGTTGTAGGGGGTAAGGTTTTCCCTCTACAATAGGTCAATAGCTCATTCCTAAATTTCCTTCGGGATAAATAAAGTATCCATCCATCCATCCATCCATCCATCCATCCATCCATCCATCCATCCATCCATCCATCCATCCATCTGCTATTGTGCCTCTGTAGCCTTATTCAGAAGGATTAGTTTCACCTGTTATTTTTTTTTTTAATTTATACCTCTTTCGAAAACAAGACAGAAAAAATAACCTCTGGTTAAATTAATATGTGTGTAAATATTTTGTCTTATCTTGTAAAAAAGGTTTTTTAAATTAGTTTTCTAAAGTACAGAGTTGCTTGTGGAGGCGTACAGTTTTTTTTTTATATAGTGCAGACACCTTGAGTCATTAAAATCTGTGGCAAACCTCCATTAAATCCAAGTCAAAACAAGCCAAAAGATTCCTTGTGGGTGCGACTCCTTTATGTAAGTCTGTGTACTGTGTAGTGTAGCACATAGCCAGCCTACATATATGTTATTAACACATAGATACTTATATTCGATCTAAAATTCCATTATTGCTTTAATTCTTTTTTTTTATCATGTCTTTGTTTGTCTTATTTTTGTAAGCAAGTTTTTATTGAAAGATTTATAGAAAAGTATAGCACATTAAAACAGACAATGTTTTAACATCCCATTATTTTAATGTCATGGGTTCATGGCAGTACATAAATTGAGTAGCCACTCCCATCTCAGTTCTTTATGCCAAGATTTCTGTCTTGTCCTGTAAAAAAAAAAATATATATATATATATATATAAAAATACATTAACCCACCTCACCAAGTAAAACTAGTCCCATTTAAATAGAGCATAAAACTGAGAAGCATAAAAATATCTGTACTGGTCTTTTTTTGTGATTCATTGAAAAAGCTGAACATTGCTAAAAATGTTCTGTAAGCCAAATTCTAATAGTATGCAGGTATACTGTATTAGTG
This sequence comes from Astyanax mexicanus, assembly GCF_023375975.1. Classification (NCBI taxonomy): domain Eukaryota; kingdom Metazoa; phylum Chordata; class Actinopteri; order Characiformes; family Acestrorhamphidae; genus Astyanax; species Astyanax mexicanus. Next base: position 22,461,825 of record NC_064410.1, read on the forward strand.
TTTTCATCAGAGAGGAGGTTCAGTGCATCTACAGTGGCTTGCAAAAGTATTCATACCGCATGAAACCTTGTTTCTTCCATGAAAAATGACTCAAATGAGTGGGGAAATGCATGGGCATGGTAATTTGGACCAAATTTTGCTCAGATGTTTCCATGTTTCCATAATTTGTCCTATTACAACCACAAGCATGAATATATATTTTAGTAGAATTGAATGTGAGAGACCAACACAAAGTGCTACACAGTTCTGAAGTGGAAAGATAATTATGCATGATTCAAACCATTTTTTACAAACTAAAAACCTAAAAAGTGGATAAAAATGCACCAGCAAAGTTGTATTGGCTTGAATTGTCGTCAAGGACCTACCCAGCAAATTTAAGTTCACATAGTAGTTCAATGTGTTCCAAAACTGATGTTTATTGATGTATATTGTTGATGTTGGTAACATTTATCTGCACAGTTTTCTTAAGCAGGGCTTCACAGGAAGTTTCAGTTTCATTATTGCTAAACCACTGCAGTTATCAGGCAGTTCCAGCTGGACTTGTCACTAAATATAGCTGTCCTGGTCATGTTATTAGAAATATGAAGTAGTTGCAACATCCTGTAATAATATTGAAACAGACACATCATCCTAAATACTTACGAGGTCAGTTACCTCATTATCTCATAGTGAGTCACAGTGCTACCCCATATGAATATGGTCCAAACTGGAATGGAAAACGTTAGACTCAGTTCATTTTTAGCTGTTCACACAGTCGCACAATTGACAATCTGCATCACACATAATGAAACAGCTCAGATTTTAAACCACTTAAAAATGATGAGCTTTTTGGATTTTACCAAATTGAAAACCTCTGGAATATAATCAAGAGGAAGATGGATGATCACAAGCCACCAAACCAAACTGAACTGCTTGAATTTTAGCACCAGGAGTGGCATAAAGTTATCCAAAAGCAGTGTGTAAGACTGGTGGAGGAGAACCATGCCAAGATGCATGAAAACTGTGATTAAAAACCAGAGTTATTCCACCAAATATTGATTTCTGAACTCTTAAAACTTGAATATGAATATGAACTTTGTTTCTTTGCATTATTTGAGGTCTGAAAGCTCTGCATCTTTTTTTGCGATTTCAGCCATTTCTCATTTTCTGCAAATAAATGCTCTGAATAACAATATTTTTATTTGGAATTTGGGAGAAATGTTGTTTGTAGTTTATAGGATAAAACATATACCTATAAATAGCAAAATCAGAGAAACTGAATCAGAAACTGAAGTGGTCTCTTATGAGAATATGAGAGGTTCAACATCTGCACATCTAAATACATACGTTTTAAGTTCACAGATGTGTTGACAAGGGTCGAAATCAAAACATCTGGATACAGCCCTATTTATATAAAAGAATTTATTAAAAAATAAGGAACAAATATCCACACAGACATAACAGGTGGACCTCTTTTTAAAAATATTAAGGCATATTTCTGTTGAATAAATGTTATTTAGAGAAGGAGAGAGCATGAGTAACCCACCAACAGGCACTGCTTCTCTTATTAAATGATGGCTCCACTCTTGGAGACTCTTATCCACCTTCCAACCCAGCACCAGAAGGGTGAATTATAATAAATCCACAACTACATCCATCCCATTTATCTAAACAAACACTTAACCCACAAACAGACATAACCCACACCCACAAACAACACAAAACCTACCTGAACAACCCAGTAAGTGAGAAAGGGAGTGTTGCAGAGCATGCTGGGAGCTCCTTTATGAGCTCTCACGCCCCCCTCCCCCGTGCACAGTGCCCTACAATATGTTAAGTATGTTAAAAGTAAAACTAAGTAAATAATTGAAACATGGCCTCATTCTGCATGATCTGAAGGGATGATTATCAGGGAAATGAGGACAGAGCATATGTTCTAACAGTAATTACACTGTGTGGGTGTCATGTGTTTTATAAATGTCAGCATTGCTTTCGTCTCCTTAAAAAGAGAAGCGAAAGTGTTGGAAATTAGTGTCGAATTATTGATCATGATTTATTTTCCTGTTTTTTTTTTCTTCTCTTTTTTACCTGATTCAGATTTATCAGCTTTATAGAAACTGATGCAAAGATATTGACGACATACAACTCTGGAAAAAAAACATATAAGAAACCTCTTCAGTTTTTGATTCAGCTTCTCTGATTTTGATATTTATAGGAGTTTGAGTCACAGTGCAATAAAGCGAACACAGTGTTTAAAAACTCCAGCAGCACTGCTGTGTCTGAACACCTCATACTTCACCACAATGGCAGTAAAGTCACTGCAATACTGAGAATAAAGACCCACCACCTAAAACAAATAGCTGCTCTGTGGTGGTCCTGTGGGGTCCTAAAATAAAATGATAAACAGTGTGATTGGAGGATGCAGAGGCTGTAATAATGGATCTACAAAATGCTCCTGTATAATCAGTGGGGCTGATAAAATGGATTATGAGTCTAGGAACAAGGAGGTGTGGTCATAATGTTATGGTTGAATGGTGTGTGTGTGTATAAAGTGGGGTAAAAAAACACTTTTTAAAAGATAATTTTATTTTTAAGCCATTTAGAGGTGGGCTTGTTGCAGAACCCAAGTACACCTGAATTTGAGTTCACGAACAGATGGCCGGACATTAACATTCACAATTACTGCTTCCATCTATTACAGTTCCATTTATTACACACCTTCCAAAAAGTTCCTCTTTTGTCAAGTTGGTCCAAAGAATATTTTCCCAAAGTCTTGGGGATCTTCAAGATGTTTCTTTTTTGGCAAATGTGAGGAGGCCTGTGAGGGGCAAACTTTTTACAAAGGGGTAGATTGGCTTGGATAGTTTTGTGTCCCTTAATAAATGAAATTATCATAAGTTTCTGCATGATTCCTTATGTGTTACTAATAGTCTGGAACACTTCAGAATTAATTTACAATGTAGGTAAAAATAAAACATTGAGTTTGAATGTGTGTCCAAATTTTTTGACTGGTCCTGTATATGTACAGCTCTGGAAAAAAATTAAGAGACCTCTTTCACCCAAATTCAAAATAGAAATATTGTCATTTAGAGCGTTTATTTGCAGAAAATGAGAAATGGTTGAAATAACAAAAAAGATGCAGAGCTTTTAGACCTCAGATAATGCAGAGAACAGAAAAAACAAGGTCATATTCATAAAGTTTTAAGAGTTCAGAAATCATTATTTGGTGGAATAACTCTGGTTTTTAATCACATTCTCCTGTTGAGCATGTTCTCCTCCACCAGTCTTACAAACTGCTTTTGGATTTTGGAACTTTATGCTACTCACTCCTGGTGCAAAAATTCAAGCAGTTCTGCCTGGTTTGATGGCTTGTGATCATTCATCTTCCTCTTGATTATATTCCAGGGGGTTTTTAAGTGGTTTTAATTATTTGAAGTCCTCATCTTGATGATGCTGGAGGGTCATTGGTGGCGCAGTGTGATTGGACCAGTGTGTTTATTATGTATATGGACAGCGAGATGTACATCTAGTTGAGGCTCAGCTTGACAGATTGTCAGTTTGTTTTTTGAGCAGGGGCTGATGGAGAGAAAGAGTGGAGGGAAAGCGCTACGGAAAGAGAGACAGATGGAGGGAGAGCATATGCTGTATCCAGGGGGAGAGAGAGCAGGCTGAGATGATCCAGCCTGAAAAGCTTGGAGCAAAAGCTGGATTGACAGCGAGCGAGGGATCCCAGAAAGCCTCCAACAGTTGGACTTGTTTGCCGAACTGTTCTTTCAGCAGCTTCTCGGCATCTGCGGGAGAAAATTAGCCGGACTGAGTCATTACGCGTCTTTTCTCCCTCAATATCCATCACTCTCTTACTCCCTCCCTCGCTCTTTCTCTCTCTTTCTCTCTCTCGCTCTCTTTTGGCATGCTCTGCTCAGTCGGCATGGCCACGAGCACCCTTGTTGCCAGATGTGGCTGAAAATGAACAGCTGTTAATCCGACACCAAGCTGCCTCTTCTGTGGCTGTCGCCTTGACAACCGCAACTCTTCTCTTCACAACTAATGTTCCTAGAAAACAAGGGGCATGATGGTGTCTCTCTCTCTCTCTCTCTCTCTCTCTCTTCATTTCTCTCTTTCTCTCACTGTCTCTCTCTCAATTCCCGCTTTCTCTTTCTCACCTTTCTTTTGAAGTGTCAGGGAGCTCGCGTCTTTTGCCTTTGATCAGCTCTGTCTTTTCGTGTGGCATTGTCTTTCTAAATAAAGCAGGAAAGCTCTACCACTGGGAAACATGCCTACAGATGTGTAAAATTCAAGTTCTAGCTACTAACAAGCTGAATTAAATGCGATACAGTGATTAATTAGGTCTTCCTCTCTTCTAATGTAGACGATTGGTGGAATGTGAAAGTAAGAATATGGATGATTTACAGAGAACAAGTCAGTTGTAGAGGCTATGTTGACACAGAAGGTAAAAATGGCCCAATCTGATTTTTTACATCGTATGTGAACAGCATAAAACACACTGAATCTGATATTTCCAGTTCTGATTAGGGCTACTTCAATGTGTGGCATTGAAATCTGATACGTTTCCCATAGGATAGGATTTGCAGCAATGTGCCTCTATCTGAACACTTACTCACACACACTTACAATCAACCACTTAATCCAGTTCTGGTCATGGGGGAGCAGGACCCAATCCTGACAGTGATCAGACAGTAGACAGGTTACACCCTGGACAGGACAGAACAGGCACACAGTCACTCACACACTCACACCTAGAGAGGAAATCGAAGCAGGTCTGGAGCAAGACTGTTTCGATTCATTTAGAGGCCTAAAAAAAAGCTAAATGTACAGTGTGTGCATGCTCAGTAAAAGAATGTCCTCTACCTTCATCAGTGGAAGCATCCATACTGTAGGCCAATCTATACTACTGCATTGAGTCTTTGGCTTAACCTGCAAGAGTTCCCTACAAGCAAAATGGCTACAATGTGTGTCAGTCCCCCTTCTCTCTCATATATCAACACCCACCGGTTGTAGGGGTGTAACGCTATAGAAAATTTACAGTTTGGTTCACACCATGGTATAAAACCCAATGTTCGGTATGTTTTTGGTGCGTTTAATGGAAAAAATTAAAAAGCTGGTCATTATGTATAGCCTCTTCTTTATTAACTTTATCATTACAATGAAACTTCATTATAAGCATGTTTTGTTTATACAAGTTTACAGTTGGCTCCAAACTGAAAAAAAAAACAACAAAAAAAAACAATGTGCTTTGAAAATACTTAATGTGTAATGTGTAAGTAATGGCTTGGGACGTGTTTGATTTCACATCTAGAGGCTGATTAAAAACAATAGGGATAAGTAGTTGGATAAAAGTTACTTTTTTATTAGTTCTGGTTATTAGCAGGTCTGCAAGATGGCGCCAAATATGCGTTAGTATATGAAGCCCAAATTATGGTATGGTTCTACGCCGTAGTCTACGCATCTCCAGCGAGAGTGTGTTACACAGCTCAGCGCGTTTATACTTCTGTGTGCGCATATCAGTGGCTCTGCATCGTTCTGCGAAGGCGGGGATGTGTGGGCGGGAACGCGAGACACGACGGACCAATCACAGCTGCGGCTGTCCATGTCACGTGACATATAGTAGCACACTCTCTCTGGAGACCGGTCCACCACTTGCTCACAAGCCCTGCTGTAGTTCACAGGGATCCCACAGTATTCCCACACAGTTGATTTAAAAGCAGCAGGGTGGTCTTCTAGCTCCTGTGTGTTTTGTCCACTCTCTGGTGCTCTGTTTCCAGTCGACATACTCAGCTAAATGTGCTCAGAGCTAAACTTCTCAGGGCAGGCTAAAAGCAGTGAGTTGCTAAAAGCAACAGTGCTACAGCTACACTCTTTCCGAGTGCAACACTCCTGTTAGTTCCGCATAACGTTCATTGGTTCCACAAGTCTCCCATAGACACACCCTTGTATTCTGTATGCGTTTAAACGAAACAAACCGTGACCCCTGTACCTGCGTAAAGATTAGCATACCGTTACATTGCATTGTGGTGCAGCTCTGCTAGACAGCATGACCCAAGAGATCTTCCAAATTCACTCATAATCACAAGATATAAAAGGATGTAGTTTCTATAAAGAAAACCATAAAACAGTTTCCATTGGGAGAAGTAGTAGAACACAGTGCTGACCTGCTAATCTTCCGTTTTGTAAAGATTCTGGTTCAACCATGAATTGATTAAATATTTGTAATATTAACAATTATATACTCAAGTGCAAAATAAACATTTATTTTTTAGTTATTTTTCTTTTTAATGTACAGGGGTTGGACAATGAAACTGACACACCTGGTTTTAGACCGCAATAATTTATTGTGACGTTGGTCAGTTCTGGTGGAAACAGGAGAGTTGAGGTGCACATTGAATTCTGCCGTGATTTGATCAGCCGTGGTTTTATGTTTTTTGGATACAATCTGGGTTAGCACCCGAACATCCCTTTCAGACAGCTTCCTCTTACAGCGTCCACAGTTAATCCTGTTGGATGTGATTCATCCTTCTTGGTGGTATGCTGACATTACCCTGGATATCGTGACTCTTGATACATCACAAAGACTTGCTGTCTTGGTCACGGATGCGCCAGCAAGACGTGCACCAACAATTTGTCCTCTTTTGAACTCTGGTATGTCACCCATAATGTTGTGTGCATTGCAATATTTTGAGCAAAACTGTGCTCTTACCCTGCTGATTGAACCTTCACACTCTTCACGCTCTTACTGGTGCAATAATTTGCAATTAATGAAGATTGGCCACCAGGCTGCTCCAATTTAGCCATGAAACCTCCCACACTAAAATGACTGACATTAATTATTGTGTTTTAAAACCAGGTGTTTCAGTTTCATTGTCCAACCCCTGTGTATAAGGGGTTCTAGGCTATGTAAATAAAGTAAACTCTTGTTGTTGTTGTTTTTGGAAATAGTAGAAATATATAAAACAAGGCCTGAAACCTCTAACCTGTTGATTTCAGGCCTGCCTCTGCCCATTCTGTGCATGTTGTGCTCTGTCATCCAGCAGAAATAGGAGCGCTCTAGGTGTAGAAACAGGAGGCTGCAGAGCGCTGCAGCTGTGATGGATCCAGAGCACAGTGCAGCCACAAACACTGACTAGAATTGAAATGAATGGTCTCCGCTGCCATGCCAGAGTGTAATCAGGTGGAATAGTGTGTCCAGTTTAAACAGCGGAGGCAGGAACGTAGCTCAGCTGACCAATCACAGCAGTGTGCAGCGCTGCTGGTTGCCTACTGTCAGCAACTTGTTCTGCATTGAGCGCTACAGAATTGAATGGGATGCTCACACAGTTTGTCGTTGCATTCAATTCGCTGTCTGGGGGTCCCAGGCAATTGATTGGTTTGCTTGTCCTGTTGCAGCAGACAATACACAAACCCATGCAGATACACGGAAAATGTCCACACAGACCCCCGGTTGCCCCAGCGGGGAATTGAACCCACATAAACACAAGGCATGGCTGCAGCGTCAAAGAAAAATTTAAGCTTAAAAACTATTTTAATAGAAAGACTCAAGATCCTACATAGATCTTGAGATTCTGACAAGAAATTAAACGACTGTTCAGACAATGTGCAGTTATGAGTCACATTAAAAAGACTGTGTAAACAGATTGAAACAAACATTACATTTTGCTCACTTTTATCTGCTGTGTGACTGTAGCCTTAGATCTGATCTGAACTGAATATTTAGACATTTAAAAGGAAACCCAAACTACCAAATGAGAGGTGATCTCGTTCCGGATGAACTGAACTGGGTTTCGTTTATTTTCGGTACAAAAGCACTTTGTTTTTGGGAGGTTCAAACATTAAGAAAAAGCTACGGTTACCCATTAACAGAGATGTATAAAGCACTAGAGACCCAGACTTAAGTAGAAGTACAAGTGCTCTATTAAAAAAGTGACTTGTTTTGGGCTCTGAGTGGTCCATCGGACTAAATACTGCCCCTATGATCGGGAGATAGCCGGTTCGAATCCTGTTCATGTAGCTTGCCATCAGCTGGGGGAGCCCCGAGAGAGCACGATTGGCCTTGCTCTCTCTGGGTGGGGAGATGGCGCTCTTTCCCTTCATCACTCAAAGGGTGATGTCGCTCAGCACAGGTCGTCTGTGAGCTGTTGTATCAGATATGAGGCGCTGCGCTTTCCTCCGAGCGCGCTTTACATGTATTGGAGGAGGCATGTGCTAGTCTTTACCCTTCTGGTGTTGAGGCATCACTAGTGATAGAGGGAGTCCTAATGAGTGGGTTGGGTAATTGCTCATGTAATTGCTCATGTGGGTTGGGTAATTGCAAATTAGGGAGAAAATGGAAAAACATTAGACATAAAATAAAAAAAAGTGACTGTTGAAGTGTTCTTAAGCTCCATACTTAAGGAGAAGTACTAAGGTATTCCACATTTTTTGTATTTAAGTATTGCAAGGAGTTTATTTAAACATGTACTACTTAAGTACTGAAAGTAAAAGTACAGTACTGTGTTAGTATATAGTTGATACAGAAAGTTCTCAGAGGTAAAGGCAGAACGGAAGCAGCTTGATTGCGTGATTCACTCAGTGATGAGGAGCTTCATCAAACCAGGTGACAGTGCAGATTATCTACTGTTCTGAAACAGCAGTGATACTGTGGGTTTGGAATAATTTGGAATATTTATATAAGTATAACGAGTAATGATGAAGCACATAAAAATGTATTATAAAAGTATTAAACTTAGAATAGAAAATAATTTAATATGCAGATATACAGTATTAGAGTTTTCATTACTAGAGTCAGTAAATCTATTAATAAACCATGATCTGAGTTGTAATTGGCTGGCATGGGTCGACCCAGCAAGCATGAGACATGTAAGAGAAATACAGATGGGGTCTGTATCACCCCAGCTGGTGGAGACCCTCTTCTGTCCGAGAGTTACATCATCTGCACATCTGGCTATGACCCCTTTTATGTCTACAGATGTGCAGGTAAGGGTCAGAATCAACATCAACATCTGGATACAGGATTATTTGTGTGAAAATATATTATTTAAAAAAGAAACACGTACACTCAGACAAACACAACAGGTGGACCTCAGAAAACATAAACCAAAACCAAAACAGACCAAAGGACCAAAAATATGCCCAAACATAATTCATAATGGTCTTGTGTCTGCATCAATGGAATCATGGATTGAATTTCTTTTTTATCACTGTAAAAACACACTTTTTAGATGGATCAGATTTTCAGATCAATTAAAGGAAGTTCGGGCAGGATATCATCACCCATTAAACAATAGAAGAAGAAAAAGAACTGGTGATATACTGAAATTCAACTCCTCTTCATGTACAGTGCATGGCCCCACTTTTTGCAAATGCAAGAAATAATATGTAGTGTGTAATAATACAACTCTGGAAAAAAATAAGATACCACTTCAGTTTCTGCATCAGTTTCCCAGTTTCATTTAGCTATTTATAGGTATATGTTTGAGTAAAATGAACATTGTTGTTTTATTCTTTAAACTAAGGACAACATTTCTCCCAAATTCCAAATTAAAAAGGTTCAAGAGTTCAGAAATCAATATTTGGTGAAATATCCCTGGTTTTCATTTTCTCCTCCTCCAGTCTTACACACTGTTTATGGATAACGTTATGCCATTTATGCTCCTGGTGCAAATTCAAGCAGTTCAGCTTGGTTTAGTGGCTGTGATCATCCATCTTCCTCTTGATTATAATCCAGAGATTTCTCAACTCATAATTTTTAAGTCGTCTTTTATTTTTTTCCGGAGCTGTATATACTGTTTTTGTTTTCTTTGAGTAGATAACTGTGAGTAATCGAGGGCTTGGAAGGATACATCAGTTGCGACCTCGAAATTGCCCTATATGCAGGTTGCATTTCTAGTCTGTATACCAACTGTCCTTTATTTTAGAACAGGTTTAGCAGTTTAGTAGAAACTCTTCCTGCCTACTGTGAGCTGAGTCAGATTAACAAGTACTAGTATTTTACCTTTTTAAATCATAGCTATTAGGAACATCCCAAAAAAAAAATGTTCACGTAATTCTCTTCTGAGTCACTCACCTGGAGCTGCCGTGACCATTTGTCCTTCCTTTAAAAATACTATCTGAAAACGCCTGAAATGTGACTTTTACTGACCTCCCCTTATCACAAAAACTTTCACAGTTCTGTCAGATCATCTAACCAGAGAGAATCACTGATTATCTAAACTGACTGACTCATAGAGCACTTTACTCCTGGCCCACACTGTGAGATTAAAAAATCCTAACCGACGCTGAAAGTGTGAGAGATCCCACTCATAATAAAATTCTCCACTGAGGTTTCTGTCAGTGATCGAGTTAGTCATCAAAGTCTCCACACTACATGACCTGCCCTAAACGAAACACCACACACTTTCAGATGATGAGGGCAAGAGTCTGACAGCTCTTAACTCAAACTGTTGGGGGAGTTTCTCTCAAACTGCTAAAATGTAGGGAATAAAAAAAGAGGAAGAACCTATATTGGAAATATTGTAGATTTGTATATTAAAAGGACATTTTTTACTTGTTGTGTATTTCTGTCACACATTCACCCACCTGCCTCTATACTGACTTTAGTGACTACAATTCCCATAATCCCATGATCTTCCAGAATACTCATAGGCATGTGTATCTTCCCAGCCAACCATGAACATTTTTCAGGCTCATTGTCACCTGAGTATTGATCTGTTTCAGCTGTCTTTAATCATCAGTCTGTTTATATACCTCTCAATTGTCAGCCTGTAAAACTATTTTATTTTTGTGCCAAAGGTTTTAAGCCAAAAAAAAATCTGGAATTAAAATTTGAAGAATCAAAAGGAAAAATTGTGTGTTTCAAAATAAAAAAGAGAAAAAATAGGTAGGTAACTAGCATTCTTTAAGCATGAACATTTAGCGCACCTCGCTAATGTGAGGACTTATTAAGAGAAGGAATATAACATTAAACATAACTTTTGTATGAAATTGGAAATTGGAAAAGTATCTGTTGGATAGATAGATTCCTCTTGATTATATTGCAGAGATTTCTCAACTCATCATTTTTAAGTCGTCTCTTATTTTTTTCCAGAGCTGTATATACTGTTTTTGTTTTCTTTGCGTAGATAACTGTGAGTAATCGAGGGCTTGGAAGGATACATCAGTTGCGTCCTCGAAATCGTGGTGTGGGCATGGAATGCCTCAGATGAGGGTTCAGGGTACCAACAGTCAGTCCAAAATCAGCTGACCAATGGAGATTTAAGGGGAACGCCTTCTTATAAGCCCCGCCCACCCATGAAAACTGTGACAAAACTCAGAAGCAAAAAACTGAAGCAGAAGCAAAAGAGAGATTCCAGAAGCAAAAATCTTTAACAAAAAAAATTCACAAAAATCCAAAGAAAATCCACGAAAACACAAAAATGGAAGTAAAACCTGGCAAAATATATATATTTTTTAAATAACTGCAAAGAATAATAAAGTATATTATATTATTATATTATACACTATGTTATTTATAAAACAAAAACGTATAAACAAGTATATTTAAAAATATATTTTTTTATATTATGCTATATTATATTCTCTTTTGCAACCTACAATTGTTCCTTTTGATTAAAACAATTTTGATTACAGATTTAATTTTTTTGTGTAAAATCTTTGGCACAAAATGTACTCCATAAAAACCCTTTTGACTTTTTTTGTAAATTTCTATTTAAAGGGGAAATCCGGAGTAAAAATAAACTTGGGGTGTAGTGTAACATGATAACGAATACAGCGCTTTTAGACTATGCCGGAAAAATGATTGCAAAATTAATTCAGTGGAAATGCTTAAATTCAAGTTGTTGCTGAAAATATCTCTATCATTTTAATTTCCATGAAATTAGTTATGCAATCTGTTCCCTTATTATTCCTATTCATTCATGCTTATCATTTTACTTTTTTTTAAGATGGCAGGACCCTCAGAATTCTATTAATGAAGTGTGGAGCTACTTTGAGTTTGTTAATGATGTAAAAATAGCCATTTCTTAACATGTGTAAGGATATGCCCCTATCACTAGCATTGTAAGCCTGTTGGGAGCGTTGGCTAAAAGTGCTGTATTTTGGAACGCTGGGGATTTATGGAGGTGGGCTATTGGACAAAAGGTATTATTCATTATCATGTTTCACTACACGCCAGATCCATTTCACACCTGATTTCTCCTTTAATGAAGGACAGTATTTTAATAGTTTATCATCATACATATACTTTTGCTAAAATAGATACTTTAGAGTTTACTTGAGATGGGTTGAAAAAATCTGTGCTATGGTTTGGAGCATAAAGAGAAACCGAACTTTCTTCTCCGATACTTCTAGCTTGAAAGTCATCAAATATTAACTTGAAAAAGAGTGAATCCTTATTTTTATTTTAGTGCACCTGTGCTTGTTAGAGTTTGTTCAATATGTGTGAGTGTTTGTGTGTGTGTGGATAATGTATCATATATGTATGTGTGTGTACAGCTGACCGTATCTGAAAAGTTCTGTTGGGCGACTCTCTTGTTGTCTGACAGCCTTTCAGGCATAAAATCAGCTTCATGTTTCACACTAGAGAATCGGAACACTACAGGCTGCTGAAGTGTAAATATTGATGGTATCATATGGATGATTTATGATCTGACCGCAGTGGGAAAAGTTTGGTTTGGATGAGTAAGGATTGAAGGGTAAACTGCAGCTGGTACAGGATGATCAGGGAAGATCATCGCTTAAGATGTTGGGACTCTTTTTTTGATAGTCAGAAGCAGGAATTGCGCTGGTTTTCCTGCAGTATGAGCTGCTGTGATGTTTTTTTTTTTATAGCACATGAATGTGATATCTTTACCATATTAAAATATATGTGGGCAATATAACAGTATTTTTTTTCATATACCATATTTTTTGCACTTATATTATATAAAAAAATCTTCAGTGTGTCCTATAATCCAGTGCTCTTTATACAGGGGTGTCAGTTCAGTTATCCAGCACTATTAGCATTAGCCACTAACCGCGCTAAGCGCTAGCTCTTTGGCTGTTCAGAGGTGAGTATTATCAGCCTGTAGCCTGCTGCTAACTCCAGCTAACACTGCTGGAGCAGCGTTACCATTACCCGCTAACCCTGCTAAGTGCTAGCTCTTTTGTTGTTAAAAGAGGTGAGTATTATCAACCTGTAGCCTGCTGCTAACCCCAGCTAGCACTGCTGGAGCAGCATTCGCATTACCCACTAGTGAATACCTGCTAATGGTAATGCTTCTGCTTTGTGGAAATCAGTACCACTTTAAAATAAGACTACCTTTATAAAGGGTTTATAATTGGTTTACAATTAGTTTATTAATGGTTAATAATTGGGTTGTAAATGCCTTAAAAATCATTAATAATCAGTTATAACACATAGAAAGGGCAATAATATAGATGGCTGTGGGTTCACTATTTGACAAACAACAGGTCATTGTTGCCCTTTCTACGTATGTGTTATAACTGATTATTAATGATTTTTAAGTCAATTACAACCTAATTAGTAACCATTAATAAACTAATTGTAAACCATTTATAAACCCTTTATAAAAGTAGTCTTATTTTAAAGTGGTACCTGGAAATCTAACCGTACTGTTGATACGGTTATTGTTTAACTGCATGCTTTTTTATAAAGACATAATTATTAGGGATGCACCAAATATTTGACGAACAAAATGAGTGAATAAGAGAAATGGCTAAATAATTTATACTGAATAATTTAAGTGTGTTTTTGAAAAGCAATAAAGCAAAAAAATGGAAACAAATTGTTTGGCTTTTATTTTGTTTAAGAAAATTGGTGCATTCCTAACATTTATTCCTGGATTTATTAACTGGATTAAGGGTAGCAGAGGAATAAAAATGAATTTTGTATGTGATGTTTTTTTTTTATATTACTAACTCAATATTACTTACTACTACTAGAGCATTTTGCCATTTTTAAATATTCAATAGAAAATAATTCTACATCTAATAAACATATACTGAACAATGACTTTTTCTTAAAAAAAAAAAATCAAGACAAAAGTACGTTTAAGATATTTAATTATTTAGGATATTAATGATTATATATTTCATTAGGCAAAAGGAAAAAGTGGCAAAATGTATAAAAAATAAAAAATAAAATTTTCCAGTCTTTGGCCAAATGCTTGATTTTGTCCAGTTGTGCCCAATTAATAGTGCAGCACTAGTTATTATTCCTGTTTAACAGGCTATAGGGTATATTAAAAAGAATATTAAAAAGATAATTAATTTTCAATTTGGCACTACTAGGCCATTCAGTCAGTGTGTCTAAATAGTTGTACTAATTATGGGAAGGTATTTGTAATTGCTAATACTGTAATTATACTGTATTAAAATCAGTGTTCAGTGCTTTTCCATTACCTCTGTATAATTGACCATCACTTAATCGTAATCTTTCAATATATTTAAATGAGTATGTGCAGAGTGTGATTAAATATCAGGTTAACTGAAGTCTGTTCAGATTTGAGAGGACTCCTTTGTTCACTCCACTTTTGTGTTGTTTGAAACACCTGATTGATGGCAGCAGGACAGCGTGAGCTGAAACAGTGTCTGTGAAGAAATGTGTGATTTGAGTGCATCAAGAGAGAGGATTTGTGAGGTGGTGGCACAAATTAATCTTAGCTTAAGATGTTTAGATGGGCTATGATTGAGTGGTGCGACATATCTGTGTGAAAGAGATGCATGTGTGTGTGTGTGTGTGTGTGTGTGACAGGGATAGTGGAGGATTAGTGGCTAAAAAGCTGAAAGGAGAGCTTAGCACAAGAGAGGAGGAGCGAGTGTGTTCCAGCACTGGTAAAATAACTTTCTCGATCGATACAGTTTAATATCATTTTCTAAAAATACGTTTAAACGTACTTCCAAACCTAATAAAGTGAGAGACGGGAGAGTGGGGAAAGAGGCCTTAATAACACCAGAGTGGAAATCATGTGGAAATATATCATATATCTCTTAAAATAATTCGTGTCAAAGTTTGTTATATATTATTATTACATTTAACTGTTTTTTTTATCTTTCAATCATTTTAATATGCATACAGTGGTGTGAAAAAGTGTCTTTGTCATACGTACATTTTTCAGAATATCAAACTAACTTTAATTTTAGACAAAGATGACCTGATTTAAATATAAATGTACTTTTTAAATTAGGACACTCCAAAACCTTTATTTTATGAACAGGTGTATTTTATTTTAGGTAATGAGTTCAAACAGGTGCAATTAATACAGGTAATGAGTGCAGAACAGGAGAGCTTTTTAAAGACAGAGGACAGAGACATTAAGGAGATCCCCTCTTTGATTTTGCTTTTCTGTGGGTGATTTGCATTTTTTTTTTTGCAATAACATAATATATAGAACACTTAAGTTTAATATATATAAAATGTATATATATATATATTTTTTTTTTGTTTGTTTTTTGTTTTTTTTGTTTTTTGCAAAAACTTAATATATAAATCAGGTCAAGCTCAGTGATTGGTCTGAAATAGCTAGTCACATGATTGGCCAAGTTACCTACTGAATTAGAAAACGAGTTATATATTAATGCTAGTCTGAGTAAAACGTATTGAGTATTGAGTTTTTACCCATCATAAAAAAAAAGATGCATAATGAAAATCTAAAAGTTTGCTAGTTTAATCCTGTTGCTAGTTTCCGTGTGAGTAATGAAGTGTGTGAACAGGTCATTTTTCTCAAATGTTAATCTTTAATGTCTGTGATTCTTAATTAGGTTTCATTTAGAGATCAACTTTGTCACAGATGTTTCTCATAAAAGTGTTTAGGAGGAATACTATAGAAACGATAGACAAAAATAATTGAATGTGTGAACAGGTGTCATTCATAGTTTTGAAAAATGCTAAAACAAAAGTTGAGAGGAGCATTGCAGTGATGTATGGGTTTAGGTGCGAGTCACCTAACTCTTGCTGATTGGTAGGTGATGAAATGCTTAATTCATGCAATAAAATGCTAATTAATTATTTAAAAACCATACAGAGTGTTTTTTCTGTTTTTTTTTTTTATATTTTAGATTCTTCCTATTACAGTTAAATTTACCTCTGATAAATAATACAGACCTCTCCAATTTTCTATGTAGATGAGAAAACTTAATATTAAAAACTAAATCTGCAGCCTGTCAACAAAAATACTTTCCCCACTGTTACAGTTGCATGTAGATCTACATATATTGAGTAGAACCAGAATAAAAAGTACAAAAAAAAAAACAGTAGAAATATGAGGAGTATTTCAATCAGCATATTTTGATACATACATACATATATAATATTTAATAATCTAATAGAGCAGGTGCTGCACTGAAAGCAGTGAGGTAGTTTAAAACAGCAACAGCAGCAGAATTACAGTGTGTAAAGTGTGTATATGTGCAGTTAAAGCAAGGTTGCAGTAGCAAATGAATATATTGCACAGTTTGTAATAACGGTAGGTGTGTAAATAGTGATAGATTGTGATATAAGCACAGATTAATATACAGCACAGTTCAGACAGGAGACAGTAGAGTAGGGGATGATGACGCTGACTCTGCAGTGAGCAGACTCATTATACAGCAGCTTTATAGCAGTTGGTATGTAGGTTGAGCTTAGTCAGAACTACACTGCTGACATCGCTTCATAACATTCACGCAGATCAGACAGAAGGAAAACAGGAAGGTGTGTGTAATTAGCCTCTGATATAAATCATAAATAATGATTCATTCTGCTTAACCTCCGGCTGTTTGGTGTTTTTGACTTTTGTAGGAGATCAACACGCCAGGCTACGACAAAATAGGCAAGTTTTAATCCTGTCTTGTAGAAGCAGAAACCAGACTATGGCTAAATGTGGCTAAATGAATATGGCTAAATGTTTAAAGCTCAGCTCGCTGGTGTAACTCAGTCATTTTTGGGGGTTTTCACACGTTTTCTCCCTCTGTTTGATTTGGTTTCACACAGGCATAAACTTTAACGCACCAAAATGCGCAACAATAAACCATGCAAGCCTGCTGTGTCCTCTGATTGGTCAGAGCTGTCTGGCGTGGGAGTAAATATAAATATACGGAATAAGTTAATTTAGTAAGAAGATTCTGTGTTCCAGCGCAAATATCTGTGATTTAACACTGAACGCTGAAACGCTGTGCTTTTAAACACAGTGTTTGGACTTGCAGCGCAGAAGTAAAAATTGTAAACCGAGTCACGCGGCTGTGAGCAGTGAACACAGCACAGATCGAGCGTGCATGAACACAGAGTTTGTTTATAGCTGTGGTAATTAGTGTTTTTTGGCTAATATATCAGATCAAATTGCGTCTAATCACCACAAGCGAACCGCTCCAGTTGAACCACACTAAAGTTACAAACAGACCAGAGTTTGTTTTAATCTGAGCAAATAGTGCTGTTGTGAAAATGCTCCCATAGGGCCCTGTTTAGTGTCTTTGGTATCATGAGGATGCAAAAAATACGCCTTGCGCGGCTCGAAACACGCAAAAGGCATCTACTTATTCTCTCATAAATATGGGTGTCTTTTAGGCATAATGTGAAATAAAGCAATCAGTGTGCCAACTGTCATTTCCTTTAAGAGGCAGGTGTGCGGAGGCTCCGAGTGGTCCAGCAGGCTAAGCGCTGCCACTATGATCAGGAAATCACTGAAACCTGTTCATGTAGCTTGCCATCGGCTACTGGAGCCCTGAGAGAGCACAACTGGCCTCCAAAGGGTGATGTCGATCAGCACAAGGCGTCTGTGAGCTGATGTATCAGAACCGGGTCGCTGCAGTTTCCTCCGAGTGAGCTCAATTACTTTTTGATTAATTGCTCAGCTTGAAGTGATTTATAGCTTCTTGGAACTGGACAGCTTTATCCTGCTCTGTTGTTCCAGAAAATCCAGGAAATCCAGAAAAAGACAAGACAGCCGTATTTACCATACAAGTGTTGGCCACAGATGGAATGTGGCCTCTGGCTATAACCCAGCCATGCAGTGAACACACACATACACACTAGTAAGCACACACACACACACACACACACAGTGATATATAGTGAGCGCACATGCCTGGAGTGGTGGCTCCCAGTACTCTAACCACTGTGCCACCACTGCTGCACTGCTGCACTGCCGACCAACACAAATGTATTTAGGACACTTCAGAATATGGAAAGACTCTCTAGTAATCCAGCAATTAACACGTGGCAGTTTTTTTTTATTATTATTTAATAGTTTTAAAAAGTAGCATCAGTATTATTTATACATTATTATAGTATTATATACATTATAGCTTGAATTTTTGCACCAGGAGTGGAATAAAGTTATCCAAAGCAGTGTGTAAGACTGGTGGAGGAAAACATGCCAAGATGCATGAAAACTGTGATTTAAAAAAACAAAAACAAAATTTGAATTAAAACTTTATGAATATGAACTAGTTTTCGTGGCATTATTTGAGGTCTGAAAGCTCTGCATCTTTTTTGTTATTTCAGACATTTCTCATTTTCTGCAAATAAATGCTCTAAATGAAAATAAATATTTTTATTTACAATTTGGGACAAATATTGTCCATAGGTTATAGAAAAAAACAACAAAGTTAATTTAACTCAAACATATACCTATAAATAGCAAAATCAGAAAAATTCAGAAACTGAAGTGGTCTCTTAATTTTTTCCAGAGCTGTACAGTATGTTTGGATCAGTGTTTTTTTGGTACGCAAAGCATTTCAGGGTAGTACACCAGATGACCTCAGAAAATGTAATGCATGCACAAAAATGTATAAATTAAATCTGCATAGCTTTCACCTTTAATTTTACCTTTAGTTCTTTACAGTTTCATAGGCCCTACAATTGAACCCTGTGGAACTCCACCATTTACAACAGTTTCTGTATTAGTGGGTTATTAGGGGGTGCCATGTAGAGTCCATTACTTTCTATTCTCACACTCAGGAAACAATAATCAATAATTTGCAGATTACAAAGTGGGTACTCTGTGTGTATGTTATGCTGTATAGCTTTGACACCATTCATGCAAGTCATTAACCCTTTATATCCTAGGCTGTTTTGATGAGTTTTGTCTTCGTTTTTTGTTTTCAGTTCCTCTTTCAGGTCTTATAACACAGTAATTACATCAGACAGACACATGCCCTGAGCTCTTTTACTCCAGAAGCCATACAGCTGCTCAAAAATCTAATCATTTAAAATATAAAAAGAAGCAGAATTGTTATATTTATCTGGAACTGGTCATGTTTTGGTCAATTTATTTTTTTTTCTTTACTTATTTTTGAATATATAGACTTTAAATATATTCACACCTAAGATCTCTTTTCAAAAATGGTTCGACTAGAGTGTTTATGAGTTAAAAGCATAAGAATATTGATGATAGTTCATTACATGGCTTATTATTACTTTCACAAAATACATGAAGAGCATCAGGCTGATTTATTTTTCTTGATAATCACACCTCTAGGATACATGTAGATTACAAAAAAAAAAACAACTGACATTTAGAGCAGCCTATGCCTTTCAGTATTTTGACCAGGACACACAAAGAAAATTATATACAAAGATGTAATTTTTTTTGTCTAAATAAATAAAAATGTTTAGTGTAAAATAACTTCTTAGTAAAAATGTGCAAGTAAAATAAAAACTATATAAAGTAGTGCGCACACTATACCTAGCTTTAGTTTGAGTAATGCAGGTAGTTTCACATTTTTTTTCTGTGGACACGTTTGAGTCATTTACTGATATTATTTGGTTTGAAACATCATATAAATATGTTTGAAGCACTTAAGGTAAATAATATTGGTTGGGGAAGGAGATCTCACTTTTTTAGGTTTAGTTTTTCTCAATGGGTTTCTTGTAGATTTAGCTTTAGATGTGATCGCTATTTTTAGTAAGAGTAAGTTCCGCCCTTTCTAACCATATATGGATTATGTTTATGTGTGAAGGGATTTCAGAGTAATTAAGCTGAGAACACAAGGTGTGATTTTGGAAAATCCGAAAAAATCAGTCCGTAGGGTTCTAAGGGTTAAACCATCTTTGATTCCTCTATAAAAAGGTTCTGTGGTCACAGATCAACCCTGTTCAGGCGAGAACATGAGAACTGAGAGGCCATCATTCCTCAGCCTCAGTTGAACAGCAGGCCAAGGAGAACCTGATGTGGCGTCATTATGTTGCTCCAGCAGTCATGCTATTTATTTGTCAAGCTCTCAACCAGATTGGTGGGCAGATCTGAGGATATACCAGGATCAGTTTCAAAGCGAGAGAGAGAGAGAGAGAGAGAGAGAGAGAGGGAGGGAGGCAGGGGGTTCTGGCCTGCACTTCAGAGCTGCAGACCAGAGATTTGGCTTTTTTAATCAGCACACTGTTCTCAATAGGGGGGGAGAAATGCAACAAGTCACCTAATTTAGAGTCCCAAACGTCACCAATGCCACGTGGGCCTGTGTATCTAGAGATAATAACGCACATAAAGCGTATAATAACACCTGACTCCACTCTTAGTCCAGATAAGCCACAGCAGGTCTGTGGGTTTGCCTGGTTCAATCTTTAATACCATGTCATGATGAGAAAAAAAATGTGAAAGAAAAAAATACAAAATAAAAATCCCCATAGGGATAAAGGATAAAGATCTTATGCTATCTGACAAATCTGATGTACCAGGCCAGGGCATTTTCAACCTGTAAATAACAGTCACTGGAAGATCCTCTTAGCGGGTATTGCCGCTACGCTGTGAGCCATTGTACTCTGACATTGAGAGGACGCTGAAGTGCATCATGAGGAACCTTGAGGCTGTAGAGCTGCTAGCAGTGAGTAGGGCAGAGAGCGCTGAAGGCTGAGTGATACAAGATAAAAGCAGGACAACAGAAATCTGGCTTTTGATTAGAATCTTTGTTTATTTAAAAACAAAAAATTGGTCACTTAATTCATGAGTTCATTAAGATTATGATGATAAGGCCAAGCCATATAATAATAATAAAATAATAATAAAACCAAACAGGTATAGGCGAGGCAAAAGAGTAGTCCAAATTACAAAAATAGGTTAATACCATGATATTTCTGTGTCATGATATATATTATACGATATAATATTGCCCACCCCTAATAACAATAGGAAACGAGAGAAAAAAAGAAACACTTAGTATAAGAGGAAGAAAACTAGATTCAGTACACAGCGAGCAAGAAACGGGGTGGTGTGTGTATATATACAAGACAAACCAGGTGTGTGCAATCAGAAGCTCGGCGAGCGTGAGCACCATAGCATCACGTGATCAGCAGAGTCAGGAAAGTTCAGTAAGAGAGCATGCTGGGAATTAGAGTCTTTTTTGTTAATTTCAGTGTCCAAAGGAGAGCTAGCACCTTCTTATTCAATGTTTTCTTTATTTCTTTATTTTATTTACCTTCTACTTTCTGAAAAATAGTTTTAACCATTTAAAAGAAACAAAATAATTAGGGCACGCAAATGGAGTTATATAGTAATTATATAGTAAACCAAAAAAAGTTTGTTGTCCACAATCCCCTGACCTAAACCCATATGAGACAGGGATTTGGGATGAGCTGGAGTTTCACAGCATTAAGAAAAAGCAGTAGCTATTGTTCAGCACCTCCAGTGTTTCTTGCCCTTGCAGTGTAGTTCTGCTTTGGTACCTGTGTAGCTTTAAAAAAAAAAAAAAAACATACACATTGAATGTGATGAGAAGAAGAGTGTCCAAACTTTGGACTGATACTGTACAACAGGATAGAAAACAACAGTTTCAATAATGGTGATATTATTTTTAAGCACATTTACAGAATTTCATAATACACTATTAACTGCGTCTGTCACACACTGACATGTATCATTATATAATTTAATGTTTTTTCTAGTTTGTGGATCTAGATATTTCTTGGCAATTTTTGTGTGTTTTTATATTGTTCATATCAAAATTGTAATTATATCAACCAAAGAGAAGAATTTTGCAATATAAAATTGCATTTATACATTTTGGCCACATAGTTCAGCTATACTTACAACAAAAAAACTATTCAGGTGCATCTGATCCACATGATATAGCAGTGTAATACAGCTATTGGTGCATGGTGTACACCTTGTGTGGCTATCGTAAAATTATATAAACCAATCAGTGTTCCAGTTGTCATTCCCTTTGAGAGGCAGGTGAGCTGTCTCTGGGGCATTTGTATCTTAACAGTCCGTGTGTGTGATGTGTGTGTGTGTGTGTGTGTTTAATGAGCGGCACATGATGAACCTGTAGGAATAGATGATAGACTCTGATGATTGACTGTTTTCAGGATTTTAATCAGGGTTTTCTGCCAGAAATGTACCTGAACATCCCTTACTTCCAGACCACCATGCCCATCGTCGTAGATTTGTTCCTGAACTCCGACGCTATTTCAAAGACGCAGGCGCAAGGTGTGAAAATAAACTGTTGACGGGGTATAAGATAGCAGAGAACAATGCATCGCTTCTTTTACAGGGATTACGAAAGGGCCCAATATGTCAAGTCAAATTAGCTTTGTATATCTGAAAGTTTATTGTGGAAGTAAGTTATAATATCCAGATCTTGTGTATGTAAATGCTATTCTAATATAGGTCAAGCTTTCTCCATTCTGACTCTATTAATACACATCCTGGATCAGCTGTCACACTGAAGTTACCTCAATTACTTCAGAGTCCTCCAGCTCAAACCATGGCAGCTGTCTTCATTTTCTCCATTGGTGGTTTGTCCAAACCCCGTCCCGGTCCCAATTTCTCTCGCTGCTCATTTATCGTCCAGGTGCATGCCCACTGAAGCATGCTGCACAAGTGCCCTCGTTTAAGGGCTAACCACCTGGGACTGGCACATAGCCCTCCATATTTTACCTTAATGGGAGCTCCCAAACGGGCGACAGAGCTTTCCTATAAATGCGGGCTGCGTTGTGTGAAAAGCAGCCATCTGCTCATCCCTCCTTGATGCTCCAGATCTGCTGCTGGCCTACTGCAGCTTTAGGAGCTTCGCCTGGCGCAGTTTGACTCTGGCTTTAAAAGTAATGCAGTGCCAGAGCTGCCGCTACATATATTTTAAGTGATGGTTTACCGCTGCTTCAGAATTTTATGCAATGTTGTTAAATCTCAATTACAAAACTGTGCAGAGGGTTTTTAATACGAATCACATTTACTGAAAGTGGAGATGTGATGACACAGAAACCAGTCTTGCTATTTCTGTGCTCCCAGTAAAAGAGAGAGATTGAGAGAAGTGAGGAAGACAGGGAGAGGAGGGTAGGCTAGTTTAATTCAAATGTTTTTTTTTTTTTTAATGGAGCTAAACACACGGACACATGCACGCTGTGCATCGATGCATGCAGGCACTTCATGACTATGAGCACTGTTCGATTACTCAGCATTACACAGCATTTTGTCACCCCTACATAAAAGCTGATGTCCGTAAGTTTTGGGATTTAGGGCCCTCTCTGGTGAGGATGCGGAAGAATCATTTTAAACTGGGTGGGTGTGATGCGGTCTCCTTTCAGAGTGGATGAATCCGATTCCAGGTTATGTTCAGTTAGAGAGAAAGAGAGAGAGAGAGAGCGCTCAGTCAGAAACTTCACTTCAACTACACACTTTGTTTTTTTTACTATGAGTGAATGAGCTACTGAGCTGTGAGTTTCCTCTTCTGAAGTCTCCATTGCCCCACCAGCCGCTCGCGTTCAGTAAAACTGAGCCTGGTCCTCTTTCAGAGGCTGTACATGTAAATCGTAAATACGCAAAGACGCTTAGCAGGGATGGTCATTCCAGCACACTGATACCATTAAACACAATATTTTATCCCTTCTCTACTTTAGAAAGAAGAAGTTTAGAAACAAAATAATACAGACTGCCACCTTAAATTAAATCCAAACCGAGACCACAGAAATACCACTTGTATTTCCACTTGTGTGTATCATATCTTTTAGCTGATTCTCTCAGTCATCTGTATGATATGGTAAAAAGTGTAAATTTAGAAACAAAGTAAAAAAAAAATTTATTCAGAATGTGCTTGACTATTTCAACTGCTCATATATAAATTTGATAAAAAAAAACAAAAAAAACAGCAACATTCCTCATGAACGTTTTTGTGACAGTGGCCTAAGCTACTGTATATTTCACTACAGATTTGTAATTAATAAAAACTTGATTAATGCTGCGTATAATAGCTCAAAAATGAGTATTAAGTATTATCTGGATATGTGACTGTACTATAGCGATATTTTTAGCGATATCGCTAAAAATAATCTCAATATTTTTTGCTGAATGGTGATATACAAAATATGTCTCAATATTTTTAATAGCAAAAAGACAGAGACCTTCTGAGACAAAGCTATATGTTTTAGATTTTATACAGGCACTTCATTCTTATTATTTATATCATGTAATTTATTTTATTCAGAGCCATATCCTTTATATTAGAGTAGCCTAGTAGTTATAGCAGACTTTTATGTCAACAATTTAAAGACAATTCAAATTACACATTACACTAATTAATTATGAACAACAAATTCTTCAAATAAATGTTTTGTTTTTTTTACTTTACGTGGCCTAGAAACAAGGGACATTTTTTTTTTTCATTTTGTATACATCCTGGCTGAAATGGTGTTGGGTCTGTCCTCATACTAGTGTAAAGGAGCTGATTGGTCAGTTTGAATTGCTCATATTGGACATTGTCTCATCTTATACCTCGGACAAAAATATATTGAAATTTCTTAAAATCTCGAACCCTAGACTGTGCTGTATATCGCTTTCTCAGAAAGGGCCAGTTTTTATGCAATAGTGTGCCCTCATAATGTATCCAGGGTGTCCCAGAGGCAAAGAAAACTTTATAATCAACTCTGAATATTTTGCAAATATTCGTAAAAATAGATGCATTCCAAATATCATTGTGCTGACCACAAATACAAAGTTTATGGGGAGTAATAATCTTTTTTTTGCTTGTTAGTTTGTTTTATTTTAGGCACAATGATTTGGAAACCACACCTAACACATTGGAACAAAAAAATCTATGTAAAATTATTATGTAGTGTTGTTTTCAGGGCGGGAGCAGGAAGGATATGAGGAGAGCGAACGCACTTGCGATTGTAATTCATTAACAAAAATAAACAAATAAACTAACAAACCAGAAAAAATGAAGAAACTAGATAACACTGAATACATGAGAATGCATAACCTGACTAAAGGTAGGACATACAACCATGGACAGGGGAAACATATAAGATATAAGGGGACAATTTATACACACGGATGAGGACAGGAAAGGGGAAACACCTGGGACCGGGTAACAAGGAGGCGGAGCTACAAATGAACAGCTGAGCAACAGGGGCAGAGGCACGGGATAAACACAGGGCACGTGCAGTGTAGGGTAAATAAACACAGGGACAGACCAGAGAGAAGCAGAAATCAGACGAGAACGTGACAGTTGTCACTACAACATTTCACACACACACACACACACACACTAAGACACACTACTTGTCAGCAGTGCAAGTGTTTATTATATACAGTGTTTCTAGTAATACGATTAACCTCTGATTCACCAAGAGACCCCTCTTAAGACGCTATTAATCCTAACCAGATGAGCCCTTTCTCTTTCTCTTTTTTCTCTTTCTCGCAGTTTAATTTACTCAGCACTCTTATCTCTCTCTCTCTTTATTCCCCTGTCTGTCTATCTGTCTCTCTCCGGCTGTGTCTGTCACACATGACCGATAGCTGACTCTGGTCACCCCAGTGAAGCTCAGTAGAAGCCAGAGCAGTCTCAGAAATCTATTCTCTCTGTAAAGGGATTGGGAAGAAGAGTGTATGCTCTGGTTTAGGGAATTCACAGCCTGCGAGATGTAATTATGGTGGCGGTGGCTTCCCTTTGTGGCTGTGACGTGTGGTAATGGGGGAAAATCAATGTTTCGCTCCTGCTTTGATGGGGTTTCAGTGGTCCAAACAAACACACACACACACACACACGCACACACACACTCGCACACATCAGCCTTAAAAAAAGCGGTGCGTCTTGCTTCCTTGTTGCCTTGTTTGGCTGCTTGTTTACATGCTGCAGAGGTAATTGTAGTCCACCGTCCCTTTTAGCGAGTGCTGCTGGCTAACAGCTTCATTTAGCCCGAATCAATTCTAACAGAGTGATCAAACCAACATCGGCCTAATGAGAAGCGAGAGCCTATGCAGTAAATAGGCCTTATCAACCACAATCTCTCTCTCTCTCTCTCACACACTCTCTCTGGTCTGCTTTTCCTGCCTCGCTCTACCTCTAAATGCTTCTTCTAGCCTCACCATCTCCTCCTTGTTTTTCTCTGCTATAGTGCTAGTGTAAATGCATGGCCCTGGGACAGGAAACTGCCTCTAATGGCACTCAAATGAATATTGCGGTCCAGTCACCGTCCAGCCTGCGGCCCCTGGCAACAGGGAATGGGAGGGGGCTGGAGTAATGGACGAGATGCTACGTGTACACACTCACTCACACACGCACACACACACACACATATATATATATATATATATATATATATATGGTACCACTTTAATATAAGACTACCTTTATAAAGGGTTTATAAATGGTTTACAGTTAGTTTATTAATGGTTATTAATTAAGCTGTAAACGCCTTAAAAATCATTAATAATCTGTTATAACACATACGTTGAAAAGGCAACAATATAGATGGCTGTGGGTTCACTATTTGGCAAACAACAGGTCTACGTACATTTATATGTATGTGTTATAACTGATTATTAATTAATTTTAAGGTGTTTAAAACCTTAATTAATAACCATTAATAAACTAATTGTAACCCATTTATAAACCTTTTATAAAGATAGTCTTATTTTAAAGTGGTACCATATATATATATATTTATATATATGGTACCACTTTATTTTAAGGAACACAAATTCAGCACTTATTAATGTCTTATTATTTGCTTAATAAAGCCTTAATTAGGCATTTGTAAATTATTTATTCACTACTTATTAGGCTTCATTCTGTGTAAGTGTTTATGGTGCTTGATTAAGGGTCTGTGATTGATTAAATATTTATTCAGTTCTTTTTAGTGTATAATTAGTGATGAACAGAACCTCACTTTAGAATATGGTACACGTCTTGAACTATTCATAACTTATTAACTTATTAACCCCTTATTAACTCAGGAAACTCCAGCACAGCCATAACCTTGCCAAAATCACATAGATCAAACTGCGGATAATTCTACACTAATAACATGTAGAATTAGCTAATAGTTAATGCTTAATAATCTGCTTAACAGGGTGCTAACATAACTGTTTATTGTGCACTATAAGAACTAATACAGCCATTATTAATCATTTCCACATAATAGACCCTTAATTAAGCACCAATAACAATTACACAGTATAAAGCATAATAAGTAGTGAATAAATCATTTACAAATGTCTAATTTAGGCTGTATTAAGCAAATAATAAGACAATAATAAGCGCCTAGTTTGTGTTCCTTAAAATAAATATATTTATATATATATATATATATATATATATATATATACACACATGTACATGCACATACACACATAATAATAATAATAATAATAATAATAATAATAATAATAATAATAATAATAATACATTTTATTTCATAGGCACCTTTCTGTCACTCAAGGACACCGTACAAAGAGTGTAAAATACATAATAAAATAAAACACACCAAAAAATAAATAAATAAAGATTTAAAACTAGGTATTCTAGGTTGAGTCAGCTGGAAAAGACAATTCTGAACATGTTTCTTAAGTGCAGATTTAAACTGTGAAAGTGAGTTTTTGTTCCTTATATCGGGTGGTAATGAATTTCAGAGTTGGGGAGCAGAGTGACTGAAAGCTCTGCTCCCCATGGCGGTGAGACGGGCAGAGGGGACAGTCAGGTAAATGAAGGAAGATGATCTGAGGGACTGAGAGGGAGTATTAAAATGGAAAAGGTTAAGAAGATATGGTGGAGAGAGATTGTGGATGGCTTTGAAGGTAAACAGAAGAATTTTGTACTCAATGAAAAAAAAATGTAAAAAAAGTTTCATTTCCACTTTCCCTTTCCTTTTCTCTCACAACCGCTCCATCTCTCTTTTTTTTTACTAACTTCACTTCTTAAGGGTCTTTTCCACTGTAGAAACTCTGCATCAACCTGTACGTGAGAAAGTAGTGCAAAATATATTTTTAAAACTGAACAATGTGAAAGAAAAACAAGATTAAACATTATTTTTTCATCTATTTAGTATATAAGAAGTAACAAAAAGTATACCTCTTCCATCTGAAATAAAGCTGGCCATCTATCCATGAGGTTCTCGATGGTAGGCTTCTGATCCACAATCTCTTGCCTTCTGAACTGAAAGGTCCTGGCCATCTTCTCCCGTATGGTTCTCTCATTATTTCTTTTTTTTATTTCAGTCAGAAGAGATGCTCTTTCTTGCTCAAGGTTTTCTGGAGCGTCACCGCTGGGCTCAGGATAGTAATTGGCCTCACCTCTTCTGGCCTTTTTGACATTCTTTGCTGGGAAGGGAGCAGGATCTTCTCGCGACTTGGATTTGAGTGTGTTCACCATGAGCTCAGACGAAAGCCCATGTGACCTCAGCTGAGTGCGGTAGTTGGACATCTTACTCTTGAGCTTCAGTTTCCACCCAAACCTCTCATTGAAGGAGTCTGGTTGCCTCAGGCAGGGATGCTTCATTGTCAGAGCCTCTGCAACATCACTCAGGTCTGCATCAGTGGGGTACGCCTTGTAGGAAAAAAATTATGGCTCCGGAAACTGCTGTATACGTTGGTTTTGTATGAGCAACCATTAAACATACACGGGACTACTTCATATTTTCTCAAATGTCCATAGATATGTTGAAAAAAAACTTGCTCAGTAGAAAGCTGATTGTCTTCACAAATGTAACACTTGAAAGAAGAGTGTTTTTGTTGGGATTCCAGAGAAGGATGATTTCTAGAGAGATGTTTCTGAAGACCATTCCATGTCTTGGACGAACAGGGGCATTGTGCGTGGATGCATGGATAGGGACGCCGCCTACCGTGAAACCGATGGTCAATTCTCAAATGTTTCAGTAGCTCAGATCTTCCTGAAAAATGCACGCTGCACTCTTTGCATTTCCACATCCAAACTGAAAAAAAAGGAAGACAGACCAGTAAATATAAAGAGAATGCAATTATCACAAATCTTAAATAAGTTTTGTTCAGTTGTAATGACAGCCTGGTA
Organism: Astyanax mexicanus; assembly: GCF_023375975.1. Classification (NCBI taxonomy): domain Eukaryota; kingdom Metazoa; phylum Chordata; class Actinopteri; order Characiformes; family Acestrorhamphidae; genus Astyanax; species Astyanax mexicanus. The sequence continues at coordinate 22,491,024 of NC_064410.1, forward strand.
TGCTATATACCTAAATACAATGTAGAGTCTAGTACATTGAGCTGCATTGAGATGTATGAACTGAGATATAAAAATACATTAAATCATCATCATTATTATTATTATTATTATTATTATTATTATTATTATTATTATTATTATTATTATTATTATTACCACTACTGCTGTCTTACAATCATCTGAGCCACCACAGCTAATGTTGAAATGACTGCAGACAAATGCAACACTGTCCTTGTTATTTAATAGTAATTTGGGTTAAAGTGGGTATCTTTGCTGTTTGGAGCACTCTGCCTCCCACGCTGATCTTGCAGGCCAAATCGACTGAACTAAAGAAATAATTTACACCAAGAACTAACCATGCGTATGAAATGGTACGCAAAACTAAACACTAGCATGCATACTCACAGAATTTTTTTCGTATTCAAAAGTAGCTTTCCAGGCTAACCTGTTAGCTGACCAGTAACGCTTAGCCAAACCGAGAAAAGATCCGAAAAGTAAAAATCCGTCCCAGGATTTCATTCCAACCCTGGCTGGCTCTGCTGCACAGTTGGAGCAAAATCCCGGGACGGTTTTTTTACTTTTTTGGCAAAAAAATAATTAATATTAATATGTAGCGGAGCTGATATTAGAAAGCCGTACAAGTTCCACACAACTCTCTTATTAAATATTTCACCTGTTTTAATGATTGTGGAAGCGTGTTGAATCACTTTATCTCCGCAGAGAGCGCTCACTTCATATCTGACTCCACCGGCCTGCATCAGTGCGGAGCTTATCCTAGCCTTAGCCTAGCCTAGCATATCCTAACTGGCCAAAGAGGCTGCGTTATTATATAAAATACCTTACCATAAGCATGCGTTGCTATCTCGGGCGCGCGTTCAGGCACTTTCTCACTCTCTCTCTCTCTCGCGAGCGCATTCAGGCACTTTCTCCCTCTCTCACTCTCTCTATCGAGCGCTTTCAGACACTTTCTCCCTCTCTCTCTCGCGAGGGCGTTCAGGCACTTTCTCCCTCTCTCTCTTCATATTTCAGGCTCTCTCTTTCTCTCGCGCGCACACATATTCAAGCACTTTCTCCCTCTCTATCGCCATCTTTCAGGCTCTCTCTCGCGCGCTATGTTTTAAATATAGTGGTACGAGTACGCATGCCAGTGTTTAGTTTTGCATACCATTTCATACGCATGGGAAATGAGACTGGGTTGAAAATAGCACACCACACCATTGGCCTACAAATATAATTCATACACAAAGCACCCTTAATTTTCAATGAGCCTCGCTTCCGTAAAACAAACGGAGACTTTACAATCATGGCGCTGCATGGATAAACACACGGGATGAACAAATTGCTAATGGGGTGTAACAGTGTTGAGCTAGTCAACCTAGCTAACCCGTGTTGGAAGGGAAGCATGCTTATTACATTGATTAATTCCAGCTACATCCCACAATATACACATAAAATACGTCGAAGTTCAGAAATTACACAGCATTTAACACGGCGAAAAACGCCAGCGTTTAGTGGGCTACTGATATTTAGCAAAGACCTTCAGCTTGCTAGCCAGCTAAAATTAACATACCCTGTTGCATTGATAAACTTATAGGCTTGTTAAAATAAGTTTACATCTGCTTTGCTTAGTACTCACCGTACGTCTATTCTTGAATGCAAGTACGACATTCTTCAATTCTACCCCAAGCCGAAATGGACGGAGCTCTGAACAGCTTCTCTGCAACTTCTCCCGTGCTCCACAGTGCGCATGCGCAATTCATGTTTGATTCAAATTAAAAATATTACATCCTTATCTCTTTTCTTCGAGTATGATTTCAGTGGAACCAAAACATTTAGTTTATTTTCTTCAAAATTGTAATTAATTTAGTCTGAATCAAAATTGACACATCAAAATTCAAAAAGGTTGAGTTTCACAATAAAGTAAATAATTGTACTATGTGTTCAATCATATTTATTAGCTTGAATGAACAGCTCCATGCTTCACTTTTTACAGTGTAGATAAGGTAAAAAAAAACCCTCACTGATTGGTCCATCTCTAAAAGACACCAAGATAATAACCTTATGCTTATTTTTTCTCGTTTGCTTCCTGTTTTTTGTGCTTTCTCTCCTCTCCTCTACCTGTTTTTTTTGTATACTGATTATACCCCCCCTCCACTTATTGCCTCTCCCTTGTTTCCTCGATTACCCTTATTTTTCCTCCCCTCTCTGCTTGTGTTGCCTGTGATCAGTTCAATTCCCCCAATTCAGCTCCCTCAGGCCCATCCTCTCTCTTTCTTCTTTCTACCTTTTCACTTCGGCCTCATTACTTTTCATCTCTTCATTATTCCTCCTCCTTTCCCTTCATCTCTTATTCCTCGACCTCCTTCCTTTTCACCTCTGTCTTCACCCACTTTCTGAACAAGTGCTTAGGAAGGTGAGTGGAAAGGAAAGGAACAGTAAGAAGAAGAAGAGGAGGGATCTTTTTACAGTCCTTTTTACTTCCTTTTTCTCTGTTGCTAATTTTTCTCTCCTTCCTTTTTCTGTCTCATACTTCTTTTTTTCTTCTTCTTCTTTTACAGCATGTCTTTTTTCTCATTTTCTCCCCAATTTACTCGCCCAATTACCCAACCCACTCATTAGGACTCCCCGTATCACTAGTGGTGCACTAGGAAACACCAGAAGGGTGAAGACTAACACATGCCTCCTTCAATACATGTTAATTCAGCCACCGCCTCTTTTTGAGCTGCTGATGATGCAGCATTGCCAAGTAGCATCAGCATGCTAGGACGAAAAAGCGCAGCGACTCGGTTCTGACACATCAGCTCACAGATGCCTTGTGCTGAGCGACATCACCCCTTGGAATGATGTGGGGAGAGAGAGCGCCATCTACCCACCCAGAGAGAGCAAGGCCGATTGTGCCAAAGGCAAGCTACATGAACAGGATTCGAACCAGTAATCTTTTGATCACTGTGGCAGCGCTTAGCCTGCTGGACCGCTTGGAGCCTTAAAGCATTTTTCATGTTTTTATGTTTCTCTTTTTGCTTTGCTACACCCACCCAGCTCTTATGACTTTTATGCTATGTTTTCAACCGTCAACTCTTTTCTCTCCATTTTGTCGGCTCTCCATCTCTCCTCCCTCCACTTCTCTCTCTCTCTCTCTTGCTATTTTCCTCCCTCTACCACCCCCATCTTCTGCAGGTTAGGTGCAGGCGGCATAAATGTTGGCTGTCAATAATTTAATAAGAAGGGGAGCGCTCCCCTCCGTCTCTTAAGCAGCGCTATGAATAATGCATGGCTGGAAGCGCTGAGCGGGGCTTCTGGTCCTGGCCTGGCCTTTTGTGTGCGAAGCGATCAAATGAATGTATGTGTAAATACCTCGACAAATAACACACAAGCGCTCCGGCTCAGGGCACGGATCCTCACTTCTTTACATGCAGACAAATGCACATTCCTAACCTGAACATGGGTATCATAAGGAATAATTCATGGATGGATATAGTGAGCGCGGGGAGGAGGGAGCAGAAGTGTAAATGTATGCGTGGGCGTGTATCTATACACACAGTTGGGTCAGTAACACAATTTTTGTCATTTTGCCTCCGTACATCACCTCAGTGGACTGGAAAAAGAAGCAATCCAGGTGTGATTGAAGTGTAAACCTGCAGGGAGCCTTTAGTTCTTGACTTTGAACTCAACTTTAATCTTTTCAGACCCTGTGTTTTCCATAAATTAGTCAATGAAAAAGTTTTCAAGTCATTGAAACAATAGCTTTGCCCCACTTAGCCTCACAACATCCAGCTTATAGTTAACTGGTTACCTACATTAATTTTCATTAATTATAGCTTTTCTCAAACCCTGACTATCTATCTAAGCTAGATAATTCTAAAGTTAAGTAATTTATTAAACACACAGTGGATTTAATCTGTGTGTTTTAATTTTTCTTTTAGAAAAATCGACATATATCCATATATGTTTTAACATCAGCGCTAAAACCCGCTGCAAGAACTTAAAAACCCTCAAACATCCTCCCCAGCGAGAAGGAGGGGAGATCCCTACTAGCCCACCATGCTCCACAAAACCAGCAAGCTGATTGGCTGTTTCCCCAAAAAGGCGGAACTTTATCCTTGAACTGGCTCCGTGATTGGCGTTAAGAGACTTTTCATTCACACACGGCCAGTGGCTTGTCTCCTCATTAATAGTACAGCTAAGGTGAGCGAAATGATTCGGGGCTGCTAGAAAATGATTCGGGGCTAAAGCTCCGGAAGCCAAGGCCAGGCGACGCCTCTTGTTTACACAATACAGCTAGTAAGCAAAAGGGCAGCAATAAATAGCAACATACCAGAATGCAGAGCCAAAACCAGAGTCGGTACACGGTAAGACAAGCAAGAGTTCAAATAATGCAAAGAAAACAAGTTCATATTTACATTCAAGTTCAGAAATCAATATTTGGTGGAATAACTCTGTTTTTTATGCATCTTGGCATGTTCACCTCCACCAATCTTACCCACTGCTTTTGGATAACTTTATGCTACTCACTCCTGGTGCAAAAATTCAAGCAGTTCAGCTTGGTTAAATGGCTTGTGATCATCCATCTTCCTCTTGATTATATTCCAGAGGTTTTCAATTTGATAAAATGAAAGAAACTCATCATTTTTAAGTGGTCTCTTATTTTTTTTTGAGCTGTATATCTAAAGAACACTGAAGGACTAATTAGAACTCATGTAAAGTTTGATGTAGTCAGTAGTGGAGAGTGAGCAACTAGCCTGAGGCAGGTGGCATAAATTTAGCGGTGGGCAGCTGATCTATGGTGGAAGATGACTTCCATCAGTCTGGCTAATCTCTCCTCCCTCCACCTCTTTCTCTCTCTCTCTCTCTCTCTCTCTCTCTCTCTCTCTTTTCCTTCCTCCACCTTCTTCTGCAGTTCAGGTAGATTTGCAGCTTTAATGGGGCGTCAAAGGATTTATTTAATGCAAATTATTGCATTAATTCTAAAAGAGCCCATGCTGTGACGTATGTGTCACAGATTCTTTAAAAGATGAGAAAATTTCCGTACAGCACTTTATACCCTTCCTCACCTTTACTTTAGCATCACTTGAAGCTCCTAAGTGATATATACTGAACATCCTGAGTGCTGTGTGTGTGTGTGTGTGAAAATATATATGTGTGTGTGTGAGAATGTGTGCTTATGTGACCTCATTTACAGAAGGTGGGTGTGCAGGTTGGCTTAGTGCTCGAGTTAAAACTAGACTAGCTCTTTTTAAATATATTAAATCAATCTTATTTAGCTTCTTCAGGTCTATTCCAAAACGTTTTGCAAGTTAACCTAGTTAGGAACAATCTTAAAACAGTCATATCCCAGCAAAAAAAAAAAAAAAAAGAAAAGAAAAAGATGTCCACAAAGAATGGTACTACATGAAAATGAACTACGGAGTGAAAAATAATCGGAATGGCTGGTTCATTCACAGAGCAGTGATTTTCACTTCTGCTTCTGTTGCACGCTTTTTTTATTTTTAATAGTTTTGTATTATTATTTATAATTTATTTTGATTTTCTTTTATTGTTATAACTATTATTTTTATTGCTTTTATTCTTTTTTAGTTCATTTATTCATTTGTATTTTTGTTGTATTATGTAAGTTAGTTTTAGCTATTTTTACTCATTTCTGTTGGATTAGTCTTATTTTCTTTTGATCTTAATTTTTAATCAATTAAACCGTACTTTATTTTAATCATTAATTCAATTTTCTATTTTATTCTAATTCTATTTTTAGTTTTTTATCCATTTTTATATTTTATTTACTGCTATTTTACGATAATTAAATTTAGCTATTATTTTCTCTGTCAGGTCAATCCTTGTTTTTGTAAATGCTCGGCTACATTGAAAATGAGGGTTGCCCTCAATGTACATCCCAGTCAAATTTCAAAAATTCATTAGACTAAAATGTTGTTTGTTCTCGTCAAATAAAACTAGACTAAAACTAATAATCACCAAAAGACTAAAATAAGACTAAAACTATTATACATTTTAGTCAAAAGACTATAACTAAATCAAAATCACCTGTCAAAATTAACGCTGGTCTCTGTCATAGTGTACCAGAATTCAGACAAACGCAGACGTATAAAACAGTAATTAATAGATAGAGGGGCAGCACAGAGCACACAGTCCAGGGTCAAACACAGGCAGGGCTGTATTACAGAGCAGCAAAAATCAGAGTCGAATAAACAGTCCAAGGGTCAAAAAAACAGGCAGAGCAAAAATACAGGGCAGTCGGGGTACACAGAAAAATAGTAATACACGGAAAAACAAAACAGAGATGAAAGAAACGCGTTGTAAAGTAGTAAGAACCAAACAATACTCAGCAAGGAAGCAAAGTTCTGAACTGTCTTAAGTACCTGGCCAAACAAGTATTAGTACATAGGAGAATTACTTCCTGGAAGTGTCACATGATCGCCAGAGTCTCTGAGTGGTGTGTTCTGGGTATTGTAGTCCGGTGGTGCTGAATCACAGACAGAGCTGAGTGTGGGGGAGACGAGAGCGCTGACAGCGCCAGGTGTGACAGTCTTCACCCTGTTTTACAGAAATTTCGATATGGTTCGATATAGATCATGATAACTGTATTATCTTTTTCATCTAGTCCAAAGAACATTGTTGAAGAACTCGGCAGGTTTATTGAGATGATTTCTAGTGAAGTCTAATCTGCTTCTTGAGTGTCTGTTGTTGAGTGTTACCAGTGGTTTACTGTACATCTTGATGTAAGACCCTCTATTTGTATTCATGAAGGGGTGTCTTGATTGTAGACCTGATGGTGATGATGGTACGCCTCCTTCCTCTTGACGGGATGTTGTGAAGAGCTCTTCCTCACCATGGAAAGAATTCTCCACTTTAGCTGTCTCCTCTGTTCTTCTGGATCTTTTGGTGTTGCTGAGGTTGCCAGTGCATTCCTTCTCGTGAGGGATAATTGTTGATTGTCTTGGGTTAATAGTTAGTTGAGGCTGTTCATCCATTACATTAAAAGCCAAATGGTGTGTTTGGTGGATACTTGGGTGAGCTGACGGTCGTGGAGCTCTCTCTGTAACATGTTATTGAGGGAGGAAAGCTGTTGCCTCCGTTTCCATTTTCTCTGGTGGAGAGTGTGTGAGAGCATGGACTTCTACTACACACACTCATGCCTGTATACACACACTCTCCCGAGGGGGCTGGAGACGGGGCTTCTGCTGCTACATCGTCCCCCAAGGGGAAAGTGGTGAAAGATTGCATCCAGCCAACACACACTATAGTATAGTAGACTCATATACGCAGGTTTTCCACACAAAACAGTTGCATCATGTGTTAACTCACAACTTCCTCGACAGTTCGAATGAATTCCCTCTGGTGAGGAAGCGCTTTAGGGCATGAATGAATGAATGCATGTATGAGTGACAAACAAACCATGATCTGAACATCATTATTTAAATGAAACTAGATTTTTCAGTGGATTTTTTATTGTTGCTACAGTATGTGAACTTACCATACCATATGTGGAGCTACTATGAGTGCCCTAAATAAGTTCATCAGAGTTATCCCCAGATAAGAGTCACTTAAATGTTACTACATGATTCCTTTTGTGTTGGAATTGGACTTGTTAGAACACAGTGGATCAACACCAGCAGATGACATGTCTCTCCAAACCATCACTGATTGAGGAAACTTCACACTAGACCTCAAGCAGCTTGGACTGTGTGTCTCTCCACTCTTCCTCCAGACTCTGATCCCTTGATTTACAAATGAAATGTAAAATGTACTGATGGTCAGTGATGGTTTGGAGAGTCATGTGATCTGCTGGTGTTGATCCACTGTGTTCTAACAAGTCCAATTCCAACACAAAAGGAATCATGTAGTTTTTTTTCCTGAAAAATCTTACAGCACTTCACTCTGCCTCTCTCTGCTAACAACTTTTATAGAGATTTAATTTTCCAGCAGGACTTGGCACACTGCCCACACTTCCAAAAGTACCAATTGGTCTTAATATTCTAATTTTTTTTTTTTTTTCAATGATAAAAAATGTATATATAGTCTCCAGGTTAATGCATTTTTATTTAGAAATACGGTCATCTTTTTTAAATAAGAAGGTATTCTGCAAGGGCGTCGCTAGCCCTTTTTTAGGAGGGCTCAAGCACCCCTAGTAGTAAAAGCATAAAGTTGTGTTTTTGTTGTGTTTAAACTGAAGTTTGTCCTTGATAAGCCAAAAATGTTCAAATCTAGAAAAGTATTTAATTAAACAGAATTTTAAGCTTAAAAAAAATACAGCACTGCAAATATACGATCACTTTCTTTTCATGCTGCTGCGCGCTGTGCACATGCATTTCCACACTTACACACTCACACAAACATACACACAAAATTAAACAGCACTCATTATGCTGTTGTTGTTCCACACTTTTTAAAATATAGTAAGCTAATGCTGCACGCTAATAATCAGACACTGTCCGCTGGAGTTAAAATGGAGCGGGAGAGGTTAGCTTTGGTGCTGTTGTTCAGTTGGTATGTTTATATTATAGGCGAGGTGCTAGACTAGTACTGTCTGTATGTGTTTAAGCTAATTAATGTTATCTTTGCTGAGCTTTGAGTTTTTAGCTTTTTAGCTTTTAACAAAAGTTTGAGCACACCTTCTTATTTTCAATGTGTTTTCTTTATTTTTTCATGAGTATTTACATTGTAGATTCTCACTGAAGGCATCAAAATTATGAATGAACACATGTGGAGTTGTATGTACTTAACAAAATAAATGTAAAATAACTGAAAACATGTTTTATATTCTAGTTTCTTCAAAATAGCCACCCTTTGCTCTGATTACTGCTTTGCACACTCTTGGCATCATTCTCTCAATGAGCTTCAAGAGGTAGAGTCACCTGAAATGAACATTTTCCAACAGTCTTCAAGGAAGGAGTTCCCAGAGGTGTTTAGCACTTGATGGCCCCTTTAGCTTCACTCTGTGCTCCAGCTCACCCCAAACCATCTGGACTGGGTTCAGGTCCGGTGACTGTGGAGGCCAGGTCATTTTTTGTTAAGTACATAAAACTCCACATGTGTTCATTCATAGTTTTGATGCATTTCGTAAATATCTACTATGGAAATAGTCCTGAAAATAAAGAAAACACATTGAAAATGAGAAGGTGTGTCCAAACTTTTGGCCTGTACTGTAAATTAGACTTGTTGACAGAGAAAACACTGTTGGAGGTATTTTTGATAAAAAGAAAAAATATGTATATATATATATATATATATATATATATATATATATATATATATATATATATATATATATATAAATGTGTCCCCAATAGTTTTATCTACTTATCTGTTTAACAGATGTTTAAAATGAAAGTAACATACATGCCCCGGGTATATAATCGTTTGTGTGTTTGAACAAATCACCTTGAAACTCACCTCTTACTTCTTGGAACTCTTCTCAATTTTATTTACAGTGTTTGGGTTGGTTAGGTGCTCAGCAACACTAAACCTCTGATCCTAGAATCACCCCTGAAAATATACTGTATTACCACTGTACTGATCAACCCTAGGTTGAAGCTTCTATGTAAAGAATTAGAAAAGTGAAAATTGTCTATATGATTAAGAACCCTGCAGCAATAGAGGATATATATATATATATATATATATATATATATATATATATATATATAAAGAGAGAGAGAGAGAGAAAGGGAGTAGTGTGTGATTCTGGTGAGCGGCAGAGCAGAGGAGCAAGAGGTCCACTTTTGGAGAGATGGACTGTCGGATAAAGGAGGGGGGAAAAAAAGATAAAAGGAATAAAGCCAAGAAACCCACAAGATGAAAGAGTGAAAAGTGAAATGAAGTAGGGAGAGAGATTGAGGAGGAATGGGGGAGATGAAAGCGAGGCAGAGAAGAATGCCACGGGATGGCGGGGAGCTGGGCACGGCATGACCTTCAGAGAGGGGGCACGGGGCGGGGGGTGCCGCTCACAGACAAAAGAGGAGAGAGAGAGGAAGACAGAAGTCGAGTAGGAGAAAGGGAAAGAGAGAGAGAGAGTCTGTTTGCTTGGTAAGCAGCAGCAAACAGAGTGAGGGGCACACTTTTAGGATGTGTGTGAGAAAGAGAGAGAGAGAAGCTAGTACTCGTCCGATTCTGGGGGTGGCCCTGCCCCCCTCGCGTGTCAGTCTGGCAGGGGGTGTGCGAGTGAAAGATGGAGAGACTGAAAGAGGCGAGATAAAGGGAGGAAGATTACTAGGTAGGGAGAGGCAGCAGGGAGTTAGGCCTGGTGAAAAAGAGGGGATGAGTCAGAGGGTGTGATAATACGGTATAAAAAGGGAACGTGTGATAGGCTATTTAGAGGCGGAGGGGGAAGCCTCTGCGCCGGTGCAGGGGAGCAGGATGGGAAGCTGATGAGCGTGAGATGGCACAGAAAGAGGAAAATGACAGTGAGAGTGAATTTGACCCTGCTGTAATCTTTCTGTTTGGGCATATGGCTCAGGTCACGGTACCTGCAGAGCTAATGGATTCGACATATGTGTGTGTGTATATGTGTGTGTGTGTGTGCTTGTGTGTCATTGGACCAGAAGAAAACATCAGAGTCAGGCAGTACTTGTGTCTTGTGTATTTACACTTTCCTCCGCCACTCTTCACTATTTATTTGTGGCACAGCGACTCTCCTCTTTGTAATTACGGGCTCAGAACTTGGCCAGCTCCAAACTCCTCTTTGATCATGGTGATTTGTGAGGTAGGAGGAAATCACAGCCTGTCACTGTATGTTTTTACTATGAGCTACCTCACGCCGCTTCACTGTTCAGAGACTCGGGATTAGAGCTGATCCAGGTAGATTTCAGAGTTTAGATTCTCTTCCCGAGTCTGAACACCGAGCCGATGCCCGATGCACTTTCCTTGGGTCAGGTCAGGCTCAAGAAAATGGTCTGTGAGGTAGGCGTCTGTTTTTTAATGCAATTTTTTATATACAGTACTGTGCAAAAGTTTTATTCAAGATTCAAGATTTTTAGCGTGACGTCACAGAGTACAGGTGTACGTGAGTGAAAGACTTGAGGTGCAGATTCACACCAATGTGCAGAGAATAATATTTACAAGAAGAGTAATAAAATAAAATATAATATAAAATAAGATATACAGACACCTTTTCAGTATAAGCAATATACATAGTACACTCAATAACAATACAGATAACTTACACTAAAGACAAATACTGCACAGATGTAGATATGCAGATATCTAGAGTGTGTGTGTGGAAGTGAGGAAATAGTCCAGTAGGTGACAGAAGAACTATGAGTAAGTGCAGGTAAGGAATAAGTTGAGTGGGAAGTGGAAAGTGCAGGTGGCAGAATGCTGTATAATATGGGTTTGTGTGGGTGTCAGTCGGGTAGGTTGGACAGAACACTGTTCTACTGGCTGTTCCACAGCCTGGCCGCCTGTGGGAAGAAGCTGTTTCGGAACCGGCTGGTTCTGGTCTTCAAGCTTCTGAGCCTCCTTCCACTCGTCAGCTGTGAGAACAGGGGGTGGCTTGATGAGAGGGTTTCTTCATGATCCTTCTGGATTTCCTCAGGCAGCGGTTGGTTTATAAATCCAAAAAGTTTGGGAGCTGAACCCCAGTGAAACAACAAAGCAAATTACACTAATCCATTTATCTTAGCAATATGAGTGTTTTTACCTGAAAAAGCACCACATACGATTTGAACAGATGCTAATAAACATAAATACAGTAAAATGCAACAAGGAATTCTCTTTTTTAACTAAGTATGCTATATCCTGTGAGCCGGGCTGAAGAACAGTGTAGTTCCAGATTTCTCCTGGATGATTTCCCTCAGCCAGCATGTGTATATTATGTTCAGTTCCGTCAGCAGCTCACCTGATTTACCAAATTTACCAATTTAATAAAGCAGGTGTTGATTAATATGATGAGAACTAGAAATAACTCTATTAAACTCAGATGAGGAGGAGAGATTAGGAGATGTTTTAAGAAAAACAGGGCTGTAAAAGCTCTGCTTTTTGTAAATTTGTTGTTTGTATTTATTGTAATGCTTTACTGAGCTAATAAACACTTAATGCACAGAAAGAAGCTTTTTCTTTACTGAAATTTCCACAGGTGCCTTAAAAGTTTACACAATACTGTAAATATATATATATATATATTTATAATATAAATAATATATAATATTGGAAGTATTAAATGTGTCCACTCGATCGTTGTGGACCAGTAGGGTCCAAAATGCCAGGACCGAATTTTTGTGCCAGTCCGCTCCTGATGTTTCAGCGGTTTCAAATTTACAAGGCTTTCATCAGATGTGCCCCTCTGATATTTGTGTTTGTATACATTTTTAATCACAAATACACCAATTAAGATTGGGGTCAGGCGGTGGTTCATGTGGGATACATTCACAAAGCAGGTAGGAGTGACCCAAATCCGATTTTCAGAAAAAAATTAGATATTTAATTTAGGCTGTTCACACAATCATTTTATTGTAACCCATATCTGGCATCTGTCTGAACGGTTCTCGCTTTGTAAGTGTCACGCATGCACGGCAGAGCAACGCTTCACATTAAGTTTCACTTTAATCTTTGTCAGAATCTGAAGAGCTATGAAAGAGTTCTGGCTGATAGCTAAAACTTATCACCTAGAATTCACTCCAGCTCACTGGACACGTTATTTGGCCACGTATAGATTCTTATTTTCTTTTGGTGTTGCAGCCTCGGTCTGTAGCTACGTTTGGCCAAGGATGAGCCTTCTAATATTATTGGAAGAAACACATCAGTCCAAATAGTTTAGAGGCCTGTGATCTTGTCTTTTCACCACTTAAGTCTTCAAATCGCTTTTTTTTTATCTTTTTTTTTTTTTACTCTTTTTTCCTCCTGGATTCTAATGTGTTGGCACAGACAGGGTCATATTGTTGCGAATCAGATGTGTACTGGATTTTAATACATGTGATTAAAGTGAACATAATTGGAATCTGATTAGAATGGAATATCTCCTTAATTTAAATACCATGCATCACATATGGTTTCTGGTTCAGAAATACAGAAAGTGCTAAAAATAAGTTCCACCCGGCACAGGGAATCTGTCCATTTCTGAACTTTTTTTTTGTGAGGCTACAGCTGGATGCCGCTGTGTCAGTCACCCCTGTGCTAATTACTTTCGCTCCTCTTTGAAAAAAAAACGTTGTCGTCGTTCGCAGCTTTCGCGCCTGTATGGCAGGAGCGAGCTGGAGGTGAAGGTGCGCGAGAAATGCCTCAGAAATGTGCGGTGTCATGTTGTTGAGATCAGATGTCTGTATGGGAGGGGTTAGGTCGGTGCAGTTTTGTATCTGCGTGCTGCAAGAATCTGCGGTCTGAGGACGCCCTTGGACGATAGTTAAGAAGACCTTGTAGATATCAGTTGTTTTGACGCTCTTCCATTTCCAGTCCCAGCAGGCCGTGAGTCTGTTGGCGATATCAAAATCAGGGCTTTTCTATGCCATCTTTTATCTTTCGGAAGACGGTGCCTTCTCAGTCAGGGTCTGTCTGTCTGACGAGATTTGAAGGAACATATATCGGATTAGTTCAAAATACTTTTTTTGGTTTTAGAAATACTGGAATATTTCAATATCTCAGTACTTCTCAGTCCTGCAGCCCAGATTCAAGTGATCTACATATTATAGATTTTCCCAAGCTTCTATCACACTTGATGCAGAGAGTAAAATAATAAAAAATTCTTTATGGCCGTGTTTCCCCTGAAAACTCCTAAAAACAGCTTGTTCTTAATTTTCCACCTCTCCTCCCTCTGTAGCCCAAAAACCTAGTTTATGCGATGAATTTGCACTGTAAATACGCACTTTCATTCCCCAAAAACTGTGAACTTTACGTACTTTACGCACTCATTCACTTTACCAGCCTTAAGCTATATACCATATACCCTATTTGCACTACTGTTATATACTATTTATACTGTCATTCCATCTCAATCACCATCAATATTGCACTATTGTCTTACGTATGTTTATTGTGTCTTGCTGTATTGAACATATAGTGTCTCCCACTCTTTTATATTATAATTATATATCTATTTTTACTTATTTACTTATATTCATATATCTATTTCTCCCCCAAACTACTGCACCTTGTTTCTGTCTCATGTATGTCTATTGTGTCCCTGCTGTATTGTACACATAGTGTCTCCCATTCTCCTTTATTATATCCATTATCTGTACTTGCTGTAAAATTGGGAAGAAGAGTAACGTAATTTCAATTCTCTGTATGTCCTGTACATATGCAGTATTGACAATAAAACTACTTGACTTGACTTGACTTGAATATACAGGGGGTTGGACAATGAAACTGAAACACCTGTCATTTTAGTGTGGGAGGTTTCAAGGCTAAATTGGAGCAGCCTGGTGGCCAATCTTCATTAATTGTACATTGCACCAGTAAGAGCAGAGTGATTTTTTTCATATTTCATACTCTATGTACATCATTTTTGTAAGTCGCTTTGGACAAAAGCGTCTGCCAAATGTAATGTAATCCTACACCCCTAGCAACCATCCATATCCAGACACTAGCCAGACAGATATATATATATATATATATATATATATACATATATATATATATATATATATGTATATATATATATATATATATATATATATGAAATGTGAAAAAATATGACAAAATTTATATTAAAAAAAAAAAAAAAACAATGTGCAATAACGCTGTTTGCTGCACTTATTTTTCCCAGACTAAGAAGTGGTTTGGCTCTCTACCTCACTCTACCTTCAGCTTAGTTATGTCACATGATCACAGTATGCAGCATAAGCAACTTCACAATGTTGTCCTGACTTATTTAATGTCTTAATGACAATGTGATAATGATAAAAAAATACAATTTTATCAAATTTTAAAATATTGCATTGATATTTCAGTGATTTCTATGGTATGTCAAACACTTGCCATGATGTTGCCTAGTGGTTGCTAGGGTGTTGCTATAGACCAAATTGGCCTGTTTGTCTGTTAAACTTGAATTCTCACTGTGTGCTTATTGATCACTAGCAGGGCTAGTGGTTACTAGGCAGTTGCTGTGGTATCCTAGGTGGTTGCGATGGCGTCTCAAGTGCTTCTTCAGGTTTTTTCAAGGTTTTTTGGAATCCAAAGGGACAGGAATTAAAATAAATAAAATAAAAGATGCATCGCTACATGAAAAACCAATGCGGCCAATTAAAGTCCTGTATACCAGCACACATCACGCAATCAGATGCAAGATTCTGGATCTGGAACAGAGTCGATATCTCTAAAAAAAAAAGAAGACAAATCGAATAACAATATAGCTTTGTAATGTGGCACCATAGATATTGAATTTTCCATAGTGATGAAGATGAGAAAAGCAGTCTGAAACACTCTCCTGCTCTAGCAGCTACCAGTGGAGAGGACTAGAGATCAATGCCATCAAACAGGCCTAGAGGGGAATACATTCTTTATATTCTTTAAAATGTGTTTTATTTGTGTTTGTATTTATTATTATGTTTGTAAAATAAAATGAAAACATGAAAAAAATAATAAAATGCCTCGGAGATGACTGTCCCTCTGTAGCACGAGATGATTGGTTGGCAGTCAGGTCTGTTAGCACTGAAGAGGAAAGAAAACCAGTCTAATAAAGACGTCTAATAGAGGTGGAAGCTGGTGATTGGTCCAGACATGAGAGTTGCATTTGAGTCTTATGGTAGAACTTGGCTCTAAAGCATTTATATATTGATTCATTCTGCCTGACTTTTTGACTCAATTTGAATCAGGTTCCTGCAGGTTGTGAGTTTGCTTGTCCAGGTTTTGTTTAAAAATGAGTGATTTTAGCAGAAAGAACTAAAATAATGAATGTAACCATAATTTATGTAACTATAAATCAGAGATTTTAGAAAAATCTGAACAGTGGAAAAAACAAGGAAAAGAGAAAATAAATACTTTGAGTTCATCAGCCCTTTTAAGTTATACAGAAAAAAAATCAAGAGGCCACTTCAAAATGATCAGTTTCTTTGATTTTAGTATTTGAGTAAACTGAACACTTTTGTTTTATTACTGATTTATTGTTTTAATTCATTCAAATCCCCCCCCCCCCCAAAAAAAAAAAAAAAAAATATATATATATATATATATATATATATATTTATATATTAATATATATATATATATATATTAACTCATAGAGTTAACTCAGAAAGGACTCAGAAATCAATATTAGGTGGAATAACCCTAAAATGTTAAAATGTCAGAAGTTTATAGAATAAAACAGCCATGCTCTTTTTACTCAAGCATATATACTATACTATTAATAGTAAAATGATCAGTATCTCAGATTTTACTATTTATTGGTGTATATTTGAGTAAAGTGAACATTGTTGTTTTATTCTATAAACTACAGACAACATTTGTTTTAAAATTCCAATTTAACATATTGTAATTTAGAGCATTTCTTTATAGAAAATCAGAGTGGGTCAAAGCATATTGCTATGTTCTCCACCAGTCTTTCACACTGCTTTTGGGTGACCTTATGCTACTGCTGGTGCAAAAAATCAAGCAGATCATCTTTGTTTAATGGCTTGTCCATTTTGGTCCATCTTCCTTTTGAGAGGTATATAATGCAATGTTCATTTAGCTTAAGCATATAACTAGAAATATAAAAATCAGAGAAATAGATCATTATAAAGTGGTCTTTTAATTATTTATTTACACTGGAGCTGGAAAATATTTGTGCCTCAGTGCAGACCAAACCATTACATTAAGTGAGTGAACGTACATATAATATTTATTATCATCTTACTTTCACTACTGTCAATCATTTGTTTGTCGTTTGTTGTTGTAAAGGGGGAAGGAAATGTTGCGAAATGTTTGAACCTCTGGCCTAAAGACGCCGTGAGACTCTCCACTTAAACGCGAGCGTAACACGAGTCGTGACTGTGCTGCTTTTATTCTATAATGCTGTTTTGTTTTATTTAAACAAACTTAGTCATCACACTCGCGCATCTGCGCCTTTTTGACGCCCACACGTAAATCACATCAGCTGTGTACAGACACACTTCAGTGTTTTGTGAAGTGCTGTATTTTAATGAATAAATGCATATAGCTGAAGAGCTGCTGGAGAACCAGCACCAAGTCTAGAGCAGTGTTTATGAATTTAAAAGAGTCTTTCATTTTCACTTCCCCTGACAGACAGAGAAGTGTCCCTGATTGTCCACTATAAATAACGCTAATGGCCTGGAAAAAGAGGATGCAGTTAGTTATCTTTGACTTATTCGTGACTGTTTGTAAGATGTTTATCAGAAAAAGTAAGTGCAGGGAGTGAGACGAGAGAATAATGAGACAATGAGAGAGGGGGCCCTGTTTTTGCGATGAGAAAACTCATCCGTGCACAGTGCAGCTTTTTTAGAGCAATTCCGTGTATGTTTGCTATCGTAACGGCGAGAAAAGTACACCTTGCGCGGCTCAAAACTGAGAGAAGACATGTACAAATTCTCTTAATTACTCATGGGTGTTTTGGGCGTAACGTGAAATAAACCAAGTAGTGTGTCATTTGCCATCTCATTCCTTTTAAGAGCCAGGTGTGCTCTGACTTTGGCAGATTGCTATTTTAAAAGTGCAGCGCTTCTACATGTCTCAGCAGAGGAAACTGACTCCACATTGTTAAGGTGTGCGAGCAGGTCATTTACAGAAACAGCAATATTTATTTATTTTGTATTCTGTTGCTATTGTTCAAAAATTCACAATTTTTCACAGTGCAGGCAAAAGGTGTGAAAATAGACTGTTTGCTGGGTGTAAGGAAGCAATGAGCATTGTGATGTGCTTTGCGCAGTCTGTAAGAAAGGGCCCAATGATTTGAGGTGGCCTAGGACTAGAGGTGAACAGTGTGAGGACATTTTGTTCTTATTGTGATAAACGTGTATTTTAAATGTTGCCAGTGATTAAAGCAACAATATGTACTAAAATACAACAGACGTAAAAAAAAAAACAGGCTACAATAGTTCATGAAGCTCATATGGTTTGCCAGGTTGAGTACCCTTAACTCACAGGAACAAGCCTAAAATTAGTTGAAAAAATACTTAAAAATAAAGCTTCTTTATAAAAATAGTTATAAATTGTTATAAATATAAAAATTGTTTAAAAAGCATTTTATTAATGATTATTAATTAGGTTATTAACCCAATAGAACAAAGTACCACATTCATTTATACTGTTAAACTTCAGATATTCAGATCTTTCTAATTTGTTTCCATCAGTCATAACTAACATTTCTGTTAATAACTTTATTCATTTAATATAATAATATTTTAAATGAATAAACTGACTTAAAAAGGTTAAAACAGTTATTTTCAGTCTTTGACAGCCTGTGTGTTGTAAGTGCTTATTAATGTTTTTTAAGTATTTACAACTTAATTTGTAACCATTAGTAAACACATTTATAAACTATTTATTTGTAAAGGAGCCTTATTTAAAAGTGGTACCTGAAAAAAAACTTTGCAATGGCAACATATAATCAAGTTTCTAAAATAAACAAAGTCAATATATAGTCAGTTTTTTAGTTTCTGCTGTATATATTTATATAAGTCAGCAGTAAACAGGTTTGGCTCAGTTAAGATTAGCATGTTGTGGCATGTTTGCGTTAGCCAGCACTAGTCTGGATCACTTTACTTTACCTCAACTTTACCTTATCTCAAATACTCACTGCCTTGATACCCCAGCTGCACTCAGACCACCCAGTATAAAAACAAACATTTAATGATACAATTACAAAAAATGCTAATTTCTAGTAGTGATTGTGAATTACCTGGCTAAGATTAGCTAACCCTAGCTAAAGCTCAATGTTTGCCTGTTTTAGAACAAAAAATAACCAGCTTGGCACATTTTTAGTTAAGGACTTGGGTCTTTAGAAAGGAGCTGAGTTATGCAGTCCTTGTGCAGCCTGGCTTTGTGCTCCATATCTGGCAACCCAGAGTCTGGAAATAGAAGTGGGGACATCTTTCATTTCCGCTCCATAATGGACAATTCAAAGTAGAACATACTGGCTGAAGCTCAGCAGTGCTGTCAAGAGATGTTGATTAGTTTTTAGTCAGTACAGAAATATAACTATAATATAAAATAGAGTTTATACATTACTTTTTTATTGTGTATAATATTTCTGTTGTGCTGGTTGCTGAAGTCAGCAGAAAACAACTTTGGCCCAGTTAAGATTATCATGTTGTAGCATGACTGCGTTAGCCAGTACTAGTCTGGATGACTTTACCTTACCTCAACTTTACCTTATCTCAAATACTCTCTGCCATGATAACCCACTTAGACCACGAAGTATGAAAACAAACACTTGAATGATAAAATTACTAAAAAATTACTAGTGACTGTGTTTAATAGATGAATTATCTGGCTAAGATTAGCTAATCCTAGCTAAAGCTCAATGTTTACCTGTTTCAGAACAAAAAATAACCAACTCCACATATGTCTAGTACTTGTGTGTTTAGAAAGGAGTTGTGTTATGCAGTGTTTCAAATCTGGCAACCCAGAGTCTGGAAATAGACAAAGTAGAACATACTGACTGAAGCTCAGCACTGCTGTCAGGAGATGTGGATTAGTTTTAGCTAGTACAGAAATATAGAACATAATATAAAATAGAGTTTATACATTCCTTTTTTAAAGGACACTAATTGCATGTTTCAATTCACTGTAATTAGTTGAATTGATTTGTTCAGATTTAGTTCAGCAGCTTATTAGAGTATATGGTATATATTGCGTGAGATCATGAAAATGTCTAATGCAATATTTTTGCCGTATTGCCATCCCCTAGGTAAGACTCGGGAAAGAGAGAGTAGAGTGAGAAAGAAGAGTGAGCTTAACTGCTCGCTGTCTTGATGTCTTGCTCGATGGCGCTGGTCTGACAGGCCATTATGCTCCTTAGGGGGAAATTCTGCTTCAGTGACTGACTCACACTTGATATGGCCTTCACATTACAGCGATGAGTGCTGCTGCGGCGCAGGGACATGCAACTTTTCCCCCTCTTTTCCCTGCTGCTCTCTTACTGTGTGTTTTTTATCAATGGGTTTATACTCTACAAGAAACCAAAGAAATGTGTATCTCGTATATAAAACATCTCTCTCTCTCTCTGTGTATATATACAGGGGTTGGACAATGAAACTGAAACACCTGGTTTTAGACCACAATAATTTATTGTCCGGACGGACAGTTCTGGTGGAAACAGGAGAGTTGAGGTGCACATTGAATTCTGCCGTGATTTGAGCAGTCGTGGTTTTATGGTTTTTGGATACAATCCGGGTTAGCACCCGAACATCCCTTTCAGACAGCTTCCTCTTACAGCGTCCACAGTTAATCCTGTTGGATGTGGTTCGTCCTTCTTGGCTTTTTAGCTCCCCATTGCTAAATAAGGATAAATTAAGGAGTTGACAATCATAACGATTTGAACTTAACTGCCCCCTTTCTTAAGACATAGTTAACTAGGTAGGTCTAGTTTGCTGAACTTTAGCGCTCCACTGCTATTGCTACTAGTGAATCTCAAAAAAATTAGAATATCATTGAAAAGTTACCTTATTTCTGTAATTCAGATCAAAATGTGAAACTCATATATTATATAGATGTATTAAACATAAAGTGATCTATTTGAAATGTTTATTTATTTTATTTTTGATGATTATGTCCTGCTGGAAAATGAACTCATGTTTATCTTTGAGGACAGATCTGCACACTCTTGGTATTTTAATCTCAGTCTTTATGAGGTAGAGTCTCCTCGAATAGTTTTCTCAGGCAGGAGTTCCTGGAGGTGCTGAACAATAGATGAAGCTCCAGCTCATGTCAAACCACCTCAAATCTCACAACCACAATCTCAGTTCATCAGGTTTAGATCAGGGGATTGTGGAGGACAAACATTTATTTTACTGTTTACTATGTAATTCCATATGTGTCCTCTTATTGTTTTCATATATTTAATATTAATCTACAATGTAGAAAATAAATTAAGTAAAAAAAATCTTTGAATGAGAAGGCGTGCCCACACTTTTACTGGTACTGTACATAAATAAAATAAAGTGCTTTGGATTCATTCTTCATGTAAGCTAACATATAACCCTTAATGAATTGATAATAAATCCAATCTAAATGAACTTGATTAGTGAAATCAGGTGAATTATGAATTTGTGTAATACAGAAGATGTTATGATATTTTGATTGTGTGGCTTCACAGCTAAGGCTCAGCAAAAAATATGTTGTTTTTTTTATCTATAATTTGCCTTATTTGTTTTTTCTTCTGATTTAGATATGTGTCCCTGTCCCTTATGCAGTAATTCTATCTAACCCATCTATTGCAATGTAATTTGTCTATTAAATTCTGTAACAGCAGGTGGTGTGTGTGTATTTGTGTGTGTAGAATCCCATGCTGAAGTGAGGACTGAGACAGTGTGTGATGGAGTCAGTGTGTTAAGTGTGCTCCTCCAGTAGCCCTCGTGCGGTTTGATGGCCTTTGACTCCAGTAGCTGAGGGAGATCTCTGGCTCCTCTCACTGCAGGAGCAGGGAATGGAAACTGTCAGGGCAGAGCAGGGAGTGTTTACTTTACCCTCCACACCTCACTGCCTCTCTCTCTCTCTCTCTCTCTCTCTCTCTCTCTCTCTCTCTCTCTCTCTCTTTCTGCTCCTCAGATCGATATACTAAGCTAATGATTTGATGATAGCTTTCCCCATCAGCTCTACACTGGAGCTTTAGCGCTAGCACTGCTATATAAACACTTTCAGTCAATGTAGTTATCCAAATCTTTCCAGTAAATTTATGCCCCCACACTTATCTCCCACTCACTCTGGATCCAGGTCTTCATTTAGGTCACGCAGACTTGCTGCAGCGTCTGAATACTGGGGGGAATCTATTTTAGATGGTGTTGTGCTAAACATTATATGGTACCACTTTTAAACAAGACTACCTTTATAAAGGGTTTATAAATGGTTTACAATTAGTTTATTAATGGTTATGAATTAGGTTGTAAAAATCATTAATAATCAGTTATTACACATACGTAGAAAGGGCAACAATGACCTGTTGTTTGCCAAAAAGTGAACCCACATCCGTCTATATATTGCCCTTTCTAGGTATGTGTTATAACTGATTATTAATGATTTTTAAGGCATTTACAACCTAATAAGTAACCATTAATAAACTAATTGTAAATCATTTATAAACCCTTTATAATGGTGGTCTTATTTCAAATTGGTACCCTTTATATTTATTACTGCTGTTTCTGGTCCATCCATTTTTCTATTCATTTTCAAACAATTCCTTAAAATGTATTTTGTGATTTTGCTGCTGTGTTTTACTGGATACTGTGTTGAATTGTATTAATAACACCAAGCTCTAGACTATAGGCATTAAATATAGATGCACAAAGCTAAAAATAGACATGAAAAAAAAAATGTGTTGTATTAAGCATTTTGCTTGTTACAGGCCTGCTGATGTGCTGCTTGTTCTGCGTATCTGATAATAAGGCTTCATAGATTAACCCTTTAACAGTCAAACAGTCACACTAAAAAATAAATATTTCCAAACAAGATAATTGGTATTTATTAGTGAAATTGAATATTGATTCAATTTGAAATTTAAATTACTGCAGAGAGAATGTTGAGGTGAGTTCAGTATCATTGCTAACATTAATAAAAATCGCTGGCTAAGTGTTAGACGGGTACTGTACTCTGTCTGCTCTATTAAAATTGTTATATTTTACAGCTAAGGAAAAAACTACAGACCACTACAAAAGAATCAGTTTCTCAGATTTGACATTGTACAGGTATATGTTTGAGTAAAATAAACATGATTTTTTTATTCTAAAAACTACTGACATTTCTTTCAAATTCCAAGTAAAACCCTTTTTCATTAAAAGCATGTATTTGCAGAAAATGAGAAATGGTCAAACAAACAAAAAAAAGAAAACAAGAACTCCATTGAAAACCTGGAATATAATCAAGAGGAAGACAAAGGAAGGAAAAAAGGAAACAAAGCTGAACTGCTTGAATTTTTGCACCAGGAGTGTGTAGCATAAAGTGATCCAAAAGCAGTGTGTAAGACTGGTGGAGACCAAATACTGATTTCTGAACTCTGAGTTAAAACATAAGTATTGCTGTTTCTAAATGATTTTTTTTTGCATTATTTGAGGTCTGAAAGCACTGTATCTTTTCCCATTATTTTTACTCAAATATGTACCTGTAAATCTAAAGCAAAATCTGAGAAACTGATCATTTTGAAGTGGTGTCTTGAGTTTTTCCTGTATAGTAAGTGCAGAGTTTAATAAATAAAACCTACATTTTGTATTGTATATAAATATACACACACGTGTGGAATGTCTATAGATAGCTGTAGATAGATAGCTATAGCTGTTTAATGCACACTATTTTTAAATGAGGTCAGAAATAATATAATGAGTGTTACTCTTTATATAATACATTCTGGAGTAGCAGTTTTTAAAAACATGCCAATTTAAATAGCTAAAACCTTTTCAATCCAGTCTAGTGCAGAAATCTACATCCAATATAACCAAATATATCCAAATAACTGGGCAACTCAACTGAACAGTCACACGAACCTTTCGCTGTAACATAAAGTTACAATTTAGTCAATGTTTCTGCTGTCAACAAAACTAAGTTTTGGAGTGTTCAGAATATGTGAAATTCTGTGTTAATTAAAGTAAATGTCAGAAGAGCTTTGTCATGCAAATACATGCCAGTTTTTTGTCTCAGCTTTGAGACAATAACATCCTTTAATGACACTGCCAATTAGTGGATATGCTGTAATTGGCATTATATCGAAGACTCTATTCAATGAAGGAACAAAGTAAAAAAAAACAAAACAAAGATTTGTGAGATGCTTTTTGCTTTTCTTACAGCAAACTGGTCAGAAAAAACGGTCTACTGCAGACATCCCAAGTTACAAAAATGTATTTCTTCCTCTACCTCTTTTTAACACATTCAATTGGGGAAAAAAGTCTGTGTCGTTTGCGTGTGCATGTTTGATTCTGGGAGATTTATCTGACTTGTGGGCATCAGGTAGCTTTTATTGATATTCGGTAGACTTCCGCGACTTCCTGGAGACTTGGGACGTCTGCTGCTGTGTGGTTTCAATTCCAGTAAAGGGTTAACTGACTTGTGGGCATCAGGGAGCCGTTATTGATATCGTCGCTGTCCTATGAAAAACACTTATATCCATTTTTGTCGATTTTTAGTTTACTACACAGTTTGAACAGAGAAACTGTCTCTTAATGTGTGCCAAATCTTCTTGATGAACGGACCAATATAAGTACTTCAAAATGACCTGAAATAAACTCTTTTTACATTGACTTCCATTAAAAGCTTCCACAAAAAGGTTTTTTCTCTCTTCTATAATGTTGCTGTTTTGGAGATAAGTGTTTTTCATTGGACAGGGACGATATGCAGTAGACTCCGGCAATTTCCGGGAGACTTGGGACGTCTGCTACTGTGTGGTTTCAATCCCTGTAAACGGGTAACATAGGAACTACTGCGAGTGGTGCAGTTCTAATATTGCAGTATTTTAATAAGAAAGAAAGAAAGAAAAAGAGAAAAAGGCAGAAATATATGCTGAAAGGGTTAACTGACTTGTGGGCATCAGGGAGTCCTTATTGATATGCAGTAGACTCCCGCAACTTCCGGGAAACTTGGGACGTCTGCTACTGTGTGCTTTCAATCCCAGTAAACGGGTAATATAGGAACTACTGCGAGTGATGCAGTTCGAATACTGCAGTATTTTAATAAAAAAGAAAGAAAGAAAGAAAGAAAGAAAGAGAAAAAGGCAGAAATATATGCTGAAAAATGTGTGGCAGTCACATGCCCAGAATTGCATTGCCATTGGTAATCTATTACTGCAAAAACACAGTTTAGCAGCTTGTTTTTTTTTTTGTTTTTTTTTTCATAATGAGCTTCCATTGGACAGCATCCATTACAGCTCGCCTTCATCTTGACTGTAAAACAAACTATTAGAAAATGCTAGAGGCTATAATTATTTTCTGTATAAACATACAAATTAGGGTTCCTTGAGTTTGTTAGGTTGCATGAATGCTGTTAGAAGTTCTAACCCCTCGTGTGCTGGTTTCTCTGTGTGTCTGCAGCTTTCATTTTATTTTTTTTTTTGTCAAAGTCAAACTGGATTTAATATATTTTTATATTTTACTCTTATTCTTTATGACTGTTACTTAAGACTAGTAATTACTCATTTCCAGGCATAGCGTTAAAAAAAAAGAGTTAAGAATATATTCTGAATGTGAATCTACATAATTATGGTTAGATCTAGAACTAATGATCAGGATTGAGTTTCCTCTTTGATTCTATTAGTGATGTGTTAGTGATGATTCTATTGTATCTGAGTGTATTTGAGATAAAAAAAAACTGGCCTTGTTTTAATATCTGTGAACATCAGTGAATATTAAACACATCATCAGCACTCACATTAAGAGGAGTAGTGTTTTCTTCTTCTTTTTTTATGTTCTTTTCTATGTCCTTTTTTTTTATTACATTTTCAAAGTAAAATCTTTTACTGTGTCCTGCTGTTGTTGTCCATGGGCAATATTCAATTATCAAATATAAGGCAGAAGTGCTCTTATGATTTCTTAATGAGATTTTAATGAGTCTGAGGCGTCTCTCGCTGGCTCAGCCGTCACTGAAGAAGAAGAAGAAGAAGAAGAAGAAGAAGCAGCGGAACGTTGTGCTGCTTGAAGCCCGGCAGTGTGGCTGTGATTAGCGAGAGAGATGAAGTGTATATAAGAGCAGTGTGGTTCTGATTTGCTGTAAATTTGATGTGTGATGTTTGTTCTTCTCTCCCTGCAGTGGTTCGGAGTCAGCGGGTGCGGGTGCTGCCCGAGGTGGAGGCGTACCCAAATGAATCTGTTGATCTGCGCTGCCAATTCGCCAATCCAGGAAGCACTAAACTCACACAGGTACTGACAGCACCGCTCTATACGTCAATAGCTATGAAGATTTGTGCTTAAGTAAGTGACGCGGCCGTGTTTAAGTGCTGCCGGAGTCGGTCTGAGATAAAGTCAGACAGTCAATAATGGAGTCTGTCAGTTTGTTCTTTAGTCAGTGTGTAATTTGGTCTGCATGTTGAAGAAAGTGACTCAGTGAGTAAATTAGCGATGCACTCAGTCAATAGACTTGCAGCGCATCCATTAGCTGCAATTCTAGACAACATGCAGCAAGCATGTGTTCATTCTGTGAGCATTTATTCATTAGGAACACATGTACAGTACACATACGCCCGTTCACACATGCAAGGGAACTAGAGCTGTACAGTAGGGGTGTAACGGTTGGTGTAAAAATAAAGAGGCTGGGCATTCTGTATAGCCTCACCTTTATTAACTTCATAATAACAATGAATCTTCATTATAATCATATATAACTTCTATTAAATGCCTGAAACCAGGGTTCTCTCCTGCTGCCAACAGCATTACTTTAACTGCTTAAACTACAAACCTTTTTTTTTCCTAAGCATATTACTGGATGCATTTCACTTTTTAAGAAATATCAATATAAAATTAAATTTTATTAGTGGTGTCAATTACTTAAATCTGAGAGAGAGAGAAAGAGTGAGTGACAGACAGACAAACAGAGAGTGTGTGAGAGAGAGAGAGAAAGAGACAGACAGACAGAGAAAGAGAGTTTGAGTAAGCAAGCGAGAGAGACACAGAGAGAAAGGGAGAGAGACACAGACAAACAGGTAGAGAGTGCGAGTGAGCAAAAGGGAGAGAAACAGAGAGAGAGGGAGAGAGTGAGACAGACAGACAGACAGAGGAAAAGAGCGTGAGTGAGCAAAAGAGAGAGAAACAGAGTGAAAGGGAGAGAGTGAGACAGACAGAAAGAGAGTGAAAGTGAGCAAAAGAAGAGAAACAGGGAGAGAGAGAAATAGACAGAAAGAGAGAGACAGACAGAGGAAGAGAGCGTAAGGGAGCAAAAGAGAGAGAAACAGAGAGAGAGGGAGAAAGAGAGAAAGACAGACAGAAAAAAAGTGTGCGAGTGAACAAAAGAGAGAAACACTGAGAAAGGGAGAGAGAGACAGACAGACAGAGAAAGAGAGCGCGAGTGAGCAAAAGAGAGAGAAACAGAAAGCATGAGTGAGCAAGCGAGAGAGAGACAGAGAGAGACCCCACGAGTGAGCGAGAGAGAGCAAGAGACAGCACAAATGAGAGCGAGCGAGCGAGCAAGAGAGAGAAAGAGAGAGACAGAGAGAAAGGCAGAGAGAGAGAGAAACAGAGAGAAAGGGAGAGAGAGAGACAGACAGAGCGTATGAGTGAGCAAGCGAGAAAAAAAACAGAGAGAGAGAGGAAGAGAGAAAGAAACAGAGAGAAAGGGAGAGAGAGAGACATACAGACAGAGAAAGAGAAAAGAACCAAGTTCAACAATCGAGACAGAAGCGTTGATATGAGCGCCACAAAACTCTTTTCACACTGCTCTGTTACGAATGAGGCTTAGCGTACAGCGGTGAACTCTAAAAAACGCCTTAAGGTAGAAGTCCTCAGTGAACACACACACACACACACACACACACACACACACACAGCAAACTACTTCTTAACCTGAAAAAAAAATAAATGCAGCCAAACCAAGTGCTGAAAGTTGATATTGTAATGTCCGTACGTCAAGACTACTGATAGCTTTTCCAGTTATTACCTAAAGGAGCTGTATGTGTAAATGCAGATATTCTTATCAGACTTTATCTTGCCATGTCTTTAATTGGGTCATTATCAGAATATTATGACTTTTAATGAAATGTTCATAACTTTTTAAGGATTTAAACTAGTCTTAGCGTCTTAATCATTTTTGTGACAACACAGAAATAAAAATTTCCCAGCCTAATTCAGGTTATACACTGCTAAAAATCCATTTGCAAAAGCTAGACAAAATGTATGTAAATTGAGATGTATTTGCTAATTTTTTTTTTTAGGATTCTTTTAAAATAAGCAATCGCAAAATCCCAAATTGAGTGAAGCATTCCAGATTTTTGGGTTAAATTTGGACAAAAGAAGCCTTTTTTTTTGCTGAGTTTAAATTGCTTAAAATTAGTTGAAAATTTTAAGTGAGACTAATTAAGACAAGTATTTCAAAAATAAGCTAAATAATCGTACACTACAGTGCTTAATAAGACAAATAATATAAGACTAAGATTTATTGCCTTGAAATTAGATAGGATTTTTCTGTAATTTGCCCTGTAATTACCCTGTAATTTGCAAGCTGCATAACAGTGTAAGGGCTGGCTCAAGGGCTAGGCGCCCTCCGACCACCAGAGGGGGGCAACGGGCAGCCTCAGGTAGCAATCAGGCCTAATCAGGAACACCTGTGGGTTGGTTTTAAAAGAGTGAGGAACACAGACCAGCA
This sequence comes from Astyanax mexicanus, assembly GCF_023375975.1. Classification (NCBI taxonomy): domain Eukaryota; kingdom Metazoa; phylum Chordata; class Actinopteri; order Characiformes; family Acestrorhamphidae; genus Astyanax; species Astyanax mexicanus. Next base: position 22,519,392 of record NC_064410.1, read on the forward strand.
GTTGCTGTGTCTTTGTGTGTGTGAGAGTGTGTGTGAGTGGCCAAGTGGCTACTATTCCCTTATACTTTCGAGTCCCTGAGACATAATTTCTTTCTTTCCCTCCTTTTCCCTTCCTCTCAACAAAGAGAGAGTAAAAGAGCAATAAATAAATAAATAATTTATCTGTAAAAGGAAGGCTGTGCCTTCCTTTTCTCCTTTATTTTCCCCTATCTCAGTTTTTCAGTTTTCCTTTTGTTGGAGGAGCCATTTTGTTTTGTTTAACTATTTTTCCCTGTCCCTGGGAAAGCCAGCCTCCTCCTGGCATCCTTTGTTCTCTTTTTCCCGCCAAAACCCCCACATTGGGTGCAGGTTGTTCTTTGGTTTTCTACCTCCTTTTTGGACCCACCACCTCTAAAACAATCCCTACCATTTCTCACCACAGCTGTTTTGGCTAAAAGAGTGGTAGAGCACTCCTCTACCAAATAAACTTTGGTTTATTTTTTATTTCCAACTTAATCTGCTCTCAGTCTTGTCTACACTGCCCTTGGGTCCTATTAACTGCCTTTACTAGGTAGCTCACCCAGTAAGGTGGTTTTGATCTAATAACCTAAGTTTGATTCCCTTTCTGGGTGAGCCCTTACAAACAGGGTGGACAATTTTAGGGAAAATGGCATTTGATGAAAATGTGGTTGACCTAGAGAAGCAACATTTTGAATTATGGTGATAATCATGGTAACCTTGTTCTTTTACATAGACAAAGATACATTTGGATGTTTCTGTGAATGCTGTGATATTATAAATTGCTGAGCATGCAGCAGGTTTCTTCAGTCCCTTGAAAAGGAAACATATGTATAAAAGTATGAAGGTTGTGATGTCACTGATGTGAAATGTTACTTTCTTAAAGGGGCGGGGTTATCCAGGGTGGACAGGGGATTCTTGGACACATATAAAAAGCTTGATATTAAAAAAAAGGCCAAATAAATAAAGGAAATGCCTGAAAAACGACATTTTCAAAACAATATCCCTACATGTCATGAACATTTATTTTTATAATATCCCTGTGGATATAGCTAGCAAACTTAAATATAGAATTTGACTTTTGCAACAAGCAGATCAATCGAATCAGGTTTTAGGGAGCACGCAAAATATGCAGGGTAGGAGGAGCACTGGTCTCCAGGACCACTGTGTCATCATGATTAATATAAATTTAACATCTAAGCTGTTTTTTTGTAAGTTTACAACAAGAATGTAAGAATATACAAATATTATAAACATCAAAAAAAAAATTGTTACATATTCTCCCACATACAGCTCTGGAAAAAAAATAAGAGACCACTTAAAACAAGTTTCTTTGATTTTGCCAAAAAGAAAAACCTCTGGAATATAATCAAGAGGAAGAAACAACATAGCAACCACCTAGAAACCACCACGGATACCATAGCAACACCTTAGCAACCACCTAGCAACCTCTTAGAAACAACATGACAACCAACATGAATACCATATCAACACCTTAGCAACCACCACTGACACAATAGCAACACCATAGCCACCAACTAGCAACCACTTAGAAACAATGTAGCACCCACCACGGATACCATAGCAACACCTTAGCAACCACCTAGCAACCTCTTAGAAACAACATGACAACCAACATGAATACCATATCAACACCATAGCAACCACACATCAACCCCATAGCAACCACTTAGCAACAGCAAAACTACCACCATAGCCAACGGTGGGAGCCTATGCAGAAAAAGGCACTTTTCTTGGTAAAAGTACCCATGATTACATTAGAGAAATTTGTATAAAATGTACAAAAAGTGATTTAAAGTGAAGGTCAGCATTCCTCTTTTTGTAATAATGTGTTCCTTCAGAGTGAATAAAAATATATATTTTTTTACAAAGTGTTTTAATGCAGTTTAAACTATGCTGCCGACAAAAGTAAAAATTCTCCAGAACAAAGTCATGTAATGTACGTGTGAACAGGGTCAGGTCATCTTTGTGGCGTATTCACAGAACCAGTGTGTGGAGCTGTACCTCCTGCCACACAGACATCACCACTTACCTGAACCACAAATAACATTTCCTGTAGTTAGAGCACATCTCTAGCTGTACACTACATGTGTGAAAGAGCAGCTCTGGATGAAGTCCAGACCTGATTGTCTGGACATTTTCCAGGGTTAAGATGTGAAAAACAGCACAGCATTCATTGGTTTCAGTGGAAAAGCAATGGTGTCTCAGATAACCACTCTATAAAATAGAGCAGAAAAGCTCCTCAGATCACACAGCAGCAGAACCCACAGCAGGTTTCACTTCTGTCAGGCAGGAACAGGAGACTGATTTTACAGCTGGTATAGAATTAAATATTTGAAGGCTGGAGAAGAGTAGCCCAGTCTAGTACAGTACATGTTGATCTAGCTAGTGATGATGGTGTAATGGTGAATGTAATAATGAATAGGGAATGCTTTCTTGGAACAATATGGAATCTGTTAATACCATAGACTGTGTATAGCTGGACATAGCATCATCTCTCTAAAGTGAAGCCACAACAGGTAGGGCGCCCCCTGCTGTTCGGTTGCAGAAAGCTGGGTAACACTTTACTTGGATGGTCCATTTTATGGCCTTGTTGATGCTCAACTGCCATTCAACTAACACTGAATTGAATGTCCATTAAATTGATCTTAACCCTATGTTGAATGTAAATGGTTCAAAATAGAACCTAACCCTAACCTTAACCCTTAATCAACCATAAAATCGAACCCTACACCTAACCCTTACCCTAACCTTAACCTAAGCTTACAATGTAACCCTAAACCCAATGCTAAAATATTAAGATAAGCGTTTGGATTAGAGTTGAATGTTGGGTTATATTCAATAGAGAATCATTTACTTTCTCCTTTTAGTTCATTTGCATTTAATAGACATGTTAGTTGAATGTTAGTTAAGCATCAAAGAGGCCATCAAATGGAGCATCCAAGTAAAGTGTTACCGAAAGCTGTGTAACCCCACCCATCCCCATAGGTTTCAATGGCAAAACAGACAACTTTCAATCACGTTTTTTTCCAAATACTGTAATTCTACCTCCATTATTTAAATGTAATAGCTAGTGTAACCTCTGCTTATATTGTCAAATTTTTATATCCCCACAGAATTCGTTATTCAGCTCTATTCAAAAAGGTATGGTTATTGTAAAAGGGCTGAGTTACACCTAGCCAGGGTGGCACCAATGACTGTATGGGTGAGTCCATAGACTGTTTGTAGCTCTGTAGAGGCAGCCTTCAGGGGCGGGGTTATTTAAATGAGTAGGCTGTCTCTCCACAGTCTTTCTCCCTCCTCTGGTCTCTACTGCGCAGACTCGGGTTTCAGGATCGCCAACATCGTGGAAGACATTGGCTTCATTTTCATTAAATGTATGGAAGCAGCGACACGGCGTCCATCTTTTTTACAGTCTCTGGTTTAAACAAATCAGTCTTAGTCAGGCTGTTTTAAGGCAAGCAAAATAGACCCCCACCCAGGCAACATACTACTAGACTTAAATGTTCTGGTTATATGATGCACAGAATTATCATTGTTTATACCTACCCCCAAATTGGTAGATAGTTTTTCATGGTAAAATGACTAGCATCAGTGTTGTAGTCAAGACAGAGATTGGGAAAAACCAAGACCGAGACCAGATTAAGATTTAAAAATCGAAACATTTCTTTTTCATCTTTTTCTTTTTTATCTTTTTTATCTTATTCACCAGCAAACTAAACTAAATTGGACTAAAACTAGTTTCAAACATAACATTGGATTAGAATGTTTATCTGGCTCATGTTTCTGTCTGAACTGGCTGTAGAAACTTTTGACTGGGATTAATCAGTTACATTTAATGTGATTCATGTGACCACTAGGTGGTAGGGGCAGTGCCTTCCTATGAGGCAAACAGTCACTGTTTGAGAAAAATTAAGCATCATGCTGTAGAGAAGCAGAAATGTAAATGTCCTCATATTAGGATGCAGGGTCTCGAGAGGTTATAGGTATGCGTTAAATGAACATGAGTAAAATATGAGTAAAATTAACATTGTTGTTTTATTCTATAAACTACAGACAAATTCTCCCAAATTTCAAATACAAATATTGTAATTTATTTATTAACAAGCATTTATTTGCAGAAAATGAGAAATGGCTGAAATAACAAACAAGATGCAGAGCTTTCACACCTCAAATAATGCAAAGAAAACAAATTCATATTCATGAAGTTTTAAGAATTCAGAAATCAATATTTAGTGGAATAATCCTGGTTTTTAATCACAGTTTTCATGCATTTTGGCAGGTTCTCCTCCACCAGTCTTATGCACTGCTTTTGAATAACTTTATACCACTCCTGGATTTAATTGTTTTTAATGGTTTTAATGCAAGTAATTTAATAATAGAAATGAACCAAAATAAACACAAAACTGGATAAATAAACAACCAAATAAACAACATAGTAACAATCACAGATACATACCAACACCTTAGCAACCACCACGGATACCATAGCAACACCTTAGCACCCACTTAGCAACACCTTAGCAATCATCGTGGGCACCATAACAACACCATAGCAGCAACCTAACAACCACTAAAAACCAGACAACATAGCACCCACTGTAAATACCATAGAAACACTTTAGCAACCTCTTAGAAACAACATAACAACCAACATGTTACCATAGCAACACCTTAGCAACCAAAATAAACACAATACCGGATAAATAAACAGTAACTGGGAGAAACACTGAATTCACTAAGACTGAAAACCTACAGCCTATCTGACATGACGACGTACAAGAACCGACAGAAACAATGGTGCTATAAATACGGAAGTGAACAGAAAACACCTGAGGACAGGTAACAAGGAGGCAGAGTTACAAATGAACACAGGTGAAAACACTTAAGGCTGAGACGCAGGAGGAACACCCAGGCCATGTGCAGGAGAAGGTAAATAAACAGACAGCAGGGCAGGAAACAAACAGACAGACAGAAGAGACACAGAACAGGATGAGAATGTAACAATTCAGCCATGTCAAAATGAACAAGAGTGATTCCAATACCTTAAAGAATAGAGGGGAAAAAGAGGCCCTAGCCAGTTTAAATTTACCCTAAAAACATTGTTTTAGGATCCTGGTCTTTTTTCTAGGTGTTCTATGGTAATTTTAAGGCACGAGATTTCAATCTCTGCAAGGTAAAATATTTTTACACTGTGTACCCTAATGACTGTCTCACGTTGGACGTGCAGCATCATGCTGTGCAGCGCTCAAGGACTCTGAGCATTTTTCAGTTCCACACCGTGTTACAGCATGCCACAGAGGAGTTTTTCATTGAAACTAAAGCAGTACTAAAACATGAGGAAAACCATAATATGTGACTAAAATTTACATGCAAATATTCTATCATTTTAAAAGAAGCTTTACACTTGGACTAAACTGCCTCTGTACAGCTTATTGACATCAAGTCTTGCTCATTAGAAACTTATTTGTGTGTCTGTTTGTTTGGTGTTACTTCTTGTTTTTCCCTGAAAGTCTTATCTGATTGGCTGATGTGGTAATGATCACATGATGATGCAGGTGATGTTGGGAAATTAACCTGCATCCATAGAGTAAAACTAATCTCTATTATTTTTATATCAGCATAATTTTGTAACTTCTTTAAAATATGGTTGCTAGGAAAAGTAAAAAAAAAAATGTTTAGATAATGTGACACAACAAAACATACAATTAACAAATTAACTGTTTAATTAATGGTGATTAAAAATAAAAATCCAAACTGAATCAGGCATTATACTGTATATAGAAACTTGGGGGAAAGTGCGTGAACTAATTTAGTTTTCCTCCAGGAGGAATTCTCAAACACAAAATCACAGAAATTTCTGGACATTTATGAAAATTTTCCGAAAATGCCCGTGTTCCCTTAGGGGAAATTCCGGAAATTCGTAGAAATTTCAGGACATTTAGGAAAATTTCCAGGAAATCCCTGTGTTCCTCCAGTAGGGATTCCCAAACATTTACGGAAATTTCTGGACATTTCCGGAAATGCCCGTGTTCCTTCAGGAGTGATTCCTGGACATTTGCAGAAATTCCTGTACATTTGCCAATATTTACGGAAATGCCCATGTTCCTTTAGGAGGGATTCCCAAACATTTATGGAAATTTGGGGACATTCACAAAAATTTACGGAAATCTCCCTCCCCTCTCAAAAGTGGCCCTAAAAACTACCAAACACCGTTTTACAAAAACCTGTTCTACGTATTGCTCCAAAAAGCACAAGCAACATAATGTAGAGCTATGTATTATAGCTAAGCTTTGGGAGTTGATCCACGCCCTCACTCCTCCCACTTCCTTCCCTATTTAAACCGTCACTTCCTTTCTACCTGCTCGTTGAACAACCTCGCACCCACCTCCTCCCCATCTTCCTCCTTCTTTAATCTATTCTTTTCCTCATGTTTCTCTTCGTGTGAGGGGGGGCTTCGGCTTCACGCTTTACAGCTAAGCTGCTCTGAACTCCACCCCAATACTCTGAGTTCGCTCCCCCTCTTTTCTTCTTCTCTGCCCAGTCAAGGGCGTGGGTCAATACTAGCAAATGCTTGCATTATATTTCCCACCACCCTGCAAATTCTGGGTTTTCCACATCGAAAACTGTTGGAGGAGTAGCGTTAAAAAAAAATGAATACAATAATAATAATAATAATAATAACATGAAGATTCCAAATAAACTGTTAAGCTTTTCCAATAAAGTGTATACACTTACAGTACACTAAAACACTTTTGGGAATTTGGTCCCATTTGCACTCCTTCTGAATAGTTTTTTCCACTTTCAGGTTTCATGGATCTTTGAAGCAACGGAGGGCCAAAGGGAGAACATAGCAGTTTTCCACCCCGTGTACGGTGAGAGTTTCCCCACGTCAGCCTTCAGAGGGCGTGTCCAATTCACCCAGCCCTCTCTGGAGTATCCCTCCATCAGAATTAACAATGTGAAGATGTCCGATGCCGGCAGGTACACCTGCGAGTATGCAACCTACCCTAGTGGAAACGAGCAGGGAACCACCACACTCATCATGCTCGGTAAGCTGCTCACTTTACTGTACATTACATTACTGAGACACTTAGACAATTAAATAAACAACTGAACCATGTGCATATCATTGTTTGTGGATCACATCTTTTACTGTGGCAGATTCAAGCTGTTGTGTCGTAAAATAGTTCTTTAATTAAACCAAACAAAACTTAGAGCACTTTGAGGTTTTTCCCACTATGCACATGCCATGTACTGTTACTAATAAAACACACATTGGTTAACTGTCATTTTGTTCCATTGTAGGCATGCCATATCTTTTTTTTGTGGAAAATAATCTCATTACTCTTCCCAAGTTTTCAGTGAATCTTCATTTTCTTTACTTTACTTTTCTTGATTTTGTGTAGTAGGCATATATAGATAGCGGTTGGACAATGAAACTGAAACACCTGGTTTTAGACCACAATAATTTATTGTCCCGACGGACAGTTCTGGTGGAAACAGGAGAGTTGAGGTGCACATTGAATTCTGCCATGATTTGGGCAGCCGTGGATTTATGTGTTTTGGATACAATCCGGGTTAGCACCCGAACATCCCTTTCAGACAGCTTCCTCTTACAGCGTCCACAGTTAATCCTGTTGGATGTGGTTCGTCCTTCTTGTTGGTATGCTGACATTAACCTGGATAACGTGGCTCTTGATACATCACAAAGACTTGCTTTCTTGGTCACAGATGCTCCAGCAAGACATGAACCAACAATTTGTCCTCTTTGTGTCACCCATAATGTTGTGTGCATTGCAATATGTTGGGCAAAACTGTGCTCTTACCCTGCTAACTGAACCTTCACACTCTGCTCTTACTGGTGCAAAGTTCAGGTAATGAAATGACAGGTGTTTCAGTTTCAGTTTAATTGTCCAACCCCTGTATATCTATGCTAGTTCATTCTGCTAATACACAAACGCCACAAAAACCCCTTACTCTGTAAGACCTACAGTATGAAGGTCTCTGTGCTATGTGGCACAAAAGTTGTAAACATCAGAGCCATTAATTCCTGTTAGCTGTGCAGATGATCCACAGTGCTCCTAATGTAAATTCAGCAGGTCCTGCAGGATAAACAGTGCATGTGTACTCATCCATTCAAGCGTGATAAAGAAAAACAGACTGATCAGACCATGTGACCATCTTCCATTACTCCAACCTACAGTCCAGTCACTTTTGAGGCCATTGTAAACAGTGGACAGCTGTTAGCATGGGTAATCTTTAGGGTGTGATGCACTGTTGTTGTGCAGGATGGATAGACAGAAAGTCTGGAGCAGAGTTGAAAAGAAGGTCATGTGCTCAGATGACACCAAAGTTGAATTTTGGCTTAAATGCAAAGTACTATGTGTGGAGGTAAAGTATCACTGCTCATCACCCTGAACACACCATCCCCACTGTGAAACATGGTGGTGGCCACATCATGATGTGGGAATGCTTTTTTTCAGCAGGGACAGGGAAGCTGGTCAGAGTTGATGGGAAGATGGTTGGAGAATACAGGGCAATCTAGAAGTATCAACTCAAGCTTTTTTTACTCAAAAGTACTGGTTTCAAAATGACAAAGTAAAAAAGTAAAGGTAATGTAAGGGGAAAAATGCAATCACCAAAAAAAGCTTAGGCCACAGACAGGGTCCTATAGTGCAATTATTTTAATAATTAGAAAAAGTCGTATTTTTGCTTTTTACTTTCAACCAAAATAGACAAAACATCTTTTTTTAATGACATTCTGAGAGGGCAACATGTGCTAAATGATTATCTGCGTTATTTGGTTAAATTAAACCTAATGTTCCTAATGTTTTGGCTCATTGGGTATTTAGTGAAGTCACAGACTACAGACCAGTCAGAATACCAGAAAGTACAAAGCTAGTGTCTGAATAAATGCTAGCTAGCCTCTACGCACACATTTGGCCATCGGGTTGTCTAAGAATGTTCTATTAGCTTTTTTATGTTTAAATAAGTGTTTGTTCATGATATTATGGTCTGTGCTTTAAGTGAACTGCCCCAGTGAGCACAAACACATGAATAACACAATTTTAAAATACATTCATTATAAATATTAATGGAAGTTTGTGCTGGTTGAGATTGTGAAAAAAGACAATAATTTGTTACTGTATAATTTATTTATTTTTTTTTTTTACAAACTTTTAAGTCATATCAGGCTTAATTAAGTCACTTAATTAGTTAATAGAGTCTGGCTGTGTGTAATTTAGTAATTTAGTATAAATACACCTCTGTGGCAAGACGTAAAAACTGCTGTTCACAGACGCTCTCCATACAACTTGGCTGAGCTTGAGCTGGTTTTTGAAGAAGAATGGGCAAAATTCTCAGACTCTAGATGTGCAAAGCTGGTACAAAGCTGAGACAAACCCCGAAGCACTTACAGTTGTAATTGCAGCGAATAGTGGCTCTATTAAGTCTTGAATACTTTTGCATGTCTCCCTTTTTTAGGTTTTTATTTAATAACATTTTTGAAACTGTGTATCATTTTTGTTCCACTTCAGTCTTGTGGAATATTTTTGTTTGTCTATCACTTAAAATCTTAATAAAATACATTTAAATTTGTGGTTGTAAAGTGACAAAATGTGGAAAAGTTCAAGGGGTATGAATACTTTGCAAGCCACTGTGTATCTGCTGGTGGTCACTGGGGTGCATCTATACAGTACTGTTTTCTGCTGATTCCTGCATAATCTGTGATTACTACATCCAAAAATCCCGGTAGGAGGAAATAAAATATCAGTTCTGTTCCCTTATTAGTGTTCATTTCTTAAGAAGCAAACTATTTAGCTCGTTAGCTTTAGCCAAACTATGCAATTTTAGCATTCTGTACTGCTTCATTTGTATTATTAAAGTTGTAGCTACCAGCTAACTGAGAACGCAAATTTGACAAAATAGCCCTAAAAGCGCTCATTCCTTGATGTATGTTTGTGAAATTAGGCCCAGACTTTTTTAGGCTGTGCTCAGTGCTGTTTTATCTCAGCTAACTGCTAACTGCATTCTATCTGCCATCTATTTTAATGGTAACAGCTCCCATCAGACAGCTTTATCATTTCAGAGCCTCAGCCTGTGTTATCATCAGCCTACAGCTGAGAATAAATAGGCGCTATCTCAGCAAATCGATCTAATAGCTTAATAGGCTCCATCTTATGTTGCCTCTTTGTTTTCTAAACTTAGTTTAGCTTGTACTTTTATGCCGACACAGGAACTCCTGTTCCTTCTTCTGAAAGATGATGACCCTCGTTGGAAATTTCCTGTCTATTAGTTTCTATCTGCCAGGTTGTGTTCCATTACTCACACTTGCAGCCGGCTTAGGGGTGATGTTAGCCTTTTACAATGACTATTGTTTATTGGTCGGTATAAAATCTCTGAAATAAAATTTCATACTATTGTTATAAAAAAAATAATAATAATAAAAATAATAATATATAATGAATATATATATATATAAATATATATAAATTGAATGCTACTGATATACAGTAATAATAATAATAATAATAAGAAGAAATCAGTATAGTACTGCAGTTACACCATCTTAAATAGCAATAAACAGTTTCATTATTAATAGTTTGGAAAATTTTTAAAAAGTAAACTTTTTTTATCCACTCTTCGTCACTGGTGGTTCTAAGGGCAGGACCACCGGGGCATTGGCCCCAGCTGAAATCTGATTGGCCCGCTAAAGTGCCCATGTCTTGTTAGTCATCTATCCTTTGCACGAGAGCGATGATTAGATTATAGGTGGCGCTATAGAGGTGCTAATGAGTTAAATAGGAATGTGCAGTATGATTAAAGCTGTTGTTACACAAATACACAAAAATGAATTCAAACTTTTAAGTATCTGCAAAGTATAACCAAGTGTCACGTGCTTGCCCTGTTCCTTGTCATCTCCCTTCTGTGCATGTGTTTTTCTTTGTTTGTTTACCTTTTCCCTCTGTGCATGTTCCTTCACATGCCCCTGTCTGTGTTCATTTGTAGCTCCGCCCCAGTCCCGTGTTCTTCAACGTGCTCTCATCTGTGTGCTTACCTTCTTTTGTAGCCCCACCCCCCTGTTACCTGTCCTCAGGTGTTTGCCCGTTTCCTTTTTTGGTCCGTGTGTATTTATAGTCCGTGTGTTTCTGTTCTCCTTGGTCGGTTCTTGTATGTCTTTTTCTTAGTTCCATGTTTCTTTCTTTATCTGTTTTTTTGTTTGTTTTCTTTATATTCCCTTTTTTGTTTAATAAGATATTCACATTTTCGTCCGCCTCTGTGTCCTCTCCCTGCTCCTGCACAATCCTGACACAAAGTAACCAAGTATATTCACAAATATTACATTACATTACATTACATTTGGCAGACTTACAATAGTGAAGTACAAAAGTAACAGAAGGTAAAACATCTTTAGACAGGGCCTAAAGGAGGTCAAAAGGAGATAATGGGATAGAGGAGTGAAGGAGGGGAAGAAGGAAATGAGGTTAGAAGTAGTTAGTTAGAGGTGTTAGGAGAGTAAGTGCTCTTTGAAGAGCTCTGTCTTCAGGAGTTTATTAAAGATAGTGAGAGATTCTCCTGATCTGGTAGTGGAAGGAGGTTTGTTCCACTATTGGGGAACTCTGTATGAGAACAGTCTGGATTGCTTTGTGTGAATGTTTGTTTGGTAAAGCGAGGCGACGTTCCTTGGAGGCGCGCAGCGGCCAGGAGGCAGCGTAAGCCTTCAAATATATATTTAATATATTTGTTTCTGTTTTGAATTTAGACATATACTTTTTCCTTTTAAAAAAATTTCATTTTGATTGCATATTTAATTTTTTGTGTAATATTAAATATGTATTTACTGTGTATGAAATGTTTAAAATAGATTTAAGTGTTTGAACACTGTGTGACTGGTAAAATAATGCTTGACCCCTCTGAATAGTGTGGCCAGTTGATGGCCCCTCCCGCCACTGATCTGTGTGTGTAATTACACTACAGGCTAAAATAGAGGAGAAGTTTATTCTTATGTAAACAAACATACAAGGAAACACAATGGACGATATCAGAGGCAGCAAAAATTAAAGACCTTTATCACAGTCACTGCTTCCTTCCGTTCGGCTCTGAATAATAGCGTTATCACAGTATCAGAGTGTTTTGACTGCACCTTTTAACAATGTGTTTACTGTATTTCCACCTCCTTCAGAAATCTTTTATGGGCTTCAGCACAACCAACAGGAGGAAGTTAACTTGTCTGGAAGTCTCTCCAACACAGACAAAAGGCAAACACTGTATTATATTTTTTTACTTTACTTAGATCAGGGGTGTCCAAACTTTTTTTGTTGGGGGCCAGAAAGAGAAATATATTTGAAGTCACGGGCCAAAGACTCTGTAATAAAACAAATAATTAAATATACCACTTTAAATAATACATTTTCCTGATTACTTTCATTTACACACCATTTTACTTTACTTATAATCTTTATTTTTGACAGTGTTGTGTAAACTAAGATTTTTTTTAAATTGATGTTTCATTTCATGATGTCTCTTAAACTCCTTAATTACGGCAACTTTTAGACTCATTTGCCCTTTTTCTGCACTAAAACTGCGCACCCTCTCCGCTTTTAGACTCTTTGGTCTGTTTTCTGTGCTAGAAATGTGCACCCTCTCTGCTTTTAGACTCTTTGGCCGTTTTTTTTGCGCTAGAAATGCGCCCCCTCTCCGCTTTTAGACTCTTTGGTGCATTTTGTATGCTAGAAATGTGCACCCTCTCCGCTTTTAGACTCTTTGGTCCGTTTTCTGTGCTAGAAATGCGCACTCTCTCGCTTTTTGAGAGCATCAGTTGTAAAGTGGTGAAGAGGTAGGTATAGAGTTGGTATACAGTGAATAGCTCTATTTGAGTTCTAATTCATATCATGACAAGAACTACTTTATGTTTAACACCTCATTACATCTCTGAACAAACAGAATGAAGAAACTACTGAGCACTTGCTGAGCTTCATTCTGTGGAGTAGCCATTTTAATACTGTTTTTTTCATTTTATATAAAGCTATGGTGTGATAATCCCAATATAGCCAATTAACAAATCAAACTGTGTTTAAAAAACAAGTTAGAAGGTTATAATCACGCAGCTCTGGAGCTCACGCACACGTGAGCATCGTCACTTGTCCACATTTGACTTGCAGCTATGGAGGACCATTCTGTGGAGAAGGTTTATTTATAGTCTTTAGCAACATTAGCAACATTAGCGAGCACCCTAAACACAACTACAGTGTTGTGCGTGAACGAGTTCAAAAGAACTCATTCATTGAACACGCTAATTTTTTCGTGAACGTTGAACGAGAGAGAGAGAGAGAGAGAGAGAGAGAGAGAGAGAGAGAGAGAGAGAGAGACACCTACAACGAGAACTCGGAGGGCGAGAGAGAGAGAGAGAGACCAATGACGAGAGCGCAGAGTGCGCGCGTGCGCGAGAGAGAAAGATACAGAGAGGGAGTGAGAAAAAGCGCTGCAATTAAAAAAATGGCTAGTGGAAGTGATGGCACGGAGACAGACACCGATTCTCCTTATGAACATTTTCATCACCTGGTAAGAAACCCACAATTGCAGTGTCATGAGCAAATGTCTACAATGAGCCGTTTCAAAGAACGTATAGTGATTTCTAGCTTGTAGTGTGAAAAAAAAATATTTATTTGAATATCTCACGAAAAAAGGAAAATGAACTTTGAACGTGAACTGTTTATTTTGAGCATGTATGAACTGAACTTGAACTAGTTCAGAAAAGCTGTGAACTGGCACAACACTGCACAACTAGCTAGCTACCCTAACTAGCAAAGAGACATTTCTGCATTAAACTATTCACCAAAATACAAACTCTACAAACCCTATAGCTAGCTAACCAGACTCTGTTCTTCTGAGAGGACAGCCACTGTCTGATAAAACTCAGGGATAATAATAATAATAATAATAATAATAATAATAATAATAATCAACATCAAAAAACACAATGCTCTCATTATACTCCTAAAATAGTTATGCTATGCTAAGATACATGCCATATGGGAGTGTTAGCAGTCAGAGCCGGGCTCCTCTTTATTTTTATCTTTTTTTTTTTTTATAATATAAGCCTACCCTGAACCCACAAGCCCAACTAGAGGAAACACTATCTCTTTCATAAATGAAACCATTACATACTGAGGGAATAAGTGATGAAATCCAATGAAACCCATTTTAACACATTAGATATATATTCAATTATGAGTCAAGATATAACTACATTAAAAACTACAAATATAGCTTCTCTTCCCCTGGGACGTCACATGGTCAAAATCCTTTGGAATGAAATAAAAGAATCAGCAGCAAAAACATGAGCCAATAAGGCAAAGTAAGAAATACAAATTGAAATAGAGCCAGAGGAAATGTATGAATTTTAAAAGAATCTTTGTTTCTTTCTTCTAATCCTCTGAAAACATGAAAGAGGATGAAAGAGAAACCATGAAATCTTTTCAGAAATGTAAGCACTGTTTATAAAATGGTAATATTTTAAAACCCGCAATGACCGATCTAGTTTTTTGGTTCAAGAAGGCCCCAGCAAAATTAACAGTATTCCAATATAATATAATATAATATAATATAATATAATATAATATCATATAATATAATATAATATAATATCATATAATATAATATAATATAATATCATATAATATAATATAATATAATATAGATCCAAACATATAAATGATGTCTAAGATGGTAATTCTTTTATAGATTTACTTTATAAACATAACATTTTGCTAGTAAAATCAATGGACTGGAAAAAGTGGTGTAAAGAGAATATACAGAATAATATACTAATATATATATATAATAATAAGTAGAATATCTTCACTAGTTATTCTTGTAAATTCAGGGATATAACAGCCAAAATAAAAATAATACACAATATGTAATAAATATTTTGCTAGTAAATTTTGCTAGTAAATTATATTTTCCTAGTAAAATCAATAAACTGGAAAAAGGGGTTAAAAGAGTAAATAGAGTATATAGACAATAATATACTGGCTTTTAAGTGGAATGTCTTTACTACTTATTTCTATAGGATATTTATATGCACCTAAAGAAAAAAGTACACAGTAAAAAATATATAAATAAATAATGCTTCAATCCATTTACTGGCAATGCACCTATCAGTGATAGTAATGAATTGATTAGTCTGACATTAACTGGGTAACATCTGTGCACTAATTTGAAAATATCACTTCTAATTATAAGTCCAAACTAAATTCAACCTTATATTAAATTGTGGGGAGGATCTGGTTTAAAATCATACTGTATGTCTCAGGTGTTCTAGTAACCATTGAACTCATTGAACACCATGGCCTCTTTTGTTAAACCCTTGACTACATCCCAGAATGTTCACTGCATGGAGGGCCTTTAATCTTAGGGCAAGAATTTAGTTAAGATGTTTTTTTCTCACTTCCTTCTGTGTGCTGTGTAAAGTAAACTGTAGTGTTAAGGTGGTGTAGTTTTAAAGCCTAAAGGGACGTTCAACTGTTTGCAAACAACATTGAGAAACACTCATTGCCAAAAAAAAGAGAAATGCACCAGGAAGAATTTCATTCCTATGTTAGACCCATCCATTTCCTATGATATACCCCACCAACACCCTATTTTCATGCCTTGTGCCCGTGCTGGTAATATAGCATTGTATTTTAGGAATAAATATACACTGATGCACATGGTGGTCTGTAAATGAGGTGTGTTCAAATACCTTTCTGCTTTGTTTCTGTCTTGGTGGTGGGAAATACAGGAGCGCCACTGACCGATTTAAAACCCTGACAGAAGCCAATTACCTATCTTACCTACGCATGTACACCTTCACTCCTTACACACAAACTCACGGACATACTGCGGCATGCAAATCTCTCTTTTACATCAACAATAAACAGAATATAGAATAAAATAACACCTCTGTTCCCGTAATTACTTTGCTGCTACAGTTAAGATATCAAAGAGCTAAAGTCAGAGCGCACTTGCAAGTGAAGCAAGTGAAATGCTGATTGGTTTATTTCTCATTACGCCCAAAACATCCATGATTAATTAAGAGAATTAGTACATGCCTTTTGTGCATTTAGAGCTGCTCAAGGTGTATTTTTTGCACCTTATTTTTGTAACACAGCAGGGAAAGTAACAATATGCCCTTTTGTGACAAGACACACTGTTTAATCCGATCACAACTGTAATAATTTATATTTCTGCCTAAGACATAACTACATGCCAAGCTTTTTATTTATTTTTTGGCAATGAGTGTATTTTGCTCGATATGTTGCCCTTATTTTTAGAAAAAAAACATTATTAATCAATGCACAAAGAAAAATTTTAAAGATATAATTTCAACAATAAGCAGAAACTTTAAGCGTGTGCAGCTGCCTCCCATTTGCAGCCGCTTTACATTGGCTTGCTGTTTAAATTGCATCACCTGCATAAACTCCCTGATTTGAATTGTGAAGGTGCCATTATACAGATCCATGCAGTGCTTTCCACCGGCTCTAGACTGAGAAAAACAGGCGAAAAGGAGAACTCTCTGTACGAGAGTTGAAACTCTGACAGGAGGCGAGTCTCTGTTGCTCAGTTGCCCGTCAGCAGTCCCAAAACAGTGCCAAAAACAAAAGCTTCGCTCTGCATGCAAACCTGGTACGTTTCAGACTAGATTTGTTCAGAATCTGTGAGAAATATTTCGTCCTCTCAATATTACAGCTCTTTTTTACTTCCCTTTTTTTTTACAGTCTGCGTGTTTGATCGCGTCAAATTTTAACTCATCAAGGAATTATTCCTTCTCTTTTTCATATACACCACCTCTCTAGTTCAGGTTATCCGCTCACATGGCTTTTCCTACCATTGCTTTGCTGATGACACCCAGCTCTATCTGTCATTATCACCTGATGACCTTTTGATCTCTGCACGGATATCGCAGTGTCTCTCAGACATGTCCTCATGGAAGAAGGAGGAGCATCACCTCCAGTTAAATTGAACTTCCCAAGACTGAACTTCTGGTTATATCAGCAAAACCTTCTATCCAACACAACCATCAACTCACTCTAAATCTCATCAACAAAGGTTGCTAGGATACACCATGTGGCCTCAGTTGCTCGATCCTGCCGCTTTGCGCTGTATAAAATCAGACGAATTTGACTAACTCCAATTACACAACCCATTCATTAGGACTCCCCCTATCACTAGTAGTGCCCCAACACTCCAGGAGGGTGAAGACTAACACATGCCTCCTCCGATACATGTGAAGTCAGCCACCGCTTCTTTTCGAGCTGCTGCTGATGTAGCATTACTGCTCGATTCTGATACATCAGCTCACAGACGCCCTGTGCTGCGGACATCACCCTTTAGTGATGTGGGGAGAGAGTGCCATCTACCAATTGTGCTCCCACTGAGGGCTGGCAGCTTGATGGCAAAGCTGAATGAGAGGTGGTTCGAACCTGCGACCTCCTGCTAATAGTGGCAACACTTTAGGCTGCTAGACTGTTTCTAAATCAACAGGCCACCCAACTCTTGATTCAACCAGTGGTCACCTCACGCCTCGACTACTGCAATGCCATACTGCTCATTGAGCTCCATTGGCTACCAGTTGCTGCTTGTATCCAGGGGCGGATTTGGAAGTTCTGGGGCCCCAAGCAATGTGTTTTTTCCGGGGACCCTGATCAAATGGATTTGTTTGTATAGCAAAATGCAATATTGACTCTGACAACCTAACTGTCTTAGGTACCTCATTCTCGTCAGACGTTTAATTTCTTGCTGCTGCAAAAAAATTGGTGAGCTGATTCTTGGGGCCCCAAGCAATTGCGTGGTTTGAGTGTTGGTAAAATCTGCAACCTCATTTCCTTCTTCCCCTCCTTTCCTCCTCTATCCCACTTCCATTTCCATTTGACCTCCTCTAGGCCTTTTTAAAAATGTTTTTTTACTATGTACTTCTATTCTCTTTATGTACATCTTTATTGTAGGTCGCTTTGAAATAGAGAGACCACTTTCGTTTCTGAATCAGTTTCTCTGATTTTGCTATTTATAGGTATATGTTTATGTTTGAGTAAAATGAACATTTTTGTTTTATAATTATTTTACAAATATTGTCATGTAGAGCATTTATTTGCAGAAAATGAGAAATGGCTGAAATAAGACAAAAAAGATGCAGAGCTTTCAGAGCTCAAATAATGCAAAGAACACAAGTTTATATTCATAAAGTTTTAGGAGTTCAGAAACCAATATTTGGTGGAATAACACGGGTTTTTAATCACAGTGTTCATGCATCTTGGCATGTTCTCCTCCACCAGTCTTACACACTGCTTTTGGATAACTTGATGTCACTCCTGGTGCACAAATTCAAGCAGTTCAGCTTGGTTTGATGGTTTGTGATCATCCATCTTCCTCTTGATTATATTCCAGAGGTTTTTAATAGCAGTATTTTGAACCCATGTCACAAGATTTCGCGAGATTAAACCTGCATGATATTTATCGTCAGATGTTAAATTTAGCTTGAACTTCTATTACATTATGTACATCATTATTGCAAGTCACTTAGAACAAATGCATCTGTCAAATGTAATGTAATGTAATGTAATGTGTTCTGTCACTTCAGCATTCGTCCATCTTAATCTCTCTTCATCTGTTTTCTTGTCTTTCTCTCTTTTTTTAGCCAAGCCTAAAAACTCGGCCGCGGCGGTGACGGTTCAGGCCGGCAGTGCTAAAGTGGTGGTGGCTCGCTGTGAAGCGCTGCAGGGGAAACCCGCCGCTACCATCACTTGGTTGGCCGGCGGTGGGGGTGAGTACAACAGCACGTCTCAGATGGAGTCAGATGGCACGGTGACGGTGAAGAGTGAGTACCGCATGGCCCCGGCGTCTGCTGATAACGGCCGAGACATCTCCTGTGTAATCACCCAGCGCACACAAGACCGACCTCAGACCTTCACCATGAAGCTGGCGGTGCAGTGTAAGACTGTGTGCACACACACACACACACACACACACACACACACAAACACTAACTTGTTTTTCTGATTGCTTGCCAATAAAGGGGTGTAGCATAGTGGATAACAACACACACTGGTCTCAATGGTCATAGAACAGCATAGGGTTTACTTCCCTTGCCAGACAGACATAGCTCACTTATACCACGCCTATATCAGTCCTAGATCAAGACTCCCTACCCTACATTCTCAACCTAATTTCTGACTATAAGGCTATAATTCAATTCAGTTCAATTCAATTTTTTTTCTATAGCGCTTTTCACAACAAAGGTTGTCACAAAGCAGCTTTACATAGAAAAACAGATCCACACCTCTTATGAGCAGCACCACAGAGATCCCAGTTTTTATGGTGACACAGTGGCAAGGAAAAAATCCCTTTAAGAGGAAGAAACCTTGGAAGGAACCAAGACTCAGGGTGCTTTCACACCTGCCTCGATTAGTCCGGACTTTCAGACTTTTCAGTTTGGTCCGAACCAAAGTAGCAGGTGTAAAAGGGGTCCCCAACCACGGTCTGGACCAAAGGACCAGATTTAGGTCCGACCAAGAGAGGTGGTCTCGGTCCGGATCTTCTGAACCGAGGTCTGGTTCGCCTGCAGTGTGAAAGCGCTTTGCTGGATGGTTCGAACTTTTGGACCAATTACAGGAAGCTGAGCAGACGATCCTCAACAACGGCAGCAGAAGAAGAAAAATAACCAACTACTACTGACTGCATCCTGCGGGAAGGCGGAGTCCGCTAACTGTCCTGTACATTGTTTTTCTCCGTTCAGAGACGGAGCTAAGACATGATGCTGACAAAGTGGGCGGAGCTGGACACACTGGACGTCTAACTCCGCCTTCCCGCAGGCTGCAGTCAGTACCCTCTCAAAATTACCGGAAAAGCAGGACAAATGAGCCGTGGATACAGCTGCTTCAGGACAAGCACGTTCGTTTGGTGGATTTGAACTAACCTAGGGTACTGTGCCTGAAGTTATTGCTGCTGCTGCTGGTATAAAAACCACAATAGCAGCTCTACTATAGAGACGAAATGAATCTGTTCATTCATTTTATCCTTATCCTGGAAAGGCTTTCCACAGAATGAACCACCTGCTGAATTGTTCACACGCCAACGTCAGACGCAAGTCCTTCTAAAACCAATCAGAGTCAAGTTAAGGAAAACGCATCGATACGTAAGTGATGATGAAAGGATGTGGGAGTATCACACACAGGTCTTTGGTGCGCTTCCTAAACTGCAGTGTGAAAACAAAAATAATCGGACCAAATAGATACAATGTAGCAAACACATGAACCTTGGTTCGGACCACGGTCCGGACTTTCAGGTGTGAAAGCACCCTTAATCAGAGGAACACATCCTACTCAGGTTAACCCGCTTAGTACAGTCAGATAACAAGAACAAAGTAGTACAGAGGATTAATGGGAGCTATAGCTAATGAAACAGGTACTAAATTATGAATATAAAAATGAGATGGGCACTAACTATAGAGCTATGGCTAATACAGAAACAGATACTGAGTGTGTTAATGGTAATCAGTGCAGGGTTGCAGAGCCGGAGAACAACACAGCGGGCAGTGGAGAGCCAGGCTGGGAACATCAGGAACAGGGCATCTCCATACATGTAAAAGAGATAGATAGAGAAAACAGAAAGGAAAGAAAGAGAAACAAAAAGCAGGAGTTAGAAGGGTTGTGAAATAATTCTGATGAGTAGAAGGACAGGGCTGATTCCTGAAAGCTGGAACCACAGACGGACACATCCAGGAAGACCGGCCGGCCAGGCGTCTCAGCACATGTGAGAAAGATAGAGAGAGAGAACAGAGAGGGGAGGGAAGAGAAAGGGGTTAGAATGGTTTTATAAAACTCTGCTGGAGTGGGATGGGCACTGATAGCAGCAGCTCAGGACATGGGGAGAGAAAGAGAAAACAGATGATTAGGACAGGGTTTATATTTGCTGGATAAGCTGTAAGATGAATAGTTAGAAGGGCAACAGTAAGAGAAATATTACAGAAATTGCGATGAGACATTATTTAAAAGCTTGAACAAATAGAAATGTTTTGAGTCTAGATGTAAAGATTGAGAGTGTGTCTGAGTCCCGTATATTAATAGGGAGGCTATTCCAAAGTTGGGGAGCTTTATAAAAGAACGCTCTTCCTCATGCATAGTTTTTTCTGATACGCGGGACTAATAACAGGCCAGCGTCTTGGGAGCAGAGTGAACGTGGCGGATTATAAGGTGTAAGAAGTTCCTGTAGAGGAATTTATACGCCAGGAGATGTATTTTATAATCTATACGAAATTTAACAGTGTAGGGATGAAAGAATAGGTGTAATGCGATCAAACTTTCTAGCTCTAGTAAGCACTCTCTCAGCTGCATTCTGAAGTCACTAACATCACCCCACAAGTTTGTATCTTGTGTGTTTGTGTTTAAGGTCACTAGAAATGTCACATGTGGACGTGTGAAAATCAAATTCAGCCAAATCAGATCAAATCGTGTTTTTTTTTTTGTTTACGTTACATATTTTTTAGTTTTACAAGGTGGGTAATGGAGGGTGGCAACTACAAGAAAATTTAATAGACAAAACAAATCCAATATATGTATTGTTGTCTTTTTTTCCTTATAAAAAGAAATACATGTGTTTGATAAGTAAATTTAAAATAAATAAATTATTCAAATAAACTAATTTCAATTATTTATGGTTAACAGTATAAATTATATATTTTACAGTTCATTAAAAATGTATCATCCAGCCTCTTCTGTACTTGATGCTACAGAAGGAGCACTATAAAGAAAGATAAAAAAGGTTATTCACACTCCTACATTGGTACACTGACTTGTGCCATGTCCCATGGAAGCTGAAGAATGCTGCTCTTTTTTTCCTCATGGACAATTCTAGCCAGACGCTGGTGGTCCTGATCACTACCACCCCTGCACTGTCCACTGCGGGGTGGTAATGCCTTGAGTTCATACTGTATAGAGGAATGTTAAACACTATCCCTCACAACACTAAACCACATCCCACACAACACTTATTATATATATATATATATATATATATATATATATATATATATATATATATATATATATATATATATATATATACTTGATGTAGAATGTAACAAATTATATGTAATTAGAATTTATTTTAATTTCTAAGCACAGACTTCAATTAAAAAATAAACAATTCTGCCCTTTTAGTTTAAAAAAAAAATGAATGAGTCTAAATGGTTCTCTTCTCTCATTACATCATCTCCTCATCTTTTCAAATCCAGTTTACGACCAGTTTACATACAGATATTTCATAACTTTTGACCTGTCTAGGTACTTATGTGCATATATATATACATATACTTGATGTAGGATGTAGCTAATTATATGTAATATATATATATATATATTTCTAAGCACAGACTTCAATAAAAAAATAAACAATTCTTCCCTTTTAGTTTAAGAAAAATGAATGAGTCTCTTTGTAAAGTTCTTTACACTGCTCTTTCTCTCAATACATCATCTTCTCATCTGTTCAAATCCAGTTTAAGCCCCACTTTTCAATGTTTTGGCTTCCCTGCGTTTTTGTAGGTCAGCGAACGCTTGACCATCTTTAGTATCTGTCTTTCTTTCCCAGCCTCAGCTGCACATAATCATGTTCCAACTAAGTCTATCCAAGCTGAAGACATAAAAGCCTTTCTCTGTGTATTTCTGTCTCTCTCTCTCTCGCTGTCTCACTCTCTTCTCTCTCTTTGTTCTGTACAGTCTCTCACTCACTCAGTCTTCTATAGGCACTGAAGCACTTCAATACTGTACTAATGATCCTGAGCTGACTGTCTGTCTCTCTCTCTCTCTCTCTCTCTCTCTCTCTCCAGATGCTCCCACTGTCAGAATAGAGGGATATGATGAGAACTGGTATGTGGGTCGCACTGATGCACTGCTGACTTGCCATACTGATGCCAACCCCAAGGTTTTGAATGTTACATGGACAACGTAAGTAATCTCTAATACACATGTACACATTAATACATTACATCCTTACTTTGCATAATTAGATGAGTAGTCTATTATTATATATGCCATATACATCTCTGGAGAAAAAAATAGAGCATTTAAAAATGATGAGTTTCTTTGATTTTACCAAATTGAAAACATGAACTGCTTAAATTTTTTGCACCAGGAGTGAGTAGCATAAAGTTATCCAAAAGCAGTGTGTAAGACTGGTGGAGGAGAACATGCCAAGATGCATGAAAACTGTGATAAACTGTTTTCTTTGCATTATTTGAGGTCTGATTTTTTTAATATTTATTCAGGTTATATCTGTCTGATATTAAAGTTTCTTTGATAATGTGAAAAATGTAAGCAAGAAATCTGTAAGATTTTTTTTTTCATTCCAATAGTAATATGCGTAGTTTAGAACATGGAACCGTACAAGCATACTAGGTGCTTAAATTATACAACTTGCTTTTGTTTTTTGAGCGCCATTACTGTACGTTTTATCACACATTTGTAAGCGAATAACAACTGCACAGTGAAATATTACTTTAACGTACCTTTCCAAATCAAGCAATCCTGAACTTACTGTGATGGGCAGTGCTGCACCACTGGCCACCAGCAGGGGAGCTGGGCAACAGAGGGGAAAAAGAAGTGGAGTTGGGTCCCGAAACTCCAAGTCCCAGAATCCCCAGCGGTGATCAGTGGCAACCAGCCACACCTGTGCAGCACTCCATATAAAACCCAGTCAAACTACTCATTCTCGTCGCACCTTTAAAGAGGGGTGACAGGAAACAGAGGGTGAAAGAAAAGAAAAGAGAAGAAAAGAAGATATAAAAGATCTCAAAAGTAGAGGAGTGAGCTGTGCTCAGTCGGTTTTGAGTTTGATTGTGTTTTGGTTTGAGTTATTTGAAGCTAAAAAGCTGTGTTTCAGTTGTACATGCCATTTTGTGGCATTTCCTTTGTTCTGTTTCCCGCCTTTTTTCGTGCACCCTTTTCAGGGTTTTGTTTTCCACCTATTTTCCAGTCTCCTCTGTGGAAAACCAAACGAAGTTCCACAAGCACACCCTTTTGGCACTATTAAACACTATTAAAATATATTTATAAATAGCTGAAATAATTAAATAATCAAATGATTATTTACCACCAACACCACCCACCCGTAACACAAAGTGATTATCATTAAAATTGGCCAATGGGGGCTGCAGCCTATGGTAGCCTGTGAGTTAATCTGCCCTTGCTGGTTGGCATTGAGATGTAGAGGTTCCTAATGCTGTAATGTGATCCCACACAGCTTGAATATTCTCACTCAGTTCCTACAGATTTTTACATTACATTACATTTGGCAGACACTTTTGTCCAAAGCGAAGTTAAAGGTAAAAAAAACATCTTTAGACAGAGCCTAAAGGAGGTCACAGGCAAATAACAGGATAGAGGAGTGAAGGAGGGGAAGAAGGAAATGAGGTTAGAAGTAGTTAGTATGTTAGAGGTGTTAAGAGAGTAAGTGCTGTTTGAAGAGCTCTGTCTGATTTTAAGGTAGATATTCTTTCTGCATGAACTAGCACACATCTACTCTACTCCACAAGAGCTCACATTCGATAAGGTAAAACATGCAATGAATTAATATCTCCTGCTGACACATACTGTTACAAATGAGGATGGAGGAATGGACGTAAGTGCACAATATTATTTTTATTTAAACAAACAAGATAAATCAAAGCAAACAAAACACGGGAAACGCAAAACAACAAGGCCAGGATAATGTCAAACTAAGAAACACAGACTACTAAACTAAGACTAGGATACAACAAGGATACGAACGGACAGCAAGGATACCAGGAGACAAAAGACAAAAGACTCGACACAGCATGTACAAACAGAGGGGCTTATATACGGGAGGAGAGTGAGAAACACCTGGGCTAGGATGACGAGGGGGCAGGGTTACAAACAAGACACAGGTGAGAACACTAATGGTTAGGGCGGGACTAGGGCGGAAACAGGTACAAAAACACAACACAAGCACATGGCAGGGAACACATGACAGGTAAACAGAGGGGCAGGAGCACTAGGGAACAAATGAGGGAGAAACATACCACAGACATGGGCTAAGGTGTAACATAACCCCCCCTCAACGGCGCCACTTCCAGAGGCGCCGAGAGAGAGGGAACAGGGACTGGACCGGGGACATGAACGGAGACTGGACAGAGGACTGGACAGGGAATGGAAACTGGACAGGAGACGTAGACCGGGCAGGGAACGGAGACTGGGACTGGACAGGGGACAGGACACAGGGCTGGACACGGGGCTGAGACTGGACAGGGGGCTGGACAAAACTGGACAGGGGAACTGGAACCAATACATGGACAGGGACGGACACAAACACAGTGACAGGGACGGGAACAGGAAAACCACCGGGGACAGGAACGGGAACAAACACAGACACGGGGACCAGGACAGGGAGAGACACGGGAACAAACAAAACTTGGGGATGCCCAGGACTGGCTAAAGTCTGTGGGGTAGTTAGAGGGGCCAGCCTGGGCACAGTTCTTGGGCAGAGGTCCGGGGGCCTTGGGGTGGGCCTAGGAGCCCGTGACCTGGGAGCAGGCCTGGGGATAGGCCTGGGGGCATACAAAGTTCTGGGAGTGGGCACAGGGTCAGAGGCGGCCGGAGCCGCGGGCACAGGGTCAGAGGCGGCCGGAGCCGCGGGCACAGGGTCAGAGGCGGCCGGAGCCGCGGGCACAGGGTCAGAGGCGGCCGGAGCCGCGGGCACAGGGTCAGAGGCGGCCGGAGCCGCGGGCACAGGGTCAGAGGCGGCCGGAGCCGCGGGCACAGGGTCAGAGGCGGCCGGAGCCGCGGGAGCAGGTGCAGGAGCTGGAGCTGTGGCAGCAGGTGCTGGAGCTGGAGCTGTGGCAGCAGGTGCTGGAGCTGGAGCTGTGGCAGCAGGTGCTGGAGCTGGAGCTGTGGCAGCAGGTGCTGGAGCTGTGGCAGCAGGTGCTGGAGCTGTGGCAGCAGGTGCTGGAGCTGGAGCTGTGGCAGCAGGTGCTGGAGCTGGAGCTGTGGCAGCAGGTGCAGGAGCTGGAGCTGTGGCAGCAGGTGCAGGAGCTGGAGCTGTGGCAGCAGGTGCAGGAGCTGGAGCTGTGGCTGTAGCAGCGGGTGCTGCTGGTGCTTGAGCTGGAGCTGAGGCTGTAGCAGCGGGTGCTGCTGGTGCTTGAGCTGGAGCTGAGGCTGTAGCAGCGGGTGCTGCTGGTGCTTGAGCTGGAGCTGAGGCTGTAGCAGCGGGTGCTGCTGGTGCTTGAGCTGAGGCTGCGGGTGCAGCTTGAGCAGGCGCGGCGGGTGCAGCTTGAGCAGGCGCGGCGGGTGCAGCTTGAGCAGGCGCGGCGGGTGCAGCTTGAGCAGGCGCGGCGGGTGCAGCTTGAGCAGGCGCGGCGGGTGCAGCTTGAGCAGGCGCGGCGGGTGCAGCTTGAGCAGGCGTGGCGGGTGCAGCTTGAGCAGGCGCGGCGGGTGCAGCTTGAGCAGGCGCGGCGGGTCTAGGAGCTCGTGACCTGGGAGTAGGCACAGGAGCAGAGGCTGGACCCCCAGGCACATGAACTGGGGTAACAGCGGGCACAGAGTCAGAGGCGGCCGGGGCCGCGGGAACTGGGTCAGAGGCGGCCGGGGCCGCGGGAACTGGGTCAGAGGCGGCCGGGGCCGCGGGAACTGGGTCAGAGGCGGCCGGGGCCGCGGGAACTGGGTCAGAGGCGGCCGGGGCCGCGGGAACTGGGTCAGAGGCGGCCGGGGCCGCGGGAAC
Organism: Astyanax mexicanus; assembly: GCF_023375975.1. Lineage (NCBI taxonomy): Eukaryota > Metazoa > Chordata > Actinopteri > Characiformes > Acestrorhamphidae > Astyanax > Astyanax mexicanus. Next base: position 22,546,179 of record NC_064410.1, read on the forward strand.
TGGGTCAAAGGCGGCCGGAGCCGCGGGCACAGAGTCAGAGGCGGCCGGAGCCGCGGGCACAGAGTCAGAGGCGGCCGGAGCCGCAGGCAGCGCTGATTCAGAGGCGGCGGGAGCCGCGGGCAGCGCTGGTACAGAGGCGGCGGGAGCCGCGGGCAGCGCTGGTACAGAGGCGGCGGGAGCCGCGGGCAGCGCTGGTACAGAGGCGGCGGGAGCCGCGGGCAGCGCTGGTACAGAGGCGGCGGGAGCCGCGGGCAGCGCTGATCCAGAGGCGGCGGGAGCCGCGGGCAGCGCTGAAACAGAGGCGGTGGGTCCAGCTGGCGAAGAAGCCGCTTCAGCAGGAGCTGAGAGTGCGGCTGCCGCCAAGATCCGGACAGGAGCTGCAGATTCAGCAGTGGGCGTGGCTGTGAACACCGGACCGGAGCTTGCTTCCGGAGCCGGAGTCGAAGATCTGGAAGCCAGCCGCGCTGGAGAGCTGGAAGCCGGCCGCGCTGGAGTGCTGGAAGTCGGCCGCGCTGGAGAGCTGGAAGCCGGCCGAGCTGGAGTGCTGGAAGCCGGCCGCGCTGGAGAGCTGGAAGCCGGCCGCGCTGGAGTGCTGGAAGTCGGCCGCGCTGGAGTGCTGGAAGTCGGCCGCGCTGGAGAGCTGGAAGCCGGCCGAGCTGGAGAGCTGGAAGTCGGCCGGGCTGGAGAGTGCGGTGGAGCTAACATGCTAGTTAGCTTAGCTGGAGCTGGGCCGACACTCTCCACCCCGCGGAGAGGCGCCGGGAGCGGTTCATCCCCCCGAATTAGCTCCGCGAGGAACCGGAGATATTCCAGGTCCGCCTTCCTCGTGGCATTCCACTTTGCTACGTCCATATTTTGGTCGAGTCTTATGTTACAAATGAGGATGGAGGAATGGACGTAAGTGCACAATATTATTTTTATTTAAACAAACAAGATAAATCAAAGCAAACAAAACACGGGAAACGCAAAACAACAAGGCCAGGATAATGTCAAACTAAGAAACACAGACTACTAAACTAAGACTAGGATACAACAAGGATACGAACGGACAGCAAGGATACCAGGAGACAAAAGACAAAAGACTCGACACAGCATGTACAAACAGAGGGGCTTATATACGGGAGGAGAGTGAGAAACACCTGGGCTAGGATGACGAGGGGGCAGGGTTACAAACAAGACACAGGTGAGAACACTAATGGTTAGGGCGGGACTAGGGCGGAAACAGGTACAAAAACACAACACAAGCACATGGCAGGGAACACATGACAGGTAAACAGAGGGGCAGGAGCACTAGGGAACAAATGAGGGAGAAACATACCACAGACATGGGCTAAGGTGTAACACATACATGGTTTTAAGCTCAGCAGCCGCTGTCAGTTTGTCGTTGACAGAGCCTGCAGGCCGTTTGTTACAGGCCTGATGAATTATCTCCAAAAGCTACAGTCTGACAACAGCCAACTACGGTCCACTGCTTGCTTTCGTTTCTGGTAAAACCCTTTCAGAGAGAATGTAAACAAATTTGAAAGGCAATTGGTCTGTTGTCAGAAAGCTAAAATTAGGATGTCATGTTAGCGGAGACTGTAGCATGAAATTCAGAATGATCTTACACAGGTCACACTTGCCAGCTGGTTTTAAAAACAGAGACTTACCATATAAATAATACTGACTAGTATTATTTTCAGTTTATTCTGTCAGTTGACTCCATTGCATTCCCCTCCATCAGATTCTGTTCATTAAATAAGCTTTTTTTTCTCACTGTCCAGTGTGTATATATACCACTTATCCATAACATTAACACCACCCTCGATTTGTAGTTCTGTAATTACAGACCCTAGTCATCTGTTCATCTGCATACGTTATTATCCTCCATTTTACCACAGTTAGTTCCGACCCTGCAATGTGATCGGCTGAGATGTGTTCTATCAGTGCCATTATCAGCCGGTAATGCACTGTATTACTTGCCGTCAAAAAAACAGGGATCTCACTCATAGTCATGTAGTCACCAACAAGTGGCAGAAGCCTGGCAAATATTTGACATGCTAAATATCTGACCCAGTCAGCGACTATCTACAACCAATGGCATCACAATAAAAGAGAGAACCAGCATCTTCCAAAAAGCATCTTCTGCTTGGCCAGATCTGGTTATAGAAAGTCTGACCAATTTTTGTTTCCATTTATTATTAGCAAATGACAGTTAAACTGTAAGGGTGACCTCTATCGATGTGGTTGAATGGAACTGTAATTTCAATTATACCATAGTTAGTTCCAACCCTGCAATGTGGTTGGCTGAGAGGCGTTTTATGAGTGACATTATCAGCCGGTAATGCACTGTTACCGAAGCTCTCCATGTATTTCTCCGCCATACAGGTAACCTGGCAATGATGCAGCAGCGCTTACAAGCCGAACAGCGCAGCTACAAACAGAGCAGCAATGGAACTGTTTTAACTCGCGAAGTTTTTATATCCAAACAGATCATATTTTCTCGTCCTCTTTAACTCAAAATCAACAGACAATGAAACTGTGGTATAATCGCAATAATGCACTTGAAGTTTGTGCTATAACATGTAATATTGGCACTGTCAATATTACATGTTATAGCACTCCCTCCTGTGTGTTATTTCTTAAATAATAATAATTAAAAATAATTAAAAATAATAATAATAATACTAATTTACTACTTGTTCTAAGAATTACTTTTAATTTTATAAAATAGGGCAATGTATTTTACAAAAAAAAAGCAAAGAAAGTGTACCTGTATTTTCATTTTTCTACAGCACTATAAAGACGCTAGCATTTAGGCTGATTGGTTGGTGAGCTGATGAGTTACGAGCTAAAGCATGTTTAAAAGAAATTTAAGAGCTTTAGAAATGGAACAATCCATCCATCTGGCACCAACTATCAGCCCATATTCTGACTTAATACTATTTACAGTTGCTTTGGCATGTTCTACCTCGCTAACAAGATGATTCCTTACCACTTACAGCTGTGGGTGTTTCCAAACACCTAAAGGTCTCATTCCATCATGAGTCGTTTTTTAAGGAAAAAAGTGCTCAGGTGTTTCTATTTAGTGCTGCTTTAGATCACTGAATGAGAGGTCTCTGAAGAAAGACAGGTTTTGGCCCTTGCTCATAAATATTCATACATGCAAATGTATTGCCTTTGATGTGTTAACAGCTTCAGCAAAGAATGCCTACCTGTCTTTCCCCCACAGTCAATTTTACAGCTCCAAAATTGTACCAGCACCCACTTTGACCGGTGTACTGTCGAGTTGAGCTGCCCTGCCTTGAGTTGAACCATGCTTCCCTGGTATATATTTAAGGTCTTGGTAAAACATGAAATCCACCGGATATCCGATTTAAACCTATAGTTACTTACACAATATAGCTAATGCTAACTAGATGGTGTAAACAGAGCTGTAAGCTCATCCTCCCCACAGGCGGTCCTGAGCCATGAACTGTTTGCCTTTTCTGATCAACTTGTATTTCTGAGGATTTTCTTTTACCAGCTACTGCAGACAATGGACGCTGAGGAAGAGTTTCATGTGCAGCATACATACACAACTCAGAGAGACCTATAGTATTTCACAAAGAACAAGAAAAAGTGTATTTTAGTGGAAAGAGAACTTTAAAAATGAACTTACTTACTTACTGCTATTCCGTGGCTTTTGTAAGGCAGTTTATTTGAATGCTAAACATGCTAAGAACTTTGCTCAGACAATCAGATAGTTTGTCAACTCATTAGACACAAATTAATATTTACTTAATGGCTAATTAATGCCCTGCAACATTGAGAATAACACTGCTGAATGAAAATATCATGTTTGCGTTTAATATTATTTGGTAAACGGTGTAAAATTGAATTAGTCCTATCTTGTCAACTGCCCATTTTCCAGGATTGGTAATTATCACCTTTCAAGCACCTGCATTAGGTACTTGTCTGTTAAACTGAAACTGCATCCATCCATCATCCTGTCTGTTAGACATCCACAGTCTAGCGTTTTTCTCTGAGAGCTGCTCTATCTCTTCTTCTTAGTGTGTCGGGAAACCTGCCACCCACCGTGCGAGTGGATCAGAACAGGCTGCTGGTGCAGAAGGTGGATGAGAGTGTGAACACCACCTTCGTCTGCGAGGCAAAAAATAGTCTAGGATCAGGGAAGAGCCAGCTTACTGCTTCAGTGATCGGTGAGTAGTGAACAAAAAAACACAACACAAGAGCATGAATATCACAAACGCTTACAGGGCTGTGAAAAACGACTTCTGGTTTTGCATATTTATCACATTTTAATGTTTCAGATCATCCAGCTAATTTTAATACGTGATAAACACGACATGAGTAAACATGCAACGCTGCATTTAAAATGATCCTAAATGTGAAAAAGTAATCCCCTTAACCTAATATGTAGTTGTGCCACTCTTGGCAGTAACAATTATGATGAAACATATTACCTAACCCACTCACACCTAAGGCTCCCACTATCACTAATGATGCACCAGGAGGGTAAAGAGTAGCACATGCCTCCTCCGATACATGTGAAGTCAGCCGCCGCCTCTTTTCTAGCTGCTTATGCAGCATTGCCGAGTAGCATCACAGTGCATTTGGAGGAAAGCGCAGCGACTCGGTTCCGATACATCAGCTCACAGATGCCTTGGGCTGATTGACATCACCCTTTGGAGTGATGTGGGGAGAGGGAGCGCCATCTACCCACCCAGAGAGAGCAACGTCAATTAACAGTTCATGGTTTACTTGCTGCAGGACGTTTTTGCAGATTTTGCCCCCCAAGGACATTAGCCATTCTGAGGTGGACTTGCTTCTGTGCTTTGGATCATTGTCCTGCTTCATAACCCAACTGCGCTTGAGCTGTAGTTGACAGAGCAAACTGACAGAATTTTCTGATTGAAATCAGAATTCATAGTTCATAGGTTCATTTACCGTATTTTTCGCACTGTGAGGCGCACTGGATTATAAGGCGCACTTTCAATAAATGTCTATTGTCTTATCTATTCTCTTACATAAGGCGCACCGCATTATATGGTGCATTAAGCGACACTAGTAAGTAACAGGGGTGTCGCCCCTACGCTAAGTAAACAAAACTGTAATAATAAAAAAAAATCATTTTCTTTTAAAGTCAAACAAGTGCTGCATGTTAATCTACACAGATTTCTCTCCTGAAAATTATTTGGGTGTGTAATGCGCTTCCGTTTACTTACAGTAAGCTTAGATTTGCAGATTTCCACCAAGGCTAGCCACGGTTAGCAGCTAATTCCATCCGACAGAACTACACTGAGTAGTGTTCTGGAAAGCCAGGACGATATTAGCTAGCGGTTTGTCAAACATAGGTTGTTTTAACACAGTAAAGATGCAGGCTACAGTCCTATATACTCACCCCGAACACCAAAAGAACTAGGGTTTAATGCGATTAGCGGCTAATGCTAATGCTGTTCCACCAATGCTAGCCGGGGATAGTCATCTGGCTACAGGCTGATAATATTCATCTCTAAACCGCAAATAGCTAGCGCTTAACTCGCTTAGCAGCTAATGCTAATACTGCTCCAGCAGTGCTAGCTGAGGTGACCAGCCGGCTACAGGCTGATAATGCTCACCTCTGAATGGCGAAAGAGCTAGTGCTTAGCGCCCTTAGCGGCTAATGCTAATACTAAGACGATTTTTGGGATAATTTAAGGATTTTAGGTGTACCTTATAGTGCGAAAAATACAGTAGTTATGACAATATGTAATGTAATGCAGAAGAAGAGGATACAATGGACCATCACACTATCACACAAAGTTCCCTTTTTGGCTCTTCAGTCTAAAAAATGTTGTCACAAAACACAAAAATCTTGGGCTGTTTAAGATGATTTGTTGTAAAATTCGCGCTGAGCCTTAATTTACTTGGATCTTGGACCAATTCTACCATTTAAGGTCATATTTTTGTCTTGTTTTGGAGATGTTATTGTGTATAGAGTTTATTCATGTTGTTGTTATTCTATTTATCCTATTAAAAGGAGTTGGATGATCTGAAACATATCAAATAGTATATACTCACACACCTCTATTTATATGAAAAGAGAGAGAGACACACACACATATTGTTTTCTTTTTTAATCTTTTAGTATGCTATGTCAGGCTTCACTCTCCTAACAAAAACACCACGCACCTCCTACAGACCCTTTTTTCATTACTGTTTTTGTATTTTGTATTGTATTGGACTCTAGTATCGGAATAAGCTCGCATGGTGGTTGCTTTTTCTAGTGCTTAAGTTCTTTCTGACCAAATTCTGTATGTTTTCTTACAAAGCCAGTTTTGTATGGGACATTGGTTGGTGTGAGCCAGTTTGCCGGGTTATCTTTTTCTTTATTTTTTTTATTTTTTTCTACTTCCTTTTATATCCCCCCCTTTATTTTCCTCCCTCATGCCTGACATCCGTAGAGTAGCTATGTGTTTATCATTCCTTTCCTATTTTTTTTTTCTTTTCAGGAAAAAAAAGTAAACACTGGAATGCTGTATTCCTTCTTTTTCTCCCCCTCTGCATGCGGTAGTGCTGATCTGCTCATTGTAAATGTAGTCGATTTTAAAGCTGTTTTCTCTTGTATTGTGTTCAAGCATTGGCACACACAGGCACACGCACGCACAGACACACACACACACACTACTAAAAGCACCCTTCCAAAACACACACTCTAGGTGGTCTAGTCTCTTGAAATGTCACTCTTGTGTTTTCGATTTTAGCCGCTAAGCGTTAGCGCTAGTGAACAGAGCTAAGTGAAGAAAAAAAAATCCAAATATAAAAAAAAAGCTCTGTAGCTGCAGCAGTGCTCCTGGCACCTCCTCGTGCCAAAGCAAGCGTGAGGGCTGCATTTAGAATCCGTGGGAATCCTTTTCGGAGCTTTCGATTGTCTTGTGGAAGAACAAAGGCGCTTTGTAGGCACAGTGCAGCGCAAAGGTGTGGGAGGTGGGCAAAGCAAGCCGCTCTTGTTCCATCAATGGGCTCCTTTTTTTCCCCTCTGATGACAGTGGCGGGGTACAGTTGATACTTCGTCAGCCTCTCTCTACCTAAACACACACACACACACACACACACAAAGCCTGGCACACAGTTTCACCCACCCCCACCAGTGTTAGTCGTGTACCAGCTCTGCCAACACACACACACACACACAAAAAAAAAAAACACACGCGTTCATGTTGAGCATGACAAGAGCTAAGTGACTGCTTAGCGAATTATCCACTAGTCCAGATGTTGTTTGAGTCTGCTTACACAAACTGCATTCATGTATCGCTTTCACATAAACTGGCCTCATTTCAACATCAAGACAGTGCTAAAATATCAAATATCAAAGCACGAGCTATGCTTTCATAATCTCTCTTCACTTTACAGAAAGAAAAAAAAAACTCCTCTCGGCTCTTGTGTCTTTTAAAATTGTACTTTTTTTGCATTAAACAGCATTAAATATGAGCTACAGCGGTTTCAAGAACAGAACACTGTGAAAATGTTCTTTAGGACTGGAATAAATATATAAAATACAAGATAATTGTGTAACATTAACGTCAATTCGTTAATTCAGTACGAATCATTTAAACCAGAGACTGTAAAAAAAGATGGGCGCCGTGTCGCCGTTCCCATTCAAAAATGAAGCCAAAATCTTCCGCAATGTTGGCGATTCTGATACCCGAGTCTGCGCAGTAGAGACCAGAGGAGGGAGAAAGACTGTGGAGAGACAGCCTACTCATTTAAATAACCCCGCCCCTGTGGGCTGCCTCGAGGTCACAGGCTGCAGAGCGGGGCGGAGCGGAGCTGACGGTCTGTTATTGGCCCCGCCCATAACCAGCCCTTTTACAATAACCACACCTTTTTTGAATACAGCTGAATAAGAATTCTGTGGGGATATAAAAAATTGACAATATAAACAGAGGTTACACTAACTGTTGCATTTAAATAATGGAGGTAGAATTACAGTATATTAGAAAAAAACGTGATTGAAACTTGTCTGTTTTGCCATTGAAACCTATGGGGATGGGTGGGGTTACACAGCTTTCTGCAACCGCACAGCAGGGAGCGCCCGACCTGTGGTGGCTTCACTTTTAAGAGACGATGCTCTATCCAGCTATACACAGTCTATGATTCAAACTTACTCTGTACATTTTTAGCATGCAAAAACACACACTTTGTGAAAGCCAATAATGATAACTAAATATTGTGCAATTTATGTAGTAAAAAAAATATATATATTTCATCCTAATGCAGGCATGTGCATTAATCGCCACCCCTGCTGCACTTAAATATAGAATACTAGATTGATTGATTGTGACGCATATTTGATCATACACATTTGTAAGCAGGGTATTAGTGAAGACCTATTTCATGAATCTACGTGATATTGCAGCTCAGGATTCTACAATTGATTGATTGATTTATTGATTGATTGATTGATACCCTTTGCGAGGGTTCCCTCATGGAAATAAAGATTCCAGCAGCATCGTTACTTATTGCACGTTGTTTAATGTTATTGCTCATAGTCTGCGTTGTGTTCTGGTCAGTCTACTCAGTGTACTGTTCCAATGTAAAAAAAATGCATGTTTGTTTTTAAGTAATTGCAACAAGAATGATGTAAATCTACAAATATTTCAATGTTAGACTAACTCAACTTTTTTAAGTACTTCTTTGAATAGAATCAACTCTTAATATTCTAGTTTTGTCTATCGCCATTGGCAAATCGAGAGTGATTTGCCTATGCAAGCTTAAAAATAGACAGGTTTTCATGTAATAAGTTATGTAAATTACTAAATTTGAACAGAAAAAAAAATAATGGTTTGTTTCTCCTTTCTGGTTTGGTTTATACTTTAGATTATTCTAAGTAGCACATTTAACTTTGTGGACAGATCTGCACACACTTGGTATTTTAATCGCAGTGAGCTCTTCATGAGGGAGAATCACCTGGAATAGTTTTCTCAGCATTTTAAAGGAGTTCCTGGAGGTGCTGAACAATATTTGCTGCTTTTTCTTCATTCTGTGAAGCTACAGTTCATCCCAAATCACCTCGCATCACCAAACTCAATTGATCAGGTTTAGGTCAGGAGATTGTGGAGGACAAACTCTTATTTTGTTCACTACTATTTACATTAATTGTGTTCCGTAATTGTTTTCATGTCTTTAATGTTAAAGGACCATAAAGGAAACATGCTGAGTTTAAGCACTGGCAGCTCTTGTCTGCAGCCAGTATTTTCTTATTTGAACTGTGCTACACATCCCAATAATCTGTGTGGGATTTAGCCTCCGAATCTGACTACTGCCATTCGCCCAGTCCCATTTCCACACTCAGGCTTTCCAGGTATAAACAACAGCATGCAAACAGTGTTCTGCAGCTATGAAAATGTGTGAGCTGACATATGTATGTATATATATATACCTGGAATAGTTTTCTCAGCGTCTTGAAGAAGTTTCTGGAGGTGCTGAACAATAGTTGCTGCATTTCCTTCTCACTGTAAAGCTTCAGCTCATCTTAAATCACCTCAAATCACCATCTCGGTTGATCAGATTTAGGTCAGGGGATTGTGGAGGACAAACCCTTATTTTGTTCACTACTATTTACATGAATTGTCTTCCTTAATTGTTTTCATGTCTTTAATGTTAAAGGACCATTAAGGAAACATGCTGAGTTTAAGCACTGGCAGCTCTTTTCTGCAGCTCTTGATCAGCCAGTATTTTCTTATTTGAACTGTGCGATACATCCCAATTATCTATCTGTGTGGGATTTAGCCTCCGAATCTGACTACTGCCATTCGCCCAGCCCCATTTCCACACTCAGGCTTGTCAGGTATAAACAACAGCATGCGAATAGTGTTCTGCAGCCATGAAAAGGTGTGAGCTGACTATATATATATATATATATATATATATATATATATATATATATATATATATATATATATATATGCTGAACAGGTAATCACTGAGCTTCAGAAAGGTTTGCTAACCATATCTGGATAATTTACCACCACCACTAGCGTAGTAGAGACAGGAATTTTGGACATTGAAACGTATAAATTCACTGATTAGCTCATGAGCTTTGCATCTGGGAAGAAGCGAGTGGGGTAGAAATCGCTATGCAGTGTTCAAAAAATTGGACTCATATAGATATATTACACACAGTCTTTTGCATGTATTACTGATTGCTGCTTTAATCTAATCTCTTTATTGTAGAAAATAAACTAAATAGAAAAATAAAGAAAAACAATGAATAAGATGTGTCCAACATTTTGACTGGTACTGTATGTAAGTAAAAACTACGTAAAACAGTTTCACACAGATACACACACACACACACACACACACACAATGCATGCACATACACACACTACAGATATCCTGCGATGATGAAGCTTGGTGGAGCATGGACTGTGCAGAGCAGAGCTGAAGCAAGCGGAACCAATAAGCTCCCAGCTTCCCACCTTGCTCATGTCTCTATGCCTTCAGTACACCGCCTTCTTCCCCATGGGTCCTCTGGCCCAGCTAGAAAGTACAAGAAAGCCAGTCAGAGTTAGAAAGCATGTTTTTCAAGAAGAGACCTTCTGAGCTGAATTCCCTTGAAGTCGTGGCCTTTCTTTTTTGCTTTCCTTGAAAAGAAAAAAAGCCTTAGAGGGGTAAAAAGGACCTGGGCGACACTGAGCCTGCACACTGACGCCGGCGCTTACTGAGAAGTCACTTTTCATTACTTCCCTCCTCCCCAGTCACCCTGTCAATAAAAAGCAAAGGAGCTGTGAAGAGTTGTAGAGACCACCCTCTCTTTTTTTTTTTTTAGATTGTTCAGTGGGAACTCTGATCTCGCTCTTTTGTCCTGGTTTGCTAATTGTGGTTGTCATTGGCAGGGAGAGGGCGAGGGGGCAGGGGTGGGGGCGGGTGTGGGTGTGACTATGTATGCTGAGAAGCACACATGATAACCTGTGCCCCGTTCACTTTGTGGAGCTAGCCCCCCACACAGACCAAAAGGCCTTTTGAAATTGGTGTGTGTGTGTGTGTGTTTATACAAAACATAACTTAAAAAAAAAAATTTAATTACCGTATTTCTGGCACAATTAGGCGCACTATCAGTGAGCTTCTGTTTTCTGGTCTATTTTCATACATAAGGTGCACCATATTATATGGCGCATTGTTCGACACTAGTAAGGAAAAGGGGTGTCGCCGTGTTTTCCTTCTAATTCAGCAGCTCTCGCTGCTCGCTGGGTGGTGGTTGGGTAGGTTAGGGTTAGCTTAGAGTTAGGTAAAGCTAAGCTAAGTAAACAAAACTGTAATAAACTGTAAAGTCAAACGAGGGCTGGATGTTAATCTACACAGATTTCATTCCTGAAAACTGTTTATTTGGGTAAGTAAAGTAAAGCTTCCGTTCATCAGTAAGCTTAGATTCCTACATTTTTCCAGCACTAAGGCTGGGGCATTAGCATTATCCGCTACTGCTAGCACTATTGATTAGCGGCTAATATCCTGGCCAACAGCACTACACTGAGGAACCCTAAATGTTTCTGTACGCCAGGGTGATATTACCTAGCGGTTCTTCCCACATAGCTCGTTTTAACACGGTAAACACGCAGGCTACAGGCCGATATACTCCCCTCTAAACAACGAAAGAGCTAGCGCTTAGCGTGGTTAGCAGCTAATGCTTATGCTGCTCTGGCAGTGCTAGTCACGGTTAGCAGAAGGCTACAGTCCGATAATACTTACTTCTGAACGATGAAAGAGCTAGCGCTTAGCGCGGTTAGTGCTAATGCTAATGGATAATGCTAATGGAGGAATAGATATTAAAAACCATTTCTTTGTTTTTTATCAATTACATGCCATTTCCTGATTTCTGGTGTATTTTAATAGGTTGTTAAACACATAATTTACTAAAACATTTAACATTTAAGTGGCTAAATTCAAAGACATAATATTAAAAATATATAAAAAACATCCATACTACTCTAAGATATTATATATATATTTTTCTTCCTCACAAAAATAAAAAAGTACAAGAGTTTCAGCTTGATTTTTATATTATTTTTTGTAAATTAATTGGCACAGATAATTTAATCATATCATCACTTTATAAAGAGAAACATGTATCTCCAACATGGTGATTAGATTAATTTACCTTTTTCCTCCTTTTAATCTAAGTTTGACTTAAAGTCAATGTAAAAGAAAAACATTTAAAAATTTAGACCATTTCTATAGATATATTTGTCCATATTCATCCAGAATATACAAATACAGTTACACAGGGTACAGAACAGCTACAGACAATACAAATATATATTAGTTATATATTTTTCCACTGGACAGCAGCAAAACTAACATTTGACATCTTCACCTTACCAAAATTAAGGGATGGAGCTAATTTAACTAAATACATAACCATGAAGAAAAGTCTTACACTGTGTAAAAGAAAAAAAAATGACAATAAAATAAAAATAAATTAAGGAAAAAATGGAAACCCCCACATTTGTGGGTTTTTAAATACTTAATACTAAAATCAGTCGAAGCACATCGACTACAGATTATTAGAACATCATTAGAGAGGATTCTGGAGGAGCCTGTCTTATTTATCCCAATGTCAAATATACTTTTTCCACCAGCCAGTGAACACAGTCAGCGTGTGTCAGGGGAAGAGGGGAAGAAGGGGAAAGGGAATTTCTTTACTTCAGACGTTTCGTTTGAGTTTGAGTTGTTCTTGATTGTGGAAGTGAGTGGTTTCATCTTGGCGAGATCCCAAGAGCTCTCTGAGGCCTTCAGAAAGAAAAATGGTTGTCAGAATAGTTGGAGCAAGTGGAGAATAATCACACAATCGCATTTAAAACAACTGCCAAACAAGGCCAGCTCGGACTGTTTTAACTAGTCCAACACGTTTATAGATTAATATGTACAGTTGCAAGAAAAAGTGTGTGAACTCTTTGGGATTACTTGGATTTCTGCATGAATTGGTCATTAAAAGTGATCTGATCTTCATCTAAGTCACAACAATAGACAAACACAGTCTGCTTAAACTAATACCACACAAAAATATATATGTTTGCATGGTTTTATTGAACACAACATGTTAACATTCACAGTGAGGGTATAAAAAGTATGTGAATCTTTGGATTTAATAACATTCCTCTTCACTTCCCAACTGTTATAGTTTAGCAATATTTTTGGGATATCTGGTGTTAAACACTCTGTTGAGGTCATGCAACAGCATCTCAATTGGATTGAGGTCAGGACTCTCCAGAAGGTGTATTTTGTTCTGTTGAGGCCATTGGGTTGTTGATTTATTCTATGTTTTGTGTCGTTGTCCTGTTACATCATCCATCCTCTGCTGAGCTTCAGTGGGTGAAGAGATGATCTTAAGTTTTCCTGCAAAATGTCCTGGTTAACTTGGGAATTCATTTTTCTGTTGATGACGGCAATCCCTCCAGGACCTTAGGCAGCAAATCAGCCCCAAACCACGATGCCCCCCTCCACCATGTTTCACTGTCTTTTTTGTTCATTCCAAACAAACAACTCAATTTTGGTTTCATCTGTCCACAGTATATTTAGCCAGTACTGCTGTGTAACATCCAGGTGCTCTTTTGCAAACTTCAAACATGCAGCAATGTTTTTTTAGGACAGGCTTCCTCTATGGTGTCCTCCCATGAACTCTCACATTCTTGTTTAATGTTTTCCTTATTGTAGATTTGTCTGCAAAAATATTAGCATGTGCCAGAGATTTCTGTCTTCAAGTCTTCAGCTGACACTCTAGGATTCTTCCTCACCTCATTGATCATTATGTGCTGTGCTCTTGCAGTCATCTTTACAGGACGACCAATGCCTAGGGAGAGTAGCAACAGTGCTGAACTTTCTTAATTTGTAGATCATCTGTCTTACCGTGGACATATGAACATACACTTTTAGTAACCCTTTCCAGCTTCATGCAAGTCAACAATTCTTGAACGTAGGTCTTCTGAGAGCTCTTTTGTGTGAGGCACAATTCACATAAAGCAATGCTTCTTAAGAACAGCAAACTCAAAACTAGTGTGTGTTTTTTATAGGGCAGGGCAGCTTTAACATCCAATCTAATCACATTGATTGGACTCCAGGTTGGATGACTTCTGGCTCCAATTAACTCTTAGAAAAGTCATTAGCCTAGGGGTTCACATACTTTTTCACCCTGCACTGTGAATGTTAACATGTTGTAAACCAATAAAACCATGCAAATACATAAATATTTTGTGTGGTATTAGTTTAAGCCAGAGACTGTAAAAAAAAGATGGCCGCCGTGTCGTCGTTCCCATTCATTCAATGAAAATGAAGCCAAAATCCTCCGCCATGTTGGCGATCCTGAAACCCGAGTCTGCGCAGTAGAGCCCAGAGGAGGGAGAAAGACTGTGGAGAGACAGCCTACTCATTTAAATAAACCCGCCCCTAAAGGCTGAGGGCTGCCTCCACAGAGCTCACACAGTCTATAGTCCCGCCCAAACAGTCATTGGTCCCACCCAGGCTAGGTGTAACCCAGCCCTTTTACAATAACCACACCTTTTTGAATAGAGCTTAACATTTAAAAAAATGAATTCTTTGGGGATATAAAAATTTGACAATATAAGCAGAGGTTATACTAGCTGTTACATTTAAATAAAGGAGGTAGAATTGCAGTATATTGGGAAAAAAACATGATTAAAAGTTGAGGTTTTGCCATTGAAACCTATGGGGATGGGTGGGGTTACACAACTTTCTGAAACCGAACAGCAGGGGGCGCCCGACCTGTGGTGTCTTCACTTTTGAGAGACGATGCTCTGTCCAGCTATACACAGTCCATGGTTTAAGCAGATGGTGTTTGTCTATTGTTGTGACCTAGATGAAGATCAGATCAGATCACATTTAATGACCAATTTATGCAGAAAATATAAGTAATCCCAAAAGGTTTACATAATTTTTTTTCTTGCAACTCTAGATAATAAAACCAGTACTAACATACACTGTATGTGTGTCTTTTTCTTTCTTACTCAACACACAGAACATACAAATCCTTCTGCTCATGGAAAATGTATTTTTGGGCAGGAAGGAAAAAAGCTGTACTTCCTTCTGTACCCCAAACTACAAATTGACACCAGAGCCTGTGGGCCCCACTCAAATAAATGTTCCCTGTCTACAGGCCTCAAGCCCCTGCCTTCCCATATAGGACTAATCACAGTATCATAGTGGAGCTCTGTAGGAGAATTAATCGTGCGTTTTTCACTGTTTGAAGTGGCTAGGCTCTGTTTTGGCCCTAAACAGTAGAAGAGCTTCTGACTTAAAAAAATGAACAATTTCTGTCGCTATTAGAACAAGCTAAAATTGTTTGCATGTGCAGTTGCAGGAACATAGTCTACTCCATCCATGTCCAAACCTCACCAATTCACTCATGGATTATTTCTGGATTTTCTGGTTTGGCTTAAATTGCCAGATCAACTGCCAAAAAAAAAAAAAAGGGAGAGCTTGAACCCCAAAATTGCCGTTCTCTGTACGTTACTCTTAGTCTACACAAATGAGTCCCTGGAGTTCAGTTCCTCAGATAAGGCGAGACAAAGGCCAGAGCGGTCCCACACCTGGCTGGAGCTTATCAGGTTCAGCCTGCCGCTCAGCGAGAAGAAAACTGGAGAGGAAGAGACAAAGAGAGTGACGGCAAACGCGGTAGAGAGATATTGCCTCGCCACAATTAAGTGAAATGTCAGAAAGACGGCTGCCAGGAGCGCCTGGCCACTGGCTGCCATCCATCTTAAGCGCTCACTTTCTGTTTAATGGGTTCCAAATGCCCTTTTTTTGACTGAATGTTTGACCAGGATTGGTGTTTTTAGTGTAGGGAAAAGAGTTCATGATGATGTGTGATATGAAACAGCTCTAAACATAGTTAAGTGTGTGGCAACTAACTCTTTCAACTAAGGCTATTTTTCGAGCAGGCAGAGATGATGCAATAGGCTTTTTGCTTTGAAGGAGAATAAGTGTTCCAAAGTTTAAGCAGCAGCCAAAACAGGCTACATTTTTGGACTGATGTGTCATGAGAAGAAACCTTACTATGGTCACTCTCCAATGAAAAACGAGTATGTCTATTTTTGTTTATTTTTAGTTTTTTTGCATAATTTAAACTCGCACACTGTCGATTACAATATGTCTATAGTTCTTGTTGAATGGACCAATAGAAAGTTTTCAAAATGACCTTCCGTTGAAATTTAAGAAGATTTTATCTCTCTTGTAAGTCTGTTATTTTGGAGATATATGTATTTTCCTGGACAGTGATATACAGGCCTAGTAGCCTAATGGATAAAGCATCAGCCTTTGGAGTTGAGGATTGTGGGTTCGAGTCCCATCTGGGTCACACTATGCATGATAGTTAACCAGTTGACTCTTTATTCCAAAATTTCCCCTCGGGGATCATTAAAGTATCTATCTACAGATATGCAGATTTTAAGCAATTTTGAGGATGCAAATGATATGAATCTTTAGTTTTCCACAGTTCTTTGTGCGTCTACAATCTATTGCTCAACTAAATGTCCAGAAAAAAAAAACAAAAAATGTGTACAATTAAAATTCAATGGTCTCTATTCTCTGATGATATTAGCATGGATTCTCATTAGGCTGTTCTATTAATGTGACCAATAGGCTACACAGGAATCTACGTAGCCTATAAGCTCTGGAATGCCGTCATTGTCCTATTTGTGGTGGCAATATATCTTTTGCTAAAGAAAAGTTTCTACTGAAAGTCATACAGTTTTTTTTTTATTGTTATTATTTTAAAAAAGACAGTTTGTATTTAATCAGGGTAAATTTAATCCCCGGATCCACCAGTCAATTTAAATAGGTTTCAAATATAAATCTATTTTTACAGGACGTTAGAAGTTACACTTTTTTTCACTAGACATTACAAATATGTCTTGGAGTAATTATATAATTACGCAAAAATGTTACATTTATGATCGATTGAATACTTAGTAAAGATTTTGTGCATAATCAACCTGAATCTCCTGCACACTAAGTTTCCCTTTAATCTGAATCTGAATCAAATTAGAATCAGAATCAGAAATACTTTATTAGTTCCAGAGGGAAACTGCATTTGTTACAGTTGCAACCATTCATATACAAAAGGAACACCCTAATACTGTATTTTTCACACTATAAGGCACACTTAAAATCCTGACATTTTCCCAAAAATCGTAAGTGCGCTTTAAAATCCAGTGCACTTTATGTTTGAATTTTACCAGTTAGGTTGTAAGAAGCAGTAAAGCCACTCCACTGAAGTACAGAGTCATACAGGAGTTTCAGTTTAGTTCTCCAGCATCGAGACTGGAGCAGCGCATTAGCATTAGCCGCTAACAGCACTAAGCGCTAGCTATTTCGGCATTCAGAGGTGAGTATTACCAGCCTGAAACCTGCTGCTAACCAGTATTAGCTAGCGCTAACAGTGAGCCGCTAATGCTAATGCTGCTGCACCCAGCCTTAGTGAAAATCTGGAAATCTAAGCTTACTGTAAATAAAGGGAAGTGTTTTACTCACCCAAATAAACAGTTTTTTGGAGAGAAATCTGTGTAGGTTAACATCCAGGGCTTGTTTGACTTTAAAATAAAGTGTTTTTTTAAGAACTACAGTTTTATTCACTTAACTTAGCTTAGCTTAACTTAGTTAAACCCCCCACTTACCACCACCACCTTCCAGCGGCGGGACCTGCTGAATTAGAAGGAAAACATGGCGACACCCCTGTTCCTTACTAGTGTCGCAAAATGCACCTTATAATCCGGTGCACCTTATGTATGAAAATAGATCAGAAAATAGAGGTTTATTGATAGCGCTTCTTATAATCCAGTGCGCCTTTTAGTGCGAAAAATTTAGACACGTTAAAATTCTTACAAATAAAGTAAAAAAAAAAATGTGCACCACATGTTGCATTAGGATTTAGGCCATTAAAGCTGTTAACAGTAGCATATTTTATTTTATTTGTGTGAAGATAAAAAAGCTTGCAATCTGACTTCCTCTACATTTATCCATTTGTCTGTCTATCAAGTGTGTGGGGCTGTATGTCACATCTAAATTATTCAGCCTTTAAAAAGTGTGCACTCCTTTGGGAAGTACTTGTACAACTCTACTTAAAAATTCTAAGTGTGTGGTGCATTAAAGCAGACATGACATGGCAGCTTCGTTTCCATCATCACACATGAGCTACCATGGATGCAGGGGAAAATTTCACACAAAAACTTCTCATCCTCTTGGTGCAGATAGGAATGCAGCCTAATCACTAGCCAAAAAGGTGAATAATTAAAGCAAATAAAGCAGATTAATGAGACCCTAGTGCTTAACACTGAGTATACAAATTAGTGTGCGATAGTTTTTTGTTAAGAAAGGGTCTTGTCAAGACTTAAGCTGTCCATACACTACACGACTTTGAAAAGACTCTAAAAAGACTTTAAACAGACTGAAGTCTGACTCCCTCTCACATCTAAAGACTCGTTACAGACTTTTTAGTCACAGAATTGCCAATACTATGATTTATTAGAGACTCACAACATTTGTCCTCATCAACAGTTTATTTTTTTCTGCTGCACTGTTAGTTCTTGATATTTTTTAATAGAATACATTTTGTGTTCAGCTCTAATTATAAGCTTCTTTTCCCCCTTTTTGTTACAACGTTTTTAGCAAAGAATCACAGTTTCACTGCTATACATTTGCCTTTGTTTTAGATAGAATTAATGCAATAAAGAACATCATCATTCTTGCAAAATGTGTTTATTAAACATGTTTATTAAAAAAAACACTTCACAATAAGACAAAGTAGATCAAAATAAAATAACTATAAATATAATGTCTTTAAAGTGTTACCTGTGTTTAAAATACTGAACATATTAAACTAAGAACCACATAAGACCTATTTACTGCAAAATGTGTTCTTTTTTAAATAGTTTGTGCGTACACAGTCACGTGAAATAAAGTCTTTCCTCTTCCTGTAGCTCTCCTATTGGTTGTTGATATTGTTCACGTCACTATTTGTGTGAGTCGAGTCTCAAAACTTGTGATAATATTACACACGGTTGATTTGATTGGAGCGCAAGGACGCAAACCCTACTGACTTAAACTTTCAATCGTAACCACCTTACACTAAATGATCAAGATGATGCGACCGCGACGCAACTGCAGCTCGACTCTAGCCAGACTCTCGTGATTTTATCCCGACTCTGGAAATTTGTCTTCGACTGAGAAATCGCTTAAAAATCGTTAGATGTAAGTCCGGCATTAATTACTTGAATTTCTTGGGCTCTTAATGTGTTTGAGAGCATCAGTTGTAAAGTTGTGAAGAGGTAGAGTTGGTATAAGTGAATAACTTTATTTAAGTAATGTTCTAATCCATATTATAGCAAGAACTACTCAACTTAGTTGAGTAAAAAATTACTAAAAACTTTGATCTTGTATATTTGTATCTTCAAGTGCAGTAGCAAAGACCAACAAAAACGTTATGATGAAACTGGCCCTCATCAGGACCGCCCCAGGAAAGAAAGACCAAGAATTACCTCTGTTGCACAGAGTGAGTTAATCAAAGTTACCCGGCTCAGAAACCGCAAGTTCCTTCACAGTCTGTATGACTGTGTATTCATTTACAATGTAGAAAAAAACACATTAAATCAGAAGGTGTGTTCAAACGTTTGACCGGTACTATAAATAAAAAAATAAAAGGAAACAGGCAAGAGGTGTTTAAAGCATTTTGAAAACTGTAAAACATAACATTTCCTTCGTTTTTTTTTTTAAAGCACCTCCAAGGCAGTTGTGAAATCTAAATTAAATTTATGTTTTTTTTGCAAGGCTTCACATGCATAATAGATTTACCCTGAAATTCTATGAACCTAAACCGCTCATTGCAGTAAATTCTGTTGAAACATACTATCAGTCCTGAGGCTGCCAGTCTGCCTGCTCTGGACTCTGAACTACAGACTTCTCTGACTCAGCTGATTATGTGACACTGCAGCGTTCCTGCTCCCCCTGTTACTAATTGGGTCTACCTGTCCTTTCTAGTATAAATACCCCTTAGTTTGCTCTGTTCCCTGCCGAGTATTGAATCTAGTTATCTGGCTGTTCTACAATGCGTTTCCTTTGTTTATTGCCTTTTTGTTACCATCTTGTTTTTGTTTCCGACTCTCGATTATGGTATGTTGTTTATATTAGCTGCCGTATGCCTGCCCCTAACTACTCTTGTAAGCCTAACATCTTTGTTAGTAAACTGTGTGATTTGTATCTGCGAGTGTCTGTCATGTGTCTGGACAGCGTGACACAAATGCATATTTGCTTGCAAAATTTTGCTGGCAAGTTAGTGTGATTAGTCCTAATGGCTTTGCGTGCTTTACAGAAATCAAGGGTGATTTCCTGGAGCATTTTTGATGATTCTCCAAAACAGAATACATGAAATTAAAAAGTGAACTTTGGACATGGACAGTATGCACACAAATCCAGATAACTACAGTTTACTGTTTATCTGCTAACAAGATATTGCAAAGCTATGTTTGCTGCATGCACTCAGTCCCCAGACCTTTTTTTCAGTATTTAGAGTTTGTTTGCATTTCACAGTTTTTTAGGATCCAAAAAGCTCCAGGAAGTAGGTGGAGTGTGAAATTATGAAATTATTGATTTGCTGAATTGGTAATAATAAACGGGTTTAGCGTGCAATTTATCCCTGTGAATGTGTTTAGAATTTTCTCTCTGGATGTTTTTTTTTTCATTTCCATAATACAAGTGCAAGCTCAGTTTCCAATGATTGTCACACAGATTTAATGTAATGTAATGCACTGCCTTTATAATAAATCTCATCATAAATTCTGTTCTGCGCTGAGTGTAGGACGTGTAAGTCAAACTCTGCTACCTCTGTAAGCTTGCCTTCTTCACCCTTTTACACATCAAATTTTTTCGCACTAAAAGGCTCACTGGATTATAAGGCACACCATCAATAAATGTCTTTTTTTTCTGGTCTATTTTTATACATAAGACACCCTGAATTATAAGGTGCATTTTAAGTGACACTATAAGGAACTTCTAATTCAGCAGGTCTCACCGCTGGGTGGTGGTTTACTTAACTAAGTAAAGTAAAGCTAAGCTAAGTAAACAAAACTGTAATAAAAAGACTTTCTTTCAAACGAGTGCTGGATGTTAATCTACACAGATTTCTGTTTTAGCAGGTAATAATACTCAACTCTAAATGGCTAACAAGCAAGCTAGATAATGCTAATGCTACTCAAGCAGAGCTAGCTGGGGTTAGAGGCAGGCCACAGGCCAATAATACTCAACTCTGAATGGCCAAAGAGCTAATGTGGTTAGCGGCTAATGTTAATGCTGCTCCAGGAGCGCTAGCCGAGGTTAGGAGCAGGCTACAGGCCAATAATACGCAACTCTGAATGGCTAAAGAGCTAATGTGGTTGGTGTGTAATGCTAATGCTGCTCCAGCAGTGCTAGCTAGGGTTAGAAGCAGGCTACAGGCCAATAATACTCAACTCTGAATGGCTAAAGAGGTAGTATGGTTAGCGGGTGAGAAATGCTAATGCTGCTCCAGCAGTGCAAGCCAGGGTTAGCACCAGGCTACAGGCCAATAATACTCAACTCTAAATGGCCAAAGAGCTGGGCGTGGTTAATGAATAACGCTAATGCTGCTCCAGCAGTGCTAGCCAGGGTTAGAAGCAGGCTACAGGCCAATAATACTCACCTCTGAATGGCTAAAGAGCTAGTATGGTTATCGGGCGGGTAATGCTAATGCTGCTCCAGCAGTGCAAGCCGGGGTTAGAAGCAGGCTAGAGGTCAATAATCCTCAACTCTGAATGGCTAAAGAGCTAGTGTGGTTAGCGGATAATGCCAGTGCTGCAGCAGAGCTAGCCAGGGTTAGAGGCAGGCTACAGGCCAATAATCCTCAACTCTGAATGGCTAAAGAGCTAGCGTGGTTAGCGGATAATGCCAGTGATGCTCCAGCAGAGCTAGTCGGGGTTAGGAACAGACTGCAGGCCAATAATACACACATCTGAATGGCCAAAGAGGTAGCATGGTTAGCAGGTAATGCTAATGCTGCTCCAGCAGTGCTAGCCAGGCTACAGGCCAATAATACTCAACTCTGATTGGCTAAAGAGCTAGTGTCGCTGGTGTGTAATACTAATGCTGCTTCAGGAGTGCTAGCCGAGGTTAGGCGCAGGCTACAGGCCAATAATACGCAACTCTGAATGGCTAAAGAGCTAGTGTGGTTGGTGTGTAATGCTAATGCTGCTCCAGCAGTGCTAGCTAGGGTTAGAAGCAGGCTACAGGCCAATAATACTCAACTCTGAATGGCTAAAGAGCTAGTATGGTTAACGGGCGGGTAATGCTAATGCTGCTCCAGCAGTGCAAGCCAGGGTTAGGAACAGGCTACAGGCCAATAATACGCAGCTCTAAATGGCCAAAGAGCTAATGTGGTTAGCAGCTAATGTTAATGCTGCTCCAGGAGTGCTAGCCGGGGTTAAGAGCAGGCTACAGGCAGATAATACTCACTTCTGAATGGGCAGGTAGCAGTTAGTGGGTAATGCTAATGCTACTCCAGCCCCGGAGCTAGAGAAGTAAACTGAAACTCCTTTATAAAGCTGTACTTTAGCAGAGTGGCTTTACTGCTTCTTACAACCTGACTAGTAAAATGTATACATAAGGTGCACTGTCGATCTTTGGACAAATTAAAGGATTTTAAATGCACCTTATAGTGCGAAAAAAAAAAAGTACAGTAGATTCATCATCAGACGCTACTAACAGTTGAAGTAGCAGCTCAAGATGTGCTCTAGTGTTGGTTGATCTGTTAAATCCCTGCTCCTGCTTCCTTGTTGGAGAACCCCAACTTACTGAACTTTAGTGCAGTAGTTTTGTAATCCACTCTGTCATGCTTACCCTCATGACTTTGATGTGCAGCACATGTAGTGGCATTAGGTGGGCACAAAAAAAAATTGTGATGTGTGCCTTGGGAAGATCGTCTGCTGCAGATCAAACGTGAGAAGGTTGTTTGGCAGAAATATCCTCCTCTGGAGGGGAATCTCCTTCCCCCCCTCTTCTCTTCTCCCCCGCCACATTGACTGTGTGCACTGGTGGAAAAAGTATCACTGACAACGGAGCTATTAGCATCTCCTCAAAATGGGAGGGAAGCCCAATTACAAATTGAAATGTGCTTGTCGCGGGCCTGCCTCAGTGCTTTCAACAAGGTTGATATACCACCATCAACCAACCCCCCCCCCAACTTCAATTACACACTCTCTAATGATAAGTTTATTTAAAACCAATTCACTTGAAACGTGTTTTGCAGTAATTGACCGTCTCAGTGTTATCAAGAAAGCCTGATTATGTAAAATTCTTGACTCTGCTGCCAGTGCAAAGGGGCTCTTCTTCATTCCCGTCTTCTGTCGCTCCATGAAAGGGCAGAAAGACGCTGTTTCTGTCAGTTATTCACAAACATTAACAATTAAAATCTTTCAGCAAGACCTGTCTGCCTGCATTCACCCTCCAAAACATTTGTTAATGAAATTTTACTGACAAGCTGCTTTGACAAGGCCTTTTGACTTTGCAAAATAATGATGTATTCCTGGAGTCTTTCTAAAGATTTTGTCAAAAAATAGAATACGTGCATATATATATATATATATTTTTTTTTTTTTTGTACAGCATCTACAGGTAATTGTAGTTTACATTCGCCAGAAGGAATTACAATGCATCGTCTGGTGCTCCCCAGTCCCCAAACCGTTTTTAGAATTATATAGGCAAAAGGAAAAAAAAATAACATCACAAAAGCTCCTGGATGTAGGTGGAGAGTAAAATGATGGAAATATTGATTTTCTGAATTTGTAAAAAAGCAAAAACAAAAAAAAAACAGGTTAAGTAAGCCTGATTATATACTTTATGTACTTTCTTTGACTGTGCTATTGTGCTGAGAACTTAAGGCTGTTTGCATCCTTGAAAAGGAGGATGGATGGATGGATGGATAGATAGATTTACATGTAATTAGAATATTAAGGATGGTCCTTTCTGAAGATTTTGCAGAATAGAATGCATCCTCTATCCTTTCACCCTCCAAAAAAACAAATACAATACAATGTGTGGATGCGAGGGTTTGTTTGTATTTCTTTTGTATTTTTTTAGTAAGTAGGTGGAGTGTGCAATTATGCAAATATTGATTTGCTGAGTTGGTAAAAACAACTTAAGCTGAATTATGTAAAATTCTAAACTGTGCTAACAAAGCAAGGGGCCCAAGCACTTTAATTATTTAACCTAGTGCGCTTAGATGTTATGGTCGTTTCTGAAGATTTTGCAGAATAAAAATACATAAACATATGAATTTTGTCAAGTATCTCCAGATGACTCCCCAGCTCTCATCCTCCAAAAAAAGTTACAATTACAATAAACTGTGTGGAGCCCAGATCCATTTCCAAGCTTTTTGAGGATTTATTGATGTGAGGGTTTTTTTGTATTTGACATTTTTTAGGAAATAGGTAGAGTGTGTAATTCTGAAAGTATTAATTTGCTGAATTATAAAAACAGTTTTAGCAAGCCTGATTATGTAAAATTCTAGACTGTACTAACCTGCTAAGCTAGCATGACTAGGCCTTATGGCTTCTAATGTTATTAGAATATTAAGGATGGTCCCTTCTGAAGATTATGCAGAGTAAAATACATGCAAATGTATATTTTGTCAAGTATTTCCAGATGACTCCAGCTTTTATCCTTTAAAAAGGAAATACAATGCAATGTGTGGAGCTCAGACCCATTCCCAGACATTTTTGACGATTTACTGATGCAAGGGTTTGTTTGTATTTCTTTTGTATTTTTTTTTGTAAGTAGGTGGAGTGTGAAATTATGGAAGTATTGATTTGCTGAATTAGTAAAAACAGCTTTTTCAAGCCGGATTATTTAAAATTCTAGACTCAGCTAACAGTGCAAGGGGCCCAAGCACTTCTTCCATCATTAAACCTAGTGTGCTTAGATCGTATGGCTGTTTGCTCCTTGGAAATAAGGATGGTTTCCTGAGTCTTTCTGAAGATTTTGCAGAATGGAATACATGCAAATATGAATTGGGTGAAGTATCTCCAGTTTTCAGCTTTCATCCTCTAAAAAAGAAATTACAATGCAATGTGTGGAGCTCAGACCCATCACCCTTTTTGAGGATTTATTCATCTTGTTTGTATTTCTCATTTACAAAGACTTAAAAAGCTTCAGGAAGCAGGTAGATTGTGAAATTATAGTAATAGTATTGATTTGATTTGCTGAATTAGTAAAAACAGCTTTAGCATACCTGATTATGTAAAATTTTAGACTGTGCTAATCTGCGCATTATGGTAAATCCGGTTGAAATAAATGTACTTTTGCTTGTTAAATTTTGCTGCCAAGCTAATGTGACAATGGCTTTTGGCTTTAAATGCTATTAGGATATTAATAGGATATTTTGAAGATTTTGCAGAATAGAATACATGCAAATATGATTTTTTTTCCCAAAATCTCCTGATGACTTAAGCTTTTATCCTCCAAAAAATTACAATGTAATGTCTGGTGCTCAGACCCATCCCCAGACCTTTTTTAAGGATTTATTGATGCAAGGGTTTTTCATTTTCAAGGGTTCTCATTTTATTAGGAAGTAGGTGAAGTGTAAAATTTTGATAATATTGATTTGCTGATTTAGTAAAAAAAAAAAAAGCTTTAGCAAGCCTGATTATGTAAAATTCTATACTGTGTTAACATGCTGATTACAGTAAATCCAATTGAAATAAAAAATGTACTTTTGCTTGTGAAATTTTGCTGCCAAGCTAGTGTGACTAGGCCTTATGGCGTTAAATGCTATTAGAA
Source organism: Astyanax mexicanus (assembly GCF_023375975.1). NCBI lineage: Eukaryota > Metazoa > Chordata > Actinopteri > Characiformes > Acestrorhamphidae > Astyanax > Astyanax mexicanus. The sequence continues at coordinate 22,571,994 of NC_064410.1, forward strand.
TAAGAAGAATGGTTCTTTTTGAATATTTAGCAGATAGAATAAATGCAAATATGAATTTTGTCAAGTATTTCCAGGTGACTCCAGCTTTTATTCCCCAAAAAAAAGAAAGTGAAGGTGAAAGTGCAATATCTGGTGCTCAGACCCACAACCAGGCAAGGGTTAAAAGTCTAGACTGTGGAAAAATTCTAGACTGTGCTAACCTGCTTATTGCAGTGCGTTCAGTTTAAATAAATTCATTTCTCTTTGTGAAGTTTTGTCACCAAGCTGGTGTGACTAGGCCTTATGGGTTTAAATGCTTAAGAAAAATGTGGATGTTTTTTTTTTTTTTTGCCTTTCTGAAGATTTTACTGAATACAATTCTGCTCTAAATGACAATATTTTTTTTGGAATTTGGGAGAAATGTTGCTGAATTAGTGAAAAAACAATGTTTTATGTAAAATGATCTAATATTGTATCTGTGTTAGCAATACTAGGGGCCCAGGCACTTCTTCCACCCTCCACAGAAGAGCAGAAAGTAGCTGTTTCTGTCAATTACCCAGAAACAAACTACCAGCAAGACCTGTCTGTCTGCAGAAGCCCTGTAAAAAATGAAAACAGTGTGTGTGAGGCAGGAACCGGCATCCCACTGAGAGTGGCCGGCGGTAAGGAGCACAGCTTAGGTTCTTCTCTTCTGCCCGGCCGATAGAAAACTGATCTCTCTGCATTTCTTTTTTCAGCGTCTCGTGCTGTGCTGTCTCAGAAGCCTATGGACTGTAACTTGGGTCTATGGGTCTCGTGGGAAATTAAAGCAGAGTGTGAGGTCTTTGTGTAAACTTTAGATTTCTTGTCAGTGGGAATACTCTTTTGCTCATTAATGTCAGTGTGTAGAGAAAGTGAGTGCTGTGTGAAGGGCTTTTACAACAACAGGTAATACACCACTTGTTGCATCTCGCTGCATCCTGTATGAAAGAAGAGAATTTCAGGTGACAAACCACTTAAAAATGATGAGTTTCTTTGATTTTAGCAAATTGAAATCCTCTGGAATATAATCAAGAGGAAGATGGATGATCACAAGCCGTCAAACCAAACTGAACTGCTTGAATTTTTGCACCAGTATCCAAAAGCAGTGTGTAAGACTGGTGGAGGAGAACATGCCAAGATGCATGAAAACTGCATGTGATTAAAGAACAGGGTTATTCCACCAAATATTGATTTCTGAACTCTTAAAACTTTGTGAATATGAATTAGTTTTCTTTGCATTATTTGAGGTTTGTTATATCATCCATTTTCTTTTCATTTTCTGCAAATAAATGCTCTACATGACAATATTTTTTAAATTTAACATCACAAAAGCTGAGAACATTTGGGAAAAATGTTCATTTTACTCAAACATTTACCTACAAATATCAAAATCAGAGAAACTGATTTAGAAACTAAAGTGGTCTCTTATTTTTTTCCAGAGCTGTATATGCATGAAATATTAAATTCTGTTATAGTGGCATGAGCGCCAAGTATTTCTCCTGCCTAATTATAAACACCTCATTGTTTTCAAATAAAGTTATCCAAAAGCAGTGTGTAAGACTGGTGGAGGAGAACATGCCAAGATGCATGAAAACCTAGGATTTTTTAAAAAACAGGGTTATTCCACCAAATATTGATTTCTGAACTGAAAGCTCTGCATCTTTTTTGTTATTTCGGCCATTTCTTGTTTTCTGCAAATAAATGCTGTAAATAACAATATTTTTATTTGGAATTTGGAAGAAATGCTGTCTGTAGTTTATAGAATTAAACAACAATGTTAATTTTACTCAAACATAAACCTATAAATAGCAAAATCAGAGAAACTGAAGTGATCTCTTAATTTTTTCCAGAGCTGTATATACATGAAATATTAAATTATGTTATAGTGGCATTAGTGCCAAGTATTTCTCCTGTCTAATTATAAACACCTCATTGTTTTCAAATCAGACATATTAAAAATAGGCAAAAGCATTATATGACTTATATGATACACCAGAGACCTCAATGCTCAATTCATCAGCAATGCTGTAAAGCTGTTGCTGACATATTTGACAATCTAGATAGTAACTATCCAGCTAAACGGATCATCCTTATTGGCATTCAGTGCAGGCTGCAGGATGAGGTATTTATTTTTTTGGCACATCAGTTGAAACTGCTGAAATTGTATTGATCAGACGAGATGGATTATACCAAGCGGTGAAGTCAAATCAAATAAAATGCAGGACTGCAAAAGCTTCCATTAACCTGAGAGCAGCTAGAGACTGTTAGCGCATTGCACGCACACTCGCCTGCTTGAAAAATATGTAGCATCTGAATGCCTAAAAAAATGATTTAAATCCTGTACGAACCTACATGCAAACTAGGGGAGGGGTTGCAGCAATAGTAATTTCTACTAGTCAACCACTTATGCAGCTTACAACCCCAAGTGTGGCTTTATTTCTGTGATATATGGCTCTATTCTCTGCCTGGGTCTGATGGAAAGATGGAAATATGGTAATATATGTGATATATACAGCGTTTATATTGCTGTAGTTTAGCATGCTATTTTCTGGGCAGAGTGAATCCATTTCTTTCCCCTTTCCCCTTTTTTTACCGCTGGTTTGCATAATGAAAAATGCATGGTAAATTGAATAGAGGAGCATTGCGTGTGTTTTTCCCGGCTGGAGAGTTGCTCTGTGTGTGGAACACTTACTAACAGCAATACAATATTGCACAAATATGCAGCCAGGTGCAATTTAGTTGCAAGCTAAGGCCACTTAACAGAATTTTCATTTCATCCTATTGATTAATAATTTGGAACTGTTGGAACTGAAAAAAGCTTCTGTAGCTGTATTAAATCATATAGCAACACTGATTTGTGGCTTTTAAAAAATGTACTGTATTTTTCCCACTATAAGGTGCACTTAAAATACTTTAAACAAAAAATAAATGAATAAATAAATAGACAGATCACAATATTTCATGGTGATACAAAAAAAATCAGTGACAAAACCCTGAATTAAAAAAAATATTTCAAAAAATACACTACTGCAACAAAATGAAAAATAAATTTTATTAATATGTACAATATGATATGGCACACCCCTAACTGAGATATTAAAAAATACAATAATTGTATCAGATTTGTAACAGAAGTCAATGATCCAGAATGTCATGGCACTAATAATGCACTGCAAATATATCTATATATCCAGGAATAAAGTAAAATAAATGATGCTGGACAGATACAATATGTATCTAGTAGATATATAATGGGAAAAGAGAACAGTGTGATTTTTTCTTTTACTAAAAACGAAAGAAAGAAAGTAGTAGCCTAAGGAGTAAAGCCACTCTGTTAAAGTGCAGCGTTATACAGGATTACATTAGCCGCTAACAGCGCTAAGCGCTAGCTCTTTTGTCGTTTAGGTGAGTGTATTTACAGTCCTAAAACAATCTATGTGAAACAAATCGCTAGCTAATATTGTCCTGGCTTACCAGAACATTCAGGGTTCCTCATTGTTGTGCTGCCAGACAGCATTAGCCTCTACCCGCTAGTGCTAGCGGCTAATGCTAATACTCCAGCTGGAGATACTTAGTGCTGGAGAAATTTGGGAATCTAAGCTTACTGTACATAAACAGAAGCGCTTTACTCACCCAAATAAACAGTTTTCAAAACAGAGAAATCTGTGTAGATTAACATCCAGTGCTTGTCTTTAAAAGACTTTAAGAGAAAGTGTTTTTTAAAGAATTACAGTTTTGTTTACTTAGCTTTTACTTAGCTTTACTGAATTTTGTTACCCCCACGCCACTGCCACCACAACCTAATTGCCAAAATGTTGGAGTAATCGTTTAATGGTTATATTCATGCATGAATATTTATCATTTTAAAAGGGGTATGAATGACCATGATGGATCTGGTAACATTATCACTGTAATTACACACAGTAGATCTGGGGAAAAGTAGCACTTTAGCCAATTTAAAAAGTAGTGTGAGAGATGTGAGTTCTATTAAACTCTCTGCGATTGCAGTGGTACATTTTAAATCAGCTGGACATCTAGGCTTTTGGAGCAAAGAAAAAAAAGTTGCCTTTGTTGGATATGCATGTGAGACTTCCTGCATTAAATGTGTATGTGTGGAGTCTCAAGCGAGACATCACTGGTCATAATCTATACTACTCACTCTGTGCTGTCCACTGTGGGTGGTAATGCCTTCTGGGATTAGAGGGGTTTTTGAACATAAACAGTCTGTTTAAGATAATACCCCTGCATCTCAATCGGACTTTGACTAGGTCACTCCAAAACCTTCGTTTCGTTTTAAGCCTTTCAGAGGTGGACTTGTTTGTGTGCTTTGGATCATTGTCCTGCTGCAGAACCCAAATACGCCTGAGCTTGAGGTCACAAAAAGATGGCCAGACAATCTCCTTTAGGATTGTCTGGTAGAGAGCAAACTTCATGGTTTCGTCAATTACAGCAAGTTGTCCAAGCTTGGTAGCACCGAAGCAGCCCCGGACCATCACACTACCACCACCATGTTTCACATTCAGTATGAGGTCCTTTTTCTGAAATTATGTGTTAGGTTTACACCAGATTTAACAGAACACCCACCATGCAAAAGGTTCAAATTCCATCTTGTCAGCGCACAGAATATTTTTGTGCAGAAGAACTTTTGTGACCTCCTGGATGAGCTGTCCATTCCCTTTTGGAGCAATTTCCATAGGCCAGGCACTCCTGGGAAGTTTCACCAGTGTTCCATGTTTTCTTCATTTGTGAATATTAGCTCTTACTATGGTTCACTGGAGTCTCAAAGCAAAGCTTTAGAGATGGCTTCATAACCTTTTCCAGTCAATTACTTTGTTTTATAGTCTGCTCTTGAAATTCTTTAGATTGGGTGTGTTGATTTTTGAGATCGTTTATCCTGCTTTATGTTGTTAGATTGGTTCTATTTAAGGGATTACTTGATTCTACAGGTCTGGCAGTAATCAGGTCTGGCTGTGGCTAGTAGTGAAATTGAACCCGCTTTCCAGGAAATGTGGTTAATCACAGTTAATTCATAGGGCCAGATTTGTTTGGATTGCTTTTTTTTGCCTTAATAAATGAAAGCATTATTATTTAGCTTTTTGTTTTTACTCTAATCTCTAAACTACTTTTCAAAAAATGTATAAAACTTAATTTAGAATAAGTTTAGAATAAGAGTGTGAGGGTGTGGCTTTCTCCAATCGCACCCTTCCGTAGTTAACCACCTACACTCACACACACACTAAACACTATTTTTTTCTTTTTTTTTTTTCCCCCACAGTGTGTGCTCTCATTGCTAGCAAGCATCTAAAGTCATTTGCTGAGGAAAATAAACACGGCCTCCCATGTGGGACAATTTTCCGGCATGGCGTCGATGGCGTGCTGTAGAATAGTAATGCGGTGCAATTACAGCACAAGAGGAGCTTAAAGGACGCGCTAAAGGTCAGCGGAGACTGAGAGGAGCTGCGGCCGCAGCATCATTGACATTCTTACACAATAATGACCTTTAACAACCTTCATTGTTCTTCAAGTCTCTGAACCGTGTTGTGGCGTTCTCTCGGCGTATGTCATAGCACTTGTGAGGGTGCTGAAATGAGCTCGCATGCCTCGCCGCTGTTGTTGTTTTTTTTTTTTTTTTTGTGGGTTTTTTCTCCGGCTAATGCTGTGTATGTCTGTGCATGCCAGCCTCTTTTTTTTTCTCCTCTCAAAAAAATAAATAAAAAATGAGCAGCCGGGATCGATAGCTATAGCTCGATGTCGCTCGACCACAGGGCTCCTTATAATGCCTCCAGTGTGCTCCTTCACGCCTTGAAGTATCGGCACCCAGCAACTGTGATTCACAGCACAGCTCTAAAAAAAAAAAAAGAACTTTAAAGCCTCGGTGTAAAGTATAAAAGTTGATTCAGACTGTTTCTCTGCTCTTTCTTTCTTTTCCTTCTCTCTGAAGTCGTTTTCTTCCTTCACTCGGAAAAGTACAGGAAGTCTCCTTTTAAGCACTTTTTATAAAAAAACACAGACCTTGGAAGTTCCCGAGATGACATTTCTCTGAAGCCGTGGGTCGTGGTGGGTGCAGTGTTGGGAGTTTGCCCTGTGTGACTCCCCTCCTCTCTTTCAGTGTGTAATGGCTGAATGCTGGCTGTTAGCCTCACTGAAACTGCCTGCCAGCTCAATGAATAATGGAAGCATTAGGAGTGGGAGCTGCCAGGGAGAGTGGCTGAGCGAGGCTGAAGTAAGAGTGGTGAGGAGTGTGTGTGCGTGCGCGCGAGTGTGTGAGTGTGTGTGTGTGTGTGTGCGTGTGTGTGTGTGTGTGTGAGTATGTGTGTCTGTACCAGGTAACCCATTTTAACATTTTCTAAACCTCTAAAAGACACTCTTATAGTGTTATATACAGTGAGCCCCAATCCCATTTAGCCCCTACCACTTAGCCCTTCCCAACAGTTTTGGTCGAGTAAGTTTTCAGAGTCCCCAGTTGACAAATATTCTAATAATATATAAATAAATATATATATAAAAAAAAGCCTTCAATCTACTCCATTTGTCATGTATTTTACAGAAAAAAAATTGATTTTTGGAAAAATAATCATTAAACCCCCTAAATGTCATTCAGCACAACTGTCCTACTACCTTAAGAACACTAAATCTTAAAATGTACTGCTTTGGCATAATTGTACAAATGTCATATATCAGCAATACCATTTAAAATATTATTACAAAAAGATTTATACATATATGGATATAGCAACACACGAAAAAAAAATAAAGCTTGTTAAAAAAAAAAGATAAAAAATATTAAAAAACGTTTAAGCGTTTTAAAATTAAGAATAACGTTTTAAGAGGTAACATGATGTTTTTCATTACAATAATTTAACGTGTTTGACCCTTTACTTTGACCAACTTTTACAAAATACCCTAACATGCCATAAGTCATGGGCAGAAATTAGTTTAGTCATGGACACTAAATTAAGCTGCAGTGACCTGCGGAAGTATATGTGTGTGTGGAGTCTCCTGCATGATCTGTCGCTTTAGTAAAAGTAAAAGTGCTCTGTCAAAAAAAAGTGACTTGAGTAGAAGTTGAAGTGTTCTTCAAGCTTTAGTCAAAGAAAAGACTAGTCAAGTAAATTTTTTGTGTCCACAGTTGACAAATTTTCTAATAATATATCAATATAAGTGGAAATACCTTCAATCTACTCCATTTGTCAAGTATTTTTACATAAAATTAGATTTTTGGAAAAATAATAATTAAACCCCCTAAATTTCATTCAGACCAACTGTCCTACTACCTCTTCACTGAGAAAAACATTAAGAAAAACTAATTCATCTTAAAATGTACTTCTTTGGCATAACGGTACAAATGTCTTGTCATATTAAATGATAATCCATCAGGAAAACCATTTAAAAGATTAACATTTTATAAATGGATATAGCAACAACAAAAAAATAAATAAATAAATGAAGGTTGTTAAAAACCTAAGAAAAAAAAAAAGATTAAAAATATAAAAAAACTTTTTTGCCTTTTCAAGCTAATAAAAACTCAGAGCAACGTGTTATGAGGTAACATGACGTTTTTCATTAATAATAATTTAACGTATTTGACCTTTTACAAAATACTCTAACAAGCCATAAGTCATGTGCAGAAATTAGTTTGGTGTCCCATGATTTTTGCCATGTCCCATGGACACTAAATTAAGCTGCAGTGACCTGCGGAAGGATATGTGTGTGTGGAGTCTCCTGCATGGTCTGTTGCTTGAGTAAAAGTATAAGTGCTTTGTCAAAAAAGGGACTTGAGTAGATGTTGAAGTGTTCTTCAAGCTTTGGTCAAAAAAAAGACTATTCAAGTAATTTTTAGGGTCCCCAGTTGACAAATATTCGAATAATATATCAATATAAGTGGATATACCTTCAATTTACTCCATTTGTCAAGTATTTTTACATAAAATTGAATTTTTAGAAAAATATTAATTAAAACCCCCAAATTGTCATTTAGCCCAACTGTCTTAGTACCTTTTCACTGAGAAAAAAAAAAAACTAATACTTTTTAAGTAAATCTTAAGATGTACTTCTTTGGCATAATTGTACAAATCTCATGTCATATTAAATTATATTCCATCGGGAATTCAATTTAAAAGATTAACATTTTATACATGGATATAAAATGTAAAAAAAAAAAAAAAAGATTAAAAATATTGAAAAACATGTTTGCCTGTTCAAGCCCATTAAAACTCAGAACAACAACGTGTTATGATGTTACATTCCTGATATGTATGCTAATGACGTCTTTCATTACAATAATTTAACGTATTTGCCCTTTTACAAAATACTCTAACATGCTATAAGTCATGGGCAGAAATTAGTTTGGTGTCCCATGTCTTTTTCATGACACTTAATTAAGCTGAACTGACCCGCAGAAGGATGTGTATGTGGAGTCTCCTGCATGATCCTGCAAGTGCTCTGACAAAAAAAGTGACTTAAATAGAAGTGGAAATGTTCTTTAAGCACCACAGTTAAGTGGAAGTACTTAAGTATTTATTTATTTTTTTGTAATTAAGTATCGCGAGTAGTTTATTGTAAAATGTAGTACTCAACACTGAAAGTAAAAGTACATTATTGTTTTATGTAGTTTTTTTACAGAAAGCAGTGGAAAGTTAGCAGGGCAAAAAGCAGAACGGGAGCAGCGTGGTCTTCTATAAGATCAGTTTAATCGCTTGATTCACTCAATGATGAGGAGCTTTATTAAATCCAGTACAGAGCATCTATACTGCTTTGATACCACAGTGAAAATGTTGATTTGTAAGGATTCCTAACATTTTTTAAAATTGCAACAAGTAACAATGCAGCACATAATAAACTTATCAGAGTAAAAGTATTAAACTTATTGTAAATATGTAGTAATGTAAAAGTGGAAGTAGGAAAAAAAAACACAATACTCTACAGTACTATGTACAGTAGTGCAGAATTTCCACTTCTTTAAGGTATTTAAATCTAAAGCTTAGAATTTCTGCGCAAACCCGACCTAACCCAATCCAATGCCGACCCGGTGTGATAATCACAATATAGCAATTTTTTTAAAGTTGCACAAGTTCGAATGTTATAATCATGCAGCTCTGGGGTGCACACGTGTAGCTGTTCTTAAAAAAACTAATTTTTATTAAATAATAGGTCTATGCTTCTTCAGTGTTGCAATGTTAATAAACATCATTCTGAACAGATTTATTCATGCAAACAGCCCACATACGTTTTTAAAAAGCTCAGTTTTAATGCTCTACTTACTAAATTTACTTACTAACTTACCTGGGCCGGGTTGGGTCCGATATTTTGGGCTCAATCTAAGCTCTACCCCATCCATCTAGCACCCTCTATTAGACTTCACTCAACTTAACTTAAACTGATATATGACATCTTCTTGCTTTAAGCACACTTGCCGGTGTCCATCCTCACTTTCAAGATAACACCTCACAACTTATACTTACAGGTGTGACTTTTCAAAGCAGCTCTTCTATGACCCTGTAAGATCATACTTCATGAACTTCATGATTTGTGTACGGCTATCCCAATACTTTTGGCATGTTTGTGTGTGTGTGTGTGTGTGTGTGTGTGTGTGTATGTGGGTGTAGTTTTCCTTACATTGGTTTGCCTGCATAGTATAAGTCCTGGAAAATATATAGATATTTTTTAAAGTGGTGGTTCCAAGTCAAAAACATAAAAAACCATATGGGAATTGGGGACAGTCAGTCTGTCTCTCACTCCTTTTTTATATGTTCTTCTGTCTGTCTGTTCTCTAGTTGGGGCTGTACTTTGCAGACAGGTTTTGAGAGAGTGTGTATATGGTTTGTGTCTGGGCGTCTGTGAGTGTTTGTGAGAGGAAGAAAGAGAGAGAGCGAGAGAGAGAGAGAGAGAGAGATGGAAAGACTCTTTAAAAGTGAGTTTGTGCACCTTCACATACATTTACACTGACCAGGTCTGTGTGCATTAGTATTCCCAGAGGCAGTGCAGTGGTAATGCATTCCTCAGGAGTAATGAAAATGATTTTGTTTTTCTGTATTAGTAAGTGCGTGTGTGTGTGTGTGTGTGTGTGTGTGGGAGAGAGAGAGAGAGAGGAAGGGAGAGGGAGGGCGACTCAAACCTGAAGAGGAGGCGGTGTTTTCAGGAAAAGCCTCTTGACTCTTGCCTTGTAGCCTGAATCCATGATGAGTCAAATTGTCATGGTAACAGGGAGATATCAGGAGGCGGAATTGGTGATGTTCTGACCGGAGAGGAGGATAAGGGCAGAGGAATGGAATGGTGTGAGTCTACTTGCAGAGCTAGAATCCAATCTGTGGTTATGCTGTCCTGAGATATTTGCACTGATTTTTTTTTACCACCTTCAAAAAATATATAATTTAGATAGTACCTATGGGTAGAGAGAGGGACGTTAGGACTCATTCAGAGTCTGTGCAGCACCTTAACAGCATGATATACAGACTTGAGGTCCTTTAACTTTCTTTTTCTTTCTTCTTTTTATCTGTTTATCCTCAAATGTAGAGGTTATCAGGTTCAGAACTTATATAACCCTTATATAACCCTAATCAGAAAAGGTTAAAACAGCATTTACTTTAACTTTTATTTCACTGCTAAAAGCATGCACCAGAGATATTTCAATTTTCCAGTTTTGTCTGGTCAACACATAAACGTTTCATTCATAAATGTACATCAATTTCTGCATTTCAGACGTGCAGCACATTCCACAACAAATCGGGACACTAAAGCATTTATCACTTTGTAAAGCTGCCATTCCTTCTCAAAACACTTTAAAAGACATCAACAAAAAATCTTCCATGTATTCTCTTTTAAAAACATGCCAGTTCAGTACTCGTAGCCTTGTGTGCAGCACATGGTTTTGCATTGTCTTGTTAAACTCTTAAATACACAGATTTCCTTTGATATCAATGTACTTTTAATTTTTTTTGCAATAATTCTGCCATTACAGAAGTACATTGACGCAACCTCAAACATTCAGATAGACTAGGGGTCACCAACCCTGGAGAGCTACTTTTTTTTTTACTTTGTTTTTGCTCCATTCACTTAAATCATTCACATAAATCGATAATCAATGAATTCCTCCTGATCCATCTAACGAATGCCTCCAGAAGTACAGCTCTAAAAAAAAAATAAGAGAAGACTTAATGAAGATGTTTTTCTTTGATTTTACCATAATTGAAAACCTCTGAAATATTATCAGGAGTAAGATGGATAATCACAATCCATCAAACCAAAACTGAACTGCTTGAATTTTTGCACCAGGAGTAAAGGCATAAAGTTATCCAAAAGCAGTGTGTAAGACTGGTGGAGGAGAACATGCAGAGATTCATTAGAAACGTGATTAAAAAACAGGGTTATTCCACCAAATATAGTTTTTTTGGACTCTTAAAACTTTATGAAAATGAACTTCTTTTCCTTGCATTATTTGAGGTCTGAAAGCTCTGCATCTTTTTTGTTATTTCAGACATTTCTTATTTTATGCAAATAAATTACCTAAATGACAATATTTTTATTTGGAATTTGGAAGAAATGTTGTCTGTAGTTTATAGAATAAAACAACCATGTTCTTTTTACTCAAACATATGATGTGGTGGCCCTTCTCCGATGCCTCGGAGCCCATAAAAGTCTATGCCGCTTCTGGACGTGGTTAACTCTCTATTGTATTGTATAAGTTCTTGACAGTGGTTTTCCAAAGTAATCTGGTGATGTGATTCAGCTGTCGTAGCATGTCTGAGGTCATTCACTAATACTGTCTGAGGTATCAGAGATCACGAGTATTTAGGCGTGTGCCCTTGCCCTGAATCTACTGGCATAACAATTATTATTTTTTTTTTTACCTCATGTAGGGGTGGGCGATATGGCCCTAAAATAATATCATTATATCTCATGCTATTTTTGTGATGACGATACTCTTGGCGATATGACAAAACACTGAATTTATAAAATATTTCAAGAATACAATACTGCAGTAAAATGACAATTAAAGTTTATTATTACATATGTTATGTGATATTAAATATTTAATCAAGAATTTTATCAGATTTGGAACACAAGTAAATAATAATAATAATGTACTCCAAATATCTCCATATATCCAGGATTAAAGTAAAATAAATGATACTGCACAAATATAATCTGTATCTAGTAGATATATAATGGGAAATGAGAACAGTGTGAATCATTAAAATAGCAAAAAAGTAGTACCCTGATGTGATAATTAGGGGTGGGTGATATGGCACGATATTTCAGGGTATAATATTGTTCACGGGAAATATTGGTGATATTATTGTGTACAGTACGATATGGCACACCCCTAACCCCATGAATAGCCCTAATTTGACCCATTCTGATCTTCAGACCTAGCGTGCAAAAATGAAAGTAGTATATTGACAAATGAAAGTTGAAGTTGACCAGACAAAACATGAAATACTGTATCTTTGGTTCAATCAAATAAACATAAGAAACTTTTCTTTCCTTTTAGCATTTTGCATACCTTTGCAATAACCTTTTCTGAGTTCTGAGTTCTTGCTTAAATCTACTGATCTACACTGAGATAGATATTTGTTTTTTTTTTTTTTTGTCAAATACTGAATACATTTGTCTGTCTAAATAGCTGCTACCACTTCCTGTGTACCCTGCCTTGGCAGTGCATTCCATGCAGATCTCATGGGCTGCTGCATGGAATGGGACTAATCCTTCCTAAGGCAGGCTTTTTGTGCTTTTCTCTCCACTCCAAATGTTCTGGACTTGCTCCTAATATTCAACAGGAATGCACACAGTTTCTGTGGTCAGTGTGTCTGATCATTATCTCATTTATCTCATGTATGAAGGCGGTGGGTGGGTGGGCTATGAAGGGAAAGGTAATAGGTGTGCTGCATTCCCGCGTGAACGGACTACTCTCATCATCTCTGCATGACCATAATTTAACTGTCATTTTATATTCTTTCCTTCCCCTCTCTTCTCTTCTCCTTTCTCCTCCCCCTACCTGTTGTAGTGTACCTCTGTTGTAGTGTGCTTTTGTATCTCATGCTTTGCTGTGTTCATCTAATGGGTTCTTAAGTACTGGAGAAACGGAATAAGCTGGAGTGCTTGGCTGTTGGTTTTTGAGTGTGTTGTTTTTGCTCAAAACCAAAGCAAGAATGGACTTGGCAAACTTGGCTCACACCACGTAGCTGGGAATCAGGGGGGCAGCCAAATATTAAAACCAAAAAAAAAGAACAAAAATCCAAAACTGATCCTCACAGCGCATCTTCGCCAAAGGGGAAGATTAGCTGTCAAATGCAGCACTGATATGAAATCTACTTTATCAACCACCAGCTTCCTTGGGAGATCAAGACCACCAACTCAACCAATGCTCATTTCTGTTCTTCACCTGTTGTACTCCCTCCCCCCCTCCTCTGCAGAACTAACAGTGGACCCCTCCAGTGCTGGTGTATTGGTGGGAGCCATCCTCGGTAGCCTCCTAGCGCTGCTCCTGGCCTGCGCCTTGATCACCGTCCTAGTGATCCGCAGTCGGCGGCACCAGCCCAGTTACTCAGGCGACAATGAACAAGGCAACTACAGCCACAAGGCTCGTCTCTTTGGGGTCAAAAAGGCCAGCAAAAATGGCACAGGAGCCAACAACAATGGCCCCATCTACACCTACCGAGAGAGTGAACCGGGAGCCCTCGTCGAGAAGGGTAACGAATTCCCGCACGCCCCATCAGGAATCATGGCTCCCCACCACATCCCGCTGACCTGCGAACTGGACGAAGCCGGGCAGCGAAAGTTCGACTCCCTAAACGACAGCATGGAGGAAGAAGAAGAAGAAGAAGAGCAGTACGACAGCTTCGGAGGCCTCCCAACCAGTTACCACATCCCTCGGCATGAAGACAGCTACGGGGTCTACCTCGATGATGACATGGAGTCACAGCGTGACGGATCCATCATCTCTCGGACTGCCATCTACGTCTAAGCCAGCGAGAAACAGGAGGTCGAGGAAGTAAAGGAAAAAAGATTATAAAAAAAAAGCTTTACTACACTCCCTATACAACCTTTTAGAGACTTTCTTTTTGTTATTTTGTGTTTTTAGTCTGATCCACGAAAACAAAAACGAGAAATGGAACTTCTGTTCAATTGTTCAGTGGTAAATTAAATGTGGTGCTGCCCCGACTTAAGGACAGAAACAGCTATATCTAACAATATCTACAGTGGGGGAACGGATGGGACGATTAAGAAGATAAGAAGATATCAGGAAGGATGATATCATTGCTACTGCACGGCTTGGCTCATTTCAGTCCAATTGAATTTCAGTCACAGAGAAGGATCTTGAGGATTTGAACCAAGAAGGAACTCTGTATGACTGTTCACGTAAAAGAATTGGACATAAAATAAGTCTTGTATGTCTTCTTACTTGGTAAATCATCCATTGCTCATCACATTGAGTCACTCAGATCTTTTCTGTGATGATACTCTCTCAGACCTGGGGTTAGAAAGTGCATCATGAACGAGAGATCCAATATTTTAGAGGTGTACTTTTTGTTCAGTCATCAGCGTAGAAGGTTTCGGGGGCCAATAACAGTCATTCGCTTTGGCGAGAGCTGTGACTCATTTCTACCAGCTTCCACCGGCTTCTACCATCCCCACACTCCTCCATGTTCCATAGCTTCGTTATCGATCTAGGCAAGTCTTCATCTCTGAGGAAGCACAGACAACAGCAGGCAGTTTTGTTGGCTTGGGTTTGAGTTTGAGCTTCAGGCACTGATCATTCCTGTTTCAGAGGCTTTGATCTCAGCGATGCTGATCAGCTTGGGCTGCACAGCCTTTGCTTTCTGCGTGGATTTCTCCCTCAGTCAATTCTTTAAAGTTCGTTTCTTCCAAACACAATCAATATTTTAGTGCTCGTTGATTAATCGGATGTCTTGTAACGGTAAAAGAATTCCTGTGAGCTACTCCAGGGATTCTAGGCAGAGGCGGGATAAAGTCCCCCCTTTCTTTGCCAGCAGAACAGTCTATTCTGGATGATGTTTAATTCAGAAGGCAGAAAGAGAGAAAGAGAGAGAGAGAGAGAGCGAGCGAGAGAGAGTTGCGCATTAGCCGCGCGAAAGTCTGATACTCCGAGCCTCTTTTTACTGATTAATCCAGTTATATCAAAACCATATAATGAAACATCTGAAAAGCACAACCCGGATGCCCGTGTAGGAGCAGGCGCAGTTCGTGTGGCGCGGTTCCGGCAGCCTTCTCCAACCGTCCAATCCTCAATGTGAATAAAAGGATGGACTGGGGGAGTGTGGGGCATTAAAGAAAAAAAGCAGGAAGGAAAGGAGAGAGAGAAAAAAACAAAAAAAAAAAAGGATTGAGCATGCTTTGACGACTCCTCTAAAAACAGATTATGTTGATTGATAGGAGTTGCAGAGTCGCCCAATGTGGGCAGGCCTTGATAAGAGGCAGCGGAGCAAACGTGCCTTTGAACGGGGGGATTATTCGACCACAGTGCGAAGGCGGACTCGGGCTCGCAGCGCTGAGCCGGGCCTCGTATGCCGCCGGGGGTTCAGCGGAGTCCGTTGCCTTGAAAAGCTGCCAGTTGGTGAAGGTTAAGGGGCTAACCGCTCGTGCAGCATGTTCAGCAATGAGATTAGGCCGCTCACCTTATAGAAAGAGCACACTTTATCATTAGCATGTGTGCTTTAGCATGAGAAGAAGGAGCCTCACATGGAAAGTTGGGAAATATCAATATTGCAGCCCAGCATTTGAGTTATAGAGTCATAGATACTGTTGACTTCGTATTAAAACAAAAAAAAAAAAACACATACTACAGAAGCTGACTAATGTGTCTGCAGTCTATACACTTGTTTTGCATGATACAGTTGCAAGAAAAAGTATGTGAACCCTGTGGGATTACTTGGATTTCTGCATAAATTGGTCATTAAATGTGCTCTGATCTTCATCTAAGTCACACCAATAGACAAAGACAGTCAGCTTAAACTAATACCACACAAAAAAAATTATATGTTAACATTGACAGTGCAGGGTGGAAGAAGTATGTGAAACTTTTTGGTCGTTGTCCTGTTGCATCATCCATCCTCTGTTGAGCTTTAGTTGGCGGACAGATAATCTTAAGTTTCCCTGCAAAATGTCTTGTTCAACGTGGTTATTCTTTTTTCTGTTGATGGCAGCAATCCGTCCAGGCCCCAAGGCAGCAAAGCAGCCCTAAACCATGATACCCCCTCCACCATATGGTGTGCTGTGCCTTCTAGGATTCTTCCTCACCTCATTGATCATTCAGCGCTAAGCTCTTGCAGTCATTTTTACAGGACAACCACATCTAGGGAGAGTAGCAACAGTGCTGAACTTTCAGCATTTGTAGTCTTACCATGGACACATGAACATTAAGGCTTTTAGAGATACTTTTGTAACCCTTTCCAGCTTCATGCAAGCCAACGATTCTTGAACGTAGGTCTTCTGAGAGCTCTTTTGTTAGAGCTCTTCTCCAATCACATCACATCCTGGCTCCAATTAGCT
The DNA here is from genome assembly GCF_023375975.1 of Astyanax mexicanus. Lineage (NCBI taxonomy): Eukaryota > Metazoa > Chordata > Actinopteri > Characiformes > Acestrorhamphidae > Astyanax > Astyanax mexicanus. Next base: position 22,588,503 of record NC_064410.1, read on the forward strand.
CTTAGAAAAGTCATTAGCACAGGGGTTCACATACTTTTTCCACCCTGCACTGTGAGTGTTAACATGTTGTGTTCAATAAAACCATTCAAACATATATTTATATATATATATATATATATATATATATGTATATCGTGATTGGTGGACTGTTCTCAGGCTCAGTTCATCAGTTCATCTCAGTTCATCCTTATGCCAGGTTTACACTACATAACGTTTAGAGCCGCCAGGTTGGCGCAGACTTTACACTACACAACTTTGTAGTCTTGTGCACAAGGATGCAATTGACAAGATCTTTCACCAGGAGGAACACACGCAAGAACTGCTGTCATAGCATCTCCCTTTTTTCTTTCTTTAATAATGGAAGTTTGTGAGAAACAAATGATACAACTTTGTGTCATTCAGTGAGCTCTCGACATTGCATTTTTTTTGCAGTTTACACATAGCGACCTTAAGTAGAACAAGTTCAAGCAACAAGACTTTCTTCCAATCTTCCGAAAACAAGTCTCCAATAACCTTTTTCAAAAAAATTGTGTAGTGAAAACCTGTCATTGACCATAAATTATAGTTATGATACTAAAACAACACTACTCAACATCCAATGCACATCCTCACACACATACCACACACATGCAAATGCACAAAGATTATAGAGTAATACTAATTTTCTACTATAACTACTGTAAAAAGAAGACATAGAAGATGTAGCCTACAGTGATTTTCACGTTTTTCCTTTGTTTTTTTCTTTTCTTTTACATTTTCTCCCCTAAATCTCTCCAGCTTTCATATTTACACAAATAAATATGGCTGGGAGTGTGCTTTGTGGGGGAATGCTGAAGCCCTGAATCACTCAAGCTGAAAATTAAGAATTGAGATGCACAGTGTACAACAATGGACGTCGAAATACAGAATAGGTCTATTGTTTGAAGATGACTAAGTATTAACCTCCCTTTACTTTTATCCTCCATGTAATTACTTTTTAAGAGCGCTACCGGATACCAGAGAACCGAGAGTGCAACCCGTAGCAGTCAATAATCAAAAATAATGCATAAGGGGATTGAAATGTTCGGATTATATATAAGCAAAGTAATAAGTGTTGGGTTTCGGGACTAATGCTGTTAATGGACTTTCTTGAAGTGTTGCCAAAAAAAAAAGACGTGTTTTGTGTTTCTAGTGACTGTAAGTTTAGCGGTATTGTTGATATAGTTTTGGTTGATTTATATCAGATTAGTACAATATAAGTATGTTGTGCACAGGTACACTCATGGTGTTGACATGTTCTTGTTCGTTCCAGAAAACAGTAGACGATAATTTACACGGACCGATTTTAACAGCAGCTTATCTCTTTCGTCCAACGTAAGATGTTTTAAAATGTAACAATGTATTAATGTATACAGTATTTTACAGTCTAAGTGCCTACCAGTATGTTTAAATATGCTCACTTTCCTGAAGAACATTCGTGAGAGAGATGCTCTATCATATAACCTCACTTTAGGTGTCAGTAGATTTAAGTGTACTGAAATCAGTACAGTGCATTTATCAGCGATATTAAGGGATGGATCATATTGCCTGTGAACGAGTCATTTCTCCTATAATAACTAATAACTGAACCACTGAATCATGGTGTCTGTAAGCCAGTTTATTTCGTTTTGTCATTCCTTTATTTGCTGACATTAATGTATAGCAGGGGTCGGCAATAGGAGGCTATAATTAGTGATAATAAAAAAATAAAATGCTTCTCTGGTGAGCTTTTGTTTATATTCCTCCCCTGTCTCACTGTTGCGCTCGGCTTTAGTGATTTTAGTTTCCACCCGTTCTCGTGTTTGCGCCCTTTCTTGGGCTTTCTATCTCCTTATAAGGGCGTTTTTCCAAGCTGTGTCCCAATTCACTAGCCAGGTCAACGATAGTGTATTGGACCCTGACTATTTATTTTTTCCTTTCTTCTCGGGTTTATCTGCTTTGAATTTAACTGTTCTGCAATTGGGTTCAACAAGCCTCTGGGCTGGAGAGCTACTAGTCTGTAGCACATCATCTCGTTACACTTCCTTTTACAAAAGAGTGGAATGGCTTGGAAAATATTTTAAAAACCTAATTGTCGACCCCTGATGTATAGTATATTGTGCTCGGTCATATTGCACTGCCATGTATATAGAAATCACTGTAGAATCTTTTATTATTTGCAAGAATTTGACTTTTATTTTGGCTTAGTTGTAAATAACAATGTAACAATGGTACATGAAAAAAAAATCTGTACATGGGTTCATATAACAAATTCACATTACTGCTGTATCAGTATTTCTGTGTGGAAATAATCAATAAGGTTCTTTTTGATTTTCATTTTTTTTTTTCTTTTTTATGTTTTTTTTTTTTGTGAAAGTAATGGAGACAGTACCATTCTGTGAAATGTCAGTCAGTGGTGTGTAACTTGACGTGAGGTGTCCATATATAAAATATATAGAAATATATATACTTTAAGAAAAACATTCTGTGAAACAAGCAGAATCCGTTCTGTATCAGTTCTGTAAACAACAGATGTATTGATCTCTCCGACACCAAGTGTGGGTTTAGGTGTGAAAAACAAGCGGAGCAGTTAAGAATGACCTGAGATGCCTTGATATACCGGTGTTTTTTACAGAATGGTGGGAGGAAGAGGAGAGTCCGCCATCCATCGCTGCTCAGACAGATACGCCTGTGAAATGTACGCTCTACATGCGTCTTGCCTATACTTATACAAATATATAAACCTACACGTGAAATAATACACATTTAAACAGAAGCTGTATGCACTGAAACACACGTACATTTTAGATTTCTGTCTACAAATATCACTGAATACAACTGTACACTACCTAGTAGGTCTGCCGCTCTTGATTAGCTTATTTATCAAGCAAAAAATATATATTATTTTGTTGATAAAACCATGTAAAAGTATTTTAATGATTCCAATATACTTCCTAAGTGATAAAGGGCCCTATCTGTAAGCTATCATAAGAAAAAACACAACATTAGTATGTCATATACTAATTCTCTTAATTCATTATGTGTGTGTTTTGGGCATAATGTGAAATAAACCAATCAGCATGTCACAATTGCCGTTCGCTTTAAGAATCGGGTGTGCTCTGACTTTGGCAGACTGGCATTTTAATTTAAGGACACTAAATAAATCAGCAAAAATAATTGATACATGTTATTAGATTTTTTTGGTACCACTTTAAAACAAGGCTCCTTTATATAAAGTTTATAAATAGTTTATAAATTAGTTTATTAATGTTTTTTATTAGGTTGAAAATACTTTATAAAACATTAATAAACAGTTAAAACACATACTTGGAAAAGGTCATTTGTGGCCTGATGTTTGTTGTTGCAAACAGTGATTCCACATTCATTTCTATATTCTGTTAAAGCTCAGATCTTTCTGGATGCTTGTCTTACTTTGTCTGTTCCATCAGTCAGCAGTCATTAACATATCTGTTAATAACATGTATGTTATTAACTTTAACTACCCAGATTTATAATTTATCCAATAATAATAACGTGGTGTATATTAAACATTTAAATAACATTAATTAACATAAAATAATTAAATAACTAAACTAATTTTACATATTATTTTATTAGATATGTAAAGTATTCAAAGTAGGAGATGCTTCATGTGTTGTAACTACTTATTATTGGCTTGTGAATTATTTACAACCTAATTGTTAAACATTAACAAACTTCCTCGTAGACTATTTATAAACCGTTTATAAAGGAGCCTTATTTTAAAAGTGGTACAGATATTTTTTATCATTTTAAATATACAGAAATATTTCAAAAAAATATTGCTGCTACTAAAACATTTGCTTTATTTCCTCAGTTTTTGTTTGCTACTGTTTTAAATAGGAACAATCTGAAGCTGAGCAAGTTAATAATTACATACTACATGCTCTATGGGCCCTATTTTATGAGCCCGACCTATAGGTGAGCCGTCAACAGTATGTAGCACAGCTTGATTTAGGGCGTGTCAGTGTGTCTTTGCTATCATAAAATTGCAGTGAAATCCCAGATGTGGAGATTTTTTTTATCGTATTTTTCGCACTATAAGGTGCACCGGATTATAAGGTGCACTATCAATAAAAATCTATTTTTGGACTATTTTCATATATAAGGCAAACTGAATTATAAAGCGCATTTTATGCAACACTAGTAAGAAAAAGTGTTGTTGCCATATTTTCCTTCTAATTCTAATGGGTAGCGAGACCTCTAAAGCTAAGCTAAGCTAAGCTAAGTAAACAAAACTGTAATTCTTAAAACAAAAACATTTCAGACGACTCAGACAAGTCAAACGAGCGCTGAATGTTAGTCTACACAGATTCTCTCCTGAAATCTGTTTATTTAAGTGAGTAAAGCGCTTCCGTTTATCTAGCTTAGAATCCCAAATTTCCACTAAGGCTATGTGTAGTAACATTAGCATTAGCGGCTAACCACTTGCACCAGCAGTTAGCGGCTGATGCCACCTAGCAGCATTACACTGAGGAACCTTAAGGGTTCCTGTAACCCAGGGCGCTACTAGCTAGCGGTTCGTCCCACTTAGCTTGTTTTAACACAGTAAACATGCAGACTACAGTCTAATATGCTCACCTCTGAATGGCCGAAAGAGCTAGCGCTTAGCACAATTAGCAGCTAATGCTAATACAGCTGGAGAACTTAACTAAAACTGCTTTATTAGAGTGAACTTCAGCAGAACTTCAGTGGCTTTACTGCTCCTTACAACCTGACTGGTTAAATTCATACATAATGCCCACCAGATTGTAAGGCACACTGATGATTTTAGGGAAAATTAAACGATTTTAAGTGCGCCTTATAATGCAAAAAATACGGTAAAAATATACAGACCTATGTATGTACCTTTTTCCACCATTTCATAAATATGCTGCTCCTGGTTTAAAGCAGTAAAAGTGCTCAAAGCTATTTGTACACACACACACAGGCACAAATACACACACACACAAACACACACACACGCCATGCCCTCGGGTTGCCCATTATTTAATGTAATTACTTAGCACACTGACATATACCATTATTTCACCCACTTTATCGCAGAAGTCAGGATCAAGACTCTTCTTATTAGTGTTGTACCTCACTGGTCTGGGGGCTTTCACGCACTCAAGGTTCTAGATGAAGACAGAACCACCCAGGCGTTAATCCTTTCAGAGAACTGTGCCACAGCAGGCACAACACTATCAGGCTAAAAGGCAATGTTTCTGGCATGCAATTACCCCGGCTGTCCAAGACCGTCATGCTTATTTTAAAAGCAGAAATGGGTCACGACATCTCCAATTCCTGCCTGCCTGCAATCTTCCAACAACTAAACTAAAGCCTTAAAACAACACAGCAGCAGTGCTGTACTTGCAGTGCCCTTCACCCCACCTCCTCTCTATTACTTGTACATAGTATAAATAAGAAACAGATCGTTCCAATAGCACTACTAAACCGAGAGCGAATTCACTTTAGCTGAGCAGCGAGGGGCCGCAATTTACCTGTGCTCTGTTCTGAGATCAGTGTTGCGTTTTTTTTTTTTAATGTTCTGGGCTTTTGTCTCCCCCCCCTCGCCTCCTCCCTTTCTTCTAATTACTGTGCACAGTATGTTCAGATTTAGATCTTTAATCTCTTTGATCTTTAGGAAACGGTTTCACAGATATAAAAACGATAAACCTCTCTCACACTCATGCATCATTTGTACACTGTGTTTATTTTAAGAAAGAAAAAAAGAACAACAAAAAAAAGAAAAAACAGAGAAGATGTTAAGAGAAGATTCTGAGCTCCAATTTTGTCATGTCACATTATTTTTGTATTCTGGTTGTAATTAAAATCTGTTTGATTTGTAAGACGTGTGTTGCAGTTGATTCTGTGTTGAGACTTGCTCCTCGATTCATTTCAATTTTATTTATGTAGTGATTTTTACAACAAAAGTTGTCACAAAGAAGCTTTACAGAGAAAAAAAAACGGTCCACGGGTCCAATGGCAGTGCCAGACAGGAACCAGACTTGTGCGGATAGCAATAAATAGCTTTATTAAAAGAGCAAGATGTTACTGACTTGTTATATTATTTTTAGCCTCGCGCTAAAGATCTGAATAAAGCGAGAGTGCCAGAAGGTAACATAGAAACGGAGGCTCCCTGAAACCCCAGCATCCACCTGCTCCACCCTCCGTCTACAGACATGTAGTGACCATAGCGTGCAGTGGGAAAACAACAGCATCAGCACCTCAGTTTACCCACAAATTTATATGTCCATAAAACCCTGGATCTGCAGCCTTATCTAAAGGGAAAAACATAAACGTAAGAAACTTGAAAGTACATTTTTAGTCCTAAACATATTTGGAAAGATTCTTCCAGATTTGACTGTCATGTTTTTCGATGTTGTTTTACTGTAGAATGTTCCGCAGAATGTGCAGTTCTATGAGAGCAGTTTCATACTGAGAATACAGGCAGTAATATATACTGCTGCCTCACAGACTCAACAACAATATTTCCAAATCTAAACTTGGCAGGCCTCACGAAATGAGCTCAGTGTGATAAAGCAAGATTTAACACAGCATAAAGTTTATTTCTGCTGCATTGCGTCACACTACCCCAGCTAAGGTCCTGTTTGACCAGTGGCTGAGGAGACACCAATCACTGAGGGTAACTCAAATTATTGGGCTTTTTCGAGTTAATGTCAACAAAAAAGCATCTATATTGGTATTTTTTCGGCTTTTAAAATAACTTATTTCTACATTCAAAAAAAAAAGTAGCCTCTAGAAGAAACACTACATGTGAATTCTCATGGAATCAATTCAGAAGAACGAATCAACTCATAAGAGTCGACTCCTGGTTCGAACCAACCAAAGACAAAACTACAGCAAATGTAAAAAGTAGTTTGATTATCTTAATCCTAAACCCAGGGTGACCATATTTTCATTTGGGTAAACCAAGGCACCTGGTAAAGGGGGGGGTGGTTGAGGGGTGGAGCGTTGTGTGTGTGCTCTTACTGTGAGACTGCACTGGAAGGGGGGGGGGGGGGGGGGGGCTCCACGCTGACAGTCACGCTGTCTACTGCTCTCTGGTCCAATGAAGGTAATTTAAAAACCAGGACATTTCCTCACTTTTTGAAAAAAACCCAGGACAGGACGTGAAATAGGGACATGTCCCGGGAAATACGGATGTTTGGTCACCCTACTTAAACCTAAATCTAATATTTGCTTTACCACAAGCTACATCCAAATCTAAACCTTAACCTACCCTTATTTTTAACTCAATCTTATCTGTACTGAAAAGAAGAATCCTTATGTTTTCCATATTTATGTTTGTCCATTTATTGGATTATAAGCTTTAACATTTTTAGAAACAGCGAGATTTTTCAATTTTTATATTTTTCTCGGATGTCAGATGTTAGACCTGTGTGCCCTAAGCACAAATGTTGTATAACAATGTTATACAACACAAGTAAGTAACACAAGTATATATATGGTAGATTTAACCTAAAAGCAGATTTGTTTAATTTTTAATAAGAGAAAGTTCTGCATTTTCAAGATGTCAAACTGTTCTACAGATTACAGCAGGAAATGGGTTTAGATAGGTAGAAACCGATAGGTTGTCAGGAATGTGTGCAGGAAGGGAGACGCAGGTAAAATAAATGTATTAAATAAATAAATAATTAACAGAGAAACAAATAAACGAATAAACCAATAACCAAAACAAACCATTGAAACAAGAGAACATAAACTAAACAAACAAGAAATAACAATAATAAACAGGAGAAAAGGAGGCTAAAAAACGAGAAACTAAAACACTAACAGGGCTAGGAACATAAACAAACAATTAGGCAAACAAAGGAAACGAATAACTATAACTAGATAAACAAAACTAAACAGGGCAGGGATATACATACAAGGAAATACACAGGAAACTAGAAAATAACAAGGATAAACAAGGAGGGATAAACAAAGGCAAAGGCTACGAAAACGAGAAAGCAAACGCGGGAAGGACAAACGACAGGGGTTAGTACAAAGACCGACAGCAAACACTGACACAAGGGGGACTATTTAACACACATGGGAAGTGGAAACACCTGGGGCTAGGGGGCGGAGCTACAAATTGACACAGGTGGAAAAGTACTGAGACAGAACACAGGGGCACAGGTCACGTGGGGAACACACAGGCATGAGAACAGACAGGAAACAGGGCCAGGACGTGACATAGGTAGTCACCGTTCTGGTGTATATTTATTGATCAGAGCTGTTTTTTATTATTATTTATTGAGCTGTAAAACTCGTTTCTGTTCAATTTCTGCACGATATGTGCAGGGAAATATGTTACTTTTGTATTGCTTATATATATTAACATGTTTTACATTTATATATTTTTTTAGGATTACTTTTTTATGATGATTTCTCATGAACCTGATTTTCAACTATCCAATATTTTAAAGCAAGATATTAAAGTTTACCACAATTGGGTTGACAAACACTTAAAACCAGTTATTGTTAATGGATTCAACCCAGTATTTATGCTAACCCAGGTTAGCTTTATTAGCATTTTAGCCTGGTTAGCATTTGTTAGCAATACCAGTTGATGACAACACATTATATGGTATTTTAAGCATAATAACACAATGAAAACATGTTCACAGGCAGAATTTGGACAGCACTGTGTGTACAACTGATTTAATGAGACATAAATAAACAAACAAACAAATACAAAAAAAAGTACAAATGGATTGCAGCATACCTTCCAGCACTGTTTTTTCAGTTCTTCTTCAAGTACTTCAAGTGGAAAATGGGTTGTGTGCATGGTCATTAGTAATTTCTTCAATAGTTCTACCAGGGAATTGGTAAAAAAAAGACCAAATAGGTTTTATTTTTGGACTGGAGCCACCATCCTTTATCCAAGTCGTCTGTGTCTGATCATGTTGGATAAAATATGTTCATGTTCAAAAGGCACAAAATATTTCTGCCCTTGTTCTGGTTTTCTTCTGGCTTGTGTGGCTTTATTTCAGACATTAAAACAATGTGTGGCATGTGAAGCATGTGCTGCCAAAGCCTGGGCTGTCACTGACGTGAACCGTGACCGAGATCTCCAGCCCATCGTTCACCATTCCTCCCCATCGCTGCCGGCGGCGAGTTGTGTCGAACCAGCAGCCGCTGCTGCAATCTTCTCGCTGGTTTTTCACGACCAGATGCGTCACTCCTTATCCTCGAGGGCCCACTTCAAGCTCCTGCGTCTGTCGCCTTGACAACAATACCACTGCCGTCTTGTCGACACCTTCAGTGGCGTCGTTCTCTCCCGATCCTTCCCCACAGAAAGAGCTCAAAAGTCAAAGTCAAAGTCAAAGTGGTTTTTATTGTCATTTCAGCTATATACAGAGTACACAGTGAAACGAAACAACGTTCCTCCAGGGACCATGGTGCACATAAACACAGTGTAGACAGAACAATAAGTGCAACAGTACAAAAGTGCAGACAGACAATACAACACCATACAGACAAAGAATAATAAATAACAAGACAGTGTGCAAATTTTGCAGTGTGCAAAAAAGACCAGGTGAGGTAGTAATTTCTCTATTACACAGTGTGCAATAGAGTCCAGTGAGGTAGTAGGGTTTTTAGTGCTTTCCATTTTCTGGGGTAAGTGGGGTAAGAGTGTGTGTGCATGTACAGAAAAACCATCAGTTCAGTCTCTGCAGTTAAGTAGTCTGATGGCTTGGGGGTAGAAGCTGTTGCAGAATCTGGTCGTGCTGGACCGGATGCTGCGGTACCTTCTTTCCGAAGGCAGGAGGGAGAACAGTTCGTGTGAGGGATGAGTGGGGTCATTCACAATGCTGGTTGCTTTGCGGATGCTGCGGGTGGTGTAAATGTCCGTGATGGAGGGGAGAGAGACGCCGATGATCCTCTCAGCTGTCCTCACAATACGCTGGAGGGTCTTGCGGTCAGAGACGGTGCAGGTCCCAAACCAGGCAGTGATGCAGCTGCTTAGGATGCTCTCAATGGTCCCTCTATAGAAGAGTGTGAGGATGGGTGGAGGGAGACGGGCCTTTCTCAGCTTCCGGAGGAAGTAGAGACGCTGCTGGGCTTTCTTGGCTGTAGAGCTGGTGTTCAGGGTCCAGGTGAGGTTATCTGCTAAGTGGACACCAAGGAACTTGGTGCTCTTAACAATCTCCACAGAGGACCCGTCGATGTTGAGTGGAGAGTGAGTGTGGCTGTAGGATTTTACAGCATGCAGATAGACACCTCTTTATTAATTACTGACCATCTTAGTTTGATAAGGTGTTTGAAGCTGGCTGTGGTTGAAGGTCGTGCTGCTGAATCTGCAGATTGTGAAATCCTCCAGCTACAGATCAGTTTAAGTTCATTTTAGATTAAGCAGATTTCTCAGAGCTCCAGAGCTGATGGACTGATGGACTGATGGAATGATGGACTGATGGACTGACCCGTGATGAAAAACAGCTGCCCAGCCGCTGGATGCTGTGCTAGAAGTGTTGATCACAGAGCACAAATCCTCCAGGAATGCTGCTCTGGTCTATTACCTGCCTACTGCCCCATTCTCTCCTTCTCTCCCTCTGCCTCCCTTCATCCCTCTTTCTCTCTTCATTCCTCTCTCCTGGCTCCCTCTCTTTCTCTCTAAATCTGTCACTCTTTTTTCTTTCTTTCTACTTCTGTCTTATATCTTTATTTATCTACTGACCCTTTTATAGTATTTTTGCCTCGCTCTCGCTTTCTTCCCCTTAGTTTCTCTAATTTCTTTCTTTCTTTCTTTCTTACTTTCCTTTCTTTCTTACTCCTCCTCATTTCACTTTCACTATAATTTTTCCACTTTCCCTTATCTTTATGCCTCATTCACCTCTTTCCACTCTTTTCACTTTATCTCTCTCACTTTTGTTTCTTTCTCCTCACTTCCTCCCTCTTTCTTTCTTTCTTTCTTTCTTTCTTACTTTCTTTCTTATATTTTGTGTCTCTCTCTCCTCACTTCCTCCCTTTTCCTTTCTTTCTTTTTTCTCACTTATGTCTTTTCTCTCTGTCTATCCTCACTTCCTCCCTGTCTCACTCTTCTTTCTTTCTTTCTTTCTTTCTTTCTCTCTCTTTCTTTCTCTTTCTTTCTTTCACATTTCCCTTTCTACTTTATCCTCCCTTTTTCCCCTTCCTCCCATTCTTTCTGTCTTTCTTTTTTCACTCTAACATATATTTTTTCTTTCTCAACTTTTTACTCTTCCCTCTTCACTCTTATCACTCTGCCTTACTCGTGTGCCTCTTTTATCCCCTTCCTCCATTTCTCACTTTCTTCTCTTTTCTTTCTTTCTTTCTCTTTCATGTTTATCTTTTTCTCTTCCTTTGCTTTATCCCTCTTTTTTCTCTTTTTCTTTCTTACTGTTTTTTCGTTTTCTATCATTTCCCTTTCTCTATTTCTTTCCCCATTATCTTTGTATCCTTTCTTTCCCTTTGTCCCCCTCTTCCCTCTCTTTATTGTCATTTTCTTTTCCCTTCCTTTTTCCTCCTTTCATCCAGTGATTTTTCTTTCTTTTCTAACAGCATCTCCTCTCTTCCTGTTGTCTTTCTTGTCACTCATTCTTTTTCTGTTTTATATCTCTCTCTTACTTTCTCCTTTTTTTCTTCTTTTCTTCTTTCTCAACTCATGTTCTTTCACTTCTGCTTTACTCCTTCTTCCTTTTTCTGATTTAGGTGCAGGGCAGAGTTCAGTTTCTGAAAGAGTTTCTCTGAGTGAACACTGTGCATTAATATAGAAATATATGATTGTGTCTTTATATTTGGATTTTTAATTAATATATATTTTTATTTGTATTTTAATTAGTTTCCTTGATTAAGTGCCATACAGGTTGGTTTATGTGCTCGAAATATTATTAAACAAGAAGATAAAATAAAAGTCTACTGGGCTGCAGGTCAGAACATCAGTGTTAGAAGGATCAGACACATCTACAGTTCTTACATCACTTCCTGTGCGCTTCTTCTTTTTTTTTAAACACAATTGCAAAGTAAGAAATGGTTTCTTACAGTGACCACAGTGGCTCAAAGAGTTAAGAAGGTGTTATCAGTCTATACAGGGTTAACATGCACAAGCATGTGTTGTTGACTTTTTCTGTTTATGGGAATATTTTCTAAAGTAAATGGAGGGAAATCTTAGGTGTTTAGATAAAGAATTGAACTCTAAATAAATTCTAACATGATCTGATATTCTCCTCTCCACCTCTCTCTCTTGTTTTTTTATGGTGATATGATGGGATGGAGAGAGTAGGACTGTTTGGATGCCACTTTATTTTTCTGGGCTGGGCTCGGTGTCATGCCACAGCAGAAAAAACTGAACCATATTCTCTCACTGGAGCTGAAAAATCTTTCCTGGATGAAAGAAAAGTAGAAAAGTTCCAGCTATTAATTCACTGAGGAATAAATACAATAAGACTAATTGTGTATTGAAAAATGAAAGAGGAGAGAAGGAAGAGAAGGCTCTGGCAGTTTTGTTTACCTCCCAAAAGGACTGCATAAATATAACTGCATCATGACCAAGTGCCTAAATTCCAGTAAACAACAGACTGCTTATGTATCACTTCTTTCCCTTCAGTCCAGATTTCTCACCACCTGTTCAAAAGGAAGAAGAAGAAAACAAGCAATTTCCTCGCGATTATTCTTGCGTTCCTCCGCCACAGTTGTTTCTTTGTTATTCTGTATAAAACTCTTATATCCACCCCCCCCCCCCCCCTCCCCGTGATGTGCGCGCGTGATCCCCGTGCGGAGAGTGTAACACATTAACGCCGGCTTTCGTTTTTTTCTTCCTGCTTTTTACCCCCCAGACGCCGCGCGCTGAACTAACGAGCCATTGAAAACAGGCTCGGATGGGAAAACGCTGGTGTGTTTCTCTCACCTGAATGCTTGTTTCCGTGCGACTCGCAGTGTTCTCGCAGGACAGAGAGAAAAAAAAAACACATTAAGACACTAGTTTGTGGTACAAAATGAAAGCGTGGGTGTTTGTGGTGTAACACCTGCTAGAGTCTCTTAAGACCTAAACTGGCTTTTTAATGCGTTTCTCTCAGCCTGTGGTAAAAAAAAAAATATATATATATATATATATATATATAAAAGAAACGCTGATTTAACCCTGTTTACTTCTGGTCACTTTAAAGGTGTCTAGACACTTTAAAATGGAAAAAAAGGACATTTAAAACAGATGAACCCTTTTAGACCTGAATTATGTTTCAGTACTGAAAAAATAAAGATTCAATTAATTAATTAAATAAAACTAATATATATTATTTGCCTTTTTATGTCCACAGCAATTAAATGTATTTGTATAACATATTTTTATTCTGTAAAACTTTTATGTAAGTTCTTCTACTTTTTTAAAGTATTTTTAAAGAGTAAAGATGAGATAAAATAAGATAAGATAAGACAAGATAAGATAAGATAAGATAAGATAAGATAAGATAAGATAAGATAAGATAATCCTTTATTAATCCCACAATGGGGAAATTTGCAATGTTACAGCAGCACAGAGAAAGAACAGAAAAACAGGTCAGGGAAATATATAAACAAATAATAATAAAACAAATAATAAACCTATGTATACAAAAATGTACAGGAAATATATATATATATATAAAGATACTTAAAAATGTATATAAAGTAAAGGAAAAAATATATCTAGTGCTGCAAAGATAAAATAATGATAAAAAAAACTCATCACATTATGGAGGGATCTGCCTCATTATTTTAGATGCTGCCATGCTTTAGTGCCCAGTTTGCACACTTTTATTTTTTTTTAGGGCAGTGGGCGGGGCTACACTGATGTTTGATTGGCTTACTGATAAATGTCTATTCTGATGGACGATAGGTCTCAATCTGTGTCAAAAGTGCAAGAAGGGGTTTAAAAAAGGGTCTGAAGGGGTTAAAATGTGATCACTCAAATCATTGATGGTCCCTTTTAGCCTCTGGGGATCTATTTTAGCGATCTACAGATAAGCTGTCAACCCTGCACCGTGCAGCTTAATTTGGGGCGTGTCACTGTGTCTTTGCTATCGTAGCAACAGGAAAAGTACACCTTGCGCAGCTCGAAATGTACTTATTCTCTTAATTAATCATGGGAGTGTTTTGAGCTTAACGTGAAATCAACCAATTAGTGACGCATTTGTCTCACAATTCCTTTAAGAGCCAGGTAGACTCTGACTTTGGCGGACTGGTATTTTAACAGCGTCGCACTTCTGCACTTCTTAGCTGTGTTGCCAAGATAGCAATGAATGTCTGACTGATGACGGTTATCAGTCTGTGTGTTTTCCACTGCCAAGATAGCAATACACTTCTAGACCACCACGGCCATCAGTGATATATTTATATTTGTAAGAGTCTTTAAAGGTGTGAAAATAGACTGTTGGTGAGGTGTAAGATAGCAATAAACGTCACAATGCACCTTGCAAAAGGTAATCTAGGGTCATTAATGCATAATATACATAATATGCAGACCACCTCCGAAGCACAACATGGGTCAAAAATGTCCTGCATTGATTTCCGAGGTTATTTCATGCTGGCTGAGTTTTTCTTTGCTCTGTCTTTTCAAATCAATTTATTTTATGATTGAAAATTCCAAGTTTTCTTAAAATATCTTGTTTTTTCATGATCACTGATCATTAGTTTCATTTTGAACAAAAATTGTTTTTGAATGACTACATCGAATTTACAAACATGGGTCAAAAATGATCCATTCATCCAAGTGTAATATAAAATAAACTAACTCTTTACTATAATTATAATTTGTTTCTAGCAGTTTCTTCAGCAGTGAGTGGCCAAACACTTATTTACTGTGTTGCAGCATGTGTGTCATTTTATCACACACACACTCTCAGGTTTTCAGAGTGGTGAAGAGGGAAGTGGGAAGAAAACAGAACTTAAATACAGACACAGACAAGAGGATGAGGAACAGGTGAAAAGAGCTCAGGTGCTCAGGTGAGGGTAGTGAGAAGAACATGGATTGGTGGGGAACAGTGTTAATTTCGTTGACGAATAAATTTCGTTATAGCTTCCGTCAACAAACCTTTTTCTTTTTTTTTTCAAGACGAAAACGAGAGGATAACTAATTTAAAAAAGCATAAAATAATAAAAAACGATAAGAAAATTTACTGACATTTTTGTCAATTAATAAAAACGAGACGAAAATGTTTGGCAGGGACGACTTCCAATCAGAACTGATTTAGTTTTGTGAAAGGTAGGGACCAGTTAGGAAGAGATCCAATCACAACTATTTTAGTGCAGGTGGAGAGGCGGGACAAGCAGGGTAGTCACCCAATCAATACTCGTCTCTTTCGCTGTAGCGCGGCCACAGTCAGATACAAAACAGCTAGCCCCGTGTTAAAACAAGCTACATGTGATGAACTGCTAGCTTATATCGCCCTGGCTTACCAGAACACTCAGGGTTCCTCAGTGTAGCGCTGTCGGTCGGCATTAGCTGCTAACCGTGGCTAGTGCTAGCGGTTTGCTGGTAATGCTGCTGCACCAAGCCTTAGTGGAAATCTGGAAATATAAGCTTAAATGGTAGTGCTTTACTCACCCAAATAAACAGTTTTCAGAAGAGATTAACATCCAGCGCTCATTTTACTTTTTTAAAGAACATGGCATCACCCCTGTTCCTTACTAGTGTTGCATAATGCGGCTTATAATCCGGTGCACCTTATGTATGAAAATAGACCAGAAAATAGATGTTTATTGATAGTGTGCCTTATATTACTGTGCGCCTTATAGGGCAAAAAATACTGTACTGTTTAAGTACTGTTAAAGGATCCACTGTTTCTTAACTGACTTTGCATAGGTGGATGAAAAATGCCTGATTTAACCCATGTCCAGATATAATGTACACAATTACTAAAATAGTACTGGTCAGTCTCTTAGGTTTTTAATAAAAGAGTAAATAAAAGAGTTTGGCCTTTGAAAATCTGTGTTGCGTATCAGATCAACATATTGTATTGCGTAATGTAAATTATTGTATCATTTTCCACCAGCAGCACAGCTTATGACATTAGACTCATTGGTTTCAGCACATTGATGATGAAACAAGATACAGAAACATGCTGCAATCATAAAACGCTGTCTGATATCCGCAGTGGAGGTGGGCTGCATTTCTCGGGAACCGCGTTATAGAAGCCTGTTCCAAAGTAAAGGACCCTTCATACACAGCTTAGAAATGCAGCCAGCATTCGGAGTCATTTCAAGCACTCGTGTTTTCTTCCAGGCCCTCGTGTATCTATAATTCTCTGTGCATAAACAAAGCACAGGACAAAAAAAAAGAAAAAAAAAGCTGAAAAATGAGCCTCTTAAGGAGAGTTTTTTTTAAATAAAATAATAAATAATTGTGTTAATAATTTCTATTAATTTTATTTTATTAGACTCGATAAGCATACTAATAAGACATTTATAATGCATTCCTAAAGCATTTATTTATAGCATTGCATTTCTTAAAGTGAATAACAATGTTCATTATGCATTATGGACTGTGTGATTTTAATGTGCATTTAATGCTTAATGCACTTTCTCTCCCAAGTGTGCTAGACTAGTACTGTCTGTCTCTCTGTCTGTGTATCAGCTAATTAAAGCTACAGAATAATAAAAGATATGATAAGACCGTTGATGTCCTATTCCTAACCTGTGTCCTGTGTGTGGCCAGCCAGTCAGCCATGAATATTGGGTTGTTTTTCCAAAGTAAAGAGCAGGTTCAGATCCAGGTGAAAGAATAAGGTGAAAATAAATGATGGGATTTCATTGCCCAGAGTGGAGCCCTGAAGCTATTTTATTAAGAATAGTTAAGAATAGGCTTCCAATCTAATATAGTACGTAAAAAAACTTACTTATTTTAATGATTCGGATTTAATGTTTATATATATTTTAGATTACAATATTGGTCTTTCTTTGTGAGCATTACAGACAGAAAACAGCATTATTATTATTATTATTATTATTATTATTATTATTATTATTATTTATTTTATTTTTATTCCATCACACAGAATTCAGGTCTGAAAGGGTTAAAGCAAATCCTAACCCACAAAATACTTTTACATACTTTTAAAGGATTTTTACAGATTTTTAAAAATGTTTTGTTGCCCATAACACTTATTGAGACATGTTGTCAATCAGAATAGACTATTACCGAGCCAATGAAAAAGTTTATAAGCCAATAAAACAATCGCTTAGTCCCGCCCACTGCACTGGAAAGGAAAAAACAGCAGTAGAGCCTAGTTAAAAAGAGGCTAATTAAAAGAGCTAATTTTTACTAATTGTATTGATTTTTAATTACACTTTTTAACATGTTTATTTTAGTATTTAGGAATGGTTTGTGAACGAAAAGGTCAATATCAAATCTAAAATAAAAAAAAATATATCCAATATAGTACGTAAAAAACAGTTACTTATTTTAATTATTTAATGAGGATTTAATGTTTATATATATTATATAATATATTTTACAATATTAGCCTTTCTTTGTGAGCATTACAGACAGAATACAGCATTATTATTATTATTATTATTTCTTTATTTTTTATTATTATTTTTTTTTTCATCACACATAATTCAGGTCTGAAAGGGTTAAAGCTAATTCTAACCCACAAAATAGAGGACTTGACTCATTTAACTCCATATTAGAAAGCATAATCATAATGTAAATGGATATTTTACTTGTGATAGGATGGTGTTGTGTACTATATTAGTCTTTATAATCATTATCCAATTATGTGAAGGAAAGCTGTTATGTTTACAAGATCAGTCATATCAATATTTAATGAATATAAATGCTGTAAAATCTGTAAAACGCTGGAAACGTTGCGAGTTGTCTCTGTGAGACTTTTGATTGGCTGAGTGCTTTGATTGTTTCACTGTCTGCTGGGAATCTTCAGGCTTTGGGAAAACAGATGCTGTTGCATCCAGACCATCCGTACTGTATACAGTACAGCGTACAGTCTGCAGCTGTTTTATGAAACGGGACGTTGAGTCAAGGTCAGTATGGGTATTAGTGAGTCCTATCTGTCAGTGTGAACTTGGGCAGCGGTCACGCTGGGGCCGGAAATGGAAGCTGTGTCTGGTTGCTGTGGTATTGATGTTCTCTAATGGCCTGTCTGTGTAGGGCTAATGGACAGGCCATTAGTGAACAGGGTTGATGTTGGTGTGTTATTTATATCTGCGTGTGAGGGAGATATGTTAGTCTGTATGATTTCTGCATGCTGTGTGAACAGTGCAGACTCTGAGATATCCTCTTTGCCTTTAGCTGCAGTCGCTGCATTTACCTACTTATCTGATGTTTACGGACTGTGGACACCGGACAGACTGTTACTGTCACTGACCTCAGCAGACCAGGCATGCTATAGTTTACAGTACTGGTGTGGAATTGGTGGGCATGACCCTGTAGGGGGCAACTGTGTGTGTGTGTGTGCATGTGCATGTGTTTGTTAAAGGCTCGTCTAGCAAGATATGCCTCTATATGGTGTATAAATATGCAATTTAACTGAAATAGGTCATTTAGCATTTCTAATTTAGCTAGTTTTAATGGTTTGGAGGAAGAGCAGTTGTTTGCAAGGTTAACCTCAGGGTCATTCTGCAAACAGCAGGACCGACTAAGCGGAGGTTCGTTAAGAAACTTTCTTCAGCCCTGTATGCAGAACACAGGATAGCTCACTGCTGCTATTAGGTAAAAAAAAAAAAAAAAAAAAAAACATTTCTTTTCCTGGTGGGGGTGCTGATTTTGGCGTGCTTTCAAAATTAAAGTTTACACGCAAGGTCAATTGATAAGAGCAATGAATCGCAACAATAACAATATACTGCAATAAAAATGACTTTTGGGTAATGTCTTGTTTTGCTAACAGACTAGGAGAGTTTGGGTCATCTAACGTTTATATTAACTGCTGCCAAAAACCTCTATTACACGTGAAGTCATTTTTTTTTTCATAAAAGGACACCATTGTAAGAAGTGCTCTCAGTAGAAAAAAAAAAATTAGCGCAGGACTTAATGCTATTGAGTTTATTTTTTAAAGAGTGTAGAAAAAAGTATACAACAGAATTGACATTCTAATAAAAATAATAATAATAATAATCAAATATGTTATATTATTGTAAATATTAAGTGATTACTGATCAGTTTTTGTCATATATGTATATAATTCAGACGCATATTTTTGTTATAAAAGGAGTAAATGTAATGTTTAGGTTGTAAAGTAAGCTTTGGTTGGATTTAAGTAATAATAAACAGAAGTACTGTATTTTTTTTATTATTAACTGTAATTCTGCAAATGTTGTTCTAAGTCACTATAGGGAGATTCAATTCATTTGAGCTGAGGATTCAAATGTGACCCTCAGCTCAAATTTGAAAAATTTCCAGCTGGTCCAGCGGTCTATAGCGCTGCCACTATGAGCAGGAGGTCGCAGGTGCGAACCCCCACTCATGCAGTTTTGCCATCAAGCTGCCGGCGTTAGAGGGAGCACAATTGGCCCTGCTCTCTCCGGATGGGTAAATGGCGCTCTCTCCCCACATCACTCCTACGGTGATGTCTGCAGCACAGGGCGTCTGTGAGCTGATGTATCAGAACCGAGTCGCTGTGCTTTCCTCCAAGCGCACTGGCAGCTTGGCAATGCTGCATCAGCAGCAGCTCAAAAAGATCCGGTGGCTGGCTTCACATGTATCAGAGGAAGCATGTGTTAGTCTTCACCCTCCTGGTGTGTTGGAGCATCACTAGTGATAGGGGAAGTCCTAGTGGGAAAATGGGAAAAATTAGAAATAAAATTAAAAAAAATTTGAAAAAGGCTAAAAAATGCAGTGATGTATGGGTTTAGGGGCAGGGCAGAAGGAAGAGCTGGGCTAAGCTGCAGTAGCAGCAGTGTAACTCTTGATTGAGACACAAATGTTTGGACATCACATACACATCATCCTCGCCTATAGCACAGTTAAACCTGAGAGAGCGATGCAGGGGCAGAAATTACCACAATGAAAGGTTTTTTTTAAAGGTTAGGAATTGTTTACAAAAATTTTAAGCAGGACTGGTATTTTTCATTGCTTTAAAGGAACACATGTCAGTTATTAATGAAAGAAATATGATTTAGAACTTTGTAACCTCGTACTTAAAAACATTATTAAAATTATTTCTGAAAATCTATGTTATGTTGTTCTTAAGCTTGAATTAAATTTGACCCACTCATAATGATTTACGCAAGTTTTTTTACACAGTTCCATCTGAAAAAATCCCTTTCAAAAATGTCGAGACGTACTGGAAAAAAATAAAAACTTTGTTTTTAGAAAAAGTCATCAAATCACGTGAAACCTACAGCCTTGTAGTGCTGTGTGGTTATGTGTTAATAATAATAATAATAATAATAATAATAATAATAAAAATAATAATACATTTTATTTTTAACGCACTTTACATTTAAAACAGATCTCAAAGTGCTACATCGCAGAAGCCTCATTATAGAAACATCACTCTAAAACCTAAAAACTACTGTACTGTAGAGCAGTGGTTCCCAACCTTTTTGTTCAGGGACCCATATTTTTACCATTGTAAGCTTTGGTGACCCAACATAACCCCCCCCCCCACCCCCCCCCCCCCAAATGTAAAAGATGTAAGTTTATAATTGGGTTGGGGTGGGGGGGGGGGTTAGAAATGACAAATAAAAACTGACATTTACTATAGATGAATAAAATAAACACGTAAAAAAGGAAAGGAATTTTTATCTTATGAAGAAAAAAATAATTAGATCAATAAAATAATACAACTATTTAAATTGAATAAAAAATACTTTATATAAAATAAAAACAAACAAAACAAAAAAAAGAATAATATCAGTTTCAGTTTCAAATCAGTAAAACAGCTCACCAAAACCTCAACCTGTCCAAATATTGGACAATAATTGATTAACTTTACAGGCCCTCACTCATTTTCATTTATTTAACTAAACTGAGTTTTATATTCTTATATTATTATATTATTATATTCAGCCTCGCGCTGAATTCAGCTCCGCGCTGCCGGAGAGAGCGCCCGCGCGCGCGCCAGAGAGAGAGAGAGAGAGAGACAGAGAGAGCGCAGCGCAGCGCGGCGAATTTTGCTTACCCTAGACTATATATAGTATTAAAATTAAACCCCTTAAAATCAAGAGGGCTTCGCGACCCATCGTGGATCTTTGGCGACCCATAGGTTGGGTCGCGACCCATAGGTTGGGAACCACTGCTGTAGAGCATCTGATTTCTCCATAAAACGATCAACAATCATATGTTCTGCTAAAGAGAGAGGTTTTTAGTCCTTTTTTGAAGCTCTCTCTCAACTGCAGGGCCCTCGGATAGTCTTCGGATAGCTTAATGTTATATAATTAATCTCAAAAATTAAAGCTCAAAAATGTAAAAAAAAAAAAAAGCTCCTCGACTGCTCCTCTACTGCTACTGTTTGCCTCAGTTTGCCTCAGAATTTACTAAATACAGCCATAGAATACAAATCATCAATCAAATAAGACATTGGAACAGAGATGTTATAAAAATGATTTAAATCTATTAATTCTAGACATTTGTAAGGCTTGCCATTAGAATATTTACATGTACTTTTAGATTTACTCTTTATTTTTGTGGAAATCTATATAATATATGATATATAAATCTCTGACCTGATTGCTCACATTAATGCCCAAAGTTTGGATAAGTATCTGATTTAGAACTATATATAAAAGACTATGTTCAGACTGCCAGCCCTCCTGATTGACTGTTGGTTGTCTGGACAGCCAGAAACCATGTGAAATTAGATTTTTGCAAATTTGAAGTGAATTAGTCAAAGTGGCTATTCTGAATATAGACAGCCCTGAAGAAATCAGACTTGTGTCACGTTAAAGAAATGATAGAAAAAATGAGTTTTGAGTCACTCCAGCCTGGTAATGTGAACGATGCCTAAGAGCTTTTTTAATAAACTTCACTTCAGCTTCAGCAGTAATGGAATGGGCCCTCAAGGGCCATGATAAGACTGTAGGCAAATTGGATTTGTTTCTCAGAGTAGATCCGTTGATAAGACCTAGCGTCTGCATCACTCTGAATTTGATCAGGATGTTGTTTGTTTTGTTGTGAGTGACACGAAATACAAGAGCGACCGGACTGAGACGCATCTTTACAAATTAGATTAAAATCACATTTTAACCCGGTTAAGGTCTTCAGGTTTGGAGGACCTGTTTTCAGTTTTTAGTAAAAAAAATTATACAAATAATTATTTTGTGTGAGTGAGAGAGGGAGAGAGGAGGAGGAGAAGAAAAAGGAGAGAGTAAAGCAGCTAAATGGACCCTTGGTGTGATCACCCACACTATCTGAACCCACATTCCCACACATTTCACCCTCTGCCTGGTGACCAAACACTATAAATACAGGTGTTAAACAATAACACTGAAACTAGTTTAAGACCACAATAATTTATTGTGGCGACGGACAGCTCTGGTGGAAACAGGAGAGTTGAGGTGCACATTGAATTCTGCTGTGATTTGTTCAGCCATGGTTTTATGTTTTTTGGATACAATCCAGGTTAGCACCCGAACATCCCTTTCAGACAGCTTCCTCTTACAGCGTCCACAGTTAATCCTGTTGGATGTGGTTAGTCCTTTTTGGTGGTATGCTGACATTACCCTGGATACTGTGGCTCTTGATGCATCACAAAGACTTGCTGTCTTGGTCAAAGACGTTCTTTCTCTCTCTCCTTCTTAGTCGCTCTCTCTTACCTTGTCTTTTCTCTTTCTCTCTTTCTCTCTCCTTCTTAGTCGCTCTCTCTTACCTTGTCTTTTCTCTTTCTCTCTTTCTCTCTCCTTCTTAGTCGCTCTCTCTTACCTTGTCTTTTCTCTTTCTCTCTTTCTCTCTCCTTCTTAGTCGCTCTCTCTTACCTTGTCTTTTCTCTTTTTCTTTCTCCGTCTTAGTCGCTCTATCTTAACTTTTATTATTATTTCTTTCTTACCTTGTCTTTTTCTTAGCTGTTCTATTATCAAATCAAATCAAATCAAATTTATTTGTATAGCGCTTTTTACAACTGGTGTTGGCACAAAGCAGCTTTACAGAAACATGATTACAGGACAAAGAATCAGGCAAAACATTACACATAGAAAATACAGAATACAGAACCCCCAGTGAGCGCGGAGGCAAGGAAAAACTCCCTCAGAGCTGCAGGAGGAGGAAGAAACCTTGGGAGGACCAAGACTCACATTAAAGGGGGGACCATCCTACCACTGGTCAAATGGCTTTTAAATTAAAATTTAAAAAGTCTTTTATACATCCATATAGGTTTTATGTACTCAGGAGTGTAATAGCGCCACTAATGGCTTGGATGTAATCTGTAGTGGAGAGTGAGATGGAAGATGAGCAGCTGATCTGTGGTGGTGGTGGAGAAGAGCTGACTTCAGAAACTTCCATCAGTCTGGCTGGACAGGAGACGCGAGAGCCTGAGGGTCCAACATCGGTATCGGGTCAGACAGGTGGGCAGTCAGTAACTCGGAGGAAGGCAGAGAGATGGAATTAGTTTTGACTGGATTTATGCAAAACTGAGAATATTAAAACATTATCAGAGTGTGGCAAATGACTCCGGCAGAACTGAATAAAACAGCCTAACTAAAGGCAGAGAGCCAGAAGGTAACATAGACATGGAGGCACCCTGAAACACCAGCATCCACCCACTCCACCGTCCACAAACCTGAGTGACCGTGTGCAGTGGGAGAACAACAGCACCAGCATCTCAGTTTACCACAATTTCCTCTGTCCATGAACCCCTGAATCTGCAGCCTTATCTAAAGGGAAAAATATTAATTACCAAAAGCTAAACTAAACAAGTAAGTTTTCAGTCTAGATTTAAAGATTGAGACTGTGTCTGAGTCCCGAACATATTCGGGGAGATTATTCCAGAGTTGAGGCGCTTTATAAGAGAAAGCTCTTCCTCCTGCAGAGCTCCTCTGAATTTTAGGAACTACTAATAAACCAGCACCCTGAGATCTGAGTAATCGCGGTGGTTCATAACAGGAGATGAGGTCTTGTAAATACTCAGGAGCGAGTCCGTGTAGGGCTTTATACGTTAACAGGAGAATTTTATAGTCTATGCGGAATTTGACTGGAAGCCAGTGCAGTGCTGATAGTACTGGACTAATATGGTCAAATTTTCTCGTTTTAGTAAGGACCCTGGCTGCAGCATTTTGAACTAGCTGAAGTTTATTTAAGTTACTGCCGGAACATCCAGACAGTAGCGCATTACAATAATCTAGCCTTGAGGTAATAAAGGCATGTACTAATTTTTCTGCGTCATGCAGTGATAGGGCATTTCTTAGCTTGGCAATATTACGGAGGTGTAGAAAAGCTGTTCTAGTAACATTAGATATGTGTTTATCGAATGCTAGATCTGAATCTATGATAACTCCAAGGTTTTTAGCTGCTGAACCAGGGGTGGCTGAGAAGTCAGCCAGATTTAGCATTAAGTCTGATAATTTATTTCTAGCAGCTTTGGGGCCTAATAGGAGAACTTCTGTTTTATCACTATTTAATAGGAGGAAGTTGTGCGACATCCATGATTTTACATCTTCTACACAATCCTCGATTTTCTTTAATCTCACTCTGTCATCAGGTTTGGCTGATATGAAGAGCTGCGTGTCATCCGCATAACAATGAAAATTCACATTGTGTTTTCTAATAACTTTGCCCAGTGGGAGCATATATAATGTAAATAATAACGGTCCTAATATAGAGCCTTGTGGAATTCCATATCTTACCTTGGTATAACTGGAACACATATCATTTATCCTCACAAACTGATAGCGATCGGTTAAGTACGATTTAAACCATGCTAAGGCAGTTCCGGTTACACCGACCATGTTCTCTAGTCTTTCTAAAAGGATAGTATGATCTATTGTATCAAAGGCTGCGCTCAGATCGAGAAGTACGAGTAGGGAAACACAGCCTTGGTCGGCGGCTGTAAGTAGATCGTTTGTTATTTTAACTAAAGCTGTCTCAGTGCTATGATAAGGCCTAAATCCAGATTGAAATTTTTCATAGATCTGGTTTCTTTGCAGGTAAGAGCAAAGTTGTTGGGCTACAGCTTTTTCTAAAATCTTAGAAATAAAGGGTAAGTTTGAAATAGGTCTATAGTTAGACAGTACACTAGGATCAAGATTTGGTTTCTTGATCAGAGGTTTAATTACAGCTGTTTTAAAGGCTTTGGGTACATGGCCCAGGGTGAGTGATGAGTTTACTATCATTAACAGAGGTTTAATTATATCTGGCAGTACCTGTTTTAGTAATTTTGTGGGAACAGCATCAAGTGTGCAGGTTGTGCTGTTTGAAGAGGAGATCATTTTCTCTAGTTCTAGCTGTGGAAGTGGGTTAAAGACTTCCAACCTAACTTCAGTAACAGGGTTTTGTTCTAGATCAGCCAGACCAGATGACAGAGAGGATGTAATATTTATCTGTTTAATTTTATCCCGAATGTTTTCAATTTTACTATTGAAGAAGTCCATAAAATCGTTGCTGGTGTAAATGGCTGGAATCTGAGGTTCAGT
This sequence comes from Astyanax mexicanus, assembly GCF_023375975.1. Classification (NCBI taxonomy): domain Eukaryota; kingdom Metazoa; phylum Chordata; class Actinopteri; order Characiformes; family Acestrorhamphidae; genus Astyanax; species Astyanax mexicanus. The sequence goes on from NC_064410.1 coordinate 22,614,042, forward strand.
ACCTGCCTGGTTTTTAGTTAATTTGGAAATAACACTAAAGAGAACTCTAGGATTATTTTTATTTATCTCGATCTGTGAGGCCAGATACGCTGAGCGGGCTTTATTTAGTTCTTTTCTATATTTAACAAGACTGTCTTTCCACGCAGAGTGAAACACTTCCAGTTTAGTTGATCGATATTTACGCTCTAAATTTCGTACTAACTGCTTTAAGGTACGAGTTTGATCATTGTACCACGGTGCAAGCTTTTTCTGTCTCTCTATTTTGTGTTTAAGGGGTGCTACAACATCTAAGGTAGAGCGAAAGGTATTTTCTAAACCTTCGGTTAGTTTGTCTAGTTCTACTGGGTCTATAGGAGAATATATTAGAGTTGATAAGTCTGGAAGCTTACCTGTAAATTGTTGGGCTGTAAAAGGCGTAATTGAACGTTTTACAGAGTAGCTAGGGGATGTACGTATATTATGACTAAGATGTAATTTAAATGAAATAAGGTAATGATCTGAAATTGCGGAGGTTTGAGAACGAATATTCGGGTTATCTATGCTCACACCCGGGGTCAAAACTAAATCCAGAGTATGATTACAGTAATGAGTAGGTCCTGTTATATTTTGAATAAAACCAACTGAGTCTAAAATCGATGTGAATGCCTTTTTTAATGGATCATCCAACTTTTCGAAATGAATGTTGAAGTCTCCAACTATAATCACTTTATCATTACTTACTGCTAAGTCTGTGACAAAATCACTAAATTCTTTTAAAAATTCTAAATAGGGCCCTGGTGGTCTGTAGATGTTAATTAAAGAAAATGCATTCTTTTTTGTAACTGGATTAATTATACTGGTGTAAAGAAGCTCAAAAGAAGTAAAATTTTCATAGTGTTTCTGATTGCTAACTAAGGTACTTTGGAAAAAATATGCAGACCCCACCTCCTCTACCGGACAATCTCGGATTGTGTATATAATTATAGCCTGCAGGGGTGGCTTCATTTAATGCTACATATTCATTTGGCCTAATCCAGGTTTCTGTCAGACACAGAACATCGAATTTCTGATCAGTTATCATTTCATTCACCAGAACTGCTTTTGAATTTAGAGATCTAATATTAAGTAAACCAATCTTTAGGCTTGAAATGTTAGTACTACAGTCTGGATATGATTGTTTAATATAAGTTAAGTTATTTAGATTTACTGTTTTAGTTTTTTGATGTTTTTGTTTGACTCGGGGGACAGACACAGTCTGAATACATTGGTATCTAGGTAACGTCTCTTTGCAGCTCGCAGACGGTCGGTTAAGCCTCTCTGTCTGCGGCCTGGTCCCGGCTCTGGATTGTCAGCAGCTTCTAATACTACTCTGCCGACTAGCTAAAAGACTATGAGCTATGCTGCATGAAAGTAAGGCAGCACCTTACTTTCATGCTGCCTTATTTGTCTTATTTGTCTTATTCCCCTCTCTCTCTCTCTCTCTCTCTCTCTCTCTCTCTTTTTCTCTCTCTCTTTCTTGACACAGATGGGGAGATAAATGGCTCATGAGGATTAGCAAATCTCTCCTATACCCCACCCAGCCTGTACGAACATGTGTTAAAATCTCTCTCCCTCCCTCTCTCTCTTTCTCTCATGTTCTCTCTCTCTCTCTCTCTCTCTCTCTCTCTCTCGCTTTCTCACGCACAATGGTAAACACACAAACACTCAGCAGGACTGTTTCTCTATTTTTATGTGTGGCAGACCCCTGGGCACGGTATTCCATCCTACAGCTGTTTTTTGCTGTTTTTTCTTTCAGCTTCAGAAGCAGCACTTGCTTCTTTAAATAGAAGTGCTGGGCTGTGCTCTCACAGGTTGAGGGAAGGTGTGGAGCGATGGGGAGGTGAGAGAGAGAATCGGAGAGAGGTAGAGGAAGAAGAGAGAGTGTGAAAGACAGTGGGGAAGGAGACGAGAAAGGCAAAATTGAGTGAGAGCAGCTGAAAGAGTTAGAAATGGAAATGGAAATTCTTTTTTTAGTTATTTGTTTCCATGCGAGCGCTTGCCCTCTCAGCATGGGAGTGTGTATAGATAGATATATATGATTTATATCATAATTCTGAACGAGGAATGCACAGTGTGTATGTGTGTGTGGTACTGTGAAGGTAAGCAATAAAAAAGGAATAAATAAAACTAAATAAAATGACAGCGGGAAACACTTCCCAGTCTTAGCCAGCTAAATCATCATTCTTGAATGGGATCCAAGCCTTTGAACTCATTTATACTCGGACATTTCGAAATATGAACATATGTGTAATTTGTTTAGTGCAGATTAAGACCTGAGCACCACTCCAGGAGATGGTCTAAGACGTATTTAGCCAGATATTACACAAGTGCAAAATACCCCTCAAGCCAAATTTAGCAAACAGACCCCCTATTGATACATTGCATACCCATTGCATCAAATTCAAGCATCCTATCAGCCCCACTGTGCACACAGGGGCACTATGTAGTTCTGTAACTACGGACTAGATTCCTGTATCTGTTTCTCTGCATACAGTATAATATTATCCTCCTTTCACTCTGTTGGTCTTCAATGGTCAGGACCCCACAGGATTAGACTAGAGGTCTATGGTCTATGTCTAAGTCTATGTTTCTATGGTTTGTATGTTGTCTTGCCCACATACAGGAGTTGGACAATAAAACTGAAACACCTGGTTTTAGACCACAACAATTTATTGTGGCGACGGACAGTTCTGGTGGAAACAGGAGAGATTTGTGCAGCCGTGGTTTTATGTTTTTTGGATACAATCCAGGTTAGCACCCAAACATCCCTTTCAGACAGCTTCCTCTTGCGTCCACAGTTAATCCTGTTGGATGTGGTTTGTCCTTCTTGGTGGTATGCTGACATTACCCTGGATATTGTGGCTCTTGATGCATCACAAAGACTTGCTGTCTTGGTCACAGATGCGCCAGCAAGACGCGCACCAACCATTTGTCCTCTTTTGAACTCTGGTATGTCACACATAATGTTAATTAATATTTAATATTTAGAGCAAACTGTGCTCTAAACCCTTTTAGAGTTATTAACTATTCCCTGGGGAAAATAACTATTTGATACATTGATGGTTTTATTTTCAAACCTAAAAAGAATGGAAAAGTCTCTAGTCATAGGTAATCATAGGTATATTTCAACTGTGAGAGACAGAATCTAAAACAAATCCAAAAAAAGTATTTCATGACCAAGTTTACACACACTGCAGCAGGGATTCATCCCAGATCTTTTAGGTTTCAGGGCTGTAGCTAGACAACATTGAGATTTAGCTTGCTCCAAAGATTTTTTATTGAGTTCATGTCGGGAGACTGGCTAGGAAATGCTTCTTACAGAGCCACTCCTTAGTTTCCCTGGTTGTGTGTGTTTTGTGTCATTGTCATGCTGGAAGACCCAGACACGACCCAGGAGGTTGTTAACCAAAATAGACATATCCGTCTTCTTCCTCCAAACATGGCGAGTGGAGTTAATAAAAAAACTTATTTGGTCTCTGTGACCACATCACCTTCTCCCATGCCTCTTCTGTATCATCCAGATGGTAATTGGTAAACTTCAAATGGGCCTGGACACGCGCTGGTGTTTTTTGGTGGATTTTAATCCATGCCATCATAGTGTGTTACCAACAGTAACTCTCAGATATTTGTTATTTTGCTCAACCATTTGTAAGCAGAGTCTTTGATTAATTAAAAGTAATATTGCTGCCTTCACTTCACTTTTTATTGTTCTTTTGCAGTTGTATGACCTGAAGCAAATGATATTATTTTTGATTGCTCTGTAATGACATTGCGAACACCGGGTGACCATAACTATTCATGCCTGTCCCACTGAGTTTAGTGGAAAAGGTGAAGTGAAAATGATAAAATAATGAAAAAAAAAAACTTCACTGAACAAACTACAGAAGCTTCACAGCGCTCGCTGCTGATGATAATACACTTTGATGTGGAATATTGCGGATGATTCACAGTGGAATCTCTTAACAACTGCGTTTGATTAGACGTGGAAACAAGTGAAGGGCAAGAACTAGAAAGGGAACATTTCATTTGAATGTTTTCATTTTTGATGTTTGTTGAGTGTCTGCGTGTAGCTTGTTTGAAATTCACTAATTGGTGGGTAATGTGCTTTATCCACTGCACTAACGCTTGTTATCCTGTGTGTTGTATATGTGTGTGTGTGTATCATGTAAAAGGTGTGAAAGACACACGCTGCGTGTGTTTGGTTGAACGGCTTATCAAGGAGCAGATGACCTGATCTCCAGCCTACCTTAAGATAAAAAAGACGCCACATTGTTTTAATATTTAAAGCCAGTGGTTCTTAGACTGTGAAAATCCCAAGGTGGTGCACTAGATGACCTCAGAAAACAATAAAAAAAAAACCTTTAACCCTTTAAACTCTAGGCTGTTTTGGTGTGTTTTTTCTTCGTTTTTGTTTTCAGTTCCTCTTTCAGGTATTATAACACAGTAATTATATCAAACAGTATGTCTTCTTTTACTCCAGAAGACATACGGCTGCTCAAAAATATAATCATTTAAAATATAAAAGGAAGCAGAATTGTTATATTTTCCTGGAACTGATCATGTTTTGGTCAAATTTTTCCAAGCACCTGTTTTTTTATTTATTTATTTTTGAATGTATAGACTTTAAATATACTCACACCTAAGATATCTTTTCAAAAATGGTTAGACTAGAGAGTGTGACTATAGTTGAAAGCATAAGAATATTGATGATAGTTCATTACATGGTTTAATACTTTAACAAAATACATGGAGAGCATCAGATGGGCTTATTTTTCTTGATAATCACACCTCTAGGATACATGTAGATTACTAAAAACCACCTGACACTCAGAGCAGCCTATGCCTTTCAGTATTTTGATCAGGACACACAAACAAAACAACTATATACAAAAATGTAAACTCTTTAGTTTAAATAAATAAAAATGTTTAGTGAAAAATAATTACTTAGTAAAAACGTGCAATTAAAATTAAAATCTATATAAAGTAGTGCGCACATCATACCTAGCTTTAGTTTGAGTAAAGCAGGTAGTTTCACACTTTTTCTGTGGACACTTTTGAGTCTTTATTTACTGACATTATTTAGTTTGAAACATCATATAAATATGTTTGAAGCACTAAAGGTAAATAATATTGGTTGGGGATGAAGATCTCAATGGGTTTCTTGTAGATTTAGCTTTACCACACTGATATGTCATCACTATTTTTAGAAAGAGTAAGTTCCGCCCTTTCTAATCATGTATGGATTATGTTGATGTGTGAAGGGATTTCAGAGTAATTAAGCTGAGAACACAAGGTGCGATTTTGGACATAAAATCCGTCCAAAGGGTAAAAGACCACTAAAGATTATTATATTCTCAAAAATCATATCATCAGATATTAAGGAAACATGCTGAGTTTAATCTCTGGTAGCTCTTGTAAGCAGAGCTTTAGCCAGTATTTTCTTATTTGAACTGTGCAGTTCGTTACGGAACTCTGTGTGGGGTGTGGCCTCTGAATATGCCTATTGCCATTCCCCCAGTCCTATTTCCACACACAGTGTTGCCAGGTATAGACAACAGCATGTAAACAGTCTCCTGCAGCCTTGGAAACAGACAAGCTGGCTATTTCTCTGCTGAACAGGTAATCACTTAGCTTTAGTAAGGTTTATTAACCATAGCTGTTTAATATGTGTCAACACCACCACTAGAGTAGCAGAGAAGGGCATTATTTGGACAATCGAACGTATTTTGCCACTGTGTGTGTTAATCTGGCAACCCGCGTGAGTTTTGCGCCTGGGGCAGAAAAAAAAACATTTGCTCGCAAGGTTTGACTGATTAGTAACTTTGTTGAAATGGAAAAACTGGGATTAAAATTGGGCCAAAATATAACATTCTAAAAAACTTTGGGGTTTTCTTGTTGATTCAACTAAACACATGTTGTTTTTTTGCTTAATCAACTTAAAAATAATAATACTAATAGTCATTAAACTTTTTTTACAGTGCATTTATAAGTGTGCCAGGTTTAGGAGTCTTTAATTTTTGTTTGGGGGATTTTTGTCAATTCTTAAAGCCTCTTTCTCGTGCACATTTGTTTTTTGGAGGTCTATCCACAGACTTTTAATGATGTTCAGCTCAGGGGTCTACAAGGGTCATGGCAAAACCTTCAGCTTCAGCTTATGCTTTTTGATTTTGTCAACTGTGGATTTTAAGGTGTGTTTAGAATCTATATCCTGATATAAAATAGACCTCTTCAGATGTCTTCAGCTTCAGATGTGTTCTCCTAATACACGTCTTTGCTTATTGTGGTTTAAAAAGCTCCCAAAATACATGTGGCTCATATAGATGTTCCTCTGAAGAATTCCCTGAAGAAGATTCATACTGAATTGTGTGGTGAGGAAGCAGTTATTGCTTTTCTTCTGATGACTCTTTCATAAAGATCATATCTGTGTCATTGCTCAGTTCAGCACTGCACCACTTTAAAATTTGCATTGAATTTTGCACCAACTAGCTTTTGCTGATGATGACTGTGAACGAGCCATAACTTTAATAAGAAAATTAAAGTCTGTGACCTCAGTAAGTTCAGTCTCAAAGTTATGAGGACTACCAGTTTTGCATAGTACAAAACAAACAAAAAAATGCAATAATCTGCTTTATAAATATTTAAAATGTTTTACTTTGTCACGTTCTGGTCCTGTTTCTTGTATGTTCTCATGTCTCTGTGTGTTATCCCCACGTGACCCGTGCTCCTCTGTGTTTCTTCCCCAGTAACTTTCCGTCACGTGTTGTCCCATTTGTAGCTCTACCCTTACCCCAGGTGTTCGTGTTTATTGTGTGTTTCCTGTTTGTATATATAGTCCTCCTGTGTCAGTTTGTCACTTTGCACCTTCCCCTGTTGTCTGTTTTTCCTGCGTTCCTTTTTGTTCTTAGCCATAGCTTCTTGTTCAGTGTTTATCTTCTTGATTATTTCTTGTTTATGTTACTTGCCTTGTTTAGTTTATTTCTATCTTGTTTTAGTTCCTTGTTTTTGTTTGTTAGCCTCCTCGTTGTTTATATTATTTTCCCTCGTTTGTTTTGTTTATTTTTTCGTTCTTTATTTGTTTCTTTGTTATTTATTTAATAAATATCTTTCTTACCTGATTTTACATCCACCTCCACATCTTCCTGCCTGCTCCAACCGTGACATACTTTTTGACATCTTTAACTTTAAGCCTTTTGGATATCCACTATAAATAAATATCTACTAAAATTGTACTCAAATAACAGCTTTTAAATCTGTATAACTTTGATAGCTATGTATCCTTGATGGAGCATCATGAGACCACTTGAGTCATGTTGATTTAAAATCCAGAAATGCTTGTCCAGAAATGCATGTATACAACATGTAATGAAGAGGAACCTCACAGCACCATTATTCTAAAAATATTCTGCATTGTAGGTTAATACATAATATTAAAGTGGTCCAAATTTAGTAACCAAAAAAAGGTGTTAAACAAACTAGAATTGTTTTATTTATTTTAGATTTTGTTTAAAGCAAGCACCTCTTGCTTAGATGACAGCTTTGCACATCTTGGCAGCTTTATGAGGTAGGGTCATCTGGAATGGCTTTCAGTTAACAGTTGTGCTGAAATAATTACTTAAATTTCTTGTCCTCTTATTGTGTTTTAGAGCATCAGTTGTGTTGTGAAAAAGTTGAGATGGTATACAGTGAGTACCGTAATTTGCACATTAAAAGCTGCACTTAAAAATCCCTAAATTTTTCTAAAAATCATCAATGCTTCTTTTAATCCAGTGCATCTTATGTATAAATTATACCAGTCAGGTTGTAAGGAGCAGTAAAGCCACTCTGCTAAAGTCCAGCTTTATACAGAAGTTTCAGTTTAGTCCTCCAGCAATGGGGCTGGAGTAGCATTAGCATTAGTCGCTAGCTGCTATTTCCCCGTTCAGAGGTGAGTATTATCAGCCTGTAACCTGCTGCTAACCCCGGCTAGCACAGCTTAAGCAGCAACAGCATTACCCGCTAACCACGCTAGCTCTTTTGCCGTTTAGACGGAAGTATATCGGACTGTAGCCTGCTACTAGCGGTTAGCCGCTAATGCTAACACTCCAGCCTTAGTCCTGGAGAAATTTGGGAATCTAAACTTACTGTAAATAAACAAAAGCCCTTTACTCACCAAAATAAACAGTTTTCAGGTGAGAAATCTGTGTAGATTAACATCCAGCACTCGTTTGACTTTAAAAGAAAGACCTTTTTTATTACAGTTTTGTTTACTTAGCTTAGCCTTACTTTACTTAGTTAGCTACACCCCACCACCACCCAGCAGCAGGTGAGACCTGCTGAATTAGAAATTCCTAATAGTGTCTCTTAAAATGTGTCTTTTAATCCTGTGCACCTTATGTATGAAAATAGACCAGAAAATAGACATTCATCAATAGTGCGCCTTATAAAACGGTGCGCCTTATAGTGCGAAAAATACAGTAACCCTATTTGAGTAATGTTCTAATCCATATTATTTCAAGAACTACTCAACTAAGTAAAGACAATAATGACTTAAAGAAATGAAGGTCAACCAATGCGAAAAATTTCAAGAACTTTGAAATTATCCTCAAACACAGTCGCAAAGACAATTAAAAATGTTATGATGAAACTGGCTCTCATCAGGACCGCCCCAGTAAAGGTAGACCAAGAGTTACCTCTGTTGCACAGGATAAATTCATCAGCGTTACCAGCCTCAACAACACACCAGATAAGAGCATCTAAATGCTTCGCAGAGTATCATATCAGGTTTTCATGCCAAAAGCTGATGTGCTACTTCTTCCCGAATGAAAGATGGCATTCATTTTAATGTCTGTCTGATATCAGTGAGCTTTGAGAGCCGCATCACCTTGCTGGCAGAGAGAGAACGAGTGAAATATGAGTGAAACAGTGTGAAATGCACCAGTGCCTCTGCTCTGTCTCCTCTTCAGATCCTCTCTTTTCAATCTTTCCTTTTCCTTTACTGAAACCTAATTTATTCTTTTAAAAAATACAAACAAATGGACCCCCGTGTGCTGTAAGCTATTAAAATTCAGGGATTGTCCTAGTTATTTTATTTATTGAATCTTTTGTATTGTAAAATAGTCTGCAACAAAAAGAAACTCATGTAATAAGAGTGCGATAAATGTTTGTTGCATGTGTTAAACTACATTATACTGAAAAAAAAAAAACGTGATAAACAGATCTGTGCTCATTCATTTCAAATAAATACTTGGAATTGAATAATGGTTCACTCAAAATGTGAGTTAAATAAACCCGGAGTTGCTGGAGATTTTTTTCTTTGGTAAAATGGATGAAGCAATTTTTATGGTGTAAAAAAAGTTCATTCAAGTTTAAGTTTATTATATTCAGTGCCTTGGGGTGTAAGAAAATATTGAAGCATTGTGGTATTATGTTTTGCAATAGCGTGTTGATTCTGAAACACAGTGTATATTTTTTATTATTAGTTTTATGTTTAAAGTTTGGACAGAGTTTATACTGTCAGAGAGGTATAAAGCAGTGTGTAAGACTGGTGGAGGAGAACATGCCAAGATGCATGAAAACTGTGATTAAAAACCAGGGTTATTCCACAAAATAAGATAGTTAACACAGGCTGTTTTCTAAAACTCTCAGAAGAAGGAAGTTTAACTGAAAAGCTGCATTTAAAGATTTACAGGCATGCGACGAGAATCAGCACAAAAATCTACCAGTGAGACTTGGTGAAAGAAGAGTACCAGTTCCTCTATTGCACTGTATTATTGCAAAGGTATTAATAGAAACATCCAGAAATATCGAATTTGATGCGGCAGCACATTTGTCGACCCCAGAGGGTTAAGGTTTCCGGGTAGCTCACACGGTTCTGAAATCCCTTTATTCACACTAATAGTGCATACCATGTATTTTCCACGCCACTGCGTGCACCCAAATGCAACCCCTTCAGTAACATGACGGTTAGTTCAAAATGAAGACATATACATTCTGTACACGTTAAATATATACAGCTGGATTTTGCAGGTTTGTCACTTTTAAATCAGAATATCAAACTAATGTAAATATTAGTCATTTCCAGAACACTTCCTGATGATCCCCAAGACTTTTGGGAAAACATTCTGTGTGGACTGATGAGACAAAAGTTTAACATTTTGGAAGGTTTGTGTCCCATTACAGCTTATGTAAAATTAACACTGCATTTCAGAAAAAGAACATTATACCAACAGTAAAAATCCGTGTATCATTCGTTCATTTGATATTCAATTGAGAATCAAAATCGGAAAATTAAAAAACCAATTCGTTTTTTCGTTTTTTCGTTTTTGAATATAATACCAAAAAACGAATAACGGCTTGTATTTTGTATTTTTATTTGGTTATCCAAACAAAAATTGGAAATTTAAAAAACGGACCAGGAGCCGAATTTGATTTTGATTTTGAACTTGACCCATTTGTGTGCCCCGGAAGTTACTGATTTGTTTATTCTTGGTGGGTTTCTGTTGCGCGGGAGTTCACTGCAGTGTTATCTACACAGTCTGTATTGCTGTAGGCAGCATGGCCGGACTGGAACCACATTCTGGCCTAATTAAAGATCTTTTTGAAGGTGGTAAGACGCATGAAGAGATTTCGTGCACGTTGCAGCAAATGGGGATCCAGCGATGTTCTGCAATGAGTGTTAGAAGGTTCTGTGTTCAACACGACCTTAAGCGAAAAAGACATGTATTTTCTGTTGTCATATCGTCTTCTTTCACTGCAACGCGTTTAGTTCCTCTGAACAAGATAAAACTCTCCATCCTCAACTCCATCCAAAGCCTACAGCAATACAGACTGTGTAGATAACACTGCAGTGAACTCCCGCGCAACAGAAACCCACCAAGAATAAACAAATCAGTAACTTCCGGGGCACACAAATGGGTCAAGTTCAAAATCAAAATCAAATTCGGCTCCTGGTCCGTTTTTTAAATTTCCAATTTTTGTTTGGATAACCAAATAAAAATACAAAATACAAGCCGTTATTCGTTTTTTGGTATTATATTCAAAAACGAAAAAACGAAAAAACGAATTGGTTTTTTAATTTTCCGATTTTGATTCTCAATTAAATATCAAATGAACGAATGATACACGGATTAGTAAATCATGGTATGACGGTCTGAGGCTGTTTTGCTGCGTCGGGACCTGGAAGACTTGCTGTGATAAATGGAACCATGAATTCCGCTGTCTATCAAAAAGTTTTGACGAGAATTTCCAGCTATCTGTTCGTGACCTCAAGCTAAAAAACGAACTTGGGTTCTGCAGCAGGACAATGATCCAAAACACACGAGCAAGTCCACCTCTGAATGGCTGAAAAGAAAAACAAAAAGAAGACTTTAGAGTGGCCTAGTCAAAGTCCTGACCTGAATACTAGTGAGATGCTGTGACATGACCTTAAAAAGGCGGCTCATGCTCGAAAACCCTCCAATGTGGCTGAATTACAATAATTCTGTAAAGAAGAGTGGACCAAAATTCCTCCACAGCGCTGTAAAAGACTTATCGCAAACGCTTGGTTGCAGTTGTTGCTGCTGATAAAGGCGGCCTAACCAGTTAGTAGGTTTAGGGCCATGTAGTTTTAGATTTTTTTTTCTCCCTTGAAAATTAATAAAAACCTTAATTTAAATTTCAACTTTTTGTAGCTTTTTACTTGTGTTTACTTGTGTTGTCTTTGACTCATTTTTAAATTTGTTTGATGATCTGAATCATGTAAGAGTGACAAACATGCAAATCACATTTTTATAATCACATTTTATTTCATATGCTGCATATATATATATACGTTACATGCATTTAGTACTGACATGAGCAATACTCGCATTTCTCTTTGTCAGAAACAAGAGCCGTATGACGAGTGTACGCATGTTAAATGGGGCTATGCAAATGAGCGTGTGGTCTGCACTGATAACATGACATAGTTAGCACTTGCGTTAAATTAACACACCTGTAGAAAAGCACATTCATTGGCTTGATACAATGAGTTGTATTGGGAACGGATATAGCTGTATTATAATTGTGTTGTATATAATGTGTGTGTGTGTGTGTGTGTTTGGTGTGTAGGTGGCTTAGTGTGCATCCTGGCTATTACTGTATTTTTGTCCAGATAATTATTTCAGCTTAATTATGACTTAATTACCAGGTTTGGCAGATTTCATTTTTTTATTTCTTTTTCCTCCACTGATGCCGAGGCTAAACCCAGCTGGACCTCTTTACCGTCACTATTGATGTTACATGTGTCGCTCAAAGGCTCTTGAGCAGATGCCATTTATGTGTGTGTTGGTGTGTGTGTGTGTGTGTGTGTGTGTGTAATAGGCACAGTCACCAGGCATGAAACACCAAATGGCTCTGATTGTAATGACATGTTTTCAGGGACTTGGATCTTTTGTTATTTAATGGCTACTATCAAAGCTCTGGAGGAGCTGGGCCGGTTGGGTTGATGAATTGAATGTTAAAAAAAGTGGGATTCGTTATAGCCTCTGTTTTAGTCTTAATTTTTTCTGTATGTGTGTGTAAGAGTGTGTAAGAGTGTGTGTGACTGTGAAATCTTGCCCGTGTGTCGAAGTAGAGTTTGTCTCGCTCCTAAGAATAGATCCACAACAAAGAACTGATTTTGATGCAGAGTGCAGTTTTTGTATTCTGAACGTGTATTGTCTGAGTGTGTGTGTGTGTGTTTGGGTGTGTGTGTGTGTATGTGTGGCTTATGGCGTTTTGCAGATCATTCGGTGTTTAATCCACCACTTCCCCCGCCTGCATCATTCCCAACAGGCTGCTCCCACACTGATGAACACTCGCGCTCAGACACACACACAAATCTGCAGAGAAACAGTTTTGCTGTAGAGAGAAATAAGTGCAAGAAACTAATGGAAAAATAACTGAAATGCTGTTTATCTGTACGTGTCTGAATGCAGAATGAATGGAACTTCTAGCTTTTTTTTATTATTTTTTTTAAATGTAACATGAAAACACATCAAATACTGTGTTCGTTGGGCTTCTAGCTAATCTAATTCACGTCTAAGTCCCGCTGCATGATTAGGCATACGCAACATTAGCAACATGCAAATCCACCCTTTAAAAACACAGAGATCAAGAAGGGGAATATATATATATATATGACTTAGCTGATGGAAGTGATTTAGATCAAATAAGCTAGACATAAATGTAAATGCAATGTTTGTAACCCCCATCAGCAAAATGCACTTTCATTCATTAATTTAGACTTTCATTTTACTGCACAAAGTATAATCTTCCCCCAAAAATAAAAATAAGATAAAAAAGTTGGTAGAGTAAAGGATTTAACACTGTATAATATTGCTGTTCCTTCTCGTTTAAAACTTAACGCTTAACACTTAACGCAAAAAAAAAAAAAAAAAACATTTTAAAACAAAGCACTTGCAGCTTGAATGGGGGGCAGGGGGGGGCAACCGCCCCTTGCTCTAGTGCCTCCAAGCCCTAAAGTGCCCTCTACAGTGACAAAAAACTGTGACAAAGTTCCCTACTAGCTGTGTTTTCTCGTCCTTGTGCGAAAAAAAAGTGATTGAGTACATGTTAGAAGTGCCCCTTCTTGAAATAAATAATGATAATGATGTTGATGTGCCTCTAGATCAAGTAATGTTGATAATAATGACATATTAATGAGTGCCCTTCAAGAAGTTATATAAACAGTGATGTTATAAATTGCCTTCTGTTCCATCTCTACCAGAGAGTGTAATGAAAGGATTTGGTGCTCTATAGATGTCCTCAGATTGGGAGTAACATTATTTGATGGTACAAGCAAAGTCCATTTTGTCAATAATGGAAAAAAGTTTTAAAACACATTGTATCGAATCCATCCATTTATATTTTTGAATTCTAGTCACTCCCTCCTTAGAACGTCAGGTGTTATTTTGTCCTATTCTTCCTGCAAACACAAACTGCTTGAATTTTGCATCAGGAGTGACATAAAATGATCCAAAAGCAGTGTGTAAGACTGGTGGAGGAGAACATGCCAAGATGCATGAAAACTGTGATTAAAAACCAGGGTTATTCCACCAAAAATTGATTTCTGAACTCTTCAAACTTTATGAATATAAACTTGTTTTCTTTGCATTGCATTTTCTTTAGCATATTTGGAATTTGGGAGAAATGTTGTCTGTAGTTTATAGAATAAAACAACAATCTGAGAAACGGATTCAGAAGTGAAGTGGTCTCTTATTTTTTTTTCCAGAGCTGTATTTAAAATAAAAATATATAAAACATGTTTATGGATAGAAGCCAAAATACAAAAGTAACATATTTGCTTGAGAAAAAGATGAATCTGTGTGAAAGTTGGAGTGCGCGTCTAAACCATGCATTACAGTAGCAGAGCCTGGGGAGAAGCAGCTCGAGCTTCTTGTGCAGAAACTAAAAATAGAAAAAAATAATTTACAACTTTATAATATCATTTAATGAGGCCTAATCAACAAATGCACCGCAAAGCATTAGGCTTCTGTCCTGCACAGTGATTTTTAAGTGCTATTTGTAAATGCAAATCTTTATTGTATTGCTTGATAAATCTTTCTCTTTGGAGTTCTATCAGCTATTGTTTAATGACCGTTCTTGATGCAGTGCAGTCTGAGGTATCGGAAGTCACAGGTGTTTAGCTCCTTCCTTTTACACACTGAAAGAATTCCTGCACTGTATTCTTTTATTATTGCAATTGCATGTCCCACCTTTTCCTGATTTGGGGCTGTTCTTCCTTCAGAAGTCATATTTCTTTTTAATTACGTCGTGCCACCTGCAGCCTGTAAAAATGTTCCTGTGAATCCATAAAAACACCTGGATGACAAGTTACAAGTGATTTATGTGTTTTTCCTCCGGGCATCTCCTGACTTGTCCACAATCTTCAGCTGTTCTCCTCTCCTCTTTTCGTTTTTCCTGCTCGTCCTCTGCTGAATTCAGTTCCTCAGATCCCTTTCATTCCAGAAGTCCTCGTATTCATGCTTTCTCTTGCTCCTCCTCCACAGGTCTTCTCCTTCCTTTCATCATCTTTTCATCAGCGCTTTCACTAACCATATCTGGCTAGCTCTGAAGCCGCCACAGCTAATCACCTCTGACAGCTTTGTCATTTTATCCGCCATCCCTCGTTCCATTTGCCTCGGTTTATTTTTTAGATTTGTTTCTTCTCTCTCTCTTTTCTGGTTTATCCTCTCTGTAGCTTTCCCGTCTCTTTTTTCTTCAGGCCCTCCCTCCCTCCCTCCCCCTCTTACTGTTTTTCTTCTTCTAGTTTATTTTTTTCTTCTTTCTCCTTCTGTGTCTCATCTCTCTGTCTTTCAGTCTCTGTGTCTGTGTGGTTTTTTGATGGTAGCTGATACACTCCTTTATTTGTGTCTGCACACCCTTATCTGTCTCCCTCCATCTCTCTATGCTGCGGCTTTAGCTGTTGTCACCATATTGAACAATGAGCGTTTTCATTCAGTGTGGTTTCATTTCTGCACATCTCTCTCTCTCTCTCTCTTTCTCTCTCTATGTCTCCTTCTCTCTCTCTCTCTCTCTCTCTCTCTCTCTTTCTCTCTCTATGTCTCCTTCTCTCTCTCTCTCTCTTGCTTGCCTGTGTAGTAGCTCAGAACCCTCACTGAGTCATGTGTAAACCCTCCTCACACTAAGGCCTGTATATATAAACACACACAAACACTGTGTAATCGTTAGCATATGCTAGCATTAGCCTGTGTGTCTTCCATTCATTTCTTCCTTCTATTTTTTTCCATTCATGTCTATATACTTTTCCCCATATGGAAATGCAATACATGACATACAGTTCTGGAAATAATTAAGAGACCACTTCAGTTTCTGAATCAGTTTCTCTGATTTTGCTATTTATAGGTTTATGTTTGAGTAAAATGAACATTGTTGTTTTATTCTATAAACTACAGACAACATTTCTTCCAAATTCACCCAAAATATTGTCATTTAAAGCATTTATTTGCAGAAAATTAGAAATTGCTGAAATAACAAAAAAGACGCAGAGCTTTCAGACCTCAAATAATGCAAAGAAAACAAATTCATATTTATAAAGTTTTAAGTTTTCATGCATTTTGGCATGTTCTCCTCCACCAGTCTTACACACTGCTTTTGGATAATTTTATGCCTGCACTCCTGGTGCAAACATTCAAGCAGTTCAGCTTGGTTTGATGGCTTGTGATCATCCATCTTCCTCTTGATTATATTCCAGAGGTTTTCAATTTGGTAAAATCAAAGAAACTCATCATTTTTAAGTGGTCTCTTATTTTTTCCAAAAATTTATACGTCCCTATATTTGTTTTATATAGTTTTACCCTATTCTGCACTACTAGTTTATTTATTGTCACCGGTTTACATCTTTACTGCTTTACTGCACTGCTAAATTATTATATAACTGTGTTCTTGCATGGCTGACATCTGTCTATCCATCCATCCATTTATTCATCCATCTTCTTCTCTGGTGTATTTTCAGGCAGTGGGTTTCGGGTCATTATCTTGCTGCATTAGGAAGAATCTTCCAATCAATTTGGTTTGATTAATGAACCCATCACAGAATAAGCCATGCAAGCCCAAACCATGACACTACCTCCACTGTGTTTCACAGATGAGCTGGTATGTTTGAGATCATGAGCAGATCCTTTTTTTTCTCCAGACTTTAGCCTTTCCGTTACATTAGTAAAGGTTAATCTTTGTTTCATCAGTCTATAATCAGTCCACAAGCTTTTTCTCTGTATTTTTTGGTAAATTCTAGCCTCGCGTTCTTATTTTTCTTCTTAACAGTGGATTTACCTTCTGGTGAAGCCTCTGTACTTTTGTTCATGAAATGTTCTGTGAACAGTAGATTTGTGATACCTTGTTGTTGGTGTTTTTTGTAATGAACTGCTGTTGTTTTCATTGATCTTGCTGTTCAACATCTGTTATTTAGTACACCAGTGACGACTTTCTTCTTCAGGACATTCACAACGGTTGTTCTGGCTATGGCCAATATTAATTAAATAGCGAAATTAATTAAAAACTCAAATCTGAAACTGAATTTAGACATTCATCACTGTATATTGTTTGAATATTGTTTGAATTTTCTTTTGCTCACAAGAAAAATGAGGTCAGACAGTTCAGGCAGAAGCTGTTATCTTCTGAACTGTGTATCAGATCCAGATGTAAATATCTAGGGAAAAAAAACTTATGTTATTGCCTTTCAATTCATACAGTGCCCTAAATTTGATAAAATCTCCTAAATTTCCTTGGGGATAAATAAAGTATCCATCCATCCATCCATCAAAAGGATCTAATACTTTTGGAGGGCACTGTATATTACAAATACATATGAGCCTATCTGTTTTCCTTTTTTTTTTCCTTTTGTCTTTCGTTCTCTCTTTTCTTCTTTTCGTTCCCCACTCCAGCCGCACATGTTTAATGTGTTTTCTCTGATCGTTGCCACTCACACAAACACACACACACGCAAACAAACCCAGTGTGGAACAAATCGGTGCTCCGTAGGACTCTTGGCTTCTGCTGCGCCACTGACCTACACACACGGACGCACACACACAAACACGGACAGACGCGCACACACACACACACACACACACACACACACACATGCACACTAGCCATCCTGTCCAGTTAGTGTGACAAGCAGTCAGGACAGCATGCTCCACCTGGGCTTGCATTGATGACAGGCCGTCAACAACCCCACGCACAAACAGATCTGTCACATGCAGCAGCTGCACACCTTACACACTGGATACAGAACACACACACACACACACCAGACTACACAACACACATTCAGTCTTATACTGTTCACAACAGCAGCTAGTCGCATTATATAAATGACACAGCTTTCACTCATCATTTACACTTCCATTATCAGAGATTCTGCTTCTTCATTACATCACATTACACTTCATGATGTCAGCTTCCAGCTCGCGTGACACTTGAATAGCAAGGCATTTATTAAATATGCACACAGCAAATTCTGTTTTTTTGGAATAAACTCCTTGACAGTTAATATCAGCTAATTTTAAGTGTATATGTGTGACCATCAAATACACTTTATGACAGAGTTAAAATAACTCTTTTCTGGGAGTTGGCTTTTTTAACAGAGTTGTGGGAGTTATAACATTCATCCCATCTAGAGTAAAATACAGCTCTCAGCTGCTGGAGTTCATTTTAACATAAACTCCTTCACAGTGTTAACAAATAGTGCAAAAATATGTGTTACTAAACTAAAATGATTAAAAACATTGTAATATTTTAAAAACCCTGGAACATTTAGGATAAAAAAACAACAACAAAAAGCATCATTGCTGATTACAATAACAATTTAAACCTCAACAAGTTTATGTCAGTGTATATGTTTTCATTGCATGGCAACTTTAATCCTGCGTTGCAGTTCTTAGTGCATTGCCAGTACCTTGTAACACTTAACAGTGCAGAAGATAGTAACTTGCTCTTATAGCCAACAACACGGCAGCTAGACAAACAACCATTATATATAAAATATCATCAAATACCCCATAGAAGGAGCCCTGGTGGGCAAGACTTCACACTGATGGTGAGCTAGGATTTGGGAGGCACGCCCATAAACTCTAAAATAAACACTACAATACCAAAGAGTTCCCCTCAACTCAACTTGTAGTTTAAGTTGGAGAATAAACTCACACAGTTTAACACTTTCACACATTTTTGTTTAACTCCAGAAATTTGCTGTGCACAGAGTAAAACTTAAGATATTAAAATTGAACTTGCTATTAGAAAAGAGGTTTGAGCTGTGATGTTAAGAAGCTTTAGTTGGACTAGTTTAGGAACTGGTTTAGATTTACTGGTTTACAGCAGTGTTTTGCAACCCTGGTACTGAAGTCACACCATCCTGCACTAGGACTAAGTATTATTAAAAAAATTTCAATACTGGTACCGATACGATACTTTGAATTCAATATCGATACCCAAACTGTCAGTTCTGACTTTGTCAAGTCTTTGTCTGCCTGCCATGAACTCTGAAACACATACTACAGACTTCAATTCCCAGCATGCACTAACATCAAACCTTCCAGACTCTGTTTGAACAAGTTACACTATGGCGTTCTAACTCACCGAGCTTCTGATTTCCCACACCTGGTCCTGTTTGTATAAATACCCCCTGTTTCTCTTCCTCGTCACCCGGTATTAAAACTAGGTTCTAGCTCTTCTGCCTCGTGTTTCTTTTGTTTTTTGCTCTTTTGTTACAGACTCCAACTCCTTTGCCTTACCCTTTTTACTGTTTGTTTACTATTGCTGACCCTTATTATACTTCTACTTTTGTCAAGCCCTTTACCATTTAGAATTCCTGTTTATGACCCTTTGCCTGCTTACTCTGGTATGTTGTTTACCCCTGCTGCCATTTTGATTCTAACTCTGACTCTGGCCTTGCAGAAGTCTGCAGAAGTCTGACTACTTCTGCAAGTTTACTTCCTTTATTAATAAACTGTGTGTTTGCATGTGCATCTGTCGTGTGTCTGGCCAGCATGACACAAACATTTTTTTTCAGTACTTCATCCAAACTGTAACCAAAAAATCTAAAAAGCGATAATTATTCTCACTAAAAAATAATAATTGGCTTTATCTATTGGGATCCTGTTGTAATGAAAAACAAAGAGCCTGTTTGTGGCCTTTAAAAAAAAAAAAAAAAAAACAGCATTAATTAAACAGTGCTTAATCTAGATATCTTTTTCTCTAAGCATATGTTGCTTTATGAGTTCTTTTTAAGTAATAAGAGAATAAAATTCTCGCTCTTTTATTAATTCACAATAATTTCTATAATTTTGACAGTAAAGATAATAATCAATATTTTGCTTTATACAAAAATGTGCATGTGAAAGTCCTATATTGTACTAGCCTTCGCTTCTTAAAGGATGATAATTGGTCAATCAATATATTAATGGGATCAATATATTTAAGACATTTTTCATTTACTTAAAACAAACAAAATCATTAAAATAATCAGTGCAAATATCAAACAGTGCACGCATGTATATATTATTAATGGGTTTTTATATCTAAATAAAATATTCAGTATTAGACTGGCAAAATTAAACTATATTTATATTAGTGGTGTCAATCACTTAAAAATAATTAAAATCATGATTAATTTATTTAAATGCTGGTAGTTTCTCTGAGAGAGAGAGAGAGAGAGAGAGAAAAAGAGCAACTGAGAGTGAAAGAGAGAGAAAGTAAGAGAGACAGCATGAGCACCTCAGAGACTTTAGCACAGTACTATCGAACAGTTTGAAAAAAAAGTGTGGATGAATCTTTAAAAGTAGAATCAGACTTTAGACCACTTCGATATGTTTATCCGTTTTTTTTGTGGTTTCATGCACATTGAAAATAAGCACCAATTTTAATAAAATAAGTACCGACTTTTTGGTACTCTGTAGTACAGAGACATTTTGGTCAATGCCTTTTATTTTGGCATCGAATTTCAATATCCAGCTCTATCCTGCACATTTCGATGCTTGCCCTACTCCCAACACTCCTGCAGCACTCAGCTCATTAACAACTAATCAGCTAATTAACAAGCAGAACTGCAGGATTTCAGGGGCTGTGTTAAAGCAGAGAATACACTGAAATGTGCAGAGCAGGGTGCCTCCAGGACTAGGAATGAGAAACATTAGTTAGGAGTGCCACTTTTAGGAGTTTCCAGTCTGTTGCCAGTGCCAGTATGATATCTACGTGTCCTGTAGACTGGCTGTTTGCAGATGCTGTTGGACGTTTACATATGAATATGAATGACAATATTGGGCTTGTTGTGAATTCCTTAAACTGTTCTTTTTCCTATGAGCGGGAGGTCGCAGGTTCGAACCTCCGCTCATGCAGCTTTGCCATCAAGCTGCCGGCGTTAGAGGGAGCAAAATTGTTCCTGCTCCCTCCGGGTGGGTAGATGGCGCTCTCTCCCCACATCACTCCTATGGTGATGTCTGCAGCACAGGGCGTCTGTGAGCTGATGTACCGGAGCCACTCACACAAACAATGCTGCATCAGCAGCAGCTTGAAAAGAAGCGGTGGCTGACTTCACATGTATCAGAGGAAGCATGTGTTAGTCTTCATCCCCCTGGTGTGTTGGGGCATCACTAGTGATAGGGGGAGTCCTAATGAGTGGGTTGGGTAATTGGCCGTGTAAATTGGGGAGAAAATGGGAAAAATTAGAAATACAATTATAAAAAAATAAAAAAATAAAAAAAATAAAAAACTGTTCTTTTTTCAGGCAGAATGTGTTAACAATGTGCACTAATTATCATATTGGGGAGGGATTTTTTGATATCAGATCAGTGCATTTTTTTTGCATACAGGTGCTCTTCACTTCCTGTTAGTGATCATGATGGGCTACCGTTAGTAGTTTTCCTGTGCTTACATTAAATAGTTTATATTGAGGGCAATTAGCACTTGTTAAAATAGGCTAATGCACAGTACAATGGAAAAGTCATAGAAGCTCAATGTAAATCTTGAGAATGCAGATTATTTTGCTAGTATTTCTCATGTCCTTGAAGGTAGAATTGGGAGGTGAACTCATGGGTTTGGGCTGGAGTTCGGGGCAGCCTTGCTGGGAAAGTCTAAAACTGGAGAACACAAATACAAGAGAAAGGAGAAAGATGGGGAGAAGGAGGGTGGAGACTAATATCCCGAAATTAAGTTCAATTCATTAAGTTAAACTTCACATTATATTAGTGTAAGCTCTAACATATGTAGAGCTTATTACATTAGCTATGCTGTATGTATTATTATTATTTTTTTTTTTTTACAGCAGATCACACTTATTCAATTACTTAATAAAAAACATTGCTGGGGTTCTACCAATAAGACTATGTCAACACTGTTGATGAGCATCAACACGTGTTTACACTGCTATAGCATTGGTTAGGTGATTAGGTACCACTTAAAAAAAAGCTTCTTTGTGAAGGTCTTACAAATAGTTCATAAAGGATTTCATTAATGCTTATTAATTAGGTCATAAACCATTAATAAGCAGTTTTAACATATAAATAAGAGGGCAACAATGGCTTGCCATGTACAAAATAGTGATTCCACATTAATATACACTGTTAAAACTCAGATCTTATCTTACCTCAGACACTTATCTTACTTTGTCTTTTCCATCAATAATCAATAACTTTATTCATTTAACTGTAATAACATAATAAATGACTAAACTGACTTTCTATATTATTCACTAGAAAAGTCATTGTCACTGTTGTTCTTTCTATTTATATGTTTATTAAGTAGTTGGAAGGTGGAAAAAGTACTGAAAAATTTTAATTAAGTAAAAGTACCTTTACTTTGCTAAAATTCTACTCAAGTAAAAGTAAAAGTACCCATCTAAAAATCTACTCGAGTAAAAGTAATAAAGTACTCAATTTAAAATGTACTTTGAGTAAAAGTTACATAGTTACTTTTAATTATTTGATGTAAAAAAGTACAAATCATAAATTACATAGTTTTAAATGAACTATTATTCCACATAATAATTTGGACCTTTCAGGCAGTATTTGTTCAGACCACCCCATAAAACAAGTGGCATAGGTTTCTACGATCCATTTTTTTTTGTTACTGTTAAAAAGTTATGACCATGTAGGTGACAAAAAACTGTATTTTTATAGTTTTACAGGTCATTGTTATATTTTAACTTGCAATTGATGTGCTTTAACTGCTATTTACATGTTATTTTTTACATTTAAGCAGATTGTTTAATGCTAAAATTACTAACACGTGCTTTCGCAGGTTTGATGTGGAAGTTTTGAAAGTTGACAGCTCTGTCCGACAGGGCGGGGCACATTTTGTATTGCATGAGGACGTTATTGCCTCGTTATTCCACGCGCGAGCATCCGCGCCAATTTTTTTTTATTCAGACAATTGTTTTTTTTCCCCAGCATTTTATTTTTTACTCAGTAACGGGGAGTTTTCCAATGTAGCAAAGTAAATTACTTGTGTCAAAATGTACTTGAGTAAAAGTAAAATTACCTATTTTAAAAACTACTTTAAAAATTACAAACTACTCATAAAATCTACTCAATTACAGTAGTTTGAGTAAATGTAATTCATTACTTTCCACCTCTGGTGCTTAGTAATGCTTTTTTAAAGTACTTACAACTCATATATAACCATTAATACACTCTTTTATAAGCTATTTATAAACCCTTTATAAAGGAGCCTTGTTTTACAGTGGTACCCATTGAAATGGGAAAGAGAAAAAAAAATGAAGGTAAAAGAAGTCTTCTGGCTTAATGAATTTGCACCATGTAGAGAAGGTATTTACAGGTCATATTGAGGAGAGATGAAAGTATTAAAGGATTAAGATGAAATAATAAGAACATCAGTTTGTGAAATGATCATTAATAAGTGTTTGGTGGGGCTGCCTCTAATCACTGCTTTTACTGCATTTATCTTAAGAGCAGTTTCCTTGGAGCGTTTAGCACCACTCAAATTTACTGATTTATTTTACCTGTTGCTCTCCCAGAGACGGATTAATGCCAGCTCTAGACATTCTATATAAATTTCTGTCTAATCGATATCAGGTGGATGTAGGATGCAGGTCAGGGCTGTGTATCATTGCTGAGTGTGTTCATTGTTTTCTTCTGTTTGTCTTGTGTTTTAAATTATTTAAAAAGACCTGTTTGGTGAACTTTTTAAATGAATTTAGATTCTTTTAGATAACTTTTTGTTGGTGTTATTCCAGTAGAAATATAAGAAACGTCTATTTTTTTTCTCATATACAATATTTGTGTATTTTGTTCCCCACTGGTTACTGAAAAAAAACTAAATTTCCCTCTCTTAATGTACACTTGCTCGGGCTTCAACTTAATAGATTCTTATTTATTTATGTATATTTATTATGTATATTTATTTATGTATATATATGTAATTTGGAAAGGCGAATCACCCAGTCCCTTTAACTCTGCCCCATTACTAGAAAGGTGAAGGCTAATACATACACGCCTCCTCCAAAACGTGTAAAGTACACCACTGTCTCTTTTTTTTTTTTAAACTGCCACTGATGCAGCATCACTAGCTGTTGTATCATCTGTTACTGTTGCTGTACTGGAGTTAACAGATGATACAACAGCTAGTGATGCTGCCTCAGCATCAGTTTATAACCTCCCGGTGTTGAGGGAATTACTAATGCTGGCATTGCTACTGTAGCATCATAGCAGGAGTGATGTGGCAATGTGAGGCAATGCCATAAACCTATCTCTACCAGACCAACCAGAGACACATAAGATTATATTAGCATACTGTTGTGTAATTTACAGCAATAAAACCTATGTAGAACTTTCATTACTTCTGCTATATGACTAGTTTTTATAGCAGAACAAAACTGATTTAATTACTAAATAAAAAAACAATATGACTCTCATCTAAGGATGAGCATCAACACGTGTTCACACTGCTAACAGTGTAACATAACTTTAAGGCATCTTGATTATTGGTTTGATTAATTGGAGTTCTAAGATTTTTTGCATTTATTTTGATGTAGCTTGACCTAAAAAAGGAGAAAGAGAAGAAAAAAGTACCATATTTTTCACAATATAAGGCACACTGGATTAAAAGGCCGTTATGCAACACTAATAAGGAACAGGGGTGTTGCCATGTTTTCCTTCTAATTCAGCAGGTCTCGCCGCTGAGTAGTGGTGGTGGTGGTTATGTAGTTAACTAAGTTTAGTAAAGCTACGCTAAGTAAACAACCCTGTAATTCGTAAAAGAAAAAAAAATGTGGATGTGAAAATAGACGTTCATTCTTTTAAAGTCAAACGAGCGCTGGATGTTAACCTACACAGATTTCTCTTATGAAAACTGTTAATTTGGCTGATTAAAGCGCTTCCATTTATTTACGGTAAGCTAAGATTTTAAGGAACCCTGAGTGTTTTGGTAATCCAGGGTGATATTAGCAAGCAGTTTGTCCCACATAGCTTGTTTTAACATGGTAAACACGCAGACTACAGTCTGATATACTCGCTCTAAAGAATAATTCCTCTAAAGAACTAGTGCTTTACGTGATTAGCACCTAATACTAATGCTGCTCCAGCAGTGCTAGCTGAGGTTAGCAGCAGGCTACAGGCCGATATACTCAGCTCTGAATGGAGAAAGAGCTAACACTTAGCACATGTAGTGGCTAATGCTGCTCCAGCAGTGCTAGCCTACAGGCCAATAACACTCACCTCTGAACGGTAAAAGAGCTAGTGCTTAGCGGCTAATGCTAATACTGCTCCAGTCTCAGTGCTGGAGAAAACTCCTGTATAACACTGCACTTCAGTGGAGTGGCTTTACTGCTCCTTACAACCTGAGTGGTAAAATTCCAGATTATATGGCACACTGTAGATTTTTGGGAAAATCTAATTATATTAAGTGTACCTTATGGTGTTTAAAAGGTCCTCTGGCTTGTAAATGGCTATGTAAATGGCTCTGGACCACCCAGTGAGAGTATGTTAGTGCTGGCTTTATAGTACTTTAGAATGACAGCAGTACAAGAAGAAAAGAATAAGTAGAACAACACGTTTGGTGGCATTTACACAGTGTTCAGTTATTGACATATATATATATATATATATATATATATATAGAGAGAGAGAGAGAGAGAGAGAGAGAGAGAGAGAGAGAGAGAGAACTGAAGAGTTTAATATTAAATCATATAAAGCACTGGATTTTTTTATGTTGTTCTTAAGTCTCACAGTAAGACACAGGAACAGTGTTATTAAATGTTACACTTTGTTACAGATTAATTCCTGCAAAGGGCAGCTTAGTTTGTGAAAGATGAGTAAGTGTGTTTTGCTAAAAAAAAAAAAAAAAGTGTGATTATTTATCACATCAGTGTATGCGTGTGTGTGTGTGTGTGTGTGTGTGTGTGTGTGTGTGTCCATCCACAGTAATGATCTGTTGTCCTCCGAGTAAACTGACATGACAGCAGACCCTAACATTGTGCTGTCATTATCGCACTTTATGGCCGCCTGGCTTCACATATGTGTGTGTGTGTGTGTGAGAGAGAGAGACATAGTGTAATAATGTATACATGTAAGCACATATATAAGTGTGTGAATCAATTAGCATAAATGTGTGTGTGTGTGTGTGTGAGTGAGAGAGAGAGAGAGAGAGAGAGAGAGAGAGACAGAGAGAAGCCATTTCACAGTGCTGGATGCCATCTGTAAGGCCCACTCTGTCTCCCTGCGGGGGCTGAAGACAGTCACACACACACACACACACACACACAGTTTCTGAGGTAATCAGTCAACAGAATTACTCACTGTCTAAGCTCTGTGAAACTCAGTAGGCCTTATGGAAAGTCATTTCACACTCTGTGATTTATTGGTAGATCTGTGGTCTCTTTAATTTGTGTATGCTACATTCACGAGGTATCATTACTGAGAAACCCTATAAGCTCTCCTCACATTCTCTGTTTTAATATCCTTTCCCAGTCTTCACCTTCAGTCCGAGGAATGGAAACCAGATCTGACATGTCTTTATTGCTTGATGTAATGTTCTTTTTTTTTTTTCTTTTTAGCTTTAGATGTATTTAAAGATAATAAACTTGAGGCATGCATTGTCTTTAACCTGAAAAAATACAGTAAAGACAGTATTAAAACACCGTTTAGTATTTTTTTTTAACATACACAGAGTTTAGATTCTGTGCCTGAGCCCGAGCCCCTGCTCCCTGATCTCTGCGCAAAGTTATATTTAGGGGTGAAACGATTACTCTTGTCATTCGAGTTACTCGATTTAAAAAACTGATCGAGTAATTTTCTGTGACTCGAGTAATTGTTTATTTAATTAAAAAACTCAGCGCGCGGTAATTCTTGCTTTTAATGTGACGACGTGCTCAGTGTTACGTCACCCACGCACAGGAAGAAGGAGCAGGCAGTGGAGGTTTTAGTTAAGAAGAGGGTATTTTGAAGCGGCGAGGGAAAAGAGCGACAACTTATGAGAAAAAAGGGCCAATAATAATAATGCAGCATTTCAGGCTGGACAGAGTGTATTCACTTTTGCCTTCCATAACAGCACATTTTAATGCAGCACCGTCTCAGCCGAGGAGACATTAGCGGTGGAGCCGAGAGAAGGTTAATATAACTGATCAATAAGAAATAACATTAACAAATCAATAAGATCAACATTAATGTACCTTAATAACAGAACGACAGCGCTGATTATCAGGAATAGTGTCTAATGTGTGGTTAGTTTATAAAAAAAACAGACAATTCTGGACTTAATACAGGCTTTATGTAAGTAAACACAGTGCTGTGAGGAGTTTATAGCAAATACATGTCACCGGCTTGGTGAGACAATCTGGCAACATCTCTGCTGTTCAGAAGCTGAGATGCACAACATAATGCAAATGTTTATGCCTTTTTTATTGATTAATTCCCATAAAATAATGTAACGTAATTTATTAAAGTACTAATTATTATTATTAGTTAATTATTAGTAAAATTATTATTATTCTTTATTTATTTCTATTTGTGTTTGCAGTTTGGAAATGTATGTTGTGAATTAAAAAATATAACTTATCTAAAAAAGGAAATCAATTGCTCATTCATTATTAAGTGAAATTCCTTGTTTTCTCTTGTGTATTTTTAATTACTCTTTAAGCAAACAAATATGGGAACCACTTTAAAATAAGACTACCTTTATAAAGGATTTATAAATGGTTTACACTTAGTTTATTAATGGTTACTAATTAGGTTGTAAATGCCTTAAAAATCATTAATAATCAGTTATAACACATACGTAGAAAGGGCAACAATGACCTGTTGTTTGCCAAATAGTGAACCCACAACTATCTATATTGTTAAACTTTAGATCTTGTCAGATATTTAACTTACTATGTTTTCTCCATCTAACTCAACTTGCTTCTCCATCTCCATATTTTCCATTAGTCAACATCAGTTGAACTCCCAAGTTCAATTATTCCACCACTTACTGATTATTAATGATTTTTAAGGCATTTACAACCTAATTAGTAATGATTAATAAACTAATTGTAAACCATTTATAAACCCTTTATAAAGGTAGTCTTATTTTAAAGTGGTACCCAAATATGTTTTATCCGATGACTCGATTAATCGAATCGATTTTTCAGTAGAGTACTCGATTACTAAAATAATCGATAGCTGCAGCCCTAGTTATATTAATACTGGTCTGTTTTATGCTGTGTCTGTGTTTAAGGGGGTATAGAGTTCTTTCCAGGTTTGGTGGCATCTGAACTGCATCTGAGTGCCTGGAACAAAACACGTGCCTCCAGCATCCCGTGTTAAAACTAGAAGCCTAGAAGTGTTTCATCCTGATTGATCTATGTGGGCGTAGGAGTGTGTGTGTGTGTGTGTGTGTATCTGAGCTGAGAAATGAGACACTACATGTGAGAGATTGAGAGAGAGAAATCAATAATAATATACTGCATTGGTGCATTGGTGCCTCTTGCACATTTCTGCTTGCTGAGGTATGAAAGCGGGATTGAATGTAGCCTTTAGCTTTTATGTGCATGGATTTGCTATATGCGTATTTGAAAGTGAATGTGTGTGTCTGTCTGTCTGTGTGTGTGTGTGCATAAGAGAGAGAGATATTTGAAAGAGAAAGAGGTCAAAGAGGTGATGAATGCACAGTGGTTAGGAGAAGCGAGGGAAGGAGAGAAAATGTGTGGAAAGAGAGAGATAGAATACAAGATGTGTCCCTGAGCAGCTGAAAGCTCCAGATGGAGAATGACTATGGCATGAACGTGTGTGTGAGTGTGTGTGTGTTTGTTTGTGTTTGTGTGTTGTTTGTGACACGCATGCGCACGTGCATGCTTAAGTTTTCCCAGTAGTGTGTGTGTGTGTGTGTGTGTGTGTGCACGTATAACCTGATCGTGTAATGCTTTTGACAGGCGACTCTGCCTGTCAGACTCTGCACTCTTTTCTTAAGTGAGTTTGTCCTTCTATCCTTCCTGGATGCTATTTAATATTAGCATAGTGCAACATGCCTTTCCCCGGAGGCGCTCCTTCAGCGGCGGCGGCTGGCCTGTCATCCTGCAAAACCCCGCTGCTTTACATTCTTCAGAGGAGAAGGACACATCACTGTAAGACACAAACAACATTAGACCACTCAGATCCTGTCTAATGTAAGAGTTAGCACTGTGGTACGTATAATATCATATATATATATATATATATATATATATATATATACAGGGGTTGGACAATGAAACTGAAACACCTGTCATTTTACTGTGGGAGGTTTCATGGCTAAATTAGAGTAGCCTGGTGGCCAATCTTCATTAATTGCACATTGCACCAGTAAGAGCAGAGTGTGAAGGTTCAATTAGCAGTAAGAGCACAGTTTTACTTAAAATATTGCAATGCACACAATATTATAGATGACACAATACAAATTGTTGGTGCACGTCTTGCTGGCGCATCTGTGACCAAGACAGCAAGTCTTTGTGATGTATCAAGAGCCACGGTATCCAGGGTAATGTCAGCATACCAACAAGAGGCTGACATGACTTTATTTGCTGCACTCTTAAAAACTATAAACTCTACCTCAGTAACTGCTGTGATTATATATGTTCTATATGTTACAGTATGTCACACATCTCTGCACCTTATCCCCACTATACACTTATTATACCGTATCGGTACTGCACTGTCCTGTCTTTAAATTGTCTCGTCTTGTATTTATTGTATTTTTGTTATTTAGTGTTATAATTTTATAATTTTATGTTGCACTGTCGTCACTCCTGCACTTTATGTTGTCTATTGCTTGTTGTTCTATGTTGCACCATGGTTCCGGAGGAACGTAATTTCATCACACTGTGTACCTGTACTCAGATGCAATGACAATAAAAGCCTCTTGACTCTTGAGAAGGACGTGCTACATCCAACAGGATTAACTGTGGATGCAAGAGGAAGCTGTCTGAAAGGGATATTTGGGTGCTAACCCAGATTGTATCCAAAAAACATAAAACCACGGCTCCCCAAATCACGGCAGAATTTAATGTGAACCTCAACTCTCCTGTTTCCACCAGAACTGTCCGTCACCATAATAAATTATTGTGGTCTAAAACCAGCTGTTTCAGTTTCACTGTCCAAACCCTGTAGATATACATTCCTCACATTTCTGCAGATATTTAAGTAAACCTTTTAATGGGAGAACACTGACAAAATGACACTTTGACAAAATGAAAAGTAGTCTGTGTGCAGCTTAAATAGCAGCGTACATTTATTCTTCCCGCAAAATAACTCAATATACAGCCATTAATGTCTAAACCACCGGCACCAAAAGTGAGTACACCCCTAAGAGACTACACCCCTTAATGTACAAACTGAGCACTGCTTGTTGACTCGTTAGTGTTACTAGGTCTCAGGTGTGCATAGAAGGCAGGTGTGTTCAGTTTTGTAGTACAGCTTTCACACTCTCTCATACTGGTCACTGAACATTCCAACATGGCACCTCATGGCAAAGAACTCTCTGAGGATCTTAAAAGATGAATAGTTGCGCTACATGAAGATGGCCAAGGCTACACGAAGATTGCCATTGTCGTCCAGCGTTTTAAAGGAGCAGGTCCATTTAGAACAGACCTCGCGTTGGTTGTCCAAGAAGCTGAGTGCACGTGCTCAGCATAACGTAAATATAAACATATTCATATTTTCCATATTTTCATCTGTTTGAAAGGTTTTCTATAATGAATCTAAAACCATTATAGCACTACTGATAGAATCTATGATATACTATAAAATATAGGTAGAAAATCAACGACTATATATGTAACATGAGGTAATTCATCATCATAATAATAACAACAACGTATTGCCATATTGCCCAGCTACAAATATATACAGCTTGTACGCACTGCAGTCCTATTCCCTATTTGCTGCTTGTAAATATGTGATTCATTATCAGCACGCCTTAATGGCTTTACATTCAATCAAACGGCTGTATGTAAACAGAGGCGCCATAGCGTCGTCTACGTACAGTGATTGCAGTGATTTCAGAGAGTCCTCTGAATATACACATTAGTCAGTGACAGCAAAATGATGGACTGGCATAATAATGGCTGTTTTATGGAATGTTTTATATTTATATATGCGCTCTTGTTGCTTATGAAGCACCAATCATGTGTTTATATTTGCATGTATGTGTGCGTGAGCCAGTGAGAAAGCGAGTGGAATATGGAAGCGAGTGAAAAATATAGTGAGATATACTAGTGACCTTGACGACTTCATCTCTAGAATCTCACAGAATTGCCTGTATTTCACACCTTATCTCTGCAGCATTTAGCATCCTGTAAGAACCCTGCACACACACACACACATACACATACACAAATATATATATATATATATGGATTCAAACCAAGAGACTTTTTTTTTTTTATTTATCTGGGTAAGTTGTGAAAAACATCATGTGGTGAAGCTCTTAAAGCAGTTCTCCAAAAAAACAGAGCTCAGGGCCCGATTAAGAGGGGCACTAGCACTGCGCAGGTTTCTGCAGCAGCAGTATTTAGTCCTTTTTTGAGTTTGCATTTTTAAAATAATTAAAAATAATAAAAGTTTTTTAAAAACACCATGTAGTATAGCTCCTAAAGGTGTTTTTTTTTTTAATAAAATAGAGCTCAGGTGTCAGCTCACTCCTATTAAAGGCACTCATTCCTGTTACTGGAATAAAAAGTAACAGGAATGATTTTTACCATAAAATAAGCAAAAACATGAAAAATAGCAAAATGGGCACATTCTAGTGATTTTCCCAAAATTTGTATTTGAATTAATTTAGGTAACAGGAATGAGTGTTGAGCTCAGACTACATGACATTTTTGTCCCTCACAATGTTCACTATGTCAGATTATACAGTTATCTTCGTTTTGCGTCGTTCTCGGGGGACTGGCAACACTACACGTTAGTCACCGACCGATCATTGTCCGCGTCCTCACGTGAGTTTGTAGGTCATCGCGGGAGAGGAGCATAGAATCTGACAATCACGGCTAGAGAAGCTCTTTGCGTGATGGAAGGGCTTTTGTGCTGAAGAAACTAAAAAAGAGGGAAAAGCGACTGTGGGCTCATTCCTGGGTGACCAAAATGGACAATACATGCTTTTTGTACTCCAAAGAGAACTTAAGGTATGGTAAAGATGTAGCTACTCAGGTTTCAGTGCCTGTAAACAGAATATTTCATGGGTGAAGTAGATTATTAGATGATTATTAGATTATTCTTCTGTTTCTCTGGTCCAGAGAGCTGCAGGAGCACTGTCCCGCTTTCTTTTCCCGTGTTTAGATCTGTGCGCCACAGAACGCTCTGTCTTCCTATTGGTCAGAGTCAGGGAGCACGTCGGGGAGCAGCATGTAAAACTAGGCGATAAAATGCAAAAGATTCTAACATGCTAGTCTTTCCGTCGGACGCTCCGACGGCATCGCTCACGTCAAATTACTGATTTGTGTCACACTACACGGACCTTTGTCGCTCGCGACACTAAAATTCGGATCCGATGCACGTAATGTGTCGGCGCTGACAAAATCGGGTGAAAATCGAGCTAAAATCGTGCAGTCTGATACGGGCATTAGTCATAGTACGTATAATAGGATCAAATATACAGAAAAACTAATGAGGAAACTTCATTTTGGTCTTCCCATCATATTCAGAAGAACCACCTGATGTCACTTCCTGTTGTAGATGTGACTTGTAGAATGTTCCAGATGTGTTACTGTAACAGGACTGAGTGAAAACCCAGGGACACAACTAAAATGTGTATCTTAACTTTATGAATTATTATGAATAAAAAATGTAACTTAATTATAAATACAAATATATAAAAAGCATAACAAATATATTAAAGCCTAGATGGGATTTGGAGTCACAAAACAATGCAAAAAAAGGATTTTAATAATTACTGTACACGTAAAAAATGCTATTTATGCTAAGTAGTTTTTATTATTATTTTTAATTACATATGTTACTTTTGGAATTAGGTAAATGTACAAGACATTATTATGCTTAATAATAAAATGTAACAGAAATGGCACTGATTTGGTGAAATATACAGATTTTAAAATCTTTTGAAATCTTTTTTTTTGTGTGTTTACATTTATCTAGGTAGGTTTTGAAAAGCACCATGTAGTGTGGCTCCTAAAGCAGCTCTCAAATAAAACAGAGCTCAGGGCTCGATTAAGAGAGGCTCTGGTAGTGTGCGTGTTTCTGCAGTTGCAGTATTTAGCACGACACGGGGGGAAGATGTCGGACAGGCTGTCAGCATGTTTTTAACGGGGTAGGGTTTTAGCGGGAACACTATTAGACGGATCTGCATTGATTTTACCCTCGCGGTGAGGTGGCAGGGATTGCGTGCCTAAAATACAGGTGGTACCGCAACAAGCTGCAAGCCTGCGGCTCTGTTAGTGTGTGTGTGTGTGTGTGTGTGTGTGCTGTGTGGGTTTGCTAGTGTGAGTGATAAGTGAAAGATTGAGTGAGTGTTCAACAGGAAAAGAGGTGGTGTGTATTTAAGTAGGTGGCTTTGTGTGTATGTGAGTATGTGAGAGAGTGTGTGTGTGTGCGTGTGTGTGTGTGTGCACACGTGTGTCAGAGAGTGTGTGTGTGTGTGTGTGTGTAATTGTACCGTAGGCAATCTGGCATCCACCGTAACAGAGTTTGACATGCGTCTGAATCCTAGCTTTGGAATGTTAGGTTTGTGCTAACCTGCTGGGGTGTCACACCATAAAATGTGTTTATGTGTGTGTGTGTGTGTGTGTGTGTTTGTGTGTGTGTAGGGGTCTTATCATCTTCAAGGCTTAGCTTTTTAAAGCCCCTCCATTAGAAGCCTCCCTCCATCACTCGTATATTTGAGTTCCAAGCAGTAGAGAGGAATTTTTAACAGAGAGGAATTCGAAACTAGAAGGAGTGCGGCCCTGGGGAGATCTCCACCTGTGAACACACACACATCACACACACACACAAACACACACACACACACACACACACACCCTGAGTTACAGCTCAACAGGATTCAGTGGCTACTGCTCTACCTAATCACAAGCCCAAGGTGACCGTGACTAAATTTACATTAATGAGGTGTCAGCTAGTTTATTATGCTAATAAAGGTGGGCTCCTACTGTGATTGTGTGTGTGTGTGTGTGTGTGTGTGTGTGAGAGAGAGAGAGAGAGTGTGTGTGACGTCGTACGTGTACTAAATTCCCATAACACATGTCTGTAGCTAATGGATGGATTTATGCTTTATAATATAGCATAAATATAAAAATATCGCAATATAGACGAGGCTAATCGTTTATGCTAATATTAGAATGAAATTAGAAATTAGGCTGGTGTCTGCTCTTAGCCTGTTCTTCACAGGCTACTAGGGCAACACAGCAAGCCCACACTTGCCAACCTTGAAGCTTCTCCTAGGGGTCAAAAAAAAATATTCCCAACTTGCTGCAACACAAAAGGTAAGCTAACCCTGCAGAACAAACTAGCATGACTAGCTCAGAATGGTCAAGCTGTTTTTTATAACATTGTTTCATAACATAGCTCTTGACCAGCCTGGGGTATGTTTTCTCATGTTGTTTGAGTTTGATGGCTTGGATGTCTACATTTATTATTTATACCCCTTAAACTTGTTCACATTTTGTTTTCTTAAACCACAAACCTGATTGTATTTTATTGAGATTTTAAGTGATAGACCAACACAAGGTAGAACATAATTGAGAAGGGGAATTAAGTTGATTCATGGTTTTCAGAATTTGGCTATATGTTTAGGGTCATTGTCCTTCTGACAGGTGAATCTCCTTCCCAGTCTTAAGCCAGGCAGACACTGTGTGTTTTTGCTAATCGGGTGCATTGTGGAGAGCTAACACTGCACATGTGTGAATTGTTTGCCATTTACAAACAATGCATGTGATTTATATGCTCCATATATCTCTTTTTTCTTTTTAGTTCTGCATATATATATATATATATATATATATATATATATAAACTAAAAAGTTATGATAAGTGCATGTATTGATAGTTGCACAGCTTTCTAACCACACTACTAGTGTACAGTGATTTCTGAGCCTGTGGGTGGTCTGGCCTGAAGCAACAGAATTTAGTGGGCTGTGAATATACTCGGTGGGACTAAGGATAGATGACATTTTTAATTTACGTTCCTTGTTCAATTATTCTTTTGTATAAATTCTAGAAACTATTTCTTCAGTTCATTTAAACATCTGCAGTGGATTGTCTTGTGTGTTCCACAAGAACTTTTCTTAGGTTCTCTGATGCCCATAGACACTGTCCCGGTTGGTAATTCTCTGGTAAATAGCTGTGACTACCTTAACATGAGACTCTACCACCAAGTGGTGACAATTTAACAGTTTAACAAAAAATTATCCAGTTATTTGTAAAAAACAGACTACAGTATTGTTTCTACTGGTAGTGAAAGTCGGCTAATCGGTAACACTTTATAATACTGTTCCATAGTTAATAGGTAACTAAGCAGTAACTAAGCAGTAACTTATTAATAGTGCTGCATTAATACCTAAATATTTTCTATTAACTACCAGGGAGTACTGAATAATTACTCAGTAGATAGTACTGAACTAATGATTATAGTAGTTCACTATTAACTTCAAAATAATTACTGAGACTTACATATCTCCCAGAGAACTACTTACTAATGATGTCTCCTTTATAATAACTATTCATTAATTACTGCTCAAATCAACATTTACTACTGAAAACCCTTACATCCCGGGGAACTATAGATCTAAATCAGTCTACACAAACAATTATTCTATCAGTGGTGATATTAAAGTGATATTGAGTGACACCATTTGTAGTAGTAGTAACCTTAATTACCTTATTATCATCATTATCTTCCAAATATTAGCAACATATAGTAAATTAATACAGTGTGTCGTAATCTGCTTAAACCCCAATTTTGAAAGAAAAAAAAAACTTTATAACGTAATATTATTACATAGTAGACATTATTTATGTTCTCCAGAAGACTCTAAGACTGTACTCAATTTTGTTTTAATGGTCACTGCTTTAATTTTCAGCACCAATCTTATAAACGTTCATCTTTAGCCTTGCAGTCTCACAGACTCTTAGTGCCCATTATTAGGGTAATTACGGTAATTCCACAGCGCCGGACCGCTAGCTTCTATCAGTGTGTTTATCTGCTGCTGCAGGTTATTCTATCAGTGGTGATATTAAAGTGAGTGACACCACTTATCATATATTAACCTTACTTACCTTAGTATCCTCAATATCTTCCAAATGTTAGACACACTGAAATGTGCAGCAGTCTGCTTAACCCCCCTTTTTGTAATGTTCTGTCAGTGTGTTACAGGTGTTTATTCTAAACCTGTGCTCTTCTTCAGTCCTCCTGGAGATGTGCTCAGTAGAAGTGATGGCTCACATACAGCTTTACTCTAGGTTGTGTCCTACATCCTTATTCTGGGGGAAATCATGTTTAAATGAATAAATATTTGTGTTAGATAAAGGACTAGGCATCCCTGTGTTCTTCATAGATAATTAATAAAGGGTCCCTGTCTTCTTTTTTCGGGAGTTAACAGCAGCACATGGTAACCCATTACTAATTACTGAGGAGTTACTGTGTTCTTCTTTAGGAGTTACTGCAAATCATACCACAGTATTATAAAGTGAGAAACATGTTAACTAATTACTAATGACTGAGGAGTTACTGTGTTCTTCTTTATGAGTTACTGCAAATCATACCACAGTATTATAAAGTGAGAAACATGGTAACTAATTACTAATTACTGAGGAGTTACTGTGTTCTTCTTTAGGAGTTACTGCAAATCATACCACAGTATTATAAAGTGAGAAACATGGTAACTAATTACTAATTACTGAGGAGTTACTGTGTTCTTCTTTAGGAGTTACTGCAAATCATACCACAGTATTATAAAGTGAGAAACATGGTAACTAATTACTAATTACTGAGGAGTTACTGTGTTCTTCTTTAGGAGTTAACTTTACTGCAGATCATGTCACAGTATTATAAAGGGAAATATACATTAATAATAATAATAATAATAATAATAATAATAACACACATTTAACCTAATTAACTAACACAAACACATTTAACCTAGTTAACTAACACACACATTTAACCTAGTTAACTAACACACACATTTAAACTAGCTAACACAATTAACCTAGCTAACACACACACATTTCCCCTAGCTAACTTAGCTTGCTAACTAACACACATATAACCTAGCTAACTAACACACACGCATTTAACTTGCTAACACACATATAACCTAGCTAACTAACCCACACATAAAAGTTAACTTAGCTAGCAAACGAACACACATAACCTAGCTAACTAACACACATTTAAACTAGCTAACTAACACACACATAACCTAGCTAACTTAGCCAGTTAACTAACACACACATAACCTAGCTAACTTAGGTGGCTAACGCTAACTACACACACAACTTAGCTAACTTAGCTAGCTAACACACATCCTAAAGCTGGTTAACAACCCACAAAGAGTCCTCATCTGATCCGGGGGTAAAATAAGCTGGAAAAGATCTCAATATCTTGATTACTAGTTTATTTTCAATCAAATACAGAAATATGAAAGCAGCAGAGTCTCTTTTAATCCTCTTCCAGCAGCAGCAGCAGCAGCGCACAGCAGAGAATTTACACGAAGGACCAGGAGAGCTGCGTCCGCTGTGAAATTACCGTAATTACCCTAATAGTACGCAGTAAAATAAATCTCTGTGAGACTGCAAACGCTGAAGATCCACTTTTATAAGGCTGATACCTAGTATTAAAGCAATGATTGTTACATTATTACAGTCTTACAGTCATTCTTAGAGTCTTAGATGCCTTCTGGAGAACTTTCATCAATGTCTTCTATGCAATAATATTACGTTATAATGTTGTTTTTTTATTCCAAAAATGATTGTTATGCAGAGTAATACACACTGAAGTATTTTACTATATGGTGCTAATATTTGGAAGGAACTGAGGATAATAAGGTAATTAAGGTTATCACTACTACAAATGGTGTCACTTGCTTAATTCAAATATGCCTTCAATTAATATGCATTTAACTAAAATATGCCTGATTTAGATCTATAGTTCCCCGGGATGTAAGGGTTTTCAGTAATTAATGTTGATTTGAGCAGTAATTAATGAATAGTTATTATAAAGGAGACATAATTAGTAAGTAGTTCTCTGGGAGATATGTAAGTCTCAGTAATTATTGTGAAGTTAATAGTGAACTACTATAATCATTAGTTCAGTACTATCTACT
This sequence comes from Astyanax mexicanus, assembly GCF_023375975.1. Classification (NCBI taxonomy): domain Eukaryota; kingdom Metazoa; phylum Chordata; class Actinopteri; order Characiformes; family Acestrorhamphidae; genus Astyanax; species Astyanax mexicanus. Next base: position 22,652,299 of record NC_064410.1, read on the forward strand.
GAGTAATTATTCAGTACTCCCTGGTAGTTAATAGAAAATATTTAGGTGTTAATGCAGCACTATTAATTAGTTACTGCTTAGTTCCTGCTTAGTTACCTATTAACTATGGAACAGTATTATAAAGTGTTACCGGCTAATCTTACTCTGGCCAATCACAAGCTTAGGAGGGCCCATGTGGTCTAGATCTTAATTTTAGTTGTGCTGCACATAGTACTCAATTTTACCTTCAAAACTTTTACAACTTTATTTTACATGGACATAAAGAAGCGTTACCTTAGGGGACAGCTTTGAAATGCACACCTGTGTGTAAGTGGTAAGGTGTTATCGTGTAAGTGTGACTGAACTCTGGCCAGCAATGCACATAGCAAGGTGAAGTTTGAATGATGCTTATGAATAAAGCAGATAAATGGGGTATTCCATTTCATAATTTTCTACAATTTATGCATTAACAATCATTGACCCACAGTGGACCGGACAGTAAGTATTAATGATAATGATCATGACTAGATGCATCTGGCTAGAATTGTCCATACAAAAAAAGAAAAAGTTGTTGGACTAGTAAAGGACACTGTACTAACCTGCAGGAAATGTAGTGTACGTATGTGTACAGTTACATAACGGTGTTTAAATTCCAATCAATCAAGTGCCATTTTCATGTAGGTCCAAATTTTAGCCCTGCCGACAATGCCAAGTGGCAACAACACCAGTTAAATTATAACTGTAAACTATGAACCTGTTTAATCAGGTTTCTGGTTATCAAAGGTGTCAAAATTATCACTCAGGTATAAGTATAGAAACTAGGGTTTAAACTGCTTCTGTAAAAGTTGAAGTATCAACTCAAGCTTTTTACTCAAGTAAAAGAGTACAAGTACTGCTTTCAAAACTACTTAAAGTATAAAACTAAAAGTAATATAAGGGGAAAAAATGCCATTTAGGAAAAATGCTTAGGCTGCACCACAGGAGCCTTTTTTCTAAAAGCCATAATAACTATAATGTTATATTAAAATGTTAAAGTTACATGTTTCAGATGCATATATGTCTACTGAAAATAAATGTATTTTATTACAGTGTAAATATATTAAACAATCTTAGTTTGTCATGAGTTGAGCCACACTCTTGAGCCACAGATCATCTTCATACTAGACTACATACGTCTGCTAGGCTCTTGCTGGAGTGTGAAGTGACGTGACGTGTGGAGGTGTGATGGATTGGTATAAACCAATAGGGTGTCTGAATGGTATATGTTAATACTTCTCATCCAACCACAATCAAATTCACTGTATCATGATGAAGAAGTTTATCTAAATAAGGTTTTTTTTTTGAGAATGAGAAGATGGAATGAAAACAAGATGAAATGAAAACGGAGTAAAAGGGCTATTTTTAAAATGTAAATAATATATATATAAAAAATAATTAAAGTAAAAGGTTGTTTAAAAAATGATTGCTCCAATATAGTGCCTCATTGTGAGCATAGGTCATGCATTTATGAACATAGCCTTACTTTCAAATAATGAGTTGTGGTGCTTCTCTTGCAGTTAAGCATGAACTAGCTTGTTTGTGTTCTGCCATTTAGCACAAGCTAACACTAACATGTGGTAAACACTCACAGTGAACATGTCATGGCCAGAAAGATCTTATTTGGATAAAAGTGTCAGAGCCCTCAAACGGCTCATTCTGAAAGAGACTGGCAAGAATAGAGCTGGTGAGATTTCTTTATGTGAGAGTGAATTTCATGAACACGTCTTGTATAGCTTATAGATCTATTCTAATTAGTGTAAAAAAAAGGTATATTACGTCCCCTGTAAACCGCGTTAATCGTTAATGACTGTGTGTCTTCCAAACTTGTCTCAGCTCAACCTGAGCCACTTAGACTTGTTCATCTGTAGCTCAGTGCTGTTAGCAGCAGCAGCAGCCTCTCTTTTTTCCCCCTCAGTGTTTCTCTCTGTCTCTTTCTAATGCCTCGCTGAGCACAAATCATATCATTAGTGGCTATTAATGTCAAAGAGCTGTTTATGACTTAATTCCGCTCGGTGCAATTAACAACAGCCGAGACCTTTTTTAACTTTGGAAGTGTCACAAACGGGAAAGAAAGGCCATTTAGCCCTTGTAAGGATTAGCGGGAGCCTTGAAGAGTGCTTTTTAGACTCGCTGTGTTTTGAGGCGGCTTTTATAGAAATAACAGGATGGTCAGAATGTAGCTAGTGTGTTCTTTTTGTTGGGTTTTTTTTTGTTTTTTGTTACGGTGAATTGTGATTTGTGTTTGAAGCGTAAGAGTGCGTAGGAGTACGAGCCTAGGTAAGAAGAGAGGAGGAGGCGAATGGAACGCTTGGTTCTTGTGCAGACATCTTAATGTGGTTTTATCAGTGGCTAATGGGCTGCGGCTCTTTTCCCTCAGCAGCAGTGAGCTTCATGTCCTCCACATAATGTACGTTACATTAGCGAGTAATGACACTAAACAGGCCTCTGAATGGACTGGAGTGGTGAGAGGGAAGCACATTCAGGGTTTAGTTAGTTGCTTTATTTGTCTCTGTGTGTTTAACAGGAACCTTAGAATTGCGGCGGCTGGAGAGCTAGCCTGCTGCGGCTTATTTTACCATGAGTTTCTCTGCATGCACCGCGGGGAAAGATATAACCCTGTGACTGAAGCTGATCATGTTAATAGGGGATTCTTTATTGGAAGTCATAAATTGCTGCACCACTAACACATTATTATAATTTGAGGGCCATGGGAAAATGTGGCCTATTTGGAAACTAATTTACTACAGTTTTGCAGTGTTCGCCTTTTTTTTTTTCTCCTCCTTCTTTCGTTAGATAAAGAGAAAGTGTTGGATGGAACTGTTGGGGAAAATGTGAATAAAAGTGTAAAACGCTTCTTTGATTTTCTGGAAATTATAAATGTCACTGCTCTTTTTGCTCGTTAATCTTGTCGAGCTCATGCGGTGCTTATTCAGCTCTACTGGTGAAACGTTGGACAAGGAGATAAAGTCTCGGCTATTGTCGCCGTCATCAGAGACGCGAAGTCTAGGCTTACGCAGCTGAATGTTTCTGGCAAATCCTCAAATCTTTTTTCACCAGATGCAGTCAAACAGATACGTGATGATTGTACACTATCTGAAGTGCCTGTTTTGGTGTGTATACAGTAAATATGCCTCCTTAGAGGTGGTTATTTATTTAGTTATTTATTTAGTTATTTAATAGAGCTGCATATTTGATTCCACTGTTTTAAGAAGCTCTTGGATAATTCAGATTTGATTTGACAGATGCAACTGCACATACACACACACAAACTCATAAACACATAAATATTCTACTCTTACCAGGCCCGTTGCAACAGGGCAAGCAAACCAATCAATTGTCTAGGGCCCCGAGCTGGCCTGGGGCCTCCAGACAATGACCGGTTATTAATTGAATGCAACGTCAAACTGTGTGAACTCCCCTTTAAATTATGTAACAGTCAATGCAGGAAAGTATAGCAACACTGTTATCGGAATCCCCCTCAATGGGGCCCCTCCCACTAGTTGCTGATAGTTGCCAGTCAGATTAGTGATTCCTGCAGCCGGCAAAATATGAAACATCATCAGGAAGACAGAAAAATAAGGAGAGAAAAAAGAAAATGCAGCAGTAAGTGATAATTTACATTGGATACATGGGTAATGTTTTTGTTAGCTAGGTTACCTTCTTGGCGGTCACTGCTAGTGACAAACTACAACAGGCCCCCAAATGCCTTGAAAGGGCCCTGACCAGCCTCAAATGTCCATGATTTCACAAAACACACATACAAAAATGCGTAAATTTGGTGAAATATCTGCTCAGACTGGTGAAAAAAGTGAGAAAAAAATGTGTAATGCACACTTAAAGTGGCTTTACCATCAAACAACACTAATTCACTAATGCTGAACTATTAATGCACTTGTAGTAGCTGACAGAAAATAACCAATTACAGTTTAGACTAGCTAATAGGAAGTCTAATAGGTAATAATTACACTAGAATTCTGTTTATATTAAGTTCAGTTGCAATATAAATGTGTAAGTGTGAAATGTAAATTTGTCAATTTAATTGTTATTTGGATATGTTATTTAGTACAGGGATTCTTAACCCGTGGGCCGCGGCCCAATTGTGGGCCGCGAGCGCCACCTTGAGGGCCTCAAAAGAACAACAGTTTTTACTTTTGGGCCGCGAGGGCCGCGGCACCACGTTGATTTTTCCAATACACTTTCTCACCACTAGTGCGTCACTCAGATGTTTAACAACTTATTTAAAATGTAGAAGAAGAACCTCAGCTAACTACCGAAAGTGGAAGCATATTTTAAGAGAAAACTGGAAGACAAAAATCAAGGTAACCAATCAAAAAAGGCCAAAGTTGTTAGAAAATATAACACAGATTTTATTAAATATGGTTTTGTGAACAGAGAAACTTGTCAAAATGATGTTGTTGACTTGTCACTAATCTGCATAGCAGCTTCTGGTTCTACCATTTAGCATTTCAAAAGTTCAAAAGACAGATACAGCTATATTTTCATTTGCATTTTATGAAGTTTATTTTTATAGTTTATTCATTTTTTTTACTTTAAAATAGTCAAATAGCTGTTGATGTTACTGTTATTCTTTGTCACTAATATGAGGAGCAGCTTCTGGTTCTGCCATTCAATATTTCAAAAGTTCAAAACATTATTTGCATATACAGCTGTATTTTAATTTGCACTTTATTAAATTTATTTTTACTTTTTTTAAACATTTACATAAACATTTTGGTTGTATTCATTTTATGGCAGTCATTTTATTTATTGAATTTGTCTATTTTTGTTAAAATGTTTAAAAAAAGTTATTTTTGTGTTGATAAGCCTGTTGACTGACTGTTGGATTTGTTCAAATACTTTTCATGACACAGTTAATATAAAATATGTTTGTCATAATCATTTCTTGTGATTATTTGACAGGACTTTCACTTGTAACACTTAAACTGTAAGTGTATTTAATTTAATTACAATGCAAGTACAAAACTTAAGAATCCCTGATTTAGTAGTTTAGATGTTATTTACATATTCTATTTGTTTGCACCTTTTCTGTGTTACAGATGATTAGCAGCTATAAAACATTGCATATACTGTCTTTGCTTAAGGGAAATATTTAGCAAAACTTACTTTTTGACTTACCCTATTAACATATTCGGTCATTTTGGTTGAGAACCTCAGCAGGAGAATACAAAGCAGGATTAGCCAGTAGACTTCGTCTGACGGAGGGATCTGTACCTACTGTCTGGGGCAAGTCAGCTGATGAGGGAGATGTTAGCATGAACTAGCTTGTTCATGTCTTGCCATTTATCACAAGCTAAAACTAATGTGTGGCAAATGCTCAGAGTAGACATGGGGCGTGGCCATCAACAGCTTATTTGAATAAAATTGACAGAGCCTTTAAACAGCTCATTCTGAAAGAGACCGAAACTGTCAGAAATTGAGCTGGTGAGATCTTTTTATGTGAGTGATTTTGTGTAAAAAACTTCATGAATATGTTTTGCATAACCCATAGACCTTTTCTAACTTGTGTAAAGAGGTATAATATATAGGTGGGCGGATTGATTTAAAATATCGATAGTATCGATATTAATGGTAGTATTGGATATTTATCGATACTTGTGTGATGAGATTATCTTCGGGACAACAAGCATTTACAGAGTGACAGACAGGCTGTACAACACCACTCTTCTCTTACTTCACTCATGAAGAGTTATCATAATCGTAATCATAAATTCAAGTTTTCATTCAAATTTGCATATTGATGATGCATTCACTTAATAAATTATGATGCATAGCTTTCCTCTACACAAAAGTAGAGAGTAGTAGTAAAAAGTATCAGTGTTGGTATCGGTATCGGCAATACCGGCCCTGTATTTACATGGTATTGGATCGATACCAGATTTTGCAGTATCGCACAGCCCTAGTATAACATGTCCCCTTTAAATAATTAGTTTTAGATCATTTGAATCATATTTGTAGATCTGGATTGTCTTGCAGCTCAGATTGGATTTAAAGTGTCAAGATCAGAAATATTTAGATTTTCTGACATTCGAATCTAATTTGATTGCTCATTAACAACAATGTGGAGAGTCATTTCAGCAGATCTGATCTGAGAAACAGATCTAATTGCCTGCAGTTTGAACACAGGCCAGTTGTGTGTGGCCTGTTTGGATTTGCAGCCAACAGACAGATTTACAAATTTGCATCTAGCTAAATGTGGTGACTGCCAGAGGTCAGCCGAGGAGCTGAAAGGACTCAGTGCCACAACAGCAGAGTGCTTTACTGCTCTTCAGGTTGAGAGGCCTGTACATATTAATGTGGTGAGATTAATCACTATAAATAAATCTGCATTGGAGTTTATCTGAAGTATCATTTTTCTTCAGTGAACTAACACTGAATCTCATTCGCATCACACAGGGCTCGTTTACACTTGGCATTAATGTGTGTTTTTGGTGATTAGATCATCAGACTCTGATTTCACTTGAGCTACTGAAACACCTCCAAGACACATTTTAATTTAATTCTATTCCGATCATTTTAACCACACTGAGAGACAGTCAGAGACTGAGCTCATCCACATTTACAAATACATCTGCAATTTAATGACAAGTGTAAAAAACACAGTAGAGGCAAAATATGTACACATACTATCTGGAGACAAAACGTTTAATTCATATCACTTTAAAATTAGAGTGGACTCCAAAATTTTCAATCAAGAAATCACTTAAATAGGATCTGCCTGACAGGACTCCAGTGAACCACAGTGAGAGCCGTTATCCACAAATTCTTAAAATGTGGAACAGTGGTGAACCTTCCCAGGAGTGGCTGGCCGACCAAAATTACCCCAAGAGCACAAGGACGACTCATCCAAGAGGTCACAAAAGACCCCACAGCAACATCTAAAGAACTAGTTCATGACTCCACCATTAAACATAAAGCTCAATTTTGCCAGGAAACATCATGATGATCCCCAAGACTTTTGGGAAAATAATATGTGGAATGAAGAGACAATTTTTTTTACTTTTTAGAAGGTATATGTCTCCTTACATCTAGCATTAAAGTAACACCACATTTTAGAAAAAAGAACATCATACCTGGGGCTGTTTTGCTGCTGTGCTAAATGGAACCATGAATTCCACGGTCTACCAAAAAGATCCTGAAGGAGAATGTCCGACCAGCTGTTTGTGACCTCAAGCTGAAATGAACTTAGGTTCTGCAGCAGAACAATGGTCCAAAACACACCAGCCAGTCCAGCTCTGAATGGCTGAAGAAAAACAAAATGTAGATTTTGATGTGGCCTGGTTCCACTCCTGACCTGATTCCTATTAAGATGCTGTGGCATGACCATAAAAATGCAGGTTGAGTTGGAAAACCATTCAATGTGGAGGATTTACAACAATTCTGTAAAGAAGAATGGACCAAAATTCCTTCACAATGCTTAATTGCAGTTATTGCTGCTATAGGTGGCCCAACCAGTTATTAGGTTTAGGGGGCAAACACTTTTTCACACAGTGCCATGTAGGTTTGGATTTTTTTTCTCACTTAGTAATAAAAACCTTTATTTGAACACTGCATTTTGTGTTTACTGGTGTTGTCTTTGATTTATTTTTAAATTTGATTGATAATCTGAAACAATTAAGAGTGACAAACATATAGGAAATCAAGAACCATTGTATATACAGGGGTTGGACAATGAAACTGAAACACCTATCATTTTAGTGTGGGAGGTTTCATGGCTAAATTGCACCAACCTGGTGGCCAATCTTCATTAATTGCACATTGCACCAGTAAGAGCAGAGTATGAATGTTTAGTTAGCAGGTTAAGAGCACGGTTTTGCTTAAAATATTGCAATACACACAACATTATAGGTGACATACCAGAGTTCAAAAGAGGACAAATTGTTGGTGCACGTCTTGCTGGTGCATCCGTGACCAAGACAGCAAGTCTTTGTGATTTGTCAAGAGCCACGGTATCCCGGGTAATGTCATCATACCACAAAGAAGGACCAACCACATCCAACAGGATTAACTGTGGACGCAAGAGGAAGCTGTCTGAAAGGGATGTTTGGGTGCTAACGCGGATTGTATCCAAAAAAACATAAAACCACCGCTGCTCAAATCACTGCAGAATTCAATCTGCACCTCAACTCTCCTGTTTCCACCAGAACTGTCCGTCGAGACAATAAACTATTGTGGTCTAAAACCAGGTGTTTCAGTTTCATTGTCCAACCCCTGTATGTGTGTAGAAAGTACGATATGCAGTGTAACCCAGCCTTAGTATAACAGAAGTGTGGGCCTGTGTTCTTATAGCAGCTATTAGAGGTGTCTGTGTTTACAGTATTTAAAAGAAAAGTCTGGACACAAGCTTCCATGTGTGTAGACATGTTCAATTTCCAGCAGTGACAGTTTCCTACTGCAGATTGTCCAGTTACCTGCATTGTCCTTCTGTGTGTTACCTCACAACAGCTTTCTCTGAATTGTCTGGGAGTGCTTCTGAATCCATGTCAACCTCATAGTAATATTAGCACTGTTAAAAAACCCATTCAAATCCTGATTCTTCTCCTCAGAATCAAGGCCATCCCTTCTCTCCAGTCCTATTGAGTGGTCACACATGCTCTCGCTTTGTGTGTTTTTTCTTTTTTCCTTTTTCTTCCTTCTCTTCAGGAATGGTACTTGTGTTTTCTGTCAGCTCCTGCAGCCGGTGGCTACAGAATTAGCCTTTCTCCACTTTGGAGGAACTGGCCTTTTCAGCACATGCTCTTTGGTCTTTGTGTTGCGCGCAGGGAGAGGAGGGAGCTGGAGGTTGAATGAAATGAATGTTAATGAAATGCTTTTCTTTTTCTGTTAACGAGTGAGCGCGCGAAACAAAAACATGCCTGGAATTGGTCGGGTTGCATCTGTAAAAGCTTTGATCTCTTTGAGGCGTGCTGTCAGGGTTAGCAGATGGAAATGCGAGGCAAGAGGAAAGTCCTCTCTTTCTATTTCCCTCTCTTATTGCAGTTTTCACATTCTCTCGGTAATGCTTCCCTAATCGGATGATTTATTTATATATATCTATCTATCCCAGGTCTTCCTTCAATTCTACCTTCATTTCTTTTTTATCTTTGCGTTGAATTTTGGATGAATTATATATTTTATATATATGTTATTTATATGTTGATGATGGAAAAATAACCTTTTAATAACCTTTTATATTGACCATTGCCCTACAGGTATCAGTTGAAATTCTGATACTGAATTCATGTTTATTTAGAGGTTTTGAATGGTTGTGGCTCTAAATGTACACTAACATTAAGTGTCCTATTTTAACAATATATTAGCGAGACATCAATAGCACATCGTGTAGCTTGACTTAGGGTGTGTCACTGTGTCTTTGGTATCGTGAGTGCACGAAAAAAAAAAAACGACTTGCGTGGTTAAAATAGGAAAAAATCTTGAACTAAACTGAACATTTAGTTGGCCTCAATATGCGGTTTAAATTAGATGGTGAATTTTTTAATTTATGTTGACCAGCCGGAATCAAACCAAACCGGAATAAAATATGGATGAATGAATGAATGAATGGATGGATGGATTGGATGGATTGGATGGATGATGGATGAATTGGATGAATGAATGGATTGGATAGATGGATGGATGGATGAATGGATTGGATGAATGTATGGATGGATGCTAGATAGATAGATGGATTGGATGGAAGGATGGATTGGATGAATGGATGGATAGAATGAATTAATGAATGGATGGATTGGATGGATGATGGATGAATGGATGGATTGGATAGATTGGATAAATGGATGGATTGGCTGGATGGATGGATTGGATGAATGGATGGCTGGATGGATGGATAGATGGATGGATTTAATGATTGGATGAATGAATGGTTTATAGATGGATTGGATGAATAAATGAATGGATGGATTGAATGAATGGATGGATGGATGGATAGATGGATTGGATGAATGGATGGATTATAGATTGGATGGATGCATGGATGGAAAAAGAAATCCAGTTATAAAAAAAATGGCATTTTTTCTGGTTTTGCTCCAAAAGGCCCACTTTTGGTGGTTCTCTGGAGACCTGTTCAGTCAACATTTGAGTTTCAGTGATTTAAAGATCTTTAACACAATGTAACGCTTCTATACCTGTTTATTTCTCCAGTTATTTATAGAACTGAGCATAAAACAATTCAAGAACTGATCTGACACCTTTATTTTTAAGAGTGTTTGCTTTCATTTATATCATACCTGTTATTCCTCCTATCTATTTTTTCTGTCCATGCTGTCCCTCAGGTTTCACACATTCTCTTTCTAACTCTCACTCCTGCTGTTTCATCCTCCTGCATTTACATATCTCTCTCTCTGTAAGTGGAAGAAAAAGAGCTGTCATCTCACTATTGTCTGTGATATAAATGTACAGTGCTCATAAAAAAAACCTTGAGTTCCTTCAGTTGCTTTAAGAAATGGAATCATGTTTAATAAAAATGTTGCTCCTAAAAAATAAATAATACCAAACAATGACTAATTAAGTTTAAGTGTTTTGACAGTTGGGATGTTAAAAATGTTTAGTGTTAAATAAATGTTTGGTTATATTGTAGCTTTGTAATTGCTTTTGTCTTTCAAAGGGAACACAATAGTAAATTTAGACTGAAAAACCTGCAAAAAAAAAACATGTTTAACATTGATTATTCGGCAAAAATCATTTGGTTAAGTTTCAAGAAAAACATTAATTTCAGTGCATCCCTATATCAAATAAACAAACAAATAAAATTCTAAACCCTGATTTTAGATCTTTCTATAAACAATTGTCTATTAAATAAAAAAATATATATGTACAATATATTGTTCAATGTATTATTATTAAATGGAAGGAATAGACTAAAGAAAAAACACTCCGCACAATCTGAATGGCCATGCAAAAAGGATACTAGCTGTTCAGAACAGCCAGAACTGTTAATTAAACCATATCAATCAGATTTAGTGTAATTAACTCCTTTCCTTTTATAAGCAGTTGAGTAACAATATCTCAATCTTGAAGGCAGCTTTGTTCTTTCAATCAACATTTCTTTATTTTCTGTTTTATCATTTTTATTTTGTTTTTTTTAGATGCAATATGATTAGAAAGCTAATAAAAAAAAAACTGTTCACACAAATACAGTATCTCTTTTATATTACAGTTACAAAACATGGTGCAATCCTCCCCCAATACCATATTGTGTACTTTAGCTAGAACACAATACGAAAGCTGACACACTTTTTAACCATAGTTATTTCCATTATTTCCATTTTCATTTATTTATGTTTTCAATTTTCTTTTCTTTCCACTTTCCTTTCAAATCTGTTAAATTCTCTTTTCAGTCATTTAAAATAAGCCTTTTTTTCAGCTTGTCAAAAGAGGTCTGAACACTTTATTCTTCTCTTATTGTATTCTAGCTTTTTATTCACTCGTTTACTTTAACTAATGATTGATTAGTTTTTTTGTTCTCATTCTATTTCTACACTCAAGTCAGGTCTCATTCAAAATCAGGGAACATCAGGTTACCAGGTTCTCCCTCTTATCAAATAACTCATTCAAAACCAATTTTCCACTCTTTTATTTAAAGCTTTCACAAAACTGTCTACATAAGAAATATTAGATATCTTTATTACCACCACACGACTTTTTCTCAACCTCTTTTCTCCTCTGATCAAACGATGGGTCAGAATGAATCTCAACACATTTAATGAATAGCTTTTGTATAATTAATTCAGACATTTGACCTTTAGAAAAGGATTTCTGTGATTTTTCAGAATCGGTTGATGAAGTGTAATTATAAAAGTTATAAAATAGTAATTTATGCAAAAGCTATTTTAATTTTATTTTTAACTGTCAAAATATTAAAGAAAAAAATTAACAACCAAGAATTGTTATATTTTAAGTATTAAGAGAGTATTAAATGATTCATTTTCTACCCAGGTTATTTCAAGGAGAGCATTTCCTCTTTTTCCTCTATTGGCTGTCCTTTCATTATTTTATTTCATGAATTTTTCTCACCTTCTGAATGTCATCGCACCACCTCATCAAAGCAGCAGAGACCCAAGACTGGAGAGAGGGAGATTAGATACTAAAATCTGCCTAAAATTAGTTTTTAATATCAATTAAAATTTAATTTTTACCTTATAACCCTGTTTTTTATATTTTACAGAAGCTTCAAAAGGCCTCCATATTGCCCAATACTAATCCGATCTTTTATATTGCAACGTTAATGTGCTACAGCATCCTGTAGATCTGATGTTAATCTGACAAACTGGAAACTGGAAAAAGCGATAAAAACGAAGTAATTCTTTTCTATCCAACTGAGACTCAAGTATAAAACATCACGGCTTTGTATTTTGCCCTGTATTTTGGTTTTGGCAGGACTTTGCTGCCAGAAAACTAAAATTTTACATGAAGAAAAAGGTCGTTAGTTCGAAAACAGAGGTCAAACTCTGACAATGCATATATTCACTTTTCTTTTTCCACAGTAAAATATTCCACCCTGCAGACGCTTAAACCACTTCGTTACCATTCATAGAAAGCGCCTCTCTGCTGCAGGCTGTGGATAATCTCTGTTTTTGGCACCATTATGACAACAGCACAGCGCCAGAAACCACAAACACGTGCAGTCTCTGTACACTCTGTTCTCATTAGACAATAATCATGTGAGGATGATATAAATAAAAGCATGCAGTTGTCCTGTTTCCTGTGGAGGAACAATGCAACATCACTGATATAGAAGATTTAAGAAGAAGTATTCTATTTCTTTTGCTGTCACTTCAAGAAGCTTCCACCATCCTAATAACATATGAAGAGATCATGCTTTTGCATATACAGCGTTAGGGTGTAAAATAATATTTTATAATGCAATTAATAAATGTGCATACAGTGTATGCATACAAGGTATCATAATCTTTTTTTCCCCTCAATTTAGCTAGGCCAGTTGTCCCACCCATTCAGTTGCTTCTTAGCTGTATATCACACAATGAATGCCACAACACAAGCAGGATAAAGACTAGCACAAGCCTCCTCTGACACGTGCAGTCAGTCACCGCCTCTTTTCGAGCTGCTGCTGATGCAGCATTGCCGAGTAGCATCACAGCGCTAACAATCGGAGGAAAGCGCAATGACTCGGTTCTGATACATCAGCTCACAGATGCCTTGTGCTGAAGAACATCACCCTAGAAAGAGCAAGGCCAATTGTGTTCTTTCAGGCCTCCGGCAGCTCATGGCAAGCTGCATGACAGGGATTCTAACCACAATCTCCTAATCATAGTCTCAGCACTTAGCCCGCTAAACAACTTGGTGCCCTTAGGTAACATAATCTTAAAAGTGAATGTGAATAAACAGCTCTGTAAAAAAATGTTGAATTTCTTTCATTTTACCAAATTAAAAAATCTCTGGAAAATAATTAAAAGGAAGATGGATGATCACAAGCCATCAAACCAAACTGAACTGCTTGAATTTTTGCACCAGGAGTAGCATAAAGTTCTCCAAAAGCAGTGTGTAAGACTGGTGGAGAAGAACATGCCAAGATGCATGAAAATTATAATTAAATACCGCCAGTTATTACACCAAACATTGATTTCTCAACTCTTTAAACTTTTTATTTGGAATTTGGGATAAATGTTTTCTGTAGTTTGTAGAATAAAACAACAATGTTTATTTTATTCAAACATATACCTTTACATAGCAAAATCAGAGAAACTGATTCAAAAATTGAAGTAGTCTTATTTTTTCCAAAGCTGTATAATTAAAATTTTATGACAAACGGTACTGTTTTCTAGGTTTCTCCTGTTTAAGTTAGTATTTAAGTAATAGCCCCCCGCTTATTGATAAGCTTTAAATATGCTACATGTTTGAATGACTCCTGATCAAATACAAAATATGTTAATTGATGTATTTTATTAATGAGTCAATTCATTACAAAGCTGGCTGAGGCCTCTTAAAAAAACCTGCACTAAACAGCATGTTTAAAAAAAGTAGTGCTTTTAATAATGTAATAACTCGAGTACAGAAGAATTTAGTTTGGGACACAGCCGTTCTCCAACAAGGAATTTGCTCTTAATACATCTAAAGTGTGGAAGCATTTTGAAAAGTTCTAGAACACCTAATATTTTTTCTTTAGTTCACTTGTAGTGTCTTTTTTTATGTGTCCATTTTTGCCTCTTGGCCAATTAAGCCTGCAGCTTCCAATCTTCTCTTCACAGCTGAAACTCAGACTTGGTTCAGGCTTCAGAGCTGTGCTAAAGCTGTGCTTGAAGGTGTTGTTATGTGAGCCGTCTCTCACACAATCTGATGATGTTGTGGATGAGGGTCAGCTAGACCTCTTCCTGTCAGTTTTCTCCAGTTTTTAAGAGCATTCTGATGGTGTAGGATATTGTACTCATTGTACAGATTTGACGTTGGAGTTGAAGATTTTTATCTTGGTTTTGAGAGAGATGTTTGTTGCTTTTTTGGCCTGCTAATGCTACTGCACCTGCGCACATCTCCACAGCTGCTTCCCCACTAGCATGCTGACCCCTCTGCTGACCTACTCCAGTCTCCGTACAAGTAGTGAGCTGATTGGCTCTTTTTGCTAAAGGCAGGACTTTATCCGTAACAAGGTGCTATGATTGGCTTTAGGAGAAATCCCATTCATACTGCAGTCAGCGCAGCCTGTCTACCCATTAATAACAACTCTGTCTCCACTTTCTCCATCCATTGTTTCAAATTAAAAAGCCTCTTTTTGAAGTTTGTATTTAAAATTTCATGACCTTTAAAAAAAATTCTAAAGTATAAAAACTTCAGGGTTCAGTCATTTTTTTTATTTAAATGTTAGTTTTGTGAATAGAAACTAATTGGCCTTTTAATTTATCCAGACACTGAGAAACTGGCCAAATTCTGATCTGATAAAAACATTTTAATTTTACATTATTTTATTTTATTTGTTATTATATTCTGTAGCACTTGACTTAATAATTTTAAGTAATATATATTTTTTTGTGGCTGCTGCGCCTACGCACATCTCCACAGTGAGGGGGCTTGCCTGCTAACATGCTAATTACTCCATTAATCACTCCTGGGTTTTTTTTTTTTTAGGATTTCTTGACCTTTAAAAAAATTGAAGCATGAAATCTTCTGGGTACAGTCTGTTACCAGATATAACTGGAAAAAAGGGATTTTTTGCTTGTTTTATTATGTTATGCTTTGTTGGTATATAGGTATTTGCTAGGATTTTAAAAGTCTTTAGTGTTCATTACATTTTTTTAAATGGTAGTTTTGTGAATAAAAACTGATTGGCCATTTAATTTATACAGAGGCTGAAAAACTGGCAACATTCTGATCTGATGAAAGAAAAAATCTAATAAAAACATTTTAATTTTACATTATTTATGCGCTTGACTCAATAATTTTGAGTCACAAAATTATTGAACACAAAAGTTGTTGTTTTTTTCTCCCGGCTTGTTATGGCTGCTGCGCCTGCGCACATCTCCACAGTGAGGGGGCTTGCCTGCTAGCATGCTGATTCCTTTGCTAACCACCCCTGAGGTTGTTAATTAGGGTTTCATGACCTTTAAATAAATTCTGAAGCATTAAAAATTCTGGGTACAGTCTATTACAAATAACAACTGACTGCAGGGATTTTCTTGCTTGTTTTGTTATGTTATGCTTATGTTATGTTAAGGTCTGGGTACTGCAGATATTTTGTTTTATGTTATGTTATGCCCTAGCTTTTTTCAAAATATAGATTTCTTTCCTTGGATACAAACCAGCTTTAAGTAGTTAATATGGATGCGATTAATTTTTTCCTGTGTTTTAGTGATAAGTAAAAAAAGACTGAATGATGTGTTGCTATGATTTTAAAAGTCTTCAGTGTTCAGTACATTTTTTAAACTATAATTTTGTGGCAAAAAAATTGGCAAAATTCTGATCTGACAAAAAACAATCTGCTTAAACATAATTAATATTTTGTAGCACTTGACTTAATAAAAAAATGGCTTGTTGTGGCTACTGCGCCTGCGCACATCTCCACAGAGAGGGGGCTTGCCTGCTAGCATGCTGATTACTCCATTAACCACTCCTGGGGTTTTTAATTAGTATTTCTTGACCTTTAAAAAAAATTGAAGCATGAAATCTTCTGGGTACAGTCTGTTACAAGGTATAACTGACTGCAAAAAGTGATTTTTTGCTTGTTTATTATGTTATACTTTGTTGGTATATATGGTATTTGCTGGGATTTTAAAAGTCTTTTTTATTGTAGATTTGTTTGACCATTTAATTTATACAGAGGCTGAAAACTGGCAAAATTCTAATCTGAAAAAAAAAATGGATAAAAATATAATGAATATTTTGTAACGCTTGACTCAATAATCCACAAAAAAAGTTTTTTTTTTTTTTTGGCTTGGTATGGCTACTGCGCCTGCGCACATCTCCATAGTGAGGGGGCTTTTTTTCTGCTAACAACCCCTGAGCTTTTTAATTAGGATTTCATGACTTTTTAAAACAACTTCCTGGTTCAGTCTATTACAAGGTATAACTGAATGCAGGGATTTGGTTATTTTATGTTAGGGATAGCTTTTTTTTTTTTTTTTTCTTTTTCAAAACTTATTTTTTCTTAGATACAAACCAGCTGTAAGTGGTAACAGAAATGCATACATTTTTTCTCTGTGTTTTTAGTGATAAGTGAAAAGACTGAATGAACTAAACGAAACAGTGGCTCATTTTTTAAGTAATATTATGCTTTGTTGGTATGTGTGGTATTTGCTGGGATGTTTAGTTTTCAGGACATTTTTAAACTATAGTTTTGTGAATAAAAAAACACTGTTTGACCATTTAATTAATACAAAGGCAAAAAAAATGTTTAAAAAAAATCCTGATTCTGCTCACTCTGGTAACCACCCCTGAGCTTTTTAATTAAGATTTCATGACCTTTAAAAGCAAATATGATGCATTACAACTTTTAACAAATAATAACTGACTGCGGGGATTTCTTCTGTTTCTTGTTTTGTTAATTCATATTAAGACCTACCTTTTTACTACTTTTTTATTAGCTATTACTAGAGAAGAAATACATGGAAACTAATGACATTTACTGTAATAATACAAATATAATAATAATAATGATAAAATATTTTCTTGTTGCTTTCTTTTTCTATTTCTGCGATAGTGATAGATATTCAGCAGCCAGTAAAGTAATATTAAGACTATATTAAGTTAAACCAGTCAGTTCTTCTGGTGAGAGAGAGAGTGTAAAGTCTAATCTTACCTGCAGGCTCCTGTAGTGTAGAATCAGTCATGGTGTTAGCTTTCTGTGGAGAGAGTGTGGAAACCTGTGGGATTTACATCCACAGCCACACAGACCACAGTAGAGGGAAAAAGTGTCATTCTGACTGTAAAAGCGTAGACGGGGCGTTCATGTTTAAACATGGCCGTGTCACATCATGAAAGGATACTTCTCTCAGATCTCCTGCTCTTATTTCTCTGTGTTACTCTTTCCCTCTTATTTGTTTAGCTCTAAGCATACTGTGGGCTGCCAGCGCTCAAAACGCTGTCCATTAAAGCTGCGTGCGCGTGCGTGCGTGCGTGTGTGTGTGCGCGTGCGTACACACGCGCGCGCGCACGAGCAAGTGTGTGTAAATAGAGTGGCCATGTCCCTCTGCTCTCAGCTCTGCTAAGCGCTTGTGGCTTTACAGAAGAGAAGCGCGGGGTTGTAATGGAGGTTAAGTGAGCTCCAGGCTCTCCCAAGCGTCCTTCCATTTCTCTGTTTTAGTCTTTCTTCCCTCCTTCTCTGGGTTCTATTGTGCAAAGGGAGAAGAAAAGGAGAGGCTAAAAGGACTGGAGTGGCTTACAGAGCCGAACCAGGGGGGCCCAGTGTGTGTGTGTGTGTGTGTGTGTGTGTGTGTGTGTGTGTGTGTAGTGGAATGCAGGCTAGAACGGCTTTGCGGAGGTCGGTGAGTTCAATGCTACTGTAGCTGCTGGATCTGCACCTAATAATTCATTCTGATAAACAGGCAGCCTCTTGGGGAGCCCGAGAGACCAGGAGGGATCGACAAATAGACGTTAAACAGAGCTAGCGTGTTGGAGAGAGAGAGAAATGCAGAGTTAGAGATATTGAGATACGATATGTGCACTAAAACATAGCTTTTTAAACAAACTTAGGACTTAAGATATTTATGGACTGTGCTTCCACACAGCTGACTGTTTTTTTGATCTACACACATAAAAAATAAATTAATAAAAAAGAGTAACTGAAAACTGTTTATTTGGGTGAGTAAAAAGCTTCTGTTTATTTACAGTACCTTCGATTTCAAGTTATTCAGATTCAGGGTTCATACACTTTTAAACAATAAATTTCCATGACTTTTCCATGAATTTTTCATCTCTTTAAGGCAAATGCTCATGACCGTACGGCGTTTAAAACATTTGGACAATAAATCCAAAATTCAACTAAAACTATAATGATAAAATATATATATATATTTCTTTAAGCAATGTTGACACAATCTTCAATAGTAAAATGTGTCAGAGAGCATCCTGAGAGCTTCATTTTATCGGGCTAAATTACTGAACTAACACTGAGCTGATGTATCTGTTAGCTCAAAATAGCTTTTCTCAGTCAATAGATGAAAACACGCATTTGTTGATTGCTAACTTCCATGACTTTATTTTTCCAAAACTTATCCAGGCCTGGAAATTGCTATTTTAAAATTTTGTCTTTTCCAGGTTTTTCATGATCGTACGAACCCTGCAGATCTTTCCAGCACTAAGGCTAAAACCTTAGCATTAGCCACTAGTGGTTAGCGGCTAATGCCGTCCAATAGCATTACACTGAGGAACCCTGAGTGTTTTGATAAGCCATTGTGATATTAGCTAGCAGTTTGTTTAGCAACTCTCAGATGTTTTAATTCAGTAAACACTCACCTCTGACTGGCAAAAGAGCTAGAGCTTAGCACGGTTAGCAGCTATTGCTAATGCGGCTCTAGCAGTGCTAGTAATACAGGCTGGTAATACCCCAGAATGGTAAAAGAGCTGCTGCTTAGTGCTTAGTTAGCGGCTAAAGCTAATGTTGCTACATTCTCGAGCCTTGATGCTGGAAAACTAAACTGAAACTCCTGTATAATGCTGGACTTCAGCAGAGTGGCTTTACTGCTCCTTAGAACCTGACTGGTAGAATTCATGAATAAAGTGCACCAATTTTTTTTTCAGCTTACAACCACAGACTGAAATGTATTTATTGAAGTTATAGACCAACACAAAGTAGCACATAATTGTGAAGTGGAACGAAAATTATTTCAATCAGACAATTGTGAGGTGCAAAAGTATTCAGCTAAAAGTATTTACTCCTATCTCTATATACAATACAGAGCAATCAATTGCAAAATGTGAAAAAAAAAGTTAGCCCAGTGTGTATCTTTATTTCAGTTTGGCAAGTACCCAGTAAAGAAAGTGGTAAAATGCTGCACACTTGAGTTTTCATTGAAATGTTCAATACCAGGACTGAAAACAGCTGCTGAAATTAACATGGACTCAAGATTAAAGTGGCGAGACAAGCTTGGAGAATATGGTGAAACTGATAGCTTGTTAACATTATTAGATTGGAGACAATATTCCCCAACATCAGCTCTCATTATTTTTATGATGTAAATACTCATTTTAATCAGGAAGTACAAAATCAAATGATGAGATGACTCACTGTACTGTTGGCTCTTCATTGAATATGGCACTTCTGCGTCATCCAGTGTGTGTTGGGCTGCGTTGTCCTCTTCTTTGGAAAGGGATTTGTTGGCAGGGTCATGTAAACTTTATCCTGATACAACAATGCTAGTTTTTGATTGGCTGTTGGGTAGCTTACAAACTACATTACTCGATTTATACATACGAGCGTTTTTCTGGGATTGAAAGTGTAAATTAAGCTGTAACTGGAAATAACTGTGCTGGACTGAGATGCACAGCTTTCGACACGTGCAAATACAAGCATGTGCCCAACCATGTGGATGGAGGTCATGCGGTTACCTCCTGTTTACTCCCACCTCCCCCTCCCTCTCGCTTCTCAGGCAGCAGCAGCCTGTCACTCACACACAGAGACAGCGCTGTGTATGACGATGCTTAAACAATATATATTGTGCAGCCCTAATTTGTTACCTGTCCCCACTCTAACAATTAACTTTAAATAAACACTTTCTTGAGAGCAAATCAATGGAATTAGTGGACTTGCTTTTCAACATGCCTTTTAAATGTCACATGAGTTTCGGTAACATGAATGAGAAAAATTTTAACATCTTTGGATTAGTAACCTTGTAAAAAATGAAGGTATGCTGCCAGAGTTTGACCAGTGAATGTTTTGAATAGTTAAATATATGTGTTATTAAATTCAGAGTTGAAAAAAAAGATAAAACGTTTAATTATTTAACAAATAGTGGTGCACCTTGGTGGGCATTTTCCTAGAAACTTCTGTGCGTGAGAAATACAAGGTGTGTCGTATGAGTGTGTGAGCGTGTGAATTGCTTGAAATGCATGTATCTCATGCGCCCCAGTGTTTGAGACTCGAGAGCCTTGATGTCCGCTGCATATTCCCGTTCTTTCAGCACATCGACTGCACAACTCGCTTCTCACCATTATAGGCGATGCAAAGTGCAGCCTAGATAGACAGAGGAAAGGCTGTAGAACATGGCATGGTTGGCGGTGCGGGGGTTTAAGTACATTAAGTCGATTTTCCTGTAGCATATGTTTTGCCGGGCATGTTCTGAGCCGGAGAGAGCGCAACACGCGGCAGCTGGCTTTCACTACAGTAGCGGTGATTGGCAGGGATAAAGGAGAATTAGAAAACATGGTGGAAGAGAAGGAAAATAAGAAGGCAGATATGTGGGGGTGGGAGGGGGGCTGCAGAAGGGGAGGGGAGAGGGAAGAGTGTGTGGGGAGGTCAGGGTGAAGGACAGGCAGACAGAGAGAAAGAGGGAGGGAGATGCTGAAAGAACGATGAGGGGGAGGATGAGATTGATGGGATAGAGTGATTGAAAGATGACGACGTGGATCCAGACTGAGTGTTGAAATTTTTTAGTCGAGTGCCAGGGTGTGTGTCTGTGTGTGTGTGCATATTTCTGTGGCTGTGTAAGAAAGTGAGGGAGACCCTACTGTGCATAACTGATGCACCGAAAGTTCCTGCGGAGATGCACCCTGACACACACACACATAAACACACACACACACACACACATACAGAGGACAAGACCCAAACAGACAGTGAGCAGACTGTTCCTCTGCAGATGGAGAGGAAAGAGGAGGGATGCTAGTGGCAACACATGACATTGCGCGGAGGGTGGGAACATACATTCAGACTTCTTGCTTAGACACACACTAGACACACACACACACTCACACACACAACACATGCACAGTGTCACTGTCATCTCACTTAATCCCCAGACAGTTCAAATGCACTAGGCCAACCGAAGGCTCAGAGGAGATTAGCCTAGACTCTCAATGATGCAAGGCTAGAGACACTCTCCCACTCCCTGCACCACTGTTTCACCGCCGTCATTTTACAATGAAGAAATTTTCTCCAATATATTCTCGCCTGACTTCAATGCAATCGTATTTCTCAGATCTGTCCCTGTCTGAAATAATTGGACAATTTATTGATAATAGTTTTGACCCAATGATTCCACTTATTCTGCTGCTTCAGTCCCCTAATTGGAATATTGCACAGAAAATTTATTGCAGTATTGAGTGAGTTCATTCTGTATTGGTGCTGGGAAATTAATCAAACAATAATCAAACCCGACCTTGTGAACGTTTTATCAACATAATCTTCCTCATGTCAAAAATTAAGGTTTTCATATTAGCAATAGCATAGCAACAGTGCTTGTGAATGTATCTACACTGATGGGTGTGGCAGTCTGGAAATGAGGTGTTTTAGTGACATTTCTGGAGTATTGGTATCTTGGTAGCTTTGCAAAAACAATCTATACAAATGTCAACTGTCAGACGTTCATTGCTATCTTGGCACTGAATTGTTAACACAGGTGCATGCCCAATACATAGACACACATGGATATGCAGCAGTGCACAAACCCATAGCACGAACCTGTTGGCAACATTTTGCATCAATAATAAACAGAATGAATTAGCGGAAATGAGCAGCTCAGTTTCCTCTGCTCAGAACTAGCAAAAATAAATTAGAACTGGAACTAATAAATAGCAGTCCACCAGTCAGAGTGCACCTGGCTCTCAAAAGCAATAGCAAGTGAAAGCTGATTGGTTTATTGTGTATTACACCTAAAACACACCCATGATTAATTAACCCTTAAATGCTAGAATGCTTTTCATGGTGTTGCTGCAGTTTGAGTAGCTTCAAGGTGCTCATTGATGTCATTAATGAATTTGTATATTGTTCAAATGAGTCTGATGGTGGAGTGATTAGTTGTTAGAAGGACTACAGCAATAGTAATCAAAAGCCTGTAATAAAAGCAGTACAGAGCTGTGAACAACTGTGTGCGCAAGAAAATGACTACAACAGCAAATCAAAAATTATATAGATATTATATGAATAGCATAATATATAATATAGTATTTAATATACATTTTATAGAAGTCACATGGCAAAGTCTACTGCAATCAATGATTTTGGATTTATCATGTAAAATATTGATAAATATTGACTAAGGGTTCCACGCTTTGTGACATGCCTTACACCCTGTGCAAGGCGCGTCAGAATGCTAATTGCTATCTTACACCCTGCCAATAGCCTATTTAATCCCTTGCATCTGCGATCGTTTAAATAGTAACAGAGCTTGTAAATATATCTATGTAGATGGGCGTGGTGATCTCGAAATGAGGTGTGTTCAGGTAAATTTGTGGCATATTGCTATCTTAGCAATAGAAAACACAGGTACGCCACTGACTGAAATCAACCCAGGCAGACGTCAACAGTCAGGCATTAATTGCTATCTTGAATTCACATCACCAACATATGAACATACACCCCTCCTTGTTACTCATACATGAAAACGCACACTAGATGTACTTTTCCCGCCGTTATGATAGCAAAGACATACTGACACTCCCTAAATCAAGCTGCAGAGTAACGTACAGGAGATGTTCCATTCTATGAAAGGTTGAAATGCATTCCACTCCTCTAGTATTGTGATTTCAAAGGAAACTTACAAATATGACTGATATTCATACTGTAGGGTAGTTATTAATAATGCCACTGGATGAATTGTGGATGAATCTGAGATTATACTTAATCCTTAACAAGACTTTTGTATAGCAGCAGTTCATTGTGGCATGTGTTGTTTTTTGTTGTTTTTTTTTTTACTGTTTTTTCCTCTTTTTTTTTTTTTTTTTTTTGAGTGAAGCCTCAACCTGCGGTAACGTCTTGCAACAGCCTCCAGGGTACTTTCAGGCTCACTCACTTGCCAACCCACTCGCCAGCTTCCTTTGAAGTTCAAGTATCAATTTGAGGATGCGGTGCCACTTTCAAATAATCCGCTTTGTTAAAATAAACACGCTTACGTAATTTCATTATGTCTTCAGTCGTATTTTTTTCCTCCATACTTCAGAAGACGATGAAGGACGGTCTCATAGCATTTGAGGTGTTTATGCCATGTATTGAAATTTAGTTAAAAGGAGACATGGGACTGAGTGGCAGTTTAGTAAACTGAATCTACTCGATTTGCTCTGAATAAATGCAGCGTTGTTGCTTTCGATATAAAAAAAAAATCTGAAGAAAAAAATCACATATAATTCCTTGTTCTTTTCAATATAGTGGAGTCTCCTGCAATAGGGATTTTCATCTTATTATGCTAAACAGGAAATGTTAGAATCCTTTTTTTATTAAGAATTTTCTTCACATTCACAGTAAGTGTGTCAACAGATTATTATTTATTGAAACATTTTGCAACGATTCAGAGTCAGAGGCAGGATGCAAGGCGGATTTATAAGAAGCCATATTGAAAACAAAGTGACAATTAACACTAAGGTCCCGAGATTCTAGCGATCTATTGCACATCATTCAGTTGCGTATCATGCAGCTGGATTTAGGGTGTGTTGGTGTTTTTTTGGTATCGTGAAGGCGCAAAAAATATGCGCAAAATGTGTGCGCGCTAATTCTCTTAATAATTAATCATGGGTGTGTTTTGGGCGTAATGTAAAATAAACCAATCAGTGTGCCAGTCATCATTCTCTTTAAGAGGCAGGTGTGCTCTGACTTTGTGTATCATAACAGAGGATATTGACCTGTGTGTTCACGCTGTGCACTCACAGCTCATTAAAAGGGATGTTTCATGGTTTTAATCAGTCAGTGGCGCACCTGTGTTTTCTGCCACCAAAATAGCAATATGCCAGAAATGTACCTGAGTGCCACACCCATCAGTGTAGATGTGAAAATAGACTGTTGATGAGATGTAAAATAGCAACGAGCATCGCAATGCACCTTGCGCAGGTTGTACAATAGGGTTCTAAGACTAGATAGTACTGAAACCAAGCATGAAACTCAGAAAGCTGAAACTCAAAATCAGCTTATTTGAGATCAGAACGTTTTGTCCCCAAATGCTTCTAAATGAGAGTTTAAAAGTCTCATTTATATCTGATTTCAGAGCTTTGTTAGTTGTCAACATGACAAATGACAACACTGACACACTTTTAAAAGAGATGCAAAGCATTGTAACTGTTTTTTTGTTGAGGAAAATCACACACGTTGCATTGCTTTATCATTTATTGCCCATAATTGTATCAAACCCTTAGCATTTGTGAAATGGAAATGGATTTGTAAAAAGACCTAGATCTGCTGTGTGGGATCATATTGAACTTAAAGACAAACAGGTAAAATGCCAGATCACCCACCAGTTGTCACCACCTCTGTGGTGGATGATGATTCAAATGTCTCACAAGATTGAGGCTTTTTCCCGAATCAACTGGTTCATTTGATTAAGTCTCCAAAAGCCCCACTTTTGCTAACAAAAACATGAATCAATTAAACTGAACAAATATAGCAAACGATACCAGAGGGTCAAACAAAAGGAAAACATGGGGTTTATGTAGGGCTGAGGAAACAAGAAACACCCAGAGAAGATAACAAAGGGGCAGGGTAACAAACAAGACACAGGTGAGAACACTAATCTTCTTTTCGTGTCTTGAAGCTTGTTGGTTATATGACTTTCCCATTTCTTTACACAGTCTTTTACATTTTTATTGAATATGGCAAGATCTTTTAAGCTGCACTGATTGAGTAGTATGGGGCATTGTGTGGTCCTCTCCAAATTCACAGGTGGTTTGGCCAACTTTGTAGCCCCATCTAGCCATGGCAGCCTTTGATCGCCCTGTTCCTATTCTCAGGCAGTTGAGAGTCTTCCACTGGCCCCTCTGTGCTTCTGAAACTGGAGGGAGGGCTTCAGATGGGTGGATACACATGTCAAAGGGAGGGGGGTCATCCTCAAGTCTTTTTGTCCATAGTTGGAGTATGGTTTCTTCCCGTGATGCTAATGGGGCTGGACATGGCTGAGAAAGCTTCTCCTGGACTTCAGCCGCTAGGCCAGGGGTAGACGTCCATGAAGGTGGTGGCGTTCCTCATTGGTTGCTTTGGTCATTTCTATTCGTCTGGCTACTTCCCTTCTCACATTAGCAGGAGCAATGCCAGAGAGTATGTGCAGGTTGTTTGTGTTGGTGGGCTTCAGGCAACCAGTGATCAAACGGCAGGTGTTGTTTAATACTAGAACACTAATGCGGGAATAGGGCGGAGACAACAACAAAAACAGGACAGAAAGAATAAGAAAAGAAGAAAAACAGACAGACAGAGGCTAAAGTGTGACACATTTTAGTTGAAATTAGTTTTAGTGCATTTAAGAACACTGTTAAGGGCAGTACTGCCTTCTTAATGACCCTTTCCCTAGTTTAACTCAGCCAATTAACCCACCCACTCACTAGGACTTTCCTTGCCACTTGAAGTCAGCCACTGCCTCTTTTTGGACTGTCGCAAGTGCAGCATCACATTGTTTGGAGGAAAGCACTAGATTCCCAGCTCTGATACTGCAGCTAACAGACTCCTGTGCTGGGCAGCATTACAATAGATGGAATGAGAGGGAGAGCACCATCTATTCACATAGACAGAACATGGCCAATTGTTCTCTCTCTGACTCTGGTTGCTGATGCCAAAGCAGCATGATGCAGGACAGTTGACAGGTTCTCCAGCCAGACTGATGGAAGTCTCTGGAAGTCAGGGCTCCCTGTCTCCCACCACAGGTCGATCAGTTTCCCACCATCCAGTTTTTGCCACCTGCCTCGGACTAGCTGTTCACACTCCACTACTGATTACAACAAAGTTTATATAAACTATAACTTTGCTGTTGTGGCAGCTGAATATATTAGACCTACATGGATGTATAATGACTTTTTAACATTCATTTACAAGTTGTCTGACCAGAGGAGGATGGGTCCCCCTGTTATGTTTTAGCTTTGATGTGACAGTACAAGTAAAAGTACAAGGATAGGGGGGTTCTCTATTGTATTTTCAATGTTTTGTCTGATTCTCTGTTCTGCGAACACATTTCTATAAGGCTGATTAGCGACAAGATCAGTTGTAAAAAACGCTATCAATTTAATTTGATCCAAACTTGCAACCATTTACAATAGAAAATAAGCTCCTGTCCATATACTTCTATCACAAGTGTGTTATTGTATACTATTTTTTTTATTATTAAAATGCTAACAGGTTTGAATGCTGACCAGCAGCACTGCTAAAGCAGGAGAAGACTTGGCCTTGACGCTTGACGATGTTGGACCGCCACGGCAGTTTATGAAAGCTCATTATAAATCTGAATGTGATGTGCCGCCACAAAAGCCGCACTCACAATGCACTAGTTTTATTATAAACCATAAAAAAAGAAAGACAGGAAAAAAAATGTATTTTGCCTGCGGCTGCCCAGGTGTGTTCTGCCACTCCAAATGAGCCTGTGAGAACCAGCCAGCCAGCCAGACAGCCACCCAGACAGTCAGCCAGACAGACAGACAGAAGCACACGCACACACACACATACTTGTCTGAGGGGCATAATTTATGCAAGCTGTTTCTTGGTAACCCGCTTTGTCAAGGAGGTGGCGACTGCCACCACAGCTGAGACTGACCTCATAACAAACACAGGTGTACACACAGTCAATAACACACAGACACAAACACATCAAATGCATCCTCTAAAACAGCTGAGAACAACAGTGTTGTATACACAAAGGCTTGAGGCAATTACAAACCCCTTCGCAAGGTTGGAATGGGGGGCAGGAGGGGGCGGTGGAATTGGCATCAGTGTGCAGAAGCACTTTAAATCCGTTAAGTAGGGTAGCAGATGAAAATGCTCCATGTATGTGTATCTTTCATGTTTCATCATGATCTTCATCTAAGTCACAACAATAGACAAACACAGTCTGCTTAAACTAATACCACACAATGGTTTCATTAAACACAATGTCAGGAGGAATTGTACACCATTCCTTTTCACAAACCTGTTTCAGTTCAGCAATATTCTTGGGATATCTGGTGTGAATCGCTCTCTTAAGGTCAGGGCTCACCGGAAGGCGTAGTTTCTTCAGTTGAAGCCATTCGGTTGTTGATTTACTTCTATGTTTTGAGTCGTTGTCCTGTTGCATCATCCATCCTCTGTTGAGCTTCAGTTGTTGGACAGATGGTCTTAAGTTTTCGTGCAAAATGTCTTGGTTAACTTGGGAATTCCTTGTTTTCGTTGATGATGGCAATCCGTCCAGGCCCTGAGGCAGCAAAGCAGCCCCAAACCATGATCCCACCTCCACCATGTTTCACAGTTGGGATGAGTTTTTGATGATGGTGACATCATAGCGTTGTGTGTTCCTTCCAAACAACTCAATTTTGGTTTCATCTGTCCACAGTATATTTAGCCAGTAGTGCTGTGGAACATCCAGGTGCTCTTTTGCGAACTTTAAACGTGCAGCAATGTTTTTGTTTTGTTTTTAACAGCAGTGGCTTCCTACGTTTTAAACATTAACTCGTTCTTGTTTAATGTTTGCTTATTGTAGATTTGTCAACAGAAATGTTAGCATGTGCCGGAGATTTCTGTAAGTCTTCGGCTGACACTCTAGGATTCTTCCTCACCTCATTGATCATTCTGCACTGTGCTCTTGCAGTCACCTTTACAGGATGACCACGCCTAGGGAGAATAGCAACAGTGCAGAACACAGTTTTAACCATGCAACACATCCAATCTCATCACATTGATTAAACTCCAGGCTGGCTGACTTCTGGCTCCAGTTAGCATTTGGGAAGCCCACCACATGGCCACATACCTAGTAAAGAACCCATGTCCACTTGGAACCCACCTAGCCTACATTCCACCCATGTTGTGAGCTGTACATGAGGATAGTTGTTTTATTGCTTTGCTCCTGAAACATTTCAGGCCCTTGGTGTGTGTGTGTGTGTGTGAGAGAGAGAGAGAGAGAGAGAGAGAGAGAGAGAGAGAGAGAGAGAGAGAGAGAGAGAGAGAGAGAGAGAGAGAGAGAGAGAGAAAGAAAAAAAGAAAGAAAGAGAGAAGATAAGAGACAAAGAAAGAAAGAGAGATAAGGAAAGAGGGAGATAGAAGGAAATAGAGAGAGAAAAATAAGGAAAGAGAGATAAGGAAAGAGAGAAATAGGGAAAGAAAGAGAGAGAGAAGGAAAGAGAGAGAGAAAGAAAGAAAGAAAGAGAGAGAAGGAAAGAGAGAAAGAAGGAGAGAGAAAAGGAAAGAAAGAGAGAAAAAGCAGAAATAAGAGAGAAGGAAAGAGAGAGAGGAGGAAAGAAAGAGAGAAAAAGCAGAAAAGAGAGAGAGAAGGAAAGAAAGAGAAAGAAGGAAAGAGAGAGAAAAAGCAGAAAAGAGAGAGAGAAGGAAAGAGAGAGATAAAGAAGGAAAGAGAGAAAGAGGGGTGTGGTCAGCTGCAGATCACTAAGCCACACAAATACCAGCACCAACAGTGACCAATCAGGGTTGAGTATGTGAATTGGATTTGGGTAAAGAGGTCAGGTGAGGTGCTGGCAGGAACTTAGAGCATGTGTGTGTGTGTGTGGTGTGTGTGTGTGTGTGTGAGTGTGGCTGTAATCCTCTTTTACATGTTAAGAAGAGACAGCAGAGACCAAGTGAGGCTTTTAGATATATATATTTTACATTTTTCTGTGGACAGATTTCAGATTGCACATCTCAATTATTATGATCTTTCTAAAGCTTTCAAAGTCAGCTCACTAAGCTTCTCCCTTCTGTGCCCCCCCTCCTCTCTCTCTCTCTCTCTTTTTATTCCTTCATTACTCTCCCCTTCTCTTCCTGCTCTCTCTGCCTTTTAAAGTGAGGTGGCCACGTACGCTGGTGAAGGGTGAAAGAATAAGTACGATAATGTGATGAATTACAAGTCAAGCTACTGATGATTATTATTATTATTTCAACAAAGACTTTTTGTCACTCGGCAGAGCGCCCACCCATTTCTTGTGTGCGTGTGTGTGTGTAAGTGTATGCATCGGTGTATATGGGAGTGAATTCTCTCCTACTCAGGATGGTTTTGCTGCCTTTCAGTGACAAGAACAGCAATAAATGTGAGAAAAAAATACAAAAAAGTGAATAAATCTTGATGTGAGCATGAATTAGTAAAGTGAAAACACCTGAAGTGCTGATATATGCAGTAAAGAGAGATTAACAAGAATGCAGTTGAGATTTTTCTGGGAAAGATGTTTCAGAGCTCTGC
Source organism: Astyanax mexicanus (assembly GCF_023375975.1). Lineage (NCBI taxonomy): Eukaryota > Metazoa > Chordata > Actinopteri > Characiformes > Acestrorhamphidae > Astyanax > Astyanax mexicanus. The sequence goes on from NC_064410.1 coordinate 22,682,034, forward strand.
TAATTGGTGCAGAAATCCTGGAGAAACTACACACGAGAAATTCTCTAGAAATCTTCTGACAGTTCCTTAAAAAAGATTTTATCCACACAGAATTAAATTAAATGGACCTCCAAATTGCACATTTCAATTGCTTAAATTACACACAAAATATGTGGATTTGGTTTAATAATCAATTATTTTTTTTAAAGCTGAGAATGTTGAATAAATTAGGTTTGATCCAATAAAAAACATTTAATCTAATTGATTGATTGCAACTGTAAAACAGCTAAAACATTTATTTCAAAATACTGTTATATTTGGAAATGAAAGCACATCTCATATTTAATGTTGGATTTGCACAGATATCATTGCTCAATTTAAAAAATCATACCCGACGTGAAATATTGGTCTAACACATGTTTTATTTACACTCATTTTGAATGGTCCAGTTTTAAAACAGATAGATGTTAAATAATAGATGGTGCAGAAAAACCAAAACTCTTTAAAAATGTATTTGATAATTTATAACTTTAGCTTTTATAAATTCACTTGCATTTGCATTGCAATTCTTTTTAGATGCATCTCAGGACAGGTCAAGTCAAGTCAAGCCAGGTTTTTATTCTCATTCCATCTGAGTTCATGGAACAATAATTCAATATAAACAACAAGTGATAGATAAGTGCACTTTTGGGCATGTGGTTGCTTGCATAAAACATATTGAGGATATATAAATATGTAAAGGAACAATCAGTAATATATGTGAGGGAGTGTGTGAAATGACTAAAGAAGTCCTATTTCCAACAGTTTTTTTTTTTTTTTTGCCCCAGACGCAAAGCTCACGTGGGTTGCCGAATTGACACACAGTGGCAAGCAACGACGAGTCTTAATCTGTAGCTGATCAGTGAATAAAAAATTGAGAGACCACTTTAGTTTCTAAACCAGTTTCTCTGCTCGTTTCCATGGCTGCAGCACACTGTTTGGAGTGTGGAAATGGGACTGGGGGAATGGTGGTGGGTAGATCCATAGGCTACACCCCACAAAGTTCAAATAAGAAAATAAGAAAACTGACTGAAGCTCTGCTTACAAGAGCTGTCGATGTTTGCTTTAACTCAGCAACATAATACAAATAGACAATATAATCCTTAATGGTCCTTTAAATCGTCATAAATACATTTTTGGCAGCTGTCAAAGATTGCAGCGCTGAACAGCATATAGAAAAATAGAAAAAAATCATCTCATACTTTTATACAGATCATTGCACACATCCGTTTTTTTTAAGGATTTAAAAACTGCAGTTTTAATTCACACACATTTTCACTGAGAACCAATTTCAGCTTTTCATTTTGTATTAGTTACACCCCTTTGCCCCATGAGCTTCATTTTAGAGACCGCTGTACAGATGAGACAGTCAGAGATGGTCTTCTTCTTTAGTGTCCAAAGCATGAAAGCAGTTTTTTATAAGAATTATCAGGATTTTTATCAGGGAAGCACAGTTTTAAACGCATGTCATTCAGTCATACTGCTAAATGATGTGCTGCGCTCAACAGCGCATAGTCAGAGTCTTATGGACAAAGAAGACTTCAGCTGTGAATGAGTTTGTGAGAAAGAGGGAGTGAGGTTAGAGCAAGAGTAATTTCCTGCTTCCTCAAGTCATCTCTTCACCAGTGGCACATTCCTTTGAATACTCCTCTCTCTCTCTTTTTCTCCCTTTCCCCTTGTCGTTCTCTTTCTGTCCTCCCTGCCACTCATCTTTTCCTCTGGGAGACAGGAGACCTTTAAAAAAACCTCTTTCTCTCCTCTGCTTTTCTGCACTCTCTCTCTCTCTTCCTCTCTCTCTCTCACTTTCTCTTATACTACCCCCAGCTGGCTCTTTCTTATCCTCTTGCCCTCCTCTCTTCCCTCCCTCCTCTTCCTCTTCCATTAATAAATGCTTCAAAAGAAAAGTCATTTTTTTTATTGGCTTTAGCCCGGGAGTGCATCCTGCAGGTGTTCTAATAGAAGTACTAATAGAACGACAGTGGCCTGTTAAAATGTTTATGATGACTTATTTTCCCTTGCTTGCATTTTCTCACCAATTAAGGGCAATTCTTTGTCTCAAGAGCTTTAAACACACAAAGAACCATCAGCACTAGCAGCAGAAGCACTAGCAGCAGAAGCACTAGCAGTTGCAGAATGGTGCAGCCGTGTCTGTAATAAGTAGACTACATCAGAAGGAATTATTTCTAAATGGTCCTTGGCTTAAATTGACAGCTGGCAACTTTTTCCGAGTAGAGAAAAAGTGAGCTGTGAGGAACAGCGTGGAGAATCACGCAATTGTCAGCTCCAGAGGTGTAAGTCTGTGAAGCAGTGAATCTGCATTCTCTGCAGTGCTGGATCTTTACGCCATACCTTTCTGTCGTCTTCTAAATTCAGTTCCTAATCTCACTAATGCTGTTTTGATTGAATCCAATCAATTCATTACAGCAACGTACCGACGTCTAGAGCCTGAGAAGGACAATTCCTTATTAATAGCATTAATTTAGGAAAGCTGGATAAGCAGGCTTTAAACATTTGAACATAAACATGCATTCCATTACTACTGCTGTAAATGTCATTACATGTTTTTACTCATATTTGTTTTTTCTACATCGAAAATGTTGGAGGTGGTTGATTAGCTTGATGGAGGAGCCGCTCGCCCTGCTGAGAGTCTGGCGTTAAGCGAAGTTTAAGAGTTAATTTAAAAGGTACATTTAAAGGTACATTCTGTTGGAAGAGAGCCAGCGTGTGAAATGGCTACAGGAGTCCAATTTCAAAACACCACAAAGAGTAGTCTGCCCCGCCCACCCCTCCCCAGTCACGACACATCGGGTTGCCAAATTCCTGTTTAGGAGAAAAGTAGCAGCTTTGGGTCAGTCTTGTAGTTTATTTGAGCTCTAAGTCTCCAACTTTCAAACTCACTGCCAAAATTCACTCTCACTGTTATATTCCTTCTTTGGTCACTGAGCATTTTTGAGACATGCTGAGGCTTTTAAAGCTGTGTAGCAGCTGATGTTTAAAATTGAACCAGCTCTGCTAGCTAAGCTCCTTTGCTGCAGCACCGACCGCTGTAGTGTAGTGTGGGTGCTGGCACTTGAGGATACTACAAAGCTCTTGATTATTTTCAGATTGACAGACTTTCATTACTTATATTTATTTTTTTTGTTACTTAGTTGAGTACTTCTTGCAATAATATGGATTAGATAATTACTCAAATAGGACTATTCAATTCAAATCAGTACTGATGTTCTTAAACACATCACATTTAAGTAATTAACTCTTGACATGTTCAGTACGGCTGTTAACTGAAAGTTATTCCAGGTGACTCTACTTCATAAAGCTGATTGAGAAAATCCAGCCAACTTGTGCAAAGCTGTATTTTAAGCAAGAGGTTCCTATTTAGGTTGAAGAATCTAAAATCTAAAGCATATTCTGGTTTGTTTCACACTTTATTTATTTACTAGATAATTCCATATGTTTTTCCTCTTAGATTGGATGACTTTAGTATTAATCTACAATTCAGATTATTTTAAAATTATAACAAATATAAAAAAGCTGAATTTAAGGTGTGTCCAAACTTTCGACTGGTACTGCCTATATATGAATCAGTTTAGATATTATTGATATTCATGATACCAATTATCATGATAATTGAATATTAAAAAGGGGGCGGAGGTCCACCTGGATGTATATATGAGTATATATACATAAAATAAACAAACCACCTTTATTAAGGTTTTAATCTGACTCCGGCTAAAACCTATATCTAACAGCTAATATTTATTTGAGTTCAGGTGCTCAGTAAAAGAAATCCACTCTACCTAAACTACTAAACTACAGTGATACTGAAATATAGTAACAAACAGGCAGTCAAACCCCACAGCATAACCAATCAAAACCTCAATTTTAGCTGGGGATGAGACAGCACAGTCAAACTCAGAGCCAGAGCCAATCATATGTCACGATCTCAGGAGAAACCAGACGCTCGCAGATGTAAAACCAGCAAACAGATTTAATATTTGAAGGGCAATCCAAAAGAGTGGTCAAAAAGCCAGGCCAGGTCAAAAACACAAACAGCAAAAACAGAGCAGAGACAAGGTCAGAAATCAGGCAAACAGTAAAAAAACAAAAAAAACAAGCAAAAATCCAGCAACTTGGGTAAATAAAAGTCCAGAGGGTACATACAAAAAACAGAAAAGAGCAAATAAATAAATAAATAAGTCAAACACAGAAATAAACGCTTAGTATGCTTTAACAAAGTTTTGGCAATATCTCACAAGTTGCAAGTGAAACTGTGGTGTAAAACAGGCCTTATATACATACTCAGACAATCAGGCACAGGTGAAAAGAATCACTAATCAGTCACAGCTGCAGGTGACTAAAGTCAGGTGACAATGAGCATGGGAGCTGTCCATGGTTGGTTAAAGAAGAGCATGTGACTGTGGTGGGAGGGGGAGTGGGATTCTGGGTAATGCAGTCTAGAGCTTAGATCGGGCCCAAAATCTCCAGCCGAGCCCGAACCGACCCACGCCATACACTGTCATTATGAGCCCGAACCCGATTTAAACCCAACATTTTTTTAGTAAGTAGAGTTTTAAAACTGAGCTTTTAAAAAATATTTTTGTGCTGTTTGAATTAGCAAAATCTATTCAGAATGATGTTACATAACATTGCAACACTGAAGAAGCACAGACCTATTATTTAATAAAAACGTTTATTAAGAGTAGATCTCCGAAATTAGGCTACAGGAAATATGTCTAAATTACTTTCCTCTAATATAATATAATTTAACAATATAAAATAATTTCTAAACAAACATTTTTTTTATATTGAGCTTATAGTCTATGTGCAAAAACACAAAAAAACAGTAACATGGCTATGCACTGCACTGCACAGCGCTGCAAGACAAGTGCGTAATACGGACAGTGGAAAGTGGAGTGTGCACTGCGCACCTGTGCAACTTTTTTAAAAACACAATTTGATTTGTTACTTTGCTATATTTTGATTATCACGCCATAGCTTTAAGTCTAAGTCACAGGCTTTTTTCTTGAGCCCGACCGAGTTTGGGCCGGCTCGACTTCAGGCAAAGAAGCTCTGATGCAGTCTATAGTGGAATAAACAGGTCCAGTGTGACATGAAAATCTTACTTTTGGGTGAGGAGGAACATTTTTACTGTGATGTACAAACCTACACTACTACATACGGTTGCAGTTTGTATTACAAACTGTGTAGAATTAAATAAATGTCACAGAATGTTGTACTACTATCTTTCTAAGATAGACCCTAAAGCACTCCAGAAATGTTAGGTAGCATCATTTTTGTATCCTGCAGGGCTAATTTTCCATTTGTAAGCAAAGAACTCAAAAGAGTTGGACATTACTGTTCTAAGCCTTTTTAAATACTGGGATGCTTTTTTTCTAAAATACAAAACTTTATACAAAAAAAGTCAGATTCCTGTCTGGAGCTGGCAGCTCTAAAAGACTATGATTGAGAGTCACTTTCTCCAAATTGAGAGCTGAAGCCTCTCCTGCTCTGCATAGTTTTGTGTTTTTTTTCCCACACTCAAACACACCTGAACAAAAGAGCCCCTATAATTAGAACTGGGAAAAACTACAGCGTAACAGTGGAGCTGGAGTGTGATGGTATGATGATGGTGGGTTACAGCCAGGCCCTGAAGGAAAAGCGAGATCGTTCCAAATCATGCTGAGGCACATACCGCCATGTGAAAACACCAGGACACAAACTTAACAATATAATGAGATGAAGGAATTATAAATAAACACATACAACTGAGGAGTGGTGTAAAATGTAATTAATAAAATGCACTTTTGTGAGGAAAGTTTGGAACACAGCTACATTTAATTAGAAAATTAGGTACTGGCAAGCTTTCCATCGTCCACATAATCCATTATAAATTCTTTATTGTGGCAGATGCTTTAAGAAATATGAGACCTTATGTTCAAAGACTGAAGCTGCAGCAGAGGTGGACCGTGCAACATGACAACATCCCAAAACATTCCATTAAATCCAACTAAGTACTGCTCAAAAAAAGGAATGGAGAGCCAAAGTTCAGATCTTTGATGTCAAACTGTTGACTTCGGCTGCTCATGGCAAGCCGCATGATCCAGGATTAGAATCTTTTGTTTTTTTTTGCTGTCTCTATATGTTATATTTGTATTAAAACACATATACATATATTTTTAATGGGTGGTTTGTGGTTTCCTGCTTAAGCTCTTTAAACAGTAAAAAGGTTCTCTCTCTCTCTCTCTCTCTCTCTCACGGTCTATCTATCTTGTTTCCTCACAGTGTTTTTATCTAGTGGAAGCTCTCATCATTTATTTATTAGGACAACTTTACTATCCTGGGCGAACATCAATAGCAAATGCTTTCATTTAAACTCTGATATCCACACTGCAGCAGCGCAAATACCATGGGAGAAGAGCGTGTATAAATGTGTGTATTGACTGTGTTTTTTGTTTGTTTGTTTTGTTGTTGGTGTTTTGCGTGTATGTGTGTGTGTGTGGGTGGGTGGAGGAGGAGGAGGGGTGATAAGGAGTTCATCAACCAGATAAAAAAAAACAACAGACAAACATCCAAAGAGACATGATGAAAATGACTTGGCTGCAGTCCAGCCCAGCATCCCTCTGCTCGTTCCTCTTTCCCTCACTCTCTCCTCCACGACAGAGATGAATAATTGACAGCTGGCAGCTTGTGATTCGGTTGAAAGGGTGTGAATATAAGACAAGCCTTTTCTAGGCTGTGCTAGACACTGCCTGCAGGTACACAGTGCATTTGTGTTGGTCTGTATATATATATATATATATATATATAGATACAGCTCTGGAAAAAAAGTAAGGGACCACTTCATTTTCTGAATCAGTTTCTCTGATTTTGTTATTTATAGTTATATGTTTGAGTAAAATGAACATTGAGGTTTTATTCTATAAACTACAGACAACATTTCTCCCAAATTCCAAATAAAAATATTGTCATTTAGAGCATTTATTTGCAGAAAATGAGAAATGGCTGAAATAACAAAAACATGCAGAGCATTCAGACCTCAAATAATGCACAGAAAACAAGTTCATATTCATAATGTTTCAGAAATCAATATTTGATGGAAAAGCACTAGCTTTTAATCACAGTTTTTATGCATCTTGGCATGTTCTTCTCCACCAGTCTTACACACTGCTTTTGGATAACTTTATGCCTGCACTCCTGGTGCAAAAATTCAAGAAGTTCAGCTTGGTTTGATGGCTTGTGATCATCCATCTTCCTCTTAATTATATTCCAGAGGCTTTCAATTGGGTAAACTCAAAAAAATGTCATAATTTTTAAGACGTCTTTTATTTATACAGCTCTTATTAAAGAGCCCTCTCTCTCTCTCTCTCTCTCTCTCTCTCTCTCATATATATATATATATATGGGCAGATCACCTTATTTCTGCTGTAGACTGAAAACAGTTGGATTTGTGATTAGAAGAAGAATATTAGACGAAAGATCAACATTTCATCTTTAATTCCCATGCATTTACATCTGGATCTGATACACAGTTCAGAAGGTAGAATCATTTATCAGAACCCACCCATTTTTCTTATAAGCAAAGGGATTGGAACAGATCAACTTAAAATAGATTAAAATAAATAAGACTTAATCTGCAGTTGCTTGTAATAACTGCATCAACCCTGTGAGCCACTGACATCACTGAATGTTCACATTCTTCTTCTGTGATGCTTTACCAGGCTGCAGTGGGGTTTGGATCATTGTCTTGTTGCCTGATACATGATCCCAGCTAGTTTTTTTCTTTACAGCACTCTTTGTAATGTTTCTGTCATCAACTGCTGTGGTTTTCCTTGGTCTACTTGTTGTTCATCACCTGTAATGTAGTACACCAGTGACGACTTTCTTCTTCAGGACATTCCAAACTGTTGTTCTGGCTGTGGAAAATATTTGTGCAATGGATCTGATTGATTTTCCATCTTCTCTCAGCTTCACAGTTGCTTGTTTTTCACGCATAAACAGCTCTCTAGCTTTTAATGTTGATTACTCTTTTTTAATATAAATGCTTAGTTTGCACAGATAAAACCCAAATCTGAAACTGAGTGTTGACATTAGCGCTGTTCAACAAGCACACACTTGTTCAACAAAACACACCTCACAGTTACATGTTCCTAAACTTTTGCTAATAAGAAAAATGTGTGTGTTCAGACAGAAGATACTATCATCTGAATTGTGTATCAGATTCAGATGTAAATGCATGGAAATAAAAGCTGAAATGTTCTTCTTTAGTCTCATATTCAGATTTTAAGATCAAATCCATTTTTCAGTCTACAGCAGAAATACAGTATTTGACCTCACTGTTCCCACGCACACACACACACATGCACACACACACATCGATCAAGCGTAACAATATGACATGATGTCTTTGTTTCTATGCCCATTATTTATTTTTTCAGCTCCTCCTCCTTTCACGCTGTTCATTACTGGTCAGAACCTGACAGGAACACCCACCACAAAGTACGTATTATTTGGATGGTGGGTCATTTTGAGCACTGCAGTGACCAGGACTTCATGGTGGTGTGTTTGTTAGTGTGCGTTGTGCTGGTATGCGTGGATCAGACACAGCAGTGCTGCTGGAGTTATTAAACACTGTGTCCACTCACTGTCAGAAGACACAGAACTCATCTATTGCTGCACATTTTGTGATGGTCATCCTCTAGTCCTTCATCAGCCCTGGATGTTGACCACTGACTGCTGCCCGAAGGACACCGAGGTGTTCAAAAACTCCAGCAGCACTGCTGTATCTGATCCACTCATCACTGCCTCAATGTCAATGAAGTGCTCGGAATGACCCACTACCCAAATAATACCTGCTTTGTTGCGATCTATAAAAGAACAAGGTAAAAGAAGGATATTATAGTATGTACAGAAACAGAAGGACTACAGTCTGTAATTATAGAGTTATGGAGCTACAAACTACAACGTGCTCCATTATGCTCATAGGTTCTGAAAAAAAAAAGATATTTTTTGGGGTGTGGAAACAAGGTCATAGTGTTGTGCCTGATTGGTGTGTGTGTGTGTTTTGCGTCTTGCTCAAAATCTTAAGACCAGTTTAAAAAGGGTAAAAATTATAATTTTGCACTACTAGATATTTTGTTTTAGTCCGGCCCCTCTAATTAGCGGAGCACAACCGACTTGTAATTTATGTATGTGGGGTTACAGAGAAGCATAATGTATCATCAGCATATTAAATATAAGACGTTTAGTGTGTCTACTGTTAACTCCACCGTTTTTGTCTGCTCTGTGTCGTTCAATTGTTTTTTATCCTTTTTTTTTTTAATGATCTCTTATATGTTGAGCAGCCAATTTAACACCAGTTTAACTGACCAGAAGGCCATTAAGATGATAGCTCAAAAAGAACTAAAATTTCCATCAAAACAGAAATCAAGTGTGAACAAAAGGACTCAGTAATGAGTAGCTCCACCATTCCTGATGATCACTGAAAACGATCGTTTTAGGTATGTTTGATGCAAGTTTGAGTTTTGTAAACTTCCCTTACCATCCATCCCCAAATTTTCTTAATGGGTTTTAAATCAAACAGCTTTTGGAACAGGCAGGATGTTCAAAACGAGTGAGTGTGTTCTCCTGGAAGAAGTCCTGTCTGGAGGCCATTGTGACCTGCAGTATTGTCATGTCATTTCCACATAGACAAGACCCTCAGCCATTAGGGATAACCAGCTGCTTCCATTAGTGGCACTGCTATACTCCTGATTATATAAAACCGATTTGGATATATAAAAGACCTTTTTAAATTAAATTAAAAGCCATTTGTCTTGGTCCTCCCAAGGTTTCTTCCTCCTCCTGCAGCTCTGAGGGAGCCATCAGGACTGTCTTGCTGCTTCCTTGCAAAGTCTAAAAGAGCAGTTTTCTAGAGTTGAGGGAGACGTGGCCTTTAAAGACTTTTTTTATTTCTGAAGCTCTTCTCTCGCAGATGCTGTCTAATGATTATTGAGCTGCAGTCAGCACCAGTAATGGCCTTAATTTGAGTCCTGTGTGTTGATGGACAGCCAATCGGATCCTGCGCCTCAGAGTCAGAGATTCTTTTTTTGGGTCGACCACTTGTCTTTGTGTTCCGTAACCCTCACGATCTTCCCATTTGAAGGTCTTACTGAATCCAACCTCAGCAGTGATGGTACGTTGTGAGAAGCCTTGTTCATGTGAAACAGCAGTCTTTTCAAGATTAAAGTCACTGAGCTTCTTCACTTTTGCTCTCAGGAGGTCTTGACAGTGTGAATACTTGCCATAGAATCCAAATTCTTGCACAGATTTTTGCTTTTAAAGGCTGTGGCCTTAAACTTTTGATCAGCCGGAAAAAAAGAAAATATTTGAGTGTAAATGCTCAAAATCCTTTGTCTCTTGCAGCCATTTCTTCTTTTTGCATTGTGTGAACAGACTATTACACACCACTGACCACATTTAAACACCGTCTACGAATGACTTAGACTCACTTTTTACAATTTTATCTGCAATTAACAGGACATTAACCCACTATTTACTGAAATAATTCACAATAGTTTCTGGATTAACATTAAAAAAATAATAATAAAACTGTGGAATAAGAGATTAAATACGGCACAGTTCTTTGTTTGTTAAGGTTTGTTGTGTATTAATGCTTTAAACATTGTGTTCAAATTACAAGAAATTGAATTTCTCTTAATTTAATTTAAAAAGTTAATATCTAATATAAATAATATATTGTTATGATGACAATAAAACTGCAGATCTATGACATTTTGAAGTATAATACGTAATAAATAGGCGCTGTCATATTTCTAAAACTACACATGTATATGTATTTATACAGTATGAGGACATTGGTGCTTCATAAATGAGTGTAAATGAACATGTATGGTAACTAGGCCTATATACTGTGTAACATTATTCTGGTTACATGCCAAATATAAAAATCAACCCATAAATGTTTTATTATTTGTACTGTGCTTAGTCAAAATTGCAGTTTTCAAAGCAATTTTAAAAGAGAAGAGTTTAACTAATAGAGAAGACTTTACATTAGTGTAAAAACAGCCCTAGTGTATATATACAGCTCTGGAAAAAAATAAGAGACCACTTAAAAATGATGAGTTTCTTTGATTTTATCGAATAGAAAACCTCTGGAATATAATCAAGAGGAAGATGGATGATCACAAGCCATCAACCCAAACTGAACTGCTTGAATTTATGCACCAGGAGTGGCAAAAATGTTATCCAAAAGCAGTGTGTAAAACTGGTGGAGAACATGATGCCAAGATGCATGAAAACTGTGATTAAAAACCAGGGTTATTCCAACTCTTAAACCTTTATGAATATGAACTTGTTTTTTTGCATTATTTGAGATCTGAAAGCTCTATATTGTTATTGTTATTTCAGCCATTTCTCATTTTCTGCTAATAAATGTTTTAAATGACAATATTTGGATTTGGAATTTGATAGAAATGTTGTCTCTAGTTTATAGAATAAAACAACAATGTTCATTTTACTCAAAGATAAACCTATAAATACTAAAATCAGAGAAACTGATTCAGAAACTGGTCTGAATCAATGTTTTGAGCATTCTTGACACCTACCCCAATTCAGTTGTTTTTTGGGGCACCAGCCCAATCTTTGGACACCAGCAGTTTCTCTACAGTGTGTGTGTGTGCGTGTGTGTGTGTGCGTCCCATGATAATTTACAATCATCACGGTATGAGACAGAATTTTAAAACAGCGCTGCAGCTGATAAATGAATGTTCAGACACAGAAGAAGTAAAGCTTTCAGCAGCTGCAGTGCCCCCTGTGGTGAATGCTGATATTACAACATATATATCTTCCTTTGAACTAATATAGAATCTTCCTCCTTTGCTCCCAGTTACTCTTTTCCCCTCATCACTATCTCTCTCCTTCTCTCTCAATCATTTGCTTTAGCTCTCGACTTGTGTTTTTTTTTATCTCTTTTCCCCCTACATTTCAAGGGTTCTTTATTAGTGTGACAATATATCAGCACTGCCAACACATTCAAAGCTCTCTCTCTTACTATTTTTTCTCTCTCCCCCCACCCCTTTCTCTCTCTCTCTCTCTCTCTCTCTCTCTAATCAGTATCTGTGAATGCAGCGAGGAGGATAATTTTAGCGTACCAACCAACCCCAACAGCAAATCTGAGCACACACACACACACACACACACACACACTCCCTGCCTGTGAATCCCGCTTCCCACGAACAGAGAAATAAATAAAGTATAAAAATAAGTCTAAACAAAACTGCTCTGACTCGGTGTGTTTAAAATGTCTTGCTGTGCTTGCTCAGATAAAAGAGTAGATGGTATACTAAAGCGCCGTTAGCTAGATTAATGACCAAGCTTTACTAAACCACCCTCAGATCAGAGAAGCCTCAGATTTGTTTCTATTTTTTAATTGGATCTAAGATATATAACGCATAGAATACAGAATACACATCAAGTTTAATGTATTTTTTTTTAAATTGTCACATTTATATGGAGTTCCTAAATCACAGTACCAGTTCTCTCACCTGTTACTTAATCCTGATGACTCCTATAAGATTTTAGAGGAAGAGAATTTCCTCTAAAAACATTGTATCACCTCCTTTGCTCAGTGGCTTTATTTAATGAGAATCAGCTGATATGAGCCTAGTCACCTGAGTCTTAATTACACTCACCTGTTTCTCGTTAAGCCGTTGTGTATTTGAACCCTCTCTGTCTTGAGATGACTGTCCACACTGATATGTTCAAGTGATACGCTCGGATTTGCCTGTCCGGACATCACAAATCTAGCTGTGTGGGTTTTTTGTTTTTGCGGGAATGGCGTAGACTGCATAAGTTGTGAGTGATGCAAAATAAACTTTGAAGGATGATTATTTAGCAACCACAGTGTGTATCCTGATGCAAATTTGTACGTATTCGATAGTAATTGCATTTCAAACCTCCTCCGAATACGCTTTACAATTTCTCCTGATTCCTTGAATAGTTTAATGATGTCATGCACTGTAGAGAGAGGAAATTTGCACATTTCTTCAAATCTTCACATTTTTTAACATTTCGATCGTTTTCTCACACATTTGTTGACAAACCTGAGATCCTCTGCCCATTTTTGCTTCTTTTGTTTGTATTAAATCATGATTATAATCACCTGTTGAATTCACATCATTGTTTATATATATATATATATATATATTTCTTTACGTCATTATTTTCCATACATTTTTTGGGATGTGTTTCAGGTCTGAAATGCAGAAATTGATGTACAGTATATTAATCAATGAAAAAAATGAGCAGATGAGCAGACAAGACATGAAATGTTACTGACTGCAAATCAATTGTATTTTAAACCTCCTCCAAATGTGGTTTCGATCCGATTAGCAGACATCACCTATGTTACTAAATCCTGAGGACTCCCATAAGATTTCCTCTGAGAAATTTGTGTCACCTTTGTACGGTGGCTATGATCTTAGTCACCTGAGTCTTGACTACCTTCACCTGTGTCTCGTTAAGCCATTTTATTTTTTAACCCTCTTTATTTTCGTCCTTTTTAGCTTATGATCAGACTGCAGGAAAAAAAAAGAAATTGATGTGCAGTATATAAATCAATGAAAAAAATAAATAAAAAAGAGCAGACAAGACATGAAATATTTTGGGTTCATACTGACTGCAAATCAATTGTATTTTAAACCTCCTCCAAATGTGGTTTAGATCCAATTAGCCGACATCAGATCATAAATCTATCTTTCTAGATATGCCAAAAAATCTGATTTGTGCTGGCAGGCTAAACAAAGCCTAATTGCAAAGTATTGCCAACATTTTCTGTCAGCATACTAAGCAGTTTGTTTCTGTTTTAGATCTCCGTGCGTTTGACCTGTTTTTCTAATTTTCGGATTCTCCCTTTTTGGATTTGCCCCAATTGTTCTGTCTGCTGTATTGTTTTCTGCCCAGTTTTAGATTCCAGCTTGATGTCCCTATGTATCTGATTTAGCCCTTCACGGTTTGGATCTGGCCTTATGGAATACTGTTGTACATAAACAAATAAACATAAACATAGAAAAATAATAGCGCGTTACTGATTACAAATTACTCATGTGTGTTAATGCTTTAATGTTGACAGCCCCAGTATGTATACAGCTCTGGAAAAATATAAGAAAGCACCTAAAAATGATGAGTTTCTTTGATTTTACCGAATTGAAAACCTCTATAATATAATCAAGAGGAAGATGGATGATCACAAGCCATCAACCTACACACAAGCTGAACTGCTTGTGCTTCTGCAGGGTGATTTCACCCAATATTGATTTCTGAACTTCTAAAACTTTATGAATATCATGTTTTAACTTGTTTTCTTTGCATTATTTGAGGTCTGAAAGCTCTGCATCTTTTTTTATTTCAGGCATTTCTCCTTTTCTGCAAATAAATGCTCTAAATGACAATATCTTTATTTGGAATTTGGGACAAATGTTGTCCGTAGTTTATAGAATAAAACAACAATGTTCATTTTACTCAAAGATATACCTATAAATAGTAAAATTAGAGAAACTGATTCAGAAACTGGTCTCAGAAAGTATTTTTATTTTTATTTCTGGCCTTATGGAATATTGTTTTACATAAACATTGAACATTTTCCTTTTTTTTATATCCATGAGCCTCTGATTAGTCTATGCATTGTTACAGGAGTCTGGTGCCGCTTTTCTCTTCTTCCACTCTCTCATTTAGAGTCTGCACTGAGTTGAAAAAAAAAATGTGTACACAAGACACAATGAAAATTGCTCACAGACATAAACATGCACACGCGCATTTCTCCACAAATATGCTGCATTATTGCAGTTTAAAAACAGTGTGTTAACTAAATGCGTCTGTATGTGTTCTTTTTGTTGCAGCACATGGTAAACAGACCCAGGGAGCAGTGACGGGGGGCATCATCGGGGGCATCATCGGCGCTGTAGTCATCCTGTGTCTGATTGGTGCTGGGGTGGTCATGTACCGCAAGCGCCTCCAAAGTACTGAAAACGGAGAGTAAGTGCAAGCGCACGTACACGCTCCACTCACCCATAAAGACCAAACACCTCCTCAACATCATTTTCTCCCTGACTTCTTCTTTGAAGCGATCGCTCATCCCCCCCTTCTCTCATCTAGAACCTCCGATCTATTTTTGTCTCATCCTTTTCCCATGCATTCTAATTTACACCTCCGCAGTACGGCAACGAAGCATAATTACAACTAACCCGACCCCTTGTGTTTCTTATGCAATCAGTGGGCCGCCCAAGCACAAGCCGCCTCCCCCTGTGAAGACTGGCAGCTCGACTGAGATGGTGAGATGAGACTTTTCCTGTCTGTCATGTTGTTTTTTTTATGTTTTTCCTCTTCTAAACTGTATGACCTACAGTGTATTATACATGGAACACTTCATTTTTAAAGGGAAGGGGATTATAGCTACAGTTGTGTTTAAAGTTATTAAACCGCCACTGCAGTAAAGTTTTTTACCTTTTTTTTTTACATTTATTTTTTATCTTGTTCACAATCAGATCAAATAAGGACTTTAATAATAGACAAATGCAACTTAAATTACAACAAATACCAACAAATACACTCTTGTATTTATTCAACCCCTTAGTCCTACATACAACCTTAGTACTTAGTACTTAACTCCCTTTGGCAGTAATAACAACCTTCAGATTTTTTGACAGGGCCTAAAGGAGGTCAAAGGGAAGTAGTGGGATAGAGGAGTGAAGGAGGGGAAGAAGGAAATGAGATTAGAAGTAGTTAGTTAGAGGTGTTAGGAGAGTAAGTGCTGTTTGAAGAGCTCTGTCTTCAGGAGTTTATTAAAGATAGTGAGAGATTCTCCTGATCTGGTAGTGGAAGGTAGTTAGTTAGAGGTGTTAGGAGAGTAAGTGCTCTTTGAAGAGCTCTGTCTTCAGGAGTTTATTAAAGATAGCGAGAGATTCTCCTGATCTGGTAGTGGAAGGTAGTTTGTTCCACCATTGGGGAACTCTGTATGAGAACAGTCTGGATTGCTTTGTGTGAATGTTTGTTTGGCAAAGCGAGGCGACGTTCATTGGAGGAGCGCAGCGGTCGGGAAGTGGCGTAAGCCTTCAGGAGTGAGTGCAGGTAGGAAGGAGCTGTTCTGTCATGACCTTGTAGGCAATTGTAAGAGCTTTGAATTTGATACGAGCATCAACCAATGGAGCTCAATGAGCAGTGGGGTGACATGTGCCGGTTTTGTGGTTTTATAACAAAGGCTGATAGGGATGTTAGTGTGGCATTGCAGTAGTCGAGGCGTGAGATGACCACTGCTTGTACCAGGAGTTGAGTGGTCTGTTGCGTTAGAAACGGTCAAAATTTTCTGATGTTATAAAGCGTGAAGCGGCAGGATCGAGCAACTGAGGCCCCATGGTGCATGAAGGAGAGCTGGTCATCAACCAGAACACCCAGGTTCCTAGCAACCTTTGTCGGGGAGAGAGAGAGAGAGTCGATGGTTATGGTGAAGTTGTGTTGGATAGATGGTTTCGCTGGTATAACTGAACTGAGGTGATCAGGTGATTGCGATGGCCACTCCAGAATCTTCCAGCTCTTCTTCTGCAACCAAACCATTGTAGAATTGGAGGAATTCATGGGATCATTGTCCTGTTGGAAGGTCCATCGTCTCCCAATCTTCAGCTTTTTTTTGTCACAGACTACATGACATTTACACCCAAGATCCCATGGTAACTTCTGCACATATACTAATTATAACAAACATACATTGAGATCATGTTCATTTATTGTACGATAAGTCAATAACATAATTATCTTTAAATTGTGGTTTTTTTTTTTTTTCCAATGTGTGACTTTTACACAGCATGTGTGCTGCCATAATGAAACCCTTGATGTCTGAAACAGTGAGTACAAGGCTGTGGGGAAGCATGTTAAACTAGGGTAGGGATGGTGTTGATGAATTGGCGGTGATGTCTGGATTCCCTTCAGGTTCACAGTTGAGTGGAGAAGCTGTGATTAGTTATACGCATCACACATACTGCCTTGTCATGACTCTGAGATTATTTCATTTCCTAGCAGAGAAAAATGGACCTGAATTTAAAATCTGGTTACTGTGCAGGTTTTCTGGTTGCCATGTATTTGTCTGGAGGTTAAGTTAAGTCTGGGAAAGAGCAGCGTTTGTGCTGTTAACAAGCAAAATGGCCAAAGCCTAGAGTAATGGAAATTGATTGCAGTGCGATGGGGAGAGCGTGACCTATTTGCATGTGTCTGAGTGTGTGCCTGTGCTTATGCACGAGAGGGAGAGTGATTTTTTTTCTTTACCTTTCTACTGTTGCTTTTGTGCTTACTTAAAATAGTCTTGGATCTGGATCTTTGTAAATCTGCTTTGTGACAAGTTGCTGTGTAAAATGAGTTAAAAAAAAACAGTAAATACAATTGAAATTGAAATTGATAGCACAAATCATGTGAGGAAAAAAGGCACTGCAGTTGTGATGTTCAATACAGCTCTGTAAAAAATGAAGAGACCACTTCATTTTCTGAATCAGTTTCTCTGATTTTGTAATTTATAGGTACATGTTTGAGTAAACTGAATGTTATTGTTTTATTCTATAAACTACAGACAACATTTCTCCCATATATATAAAAAAAATTGCATTTAGAACATTTATTTGCAGAGAATGAGAAATGGTCTGTCACATCTTTTGCCTGTTTTCTGTCTTTTCTCATGTCTGTTATTCTCACGTGTCCCGGCTTCTCTGTGTTTCTTCCCTGGTGTTTTTCCACTCACCTGTGTCCATGTGTAGCTCCGCCCCTCGTTAGTCAGTCCCCAGGTGTTACTGGGGTCCCGTCCTTCAACACAGCGTTACATGGTCAAATTAACGAAAAAAGACGCAGAGCTGTCAGACCTCGAATAATGCAAAAAAAAAAAAACAATTTCATATTCATAAAGTTCAGAAATCAATATTTGGATGTTCATGCATCTTGGCATCTTCTCCTCCACCAGTCTGCTTTGTTTTTGTTCTGTAAATAATTTCGATGTTTGTACCCAACCCTGGCTCTCTAAATGAGAATTAAACTGTGTGACTGTAGGAATGAGCCCCATAATGCTAATCAGCAACATTGGGCATTTGTACTTGTGTGCAGAAAAGTGAAAGGTGAAAGGAAAAATTGAAGACGTGTAAATGTCTTGGAAAGGTGTTTAAACAGTGGAGCAGGGGAGTCCAGTTTTATCCTGAAAAGCTCTGGTGTGGCTGACTGTTTAATTTCAGCTAATCAGAACCACACCATCCGTTTGAGGACTGCGGAGGCCATGGATTAAAAAAAATAATTAAATTGAGCGAACGATATAGTAGTTTGTGCTCAATTTTTTTTTTAATTAGAGTGAACAATTTACAACTCATGCTCACAATTTGGACTTCCCGCATTCTCCCCACACGGGAAGTGCCTCACGACGGGAAAGTCAAAGGCTCGGCTACCGGTGGCGACGCCATCCCTACGTCAAAATCTGCACACTGTATTATCTTACTGTAACACTAGAGCAGTAATAAGCAGCAGGTTATAAATATATCTAACTGATGATAAGCTCAGCAGCCCTGTAACAGATTAGGAGCAGGAAGATTAGGAAATGCTCCTTTCCCTCCGAGCTTCTTGTCGTAGTGCACAAAAATTTGTTTGCTCGAATTACAGAAATAGTTTGCCCGAATTAAAGAAAACATGAGCACAAACTACTATATCTTTCGCTTGATTTATTCATTTTTTTTAATCCACATCCTCTCCCAGGCTCCGTAGAGGACTGACCGACAGATTAAACAAATTAAATCAGGTCTCCTGTGTGATGCAGCTGATTGATAATATTGGACACCTCTGCAATGGGGACACTATAGAATATTGAAAGTAATGAAAAGGGATGAAGATGTTGCTCTATTCCTTCCTGATAGGTGGGAAAATATCGACTTTTTGCTGTTTTACAGAAATAGGACGGTATTTGTTTTCCCAGTTTTGTCCCATTTGCAAATGTTTGTGATAGATACTCGCAAATGGTTCGTTTTGGCCACAGAAATTAAAGCAACAAATTTCTTACACTGAAGGTGAATAAACAATTGGGAATGGGGCTTTGCTGCTTGCTGTGATGTTAAGTTCAAATATCAGTAGTCATTCATAGAAATCATGTACAGCTCCTTTAATGTGCAGTAATATAATAATGTATTCCAATGCTCAACTGACTGGTTTGTTATTAAACGCTGAAACAATGTAAAATTGGGTGAAAATGGCGTTACAAGGTGTTAATATGACTGAAACAACATGTTTTTATTGAGCCAATTTCGTCCAACACACACTTAGAGTAAAAGTAGTGAAATACAACCAATTATATGGCGATAATTCTTATTTATATATTTGTTTGTGTGACTGTGATCGTTTTGTATCTGTGTGTGTGTGTGTGTGTGTGTGTGTGTGTGTGTGTGTGTGTGTGTGTGTGTGTGTGGGCAGCTAAACAAACCAAAGGACCAGACAATGACCATCACAGAGAGTCAGCCCCTCAGCAAATATGATTCCAACTACTATGAGACCACTGCTGCTGAACCAGTTACAGTAAGAACATGATTTATTACCCTGTCTGCTCTCTCATTGTGAACATGCCAGATGCATGCAAATCATGCCAACACTGTTACATAGACCAGTCAGGTGTATCCCCCCATGCTTAGTGACGCCATTTACAAGTAGCAAGTTTAATATGCTTAATGTGTTTGGAAACGGTCAATCCCACACTTAGGGCATCTTCTGAACATGTATGAATTGTGTTTCCTTTAATTTATCTTTAATTTTTTATTTTTTTCAGTTGTTAGGTAGGTGTTGTCATGCAGGCCAGATGTGAGGTAGACTATTGCGAGATTAAGTTTATTAACCAAGTGGTTAATCATACATGAGTTACGAGGGCTGGGCATGGTTAACATAAAGAAGGCAGCAAGCATAAACAACATATTAGAGAGAGTGGTAAGGCAAAATAAGGTCATACACAGGAAATAGGCAAGGTAAAATAGGCAAGGCAAAAAGAGTAGTCAAAAAATCAAAAATAGGTTTGGCAACGGTAAACAAACGAAAAAAGGGGCAAGGCAAAAAAGTAATAAAAAAAACCCCACAGAAACGGGTCGATAACAACGGAAAAAAATTTAGAAAACGTGTCATAGAAGAGCTAGTACACTAGGTTCAATACTCGGCAAGGAGCTAATGAAACAGAGGGGTACTCAATACTAAACAGACCAGGGGTGTGCTATTAGAAGCTGGGGGAGCGTGAATGCCGTAGTGTCACGTGATCAGCAGTGTCAGGAAATTCTATAAAATATTAAACTTTAAAATAGTTCTTCTCAGAAAATGGTCTTAAATTCGATTTTTTTTTATGCCATTACGATTTGTTTTCTTAATACTTTATGTATAATTCTGAAGGTGTATTTGGAGGATGAGGTATTATATTGTTTTGTCTTGTTGATGATGTGTTGGCTGGCATACTGTGAGTAAGTGTAGAGGGTAAAGATATACTTGCTGTTAACAACACGTGCGCATGATGATGGAAAGTTTTGAGGAGTTTTGAGCAGCTGTTTGATGTGATATACTCATCAGAACAACTGGTATGAGATCAGCATTAATGGAGAAACGTGAACATTGAAATGTAAACAAATCTGAGAGTGCTAAGTAAAATTTCAGACAGCTGAGTTCACTGTGTTCACTGTCTGATGTTATATACAGCATGTGAGGTCCAGTATAGTTATTTCTGCTGCACAGAATTGTTAGAAAGTAGTACTGGACAGTACATTTCTTCATTTCTTTTTGAGTTGATAATTGAGTCAAACCTGTAAATTTGATTGGGTTTCTTAGTTTGATTATCTTTTTTCTCAAATTGAGCTCCCTGATGTGATGTGTGTCTCATGGTTGGGTATAAAATTTCATGTTCATGTGTGTCCTAGTGTATTGGCTATTTTAAGCAGCAATATTACATGTATTTTGTGCTTATGGCTGCTTAGAGTCTTGTGGACTGTTACAGTTTTTTGTGAACAGTTGGTTGTTTAACAGTAGCTAAATAATCCTTTTAAATGGTTCCTTTGTTAAGTTTTTATTACTCAATACCTTTTTGAATCCTGCATCTCACAAATAACACAAAGTATGAAAATAGCTAAAACTAATGGCAAAACTAAACTAAAGCCAGGTAAACATTGTACAATTTTAGCCCAATCTGGTCGAATGTGACTGAATTTCACAGACAAACCAAGTCTCCCTGAAGCTGCGGGAGTCTCCCGCATTTGGGCAGTGGCTCCCTGATGCCCGCGAGTCACATATAATCTCCCGGAATTCAGAACGAGTGCCCCAAGAGCGCACTGCACACAAACACACACACAAAGAGTCTGTAAGACAGCCAATCAGTTTTTAGTGTGGGCGGGCAGTGTTCTCCCCCCTCCCGGATGGGAATTATTCAGTGAGTGAGAGAAAGCAGATCATAGAAATTTAATATTTAAAAGGGATATTCTCTATCCCTTTAAACTCCCTTAAAAAAAAAAGTCTGTGGGGATCCAAGGGAATGGTGTTTTGTATTTTTCTTTTATATTCTTTCTTTTTGTTTTTCCAATATTGTGTATACATTTTATAAGATGCTAGCTGATGTATCTTTTTGAGCATTATATCTGATTTTCTTCCTTAATAAAGAGCCCTTATAGCCTAAAGAAAAAAAAAAAGGAAAGCAGAGGCAGGGCCTTCCAAAAAGAAAAAATATAAAACTCATTTCACCTCCGAATACTCAAAATTTTATATAAAAAAATGTAAAAATAATTAAAATAAAAGTAAAGTTTCGTTATCTTTTGGTGTATGTGACTTGGGATGTCTGATTTCATGATCGGGCTGAATTTTTCCGCTTCATCGTGCATCGTTTCTCATGCAGTGTGAGACTGGAAGTGATGTCTGATTAAGTGCTTAAACGAGCTGCAAATGAGCAGTCGGACACGATAAGGGATTTCTGACATGCCAGAAATTTTGGTTCATTGTGTGAGCTGTCTTGTCAGACGTCACGACCTGTTTTACCAAAATTCACTGCAAATATACCAGTAAAAACCTTTCTTTTGAAGTGATGGCCTTTCTCTTATGGGTATCTTGCTTCTGGATATATAGATAAACTTTTTTGAGGTGATAGCAGTAGTCCCCAAATGATGATATGCGCAGCAGGTCACAAAAATCCTTTATATCATCCATATACATATAATATAAAAGAAGAACACCAGTATTGTAGATTGCATCGATTGTTACATACTGATATTGGATGTTTAATTAACCCAACGTACCCGATTAAAAAAATTGCACAGTATCTGCATGGCTTAAAACTAAGCATTACAAAAAATCGAACTAATAAAAACTAGCAAATCGTCTCTAAAATAATAAAAACTATTTGAATTAAAGAGGAAAAGTCAAACTATTCTAAACTTGTATAAAGCATATTTTTAAGTCTTTATGGGCTTTTAGCTTGAAAAAGTATTTTTGCAGGAGCATCCTTTCTGACATGCTACTGCGAACTGGAAGAGAATCCTCCACTGGAAATGAGGCAAAGCCTTTGGCTGCCACAGTTCTGGAGTAAAGGGCTTGGAATTACGCTGTTCCATCCAACTGGCTCCCAACCCCCGCTTGGACTTAGATGCCTCCATTTGCAGCCTGTTTGGCTGCAAACATTTTCTAAGTAGCAATTACCACAACTGTGCGATAACAGACAAAATACCACCAACATCAACAGATGTTTTAATATATTGTATCTTATTGTTATTGCAGTTCTGAATACAGCATATTAGACAGCAAAATAATAGGACAGTGTTTAGACAGAGTATGCTGGTTAATTCCACGTTGCTGCTCTCTGGGCTGGTTTGCAGAGGAACAGGCTGTAGTTATACATGCGTGCCTCATGTGTGTGAATATACTATTAAAATATATATATTTTTAAAAAGCTTACAATCTTTAAATCAGCACTTTTAAGAGACTATATGCCTAATGTGCCATGGGATAGCAGTATGTAAATTGATCTTGAAATGTTCCCTCGTGGGATGATTCCTTGGGAACATCCACACCTGTATGTGTAAGTTGTGAGGTCTTATCTTGTGAGTGAGGTTAAACAATGGCCAACATGATTGTGTCATGAATTTGAATTATTTTGCGAATCAGAGTGAGGCCTGATAGTAGGTGCCAGATGAATGGCACATTTTGATTCTGAATTTATGTGGACATTTAACATTCCTTCATCCAATAATAGTGACGAATGTGTACTGGGAATACATCATAGAAGGCATTATTACCACCCACAGTGGACTGTGCAGTGAGGGTGGTAATGATTGTGACCGGCGGCATCTGGCTTGACTTGTCCATGTGAACAGACAAGCGGAAAAATGACAAAAGTCACATTCATATTCAATGCAAGAGCCCTCATTTGCATGTCCTGCAGGTCTGTGCACTGTTCTTTGGGACAAGGTATGCAAGATATTGCCACTATATTGCCAAAAGTATCCGATCACCTACATTGCAATTGGTGATGTGACGCTCGGATCACTAATAAGGATAGTAGTAAGGATGCCTACATTGGAGTGAGCAAGGGTGTCGCCATGATTACCTTCTAATAGGGAAGCTTGGGAAAGCGCCTAAGTAAACAAAACTGTAATTCTTTAAAAAAAGTTAGTAGCATAACCAGCTGTGGTTAGCAGTGCTAGCCAGCACCGGATAGCAACACTACCCAGCCGTGGTTAGCAGCATAGCCAGCTCTGGTTAGCAGTGCTAGCCAGCACCGGTTAGCAGCATGGCCAGCTAGGGTTAGCACTTCTAGCCAGCACCAATAAGCAGCAAAGCCAGCGTTGGTTAGCAGCATAGCCAGCTAGAGTTAGCACTTCTAGCCAGCACCAGTAAGCAGCATTCAAAGTCAAACGAGTGCTGGATGTTAATCTACACAGATTTCTCTCATGAAAACTGTTTATTTGGGTAAGTAAAGCACTTCCGTTTATTTACAGTAGCTAAGCTTAGAATTCCAGTATTTTGTCCATGGGTGAGTGCTAGCCGCAGTTAGCAACATAACCAGCTGTGGTTAGCAGTGCTAGCCAGCACCATTTATCAACACTACCCAGCCGTGGTTAGCAGCATAGCCAGTTCTGGTTAGCAGTGCTAGTGTATTTACCAGTGTAAATGAACAAAGAAATACCAGTAGCAGGGTTGCCAACTTTTTCAAAAACCTTGGAGTGAGATTTCAGCAGGTAGGTTCTGGACACGCATCTCAGAAGTTGTTCCACAGTAGAGATATATATCTGTGTAGATATATATGATATAGATACATGTATACATTTTATGAACATGCAGTAGTGCAGAGTGTGGGGCCTTCCTCTAGAATTTCTTCTTTCTAGTCAATGGGATGACTAGTTAGACACGGCAAATACTAAATCCCCATCTCATTTATAGCCTACATCCTTAGCTGCCCTTCAAAAGACAATGTTGTTTAACAGAGAGAAACTAGTTTAGGCTGGTTCAACAAATTTCAAGGCAAATGTGAGGTGGTTTAATTTAGATGTAGATTTTTAATGGAGTTTCATGCCGTAGTCATAGATCAATTCAGAATTTAACAGAAAATGTACAAAATGACAATGTACACGGTCCCTCCTAAAAATTACTTAATATATACAATATAATATATTACAAATAACAATATATAAACTCTCAAAAATAGAAAAAAATGTATTTTAACGGCAGGACTCCACCTCAGTCCTTTCTCTGCTCTCGTTCAGTATCCAATCAATAAACTGAAAGAGTGAGTGTCAGGCCAGATGCTTAAGAGATGGCAACCCTGCCAGTAGACAATAGAGTGTGTTTATAAGACAACAGGTGAAATAAATTCAATTATTATTAGATTAACTGCGAAATAATTAAAAGACCAAATATAGAAGCTTTAAGACCCTGATAATATGAGCTTGTTGAACATCATTATCATGTCCTACTTGACCAAGTTTAGAGCAAACATGAATCATTTGACATTGTTAACACGGCTAATGACGCATAGATGATATGCACACAAATGTAATTACCATTATCAAGCGCAGCACAAAAATATGACATCACAATGAGCCATTTTACCTACTTAACAAAGGACTCTAAATGGCCCGTGTCGTGGTGAGCAGCTTACATGCTCAGACTAAAAGTAAAAGCCTGGTGACTCAGAGAAATCTGTGATGCACTGCACTAACACTGCCAAAGGCCCTCTATGAGGATTAATATGATGAGCTGGTTATTTCATCTCCCATGATAACCGTAAAGCCAATTACTACTACAGTGAGTGTGTGTACAGCCGCCACACACACGCCCACGGACCCTTTAGGGGACTCAGACTGGAGGTGCTGCAAAGACTGAAGGGTTTCATTCCAAGCACATCTATATAATGTTAATGTTACACAAACAAATTCTTAACAAATTCTCAAAAATGGAACATGTACAAGAGAAGGAGGATACCTTCTTATTTTTTTTTTATGAAAATCACCCAAAAAATATTTAATTCTACTTCATTTTGCAGCATATTGGTCCATGCATTGACATTTTTTCTTTTTTCGATAGTGGCCTAGAACCACTGCGTTCAAAAAACGAACAGATTTCACTTTCGATCCAAAGATGAAAGATCACAAGCTGAGAAGCTGATTGCAGGTACATGTGGTCCCTTAATGCTCTATTTAAAATAACCATCCTGCAGGCACCCGGCTCATGGATCTCACCTCCAGCCTGAATCACCACCAGATGGGATTGAATAGCTACAATAGAAAATTTGAGACTTCAGTGGATGGGAAAAAAAAATGTCACAGCTGCCGGACTCATGCAAGCTCATTCTCTCACACAGCCAGATTTTAAATAATGTTACTATCCGTGCACTCCCAGCTAGTGCCGCAAGATTACAGATTTTTAAAAATGTATAAAAAAAAAGCCATATGGTTCTTTCAGATGTTTTTCTGAGGCTCCAGCACAGCAGAGGTCTGTTAATCGGTTTGAAATGAGTGATAAAAGAAAGCAATCTGCACTTACTCATGCTTTTCACTCTGTGCGTTCAAGGACACTCTGGGTTCTGGCCAGTCCGTTGGGTACATCAGTCTAGTCGCCGCTATATTTCTCCTGCTTGTAGAACGGCGTGAAATTATCCATAGATTCTACTTACGATCTGGCATGTGCTGCACAGTAACTGCAAATTAGATGCCTGCGCAGTGTTCCTGTGAACAGTCTCCTGCACCTCATCCTAGAAGGTGTCCAGTAGGGTTGAAATCTGAAAAATTGGAAACTGTACAAGCCACTAAAGCAATGATGTGGAGTTCAGTGCTTCTATGTGCCCTGTGAGGGGGATAAACTATTCACTGAGCTATTTTTGGTGTTTTGGTATGTTGGTGCTGCTTCAGTGTTCTTAACTGAGGGTTACAGGGTACTGGGAATACTGGTGTGTGCCAGGAAAACCTTCCATTAACCATCACATTGCCCTGGTGTTCTGCGCTGTTGCCAACAAACAGGACAGCTTTGTAAATTCAGATTTATGTTATTTACACCATTTTTGATCCTTCCTCCAGGAGGATGCCAGTAGCAGGCTGCTGACTGACAGGCATGAGAGCTTTTTGGGCATCATTTATTTACTTGTTTATTTATTTACTTAATTACTTAAAAAAAATGGAGATGAGGAAGACCTCAAAATATTCTGAGAGAATTTCTTGTAGGAAAATGAGAAGCTCTGTTTGGCTGGAAAAGACATTCTGGAAGCTTTAGTGGATTGTGGAAAGGTGATGCACTCAGACATCCCAAGTTGCAAAAGTTGATTTCAGGGAGGTTACCAGTCACACAGTTTGTGTGCAGTGCGCGTTTGGGGCACTCGTTCTGAATTCCGGGAGATTATATGTGACTCGCGGGCATCAGGGAGCCACTATCGAAATGCGGGAGATTCCCGCAGCTTCAGGGAGACTTGGTTTGTCTGTGCACTATTCTACTGTGCAGCAATATTTGCACTAACATAGTTGTCACGAAATGTCATCAGAAGAAACCCATTTCCAGGTTCTTTACTATGAAATTAAACATGAAATATTGTATTTGTCATAGAATGTATTGTAATATTGTGGCAAAGGCAAAGATATTCACCATTTGTTTTGGCCACAGATTAATTTTGGCCTCTATCTTTAACCCACCCGTGCTATGAACACATACACATATACACCAGTGAGCACTAGTACGCAGGTGAGCAGTAAGGGTGAAGGGTCTTGCTCAAGGGCCAAACAATGGCAGCTTGGTGAACCTGAATATCAAACTCACAACCAGGGACAGTACTTATTCTTTTCTTATTTTAATAGAAGTCTAATTTTTGATCTAAATACAACCAAGTGCTTCTAAATTTGCCACCCCTTTACTCCAAATTCCTACAGTAATATCATTTAATACTATGGAAAGTATTTGTAAAGACATCAGTGATATCATTTGATAACACTTGTGGTATATACATAAAATATACTGTTTAAAATATTGTGGATTAAGGGCGCCGAGTGTTCCAGCGGTCTAATGCGCTGCCACTATGAGCGGGAGGTCGCAGGTTCGAACCCCCGCTCATGCAGCTTTGCCATCAAGCTGCCAATGCTCAGAGGGAGCAAAATTGGCTCTGCTCCCTCTGGGGTGGGTAGATGGCGCTCTCTCCCCATCACACTTAAGGTGGCACTGGGCGGCACGAGGCGTCTGTGAGCGGATGAATCGGAACCTGGCCGCAGTGCTTTCCTCCGAGCGCGCTGGCTGCTCAGGCAATGATTCATCTGCAGCAGCTCGAAAAAAGGGGTGATTGACTTCACACGTGTCGGAGGAGGCATGTACTCGTCCAAATCTTCCGCAGGTCACGGGCGTCACCGGTGATGGGGACGCACAAAAGGGGTGGGACAATTGGATATCCAAACTGGGAGAAAATGGGGAAAAATCTAAAATTAAATTAATTAAAAAATATATATATATATTGTGGATTAAACCAGAAAACAAAGGTATTTTATTTTATAATAAGACAAAGGTCTGCATTTTCAGAATGTTACACTGTTCTACAGATAGATAGTTGTCTTTCTGGTGTATATTTGTTGATTAGACCTGGCTAAATTATGTTTTATGAGCTGTAAAACTAGTTTCTGTTGCATTTTCAGTCTCTGCCGAGAAGCATGAGCAGCTTCTCCCCCAACTCCGCTGTGCAAATAGTTACCATACTAAACGTTTAGATGTGCACTCAATTTTTTTTTTTGTATGGCTTATATCTATTAACATGCTTTACATATTTTTATTTTAAACAAAATTATTTGATTACTATTTTGATGATTGTTCACGAGCCTGATTTTTGTGGGCGGCTTGGTGGCTTAGTAGTGAGCACTGGGGTCTTGGGTTAAAGTCCCTATCTGGATGGAGTTTTCCAGTGTCCTCCGGGGACTCCTGTTACCTCCCATAGTCAAAATAAAAACATGGAGATTGGGAAAATTTAATATTCTAAATTGCTCAGAAAATTGGATACCTTAAATAGCACCCTGATGTGTGAATAGGTTGATTGGCAGAAAGGCACTGTAACTGTAATTGTAAGTAAGTAAGCAACATTTTTTGTTGCCCTACAAAAGTATATGATCCATGTGGACAGAGCGCCGACACTGCCCACAACCTTGTTATTTATAATCCCATCTTTAACCAAGAAGTATTTTAAACCCTAGTTCTGTACTTTACACTCAGTGCTTTTAAAACCTTTGCAGTTAGATCATCTGAAAGCAGCTCCAGCAAAAACTGGCCTTGAATTGGATTTTTCAGCAGGGATTTCCGAGGAAATGAAAACTTAATTTGTACAAATTATTCTCATTCATTTGTTTCAAATTGTATTTGTCACCAGCTGATGAAAGCGCATCTTGTTCACTCATCTCTTTCTTGTGATTTAATCTCAAGTAAAGTGTAACAGCTGTGAAATAAAAATATATCAATTGCATCCAGGCAGCCGTTTATTAATTTTGATTAGCTCAGTATATGTTTTAGCAATTTTGCTTAAATTAAAAAATATATAATTAATACATACAGTATTTTTACCACTGCTTGAGTTTCTGTGTAGCGATCATCTTTAGCTTTACTAATGACTTCTGTTGTTTCTTCAGGATCTGGACGATGAAAACCCGAGCCCTGCGAATGGTGGAGCCCCCTCTGCTTGGGAGGGGTCAGGGCATCCTCTTGGGATGGACGAAACAGCCAGCGATGCGCTTCCTCCATATGAGGCCGCAAACCACGACATCGTGGAAGCCAACCACGAACCCCCAGCTGCTAGTGTTCCCCGCGGGGAGAGTTTTGTGTCTGCGCCCATGTTGGTGTAGAGATGAAGGCCGTGCCAGCACACTGCACTGCCACTGTCCTGTTCAACCTCAGCTGGAGCGAAGCAAGATAGACTGCCACGGCTTGGGCGCCTACAGAAATCACCCCAGCCTCAATGTGTGGTAACAAAAAAAAAGAGAATTGTACATGACTGACGAAGTATTGCCAATTTTCATGCGTTTGCCTGTTGATAGACTGCAGTCTTATCATATTTTTATATGATTTGAAGGTTGACACTGTTGACATCAATGTTAACTCAACAAACTTAACGCAGTTTGAGGGGAAAATTGTCATGAAAATTGGTAAAACTCCTAATAATCATTTTATGGTATTGTGTTAAACTCCAGTCTTGTTTTCATAAAAGACACATGGCCAAAATTTTAAATTAGCTAAAAAAAAAATGCGAATTTGCTTTCAGTAGGTCAAAATATGTAATACACTTACTTTACAATGTTGTGTCTGTCACTACTTCAGATTATATTTTGCAACCATGCGGTGCAATGCACTTATTATTATGATTATTATTATTATTATTATTATTATGATAATTATACTCGTTGATATCACTTGCCTTTGCCTGTGTTTTCAACTTCAGTGATTTTAAATGAACTATATATGTCTTGTACTATATGCAATGTATTTCACATTTGGCAAAAAAAAAAAAAACTAAAGTATTTTTATATTTTGTATTTTACCTTTTTTGATTTGCAAGGTGACTAACATTGTTTTTATTTGATCTTTTTCACCTTAAGTTGTTAAATTTGTCTGAATTAAATTAGAAAGGTACCAAAAGAAACCTGTAAATAATATTACGAAATAATAATATATATTTGGTCAAATGTGTGCTCAGAAAAAAAAAAAACATCGATGGGATTCAAAATGTTGCAAATACAAAATTGTACACTTTTGATGATTTATTTTAACACTTATTGTTGTCGTATGCCAATGTTTTAAATATAAACGGTGTGGATCTTCTGTATAATCTGCATGGCATGACTGGTGAGTTTTTAAAAAACACAGTTTTGGGCACACATTTGTTGCTTTTTTGTTCTCTCTCTCTCTCTCTCTCTCTCTGTCTATTTTCCCATGTCTCATTCCATCCCTCATCTCTCAGGCCACATAAAGCACAATTTTTAATATAGAGCAGTGGAGTGGGAGGGGTATTTAGTCACCGCAATAAACTGTGGAGCCTTTTTATCCTCTTCAACTTTAACATACACAGTTTTTAGTATTTGGAAAGCAGTGACTGATCAGTATTGTTAGTTTGATCAGGTTGTAGGTTACAGTATACTAGAGTATATACGTCCTGTATTTTTCTGGTGGGCATACACTGAAATAATTGTTTTATATTTATGAAACCACATCCTTGGCTTTAGCGTGCGGACGACAGGGATGCTGGTGATTTGGGGACATGCTGCTACTTCTCTCGCTTACCTTTTCTGAGAAGCTTGTCTTTGAATCTTTACCAAACATGTAAAATCAATCCCCTGTAGTTACTGAAGAAGTGTTTGAAAGAATCAAAGCAAGCTTGTGCCAAAGAGCTAGAAGCCAACAGCCTGATTTCCTTTAGCTTTAGCTCACCCACATCTTTAGGACACAGACTGGACTTGCTTTCCTTCGAGTCTCGCAGATCCAGAGCACAGAACATGTTCGGGCCGATCATATTGGTCCTGAAACAAATAGGCTTGGACGAAAGCCATCTTGAGGAAATGAGCATGCTGTGAATTGTTAGAGACGCTCGGAATAATTAGCATTGTTTTGTAGCTATAATGCGCCGTATTTTCTGATGACAGCTGTCTAATAAATACAGTATTTTAAAATTTATTCTATGAACCAATCAGCACAGCCGCATAATAATTCTGCCAATTATTTTATTGGCAGTCAAGATCAAATCAAGTCAAGAGGCTTTTATTGTCTTACTATTTGAGTACAAGCACAAAGTGCAATGATGTACAATTGCGTTCCTCCAGATCTACGGTGTAACATGGAACAAACAGTGCGATACAGATAACAAAGTGCAAACATGCAACAAATTGTGCAACAGTTAAAGGAGAGTTAAAGGAGTTAATGGGCTTTTGGTGCAGTAAAACATGATAAAAAGTACTTACCTTTGATAAATAGCACACCTCCGTTCTCCTACAGCGTTCCGAGATCCAGACATTTTAACAGTTTGTCCGAAAACACCCTTCAGCTTGGGTGACATGGGGCATACAAGTGCACAAGAAGTTATTTAAAACCACTGTTTACATCCTATAACGTTAGCTTCAGCTCCGAACGCAACCATTACTGTATTGATAATGACAGACATATATATATATACATAGACTCCGTATAGCGTAGCAGCCGGCACCCGGAGAAACACCTGGTTTTAGACCACAGTAATTTAGAGATGCACATTGAATTCTGCTGTGATTTGGGCAGTCCTAGTTTTATGTTTTTTGGATACAATCCGGGTTAGCACCCGAACATCCCTTTCAGACAGCTTCCTCTTGCGTCCACAGTTAATCCTGTTGGATGTGGTTCGTCCTTCTCGATGATATGCTGACATTACCCTGGATACCGTGGCTCTTGATACATCACAATCTATCTATCTAATTGAACCTTCACACTCTGCTCTTACTGGTGCAATGTGCAATTAATGAAGGCTGGATCCAATGTCTGTCATTATCAGTACAGTGATGGTGGCACTCGAAGCTGAAGCTCGCGTTATAGGATGTAAACAGAGTTTTTTTTCTAGAAGCTTTTTGTGCACTTTTTAAGTTATTAATGTCCTCTGGATTGTCTCCGTATTCTAGCAAAGAGGTG
Organism: Astyanax mexicanus; assembly: GCF_023375975.1. NCBI lineage: Eukaryota > Metazoa > Chordata > Actinopteri > Characiformes > Acestrorhamphidae > Astyanax > Astyanax mexicanus. Next base: position 22,714,218 of record NC_064410.1, read on the forward strand.
TGTAGCTACTTTATGCCCTGTGTCACCCAGTCTGAAGGTTGTATTTAACCAGATTAAATATAAATAAATGCCTGATCCTCTGCTCTTAGACATAGAAGGAAATGGACAGTTTACACAGACGATCACTGCAATACTTCATTCTTAATGACAATCGAATCATTTTCCTCTTTTTTTTTTCTTGTCGGACGCTGTTTTCGTCTCGGTTCCTTACAGAAAAAAGGGAATGAATGTCTGCATGCTGCATGGATTTCTGGGTAGCTCGCATTATTCCCATGTGCAAGATGGCTGTGACTTCACAATTCACCCACCTAACCTGCACTGTTTTGCCATGCTTTTCTCAGAAAACCATATGGTGTTTTTTTGTTTTGTTTGTTTTGTTTTTTGTTTTTTTTACATTTGAACTTATTATTAGTTATTTTCAGGGTTTTTTTTTATTTTGGGGTCTTATTCCGAAATGCATTAGTATTATATATTATTATATATTTTTTCTGAGTAACCGTATGCATTATGCTGTGCTCATAAGCCTTTAAATAAAAATATCATTTTGAGGGGGAAAAAAGACAATCATTGCATTGTAAAAAGGGATTTTGGGGTGTTGCCCATTTTATTGCAAAAGTGCACAGCTACTGTAATTTCTGTAAGTGTGGGCTTTTTCATCAGACTTTACCATGTAAAAAAAAAAAACTGGCTGTGATCAGTTTAAAAAAAAAGATGACTTCCACCACTTGTCTGCCACTCCTTAACTTGGTCATCTTCGTCATTGCTGAGCCAAATGTGCCTTTGTTTCTTTGTTTTATTGATGCTTATGTTTTGCCACTTTACAGTTACAACCACAAAAATACAGTTGATTGAACAAACCACCGCACACTAGCCAGTAGATGTCTTTTTGTGTTTTTTTTTTTCTCTCTGGGAAGAATTTGTCTGTAGGGGATGTTAATTTATACACCTTATACCGTATAAATGATGGGTCATGTTTTATGGATCATTGTGTTTTATGGGTCATTGTGATGTCAAATAAAAAATAAGGCACATTGTCTTGCTGGTGTCTTTGAGTTAATGTTGTTAAACAACGTTAAAAGTGGTTTCAACATCACAGAATAATTCTAATAATGGAATAAAATGATGAATTTTGTTGGAGTTGCAGTGCACCAAACAATCTTCTCAATCGTACGATGTGGACAGGATAGCTGTATATTTTTTGTCTTGATATTCTGATAAGACGATAAAATCAACCATGTTTAACATTATAAATGTTTTTATTTATGGACCATTGATGTGAACATTGTGAATAATCTATAGATGAGCTTTCTCCAGCACCAAATACAGGAACATCTCAGGTGGGTATATTTCTGGAGCTGTGGTAATTTGCACACAAAAGAGGAGCTGTGGCCAAAAGCTGCTTCTGTTTCTGCTCCATAATGAGACTAAATTAATGTCAGACACCAACCAAATCAACAAAGTGTTAAAGCAGGATATGCAGACATGGACAAAAAAGAAATAGTGTAAAAAAGCAAATAAAAATAAAACATAAAAATAAATAAAATGTAAAAAAAAAAATAAAAAAAACTGTGGCCAAAACCAAACGGCAAATCCAAAAGAATTAACAAGAGAACAACAAACAACAAAAGCCCTATCTGGACGGGATTAGTTTCTCAGGGGGTCCTAGGGTCATGTTCTCTTTTATGGGGGGTCTTTTGTGATTTTATTCCCGTCCAGAACGACCACGTACGTGTTTTTCTCAGACATCCTCTTTAAAAATTACAGGCTGAATTATCTATTGTTTTTCGCTGAGCTCGGTCGTGGTCCTTCGGTAATTTTATTCCTGTCCGGATCCACATCTCTGAGTTTTCTCTCCTCGCATTTACTAAAATAGCTGTTTGTCCACTGCCACACACCGCAATTACACTTTGGGCATGAGTTTCCACAAAGATTCACATAAACACAACAGCGAGTGGAATTGGAGGAGCTACTGAACTCACTGGACTTCCTGTTTTTTCAATTGCAGTCTGGATGCAAGAGTTTTATCACTGAGTAGAAGTGTGAAATATTTTACACAGACGTCCCCCTGAGAAACTAATCCTATCCGGTTAGGGCTACAGACAACAGGACATAAAAAAAAACAGACACAGAGAAGACTGCTCTGTAAGTAATGATAAAGTTGGCAATACTTCGCAAATTATGAGAGAAAAACTTTTCAACAGGTTTGCCTAAAGAGTAAGTCATGTCAAGTCAAGTTAATTGAAGAGGCTTTTATTATCATCATTATCATCTAAGTACACTTACACAGTGCTACGAAATTACACTTCTCCAGAACCATGGTGCGACATGTAACAGCAGTACAATAGATAACTTAAAGTGCAAATGTGCAACACAGAACTGTGACGCTACAGTAAATACAATAAAAACAGGTATGACAGGTGTAACAATAATGTAATAGTAACAGGTGATGTGAATCAGTATTCAGGAGAGGCTGACTGGATGAAAGTGGACTGGTGACTTTGATGTCATTCTGAGACTTTGAAAATATGATGTTTCCTCATATCTTTTTTTTAACTAGTTTGCTCAAATATACTGGGTTGTTTCTTATTATCTACAAATCATTCTGATAATTTAGATTTTTGATTTATTTGGAGACCAAATGTTCTAGTTTTAAATTACACTTGTTTGCATGGCTTCTAGAGTGTGTTATGATGTGCCAATAAACGTTCTTAGTCTGCTGTTCCTTTTCAAGGACAAACACTTCACATTTAACATCTCTGTTATAAAAAATCTTTCTTTTTTTCTAGTATTTATCAACCTTTTCAGCCACGAAAATAATACATATACAACCACATACTGAGAAAAACACTTCACAGTGCACACACAAAGTTTAAAATCAAAACACGTAGGCTCTCGGCTCTGAAGCTCGCGCAGGTTCCAGCTAACTTTTTAAAGTTTACTGAAGCAGGTCAAATGTCTGGTCTGATGTTTTTCAAAAGCTGCTACTGACAGCCCCTGGCACTAACCCACTCCTGACCCCAGAGAACAAAAGACATCTGCAGGTGCCTCATTGTTCCTCATGGGATTTAGCGCTGTGTCTACAAAGCTTAACTGAGGTAAAGCTGCTCTTGACTGAGGTGGAAATCAAATATATGTTTTATTTGGTATTAAGGCATCTTTTAAAAGACAAGAAAAATTACAGCTCTGCTCATAACAAAGCTGCTCTTATTGAATATATAATAGATGATTTATCTGGAAGTTTAATGAACTTTAAAAAATATATAATTTAAATCCTAATAGCAGTCAATAAATCTTAGCTCTGGTGACATAAAGTTAAAGGAGTAGTTTTCTATAGGACGGTAAAAGCTGATTAAATAACTGGATGGCTTACTTAACTGTCTACCTCATGACCCCACCCCCCACATTCTCTAAACATGTACAGCAGCTTATGCTACTTATGCCACATGGTCTCAGTTTTATCAGAAAAACAAATATCATTTTGAATATACTTTTGATTATATTTATATGCATTGCATTTTTCAGCTTCCAAATTTGATAACTAAGGCTGATAATTAGCTTACTGAACTAAGTAAGAACCAACGGCATTATTTATGGCTCAGAGGAGCGCTATTTTCAGGAACATACATTTTTGGCTAAGATAACCACAACATTCCACTGAACTCTATTTTATGTAATGTATTCATTTATTTGTTCAAAATATTGGTTGGTCAGAAAATACAAGAATTGCAAGCTTACTCTATAGCCTGCTGTCATGACTGCTGTCAAACAGCAGTAACAAAGAGATATCATACCGAAAAAGTCCAGAGGTCAATACACAGCAGGGCAATATCCAAGAGTAGGTAAGAATCAAGGTTGTTAAACCAAACAAGGTCAAACAATGAGAGATAAACGTATGCAACAAGATAACGAGTTGTACGAAGATAGAACTGTCAATGTGCTCCTTATAAAGGGCTAAATCATGTGGCTAATACTCAGGTGACCTCCTTCCTGAAAGTGTCATGTGCTGTGTCATGTGATCAGGATTGGGTGTAATGTCAGTGCGTGGTGCAGCCTGGGCAATGAAGTCCAGAGGCGGCAGATCGCAGGCAGGGCAGAGTTTGGGAGAGTTAGGAGCACTTTGAGCACCAGAAAAGACACCTGCTAACTAAATATCAATGTTATTTCCTCTTATTATTTTGTTATTACAGAAGTGGTAGTAATTTTGTATAAAAAATCTTTAAAAGTCTTACATTCAATTTCCCTATACTTTCAAAAATGCTGCTGGAGATGGAAGGGAACCAGATTCCATGAAGATTAGGCCTAAACTGTAGCTGTACACCAGCTAAAGCTAGCTAGCTGTGTTTTCCCTGCATGTACCTGTGTGTGGGTATGTTTGGTGATATCAGTGTTGTAGTTTTGAGCAAGAAACGCTTTGTCTATATTGGCTTTTAATGAGACATTTTAATTTTTTTTTTTTTTGTTATTTGTATTTCTGAAAAGTTCTACAAGTTTGAATAATGAATTGTTATTTAACCTCATAAGTCTCATGTCTCTGTGTGTCTTTCCCACGTGACCTGTGCCTCTCTGTGTCTCCTGTCAGTAGATTTCCACCATGTGTTTCTCATTTGTAGCTCCGCCCCTTCCCCAGGTGTTTCCAATTCTAATGTGTTTTATTTTACTATAAATAGCCCTCCTCTGCCACCTTGTCCTCTGTCGGTCTTTGCACCTTCCCCTGTTGTTTTGTCTCTCTGTTGTTTCACCGCGTTTCATAACCCTAGTCCTTGCTCTGTGTTTACCTCTGTTTATCTCTTGTGTATATTTCTAGTTTCCTTTATTTCCATTGTTTTCTCCCTTGCCCTGCTTAGTTTAGTTCCCCTTGTCTAGTTTAGTTTCTTGTTTAGCTCTATGTTCCCTGTATTTAACCTTTGTCATTTGTTTCTCGTTTATTTCTTGTTTTCACGTTTATAGTTTATTGCCTTGTTTATTTTCTAGTTTATTTCCCTTGTATATATATTCCTTATTTGTTTATTATTATCATCGCTCGTTTGTTATTGGTTATTTGTGTTTCTTTGTTACATGTTTACTTGTTCCTCGTTTCTTTGTTATTTATTTAATAAATTATTTATTTATATCGCCCTTACCTGCACTTGTGTCCGCTTTCCTCGTCACCCTGCCTGGGTCATTCCGTGACAGAAAGACCGACCCTAACATGGACACAGCAGGTTCTGCGTGGACTGGCACCAGGATGGCAATTCGCCATGCTCCTTGCGGGACCCCGGCGCAGGACAGCTCGAGGCCTCAAGGACGCCGCAGGCCTCGGGGTAGGCGTTCTAAGGGGTTCCGCCAGCCGGAAGAAGACCCCTTTTCCGGGGAGGATTTTCTTGGGGTGGCGATGAGGGTTGGTGTTATGAGCCTCGGTGCCTCCGAGTACCCGAGGCTCAAGGAGCGGGATCCGTGGGACTTTCTCGGGTGCGCTCCCAGCAGCTCCGAGGACGAAGAGGAGCTCTACCCTGCACCAGCCCGCACTCCATTGCCGTTCCCCCCAGGGGCGGTGCTCTACCCGGCTCTCGGCCGCACAGCTCCTAAAGCCATCCCAACTCTCGCGGCCGAGCCGCCGCGCTCCGTGACTCTCGCGGCCAAGCCGCCGCGCTACGTGAAGACCGCAGCCGAGCCGCGCTCCGTGACTCTCGCGGCTGAGACGGCGCACTCCTTGAAGCCCGTGGATGAGACGCCACGCTCTGGGACTGCTGCGGTGGACGAGCCGCTCTCCAGGAGTAAAAATCCAGTCCGGGTTTTTGCGGCAACCGCAGCTTTGAGCCCCACAGCTGCAGCGCCAGCACCTCAGGCTGAGGAGCTGGCTTTCATGGCAGCTGCAGAGCTGGATTCCGCCGCGGCAACCCAGCCGTGCTTTGGGACTATCTACGCGGCCACTCAGCCGCCCTCTGGAACTCTCTCCGCGCCGGACTTTACCGGCGGCCCCGCGCTGTCTGCCTCTACAGACTTTGCCAGCAAAGCTGCAGATCCAGTCCGGGTTTTTGATCTTCCCGCGGTCTCAAGCCCCGCTGCTGCTCTCTACGCGCCCAGCTCTGAAATTCTCTCAGCTGCTGAGCCACGCCCCCGGACTCCTGCCGTGTCTGCAGAAGCTGCTCCAGCCTCCGTGTCTGCAGAAGCTGCTCAAGCCTCCGTGTCTGCAGAAGCTGCTCAAGCCTCCGTGTCTGCTGAAGCTGCTCAAGCCTCCGTGTCTGCAGAAGCTGCTCAAGCCTCCGTGTCTGCTGAAGCTGCTCCAGCCTCCGTGTCTGCAGAAGCTGCTCAAGCCTCCATGTCTGCAGAAGCTGCTCCAGCCTCCGTGTCTGCAGCAGCTGTTCAAGCCTCTGTGTCTGCTCCAGCTGTTCAAGCCTCTGTGTCTGCTCCAGCTGTTCAAGCCTCTGTGTCTGCTCCAGCTGTTCAAGCCTCCATGTCTGCTCCAGCTGTTCAAGCCTCTGTGTCTGCTCCAGCTGTTCAAGCCTCCGTGTCAGCTCCCGCTGCCAGAGTCGCCGCGCCGCCAGCACCAGCTCCCGCTACAAGAGTCGCCGCGCCGCCAGCACCAGCTCCCGCTGCCCGAGTCGCCACCCCGCCAGCACCAGCTCCCGCTGCCCGAGTCGCCACCCCACCAGTTTCTGCTCCCAGGACAGTGTTTGGCTCCAGGTCCCACTTACCCAGGTTGGCACCGAGGTCCCCGGACTTTAACCCCAGACCTGTGCCCAGGCTGGCTCCTTGGACTTCCCCACAGACTTTTGCCAGTCCTGGGCACCCACCTGTGTTTCTGGTCCCCATGTCTCTCCCTGTCTTGGTCCCTGTCTCTGTCTATGTCCCTGTACCTGTTTCTGTCTCTGTTCCTGTTCCAGTCACAGTGTTCGTGTCGGTCCCTGTTAATGTCCTCGTCCCTGTTCCCATGTCCAGTCCCGTCCAGTCTCCTGTACTGTTTCATGTCCAGTCTCCTGTTCAGTCTCCGTCCCCTGTCCAATGTCCTGTTCTGTCTCCGTCTTCTGTCCAGTCTCCGTCCACCGTCCAGTTCCCTGTCCAGCCTCCGTCCCCTGTTCTGTCTCCGTCCACCGTCCAGTTCCCTGTCCAGTCTCCATTCCCCGTCCAGTCTCCGTCTCCTGTCCCGTTCCCCGTCCAGTCTCCGTCTCCTGTTCAGTTCCCCGTTCAGTCTCCCGTCCAGTCTCTGTCCTCTGTCCTGTCTCCGTTTCAGTCCCCGGTCTCGACTCCTGTTTTCCCCGGCCTCTCCCTGCCGCCAGCCCCCGGGGTTCGTTTTTAGGGGGAGGCTTCTGTCACGTCTTAGCCCTGTCTCATGTCTCTGTGTGTCTTTCCCACGTGACCTGTGCCTCTCTGTGTCTCCTGTCAGTAGATTTCCACCATGTGTTTCTCATTTGTAGCTCCGCCCCTTCCCCAGGTGTTTCCAATTCTAATGTGTTTTATGTTACTATAAATAGCCCTCCTCTGCCACCTTGTCCTCTGTCGCTCTTTGCACCTTCCCCTGTTGTTTTGTCTCTCTGTTGTTTCACCGCGTTTCATAGCCCTAGTCCTTGCTCTGTGTTTACCTCTGTTTATCTCTTGTGTATATTTCTAGTTTCCTTTATTTCCATTGTTTTCTCCCTTGCCCTGCTTAGTTTAGTTCCCCTTGTCTAGTTTAGTTTCTTGTTTAGCTCTATGTTCCCTGTATTTAACCTTAGTCATTTGTTTCTCGTTTATTTCTTGTTTTCACGTTTATAGTTTATTGCCTTGTTTATTTTCTAGTTTATTTCCCTTGTATATATATTCCTTATTTGTTTATTATTATCATCGCTCGTTTGTTATTGGTTATTTGTGTTTCTTTGTTACATGTTTACTTGTTCCTCGTTTCCTTGTTTCTTTGTTATTTATTTAATAAATTATTTATTTATATCGCCCTTACCTGCACTTGTGTCCGCTTTCCTCGTCACCCTGCCTGGGTCATTCCGTGACACTCAGGCTGTTTTGCACTTTTCTCAAAAAAAAAGGTACCACTTTATATTAAGACTACCTTTATAAAACGTTTATAAATGGTTTACAATTAGTATATTAATGGTTACTAATTAGGTTGTAAATGCCTTAATCAGTTATAACACATGCATAGAAAGGACATCAATGACCTGTTGTTTGCCAAATAGTGAACCTACAGCCGTCTATATTGTTGCCCTTTCTAAGTATGTGTTATAACTAATTATGAATGATTTTAAAGCATTTACAACCTAATTAGTAACCATTAATCAAATTAATTGTAAACCATTTATAAACCCTTTATGAAGGTAGTCTTATTTTAAAGTGGTACCAAAAAAAAAAACTCTGGGCCCAAACGTACACCCTGCACATGGCGCATTGCAATGCTCATTGCTATCTTGTACCCCCTCAACAGTCTATTTTTACTCCTTCCAACTGCAATGTTTAAATAGCAACAAAGCTTTGCTAGATGGACGTTGTGGTCTGAAAATCAGGTGTGTTCTGGTAAATTTCTGGAGTATTGCTATCTTGGAATGGAAAACACAGCTGCTCCACTAACTGAAAACAACCTAGAAAACAGTCAGCTGTCAGACATCTATTGCTATCTTGGCAATGAACCACAAAGATAGCAAAGACACACTGACAGTCTAAATCAAGCTAGCCATCTGCATTTGTGGGTTTTGGGGATTGGTTTAAAAAAAGAGCACTGCAGCCACTACACTATAAATAAATCTATTATTTATTTTTCTTTTGGCAGATCTGGTTCTCCCTAACTGACCACCAACTCTACAACTCCAGCACAACTGACCTGAGCCCTGCAGATCATGTCTTATCAAACAAACTCTGAAGTATGAAGGCTACATTAATAAATAAATCTTGCGCTGTCTCACTTTAGACCAGCACCAGCCGCACTGCAAGCCGAGCTGGAGAAGCGAGAGGCCTGTGAAGCGTTTTCTGCGGAAGCACCTTGGCGATTACAGCTTCTGTCACCCTGCATTCGTTAGCCCCTTCCTTAATTAAAGAGTTAGGTCTCTGGGCCCTGCCGCTGATGAGATGCGAGCTGAGTGCAGAGATTGCTCTGTGTCACAGCTTGTTAAGTCAGAGGTGGGAGGCACTGGGATGCGACTCGGGCCATTAAAAATGTTGATAATAATGATGTTCATTCAGCTATTAAAAGGAAATGTGGAGTTGCTGACTTACTACAGCCTCTGCCTGCAGACATAGTAAAGGAAACTACCACAAGAATCTAGATAACACAGAAAAATAGGAGGAAGGAAAAGCTAATAAAAGACTAGAGGGGCACGAAAATAGAAAAGCTTTGATACAACAAAGCGATCTATCTTCTGTAGCGATTACTTTTGATCTCTGCTGGCCTGGAGAAGGTAAGGGTTGAGAATGAATAGATTTTTGTGGAAATAAGAGAGAAGATATTAAATGGTGAGAGTGAAGGAGAAAGAAGTAAAAAAAGGGGGAGAAGAGCCACCTCTAGTGGCTGACAGTTGTTTTGCACCAAATCACCAATATTGGACAATATTGCAAATCCACACACACACAAACACACATATATTATTTATAAGAAATAGGAAATAAATCAGAAAAACCTATTTAACAAAATTATCATAAAATCCTACCTGCAGAAAATGCAAATGCAACACTAAATATACATTTCATACAGGCAGAATAAAATATACACAGGCAGACACATACAAAAGAGAAAAACAAAACATCTACCGTAAAAGAAGAAGAAGTCAACAGATAACAATATCATGTTTTGCCCAGCAAGAACTGTAATGTGTTTTGAGGTTTTGTAAAGGAGAACCTATGCTAAAATGAAAAATATATTTTTGTACATTTATATATATATTTCTGTGTATATAAGATAACATAAGGACAGAGAAACAGGCCAGACAATATCTATAAACAAATAATAATAAAAGTATATATACAAAAGAACTTCCACATGAGCTGGTTTATAGTGTGCAAACAATAAAAATACTACCATATTAATTTACTAAGTATTACTCATTGTCGCACATCATTGCAAAAGTTCTTGAACTCTTGTCTTGTGCTTGTTTGTGTCGGTTTAGCAAACTGCTTGAGCTTCATGTCTGGGGAGAAGGAGGCAGACCAGACAGCTCTCTTCAGCATTTTCTCTGTGTTTTACTACATAAAAAATGCTGCAAGTCTTGCAAGCTGCCCACACTGTCTCACTCAGACGACTGTGTAGTGCTGAAGGTCTTTCTATCTGAATCAAAAGGGGAAAAAATACTTCCTTATATTGTCAAAGTATTGACAGCTTACTGCTGGATATAAGCGTTTAGCTGTGTTGTCATTAAAGAAAAAAGAAAAACAGCACTACAGAAATTGGTTAAAACGTCAGAAAACAGAAAGTCTCTGAAGTAGATTTTTTTTTAAATGTTGTATAAATTATTTCTGTGAAGACATACAAGGTAAAAGGCAAACTGTCTGAACCTTCAATGGAATGGTGTTGCCCTTAGGCAACAAACTAATTTTGGTCATTACACCATCCCTTTAATTTTCATAATGTTATATAATTAGGGGGCAGAAGTAGAGATGAGACTTTGCTTTTGTTGTATGTATAGAGATAGACCACATTTGTTAGGGGGATAAAGCTGAGAAAGCAGTGGTGGTTATTATTTGCCTCCAAAACGATCAAATTCATGCCATAGAAAGTTAAATGTGCTGGCATACATTTCTATAGAATCCTTACTCCAGTCAGTGTAACATCCTCTCACACAGTTCCTGAAGAAATGAGGGCAAACAGCTTGAAAAGAGCTCCTGTAAAGCAGAATTGTTCTAAAAGTAGTAAGTGTATTTGTTCCTTTGATCTTTATGAGCCCTCGACAAACTGTAGAACATGTAGAACATCCTCACACCAGTCAAATCACTGATGTCTAATAGCTGAATTATATAGAGCTTTCACAAAGCAAATTGAAACAGGTATTTTCCCACTTGTCATTTGCGCTCGTATTCTCCTACATTCCCTCAGAGAACGTGAGCTTAAATGGAAACGGTTTGATTCATATAAGGTTACAGAGTGAGAGATGCCAGAACTTAATGGGCAATTTACAGAAAGGCTGCAAAATAGTCTGCTTTAAACATCTGAAAACATCCTCAGGGGCCTTTATGTAGCATGCAATTTCAATTACCTCAGCTATTTCTTCTCTGCTCTGCCCTGCTGTACCTATAATTACTGCACAACCTGCTTCATAGGGAGTGCTTATGCTTTTTATTTTTTTTGCGGGATATGATTTCTATATTATAATTATGGCCGACAATCCTAATAACAGCTACAAAGTACAAAGTCATTTCTAATGGTTCTAAATGTGAAAGATTATGAAGGGAATTTTAACACAAAAATGAAATGGATACAGTGGTTTGCAAAACAGTTTGTCACCTTACAGCCCAAAACATAGATGTATTTTATTGAGATAAAAGATAAGTGATAGACCAAAACAAAGTAGCACATGATTATTAAGTGTATCAAAAATGATTTTTTTTTTTATTATTTGAAAAAATCTCTGATGCAAGAGTGGCAAAAAAAAAAAACACTGTTGAAAGAAAGACATAAGAAGTGCTGTTTACAGTTTGCCATGTAGGTGACACAGCGCAAATGCGTATGAAGGTGCTGTGGTCAGATGGACTAAATGCAAAGCAACACTGCTTATTACACCATCACCACTGCGAAACATGGTGGTGGCAGCATCATGCTGTGGGGATTCTTTTCTTTAGCAGGAACAAGAAAGCAGGTTATAGTTGATGTGAAGATGGATGGAGCTAAATTCAGGTCAATCCTGGAAGAAAACCTTTTGGAAACTGCAAAAGACTTGAGACTGGGAAGGAGGTTCACCTTCCAACAAAACAATGACCTTAAACATACAGCCAGAGCTACAGTGGAATAGATTTAGAATTTAGAATGGCCCAGTCAAAGTCCTGACCTAAATCCTATAATATGAAATTGTATGTTTACAGAAGCTTTCCGTCCAACCTGGCTGAGCTTGTATGGGGTGTGAACACTTTTGCAAGCCAATGTCATTTCAAGCCTGTGTTTTAATGTATTGTGTACATACCTGATAAAATGACTGTATGAGTGTAAGAACAATGTGAGTGACACCCCTACAGTTCATTGCATAAGAACATTTTACAAACTATGAAAATCAGGAAGCTGCCTTCCAAATTTTATTTTTGGGATGTTATGATTTCATATTATGTAAGATTTGGCCGGGAACACCAGTTTTTGGCAGTTTCTGGATTTCTTGGCAAACAAGATAAGCCACTCTAAAAATAATGCACAGTGAGCTGAGCAAGAGGGTGGTCTCTGTAGTGGTTCACATCTTTTTTATATCTTCCCCAAGTTCAGAATGAGCAGCTAATTAGAATTTAATCAAAGAAAATAATTCTTCTTTATGATTCATTTGTACATTAAGTGTCCCATATAATCTGATCCTTTTGATGTTTCTATAACAACTCTGAGTTGGAGGCAGGATGCCAACACACTGAGGTTTAATGGAAGCCATATTGAAAATAAAGCTACGCGACAAATGATACAGAGACTAGAAAACAAAAACAGAAGACAAGCAGAACAAAAAATACTAACAAAAATATAAGACAAAAAACTAATAAAAATAACAAAGAACAAAGGAAAACATGGGGTATATAAACAGAGCTGAGGGAACAAGGAACACCTGGGGAAGATAATGAGGGGGCAGGGAAACAACAAGACATAGGGGAAAAAACACTGATGACAGGGCAGGCTGAGGCAGAGACAAGAAAACAACAAAACAGGGTCATGTGCTTAAAGAGACACTAAACCCTAAAACATATATATTCTTTTCCATTTATAGCTGAAATGTGTTCCTTTGAAGAAATGAAACATTTTTAATAAACATTTCATAACCCTTAAAACATTTTTGCCTCTGCAGCCCCTTCACATTTTCAACTGTGCTATAGCATGGATGATGTGTCCATGTAGTTTGGTACGCGGACACATCAAAAGGTTTTTGCATCCTGCACTCTCTGATGTGATGGTCTGGTCTCTGGAGAGCCATCATAAAAGACAGTTGGTCACCCCCTAGATAAGAGGAACACTTACAACTCAGCAGAGGCATGCAGACATAGACATCAGGTGGTGCTAAAGCACCACCAACTTTGCCCTTTATCAATCAAAGTGCCCTTTTGAAACTTCGTTTTTATATATATATATATATATATATATATATATATATATATATATATATATATATATATATATTATTATTATTATTATTAAGATTTTACTGAAATGATCTTTTGAAAACCTGAGCGATTAAAAACGAGTGAAAACAGAATGCCCTGAAATCAGCGCGCACACACCCGACCTCTCTCTTCCTCTGTCACGTGACCCCGCGCGGTTGCATGCAGCAGCAGTTCAGTTCAGCGAGTCTTCAGCACAGCATGGCTTCTTATCCCCCGTGTCCCACCAGCCAGGTAACATACACATAAAAAAAAAAGTGCCCTTTTCCCCCCCTGAGCACTTGCCCCCCAAAATGTCTGTGCACGCCAGAGTAAATCAGAGTAAAAACTAGAGCAGAAGTCAGAAAAACAGGCAAAACACAAAAAATAAACAGCAGACATGTGGGGGCACAAGCTATTTAAAAAAAACTTAGCTTGGTTAGAACCGCTGTCAGTCAGATAAGAGTCCTGAAAAACACAGACTAATATATATATATATATATATATATATATATATATATATATATATATATATATATATATATATATATATATATATATATTTACTGCAATCATTTAGTCCCCCTTGGGCAATGCTAAAATCTCTATTACAAACTGTACAGTGGGCAAGACTTCCATTGTTTTTTTTACTTTTGCCAGACATGGATATACTTTAAAGTAGTCAGAGGTGAAATGAGTTTTGATTGCAGCCATGATGCTCCTTCTTTTGTTCACTGAACCCCATACAAAAGGAGAAATAAAACACTGCCCACCCACACTGAAAACTGATTGGCTGACTTACAGACTCTTTGCAAAGAAAAGGCCAATCAAAACCCTCTCTGTTTTACATGTACTTTATGAATATAAACAAAAGGGGAGTGTCTTTCTCTCCCTCTCCCTCTCTTTCACACACGCGACTGGGGAAAAAAGTCTGTGTCTATTTGTGTTCACTCTTATCTGGCTTGCGGGCATCAGGGAGGCTTTATTGATATGCAGAACACTCCAGCAACTTCCTATTCATATAAAGTTAATTACTCCAAGAGAAACAGGTGAAAACAGGTATAACTGGGTTGAGGGCGACCTCCTGATACGTGGAGGTGCAACCTCTGGACCACTGGTAACAGCAAGGGTTTTCCAGGAATGTCTCAGACAGAATTCTGCACAGTCATCGGATTTATTACTAATCGAGTATTTATGGGACCAGCTGGGATGCCAGCTTTGACAGCCCACGTGTCGCACACAATCAACAGGCTTAGCTGCAACACCTGTGGACAAATGTGCCACTTTTCTAAATGTAATCCTTTACATATAATCATCATTAATTTCACACATATAAAACATCATTCCATTCCTACACATCTTTTTGGTGTGTTATTTATATATACATATATTTACTTCAGAGAATTTTTATACAACCCTCAAGTCCTAAGTCACCTTTTAGTCAGTACATAAATGAGTAACACAGCTTTATGAGCCTAGGTATTTTTACTCGTCCTTGTAGAATGATCTTGCACAGCGTGATTAAGATGCGCCAGATGTTTTCAAAGGTATTAAGTCAGTGGACGGTTAGAACCATAGGAAAAGCTTTAGCCTGTGTTTCTTTAAATAGGTTATAGAGGTTTTTTGAGGTTTACTTTTAATCATTCTACTGACAGTTTTTTTTCCTGTTTCAGTTTTTTTTAACATTAACCTGCTATTTAGTGGAATACATTCTTCCATCTGCCCATGCCATGTTTCTTGTGCTTGTGGCTACCACACAGCGTAATACATCCACCCCCATGCTTAGTAACTGACAAGGAGTTTGTTTCCTCAAATCCTGCCCTTTTTTTTCCTTTTGCTGATTGTGGTGAAGAAGTTTCATTGTACTATAAACAGACCACTCTTGTTTCCCCAGTGTCTCTCTCTCTGCACTGTAATTGTTATCAGCAGTTCAAAACTCAAACACTTAGGTTTAAAAGCTGCAATAACATTTTAAGTTTAATTAAATAGGATTTTCTATTTACTTCAACTCACGACCCTATCAGATTTGGCTTACCGCAAGTTATATTCACTTGTTCCATTCATTTTTTGTAACTTAGATATTTAAGCTCATTTGGGAAGTTTTATGAGTGAAATATTAAGTATGAGAAATGAGAAACTTACAGCAAATGGTAACTTACTCTTATATCCATCAACCCCGAGCCTAATCAGTCAAATGATGCATAAAACATAACAGAATAAACAAGAGAAGGTAATCTGGAGGGCAAAACTACACACTGATATTGAGTGAAGGGAAGAAGGATACACACACACTAAGCAAATAAATGGTTGCAGGAACCAATGGGAAAGGTGTGAGCTATAACTAGTTTCAAGTTTATTTAGCCTATTGAAATTTTATTAAAATATATATATATATATTTTATTGAAATAAAAAACATATTTTAAAGTGTGACTTTGCGAACTCCAGATAAAAGCTTTTAATGGAAGTTCGCAAGTGACTGACCTCTTTCAGAAATGATTTCTTTCATGCTTATGACATTCTTCACCTGTTTTGCCATCAATACTAAACATTAATTTTCTGATCCTCAAACAACTGTTTTAAGCAGCCAGTGGTTGTGGAGTATTAAGGCATGAAAAGACATATAGATTTCCTTTTTGTAAGGACGCGGCATGTGCCGCCAGCCACCAGCAGAGGGCCTGGACACTACAGTGGAAGAGCTGGTGGATCTGGGCCAAAAATCTCCAAGTCCCAGAATCCTCCACCAGTAATTAGTGCAGATCAGGCCCAGCTGTGAACACAGCTTAAAAACCCCCAGCCAAACCTCAGTTCACCGTCACACCTTTGCAGAGGGGTGACTGGTAACAGTGGGTAAAAAAAAAAAAAAAAAAAAAAAAAGTAGTAGTAGTAAAGTAGAAGGAAAATAAATATTAAAAGAAGCCAAATTAAAGAAAAGGAAAAGAAAAGATTTAAAAAGAAACTAAGGCTCACCAAAAAAAGAGCTCTTAAAAGAAGCCACAAAAAAAGAAAAGATCTTAAAAGAAACAAAGGCTCACAAAAAAGAGATCTTAAAAGAAGCCACCAAAAAAGATCTCAAAAGAAACAAAGGCTCACCAAAAAAAGAGATCTTAAAAGAAGCCACAAAAAAGAGAGAGAAAAGATCTCAGTGTTTTTCTAAGTTTTGGTTTTCAAGAAGTCTTTCCTAAGTTTCTTTAAGTTTGATTCCATTTCCTTTGTTTGGGCCATGCCATGTGGCAGCAGGTCCTTTGTTTGATTTTCCCGCTCTTTTTCTCCACTGCCACATTTAAGGCCCTCTTCCAAAATAACTGCACACACTCTAAGTAGTGCAGTGTTAGCACACCTGTCTGCAGTCCCAAGGTTGGGAGTTCAAACCCCGGTTCAAGCACTCCATCCCAGATACTGCAAACTATCTACACACACACGGACATAAAAGTAACGTCAAATATATTGATAACTAAAAATACAAATAATAATAAAATAAACAAATAACTAAAATAAATCTGCATTTGAGTCCACCTCGCCCACTAAACCGTAACATTTTTTGAAATGTATTTTCTGTTAACAATAATGACAATTCTCCATTGGTTTAACAGGTTAATTAGGACCATATCAGTGTGCTACAGTCTGAGACTAAGCTGGATGGATGTCCAAAGTGCGCAGAATAAGTGCTTAGTTAAAGTTTCCTTTAAAGTAACTTTCTATTACTCGTTTGCTGCTTTATTTCTCAGTTTTTGACCATAAATATATGTTCTTAAGTATAATCCAGAGCTCTATCTTGAGATCTATCGATCTATCTACACTAGTTTTGTAAACCGATTCACTTAATGAGTCAATTCTGTACCCGAATTTGCTAGTTCCTCCATGGTAAATCACAAAGAAGCTTTTGAATGCCTTATTTTACGGTTTCCTTAGCATTTCAGAATCAAAACACAAAGGACAATAACTTGGTTCTTCTCCTAAACACTAATTCCAAGGACTGATGATGACACTGACATTTTTTGTCTGTTTTGTGTTTAGATTTTCTGGTTAGGGGGGCTCTCCTTTCAGACAGCTCACATACAAAGTTAACTATCAAAGAAATTCCATATACTTATTTTCTTATTTATAATGAAGAATAAACATCATCACACTGTTAGTCTTTGCAGTTTTATTTATCATATTATTAGCTAGAGATATAATAATTTTTAGTTACATGTTTGATCTTCTATTGTTCCATTAATTTCTGATGTTTTATTTTTTTTTTCTGTGGTTTGGTTTCAGTATTGTTTTAAGATTAAGGCAGGTATTGTATCGAAAATCATAGTTTTAGTATTGTGACAAAAACTCACACCTGAGCACCAGTACCCCAACACCAACACCAACCCTGCCCGTCCTGACAAAATCTTACCCTAAACTGACTTAAAAACTTGAGAGCCCTGCTTTTTTTTAGTTCACTGTTCAAGACAAGCAGACTATTGTTTTTTCCCTCAAGGTTGGCAGTGGGATTCAGTCCTGCCTCTAACAACATTGTTATTTTTTATCAAACAACTGCCAAAAATATCTGAATGGAGAGACCTGGCTGCACTGACCAAAACTGTCCGTTAATCATTCTTTTTTTTAAGCTTTATAATTCATCTTTTCCCTTGGTGCATTGCCTAAAATATCACTGCCACCTACTGGTCAACACGCAGACCTGCATAAGGTAAACTCCAACTGATACATAATCAAATTCGATATATCTGTGCATAAACTTTTGCAGAAATAAAATGTTTTTAAAATAGTTATCTACAGAGTTAATACTGATACTATCAGGACATGCTGCATTAACATGTTATGGACATTAATTAATTAAATAAATTAATTAATTTGATCATCATTTGGTTACAATTTGATAAAAATCTACATAGACACAAGTTTCAACAAACGAATATGTTCAACCAATTGTCACAGTTTGTGTATATTGAAAAGACAGAGCAATGTCTGAATCTGAATACTGTGGTACTTAATTCCAGTGCTTGGTATCATTTGATTTTATAAGCAACTACTTCAAATCAATGGAAACAAAAGCTACAATAAAACACATGGAATGCACTTAAAATGTAGACAAGTTTAAAAAGCTTAAAGAGGCACTAAACCCTAAAACACTTAACTAAAACGCTTAAATGTGTTCCTTTTGAAGTGGTGAAACGTACCAGTCCTGCTATAAATTTCATAAACATTTTCTAAACAATAAATTTATAGCTTTAATTGCAATAATTTCCACCTCAGTCCTTTTGGTATGGGAACATTCCCAATACGCAGATTACACAATCAATAACACCAACATCTCAGTCTCACCTCTAT
Source organism: Astyanax mexicanus (assembly GCF_023375975.1). Classification (NCBI taxonomy): domain Eukaryota; kingdom Metazoa; phylum Chordata; class Actinopteri; order Characiformes; family Acestrorhamphidae; genus Astyanax; species Astyanax mexicanus. Next base: position 22,732,747 of record NC_064410.1, read on the forward strand.
CAGAGGCATACTTCTCAGACCTATCAGCTCTCCCTCGTGCCCCTCCCAAACTACTTCTCCCATTTTTTTTTTTTTTTGCCTTTCTCAAATTTGAACTGAGGGTGGAGATAGCAAAAATTAGGGGGTTTAAGTTACCCTTTAACTCAGAGGTGTGCAGACATAGACTAAAGCACCACCAACTCTGCCCTTTATCTGCCCTTTTTATTTATTTATTTTTTTTTTATTATTATTAAGATTTTACTGAGGCCGGTTTAAAATGATCTTTTGAAAACCTGAGAGATTAAAAACGAGTGAAAACAGAATCCCCTGAAATCAGCTCGCACACACCCGACCTCTCTCTTCCTCTGTCACGTGACCCCGCGCGGCCGCACGCAATGCTGCAGCAGGCGTTCAGTTCAGCGAGTCTTCAGCACAGCACGGCAACAGATAGGCTTCTTCCTCCTCTGTGTCCCACCAGCCAGGTAACATTCACATCAAGTAAAATCCTACCGTTTGCCCTCTAAGCCCAACGTGAAATCATTTTGTTGTGCAGTAAAATGTCTCATAGTTAATATCTTTTTTATCAGTTGGTGGTGTGACATTTTTCCATTGAAAACTTGTTGTGTTACAATGTTACAAATAAAAGTCAAATTTCATTCAACATGTGCGTGTAATTTTTTTTATAATGAAGTGTTCCACGTGCGCTAAAAAGTGCCCTTTTTCCCCCCTGAGCACTTGCCCCCCAAAATGTCTGTGCACGACCCTGCTTTAACTGGATGTTCCAAACAGTACTATGCTATTTTTTCTCCAAAAACAATCAAAGAATTAAAACAAAGCAGGATATTCAGGCTATATGCCAGTATTACCACACACTTAAACAACACTTTAAATGGGTCTATAGCCAAAATTGGACCAAAAATTTCTATTTTCTCTATGCGATCCACTTACAATGTTGTGTGTGTGTGTGTGTGTGTGTGTGTGGTTTTACATTCTACAAAACGGTTATGAATTACTTTTTATATGAGCATATTACTACCTCTCTTCACCCCTCAAAATTAAACACACTGTTTGTTTCTAATATACCATAATAAATGTGTATATTCTGCATGAAATATATCATATTAACCCCATATTAAGACCCAGTTCTGGACATTAATACAAAATTAAAAGTTAAATTATTTAAGTTAACTAAGCAGCATATTCATGTTTTTTTTTCTTATTGTGATAGAGGGTAGGTGACTGTAAACATTTTTTATGGTTAAAATCATAATGCAACATAACTGACATGACAACAATTGTTCAACAGCGACTTTTAGCCGAACATTCTGTTCTGTAATATTGTCAGAACGTGTTATATCTGAAATTGAATTGATAAAATGTTTTCGAACAGACCTGTAAAAGGAAACAATTAAAAAGTAGCACTGTCTGTCACACATACAGTATGTCTCAATGGGCTCTTTTGTGTTCAAACAGAATTATATTAAATAATTGGTATTTTTTGCTAACTGCTCCCCCTACAGTTGCAGAGAGCTTTTACACCATTGACATAAATGGAGAATGAGAGAGATTCATAATACAGATTTTTACACAAATATGACTATGAAGGTTATGCAGTGCTACACAGTTCTCGCAGGTCTTGTGTCAGGTGTAGAGACACTATTTTCCCTTTTACAGTTCTGTACCGTTAGAATTGGTTAGAAATCGTTATTTTAAAGTGAATTTGCTAATAAATTTGTGTTCCTTCAAGCTTATTATACTCTGGTAAAACAGTAGACAGCCAGACTAATGGTGCAGACTCCATATGGTGGGGTTAGTTGTATCAGTGTATCACTAAACCTCTGAGAAGAGAAACAGTTGGAGAAGCCCATATGTTCCCCCCCCCCCCCCCCCCAAAAAAAATATATATATACATTTACTGGAAGATTTAAATTACAGATTCACTGGAAATGCATTACAGGTGTCAGATGTTTTTATTCAGCTGGTATTTTGTGTTTTGCTTTGTGGTCAAGATGATCTATCTTGCTACTTTTTTCTCTAATAATATTTTTATGCAGATTGTTCTATATATATATATATATTTACTTATGTAATCCAAAGAAGAGTCACTGGTATCCTCACTCAGCTCGTCTGGAGAAGCTATTTCCTCACTTTACTTCTGTTTCTCCTGTTTTTTGTTACTTTAACTTCTCTAAAGATTAAAGTATGTTTATTTCAACTGCTTTCACTCTACTCCTCAGAGTAACTATATCTTAAACATTCTAAAGAGGCATTATTCTAAAGAGGCATGATTTTTGCTGACTCCACCCTCAGCTCAAATTTTAAAAATATCAAAAAATGTGAGGGGCAGTTTGGGAGGGGCGCTGGGTGATGTATGGGTTTAGAGGCAGGGCAGGAGAGAGAGCTGATTGGCTGCGCTGAGGCAGCAGCAGTGTGTCTCTGTCACAGTTTAGCCCATGTCTGTCTCCCTCATTTGGTCTCTTGTGCTCCTGCCCCTCTGTTTACCTGTCATGTGTTCCCTGCCATGTGCTTGTGTTGTGTTTTTGTACCTGTTTCCGCCCTAGCCCCGCCCTAGTCCCGCCCTAACTATTAGTGTTCTCACCTGTGTCTTGTTTGTAACCCTGCCCCCTCGTTATCCAAGCCCAGGTGTTCCTCACTCTCCTCATGTATTTAAGCCCCTCTGTTTGAGCGTTCAGTGTTGAGTCTTTTGTATCCTTGTCCTCTGTATGTAAGTGTTCCAAGTTTGTTCAGGTTGTAATATTTGTGTTCTCAGGTTGTTTTATGTTTAGAGTTATATTTAGAGTTTCATGTTTCCTCAGTTTTCCTAGTCTTTGTCTTAGTTAGATTTATATCCTTATCTTGTTTTTTTTGAGTTATTGCGTTACCTGTGTTTTGTTTTCTGTTTTTTAATCTAGTTTGTTTAAATAAATAATATTGTGCACTTACGTCCATCCCTCCATCCTCATTTGTGACAGTCTCGGATAGTGGTGTATTATTGATTGATTTACACGGACACATCATCCTCGTGTGAACCTGAGAGGGTGCTGCAGAGGCAGAAATGGCCTCAATAAAAGTGTTTAGGAAAGGTTAGGAAATGCTTATACATTTTTTTTTGCAGGACTGGTATTTTTCATTATTTCAGATTAACACATTTCAGCTATTAATAGAAAAATTATGGTTTAGGGTTTAGTGGCTCTTTAAATGCTTTGGTGACCTTATGTGTAGTAAAAACACAATGATTAAAACACATATTTAATAAAATGATTAAAACACATATTAAAACATGATTACAACTAGGGCTGGGAGGTTAATCAAATTAATTTGATTAATCAAATTACTGTTTTATTGCTATTTCTTGACAGGCCAAATGGGATAATCAAGATAGTACATTTGTACATATAGAAGCTTCCACAGGGAATCTCAGTTGATAGGCTTGTAAATATATTGTATATTGTAAATGAGACAATATAAATTATACAATGAATAATATTTCTAACTCAAACTCATTGGCCTTGGCTAATTTTTTGTAAAGAACATAAATCAGAACACCTTTTTGATGAACACACACTGTACATCCCGCCTACACATTTATGTTACATACAGGATGTCTGGATCTACTGGACCCAGGGCTAATAAAAGCGTGTACCTTCCCTCTGTCCTCCTCCTTTCTGGATGTGTAGTTTGTGTGTGTGTGTGTGTGTGTGTTTTTTTTTTTTTTTTGTTTCTGCCCCTGCCATTCCCAGACAAGGTTCATCATTGTTGTACAATGGACATAATATCACTATTGATAAGCAGCTAATGCCATTTAGGGGCTGCTGCTCCTTTGGACAATATATACCATTAAAACATGCAAAATATGGAATAAAGATCTGGGCAGGGAGTGATGCCACTTCATCATATGCTTGGACGTCTACATAGTAAAGCCAAATGGAGGAGTCCCAGAGAAAAACAAAAGAATGAGAGTTGAGACTAATTGGATACATAATAAGCAACTTTTTTTGCACAAGCTGAGACAGGAGTTTCTAAAAAAAGAAGGTGACCGTGGTGGGAACCATACGGATACTATATGCTTAAAAAAAAGCAAATTAGTAAATTAAATTAAACAATAGCTTGTTCATCATTTAAATGGTGCTGTATGTTTATAAATAAAAACTTATGTAATTGTACATTTAATTAATTTAATTAAGTTTAACTAAAAACTGTAATCAAGAATTGCTCTTTTTTTTTTTTAGCCCGGCCCTAATTATGATATTAGCCAGACTCTCACTCTCAGAATCTCACGTTTTTTTTTTTTTTTTTTTTTTTTTAAGCTGCATTTTACATATATCCAGTAGATGGCGCGCTGCTACCTCATACTTTAGACATCTCGCGCGCTCAGTTTTACATATATATAAATTAACCAACTGCATATGGTGTGTGCTACTAGTCAGCGTCGTTTAGCAGCAGATTTCCCCTCTGATAAAACACCCAGCAGACCCCGCTACCACAGCACGACTCTGCTGCTACTGCAGCGGGAAAACTGCATATAAATCATGCAGTCTGACACCCTCCATAAACAGCAGAGGGCGCGCGGGCCGCCGCGTGACTCCACAAGAGCAGCGCGCGCGAGCAGCAGTGAAACATGACGGAAGAGAGAGAGTCCTCCGCAGCGCCTTTTCCTGAAACAGGCTGTATTCGGAATGGCATACTACATACTACTCGCGTACTAAATCTGCCTAAAGCCAGTATGCAGTACACAGTATGTGACCAAACTGAGGATCTGTAGTGCACTACAGGTACCCGGATGGTGTACTACTCCGCTCCGATTCCGCAGTGTGCATGGAGAGCTATCTTCGCGGTATACTGCATCCCAACATGCATTGCGACTGGCTTCTCCAGCTCGCTTCAGAAGAAAACAAGATGGAGGCGAGTGCGAGAGATTTTTAAATTTTATAAATAAATATATTTTTAAATTAAGGGAATTATTTTTGGAAAGTATTGGCTCACCGCTGTCGAGCCCCCTCCGCTGCCGCGGCCGAGCGCTGTCCGCCGCCGGGACTCTCCGCTGCCGCGCGTTCTCCGCGGGTGGGGACCCTCCGCTGCCGCGGCCGCGCGTTCTCCGCGGCGGGGACCCACCGCTGCCGCGACCGAGCGCTTTCCGCGGCCGGGACCCTCCGCTGCCGCGACCGAGCGCTTTCCGCGGCCGGGACAGCGGAGGGTCTCGACAGCGGTGAGCCATTACTTTCCTTGATGCAGTAAATGATTCCCTCAGTTTTAATAAATTATTCTGTTATTTTAATAAATGATTCCCTCAGTTTTAATAAATGATTCCCTCAGTTTTAATAAATGATTCCCTCAGTTTTAATAAATTATTCTGTTATTTTAATAAATGATTCCCTCCGTTTTAATAAATTATTCTGTTACTTTAATAAAAAATTCCCTCAGTTTTAATAATTTATCGTTCTCTTTATTTAATAAATAATTACCTTTGTTTAATAAATCGTTCTGTTGATTTAATAAATAATTCCCTGTGTTTAAATACATATTTTTCTTTTAAATAAGGGAATTATTTGAATACAAATTAATAAAATTGTTTGATTTGTGTTGAGATTGTGTAAATATGAATGAGAGTTTTTTTTAATGTTTTCTTCTTGTTGGTACTTACATAGATGAAAATAGTAATCTACTAAAATAAATAGAAAAACATATTTAAATATAACTGGAACATACTTGGGTTGTGGGGGCTGCTGCTAATTGGTTGTTAGAATTGGGTTAGCTGCTAAACTCTAAAATAAAAGCAGCAATTGCTGTTCTGGACAGTATGCAGATCTCATTAGTTTTAATAATGAAAAGGTAGGACATTTTTCATGTTCTCTCTGTTTACAACTCACTCTGAGGAATTCGGAGCACTACAGAGCACTGACTGGTGTGTCACAGCAGGACCGTGTAGGGTACTACAATCAAAAGTGTTACAGTACCGAATACTACATACTGGGCAGCGTGTAGTATGCAGTACATACTAGTGCAGTATGCAGTACGCAGTATAGTAGTATGCCATTCCGAATACAGCCACAGACTGTGCGTGGGTCTCTGCTGCCGCTACGTCTCTCAAGGTCACCGTTCAGCGTTAACATCCCAGCCTCTTAAAACAATGTGGTGGGGAGATTATGAGATCTGAGATCCTTAAATTCCATTATTTCCACCATGTTGAATGTGCTACAGTAGTGTGAAGGTTAGTGGGTTCTGGTGGGGAGGAGGAGTACAGGCCTGGAGAGCAGCAGTGCTGAATTTAACAATATAACTTATTATTAACACTCCTGTTTTTCTCAGACATGTCCTCTGAAATCTCTAAAAGTGTGTCCAGACAGGATTTTAAAACTAAATTTAAAATGGCAGCTATGTCACTATTCCATTCTTTGTTGAACAACTGACCCTTGTTTTTGAGTGTATCCCTTCCCCTTGGAACAGAGATAACATATAATTGAGACAACCCTTGATTATGCACTGCCTGGCCAACAAAAAAAGTCACCACCTGGATTTAAGTAAGTAAATGATGTGGGGTTGATGCTGCAGTTGTTCAGGTCTAGGTTCAGCAACAGTATGTGCTGAAAGAATGAGGTCAGCTGACTACCTGAATATACTGAATATAGACCAGGTTATTCCATCAATGGATTATTTTCTTCCCTGATGATATGGCCATATTCCAAGAAGACACTGCCAGGATTCATGGGGCTGGAATTGTGAAAGAGTGCTTTAGGCAGCATGAGATCATCATTTTCACATATGGATTGTTCACCACAGAGTCCAGATCTTAACCCCATTGAGAATCTTTGGGATGTGCTGGAGATGACTTTGTGCAGTGGTCAGATTTTATCATCATCAATGCAAGATCTTGGTGAAAAAATGAACGCAACACTTGATTGACATTAATCTTGTAACACTGCAGAAGCTTATTGAAACAATTCCACAGTAATTGTGTGCTGCAATCAAAGCTAAAGGTGGTCCAGCAAAAATATTCTTTTTTTTTTTTTTGGTGGCAACTTTTTTTTTTTTTTTTGCCAGGCAGTGAATAATCCGATACAGATATAGCTATGGCAGTGGAGTGCTAAAGTTCAGCAACCTAACTTCTGTTTTAATAGTTAACTTTAGGGCATTGTATGTCTTCAGAGAGGGGGCAAGTGGGGCAACAATGTTATTGTTATTGAAAATCCATAATTATTCTGTGATGGGGAGCTGAAATTAGCTTCCATTCATCTTAATTTCTGCATTCTCTGCTGTCTGTTGCACCATTTAAGGTAAAACAGGACAGTTAGCTAACTAGCTAGCGACTGAAATTAACTAGTAACATTAAAGCTTGTTATGAAGAAAATGGCCACTAAACATTGAAACTACACATTACACTATGGCAATATAAATACTTAAATATGTGGGTTTCTTTGGTTGCTTGTGCTACATTCTTGCCAGTAATTTTAATAGCCCTCTCTTTGGAGCATGTTTCTGTTTGAAGGGCCAGCCTAACAAAGAGGGGTAAGGCTAATTCTTAGGGCCAAAAGTTTTTTTTTCTCAGAGAATTGCTCCAGAACATGCTTGTGTACCACCTAAACCATTACATCTTAAGAAACATAAGACCATATGTTGGCCAAGAGCTAAGCTGGTCAACCAACTTGACCAATTCAGACAGTTGCTCCAGATCTCCTTCCTTCCATCACTTATCTCATTAAAAGGTCATTGTCATCAGATCATCCACCTTGTTGCATCTTCAAGACTGCCAGTGTGGTACCTGTCTTCAAGGAGCCAACCCGAGACAGCTTGGACGTTTGAAGCTACAGACCAGCATCCCTTTTTCTTTTCTTGAGCATTTTGTTTAAAATGAATTATCTCTGTTTTTCACCCGGAACATCCCGAACCAAATCTGGCTTCAAAACTGCACATTCTAGAGAAACTGCCCTAATCGCAGTTACAGAGAAGCTCCATGCTTATACTGCAAGATCTGTCTGAACAGATCCCAAACCACTCTGGCTTCAAAACTGCACACTCTAGAGAAACTGCTCTCATTGCAGTTACAGAGAAGCTCCATTCTCATGTTGCAAGATCTTTCAGGCTGTTATCACAGGACCTAAACCACACGGGCCTCAAGTGAAGAACACTCTCTACTAAGTAAGTGTATCAGTCTCCAAGTCTACAGTAAGATAATACTTCATGAGAGAAAATACAGAGGATTCACAACGAGACCAGATAAGACTTAAAAAAAAAAAAAATCTAAAGAAGCCAGCGCAGCATTCTTTTTACAGGTGAAACTAAGGTCAGCGTGTATCAGAATAATGGGGGGAAAGAAACTGTAAAACATGGTGGTGGCAGTGTGAAGTCATGAGCATGCTTAACTTCCAGTGGCACTGGGTCTCTTGTGTTTATTGATGATGTGAAAGAAGACAGAAGGATGAATTCTGAACTGTACAGGGATTTACTTTCTGTTCATATTTAACCAAATGCAGCAAGGTTGATTGGACAAAGCTTCACAGAACAGATTGACAATGACTCAAAAATATTCTGCAAAAATCACATCCCGTGTACTTTTTTATATCCAGTTAATCTGGAGCCCTGTCTTGGAATCACTGTTTAGGTTTGCATACCTAGAGGAGCGCTCCTACAAGGTGACATGGCAGGGAGCAACATCTGCACCTTGCAGGCTTTCCATTGTTGTCCAACAATGTTTGGGGCTTGGTCCTTTTTAATATTCTCACTCTACATTCGATTTCTGGGTAAAGTAGTATCCTATCATGTGTTTTCTTACCCCTTCTAAGGTAATGTCACTCTAATCTTAATTTTTCACACATACACTTACCAAAAAAAAAATTGCCAAAAGGACACTTTGGGCGGTAAGAGCCAAATGGGCAGGCGCTCCTGTCCCCTCTTCATGTGCCTGAAGGGTTGGGCAAAAATAATGAACTACCTGCCCCCTTTCTGAAGACACTTTTAAAGTTAGCTAGTTAACCAGCAGCTAGGTTGCTGAACTTTAGCGCTCCTCTGCTATAGCTATATCTATAAAGGATGCATTCGAGATTGTCCCAATTCAATACAAACGAGAAATAAATGAGATGGACATGTTAAATCAAGGTGTGTCCACTAATTAGCATCACAGGTGTCTACAATCTTGTAATTAATTAGTGGGCCTATATTTAGGGCTACAGGTAGTCACTGTGCTGTTTTGTGATATGGTGTGTGTTTGTGTGTACTGCACTCAATATGGACCATAGTAAGTGAAGGAAAGAATTTTCTCAGGAGATTAGAAAGAAAAGTATAGATAAACATGTTAAAGGTAAAGGTTGTAAGACCATCTCCAACCTTGATGAACCTGTGACTACATTTGCCCATATTATGCAGAAATGTTAGATTCATGGGACTGTAGCCAACCTCCCTGGAGGTGGCCACAGGAGGAAAACTGATGACGACAAATCAAAGAGACGAATAATACAAATGCTAACAAAAGAGCTCAGAAAAACTTTGAAGAAGGAGATTAGGGGTGAACGTCAAGCTCAAGAAAAATCAGTGTGAGATCACCCCATCTGTCAATGTTTGAGCCAAAGTGGACTTAATGGGAGACGACCAAAGAAGGCACCATTATTAAAAACAAAACATAAATAAAAATGCCGGACTGGAATTTGCCGAACTACATGTTGACAAGCCACAAAGCTTTTGGGAGAATGTCCTATAGACAGAGGAGTCAAAAATTGATCTTTTTGCAGAGCCCTGACCTAACCTAAGCCCTGACCTAAATCCTGTTGAGCATCTTTGGAAGGAGCTAAAACATGCTGTCTGGAGAAAAAATATCTTTCAAACTTGAGACAACTGGAGCAGTTTGCTTATAAGGAGTGGGCCAACATACCTGCTGAGAGTTGCATTGCAAAAGACTCACTGACAGTTACAGTAATAGTTTGATTGCAGTGATTGCCTCAAAAGTCTGTGCAACAAAATATTAAGGGTATCATCATTTCTGTCCAGGCCTGTTTTATGAGTTTATTTTTTTAATAATTCTGTTGAACCAGGTTTAAAAAGCAATATCTGACTTTGATTTGTTCATTTGTTTTCATAGTATTTCTATTTATTATTGCTTTTGTAAGATTCAAGTTATTTCTGTGACCATTGTGGGTTTTTCTTTCATTAACTGGAAGGTACCAACAATTTTGTCCATGTGTCTAAATAAATGGTTCTCCATAGATCCAAAATGGTTCTTTTATGTCGTCACACAAAGAATCCGTTTGTAGCGCCTTCATTTTTGATAATGTTAATGTACAGAAAAATTCTTGCTGATGTCAGATTTACCTGTATGAGGTAACTTACAATAAGGTTTATTTCACCTAAAATTTTCTATCTGATCCCAGAACAGTGATTTCCCCAACATCCATTGTGCACTGTGGGGAAATGGGGCTGAGGCTGCCCCAGCTCCCTGGGGAGTGATTTATTAAATCTGTGCTATGCTGTAGGCAGAGTGCTCTCTTTTTCTCTGCCTTTAAGCACGGGCTCCCCACACCCTCCTCTTTCTTGCACATTACTTCATTCTTCATTCCTTTCCTCATGCATACACACCTGCTCAGTGTTTGTCCTCAAATAACCTCAGAGAACTTTTTATTTAACATTTGAATGCAAGAAGGCATCTGACCACCAACTATTTTCATCTTCAAAAACCCACTTGCTCAGGATTATAATCAGATCTTTCAATGTTAACATGTGCATGTGATTAATCTGAAAACTTTAAACACATTAATTAAACAGTTTGGCCCACTCTTCCCCCCACAATTCAATTTTTTCTTTTTCTGCTCCTATCCTCTGTTCTCCTGTCTTGTGTTCCTAGCCATGTGCTCTAAAAGCACATAGCCTTGTTTGTTATTATCCTGTGTCCACCCCAGCACCGCCCGCCTCATTTGTAACCCCACCTCCTTGTTACTTCTCCAGCTGTCCCTTGTATGTGCCTGTGTACAAATACCCCATGTGTTCCTTTGTTCTCTGTTGTGCTTTTTATTTGACACTGTTGTGTTCCTCCTCGCTTTATAGTGTGATTGCTGTTAGTTTGTGCCTTAGTCCTGTAGTTTTATGTAAGTTTAGTTTCTGGTTTGATTTCTTTACTTTATTTAACTATTTTGCTTGTTTGTTTATTAGTCGTATGTATTAGTCCTTTTATAGTCTTTGTTTCTGTATCCTTCAAGGCCCTATCTACTTCTTACTTAAAGCATTTGACTTCAGTCTGTAATATTACACTGTTGAATTTGGAAAGTAGATTACATTTTATATATGTTGAAATATACATTTAAATCTCTTGTCACTCCTCTCTCTTCTTCCCATACTTCTCTCCCTCTCAGTTGTGGCTCCTGTAAGATATTAATTCAACATGATTCCTCTTCAGCCTGCATGAACTGCTCTACATTAGCGTTATTTCCTCTATGAAAGCTTCTATAGCCCTATCCGGACGGGATTCGTTTTCAGGGGGTCCCGGGGTAATGTTCTCTTTTATTCCCATCCAGAATGACATTGTACATGTTGTTTTTCTCAGACATCCTCTGAGAAAATTACAGGCTGAATGATCTACTGTTTCTCGCTCTGTAGCCACTCACCGTAATTACACTTTGGGTGCACATTTCCATGGAGATCCGCGTAAACACAACACCGAGTGGAAATGGAGGAGCTACTGAACGCGATGTCATGTGACCTAGAAAGCCAAAAAACTCGCTGGTCCTCCTGTTTTTCAATTGCAGTCCGGATGCAAGAGAAATATTTTTGAAATATTTTTCACAGATGCCCCCCTAAGAAACTAATCCCATCCAGACAGGGCTTGTGCTTGACCTTTCACTTACTGGATGCTAAAGGTCCCAGTTTAACTTTTACTTTATAATTATAAGTAAAAAAAGGCTCTAGCCTTTTGCCTCTGTTTGCCAGGCATACCACACTGTACAAAAATGTCGTCTCCCTCATAAGAATACTCAAGCATTTAAAGTTTTTAAATCATGATTTTAATCATGATTAATCACACAATATTGTATTGAGTATTACAATATATTTTATAAAGCCAATTTTGCCAATCTATTAATTCTTTTGTTCACATATACATTTCCATTATTACAAGCTTAGTCACAGAATATGGTAGCGATTAAGACAATTTATTTTTTTAATTGGTTGACACCAAAATTCTGCTCTTTTGGTTTTGCTCTTATTTGTTCATCTGTGCTTATCTTGTATTGTTTTAGTAATTAACATGAATACATTATTCACCATCTCTGTCCGAACACACACGTCTGAACGCACACTCACATTCAGACACGTCAGAACAGCGTTACACACCAACACCAGACCTTTCTCTCTCTCTCTTGCTTCATCTTCCTGATTTTCAGCATTATTACCTCCTGTACAATTTCCTCTCTCTCTCTCTGCCTCACTCATCTCTCAGTTTCTATCAACCTTGGATACCCCCACCACCCCCCACATTTCCCTAGTGACCAATGCGGTGGTGGCATTGATTAGCCATTTCCATGGAAACAGCCTAGCAACAGGCTTGCTTCTTGCAGCCAATGGGAGCGGTGTATGCTTGGGCTCTCCTCCAGTAGCTTTGTTGGGTTTGGTAAGCTGGGCTTGTCAAGGTGAATGCACAGAGAAGCATGAGTATTCACTTCCTTGATGGTAAATTTAGTCACAAGTCCCCCTCTCTCTTTCTTATATCTCTGTCTCTCTTTATTTCTCTCTCTCTCTCATTCTTCGTTTCTGTCTCTCTCTCATTCTGTCTCTCATCCTTTCCCATTCTCTGTTTGTCTCTCATTTTCTCTCTTATTCTACAGTCTCATCCTTTCTCATTCTGTTTCTTTCTCTCTCAGTCTCTATTTCTGTCTTTCATTCTGTCTCTCATCCTTTTTCTCATTCTGATTCTGTCTCTCTCATTCTCTCCCTCATTCTCTGTTTCTGTCTCTCTTATTCTGTCTCGTCCTTTCTCATTCTCCGTTTCTTTCTCATTTATTCTGTCTTTAATTATCGCTCTCATTCTCTCTGTTTCTGTCTATCATTCTCTGTCTCTCATCCTTTCTTATTCTGTTTCTTTGTCTTATTCGGTCTCTCATCCTTTCTCCCATTCTCTCTTTTTCTGTCTTTCTCTTATTCTCTCTCCTCCTTTCTCATTCTGTTTCTATCTCTCTCTTTCATTCTGTCTCTCCTCCTCTCTCCCATTTTCTGAATCTTTAACTCTCTCTCTGTCTCCGTTTCTGTCTTTTTCTTATTCTCTCTCTCACTTTGTAACAGGCACACAAACACAGACCCATTCCTCTTGCTTCAGTGCCCGAAACACTTTTGTCTCTGTCTCTGAAACAGATGAACTAATACACTTTTCACTTTCCTCACACTCTCTTTATCATTCTCTTTCTTTTTCTCTCTCATTTTCTCTTTGTATCTCATTCTCTGTTTCTGTCTCTCATTTTCTTTCTTTCTTTCTCTCTCCCTCATTCTCTTCTTAATTACAGAATATTGTTGTGAATAATCTGGTTAATGTTTTAATCGGTTGACACCACTAGTTTTTACACAATTCTGCTCTTTTGAATTAGATCTCCTTGTTCATCTGTGCTTATCTTGTATGGTTTAGTACTTAAGATTAATACATCATTCACCATCTCACCATTATTCACACATTCAGTCATGTCAGAACACTGTTTCACACCAACACCAGACCTTTCTCTCTCTCTCTTTCTGTCTCTTTTTCATTCTGTCTCTCTAGCTTCTTATCAGACACTCATGCACACACAGAGACCCATTCCTCTCGCTCCAGTGCCCCAAACCCTTTTTCCCAAACCCGGACTTTATCTCCCTCTCACTTCTTTTCTTTTTCTGTCACATTCTCTCCCTGTCATTCTCTGTTTCTGTCTCTCATTGTCAGTCTCCCTCATCACTCTTTCTCTCTCTCTTTCTCTCAATCCGTAACAGACACACATATATACACACACAGACCCATTCCTCTCGCTCCAGTGCCCCAAACCCCTTTGTCTCTGACTGTCTCTAAAACAGATGAACTAATACACTTTTCACTTTCCTGTTCTGCATCCCAGACTGCAGCTATTATGGGAAGTGGCTTATGTAACCCAACACAAACTTGGTTTGTGAAAGCACTGGTGGGCTTAATAATTCAAAGAGAGCAGAGGGCTCTTTGCAGTTTACCCTGCTATAATAAACTGAACAAACAAGCGATTAGACTGGGTTGTCTACTTTCATGAGAGCATCCCAGGTGTAAATGTCTGCCCCCACATTCAGGAACAGTTCACAGCAATCTTGGAATTTTACATTTAATAAAAAAAATGAAGAAGAAGACCATATTATATATATCATACCACTCTGGGAACAGATTAAATTTAACCTCCTCTTATAACCCATTTGTGCACAGTGAACACACAGTGAGACAGTGAGCATACATGCCTGGAGCAGTGGGCAACCATTGCCACAGTGCCTGGGGAGCAGTGAGGGTTTAGGTCCTTGCTCAAGGGCTCAACGGTGGCATCCTTCAAACCTTGGGTATCGAACCCATAACCTTGTCATCAGTGACCGCTGAGTCACCATCAATGAAGATAAGCAAGGTGTTCTTGGGTTTAAGAGAGAAAAAATACGTTGACATGCCAAACATCTTGGAATATGTGACTAGTATTTTATCCAATGGCTTACATCCCATTGAAACTACATAATGTTGCACTGACGTGTGGGATATATATGTGGGGCCTCCTGCATTGAATGTACATCTAATTTCAGCCAGTGTTTGTTCACACCACCCACTTTAGTGCCCCTATGATTGAGAATGCATTGCTAAAGTGCCCCCTAGAGTGGCAAAAAAAGAGACAAAATCACTAGTAGCTACCCTTCTTGTTGCAAAAAGGTGCTAAAGTGCTTGGCGTGTCCCTTCTTGCAATACATTATGATTATGTGCTTTCTAAATCCTGACATTTTAACTATGTGTCTTAATGAATGGCCAACCATGTGTGACATCTGCCCTTCCAGAAGAAAAGGGTTAAAAAAGGCCATTATGATGTTCCTTTCCGTGCCAATCCTAGTAGACCATGTCTCCGAGGGTGCCCTTTCCTGTAGAGAAAATGGGATGCAGTCCTAATTAGAGTTCTTCCACAAGTGAGAAAACATAATGAAGTGCCCACTAGTGGATTAAATGTGATGTAATGCCCTATAGGTGCCGTCGCAATGGAATAAACGGTATTAGATGGTACAAGACAAAATATACCACAGTTAGTTCCGACCCTGCAGTGTGATTGGCTGAGAGGCGTACAATGAGTGCCGTTATCAGCCGGTAATGCACTATAACTGAAGCTCTCCATGTATTATTCTGCCATATACAGATAACCTAGCAACAATGTGGTGCTTACAAGCCAAACCAAGCAGCAATGGAACTACTTTATCTCTCAGAGCTTTTATAACCAAACAGATTGTATTTTCTTGTCTTTTTCCTGTCCCATGATTTGGGGTGCAATTTTGTATGATGCCAGATCACCTTGGTCTTCCTCACAGGCACTTTGACAGCTTTTAGTTACTGTATGTAAATTAGGTCCTGCCACCTGTGGCCCTCACTGTTCTGTAGAAAGGGTGTGCTATTCCAACAGGACAATGCTCATCCACATACTGCAGCTTTCTTAAGAGCTTGTCTTAAAGACTATGACAAATCCTATGCCATGCCCAAGGTCATCACCAGATGATTTTAAACATGATATCAGCAATTCACTCTTGCTGCAAAAATTGCTGTGATTTTCAATATTCATATCCTGCATGGGAACCTTTTACAACTGTGTATAACACATGCTTTGTCCATAACATTAGGAGTGATGTGGAGAGAGACCAAGACCAGTTGTGCTCTCTCTGGCTCTGGCTGCTGATGGCAAGCTGCGTGGTCTGGGATTCGAACCAACAAGCCTTGGATCATAGTGGCAGCACCTTACCACCTTTACATTTTTTATCATTTATTAGCATACTACAATCACAGTATTGTTATTCTTCTGTTGTATTATTATTGTTCCACCTGTTTTTTGTACGGTTAACTAGGGCTCCATTCCAACTGTAAAACATGCATGCTGATCGGGATTGGTGGGTTTGTATACAGCTTTTTGATCGGACATATGGATTTCGCCAAAAAATCGTAAATGTGAAAATGAATGGGGAGAAATTTTCACGGCTGTGTACGTCACAATTTTTGAGAAATAAGGAACACATTTGGACGGCCTATAGAACTTATTGTGTTCTTTCAGAAAATATGCTGAACAAAATGATACGATTTACGTTTTTTGTACAATTGTCAGGAATTTTCACCATAGGAATAAATGGTGGCCCAACAAAGGTGCTCTCGGAACACGTTGTGTGTCCAGAGCTCCAGTACTGTGAGTGTATGGAGCAGCTATGGGATAGAGCAGCATTAGGTTCAAAGTTTGGGCACCCTTGATTAGAGCAAATGCATTACTTAGCACCGCACTCCAGTACTGTGTGTGTATGGAGAAGCTATTGGATAATGCAGCTATTGGTCAAACGTCTGAACACCCCAAATGTCCAGAGCAACCTAGTGTCCATAGACACGTTTTAATCTGATTTGTGAATTTGTTACTTGGCAACCACCTAACAACACCTTAGCTCCCTCCTAGCACTGCAATCACACTCACAGTTTCTGTAGGAACTGCAATCTAGTTGTAATTGTAACCTTTATCTATGTATAGATGTTCAGGTGGTGGTGCTGCCTCCCTGAAATTAGGCCTGGTCTTTGCAGCATGAGATGGCTGCATTCCAGTGTCTACTTTGTGTTTATGTGTAATAGCATCATCAGCCCCTGGCTATACAACTCTGTCTTGGGTCATTTCAGTAATAATTCAGTTTTTAGATGATTAAATATTAGTTTAATCAGCCTTGTGGTCCTGATCCTGTTGTGTGAGAGCTGGCCCATTGCCAGAAAAAGGCATGTTAGTCATTTTTATATTACTTTTCACTCAGGAGATGCCCGGTTTATTCTGCTTTTCTTTGAAACTACTGTCAAACCGTCGAACAGGGTGGAAACTGTGGTTGTATAACCTCCACATGCTGCCATACTGTCACTGAACCAGACCAGTGGATGTGGGTAACTCTTACTATTGGAAAAGCTGTTTGGAATCTGTGTGTGTGTCTGCTGGTGTGTGTGTGTGTGTGTCACTAGTGAGACTGCATTCCGTGCCAGCACTAGTCATCTCCAGTCACGTGACCATCCCGACAGGATGTGGTATCCTAGCAACCGCCCCCTCCCCCCTTTCTCCCTGTGCCCCTCTTCACATTTCTCTCCATCCATTCGTCTACTGGTTCTTTCCTCCGCGGAGTGCTTGTGGGTGTGACAGAGCGAGACACTGTGATGTGGTTATTTATAGATCTGATGGGCAAAGTGGGGGTGACTTATGTGTTTTCTAAAATTAAACCATGTCCCTGGCTCAGGAGCGCACACATACACGCTCGTACACACATACCTTTTTATGCGTTCCATTCATAGCATGGGTGATGAGGGAGGGAGGGAGGGAGGGAGGGAGGGGAGGATGTGGAGGCGTGATGAAGAACGAGCATGAAAAGGAAATGAAACTTCTGTAGATTTACAAAGATTCAACTGTAGTTTTGCGCAAAGATGAACAAAGATGCTGAGAATAGCACATGTCAATATCCTTTTAAAATAGGATATTAGTTCTTTTTTTCAGCGTTAATAATAGCAAAGATCAGTTAAACACATTATTATTAAAAAAGGCTATTTTTAAATGATCTTAAGATTTGTTTGTGATTAAATTTAGTGTACCTTTTTTTAGACTACGTGCTACAGAGAGCCTCACTGACTGTATGATTGCGTTTAGTAGACTGGAAACACTTTTGATGGGATTTTATTTTAAATCGAAGCGCTGATGTGTGTGAAACTGTACAGTTATAAATAGTAACTCCGGTGTTTGGAGTGCTGTTGATTGGGTGACTAATGTGTGAAGCCTAACACCGCAGCTGCTGATTGGAGAGCAGGGGCTGGAGATGTAGCATCAGCACTGTGCTCTGCTAGATTGGGGCACATTATTGACTGACCTCTTTCAATGACAAAAACAGGTCTCTCCTCTCTTCCCCCTTTCATTTTGGAGTAAATGGAGCCGGGTCTGGGATTTATCAGTAGGCTGGATGAAGTGTTGAAGAGCTCTGAATTGAATGCGTGCCTGTGATTCACGATCGAGATGGAAAAATCTTCTTCCACATCCGCATCTTCATCATAAAAATAGAACAGGAACAAAATGGATGTGGTGCTCTTCACGTTTTCTATGAATTACATCCCTGTAAAGGGTTTTAAAACAAGCAAAGGTTTTTACATACTAACATTTATGGTCTACTACAGGTTAGCCTGCAGTTAGTGTTAAACCTGTTTTAAAGCCTTATTTATTAAAACAAACTTTCATTATTTTAAAGGTGAATGTGAGCTGTTTTTTTTTGTTGTGGAAAAAAAGTGCTCCGGTGATCCAGTATAATGCTGCTTTAGTCAGGTGGAGGAGTGGGAGGAAGAAAAACAATAGGATTTTGACTCTATGCAATTTCATATGTTATTTTACAACATGTTTAATGCCCTGCTAAGTCCAGTTCAGCCACTGACCAAGTCTTAGGGTCTCTGTACAACACAAAATCCATTGGAGATGAGATCCTATGTATTACACAAAAGGGTGTAGTCCAGGTCCAGAAAGTGAATTTTTACTTTTAACTAGTGTGAACAGAACTGTTTTAAACATACACCTACCTATTTTAATTTTACTAAGCTGGTGGTGTTGCACAGACAAATTAATGAATTACTAGGTAAAGCATATAACACTAATGAACTGCCAAACTGTAAAAAAGGGTATTGTAAATTTTACATTAAGTTAACAACAAAATTAGCCAATAATGGGTTTTAAAATTACAGTAATTGACTGCAGATAAAGATTACAGCTTATTAATGTATAATAAGAATAGTAATTTTCTGTAAATGGATTACAAGTACTACAACTTTTTTTATAATAATTTAAGGAATAAATAAAGGTATAATACTGTAATAATTTTTTTTACAACACCAGTACTTTAAGTATTTGGCGTCTTATTTGCCAATGAAGTACTGTAAAATTATTTCTAATATATTACTGTAAAATTTCAGCTAGTCATACACTGTGTAACATTCAAGTGTAAATGAATAGTAACATATTGGCAGCAGAGACAATGCAAAGCTACTGTATTGCAGTTCTTATCCAGTATACGGCATGCTTTGCAGTAAATAAAATGGTAATGTAGGCGGTAGTTCCCCGCCAAGTGTGCAGGTGGTGCCGGGTTACAGTAACTTGGTTGACTCACATTTATTTAGCAGATTCTGTATTATATTTTACAGTCTATTAATCAGTAACAGTTATGAAGCTTCTGCATATGTTTTTAACTGGTGTGTAGACTAACAACACAGCAGTAAATTCCAAGGAAAACTATTTAGTATAACAACTCATATTTTTTTCTCAAATATTACTGTTATATTACCAGATGGCAGCTATATTTAGTAGGCAGCCTAAGATACATTGCAAAATACAGTTTTACAACAGAACATCATTAAACAGTTATTTAGTGTAGGAATTTGATGCAAATTACAGGAATTTTGAAAATGATGAAACCAGTGATGGGAATAACAGCTTTGAAATAAACGGCGTTACTAACGTCGTTACTTTTTTCAGTAAGGAGTAACTAACTTATTACTCTGACTGTAACTGTAACTCCGTTACCATTTCCCACACCCCGTTACTGCACGTTACTTTAGCCGCTCAATGAACTTTTTTTTTAACTTTGCGCATACAGACAAAGGTGCAGGTGTGTATGTGTGTGCGTTGTGTGTGTGAGTCACCAGGAAGGGGGGGGTGAGATAACGGCCTAACCCTGCGTTCACACTGGAACGTGTGGGCGTGTCAAGCTCAACGCTAGCGTGTATCATGGTCCAGCCTCTGACAAGAAAAAAGGCACAAAAAAGCAATCGCTTGGCCACTTTATTTTACAGCTATAACTCCCGGGCTTGCTAGACTCTTGGCCATTTCTGTGATCAACCTGTACTGGAAACACAGCCATTCCCACAGATCAACGTGGGTCCACCCCATTCAACAGAATGAACAGGGAAAGGAACCAAAAGTTCAGAGAGCAGAAGCTCTTGAGGGGGGCGATTAACACAAAAGTAACGCTATAGTTACTTTTACTGGTAACTAGTTACTTTTAAAATGTAGTAACTCAGTTACTTTTTTGGAGAAATAACTAGTAAAATTAACTAATTACTTTTTCAAAGTAACCTGCCCAACAATGGATACAACTAAAAACTGTGTAAAACCATTTTAGAGCTAACATTCAATCAAAACACGGCCAGTGTGCTCAAAGCAAGCTGATGTGAATTATCAGAATAATCATAGTTACTTCTCAAAAAAGTTGAGTTACTGAGTTACCCCACTACAAAAGTAACTAGTTACCAGTAAAAGTAGCAATTTTGTGTTACTCGCCCCCGTAGCCCCCTTTGTCTGTATGCACGAAGTAAAAAAACAAAAAGTTAATTAAGCAGGTAAAGTAACGTGCAGTAACAGGGTGTGGGAAATGGTAAAAGCATTATAGTTACAGTGAGAGTAATTAGTTAGATTACTCGTTACTGAAAAGAGTAACGTTTATTTCAATGCCGTGATCCCATCACTGATAATATTAAACACATTAATAAAAAAATAAATTAATCATCAATGCAGCCTGTACAGGTTTAGGTGCCTTACTGAGTCAGTACTCAATTAACATCCTCATTAATTAATCCCAGTTTGCAAACACTTTTTTTCTTGTCTTGTTCTGCATGCACACTGATCCTGTGAAACTCCAAAATAAATAAATAAACAAATAAGATAAAAAATTTGATGTAATATTTTATTATTGTATTATAATGAAACACCTAATTCTATGCCAATCAAACTAGACAATGTTCCAAATTATTTTAAAAAATGTAAAAAAAATATATATATAAATATATATATATATATATATTATGGAGGTTAAGTGATAGTTAGGTGTTCCTCTACTGAATAACTAGATACGACAAAGTAAATTGAAACCTATTTTCTCCCCAATTTACACGGCCAATTACCCAACCCACTCATTAGGACTCCCCCAATCACTAGTAATGCCCCAACACACCAGGAGGGTGAAGACTAACACATGCTTCCTCTGATACATGTGAATCAGCCACCTCTTCTTTTCGAGCTGATGCAGCATTGCTGAGTAGCCAGTGTGCTTGGAGGAAAGCTCAGCGACTTGGTTCTGGTACATCAGCTCACAGACGCCCTGTGCTGTGGACATCACCCTAGGAGTGATGTGGGGAGAGAGCACGGCCAATTTTGCTCCCTCTGAGCGCCGGCAGCTTGATGGCAAAGCTGCATGAGCTGGGGTTCGAACCTGCGACCTCCTTCTCATAGTGGCGGCGCTTTAGACCGCTCCTATTCCCATTCTTAACTTGTTTTTAGTTTTGAAAGTCAGAATATAAAAGCTTTAACCCTCCTGAGGCCTGTAAGTGCTGTGGAACATCCAGGTGCTCTTTTGCAAACTTTAAATGCGCAGCAATGTTTTTTTAGACTGCAGTGGCTTCCCCTGTGGTGTCCTCCCATGAACTCTATTCTTGTTTAACGTTTTCCTTATAGTAGATTTGTCAACAACAATGTTAGCATGTGCCAGAAATTTCTTCAGCTGACACTCTAGGATTCTTCCTCACCTAATTGATTATTCTGCACTGTGCTTTTGCAGTCATCTTTACAGGACGACCACGCCTAGGGAGAGTAGCACCAGTGCTGAACTTTTTCCATTTGTAGACCGTCTGTCTTACGGTGGACATATGAACATCAAGGCTTTTGGAGATACTTTTGTAACCCTTTCCAGCTTCATGCAAGTCAACAATTCTTGAATGTAGATCTTCTGAGAGCTGTTTTGTGTGAGGCATGATTCACATCAAGCAATGCTTTTTAAGAACAGCAAACTCAATACTGGTATTTGTTTGCTTTTATAGGGCAGGGCAGCTTTAACCAACACAACCAATCTCATCACATCCTGGCTCCAATTCGCTTTTAGAGAAGTCATTATCCTAGGGGTTCACATACTTTTTCCACCCTGCACTGTGAATGTTATCATGTTCTTTTCAATAAAACCATATGTATATATGGTATGTATATATACAGTGAGTCCAAGAAGTATTTGATCCCTTGCTGATTTTCTTCATTGGCCCACTAATAAAGACATGATCATTCTATACTTTTAATGGTAGGTGTATTCTTACATGGAGAGACAGAATATTAAAAAGAAAATCCAGAAAATAAATCTAAGGAATATATATTAATTGATTTGTATTTCATGGAGTGAAATAAGTATTTGATCCCTTAGTATTCATTAGCAGTTCTGGCTTTTACAGACCAGTTAGACACTCCCAATCAACTTGTTACCTGACCTGAAGCCACCTGTTCTCACTAATCACTTGTGTGAAAAACACCTGTCCACAGAATCAGACAGATCACACAGATTTCAAGTCTCCAACATGGGTAAAACCAAAGAGCTGTCACAGGACCTCAGAGTCAGAATTGTTGACCTTCACAAAGCTGGAATGGGCTACAAAAAGATTAGTAAGGTGTTGGATGTGAAAGTAACAACTATTGGTGCAATTATCAGAAAGTTTAAAGAGTATAACATGACAATCAACAGACCTCGGCCCGGTGCTCCAAAGAAGATTTCGCCTCGTGGGGTGGCAATGATGCTGAGAACGGTCAGAAATCGTCCTGCAACCACTCGGCAGGAGTTAGCAAATGACCTGAAGGCAGCTGGGACCACAGTTTGCAAGGAAACAATTGGCAACACTTTGCGCAACAATGGATTCACATCCTGCAGTGCCCGAAAGGTACCCCTGCTGAAGAGAGCACATGTGGAGGCGCGCCTCAAGTATGCCAATGATCATTTGAAAGATGAACCAAGTTATTTGGAGAAGGTTTTGTGGTCAGACGAGACCAAAATTTAACTTTTTGGCCTCAACTCCACCCGCCATGTGTGGAGGAAGAAAAATGCTGCCTATGACCCCAAGAACACTGTGCCCACCGTCAAGCATGGAGGTGGAAGCATAATGTTTTGGGGGTGTTTCTCTGCCAAGGGTACAGGGCTACTTCACCGCATCACTGGGAAGATGGATGGAGCCATGTACCGTACAATCCTGAGGGACAACCTCCTCCCCTCTGCCAGGGATCTGAAAATGGGCCGTGGTTGGGTCTTCCAACATGATAACGACCCTAAACATACAGCAAAGGCAACAAAGGATTGGCTCAAGAAAAATCACATTAAGGTCATGGAGTGGCACCGCCAGTCGCCAGACCTCAATCCGATCGAAAATCTATGGAGGGAGCTGAAGGTCAGAGTTGCCAAGCGACAGCCCACCAACCTTCATGATTTAGAGAGGATCTGCAAAGAAGAGTGGGCCAAAATTCCCCCTGGTGTGTGTGCTAAACTTGTGGTTAACTACAACAAACGTCTCACCGCTGTGCTTGCAAACAAAGGCTTTGCCACTAAGTATTGAGTGTGTTTGGCAAGAGGGATCAAATACTTATTTTCCTCATTGAAATACAAATTAATTAAAATATATTTTTAAAAATTATATTCTGTTATATTTTTGTCTTGATATTCTGTCTCTCCATGTTAGAATATATCTACCATTAAAAGTGCAGAAGGATAGTGTCTTTATAGTGGGCAAACAAAGAAAATCAGCAAGGGATCAAATACTTCTTGGACTCACTGTATATATATATATTTTATGTGGTATTAGTTTAAGCAGACTGTGTTTGTCTATTGTTGTGACTTAGATGAAGATCAGATTACATTTATTGACTCTTTTGACAAGTAATTCAATAATTTAATAATTTATTGACTTTATTGACAAGTAATCCCAAAGGGTTCACATATGTTTTCTTGCAACTGTACATCACTAATGTGTTTTAATAATTATAACTAAATATTACTTATTACTATTAATAAGGAAGAAAATCTGACAAAGTCTTTAATGTGTAAGTGTGTATGTGTCTGTGTGCTTGTGAAGAGAGAGAAAGAAAGAGAGGAGAGAAAGGAGGAGGGGTGCTTTCACCACAATGTCTTTTCTTCCTTTTTTATACTAAGCATGGAGATTATGCAACAGTTACGTAGATGGAGGCTGCAGAGGAGTGAGGGAAGAGGAGAAAGGGAGAAAGAGGTAGAGAGACAGTGGAGAGCTGAAGGATGGATGGGGAAAGCCTAGCGCCCGTCATCCAATGCTGTGCAATCTTTCATGTGTGTTTTCCCATGTTCTCTCTCTCTCTCTCATACTCCCTCATTCTCACGCATCCTCCTATTCTCCTTTCCAACAAGGTCGTTGGCAAGGACACCCACATCGCAGCATCGCCCCCCTCACTGGCTGCTGCAGGTGGCTGCGACTTAAAGAGACAGTAACTCGATTATGGAGAAGCAGCCATGTTGGATTCCCTCAGCCTTGCGCTAAAGACTTGAACATTCTGTCAGAAATGGAAATTTAATATAACAGAAAAAATAATAATGACATCATAGGATGAAACCACCGTGCTCTCTGTGAAATAAGAAGGGTAAGGGTGGGGTTTCATACACAAAACACCTAATGTCCTGTCTGCATCAGAATACCGTCTGCATCAGAGCAGAAGGAGCAGACAAGGTTATTTGGACAGTATTCTGGGGGAGCGGGGGATGGTGGGGGGGGTGCTTTATTGATTGCTATGGAAGCAGATCTACACACGCTGTGACCTGGTCCTACAGATCCCCTTGAATAGGCTTACAGCAGGGGAGGAAATGGAGAAATACATTAGAACAGCAGAGGTGAACGCACAGAACAGAACAGAGATGAAAAGGACTGGGGAAGGAGAAAATACAAATGTAAAAAAATAAATCACATTAGCTAAACAGACATAATCTGATTAAAATTATAAGCTTCTCTTATTTATGTTCTGAAAAAATAGAAAGTAGAAGCGGCTCAAATGCAGCTGCTCCTTTTGATTGGTGTAAACATGTATTTAAATTAAGAAATTCAAATCAAGAAACAGTGGGCCTGGTAGGCAAACAATCAACTGTGCACTGTGCTGGTTGATTTAGGGTGTGTTAGTGTGTCTTTGCTATCGTAACGTTGGGAAAAGTACGCCTGGTGTACAAATGCCCGGATCAGACTACATGAATTTAGCCCGATTTTGTCAGAGCCGACAGATTGCCTGCGTCAGATCCGAATTTCAGTGTCGCGAGCGACAAAGGTTCGTGTAGTATGACATATTCAAAGAGCAGTAATTTGACGTGAGTGATGCCGTCGAAGCATCCAACGAAATAGAATTTTTTGTATGTAATCACCTAGTTTCACATGCTCTGCGACGTGCTCCCTGGCGCTAACCAATAGGAAGACTGAGCGCTCTGTGGTGCACAGATGTAAACATGACGAAAAGAAAGTAGGGCGGTGCTCCTGCAGTTCGCTGGATCAGCCAAACAGAAAAAAAGGGGTTTTTTTTATAGATTTTTATTTTTTCCAATTTTCTCCCCAATATAGCACAGCCAATTACCCAACCCACTCATTAGGACTCCCACCCATCACTAGTAATGCCCCAACACACCAGGAGGGTGAAGACTAACACATGCCTCCTCTGATACATGTGAAGTCAGCCACTGGATATTTTCGAGCTGCTGCTGATGCAGCATTGCCGAGCAGACAGTGCGCTCGGAGGAAAGCGCAGCGACTCGGTTCTGATACATCAGCTCACAGACGCCCTGTGCTGTGGACATCACTCTTTTAGTGATGTGGGGAGAGAGCGCCATCTACCCACCTGGAGGAAGCAGGGCCAGTTTTGCTCCCTCTGAGCATTCAAACCTGCGACCTCCCACTCAAAGTGGCAGCTCTTTAGACCGCTGGACCACTTATTCTGTTTATACATTTATTCTGTTCACATGCACTGAAACCTACCCTAAAGTAGCTACGTCTTTACCATCCTTCAGGTTCTCTCTGGAGTACACACAGCCTGTGATGTCCTCTTTAGGACACCCAGGAAAGAGCCCACAGTCACTTCTTCCTTTTCTTTTTGCATTTTTCTGAGCACAAAAGGGCTTCCATGACGCAAAGTGCTTCTGTAGCCATGATTGTCAATTTCTATGCTTCTCTGCCGCAATGACTTATGAACTCACGCAAGGGCGTGGACAATGATGGCTCTGCGAATATCGTGTAGTCGAGTACAACACAAACCGAAGTTAACTGCTTAATCTTACATAGTGGACATCGTGAGGGACAAAAATGTTGTGTAGTCTGAGCTTGGCATTAGACATGTACTAATTCTCTTAATGAATCACAGGTGTGATTTAGGTGTAACGTGAAATAAACCAAATACCATGTCACTTACCATTTAAATGAATAAACATGGCCGCTCGTATTTTGAATATTGGTTCGTAGAGGCAGGGCAGGAGGGAAAGCTGATTGGCTGAGCTGCAGCAGCAGTAGTATGCCTCTGATAGCGGTGAGACGCAGATGGTTAGACGTCAGCAGAGGGGGCAGTATTATTGATAGACTGATCTGCGGCATAGATATATATTTACAAGTGCCTTTGTTAGTTAAACAATGCAGGCAGAAAGGATTAAAATTGATTGTTGGCGGGGTGCAGAATAGCAATTAGCATTGCCCCATGTCTTGTGCAGGGTGTAAGATAGGGTCCAAAGGGTTAGCTGAATTGATATCTCCATGTTCGCAGTAGTTGTAGTTTCAGCACCATTAGAAGCTCCATGGTCACTCAGGTAACCAGCAAATCCTGGGTGTATACTCTACTAGATGTTGTAGTGAACATCCAGCATGAATAATAAAATCAAACCTGCAATCTTCCATGTACAAGGCACTAGTTTATCCACTATGATATCGACTAGAAGTAACTGAAGGAATAGAAATCCCCAGCAGTAGCAAGTACATGTGCGTCAGTGCTTGAACAAGCTAAAAATAGATGCTAAAATAAACGTGTGTAATTCAGCGGTGAACCAATTATAACAATTTCATTTTCCCATTTATGAGTGAATCATTCTAAACTAAATAAGAGAAGCAGAGAAGCTGTTGGTTGTGAGTCAGAAATAAAGATGAAAAAGGAAGTGTTGTGGTGTAGAGAACAGAGATGTGATGGGGAAAGCACTGTGGTCAGACCAAATCAATGTCCGGTGGAAAAAATGGAAGATCACGCTACTGTATCCTCGGGATGTAGTCAGCTTGGGTTTCAGTGAATAGCTGTAGAGACAGGCTCAGAGGAAAGTGATGAAAAATCTCTGTGGTCTTTGTTACAATATTCACACAAACTCTCACTCAAACACACACACACACACTTCACCCTGTCTGACTGAATTATTCAGAGGAAAGCTTTCAAAAAAATGTCTGCCTGTAAGAAACTGTGTTTAAATTGCATGACTCACCAAAGTCTGGCCATGCATGTATTTCTTATATTTTGGGACAGCATAAAAAACAAGAGGTTTTACAAGAACGTGTATTCTTAATGTTTGAAGAAAAAAAAGTTATTTAACCTCTTTTTTGAAAATGAAAAATACATTTTCATAATGGCATGTGTAAAAGTTTGGAACACTTTACCGTCACAAAGTTGGTTTACCTGTTAGAATGGATTATGCTGTCATAAGTAACTGTCAGCTGATGATGATTCTAAAGCATTAATACATTCTTTGACTCCTCGAGTTGGTTATAGTTTTTGCCATAACGAAAACAAAATAAGAAAAAAAAACTAAGACAATTAAACAGACAAGAACTAAGGGTTCAATCGTACACCCTGCGCAAGGCCCTGGTGAGTGACATGGTGGTTGGTTTATTTCACGGTATGCTGAAAACACGCCCATGATTAAATAAGAGAATTATTGCGCTTCTTTTGCGCATTTCGAGTTTCGAGTGTGCAAAGTTTTTTTGTGCTTTCTAAATAGCAAATACACAACAACATGCCCTAAATCCATCTGTGGGATGTGTAATTGACCGATGCGCTATAGATCACTAAAATAGAGCCTTGAGTCTACAAAACAAAACTACACAGCACTAGCTAGTAAACAATGGTTAACAAATAAGAAGTCAAATAAACAAAGAAACAAACAAACTAAAGATAACAAACCAGAAACTTAGCAGTAACAAACACGGCATGACTGTGGATCAAATAAATGATAGCGGTCTAACATAAGTCAAGTCAAAGTCAAAGTGGTTTTTATTGTCATTTCAGCTATATACAGAGTACACAGTGAAACGAAACAACGTTCCTCCAGGGACCATGGTGCACATAAACACAGTGTAGACAGAACAATAAGTGCAACAGTACAAAAGTGCAGACAGACAATACAACACCATACAGACAAAGAATAATAAATAACAAGACAGTGTGCAAATTATGCAGTGTGCAAAAAAGACCAGTGAGGTAGTAATTACCTCTATTACACAGTGTGCAATAGAGTCCAGTGAGGTAGTAGGGTTTTTAGTGCTTTCCATTTCTGGGGTAAGTGGGGTAAGAGTGTGTGTGCATGTACAGAAAAAACATCAGTTCAGTCTCTGCAGTTAAGGAGTCTGATGGCTTGGGGGTAGAAGCTGTTGCAGAATCTGGTCGTGCTGGACCGGATGCTGCGGTACCTTCTTCCCGAAGGCAGGAGGGAGAACAGTTTGTGTGAAGGATGGGTGGGGTCATTCACAATGCTGGTTGCTTTGCGGATGCTGCGGGTGGTGTAAATGTCCGTGATGGAGGGGAGAGAGACGCCGATGATCCTCTCAGCTGTCCTCACAATACGCTGGAGGGTCTTGCGGTCAGAGACGGTGCAGGTCCCAAACCAGGCAGTGATGCAGCTGCTTAGGATGCTCTCAATGGTCCCTCTAGAGAAGAGTGTGAGGATGGGTGGAGGGAGACGGGCCTTTCTCAGCTTCCGGAGGAAGTAGAGACGCTGCTGGGCTTTCTTGGCTGTAGAGCTGGTGTTCAGGGTCCAGGTGAGGTTATCTGTTAAGTGGACACCAAGGAACTTGGTGCTCTTAACAATCTCCACAGAGGACCCGTCGATGTTGAGTGGAGAGTGGGTGTGTTGTGCTCTCCTTGACTGTACACCAGTCTGTCAGCCGCTGCACCTCCTCTCTGTATGCTGACTCGTCACCTTTGGTGATGAGACCCAGCACGGTTGTATCATCGGCGAACTTGATAAAGCTGTTAGAACTGTGTTTTGCAGCACAGTCATGAGTCAGCAGGGTGAACAGCAGAGGACTCAGGACACTGCCCTGGGGGGCCCCAGTGTTCAGTGTGATGGTGCTGGAGGTGCTGCCCCCGAACCGGACTGACTGGGGTCTCCCCGTCAGAAAGTCCAGGATCCAGTTGCAGAGGAGGGTGTTGAGGCCGAGCGAGCTTAGCTTCCTGATGAGGTTCTGTGGGATGATGGTGTTGAATGCTGAACTGAAGTCTATAAACAGCATTCTGACGTAAGTGTCCTTCTTCTCCAGGTGGGTGAGGGAGAGATTAAGGGTGGTGGTG
This sequence comes from Astyanax mexicanus, assembly GCF_023375975.1. Lineage (NCBI taxonomy): Eukaryota > Metazoa > Chordata > Actinopteri > Characiformes > Acestrorhamphidae > Astyanax > Astyanax mexicanus. The sequence continues at coordinate 22,762,281 of NC_064410.1, forward strand.
ATGGCATCATCCGTGGAGCGATTGGGACGATACGCAAACTGCAGGGGGTCCAGTGAAGAGGGCAGTTGTGTCTTGATGTTCCTCATGACTAGCCTCTCGAAGCACTTCATGATGATGGGTGTAAGTGCAACGGGACGGTAGTCATTGAGGCAGGACACTCAAACCGTGCATAAAAGTTATTCAGGGCATCAGGGAGGGAGGCATCACGTTCACAGGATGGTGACATTGCAATGCACTCAAAACAGTCCTGAAGGTCAGAGATGGAGCCTGCCGGCCAGGTTTTCACCTGCTTCTGAACTGGTCTGGAGCGTCTGATGAGTGGTGTGTATGTTGGAGTCAGCCACACACACATGTGGTCCGAGAAAGCGAGGTGGGGGCGGGGCTCCGCCCGGTACGCGCTGGGGATGTTTGTGTAAACAAGATCCAGCGCTTGCTCCTCTCGTTGCAAAATCCACATGTTGATGGAATTTAGGGAGCACTGACTTGAGATTTGCGTGGTTGAAATCTCCGGCGATAATAAACAGTCCGTCTGAGTGTTTGTTCTGCAGATCGCTGATAGTCCGATAGAGTTCACACAGAGCCTCTTTAGCATTAGCACCAATGCTAGCGCTGGGTAGGATGTAAACAGCAGCTATTAGCACAGCGGAGAACTCCCGTACTAAATAAAAAGGTCTGCACTTGACTATCAGGAACTCCACCAGCGGAGTTTAAACAATACTGGTTTAAACAAGCAAGACACAGAACAAAGGAAAACATGGGTTTTATATACAGACACAGACAAGAAACACCTGAAGAGGATAACAAGGGGGTCGGGTTACAAATGAGATCCTCCTGCTGCTCATTCCCCAACACTTACCCCACCCCTGAGGTTGCCAGCACCCACACTACAGCCAGCTATCGGTGCTGCACCAAAGGAGCTAGCTAGCAGGGCTGCTTCAATTAAGCCTCAGCATGTCTCAAAAAAGCTCAGTGACCAAATAAGGAATATAACAAGAGTGATTATTGGCAGTGAGTTTGAACGGCGGAGACTTAGAACTCAAAAAGACTACAAGACCGACCCAGAGCTGCTACTTTTCTCCTGAACAGGTAGAAGCCCTGCCGACGCGGTGCTCCCTTGTGTAACATACAGTCAATATGATGCTAAATACAGGTGATAGAAGAGTTTATAATTGCTGTATTTCTCTTCCCTCTCGTACTCTCTGCCTCTCCTACTAGTCTATATTTTGATCAGATTGTGCAAAACCCTAGGTAGCTTTGTGGCTGTGGAGGGATTGGCGGGGCAGACTACTCCCTGTGGTGTTTTGAAATCGGACTGCTGTAGCCATTCCACACGCTCGCTCTCAGTTCCTACAGAATGTACCTTTAACGTTACATGCATCCATGGTTTTAACTTAATAGTTACTAAAAACATGTGCAGCTTTATATAGCTTAAGACTGTTCAAATGTTTAATAAAAGGTTAGTCAGATGTATAGTAATAATTGCAAGGTTTGTCACAAATATATATATGCCCCAAAAAGCTGGAATTTCCCCATGATATGACCTCACACCACTTGGTCCATCAAATTATCTAGTATTTGCCTCCATCTCACTAATGGATAGATTTACCACTACCCCATATGTTCTTCCCACAAGGCACTTCATACATATAGGTCAGTGGTTCAAATGCTGGTCCAGGGTAAGCCACCATACTGCATGTCCTAGTGTTTTCCTCCTGTAATGTGCCAGGTTCTTCACAGCAAGGCTTCTTCAGCAAGTTCATTAGTTGGATCAGGTCTAAAACCATGGCAGTGGTGTTCTAGGACTAAGACTGAGACACACTGCTGTAGGTAACTCCATTTAAAAGTCCAGCAGAAGCCATACATATCACATGCTATACTGTTAAGAGAATAAGTTGGTAGAAAAGCATTTAGGGGTTCCTCAATTTGACACTATAGAGGAACCTCTTTACGGGATTTGATAGACCTTTAAGAAAACTTAATGTGCTTCAAGGAACCTTCAGAATTTTTATTTTCTTCTAAAAAAGGTTTAAAGGTTTTAAAAAGGTTTCGGCAAAATGCAGTAGCAAAGTATAGGCACTTTAGGTACATCTTAAAATATTACATTCATACTTAAGATATATTTTTCGCACTTTAAGGGGAATTTTAAATCCTTTAATTTTCCCAAAAATCTTCAGTGCTCCTTAAAATCTGATGCACCTTATGTATGAATTTTACCACTCAGGTTGTAAGTAGCAGTAAAGCCACTCCACTGAAGTATAGCGTTATACAGGAGTTTCAGTTTAGTTCTCCAGCACAGAGACTCAAAACTAGAGCAGTATTAGCATTACCCGCTAACCGCGCTAAGCACTGGCTCTTTTGCAGTTCAGAGGTGATTATTATCCACCTGTAGCCTGCTGCTAACCGTGGCTAGCACTGCTGGAGCAGCATTAGTAATACCCACTAACCGCACAAAGCGGAAGCTCTTTTGCCATTTAGAAGTGAGTTTTATTGGCTTGTAGCCTGCTGCTAACCCCGACTAGCTTTGCTAGAGCACCATTAGCATTACCTGCTAACCGTGCTGGCTCTTTTGCCATTCAGAGGTGAGTATTATCAGCCTGTAGCCTGCTTCTGACCTGTTATGTATGAAAACAAACTAGCGGTTCAGTGATAGTGCTCCTTATAGTCCAGTGTGCCTTATAGTGAGAAAATGGTACTTTTAAAACATGCATTGTGGTGCAGTCTTCTTTCAGAGTGAAAGATTTAATTGGTTTAACGATGTGTGAATGATCAAATGAAGACTGAGTGTATCATTCTCATAACTCCATGTTTCCAGTAGCTCTTTAGCAGCACCATGGTTTCTCAGTTAACCAGCAAAAGCTGCTAGCTATTAAAAAAAGGTCCTGGGACCTACCAGGATTTTAGAATAAATATATGTGGCCTTGCAGAAATGGTAGCAGAAGCACACTGATACCATTTATTTTAATATTTTTCCTTCTCTCCACTCAGGAACACTACTACTTAAACGACTGCTGATTTAAATAAAATTAATATAATAGCTTAAAAAAAAAACTCATATATTTTTTAAAGTGTCTTTAGTAGGTAGGTAAAAAAGATAAAAAAGAGGTTGAGTAAGATTTTAATTTCCACTGAAGCAGACTAAGTACAAAGTGACACTACATCAACCTGGAAAAACGTAGAGATTAGTCTGTAAGTTTCTCAAAAGACGAGAGACAAAAATACAGACATGGTCAATCTGGACAGGAATAAAACCATAAAGAATCCACTGTAAAAGAAAGATTTACCCCAGGACCCCATATAAATGTATCCCTGTCTGAATAAGGCTTTAAAAACACATACAAGATCCCACCTGTCCTGAAAACCTCGGCACACTTTTTACCATACCTTAAATGTGACATGTATAAAGATTTGGTAAATTGTAGATGTTCTTTCCTAATGTGCTATGTTTATAAAAGTAAAGGAAAATGCTCTAAAATGTCAGCTTGTAAGGCTCTTTCTGCCCTTTCAAAATGAAATTCCCCTTCCCAATTTCTCACTCTCTGTGAGCCGGTTCAAAATGCATAGAATGCCTTTCTTCCTGTTGCTCTCCTTGCATACTGAAGAGGTGTCAGACAGTGACAGCAAATGAAATGGAATGTAAAGGAGAGGAAGGTGAGCAGAGCAGTTTGTGGACTGAAATCTGAGAAAATAGATTAGTCACTGTAGAAAAAGAAGTGATGGATGAGATTCACAGCAGAGAATATACAGCAAATATATCAGAAAATATTTCTTAAAAGACAAGATAGAAAAGCAGCTATGAGATTATGCACTTAATCACTATTATGGTGATATGAAACAGTAATTGGCAGGGGGATGGGTGGATTTAGAGTTCACTGAGTCCACACCCTCATCTGATATAGCTAATACTAAAGCTGCACAATCTATCATGTAGATGAAATTGTTGCTGATAAAATTCACACTGTTCTCTATTACTATGCGATATCAACCAGAAGCATAGTACATCAGCCCGATATTATTATTTATTTTGGTGCATGGGGTGAATTAAAAATATACAGTCTGGCCAAAAAAAATGTCACGCTCCAATATTTAGATTTTGCTTTTAGCTTTGACTACAGCACATATTCACTTTGACATCATTTCCACAAACTTCTGCAATGTCACAACATTTATTTCTGTCCAGATTTGCATAGATTTTTTCCCCAAGATCTTGCATTAATGATGCGAGATTTGGATACCTCATTGGGGTTCAGTTCTGGACTCTGTGGTGGCCAATCTATGTGTGAAAATTATAATCTCACGACCCCTGGACCCCGCAATTATTCACAATCTGAGCCCCATGAATCCTGGCATTGTCATTTTGGAATATGCTCGTGCCATCAGGGAAGAAAAAAATCCATTGATGGAATTACCTGGTCTATATTCAGTATATTTAGGTAGTCACATAACATTGGGCACATAACGTTGCCGAGACTAGACCTGACCAACTACAGCAACCCCAGATCGTCATAGCACTGCCTCTACAGACTTGTATAGTATGGTAGGCACTGGGTATGACGGTTGCATCACTTCAGCCACCTTTCTTCTTTCCCTGATGCACTCATTGCTCTGGAAGAAGGTTAATCTGGACTCATCAGAACATATGACCTTCTTCTGTTGCTACAGAGCCCTATATTTATGCTCTCTATTTATGCTCTAAAAGGCTATAGAGCTGTTTAATTTAAATCCCTTGAGTTGCCTTCACAATTTTCTACAGTTAGATTCCATCAAAAGCTTGATTTCACATTCCTCTTTTGAAGATAATGTTTCCCACTGTCCTTCCCCTTTGTAACAATGGGTTGGACAGTTCTTAACCTGATTTTAGTAGTTTCTGCAATCTCAAAATGTATTTTGACTTTTCTGAAACAGAACAACATCTTTTCCACATGCACAGGTCATGGCTTTCCACACAGAAGCTACTCACTGCATCAGTTAGGGTTAAATAACTTGTTGCCAGCTGAAACATCATGCAGTAATTATCCAATGCTCTTACATATTTGCTTAGTTGAATCCAGGGTGACCTGGATTTTGCCGGGCAGTGTGTAATGGTATGTTGGTTTACTGTCTTCTGGTGACATTGGGTTTAAATCTGGTACAAATTGCAGTAGTTTTTAATACAATTAAAGGTCTCACTACATCATTTTTTCCATTCATTTTAAAAGGTCTAGTTGTGGTCTCTAGTATGAATGAATGACGTGTGAGCTGTTTTTTGTGGAAAAAATGATCAGGTATAACAGTGCTTTAGTCTGGTGGAAGAGTGAGGGGAAGAAATGATAGGATTTCGGCTTTTGCTCATGCAAACATATCGCCTCTGATTGGCAGTGAGGCAGTGAGACGAACAACAGTTAGAAACATTTTAAAATAAAGACATTTTTACACTAATAACAGTCTTTGCAATGTCATATGTTACTTTACAACATGTGTAATGTCCTGCTAAGTGCAGTTCAAAACACTTTAGGAACTGTATTACAGAATGCAAAGTTCATTTAGTACTGTAATAGATCTTTAGGATAGGATTTAGGAGTTATTTACACAGGAAAATTACATAATTGCTCATCTAAGCCTGAAAGACAAACAGACATGTCTACACCCTTAAAGCCATTCTTTAACCCTGCCCATCGCCTGGCTCTAATCATCCAGGAGGGGCAGACACCCAACGCACCCTTTCACAGCACACTTGAGTTATTCACTGTGTTTATGTGCGTAGAGATGTGCAAGTGGCTCTTGAGGTTGTTGTAAATGGTTAAAACATCCTTACATCACATGGCAAACTACTGCACAGCAAATTATGTAATCAGTCCAGTCAAACCAGAAGACCACCATTATAATCATTCTCAAATCTGATTGATAATCATGTCTGTTATTGCTTGTGTCCCTGTCCTCACAGTTCCCCTTCTGCCATTTTTCTGCTTCCAGTCAGTTCACAGTGCATACACAGTGCATCTACCAAATGCCTTGTTCTCTCTCTCCTAGATTAGAACCAGCTTAGGCTTTTTTATTATGGCAAATATGGACCTTTCCTTTAGATTAAAATGCAAAGACTAGAGTATTAAGCTCTTCTATGTACTGTATATGCGTGCATGCACACACACTCCTACACACACTTACAGGTGTTACTGGTGTTATACTGGATGCTCCCCAAATAAAGGTTGCTATGGGGATTTTCCAGGAAGTCACTAGAGATCTTATTCACAATCACAGTATGAAGCTATGATAAATTTTAAACTATAATATTCTATTAATGCATCTGTAAAAATTATTTCGGGTCTAAGACAATACATTCTACAGTATTTTAGTTTTTTTTTTGATGGTTCGGGTTCAAACTGCCAGTTCAGCGCTGTGATTATATCTCTGTTTATAATAAACTGTCACTATCTGGTTTGGACATTGCAACACTAAAGCAGTTGATATGAATGTAACTGTATTTCATTTCATTCCAGCACCTTCTCCCATCCTGTATGACCACTCAATTAGCATTGAGTGATTTTGTAGCATTTTCCAGAGTGATTACCTCTCAGCTCTTGCCTTTTGATTGTCTGCAAGATTCACTCTATGTGTTGGATATTCACTATGGTTAATAGCATAATGTTGATAACATGGTCATTTAGAGAAGAGATATAGTATGCGCTCCAAGATTCACTATCAGAAGCTGACCATTACCTCACATATGTCAATTATTTTAAAGACTCACCAACACTATTCTTGCCAGTTTCTCTGACACTTTAATACAAATATCATATTTTTCACACTATAAGGCTCACCGGATTTTAATCAATAAATGTCTATTTTCTGGTCTATTTTCTTACACACGGCGCAGCAGATTATAAGGCACATTATTTCTAAAGTCAAACGAGCACTGGACGTTAATCTACACAGATTTCTCTCCTGAAAACTGTTAATTTGAGTGAGTAAAGTGCTTCCATTTATCTATAGCAGGGGTGTCTTTTTTTTGTTGGGGGCCAGGAGAAATATATTTAAAGTCACGGGCCACAGACTCTGTAATAAAACAAATAATGAAATATACCACTTTAAATAATACTTTTTTCCTGATTATTAATTTACACACCATTTTACTTGACTTACTATCTTTATCTTTGACAGTGTTGTGTAAACTAAGATTTTTCAAATGTCTAATTTCATGATGTCTCTTATTATTAAACTCCTTAATTACGGCAACTTTTAGACTCTTTGGCCTGTTTTTTTGCGACAGAAATGTGCACTCTCTCCGCTTTTAGACTCTTTGGCCAGTTTTTCTGCGCTAGAAATGTGCACCCTCTCCGCTTTTAGACTCTTTTACCCTGTTTTTCTGCGCTAGAAATGCCCACCCTCTCCGCTTTTAGACTCTTTGGCCAGTTTTTCTGTGCTAGAAATGCGCACCCTCTCCGCTTTTAGACTCTTTGGCGCGTTTTCTGTGCTAGAAATGTGCACCCTCTCCGCTTTTAGACTCTTTTACCCCGTTTTTCTGTGCTAAAAATGCCCACCCTCTCCGCTTTTAGACTCTTTGGCCCGATTTACTGCGCTAGAAATGCGCATTCTCTCCGCTTTTAGACTCTTTGGCCAGTTTTTCTGCGCTAGAAATGTGCACCCTCTCCGCTTTTAGACTCTTTTACCCCGTTTTTCTGCGCTAGAAATGCCCACCCTCTCCGCTTTTAGACTCTTTGGCCAGTTTTTCTGTGCTAGAAATGCGCACCCTCTCCGCTTTTAGACTCTTTGGGCAGTTTTTCTGTGCTAGAAATGCGCACCCTCTCCGCTTTTAGACTCTTTGGCCAGTTTTTCTGTGCTAGAAATGCGCACCCTCTCCGCTTTTAGACTCTTTGGCCAGTTTTTCTGCGCTAGAAATGTGCACCCTCTCCGCTTTTAGACTCTCTTACCCCGTTTTTCTGCGCTAGAAATGCCCACCCTCTCCACTTTTAGACTCTTTGGCCAGTTTTTCTGTGCTAGAAATGCGCACCCTCTCCGCTTTTAGACTCTTTGGCGCGTTTTCTGTGCTAGAAATGTGCACCCTCTCCGCTTTTAGACTCTTTTACCCCGTTTTTCTGTGCTAGAAATGCCCACCCTCTCCGCTTTTAGACTCTTTGGCCCGATTTACTGCGCTAGAAATGCGCATTCTCTCCGCTTTTAGACTCTTTGGCCCGTTTTTCTGCGTTAGAAATGCCCACCCTCTCCGCTTTTAGACTCTTTGGCCCGATTTTCTGCGCTAGAAATGCGCATTCTCTCCGCTTTTAGACTCTTTGGCCCGTTTTTCTGCATTAGAAATGCCCACCCTCTCCGCTTTTAGACTCTTTGGCCCGTGTTTCTGCATTAGAAATGCGCTCCCTCTCCGCTTTTAAACTCTTTGGCCTGTTTTTCTGCGCTAGAAATGCGCTCCCTCTCCGCTTTTAGACTCTTTGGCCCGTTTCTGACACCTAGCGTTCAAACTTTGAATCTCACATTATAAAAACCTGCTTAACAGCGGGCCAACTTTCATTCTATTTCTAAAATACCTCGCGGGCCACTCCAAAAAAGGAAACGGGCGGCAAATGTCCCGCGGGCCGTAGTTTGGATACCCCTGATCTATAGTAAGCTTAGATTTCTATTAAGGCTAGCTAGAGGAACCCAGAGTGTTCCGGGAACCCAGAGTGATATTAGCTTGGTTAATTGGTAAATGGGACGGCTATAGTCCAAATACTCACCTCTGAACGGCACTTATGGAGCTAACTAGCACTTACAGCGGTTAATAGGTAATGTTAATGCTGCTCCTGCTGTGTTAGCTGAGGTTGGGGGCAGGCTACAGTCCGATATACTTGCCTCTAAATGGCTAAAGAGCTAATTAGTGCTTGGCGTGGTTAGTAAGTAATGCTAATGCTGCTCCAGCAGTGCTATTCTGGGTGTGCAGCAGGCTACAGACCAATATACTTACCTCTGAATGGCCAAAGAGCTAGTGCTTAGCACAGTCATCAGCTAATGCTAATACTGCTCTAGTCTCGAGTCTCTGTGCTGGAGAAACTCCACTAAAACTCCTGTAAAACGCTGCACTTCAGTGGAGTGGCTTTACTGCTCCTTATAACCTGACTCACAGAAATAATACACCTATGCACCTAATTATATTATATGTGCAAAAATCTTTGATAAACAATTAAATATGCAATTTAAAAAATGCCAAAAACAAAGACATATTCTTTTAATAATATTTATTTCACATTCTTCATTTACAAGTGGTGCATTTTCATTATTGTGCTCTGGAAGCCCTGAACCCACCTTAACTGTCCTGTACTTACCAATGGATGTGTCACTGTCTTCCCTGCTCTCTCACCCCTACAAGACAAATATGACAGACTGAATCAAGTAAAGCTGCTGTTAAACCATGTATCAACATTTGGATTTGGAGGCCTAAATGTTAGTGTGCACAGTTGTGGTTTGGGAAAAGTTTGAATTAACATTTATTTACATTTTACACAGCTTCTATTAATCTTATTCAGCTGGGCCTGAAGTGACATCAGCCTGACTGAAAAAAATAAAATTAAGTCAAATGTGAGGCATTGTTTTGGTCAAATTGAGCAAATAAGGTCTTAGATCTTACACTTGATCTGCAAAAGAACTGAAGGCCTCAGCATACTTCTTGTGGAATTGATCGTTTACGTGTCTTTGGCAAACAATGTGATACAATTGTGAAAAAAGTGAACAGCCGCAGTTGCACAGGGGCTTCGCTTTCCATGTGGTGCACATGGTAGTTGGGCAAAGGCAGTACGTAACAATACCTATGATTGGTTGGAACCAAAGGCAACCAGCAAAGGTGCCTTTTTGGCTTCATACAAAACTAAAAACTTCTTAAACTTTAATCCTTATATTTCTTTATCTTTGGGTCAACAATGTAACACTGCATGTTTGTGTAATATCCTATTATATATCCTATTAAACTTACCTTATCACCTCCAATGTTGTCTTTTTCAGTTCTATATTCTACAACTTGTCAACAAATGCACGCTGTCTATGAGGGTATTTGTATTTATGACAGTGGTGCAAATATGAATTACACCCTGCAAATATAGGGCACTGCTAAGTACACCAGAGGTTGTATATTGGTTGGTCATGTATCTTTATTGGTACTGGTTTGTTTGTTCTTTTTTTACTCATTCAGAAGGAAGTGCTGTGTGTGCAGAGTGAGCTTTATTAGTAAAATCAGTAGTAATTTCATCACTTGGTAAATTCATCAGTAGGTTCATCAGTAGGGGAATGAGGGGTCGTTAAATGCATACAAAAGTGCAAGTATGGTGTAAAAGCACAAGATTAAAGCTAATAGTATGATTCTCATGGCCAATGCACGACAGCTGGCAGCCCTGCATTCTGGGATAAACTGGTATTTTACATGTTGGTAATCAGGCCTGGATTAAAATCACACAGGGCCCTGGAGGCTATATAAATTCAAAGGGCTTCCACCATAGTATCACCAAATATTTCAGGCATTTTGTCATTTATAGCATTTATTTGCAGAAAATGAGAAATGGCTATAATAACAAAAAAAAGATGCCCAGCTTTCAGACCTCAAATAATGCAAAGAAAACAAGTTCATATCCATAAAGTTTTCAGAAATCAATATTTAGTGGAATAACACTGTTTTTAATCACAGTTTTCAGGCATCTCCTCCACCAGTCTTACACACTGCTTTTGGAGAACTGTATTTCACTCCTGGTGTAAATTCAAGCAATTCAGCTTGGTTTGATGGCTTGTGTTCATCGATTGCCTTCTTGATTATATTCTAGAGGTTTTCAATTTAGTCACATCAAAGAAACTCATCATTTTTAAGTGGTCTCTAATTTTATTCCACAGATGTACATACAAAGTGACACGAACACACACACACACATATATATATATATATATATACCATAACAATCTATGACATCTAATCTACTCAGCCTGAATGAGATGATGTAAATTGGTATAAAGCTGAAAGGCTTTACTCTCAACAGTGCTATGATATCCAGGTCACTACCTGCCAGTATCTATTCTGAAATGAGATTGACTCTTCTAGGTTATAACAGGAATAGTGGAGGTCAGATTTTGCAATAGAACTGCTCGTAAGTTTGTACCATTGACTGCAAAGACCTGCAGGAAGATTTAGCACACTCAGGACTTGTGGTGCACATTGTCTTCAATTACTTCAAAATGTGAAAGCAGAAGGTTAGTTTTTCAACTGTGTTACAAAAATCCAGTAATAAGAATGGACATAAAATACCAACAACACATAAAACACAAAAGCAAGCCAACAGCACGGAAATATTCCCTCATACTTAAAGAGAAAAAAAACCTTGTGAGGAACCAAAACTCACAAGATGGCCCCATTTACCTCTGATCAAAACTACATATAAATTATTGATAAACAAAAGTCACTGTAAAAGCACTTTTCAAAATAAATGTATCTATGTTCAGATCGATTGATATTAATTAATTTTGTAATGATGGTTAATTGTGGCTATAATACAAATAGTAGTAACAAATATTTAGTCCAGCAGGTAGCAGGAGCCTGACAGTCAGAATTCTGTCAGTGTGAAGGCAGACAGGTAGGCAGTCATTATTTGCCAAAGAAAATAAGAGATTAAATCAATTCTGATTGGATTTACTACAGAGTATGTGAATATTATCAAAGAATGGCTAAAGACTCTGGCAGATCTTACTATTACAGACTATTTATAATAATTATAATAATAATATAGACAAACGTCTTTTCCTGCTGCTTAAGGAATCTTGTGACCTAAATAAGGCTACGTTCACATTTCAAACCACATTGCTTAAATCCGATTTTTTGCTCAGATCGGATTTGGCTCTCTTGACAGGTCCTATTCACAAATGTAGCTATATCTATAATGTTTAATGTGAATGAATCTGTCCCTAAAATACCTCACATACACACATTGATATGTGTATAAAAACTAATATTTGAGAGATGACTTTATGAAGCTTTATGAAGGGAAATAGATGTATTAGCAGCTCATATGAAGAGCATCTTTTGCTCAAGATGAGAATAAACAGCTTGTCTGAAGCACATGCTCAGGTCGAGAAGGAGAAAAAGTGTAAAAAAAAAAGCACAAAAGCAAAAAGATGCATGAATTCCGATTTGACCGTTCACATTCATGTCGCATGTCCATGGTTTAGATTCGTATCCGATTTAAGGCCAAATCTGACTCAAATCTGATTTTAAAAAATCGAATTTGGCATGTTCACACAGCCATGATAAAATCAGATCGGAGCCACATTAAGGAAAAAATCAGATTTGAGGCCCTTTAGCCTGGTAATGTGAACGTAGCCTAATAGTGATGGTTTTAATAACAAATGAGGTCTTGCAGGTGTCAGTAAATGAATTTTAAATCAGCACAAGGTTTGAAGTCTTTTTAAATGAGGAATTGGACAAAAAAACCTTACATCAGAAGTGAAAGGCTCTGAGCAAAATAAAATACTAATTGTTTTTAAAAAGGTGCACCAATCATTACTGTCATTGGTTAAGTATAGAGAAGTGTAGTTTATGACGTAGTATGAAATGACAGACAAAGTCTGCATAATTGCACAGCTTGATAAGCAATATTTCAATCAGACCAAGAAACCCCTAAACAAAACTGACAGACCGTTTTACTAGTGAATCTCTTTTTAATTAAATTTCACCATGAGTAAACACTTGCAAAGTAACCGTGCAAACAATACCATAAAACAATTCAGCCACTTCCCTGCCATTTAATTGCCCTCCTGCATGCTTGTGCTTGGGCTACCCAACTTAGCCAGCACATAAATCTGGCACAGTCTATAATGCAATAACCATGTTTTTCTTTTAGCTCTTTTAGCTCTGATGCCCTGAAGTTCCTCTCACTTGTGCTGATGCCTTCAGAAATGCTTAACACACTAGAGCTAGCATAACAAGTGAGAGGAAATATCTACTGTGACAATTTCAACAACCCAAACCTCTCAATGTTCATGGTTTCATTCATGACATAAAAAGAATGTGACAGAAAGAGTGCATGACAGAGAAAAAGTGAGTGAGAGACATCTTTAAAAAAAAAAGCGGACCAAGGCTAGCCCTGAGCATGGTATTTTGCTGTTGATGTTGTTGTTGTTGTTGTTGAGGCCCAATTGGTCCCAGGTCAGGCAGCAGACCACTGGGAATTGAGGTCACCTCTGCCTCCTTTCACCATCCAGGGTGAGAACATTCAGGTGGTCAATAAATACAAGTAAACTGTGTACTTGCTGTGGAGATTGAGAGATCAGCTGCTGAGAATTGTCTATGAGTCTGTGGTGACAAATCAAACAAGTGACATTTTTATGCTGTTGCTTGCTCAAGGCAGCATAATTACAATGAAGGACACTAACAGACTAAACAAGATCATTACAAATGCTGACTCTGTCTTTGGGGCTACAGAGATGCCAGTGATCATAAAGGAACCTCTCCATATATTCATTGAATCATTCTATAAAACACTTCAGAGACATAAGAATGTGTCTACAGATCATTTCTCCTGTCTCTATCATACTAAACAGTTATACAATGTATTATTCCCCATTCATCTGCACTGAACATTTTATTATTTTGCACTATTCAAGTGCATGAAACAGCAGTCTTGTATGGATTATGAAGACATTGTATGGATGCTAAAATATAAAAGTGTATAAAGTGTACATCATCTTTAAAATACTGTTATTATGACACTGACAGTAACATCAACTGCTATGTAATAAGATATTGTTTGTTCATGGGCTTTTATTGGAGGTGAGCAAAGAAAAATCAGGGTAAAGTACACCCAAAAAGACCAGGATTTTTGGAACCGTGTACACAGGAAATTTGGCAGTGTTAAATCAACACTGTTAGTGTTAAATCAACACTAATAAGTGTTGATTTAACACTAACAGTGTTGATTTAACACTGCCAAATTTCCTGTGTACTTTGGACATATAAACAGTCTGGACATTTTTATTTTATTGAAAACAGGGGATTTCATCTTACATGCCTCCCCTGAAACTCAATCAATGTGTAGAATCTTATATGTCTCTAGATAAATCAATCTAGCTATCCACAAATTTTTAATTGAACATATTTTGCAACTAACATTGCCTTTATAGCTATATTTATCATATTAACCACATAACAAACACATTTAACACATAACAAAAAGTCAATAAAATGTGTACCGGTAAATATCAGCTAGAGAATATAGAACATATCAGCTATATAACTTGTTAGCTAGCTAGCTAATTTGCTAGGTCTAAGCTAGATAGCTAATGCTAGCTAACTAACAATCTGATGCAATGTAGGCAGATACTTAAATGACTTAAAATAAAAAAAAACATTTTTTCACTTTTTTGTTTGTTTTTGTTTTTTATTAATTTAATTCATTATGTCATTCAATTTTGCTCTATTGTGAGTTTGTATGACTGGGGTGCACAAAAATGTTTGGTTGAGAAAATTAGGAAAAATGTTGAGCATAGAAAGTGTTGTTTTCCACTGTCTTGTAGTAAACGGTGCGATACGTTTGCTTTTGATCTTGCTTTAAAATATAAAAACAAAAAACATACAAAAAACATATACTTAATACATTAATAATTTATTACAACATTTTACATATTGAAAAGGTATCCTTTCCACATCTCCACTGCTATTAAGCAGATAAAAGCAATAGAAATTACAATTACAATTAGTAAGCCCTAATCATGAGTCCTGATGTGATTTATTTTTATTATATATTCTATAAATGTTTTTTTATGGTAAACCTCACTTGTTATGTTTATATGAATATTAATGTGATCTGTTTTCAAAAGTGTTAAATAACACTGATTGTCCGTGCATCACTGTTGGGAGAATTGTATTTTATATGTAAATTAGTATGTTTTGCTTCTGGGCTCTCCCTACTCAAGATGTTGAATAAACACTAGAAGCCACTCCTAAGAAAAGACGCAAGCTGAGAGAAATCAGTGAAAGAAGCATGTTGACTGATATACAGGTAATATTTCCACAAGCATTTTCTGCCTGCTTCATCGGAGTTCCACACTGCACTTTTTAGTGTGCTGAACTAGTTTTAACAATGGTCAGACTATTTTGCTTATTACGGGCCAGTGGAGTATCAACATTATTTTGAAGCTGATTTTATAATGTGAAATGTTACATAATGTTGTTTCATGGTTTAAGGCTCAAGCTGTAGAGCTCCTCTTTTAAAACTAGGGAATCCTTTGGCCTCCCATCTGACAATCCCAGCTTCTTTGAGCCCAAATCAGTTAAACAGTATAGCAGTAGCATTGCTGTAATTGTGGATATCAGATAGGCAAGGCTTAAATAACTTTATGGAAAAAAAATTAACTTTCACTCCGAACTGTTGCAAGCCTTTTAAGCATCCAGCATAAAATAAATAAATACAAATGATTCAATAATAAGAAGTGGAGGGTGTTCCAGTAACTTACTCCAAGTAACATGAAGCCAACCATTCCATCCTTTTAAACTGGCACTTATGCTAAACAGCTCTATGCACTGGGAAAAGAACCTATTATGTGCCTTTTATATCAATTAACAGATGAACAGGGTGAATGATGGGCCAGTTGCTTTCTCAGAGGACTTGATCCCTGCCCAGATGCCTGTGGCATCACAGGGGAAGGAACCTGCAATCCCTCAATGATAGGGCCAACACTTACTGATTAGCCTTAATCCCTGCTAATTTATCTATGTTTAATTGTAACGATTAGTGTGTTTACAAATGGACACATAGCAACAAATGAGAGTATCATGCAGGTAGTAAAAAGCTAAAGGATAAACAGTGAAACATTTGAGTTAGCATTTATATCTATAAAGATATACAGATATTTTTATATGGACCATACCAGAAATCCAAGAAAATGGCTATTCTATAGAGAACAAAAACTTTCAAGTCACCTGGGGATTGCTGCATGTGCATAGTGCATAGTCCTTAGTTGCAGCACTTATTACTAAGCTGTTAATAACTGTTGGAAGCAATATTTGCTAAAATGTATTAATTGGGAAGTCTTTATATTGGGTTTCCATGGACAACCAGCCACACACAGAGTATCTAGGGCTGTAATAAATTGTGGATGCATAAACATAATTTTCTGAGCTGCAGTAACTCTGTGTTGATCACTCTATAGTATGTTCTTTATTCATCTAATTCTCTATTAGTAATTAAAATATGTATTTTACTTAAATTTAATCTGTACCCCTATCTGGAAGGGATTAGTTTCTCAAGGGGACTACAATTACTAGGGTAATTCAGACTGTAAACACACACATGGTCATTCCGGAGAGGGATAAAATCACAGAGGACCCCCATAAAAGAGACAAAAATTACCCCAGGACCCTCTGAGAAACATTCAAAGTAGACCATAACATTCAAAGTAAAATAAATACACAAAGCAATTCATATAACAAAGACCTAAAAAATCAGTCAAATTAGCTTAAAATTTACTCATAAAAACTTAAAGATTTTAGCCTAATGAACTCAGGTTTTCAGTAAACATTACTCAAAAATCTTAAGGCAAACGGTTTCCCCAAATATTTAAGTAATTTCAAAATATCCAGGCTTTTAATGTAGTGTCTACATACTTAAGGACAGTCAGTAAGCTAACGCTAGGTTATATCACTAAATTGCCCTTGCTAGTTTGCAAGTCTGCTTGCTCGAGCTCGCTTGCTCTCTTTTTTTGCCGGCGCTTCTTTCAGACGCGGAGTGAGCGACATAGCTAGGTCTCTTTCGCTGTCCGGCTGCGCTGGTGTGTGAGAGCGGCGCGCGCACCCCAATCATTCCGCCTCACCGAGCCCCCTCTCCCCTCTCTCTGTGTTTTAGCGGAGTTTACTTCATGACGGCCCCTCCCTGACCGTTATTATAATTCATAATTTAGAGAAAACCCTTATTTCACTCATTATCTTTTCTAGAAGCGAGCAGCTGCGCCTGAGTGAGGGGGGGGTCTGTGTTTTTCCGCGCTCTATACTGACGGACCTGCTCGTCGTGCTCCGTCTTTTCTCTGCTGGCTGCCTGAGAGACACCAACGGCTATCTGAACGACCGAAGAGACCGCACCGACTGACTGCGCCAAAATGGGGGTAAGAAATTATGTTTCTCACACAGAGGCGCCTGTTTATTTCTGTATTTGCCGAATTTTATGATGTACTATGATATTTCTGTTTTATTGGGCGGTTTGGGTCATATTTAATCCCCCCTCTATAACACCCAGCCCTTCCATCGTCTCATATTCACATTTTTCGATGAGGAGTGACAGACATAACCTTACTAGCTAAACTAGATACATAAATGACATTGTAAACTAATGGTGCCCTTTGTTAGATATCTCATTTCAGTTTAAAATACATACAGATTGTGTTTCTTTATTCATTAGAGAAGAGAGAAGGGAAGCCTGTGGCAGACATGTTAACTAACCAGGGTTACATTGCTAACCTAACCTAACTAACTAGCTATGAGAGGTGTGATTGAGAAGAAAAAGATGGACCCCTCATTAGGTCTAAGTCTACTAACTAGCTAACCTAGCTTAGCTAATTCTAGACTAACGTTAACCTATTCCTATTAACTAACTGGTGTTATATTACTTACATTTCTGAAAATTTAACATTTTTATTTATTTTAAATAAGCGAAACCAGAGCACACACTGACTAGATTGTAATAAATGTGAAATGCATAAAGAAAGAAAGAACAAATAATATAAGAGTAGCTCACTATCATCACATTACATGCATGACATCAGTTATATTCTGGCTGTTGACAGGCTACACTAAGATATGGTTAATTTTTAAGGTGCAGCTTTTTTGGTCAAGCTTCACTGTAAAGAATTGTGCAGGCTGTTAAAATTGTGCCCAATGATATCAGAATCAACCTAGATACTATGCTTTTTGGATAAGATTAGTCACACATAGTCTAGCAAGACATGTCGCAGTGCTGTCAATACAAGATTACAGACAGGTAGCTAGAAAATGATATAAAAAATGGGTGTGGGATCAGGGAGCTCAAGAACTAGACTAACTGGTATCGTTTACCATACATTATTAATTATAATTATTAATAGGGCTCTCTTTTTAAGGTACATGTTTTTTCTGTTCAAGCTTATTTGTGAAGAAATGTGCAGACGGTTTCAATGGTGCATGAGGATGCCAGAACGAGCCTTGAGTGGTGGAGTTTTGGATAAGGCTGGTCGAAACAAGACATGTCGCAGTGCTGTCAAAGATTAGCCTACAGACAAGTAGCTAGCTACAAAATGAGGGGTGGAGAATCAAGGATGATGTGCAAATGGTGCAAACAGTCTGTGCTCTTTTGATGCATTCCCCAGCAAAGCACACAAGTCATTCTGCATGTTGTGTTATGTGCTGTGTGCCGTGTTCGTGACATTCAGTGATTCCATGTATGTGGATAGGGAGAGCAGAATTGAGGACTGGTCGAGTGGTGCAGACAACTGCGTCAAGATGGATGCCTGCTCCCCCAGTCTCTGCATTGATTACTGATTCAAATAGCCTACGTGTTTACACTCAAGCCAAAAACCCAGCTTAGGTACGGGTTCTGTCCTTGCATTCAGGGTAAGGTTATGATACATTTTTAATTTTTTTAAAGAGTTATTAAAGAGCATCTGTGAAATCAGTGTCCTTCATGCTTCCAAGCTATCAAATTAGTCAGTCGTATATATATATATATATATATACATATATATATAAAATCCTCAGCCCAGAAAACATTCCTACATTTATGACAGTGTACATCACAGTGTTGTATGAATTCTCCATGTTACATGTCATGTCAGTCTAAATGGTGTCGTTCTATCTTAGTCATGTCGGTCGGACCACTAGAGGGAGGGTGGATGGTGGGGTTGCGTTTGCTGTGGCTGCATCAAAGATGAGGCTGGTCAGTAAAGAGTGGAAATTCCCATGCGGGCACTGCTCTGCTGTCATGCAATCATCTGCACCAAATGTAATGCAGTGTAATAATGCTAAGTGGTAGGAGGCACCACAAGCCAGAGAATCAATAATCAATAAGCAGGAGCTGCACGTCACTGGTGCACCAAACAGAGATGAACCAAGGTCAGGCACTCGAGGGGTCATGTGGAGGGGTGTATCTCAGTGGTTTCTTCTTAGGAGGAGGGGATGGGGGAGGACAGAGAAGGAGGGGAAAAAGATGGAGATCGTGTCACCTTGAGGCGGCCTCAGCTGGTGGTTTGGCGTCACAGGCTCAGGTGCTGTGATGGAAGGTTGAGACTGGTGTGCTGGTGAGCGGAGAGGGTGATTCCGGCTGTGATGCCCTTGGGGCACAGCTCCAACGAGGAGAACCAATCAGAGAGCTCCAAGGGACCAGTGTGTGTGTGTGTGTGTGTGTGTGTGTATGTGCATGTTTGTATTGATTGCCATACAAGGCATGAGAAGCAGTAATTGCTGGCTTGTTCATGCAAACTGAGGATTTGAGTAGAATTTGTACTTGATAAACATGTTTTTTATATATAGTACTGCATATAAATTAACATATTGTGCAACCTAAGGAAGATGTGTGTAGGAAGCCCAGTAGTGTGTGTGTGTTAAAGAGACACCCAGAAAGAGAATGAGTCAGTGATGGAAGACAAGAAGTGTGAGTATAAATGGTTGTGTAAACCTGTTCAATATCTCACTCGCATTGACAGGACTGGCTGTTCCCTTCGAGAGAGGATGCAAAAAAGAAAGAGAGAGAGTGTGCGTGTGTGTGAGCATGTGTGTGTTATGTAGTTTTCCACTACGTATGTCATCCATAATGATTTTATGCCACAGCCCAGGGTCACCCAGTCAATATGTGCAGGCCGTTGGGCTACTCATTGATGACTTGGTCATCGTTGTGATGTCATATCCTGTTGGACAACCCCCAGTCAATCATAAGGCTTCATTTGGTTGGTCCTCTCAACAGTAGTTCAAGTTGTTTTATCTCATTCGTTTAATGATCTTTATGACTTAGGTATCCTCTCTAAAAGCTGTTTATTTTAGATGCCCGGATCTACCAGCTGTTATAGAGCCATAAAATACATGATTGTAGGAAGCTGATAAGCAATACAGCAACCACTTCATATTTCTACTATATAACTACTTTGATATTTGTGGTTTGTGGTTCTGTTTAAGAAAATCATGTAAATAAATATTAATTTATTTTAACATACTTTATATAATTTTTCTCTGGGTTATAGCTCTGGATGTGTTTAATAGATTATTAACTATTATATATTGAATATTATTTGTTATAAATAGCAACCAAATATATTTCTATTATTGAAATAAATAAATAAAATGATTTGTATTACAAATTACACAATTACCAACTATTATGTACATATCAGTCTTTTACCAACTAAGACAATGAAGATGAACACCTTATGTAAAAAACCTTTTTACCAAATTTTCCTGCTGATTAAATAAATAATAAATAAAAACATTTACAAGAACTACACAATCAAGGATGTGCAAAGTGTCAGCAATGTAACTAAAATAAATAATTTCCAGGTGCAGCAGTTTTTGGGGTATTAGGAAACAGAAATGGGCAGTGGGGTTCACCACAATCAACTTGAGTGCAGATCTAGGATACATATAAATGTAGTCATCACTTTCCCAGCCATTTGTACACTCTCCTGAACTTAATAATGTGGTCATGAGTCATACCTGCTCCGAAATTGCTAATGTTGAGCTTCTAGGACCTTCGAGAAACTTCTGTGAGTGCACTTCTACTGGTCTTGAAGGAAATAGCATGCAGTGGGTCTTCGAATAAAAGGGCACACATATGCCCACTGGCTGACTTTGCTCGAATGAGTGATGGTGCACTTAGAAAGTGGGTGTGGAAGCATGCCCAAGGGCATGGTGGAAGGAACAGTCAATGTCAAATGCAGAATGTTTTGTGAATGAATGTGGGGAGGGCACACTTGTACTTCCACTAACAAGCACACTTAAGCATATGCCTCAGTGTGGTCATGCCCAGCCATGTAAGGTAGATTAGTCAATTTGAGCAAAGAGTCAGTGAGTGAATGAGTAACTTGGACAACATTTCAGACAATCTAATTAATATAAATAAAGAAAGACATCAGAGTTTGATTGACAGAGAGATAAAAATAGAGAGACATAGATTACGATTGTTCAGTGGGTTAATCCAAGCTGTAGTAAACAATCATAATCCTGCTCTGCTGTCACAGCCAGGGGATAGAATGAGGGAAGTCTCGACAGATGGCCAAACTGATCACACACAACCTCACTCACAACACACACACACACACATGCATAGAGGGATACAAGTGCTATAAACTTGGCCTTATGGGCAGTTTTTGTGCTTTTATTTTGTTCAGAACGTCATATTATGCAAGACTTGGGTACTAGGGTTTCCGAACCTGTTTTGTTACTGTTTTGCAGAATTGTTCAAATTGAAGCTACATTCTGTGTATATACAACAATAATACATTATGCATACTGTAAATTATAATATAGATTGTATAGTTAGATTTCAACCACATTTAATCTTGCACTCATTCATGGCAAAGTATGAATCTAAGCTTATATCTAATGTAATTGTGTTTGCATGATTATTTTGGTGTCGTTATCAGCTCCAAATAGGTCATACAGATTCACACAGTAAATAAATAGATGCCACATCCGCAGAGTGACCTGGTGTGGATTAAGTGCATTACTATATTAGACCACCCTTCACTACACACACACACATAGACACATACATCCAAAAGCATGTCTCATGGTGTATTAGTGCATGTGTGTGGCAATCACACTCCACTTGTCTATCGCATCTAGTAAACCAAAAGTATGAACATCAACTGAAACAACATTCATTTAATTTGTTTAATCTTAAAGCAAGTTTTTTTTTCATTTAACCTATTAGAAGGAGAATGACATCTCGCTGACTGTCACTCCAGTGTACTGTAAAATGTTCATGGACAGTGCACTAGAAGTCATGTAAAATCCTGTAATATTACGCTGACAGTACACATGCTTGGTCACTTTCTGTGCTGGCTGTGTATCTTTCACCTTGTCAAACACAAAAATACAATTAATGTGGGTGAGCAAAATAGATTTGTATTTAGCAAAGGAGTAAATGTGAATTACATAGGAGGATCCTAGCAGCAGAAATGCTGGCTCAATTTCGCAAAAGATATACAAAGGAAGGAAGACAGGTGTTTCATTCAATTGCCCAAGGTTCCTAATTAGTGACATTATAATAAGAAATCAGTTTAAATGATAATCCTCCCATACAGTGCCATATTTGCAATAGAGTGTGTATGAGTGTTCAGATGCCACATTAACCTTTCCATGCACATTTAGCTTTTGTGTAGGGCTTCTGGAATGTTCTGTACATTGTCTTTCAAGGCTGTGGTTTGCGGTGTTTGTATGGGCTGAGTATTGTAATCTTGAGAGAGGTGTCAGGTTAGTGGTGTTTAAAGTCTTTACTCTGTTCAGCCATGAGGCACATTCATTTTACTTACGCTACAAATATGTGAGTTAGAGTCAAATACAGGGAGAAAAAAACTCCATCAGACTTAACAACATTTTTAGCAGCACATGAAGCACTGATTTCTACACTGGCTTTAATTGGGTTCTGCAGCCATGAGTTAGGCCAGTCTTGTCACTGAGCAGTTAAATTAAGAACTGAAGTGTCTTGTGACCTCATGCAATGTTGCAACCTCTAGCAAAATATGGGACCTAAAGTATATTCCAACCAACTCAAGTTATGCTATGTTATTGACTGATTGCTAACAAAGTTAGCTTGGTGATACAAGGCTGGTAGTTATTCTTGTTTAAGTTTTCTACCATTAAACGCAGGAGCTAGTCTAACAGCCAGCTAACATATCAGCCAACTTATTATATATAAGCCATATATTCAAAAAGCCTCATGACTTATATGTCTCGTTACTGGTTACTTTTACAAAAGTAACATCTACAAGTTTGTAGATGTTAGTTTACCTAGAAATGTAAACTATCTTTTGGCCCCATTTTAAGTTACATGTTTTTGCGGCTAGTTTTGAATGCTGGTTTTGATTATTTTTTGTTTAATTGAACAACCCTAGTTTGACATTGTTGTTAGGCTTAACATTTTTCCCTTATATGGCCTGGAATCTCTGTTTGCAAGAAACATCTAGAACTGACTTAGGGCAACACTAAGCATTGTTTACTGGCTCACAAACTTACTTTTACTTTGAGGAATATTTTTTCTTTCAAATAAGAAATGCTTTTCAAGTCAATGTAATTTATTTGATCTTGCCGGTTTAAATGGGAAACCAAGATAAATTATATTTTAATGACAACAGTGAAGCAGTTCTTTTTGAAGAATTGTTATTTAATTTACTTGAAAAAATCTGACCTACAATTTATTTTATATTTTTAAATATCTTCATATTTAAGGAGACTACCCACATACCGCATTGCCTTGTATCATTTGGTAAGCACTAGTAAGTTCAAACAAGCAAATTTTAGAAATACTGTTTCGCAGTACAAAGCAAGCTAGAAAAATCCTTTCCTAAAAGCTTTTCAACACTATTATTAAGATATTGCTTGAAGGACAATTAAGAATTATATTTTCTATAGTTAGTCAAAACATGATCAGGAATATCATCAGATATTAAGAAAACATGCTCAGTTACAGCACTGACAGCTCTTGTCAGCAGAGCAGCAGCCAGTATTTTCTTATTTAAACTGTGTAGGATGACACAGTCATCTGTATGGTAATAGGTGATTTATCACCAACTCTAGCGTGGTAGAGACAGAGATTTTGGACATTCCAAATGTATATATTCACTGATCAGCTACAGGGTAAGACTCATCCTCGCATGCCACTATGTGTCAATCTGGCAACCTGTGTGAGCTTCGCATCTGGGAGGAGTGGGTGGGGCAGAAAACTCTATCCAGTGTTTGGAAATTGGACTCCTGTAGCCATTTCACACACTCACTCGCATTTATTACTGAATGCACACCTTCTGTTCTGTCCATTTGTTGATCATGGTTTTGTGGTTAAAAAGATGTAATCCGAGAGTACCCATGTCATATCCAGTCCATTAGGCCTTTCCTATTTGATTACAGATTTTATTTTATTTTTTTCAGCATAGTTAAAAATATGTAGGCTTTAATCTGAGAATGCCCATTTCATATCCATTCCACTAGGCCTTCCTAATTTGATTACCAATTGTATTTTTTTTCCCCTGTAAACAAGGCCATAAAAAATGCTATACTATGAAATATGAAAGCCATAATACTAATAATGTCCATTAATGTGATTTAGGAACACCTCTGTATATTTGGTATTGTGCTCAGATTGCTTCTCTCCTTCAGCTTAATCTGTTGTTTTCATAGCCTGTCAGTGGGGGGATTTTCTCTGCAGACAGTTGACCACTGGCAGGGGTTTGGAGGAGCTTACTAAGCTCATCAGTGAACAAGCTTTTCGTAGTTTAACTGGACGCTGGTCCAAAATGGCATCAAGTCTAATCATCTGCTGTGTCTACTAAAAGACTTAGTACTTGTAGAAGTGAAAGAGACATATGCATAAAAAATAAATTTACTGCTGCATTTTGATCACTATGTGACACTATGTGTCAGTCATAAGTGGGACCTTTTCATATGTTGATGTTAATCTCAGGTAACTGTTCTAGTTGATGTTGTGTTGACAATATGGACTCTAATGAATTCTTTCTTGCTTTTTTCTTTACCACAGTATGGACGGTCGGACAGCTACCGTGTGGCAACCACACAGGACAATGATGAAAAAGAATCTCCCAAAAAGAAAGGGGGGAAGGATATGGATGACCTGAAGAAGGAAGTACCATTGGTAAGGCACAAACACGCATGCGCGCTGTTGTTTTACTTTCTTTATTACCCAATAAAAATGTATTACCAGTGTAGAAATGCTGTTTGTTTTCCCCCAAAACAAAAGAAACAAAAAGATAATGACTCACATGGTGATCTTATACTACACATAAAGCTTGTTTACCCACTACTATAATAAAAAAATTAGCTTATTTCTTCTCTCCTGTTGGTTAAGCGCTCATTGTATGTAAAAAAAAAGCCAGTGGCATTGCAGACTATTAGCCTTTTTGTTTTTGGGAACAAATTTAATGCAGCAATGATGGAAAAAGTAATTATAACAGTTTTTATAACAGCTATTATTTTTGTGTATTTTTATTATTTGTGTAATTTTATTATTTTTATCTTTGTCTTATTTTTTTACACAAGGCACCAAAATAATTGATTGATACATAAAATTATTACCTTGATAAAGTGGTGTGTAGGTATTTCATATGGACTTAAAACTCACCTTTTGCATGTAGATTTAAACTAAACATATGTATATCTTCTGTATTAGACGGAACATAGGATGTCCATTGAGGAAGTGTGCCGGAAGTACAACACTGATATTGTGCAGGTGAGTCCACAGATGTTTTATTCCTTAATTATATATTGGTTTAAAAATGTTCCTTCTGAAGCCTCTGGCCTTCTATTTTAAAGCTTCTTTACAGCAGTGTTAATGCATCTACTTCTCCATGGCCCCTTTTAAACCTGAACAATAACCCATAACTTTAGATTACCCAGAGGAGCTGCATGTCGGTTAAATTGGACATTACCCGAATTTCATTTAGCCAGCCTAGGTAATTTTCGAGTGAGCCTATGTGTGAATATGGCAGGTAATTATCCAGAAAATTCACAGTGAGTCATGCCATGCACTATTGCCTGAGTCATGCATACCATTACCTGTAGTGAGAGCACAACTGACACAATGTAAGTGTGAAACAGCAGCTCCAGATAACACCTGCACCTCACCTTTGCTAGTTTAGCAAAGAACTTGGAGAACTTGGACTGAAGTTTGGGCAGCTTCTGGCTGTTGTAGGAAGAAGCCAGTTGTAATAAGTTGGGAAGAAGAGATAACAAAAAGAGTAAAAAAACAGGAGACGAGTGGTGGAGGTTTGCAAAGACTTGCTGTAAACATATAAGCAAGGTAGAAACGGTATTTATAGGATGTTCCTTTGGAAACGCCAACAAATCATATCTCAGTTTAACTGTAGCACCTGTAGTAAATGTCGCACAATGATAAAATGTGCATGTTCCATACAACACCAAAATCAGATTTCAGTTGGACTAACCAAAATTTTTGATTGGTAGAAATTTTTCTGAACATTTACTTGGAATGTTCAATCTGCCAAGTATTTTGAATGTTCTTAGAACATCTTTTAAGTAGTGCTGGGTGAAAAACTGGCTCATTCTGTATACTGGTGGGGAATTTAAAACTTGTTTGCATTTTTCACATACTGTCATACCACTAGAGCACTGTGTAGCAGCATACAGTGTAAAACAGTGCTGCCAAGGAGGCACGCTTGGACAGCTTGCTAGATAACCCTAGCCAGTTAGCACAACAAGCTGGATGCTCAGATATGTGGAGCCAATTTATACTTCTGTGTCAAACCTATGCCGTAGCCTAATTAATTCAGCAAGTGGTAAAACTCTTTAAAACTCAAGGAGACGAGGTGAGCAGTAACTATAGCCCCGTTTAAATATATTAATACTGTAGCTTGAAGGATAAAGTAATACACACTGAACTGAATTTATTTGGTAACTGGAGAAAGAAGAGAATTGTGGCTGAGTTTAATACTGTATTGATTCTAATGGCTTGAACTATTAATAAAAATACTTAGTTTTGTAAAGGAAGCAGTGTTAAAGTTGTTGACGTATCTCTTATTAAGGTCTATTGTTTTCAGTCTTCAGCTGTTTTTCTGCTAATAAAGTCTGATTTCTTCATATATTGTGTAATTTTGTGGGACAAATTAAACCTAATAGTAATCAAAGCCTTAAATTAAAGCCTTAGCCTGTTTCATATTATTTGTGCTCCTAACAGTACAGTAAGTCACAGACCTATATAAAATAAATAAATAAATAAAAATGCCATGATATAACGTGAAACTGTCTGAATCTTGAAAAATACAGGGGTGTATATTTTTGGTCATACATCCCAGCATTACTTTTAAGCCTTCTGGTAACATTGGTGTAATGTTTAAATTTTTAGTCTGGGGAGTGTTTTTAACCTTTTAACCTTTCCATAATGTTATGGAATGTTATAGTATTCGTCTAGCTTGGAACGTTGTGATGTACAACATTATGTCACATATTTTCAGAACATTTCCAGAACAATAATACTTTAGCGTTAAACTCTAATCTTTCTTGAACCTTTTCAAAAACGTTGCTAAATGTTCTGTTAAAATTTTCTGTCAGCTGGGGTCCTGATACTAAAGTAAGTTGGTGTAAACAGGGTCTGTTTCCTGGTTACACTGTAATAATATGTGTATGCTTTCTCTCTGTGCAGGGTCTGACTAATGCAAAAGCAGCTGAATATCTGGCCCGGGATGGTCCTAACGCTCTCACCCCTCCCCCCACCACCCCAGAGTGGATAAAGTTTTGCCGGCAGCTTTTCGGGGGCTTCTCCATTCTGCTGTGGATTGGAGCTATTCTTTGCTTCTTGGCTTATGCCATCCAGGCTGCCACTGAGGATGAGCCAGCCGGAGACAATGTGAGGACACACACAACTATTAATGGTCTTCAACAACATCCCCGGTGTTAGAAACAGAATAGATATTAGATTAAGCCCTCCAAGACTGTAGATCTCCTGAAGTTGTTTACCACATTGTGGAGGTGGAATCCTGAAAGACAGAACAGCATTCAGTTACAATAACAGAGAAGCAGGTATTAAACTTTGGCTCAGTTGTAGTTTTAATGAAAATATGGCTTAAGGATAATTTTGTGTCCTCAAATAGTTTCAAAGAACCCAGGTAAACACTAGGACGGCAAAAGAAGAGATAGAGTAGAGATACTAATCCCTCATAAGAACATAATCACTAATCCATTCTTCACACCCTAATCCATAATCTCTTGCTCTTTCCTTAGTTGTACCTGGGTATCGTGCTGTCTGCTGTGGTCATCATTACGGGTTGCTTCTCCTACTTTCAGGAAGCTAAGAGCTCTAAGATCATGGAGTCCTTCAAAAACATGGTGCCCCAGGTACTGATTATAGAAGTCTGAATAATATTTTTTCTTTATCCTTAAAACCAACCTAATCTTTATATAAAAGAGTACATGATTCTAATAATTCCATATAATTTAATAGGACCCTAAGAAAATTCTTTGATATAAGAATAAAGTTTAATATCAGTTTCAGTATATTTTTAGTCCTGATTTGTCATTATTTACACCATCTTAAGCAATGTTTATGATATTTTTTTATTTAAAACTCCTTTTAAAAATGATGGCATATGTAGATATTTTTAACTATATCTTACATGCAAATGATTACCTAAACAAACATTGATCTCAAAGAAACAAGACACCTGAATGTCAACCTTAACCCTACTTTAATGTTGTTTTAATTTTCATTTAATGCTCTGTATTTTGAAGGTTGAAACATAACAGGTTTAAGACTAAATCCAGTATTTTGTCTGCCTCAAAAATTAATTCCTCTAAACTGTCTAAGATGCCTGGATCTTACCCTTACCTGGTTTAAAAAAAAAACTGTCTCTGTGTGTGATGTAGCAAGCGTTAGTTATTCGTGAGGGTGAGAAGCTCCAGATTAATGCTGAGGAGGTGGTGGCTGGAGACTTGGTGGAAGTGAAAGGAGGAGACAGGATCCCTGCTGACCTTAGGATCATATCTGCTCATGGCTGCAAGGTACACACACATAAAATCATGAACTTAAAAAAATGCAAATAAATAAATTGCCTAATCAATATGAACTTATTTTTTGAAAACTAGTTTGATACAATATACATTTTTCTTAATTTTATCTACAACTTTCAGGTTGACAACTCTTCTCTGACTGGCGAGTCGGAGCCTCAGACAAGGTCACCTGACTGCACCCATGACAACCCCTTGGAAACTCGCAACATCGCATTTTTCTCTACCAACTGTGTTGAAGGTACAGTCAGAGCAAACACCTCACAAGCAATTTCCTTTACACCTATAAGCAAGTAAAATCTAATAATAAAGTGTTCATTTATTTATTTATTTAGGTTATACAGTGTTTCTATTCTGTGTATCTGTGTCATGCTGTGGCTTATATTTTCTTCACTGTCAAATAGATGAGAAGTGTTGTCATGACAACCATCTTTCCCAGCTTGTCATTTCATTTTGTCGCTTATAAATCACCCACACAGTGGGCCTCACTTTCTCTTGAATCTTTTTCACTTTACCAAATAACTTATAACTAATGTTTTTAATATTAATCATTGTAAACGTCTCTGTGATGAAGCTTAAGTTGAGGATTTAGATCCATTACTCGATAATAAAAACAAAACGTAACCATACTTTTATGCATAGCTGACATGCAAAATACTGCTACCTACACAGAATACATAATAAAGAAACTTAAAAGTTATCACAGAATGAATTGATTAGTAATGGTGTAATGGCTTAGTCCATGTTCTGCATCTCAACTTTTTTTTAACTTGCCTTAGCCTCAATGCACAAAGACTGGTATATTACATAGCGAATGACTAACTCTTAAAGGTGTATCAAAAAAAACTTTAATCAAAGCTTTAACACACCCACTGTACCTTTGTTTTTCTGTTTCACAGACTGATGCTCCTTGTTTGCTGAACAATGTAATCCTTCCTAAATCCCAAAGTTCTTTTACATCTTACTGAGTGTCATTATATGAACACAGGGCAGCTGTTCTGTACTCAGCGCTCTGAGATTATTCTGCATATTAGTCGTGGCACTCTGTATTACTTCCTGTCACTGTCAGCGAGTCTCACTGAAGTGCCTCCCTCAGCAAAGGTCAACAGAGTAATACTGCTGTTTAAAGAGCGACTCTCTGCATATGCTTTTGCTGTCAGCAGGATGCTGCTGCGCTTTGATCCCTGACACTAATGCTAAGAGGCTGACTTAGGTCCATAGTGGAGATCTACTGCCCCCCTCTGGTTAATAAAAATAATACAAATATTGTTGTTCTGTTTTCCCAAATGCAGACTTGCATTTAATACATACATTTAAGTCAGTTTGAGATTTATGTCTACCCGAGGAAACTAATAAAGATAGATGCTGAGGTAAAGAAAATACAAAATATTACAGGGTCACAGCACTTTCTAGTGTTGTTTCTGTGTCTAAATTATACTAGAAACCATAGATATATGGAGACAGTATTTACCTGAAGACAAAATCTTTCTAATGTTAGAAAACAGATCGACACTAATGTCCTCATATTATGGAGGGTGTGGAACATGTCTAGTGCAGGTAGTAGGTAGTTACTGGAAAAGTTTTACTTGGAATTCTTTAGGTAATCTTTAGTTGTAATAATACTGTTGGTCATTACATGTTTTTACCAAATGCTTATGAAGAATACTGTCAAAAATGATCATTAAATTCTAAGAATGTTAATAAGAGTAAAGCCCATATAAAGCTTAAAATGCTTATTAAAGCTTATTTGGGATTAGTTCATTCTTGTGAGAAAAATGTGATTCTTCTTCATAAGAGAATAGCTGTGAACAATTCTGTGGTTTTAAATATGCCTGTCACAATAATTACATTATCAATTTATTGTACAATAACTGACATGATCTCAGTAATATTTAATAAAGGTGATATCGTCTGTAGTGTTTATTTGTCCACATATCTAACAGTGAACAGTATTTTAGCATGTCATGCAGTCAATGCTTCAGTAACTGTGACTTCATACACACAGTGTGGATGGCAGTAGGTGAATAAAAAAGTATTTATTTCCCAAACTATGATTAATTACAATTTGTGTTATCTTTTAAAGGGTTTGAATGCTTTGTTGTTATTTCATTATCTCAGTGGCATTTATTGGTGTTAAAGTGACAAAAATATTGTTTATTACAATAAATTCTGTGACGATATAGTCCACAAAAAAAACTTTCAAGCCAGACCTAGTTTTAAATCAAAATGAATCTGATAGGTAGGAATTTTGGAAAATTCTCATTCCATTCCAATTTTGGTGAATGAGACCTATTGTTTCTTGGACAGTCCCTTCCCAATATGTTAAAAATACCTATTTACAATAAAGCTGTTTCTTTTGTCCTGCAGGTACGGCCCGCGGTATTGTGGTATGCACTGGAGATCGCACTGTCATGGGCCGCATCGCTACTCTGACTTCTGGCCTTGAGACTGGCAAGACACCCATTGCCAAAGAGATTGAACACTTCATTCAAATTATCACGGGCGTGGCCGTCTTTCTGGGCGTCACCTTCTTCATTTTGTCCATCATCCTTGGCTACTCCTGGTTGGAGGCTGTCATCTTCCTGATCGGCATCATTGTGGCAAACGTGCCCGAGGGCCTACTGGCTACTGTCACTGTAAGAACCCCTTTTTTTTTTGTTGTTGTTCTTTGTCCTTTCGTCTCATCAATTTGTAAAAAAAAAATGTGGGTGTGTTTGTGTTTAAGATGGGTCTGGCTGCAGAACTTTAGCGAGAGGCCCCTCTTTCACACATCCAGCATAAGAAAGGACCCTGTAGCTTTTCTGTGGCATCAGCCCACGTAGCTTTAAAAATGAAGCTAACTTTCACCTCACGTTAGAGACCCTAGATGACATCACAGGGGCCTGATTTACTGGAGATCTGCAGCCAGACGTTGTTGGTGTGTTTAATAAAGTTACATCCTCGCACATCATTTCTAGTGGTTGTGGGTAAGACCTGACCAATAAACTTGTTGAGGTCTTACAGACATTTGGTAAAATACTGAATATTTAGTGGCTCATTTTCATATTTTAACTCACTTTTTTGTTAACCATGATAAAATGAAAAGTACAGTTTAACTTAAGTATAAAAATATTCATTTAAAAACATCCTGTTTTTTTTTCCTTAATTAAAAAAAATAGTTGCACCCAGAAAAATCAGCCTACATGAATGAAACTTGATGGGTAGCTTTGACATCGTGAGACACGGCAATGGCGTGACGCTGAGGAAGGCCTAAGGGCCCAAACGTTTGCGTTTTATCTGTGAGTCTAATAAATACATTGGATATTATATGAGTACTGTCCGATCTTCTTCAATTCAGGCTTTATCACTATATCTGATTCCATTCTGGCAATACTGGTTTTGTGTTAGTAGCATCCTTTGAAAGCCAATCAATAAACCTCAGAGAAGAAGCCTTAAGCAATTGGAACAGTTAAAAGAGAGGGCTTGCACTGTAGAGTTGGGATTAAGGGTTAGTACTCTAGCATGCACCAGCGATATGACACAAACCATGGAAAAGGACAAACAAAAGATTGTCTAATATGTGCAGAGCGACCCAACAGCCACTCTTGTGGACTTTCAGTGAGAAGTGATGCCCTCCATGAGTCATACATTAGTGCCAGCACCATTGGCAGACGGCTTCACACCGCAGAACTACCTGCACACAGACTATTTTGTCGAGTGCAATGAACTAATTTGTGTGTGGAGGCACCATTGTCAGTGACAAGATAATTATTTTGTTGTCATGCCTCACTACAACATTTCTAGAAAATCTGCAGGACACAATATATGCATGGGATGGATTATAGTAGGAACACTATTAGGAAACTCGACAACTCCCTGCCAAGCCGGATGGTATAATGTCTACATTTTAAAACATATATTGTTCCTGGTAACCTTTTTCTTTCTTCCAAACAACCAAATTGCAATCTAACACTTTCTTCTGGGTGCAGCTGTTTTTTTTTTGTTTTTTTTTTTACAGTGTATATTGGTTGACTTTATAAGTTACATGTTTTTTTTTAATCACTGTATGTATCATCACAGAAGGTTTATATCGGTTGGGCCCTAGTTGAGTGTGGTGTTAAAGTGTGGAAGTTATATCTTGCTCAGTGTGCTTCTGTAGCGTGAACCTCTCTTGTACATGACTCTACATTTCTCCCTCTGATTACCTTTTGTAGTGTCAGTGGTACTCTGTGTGACTCCTTGGTGTTGGTGATGGTCCGTGTAATTGTTGTGTCTGTCTGTGTTTGTTTGTGACAGCTTGTATTTTCTGTGATTTTCTTTTTTTGTGTTCCCTCTCTCTCTAAACCTGTTTCTTTGACTCTTTGTGACTGTGACTCTTTCGCTGTCTCTCTGTGTGTGTTCCTCTCTCCTCTTTTGTCCTCTTTTTCAGACTCTCACTGTTGAAGGCCAGTGTGAAAAGCTGAAAAAGTATTATTCTGTGGTATTTTTAGTTTGCTTGCGCTGGCGAATGGCTGTGATTAGGAGGAATTGTAATGCTCTTACTGGTATAGATGTGGCTGTGCTTGTCTTGGCTGTGCTGGGCTAGCTTGTGCCCACTGACTGCGCTGTAAAGCTAGAATGTGCTTTTGCTATCTATGCTGCACCTTTGCTTAGCTCTTCAGGGCCCTCTTTCTAGAATGTTCTGCAAGTGCACTGCTGCACGGCACTGCACTGCAATGCACCGTGCCACTAAAATCAGTCACAGGGTTTCACTAACACTATCTCTCTTGTGTTTTCTCTTTTTATTTCTTCTATATTTTCTTTAATACCCTTCTCAACCACCTTTCCAAATGTGGCACCTTCTCTCTATCACTGTTTCTGTCTTACTTACCTTCTCTCTCTCTCTCTCTCTTGTGCTCTCGCATTCTATTTTCTTCTCTTTTCCACTATCTGAACTGTCCACCCTTACTGCACTGGCCCTCTTTCTTTCTTTTTTTTTTTTTTTTTCTTTTCTTTGTCTGTTGTTCTCTCTCCCTGTCTTTCGTTCTCTTTCTCTCTCAGGTGTGTCTGACCCTTACAGCTAAGCGCATGGCTCGTAAGAACTGTCTGGTGAAGAACTTAGAGGCTGTAGAGACTCTGGGTTCTACCTCCACCATCTGCTCCGACAAGACTGGCACTCTAACACAGAACCGCATGACTGTTGCCCATATGTGGTTTGACAATCAGATCCATGAGGCTGACACCACAGAGGACCAGTCTGGTGAGAAACATGCAATACAACTTTTCACAAGGGAATGCTAGTGGGATGCAGTTTAGCACAACTTTTTTCTTATGTAATGTCAGTGTGGCCCTCTTTACTTATGACAAGAACAAGAAAAAGATGCATGATTTCACTGATGAGCATTTTTCTTCTGAGGAACCGTAAATGTCAGTTTTTTATTCTTTATATTTAAATACAATTTTGTAATCATAAACATTTTGAGCAATTATACCAAATATTATATAAATAAAGTTTTGTCACAGAAAAATGTAAAGAGGATACATGGTGACTCAAGAGACATAAATATCGCAATAAAACATTAATACAAAGTAGCATTAAAGACTAAATCAATTTCTATATTTCCTCTGTTTTCTTAGCAACAAAATGCAAAAAATGCTTCTTGTTGCGTCTTGATCAATGTTAAATTACATACCATTCTGTTTCTTTCTTTTTAGGCACATCCTTTGATAAGACATCAGTGACTTGGGTGTCTCTCGCCCGCGTTGCAGCACTTTGTAATAGAGCAGTGTTTAAGGCAGGACAGGAATCTCTGCCAATTCTGAAGCGAGATGTGGCTGGTGATGCCTCTGAGTCAGCCCTGCTGAAGTGTATCGAGCTCTCCTGTGGTTCAGTCAAAGCCATGAGGGACAAGAACAAGAAAGTGGCTGAGATTCCCTTCAACTCCACAAACAAGTATCAGGTTAGTGATCTACTGCCTTATTCAACTGGAACTTCAGATACAATAAATTAGTGTTGGGCGATTTTCACGATTCCTTCGAATTACAGTTTAAAATGGAGTAATCATGATTTCACACACTGTCATTATATATTTTGAATCTTAAATATCCAAAAACGCTACTCATTTCTGAAGTGTTTCTCCGTCTTACCCTGGTTACCAGCGCCTCCCACAGACTAACACATGCATATTTTAATTCCTCTCTGTCTGAGTTCCAGCACTGTTCCAGCACTTTCGACACAAACACCCAGTGGGATAAAGCATATATTTCGCTTAAAATAAATCCTACTGCTTCTAAAAACTGCAGTGTCATTGCTTTCCAGTAAGGATCAGTGAATATTTGTGTAAAACAATAATAATATCTTCTTCAAAATTTCTTCTGTGACTCGTTTAGTGCGTTTTTTTTCTAATTTTCACCCACAAACCCACGTTCTGAAGTTTAATTCAGTGTCCATCAGTGTCTTGAGTTTCTCCGCGGTGTGTGTACATGAGGCCAACATGTGATATCATTGATTCACTCATATATATATTAGAGGTCTGCACTGGACTGCTTTTTTGCCGTGCGTGTTTTTGTCCCGTTACCGCCCGCTCCCGCAAAAAAACGCTTCTTTTAATCCTGCGCCCTCCCGCCACATACATATTTCTGCCACTCCCGCCCCGCGGTCCTAATATGAATTGAATTACTTACATTTAGTGCTTCAAATTTACTTATGTATTTATTAAAACAGCAATTCAGTGCTGAATAGTGCTGTCACATTTCTTACCACAGTCCAAACACATGCCATCAGGTGAATTGGAGATGCTGAAAATCTCCCATCAGGGTGTGTGTGTGTGTGTGTCGGTCTTTGAGATTTTTCTTGAGTTTTTTTTTGTTGCTTGCACAGGAATCATAGCGTGATTATTATAATTTTCTTAACTATTTATCAATTTGTGGGAGAGGTACCACATGTTAAGGTTATGGTCCTGCTCCTGCATCAGCTGGATTGATTCAACTCCAGCTCCCGCCAATAAAAATTCAGTTCTGTCCCGCGACGCAGCATATTCTGACAAGTTTTTTTTTTTTACAGGCAAACCTAGTTTTGAACCATTTCTTTGTCATTTGTAGTTTGATTTTTAGTAAGGGGGGGGAAATTATTATAATCTATAATTTCTTTAAAGCTGTCGTTTTGCTAGTCACTCCGAGTTGCATATGTATGCTGCACGTGAAACTGTTGTTCTACCTCCATTGCCTGTATTACTGAATAAAAGAAAATAGACAGCGCTGCCAATCAGAGGTGAGACGTCATAATATTCATGAGTAAGAGACGAAATCCTGCTGTTTTTCAAAACACGGCTCACAACACTCATTCATACTAGAGAAAACCACAAAATTAATGAAAAAATGATTAAAAGAGGCATTCAAATAAGCAATAAGAATGATTAAATCAAATTGAAAAAGAATTGTAAATCATAAAGGATACAGATTTCTGTTCTGAAATGGCACAAAAAAATATTATTTATTTATGTTTTAATCTATACAGCTTTCAGTACACGAGACAGAAGAGCCCAGCGACAATCATTACCTGCTGGTGATGAAGGGCGCACCAGAACGCATTCTGGACCGCTGCTCCACCATCATGGTGCAGGGCAAGGAACAGCCCATGGATGAGGAGATGAAGGAGGCTTTCCAGAATGCCTACTTGGAACTGGGAGGACTAGGAGAGAGAGTGCTTGGTAAGGGAAAAAAAGCATAAAAAAAATAGAGTAAAACGGTACCATCATTTGAGACAAAAGCACAACACAAATGAAATTAAGTCCATTTGGGCTTGAAGATTTATTTCTACTATTACATAAAATACAGATAATTTTATTGTACGTAGGATGCAAGTAATAGAGCACTGTACTGTTTAAATGCTTTAAATAGCTTAACAAAAAAATAAGCAATGCCAATCACTTTTTATAGAAATACCAGACTAAATTATGTTTCTCTCTCACTCTCTCTCTGTCTTTTTATCTCCTCACGTCTGTTTCTTTTTATTGTGTATCTACAGGTTTCTGCCATTTGTTTATGCCTGAGGATCAGTACCCCAAAGGCTTTGCCTTTGATACAGATGATGTCAATTTCAAAACAGATAATATGTGCTTTGTGGGACTAATGTCAATGATCGACCCTCCACGTGCTGCAGTACCAGATGCTGTGGGCAAATGCCGATCAGCTGGAATCAAAGTCATCATGGTAACAGGAGACCACCCAATCACAGCCAAAGCCATTGCCAAGGGTGTAGGAATCATCTCTGAAGGAAACGAAACAGTAGAAGATATCGCTGCCCGTCTTAACATCCCTGTCAGCCAGGTTAATCCCAGGTACTGTAACATTTACCTAGTAGCACACACACACACACACGTATCAGCCATAACATTAGCAAGATTTACAGATGTAAGTTAGCTAACATTACCAGGGAGAGAACTAAGTTTAGCGGCAAGCTAGCTAACATGCTAATATCTTTATTGTCTTTCGGCTGCTCCCTTTAGGGGTCGCCACACCGGATCATCTGCCTCCCTCTTGTCCTTGTCCTATTTGTGATCCACATGTTTGTTTCGGCACAAGTTTTACAACGGATGCCCTTTTTGATGCAGCCCTCACCATTTATCCGGGCTTGGGACCGGCACCAGACATGCACAGAAGTGCACCCCAATGGCTGGTTTAGCTAACATGCTAAAATAACCTACTAATACTAGGGCCGAGCCGTTGTTTTTCAGTAATATTATTATTAGATGTAGTATTCGTATTTTAAATATTATCACTTCAATTGAACTTATCTTTTCCTCGTTTTTCTGTATGTGCAGGAAGCTACAAAATAGCTCATGCAACTCACATTTGTTATGTTGGCTCTGATTTGCATCAAAATTGAAATGTTAAATTTTATTTACAATAGATCATTTTCAATCAAAGAAATGGCCACTACATTTTTGAGTCTTAAATATTTTTATTGAGGTCTTAAAAAGCATTCAATTTGACTTTTAGAATGGTGCAAGAACCCTGATTTACACACCTTTGTCAAGGGATGGGCTATATTAGGCAGCAAGTGTACAGTCAGTTCTTGAGGTTGAGGAAGGTAATTTAACAAGTGTGAAGGTAATTTGACAAACTGTGACAGCAAGACTGCTGAGTCAGATCATCTCCAAAACATAATGCAGGTCTTGTGGGGTTTTTTTTCTTGAATGCAGTTGTAAGGGCTGGTGCCAGATCGAGGCATCCTCCAGGGCATCGGAGGGCGCGCCAGCCCAGCGCCGAGGGTTGATTTGGCTAATTACCAACACCTGCTATGAACATCTTAAAAGCAGAGCCAACCAGCCACTCGGCGCTGGATCTTTGAAGCTCGTGAGAGCGAATCTATGCCCGTTTTTCGAGCGAGCCTCGGCTCTTTTTCTCTTGTCTTCCCTGCTATCCCTTTGGAGAGAGTATTGTTCGGCACACGCTGGCATACTCCTCCCGCATAAGTATCTTCCTCTATCCCTTTCCTCTCTCTCGAGAGTCTACTGGAGATAGAGCTGTGTGCTCTCTCCTGTGTGTGTGTGTGTGTGTGTAGCAGCCGCGAGGCACGCGGTTTTGCTCACCTAGTCTCTCTCCTGCTGTTCCTCCCCTCTGTGGTGGAACAGCATTTAATCCAAAAGCACCTCAGTTCAGTTTGTTTTCTTTGGAAGCCATTTTGTTTAGTTAATCCTTCACCTCATCTCATAAGAGGTAGCCGTAGCTTCCATGGCCAGCCTTGTTTACAATTCTCCCCTTCTCTTTCACTCACGCTAGGCGTGAGGTTTTGTTTTCCGCCCGTTTTCACTCTCCGCCCGTTCTCGTGGCTCCGCCCCTTTCGGCGGAGGCTCTTTAAAAGGCGATTAAAGCGGCCGCATCCCAATCCGCTCGCTGGTGCAGCGGTTAGAGCACTGGGCTGCGACCGCGACAGCCTGAGTTCGATCCCCGCGTGGAGCGGGGGTTTAATAATAATAATAATTGTGTATATATATCTATATATATATATATATAAAATATTATTATATAATATTAATATATATATTTACGATTATATATTAATTCTTCTTCTTATTATTATTATTATTATTATTATTCTTTCTCTTGGGTTTACCTGCTTTGAGATCTACTGCTCTGCACTTGGGTTCTAAAAACCTTCTGGGCTGGAGAGCTACTGCTCCCAACCCATTACAGCAGTGGTCAGAACTTGGACAATGGACAGCTGCAGATCTACTTTGGCAGCACAAGAGGGACTAAAGTTATGTCTAATAAGAGTACACATGCTCAAGTACATCACTTAAAAAAAGGAAGAAAAAAATAGAAGATAATCAGCAAAGACAGTCACAACAGAAATATAAAGCAATCATAATAACGTAGTGTGTTTTACAAAAAAAACAGTTATATGTCTATCTTTGCTCCTGGAAGTATACCATATACAGATCAGTTTCCAACCAATAAGTCTATAGAAGGATGTATGACATGCAGACAGGGGCGTAGCAGCAAAATCTGGGCCCTGTACACTCTTAATGTCAGTGGGCCCCAATCCATGCCAGTACACAAGAAACGTGAGCTTAAAAACAAATCAGGATTTTCATTGGCCCCTCTCCCTAATCGGGCCCTACGTAGTCAGGTCCACTTTTCCCCCCACTACCACTCCCATGCATGCAGAGAATAGAAATTAAGTCTTTGGTAAAGGAAATCTCCAGGAGATGTAATTGTACAACCCTACTGCAGATAATTTGTTTGTTATAGTGATGATAACAAAATAAACTTTGTTTTGTTGTGTGTGACTTTAGGGATGCCAAGGCCTGTGTGATTCATGGCTCAGATCTGAAGGAACTGACCCAGGAGCAGATGGATGATGTGCTTAAGAACCACACAGAGATTGTCTTTGCTCGGACCTCGCCACAGCAGAAACTTATAATTGTAGAGGGCTGCCAGAGACAGGTACATACAAAAATATTAATGCAGAATGCTTAGTCATTTCTGCATGTGTGGTACAATTATGTGATTTAAACTTAATTTATAGTCGCAGCACTATTTAAAAAAACATAATTTTAACCTCAGCTTTTAGAACATTTAGAATGAATGTACTCCTAAAGTACCATTAATAAACTCCATGAAACCTTTTTTAAACATCAGAATACTTCTATTAGTTCCAAAAACTGGAAAGTTAAGCAATACATCCACTAGAGGGCAGTTCACTAGCAGACATTTCTGACAATATTAAAATTAAACAACAAATAGCCCAGTCAATTCTGAAATGTTATTTTAAAAAGTATGACCGACGGGCATTATTTAATCAACCTTAAGCAAATCTGCCTGTAAGAAAGAGGGAACTCACATTAGAGCTGCAAAATACATAGATTTAGCACTGATATTGCAATATACACATGTGATAAAGTCACATTGCAGAATGTGCAATGTTTTGTGGAATGTCAGTAATTTTTTTTTCTCTCACTATTTTCATTTTACATGACTAATAGCATTAGTTTTACTCCAATCATTTACACACAGATTGCATTATTAATGACATGGTGTGTTGACTGTATTGACTGTATTTTTTCATTAACAAAAGACCTCAATGTATTTTTTTTACAATATTGTGCAGATGATCTAATTCCCACTGTGGTAGACTATTATCCTAGTTGACTTAAATCTATTGTAGCAACAGCTAACACAAATAACAGATTTTGACTTTGAAAAAAGGTTTAGAGCTTTTTGGTTTGTAATATCTTTGCGAGGCATTTTATGTATAAAAAACAATGCACTGACAAATGAAGTCTCACAAACAGAAATAGAGGTTAATGGGTAAATAAACATCTGTCTTTTTCAGGGTGCCATTGTGGCTGTGACTGGTGACGGTGTGAATGATTCACCTGCTCTTAAAAAGGCTGACATTGGTGTTGCCATGGGAATCTCTGGTTCAGATGTATCCAAGCAGGCAGCTGACATGATCCTCCTGGATGACAACTTTGCCTCTATCGTCACTGGTGTGGAAGAAGGTTAGAGAAAGAGAAAATTGTGCAAAGATATCATGAAAATAAAGAGAAAAAGAACAATGTGATAAATCTATGTCTGTTTTGAATATTTAGGGCGTCTGATCTTTGATAACCTGAAGAAGTCCATTGCCTACACTCTGACCAGCAACATTCCTGAAATCACCCCCTTCCTGTTCTTCATTTTGGTTAACATTCCTCTTCCTCTTGGGACCATTACCATTCTCTGCATTGACCTTGGAACTGACATGGTGAGACACTCATGTTTGCACATTATGACATCTTAAAAGAGAATAGCAAATATGCCCATGGTCAAAAATATTTTCACCCCTGTACTTTTTTCAGAAAACGCACCATTTCACCAATTATTTTTTTTGCAGTTATGAATGCTTTGGTATTTACATGTTTATTCTTAAGTTTGTTTTGAAACAACACAGAAAAACTAAGAAGAAAAAAATCCAGAGATGGACATTTCAGAATTGAAAAAAAAAAGTTTACAAATAAAATCAGTGGTCCAGTGGTCTAAAGCTGTCCATACACTACATGACTTTGAAAAGACTCTGTAAAGACTTTTAACAGACTGAAGGCTGACCCCCTCTCACATCTAAAGACTCGGCACAGGCACAAGATTTAGCAAAGACTGAGGATCAAGAACTGCAAGACTGCAACTAGATTCTTTCTGAGATTATTTCCCATCATGCTTCTGGTGGTAAACATTAAATTACAAATAATGTGTATATCAATACTGTCATTTATCAGAGACTCATAACTTTTGTCCCCATTAACAGTTTATTTGTTTTTAATAAAACAAAATCATTTAGCATGTGAATGCTAAAGCATTTGTAACTGCAACACAGTTCTGAAAGAAGTAGTGCATTTCTGAAAAAAGAGAAGGAGTGGAGTAGATTCTCAATACAGACACATCAGCACAGGTCACAGTTAATGTAAAACACACACACCAAGAAGTCAAGAAGCATTCTGAAATTAACTCCCCATCATATCTCCACAAAGAAAATACATAAGCCAGTCTTTTTGCTGTATCCCAGGTTCCTGCCATCTCTTTGGCCTATGAAGCAGCAGAAAGCGACATCATGAAGCGTCAACCCCGCAACCCCCTGAGGGACAAACTGGTCAATGAGCGTCTTATCAGCATTGCCTATGGACAGATTGGTAAGTGCACAACTAACATATTGTATTTATTTAATATGTTTTATGTGACATTTTTCCCATTCATTCAGTTCAGTTGACACAACTCCTTGTTAGATGTTAGAATAGACTGTAAAGCCACCCTGAGTTGAGTGACAAGTTCATGATCATATTACAGCACTGACATTAGTCTTTAGGTAATGTGATTTGTAAAACACTTTAAGAATTTTGTGCTGTACAAAATAACAGTAATTGGTACAGTTAATCAAATATCACCTCTGATTGGCTAACAGCACTGTGAGGCAGTTAGAAATGTTTAAGTCATATTACACTAATAACAGTCTTTGCAATGTCATATGTTACTTAACATTATGTGTAATGTGTAATGTGGTAGCTCATCTGAAGGGGGATTTTAACCACCAACCTTATGGGTGGGAGACCAGAGTAAACTAAGTGAGCTACCAACTGAATTATTTATAGAGAGACCCAAATGCAGAGTTGAACAGAAACAAGGAACAAACGAAATAACTAAGAGCAACTGCAGAAAGTGCTAATAGAACTGGGGAGGGTGAACAAGGGAGATATATATTTAAAATAGAAACTGAAAAGTTGCTCTACAGAGGGATAAAACCCCAACATCTGCTTTGTAAAACTAATAAAAATGCACTGCACCACTGGAGCAGTTAAATAAGAGATTAGGGCCAAAAGAATAACTTAGACTGGCCAGCTCAAATATCACAGAGCAAAGAAAAACCCAAAACTTTCCAAACAAATAAACAAGGGGCAAGCTAGCCAAAATAAAAAAAAGGAAACTCAAAATACTTAGAGGGAAGACTATTTATTTCCCTTTTACTTTTTTGGACTTGGAAAGGAGAGTTTCCAGAGAAACCCTGAGAGGAAATCTCAGAAGGGTAGGTCTGGGATACACAAAAGAAAAGAGAAAAGAGATTCAAGAGAACACTTGAGAGAGACTTGTGTGTGTCAGGCAAACTCAAAACTCAAGAAATAGGAGTGGAGTGTTGCTAATTGCCTGTGATCAGGGTGTAGTGGTTCTGGTTTTCCCTCTGGTGGCTAGGGGGTGGCATAGCAGGTTGCCCAGCCACAGTCTGCACCCTTACATAATGCCCTGATAAGTGCAATTCAGCCACTGACCTAGTTTTAGAGTGTCTGTAAAACGCTAAATCCAAGAC
Source organism: Astyanax mexicanus (assembly GCF_023375975.1). Classification (NCBI taxonomy): domain Eukaryota; kingdom Metazoa; phylum Chordata; class Actinopteri; order Characiformes; family Acestrorhamphidae; genus Astyanax; species Astyanax mexicanus. Next base: position 22,805,273 of record NC_064410.1, read on the forward strand.
GTATCGGCTTCACCTCTGCCTCTGGGTGGTTGCGAGCCAAGTTGGGCGAGGCCATGAACTCAGGAGTTGAAATAGACACAGTGCTTTTCCTGACCGACTCGTTTTTTTAAATATTTTCTTTTACTAGCTACTGCAGACAGTGGAGGTTGTGGAACAGTTTCATGTGCAGCATCCATACACAACTAAGAGAGACCTATTGTATTTCACAAAGAACAAGAAAAAGTGGATTTTTAACAGAATGAGACATTGTTTAACAGTGTTGGACTTAACCATGCTTACTCACTTGTTTTATGTTTATTTGTTGAATTATGTCAAGCACTTTATCTTTTTGTACTGATTCAAAACTACTGTTCCTCTGGTTTGTAGGAATGATTCAGGCTCTGGGTGGATTCTTCGCCTACTTTGTGATCATGGCTGAGAACGGATTCCTGCCCTCACGTTTGGTGGGCATTCGGCTCAACTGGGATGATCGTTCAAACAATGATCTAGAGGACAGCTACGGCCAGCAGTGGGTAAGTAGAGAAACATAATGCTGCTTTTATGGACTGCATGGAATAGAGGCAAACACCCATTGTAATAGTTTTACCAAAATTTAAACAATTAACCAAAACAATCTGCACAGTGTATTACACTAATAAAATACACACTGGACCATTCCTAGACATAAAACTAGACAGAATGTTGTTCCCTTGAATCCTTTTAATGAATAAATACTGCAAGTGCTAGTTAGCGAGATCTCGGTTTAATAATGAGAACATTTCTGATGCCAATGGGAACATTTGTATGAACCAACTTTTCTGTACAATTATTAATTTATAAGCTGTTATCAGATGTCTGATTTTCTCTTACCCTCTTCCATTTTCTACCTACTTTTCTTTTTATTTCTTCTCTTCTCCTTCTTTCTCAGACCTACGAACAGAGGAAGATTGTTGAGTTCACCTGTCACACAGCCTTCTTTGTCAGCATTGTGGTGGTGCAGTGGGCCGACGTCATCATCTGCAAGACCAGACGCAACTCTGTGTTCCAACAGGGCATGAAGTTAGTGCTCTCTTTAATCTTCTCTTTATATCTTCCTTCTTACCGTATCTACCTTTCCTCTTTCTGCCCTGCTCTCATTCTCTTACTCTAATGTTTGCATCCTCGTTTCTTTCTCCTGTAGATTCTCAGTTCCCTCTTGAGGTCACTGTCAAATATTTCATTGGACAGTGATGTAATATGACTACTTGACTTTCGTTTATTATTAAGAACAACTGCAAGGACAGAAAAAGCTGTCCTTCCATTGGACATATTGATAATAATAATAAGGTTTAACTTTTTGATCTTATGAAGGAAGGAATTTTATGCCTGGATGTGTAAATAAATGTGTATATTTTATCTTTATATAGGTATATTTACTCTCTCTCTCTCCCTCTATCTTTACAGGAACAAGATCCTGATTTTTGGCCTGTTTGAGGAAACAGCACTGGCTGCCTTCCTCTCTTATTGCCCAGGCATGGATGTGGCTCTTAGGATGTACCCACTCAAGTAAGGGTTTTACTTATAATTTTACAGAATTAGATTGATTTACACAGCCTGGTCAGAAGTGTGTAAAAGCCACGGGGTGTCCTCTAGGCAACAACTGGCAGTCAAATAGATAATTGCTACAATAAATCTATTAAATCAATAGTGTTGAGGATAAATAGAAGTTGGCAAAAAACTAAGTTTGATTAGTTGACTTGATAATACTTACAGTGTTTTCAGCACTATAAGGTGCACTTTAAATCCTTTAATTTTCTGGAAACTTCCATCTTTCTTTTGGAAACTGAGGCAAAGTTGCGCTCTAGTGGTAAAGATTGAAATAGAAAAACAGGTTCAGGTTATTTTAAAGGTGAAAAGTTGCATGAAATGTAATATGCTGTATTGGATTATTTTTATAGTTCTAAAATCTGATCTTACTCCCTCATGTTTTCTCTTTATCTCTGTTCTTTAGGCCCAGCTGGTGGTTCTGTGCATTCCCATATAGTTTCCTAATCTTTGTTTATGACGAGATCCGAAAACTCATCCTGCGCCGCAACCCAGGAGGTACACACACGCACACACACAAATATATGCATTATGTATAAATTACAATGTTAAAATGAATTTAACCAACCTTGTCCTTTCTGTTTTTTTCTCCAGGTTGGGTTGAAAAGGAAACCTACTATTAAATTATCAGTTCATTCTTTACACTTCATTCAGTCCCCCGTTTCCTGCACTTCCCTTTCCTCTCCTTCTCTCCCTTTCTCTCTTTCCATCACCTTTCCCTTATTCCTTCTCATCATATCCAACTCCTAAAGAAGCCGCAAAAAGGACCATCACTCCCCATGACACATTCCTCTATCAAAATGGATCAAACGGAAAATGCCAAGAGAATTAGAGGACCAACACCAGAGCAGAGGAGTCCACCCTCCTTTCTCTACTACTGCCTTTTTTATGTTCTGACCCAAAGACTACAGCTTAGTCTGCCAGTTTTACGTTGTGCTGTTAGTGAATATTATTAACCACACTGCCAGTGTTGTAACAAACACTAGTGTCAGACAAACAAAAAGCTTAACACTTAAATTCAGTTCAGACCAACTAGGATGCCAAGCGTCCTGAACACACACTGCCACTTCATTTCTGTCACTCACAGCAATGGTGAACCTTTCCTCTTTTTGTATTTTCACTTCTCTCATAGTGTTCTTGTTTTCCCGTCCCAGTGTCTAAAGAGATTTGCATTGAATCAGATCTGCTCAGTTTACAGATCTGCCTTTAACAGTCAAAACTCACTCTCGCCCTCCACAGGAGGAAAATATAACAGCACCCTCTCACCTCTGGTCCGTTCCTCTTCTTCAATACCCTGCATTCCTCCCTCTCTTCTCTCTCCTCTTTCTGCTACCGTGTTGTTTTTTGATAGACAACTGATTTTCTTTTGTAATTGTTGGTTCTTGTTATGTTAGAAAATGCTTCTGAAAGCTGCTTGTTTTCATTTTGGTTTTTTTTGGACATGACAAAGCACACTGCCACTTCGTCACTCTCCTCTTTCACACACTTCTTCTTTCCCGTCCTCCTTTTCCTGCACTGCCCTTCTTTCCTCCTTCCTCCCTCTTTCCCCATTTCTGTCCGTTTGTCTGTCCGTCTGTTTGTGAATGCTGTGAACGAACCTTCTTCCCAATCCTGCTCCTCTCCCTTCTCTCCTCCCTCTCCCCTGTTCAGAAAAAGAAAAAATACAATCTTTCTGTGTCCTAGGAAAAAGAGATTTCTCTCCAATTTCATTATTTAAATAAGTGAGGAAAATAGAAAAAAAAACAGGATATGGCAATGTATCTTATGTGCGAAACAGCAGCAAGAAAATGAAATAAAAAAGAAGGATCTCTCTTTTTTCAGTTTGGTGTCCATTTTGTTTTTGTGTCTGTGTGCTTTATGGGGGAACTGTTGCTAGCATGCCAAAAGTTATCTTATAGTAGTATAATTTTTTTTTTTACCTCAGGGGATGGCTGAGATGGGGTTGAACCCTGGTTATTGTGCTTATAGTGAAGCGATGTAAAGTATTTGAATTTGTGCAGGCTTATTCTTGATCGACAATGTCACATTTCTACCGAGAATACTTCCTAGAAGGCATCATCACCCCTAGTGGAAATCACAGTGGGTAATTATGATTGTGACCTGCAACATCTGGCTAAAATTGTCCTTGCGATCAGACAAGCAATTCTGGTAGTAATCGTAGTCATACTTAGGGAAGGAAGGCTGCACATGCATATCCTGCAGATTAGAGCAGCATTTAATGTCATGGGAAAATTATTCAGCATTATATGAAACTGTATCATTTCTTTATTTTTGCATGATGTGTGAATAGAGATTACATTACCTAAAAGAATGAAACTTCCTAATTTGTTTCTTCAAAATTTGAATCACAACTGTAAAAGATAACGAACTTTCTCAATCGACTCAGGTAAGAAGACGACCAGGGAGTATTTCTGCCTTGCGCACAATGATTTCAGGAAGGCTACAAACCCAACACAACCCTGACCTGGAAATTCAAATGATGAAATGCGGTGCAAAATGTATCGTACAATGATTTAGTGCCTCATTTCAAACACTAAAGTCACATAACGTTAAACAATACTTTATGTCACTGAAACCACTGTTAAGATTTAAATACAGCCAGTTTGAGTCAAACACCACAGGCTTTTTCCACTGTAAAACTGGAGAACCCATTAAAAAAAGTCACCACTAAAAAAAGGTCACATACTCTAATATTTTTTGGACCACCCTTAGCTTTGATCGCTGCGGGCATTCCCTGTGGTATTGTTTCAATAAGCTTCTGCAATGTAAAAATATTTGTTTAACTTCAGTGTTGCATTAATTTTTCACCAAGATCTTGCAGCAGCATTGATGATGGTAGAGTCTGACCACTGCACAAAGTCTTCTCCAGCACATCCGAAAGATTCTTAATGAGGTTAAGGTCTGGACTCTGTGGTGAACAATCCATGTGTGAAAATGATGATCTCATGCTCCCTGAATCACTCTTTCACAATTCCAGCCCCATGAATCCTGACATTGTCGTCTTGGAATATGCTCGTGTCATCAGGGAAGAAAAAATCCATTTATGGAATAACCTGGTCTATATTCAGTATATTCAGGTAATTTCAGCTGACCTCATTCTTTCAGCACATACTGTTGCTGAACCTAGACCTGCAGACCAACTGCAGCATCAACCCCACATCATTTACTTAGTTAAATCCAGTTTTATATAAAACAGAAAACCAACAGCAAAGTAAATTCTGTTTTTAAATAAAAACATTTTCAGCCTCAAACTAAACATTCTTTGTCCACGGTTCTAAAATAGAAAATCATGTCAGTGGTTTGGTTTTGTTTGTATGAATCATTTTCCGATACCATTGGTAAATGTTTTTGAAAAGCTTTATAAAGGCCATTGATATGTTCCAAAGCCTAGGCTGCAGGTGAAGTGGGTTTCATTTCATTTCATTCTTCTTCACTACACCATAGAAGGCTGTTCCCAACTGAAGGACACTTGGTTTGTTTGTGGCTACTTACATCCATGACTTGTTCTTGCTGCTGTGGCAAGTGGAAGGCCCTAGTGGATGCCTCCATCATCATGTGTCGCACAATAACAAGTATATGAAGAGATACGGTCAAAATGCAAAGAATTGTCTACATGAATGCATGGCCAAGTATATATACACACACAGGCTTAGGACAGTTCAACCGAGGATTCTCCCTTCCAGAGAATCTCTAGAGAGGATAGTATCCACTTGAGAATCTTTTCTAGCTTTTCCAGCCCACTGATTGGTGCTCCAGAGTGGGTGCAAATCTAATGGGTTCTTAGTAAGCAATAGAGCAAAATGTACCAATTTCCTCAACGCAGAGCCATATCAAAAGTTTCAGTACCCAAGTCATAAGCCTTATACAGTCATATGAAAAAGTTTGGGCACCCCTACTAATCTTAATCATTTTTAGTTCTAAATATTTGGGTGTTTGCAACAGCCATTTTTAGTTTGATATATCTAATAACTAATGGACACAGTAATATTTCAGGATTGAAATGAGGTTTATTGTACTAACAATAGAGTAATAGAGTAAAGTAATAGAGACCCAGACTTTGGTAAAAGCACAAGTGCTCTCTTAAAAAAGTAAAAGTGTTCTTGAAGCACCACACTTAGGTGTAAGTACTAAAGTAGTCATAATTTTTAATACTCCAGTAGATACAGATTTTAGCATTTTAGTACTTTAGTAGAGTATTGAAGTAGTTCCACTTTGTTACTATCATTGCTGTCCAATGTAAAAAAACAGCAACTTCACAGGAGAGAAATAAAACCTTAACTTTCAGTGAAAGTCAATGTAAAGAGTTATTTCAGTTAATATTGAAGATCTTCTATTGGTCCATTCAGCAAAAGATTTTGACACAGTGGTAGGGTCAGTTTGTGTGTTCAAATTATGTATAAATCTACAAATTGTTAAAAATGAAGATATTTGTTTTTGATTGGACCGCAACACTATCTTATATTTCTGCAGTAATGTAAGCATTTGTCTTGCTTAAAACCTATTTCATTCAGAAAAATAAAAATATAGGTAGTTTATTTTTGCTTTTTTAGCAAAAAACTTTATTCTACTTGTTAAAATGAAGGGAACATCCTGGACAAGTAGTTAGAAATTTTCATTCAGTTTTTGTCTGGTTTTAGCTAATTAACTCTATTTACCACCATACATTGAGGACTTTGAGAGTTGAGACATTGAGAGTTGCCAGTTTCGAGGTTTGCCCGCCAGATTGGGCTTGTTTGAAAATCCAGTTGCTGGTGATATTTTAGGGGTGGCGGGGTGCATTATTTTTTTTTTGGCTACTTTTAAAAATGACTGCGTCTGAGAAAAAAAATGGGTGTTGCCTTGGATGTTACGTAAACACAGCGGGAAAAGGAGTACAGGTTGACACTAAAATCAATCTTTCTTGATTATAACAATAAGAACCAGGAAAACATTATGACATAAAGGAAGACAGTTTGAAAAGTAGAGCTATGAAATTAGGTAAAAGGGTTTTTTTTCTAATTATGTTACTATTAAATGTTCTTGACTGGGATATAAAACTTATAAAAAAACGAATAAAACACTAGTATTACTATATTATTAATGTCCTTAAGATAAATAACAATATTGACCATGTTACATCCTTGCCCTTTTTCCCTGTCATTTTCTGTCTGTGCTCTGTTTCTGTGTTCACCTGTTGTCACCTGTGTTCATTTGTAGCTCCGCCCCTCATTAATCCGTCCTCAGGTGTTACCTGTTCCCTTTCCCTTGTGCGTGTATTTAAGCTCCTTTGTCTTCAGTATTAGTTTGTCTGTTCTTGTATGTGTATACTGTATCCTGTCTCGGCTGCGGTGCTGTCTGTCAGGTCTAGTTATCCCTGTTTTTGGTTTCTTTGTTCATTTGCTCTTCTTAATAAATTATATTACTTGCGTGTGAGTCCGCTCTCCATATCCTTCCTTCCACCAGCGTGACAGATAAATCCCTTATAAACAAAATACTACTAATACAATTTTTTTTTTTTTTTGATTGACTTTGAGCTGGATATTTTGTTGCTCCCTCTAGTGGTTTGCAGTCAGTTGTTGATAGAACAGGGATAAAGTGAAAGTGATAAGCTCTCTATTTACTTTATTTTTCCATGCCCACTTTCAAAAGGATGTTTCTTCCACATTTGTGTCAGAATACACAGTCAGTTCTTAGTTAATATTTTTTGGTCGTATTTGTATTTAAAGTAAATTCAGTCTTAAATAAAATAGTAGCCATGCTAACCTAGCATTTCAACAAGCTATTTAACCTTATTCACAGCTATTTAAGTAGGGGTGTAACGAGATCTCGTGCCACGTAACGATTTCGTGACGATATTTCTCGTCAAGGTTAAACCTGTCTCGTGGGAGAAAAAAAAAAACATTTTTAGTGTGGACTTTTTAAGTGGGATCTGGCAACACATTAGCAGCGAGTGTGGTGGTTGAGCAATGAGCAGAAGAGGAAAATTCGGGCATTTGCACAGAACAGAGGTCACTAATGGGCGGACCGCGGTCCGGACCCAAACGTTGTCCAATGCGGACCCAAACACGAGGCTGAAGTTGGTTTGATATTCGCAGCTCCAGATTCGTTCAACAGCGTCAGGCCGCAGATCTCATTTGTCAGTCCACCTCTTCTACGACACCTAGCTCGTCCCTGAGTCCCGGAAACGACGTCACCACAGTTTTTTTCCACATGCTTCAAAATAAAAGTCAACTTGGCCGACTGCTCATTGTACGAAACCACGGTTATAACAAGCAACAATAGTTTAATGAACTTTATACTTTACAAATATATTTTATACTTTTTGGGTTTGGGGTGCCTAGGAGATTCTAGGTTTGACTGAGATGTAACGTTTTTGTGGAATTTGAATATTAATATATCTGGTTAGCGAACTAAATACCTAGGAGATTCTAGGTTTGACTGAGATGTAGGCAATAGGTTTGTGTTGTAATATAAAACATTCATTGACAAAATCGGCTAACTTAGCTAGTTGTTTTGATTGCTAGTAACCTGTTATATTTTCTAATAGCATGCTTGTCTGTGTTTTAATAACACTATAAAATTGCTTATTTTCAGAAAGATGCAATAAAGTATGCACAATAAACAAGCGGAAAAATAATTCAAGCAGCGACTTTATTAAAAAACAACAACAATAAATGAACAGAGGACAATTAAATGTAATAAAAGCAAGCATTCTTTTTTTAGAAACTACAGAAGGAAAACCAAATCTAAATAGGAAAACAATGTTAAAAAATAAATAAATAAAGTAGAGAAAGAGAAGATTAATTAGGATTAGGATAGGATTATGCTGGATAGCCATGTTTTGACGCTAACATTAATGCTAACCTGGCAAAAGTAACTTTCTGGAATGAAAATGCACCAATTACTTCACCAACTAAGTCAAAGTATATCAAAGACAGCCAGCTGGTTACGTTACTCAATGCCAGACCTATCATAATGTGTTTACTGTATAAGTTAATACATATAAGTTACACACACATACACATATATATATATATATATATATATATATATATATATATATATATATATATATATATATATATATATATAGTTAGTTAACTGAAACTAGCTAAACAGCGTCTAGCGATCTTGCTTCGGATAATATTATAGCTAAGTTACCTAAATTATCAGTATACCAAGATAATGTTAGCTGATAACTTAGACATCACGTCTAAAACTGTCGTTTGCAACGTACCGTCAATTAAATGCTCTGTTGGATCAAAAATGTTGATAACTGATCTAAAACAATAATAATACAAGTTCCCCACGCTTCGTGCACAAATAACACTGAATTTCAGGCTCAATACTACCCCATACCACTAGATGGCGATACTGGAAACAATGCCACCTCCTCTGTGGTGCCTCATGTAGGTACCACAGGAAAGGTAGGGCTCAGAAATGAGATCTGCGCGCAGACCCTTCTCGATTCGTTTGGCTCGATATTCGCAGCCTCGTATTCCCCGGCTGAAGTTGGTTTGATATTCGCAGCTGCCGCTTCACTGAACCACCGTGAACTAAAGGGAGCGTTCACAAACACCCGCTGTTTATATTAAACACCTCACAGATCAACACTGAAGGAGATAGAATGAAGAAAAGCAGTACATCTGTTTATTAACAATGTAAATATACAATATCGTATTAAATGTAATTTTGTATATTGTAAAATATTTATTTTAATTACTGAATTTATAATTATATATTACAATAAATAATTAAATATATATTTAATAAAATTATATTTTAAAAGCCATTGCGCTCAAATAATATGAGGCAGATGTTCAAGTGTGATTTTGAAGAACTTTTTCATGTTGGGCCAGAACAAATACACATGATCTGAAGAGTACTAGTCTTCTACTTTAAGAAAAACCTGGAATTAGCCTGGCCCAAGCTGATTTTGTACTTTAAAATGAACTGGCAAACTTTGAAAGACTTTTTCATCTTGGGCCAGAACACATACACATCAGATGAAGAGAACTACTCTCCCACTTTGAGGAAAACCTGGAATTAGCCTGGCCCGAGCTGATTTTATACTTTAAAATGAACTGGCAACATAGCATACCAATCCATAATGCACAATTTTTTTATGTAAAGCTGATGTTCCAGTGTGATTTTGAAGGACTTTTTCATCTTGGGCCAGACCAAATACACATGATCTGAAGAGTACTAGTCTTCTACTTTAAGAAAAACCTGGAATTAGCCTGGCCCAAGCTGATTTTATACTTTAAAATGAACTGGCAACATAGCATACCAATCCATAATGCACAATTTTTTTATGTAAAGCTGATGTTCTAGTGTGATTTTGAAGGACTTTTTCATCTTGGGCCAGACCAAATACACATGATCTGAAGAGTACTAGTCTTCTACTTTAAGGAAAACCTGGAATTAGCCTGGCCCAAGCTGATTTTATACTTTAAAATGAACTGGCAACATGGCCTACCGATCCATAATGCACAAAGAAATTGAATATAAAGCTGATGTTCTAGTGTGATTTTGAAGGACTTTTTAATCTTGGGCCAGACCAAATACACATGATCTAAAGAGTACTAGTCTTCTACTTTAAGGAAAGCCTGGAATTAGCCTGGCCCAAGCTGATTTTATACTTTAAAATTAACTGGCAACATGGAATACCGATCCATAAAGCAAAATTTTTTAATGTAAAGCTGATGTTCCAGTGTGATTTTGAAGGACTTTTTCATCTTGGGCCAGACCAAATACACATGATCTGAAGAGTACTAGTCTTCTACTTTAAGGAAAACCTGGAATTAGCCTGGCCCGAGCTGATTTTATACTTTAAAATTAACTGGCAACATGGCATACCGATCCATAAGGCACAAAAAAGTTTAATTTAAAGCTGATGTTCTAGTGTGATTTTAAAGGACTTTTTCATATTGGGCCAGACCAAATACACATGATCTAAAGAGTACTAGCCTTCTACTTTAGGGAAAGCCTGGAATTAGCCTGGCCCAAGCTGATTTTATACTTTAAAATTAACTGGCAACATGGCCTACCGATCCATAATGCACAAAAAAATTGAATATAAAGCTGATGTTCTAGTGTGATTTTGAAGGACTTTTTAATCTTGGGCCAGACCAAATACACATGATCTAAAGAGTACTAGTCTTCTACTTTAAGGAAAACCTGGAAATAGCCTGGCCCAAGCTGATTTTATACTTTAAAATGAACTGGCAACATGGAATACCGATCCATAATGCACAATTGTTTTTATGTAAAGCTGATGTTCTAGTGTGATTTTGAAGGACTTTTTCATATTGGGCCAGACCAAATACACATGATCTGAAGAGTACTAGCCTTCTACTTTAGGGAAAGCCTGGAATTAGCCTGGCCCAAGCTGATTTTATACTTTAAAATTAACTGGCAACATGGCCTACCGATCCATAATGCACAAAAAAATTGAATATAAAGCTGATGTTCTAGTGTGATTTTGAAGGACTTTTTAATCTTGGGCCAGACCAAATACACATGATCTAAAGAGTACTAGTCTTCTACTTTAAGGAAAACCTGGAATTAGCCTGGCCCGAGCTGATTTTATACTTTAAAATTAACTGGCAACATGGCCTACCGATCCATAATGCACAAAAAATTGAATATAAAGCTGATGTTCTAGTGTGATTTTGAAGGACTTTTTAATCATGGGCCAGACCAAGTACACATGATCTAAAGAGAACTAGTCTTCTACTTTAAGGAAAACCTGGAATTAGCCTGGCCCAAGCTGATTTTATACTTTAAAATGAACTGGCAACATAGCATACCAATCCATAATGCACAATTTTTTTTATGTAAAGCTGATGTTCTAGTGTGATTTTGAAGGACTTTTTAATCTTGGGCCAGAACAAATACACATGATCTGAAGAGAACTAGTCTTCTACTTTAAGAAAAACCTGGAATTAGCCTGGCCCGAGCTGATTTTATACTTTAAAATTAACTGGCAACATGGCATACCGATCCATAAGGCACAAAAAAGTTTAATTTAAAGCTGATGTTCTAGTGTGATTTTGAAGGACTTTTTAATCTTGGGCCAGAACAAATACACATGATCTGAAGAGAACTAGTCTTCTACTTTAAGGAAAACCTGGAATTAGCCTGGCCCAAGCTGATTTTATACTTTAAAATGAACTGGCAACATAGCATACCGATCCATAATGCACAATTTTTTTTATGTAAAGCTGATGTTCTAGTGTGATTTTGAAGGACTTTTTAATCTTGGGCCAGACCAAATACACATGATCTGAAGAGTACTAGTCTTCTACTTTAAGGAAAGCCTGGAATTAGCCTGGCCCAAGCTGATTTTGTACTTTAAAATGAACTGGCAACATGGCCTACCGATCCATAATGCACAAAAAAATTGAATATAAAGCTGATGTTCTAGTGTGATTTTGAAGGACTTTTTAATCTTGGGCCAGACCAAATACACATGATCTGAAGAGTACTAGTCTTCTTCTTTAAGGAAAACCTAGAAATAGCCTGGCCCAAGCTGATTTTATACTTTAAAATGAACTGGCAACATGGAATACCGATCCATAATGCACAATTTTTTATGTAAAGCTGATGTTCCAGTGTGATTTTTAAGGACTTTTTCATCTTGGGCCAGGCCAAATACACATGATCTGAAGAGTAGTAGTCTTCTACTTTAAGGAAAACCTGGAAATAGCCTGGCCCGAGCTGATTTTATACTTTAAAATGGGTATCGGTATTCCATGTTGCCAGTTAAGTTTAAAGTATAAAATCAGCTTGGTACAGGCTAATTCCAGGTTTCTCTTAAAGTAGAAGACTAGTACTCTTTAGATCATGTCTATTTGGTCTGGCCCAAGATGGAAAAAGTCCTTCAAAATCACACTAGAACATCAGCTTTACATAAAAAAAAAATTGTGCATTATGGATCGGTATGCTATGTTGCCAATTCATTTTAAAGTATAAAATCAGCTCGGGCCAAGCTACTTCCAGGTTTTCCTTAAAGAAGAAGACTAGTACTTTTTTTGTGCATTATGGATCGGTAGGCCATGTTGCCAGTTCATTTTAAAGTATAAAATCAGCTTGGGCCAGGCTAATTCCAGGTTTTCCTTAAAGTAGAAGACTAGTACTCTTCAGATCATGTGTATTTGGTCTGGCCCAATATGAAAAAGTCCTTCAAAATCACACTGGAACATCAGCTTTACATAAAAGAAATTGTGCATTATGGATCGGTATGCTATGTTGCCAGTTCATTTTAAAGTATAAAATCAGCTCGGGCCAGGCTAATTCCAGGTTTTTCTTAAAGAAGAAGACTAGTACTCTTCAGATCATGTGTATTTGGTCTGGCCCAAGATTAAAAAGTCCTTCAAAATCACACTAGAACATAAGCTTTACATAAAAAAAATTGTGCATTATGGATTGGTATGCTAGCTTGCCAGTTCATTTTAAAGTATAAAATCAGCTTGGGCCAGGCTAATTCCAGGTTTTTCTTAAAGAAGAAGACTAGTACTCTTCAGATCATGTGTATTAGGTCTGGCCCAAGATTAAAAAGTCCTTCAAAATCACACTAGAACATCAGCTTTACATAAAAACAATTGTGCATTATGGATCGGTATTCCATGTTGCCAGTTAATTTTAAAGTATAAAATCAGCTTGGTACAGGCTAATTCCAGGTTTCTCTTAAAGTAGAAGACTAGTACTCTTTAGATCATGTCTATTTGGTCTGGCCCATGATGAAAAAGTCCTTCAAAATCACACTGGAACATCAGCTTTACATAAAGAAAAATTGTGCATTATGGATCGGTATTCCATATTGCCAGTTCATTTTAAAGTATAAAATCAGCTTGGGCCAGGCTAATTCCAGGTTTTACTTAAAGTAGAAGACTAGTACTCTTCAGATCATGTGTATTTGGTCTGGCCCAAGATTAAAAAGTCCTTCAAAATCACACTAGAACATCAGCTTTAAATTAAACTTTTTTGTGCCTTATGGATCGGTATGCCATGTTGCCAGTTAATTTTAAAGTATAAAATCAGCTTGGGCCAGGCTAATTCCAGGCTTTCCCTAAAGTAGAAGACTAGTACTCTTTAGATCATGTGTATTTGGTCTGGCCCACGATTAAAAAGTCCTTCAAAATCACACTAGAACATCAGCTTTATATTCAATTTTTTTGTGCATTATGGATCGGTAGGCCATGTTGCCAGTTAATTTTAAAGTATAAAATCAGCTTGGGCCAGGCTAATTCCAGGCTTTCCCTAAAGTAGAAGGCTAGTCCTCTTTAGATCATGTGTATTTGGTCTGGCCCAATATGAAAAAGTCCTTCAAAATCACACTAGAACATCAGCTTTACATAAAAAAATTGTGCATTATGGATCGGTATGCTATGTTGCCAGTTAATTTTAAAGTATAAAATCAGCTCGGGCCAGGCTAATTCCAGGTTTTCCTTAAAGTAGAAGACTAGTTCTCTTCAGATCATGTGTATTTGTTCTGGCCCAAGATTAAAAAGTCCTTCAAAATCACACTAGAACATCAGCTTTAAATTAAACTTTTTTTCTGCCTTATGGATCGGTATGCCATGTTGCCAGTTCATTTTAAAATATAAAATCAGCTTGGGCCAGGCTAATTCCAGGTTTTACTTAAAGTAGAAGACTAGTACTCTTCAGATCATGTGTATTTGGTCTGGCCCAAGATTAAAAAGTCCTTCAAAATCACACTAGAACATCAGCTTTAAATTAAACTTTTTTGTGCCTTATGGATCGGTATGCCATGTTGCCAGTTAATTTTAAAGTATAAAATCAGCTTGGGCCAGGCTAATTCCAGGCTTTCCCTAAAATAGAAGACTAGTACTCTTTAGATCATGTGTATTTGGTCTGGCCCAATATGAAAAAGTCCTTCAAAATCACACTGGAACATCAGCTTTACATAAAAAAAATTGTGCATTATGAATCGGTATGCTATGTTGCCAGTTAATTTTAAAGTATAAAATCAGCTCGGGCCAGGCTAATTCCAGGTTTTCCTTAAAGTAGAAGACTAGTTCTCTTCAGATCATGTGTATTTGTTCTGGCCCAAGATTAAAAAGTCCTTCAAAATCACACTAGAACATCAGCTTTAAATTAAACTTTTTTTCTGCCTTATGGATCGGTATGCCATGTTGCCAGTTAATTTTAAAGTATAAAATCAGCTTGGGCCAGGCTATTTCCAGGCTTTCCCTAAAGTAGAAGACTAGTACTCTTTAGATAATGTGTATTTGGTCTGGCCCAATATGAAAATTCCTTCAAAATCACACTAGAACATTAGCTTTATATTCAATTTTTTTGTGCATTATGGATCGGTAGGCCATGTTGCCAGTTCATTTTAAAGTATAAAATCAGCTTGGGCCATGCTAATTCCAGGTTTTTCTTAAAGTAGAAGACTAGTTCTCTTCAGATCATGTGTATTTGTTCTGGCCCAAGATTAAAAAGTCCTTCAAAATCACACTAGAACATCAGCTTTATATTCAATTTCTTTGTGCATTATGGATCGTTATTACATGTTGCCAGTTCATTTTAAAATATAAAATCAGCTTGGGCCAGGCTAATTCCAGGTTTTACTTAAAGTAGAAGACTAGTACTCTTCAGATCATGTGTATTTGTTCTGGCCCAAGATTAAAAAGTCCTTCAAAATCACACTAGAACATCAGCTTTATATCCAATTTCTTTGTGCATTATGGATCGTTATTACATGTTGCCAGTTCATTTTAAAGTATAAAATCAGCTCGGGCCAGGCTAATTCCAGGCTTTCCCTAAAGTAGAAGTCTAGTACTCTTTAGATCATGTGTATTTGGTCTGGCCCAATATGAAAAAGTCCTTCAAAATCACACTGGAACATCAGCTTTACATAAAAAAAATTGTGCATTATGGATCGGTATGCTATGTTGCCAGTTAATTTTAAAGTATAAAATCAGCTCGGGCCAGGCTAATTCCAGGTTTTCCTTAAAGTAGAAGACTAGTACTCTTCAGATCATGTGTATTTGTTCTGGCCCAAGATTAAAAAGTCCTTCAAAATCACACTAGAACATCAGCTTTAAATTAAACTTTTTTCTGCCTTATGGATCGGTATGCCATGTTGCCAGTTAATTTTAAAGTATAAAATCAGCTTGGGCCAGGCTATTTCCAGGTTTTTCTTAAAGTAGAAGACTAGTACTCTTCAGATCATGTGTATTTGGTCTGGCCCAATATGAAAAAGTCCTTCAAAATTACACTAGAACATCAGCTTTACATAAAAAAATTGTGCATTATGGATTGGTATGCTATGTTGCCAGTTCATTTTAAAGTATAAAATCAGCTCGGGCCAGGCTAATTCCAGGTTTTCCTCAAAGTGGGAGAGTAGTTCTCTTCATCTGATGTGTATGTGTTCTGGCCCAAGATGAAAAAGTCTTTCAAAGTTTGCCAGTTCATTTTAAAGTACAAAATCAGCTTGGGCCAGGCTAATTCCAGGTTTTTCTTAAAGTAGAAGACTAGTACTCTTCAGATCATGTGTATTTGTTCTGGCCCAACATGAAAAAGTTCTTCAAAATCACACTTGAACATCTGCCTCATATTTTTTGAGCGCAATGGCTTTTAAAATATAATTTTATTAAATATATATTTAATTATTTATTGTAATATATAATTATAAATTCAGTAATTAAAATAAATATTTTACAATATACAAAATTACATTTAATACGATATTGTATATTTACATTGTTAATAAACAGATGTACTGCTTTTCTTTATTCTATCTCCTTCAGTGTTGATCTGTGAGGTGTTTAATATAAACAGCGGGTGTTTGTGAACGCTCCCTTTAGTTCACGGTGGTTCAGTGAAGCGGCAGCTGCGAATATCAAACCAACTTCAGCCGGGGAATACGAGGCTGCGAATATCGAGCCAAACGAATCTGGAGCTGCGAATATCAAACCAACTTCAGCCTCGTGACCCAAACCTACTGAGAAGGATTTAATTGTATACACGCTTTGCGGCGAAGTAAACTCACTGACCAATCACGAGTGGGGTAAGATCACCAAACGCTCTCTTCAGTCAATCAGCTCTGTGCAGACGCGGTAAGGAAAAAAATAATAAATAAACACACCGCTCCTCACGCGGGATCGAACCCGTGTTGTTAGGGTCGCGGTCCCGCTGCTCCGGCTAGTGAGAACGAGCGGAGAAAAGAGAACGGGCGGAAACTAAAGTCACGCCGAGCGCAACAGAGAGACAGGCGAGGAATTTTGTATAACTGGACCATACTGAATTCTTATTAAATACCCCTGGCATAAAAGATGCTTCTGCTATCTTTAAGTTGTATGTCTGGCTGCATTTTGGCTCCAGTGGAAACAATAAACGGTAACAGAGTGACCAACCAGAAACAAAACATATAAATACTGTAAGTAAATCCTACACGTGACTGTTTCATAGGCAGCTGTAATAATCCCTTAGCTCTGTACTGTATTAAAAAAATGTTCTGTCTCTGTTTGCACCTCAAGCACAGTTTTAATATGACTGGTTATGGTTATGCATAGTTAAATTACAAGAGATTTTGGAGAAAAAAACACAAACCATAGTCACATAGCACTATATAAGACCTAGAAAAGTTTTATTTTTTATTCTTATTTCTATTTCTTATAGAATCAATCTGTGAGAGAAACCAGTCTGTTAAGTTTGCGTTATATGATTGTCAAATAAAACACTAGTTTTCAAGCCATTTTTCATTTTGAAAATTTATTTTTAAATCTCGTCTCGTCCCGTTCTCGTGAACCTAGTATCGCATGTGTCTCGTCTCGTCTTGTGATATTAGTGTCTGGTCACACCCCTACTAACCAGTCTTTACACACAACACACAAAAATAAGAGTGCTGTGCAGATCTCTTCACAGCTAGCTTACTAGCTAACCTAGCTAACTAACTTATATCCACTGCTTTCCAGAGAAGAGGTGCTGTGTCTGTGGTTTAAGGAGCTAAATTTAACACATCGATTCAAACGTCCTTATGTCTGTTCTTACTACTCAGTGAAGGGAAACTCTGTTCTGAAGCTTCGGTGAAGTGGACAAGTGAGGTGTTGTTGTGTCTGTTGGAGAAGACGTTAGCTTCAGAGCTAATCCACAAGTGCAGGAGCACAGGGTGTGTGTAGCCAGTGAATAAACCTCACAGCTCAGTTAGGATGATCTGGTGTTGTTTCTGCTCTATTAAATGATAAGAGCAGATGTACAGGCATTTGGTGGTTCAATTTAGCTTTTTCAACAATAGACATACAGTGATATGAAGACGTTTGGGCACCTCTGATCATTTTCCTTTATATTTCATTTGTTGTTTGGATCAACGGTTTCAGTTAAATATATCATATAGCAGATGAACACAGTGATATTTGAGAAGTGATATAAAGTTTATAGGATTTACAGAAAGTGTGCAATAAATATTTAAACAAAATTTGGCAGGTGAATAAATTTGTGCACCCTTGTCAGTTTATTGATTTTAATACCTTTAGCATTAATTATTGGAGCACAAAATTTGCTTGGTAAGCTCATTGACCCTTGACCTACATACACAGGGTACAAAGGGTTTAGATGACGGATTGCAAGACTGGCAAAATGGAAGCCTGAAAACACAACTCTCAAATGACCTGAAAACAAAGACTGTTCAACATCATAATTTAGGAGAAGGATATAAAAAGCTATCTCAGAGATTTCAGCTGTCAGTTTCCACTGTGAGGAATATAGTAAGGAAATGGAAGACCACAGGCACAGTTCTAGTTAAGGCAAAGATAATCAGAGGAGAAGGATGGTGAGAACAGTCATAGTCAACCCACAGATCAGCTCCAAAGACCTACATCATCATCTTGCTGCAGATGGAGTCACTGTGCATCGTTCAGCTATTCAGCACACGAAGAGGCTGTATGGGAGAGAAATGCAGAAGAAGTCTTTTCTGTGCACACACCACAAACAGAGTCGCTTGAGGTATGCTAAAGCTAAAGCATATTTGAACAAGTCAGCTTTATTTTGGAATAAGGTGCTGTGGACTGATGAAACTAAATTGATTCATTATTATGTTACAGCATGGGCTCACACCCCGCAACATAAAAGAGGGACACCACACGAGAGTTCAAGTTTTAAACAAAGGATAATTTTATTAAATCAATTTGAAAATATAAATTTATTCAAAATGTCTAGGGTATGTATGCAATGTTAGTCGTGAGTGAGTGGATGTATGTTTGCATCTTTGTGCCTACACAAAGAAAGAAGGTGCCTCTCTGAGAGAGACAAACCCCCACCTTATATGCCATCCACCACCATAGGTGAACTCAGAGCTAATTAGACCAATCAGGCTTCGCTCTGCCCGTGCACTGGCAGAGTAGTACCTGAAGGGGGCCAAGGGGTCGTCACAATTATAAAAAGAATAAGGACCATGCTAGATAAAAAAAAAGCTTATGTACAATACGCTTATGTATTAGGCCTATATAAGTGTCATTTTAAAACTATTTAAATGTCACTGACATAATAATAATATAATAGCATAACAAAGCAATCGTGTTCTTCTTAAAGACAATAGAAATATAATTATTAATAGGAATTGGGAAATATGTGATGTGTGGTCCACACTGTGTGTATGCAGTCCAGAAGC
The DNA here is from genome assembly GCF_023375975.1 of Astyanax mexicanus. NCBI lineage: Eukaryota > Metazoa > Chordata > Actinopteri > Characiformes > Acestrorhamphidae > Astyanax > Astyanax mexicanus. The sequence continues at coordinate 22,824,453 of NC_064410.1, forward strand.
GGTGTTAAAGTCTCTGGACTCTGAAGCATCTGAAATAGGGCATTACACAAAAGAAAAATACTGTACTCTATACAGCTAATTCAGGATTTCATTCATATGGTCCAAAGACCATAAAGGAGACCCTTTTCAGGGATGTCCATGAGCTTTTCAGAAAACAACAGTACTGCTTTGTTTTAATTCCACAGAGTCTGTGTTTAGTGCACTTATGTGCAGTTTGGCAGATGTTTTGCGAATAACGGCACAAAGTCTCCAACAGTTAGCATTCATCTTTTGTGATTATTTATTGCAGTAATTAATAAAATATAGTATAGGCACTAATTTGGCACTAAAAAAGACTAATAGTCTTTTTCTTGTAATATTACAACATTGCTGCTTTGTTATGGCTGTTATTTTTGTCTTGTAAGCGCTAATATATTAGTTATATGTGTATGCTAGGTTATGTTTGTATGTGGTGAGGTAATACCTGATCAGCCTTGGTCAGATTGCCATTATCATGCGATATTGGCACTCTTAAGAACACCTTCCATCACACTGAGAGGTTGGAAGTAACTGTGGTTAACACTAATTTGTGTTTTAAATTTTAAATCAAATTACAAAATTAATGTAAAATATTTTAAAACACAATAGTAAGTAGAAAAATGAATTTACTGAAGGACAAGTAGAAAGATGCAAGTGGTTCCTATGGAGTTGCTTAGTGGCTATTATTGCTTTGTTCAAGTGTGTTAGATGGTTGCTCAGGTGTTGCTAAGTGATTGCTGTGGTACCCCGTGTGTAACTAGTGTAATTGCATCAATTACTTGAAGATTGAAGAAAGAAGATTGCACAAACCTTTAATTCTCGTTCATTCATATGGAGAAAAACTGTATTACACGCTCACAATGAGACTGAACAGTCTCAAATTCTTTCTTTTAAGAATAGTTTAATTTTGAAGAACTAACCCAGCTTCCAACCTCGATCAACTTCCATCCACACCCATACATACTGTACACACGTGCATGTGCGCTATTAACTCAGCAGATAGTCTTGTTAGAAAATGTTAATCAAACGTATAATTTTAATTTAATAAAAGGAAATCCTTATTAGGGTTCAACAACATTTGTTGGTGCTTTTGGCTACAATAAAAATAGTCAAACTTTTGTTAATTTGGATTTTTTACAATCTTGGAGAGAAACAGTGTCTAATTAATGTGTAACCATTTGCCTGACCCAAATGTTTTATGAATATTATAACCTGTTTATGTCTAAGAACCAGTCATTTTGACTGGGAACACGCAAGAGTGTAAAAAAAAAAGGATGAACATTTTAAAAGGTGTGTTTAGAAACCCGGTGTGGACAAAGCCATGGAAGTTCATAATAATCAGATTAAATGAACTAAAACCCCAAATAAGAAAATATTGTGACACTATGGACAATGCAAATAAAAAGACACGGTGTGTGTTAATTGCAGACTGGAATATATTTAATGTTTTGTCTAGTTAAATTTTCTATTATATACACAGTACCAGTGATTGTTTTTTCATAATTAAAAGGGATATCTACATGGTAGGTTAACACTAAGGTCATCCAAACATATGGAATTATTTAGCAAACAAAGTGTTGAACAAACCAGAATATGTTTTATTTTAGATTTATAAAATAGGCACAGCACGCTTAGATGAGTTGAGTTGGTATACAGATAATTGCACAATTTTAGTAATGTTTTAAGCTATAATATAGATAAGAGCAACTCAATTAAGTAAAAAATAAAAATTACTTTAATATATGAAAGAAATTACGTTTTAAGAACTTTGAAAGTATGTTAAAGTGCAGTTGCTAAGAGTGAAACAACGTGAAAAATTATGATGAAGAGGAACGCCCCAGGAAAGGAAGAGCAAGAATTATCTTTGTTGCAAAGAATACCAGCCTTAAAAGTTTACAGCACCCCAGATAATAGCTCATCTTCATTGTCTGGATGATTCTGAATGTATGTACAATGAAGAGATAAAAAGAAATAAACGTTGAATGAGAGAATGTGTACAAATATTTACCTTTTACTGTACATACAATTTTCACAAACAAATAAAAAAATGTTGAAATGTAAAAAAACAAGGTTCCAATGAGAAGGGGGGTTGCACATTTTTTTTCTCTCTCTCTTTAAAGTGCATAAAATCATTAAATAATAATAAAAAAAAACTTTTGGGAGAAATTTCAATGCGAAAGGGTGAACAGAAGTTAGCATTCATAATTTCCATGGCATGCTTTATAAAAAGAGGGTACAGGTACTAAACTGGCCTATCTGCAGTCCTGTCCTGTCCCATATAGACAATGTATGAATTATTTGAAAACAAAAAAATGCAGTATTGACAGCTTTACTTTTTTTTACACTTTAAGAGGTATTTGCAGGAAAAATGAGACAAAATTACACCTACATGTTTGATACTCCGTGGGGACTAGTGTATTTGCATCATCTTCTCACAAGAAGAGTGCACAAACCTTCACTTCCAATTTCTTCCTCTGGAGAAAATCTCTGTTCTACTCTCACAATGAGACTGACCAGCAATGTACGGACAATATTTTTCCCAAATTCCAAATAAAAATATTGTCTTTTAGAGCATTTATTTGCAGAAAATGAGAAATGGCTGAAATAACAAAAAAGATGCAGAGCTTTCAGACCTCAAATAATGCCAACAAGTTCATATTCATCAAGTTTTAAGAGTTCAGAAATCAATATTTGGTGGAATAACTTTTTTTTGTTATGTTTTTGATTACAGTTTTCAAGCACCGTGGCATGTTTTCCTGCTTTTGGATAATTTTATGCCACTTCTGGTGTGAAAATTCAAGCAGTTCAGCTTGGTTTGATTGCTGTAATCATTTATCTTCCTCTTGATTATATTCCAGAGGTTTTCAATTTGGTAAAATCAAAAAAGGATAATTTTTAAGTGGTCTCTAATTTTTTTTTTCAAGAGCTGTATTTGAAAAAAAATTAACACCTGAAAGATTTCATTTCTTAATTCATGCGGTGCCTAAATGTTATATATATATATATATATATTATAAGAAGGAATGGCAATATTACAAATGAATAAATGCTTTACCATTTCAGCTTATTTTTGTTTGTCTGGAATGAAATAAAAATATGTGGAATGAAATACTGTGCTTTTTATTTTTTGCTTTTTCATTCTGTCCCAAATTCTAGGAATTTAGTCAAATTTGATTGAACACAATAGCAGTCTTAAGATGATCTCTGTGTGTGGATTGGGTAAGGATGCCTGTGGCCAAGAGATCAGGATTTTGGTTTTCTTTTGCTGAACATCATAAAAATTTTCTACACACCGTATTGGTTTAAAACCAAAGCCAAACATTCTGAATTAATTTAATTAGATGTTAATTACTGCTAATTAAGTGGAACAGACCGTATGAACAAATATCCGTTTATATATTTGAACTTTTGCAATATGAGTGATCTTCTGTATAAAGGTTTTTTCAAAGGGGCAGTGAAATCACACACAGGTCACACACAAGCGGTGTGGAAAAAGAAAACGACAGCCGGCACTGAAAAAGCTTTGATGAATTCCGCACTTAGATACAGCCTGCATTTCATTTTGATGATGAACAGAGCAGCAATGAGCCACACACACACATTAATACACACGCACACACATTAGTACACACACACATTAATACACACACACACACACACACACATGCACAGACCTACTAAACAAAATTACCAACATGCCTCGAAGCCACCTCTCCATAACAACAGAAATATGTCCTCTCATTATGATGCGTGCACACACACACACATACACTCACACACACACTCTCACTCACACACATTCCACTCTCTTTGTCAGCTGTCCTCCCCCGCCTATAATCTCTCTGCACCCCCATTTCTCTCTCTCTCTCTCTCTCTCTCTCTCTCTGTCTCTCTCCCTCTCGCTCCACTGTTCTGTGTGATAGAATATCGATCGCTTGCCTTCTCTCAGCAGAGGGGGGAAAAGGGGGGCTATGGTCAGACAGACTCCAAGGTCGTCTCCCTGGCAACTACCGGATGGGTCACAGGGTTGCCATGGCGCCTAGGTCGCCAAGGTCACACGAAGGGGGAGGGGTCATCTGGATGGCCAGTAATGTCTGGGTGATGAGCAATTGCGGACATGGGGTTGGTGTGTGTGTGTGTGTGTTTGAACACTGAGAGAAATCTTGTGATCTACCAAATCCAGTACAGTACATACTACCTTACTAGGCTTATACAATACTATATACTATACTGAAAAACTAAATTTTTTCTTTTGAAATCAATGGTATTAAAAAAGAGTTCATCCTTCTTCTGTTGAAGTTACTCTCTCTACTGTCCATAGAAAAATATCTGTGGTGAAAATTTGATTGGGTTTAGCAAAAACAGCAAGAACAAGTTAGTGAGGTTAGGATGTTGAATGATTACCACCTACCTCATACTCAATTCACCAAATATTCCAGAAACACAGTTCCACTGCTCTACAGCTGGAGATAATTATATAGTGGATATTTAGGCTACATATACATATTGTTGCTACTAAACTTAAACTGCAACCATCTGTAAAACTTAAAAAATCATCATCTTAAAGTCTCTATTTCTATTACACTTCTAAATATTTAAAAGCATCATATAGTGGTAAATCTATTTCTTTAGACATGCTCAGAAAATCGCTCAGTGGTCAGCTCGTGAAAACATATATGGAGTTGTATGGAAAAATATATTTTATAGAGCTCCATTAGTAATGTGGGCATACAGGTACTTGTAGCCCCGTGTAGTTTCAGGTCTGTATCTGACCTCGCGGGTTCCTATGGTAACCTGTCTAGTAGCATCTTCAGTCTGTGGTGAGTAAACAATTATCAGTGCCTTATGTGCGAATGTCCGCAAACGAAGCAGAAAAACGTGGCGGAGGGTCACAGTTTTATGATTTGAAAGAAAGAAAGAAAGAAAGAAAGAAAGAAAGAAAGAAAGAAAGAAAGAAAGAAAGAAAGAAAGAAAGAAAAGAAATTTCGCGGTCCAAAACAAAAACAGAAAATAAATATATCAGGAGTCATTGATTTACATGTGAATTACATTATTAAACGTTTACAGAACTATAGAATTAAACGGTTTTTTTTATTTAAAACTGTATTTCAAACAGTTTTACAGAATATTAATGTAAAAAATATTGTTTTGTCCTGCATTTTCATACATTTCCACATGTATTTACAAAATGAATGTAACATTTTTTAATGTAGGGGAAACCTAAAATAAATATGAAATCGTTTAAAATGCATATTTCATATGCTTTTAACATATAGACATATTTTATAAATATATTAATCACACTTAATTTGTGTTCGTATTGACTACATTTACAAAAAAAAAAATAATAGGCATAAATAAAGAGTAAAACAGATGCGCTTTCTTACCAAATTTTTAAACAAAGAACAAAAGCAAATGTGAGAAAAAAATAGATGCACAGGAAAAATATCGACTTCAATGTTCGCTGCCGATTAAGATGAGCTTTGTAATAATTTTGGGAAATACGGAATAACAGCGCGCGTGCAGGAAGAGGCATAAAAATTAAAACAAATGCAGTCTGTAAGACCAGTCAAGTAATAAAGAAGGTGTATGTAGGACAGCTCTGTGGCCGGTAGGTGGTGTCAAAACTCCTCTATAGTGGAAAATGTCCTGTGGCAAAAAGTTCATACGTTACAGTGAAAACTGAATTTAGTAATGTAATCATTTCCTTTTGTAGGCTACAACTGAAATTACAGCCAGAACATAGAATGACGGAAACTGCATTTTAATTTACAGCAATTTATAATCTGTTTACATGCATTTAAAAATAAAACATACGAATAAGATATGACTACTGCTAATTTTAGGAATCATTAAAGGGACTAAAACAACCTACGTCTGGTTTTTGATTAACAGAGTTTTTTTATTTAGAAAGAGTGCGACAGGTTAAGGTTACTTAAAACAGACTAGAAACGTTTTGCCTTTTTGTTTTTTTGTAATTGATTGTATTTATTTTAAAAATCGATTGAACGCTCTTAGGTTAAATAAAAAACAATAATATAAACCCTACTTTTTTACTGAATCCTCACAATACTGTGATATTGCGGTCAATATTTTTAGTAGTGTTTTTTATCATTACTAACTTGCCTACTTTTTCTGATACTTTTAAGCCCTCTCCATGGTACTGAAGAAACTTTTAGCATTTTTTTGTAATGTAATTAGTTCTGTGCGGAGGCAAAAAGCGGATATGCGCTGGACATGAGCTTGCACTATCCAACAGGCCGAATAATGCTGGGTGTAGCTCACCGTCGCAGGAACCCCAAACCATTTTAAGCTTGTGATCTCTCCTCCTAATGTTTATATTATAGGATTTCTAATGTGCCAGTGGCAATCACCAGCAATCTCCCCTCCAACAACTCTTTACTCCCCTTCCGCACGTGCCCCTCTACCTCCTCAGCAGCTACCCGGTCGTCATGGAAACAGCCAAGATGAAGGGAGAGAGGAAGAGAGAGAGAGAGAGAGAGAGAGAGAGAGAGAGAGAGATGGTGAACTAGAGGAATAGGAAAAAGTGTCTGAAGGTCGCTCACGGATTAAAGGTGGGTGGTTTTGACCGCGCGCTCCCGTCTGTGTGTGCGCGTGTCGACGTTCGGGCTCCCGGCTTTCCCTGCAGGAAATGATTTAGAATTTCAGTTCGGTCTGGAATATTCCTGTTCTTTACAAACAATTAAAATGTCTTCCCTCACACCATTTTTGAAGCCAACTTTTCTTATATATTCCCTCTCTCTCTCTCTCTCTCTCTCTCTCTCTCTTTGGCTCTGTGTGTGTGTTTCTGTGAAAGGGCCAGATGGGGTGAGCTGTTTTATTCTCAGAGGCCCTCCCGCACGTGCCTCCTATTGAAAGCCTTAAAGCGTTTAATTCATGAGAGGCTTGATTCTACAGCAAAGGGGCCTCAACATCCGTCCCTCTCTTTCTCTCTCTCTTTTTCTCTCTCTCTCTCTATTTCTCTCTTAATCTCTACTCTCTGCTTATTTTTTCGTGTACCTCCTTTTTTCTTCCTATTCTGCATTTAAATCCCCCATCTCTTTTATCTATTTATTTTTGCCTTAATTTGTTAATTTGTTCAGATTTTCATTTTCCTTCCTTTTGATGTGATCAAAATCTAAACACTTTTATATTAAATATTCAGACATCTTAGCACAACAGTGAGGCGCAATACAAACTTCTTCGTATGCGAAAGAACGTTCAATTTGCTAAATTGTTTTATAGCTATTAATTTTTTTCTACGTGTTTTATTCACAGCTCAGAATTTCTCCTTTCTGTCTTTCCGTGGTGACTTTTTGCTCTATAAAATCATTACCTGAAATCTGTGCCTCTCGATTCGGTTCCACAACACCACACGTGTGCGCTGCGCATTGTGCTGAAAAGATACAAAAGCGTTTTAGCATACAAATAAAATAGACAAATGTGCGTGTAAGATGATTTCTTTATTTTAAATATTTAAATATTTGAAATATTATCACTTTCTGTACACAGCTATTTCCCTTCACATACATCAGAATATTCCCCACGTGCAAAACCCCGCTCCCCCGTGTCAGAGAGAAACGGGATTATTTAGTGTTGTTGGGCCTTAATTGTTATTGAATGTGGTAAGTCTTAGTGGGCGCTAACTGCAGAATAATAAGGCCGCTGTGTTGGGGGGCATCAGGGCCGCAGCGCCGTCCAGAGCAAAATCGATGGACACACTGAGTTAATTATGAGAAATCAATTAAGAGGAGGGAGCTGTTGCTTTTACAAGAGCCGAGCTCCAGCGCGGCAAGGAAGAGGAGAGGAAGAGGAGGTGATGAAGGTGATCTCCCCTTAGCTCCTCATTGCCCCTGCACCTCCTTCACTTCTCCGCGTCGATTGCACTTGTGGTTTGTTATAGGTTTGGAGAAGGTTTTCCGATTTTTATTCTGTTGTTAAACCAAAAGCAGACTGTGGAATTTTAAAAAAGGTACATACATAAATGACCAATTATCATAAATTATACTTGGAAGAAATTCGGAAAGTATTCAATATAATGTAATATCTCTCAGCATCTAAATGATGAATAAAAAATGTACTCTGTGTGGTTCTTTATAGGATATTTTAAAGGACATGTTTAACACTGTTTAGTGTTTCATAAACCAATAACACAGAGAGAACAAAGGTAATATAATAATAATAATAATAATAATAATAATAATAATAATAATAATAATAATAACAATAAACCCGTCTTATAATATAACGGAAGCAACATTAAGCTGACAAGGATATTTAATTGGAGAAAATAAACACATAAACATGAACATAAAGTTTAAATATGAATGATGAGCTTTCAATAGCCACATCTGGATGCCGTTACGCTAAAGCCAACACATGATTTAAGTTGAAAAAGCTGACAAAACTAAGGAGGCATCTCGAAGTTTATCCTAAGAGAGACCTCAAATCCAACACGGTCTTCATATAATTACAGAAGAGCAGTTTCGAGAACAATGTAGAGAACAAATGATGAAGAGTTCACAAAATCAATAGCAACTCCTTCTGGTAAATGTGAAAATGTGAATAAAAAAAATTGAATATAGTGCAGGACGCCGTAATTTTACGATTCAAACTTTTTTTTTTTCTAAATTTATATTAAATATCATTAAAATCAGAAACTTTTTCCACAAGCTGTTTGCCACTCTCACACCTACACACACACACACACACACACACACACTTCTTTCCAGTGGTCTCCTAAACGTGTATCACTACTACGCCCCCCAAACGAAATTGGTTTTAAAATAACATTAATGATTTAAAAAAGGAACATTTCTCAAATTATTCATAATTGCTAACGTTAAAATTTGCATATGCAAAAGTGCTGGATTTTAATATTCCGTGTTCTTCACGTGCAGGGAGTGTGGCCAGAATCCCGAACGCAACTATCTATTTTTTTAAAAAATTACAATATTCAAGTATTAATGCGTTTAAATTCGTAATTTGAATTTAAACTGTATTCTAATCAGATTTGTGGCTTAAATGTAAGAAATGTACGAATGTCGATGGTAAAATGTATTCTAAAGTAGTCATGCAAATTATGCAAATAAATGACGGAATATGTTTAGATCTATTTAGGTAATTACTCATCAGCAGAATAAGACTATATCTGGATGCTCTCTTTTTTTGTTTTACATTAAGTTAATATTAATTTGAATATTTCTAAATGTACATTTTCCGCATTATTTGTTCCGCCATATTCCTTATCAATAATTTGTGTTGATACTAATGTTTTAAAAGATCACAGAATAGAACAAAGTAGTTTTGGTGTGCAGTAATCGGGAGCTTATTATTCGTAAACTTGACTATGCAAAACAACCGCGCCGCTTTTATTTAGAAATATGTCTATAAAAAAGTTATTGTTGTTATTATATTATTATTATTATTATTATTAATATTATTATTATTATTATTATTATTATTATTATTATTATTATTAAGAAAGAAGAAGAAGAAGAAGAAAAAGAAGAAAAAAAGGTCTCAAGCGGTATAAATATTAAAACACTAAATTAAAGCACTAAATTAAAAATAAAAATAAAAGAAACATCGCATCTTTTTAAGGCAGAGATGTATGGCCTCTTATCTTTGGTGTATATTTTGTATATTATGTGACTAAAATGATAATCCGCTGGTTTGCTGTGGTAAAAAAGTGAGACAATTATTTTCCTCGCGAGTGCATTATTTAACACTAACGGAAGGATAGAGCTAGATATTCCACAGCGGTAAAATAAACAAAATGTAACACCTAAGTGTAACATTAAATAAAAGCGCAGAAAAGGGAAAGCAACAAGAGAGCCGTAGCCGATCTCTTTCACTGAGATTACATACTGCACAGTCTAAAACAGCGTTAAAGAACACCAAGACTGGAAAACAACTTAGTTTTAGAATTCACAACTGATTAACTATTCAGTTAATTTAATTACGCATTAATCGCATTTAATCTACACATTAAATCTCTATATCGAAAAGTTTTTGAGTGCTAGATTAAACATTTTTAGAAAAAGGTTCTGGATCATCTGGATGTTCTTTCTTTTTATGCGTAAAAAATACAAGAGCCAAGGAAAAATGATTTCTCGCGTTGGGTTGGGATATCACTTACTTTTGATTATGCGCGTTACTGTATGGTAAGTTATTCAGGGGTGAAACCCCTCTGTGGCCTTTTCTCTTATGGTTTAAGTTTAAATCAATGACATTGATTTTGTAATGCTGATCATTGTCGAAAGAAGATCATGAGAGGAGGAACGACATTGATCCAGACATTGATCTTTTGTTTTGGTTATTAGTGTCAGTGCTTAGGTGTGATTCACAATGGAAGTGCATGTTTGTGTGTGTGTGTGTGTGTGTGTGTGTTTTGCTTGCCAGAGGCTGCCAAAGAGTCATTAAACATGACCCGAGCCTTAACAAAATGTCTGACATTCTCTAAATAAATAATTCATTTGTGTTGAGGTGAGCTGAGGTGGTGTCCACCGTGCAGCCACTGCTGGTCCGAAGTTTATGAGCAGAATAGATAAATTGAATGTTATTTTTTATTTGCACACACATACATGCTCTGCACTTCCAGACCGGACGCGGCCTGAGCTGCTCGGACAACCAGGTGCTTAGGATGAGGGCCGGCGATCAAGCCGAGGGGGTCGGAGGTCAGTTTCATCCCAGACGAATGACCTCATTCGTTGGTGGCTGACCCTTGTGGTCACACTCTGTAGGGGGAGGGAGGGTCAGAATAAGGGAGAAAAGGGAGAGATTCTAGAGCTCGTCATGCTGCTGTCCGAATAGACAGTTTACGTTCTACTGTCAGTCTTGCATAAATTATTTCAGAGTTTATTCTGCTTTTTTTATTCTCTTTTGTTTTAGATCCCTACATATTTCCCTTGCTTTCTTTTGGTCATGAATTAGCACCTGACCTTGACTGGTGACCCCACCCAAGCCCTGACCTTAACCCCCTTGAGCCCCTACTCCCTTACTCCCACCGCTCTAACACACACACACACACATACACAGTCACAAACATGCACACACACACATACAAATACAAAAACACATCCACATGTCTACTATAAAGTAATCTGAAACACAGCAGGTTTCCTAACAAAAAAAAAAACTAAAAAGAAAAATCTGGCCTGAACAATAGTCATATCTAATTATTTGAGTCTTACCGCCCCAGTATGTGACAATATGAACAATGCACATTTGAAGCTACAACACAAGCCTAAAGATCCAACAAGGCACCATACAGTTACACTCCATTCTTAATCATAATATTTTTTTAAACAGAAAATAAATAGGAAAAGACAGGAAGCTTAAAAAATTACAAAACAACATAATAAAATTATGAACAGTACTAAATCTACTGAAGGCTCACCTATGAGGGTACCTCTCTAGTAACAAGCAAGGAATCACTGCAGTGACAGTTTCATACCCTTTTTTCCAGGAGGGCACCAGAGCTTTCTCCTGCTCTGTTTCTCACATAAAACATCCGAAGGGATTCAGCATTTCTGCAGTCATTTTTGACTGTACATTCACACACTGTACACAAAAGAATTACTGCCTCGACACTGACTGTAGGTAACTCCATAGTAGCATACAGTAATCATACATGTAAATTTCCCGCTTATCTGGATCTTCTGTTTGATGCAGTTACATTTGTTTTCCACTTTAGAATAAAATACTCTGCTAACAGAAACGTTGAGAAGCTCTAAAGAATTTGATCCATACATGATCTGGACCTCAGGCTAAATGCAGCATATCATGGCCTGAGCAGACCAAACGAATGGAAAAGGTAAGAACCATGGCTGCCCCAGGATGAGCCGAGTTTATTAACAGAGAGCATGGAAAATGTGTATGGCCACATTTTATTGAGTGTGGTCTTGGAGCATTATTGCCGCTCGAAGGCCTTTGGTGTTGAAGCCCCAAAAATGCAGCCTGTCAGTTACTGTGATTTCTTATTGGTGCTTTAAAATAATCCCTAGCTGTTACCCTGGATTTAAACGGTACGTTCCTGCAACATGCGCCCTTTGTGGTCTACAGATCATACTTCAAAGAGTTCGAGGGAACAATAATTTAAAGATTAACACCATCAACAACTTCAACAACAAAAAAACACAGATCCGTGTATAATCTGCGTTTCATAAAGTTGTCCCCTAAATCATGCTATGATAAGTTACTAGCCATTGATTGTAAAGTGGCAATGTGTGGCCATAATCTTCAGGGGGCAATAATGAGTGTCCACCTCCATGGTTAGCTGGGTTTACTCCCAATAAAATGAGAAATGAGGAATGGACAAGGTAACAAGAAGTCTAGGAGGGGAGTGGAAAAAAGAGTGATGGACGTAGGCATTCTACTGACTAAGTGCCTTTGCCTCTATTGTGTGCGGCCCCCTCTCCTCCCTGAAACATCCCTCTCTCTTTCTTTCCCTCTCCTTCCTCCTCCTTTTCCGAACTTAATCCCTCCCCACTCTACCACGTTTCCTAATCCCAAATATCCGAGACCCCCCACCCCCTTTTGCCTTTTGTCGCCGTAATGCTGTATCCTCCATATCCCCTGTCTTTCCCCCTGCTCTCTCTCTCGCTCTCTCTCTCTCTTTTCCTCTGACCCTCTCCTTCACTCTCTCCCTCTCTCTTATCACTCTCTCACACTCCCCTGTGCTTGTCCTCTTGTGCCACATAGATTCCTCCCTCACTTCTTGTTTTCCACCTGCAATTTTTTGTTTGTTAGTTTGATTGTTCTTGGTTTCATTTTATTATTTAAAAAATGTATCTACTGGGAAAATACATGTAATGTACCAAAAAAATGTATAGTTCTCAGATGTCATATTTGCATCAGCTGAATACTGTCTCAGGGCAGCTTGACTGTTTTTTTTTTTTATTAGAATTGTTTACTGTCCGTTACATTAATACAAAAGGGGACCTAATCATTGGCTATATGAAGGCCTTCTCCTGGTAAATGAACATAATGTAACAAAAAAAAAACATGCTATAACTTTGGACATATATTCACATTTATCTTTTATGCTCTGGGTCAAAAATATATGTGTATGGCTTATACATATGGTTAATTTTTGGCAGAATAGGAAAAACTTTTTCATAGTATTACACTCCTTTAGTTATTTTAACACTCATGATTCCACATCTTTGTATTTGGCTTAGTCCTACTAAAAAATAAGACAATACAAAAAATTCTTGCCCCAGCCGAAAATGTTAAACATTTGGACAGACCTTAAATTAAATGAAATTTAGTGGTTTTTCATTATTTTTTGTTTTGCAATGTAGAATATTACTAAAGTCATCCAAACTATGAAGAAAAACATATGCAACTATTTAGTAAACAAAGTTTACAAAGTTCTTCAAAGTAGCACCTCTTGCTTAGATGACAGCTTTGAACATTTTTGCTTTATGAGGTAGAATCACCTAGAATAGCTTTCAGTTAACAGCTGTGCTGAACTTCAAGAGTAAATTACCTGAATTTTTTGTCCTCTTATTGTGAGGTAGAGTTGGTATACAGTGAATAGCCCTATTTGAGTAATGTTCTAATCCAAATTGTAACAAAAATACTTAAATTGAAAGTACAGAAAAAATACTTTGTTACCTCTGTTGCACAAGATAAGATGTTTGAGTTGTCAGTCTCAGAAACATCAAGTCAATAACCCCCTAAATAAGAGCTACCTAAATGCGAGTACTTTGGTTTGTTTAACAATTTTAAGTTTATTACATTATTCCTTATGTGTTCCTTCATAGTCTGGATGACTTCAGTATTTATTTACAATGTAGGAAAAAGAATGTGTTACTTCAAAAGATGACTTGGAAATGTCTACACTTGTAAAGTTTTGAGGTGTTATCTTGTGTGAGTTTCAACATTGGCCATTGTGCTCATGGCAAGGTAATGTGAATTAGAGTGAGACCTAATAGTGGGTGCCAGAAATATGGGATATTCCATTTCTTTAATTGTGCAAGCATTTAACATGACTCTATCCACATTCTCACAACATAGAATGCATTACAGCCTACATTAGACAGTACAGTGGTAATAAGTGTAGTTGTAATGATCATGACTGGTGATGTCTGGCTGGAACTGCAGTGCAAACAGATTTAGACTTATACTCGGAAAGCACCACCTATAGATGAGCTGTTTTCCCTTAATGTCTGGCTGACTGATGAACTAGTAAAATGTTAATGTGCAAAGACTCCCACTGCCACAAGGTTTTAGAGATAACATAATCATAGCTTTGTTAAAGTCATTTATTTTTATGTGGGTTTAAAGGTCTTAATTCTAGTGTAATTGAGCTGTTATTCCTTAAAAGTTCCTACAATTACATTATATATCTATCGCACCTTTAGAGGAAACCCAGACTATATAAACATTTTTAAATGCATGCTTTTTGTGCTAAGTATTTGCACAACAGAATTTTATTAAATGCAACATTTCTTTTGTTATAAAGCTTGATCACATCAAGCATAATTTGTTTAAGTTAAACCTGTACCAAAAATTATTTTTCCTCTCCTAGTAAAACCCGTGTAACCAAAGACATTGACATACCAGGTCATGGGACAGCAGTGTGCAAATTGATCATGAAGTGTTACCTCAGAGGACAGCTTAAAAATGCCCCGACCTGTATAATTCGTGAGGTTTACCAAGTGATTGAGACTGAATACTGGGCAGCATGCTCATGGCAAGGTTATAAGAATTATTGTTTAAAAAGTTTAGAAAGGGCTGGATAGTGGATGCCAAATATATAGGACATTTCTTTTCTGATGTTGCATTTAACATTCCTCAATCCACATTAAATGAAGAAGAATCTCAGGCGTATATACTACAGGTCAGTGCAGCACTGTTTAGCTTCCATTGGACATGGCAAAAGACATAGGGCATGATACTAATTCCTTTCCAATTATGCTGGGCATGTCAGCGTGTTCTGGGCCCTATACCATCCCAATGTTAACATTAAGCGAGCAATGGCAGTCTGGCAAAACTAGGGTTGCTTAGTCCTAGTTTAAAGGGGATGTAATATACCTCTTTTTTTTTACAAAAGTTAGGACAGGTCTATTAGTTGTGCAAAACATGCTCATGTTCATTCTCACATAAAGATAAAGATCTTACCAGCTTCGTTCTTGCAACTTCATTTCTTTTTACAATGAGCCATATAAAGGCTCTGTCACTTTTATGCAAATAAGCTGTTGCTGGCCACACTGTGTATACACTGAGCATTTACCACAGGTTAGTGTTAGCTTGTGCTAAATGATAAAACATGAACAACCTAGTTCCTGCTTAACTGCAATAAGAAAGTTTTTACATCATCTCCCTCATCTGCTGACTTGCCACGAACAATAGGCTAATCCTGCTGTGTACTGTCTGAGGTCCTCAACCGAAATTACTGAAATGGCAGATCTTCAACTGATCTAGTGGGTTGGGGTGGTGACAGGGTGGTTCTATGCATGCTTCCTTATTGTGACATCACAATATGGGAGCCTCCGTATGGCTCATGGAAACAAATGATTCCTAACAACAAACTCTTTCAAACTTATTTACAGAAAATGCATGGATGTTTTTTTTATATATATATATAAACACTTGGAGTGTTTATAGAGGCAGTCGATACCCAATTGAAAAAAACAAAACCGTGAGTTTTTTTTTTTTTGCATAATATGTCCCCTTTAATAATTATAATTGACTTAAAAATTTAAAATGTACTGTCTTATCAGTTGTGATCAATTGTAAGAAAAAAAGTAGGTGCATTAACTATGTAATTTCAAACCTTTAATTTGTGCACTGTATCACATGACCAGTACTTCAGTATAAAAATGTGTGTGTGTAGAGATATGTGAGCCAGAGCATGAATGTGTGTGTGTGTAGCTGGGGTGCCAAGTGTCATATCGATAGGTTAATGGCCATGGTGTCAGATTCAGTAAGTCACTGATTAGTTGGCACTTCACTAATCCACACACTAGTCAGGAGTTATAGACCCTCCACCATTGATTTTCTCTGCTTGCCTTTGGGAGAGAGGTAGGGGTCGGGTGGGACGGGGGTTCAGGTATTGATCGACCCCAGTTCAACCCCATACACCGGCTTCTGACCTGACCTGCTTCCGCTTTCCCATGCTTTCGGAGGTGAGGAGAACTCGTATTCATTCCAGTGGCTTCTACTGGACAATCCTCACCTGATTGGTTGGTGAGATGTTGTTTTGCTAGTGTGCATTGATAATTGGGCCAGGTTTTATTGACAGCTGGATTAACAGACTGTATTTGACCATCTAATGGAACCATGGTGCCACACACATACACACGCACGTGGCCTAACCTTCGACATCCTAATTTGCTTAGTCACCATTGAGAAGCTAATGATGTACTCTTTTGTTGGCCGTCGGCCATAATGGAGACGCTCATTGCCAGGGATCATTCAGGGCTTGTGTCAAACCTTTTACTCAATCCAGACCTTTCCTCTCTCTTTTTCCTCCTCATTTCCTCATCCTCTGTCCCTGACAATTACACATCATTGTCCTCCCTTGACGTCTGCTTCTCTTTACCTTCATCAGCTGCCCCTTCATTGTCTCTCTGTCCTTCCCTTTCCTTCATTCCAATCCCTCTTTCTCAGTTCAGCTTGTCAGCTTCCCTCCTCTCCTCCTCCTTCTCCCCTCCTTCTTTCGCTCCCCGATTCCCAACTGTAATCTCATCTTCACTGCCTCTCGCTTTCCTCTGCCTCTTCCTTTCCTTCGCTCTCTCTCTCTTTCTCGTGCTCTCTCTCTCTTCCGTGCTGTGTAAGCAGGAGAGAGGAGGTTGTTAAACATTTTTCTTCTCTCTTAATTGTTTTGACTTGTGCCATTGGCATCCCGATTAGAGCCCATTGATTTCCTGGTGCTAAGTGCATTGATTTCTACATTTCTTATTGATCCCGGTTCTAAATCTACCCACACATGGTCTCAGTGCACAGGGAAGAGAGAAAGAGAGAGAGAAAGAGAGAGAGAGAGCAAGGGAGAGAGAGAGATCACGAGAGAAGGAAGGAAGGAATCTGTTAAGGGTATTAGATCAAACCTGTTTGCACTTGACCAACAGTTGAAAATTGAATACAAAAAAGAGACGATTTTAGGCGACTCTGATAATAAATGTACAGTTACCTCCTGGGTTACAAGACGTTGGATGTTTCATAATCCAGATTTACACAGATTTATTCTCAAATTCCAGCCCTTGTAAGCCAAGCTAAAAGGAAGCAAATGTGAATGTGATACAGTATTGAGGGATTTTTTTTGGAACAATGTTACAATCCACCCACACACACACCCAACTGAGATGTACTGCCCTCTTACACACCATAAGCTCAACAAACAGAAATGGATGCTACACACAAAAGCAAATTCATGCTGCATTCACTTTTCCTCTTATATTTTCCTCTTACGCTCAAAAAGAAATAATATGTATTTGCTTTGCTTTTCTAGATTTGCAAAGGGGGTATTTCCGTACACTCGCACTAGAATTGCTTTAAAACTTAACCCAGCATTGTACTCAAACTACTTTTTGCGTACTAATTAGTAACTTCATTTTTAGTATGAAATACACTGCCTGGCCAAAAAAGTCACCATCAAAAATAATGATCACACACTCTAATATGTCATTGGACTAGCCTCTGGATGCATTCACTGTGCCATTGTTTCGATAAACTTCTGCAATGTCACAAGATTTTTTAATCAAGTGTTGCATTAATTTTTCACCAAGATCTTACAGCATTAGTGATGGTAGATTCTGACCGCTGCACAAAGCCTTCTCCAGCACATCCCAAAGATTCTTTGTGGGGTTAAGGTCTGAACTCTGTGGTGAACAATGTGTGAAAATGAGGATCTCATGCTCCCTAAATCACTCTTTCACAATTCCTGCATGATAAATCCTGGCACTGACATCTTGGAATGGAAGAATTTTTTTTGGTCAGGCAGTGTATACATGCACTATATAAAATCTGTGAAATATAAATTAAAATAGTTTTAAAGTTTTAAAAGATGAGTACACTCAAATATCCGAAAAGCATATTCAAAACCAATGGGGTTTTGAGTGGATAGACACTGGATGGACACTATTATCCCAAAATGCACTGTGAAACAGGGAGAGAATAGTTATTCTCAAACCTGGAACAATGTTGACAAAAATGGTGGATAGGTAGATACAGATGAAAGTCCATTGACAATGACAGCTGTATTTGTTGCCATTTATAATTTAAAACATTTGGTGCACCAACCTTCCAAACCTGCACTACTAAGATTAGTACATAGTATATATAGAATGATAACCTTATAGAATTAGGGTGGGGAAGCAGCCTTTATTTATTTATTTTTTCCTCAAATAAAGTCTGTTTCTTTTTTTCAAATAAAATAACCATATTTTTCAGTATCCTTGGCATTTTCCTGTCATCCTGGTGACATTTGGTCTCTATAAAGAGCCAAATACATGGCCACAAGCACATACTGGAAACCACATGTAGAAACACACACACACACATTAGCTTTTCTCTCTGCCCCCATGCAACTCAACCACACACCGACACCAGTAAAGATCAGAGGCTCTGGGTTGGCCCCTTTATCCTGTTCCCCTGTATCGGCGGATCACAGTCCAGCGGCTCCCCGCAGCATGCACGGCCTGCACGCCGCTGATAGACCTGATCGCCACACCGTGGTCTGGAAGCTTTCTGAGAGAGAAGTGGACACCGCGAGGATTTCTGCTAAATACCGTAGCATTTTGTGTTAGGAGTGTGACCGAAATGGGGGAGCAAGTGTGTTAAATCCAAGCACAAAAGATTTCCAAGCTAAATAAGTGATGTGAGTCTCTGTATTTTTGAGAGAAATGTGCTACTGTGCAGCTCTGAGGTAAACACTGTAACAATACTTTTATAATATACGTCAAATTATAAAGGGAACACGGTCAAAGATTTCTGCCTTAAGCGAGCGTGTGAAATCAAAAGAGTAGCCTACAAGATAAGCTACTAGCACTGAGAGGTGAGGCCTGTGTGTTTGGCTCCTCTGAGAGTAAGCTGGACCCTGAGTGATAATGCAACACTGGTGATGAAATATGAGTGAAATTGGTTAAATGTGGTTAACATGTATAAGGATAGTCTGCAGAAAGCTTTTTTCACTTTTAGCCAAGAATTTTGAGACTACAGAGTTATTTGAGGGGGCTTAATGTCTAAAACAACAACTAAAAAGCTAACAGCTAACTTAACACCTTAAACAATGCTAAATACATCAACATAAGGGTTTTATTTAACCTGGTTTCAGAAATATATATTTCAAGCAATGACCTTACCTTATACTACTTTATTAGCTGGTTTGTGGGTGGGGATTAAATCTAGTCCTGTACTTCACAACTTCTGTAATGAACTTTTTTAAAAGACAGGAATAATACAATACACAATCTGTGGGTGAAAGTGTCGAGTGAACTCCTATCCATCCAACTTCTATCCAAAAATATCGTAGATTTTTTTATATCTTCACCTCTCAGGTTTGGAGTGTGATTAGCATGGACACTGTAATGTGCAACCGAAAGGGAGACGCTACTCACGTCTGGAAATGCGCAAAGGACTGTACTTGCACGGACATATGTTAGATTAGTTTGGCTTCATTACCTCCTGTTAGTACAAAACGGGTTAGTTTGTTTATTAATATGTTGTGTTCCAACTTGATAAACATGCACTCAAAATCTGCATATAGTATATAACTTTAAGTATATTAATATTAGTGTGTAGTACTCAAATCAGACTCAGCCATAGCAAACGACTGGAGACCGGTGTGATTTGTGCAGTTTAAAAAAAAACACGTGTTTTCAATAACAATTGAAAGGAGCTTTCATTGAGTGCATTATAGAATATGTTAGTTATTGTAATTATTCGTGTATTTATTAGTATTTGTTCAAGTGTCAAAAAGTGTATATGGCGATGATGATTTAAGTTTTTTTTAAATTACTTTATTATTACCCCAATATAATGGTGTAGGCTGTGAAAATAATCAATCACTTCAGCTTTAATTTGTGTTGATAATTCAGCTGGTAACATTTTCTGATATGGTGCTTTTAGTATATAAAAATATCCAGAACACCGGCCCTATAGATTTAACACGAGTGTTGAATGGATATCGGTGGGTGATTTCTTTTCTGCAGGTGTTGAATTATAACTGTGAAGTCCACACACACACACAGACCCTGGCGTTTGCAGCATTCCGTGGCAGTGGTGACTTCCATATCCGCGAATGAGCTGTGATCTGATGTGCGCTGGTGATGAGGAGAGGACAGCACCAATAGCTGTGCAATAATTACTTCACCTGGCCGTTGCAGCTGCTCGGTGTTGTCAAGCCCACCACTCTGATAATGGATATGTATTAGAGGTATTGGCAGGGGTTGAGCTGACTATTGACAATATGCCAGCACTGATCATTAGGCCAAGCTCACAAAGAGAGACAGGCCGAGTGCGCGCGCGAGTGAGAGAGCGGCCGAAAGTGTCTCTGTTTGAATCTCTTCTCACTTTCTTTTCCAACCTCTCTCTTTCTCTCTCACTCAGAAAGGCGCTGACAGACAGCTAGCTGATAAGGGAAACGACAAAGTAGGCTAGTGTGTGTGCGTATGTGTGCGTATGTGTTCGTGTTTCAGCATTCTCGCATTATCCTATTGTATTTACGTCAAGTGTGTAGCCGGGAGAGACGCGCGTGTGTGTTTCTGTATTTGGTAATTGTATTCAAGCTGGATATAACAAGGATATAACTGTGTGTGTGTATGTGTGTGTCCAGAGTGTGTACAGGCCGCTGTATTAGCTGCTTGTTAGAGTGAGCGGGGGTGGTGATATAATTGTAAGCTGGTATTGATTGGGGGCGCCTTGTTATTGATGAGAGAGAATTTAATTCAACCAACTCGTTTGTCAACATGACATTGCCATTTAACAATGAACTCTCTCTTTCTCGCTCGCGATCTCTCGATCTTACACACACATACACACACACATAACCAAAGACAAGATTTCCCCCAGTTTTATATCAGCCACGTCTGTGTTTAGCAATATGCCACAATGATTAGCTTTAAGAAATAAGAGAGCCACATGTTCATTTAACATTTGTGTATTTGTTTGTTTCCTTCTTGTTTCCTTTAATGGTTAATAAAGTCCATTTAAATTATTCTGTGTATCATGTTCATTAACTTTAGGAAAAGAAAACGGCTTCGTGTTTTTTTGGTCATTAATGGGGTCAGAGCTGCTGTAAGCAAGGAGCTGCAACACTGGACCAGGTAGGCTACAAAATGTTAGAAATATGTGTGCGTGTGTGTGTGTACTTGCTGAGGTATATGCTTGTGTGTATTCTTGCTTGTGTGAATGTCTATGTGTATGTGTGTGTGTGTGTGTGTGTGTGTGTGTGTGTTCGCAGGGCGGTATTGGGCTCAACACCATCTTCAATCCACCTTCCTTCCCTCTCTGCGCGATAGACGCGCAAAACACACTATATTCTACAAGAAATAATTGCTTTTGTCTGGAAGGAGTTTGGATGGGGGGGCAGTGGCCTCTCCGTTGAGGGGGGTTTGGGAAGGACAACCGCGCGCTCCCCTTTTCCCTCTTTTCTCCCTCCCTCTCGTCTTCTTTTCTCTCGCTCGCTGGACACGCGGATGTCATCTGTCAAACGGAGAGAGGAGGAGGAGGAGGAGGAAGAGGGACCGAGGGGGACAATGAGGCGACCACAGTCATTGCGCCTTTGCGGCCCGCGCGCCTAAACGGCCAGAATCGAACGTTAATACCGAAAAACGAGCACGTGCTAATATTTTAACAAGGCCGCCATTAGGGCTCGTGAATAAATCTGTCATATCTCATCATTAAATAATGCTCCAGTTTTTATGATCCGTGGGTCCATAATTGATCGATATCTCATTAAAAACGCTGAGGATGAGAGAGAGAGCGAGCGGAAGAGAGAGATTGAGAGAGGTAGGGGTGGGGGGGTGGATCTGGCTCTGCGCTTTCGATTTCCCCGTATTGACCGCGATGTTTAGCGTATAGATTTTTCTATTTTAAAAATCTATGTGGGCAATAATCTTGAGTGTAAGTGCGCGGCGCAGATTGTAGCTTTATAAGTGACAGCGCGCGGCGTATGGGAGGACGGCGGAAAAAAAGAAGAGGGGAGGGGATAGACTAAGAGAAAGAGAGAGAGAGCGCGAGAGAGAGTGAGATCTGATCTCAGGACCACGAGCGCTCATTTCTCCTTTAGGGAGTGAATGAAACTTGAGGAAGCGCTCTTAATTAGCCAACAAAAAATGTTGCGCTTTTCTTTTTGTGTGTGTGTGTGTTTGTGTGTTTAACAACACTGTATATCCTACAGACGGGGGTCCCCCTCCATCCACCATCTATCTCACAGTAAGCAACACACACAAAGCCGCCCTCCGACCGAATGCCGAATCTTTTCTACCTGCGCGTAAAGGTGCGCGATCACCTGCTGTAATCCACATCGCCTCCATATTGTGTAAAACCCATCGATTCTAGCGGCTCACCGCAATCATCAGAGCCGCCCATAATGAAGAGTAATCAAGGGATCAATACAGGGAGAGCCGCCTTTCTATAGGATTAGTCAAAAAAGAGGGATGGATGAGGGGAGTGGGGGAGGTATAGAGTAAGATAGGGAGGGGGTATGGGGGGTATTTGGGGGGGGTGTTGTGGTGGTGGTGGGGGGGTTGGGGTTCAGAGCTGCTGCTGCTCCTCTCTCTCCTCCTCCTCCTCCCTCTGTTGCAGAGCGCGTTCGTCGTGCTGGGAGGCGGACGGAGCGAGAGGAGTGCGCGAGGCCTTTCCCAAGCACGGACACACACATACATACTACACACTCACTCGCACACGGATGGCGGGACACAGGCAAGAAGCGAAATCCGCGTGACCGGTATCGTGCTCCTTCTTTTCCTTTTAGTTTTCACTTCTGTGCCGAGAGAGAGCGAGAGCAAAAGAGAGAGAGAGAGGGAGAGAGAGAGGCTGCGCTTTATTTATTTATCTATCGATTGCTTGCGTTTTAATTAGTGGCCTGTGACTGCGAGTGAAGGGGAGGAGGAAGGAGGAGCACAGCGCGAGCCTTACCTTACTGACACACTTATTTAATGTAGCTGTAACGGGTTAAATTATAGATTTTTGAATCCGAGAGCGTTCCTAGACGTGTGTGTAGGCTATGTGTGAGTGCGTGTGTTTGCGTTGATTGTGAGAAAGACAGAGAGAAAAAGAGAGAGAGGGAGAGAATGAAACAGTGAGAGGGGCGACACGCTGAGAAAACCAAAAACATAGACGAGCTAAATGTTTCTGCTTAAACGGGTTACGATCCAGTCGCCTTTGTAGCGCGAGAGCCGGTAGGTATAGTTTTCAGGCGAATGGAGGGATGAGCGCGCGCCTGAGGTTTGTTTTTTGATCTTCAGGCACGAGAGCGAAACCAAAGCGAGAGGCCACGACGGCGGCGTTTTTCTTCCACAGTCTGAATGAGGCAGAAAAAGTGAAGTTCAGGTGTAGCAGCCACGGCCCGGTCACTCTGATCCGAACAGAGCAAAGACCACAGATATACCAAAAAAAACTAAAACTAAACGCGCTGTTTTAGGCTAAAATATCTCTAAATAGCCGCTTCCTGACCATCCGTGTGCGAGTTCGAGCACCAGCACATAGTACAAACAGCAAAAAAAAAAAAAAAAAAAAAAAAAAAAAAAAGAATAAAAACATTATTGTTATTATTTGTTATAATAGTACACCAAAGGAACCGTAACAATGTCAGTAAGGCACAATACCAAAAACAGTTAGCTCGCATAGACTTCCACGCACAGCTCGCGCGCATCTATCTACTCCAACACCATCAACTCCTCCTCCAGTTCTCCCAAATACTATATTCCCACACCTGACCACCAAGAAGAAATCAAAGAAGAAGAAGACGAAGCAAAGAAGAGGGACCGAGGACGAGCGCGTTTAACACCACCCCACCCCACCCCCAAAACAGCCAGACGACAGCGGATCATGTTTGTTCCCTTGCCGGTGCCGTTGGTTTTTCAGAGAAGCTCTCGTGACTTCGGCGCCTGGCGCCTCAAGGCTCCGCTGCCTCTGCGATCCAGCTCCGGTAAGAGTATCCACACACTCGCTCGCGTTTGTTTCGCGTTTTGTTCACCCCTTTTTCCCGACTCAGACACACACTCTCTCACAGACAGACCCACAGTCCCACACACTCTCCCAAACCCTTCCTCAGTTCAGTTTCTCCACCTTTTCTTTTTTATTAGCTAGGCTACTTTCCTTTTTCCTTTCCATTGATAACACAGAGAGAGTGAGAGAAGTGCTGAGTTAAAAGGTAATTAGCATCAGCTAATGGTGCCTGTTTGAATGGCTTTTGGCTTTTTAGTGAAGGTCCGGTTTTGTTCCTAGTTAATTCCTTCTTCTTTTCTGGCCCTGTCCTCTTTTCGCCTCTTCCTCTTTATGTCCACTCTTTCCCCCAATCTCTTCCTTTTCTTCTTCCTCTCGCCTCTCCTCCGCTCCCCTCTCTTCTCCTCTCCTCTTCTCTGCTCTCTCTCTCGCTCTCTGTCTCTGCTCCCGGCCGGTTTGGGGAATATTCATGGCAATCCATCGATCTCCGCCGAGATCGATAGCGGGACCGCGGGAAGAAACGAGGCGCTGAGGGGGAGAATTTAGCGACGGGAAAGAATAACACTGCCTGCACTCACTTACTCTCTCTCTCTTTCTGTGTGTATGTGTGTGTAACACTCTCTCCCACTTTCTCTATCTTACACGTGTTATTTTTTTCACTTTTTCAGTGTTTTGCACACTAAAGTAGCCTAATCTCATAGAGTTGCTGTTCCACTCTTACTCTGTGTGCTGTGACGTGTCGTTCATTTCCACATTTGCAGTTCAGTTTGTTGTAGTGTGTTTTTAAAGTGTTGGTTTCGAGCCCATCAATAGAGGAATGCAAGCTGAAACAGCTTATTCGTTTAGCAGGCAGTGCAGATCATATGTCTCCTCACACCCATGACACGACACAAGCAAAACGGTTGAAAATTAACATAAGCTACGCTGCAAACTGCCCCCACTCATGACCCCACATCCACCCCACCCCACCCCACCACAACCCACTCACCCCTCAGTTGGGGTGATAGAAGGGCAGACACCAGAGCATTTGCATCCCTTTTCAACAAATGAGACATGGACTTTTTTCACCAGTCCAGATGTTCATCTTCTTCAAAACAGCAGAGAGTGGCCCACATGGTGCTCTCCTTTCTCCCTTGGCAGGTAGTGTTAAAATTGGATTGGCGAGAGGCCTCCTAAGCCAGTTTGGATAAGTCAGTTATAGACGCTCAGTCTGGAGGTGTAGAGGGTTTTCTTGTGAGACTTGTGTTGCCTGGAAATGTGTTACGCTTTTACGATTAAGAAAAAAGGTAAAGATGGAGCGAATGTGAAGCAGATAAGCTGGGGGACTATAAACTGACAGTTACGATTCTGATTTTGCAGCGATCTTTATGTTGAATGTGGTTCTGGCATTTCTCTGTGTTCGCTCTGTGCAGTGTTTGCCCACGCCTCAGGTTGTCTTGCTTCTTCTTTGATGTCTTAGATCATGGCGCCCATTATCCATATTGTGTTAAACTCCAGCCTTTGTGAACACAGAATGCTTTTTTCATTTCATATATACAGTATATAGATTGTTTAGGTGATTTTGGTGTTGTATTTAAGTTGGCGGAGCGCTGTAATAAAGAACATGAACTTGAAGAGACATTTAAAATGGACACCAGGCATTGGTGAAATGGCAAGACGTCGAACAAGTCAGAGCCACTATTGGAGTGGAAGGAACTAATATTTTGGGGTCCAGTCACTTTTTTGGGGGAGTCACTGTTCAGATTGTTTAGGTCTGGTAGGGTTTCTGCTTGACCTGATTCATTTGGTTTAATTTGGTATTTGCTTCGAAGTTCAAGTTCAAGTTCAAGTTTAAGCAATTTGTATTAAGCTTCCAACTGACCAAAGTGAGAATTTACTTCATGTAAATAATATGGCAAGCGATTCAAATATTTATTTTTTTTAGTTAAAACAACTGATTTAACTGTTGTGTGTTCCTTTTACACCATTATCAATAACCCAGTTATGAAAGTCTAAGTAACATTAGGCCTTAAATTAACATGAGCATTAATGAAAGTTTGGATTATCACCCCCTAACCTTATCCCCTACTAATCCCAAACGTATTGGATGGAGCATCATCATTCCAGAGACTAGCATCACTGCTCCACTGCTGAATGCTTTATTAGGCTTTATCAAGTGGAATACATACATATGTGACTAAAATAACTTTTCATGTGTAATTCTATATCGTGTAATTCTATTACCTGAACCTACACCAGAAATTAAACCCAACCCTAACCTTTTACAGCTAAATTTAAATCTAACCATACATCAAACTATACCTAACCAATCTACACATAAATCTAATAACCTAAAATAATAATCATTGCTGTGACCCTTATGCTAATGCTAACCAAAGTAGAATGTGAAATATTTTACTTGTGAAGAAAGTTCTTACATGTGTTTCAATCCATTAATTAATTTAAAAGCAGGATAAAAGAAGCTGTAGAGACACTCTTTTCTTAATTCTTCTTCAAACACATAGCAGACAGGTTGTATGCATTTGGCAAGGCTCTATAGTGAATCATATAATAAGTACAAAATATCTTTGTACAATATTACTACATATAGCTTAAGTTTTATTGATCTTATTGGGTTTATCTCCTCGTTACTCATGCCTGGCATCAGGCAGAGGGGCCAACAGGTTCATTTGTATCTGCTCCAGAGAGTCCTATTCTATTGGCAGTTTTTGAGTGGTCAGGAATTGGAATGGAAACATAGCCTGTATGGAGGCGGCCAAAGCAGACTGTGGTGGGTGAAAGTTGTCCACAGGCAAGTTTAGGTAAAGAGCTGCAGAGATGATGGACTTTGGGTTAAGACCCTTTGCTCAGGGTTTAAACACATATCTTCCAGGCTTCCACCCGCTGCTCCCATTTCATGATCTCCACTTTCCTACTTTGTGCACACATAGGCCTACATTGTAGTTCTCCATGAGAAAAAAAAAACCTGTTCCACCGCTACCTCCAGCAATTCTCACATTACCGCCCTTGCCTGGCACAGGGTGGCAAAAATTGCCCCCTTTTTGCTGTGGGGTTGCATGAGGTTAAAGCTATGAGTGGGTGGGAATGTGAATGTGTCTACTTTGTGGTCAATTAAAGTGCACAGGACTGTGCATGAATGTGTGTGTGTGTGTGTGTGTGCATGCATGCTTGTGTGCCAAGTTCATATCAATACAAATTTGCAGTAAGATGCTGCATGAGGTGTTTTAACCTCCGACTGGTATTGATTAAGCAACCCTGACTAGGCGTCCACATGCAGGCTGTGTGTGAGTGTGTGTGTGCGTGTATAGATCGGATTTGAGCGGTAGCGTCGGCAAGTCCCAGTGCTAACGTGATTGCGAATGACAAAATGTCCACCAGGGTTTGTTAGGGACATAATGGGGAATCAATAGACACAACAGAGATGTCAATACAACATGCTTTATTGCATTAAGCTACCTCTCTCATCCCTGTCCCAACACCTACGGTCTCCCTCTCTCTCTTTCTCTTGCTCTCTCTCTCTTTTTCTCTCTCTTTATCTCCCTCTCCCTCAGCCAGTCTCTCATACACACATGCATTTACTCACTCACACATCATTTCTTCCTCCATTTGTCGATTTTAATCATGTAGTTGCTCAAGCAATATTTTTCTTTCTATTTGCTTTCTTTACTTTCTCTCTCATGTTTTTCTCACAACTCATTTGTGTACAGCATGGTTATACATCTTCTTTTGCCCATCACCCACAAACACACACACACACACATGCAAGCCCCCCTGCTGAGCACCTAGCTCTTCGATGTGACCCATCCCTATCCCTCTATCCCTCGCTCCCCTTTCATGTATCCATGGAGACATTCATAGGCCATTAAGCAGATAGCAATAAAAATATGTAGGTAAACACATTCTCTCCCACGGAAGCCTCACCTCTCCAGTGGAAACTGCCGCCGTGGCCATCAGCGGCGAAATGGACCTCATTTGGTCCCTGATACTCTTTTATCTGACAGGGCACAAAGTGTGTGCATTTGTGTGTTTCTGAGTGTGTTTCTACCTCTATGTGTGTGTGTGTGTTTTTGTAGTGTGAGAGAGAGAGAGAGAGAGAAAAAGAGAGAGAGAAAGGAAGAGAGGGGGACATGCGTAATGATAGCTAAGGGCATAGTGTGTTGTCTGATTCTGATAGCCTTTAACACACTGACCGGCCGAGCGTCAGAAATGGAATCCAATCTTCATATTGTGCTGGAGCGAGGAAGAAGGAAGAATTCTCTCTCTCTCTCTTTCTCTCTTCTTCTCTTCCCTCCTGTAAAAGAGCAATGTGTGTGAAAAGCTGTTGGACTTGTAGGCGATTAGCCTGCTCATCAGGGTCAGTCTCTCTCTGCCTGTTAATTAAGCTGAAGAATTAGATTTCACACTGTACTGAAACACTGATCTACACACACACACACACCCTCCTCTACACACACACACACGTATGCTTTCTTATTGAATAAAACATTCACTATATGATGTGAGTATGTGTATGTGTGTATTACAGATACAATGATACACAAATGTCATGGTTTTGTTTGGTTCTACACAGTGGTTTAGATCTCAAGGTTCTATAAATACAAATACAGTACAAAGACAAGACTACAGTTATCTTTGCAATAGACGTGAATTCATTACAGTTCCCAATACCAAGTTTCTTCGTGGCGTATACGCTTCAGAAATGATAGTATTCGCCCAAAAACAAATCTTCTTTATGCAACTGCATGCACCACACTTTAACACCCCATACCGCTATAGTCTGGTAGAAATACACCTAGTGTTACACCTATAATATGTTTAATCCTCAGTTTATGAAACATTTCCTCTTCTTTGAGTGGGAATGAATAAAGAAATTCACAGATTTTTTTATTGGCAGAAAAAGTAGAAGATGTGACGTTTCACTCTCCTAGCTGGCTGGGGGGATATATGTTTTAGAGCAGGAGCAGGCAGTAGTTCCTCCTGGGCCTCAATATTGAGAAAAGAAGGAGAAGGGAAGATAGAGGGAGAAGATAATGGGAAGACAGGAGGAATGGAAAAGTGAGAAAACAATACAAACACACACATACATACACACACTCTCTCACAGCTGTGGAGAGAGCATTATGGTCCAAAGCTATTTTATAGAATTCTAGAGCTACAGCAATTAGTGTGATAGTTTTGAACAGTGTGTTTGTGCGTGATTTCTTTTATAAGAATGAAGACCAGACTCTGTATGATCCATACTGCTCAGCAATACCATGAAATAATAAAAGCTTGATTGAATTTTGCCCTCCCATTTCATATCTTGCCCTTCACCGAAACACTATAGTTTTTGGGGGGATTTAAGCTGCCAATTTAATTTAGCCAACAAGCCTTATGATAATGAGCGTATGTGTGTGTGTATGAGTGTGTTTGTGGGGGAGACCTCAGGGACACACTGCCCTTCCCATGGCCGCCATTCAGAGTGTTGGGGATACAGTCAGGGTCTGATTGGGAAATTTAATATCCTTCTCAATGTATGCACACTGAACAAGGGAGTGAGCAACAATGCTCCGAGAGAGAGGGTGAGGGAGAGAGAGAGAGAGAGAACGAGAGAGGCATGAGGGCCAGCTTTTAATAAATCTGAGTGCTTTTGCACTTCAATCTCAACAAAGTAACCCCATCCTTAACCTCCCCCAAACACACACACACTTACATACATATACACATACATACATAGACACAGACACAAAGATGCATGCATATCCCCACATTTAGGAAAATGAACACACACACCAATGAAGATAAGCAGATAAAGGTACAATACAATACAACACAAATACAAAACATGTATTTGATTCATTCATTTTGAGTCATTCTATGTCGATGATGGCACATAAAGCATGCGTGAACGCAGCTTATTTCAAATGCTACAGGTCAAAACCTCAAACCACTGTCGAAAGCTATGGCATGCAACACACACACAAAGTGCAATTGCAATGTCAAGGTGAGGGAGCGTGCCTTTACGCTTTCACACAAGCACATAGCCAGTCAGGTAATTTCCCTGCTTTCTTCGGATGATCCTCCGTACCTCTGTCTTTCTTCTTCCGTTTTTTTTCCCTGGATCCTGAAATGAAATTAATCTTTTGTACTACAGCGCTTCTCATTCTCCTCCCAACTCTCATAAAGAAGGGTTTGGAGTCCTCTCTCTAACCTCTTCATATTGGTTATGAATCTCTTAGACAGCCTCGCCTCAAAGCTTTACATTTACACACACACACACACACACACACACACACACACACACACACACACACACACAAACACATACACACACACGCACACACACATGCACGTACAGACATATGCTAAGCCTGCACCTGAGCCGGCACACAAACACATCCACACAAGCAAATACACACCAACACATGCACACACTCAAACATTCTTGACAACCTGACAAACCATCCTCTGATGGTTTCTTCAGGGGATTCAGTTTCTCTCTCTCTCTTTCTCTGCCTTGCTCTCTCTCTTCCTTTCTCTCTCTCTCACACACACATACACACACTGATACGCATCAGCTGCCCAGCAGGCTGCTCAGTTAAGAGCACACAACTCTCATCCAAACCTCTGTGTGTGTGTGTTTGTGTGTGGAATGCTATCGGCCCACTGTTTGCTCAGCCTAATACATTACCTGGAGTCTTTTATTCCAGTATTTTCGTATATCAGTGCCACAACATCTACAGTCCTTCTCACGTAATCCTATGTATTTAACATATTTTATACATTTATTTCCTAAATTTCCTATTTTTTCTCACAAAGAAAGGGAAAAGCCTAATGAATATTCATCCACTTTGACTACAAAGTGCTAAGTGTAATAGTTAGCTATGTGGTTTATCTTTATGTGGACTATAACTAGGCCAGTTGGCACCCCTCTATCGTATACTCCTCCACTTCCTCTCTGCTTTCCTCATCTTCCTGTTCTTCTTCTTCTTTGTCTTCTTGTTCTTCTCCATTCTTCTTCTTCTCAGCTCATGCCCTGTTCCATATGCAGGATGAATATGGTGAATATGCGGAGAGGTCAGCTGCATAATTCTCTAAAGGAAAGCTGTGCTGATTACCCAGGGGGCAGCCGCGGGAGCGGCCGGTTGGAGCTGGGTGGAGTTTACCTGACAGGCTAGATAGCTAATAACACAGATAAGATAAATAGCCATCACGCTGCGCAGCCAAAGTGGACATGCCATCCTTTAGCTCCGCAAGGCTGCATGCATTAAATTAATGTGTTCACACACACACACACACAAACACACACCCACACGTATATACATATGTATACACATTAACATACACAAATTTGTATGTGAGTGTCCATAAGGTTGTATATGTAGATATGTACATTGTCTTTAAGTGACAGGTTGTTTACCAAAGATTTCACTGTGGTGTGGTCATTTTTTGTCCCTGAAATTTTTGATTTGTGCTAAAATAAAATAAAAAATCCTAATGGCCACAGATCAACAAATCAACAATAATTTCACAGTCAGTTTTATTAAAAGCTGTTTTTTTCCCAGTTTGTTTAAGCTGTAAAGTTATATTTAAACTGAAATTGAAACAAGGTTTTGTCCTTACAGTGACAATTTGTATTTGTGTAATGTGTAATTTGTGTAATTTTGTCATCAGGATCTAAAGGATGTGATTTTATGGTTGTGAAGTTTTAAATTAAACAAGGAGGATCATCGGCTCACACAGCACATCAGTGGGTGTTATTAATACTCATTCATTCAGAGTTTCTGCTTAGTAAGATGTTATAAATAGAAACTCAGAATTGTAAGGAGGTGTTAGACTGGCAAACAGAACGCGTGTGCATTTTGTGTGTGTGGTTAAAGAGGCGCTCTTGATTGGAGTGCGTTCACCAGTTGTTCCTTCAGCCGTCCGGTCCAGCCCCTCTCACCTCCTTTTGTCTGCGTGGTCGGGCGGTGGGGGTCGACAGGTTGACCCTTGGCCTTTGCCTCTCCAGTCTGCCTCCCCTTTCTCGTGCCCCCTCCATTCATATGCAAGCGCCCATCACCCCTCGCTCTGCTGTTTCATCTGCCCCTCCATCCGTCGTCGCGTATTGACCGGCGTGCCGTCTCAAGTTCAAGGCCCTAACACGGCCGCTATGAACAAGCAAAACCTGACCATGCAAACCTGAATGCCATGTACCTGTTTTTGTTGTCCTAGAATCTATTAGTCTATTAGAGATTGATGTTATTAAATGTGTTTATGTCCTGTTAAAAGCCAGAGCTGATGCAGCGTGTGGACTGTCTGTAGCTGATCCTCTAATCTTTAGAGGAAAATATTTTTATTTGTAATTGCTGTAATTGGCCAGTAAATCTGTCTCTCAGACAGAGTTCTTTATCAGAGACAGAAAATACTCACTTTTCCCCCCCATAGAAATAGTCAATTTTTGTCTTAGAGAGAAAAAAAAAAACCTTGCGTCTTTTTTCAGTCACTATTATCCATGGGCTGGTTGGTTGGTTTTGTCTGTTGCAAGCTGAGTGCAATTTAAACTTCTTTTGTGCTCATACCTCAGCGGAACAGCCCTGAAAATAAGAAGCCGGAACTCTTTGATCAAATTCGTATCTATTCAGTAATATCTTAAAAAAATAAACAAAATAAAATAAAAGCAATTTCATACACCTCCTCATGAGCCACAGAACAACAGCACGAAAAAAAACAAAAAAAAAAAACATGATACCAATGCATTCAGCTTTACTGAATGGACCCAAACACCTCAATTACATACCTGAGTCGTCATTTACAGCTTTTGAAGCAGGAACCCCATAGAGCAAGTAAACATGTCCATAAGTGTTTGTTCACATGGAGCACTTCTCTTGTGTTGAACTGCATCCACACTCAAGGAGGAAAAATAGAGAGAAAATCACAGAAGGACAAAAAATTTAAGTAAAGGTGCAAAACACATTTTTTCTTAAGAATGCAGTGCAGAAAGTAGGCATAAACACGTGTAAGCACATAGAAGGGTAAAGGGCATTGAACGATTATTATTTTTTTTGTTACAGTTTGTTGCTTTCATTTCTGTTTTTACCACAAAAAAGAGGTTGCATCCACGTTAGCTTCAGAATTGAACGATTATATAGTGACCTTGAGGTTTTTGTAATGTATGGTGCTGTGAGATGTGTGGTGAGTTAGACGTGCCATTTATGTATGCCGGAAAAATTGCCCACACAAACACTAAAGGAAAACATAGAAACCCACCATTAAGAGACTGTAAAAAAGGGGTCGGGTATTAGGGCTGGGTGATATTATAAAAATATCACATCATAATGTACAATATTATAGACAATATTTTTCAAGGTAGTTTTAACATGTAGACAAAATGCACATCAATAGTTGCACTTTTTCAATGAAAAAAACATACCATATTAGGTATAATGATTCAATGATTTGATTTAAATAATAAGGATAAGCAGCACTACACTTAAGTAAATAAGACTATTTACAATATTAGTAATGAAATTGGTGGTTTAAACAGTTGGTCATTGCTCTTTAAGCGCTTACGTTTCTGTTATTTTGAGGAATGAACACCAAAACCTTCATTTCGATGTGATAAGAATGTCCCCTACAGGTGAAATGTGTTTAATCCAGTCAGAGAGAGAAAGTGGTGACTGAACCTGAATGAAATCTAGACTACATTGAACTGTGCTGCATTCAAGCCTTATTCGATATGTAGGAGCACAAGTCTTGGTGTATGTGTATGATCATGCACCTCACACCTGTATTTTCATAAAGATTTAAGAGAGATTTTGCACACAAAAAGAGAGCCAACAAAAATCATATTCACAATAAAAAAGTTCTATCACAAAGATAATATCTAGCATATGTAAGATTAAAGATTTTGTTTTATTTCTAAAAACTAATTTCCTGGCATGCTTTCCTTTATTTTAGTACAATTCTTACCCTTAAACGTGTTCTGACTGAGATTTAAGAGAAAAAAGCTACTTACAAATGTGATCTGGCACAGTTGTGGTGGAGTGTATTGTAATTGCAGTTTTTTATACAGCCTTTACACAAAAAGAAATGCATTACTATATATCTGCGCTGTCTGTAGATGGAGTTTTTAAGATCTCTCTCAATTTTTTGTGAACATACATGTGTTCACATGCGCACACACACATACACACACACACACATACACACATGCACGCACACACATAGTCTGTGCTTTCTGTCCTAAAAGCCCTCTTTTTGCTCCTGCAATTTTGTCCATTTCTCCCTCTCTCCATGCTTCTCTCTCTCGCGCGCTCTCCACTTTTATATCAGATGGCCTTGAAAAACACTATACAGATAATAACACATAAAAAATGTGCTTTTGAGACCTCGAACCTCGTATACCTCGTATACTTGAAGAGAAATCACAGCGCTCCCCTTTAATCTAAGCAAATTATTCCACATCACAATAATGAATATTGGATTATTGTAATGCTGAAGTGAAATTAAAATGATGGCTAAGGGTGACCAGCTGCAGTCCTCCTGCTGAGGAGAGCAGCAGTGATGCATCGGCACTGTCATTTTTCACTGCTAGAATTATTAAAACACTTGTCAAGCCGATGGAGTGCTCTAAGCAGGGGCAATCTGTCTACGTTGCGCTTACATTATTTCTACTATATACATGACCGAATAGACGAAATGAGCTACGGCATTCAGATTCCAGCCATAAATAAAGAGGACACAAGTAAACATTCCTGAGAAGCATGTTTTAAGATGCAAGTGTAGTTGTGAGCCTGTACATTCATTACCAGCTACTTGACAAGTGCACTTGAACACAAGTGGATCCATAAAGGAATGGCATAAAAGGGAGCGAAGGAGGTAGCGCTTTATCTCACAAACCTGTTATGCAAAGAAAAAAAAAACTGTTCAGTTTATGTAACTTAAAATGAAGTAGATTTTATTAAATGTAAAAAGTCCCTATTCAGTGCCCTATTCAGAATAAAATGCCGTCGTTTTCAAATGGCGTAAAACAAAATGATGTATAATATATATTTAAAAGATTTATCTTCTTCTGTTTTATAAAACAGAAAAATGGGAAACATCTGTCCACACAGAGATGATAATACTTGTGTGAGCATGCTAGCCCAGTATGGGGCGACGGTACCTCATTAAGATAGATGTCAATACACCATGAAGAAGGAAGAAAACACAATCCCAGTGGTTCAGTTGCAGATTACACACTACTCCCTATGTAGTGTAGTGTATTAAGATTCTAAATAAGGGATTATATATTTGTAACAAAACAGTATTTCTAACAGTAACACTATCTGAACGTATATATTGTAATTTATGCCCTGTGTCGTTCACTTTATAGCGAATGAGGGAAATTTTGAATTGTGACAAGTGTGACATCAACATTAGCATTTCTAATAAAGCTCTGTTTTACCTGTCTATATGACAAAACCAAAAACAGAGTTTTTACAGTGATATTTTTATTTTCGAGCGGACGGGAAGGTCCAAAAACAGACACAAAGCTCTGGTTTTATGGATAAAATGTGGATACGTTTTGACGCGTCCTAAGAACAGCAAAATTTGAAGTGAGTGAGATGTGGTTCCTTCTCTTTAATGGACATCCAGGCAAAGCCAATTCAATAAGAACACAAGTCAATAGGCTGAACTTGGAAAGTCAAACAATGTCCATCTTGCATTGTTATTTTCACTCAGTCTCAATGAGGAGCCTAGTTAACAGAGAAAGGTGTGTGTGTGTGTGTGTTATAGACCAAGGCTCGGAAATGAGAAATGACCAACACACACCAAACCCCCTGCACTGTTCCTTCTTTCCTCCTCCTCCACCCTAGCCCCATCCCCCTCTCCTTTATCCTTCCCCCAGGAAAGAACGAAAGAAGAGATAGATAGAGAGAGAGAGAGAGAGAGAGAGAGAGAGAGAGGCAAAGAGAGAGAGAGGGAAAGAGAGAGGAGAGAGAGAGAGCAGAGGGATGGGTCAGGAAGAGAAGGGGGTGGAAAAGGGTGGGCAGACAGAAAGCATTAAAATTCATGGCCTTTTTTATTTTGCTCACTGAAAATCAATACTGTCTACTATGGATGAGGTGAACAGTGGACAACAGTGGTTGCGGGTCGGGGGTGGGTTGGGTGGTGGGGGGTGATCAAGGAGTAGTAGAGGGACTGGGGGAGAGAGAGAGATTGAGGAGGTAAAAATAGGCAGGGTGGGGGGTAGGAGGATGGGGGGATTGTTGTTCATTAAGTGTAAGCAGCAGCAGAGAGGACCCCTTTGGCAGGGCTGCTGGAACCGGGGCTATTGTCCGGCAGCACTCGAGGGAGGGGACACTGACACTGGAATATGCCGGACGGTCTGAAAGAGACGCCGCGTGGATGTGGTCACAGTTATCCTGCGCACAATACACACAAACACACACACACACTCATGCACAAACATGCAGGACTTGCTGGACCCCAACACACAAGCGAATATCGTTGACTGCAGATGCGGACGCACTGCTGTGTGTGGGGGGGGTCTTAAACGTGCCCCGTCATGTTCATGTGTATCATTTGAAAACCATATTTGTGCAGTACAAACAGCAGGCGCACACATGCAAGTTTATGTTCACACTCCCTCTGTGCAGAAGGATGCCTCAAGGATACACAGTCGCACGCCCCTTCTCCACTACACACACAAACACACACTTACACACTCACACCTCCAACACCCGGCACACAAGAACTGACCATTATACATGTGCATACATATACATCAAACAACAACAAAAAAATAACATACACCCTGGTACTGGTGTGTATAAATGTGTGAGTGTGTGTGTGTGTGAGAGAGAGAGAGAGAGTGTGTGTGTGTGTGTATACTACATATGCATTCTATAGGCAGGGGGTGTCTTTGTGCACCTATAGGGCTTAGGCTGCTGGTTACTATGGGGATAGGTGTGAAGGGGGCTAGGCCAGTGCTTTTTTGACGTGGTTAAAGCATAATAAATAATTTAAGGCCACAGCATTGAAATGCAAAGGCTGAGGCATAGATATGTGGACTGTATTGATGTTTGCGAATTTCATCATCTCCTGAGTGTGATGTTTCCACCTCTACCTGTGGAGCCAAAATCTTACTGATTATTAGCATAAATCTTGAGCCGAGATCCTCCAGTTGCCCCATCAGATTTAAGAGAGCTCACATACTGTGTGGCAGTTTGATTTCATTGATTCCAATTTTTTTTACAATATATAAGTAGATATTACAGAGATTTGCTGATCCAAAACTCAATGTATTTATCTAAAAAACTGGACAAACTCACTCAAACAAATATCAAAAGAAAAAAAGTATAATCTAATATGAGCCATTACAATACACTATCACTAGAACCTAGGCCTACATGTGTTCCAGCGTACATGGCAAGTTTAGGATTTTAGATTTCAAAAAGAAGTAGAGAATTTTTTTGTTTCACAATTTTAGCATGATTTTATGTAAATAGCTATGTTTAGCAAAGTGTATTCAATAAAAAACCTTTCACTGTCCACAGGGCCGCCGCTCTGCATACGCAGACAAGCAGCCAGCGTTAGGCCTCAACCATTTTGCAGTTGCAGGGAGCCAAATTGACTGAGAATGAAATGTGTTGAAATTATGACATTATTAAATTTAAAACCCAATGTGAATTATTTATGATACGCTCATCTTTTTTGTCTTTAAACATTGCATGGGGCACCTACTCTACTACTTAAAAGCGGCACGTTATTATTTTTGTGCATAATATAATGCCCCCACCCCTATTGCCTGAAATGGCACGGCTCGGTTTGCTCTGTTGGTTGTTGCCAGATGTGACATTTTCCAGTCAAATAAATAATCAAAAAATGCATGGAGGCGCTAAATCTTGCGCATGTTTAACCATTTTTAAAGTGTATGTGGCCATTCTATACAAAAACTTGTCCAGTGCAATATTTGTGTAAGTTAAAAACTTAAAATAAAATAAACAAGTAGGATGAAAAATCGTAACTTATCTGGCAACCTTAGTCCTAACTAAAGTAGCAACGCTACTTGAGTTTGGCAGGAGACAAGTTCACCGCGCGAAGTTGCTACTAAATGGTAATTCAACTATGAAGCGACGGTTTGAGTCTGGAGCTGAGAAGAAGAAAAAGAAGCAGAAAGATGAGGCCCATGCATCCCTTTCTGGTGAGTAACTTCGATGATAAAGGTTTAAATAGTTTTGATTACTTCATGTTCAGTGGTGTTGCCTGAGCTAGTTACGTTGGCTTTGCTGATTTGGTAGCTTTAAACGCTTAACTAGAAACTAATCTGGGTATTGCAAGGCACGTGGCACGTTTGCAAATAGTAGTAGTGTAGTTTGAAGATTTTTAGTGACTTTAATAAAAAAATAATAAACAGAGTAGCCTACCTATTGACTAATGCCGTCAGTGCACTATCCAAATGGTCTGTATGACAGCAGGATCAGACAGCTCTATAGATTTTGACAGGCTGATATAAATACACCACGAATATAAACGATAATTTCATAACCTTTAAGGCTGGCTTGTGTAAATGACGTGTCCACTGCTTAAAATAGACATGCATCGTTTCATTTATTATTTATACATTATAAATAGTAATCTTGTGCTGTTCTTCACTGTTATTGGCCTTACTTATAACGTTGTAAATATTCACAGTTACATGTGTAATTTTAATAAATAGTAAAATTTTGCGTAAACCTTTTGTGTTTGTGTGTGTGTGTGTGTGTGTGTGGGGGGGGGGGGGGGGGCCTCCCTGACCAGTTATGCTTAGGGCCTCCAAAACCTTAGCAGCGGCCCTGACTGTCCAATGAAAAACATCTATCTCTCTAAAATTTTGTGTGTGTTTTACAGGAGAGAGATGAAATCTTAACTTTCAATGGAAAAAAAGATTTTGGAGTTTTTTTTATTGGCACATTCATCAGAAATTTCTAGATTTTTGACACAGTGTAAGGAACAGTGTGTTCAAATTATGTAGTAAACATAAAAATCAACAATAATGGAGATACTTGTTTTTCTCTGGACAGTGACAACATGGTATCTGAGTGACAGCAGTATACGTGTCAGGGGGTTGACCCAGGCAGAGAGACGAGGAGGCGGATGTAAACACAGGTAGGGCGAAATTTATTAAATAAATATAAACAAAAACAAGTAAACAAGAAACAAAGAAAAACAAGAAACAGAGGCTATAAAACTAGACAGGTTGAACTTAAACAGGGCAAGGGAATAAACTAGGGATATCTATACAAGAAAATAAAACAAGAAACTAAACTAGACAGAGGATGAATACACTAAACAGGGAAATGAGTAAACTAGGGAACTAGAAACTAAACAGAGATATACACTAAACAAGGAACTAGGGCAATGACCAATGAAACACAGAGACAGAGAAACGCAGAGAGACAGACAACGGGGGACAGTGCAAAGACCGACCAGGACAGGTGACAGAGGAAAGCTTTTTAACATAACAGGAAACACACTGGGAGTGGAAACACCTGGGGAAGGGGTGGAGCTACAAATGAGACATGAGGTAATGGAAAATCACAGGCAGAACACAGGGGCACGGGTCACGTGGGACAACACAGGCACGAGGACAGACAGGAAACAGGGCCAGGCGTGACAGAAACCTCCCCCTAAACGCGCAGCTCCCGAGGCGCGGAAAAACAAACCCCGGGGGCCGGCGGCAGGGAGAGGCCGGGGAAAACAGGAGACCGAACGGGAGACTGGACAGGGAACCGGACAGGAGATGGAGACAGGACAGGGGACAGAGACTGGACAGGGAACGGACACTGGACGGGGAACTGGACAGGTGACGGAGACTGGACGGGGAACGGAGACTGGACGGGGAACCGGACAGGTGACGGAGACTGGACGGGGAACCGGACAGGTGACGGAGACTGGACGGGGAACTGGACAGGTGACGGAGACTGGACGGGGAACCGGACAGGTGACGGAGACTGGACGGGGAACCGGACAGGTGACGGAGACTGGACGGGGAACTGGACAGGTGACGGAGACTGGACATGAGACAGAGACTGGACGGGACCGGACATGGGAACAGGGACAAGAACATTGACGGGGACGGAAACAAACACAGTAACAGGGACAGGAACAGAGAAACCACCGGGGACAGGAACTGGAACACTCACAGATACAGGGACCAGGACAGGGAGAGACAGGGGGACCAAAAACATAGGTGGGTGCCCAGGACTGGCAAAAGTCTGTGGGGACAGCCTGGGCACATAACTGGGGGCAAAGTCAGGAGGCCTAGGAGCAGGCCTGGAAATACGGGGCCTGGGCCCAAACATAGTTCTGGGAGCTGCTGGAGCTGGAGCAGCTGGGACTGCTGTTGCTGGAGCTGGAGCAGCTGGGACTGCTGTTGCTGGAGCTGGAGCAGCTGGGACTGCTGTTGCTGGAGCTGGAGCAGCTGGGACT
Organism: Astyanax mexicanus; assembly: GCF_023375975.1. Classification (NCBI taxonomy): domain Eukaryota; kingdom Metazoa; phylum Chordata; class Actinopteri; order Characiformes; family Acestrorhamphidae; genus Astyanax; species Astyanax mexicanus. The sequence continues at coordinate 22,865,007 of NC_064410.1, forward strand.
GCTGTTGCTGGAGCTGGAGCAGCTGGGACTGCTGTTGCTGGAGCAGCTGGGACTGCTGTTGCTGGAGCTGGAGCAGCTGGGACTGCTGTTGCTGGAGCTGGAGCAGCTGGGACTGCTGGTGCTGGAGCTGGAGCAGCTGGGACTGCTGGTGCCTGAGCTGGAGCAGCTGGGACTGCTGGGGCTTGAGCTGGAGCAGCTGGGACTGCTGGGGCTTGAGCTGGAGCAGCTGGGACTGCTGGTGCTTGAGCTGGAGCAGCTGGGACTGCTGGTGCTTGAACTGGAGCAGCTGGGACTGCTGGTGCTTGAACTGGAGCAGCTGGGACTGCTGGTGCTTGGGAGAGCGGCGCGGCCGCCGCTGAAATCTCGGAGAGCGGCGCTGCCGCCGCTGCAGTCTGTGAGCGCGGCGCGGCCGCCGCTGAAGTCTCGGGGAGCGGCGCGGCCGCCGCTGAAATCTCGGAGAGCGGCGCTGCCGCCGCTGCAGTCTGTGAGCGCGGCGCGGCCGCCGCTGAAGTCTCGGGGAGCGGCGCGGCCGCCGCTGAAATCTCGGAGAGCGGCGCGGCCGCCGCTGAAATCCCGGAGAGCAGCGCTGCCGCCGCTGCAGTCTGTGAGCGCGGCGCGGCCGCCGCTGAAATCGCGGAGAGCGGCGCTGCCGCCGCTGCAGTCTGGGAGAGAGGCGTGGCCGCCGCTAAAGTCTCGGAGAGCGGCGCGGCCGCCGCTTGTATCAAGGGGTGCAGCGCCTCAGACGCGTGCTTCACGGGGCGTGGCATGAAGAGATCCGCTGCAGCACTGGAGCCCGAAGCTGCGGGTGAAGTAAAAACCCGGACCGGATTCCTACTCTCTCGTGCAGAGTCCGGCGTGAGGAGCGCGGGGAAAGTCTTTGACCGCGGCTGGCTCGCCGCGCAGGGGGTCTCGGAGCGCGATTCCACTGCCACCGGTTCGGCTGCCATCGCGAAAGACACAGAGCGCGGATCGGCAGCTACCGCGGGAGGAAGGAGCGGCTGGCGGGCTGGTGTAGGAGGGCAGTCCTCAAACTCCTCTTCACTGGATGCAGGTGTGAGGAGATCGGAGTAGTCCCAGGAATAGGACTCCTCACAGCCTGCATCCATGCCACCCCCGTCCTCGTCGGGGCGAGGATCGAGGCTGACCGCACACAGCCCTAGCGCCCCCCCAAGAAAATCCTCCCCGGAAACGGGCTCCTCCTCCGGCTGGCGGGACCCCTTAAAACGTCTACCCCGAGGCCTGCGGCGTCCTTGAGGCCTCGGGGATTCCAACGCCGGGGTCCCGAATGGAGCATGGCGGATCGCCATCCTGGAGCCAGTCCACGGGATCCCCTTGTGGGTCTCGGTGGGCGCCACTGAAGCTGGGCTGACGGGCTCCAACCCGAGGAAAGGCGCTGGGAGCGGTTCATCTCCTCGGATTTGCTCGGCGAGGAGGCGGAGAAACTCCAGGTCCGCCTTCCGAGCAGCATACCACTGGTTTACATCCATTTTTGGTCGGTCTTTTTGTCAGGGGGTTGACCCAGGCAGAGAGACGAGGAGGCGGATGTAAACACAGGTAGGGCGAAATTTATTAAATAAATATAAACAAAAACAAGTAAACAAGAAACAAAGAAAAACAAGAAACAGAGGCTATAAAACTAGACAGGTTGAACTTAAACAGGGCAAGGGAATAAACTAGGGATATCTATACAAGAAAATAAAACAAGAAACTAAACTAGACAGAGGATGAATACACTAAACAGGGAAATGAGTAAACTAGGGAACTAGAAACTAAACAGAGATATACACTAAACAAGGAACTAGGGCAATGACCAATGAAACACAGAGAGACAGAGAAACGCAGAGAGACAGACAACGGGGGACAGTGCAAAGACCGACCAGGACAGGTGACAGAGGAAAGCTTTTTAACATAACAGGAAACACACTGGGAGTGGAAACACCTGGGGAAGGGGTGGAGCTACAAATGAGACATGAGGTAATGGAAAATCACAGGCAGAACACAGGGGCACGGGTCACGTGGGACAACACAGGCACGAGGACAGACAGGAAACAGGGCCAGGCGTGACAATACGGCAGATACTCAAAGTTGCATTTTTCGTATCAGTATCAGACATAAAAATCTGATATCATGCTATTGTTAAACATATGTATATAGTTTTAGATATAATTTATGTTTTATGAAATTAATCAATCAAGCTGTTAGTTTAAGAAGTTTCACAAAAATATTGCATCTGCATATGTTTAGGAATTTGCATTTGGTATCTGTTAATGGAAAGTCTTTATATTTGTTCCAAAAAAATGGTGAAAACAAGCCTATCATTGAGACAGCAAAACATTAGGAGTGGCCAGATCAACAATTTGATTCATTTCTAAATTACCCATTTGTAATTTGATAGAAATGCACTGGTGAGCTCAGTAACACCGAAAGGAAGGCCTGAAAGCCCTAAAGAGATAACCAGAGTAAATCATTGCAGCATTATTTGGTAAAGTTAAATAAATAAATAAATAAATAAAACCCCTTCAAAACATCTAGGTAAGTGAACAACACCCAGGTAGAAATTGTCAAATCACTGTCAAATGCAACATGTAATTTCTTTAGGATACAAATCACTGGGTGACACTCAAGAACAGAACGTACAGAATAAACTGCTAGAAAACCCTATAAAAGCAAAAAAAAAAGTTATCTGGACAGATTAATCCATCTAGTTGTTTATTTGAAAATGCTAGCAGTCCTGTGTTAAAATAATGTTTATGTAAAATTATATAAGATGTGAGATTAATGTAGAAAGGATACATATAAATGAAAATATTTTTTAAAGTTATTTTTCAGAAATCAATATTTCGGGGAATAACCCTGGTTTTTAATCACAGTTTTCATGCATATTGGCATGTTCTCCTCCAACAGTCTTACACACTGCTTTTGGAAAAAATTATGCCACCCCTTGTGCAAAAATTCAAGCAGTTCAGCTTGGTTTGATGGCTTGTGATCATCTTACTACTGATTATATTCTGGAGGTTTTTTAATTTGGTAAATAAAAAAAAAACTATATGTATATATATATATATATATATATATATATATATATATATATATATATATATATATATATATATATATATATACATGTGAAAACTATTACTGTGTTGTTTAGTGGGAGGAGTTTTGGTAGTTGAATGCATCTTGGAAAGACAGATGTGTTCACACTGCGGCTCAAATGCGGCTCGGGTCACCTTCAGAAGTGCTTTGTCCAATCTATTTAATGTATTTTGGGTGCATTTACACTTCATCTAGACACTGTATAATCCTGATACACAAAACACATGAAGTAACCAGGTGTAAACGAGGTCACAAACACAAAGTGGTTTACATCAACAAATATTCTTTTATCGTTGTAACAAAGTGGGATAAATGTGACTTCCAATGCATAAATTACATTTTAATTATTGAGTTTATCAATTAGTAATTGGATTATTTAAAAATAAATTGTAACATAAAAAACACAAAAACAGTTTTTTTCATGAATTTAAGCATTTTAAAATGCATTTTTAAAATAATCTCAAAGGATTTATTTGAAATCAGTTTTACAAGCATCTCAACATCTTATACGGTAGAAAAGTTATTTAGGGAGAACGCTGGTGCAGAACACTATTTTAAACGTTAAATGTCAGATTAGGAGATTTGCGTCCGTTTTCCCTGTTCATTGGCACGTTTTGTTTTGCTATGTTTTCGGTGTGGATGCAGGGACGTGGAGCCTTGCATGGCATAGAATTCAGTATGTGAATTTAAAAGCAATGAAGCATGAGTTATAAGCCATTCCTGTGGCTGTATGTGTGTGTGCGGCGCACAATACATAGTCTGAGCGCATGTTCTTTAAGACGAGTTGAAATTCAAGAGGTCTAGCCACTGTAGCACATTACACTACTGAACCAAGGTGCTATAATAAACACATAAAAGCTGGCCTGGCTTGCATGTGAAGCTTGAGTGCGCTTTACACTTCAAGTATCGCATATGTCGAAGTGCCAGTCACAGAGTAAAGAGAGCTGAGGCCTGAACTGCACAATGAATCAGACTTGGAGTGCACATTTTACTTTATATAAATATACAGTGTATATATATTATATATATATATATATATATATATATATATATATATATATATATATATATATTATTATATGATTACACATGGAGGCACATCTCTCCTGGATCGAGGACTGGACTACAGATAGAGGTTGGAGTGCATTTCATGCACACAGGTGAGGGAGTGTGTTTGTGTGTGTGTGTGTGTGTGTGTGTGTATGTGTGTGTATGTGTGTGTGTGTGAATGGTGAATGAGGACCCTTTGAAGTGGAAATGGGCCCTGGTTGGCAGTAGGCCAGTGCATCAATAAAGCCAACTGGAGTTTGAGAGCCAGTGAGAGCCATTTAAGCTCCATTTCTCCCAGGCCTTACAGCCTAGGAAAGACCTGTGCGCACACACACACACACACACACACACACACAAACAAACACACACACACACACACACACACTAACAGCATGCACACAAACACACTGTAATCAGGCTAGGTTTGTGTGCTACCGGGTTGCTAAGGTTGCAGGCTCTCTAACAGGTTGGTGTGTAATTGTGTGTGTGTGTGTGTTTGCGCATGATTGTTGGCTGATTCTGAAGTGGCCTGTTACAGGCACTAGCACAGTGGGGTTGTCTTTCAACTTTAATTGAAATAAGGTGTATTTTTGCTGTCTATAACACAATCCCTACACACACACTTGTGAAGAAACACACCCTACTCCCATTCCACTCCCAGTACTTCTTTTTCTCCATGTTGGCTAATCTTTTTTCACATCCTCAATATTTTCCACACAAACATACACACATGCACACACACCTCGCTCTTTAGCTGTCTGTTCCCTTAGCGACCGTTTCCAAGGTGCCCATATTCTCCCGAGCCATGGGGCGGGGACTCGTGATGTCGACCATGAATAACCATACACCTGTACCCGTCCCTTACTCTCTTATCTCGCTTACCTAGCGCGGGCGTAGTCTCGCCATGCTAAAGGTGTAAAGGTCAGCGGCGAAGTGAGTGTCTGCGCTTATACCGTACAGAAGCTTTTGAAAGATGCTACAGGGGTACATCGCCTTTGTATATCACAAGGTATAACGTGTTCACTTTTGGATGGCACATTGGAATTTAGACCCTTTACAACAGTGTTTCTTAACCTTGGACATGGAGGTTTACTGTTTTCCTGCTTTCTACACACCTGAAAGTGTGCGTGTCCTCAAGATAGCGGGCCTCAAGTCTAGAGTTAAGAATCTCTGCCTCACTCCAAAAATACACTTTATTCGACATAAACAGCCAGTTAAAAGAAACATCTGATGAAAATAGAGTTAGTCAGCTAAGACATATGTTCATATGGTACTTATGGTGAGAGCACAAGGTTGGTTATAATAACTGAATTCTAAAGTCTAGTCTAGAGACAATGTATGCTGCATTTCTTGCCCGTAAAGTCTTAAAAAGCTGTTCCCAGGTGAAGGACATTTCATATACAGCTTACAAACGCGTCCTACATTTTGAATGGTTTTGAGGAGGCAACTGATGTATCCTTCCAATTCCTAAGTTATGCAGAGTTCTCTCTTGTACAATTAGCACAAACAAAAACAATAGCACCACAAAAATGTTAGAAACCAGCAGTTTTAAAATTTAAAACAGGAGGCACAATGCAACAGGCTCTATTTTCTGCCATAAAAGTTCCATCACAGGTTTTGCATCGCAGCTGCAAAAGTTGACCAGTTGGCTACTGAGAAGAAATCTTCATAAGACAGTTCTACCAAAGACCTGACCAACCTAGGATATGGACATCAGCTATTGTGTCACTAGTAGGGAAACTACCCCTCGTTGTGGAGATCTTTTTGCAGTAGCCAGAACAAGACCTTCAAGTTTTAAGTAGCGTATTTTGGTCTATTCCCGTTCATAGACAATGGAGCCTGGTTCTGTGTGGCAAGAACTTACTGCATGGTGGTTTTGCAAAAATGTCAATTGAAATAACTGGCATGTGTAGATTTTTATCTTTAATTGCATCACCATCACATCTTACACATAAATCTTATAAAAGCTTCACATATAAAGGAAAGCTGTGTGGTATTAGGTATAGTTAAACTGTCCAGCATAAACATTTTATCACACCATAAAAATGATGAATTGGTAACTACACAAAAATTGGTGCAGATTTTTTGCCAAACTGTTCCTTTATGGTACTTAGCCCAACTCAGTAACTTAATGATGCAGATCATAATGCCTTATGATCATAATTATGTTCATAATCTGAAGTTCAGAATGTGATGCAACAGCAGCTGCCAGTTTCAGCTATACTTCATTGTACGCTTTCCATTAGTCAATCCACAACTTTCCCCCACTTCTTCCTTTCGGCACAGTTCCTTAGCCGTCACCCAACTGTTGCTCCACTGTTTTTTCCCCCTGCAAACTCACAACCTGCCCTATTTCCAGCACCCTTCTTGCTCTCTCTCTCTCTCTCTCTCTCCCTCTCTCTCTCTATTGATCTAGTCATAGTTTTCTGTCTTCAGTGTGCTGGCTGGCTGGCTTTAATCAATACAGATAATTGTCTGCTTTCTCCCGTTGCCAAACAGTCTGTGTTTTTTCTGAATGAATCCAGGTCTTCCCCCACCACACACATACTCACTCACAAACCCCGCCCGCCTGGGATTCCCCCATTAATGACAGGAGATAACCTGCTTTCCTTACCGATTTTTCCCTCCACACCCCCACCCCGACTCCTCTGCCCCCCCATCCTCATCGATTGCCGTGAGATATCGGCCCGCGTGCCCCTCTCTTCCAGTGTAAACACAGCATGCACATGGCGCTGAGACTGCACACACACACTTGCGCATAAACAAATAGGCAAACACACTCACTTGGCCCCTGTGCGGCTCCTGTGTGTGTGCGCCCCAGTTGTTACGTAATTATACATTAAGGTGGACTTTGTCCTGCCCTGACGGCAAAAGTTAACTGAGGCCTTCATGAGATGGCAAGAATAAATTCAAGAAGCTTTGTTGAAGCTTCCTCAGCTGTTCTAGCTCTGATATTTTGCTGTCTTAACAGAATGCTCAGAACTGCACTGGCTTCTGTTTGCATCTGTTATTAGCAATCAATGCTTTCTATAGACCACTAGAGACTCAACAGTCGTGAATACATGGCGGCCTTGTGACTCTTACAGTAGACATATGCTTCATTTCACGTCTGGCCGCAGTATTCTTGTGCATCATTTAATAATGAACAGCTACGTAACGAGTTGCAGTCTAAAGCAGACGGAACATATCTAGCATAATTCGCATTCACTTCATACATTTCGCACAGCTCATTCAACTATTGTTGAAGTTGTAAACAATATGAAAACGGCCTTTGGCTTTTGCAAAGCTCCATTTCACAGGCTTTGTTTAATACCTTCTAACTCCACAAGGCAATTGTAAATTTCTATGATGCTCTCACATAATGGCAAGGCTAAAAATCTAGGCCTGGCTGTTTAGTCAGCCAGAAGGAAAAGGCCAACTACGTTCTTTACTGTTAATCCTAGTGCCTAGTGAATGTGAACGTGTCATCCATGTGAGATGAGCAACTTTCGCCGACAGACTGGAGACAGGATGCTTTCATTCCAAGCCTTAACAGACGAGGCTATTGAGCATTCATAATAGCAACAAAAGGTGTGAGATGGTTTCATTTGTCGGGCACAACTTGAAAAATATTTCGTACATTAAATTATGACCAGTCCAAACGTAGACTTTGGTCTGCGTTTTGACCTGCTGGGCCATTTTAGGTCACATTTCAGAGCTTTTTCGAAATTCTTTTCTTAGTTGGAGGTTTTAGAGAATGCTATTTTCAATGTTGTCACTTAAAAAGACTGAAATCACAGAGTATTATTGTTATGTTATTTTTCTGGCTGAATCTCACATACCATCTTACTCCCTATATAGTGAACTATTTAAATCATAAATAAAACTGCAACATTTACGCAAAGATAGCACTAAATTATAGATTTTGACATATGCATATATATGTTGTAAAAAATAGCCTACTGTTTCATACAAATCCATGATTAGAATCCATGATTTTGATATTACACCTTTTTTTGGGAGTTTTGAGGTCTTCCCTTATGAAAAACTATTGACCCATGCACGGTTTGCACGCTCAGGCATGTATTCTCATCTCTGTTTGGATGACAACATCATAAAAAAGCATTAAATGGGATTAAACATTTCCTGCTTGACCTGCTAAGCTCTTCATTTCATCAATATCCTAATGTAGTTTTACATTTGTATAAGTTGCATAATTAAATAACCCCCAAACTGTCAATGCATATTGCTGCATTGATTTGGAAATGAACTTGTGAAAGTTTCACAGAGTGTTCCTCAAGCAGGCATATTGAAGAGCCCCTAACTTAACAAACTGTTATTCCTTTTCTTCATACACTGTTCTTTTGTTCCGGATTGTATATACCGTACATTCCCCTCAGCGGTCCGGCGCTCGGTAACGCAGTGCTGGAGATTCGGCCATTTTGTGTGTCTTATTTTTTTGCTGGTGCAATGAGAACGTGGCCTGATCCAATTTGTGTTGGTCACCAGTGTGAAATGGCGGTCGGCCGGGGGACGGTAGCTCTCCAAAGCCTCTCAGTCCCTTTCTCTCTCTCACTCTACCTCTCTCACACTCTCTCTCACTCTCTTTTTCTCTCGCTCTCTCCATGTGCCACTCAGCAAACACCTCACTATCCTGGCACCACTATGCACCCAGCATGACCACAGCCTTGCAATCAAGAGACAACACTTATGTGCTTTTACACACACATACACACACACACACTAGCATCACTTGACCTTTTGATGTTTTAAAAATAATAATAAAAGCTGTGATTCTTTGACAGCACGTCTGGCAGGAGGGCTAATTAAATTTTGCTGTCCACATGAAAGTAAAAAAAAAAGTCATTTTACTCTATAACTGTTATGCACCCTCTGTACTCAGTCTGTATGTTCATTTAGGTACCCAAGAAGTGTATTAGGAAGGCAATACATTTAGTGTTTCACCATGCAAAAGTAAAATCTTGTGTAGATACTAGTTTTACTATGTATTCATTTGCAAAAAAATGCTGCATTCATTTGTGAATACTTGCAGTGCCTCAATTATGGCCTTGCGATATTGCAAGTGCATAAATCTCTGTTTTCCATTAGAGGATTGGGTGAAAGTCATTATTTTTGTATGAACGGTTATAATAGTCAGATCCATACTATATTTTTTATGGCCACTCTCAAATTTGTCAAATGTTTCTGTGCCTTTCTTTGCAGTTAATAGAGGTCTCCTGTTCCTGCCGTAAATAAATAATGAGGGGAGTACATTCATCAAGAGTGTACACCTTTAAAATAAATGTACGTGGCACTTAATAATGTAGTATCTGAACATTTTCTAATACAAGGACTGATACAATTTTTTTTTAAATATTGATTTGCTTAATTTCAAAAAATCCCAGAAAAAAAACTTGTACTGTCAAAGAGAGGACCTTGGTGAACTACACGCTTTAAAAAGACGAAATGCTGTCTTCAAATCACACATATATACAGTACACACACAAAGACACACACACACACACATCTCGATTTTTGTGTCCTTTGCGAAATTACTGTGCTTGACGACCTTACAGCCGACAACGTAGCAACTAAGAGCGAGTGCGAGCAATGGATGGATGGATAGATGGATGGATGTGGGGGGGGTCTTTATATGTGTCATTTGGTGAGTGAACATAAGTGGCTCTGAGGCGGTCAGGGGGGCAGTTGATGGCGAGAGGTAAAAATAGAGGCTGTTTCTTTCTTTCTTTCTCTCTTTTTTTTTGAACTCACAGTGTTACGGTTTGCCCTCAGAACGTGAACGGACCCTGAGCTTCATGTTAACCGTGTGGCGTGGCGACTCTGCTCTACTCTGCACAGGGTTTTATTAAACAACAGAATCAGTGCGGGACAGGACGGGGGCCAGGGGTGAAAAACCTCGCCCAGGGGCACAAGAGAGGGGTGTAGAAGGGTGGGGGGCACTTCATCCCTCCATCCATCTATCTATCTATCCATGCCTAGCTTCATCTATCCTTCCCTCTCTGTTTCCCTCAGGGTATCTATCAACCTGCAGCCTCCCTCTTATTCCCAAATCCAGTGTCCAGCTCATCCTCTCACTTTACTGCTTTCCACAAGGGCCTGTCCTGTACCAGCGATAAAGGTGCCTAACCTGAAGCTGACTAACAAACGAGAGGAAGAAAGGACTAAGAAGGACCTCATCCTTTCGTAATTGTTGTTGTGACTGGAAGCATAGCCTTGAGGTTCTCTGTGTTTTTATGTTCATTGTAACAGCAACTCCTGTAGCCAAAAGCCTGGAGAAAAAGAGAGACAGAGAAAGAAAGGAAGAGAGAGATTCTGAAAGGTGAAAGCAGAGAGATGGACAAAAGGCAGGAGAGGAGGAAGGCTAGGAATGAAGGAGCGATTAAGTGTGCATTTCATTCATTCCTGTTTGGACTATGAGGCCTCAAAAAGGAAAAAAGAGAAAGGCAGTTAGGTAAATAAAGCGCAGCACGCACTCGTTGGCCCTTAACCTCTGAAAAAAAGAAGCAGACTGATCTGAATCCCAGTGCGGAGAACAGGAGAGAGAAGAGAGATGGAGAGAGAGAGGGAAGCAGAGGAAAAAATATTTTAAAAAAATAGAAGAAGGGGGAGGGGGGAGCAGCCGGCGCTGCAAAAGGGCCTCCAACAGGCGCAAGTCTGAGCTGCCCGCGTGAGGGGCCCCGATCGATACCAACTCGGAGCAATAAAGCTTTCTCCCTGTCATCTCCACAGAATACAAAGCAGAATGGGGAAGAGGGAGGGAGGGAGGGATGGAGAGATGGGGGGGGGGCGAGAAAGGGGTGAAAAGCTGTTCCGCTAGCCAGACCAATTTCCTACCCCCCCCTTTTTCCTCCACCTTTTCTACCCTCTAAGTCTTACAACATTCACCACCTTTTCTCTTTCTTTCCTTGGCCTTTCTCTTTCTCTGTCTTTCTCAATTAATTCTTATTTAATTTCTCTTTTATTTGTTTTTTTTTATATAGCTTTTTGCAATCCCTCTATCTTTCTGTGTAGGCCGTCTCTTGGTCCGCAAGCCAGAGAGCCAAGGTGTCGTGCATGTAGGTATTTTATTGATAACATCTGAATAAAGAAAGTTAATATTTCATCGCATGGTGGTGGAAGGAGCCGGACACAGAGAGAGAGACTTGGAACGAGGGGATGTGAGGGCTGAAGACGAAGAAGGGATGAGGGGGTGAAAAAACAGGAGAGGGGTTGAGGTGATGGCCTTAGAGAATGTGGTGGTGGTGTTGGTGGGTGGAGAGGGGGGTGAGGAAAGAGGTATTAGTTAGAGAGAGAGAGGAAGGAGAGAGAGACAGAGAGAGAGATGGATGTGCTAGTGACAGAAAGTATAAAAGAGGGGGTTCTGGTAGAGGGGAATATTTAAGGACAGGAATAGAAAGACAGGACCGCATGTGTGTGTGTGGATGGGTGGAGGGGGCTCAAATAAGCGTTCTCTTTAATTGAGAGCCAATTTAAGTCTGGTCCAATCGATAGAGCCATATAGCGAGCAATCTAGCGGCCCCCATAACACATACATCACAGCGCTTAGTTGCTTAGTAGACACTGTCATGGACAGACACTGTCTCTGGCCCTTGATGGGATTTGGAGACATATTGGTTTCGCCCGACGCCTATGGCCATTGAACTTGTTCTTGCCGTACTTTGATGTGCGGCCGGCTCAGGCTTTCTTGTTGGCCGACAAAAAAGGCCCAAACTGCTTGCAGGTAGAAGCCATAATTATTCACCATGTATTAGATACACTCTCTATCTTTCTCTCTCTCTTTAAGTCTCTATGACTCTCTCTCACTTTGGCCTCTGGTCTCTCTCTCTTTCAGCCGACTCCGTCCCCCTCACCCCCTCCCCTTTCTTCTTTATTAGGAGGCAGCTGTGTAAGTCTTTGTTGCCCTCCCTGTCGTTCCCTCCTTTTATTGTACGATCACAATGCGCCGTCACTCTTCTACCTTGCTCTCTAGTTTTCTCTCCTTTTTCTCCCTTTCTCTTTTTCTCTTTCTCTGCTTTGCTTTCACTCTTAAGCTTCTTCCCTTTTTCTTTTTTTTTAGATTTTCTTCTCGCACTCTAACCCCACACTCATTTAGTTGTAGTTTGTCTGGCTCGCCTTTACCTTACCTTTCTCATCTGCCCCCCACCCCCCACCCCTCCTCTATCTGTCTTCCCTGAATCACATCAGGACCTTATGATGAAGGAGGAAAGGATGGAGGGATGAAGGGATGGAAGGTTGGAGGGATAGTGGATGGACGGACAGAAGGAGAGAGGCAGCCAGCGTTGCCCTCTCTGCCTGTTTTGTGTTGGTCCCTGGGGAGAGTTGTAATAATGGTAGCCATGTGGGGAGGGGGTGGAAGGGTGTGTGTGTGTGAGGGTGTGTGTGTGCGTATGTGTGTGTGTGTTGGGGGGAGCGATTATTGTCTTGTAGGGAGTCAGAAGTATCGATCGGCCCAGAAATATGTGGTGCGAGAAAGAGCTACTGTATCGGATATAATATACACTCCTGAGACGCGGGGCTTGCACTCTTTCCTTCTTTCTCTCTCGCTCTCTCTTTTACTCTCTCTCTTTTTCACACACACCCATACACTCATGTACAAATACAGAATACCCACTGAGACGTGCACACACACAAATATGTACTTACAAATACTCTCCTCAAGAAGCGTGCACAGCTGGAAACGTACATGTACAAACGTGTGTGCATGTAGCCAACCGGCAAGAGGACACACAACACACACAAACACACACACAGACACATAAAAGCTGTATGATATGTGAACATATATACACATACACACAACTGTGAAACATATAGAAAAACATCCGGAGCAAAAGAAAAGCGTGATTGGAAAGCACAGTGCTGAATGAGGAAGTGAACATGGTAAAGTAAAAATGGACAAACAATTCAGAAGTGAAAGGGAACTGCTGATATTAAATAAAAAAAATACAAAAATATAATAATAAACTGCTTTCAGGCCTTTCCTTGCAAATACACTTCCAATGCCAACCATGTCTCTGTGCCAACTTACATGTGTACAATGTACACAAACTGTAAGAATAAATAGCTAAATACACAATTCAGTGTTTTGTACATTCATTTCAGGTACAGTCAGTCCTCCCTTGTTAAATATGGATTCCGAGCCAGGCATTAAGTTTTAACCACTCATTAAAATAAAAAAAAAAAAAAATATATATATATATATATATAAAAAAAATAAAAAATGTTTGTGGGTCAAAGTAGGGTGACATGTAGTAGTTTATTGGATCAAACTCTGCACACAAAACAACTTATTAGTTATAGCAGAAAGCACATGCCCTTAGGTTGATTGGACTGCCCATACACACAGACACACACACAGACACACACACACTCACTCACTCACTCCTCTTTCACTGCTGTTGCCTAGCAACGTGGCTTGGTGTCCTATTGGCGAGCAGTGCTGTCCGGTGATGTCATGACCGCTGCTGACCAGCACTGCTGCTGCATTGAGAGGCGAGACAGACAGAGAGATAGGGATAGAGAGGTGGCGATGGGGTGGAAATGGGTGGGACATATGTGGTAGAGAGACAGGCTAAAGTTTGTTCAGGAGTCAAGTTCAAGGAGCGAGCGTAGTTTATATGTACGTAGGATGAAATCAGCAAAAAGAAAAGTCCATGAGCTGACTGTCCTGCTGGTAATGATGCTCTGGAAAAAAAGGATTACCCCTCCTGTGATCAATACTAAACACGTCTGAACTTGACAGTGACTCGGCCACATTCACTGGGCCATTTGGACAGAGGGAGGGAGAGAGGGAGGGAGAAAGAGAGGAAGCGATAGAGAGAGAGGGAGGAACTCAGGGGTCTAATTTTAAACCTGTACTCCTCCATTGTTCCGCTCCATTGTCTTTAAATCAGGTCAACAGCCAATAAGATTTAACACCCCAACCTGCCTGCCTGCCTTCCTTCGTCTCCCTTCTTGGAGAGGGGGAGTCAAGCGTGAACTTCAACTTTAGGAAGGTGTGTATGTGTGTGTGAAAAAGAGAGAGAGAGAGGGAGTAGTAGACGTAGATGTGCACAGACCTTATGAACCTTGTTAAAAACCCCTTTGAGGCAGTTGCAAATCTTCCCCTGTTTGTTGCTGTTAACCACAGTTAGTGACATTTCAGTTTGAAATGATTCAGTTCGGAGGAGTTGATTCATGTTTGTGTGTGAATACCTAAATGATAAATTGGTTTTCATACATATGCAGAAATTTGCACAAGAAAATGTAAAAAAACTGACACTGTAATTAAAATATACATAGTTAAAAAAAAGCTAAAATATTTGACTTTTAAACAGTTTTCTGTTTTTTTTTTTTTTTTTTTTACCCTAATGTGAATGTGACAGGTGTTCATTATATTGTTTCGAAATGTCTTGGAGCAATAGTGGACCAAAAGAAATGCTCCTACATGACTTGGGACTCCAATCTTTTTACATTTACTTCCAAAAAAAAAGTTAAGATCTTGGATTATTAGTGGTCCAACAGAAGTCCAAAAACACAAGCTGCTCCCTTTTTTGGTCAGTGCTCCTTCTGGACTCCTTTTCACCCCCCAAAAACAACCCTCCCTCACTGGCCTCTCCAGAGGTTGGGGGTACGGGGGGCGGTGGGGGCGCAGGGTGCTTCTAGGGGGCCGGTGTTGAGCTGACCTTTGATCCGAACACACGCCACCCCGCACCCCTCTTTTCTTGTCCCTAACACACACTCTCAAACACACCCACGCGCCGTCTGTCAGGGGTCTGACAGGCGTTGCTGAGGAGGTTATGGGGGTACAAAAGGGAGGGGGCCTCCCAAAACCTGCTAAACTCCTGACAGTGACCCAGAGTGTCACACAGACACACACACACGCGCATACAAATCCTTGGCCTTTGTCACCTCACGAGCGTCCCAAAGACAGATCTATCATGAGGCTAGTGGGGTGGGGTGCGGGGTTTGGGCTATGAGATACGTGCCTGTGTGTGTGTGTGTGTGTGTGTGTGTTTTCAGTGTAAAGCTGTATTGGCACTGGTTTTTGGATGTCTTTTGTTTTAATTTTTTTAGCCCTGCTGGAAAATTTTGGGGAACTGGTTGCATATTACTTTATCTCACTATAATTGTGCACTTGTGACTTATTGGCTCTCATGAATCAATGAAACCAATGAACCAATCAGTCTTGCATGTTAAGGCTGCCCCCATGTGGCCGAGCCATGCGGTTGCAGTTTCCTTTTCAAGACTTGCAATGGCACGCCGAGCGAGAATAGTGGAAAAGGAAGGAGGGTGAAGCAAAGGAAGCACATGAGTGACATAGAGAGACTTGTTTTTCACTCATATGATGAGCACTTTCCACACTCACAGCCACCCCAGCATTTTCCAGTGATGACTCTCTCTCTCTATTGCTCTTTCTCTCTCTTTTTCTTGGTCTCTGGCATCGGTCTCCCCTCTGTCCCCTTTTTGCACTCTCCAAACTCCAAATTGAACCACATTTCTGGCCCCCATACCAGCAGATCACAAGCTCCCTCCTTCCCATCAGTCTCCTTTTTCTTCTTTTCTCACTCACACTCCTGTGAGTGAGTGAGATCTATAGATACAGCAGAAAATGGAGAGACAGAAAGCTCACGAGCAGAGACTTTTGGGGGTGGTGGGAGGAGGTGGCTAGGTGGAGGTTTAGGAGAGAGTGACTGTATGTGTATGTGTAAGTGTGTGTGTGTGTACGTGTGTCTTTTTCTCCATTGTCATCAGTCCTTGTCATCTTTCTTATCATTCTGGCCTCACTTATTTCAGATTTCAGATTGCAGCAGCACAGTAGGTTGTTTCATGAACCATGGCTGTAGGTTAAAAGGTTGCCAGCTTTCAGGCTGAACTGCATTGATATGAATATTCATTTAGCAATTTGCATTTTGTTAGATGTTAATTAGGTTAAGATAGGGACAGGTCAGACATTAATCTGCTTGTCCACATAACACTGCTTGGAGAGGTTTTGTGAGAGGCCTTCCCTCAATTGTGATATATTTGCGACTTAGAGACAGGAGACAGAAAACTGCACTTTATTTATAAAATGGCGGCCATGGCAAAATGTCTGGATTCCAGGTGAGTATGTCTCTCTCTTTCTCGCTATCTCTCTCGCTCACTCACTCTCTTAACTCCCCCCTCTCCTGTTATTTCTCTCTCTCTCTCTCTCTCTCTCTCTCTCTCTCTCTAATGATCTCTCCTGAGGTGGGGTTTAGGGGTTAATTAGCTTTGCCATTGGTAACGGACTCTGCTAATGAGAGAACATCAAAACCAGCTGGAGTAAGAGCAATAGTAATGAAATGTCAGGGCCAACTCTCCAGAGGAATGATGTGGGACGCCACATACTTTGTACCTTTAGTGTGTGTGTATATGTGTGTCTCTATGTGTGTCCATCTATCTTTCCACAAAATGCATGCTTCTGTATTTATATACATACTGCCATAACGTGTGTTTATACAAAGTGAGGGAATACTGAGGTATTTACTATATGTATATGTAAGAATTTCTGGAAGGAAACCTGTTCTGTGCAGAGTGGCCTGCTGCTATTGCCTGCTATTACTTTGCTGCGCTGCTGCGTTTGCACTCAGTCCAACATGCTAACACATCAACTTTAGAATCATGCCATATAAGCTAATTCTTCCAACACTCTGGTATGCACAGTATTCCTACTCTAACTCTGAAACATCTGGCAGTTAAGGACAAGAATGTGACTTATTCTGATACAGGTATGTGAGTGTGTATGCATTATTGCTGTCAAAAGACAAAAACACATTGTTACAAGAGTAAAAAAAACAAAACCTTTATTCAAAATTTTGTAAAAATGATATTGTCCACGAAGGATAGATAATGTAGTAAATTAAAAATCAGCCAAAATAAAGATTTGTGTTTTTCTTTAGACAGCAACAACATGTACACAACTGCTTTATAGATTTTGAAAATTTGTTGTAATGGCAGATATAAAATCTATGCAAATGCATATGCATATTTTAAAATGAAAACTAAACATAATTAGCTTTTACTATAATTACATGTAATACTTAGCTTGTTATTTATTCAGCAATATTTTAATTAAAATGATTCCACTGTGCTGAAAAGACATAACTGTACAAAAAAGCTTCAGTTTGCATATTTAAAGTTTATGCTTATAGGTAGGCCTAATTATGCATAGTCAATGTTTAGGCTTTTTCTTTTAATTTGAATGACAAATACAAATGAAATATTGTCAGTACACATGAACAGGTCTCTAAACTGCCATTTAAATAGCATACCTACGTGAATCAACATTTTTTAAAACACACACACACTTACACACACACACACACACACAAACCCACATACATGTGATGGTGTGTGGAAGACCACAGGGAGCAGGAAGTGTGTATCTACGTAACACTAGAGTGACTCACTGCAGAGATATCTGTGGGTATGAAAAAGACACACATTCATCTACGCCATTAGACTGTAGATTAACCTGCAGTGAATTTTACCTTATAAAATATAAGTGATTAGCATTAGGGTACTGAAATCCAGGATATATGAATATATAATATATTAAGAAACAATCACTGTAAATAAAAAATGCTAAACAGATATTTTGTAACAGAATTACAGGGATTTGATTTCAGAAAACATTTTGATATTTAAATTAGATTATTTAAAGAGCCTATTTACAGCATCTGTCATTGTCTGAAGTTTATTACAGAGCACATTAGCTTTACATAAGCTTGTAGATCCAGGCCAGATTTAAGCTAAGCTATATTGCCCATAATCACATAGCAAAATTAGATGTAATTATTTGAAATTTGATATACAATTTGTTTATATCCCCCAGCCCTAAAATAAAGACAAATAAAGACAAACTATGGAAAATAGGTAACTCACTTTCCTCAATCAAAATATCTTCACACCTGGGAGACTCTTAATTTATATTTAACCAGTTTTTGATATTAAAAGATATATTAACAGGGCTACAGATATTAAACCTGTTTTGTCAATATTATATAAAGGCTTCTTTTTTTATATCTTTTATATAATCTTTTAAAGACTATCTTCTATATTTTACTATAGCCTATATTTGCTGCAAATTTGAGTAGACTGCTCTGTTTTTGTTGTTGTTGTTTTTTTTTAATATAACATAGGCTAATTAAAAAACAGCAACTGCTAACTGTTTGTGTCTATACACAGTTATGAATATATAAATGTATGGATATAAAAATGTTGCACAAAAAAAATTACAATTCAATAGAAGTCAGCTTACAAGGTTTTTTTTTGCCATTTCTATATTATTTTAGCAACTGCCATATTTAAATTTTGTACAATTGCTTTTTTTTGCCTGAGAGTGACACAATATATATGTACATTTTTATAGATAGACTGAAAGATAAGTAGCTATACATATTATGTTGATAGATATACACTATATATATATACTGAGCACAGCACTAAACTACAGGCAAATTAAGACACACTGTGGAAAACCCTTATTTCTATTAGCTCTTTTGTCTGTAAAGACTCTAAAGATGTTTTTTTGTTTCTTTTAAGAGGCTGCTTCACTTTCCTCAACCAAAATATCTTCCCACTCGACTAATTTAACTACATTTAATACGTTTTGATATTTACAGAGTTAAAGCTATGACTACAGATATTACACCAGTTTTGACTGTTTTTATATTAGGTCTATATTATCTTTTATAGGCTTACCTTCTGTATTTTACTATAGGCAATGTTTGCAGCATATTTGTGTTGTGTGTAGGCCCCTCTGTTCTGTTTTGTGGTGTTTTGAAAAGCTTGGTCACACGAGGCTAATGTAATATGGAGTGGAAAAGCTTAGCTATACGGTTCTGCTGTTGGTTTGTATAATATCAGTGAGTAACACAGCCTAAATTAGTAACTCACAGTCGGTGGGTGGCGGAGGCTGCTGGTTTCAGTCAGCCTACAACAAAAACCTCGGTCGGAAAGTGAATGTGTCCGTTCAGCTTTGGTCCCTGCGTGACTAAAGCGACCGAAAACTAGTCCGTGAACCGCGGAGAGCAGCGGAGGCGTTTTAGCTTCAGCAGATTCCCGCGCTTTCTGCGCCCTGAGGAGAGGCGCGCGCGGTGTCACCGCGAGGAGAGAGAGACTTACAGCAGGAGCTCCGCTCATTAAACCGCGCTCTCACCGAGCCCGGGCCTGACTGTGGTAACGATACGACACCTTAAAAACGACCAGAGAAACGTCCTTTACACTTTACACTATATATATATTACACTTTACCCGATTAAACTTCAGCCGAATCCTCCCAAACACGAGCCGGGATTTTCCCAAATAATGTCTAACTCTGCACCAACGACTAGCTTCGATTCTTTAGCCTTATAAAGCTCTGTAAAAAATGAAGATACCACTTCATCTTCTGAATCAGTTTCTCTGATTTTACTATGTATAGGTATATGTTTGAATAACATGAACATTGTTGTTTTCTTCTATAAACTACGGACATTTCTCCCAAATTCCAAATACAAATATTGCTGTTTAGAGTATTTATTTGCAGAAAATGAGAAATGTCTAAAATAACAAAAAAAAAGCAGAGCTTTCAGACCTCAAACAAAGTTCATATTATAAACGTTTAAGAGTTCAGAAATCAATATTTGTTGAAATATACCTGGTTTTTAATTCCAGTGTGACATGTTCTTCTCCACCAGTCTCTTATTTTTTCCAGTGCTGTAAATATTTTTTCTTCTTCTGTAGTTTAACAACATCTAATTATCACACATGTGTCCCAGGTCTATATTCATATTAGACTAATTTTAGTAGTAAAACATTTAAATGGTAAATGTGAAAATAATAGCTGTGCCTTGATAAATGACTGTAACACCTGTAATAATTTCTACATCCATTCCCTTTAATCCCTGTTTTAAAAGCACACATTTACAAAATTTTACACTTTACACATTTGAAGCTTTATGGTGGAACTATATAGCTATGTAGGCTCACTGATGCATATTCAACAATATTTCTATATATTTGCTATTTGTATTATAATGAGAAATATACACAAACATGGTCTCAAGTTGCAGTTTAATTAACATACTAATTTGGTAAATAAACATTAAACAACACTGTGTTTTGTTATGATGCATGTATAAGTATTTTTTTTACTTGCAATTATATGCTGTATCTGCTAAAAATAGGAAATAATACTCCTGTGTTTAAATTCCTGTCTGGTTGATTTTTGGGTTGTTTGAGTTTACTGCAGATTTCAGGCTTTGATAGAACAAAAGAGGCTGGAATCCCACTGTGGAAAACAAGGCGTGCTCCTCAGCTAGATGAGACCCCTTTTTCTCATTTTCTCTTAGTAGCTTGAGGTGTGTGTGTGTGTGTGTGTGTGTGTGCCCGTACATCTGTAAAAAGCAGGACAAGACATGTCCATCCATCAGGAAGGGTGTAGGAAATACAGTACAGAAATACAGAGAAAATATAGCATAGCATATAGCACAAAAAACCTGTAACTGCTAATTGTTTTTTTGTCTATATACACAATTATTATTACTTATTATATAACATTTATTATATAGAAGAGGAGGTAAAAAAAACGCCATACCTTTCAATAGAATAAGAATAATCTTTGCTATATTTATATCAACTGCCATATTTAAATTATATTAAAATGATGTAAAAAGAAAAAAAGAGCCTGTGAGTACATATATCTATCTATTTGTATATAGATGTACGTAGATAGACAGAAAGATAAACAGATGTACATATAGACTGTACACTCTCTCTCCAAGTAAAGATTCTCTTAACACTCCAGAGCTTTCGAGAAGTGCCCCTGATGTACCAAATTTAATTGTATACACTGTATTTTCACCTCACTTTATAAATAATAATTAATGCATACTCTGAACGTGGCCTGTGAATTGAGGTGTTACTTTAGTGTTGGTTGAATAGCTCATTATTAGTTTGAAAGCTCATTGCAGTTTTGTTTGCTTATTTTCATTTAGTTTTTCCTGAATTATTTATTATTATTACTATCGTTATTTATTTGACTGCTGATATTTCTTTTTTTTTTCTTTTCTCTGTTCATTGTGTAAGTTTTAAAAATGTGTCTATAAACACTGTTTTCAATGTAAATATCAGACAGATACATTTTAAAGTGAGAGCTATCTAAATCAAAATTTTAATTTTAGATTTTAAGTGTTTTGTATGTTTGCTGCAGTAAAAACATTTTTTTCTAAAAAATAAAAAGAGCTATTGGTGTATATTGCAGTGAGGAAAGATTTGGGACACTGGGGGCTAGTATGCCCTAAATTAGTTATTAATTATGTTATCGTATGAAATGTATTACTTTCAGCTATGGAGAACTTAAGACCAAACCGTCTCTCAAATAGACCACATTATTTTCTCGCTTTTCGTTGTTATGGCTGCAATTCTAGTGAAACAAAGGTCACAAAAATGTTATATCTTAGTGGTGAAGAGAAACTGCCAGATTGTTTCTGCTGTTTATCATGTATCTGTGCTGGTTTTGTGCCTCGAAACTCTTTTTTGTCACATATTGAAAAAAATAAAAGACATTTAAAATGTATGTTAAACATTAATTAACTCACTAATTAATGCTTTAAAGGGACAAACTGTATTAGTACAGTGCCAGCATACACACTCCATTTCACAGAGAGTTTTTGACAAATATAAAAAGCAATATTGTCCACTGCCCTTGCGACTGTGTCCCTTTCCGCATGCAGGGTCTCAGCATGATGCCTGTACCATATAGCGCAGTCATGCTCAATGAGTGGACTTCAAGCCATGCTGCCATTTGCTGCAACAGTAAAATGACACAACCAAAATTTCACATCACCCCTTTCTTCTCTCTCCTGTTCTGTCTTCACAGTAGATATCAAGATGTCTAAAGCAATCGAGGATGAGAAGACTGGGGCTGACTTTCCTGCAGACAGCACAGGTAAAATGGAATGTGTGTATAGTGGAATTGTGCATTGTGTTTGTTATTTTGCCTATGAGAAAATGCTTAGGACATTGGATTTGTGCTAGATACTGTGATTCATTATTGTATAAACGTAAGTGTGGGGGAGAAATATGGCACACTTTGCACTTTTACACATTGTGATTAATTTCTTAATTTAGTGTACATGTAGGAGTGTGTGTGCGTGTGTGTGTGAGAGAGAGAGAGAGAGAGAGAGAGAGAGAGTGAGTGAGTGAGTGATAGAGATATAGAGCATGTATTGCTGATGGGATCTAGGTTTGTGACATTTCTCACATTTTCCACGAAGTCTGAATCAGATCCGCAGAAGACTTTAGTCATCCCATCTCTGATTTATGCCACAATAAAGACTAACACCTATACACACACACACATATGTGCTCACTCTCACACGCTCTCACACACACACAAACACACTCACACACAACACAGCAGGTAAACCCAGGTTAAACGCTCTGTGGTATGCCAGTAATGTGATGCCTCTGGCTAACCAGCTGACTCTTTGTTGATGTGAGGGCTGAAGCCTGAGGCACTACTCTGACCTTGTGTATGTGTATGTGTATGTGTGTGTGTGTGTGTGTGTGTGTGTGTGCTTTCTTACAGACTCAGAGAGGAACAGTCCTGAGGCTAGCGATCAGGTGTGTGTCATTTTTATCTCTTCTGTATAGAACACACTCTTTTTTTTACTTGTTTCACACATTTGTACGTCGGTGTCTCGTGTAGCAATAAAGAGAAGTTAAAATCAGTTACATAAGTATGAAGTTATGCATATATAAATGATAAAGATATATAACAATATTTTAAGTAAACCATACTGCTCAGTGTTTTAGATGAAATTAATCGTTTTTAATTGGCATAATTATTATGTAATTATTCAATATAAATCAACCCAAATGATTTCTGTGAAAGATGATTCCAACCTTTTGAACAGTAAGGTAAGTGTTTAATAAAGTTCTGTAGTGTTAGATGTGTTTATGTTAATTACATCAAAGGAAATTTGCATATGCAATTTTATACGCAATAAACCAAAAAGAAATGATTGAACTTACTATTTATTTTTATTTAATAGGGCTAATATATCTTTGTTTGTTTATTTCTTTGTTTAATAAAGTTGAATATAGGTGGGAGATAAGTCAGAAATATTGTAGTATATATTTTTACAATATTTATTTATTTTTCTTATATCCAATTAGTGAAAAATGATTTTTTCATTTTATTTTCAATTAATTGTATTATTAAGAAGGACTAATGCAATGCATGGCATGCTTAGAAAAGCACAATGTGGTGTATTTTGTTATAATAATAATACATATTGCCATATATTTTAACATACAGTAAAACATTTAAATATAGTCATTTTAAATAAATTAATTCTAATCAATTCAGTTTAAAAATATATAAAATGTAAATCCAGTGCAGTGCATTTTTTCAGATTTTGGATGGAAAGACAGCTCCAGTTATTTTACAATAGTTGCTGATCTATCAAATATATGCGTTTGTTATTGTGTGAGCCTTTTTACCACAGATGCTATTGGAAGGTTTTTGCTGTTGTAATTAGGATCATTTACGTCTGTGGCCAAATTTAAACTCTTAACGTCTGTCGTGGATTTCTTCCTTTCCACGCAGACCCAGCCAATGAAAACGAGTCCATTCTGCCTCTCTCCGACACCAAGCCACACCAAGGTGAGTGTGTGAGTGTTGAGGGGGGTGCAGGTAGGTGGACGAGGGCGTTTAATGAAAGGTGTGTGAATTTGTTTTGGAACGTGTGTGTTGGCCGGCGTGGGAATGTTTTTCTTTTGATGCGTGTGAAGCCTCAGGTGATTGTGTTTAAAGAGTCAGTAATATGCAAATGAGAGTGACTGAGTGACTGACTGTTCCCCGCCCAGATGTCTGAAAAGATACAGAGAGAGAGAACGAGAAAGAGAGAGTGAGAGAGAGTAAGAGAGAGAGGTGCTCAGTGGTAGAGAGTAGGCAACAAATAAGAGCGAGACAGTTGTAGCTGGTAGAAGTAGAGTTACAGACACTGGAGCGCCTATTTGCATAGCATCAACTGCTTGGACAGGCCCTGCTGCTACCTCTGTGTAAACATCCGTGAGTATGTGTTCGAATGAATGTGTTTGACTGTGTGTGAATCTGTGCACGAAATGTCACGAATACCCGTGACCCACTAAGTACTGTGAAGATAAATTAGTGACTGAATTTGAAAGTTCACAGGGACAGGGTTTTTTTTTTTTTTGTATTTTGAATATACTTTATTTTAGTGTGCCTGGTAAAAAATAAATTGAATTTTAAAGTGTATACATAAAAATGTATAAAATTAGAGTTTAACCTTAAACGTTGCTTTTGTAATGTGTGTGTATAAATATATGTGTGTTTCTGAATGTGTTACAGGTTAAAGCAGAAGAGCCACCTGAGATGCCCAGTTCTCACGCTCCACCTCCTCAGCCTACCCTACAGCACACACAGCTCATGCTGGCTGGTAGTCAGCTTGCCGGGGTACGCACACACACAAACACACACAAATATTGTTTCTATGTTTTATATGTCTTCAGAATTATTTATAAAATATAGTTAATATTTAGGGATAATGGCAAGTCATATTTGCTGCCAATGTGGAAGGTGGCCTGATAGTGTAGGTTAGATCAATAGGATATTGCCTTCAACAAAGACGTGCGGACATTTAACCTTCCTCGATCCACAGCGTCACCTGGGTACTAGGAATATGTTATAGTAGAAGGCATTACCACCCACAGTGAACAGAGCAGTAGGTGGTAATGATTGTGAGCAGCGGCCACACACACATTCTGCAGGTCAGTACAGCACTATTTAGCTTCTATGTGATATTTTTTTTATAAATTTCCTAATAAATAAACAAATAGTAGTAGAAGTTATATAAAGTAATATAAAAGTTAAGGCATTTACTTTCATACTTTAATGTTTAATTTGTGTGATCTTATCTACATCATGTTGTTCCATTCTGTCTTCTTAAACAAGCAATATTTATATGATTTCTTGAAATAAACACTACTATCTGCCTATTGGATAATACATTTACACTATTTGGAACGAAGTTGAATATTTTTATTTAAAGTTTATTTAAGCTCTGTACTTCAGCAAAGAGGAGAGTATAAGTTGTAACTATGGGGTCTTTGAAGCCTCTTTAATTTACTTAAATAAAAACCTTCCCAGTTTAAGGAACCATAGATAATCATATTAATTAACATAAGGTAAAATGCAAATGCTCGTTAGTACTTTGCTGTTAAATGTGGTGATAAACCGTTGTGCAGAATATCAGCTGTAATTGTGCAATCTTTACAGCCTCTTTATTTTTGTTTAATTAAATTTGCAATTTTTAAGCCTCTTTAATTTACTTTAATAACCCACCCCTATTTTAAGAGACCATAAATAATCATATTATATAGCAAAATCATGTCAAATGCAAATTCCATGTTTACTATGTTTACTGCTACTAAACATGATATGTGTACTGAACTGTTGTGGTAAACTCTCTGAACTCATGCTGGTGCACTTTTTTATTTTTGGTAACGTATCTGCCCACATCCTGGAGAGTGTTCTGCATCTGTTCAGCAGTTGAATAGGGTTTTTTCTTCCTAACTGTAAGCATTCTTGGGTTATCCACTGGTGGGCTTTCCGTGCTGTACCGTAGGGCTGCACAATATGCGTATATGTAGAATTCTACTAATAGTCATGCGGAAAATTCATACTATTCTCCTTGTTTTGTGATATTTCTACCTGAGGCACATTACAGCTCTGGAAATAATTATTTGCAGAAAATGAGAAATGGCTGAAATAACAAAAAAAGATGCAAAGCTTTTAGACCTCAAATAATGCAAAGAAAACAAGATCATATTCATAAAGAGAATAAGGTTTAAGAGAAAAACCCTCGGTTTTAATCACAGTTTTCATGCATCTTGGAATGTTCTCCCCCACCAGTCTTACACACTGCTTTTGGATAACTTTATGTCACTCCTGGTGCAAAAATTCAAGCAGTTCACCTTGGTGTGATGGCTTGTGATCATCCATCTTTCTCTTGATTATATTCCAGAGGTTTTCAATTTGGTAAAAATTTGGTCTCTTGTATTTTCCAGAGCTGTATATATATTAAATGCCTGTATTGCTAATGTACTGTAATAAACTCTGTGTATTCAGTATTAGGGTACATTAGTTAAATTGGTTTAATTGGTTTAATTAATATTTAACTTTTGGTGAAATCTGTTGAGAATTGTTTTAGATCACCTAATCATTTTAATTTATTCAGCCTCACGATGGCCCCATTTTTTACTGGAATTTGCGGAGTGCAATTGGAGTAATATTGTAATGAACTCTAATTTAACTACTTCTTAAAGTTGTTCAATACCTTAAACTAATAGTTCAACTAATAGTAACCCCAGATACCTGGACAAGAAACAATTCAGTGGCAGTTGTTATATTACTTATGGCTTGCTAAAAAATTGAAGAGGGTCACATATAGGGTGATTTATGATTTTTGTATGATACACCAGCATGTTATCAATATAAAAACCCTTGTATTACAGCTAACATTGTGCAACTGCTTACAGATCACTGAGCAATACACTCCTTCTTTCTGTTTCTCGCGCTCCTGCTGAATTTTTCCACTCCTTACAGCTCAATCATTTAAACTTCTGCCCTACCACCTTGCAAATGTACAGAAAGGCTACTTCAGGATTTATGCTTTGCTTTGCCTGAGCTTCTCTGCTGTAACTACTTTGGTGACACTGTGTTCTGCTTTCTTCTCTCCCCTTTTGGGTCTTTTCTCTCTATTTCTTGCTCATGCTTCCAGCTGGCGGCTCTTCTCCCAGCACAGCAACAGCTTTTGCTACAGCAGGCCCAGGCCCAGCTCCTTGCCGCCGCTGTCCAGCAGTCCAATGCTGCACATGCAGCCCACGCTGCCCAGGCCGCCGCTGCCGCCAATCAGCAGCAGCAGGCCCAGCAACAGCAGCAGCAATCCAGTCAGGCACAGATCCAGCAGCAAGCCAAACCCGAGCAAAGTCCCGCTCAAGCCCCACCCCCGCTTGCCCTCACGCAGCCAATCCAGCTCACAGCCCAGGTACGACTAATGCAAAAAACAATAATAAATGTGTTAAAATGGTTCTGCTGATTTGTGTCCATGCCTGGAGTCACATCACCTGCGTTACCCTCTTATTCTAGTTGCACAATTCAACATTAAAACAATTATACTTAAACAATTGTACAATTGTACTATTAATTAACTATTTAAACAATTAAAGTTGTAAAATAACTGACAAAGTTTTATGTAAATATTATATATATTAATATGTTTTATAACTATATAAACAACACATTTATACTTGTAGGACATTCAGCAGTTATTACAGCTGCAGCAATTGGTGCTGATGCCAGGTCACCCTCTGCAGTCTCCTGCTCAGTTCCTCTTACCCCAAGCCCAGGCCCAACAGAGCCAGCAAGGTGAGTCCAATCAAATTCCATCTTTTACAAATTTTACAACAACCTAAAATAATCTGTTAATTTATTTATTTAATTTTTGTAATTCACTTTTGTTATTCATTTTTTTTTACAAAATTTTGAAAAGACAAGCAGTTTTGCAAATGATTAAAGATATTAGCATCCCATAGTTTCCAAGACAATAGACAAAAAAAAAATATAAAAATGATATTAAGTATACACAAAAAAAAATCTATATATGCTTACGATTAAAATAAGTAACCTAAAAATGATAATGTTAATAACAACAAAAAGGTGATGGCTTAGTTTAATAAGTCTTAAATCATCTAATCATTAAAGTTGGGCTCTGACCACATCTGCAGTGTGGAGGCCTTTGCACTGTTTATGCTGGAGATGATGATATTTCTAAATAAATAGTGTCCAAAAGGTACAGCAGCCACTGTTTTAGCAGAGCCTCTTTTTTTATATATATTTTTTGCTGCTCTCACACATTTCAGCCAAAGTTTACAGTTTATCCAGATAAATTTGGGTATTAATCAGATTAAATGATGTGTATTTATATTTCTATATCTTATTTCTATATCTTTCTGTTTGTTCTACCCCCCGTTCACCCAGGTCTACTTTCAACACAAAATTTGATTTCACTACCTCAGCAAAGTCCAGGAGCCCTACTGACCACTCCACCCAGACTGAGCATGCAAACACAGGTACTGTATCTCTCAGGAATCACTCTGAAATTTGCTTTGCTTTAGTTCAAGTAACTTGAGGGTGAGTTTCTTTAGTCTGTCTTTTTAATTCTAATTTAATAAAACAGCTGTTTTATTGGGTCATTAGATTACTGTAAAATGGCGTATTGGTTTATATGCAATCCATCACACCTACACGTCACACTCCAGCAAGGACATAGCAGACGTATGTAGCTTAGTATAAAGATGATCTGTGCAGAGACTCAGGAGAACTCGAGCAAAAAGTCCCAAATAAGATAAATGCATTAATTTTCAATGAGCATAGTTTCAATGCATTTGAATTAGGGAGCCTATTGCATCCCAATTTTTTCAACATTAACATTTTAACATAACATTATATTTTTTGGCTTTTATACTTTCAGTAGTTTTGAAAGCAGTACTTTTACACTTTTACTTGAGTAGAAAGCAGCTTGAGTCTACCTAATAGTAAATGAATGAATGTCAATACCGCTGTATTTACAAGTTCTTACATAAAAAAATAAAATACAATTAATGAATGTTATTTTGGACTCCCTACAAAGATAAGCTGTTATTAATTTTCCTTTTTAAATAAAATGTACATTACATTCAGATGAGTTACTGTAAATGTATTTCTGCAGTTAGGACTAAGGTCTGAAACTGCACAAGTTTTCGACATCACAGTGTTTGTATCCATGTGTGCTGCAGCGCCGTCATGACGACAGGCTGTGGTCGTTACAGAGGGAGAAGAGTGTGGAGAGCACAGTGAGCTCTGCCCCCTCGGCAGCTCCGCCAATGAGCTCGGTTACCACAGTGACCCCGCACACTGAGGAGCCCAACGACCTGGAGGAGCTGGAGCAGTTCGCTCGCACTTTCAAACAAAGGAGGATTAAACTGGGCTTCACACAGGTGTGTGTGTGTGTGTGCATGATTGCATTTGTCTAAACCAGTGGTTCTCACACTGTGGTACGGGTTAACTTTATAGATGAACTGAAATCTGTAAAGTTTTCAGCTGCTTTACCTGTTAGAACATGTATGTAATTTACATCTCAGTCCTTCACTCTCAGAATTACAGTTTTATCATTATTGACATCAGTTTAATTGGCCATAGAATAAAACCCTGTGAAACACCACAAGATATGTTTTTTTTAAACCATTAGTCACCAACAGTTCACAACAGTTAGTTTCTGCATTACAGTCAATACCTAAATGAAGTATTAAACACTGTAGTTCACAGCTTGGCAGTCTAAATGCTGTATAAAAATCAATCAACTTACCTAATCATACTAACGTACAGACGTACAGTTGAATTGGCAAAAGATAAGAGTACATGTATATGTGTGGATTATCCATATCACTTGTTGTGTATAAATAAGCATGTGTTCCTGTGAAATGGCCTGTAGCTGCTACTTGTTAGTTTTAGTCAGTTTTTGCTCATTGGTGGTACATTGTCTAAAAACTTTAAGAACCACTGGTCTTAACAAAATCTGAACTTAATTGGAATTGCTAAACTGAATTGTGATGACACTTTGTTAAGATGTGAATTTTACCATAACAGACATGACTAAAATAAGGCCAATACAAAACTACTAGCAATATGTATCTTTAAATACAATAATTTCCTTCTATATCTATTTGAATGTTTCTGAATAAGTAAAACATGATAGTAGTTGTGGTAGTAGTGTTTTCACTATGTAGTAGTAGGGTGAAGTAAGAAATTGAGTGAGTAGTGAATTGGAATTCAATATTATTTGTTTCACCCACCCACTGGTACAGACATAAAAATAGATAAAAAGGAGATTATGAGCAAAAAAACAAGAACTTTAAATGATAAAAAATGATAAATAGTCATTTTTATGTTGACACAAACTAAAAGTGACACCTCCTGTGCCAACCACGGGGCAGGGAGCACTGCATGCATCACTCACATGGAAAAAGTTTTTTTTATTTTTGTCGCTGCTTGCCAATAGAAGCATGTACAAATTACGCTCCCAGCACATTTTTCACTTGGGACTGATGTAAAAAATAAGCACAAAAATGTTCCGTATAGCTAGCCATGCCGTGCTGTGTTGGCAAAGATTGTTTTGCTGCACTCTGTTAAACAAAAAACAGATATAATATTACCTGTAGCAAGACAAGAAAGGAAGGGAGAAAATAAGTTCTAGTAAAAAAAAATCAACCAATATATATTTTTTATTTTAGAGGAAAGCGAGAGAAGTAACAATCCGAGAAGGAGACTTAGAAAAGAAAATTAAACTTTATTATCAATAAAGTGCTGGGATTCATAAATTGCAGTAGAAACCTTGTATGACTTGCGATTAACTTTGAGTAACATTTTTAAGGGCCTTATAAAAATATAAAATACAGAAACAGGAGGAATTTTAAAAACAATGCAATTTGTATTAAGTATTTGCCTTGTTTTATTCCTAGTATTTCAATTAATAGTATATTCTTATATTTTGTGATGTCGATCTTTGAACTTCTGTTTAACTTTGATATAAGTATAATATTAATACTCATAATATCCTGACTATATCATTCATTTATAAATTTAAAAATGAGCCTCAGTATTTTCCATTGTACCGATGCCTACCAAAACACAATAATCAAGGATAGTAATGACTAAATAATGTATTTAATAACTTTATATGATTTATACAAATTGGTTATGGTATTTATTTAAGTTCACATCAGATTTCTCTTGAAGGCACAGTGATTAATAAATTGTTCTAAAAATTCTGTTGAATCCTTGTATCCAGTGAATCCTTGTGGTATTGAAATCTGTATTGTGGGACGGTGTCAAACTGATGGGCAGTTATACATTAGTGATCCTCACATTCATAATTTCTTCTTTTTTTGTATTAGAAATTTAACACACTAGCACTAGGCTTCCTAATTAAACACTGTCAGTGATTGATTCTAATTACTTTGTATTTGCTAATGTGTGTGTTTTATTCACCATATCTGTAGGGTGATGTGGGGATGGCCATGGGAAAGCTGTATGGAAATGATTTCAGTCAAACCACCATCTCTCGATTTGAGGCGCTCAACCTCAGCTTCAAGAACATGTGCAAGCTCAAGCCACTGCTGGAGAAATGGCTGAGTGATGCAGGTGAATGTGCTTGAGTGTGTGTGTGTGTGTGTGTCTGAGGATGTGTGTCTAAGAATTACTCTTTATTTCAACAGCAAGCATACAAAATATGCCATTATAATCAGTGAAGCTGCCTGCATCTCTGTGAGAGATAGTGTTCCAATTTTTCCAAAAACATATTGAGGAGAAATAATTCATTAGGTGGAGAAAAAAGAAATGAATGACCTTATTTTGGATTGTAAGAAGAATTTAATAGAAATAAAGGTGGATTTGCCTGTGTTTGAAAATTTGTTAGCAATAAATATATTTTTGATACATTTTTTTAGATATTGAATTTAAATCCTAAATTTAAATATAAAATGTGTTGCTAAAATATCCTAATATTTTTTATTGAAGATAAAACTTTTTTTTTCTTGTTTATAAATTCACATTCCCAGTCTCAAGCTGTAAGGCAAGAAGAGCCATGAGGACTATGAGCATTATGCAAGAATTGGTATTTCTTGCTCTTGGGCTCCCCCTACAGTCTAGCTGTGGAACTCGTACTTTGAGCCACCTTTAAAGGACATGATTTTCACATGCATTTCTGGACAAGCTGAGATACAGAACATTACAGGGAAAAAGCATGTGGATTGAGGCAATAGAATAATATTAAGTAATTTTAAACAAATATGACAGGAACTATGCAATGATTTACAGTTTTTAAAAGGAGTGTCTGGCCTGTTTTGTTAAATGTACTGCAGTAAGCATTGTTCCAAGCTGACAGGTTTATTACGAGTAGGAGTAGAAGTTAGTGTGCATACGTTAATGAACCTTATGTACATTTTGTAAGTCTGATATTACATTTTAACATCCCAAATACTTACTCTGTGTTTGTGTGTGCATGTGCACAGAAACCATGGCGATAGACAACATGCTGCCCAGCCCCAGCTCCCTGTCTTCTCCGATGCTGGGCTTTGAAGGGTTGCCTGGACGACGCAGGAAGAAACGCACCAGCATTGAGACAAACGTCCGCGTAGCCCTGGAGCGCAACTTCATCATGGTAAGACACTCATTGCTCGAGCCCCCCACCTGTCCGTATCAAACAGAGAAAGCCTACTGCAGGAGTAAATTCTTAAAGCACATTTGAGGCTAATAATGGTTGTCATAACTTTAATGGAAAATTATGTAGAGGTTTGATTTTTTCAAGACAAATTCATTTTTGACATCCTTGTGAACGCTGAACAATACATGTTTTATTGCACAGTCAGACCCTTCGCTGATAGGCTGCTTGTATTGTAATCCGTACAGAACCAGAAACCAACCTCAGAGGAGATCCTTCTGATGGCTGAGCAGCTCAACATGGAGAAGGAGGTGATCCGCGTCTGGTTCTGCAACCGCCGTCAGAAAGAGAAACGCATCAACCCCTCCAGCGCCACCCCTCCCCTGCCCAGCCAGCCCCCCCCTGCGACGCACAAACCCCCCTGCTACAGCCCACAGATGGTACGACCCACCCACACCCCTCTCTCACCTCCCCACCCCTCCCTCACTTCATGTTCCTTCCCAGCTTTTCCTTCCATGGCTTGCTCCACTTGTATTTTTACCAGGCAATTCATTTGACCCCAGTGTTGGAGGAACATGTGCCTCTCTGGTGCTAGCTGTGTTTTATTATTGTTAAAAACATATATTTATATAAATTATTCATCAACAGTAGAACATATTATAATTATAATTGAATTAATTAGAGTTTTCAGATATCTGAATAATTTGAATTAATACATTCAATTCATATATTTTCTGATATTTTTCATGAAAATGAAGTTACTTGATAACTTACATACATTTAACCTGAACCTTTATACTGCAATAGATAACACACATAGCACCAGTGCTTATGTTTATGCTTATGTCAATGAAACATAACCCAATTACTATGCAAAAAGATACAATAGTTATAAACCAACTGTTAACCAGACAAGTGTAAAGTACTAGAGACCCAAACTTGAGTAGAAGTACTTGTGCTCGACTAAAAAAAAAATTGAGTAGAAGTGGAAGTGTTCTTTAAGCTTCACATTTAAGTGGAAGTACTAAAGTTTTAACATTTTTGTACTTAAGTATTGCGAGTAGTTTATTATAAAATGTAGTACTGAAGTACTACTAAAAAGTAAAAGTACAGTACTGTGTTATGTACTTATTACAGAAAGCAATGAGAAGTTAGCAGGGCAAAAGGCAGAATAGGAGCAGCGTAGAGGTGGGCGATATGGTCCTAAAATAAGATCACAATATTTTGTGGTTTTTTTTGCGATACATTATTCCATTACGATATCAAAACACTGAAGTAAAAAAAAAAAGATTTCAATAATACACTACTGCAACAAAACAAATTTCAATTTTATTATTGCATACAAAATTATATGCCACACCCCTAACTGTGATATTAAAAATAATGCACTTCATATATAGGATTAAAGTAAAATAAATGATACTGGACAGATATAATCTGTATAATCTGCGGAAATGAGAACAGTGTGAATTTTTCTTTTTCTAAAAACAGCAAAAAAAGTTGTACCCTGATGTGATAAATAGGGGTGTGTGATGTGGCACGATATTTCAGGGTATAATATTGTTTACAATATAAAAATATTTTGGTGATATTATTGCGTACGATACGATATGGCACACCCCTAGGGCAGCATGGTCTTTTTATAGGAACAGCATGGTCGCATGATTCACACAATGATGGGGAGCTTCATCAAACCTGGTGACAGTGCAGAGCATCTATACCGCTCTGATACAACAGTGATTATTTGAACATTTTAGCTATAACTGAAACAAATAATGATGCAGCACATACAAATTTTTGCAGATTAAAAGTATTAAACTCATTGTAAATTTGCAGTGAAGTAAAATTGGAAGTAGAAGGACAAAAATACTCCAGTAGATACAGTTACAGCATTTTAGTACATAAGTACAGTAGTGAAGAAGTTATACCTTGTTACTGTACATCTCTGCTGTTCACACATGTGCACGCACACACACACACAGTTTTTAGGAAACATTCCAGTAAAAAAAACAAAAAACAAGTAACTTCTTTTTATTTTGTAAAGTGAGACTGCAAGGAAAGGCTTTTGCCCTTTGATCCATGTTTTTTTATAGGTACAGTGAAACCTATAATGTAGCAGCAAGTGGAGGAAAGCACTTTAGAGTTTTAGGAAGATTTGAGAGGGGAAAGGACCTGCCCTCAGTGACAGGGCTGTAAAATGGATAAGAGGCTAAAATGATGCTTGCAAAGACTTCACCTGCCACAAAAGAATGCTGGACCTAATAAAATACACTCACAAATAGTGCAGGGAAGACTTAGCACGCTCGTTCTGTAAGCGACTACTCTTCCATCTATATGTTTGAGCTGTCAATATTAACCCCTTAAAGCATGCAGTTAATCTGGAAACTGTGATGAATTCATTTTCTTTTAATGAAAATGTGACAAAATTGACAAGAGCCTGGTGATGCAATAGCAGTTTTATTTAGTGATTATTTAGTATTTTAGCACAGCAACTCTTACTGTGGAGTTCAGAAGATACATTAGCTTTTATTTATGCTGAAGTTTATGCTCTCTTTTTCTCTTTCTCTCTCTCACACACACACACACACACACACTTTTGTGTGATCATGACCACAGAAACACACTCACACAGCTGATGGCACGTTTATTTTGTCTTTTTAAGCTGTTGAAGGTGTGGAATATGGAGCTACACTAGTGTTTATTTTCTCCATTTATACTCTGAGTTAAACTTAGTAAGTCAGAAGAACACTACAATATGTTAGTTTAAAAAGCATCAAATATACCCTAAGATATTATAATAAAGTAATACATTTTTTTTTTACAAAGTTTCCCTTTTCCCAGTTTTTATTAGTCTCAGCATTTAAATAAAATCATGATTTTATCCATGATTTAATCATAAAATATTGTTGAGATTAATACACTTATTTTTTAAGGGATTTGGAATTTAAAAAAAAAACAATGCACAGTGTTTCTAACACTGATTCTTTTATTTCCATTTAAACACACATCATCAAAAGCTTAGCCTTAAGGAAGAAAATGTGTGAGTAATCTTAATTAATCACAGAATTCTACTATTTTTAAATAGATTTACACTACTATATATAATCCACAATGCTTCCTTTTCTATTGCTAAAACATCCGTGAGGCATCTTTATATTGATAAAGTAGGTTAAATCCATTTGTTAAATTCTGTGAGAAGTTTCTATAGAAGCTACACAATGATGATTAGAAGTAGTGTGTTCCTCTGATCATAAGGGGTCATTTGATTAGTGTCATGTGTGTGCCTGTGCTGTTTTAAAGCATCACCACTGATATATTCCAAAGCATGCCTAAGCTATAAAAGGACTTTAGACTTCAGACTAACTTACTGCACATCTCTCTCTCTCTCTCTCTCTCTCTTTCTCTTCATCCCTTCCCAGATGTCCGCTCAGGGACTTGCTCAGGCTGCCACCAGCCTCAGTGCTACAGGTAAGAGCCTGATCCCTCTCTGTCTCTCTGAATAATTAAAGGAATTGAACAATTCTTAGACTGTTTTGAAGGCTTCAGTCGGTGATGGCAATGGAGAGGATTCTTAAAGCTGATTTTTTTTTGTTGTCATAACAAAAAAGTAAAAACGACACCTTTTCTCAATCAAGAAATCTCTTAAATAGGTTTACTCTTATAATATTGGGGCAGTTTGTGCAAGTGGTACTTCTGGGTGCATGTATGTTGCGTTCCATTGGTTCAGACCTGCAGCTAATCATCTATGATTCTGTTTGATGTCTCTGTAGCTGTTAGTCCCACCCCCTCTGTGGCTTGCCCTCCTAACCCTACTGGCCATGCAGCAATGAGCTCTGCCCCATCTTCAGTGACTCCGCCTCCCCTCAGCACAGCAAGTCCTGCTCCACCCAGTTTGAGCAGCCCTGGTCTCAGCACAGGGTAAGCACATGGCTCTCTCTCTCTCCGTTTTTTTGGCACACACAGACACACACACACTTGTTTGCTGCCTACTTACTTTTTCTTGCCAGATCTGCATCTTCAGAGAGGGATGGTGTTGAGGAGTTGCTTGATTTATACATTCCCTTTATGTATGAAGCGAACAGGTCCATTTTAAACAATGTAACAGCCACTGCCCACGTACTTCTATGCAACACTTAACTTTGGCATTGATGTAAAGCAACGCAACACAGATCAGGACAGATCAGAGTCAAATAAGTCCCAAAATTTATTTATTGCCAGTTTCTTTTACATTATCTCTATATGGCTGGAATCATCATTTGCTCTATTACTAATTCTATTGTCTAGACTGTCCCCATGATTTCCCATGAACAGAAGGCTCTGTATGTATCCATATTTAGTGTAAAGCATAAATGAGCCATACGACTATAATCAATTTTTACATTCAAAGTCAACAAACATGACAGATGTACAGTGGCTTGCAAAAATATTAATACCTCTTGAACTTTATCCACATTTAACAGCACAATTTTAAATGTATTTTATTGAGATTTTAATTGATAGACTAACACAAAGAAGCAAATAATTGTAAGGTGAAACAAAAATGATACATAGATTTTAAAAAATCTGAAAAGTGTGACATGCAAAAGTATTCAGCCCTATATCAATACTAAATAGAGACGCTGTACTTAAAAAAAAAAGTTGCATCTGACCACAACACCTTCTTCTTCTGCCCACTACATGGCTTGTGGAAAACTGCAAACAGCACTTCTTATATTTAAACAGGTGTATTTATACTGAGACTAAATAAATTATGTACACCTGGACTCTGTTGCATCGGGTTTTATTTAGGAGTTTTAAAGGAGTAAAGGAGGCAAAATACTTTTGCACGTCACAATTTTCAGGTTTTTATTTGATTCAAATTTAGATAACCATGTATAATTTTTGCTCCACTTCATAATTATGTGCTTCTTTGTGTCGGTCTATCACTTAAATATGTATCTCAATAAATACGTTTAAGTTTGTGGTGGTAAAGTGAGAAAATGTGAAAATGTTCAGGGGGAATGAATATTTTTGGAAGTATATGTCGGTGATTCGCTGGTGTTTGCACTTAATTTAAATATGTAAAACAAGGCTTCACAGAATCATAGGATTTGGTAAAATATTTAAAATTAAAATATAAAATGGCAATATGGACCATCCTCATTATTTATATCTGAAGGTCAGTTTACTTCTTAAGCAGTTGAGCTAAATTCCACTTTTGGAGTTTGTCTGTGCCACATTATTTTTCTCAAAGATCAGTTTGTTTATAATTTCTTTCTCTTTGCCTCTGTAATTACTGGGGACGTTTTCTAAAACTGTGCTCCCCAGGCAACACAGCTGCATAGGAATATACTATTCAGTATCAGAATTTATTTAGTAGATAAGTAACATTCCACAGCCTATTAGCATTGTGTTCTGGCAGTCAGGGAATGTCGCTCCCCAAATTTGGCTTAGACCTGTGAAGTGTTGAGTAACGCTGAATTGATGACTGACCGGTGAAAGGCATTCATCTCTCTGGAATGTGCGGCCAGACGTGCGTGCTTTCTTGCTCTTTTCTTGCTACTTCTTTTTCCTGCAGATGAATGTATGCTCACACAATCGTGTACACGCTCACTGTTGTGGTGTACACTTTTGAGATGCCTCTAAAAATCCTCGCTTCTTCCCGCATGTGTGAATGTGTGTGCATATGTATGTATATGTGTGTGTGTATAAATGGGACCATACACATTACAGGAACACAATGATGGGTGTAAGCACAGGCATGAACCAGGCTCTCATCAGCAGCAACCCCCTGGCTACCATGCAAGGTTTGTGATCAAGGGAGCTGGAAGCAAGAAAGGGAGAAAGAGAAAAGAGGCAAACAGAGTAAAAATAGTGAATTGTATGAACAAATGAAATAGAAAGCTAGTGAAGCAAGAGAACACGTGTAGCTTTTAGATTCCACTAGCAATATACACCAACCGGCCATAACATTAGCACCACTGATAGGTGAAAAACCTTGATGGGATATATTTAAACCCCCTGATTTTAGCTGACTCCGCTCTCAGCTCAAATCTGAAAAATTCAAAAAAATAAATAAATAAGTAAAATAGGATGAGTAATTTAGATGGGGCACTAGATGATGTATGGGTTTAGAAGCAGGGCAGGAGGGAGACCTGATTGGGCTGAGCTGCAGCAGCAGCAGTGTGCCTCTGATAGCAGTGAGGTGTAGATGGTTGGACGTCACCAGGGGGGCAGTATTTTGATTGACTGATTTGCATATTGTGAGTGTCAACGTAACAGGACACGGACACATCATCATTGCTTTTAGTAGAGTTGAACCTGAGAGGGTGCTGTAAAAGGCTGAAATGGCCGCAATACAAGCGTTTTTTAATTTTTTTTTTTTAAATAAAAAATTAAAGCAGGACTGCTAGGTTTCAAAACTTTAAAGAAACACATTTCAGCTATTAATGAAAAAAAAATGGAATTAAAAATGGGCAAGCATAAGTATCAGAGTGGTCTGAGTGCCACTGATGCTGTCCATGGATGCCCCCCCTCACAATTTACATATTGTAAAGAATCTACTGCTAACATATTGGTGCTAGAGATCTTTTAGAGTCCATACCTTAAATGTATTATGGGGCTAATGTTATGGCTGATCAGTGTATTAATATGTATTGAAAGAAATGGTTTGGAGGAAAGTGTTTTACATTACCAGACAGAATTATTGTATTTGGTGTCATGCACATATAAGGAACTCTAAGAACCCTAAGCTAGAATAACCTATGG
Organism: Astyanax mexicanus; assembly: GCF_023375975.1. NCBI lineage: Eukaryota > Metazoa > Chordata > Actinopteri > Characiformes > Acestrorhamphidae > Astyanax > Astyanax mexicanus. Next base: position 22,904,171 of record NC_064410.1, read on the forward strand.
GGGAAAAGAAAGGATATTTTTCCATAAAAGTTGTCATCAGAGGAAAGCATGAGGTGCTGTAAGATTTTCCAGGAAAACACAGCACTGACTTTGGACAAGATAAGAACACAGTAAACCTCCAGCAAAACACCAGAAGATGACATGACTCTCCAAACCATTACTGACCATCAGTAAATTTGAGTCATGTCATCTGCTGGTGTTGGTCCACTGTGTTGTATCAAGTCCAAAGTCAGTGCAGTGTTTTCCTGGAAAATCTTACAGCACATTATACTAAAAAAATGTCTTAGATATAGGGTTCCTTATTTGAGCATGACATATATTATTTTATAAGAACATGTTCTCAGTGTTTGTAACTGTAACTACTTGTCTAAACTTCTAAAACAATGTGATAGATTAAACATATTTTGATCCCTTCATAACCTTTTCAAAAACCATGCAATGCAATTTATTTTTAGTGAAACACTGTTTTAGGGTATTTAGGGCTTTTTAATCTTGAAAATAGAAGGAATTTACTGTCTTTCACACATCCTTTCCTCACATCCTTTTCACTAGGCTGATCCCACTGAGTGCATGTATTTGTGTGTCACCTAAGCCCATCGTTACATGTCTTTCATTCTAATGCTCTGTCATTTCTAATACTCTCTCATTTCTATTTCCTTGTGCAATTTTACTCTTTGATTTTGATGATTTGCTTCATGTCCCGTCCTTTCTTCTCGTCTTACAGCTCTGGCTGCCAGTGGTGGCCAAATGCCCATTACAGCTCTTGACGGCAGTGGTCAGATGTTCCTTGGCGGAGCTGGAGGTCCAGGGGGCGGACTGCGCCCCTCCCTCTTCCTTAACCGCCACACCCTGTTGCCCATGGCAGCAGGTGCCAGCATGGGCTTGGTCAGCGCTGCCAGAGTGTCTCCACCACCCAGCATGAGCCGCATGAGCCCTGACTCGTGCTCCGCCTCTCCCTGCTCAAGCCCCGCCTCCTTCTGTTCTTTCAGCGAAGCCTCGCCCCCGCCTCTGGGCGGGGCCATGGCCGAGTGACGGCCACTGCGACCTATATCGGCTTGCTCAAGAGGGAGGAGTCAGTCAGTGGAGCAGTCGGAACACCAAAAACAAAAACCTCGCCTTTTCAACCAAAGCCATCTCTCACTCCCTCCATCACTCTCCTTCACTCCCTCTCTCACAGAGTCTTTTAATGCCAAAAATACACAGACTGTACGAGGGAGGGGTGTGCGGGAGAACGGGGGAGGAGGAGAGAACAGGAGAACGGGGGATGTTGAAACCAAAAAATAAATTGATCTGTCTATTCATTTGGAGAGGTGACATCGCAGAGTTTCTTTGTTGGCCATTAACGATACTGTATATGTACTCCTTTCTAATCGAAGAAGAGACTTAAAGAAATGGATAAACCTGAGGGCAGGGATGAGAGCCAAAAAAAATGACTGTGTTGTGAAAAAAACGGGTGGCAGAGAAAAGGAACGAAAGAAGGACAAATTGACTTAGTGTCAATGGATGGAATGGAAAAGTTGAAACCAAAAAATAAACAAATAAGACGCAAGCGAAAAGAAAAGAGACTCATGAAGACAAACAATGACAAAAATGCCAAAATTGCCAAAACCAAAATACCAAAAACCGAAACCAAAAAATCGGAGAGAAAAGCTTTACCTTAAAAGACTTTTTAAACCTGACCCGTCCAGGATCAGATCATCAACTTCACAAAACAGCACCAAAAATATTCCTCATTGTTGAGAGTTCAGTTCACTATCTGTAGTTCTTCACTGATTCTGCACACTGCTTTACATTCACCTTCTCATTTTGTACTTTTTTCAACATCTTTTTTGACTTTTCTGTATATTTACATCTTTCTTAATCTACCTCTGCTGTCAGTCCACCAGATTTATTCCACTCCATTTCAGATGACCAGTATTCTGGATACTTTCAACCAGTTACAGCTCTATCTTTCTTTTTATTATCATCATCATTTCCAGTCATATAGTGCACTGGAAAGTGCATTATACTCTAGGCTAACATTAGATTTGTGCTCAAAAAAGAGTGATGATAATATGTTTGAGACACATTTCTTCCCAAACCTTCATCCCACCATCACTTCATCATTCATTTCATTATTCATACTGTCATTCTATAACTCAGACTTGTTCTCTTGGATACCAAAGCGTTTGTCTGACCTTTTAGCACTGGCTAAGAAGCATTCAGACAAGACCTCAGACATGTCAAAAAAACAAAACACAAACAGATGAAGAAATGAAAAGGAAATTATACTACTGAAAAAAAAAGCAACGCTGTCCCCCCACCCCGAGCCCCCAACCCCCTGCCCTCCAGCCGCTCTCTATCCCTCTCCTGTGCCTCGGAAAAGAGCAGATCAAAGGCCCAAATCAAGGAGGAGGAGGAGAAGAGGAAGCGAAACGAACCGACAAAACAAGAGTAGAGAGCAGTGGATGAAGAGGCAAGAAGAGACGCACGGGATGTGCAGGGGAAATTTTACAAGCGTAAGCTGGACGGGGAGCCTCCAAACCGGGAAGCAGAATGTTGCTGTTGTTGATGATTTCCTTTTTCGTTTTTTCTTTTCTTTTTTTTTTCCTATTCCAACACAAAGATCAAACCAAAAATGAACGTAAGCAAGCAAAACCAATGAAGGACTGAATGAACCAAGAAAGGAACCCAAAAACCAAATATAAGGAGTGGACAAATTGGAGGTGGACAAGGAGGAAGGCTTTTAGTAAAGAGAAGTGGGCCAGCGCCTGTTTGTCGTAGACTGACCAAGCTGTGATTGGCAGTCCGAAAGTTCAAAGTGTTGACTGACAGATGAGCTCTGTGCCCGCTCCTCCTTCCCTCCTGTTCTTCACGATGTATGGCCTCGATTCGTTCACTCTCTTTTTTCCTGGGCGGAGGAATATTTATTGACCTCACTGAACTGAACTTTGAAATATATATATATACATATATATTTTGTTTTATTGCTTTTTTTTCCTCGGTCTGTCTGTTGATGCTGTATGACCTTGTCTCATTCTTTCTATATTTGGGATGGGGTAATGTATTGCCTATTTTCATATTTTGTCCGTTTTATTGTTTCGATCTTGTTGTGGGGGAGTTTCTCATCAGGTGGTTTGAAATAATACTGTGAAAATGTAGCTTCCAAGTTTTTCTTTGAACAAGAATGTTGTGAAAAAAAATAAGCCAAAACTGAAAAACCAAAATCTTTTTTTTGTTTTTTGGACACACAAACAAACCAAATAGCAACCAAACCAATGCACAATGAGTGAAGGGAGACAGTTAAGTAACTGTATTGGTGCTTTATGGAGAGATATAGAATGATAGTGAGAGATAGAATGAGAGCTGAACATGTGAGCTGACTCTAACCAGAGAAACTCTTGTTGAGTGTGGGTGTGTGTGAGTGAGTGCGTGCGTGTGTGCATGCATGTGTGCGTGTGTGTGTGTGCGTTTCAGTTTACGCAAGGAAGCTATTCTCCAGCATGTAAACCAAACCGAAAATAACCAGTTAGCCTACACACCTTCTGTCCAGTGTGTCACCAAAAACAGTGTTTTTACTGTGTGATCTTGCTCAGAGATGTACAAGAACACAGACACACAGAAACCAATGAGATAACTAGTGGGAGGGGGGAGGGAATGGGTTTCAAATCAACTGCGAAACCAGTTGACATACACTTCTAGAGGGAATGTACCTGTTAGTGCTTCGATAGATTTTTGTAGGAAAAAAAGATCTATGTTCTACTGCTTACTTATTGCTAATGTAAAAAAGGCTGTGATAAAAAAAAAACGTCCTTATGAAATGTTGATGATGATGATGATGATGATGATGATGATGACTTTAGACCAAAAGCTTTAAACTGTCTCTCTTTGGATTTTCCTTTTCATTCAGAGATTTGTATTTATTGTTAAGGGGAGCGGGGGGGAGTTGTTTTGCGATGGTTTGTTAGATGATTTGTATGTTAGCGACTCTCATCTTTATTTATTGGCTTATTTATGTATTTATGATGTTTTTTAATTTATCGATTTGGTCTTTTTTAAGCTTTGTAAACAAACTGGGAAGATGTGGGGTGACTTTCTAGGGGGACAAGTATTGTCATCGTTGAGATTAACGCAAAATATAATGAATGCCAATCTTTTTAAAACCAAACCAAACTAGAAACCAAAATGGACTGTTTTCTTGGTTGGGCCCAAGATTTTGCTTGTTGCCAGATTTAATGCCAAATAAACCAAAGGGTCATGTGTTGCCTTCAAGTTGTGTCCGAAATAACGTATTTACGAGTGGGGAAACTTAAAATTTAGCAATATTTAAACACTGCAGTCTGTTTTTTGGATTGTTTACGCTCATCTACACATAGTATAGTATGTGCAACTGATATTTCTATTGGATACAAATATCATCCATCTAATGCTTATACTTTGCTTCTTGTTTGAAAAACAGAAGTTAACAAAAAAGTCTTTCTGTTTAAAAAACACTTAATTAGAAATTATATTGTTCTCTAAAATCGTATGTACAAAATTCTTGAAGGCAACAAAAGAACAAATATCCAATAATAAAAAAATCTGGTGCATAAAAAAATCTTTGCTTGTTGACCCTCTATTTAACCCGTTGCCAAAGGCATGGCCCAACCTCCATACCCTAGATCCAATTCATTCCTTTTCCCTCAGTCCTTATTTTGGATGAGTTGGCTAAGAGAGAGAGAGATACACTGCATATACCTCATGTTTGATTAGAAATGCCAAATAGATGAAAACAAAAGCTTTAACTTTTTTGAAAAAGGTGAACAGAGGAGACGTTGCTCAGGAGAGGGTTTGATTAGCTTCATTTGCGTGAGTAAAAGGGTTCACAAACTCCCCCCCTCCCAATTATACAGCACTATTTCTGGCCTACAAGCCCGATGCGTCCAGAAACTCAACACGCTTTAATACACTGAAACCTAATACATTGAACGGTGGCTGTTCCTTTTCCCTTTTTTTTCTTCTTTGTTTTACACAGTGTGCGTGTGTATGTATCTGTATGTTTGTGCATGTACTGTATGTGTATGTAAAGTTGTGGTGGGTCCTCAGGTGAGAACCTAGTAGAGCGATACCAAAGTTAAATGCCTGAGGGCTGCTATAGACATACGTGCACGCTCCTGAATGCATACGCAAACTTTTTATACAGACGTCAGTAGCTTTACTAAACTATCAGGAACAGCCACTGCATCTGTATTGCCTTGATTTGTCATGTTAGCTTATTTTTTTCCTTGATATGAGCCAAACAGACCTGACAGTGACATGTACCTGCAGCTAGAGATGTGTCATGATGTGCCCTGTTCTGTATTAGTGGATTCTTACATCCATCAGAAAAGCCTTATGCTGCCAAATTTCTTCATTGGCCAAGTTACAGTATTACATTTCTGTGTATTAGTTGAGTATCACTGGGATATTTAGGCTGATGGGGATGTTTAATTCAAGTGTTGAATTGCGAACAAAATAGATTAGAATTTACTGACCACCTTAACAAACCATGTTTGTTAAAAACACACATACAAACATTTTTAAATGATGTGCCAATACATCTGAATGCAAAATTTACATTTAAAAGGACTACGCACCCTTCCCCACTTTTTTCCCTTTTGTATAAGTAGATACCATTTGAATTATTTTCTTCTTTTTTATTTACCTTCTTTTTTTGTTTGAACAAAACAGCTTTAATCCAAAGGTAATTTGATGAGGGCAGCAAAGGAAGATTTTACTTTTTATGATAAAAAAAAAACCTCAACAGTGAAAACCAAAGAGTTCCACCGTAAACCTTTCTCTTTACACGTTTTTATGAAACATGCAGAAGCTTTTGTTTTTCTTTCTCCTCATATCTCAGAAAAATGTCCTCACAGAATATGCTGACGTTGGTAGATGATAACGACTCTTATGATGGTCACTTTTTGACTCTGTATTTCTGTATATGCTAGGATCCTTTTTCCCTCTCTTTGTCTGTGTGTTCTCCTGCTCTTACCTCAGAAGCTCTTCATGGAGTTTGTAACCCGTTTTGGATTTTGTTCAGAAACTGTTGAACTGTCCCTTACTCATCGCTCTCTGTGTGCCTGTTGTTTGGGGTGGGAACGGAGAGGGGAGGGTGTGGGTGAACCAACCAATATGTGTTAGGATTAAAGTGCGACTTTAGACCAAAAAAGTGTCCGAGTCTGATTTGTTTTTTTTTTTCTTCCTCTTTCGTCTTTGTGAAGGACGACTGGGAAAACCTGTCTACATTAAAGCTGTGTGTGCAAGTGTGTGTGTGTGTGTGTGTGTGAAGCTAGAGCTAGAGAATATACAAATGCTCAAGGGAGTCAGTGCTTTGTTTTTTGTTTGTTTAAAGTGAAGCCAATATTTCCCAGTTGTTAGAACATACAGTTAGGACATTATTACCTAAAATTCTGTAAGTATTGAAAAAATATACACATTTATTTCAACATAAATACAATATACAAGGTAGAGTCTTCACTTCACAGCCTCAATCACTTTACCCATTAGTACTGCAAAAGTCTTTAAAATAATTTACAGTTAAAGGGGCACTAAACCTCCTGATTTTTGCTGACCCCACCTCAGCTCAAATTTCAAAAATGCCAAAAATAATGGGAGGGCAGTTTGGGAGGGGTACTGGGTGATGTATGGGTTTAGAGGCAGGATAGGAGGGAGAGCTGATTGGCTGAGTATGCCTCTGATTGTGAAGAGACACCGGTAGCTGCAAGTCAGCAGGGGGATGCTATTATTGATTGAATGATCTGCAAAGTACACAGACACATCATCGTTGCCTATAGCACAGTTGAACCTGATAGGGTGCTGCAGAGGTGCAATAAAAACATTTTTTAAATGTTAGGAATTTTTAATGAATATTTTAAGCAGGACTGGTATTTTTTTTATTTACTTCAAATGAGCACGTCAGATATAAATGGAAAACATATGGTTTAGTGAGTCTTTAAAGACTGTCAAAGGTGTGTAAAGACCAAACGCAAGTAAAAAAAATGTTTCAGAGAAGCAATTATCCAAACTGGAGTTAAGATACCTTTTCCGAACACAATTTTAGCTAAAAACTCTACAAAGAACTCACCAATTACTGAATCCATACTCATATCTAATACCTAATATTGTACAACCTCAAAAAGCAGAGATTCCTATGTTTAATTTTTACTTCACTGCCGACATTATGAAGATGAGATGAGGTGAGTATCTTACCAATTTGTTTATATACATCCATTCCTGCATTTCAAACAGGTAAATGTCTAATCATAGAGCAAAGCAAAACATGAAGCAAAGATGGGCAGAAGATTTGCAATTGTCAACAAATGTGCGAAAATGATAGAACTTTTCTAAAACAACTTGCTCAAAGAAAGATTCGAAAGGATTAGCATTTTTTCTTTCTCTACAGTGCATAATATATTTAACCATTCAAAGAATCAGGAGGAATTTCAGTGTGCAAAGGGAGGGAGCAGAATCCTAAGCTGAACCTCTGTGATTTTCGATGCCTCAGACGACACTTAATTAAAACAATATTTTAATAAAAGCTGATAAAACCACATGGGCAAGGGATTAAGCACTACAATTAGGTTTACATTCACACAATGCTGCTTAAAACTTTACTGTGCAAAACAGAAGCCTTATGTTAAACATGTCCAGAAGTGGCGTTGATGTTTGTGGGATGAGAGGCATCTGGATGGACCATCACGCAGTGGAAACATGTATTTTATCAGATTAGTCAGTATTCCAGATCCTTCTTTTTTTAGAATAAAGAAATAGATTTTACAGCACATTCCCTCAGCCCATCCTGCAGCCTGTTGGATATTGCACTCACCATAAAGAGGAAGACCCAAGATATTATAGAGAGCTATGTGCCAGAACAAAATACTATTGAGTAATGACAAAATACAGTAATTACTCCGAGGCTTTTTGGCATGTTATGAGTTCTAAATTGTGTCAAATGCTCAAAAGCCAAAGGTGTAATTTCTGGTTTGGCAGGAAACGGTCAGTGTACTGCTATAAAAGCCTGTAACTGGAAAGGCTTGTCAGGAAATGGCAATATACTTGAGGAAATTTCTAAGCAACTGAAACTGTCACAGGATGTTGTCTAAAGGCTTACTGAGACAAACATCAGCCTTTGTCAAATGTTTTTCACCATATAAAGGGTGGTGATGAAATGAATGAGTGAAGGCCAACAACCACTTTAAAAGACAGAATTCAGGACGTTGAGACAAGACCAAAGCTCAGTATCATTAAAAACACTCTCCATACTACCAGAATGTAAGGGAAAGTGGCCATAACGCACTATATACTCATCACACACGCTGCATAGGAGCAGCAAATGAATTAATTAAACTGACCTGCTTATTCGCACTGTGAAAGTGTGTGAGCAGGTCATTTATGGGACCAGCAGGAATCTACCAAAGATCCCCAAGGTGAAGAAGGAGGTAGCGGCGAACATCTGATGTAGAATAATGCTATAGAATGTAGAATATAATGATGCTGATGTAGAATAATGTTATTTTATATAGTATTCTGTTTATTGTTTATGAAAAGGTTTACATAGATGCCACGAGGCACAAGCTATGGGTTTGTGCGCTGCTGCGTGTCCATGTGTGTGTAACAAGTGGGGTGTAAGTTTGTTGGTTATGCACCTGTGTTGACAATTCACTGCCAAGACAGCAATGAATGTCTACTGTTGACGTCTGTCTTTATTTGTTTTCAGTCAGTGGTGCACAAGTACTTTCCATTGCCAAGATATTAATACACCAGAAATGTACCTGAACAATCCTCACTTACAGACCCATCAGCTTAAATATATTCACAAGCACCATTGCTATTAAAACAATGCAGGTTTAATGCATGAAAATAGGCCATTGGATATTTAGAGGTTGTAACGGCTCTACATAAAGCTTCACAGCACCACTGTACACATAGCTACCTAAACCAAAGTAAAAAGTGAACACATACTAAGTTTTATACTGTCTAGAACTGGTTGTAATTTCTTCAAATACATTTTGAAATTTTTTAACTCCATTCCACCTTAAAAGTATAGTAGTTTTATCCAAAGTTCAATTTTCTGTTCCACTTTAATTCACGCTATTTCCTCCATACCACAGCTGCTATATTCACACAATCACATTATTTCCACCTTACATACTACCACTATATTCACACAATCACACTATTTCCACCTTAAATACTGCTGCTATATTCCCAAAACACTATTTGCACCTTAAATACTGCCATTAACTTATATTCACACAATCACGCTATTTCCACCTTAAATACTGCTGCTATATTCCCAAAACACTATTTGCACCTTAAATACTGCCATTAACTTATATTCACACAATCACATTATTTCCACCTTACATACTACCACTATATTCACACAATCACATTATTTCCACCTTACATACTACCACTATATTCACACAATCACATTATTTCCACCTTACATACTACCACTATATTCACACAATCACACTATTTCCACCTTAAATACTGCTGCTATATTCCCAAAACACTATTTGCACCTTAAATACTGCCATTAACTTATATTCACACAATCACGCTATTTCCACCTTAAAAACTGCCGATATATTCACACAATCACGCTAGTTCTACCTTAAATACTGCCGCTATATTCACACAATAACACTATTTCCACCTTAAATACTGCTGCTATAATCACACTTTAACTCTATGTCCATCTTAAATACTGCCGCTATATTCACACAATAACACCATTTCCACCTTAAATACTGCCGCTATATTCACACAATCACGCTAGTTCTACCTTAAATACTGCCGCTATATTCACACAATAACACTATTTCCACCTTAAATACTGCTGCTATAATCACACTTTAACTCTATGTCCATCTTAAATACTGCCGCTATATTCACGGAGTCACGCTATGTCCAACTTAAATGCTCCCGGCATTCGCGCAATCACACTTGTTCTACCTTAAAAGCTTTTGCTATGTTCACGTCATCATACTAGTTCCACCTTAAATACTGCCGCAATATTCACGACGTCACGCTATTTCCACCATAAAAGCTGCTGCTAAATTCACACAATCACACTGTTTTCATATAAAAAATAAAAAATAAAAAAAAAGCTGCCGCTATATTTACACAAATACGCTAGATCTACCTTAAAAGCTGCTGCTGCTGATGTAGTCACGCTATTTCCACCTTAAATGCTGCCGCTATATTCACTTAATCACGATAGTTCAACTGTAAATGCTGCACAATCACACTAACACCGGTTGATTTGACAATTTTGTTACACCTTAAGCAAATAAGTAGTTACAGGTGCGTGTACTAAACTGCTGCAGCATTTAAAATGGCACAAAGATACAAGCTGCCTTCTTTTTCTTCTATTCCACCTTAAGTGCTACAGGTACTATTACTCTTCGCTTATTTTATAGTTCAGGTAGGAGGGGTCCTTATCAGAATCTTGCTTAGGGCCCTAGAGAAGCCCAGACTGGCTCTGCTGGACATAATCCACTACTGAAGAATAACCACATCAGCAGGACAGTGATCTCAGGCAGAAGGCCAAGGACAACAAAAGGTTAGTGTTTTACAACGGCCACATCAAATTCCATCCAGTATCTGTGAAATTAAGGCTGCACAATATATCGATTGAGCATCGTTATTGCAGTGTGCACATATAAATAAAGTTTTTTCACAATCACAGGGCATTCGATGCAGGACCTTATGAGTTTTGCAATGTGGGGAACATTACAAAAATGGTGCATCAAATAGATTTTCATATATAGAGTCATATAAGGCATTTCACAAATAGAGTCATATAAGGCTAAGTAAACCACGTCATGCCACAACTTCAAAAAGAAAAATCCAAAATTCCATTTTAATTGTTTTTCATAATGTATCTACCAAATGCAGATCACTGCATATATGATTGATTATTATAATATTTGATACACAGAGTGAATTATTAATTTTCATTAGGCATTTACATCTGGAGAAATCTGGTAAAATATATTTATATTTTTTTAATATTGCAATATATCAAAGAACATCAATATCACAACCTCAGTTTTTTTCTAATATTGTGCAGCCCTGTGTGAAATAATGTATTGTTTTTTCCATGAACATCATCTTTCCAGTGTATAGAAATCTAAATTAAATTGCTAGAAAAACAGGTAACAGTGAACTCTAAACCAGAATAGCTTTTGACATTTTCCCTTTTTTAAATTTATATATTTTTGTCAAAATGAAATGAGCTGGACCAACAGAAAGGTTCAAAATTACTCAGAATATAAAGTTTTAATTTATTTATGGATGGACTTCCAATAAAAGTTACAAAGGTTATTCATTTTTCCTTTAAAGTTGTAATTTTGAAAATACAAGATTTTGTTCAAACACAGACAGTGTGTAAATGAATTATAGTATAAGTGTTACTCCTGTGAATGCCCAAATCTAAGTAGTCTAAGTAGTGAGGTGATATCTTGAAAGTGAGGTTGAACACTGCCCAGCGTGCTCATGGCAAGGTGAGTTAGAGTGAGGTCTGATAGTAGGTGCTAGATGGATGGGACTTTCTGTTTTTGAAGTTGTGTGGGTATTTAACCTTTAACATAATATCAACTCATAGTATCATGTGTGTACTAGAAATATGTCATGGAAAGCATTACCACCCACAGTGGACAGCATAATTGGTAGAGATTATACTAGTTCCTGTTTTATGACTTTTACATCAGCAATGGCTATAGTTAGTTTGCATTTAAAGGTAATGTCAGTAAAAAGGTCACAGTGTTTCTCGTGATGTATTTTTGTCACTTCGTTCATAAAAAAATATACATACAGTTTACCATAACTATTAACTTCTGTTAAACATTTTGTACAGTTCAAAGTGTAAAAAGTCTTAAATCTTAATTTGTGTTTAAAAATTGCAGAATTGCATACTTAAAAATACTAAAGCAATGTGCAGGATCTATATATGCAATACAGTTTTTTATGTGCAATTGTAAACATTGATATTTTAATCATCTTTACAGATACCTTATTTTGGGGCTTTTTATCATGCTTATATACATTTTGCTTTTATATATTTTTATATACCTATATACATTTTATTTTTGTGTGCATTGCTACCCCTTTACTGTTGTGACAGTGTAAATGTCCTCACTGTGCGACTAAAAAAGATTGTTTTATTTTAAATCCACCTCCCAAAGGTGTTAAAAATACAACAGACAGTAAATACAGTTTTGATAAAATTCTTTTGTGCATTACATTTTGCCGTTTCCAAATTCCATACGCATGTTCACCAAGTGTATCAATACCGCTCTTCACCACTAGATGGAAACCAAGCCTGCACTTTTGCCAGATTCAGCAAAACAGGATTTTAAGTCAGTCAGATATTCTAGAATTTTGACTTAGTTTGAATAACGGAGACAGTAAAACATAAATATGCTCTCATGGCTTTTAAATTTCCATGTGGAAACAAAGCCAGTGGAAACATGTCTGGCCGGTTAAAGGTATTTTGCATATTTGAATTTCAGCTGCGACTTAAAGTATGTAATTAGAGCTAAACTGTAAGACAGTTTTACTTTTATCTTAGGTTATATCAGAAACATAAAAATATTTATTTTTAATATAAGTTGAATATAAATTTTGGTACCTTTAGAACTCCACCATGGCTGTAAATCTATCATTTCATTGTCAGAATACTCTGCCTTTTTGCCCTCAAAACATAAAAAAAGACAAAATAAGACTTCAGACCACTTAGAAATTCAGCTTAGTCACTTTATTCTTTCGCTTGCATCAATTTGTCCACCCTGTTTTGGCAAGCTACACAACAGACTGGACAATTATATTAAAACTGGCATTTGATTAAAACGTGGATAAACTTTTTGAATTGCACATAATGACTTTGTTCTATTTCAAAAGTGTATTCAGTCCTGGACAATTTGCTCATTGCACAGCAATTATTACTGGTGATTTGACTGAAAGGAGTGTGTTTGGAGACAACAGTGTTTTCTCTGAAATTTTACAGCACTTCATGCTTCCCTTTGCAGACAACATTTATGGAGATGAGGATTTCATTTTCAAGCAGGACTTTGGCACACTGCCCACTCTGCCAAAAGCACAAATTGGTCTTATAAAATATTCAAATTTTCTGAGACACTGATTTTGGGTTTTCATTGGCTGTAATCCGTAATCAACAATAAATGAAATAAATGCTTAAAATAGATCTCTTTGTGTGTAATACATCTATATAATATGAGAGATGATTTTTCTTTTAAATAAAGTAACTTTTCAATGATATTCTAATTTTTAGATGCACTAGTATATGACACAAAACAAGTAAATGATTTCAGCATGCTGGTTTGTGTGAGGTCCTGTTTTTTTTAGGACAAAGATTTGCACCATTAAGCAGGTCGGATGTAAACCATTAGCCTCCAATTAGTTTTAGATTTAAACACGTTCACATTCCTAGCTTTTTTTGAAAACCACATCTGATTTACCCAAACTAATGGCTTTACCCACTGGCCTTTTCCTTGACCTAGGGACTATCAGATGCAGGATCAGGAGAAGTGGAGCTTTCCTGAATAAATATACAGAAGATAAGCCTCCACAGTTGACTCATTACAAAAAAAAGAATGAATGAAATCATTAAAGACCATTAGAGACGTACTGGGATATTAGAGACATTAGTCCGTTTTTCACATGAAGTGTCTAATTGTAAAACAAGACGCAGCAACACACAAAAGCCATGTCCACTTAGTAAAGGTCACTGATGCGCATGTTGAGCTGCTGTTGTGATGCTGTTTACAACTGGTCACTTCATGTGTTCAGACACACACGTTTATACTTGGCATTTAAATGCATTTTTAAATTTCATTTTTTTTATTTTATTATTATGAAGTGACCAGTGTAAACAGGGTCTATTATGATAAGCTAGATATGTAAGAGCTTAAGGCATGTGAAATGACAATTAATAAAGGGAATATATATTTGTCTAATGCATTTGGAAGCTAAATAAGTGAAGAATTAGAAATACCTAGGGATGGACAACAATTCGGTATCAATATTTTATTGCCATTGACATCTGGAGTTTGTAACATTGGGCCAACAGCTGCATTCCGATGTTGTGAGATTAATAACTAAGGACTGAAGTAAACTACATACATAATGTACATATTATCATATCGTATTATCATACCACAGGACCTACTAATCTAACCAGTGCAAAAACATTGACCTGTTATTTAAAAAACATCGATTAATTTTCGGTAAAATAGTTAGCATCACCATGCTAGGCATTAGCTACTGTGGCAAATCTACTATTGTGGGCTTCATAATATGAATCCTCAGGCTAGCTCATATATTTATACCTGTATACCAAGAACAATAAAGTACATCCAACTATATAAGTATAATAAATTGAATTTGGACTATTTTTTTATTACAATATGGTCAAATATTACCAGTAGCAGTTTATTACCATATTTTTCACACTACAAGGTGCACTTAAAATCCTTAAATTTTTTTCAAAAATCGCCAGTGCACCTTTTAATCCCGTGCACCTCTTTTAAATTCTTCTAGTCAGGTTTTAAAAAGCAGTAAAGCCACTCTGTTGAAGTGCAGCATTTTAAAGGAGTTTCAGTTAAGTTCTACAGCACCAAGACTGGGGCAGTATTAGCATTAGCCGCTAGCAGCACTAACTTTGTAAGAGCTCTTCATAGAACTGTGTAAAGCTACCATATTTGTGTAAGATCTGGTAATATTACTGTACAGTCTAAGAGCACATGCTTCTTTAACTTCCAGTGACAGATCATTATCTCTCAGCTCATCCAGAAAACTTTTCTTTTGAGGTGATTCAAAGCGTGAATAACACTTCCCAACTGTGGGGGGAGCCGAAGAGAAAGTAAAGTTAAGGTGGTATAATGGTAAAGGGAGTGTTTTCTTGGCACACTTTGCGGTCATTATTATTATTAATCAATCTTTGCTTGAATGCCACAGACTATTTGGTTATTGTTGCTGACTGTGTGCATCTCTTCATGACCACAATTTACCAATCTTCTAGTGGCAACTTCCAGCGTGATAATATTAATACACCACTTCACAAAGCAAAAATCGTCTCAAGCTAATTCCATTAATCTCACAATTAAAATATGCTGTGTTTTTCAGAAGCCTTAGTCACCAGTCTAGATCAGAATCTTATAAGACAGCTTTGTGATGTGGTAGAACAGAAGATTCACAGCATGAAAGCCTACCAGAGAAATGTGTTAAAGTAGTGTATCACTATACCCAAATCTAAAAAGGAAAGTTTCCAATATCTAGTGAAATCCTTGCTTTAAAGAGTCAAGGTTGTTTTGCAAGCAATAGACAAGAAGGCTATAGTCATTTAGGCCTATAAGCAGCATGTCCATTAATAAATCAAAGTACTGTCAGTTTAGTAGATGAAACTTTCCTACAAATAAACAGCAATTGTCTGTTAAAATCTTTAGATGCTCTTTGTATCAGATAGGCTCTTACTTAGTCATACTTACGAAATGTATTTGATATTTTGTCTACAAATCTACCGTATAAGGAGTACATTAACACCTGCCCATTTTAGCAGCATAACTGCCCCTATAGGAGTACTTTGTAGTTGTATAATAAAATACTACAGTCATTGTGTTTCTCTGCATAAATTATATACATTATTGTCCTCCTTTTACCCTGTTATTCAGGACCCCACAGGACCACCACAAAGCAGGCATTATTTAGGTGGTTGGTCATTCTCAGCACTGCAGTGACACTGACATGGTTGTGGTGTGATAGGTGTGTGGTGCGCTGGTACAAGTGGATCATACACTGCAGTGCTGCTGGAGTTTTTAAACACCTTAGCGTCACTTCTGCACCAAGAACAATCATATTCACTATTTGTGCTGGGCAGCTCTGTTTCAAGGCATTTGGGGCTCCAAACAAATTATACACAGCAAATTTCTGTGTGAAAGTGTTAAATTGTGTGAGTTTATTCTCCAACTTAAACTACAAGTTGAGTTGAGGGGAACTCTTTGGCGGTTTAGTATTTCAGAGTTTAGAACTCTGCAATCCTAGCTTACCACCAGTGTGAAGTCTTGCCCACCAGGGCTCCGTCCATGGGGTGTTTTATTATATTTTATATAATGGTTGTTTGCCTAGCTGTCATGTATAAGAGCAAGTTACCATCTTCTGCACTGTAAAGTGTGACAAAGTGCTGGCAATGCACTAAGAACTGCAATGCAAGAAGTTGCCATGCAAAGAAAAAATATACACTGACATACACTTGATAATGAAATTGTTATTGTAAACAGTAAGGATGCTTTTTTTGTTTTTTTTTATTCCTAAATGTTTCAGGTTTTTAAAATATTATGTTTTTTAATAATATTAGTTTAATAACATTTTTGCATTATTTATTAACACTGTGAAGGAGTTTATGTTAAAATTAACTCCAGCTTAGAGCTGTATTTTACTCTAGATGGGATAAATATTTTAACTCCCACAACAGCTCAGATGAAACCCCTGAACAGAGTTAAAAGGATTTGATATTGCAATGTTGCGTAATTAAATACAATAGACAGTGAATCTGGAACAAATCTGCATTTTCTTAGCAGCCCATTCGAAAAAAAAAAAGTTGCACTTACTGTTCTAAATCATCTTTTCTGACTTTCTGATAGATAACTTTGCTTCATGGTTGCTGAAGTTTCATATTTTGCCAGCTGCAAGAATCATGAACCTGGCTGTCTGGCTGCTGTCTAGCTACAGTCAGCAGCTAGTGGGAGGGTCCCCTTGAGGGTGATACTGATAACAGTGTCTTTGTACTTTCCTCCATTGCCAGTCACATTATTTAAAGGGACTCTCACACAGTTTGTTGTTGCATTCAATTCATGACCAGTCTCTGGACCCTAGGCAATTAATTGGTTTACTGTTGTTGTTGCAACGGCCCTGGTACTGGAGAAAGAAGGAATGTGGCCTCTGCTTTAATCCTATTCCTGTTCAGTGAACATACACATACACACTAGTAAGCACGTACATAAAGTAATATAGGGTTAAGGGTCTTGCTTAAAGGACCCAACAGCTTGTCCCAGCGTGTTGAACCCAGGTATCAAACCCACCACCCTGTCATCAACAACCAAATACACTAACCACTTACCCAAAGAGAATGCCAACTATGTAGGTTCTCTTAACTCACAGGGGCAGTTTCCCAGACAGGAATTAATAGTGGTCTTTAGCCTTATCTGGACAGGATTAGTTTCTCAGGGGGTCCTGGGGTAATTTTCTGCTTTATGGGAGTACTCTGTAATTTTATTTCCGTCCGGAACGACCATGTATGTTTTTTTTCTCAGACAAATTACAGGCTGAATTACTTACGGTTTTTGCTAAACACCCTGGTAATTTTAGTCCCATCAGACAATTCTGAGTTCAATTCGTCTCCTCACGTTTAATAAAGTCCACTGCCACACACCTTAATTGCACTTTGGGTGCACTTTTATACAGAGATCCACGTAAAAAAAAACACAACAGCGAGTGGAAATAGAGGAGCTACTGAACGCGATGTCATGTGACTGAGAAAGCCATTAAACTTACTTGGTCCTCTTGTTTTTTCAATTGCAGTCCAGATGCAAGAGTTTTATCACTGAGTAGAAGTGTACAATATTTTTCACTAATGAGAGTCCCTGAGAAACTAATCTCGTTCAGATAGGGCTTTATACTACACCGTAGGCCTGTCGCAATAACTGCTATATCGATTTATCGTACAGTAAATGAACATAACCTCAATAATTTTTTATAATCATGATATCGTCTATTGTGTTCATTTGTATGTTTTTTCATATATATAACAGTGAACAGTATTTAAGCCAGTCATGCTTTAATAACAGTGACTCCACATACACAGTGTGGACTAAAGTAGGTGAAGAAATAAGTATATAATTCCCAAAATAATCATAATATAGGTTTAATTAAATTTTTGCTGACTTTAAAAAGTGTATAATTGTTTTTTTATGCTATTCTGTTATCATTATGTCCGTGGCATTTAATAGTCTTAAAAATACAAAAATATTATGTATCGCAATAATTTCTGGGACAATATATCACCCACAAAAAGTCTTATCATTACAGGCCTACTACACTGCATGTTAAACAGAGATTCTCAATCGAAAGGAATCTATAATCTACAACCAGGCTCAACACCAAGTGTTCACAGTGTTCAAAAACACCACCATATGCACCACATATACATATATCCACTTCCAAAATGCTACTTGATGGCATTTGACCTCATGATCTGTGTCTGGAACAACAATTTATGTGGCATCGTATGATCTTTTAATCTATATTGGAAGCAGTTATTAATAGATGCCATACACAAAGTTTTCCAAAAAGACTTTTCAGACTCTTGGCAGGCCTACAAACACAGCAGTAGGGACCCACACATGCACACACTCAGTCCTCAGTTGAGTAGACCACAGAATGACGTAGATCTTATGATGTGCAGTTAGTATTATTATTGTTAACAGTGCTGTTATTAATAGCAGAGCTTTGGTCTTTGTGTAGACTGAGAGTGGTGGCCGTGGCAACAGATGCTGCTGGGTGTTTTTTCTTCGACACCCACTGCACGTGGCTGAGGTTGGAGCGTTGGCAGGCCGGCTGCTCACCACAGTCATCCTGGCACCGGACCTCACAAGGTACACACATACATACACACACACACACACACACAGAGACCCACACACACAGACACACATGCTCATGCAGACATAAACGACAGACCCGTTGAGTCTTCGTCTCACACTTCTACTCACACCTTCACACAACAAAATATTCTGAACATTGGCACAAACACACACAGGCTGAGGTGGCACATACTCCTGCACCTTAATGAGGTTCTTATAAACCCAAGTGAACTCATGTTCATGCTCACACACACAGACAGACATAAACACACACATGCATACCACCATTTTCCATTTACTCTATGTATTAAAAGGCAGAGTAGATGCTTCATTTCTGTTGGAGCAGCTTTGCCACACAGTCCCCGGCCCCAGACCCAGACCTGGGCACCGTTTCACTCTTTCCAAATTCGCGGTGCCTTCTCTCGTTTACTTTCCACCCCATATAGCCTAACGTGACCCTATCATTTCAGTTCTCTCCCTCTTCTTCTTCTCGACGGCTCCACTCGTCCGCTGTCAAATAGAACTATACTTCGTTCCTATAATATGAAACCCATCTCTTTTTCTTCTTTCCACTTGTTTTTTTTTGACAGCCGATCCAATCACAACAGAGTGACGTGGGCTTGTGGCTGCTCGCGGTGCTTTTGTATTTTTTTTATCGGCTTGTTTCTATTTTTGGGGTCTTCCATGGAGTGCAAAAATTAGTCAAGAGAGAAAGTGTGTGTGTGTGTGTGTGTTGTGTATGTAAGAGAGAAAGAGAGAGAGAAAGAGTGGGGATGGAAGAGAAGGAGAGTAGAGGGGGCGAGTTGTGCATAGTGCCAATGGAAGGAGGAAGGGAGAGTTCCTTAGGAAGACACGAGAGACGCTGTCAACACACACACACATCCCCAATATAGACTGACACCGTTCCACACATACCACTGCCACACTCTCTCTTAAACACACACATATATACACACATACACACTCGCTGCTTACTGATCTTCCTTACACTCATTACTCTGAATGATGAAGTCCTAAACAGCTGGGCCTCTACACTGGCATGTAAAAAGTCATGAGATAATGTATAAATATAAGTATAAATTGATCATAAAGTGTTATTGCAGGGGATGGCCTGGAAACACATACACCTGTATAAGTTTTGCTTGTTTTGAGCTGTTGCTTTGTGAATGAGATTTAACACTGGCCAGTGCACCCATGCATGCGTGTCAGAGTGTCTTTGCTATCGTAACAATGGGAAGACTATGCCTAATATGGCTCATAATCTGCAAAAAACATTTACTAATTCTTTTAATAATAAATCATGGTTCTGTTTTGGACGTAACATGCAATGTGCAAACCAATAAGCATGTCACTTGCCCCATTCCCTTTAAGAGGCAGGTGCACTCTGACTTTGGCGGATTGGAATGTTAACGGTGCAGCGCTTCTGCTGACCTGCTTTTGTATGCTGTGGAGGTACGTAAGCAGGTAATTTATGGGAACAAGAATGTTGTTTTATTTGGTATTCTGTTTATTATTGATGTAAAAGTTGGGTTTGTGCACTGCTGTGTGTCCTTCCGTATGTAAAAAAACGAGGTGTACGCACATTCAGCGCACAGTGCAGAGAGTAATGAACATCTGACAGTTGACTGTTGTCTGTCTAGGTAGCTTTCAGCCCTGAGAGAGCACAATTGAAATTGCTATCTCTGGGTGGGTAGATGGCGCACTTTCTTCTCATTACTCCTAGAGTGATGTCGATCAGCACAAGGCACCTGTGGGATGATGTATCAGAACAGAGTCGCTGCACTTTCCTCCGAGCACGCTGTGATGCTACACTCAGCAATGCTACAAAAAGAGACGGAGTAACAGTACCCCAGAAATTCATCTTAACACACTTCACGTCTAGACCACAACACCCATTCGTGTAGATATATTCACAAGCTTGTCGCTATTTAAACAACGCAGGTGAGAAAATAGACTGTTGATTGAGTGTAAGATAGGGTCCATGCAGCATCGTGACATGTCTTGCACAGGGTCTAAGATAGTGTTTGAACAATGCCTGATAATGGGTACCAGATGTAAAAGACCAATTCCATTTTTTAAGATTTGCAGGCAATTACCATTTCCTATCCTCAGTGTCCTGGTGTGTATCAGGAATACATCCTAGAAAGCATTACCATCCACTGTGGACAGCACAGTAGGGGGTTATGATCGTGACCAGCGGTATCTGGCTAGAATTGACCGTGTGAACATTAAGTGACTGAAATCAGATCCAAATTCAATGTTAGAGGCTGCACACGCATATGCTGCAGTTTACAATACTAGTCCCATGTCCTAGGACATTTGGCATGGCAGTGTATTTCAAACTTCTCAAGAATGGTGATCTGAGATCAGTTTAATCTCTTCATGTAACACTGCCTAGAAATATGTAAGAAACCCCAATTACATTGACATACTAAACGTTATAGGCACATGGTATGGGGCCTCTTGCATTGAATATAGATCTGATTTCTAATGCAGAGACAACTATGTAGCTAGCTAGCTGTTCACATGGTCAATTCTAGCCTGACGCTGCCGGTCACAATCATAACCACCAACTGCACTGTCAACTCTGGGTAGTAATGCCTCTTTTTGGTATATTCCTGCTACACATTTTGATCACACTGTGGATTAAGGGATGTTAAATGCCCATACAACTTCATAAATTGAATGTCCCATCCATCTGGAACCCACTATCAGACCTCAATTTACGATAATTCACGTCTTCTCACTCACAAGATAACACCTCACAGTTTATACAAGTGTGAGTGTTCCTTAGGTGTCCCCTGAGAGAACAGTTTATAGTCACTTTACATACTGCTATCCCATGAATTTTAGCAGGTCCATGTATATAATCAAATATTTATATATTTTTGGGCTTTTGTTATATTTGTCTTTTTTGCTGTTTGTCACACAAAGCAACACAGACATAGGTTGTAGTTGCATGTGGTATTCTATACCATGTGTCATGTTCCTACTTTTCAGGCCCCACCCCATCTCTCACTGTTATAGGCAGTCTTGGCATCACGCCTGAAATGGGTCAAATATAACTTTCAAATTCCTCTCTCGCAGTCTGTCTTCCTCACTGGATTACTGTGGCCTCAAACACACACACACACACACAGTCAGTCAGTCAGTCTCTTGCTGGGGATACAGTAGACTCTATTTGCTTTATTGAGTGGTCACAGGGCACCTGGCTGTCCCACTTTGGAAATATTTACTTAAAATAGTTGTACTTTTGTCTCGTGTCTTATCACAGGCCTGCAGCTATGTGCAGCATTCTCTATCTGCTGAATAACCTCTCATTTTTCTTCCTTTCTTTCTTTTTTTTCTCCCTCTCTCTCTTTTCTTTCACCTTTCTTACCCATACATTCATTATCACCTTACTGTCCTACATTCCAGTAGAGGAATGTTCAGCAGCGACAGTGTGAGTCTCACTCTTACTCATTTAGAGCTTTGCTTATAGGCTTGAATGTGATATCTGTATTCAGTAGTCGCATATCTAGATCACAGGAAGATATTCCCTTTTCCTTTCTTTCTTTCATTATTTACTTCCCAGGTTTTTAATTTGAATTCGCTCTCACTGTCATTCTCTCTTTCTCTTTCCTATTTTGACCTCCTAACTCTTTGCCCTCTTTCTTCCTTCTCATCCCTCTCTCTTCTCATCCACAGGGCCTGAGTCTGTTAATCCTATTACAAATGTGTGAATACCAGCTGGGACAACGAGGAGGGGAGGGAGAGGACAGTGGGACGTGTGTGTGCGTCTGTGTGTGTGTGTGTGTGTGTGTGTGTTTGTGTGTGAAAGAGTGTATGTATTGAATACATAAAGATTAATTTGCACAGCCCAAATCTGGAACCTCCTCTTTTTTACTAGTATGTGAGAATGTTTTTGACATACATGGCCCTTACTTTTTAATTACTGTGTGTGTGTGTGTGAGTGAGAGAGAGAGAGGGAGAGAGAGAGAAAGAGAGAGCAAGAGAGAGAGAGAGACAGAGAGTCTGAGGTAAGTACTAAGAGCAACCCCATTTTTTTACCAGTATGGTATGTTTTTGACAGGGACAGGAGAGGCCTTACCTTTTTAACTACTGTGTGTGTGTGTGTGTGTGTGTGTGTGTGTGTGAGAGAGAGAGAGAGAGAGAGAGAGAGAGAAAGACAGAAAGAGAAAGACAGAGAGTCAGAGGTAAGTTCTAAAAGGACCCCCCTTTTTTTACAGGTATGGTGAGTATGTTTTTGACTGGGACAAAGATGGGCCTTACCTTTTTAAATACTGTTTGTGTGTGTGTGTGTGTGTGTGTGTGAGAGAGAGGGAGAGAGAGAGAGACAGAGAGTCAGAGGTAACTGCTAAGAGGTGTGTAAGGCAGACAGCAGTGGGACAGGCCCAGTGTGTTTCCTCAAGAGTTCAAGCACCAAAAAAATAAATAAGTCTTTTGATCACAAAGACCCCATTCACACATGCCCTCTCTTTCTGTCTCTCTCTCTTTCACTCTGTCTCTCTCTCTCTCTCCCTCTCTACACACATACCCTGAAGCACACTCTTTTCCACTCTCTCTGCCACACTCACATTATCCCTCCCTCTCTCTCTCTCTCTCTCTCTCTCTCTCTCTCTCTCTCTCTCCCCCTCCCTCTTTTCTACCCACCCACCCCCATCGCTTTTCCATTTTGGGCCTTCTGCTTTACCCCTTTGCACTCTAACCATTTTGGCCCCACCCCAGTCTTTCTCTCTCTCCCTGACCCTCTTTCCTAATCCCTTATTCTCTTGAGGCTTCTTCCCTCACTCCCCCACCCTACTTCCACTCTCATATCCCTCTCTCTCTCTCCCTCTTTCCCTCTCTTTCTCTTTTCCTCTCCCTCTTTATTTTCCCCACTTTTTTCTCCCTCAGCTCCCTCAGCGCGAAACCTTCCGGTGCCACAGTTTATCTCTTTCGAAGGAAAAAAAAAGAAGAAGGTGGACAAAACACAAGCAGTAGCAAAGTTCAAAACATGACTGGAAGAGTGGAGGAGTGCAGTGCTGACCCTGACACCTTCAAACGTCTTCATAACACTTCATGCTCCACACGCACGCACGCACAAAAGAAAAAAAACGCCAGCGGCAGCCCACAAAGCTCCCTTTGTGCGCGTGTGAGTGTGTGTTTGGATTCTGTATGCATGCATATGTGTGGACGTATATATTGGGCCCCCTTTACAGGGTCAATGGGGGCCATTTAAGAGCTATAGTCTTGTGTGGGAGTTGACCAGGGAGGGGTGCTCTCACATTAACATTTGATTTCCTTAATCAGGGCCTTTTAAAATGCAGTAAAAGCCCCTGGCCTGTCTCCTCTCGCTGCTCCCCGCTCGGCCCCTCTCTGATTGCCTGGCACCAACTCTAACCCCAAATCTAGGTCAACACTTTGATCAACTTTATCAGCGACTGGCTATTCATTACCCATCAGCATTGGCTATTGGTGGGTAATCCTGTCCAAGCAGCATTAAGTTGCTGGCTTAGTGATCAATCCGTGTTTACTGGAGATGGCTGGAAGTGGCTTCAAACAGAAGTTGGAGTGGTTGAGCCTCAATCACTTCTGGTCACTGTTTGCGTTGATAAGCACATGAATAAACTTCTGATGTGCGCTGATAGGTCCTATCAGGGTTCCTTTGGTTGGTAAGCACTCTTGGTTACTGGCGAAATATCTACATAAAGTGTATTCAGTCTTTAGGCATGCAGATATTTGCCAAAATTTACCCCAAAGTAACTTTTAAAATCATGTTTGAGTGGCTTAGTTGTCACAAAGTCACAAAAATCTGATCTGCATTATTTTATTTATTGTCTGCATTTCAAAGCTTGTAAATAACTTTCATTTACCCCATTTACATCTGGTAATTACTGTATATCTATTTGTCTTAAGTATCAGGATTTTATATGGATTATGCCAACCCACATAAATAAAAAGACACATTTAAAACAAATATAAATCTGATCACTCAAACCACTTCAGAAGGTGACCTGAGACACATATTGGCCACATTTTAAAAAGTGCAGTAAAATGCGTCTTTCCACATCAGTCCCACCCAGTCAACAACCAAAACCCTTCCCAATACAAATGAAACACTATTGGTGGGTAATCCTGTCCAAGCAGCATTAAGTTGCTGGCTTAGTGATCAATCCGTGTTTACTGGAGATGGTTGGAAGTGGCTTCAAACAGAAGTTGGAGTGGTTGAGCCTCAATCCCTTCTGGTCATTGTTTGCGTTGATAAGCACATAAATAAACTTCTGATGTGCGCTGATAGGTCCTTTCAGGGTTCCTTTGGTGGGTGAGCACTGTTGGTTACTGGCAAAATATCTACGGAATGTGTATTCAGTCTTTTGCATGTGTTTTGTAAGACAACTTTAGGGCTTTCATTTCGTAACATATAAAAAAGGTTTTAAGTTTAACAGGCCTTTAGCCATTTTTTCGTGTTCCTTAGCATGCAGATAGTTCTCGTAATTTACCTCAAAGTAACTTTTTAATCATGTTTGAGTGACTCAGTTCTGTTTATAAGTCACAAAAATCAGATCTGCATTATTGAATTTATTGTCTGCATTTCAAAGCTTGTAAATAACTCCCATTCACCCCATTTACACCTGGTAATTACTGTACATCTGTCTTGAGAATCAGGATTATATCTGAATAAGTCCAAGCCACATAAAAAGCAAGTGTAAACACAAGTGTAAGACACATTTAAAACAGATATAAATCTGATCACTCAAACCACTTTAGAAGGTGACCTGAGACATACTGGCCACATTTTTAAAAAAGTGCAGTAAAATGTGTCTTTCCAAGACCCAGTCAACAAATAAAAACACCCGTGATAATACTGTAACACTATTGGTGGGTAATCCTGTCCGAGCAGCATTAAGTTGCTGGCTTAGTGATCAATCCGTGTTTACTGGAGATGGTTGGAAGTGGCTTCAAACAGAAGTTGGAGTGGTTGAGTCTCAATCACTTCTGGTCACTGTTTGCGTTGATAAGCACATAAATAAACTTCTGATGTGCGCTGATAGGTCCTATCAGGGTTCCTTTGGTGGGTAAGCACTCTTGGTTACTTGCGAAATGTCTTCATAAAGTGTATTCAGTCTTTTGCATGTGTTTTGTAAGACAACTTTAGGAGCTTTCATTTTGTAATATTTTTAAAATATATTTGATTTGATCGGCTTTAGTCGCAGTGCATAATGTAAAATCACTATGACTACCACTATGACTACTTTGCGGATTGTAACAATTAGATCAAAACATAATATCTGGTTATCTGAACTATAGGGAATACTATACTCTCAAATAACAAAAAAATCATACAGAAAAAGTGATTTTGAAGTACTGAATAATAAAAAAATGATGAATGATGAAGGCCTGTGAACTTAAATATATATGACCAGTTCATAAATATGGTTTGACTTGTACCAGCAAATGAGAATCACTTTAAAATAAAGACTACCTTTATAAAGGATTTATAAATGGTCTACAATTAGTTTATTAATGGTTACTAATTAGGTTGTAAATGCCTTAAAAATCTTTAATAATCAGTTATAATATGTAGAAAGGGATACAATGACCTGTTGTTTGTCAAATAGTGAACCCACAGCCATCTATATTGTTGCCCTTTCTACGTATGTGTTATAACTGATTATTATTGATTTTAAGGCGTTTACAACCTAATTAGTAACCATTAATAAACTATTTGTAAACCATTTGTAAACCCTTTATAAAGGTAGTCTTATTTTAAAGTGGTACCAGCAAATGTTACCTTCCCATCTCTGCACACTGCAAAAAACACAATGTTAGCCCCTGAAATTATCTTGTTTCAAGGCAATAATTCTTATTTATTTCTCTGATAAGATTTTTTTGTCTTGTTAAGCATAAAAGCAAGTGTAAAATTATTTTGCTTATTTTAGGAATAGTGATCTTAATCAGTCCCACTTTGAATGTTCACCTCATTTTAAGTAATTTGAATCCACAAAAAGCTACCTGTAAAGTTATTCTGATTCTTGTGTCCAAATCTGTGATTTTTCTTTCTTGATTTAAGTCGTTCTTTAATCATTTTAAGACCTAGACAGAAAAAATAGCTAACCCATTTGCTTTTTTATTTTTGCTTAATATAATCGTTCACATCTCAATTAACATATATTTTGTCTAAGTTTTGCCAACAGATTTATTGTTTTTGCAGTGTAGAGGGTTAGCAGTATTGACCAATCTTTTTTGGGACTGTGAAACACAATATGCTTTTCTAAGGATATTGTGGACTCTGGAGTGTAAATAGACTTGTTTAACTGGGGTAAGTTGAGTACTGCAGATTTTGAGTAAAAATCCATGTACCAAATATTAAGAAAATTATTTTGTAACATGAAAATGTCTTTAAATATCGTAATATTGTAACATTTTTACCATATCGCCCACCCCTTCAGTTATCTTGCTTTGCAGAAAACAAAAGGACTGATTTGTATTTGACTCATCGTCCACGAAATGCCTAATTCCTTGTGAGAGATGCAACAGGTCCAGACTGCTCCCCAAATCTCAAGGCTAAACTCTCTTACTGTAAGTGGTGTTTTTCTGCTGTGCAGATACACTGTGGCCTGTCCCACCCTGTGCCACAGGAGAATTCTCCTTCCTAACCTCTCGCCCTCCCGTTCTCACTCATCTCTTTCTGTTTTTCTCCCCCCCCTCTCTTTCTGTGCTGCGCGTCTGTCTGTCATCCTGATTAGGGACGGCAAGGTCGCTCCACAAAGGAGAGAAGAAAAAGAAAACATCTACAAATGACACCACAGACCAGATCTGGCCTCTCTCAGTCACTCACTCACTCGTCTCACACTCCAACCAAATGGCTTCTTCACAGGACCAACTTCACATTACATCATTCAGTGATGTCTAAACTTTTTTAGGTGTGAGTTACTTAATTCCACTTCATTTTCAGCTGTTTAGTGTGAACTTTCCCACCTACAAAGGGTTGCTGTAAACCACTTTCCTCCTGAAAGTAAGGAGCAATTTGTTCTCAAGCTTTTATCCTCCTGAATGTCTTGGGGCCATTAAGGCACTAAGAATAAAGATGACTAGATATGTAATTGTTTCTGTCTATACGTGTCTGTGTGCATGTGTGATTAAGAGAGAGATGAGCATTATCACTGTATTGTTAATTTGGCATGGACGTGCAAATGCTTTAGAAACGTAATTCTTCCTTCAAACCCTCTACTGCTCAGACATTAGGCAGAGAGAGAGAGAGAGAGAGAGAGAGAGAGAAGAAAGAGGCAGAATGAAGGAAATGGAAACAGAACGATGAAGAAGGCCTCCTACCTCCGCCCATTCTTTTCTTATTCCATTTCACCTCCCTCAGTCTCCAGCACTCACGTTTCCAGCGTTGAATCATTTCTGTAAGCTGTTTTTTGCATGTCAGCAATACTGACAAGGGCATTACCAGTACCAGACCAAAGCACATACTATTATTTCAGATTACAAATACATATCACAAGGTATTGTTGTTTGGCTAATTAAGAATAGCAGGTCATTAGAGCATTTGGACTAAAGCGTGCTAGTGAAAAAGCAGCAGTCTGACTGACTCTTTCAACCCTACTGTGGTGTGACAGATTTCTTTTGTTTTTGCTTTTTTGTCATACTGATATTTTTTCAGATTATCTAATAAACGTTATTATCAGACAAAGACAACCTGAGTAAATATATATATTTAAAAAAACACTTTTTTATGATAATTTTATTTATCAAAGTTAAAAAACTATCAGGGCGTCTGTGAGCTGATGTACCAAAGACGCTGCGCTTTCCTCCGAGCGTGCTGGCTGCTCAGCAATGCTGCATCAGCAGCAGCTCGAAAAGAAGCGGTGGCTGACTTCACATGTACCGGAGGAAGCATGTGTTAGTCTTCACCCTCCTGGAGTGTTGGGGCACTACTAGTGATAGGGGGAGTCCTAATGAGTGGGAAACAATACTTTATTCATATTCAGATCAAACACAGATCATTCACAACATTAAAACCAGCTCCATATGGACATTTCACTGGTTCTTAGGTTTCTGCATTCCTTGTTGCTGGTTTTAATTTTACACTAACAACATTAATCCTAGAATATTTTATTAACCATTTGATTAATTGAAATAACTATGCTTTTTTTTAAGCAAATGGAAATGGTGTAAAAAAGACTGTTAAATAGCGTTTATTCATTATGGATCATTACAAATACTTTACTTTAAAAGTACCAAGTAGTCATGCAACAAGAAAAAAGGATGCATCAATAATTGTTTTATAATCGTATTGCAGTCAGATAAAGGCAATAATTCCCACTTTTTATGCCCCAGGATACAGTAATGGAAAGGTACAAAAAAAAGTCCTGCACCCCGATCTTTGGAAAGACCTTCGGAAAGTTTGGAATGAGTTTAGTACAGTGGGAAAAAGCAAGTCGAAAAAAGTTGACTGATTTCACTGATTATTTTAAAGGAAGTTACAGTTTGTTCTACCTAGTGTTGTATAGTTAATACAGCCTGTGGTGTGTAAACATTAGCATGCTAGATTTTTTTCCACACACACACACACCCTACAACTGTCCAATGGCACAGATACACCGTCCTCATCTGGTCTGCTGTGTGGGTTAAGATGTAAAAAGGTCAGAATGTTGCTTAAAGGTTTTAAATACAAACAAGTAGTGAGTGATGTGGGTCCATTTTGAATCACTCTGCACCTCAGTGCGACTCGCTTATTAGCATGCTTGTTTGCGTTTTAGGAAAATGGATACTAGAGGTAGTTAGGCTGTAATTCACTAAAATAAAGCATAAGCATGTTAGATTAACTGGTTAACAGAAAAAAGATAGTTAGCACTTTGTTAGCAACTTCCCTCAAGTTCATTGTTGTATGTTTATCATCAGTGTGAATATAAAATATGTAGCTTAAGGGAAAAAAGGAATTTTCAGTAGTTTTTATCTTATTTAGATTAAAGATCAAACAAAAATGAAAAACAAAATTTTGGGTAATTTTCCTGCTTTTTAATTTGAGAAATCTAATGGGAATTTCAAATTGATAAGCATTACACACCATAACACCCCTACCCCCAGGTTATCATTGTTATAAATACTAGATGAGAACAACACGTCATACATGCATTGTACACTTTACAGTCAGTAACGTAACATAAAAAGATTTTACTATATACTCTATATATCTCTAGAAAGGTATGCTTTTGGTTCCTGGTTGGAAAAGCAATAAATATAAATTCCTACAACTCTACATAACTCTAATGTATCTGCTACAAGCTAAACAGTAACTACTGCTGAACATAGGGTGTGCTCACCAACTTTCACTTAGCATTTGTTAGCTTCTTAATGTGTGCAGCTAAAGCAATTAGACAGCACTGCTGAATGCTGCCTCTCGTTTTCTGGTCTATATTCTGTATTTTCTGTCACTGGTCTGTATTAGAGCCCTCATTAGAGCAGAGTGAACAAGTCAACAGAGCTAACTGCAAGTTCAGTGATACATTAAAACCAGACATAGTGTACAACATGTACTGCTGGGTCAATATGTATTTGGACAGGGACACATTTTGTCTCTACACCACATGAGTGCATTTACAATCAAACGATCAAGACTGTAAAGAATTTAATTCAAGAGGTTTTCTAAAAAAACAAAAAGCTGCATTTTTCACACAGCCCCTTCATTGTTACATGTTTAAAAGTAATTGGACATCTGAACAGCATGTTTTTTTTTTTTTGTTTCATGACAAATTCCATGTATTGAATTTGCATTTGGTAGTTGTTTACTGGAGCTTCCAATATGAGGTCTAATGAGGTGTCAGTGCAGGTGGAGGATGCCATCTTTAGAGATTTAATGAGATAGCACAAACTTCTTTGAGTAGCCAAAACAACAGTTTGGTACATCCTTAAAATAAAGGAATGCACTGGGTAGTTAGAAACACTAAGACAACAGAGGGCAATTAAAGTATATTATTGCAGATTGTGTTACTTGGTGAAGGAATATAAAGCGACTTTATTGATCATGAAGGGTTACCTCAGGAGTCTGAAAATGCCCACACCTGTTTAACTTGTTAGTGAGGTTGAACACTAGCCTCATGGTAAGGTGCCCATGGCAAGGAAACATGAGGTATCGAACTTGTTGTAAGGCCTAATAGTGTGTGCCAGATGGATGGGACAGTCTGTTTCTGAAGTTGTGTGAGCATTTAACTTGTCATATGCATACCAGGAAAAAAAAATCATTAAAGACATTACCACCAACAGTGGACAGCAAGCGCACTGGGGTTAAATTATTGTGACCGGTGAAGTCTAGCTAGAACTGTCCATGCAAACAGACTCTGGCTGAAATAACATCCTCAATCAATGCAAGAGGACTCCCATTCAAATCCCACATATTGTCTTTTTTAATAAACTACTTGTGCGCTGTCAAAGTTCTCAGTGCTTTGTTTTGAATGTCATTCTACCAATGCAATGCAGAGCTACTTTGAGCTTGTTTATGGTGTAAAATGGCGATTTCTTTGCTTGGGCAAGTCTATGCCACTATGCTCTGCATTGGAAACTTGTTGAGCATCAGCTAAAACCGCTGTATTTTGGAATGCTGGGGTGAACAGGGGTGGGCCATTTGACAAAAGTTCATTTTACACCAGATTTCTCTTTTAAGCACGGAGCACAAACAAATCTAAAGTTATTAAAAATTACAGATGAAAACTTCATAGATTTAAATCATTAATAATTTTGTGTGCATTACATTTTCTGAGGCCATCTGGTATGTACCACACATCCCACACGTTTTTAAGAACCACTGGAGTGGCTGACAAACTGCACATGATGATAATAACATGATGTACCCTATCTTCATATAATAAGGTGGCAGCATGGAGCGGGTAGGTGGGCCTCAAAGAGAGTGGTCAGTGAGTGGAAATACGGAGAATGTGTAATACTGTAATTGTTAAAAGCGTGACTCGCTGTTTACACGCGTGGATTTACATTCGAGCTGCTGCTGTTGCGTGTTTTCGTGTTTCAGACCCTCTGACTGCTAATGACCTCCTCTCCACTTTCCCACACTACTGCGTGTATCAGTGTGTGTGTAAGAGAAATGATTATGTGCTTGCGTGCGTGTATGCGCGTGGGTCAACGATGGAGCGTCACATCTCGCAATCATCCACGCGCGGCGGCGTTGGCGGTCTCCACGGGCAACGGCGCGAGCTGCAATGACGCCAGCAGCAGGAGTAGCAGCAGCAGCAGCCGAGCAAATGGAGCAAATGGCGAGTGGGCGTGACCCCCTCCCTCCCCCCGCCGCTCGCTCTCTCTACCCTCCCTGCCCGCGCTCCGCGTGGGCGGCCCCGTGTGGTCGGGAGAACGAAACACGACACTGCTCCGACACAGAGAGAGAGGGAGGAGGAGGAGAAGAGAGAGAGGAGGGGGGCGACGGGGAAAGAGAGTGGCACAGAGTGAGTGAGTGGAAAAAAATTCAGTGAAGAGAAGGAGAGAAAAAAAAACTGTGCCCCAGACTGTTTTTTTTTCCTCCCTCTCTCTCTTTTTCTTCAGACATGGTCTCTCGCTCTGTGTTGTTTTGACTGTGAGAATAATAATAATATGACGTGGACGTGTTGAATATGCAACACTGCAGGGCGACTAAACTAATGAGCTAGGTTAACTTAGTTAATTTACCGAGCCCAGGCAGCGGCAGCACGTCGCTCAGCTCTAACTCTAGCTCTACCCAGCCCTCGTCCATCGGCACGACGCGCCTCTCAGATTCTCTCCGGCTCTTTGAAGACCGCTAAAGTGAGCCGCTCTCGGACCGAG
This sequence comes from Astyanax mexicanus, assembly GCF_023375975.1. Lineage (NCBI taxonomy): Eukaryota > Metazoa > Chordata > Actinopteri > Characiformes > Acestrorhamphidae > Astyanax > Astyanax mexicanus. The sequence continues at coordinate 22,936,633 of NC_064410.1, forward strand.
GCGGCGTTTTTCACCGGGCTGGAGCCGCCGAGAGCCGTAGCCTCGACGCGAGTCAGAGAGGGGAACGGTAGGGGGCCGAGCGGAGCGAGTGAGCAGAGCGAGTGAGAGAGAGTGTGGAAAAGCCAGGAGCGGAGTGAAAGTAGAAAAGTTTAGCGAGGAGTTTGTGCGGCTTAAGCACGGCAAGAGGAACAACGACGGAGAAGAGAGATTCACAACTCAACTGACTGTCCGACTGGCTTCAAATTAGAAAGCGAGCTAACGAAATAGCTACGCTACTACTACTACTATCGACATGAAGACCCCGGGGGACTCGGGTAAGTTTACAGCTAACAACAATGAATAAGCCACTAGCTAGCGGGCTGCCTAGCTTACCTATGGTTAGCTAAGCTAGTAGTTAGCTGGCTAAACTTTTTTTCACAACGAAGTTAGCTAAAAGCTATGAAGTGAAATAAGATGGCTAGTTAACTAGCTAACCCTAGCTAAGTAGCTAACTAGTTATTACTCGACCCAAGTTTTGATTGATTTGCTGCTTGATTTTAATGTTGTGAAGGTGGTTAGCTAGCTACAGAGTTTAGCTAGCTGACTGGCTAGCTTACTAGGTAGACAGCTAGCTAACGTAGCTAGCTTTAAGCTCGCGACAGTATCTAGTTAGCTATTTAATACCACAACATACAACTTGAGCTATGATTTTAGTATGTTCTTAGCTAGGTAACCGCTAACTAGTTAACTATAAAGTTGGCTAGCTTAGATAACCTAGCTTTACTAACTAGCTAAACTGTGGTAAGTCCTCAATAGTCTGTTTAAAAGTTTAAAACTAAATATATAACTAAAGTTCAAGTGAGAGAGGAGAAAAAAAACAGTTTGCCCGAGACAAGTCAGGAAAAGCATGAGATAAATCAGCTTGCTAATGTTACCAAACAGGCGTCAGTTTTCAGGAGTTTGGACTCTATTAAAGTTAGCTTTACGCTAATAAACTAACTATTTTGTGGTGCTTTAATCGCTATGCTTCGTTTGTAAGTTAGCTACCTGGTCATAGTTTACCAAGCAGTTAATTAACATGACTGTTTTAGCTAGTGAACTGTAACAACACACCGTCGTGTTACAGCTAAGTTACACTTTTTGCTATCGGACCAGAGTGGAGTGCACACGGCTTGCTTTAAAATGGGTCCGGCGGCGGAGTTGTTCACAGGGGCGCCCAAGTTTGGCTGCTCGCTAAAGCTAGCGTTTTAGCTAACTCCAGCTAGTAACGTAACTTTCGGCCCCTTCGCTTCTTCGTTCTCTCCAGTGGACTAACTAAATAGCTAACGCTAGCTAGGTTAGCTAACAGGAGCGAGATCGCTTTCAGTTAATTAGCTAACTAACTTTTATTAAGTTATTCGCATTAGCTTACTAGTTTTCCACATAACAGAATCAAGCACAGGCTGAGGACAAATGTTGAGGAATGAACGCGTGGTGTTTGTAACCGGCAATTGTGAGCCATTTATGGCATCCACCATTTGCTGGTGTTCCTGCCAGCCATTTGGCTGGAGAAAGTTGTAGTTAGCTAGCTACTGCAGAACAAGATCATACTGCAGGAAAGATCATAACTCAAAAACGCGTCTTTGTTTGGTTTGCTGGGTGAGTATGGTGTCTAATGATGACCCAGCAACATTGCGTTAGACGTCATGCTTCAGGATTAGATTTAGATACATTTTTGCTTTTGTAAACACTGGGAATATGTCCCCACATTTTCACGGAGGAGCAGTATCGGCAGTATGAACTCTCTTGTTGAGCTAACGAACAGTTAACCTAAGCTAGCACTGCTGTCCCGAATCAGAAATGTGATCTTGGAGTAACGTTAGATGGCTGCTGGTAGAAGCTCCCAGGTTCTCTGTGTGCAGTTGAGTTCTGTTGGGATAAAGTCGAGTTTATACAAAGCTTAGTTTTGTTGATGTGCAGTGGTACACTGGTGGAGGTATATTTTTTAGTTATGGTCAATTTTTCTTAGTTAAAAATGTATTAGTGGTGTTTTTGGGCTAGGATGAGTTTTTTTTAGAGAGGATTTGCAGTAGTAACTCTAGTAAGCTCTGACACTGTTTCTTCCTCAGATTAGCTAGTGGTTTTCACAGTGTGTGATTTTACAGGCTTTCACACACAACCACTAACACACAATGCCAACTAGCTGATGTTAAAAGTTTGTGTTCTGGCTCTCTGTTAGCCTGAAGCTCTGATTTTTTTCTGATTTTGATGTGTTTTTCTAGTTTAACTTGTGATGAATATACTCTAAGAGGGATTTTTTCGAGTAAGACATAACCTACATGCTTGGGTTTGTAATTAATGGCGCTCAGTAGAGTTCACCTGTGCCTCTTCCGTGTGTGTGTGTGTGTGTGTGTGTGCTGAAGTCTGAGCATTGTGTCCTGAGGTATGCGCTCTGTGGAATTAGAGGGAGGGAATTAAAAGAAGTGTTCAAAGCTCGGATGGATACAGTTCCTGCTCAGGGGAAGTTTGGAGATGTGGGCTGGCTGTTGCTTTATGAGGAGCCTGTTGCTCTTCTTGGATGGTTAAAAAAAGCGCTCCGCAGACAGTGAAGTCATGTTCTTATGCTTTAAACCAATAGCTGATTTCTTCCATTCCCCACCTCCCCCTCATCTGGTGGTCCATAACCCTGCCATGAAGTAACCCCTTTTATAGGGTGGTAGGAGGGCTCCGTTTGGTGCGTCGTGGCTGTTTCAGTGTAGGTGAGCAGAGGTGGGCACAACAGCTCGAGTCTGCCCCGGCGGTAAACAGTGGCTGTAGCTGTAACGCAAACGCAGCCATGCGACATAAATGCAGTCATTACTGTCTAGTTAAAGTATTAAATTAAATGTGAGTGGGTAAATAAAATGCATTACAAGTATAGGAACATATAAAAGTAGCTGTACACAGTTGTAAAATCTGAAGAATCTCAAACATCCAATCCTGTCGTATCTATAAAAACGAATGAATGATCTATGGGGAATTTGAACAGAACATGTACATATATTAGCTATATATTAAAATATATGTCAAATATTATTTTAGTGGGCCTAAAATAATATCACAATATTTCATGATGATACTCTTGGCGATATGACAAAACACTGAATTAAAAAAATATTTCAAGAATACACTACTGCAACAAAATGATAATTAAAGTTTATCATTGTATATGATATATGACACACCCCTTACTGAGATATTTAAAAAAAAATACAACACTTTTATCCAGAATGTCATGATACTAATAATGCACTCCAAATATCTCCATATATCCAGGATTATAGTTAAACAAATGATACTGGACAGATATAATATGTTTCTAGTAGATATGTAATAGGAAATAAGAACAATGTGAATTTTTCCTCTTGCTAAAAAACAGGAAAAAAGTAGTACCCTGATGTGATAATTAGGGATGGGTGATGTGGCACAATATTTCAGGGTATAACATCATTCACAATATTCAGAAATGTAGGTGATATTATAGCGTTCAATACGATATGTAACACCCCTGATAACAATTATGAACTTGTTACTTTAACAGCCCACCTCTGTTCTCCTCCAGCAAATACAGTGCTTTTAGCTGATGCTCTCAACAGGCTTACAATGCTAATGATAGATGCATACCATTTTTAAAGCTGTCTGTGGACTTCCATAGTTCTCAGTGTTTCATTTTATATGTCAGGGCCATCAGAATTCCACAATGCAGCGTGGAGCTACTTTGAGTTTGTTAATTGTGTAAAAAATACCCATTTCTTGGCATGGGCAAGGATATGCCCCTACCACTAGCATTTTAAGCCCTTTGGGAGCATTTGCTAAAAGTTCTGTATTTGGGAATGCTGGGGTGGAGCAGAGGTATGCTATTCTACAAAAGTTTGTTCTTGTTACCATGTTTCACTACACCCCAAGTCCATTTGCCACTGGAGTTCTCTGTTGTTGTTTTTTTATGTTATACAAATCACAAATTGCAGAAAAAAAAAAAAAAACGATTTGGGGAAGCAGACATGAATTAAACTGTTAAAATAGTTTTACAGCTCTGTCAGCCAAGTCCCTGCCCAAGCCTCCCAAGAGCAGGGACTCTTAAACCTCTCTTCCTGCAAATTCTTGCATGGGTACCCAAGGGGTTAATTACACCAGGAGTAAAACACTAAAACAGCTATTTTACTACCACCCTGCTACTGTTCTGAGAGTCACTCGCACAGAACTCCACAGCCTTATTTCCTCCACTGGCCTGTATGATAATATATTAGATTTTGGGGTTGGCTTGGAGCTCAGCTGGATGTCTGCTTCAGCCAGTTTTAATCAAGTGGAAAATACACTTTTGTTAATATGTAAGAACTTATTAGTAAACCTGGAATAGTATATGATTTGTCTGTTAGGTTTTGGAAGAAGTAGCCATGGACTCAGCAATATTTAGAAGCCCACTTGGTCCTTCTCAGCTCTTTACCAGTTTTTAAACGTAATATCCGCCCATCTGTCTCGCAGGCTGAGGGTGTCCCAGTTTGATATTTTTTTCCACTTGCTTTACTCATTATATCAACAATCCTCCACATGTGAGGCAGCACATCTGGAAACGGGCACGTTGTTGTCTCTTCCAGCATGTGAAGTGAAAGGACACATATGGGCAATTAGCCAGCATTTAGGAAAGGCAGCCGTGGGTGCTGTTAGCTTCAAAGGGAGGCTCTGGCTGCACAGAACTGGGTGGAGGTGTTAGTGGGCTATTCAGCGTTGCAGGTATGATTCAGTGTTCTGCTGACAAAAAAAAAAAGCCTCAAGTGTTTTGTGACACAGGTATGGCAGGCCGTACGGGAAACCTTAAAATGGCCCTTTGCTAGTTGTCAAAGTTTAAAAAATGTGTTAACTTGGAGTTCACATTCTAGTTGTGTGAGTATGGTTGGCTGTTATCGGAAATTCAGTTGAAATGAATTCATGTTGAATTTTAGATTTAAATGAAAGTTTTATTACATTTACACAACAAAATTTGTATCTGCGAAGTGGCAGCTTTACAGTATTTTCCTCTGTTTTTTTATTTTTATTCCTGCAAGCAGATTTTATTTCAAGTAATTTGAAAATGGAGATACAAGATACAAAGATACAAGATGTGTAATGGTGGTGTTTGTAAATCTGACAGTTGTATCAAATCTTATCTTTTATTAAATACCAAACATTAATATTTTTTTTAAAGACACCATGATCAGCTGTTCATTCACTGACATTGTGTGTAAAATGCAGTGAGATCCATAGCCCATTCAAATGATCTTTTAGATCTTTTTTGGGGGTGTGGAGGATGGGGGTAGGGGGTTGCTGAATTTTCATTGACTTTAAGATTTTATCTGGGCAGCCCTAATGACCTCTTGGCACCTCAACAAGACATCACAACCATTGCATGACAATACATTTTGATAACATCTTGACTGTTGTCACTACTTCTAGTAGATATTATATCTTAGTATATATTCTAAAGTATTTTTTACAATAGTTAAATAATTCGCAAACCAACAAAAAGTCTGTACTCTGTGTTTTGTTTTTATCGCCTTTCTAAATGTGACCTCAGTTTTGCTGGTGCATTTTGCCTATTACTTTTTTTTTTTTACAAGCTCAAAAGTATTTCAATGCCTAAAAATGCCTTTGATGCAGCAACATGTTATTTTTGCCATGTCTCCCACTCTTACGTGTGTGTGATGTTTTAAAGTCTTCTTGCATTCTTGTGAAATTCCATTTCCTACAGTGCCTCCAGCAAAGTGCACTAAAATGTGCTGAAAGGAAGACTTAGCATGCTGACAGTATGAGAGTTATCAGTTACCTGTTTGTCTAACATAATTCCATAACTGCAGAGCCACCCAGGTAGCTGGTAATGCTTTTTATTGGCCCATGTACTGCATAAGGCTAGGTGAATTGGCTGTGTTCCCTGTTTGACCCATAGTGATGCACAGGAAGCAGGTTTTTCCTGGAAACGACAGTGAGATGAGAGATCGGTGACAAACACAACACACGGTGACGCTCAGGTAATGTGAGCTAACCAAAACCACATGCCAGAGTGTACTGCTGACATGATGTGAGTCGAGAGAGAGAGAGAGAGACACACACACACACACACACACACACACACACACACACACAAACGCGTTGCCTGAAATGTTCTCACCGTATGGAGGTGTAACGAGAATATCAGTCAACCGGAACCAAACTGTAGGGGTTTATGCGGCTGATAAGAACTCAGGACTGCTATCTCTGAGCACCTCTTGGCACGAGTTTCCCTCTGAAACTCGACACACTGATGCTGTCCTTTTCTTTTTGCCCTCTTTTTCTCATTTTTGTACTATGTTGTTTTGAACAGTTGTTAATGCTATTCACTTATAAAGTTAGGACTACCCAATCATGTATAATATACTATAAAATGTTTAATAATGCTAAAACTTCACACACTTGGTCCCTTATCCAGGTTTAATTCTTCACATTATGATGAAACGTGTGGTTTAGTGTTCTACAAGTACAGACGATATCCACAGTTTTCTTGAAAAGCCATACGTAAGCAAATTATACTGCAGCAATAGGCAATAAGATCAGTGCGTTTTGTCATTCCATTTTGTGTTTGCCCATTTATTAGGGGTTGTGTTTTTGTATTGTAAGTGCTACCATGGCTGCGTTTGTAGGTTGTGTGCGCATGTTAGAGTGTAATAATTGAAAAGCTTCAGTCAGAATGGCAATATTGTGCAATATTGGCACTCCTATAATACCTCTCAGCCAGTCACGATGTGGAATCGGAAGTAACTGCAATAATGCAATAATGATGATGCTAAATAATTCTACTACTAATTCTACTTAATTGGTGCTAATTTGTCATATTGCATCGTCTTATTTAGGGTGGAAGCAGATTGATTGCCTATAAGTGTGATGTATTTTTGTTTTTCTAATTCCAGGTTGGTCACATGTTTTAGTTCCTGATTGTAATCTTGAATTTAGTCTACGTTTGATTAACCTAGAACAGGGCTCTGAATTTCAAAGGCCTTGCTTTGTCTATGCTGGCTGGCATAGCTGATTTGTGAGCTGAGCTGAATGTACAGGTTCCTCTGCCTGCTCTGGCTGAAGGATCGAGGTTTCTCTGGCTGTGGTTTCTGCGTGACCGAGACTGCTGGAGTGTTGTGTCTACTGCAAGCCACGGTTTGGTGGGAACTCTGAGGTTTAGTCGAGGTTGCGTCTGTCAGTGCTCGCCCTATGTGTCTGTGGCTTTAGCTTTCCCTTTGGGGTGGGTGTGTGTGTGTGTCTGTGCCTGTGTGTGGCTATACAGAAGGGTGTGTGGGTGTGTGTATGAGAGAGAGAGCACAAGTTGTGTACTTTGTGACATTTTCAAAAGCATCTCCTCAGAGTCTGTGCCCAGACTGAGGGTGAGACGGGAGTAAGTTGCTGTCTGTGAAGTCTTGGAGAGGGCTTGTAAATTTGTCTGGTTTTGACATGGTTGAGAAGAGAGACGACTCGGCGCGAGTCTGGTTGCTTAAAAGGAGAAATTTTAATATGAGGTGGCAAGAAGTTGTAGACTAATGAGCTTTATGTGAAGCTATTCATCATAGCAGTATGTATGAACCTGTATAAGATGTGAGGTAATAGGTGAGTTTAGGAGAGGCCTGATGGTAGGTCGCAGATGGATGGAGAATTCCATTTCTGAAGTTGTGGAGGCAGTTAACATTCTTTGATCCACAGTGTCGTGTGTTTATTGGAAAAATGTCACAGAAGACATTACCACTTTTACCACATTGGACACCACATTAGACAGCGCAGTGGGTGGCAATGATCATTACCGGCAGTGTCTGGCTAGAATCTGTCCATGCGAAAATACTTCAGAAACATTACATGCCCTTTATTTATATCCCACAAGTCAGTACAGCATTCTTTGAATTCCATGGGCCCTGGCAAACGTAATAGGATATTGGGTCCTACTGCTACGTCCTGACATCCACACGTACATTGGCTTTTTATCCTTGACTTTGGGGCTGCAACGATTAGTTGATTAGATTTAAATTTGTTGTACAAATTTCATTGTCGACTAATCATTCATTCGTGACAATACCGCATTACACAAAGTGCTGGGGACAGAAAAACAATAGGAGATGGGGTAATTGCTCAGTTGCACAGTTTACACTCAACTTGTCACCAAAAGTGCTTAACACACAGCAGATTACAAATTTACTCACTTAGTAACAGAACTTTACATGTTTAAAGCTGATGTCCGTAAGTTTTGGGATTTGGAAGAATGCGGATTGGGGACATGCGGAAGAATAACTCTAAACTGGGCCTCAGGGTTTCCGATTCCAGGTTATGTTCAGTCAGAGAGAGAGAGAGAGACCTTTCACATCACGGAGCTCTCTCTATCATTCTAACGCCAATCTGATGTTATCCCTGGTTTTAGTGCGGGCTCTGTTGTGTTCCATTTTGTCTTCGGAGCTTGCTTCACTCCTTCATTTCTTTGATTTACTATGGGTGAATGAGCTACTGAGGTCTGAGATTCCCCGTCTGAAGTCACCATTGCTCCACCAGCCGCTCATGTTCAGTAAAACTGAGCCGGCTCTTCTTTCTGAGGCTGTACATGTGACGTAAGTACATAAAGATGTGTGGCGTGGCCAGAAGAACTACCGCGAAAAGTGACACGACACCCAAGTTTTTAGAATAAATATGTTGGACTTAGCAGGGATGGTTGTTTCAGTACACAGTATTTTGTCCCTTCTCCACTCAGAAATGCTTCTGCTTTTAGTTTAGAAACAAAATAATACGGACTGCGACTTTAAACATTTAGACGTTAAATTGGCTTTTAAGTCTCATGTTCAGCTTTAAAGTTTCTATAGTTTTTGGAGATGGAAGACATGGCAGACTAGTCGAAAAGAATAATCATCAGATTAGTGGACTACCAAAATGAACATTAGTTGCAGCCTTTCTTGACATTGGTTTGATTGGTTTGTAGGCGGGCTTTTGTTTTGGACTGTTCTATGTTTTCAGTTCGGCAAGCTGCCTTTCCAGGTGTTGTGCCGAATTCTGCCCCAAAACTTGCTGGAATCCAACTTTTTTCAAATGGTGTGTGTAATAGACATCACTATTTTTTTTCTATTTTTGTTTTATGATTAATGATTGGCTGAATATCTTGAAAACTATCCAAAAAAAAGATGGTATGGTACAGTTATTCTCTGGACTGTTGTTCTCTGTGGTTTACACAAGCTTTTTGGTGGTCAGAGTGAACAAGGTAGGTGTTTAAAAGCCCCCTTACTGCAGCTTATCCTCCTCATCTTTCTTAATTTTCTTTGAAACTTTCTTCATTTTCTTTCTTCTCCTGTGGTGTAAACCATGTCCTCAACTGAACGAACTGAAATCATTTGGAGGATTGAAATTTGGTGACACCCAGCATCTTATTGTCACAATTAAAATGTTTAGTCACCCTGGCATGCTGTTGCAACCATAATTCGGTTGTAATGAACACAAAGAGTCTGGGTTTGTATGGGTTAGTGTGCAACACACACACATACGCTCTCACACACAGTTTATTAGGGGGCCCAGACCCCCCACATTCCACTTTAATGGCTGGTGTCTGCATTGCATTACACACACACACACACACACACACACACACACACACACACACACACACTCTTATGTAGATGGAAGCACTTACTTTCCTAATTCTCACACTCGTGCTCAATCTCCTTCTCTTGAGTTGCCATCTTTGTGGTGACGCCACTTTGACTCGCTCGCTCTTTTATTTTTACTCAGCCAATTTATTTTTGCAGGCGAATCTGATGTTCGCGCAGCAGGGCTTGGATTGATGGGCCTTGTTTATGGTGTTTGAGGCATTAGCAAGAAGGCTGCCCACAGTATGTTTTGTCTTAAGGGTGCATTTCAAACCACGCAGGTACACTAAGGCTCCTCCTGATCTGACTCACTGACGTGAGGTTTCAGTGTGAAGGTGAGAGTGCTCTCAGAACTCATCAGTGGATTTCCGATTCTGTGTAGGCCACTACGCATTGCGGTGGAACTTTCAGCCACTCTCACAGAGCAGTGGAAATAGCAGCTATTAAAAGATGAGTTTGTTATTGAAGAGCTGCAGATGTTCAGTGGGTCATCAACACTGTGAGGTCCCTAGGTGATTTCCAGCCCTATTGTATTTCAGTAATTTGACGTGGGACAAGGCTTGGTGCTACGACGTTCGTTTGTGTAAATATGTATATATGGTTGATTTGACCTCGTTCCGATATGGTTGAAAGCTGGGGCTGCTCTGAATGACATGTGGCCATGCATACTTTTTCAGAGGCCTGGTGTCTGTGTGCTAACGGAAAGCTCGTAAATGAAAGGACCATTTACTGTTAAGGGAGAGGGATTGGCTGGCGTCTCTGCCTGTGGTGGGAGAGAAAACTGGGAGCGACCGTGGAGACAGCGTTCTAATCCCACAGCTGGAGCCAGTGCATGTGTCGTCAGCCGCTCTGTCTGTGTGCGCGCGCCTGGAGCAAAATGAAAGTAAAGATGGAGTCTTGAGACCTAACCACAACATAGAACTTGAAAAGAAGCAATCTATCGCCTTCTCTCCTTCTCACATGTTCTCTTCCTTCGTTCTCTCAGTCTTTTTCCACTTAGTCTGCCTCTGCATCCTTCCATTCTCATTTTTACTTGCCATTATTTCTTTCATTGCATTTTGATTTTTGCTTACTTTAAAACCTAGTTTGTGACTTTGTGGAATGTAAAAGTAGTGGCATTTTAAGAACTTTTATGTACAGTTTATAAAGTAAAGTGGAAAGGGAATTATGAATGGTGTGAATGTATTGGCCTTCGCTTGGAGTTAAATTTGGATGCCTGTTAAATAGTTATAGATCCCCCCCCCCCCCCCCCCCTTTAACCTTTTCTTAAAGAGTGTCCGACTTCTCACCTCTTTCTTGACTTCCGGTATTTTCCTGCCGTATATCCTGTGGGCAGGATTTACTGGATTTGGAGCTCTCTTTTTTGTAGTGCATCAGTTAAGTTAAATTCTCAGTTCAGAAACTGATTACATAGAAAGCTCTTATCCCTGTCTGTATTGTTCATGGTAGTCCAATGACTGTTAAGGTAGATTTTACAGGTGCGATTCTTTCACTGGTGTAGCTAATCTCATATAGCTGCCTTAGCTGTACTGCTCTATCTGTGTCCTTCATGATAAGTTCAAACTTCCTATGGACTCACTTAAAGTATTATAGAATAAAAAAGGAGAAAACAAGCTCTGCTTAAAAAGAGGTCTGCCACCATGTGCCTTTTTTTCTCCCCTTCTTTTAATAAAGTCAAAGTGTTTTTTATTGTCATTTCAGCTATATACAGAGTACACAGTGAAACGAAACAACGTTCCTCCAAGGACCATGGTGCACATAAACACAGTGTAGACAGAACAATAGTGCAACAGTACAAAATTGACAATACAATACAATACAATACAACACCATACAGACAAAGAATAATAAATAACAAGACAGTGTGCAAATTTTGCAGTGTGCAAAAAGGACCAGGTGAGGTAGTAATTACTCTATTACACAGTGTGCAATATAGTCCAGTGAGGTAGTAGGGTTTTTAGTGCTTTCCATTTTCTGGGGTAAGTGGGGTAAGAGTGTGTGTGCATGTACAGAAAAAACATCAGTTCAGTCTCTGCAGTTAAGGAGTCTGATGGCTTGGGGGTAGAAGCTGTTGCAGCCTGTTGTCTTCCCGAAGGCAGGAGGGAGAACAGTTCGTGTGAGGGATGAGTGGGGTCATTCACAATGCTGGTTGCTTTGCGGATGCTGCGGGTGGTGTAAATGTCCGTGATGGAGGGGAGAGAGACACCGATGATCCTCTCAGCTGTCCTCACAATACGCTGGAGGGTCTTGCGGTCAGAGACGGTGCAGGTCCCAAACCAGGCAGTGATGCAGCTGCTCAGGATGCTCTCAATGGTCCCTCTATAGAAGAGTGTGAGGATGGGTGGAGGGAGACGGGCCTTTCTCAGCTTCCGGAGGAAGTAGAGACGCTGCTGGGCTTTCTTGGCTGTAGAGATGGTGTTCAGGGTCCAGGTGAGGTTATCTGCTAAGTGGACACCAAGGAACTTGGTGCTCTTAACAATCTCCACAGAGGACCCGTCGATGTTGAGTGGAGAGTGGGTGTGTTGTGCTCTCCTGAAGTCAACAACCATTTCCTTTGTCTTGTCCACATTCAGGTGAAGGTTGTTGACTGTACACCAGTCTGTCAGCCGCTGCACCTCCTCTCTGTATGCTGACTCGTCGCCTTTGGTGATGAGACCCAGCACGGTTGTATCATCGGCGAACTTGATAAAGCTGTTAGAACTGTGTTTTGCAGCACAGTCATGAGTCAGCAGGGTGAACAGCAGAGGACTCAGGACACTGCCCTGGGGGGCCCCCGTGTTCAGTGTGATGGTGCTGGAGGTGCTGCCCCCGAACCGGACTGACTGGGGTCAGAAAGTCCAGGATCCAGTTGCAGAGGGGGGTGTTGAGGCCGAGCGAGCTTAGCTTCCTGGTGAGGTTCTGTGGGATGATGGTGTTGAATGCTGAACTGAAGTCTATAAACAGCATTCTGACGTAAGTGTCCTTCTTCTCCAGGTGGGTGAGGGAGAGATGAAGGGTGGTGGTGATGGCATCGTCCGTGGAGCGATTGGGACAATAAGCAAACTGCAGGGGGTCCAGTGAAGAGGGCAGTTGTGTCTTGATGTTCCTCATGACTAGCCTCTCGAAGCACTTCATGATTATGGGTGTAAGTGCAACGGGACGGTAGTCATTGAGGCAGGACACTGTGGACTTCTTCGGCACGGGGACGATGGTGGTGGACTTGAGGCACGTTGGGACAGTGGCGCTGCACAGGGAGATGTTGAAGATGTCCGTGAGAACATCTGTCAGCTGGTCTGCGCACTCCCTGAGCACTCTGCCGGGGATGTTGTCTGGTCCTGCAGCTTTTCGTGGGTTGACTCTGCGCAGAGTGTTCCTCACATCCACTGCAGTCAGGCACAACACCTGCTCGTCCGGCTTGTAAGGACAGTATATTAAGGAAGCAGGGGAAGACGGCTGAATTAAGTGTCTATTTGTGGTGAAGATGTGGTGATCACTTTGGGGGAGGTGGGGGGTTTTGCAGGGTGGGATGTCTGGGCTGTTTTTCAGACTTTCAGTCTCCTCTCACCCACACTGTCTGTGAAGCACTTACCTCAGCCCATGTTTTTAATGCAACCATCAGCCAGTCTAGGTGAATGTCCTTGGCCCAGATAACTGTCTCCTGGCCCCCCTCGGGGTTTGATGGGGGTCTGTTGCTGGTGGTGTGGATCACAGCAGGACGCCGGTATCTGAAGGGACGTTGTGGGCTGCTGAATAGGCTCAGGATAAGGAACAGCAGGAATCAGACCATCCAGCCTCTTGTTTTTGCGTTGAGTTCTCACTTTTAATTAAAAGTTCAGTGAGGCATGTGTAGTGTAAAGGTGTACTGGTTTAAATATTGTGGCACCTCCACTCGTATTACATTAGGATGATTATGTGCAGTATGTGATCCTGTTTGTTATGCTGATTTAAACATTTTACTGTGTGTTTTTGCTTATATTGTAATATCCCAGTTCAGAAAGTTTTGTCCTTTACCAAACTAAACTCATTGATAATGTTTTGTTAGATGTTTTTTAGTTTTTAAAAATATAATATGTCTTCATACAACTAAATTGGTGGTAGAAGTAAGTTTACATTTACGGCATTTAGCTGAAAGTCTTATTCAGAGCAATTTATTAGGTTGTTCCTATTGCAGAGGTGGCCCAGTGTAGTGTTGGGAGTCTTGCCCAAGGACTCCTATTGGTGTATTGCAGCATAGATACACAGACAAGGAATTAAACCCCAATCTCCCACATGATGTGATTGCTCACTGCTAGGCAGTGGTGTTATCCACTGCGCCACACTATCCATGGTGAACCAAAATCTCATGACTTAGACATTTTTTTTCTTCTTCTTTTTTCTTCATCTGTTGCCTCAGGGCTATATTATGCAGTTAGACCACTTTTCTTAAGGCAGTCATGTTAAAGCAGTGGTTCTACACTCTTTAACATGACTATTCATATGAATCAGGTATGATTGCACAGGGATGGAGTCTGAAACCAGGCTTGAGAACCACTATGTTAAAGTTATAAGAGCCTCAAACAAATAATCATTTTAAATGATCTTTTAAAAATATTTTTATTTCCAAAAGCACAGTCACAAAGCCATGGAGGGTTAACTGGATAAAATGGCTCAGCAGAAATCAAATGTTTCTGGGTGGAATCATGGAAGCAAAGCCATAAACTCGTAGGTTATTTTAACATTACAGGCAAGAACATAAGTCCGAGCCCACAACAGGGAGGGAAATGTAGTCAGATTGCTACATTCAGTCCGGGCTGAAAAAGTGAGGTCAGTAACACCGGCCAAGACAGTAGATTATATGTGGACCATGTTTATTGCTCGCAAAACCACTTTGGCAGTCTTCATTACTACAGTAAGTGTTGCTGTTTTGAGCTGGTCTGGAGACACGCTCTGTCCATCCTGTGTATAATCTGACATAGGCAGGGCAGTGATGGTTTAAATTAGACTCAGAATATGGTTATAGTGCCAAGAAAAGGGAGTAAAAAAAAAAAAAAAAAGCTCTGTTTGACCTCAACCAAGTTCAACCTGGCTGTCCTCCACCTGCCCTTTGACAGACATTCTGCAACCACGTTTGCTCATATACAGTGCTGTTGACTTTATTCTCACATATTGATCCACAAGTTCCACATAAGGATACAATCTGCATTACTGTTCAGTTTATTTGTCCTCGCCTCTTCCTTGGCCTGCAGAAATCGTGATGATATCCAATTGATTAGAAGAGTTGTCGTGATCAGCCCCGTTTCAATCTTAATATATCTTATTAAAGTTTTTGCAGGTCTGCTCCTAGAGGAATTTGTTGTTGTGGAATGAGAAGATGAGTGGGTTAGTTGGCATGAACTAATTTCTATCAGAAGATAAGGCAGGATGAACATTTCGCTCTGATGAGATACTAATAGCATTACGCTTTATTGTGGAGCTGTGCCATGCAGCAACATCCATCAATTCTAATGGCTTTTGCTCAGTAGCACAATCGAGGGCTCTCTATGTACAACAGGATATCTGTGAAGATCAGCTGGAAAAGCTAATGATCAGAGTTTTTCAGATGTTTAGCTTGAGTTGATAGTGTATCACTAAACTTTTATACTTTTATTTGATTGAAAATTGCATATATATAGTATATATAGTAATACAAGTACAGCTAGCTGGTGTTGGCTCTCATAGAACCATGTTTTTTTTTTTTGGGGGGGGGGGGGGGGGGGGTTCTGTTGCATTTCAGAATTAAATACACTGACTTGCCAAAAATCATGAGAGAGCAGTAAATAAATTGATCCTGTAAAATGTTTTCAGTAGATAGCTTGGAAACATTTTTACCTTTTTATAAATTGAACAGCCCAGCGCAGTGGGTTGTAATGATTATGACCTGCAGCATCTGGCTAGGATTGTCTATACAAACAGACAAGTGACTCTGGCAGAAATCACATCCACATTAAAAATTAATGATTGTTTCGGTTGAAGACTGATGATTTGATGGTTATTTTTTGGATTAGTTAATTAGTCAACGATTATTTCTTCCATTTTCTCCACCTCAAAAAATGATAAAAACAGATGAACATGTATGTGTAATCTGTTGTGTTTGGGCACTTTTGGAAGGACAGACTTAGTTGAGTGTAAACTGTGTGAGTGAGCCATTTACCCATCTCTCATTGCTTTTTCGTCCACAGCAATTTGTGTAATGTTGTATCGTTACAAATGTAATGATTGGTCAACAACAAAATAGTCGACAAATTTAAATAATCAACATTGCACTCCTAGAAGAAAAGTGCTGGTGGACATGTACCGTTAGATCTTAAACAGCACTAATATTGCACTTCTTAATGCTATTGCTTACAATTGTACTTACTTCTTATTTTATGGTTTAGACATTTAAGCAGATTAGAGTATGTTGTGCATTGGGTATCTAGTTGGGTGTTTGTATGACTTTTGTATTTTGCAGCATCTAAGCTTGAGTTATATTTTGGATTCTAGTTTACACAAATTAGCTAGGGATATTTCCATCATTAGCAGTTCAGATCTTTAGTGTGTCACTCTGATCTGGATATATAAATGTAAATGTAATTGTTGGATCCTGGGATCAGAGGTGCAAAATGTCCCAAGACATATATCTCCTTTGGAGTGTTTTCCTTGAGTATATTTGGACCACACAGGGTGTTCAGACGTTTCGCTTGAATGTTGGTGGGTGCTGTTAATGAACATGTCTAGTGTGTTGCGGACCTGCGCGGGCCTGTTAGTGGAGTTGTTTGGCAGGCTGCAGTCGCAGGCTGCTCCTCATGCTCGGCAGTCCTCACATAGCAGGAAAATTGGCCCAGAAACGCACCCTGCCTGACCATCTATGGTTGATTTAATCATAGCTCTGCGAGGAACTCCCCTGTGACGCGTCTGGTTTCTGTCTGGGCAGAGTTGGCTGTCGCACCGTGGCGTCCCGGACATCTGGAGTACCGTCTCCGCCATAGCTTGCCGGTAACTGGAGTTTTTGTTTCGCTGGTGCTGACATGAAGATTGTAGATCTGAAAATAACTGCTCCTAGATGTTTAGTTTAGTGTTTAGTGGAGCTACAGTTGTGAGAGTAGTCGGCATGGCGTAGACTCACTCCTTAGCGACCGTGTTTTAGACGCGAGACACTCTTCTTCTGCGTCTTCTTGGGTGGGTAATACACACCGAATCTTGTGGTGTGACACACACACTCTGAATCGACCTGCTGTGGATACCAGGGATCTCGTGTACTAATACTTGTGTGGCATTCCTACTAGAATGTTGAGTGCGCTCAGAGCTGAAATAAATCCTGATGTATCAATCACTCTCTTAGCACATTGCAATCAACTTCATATTGAGCACACATTCACAAACACAACACTCTGCCTTGTCCTCTTCCTCAGTTACTTCGATTATAACATGCTAATTAGTATAACTAGGCAGTGGAATACTCTTTATTAGGAAAATGATGAAGAAAAGCAACTTTACTGATTGCAAATTGAAGGTTTTGCTGTCGAAGTTTGAAGCCAGCTCACACTGCATGCGTACCATGCTCAAGTCCAAGTGAACCATGCTCTGGCCCACCTCTTCAAGCAGCACGGTTCTGAGCGATCACACTAGTGAAACGAGCCGTGCTTTGGGAGGTAACTGCCTGGCACTGCACAAATTGCCTAGTGTGAGTACACCCTAAGTGTCGCCAACTGACAAACACATTTATAAATGTTGGTACACCTGAAGTGAATTCTCACATTTTAATCACTTTTAGTACATCTGATCGTGAGCGTTAAATATGGCCTACACTGTGTTTTTGTACCTACGCAATTTTAGTACATAAGGCCCCAGGTTACTCTCAAGCATCCTCCTTCTACTCTATTGCCTCGGATCTTTCACACAAGGGTTAAAATGCTCCTGAACAGCTTCACCAGTGCTCGAGATCAAGCACATTTAGATCAGGCAACACATGGTCAGTGTTGTGACTAGGATTTAGCTTGGCTTGCCAGAGAGTTCTGCACACCTAACTTTTGTGCTGCCAGCCAGTGTAGTCTACCGCTACGAAAACACAAACAGATCCCAGTGCACTTTTTTTTCTTTTTTTTTTTTTTCAGCACTGCTGCCTAGACCTTTTTCTTAAAACAAGACCACCAGTCTTTCCTGAGCTTAGTGGTGATGTTTTTAAATGGTGAGCTTCAACTTGTTTGTTCTATGGATGAGATGCTTCAACATAAGAACACATGCAGATTATGTTTTATACTTGAGATTCTTCAAAGTACCACATTTAGCTTTGAGGACAGATTTGCACACACTTGGTATTTTTTAGTTTCATTGTCTTCATGAGGTAGAGTCACCTGGAATAGTTTTCTCAGTGTTTTAAAGGAGTTTCAGGAGGTGCTGAACAGTAGTAGTAGTAGTAGTAGTAGTAGTAGTTGCTGCTTTTCCTTTAGGCTGTGAAGCTCCAGTTCATCCCAAACCACCTCAAATCACCAAACTCAATTGATCAGGTTTAGGTCAGGAGATTGTGGACAACAAAACCTTCTTTGTTGCAGTTGACAACATAGTTCATATTTGTCCCTTAATTATTTTCATGTCTTTTAATATTAGTTTAATCTAATTTTAGTCTAAAGAGTATAAACAATAAAAAAAACACTCCTCTAAGCGTAAACAAACTGCTGTGAGGTTTTATTTCCCAATTAATCACTTGTTTGCAGTCTAGAGTAAAAGTATAATTGCCTCAAGAGCAGATAATAACAAATGAAATAAAATCCATTACTCTAGTAAAGATGCAATAAAGCAAATGTAATTAAATCATTTCCATTTTTCTGGTGACTTTACTTTAATTTGGCCTCTAAAATAAAGAGATGAATAAACAAAGAGAAACATTAAATGAAAAGTTGTGTCCAACCTTTTGGCTGGTTCTGTACTTGGAAATATTACATAATTCTATATAGTTTACTAATTCGCCTAATCGATTTATTCCAGCTCAAGCACATTCCAGTCACTCCCTTGGTTCCCAGTGTTCCTTTAAGATTTTAGTTTAGGAAGATGAAATAAGTCATATATTTAAAATCCATCCTAAACTCTACTGTCATGCTCATATTACCCCATCCCTTCACCATTCCATAGTCTCAGACTGGTAACTCTGGCACTGTTATTGGAAACTGGAGTCTCACCCACAGCATATCTGCATGCTTGCTCCAGTTGGCACCATGGTGGGCTCTTGAGCACAGCAAGATCAGTCATGAGGGCACTCTCGTGTGTGTTCGTGTTCGTGTGTGTGTGTCTGTGTGTGTGTTCGTACACCAGGCTGTTAGGGCTGCAACCCTGGATCTCAGCTGTTGAGCTTGGCGAAGCTAGACACGACTGCACTGTGAACACACACACACACCCCACACACACACACACACACACACAGTGTTATGTAAGAGTGTAGTGTACAGATCATGTGAGGGCTCAAGGTTGGCATTGTGCACCTGCAGCTGACTGCCCGGTTCTTTGATCTTCTCCTCTCAACTTGCGTTTATCCTCTCCTGCTTCACTTGTTCTTTAGCCTTCCTCCCTCTCCTGTTCCCCGGAGTTTGCCTTTGTTTGGGTGCTTACGCTTTAACTCTTCTCTTTCTCTCTCTCTCTCTTTCGCTCCCTGTTCTTTAATTTCTTTTTCTTCTTTTTCTATTTGATTCCTATTTCTACAGTCTACTTGTGTTTCGATGTTTGTTTGTCAGAGACTCAGAGCTGATGATTTATTAATGCTGCTGTCACAAGTGTCATGACCGTGTCTTCCATTTAGTGTCTATAGATTTATTAAGCTGGGCCTGTATCAGCTTTAGATTAGTGAAATTAAACCTGCTGTTAAAGCGATAAACTCATATTGATTGAACGGAAGGAATATAGATACTGTATTCATGATTCTGTATTCTTCTGACCTTTGAATAGAGAGACGTGAAGGTCACAATTTATCAGTGTATTATTACTCTTGTAATACTGGCGTATCTTTTTATAGTTTAATGATTTTATTAGTGCAAAATAGACTGTGTTCAGTAGAGGTAGAACCGTAAACAGAAGTCATGGTTTGGTTTGGACAAGGACTGCACAATCTATCATTTCATCATCGCCAACACAGTGTGTGCATACGCAATAGTCTTATTGTACGACATCCATAATACACACAAAGTTCTTATTTATGTCAGTCAGATCATAACTTCCAAATGTAATGTACTTCAATACACAGAGTAAAATCTTATAGATATCATTCTTATCTTGATATTTCACCCCAATGACTTTTGTAGAAGTTTGGCAAGTATTGCAATATAGGTATTGCAGAACAACAACGTATCACAATGTTTTTTTTTTTTTGTCCCACAATATTATGCAGCTCTACCTAATTTAACCTCATAGCTTAATAAGAGTACAGTACAACAGGAGGTAAAAAACAAACAAAAAACTAATACTCAGACAAACCCAGGCTTTATTTACATTTAATCCAACATTTTATGCTGTGTTCGAGTGCTTAACGGAAGGTTTTATATACCAGGCTTTTAACTAGCAAATGCTAATTTAGTACAGTGGTGTTTGTCAGAAGATCTGCCTACTGAACATGGAGACTTGGCAGAATATTTAGCAAAATGAATTCATATCACTCACTAAGTGTTGAAGTTTAGTAGCAAAAAGATATGATTCAAAACTGAATTTTACAATTTACAAAAAACCCTGAAAGTTTGCTGTAAACTTGTTTAACATTTGACAGTCCAGAGTTTGCCCACTTCACACCAGTATGCTGCAAAATCAGTCACTTGAATGCACCATTACAGTTTAAGATTTCCAGATGGCATACACTAGTCAAATTAGCATATATACCGTAGTAGTAAATAACATGTATATGCTATGTGACTGCATACACCAGGCTTTCTTTTAAAGTCAAACTGTGCTGGATGTTAATCTACACAGGTTTCTCTCCTAAAAAACATTTATTTAGGAGAGTTTTCTATGAAGTTTTCTACGAGTTTTCTATGAAGTTTTCCAGTGCTAAGGCTGAGTGCAGCAGCATTAACCGCTAACTCTGCCCAATAGCGCTAAACTGAGTAATGCTAAGGGCTCTGGTAACCGAGGGCTCTATCAACTAGCGGTTTGTCCCACATAGCTTGTTTTAACACGGCCAACATGAAGAGTACAGTTCAATAAACTTGCATCTGAACGGCGAAAGAGCTAGCACTAAGATTAGCTGCCGTAGTGCTGGAGAAACTATGCTGAAAAATCATCCTGCTCCTTAATTCTGGACTGGTAAAATTCATACATGGAGCGCACCAGATTATAAGTTACAAGTGTCGATTTTGGGGAACATTTAAAGGCTTTTAAGTGCACCTTATAGCCAAAAAATACAGTAGTCAGAACAATAATAGAAAGATAAGTCGAATACCTAAATAATCTTCAGTTGCAGCCCTAATGCTTTTTTAAGCATATTGCGATTACCTGTGCTTAAAAAGCGCTGAACTAATGGTACATTATTTTATTATAAAGAGTGTAATTAGTCCTGTCAATTGGATGAAGTATAGTAAAAAAAAAAAAACTGAATGAAAATCACTGTGCTATGCATGAGAGTATTTTTTTTATCCATTACTGCTGATGCATTTTGTCTGTGTAGTAATTGCAAAAAACGATTGTGTAATGGGAAAATGTAAAAAAAAAAAAAAAAACATGGTACCATTTTAGTAGTAGCCCTATATATTTTTTGTTTGTTTGTTTTTCTTTTTCTTTTCTAGTAGCTACAACTGCTTTAAATGTGATTAAGTGTGATCATGTCTGTCCATTAAGTGAGTTATGAGAATGGTCATACATATGCAGCCGTATAGTTCACAAGCAAAGTGCACACAGTCTTCACTTTCCAAAACTGAGCGGAGAACTTTTGCAGTAAATTGGAACATTGAGGGGGAGCAGCAGCTCTTGGCTCTTTGTATTACTCATCCCACACACACAGTCCCCCACACTTACTTACTTACTTACACACACACACACACACCTTACCTTTTTCCCGTCGCCACCATCATTAGCAGATGGAGGCCGACCTTTTCCTCTAGCTAAATATAGACCTTGCAAAGAATGGGAGGAAGGGAGGGAAGTGGGGAATGGATAGAGGGAGCATGGAGAGAAAGAGCGAATGAGTGTGGGGCTCTAAACATATTGGAGCCATTAGGTACACACACACTAAAGAAACAATGTTGTGTGCTGTTTTTTTTCCCTTTTTGCTTTTCCCTCTCTTTCTGGTTGACGTCACAGCATCTCCATAAAAAGAGCTTTTATAGCCGAGCCCTGATCACAACAGAATGTACACCATGCACTCAGGTGCTTAAGTAGCGTCCGAGTTACAAAAGAATTGCATTAGCTGTCTTCATATTTGTTGACATTGATGGTAGTAAATCAGTTGTTGTGTTGTTGTTTTTTTGGTCAGTGTGATGTTTTTTTTTCTAATCTGTGTGTCAGAAAAAATACTGACCATCAGGCTGCTCTTAAACTTGGGAGCCGTTTAGTCAATATTGGCAGCACTTTTGTCCAATATGGTCATTTCAGTAGGATAATTAATCCAGTTTATACTGGAAAAAAATAAATGTGTTTATTAGAAATACTGAGAGTACACAAATTTTCAACATTATGCCAGATGAATGTTCAAGCTCACAGTAAACACTATGAATACAGTGAATTATGTACAGTACCAGTAAAAAGTTTGGAAACACCACTAGTCATTCATCGTGTGTTCTTTCTTTTTATGATTTTTATTTTACAGGAACAGATGTGGAATTATTCGGTAATCAAAATGGGTTAAACAAACCAGTCACCACATTTATCTTGGAGGACAGATCTGCACACTTTTGGTATTTTAATCTAAGTTTCTTCATGAGGGAGAGTGACCAGCAATAGTTTTCTCAGCATCTTAAAGGAGTTTATGGAGGTGCTGAACAATAGTCGCAGCTTTTATTTCAGGCTGACGCTTTAGCTTAGGTCAAGCGATTGTGGAGGACAAACACTTTTTCAACTGTTCACTACATAATTCCATGTGTTTCCCTTAATAGTTTTACCGTCTTTAATTATAATCTACAGTGTACAAAAATAAGTTCAGTAAAGAAATAAAGATGAACATTGAATGAGAACGTGTGTTCAAACTTTTGACTGGTACTGTATTTATTCACATGTGATCAGAAGCGTTTTTTGCAAGCCGCACAAGTTAAACTGATGGGAATTTTTGGACAGTTTGGACTGGTGTTAATTGGACAGAGGCAGGCAAACTGTACAGAGAGTGAGGTGGCTCTAGAGTTTGTTTGGGACCGGACTGAGACCTAACTGGTCCTCTGACTGGTCTCTGCCCGGTTGTTTTGATCCACCCCCGACTGCCGTTGCTGTTTTTACACCTGCTTAATCAAATTGTACTAAGGGTACAAACCTTAAACAGTTCGTTTTAACCAGACCAAATAGTGCTGGTATAAAAGTGCCTTAAGAAAGAGAGAGAAACAGAGGGACAAAGGATGTTAGAGGGGGCTAAGAAAGAAAGAGGGACTAGGTTAGAAAAGAAACTGAGAATGAGACTAAAAAAAGAGACAAAAAGACTAAAAGAACAGCAAAAAAATAAGAGCGACTAGAAGAGAGAAGGACAAAGAAAGAAACAGAGGGACTAAAGAGAGATTAAGGAAGAGAGGGAAGGACAAATAAAGAGAGAGAGACTGAGAAAAAGAGGAAGAGACTAAGAAAAAAAGACTAAAAAAAAGAAACGGTGATAAAGAAAAAGATAGATGGACTAAAAAAGAGAGAGACTAAGGAAGAGAAAGGAAAGGACAAAGAAACAAAGAGAGAGCAGGACTAACACCAAATTAAAGAAAGTGTTCCGCGGTGCTGAAGCGTTTGCACTGTTTGGTGACTTTGTTGATTCTGCAATACATACATGTCTTATATATTATATAGTTTATGGCCCCGGTGAGTGAATCAGGTTTACATGGTTAGCATCACGTAACAATTATGTCAGGCTGTTATTGTGTGTTGGTGTGCGCGTGCACGCATGTGTGTGTTGTCAGGTGGTCTCTGAACTTCATATACCCTGTGGTGACAGTAACCATCTGAGGAACACGGGTCTCAGCAGAGCGTGTAGGCATCAGGGGACGTACCTGTTATAGCTGTTATTGCACTTTGAGCGTGTTTGTGTGTCCTCGCGTTCGCTTTGAGGTCTTGGGCCGAAGCCATGTGTGGTATGGTGTATGGGTTTGTTTGGAATTGCTTCAGAATGGTAGCTTATTAAACTCTTACTCAAAGCCCTCTCCAGAGACCCATGTTCAGCTTGTGCAATTGTTTGATTTGTTGTTTTGTGTTCCTTCCCTTTTTTCCTTTTTTTCTTTCCTTCTCTTTGGTTTTTAGGTCTCCTTTGTCGATAACCACCTACCTGTAGATCTTTACTTTCTTACTGATTTTCTTTTAAGCCTTCACACTCTTCACGTGTGAGTGTGTGTGTAGCTTAGATTCAGTCATTTCCTCTCAGCAGCATCCCCATGCCTATACTGGCGTACAGCACGTCATCCACAGGTTACTGTCTGTTTTTTAACCATGTGGATTCAGATGCAGAGTTAATTGTTAAGTTGAATTGTTAAAACGGCATTCAAAGACTTGTGGGGCTTAAATGTACAATACATATTTTTTCCCTTAATATACCTGTACTGTATATTTTACGGACTATAAGGTGCACATATTATGAGGTGCACTATCAATGAACGTCTATTTTACGTTTATATTAAGGCGCACTGGATTTTAAGTGACAGTTGTAAAGACCAGGGGTGTCACCATTAGGGGTATCGTCACTGATTTTCCAGTTCGATTCGATTCTGATTCACAAGGTCCAGATTCGATTGAAAATCGTTTCAGTTAGGGAAATTTTAGTTACAATAAAAATTCACTCAAACTTCCATTATTAAAATATTAGTGTTTATATTAAACAGACTTAACACAACATTAACAGCAATTTTTTAAATATCAAGGATAGTTTAGCACACCGGTCGCAAGTGGTGCTAGGAAACTCTGCTAAAGGGCGTTTAGCTTCCCCGGTGATTTGGCTAACCTGCTAAGCTTACGGTGGATTTAGCCAGCCAGGTCTAACTTTAAATTAAGTACATGCAAAAACATCACTGGAAAACAACTTAAAAAAGCTACAGTTTGCAGCAGCTATTAGCACTAGTAAATACCATGGAAATGATTGTAACACCAGTGTTGAATGATTGGGCGACATGATCAAATACCTTAAATATGTCCCTGTTTTCCCGATTTTAATTATCTGCCGATAGATACCGAGTCCTAATCAGATACTTTGGCAATGCAGTAAAAAGAAAAGAGAAAGAACACATCCAAGTTGTCCCTTAAGGTTTATTTATATATATATATATATTTAATAATTATTGAAACAACGTTATCAGAAATGACCATTTTAGCACAAAATAAGCAAGTACTAAATAGCCATAAAAATTATTTTTAATGTAACTTTTCTTAAATAAACAAACTAAAAATGTCACAACAGCAATTCTGTGATTAATTATGAGTAAGATCATGATATATATATATTTTTTTTATGCTGATAATTCTGTGTTTTTGGGAGATAGACAGTACTAATAGTAGTAGTAGTATTGTGGTTTAAGCCTGGCAGACTAGATCTAGACTAGACCTTTTTACTGTGTATAATACTGTATAATAATATTTGTTATAATATAGTGTTATAATATATTTGTTATAATATAGTGAAGTGTACTCAGTTTAAGTGAGAGCTTTAATGGATGAGATAAATACAGTGACACTGTGTCGAACGTTTGGAGTAAAAAAGAAGAGTGAATAAAAGTAGCGGATGTCTCGATAGGTATCTTGCTGGATTAGCGTCTGTGCTAATCGCCCATAAACCAGCGATGATGAACAGTGCGATAGTGTGTGCGGCCACAAACAAACTCTCAACCAATGGCATGAGGGACTTATCTCTGCCAGTGTGAGTGCATGGGCATTTTTGTCATATCGGGAAGGAACAACGTCATTATTGTCATATTGGTAAATCAGTGATCCGGATCTCTTTTTTTTTTTTTTTTTTTTTTTTTTTTTTTTTTATACAAATTTCCGATTATTTAAAAAATATACAGTGTTATCAGACATCCCTACTTTTGGCAATATAGTGTACAAAGCTGAAACAAAAACTTGTTCAGAAGTGTAAGCTAAACATTTGTCTTTGTTTCTTTATTTTTTTTATTTGTTAAAAAAATTCTGTTCTGTAATAAAAAAAAAGAAACAGCAAAAACCATGAGTTTTTTTTTTTTTTTTTTTTTTTAATAAAGATAGTCTTAATCAGACTCTCTGTCCCTGTGTTGTTGTGCATTACTGTGGATGAAGTTTTACAGTTTTATAAACATTTTTACTTTTATTTTAGTAATAAAAATGTGTTACAATTAATACAATGCAATTTAGCTGTGTTATTGTAGGTAATGAAGCCTAAAAAAATACACAAAAACAGAGAATAAATAAAAATGAGAGTGTTACACAAAGTATTTGGGATCCTTTACGCACTCTCTATCAGCCACCAAGTATTTATTATCTGAATCCGTGTCGGAAAAGTGATAATGGTGCACTGTTAGTTCCCGTTCATGAGTCTTTTTTTTTCCTGTATTAATTGTATTTTGTTTTGCCTTTTTTTCAGCTACATGTGTATTTATAGAGCTAAAGTGTCTTGTTGCTAGGAGATGGTGTGGGAGCAAGGGAGCAAAAGAGAGAGAGAGAGAGAGAGAGAGGGAGAGAGAGAGAGAGAGAAAAAGATGAGAGCTGAGGGAAAAGGTGCACTTCTTGTGAAAGCTGAATGACAAACACTCGCGCATACGCCATGAGTCAGCACTGACGCACACGCACAGTGGGATGCAGTGTGTGTTTGCGTGCCCACTCGCATGTTCGAGGTCTTGTCCCACACACACTCAACTAGTCATGTATGAGCCCCATCTGTGTGGTGTCACTTGTCTTTCTCTGTCTCTCAGACGTTGCAGCGAGCGGAAAGATGTACTGTGGTCATAAAAGCAGTTAAAACTGCGTCTTCGGCGCTGCTTTGATGTTTACGTGCTCAGAAACTGTAGTATTGTGTGAGATTATAAAATGAAATTTAGAAAAAGTTAGAAATTGAAAACAGAAGACTAGTGTAGAATCTCACTCTGCTGAGGTGCAGGATGGAGTTCTGTTCAAGTTTCTCAAGTTTGCTACAGTAGTTAGTAGTGGTGTTGATCAGAGTTGACTTTCAGTCTGTATGGATTACTCTCTTTTTAATTCGGGCTCAGCATGTCCCGGTTTTAGTCTGGGCTAAAAAACGCTGCTGGCATTGTCGGTGCGTGATTATGTGCATCATAGGAAGTCACTTTTACACTGTTCATATCAATATCAGAAAAAAATATTGCATCAACCAAAAATATAAAACAATAATGTACATTTTGCCATATCATTTTCACGCCTTTATTTAAGTGATACAATGATATATATATATATATATATATATATATATAATTATATATATAATATATAATTATTTTTTTTATTATTTTATTTTTTTTTTTTTTTTAATGCAAGACTACTGTCACAGAAGGTTTCCAGACCATTGTCCACATGCTGCAGAACTGCTGTGATGGATTTTGTTGCATTTAAAAGAATTTCATATAATCCCCCCCTATGCAAACTAGGGCTGCCACGATTAGTCGACTAGTCACGATTATGTCGACTATTAAAATAGTCGACGACTAATTTAATAGTCGATTAGTCGTTTTTTTTTTTTCTTTGTTTTTCTCTCCAAACTGCTGCGACTGCCTTTCTGTCCTGGACGCACATGCGCAGTAGTGGAAACCGGGGTAGGTAGTGGACGACATCTCAGGACATTATACAGACAGGCTCTGGTTTCATGGCTACCCCGCTACAGAACTCAAAAGTGTGGGATCACCAAGAAAATAAAAGTGAAACGCGTGCAATGCAATATCTGCAATGAAGAACTTGCCTTCCTCGGCAGCACAACCGCGATGCACGAGCACCTGAAAAGGAGGCATGTTGTGGCTGATTAAATGACGAAGAACCTAAATTGCTATTTAGCTGCTAAAATTAGCGTAAACAGAGCGTTAACTTAGTACTTACCTTACTCATCTTGATAGCTTTAAAACAGAGGTCACTAATAGGCGGACCGCGATCCGGATCCGGACCCAGACGTTGTCACAAATGCCGTCCCAAACCGATAAACTACAGAGAAGGATTTCATTCTGACAGTGGCTTCTGTTTTCAGTGCTTTTCGGTGCAGTAAACTCACAGATCAGTCATGTGTGGTGTAAAATCACCAAACGCTCTCCTCTGCCAATCAGATCTGTGCAGACCGCTGCCCTGTGTACGGTAATGTACACAATATCTGGACAGAGAGGCATTTTTTATTAATATACTTTTTTTTCATAATAGTTCAAACAACCTCACGGTTGAGATGTTTCATAAATGCCAGTGCCTTATCCTTATTTTACACAGTTGTTTACACTTTATGCTAAACAGTAAAATAATTGTCTGTTTCAACAAGCTGCATATTTCATTAAAGGTTTAATGAACTATGATTTTAATTGTTTTTATTTTTAGTTAGCATATAGCTGAAATCTAATGTTGGTTGTATAATAGCAGCTGCATTCTATTGTGATAAACTGTGTTTTATATTCAATTAACGTATGATCCGATTAGTCGACTAATCATAAAAAATAATCGGTGATTAGTCGACTATAAAAATAATCGTTTGTGGCAGCCCTAATGCAAACTGTAAAATGTGTAAAACTAACCAGTCTTGTGGAGGCAGGAGGGTAAAGACACTTTACCATCGAATAATGAAGGTGTCCTTCGATGTGGTAATCTTCACAAGCTTTGCAAGAACCCACAAACGCTTCAAAAGATGTTTGTGTGTAATTGCATCAAATACTACAAACTATTAATTGATCAAATAACTGCTAAATGAGAAGAATCACCTGGGCAATGAGCAGAACTCTCTTTAAAGTGTCCATTTACACCACGCTTACTCACCATCAACACTCTTTATATGTCAATAGTAATACAGTGAACATGGCCACACAATTGATGTGACAGAGTGTAGAGCAGAGTTTTTATCCCCTTTTTCCTTTGTGGTGATTTCACAAAATGATTGGATATATGACTTGTATATATGATGGATTATAACTAATCCAGCTTTATTTTATTTATTTTACTTTTTGCATGTATGTAGACCCAAACACTTTAGCACAGGCCTTTCTTAACCAGTTAGCATCAGTTAGTGTCTGCAGAACAGTTTCTTCTGGACATTGAGAATACTCAGCCTGCTGCACTCTGCTCAGTGTGTGTCCTTGCTGCACGTGTGGGGTTGGCAGTGTGTTGGCGCCGACGGTAACGGCGAGCTGTTCTGCATTATCTAGCGAACACTGCGATTGGCATTAAAAGCAGTCGAGCTCCAGACACCCTGTAACACCCAGCTCTCCAGTCAGCAAAACACACCGCGTGCCAGGACGTTTTGTTTCTTTCCTACAAGTGTGGGAATCTGGTTTATTTTCAGAACTCCGGCCACTCGGTGAAGTAAGTGATAAGATCTAAAGTCTGAGACCCGGTCATTGTTCTTTCGTTTTTTTTCACTACTTTAACTTGTTCTGTTCTTTTATGTTGTCACATCTAATTTAGAACCATCAGGAAAAACGTCTAGAGCTGGACCGTATTGTTTAGAATTAAGAGTTAATGTGACTGATGATGATTATGACGAAGGCGATGATGATGATTGCTGGAGGTACAGGTGGAAGGGATGTATTTAAATTGGTAGAGATGTGGAATCAGCTAAAATTAGTTTTTGTAGAGTAAAAATATTTTATGATTAAGTTTGGGTCCAATTTATTTCAATGAATTAGGCCTAACATATTTCAATCTTTTCTGTGAATCATTTGGGAGAAATTGCTTGTTCCTTTTTTGTTTATTTTTTTTAATTAAACAAACCTTTTTACAAAAAGAAGTAAAAAAAAAAATACTTTATTCGGACTAATATTTCTTCTTTTTTGAAGGCACTTAACATATAAAATAAATAAATAATAGTTAATAGCAAAGATAATAACTGATTCCTCCCAAAATGGAAAAATGTTTAATATGTTGGTATATGTGTACAAGTAGGGTACCTAAACTGTACCAATCAAAACGACCCTGAGGTCATGTTAATGTGTCATCTGCAGGAATTTGGTCTTACATCAGTAGTTAATCTGGGTCGTCTAGACCAGGGGTTTTCAACCACTTATGATCAAAACAAGATGCTTAAATACTAGGGCTGGACCCGAATATTCGGGTATTCGGATATTCGTTCGTTGAGTAGGTATTCGGTTTTTAATTTTGGTATTCGGATATTCGTTTTTTTCCTCCTTTCCAGAGTTCCACCTCACTCTAACCACTTCTGTTCTCGCGGGTCCCGTCAGAATATCTTGCGCGCGGGACAGAACTGAACTGTTATTGGCTGGAGCGGGAGTTTAATCCAGACGATGCGGGAGCAAATTAATAAATAGTTAAGAAAACTGTAATAATTGTAAAAAAAAAACCTAAAGAAAACTGTCAACGCGCAGGATGGACCGATACACACACGCACACACCGATGGTGTTTGGACTGGGGTAAGGAACGGGACCACACTATTCAGCGCTGCTGTTTTAATAAATATATAAGTAAATTTGAAGCATTAAATGTAGTTTATTTAATTTATATTAGGAACGTGGGGCGGGAGCGGCAGAAATGTGTATGTGGCGGGCGGGCGCGGGATTAAAAGAAGCAATTTTTTTGCGGCGCGGTAACGAGACAGAAACGCGGGAGCGTGGAAGAGTGGGTTTAAAAGTCTCCCGCAGACCTCTATTATACATGATAAAAAAAAATGCAGGCTCTTCGAAACTGATTTATATAATAAAACGTAAGGGGTAATGTGGCAACAGTAGGGGCTAAATCGGTTACAAAAGCCTGGCCTACAAAAATGATGTCTGAACGAATTTCCTCTTATCTAATATAATTTAAAATGGTTTAAAAATATAAAATAATTTCTAAGCAAACGAAATATTTAATATTGAGCTTATAGCCCAAGTGCAAAAATACAAAATCAGTAATACGGCTATGCCCTGCACAATCCTTAAACCGAAATAGACCAAGTACAATAACGTCATTAACAATGACTTTGCTCTACTCTAATATAATTTAACATGGTTTAAAAATATAAAATAATTTCTAAACAAACGAAATATTTAATATTGAGCTTATAGCCCAAGTGCAAAAATACAAAATCAGTAATATGCCCTGCACAATCCTTTAACCGAAATAGACCAAGTACAGTTTACAATGACTGTCCTCTAATATAATTAACAATGTTTAAGAATATAAAATACTTCCTGAACAAACGTTTTTTTTTTGGTTTGTTTTTTTTAAGCAAATAGCCTAAGTGTGAAAACACAAACAGCAATTTACTGGGCTGGCTTGCGCAGCGGAGAAACCGTGCAGCAGCAGCCTCGGTGTGGGGCAGCAGAAATTCCGGGATGAAAACACAAAGAAATCTGGGCTAAAAACACAGAAAAAATATGGGGTGAAAACACAAAAATCCGGGATAAAAACACCAAAAATCCGGGGTGAATATGTCTCGTCGGTCAGAGCAAATTGAACATTTTTCAGTGGATTAAAGGGGCCGTGATTTGCTTTTTTTTTTTTTTTTTTTTTTTACCTCTTTTTTTAAAAACGAATATTCGAATATTTGCTTCGAATCAGTGCCGAATATCCGGAGCTCAAAAAACGCTATTCGGGCCAGCCCTATTAAATACCACATACTGGGGCTGCTGTGTGAGCCTCACCAAGTTTGCATTCTGCAAACTATTGATTATTGTTTTATTTAAATGCAGTATGCCTTCTGAGACATGTGCGAAAGCTTGAGACAGAGGGAAATAACAGGAGTGTGTGAGAATAGGTAGTAGTAAGCTACAGAATCTACATGGCACCCCCTTGAACCCTAGGCTAATTAATTTGCTGCTGTTATTACTAAGAAACTATTGTGAATCATAGAGTTCCACAGGGCTTAATCATAGGGCATATGAAACTGTAATTGGCTAATTAGAAAGGCTTGATGATTCTGATCATATTGTTTGATTATGAATGTACACTATTGCCAAAGGTGGCCACATGCCTGTGTTACATTTGGTGATATAAGGCTTGGATGGAGCTGCCTGGCCTTGGAAACCCATTCCATGAAGCTTTCTATGCTCTACTGTTCTTAAGCTAATCTGAAGACCACATGTAGTTTGAAGGTCTGTAGAGACTGATTGACTCTGCTGCAGAAGGTTGGTGACCTCTGCATTCTATGCTCTTTATGCGCTGCGTTCTATTCAGTCAAAGTAAAAAAATATATTTGTTCCTAGTCACACCATTCACTTAATTATACTAGCACTGACCGTTGGCTGGGGAATATTTAGTAGTGAGGAAATTTCACGACTGCACTTGTTGCACAGGTGGCATCGTATCTTCCAGCATATCATGGATTTAGCATGTCTGCAACATGCCTATGAGCTTGTTTTGAACACCTGTGATCATGGAAGTGATTGGTACCTGAGTTCAATGATTTGGATGGGGGAACAATACTTTTGGCAATGTAGTGTATGTTATGCAAAATCCTTGTATGTCCTAATTAACAGTTTAAAAGGAGAAGGTGAAGACTGGTGACTTCACATATGTTTGAGGAGGCATGTGCTCTTCCACAACCACTTAGGGTCACTGGCGCCACTGGTGATGGGGATGCACAAAGGGGTGGGACAATTGGATAGCCAAATTGGGAGAAAAAATCTGGATACTATGTGCAAGCTTGTCACAGAGAATGTATCTGTTATATTTCCTCACAACTGAAAGACAGATCTGTCATTAAATGATGGAAAAATAGCATCATATCTCTATGCACTTGAGTAAAATGGAAACTTGTATAATTAAAACCGTAAAGTATAATGTAAAGCTGTCAGTATTTATTTGTAATGTCAAAAATGCTGAAATCTCTGTATGTAAATAGTACACACAGAAACTGTGTATATATGTAGTATATATTTATTGTATTTATAAATGCAGTAAGACTGTTGCACTCTTCACTGGAGTTTATTGTTTGAGATGGGGAAATAAAGTTGTTGTACTGCAACATTTAATTACAATGTTCCCCTCAGTAACCAAACCATTTCCATGCACACAATTTATTTCCTTTTCGAGAAACTAAATCGCACACAGATGATCAACTGCAATAATCTCCACCTTCAATAAAATAGCTTCAAAGGAATCCATATTTACGTCATATTTGTGCTATGGTACAAAAAAAAACACTTTAGAATATGATTCTCACTATCTATGAGGTCTTGAGAATCAAGTGGGAGTGCATCACAAGGACATTATCTCTTTAGCATCATCGTCAGCATCATCAGCGCAGAGCATCACTTCCTATGCAGACATTAGGGAAAAATAATTGCAGTCGTTTAAAGCGGCCGGATGTGTGAAGCCAAAAACAAATGAACAATTAACTTTTATGAATCACAGCTCCTTATTGCTGCAGTAATGTGCTCGTTGGAGACGTGTGTCATCTCTTAAGTTTCCCTGTGGCTGTGTAGAACTACACGAGGTCAGAGCGTGATATCGATCACAAACATAGGCTTGTAAACAATGTTTGGAATGGTTCATTCGAATTTGCATTTGATTCGTGAAAAGAAGTCGACTATACACTCAAACCATCGTGTAAGTTCCTCAAAGCGTTCCTCCTAAACCGAACAGATTACAAACAGATCATTCACAAAATATCAGCAGATCTTAAAGTTTAAATTAGGGGTTTGCCATATCGTATCGTACGCAATAATATCGCCAACATTTTTGAATATCATGAACAATATTATACCCCAAAAAATAACGTGCCATATCACCCACCGCTAATTATCACATCAGGGTACTACTTTTTTTTTTTTTTTTTTTGCTGTTTTTAGCAAAAGGAAAATTCACACTGTTCTCATTTTCCATTATATATCTACTAGAGACAGATTATATCTGTACAGTGTCGTTTATTTTACTTTAATCCTGGATATATGGGAATTCTGTTACGAATCTGATCAAATTCTTGTATTTTTTAATATCTCAGGTAGGGGTGTGACATAAATCGTATGCAATAATAAAATAAAAAATTCATTTTATTGCAGTAGTGTATTCCTGAAAAAAAAAACATGAATTTATATGGCCAAGAGTATCGTTATCGTAAAAATACCATAAAATATTGTGATATTATTTTAGGGCCATATCGCCCGCCTCTAGTTTAAATGTCCCTCAGCTTTTAAATGCCTTATTTTCCATTACATACATACTTTTTCCATTCCTTACATTTTGTAATTTTATTATTAATAAAAAAGTAGCTTTATGTTAGATATTCTATTAATTTTGATGTTTTAAGTTTTTCTCTTGATATTGTTCCAGTATTGAGATTGGTATAGGCAGGTATCATAATTTTGGAATCATTACAACACTAGTCATAAATGATATTGTTATAACCATGACTATACCAGTAAACCTACACTGGGCTTTTTTCTGTATATGCATATATTGTGTTTGGATCTGATACTTATTTTGTGGCTTGTATAAAACCTCATGAAGTGCCATGCAGTGAATTTGACACTCCAAGCTCAGTATGACCTTCCACTTGAAGTATTTAGTCTATTATAAGTTTTAAACACACAGTCGTGTTCTTGCTCTCTCTCACACACACACACACACACACACTGCTACCTCTGTGTGGGTGTGGGCTAAAACTTTGTTTTGACTGCAGCTTCAAGGATGCTGAGTTCATGACTACATAACAAGAAAAATAGATAAATACAGACTCATGCTTTAATTTGTTAATAAATCTAAGTGAATTACATCAGTTCTATTAAGTGTGTAAAACTAGACTTAATTATGGCTAGGTTTCATGGAAATAATGTAGGACAAAATGGCAATATCAGGATTAGCAATTAGTTTGTTTTTATTCCTAATAAAAAAAGAATAAAAAGCAAGATGATGAGCAATGTTAAAATCACACAAAAAAATCACTTGAGAGTAAATTAAATAGTTCCAATGTATCAGAGTTTAAATGAAGTATTTAACCTTTCAGACATGAATTATGTTCCAGTAAAATGGAAAAATATAAAAATGCTGTTTTATGGGTGTAATGCACACAAAATAAGACAGTACTATCCTATTATAAAATCTATATTAAAATAAATACCATTCACTAAATATTTTTTAAACTCTGCATCCTGCACTTCACTTTACACTGCATCTATCAGACTTTCCCATATTATGCAGCGTTCTGCCCCCTGCACTTCCCACTTCCCACTCAACTCATTCCTTACCTGCACTAACTCACTCCTAGTTCTTCTGTCACCTACTGGACTATTGCCTCACTTCCACACACACTCTAGATATCTGCTTATCCACATCTGTGCAGTATTTGTTCTGTGCAATATTTGTCTATAGTGTAAGTTATGTAGTTATTGAGTGTACTGTGTATATTGTTTAGAATGTAAAGCTATCTGTATGTCTTATTTTGTATTAGATTTTATTTTATAATTCTTCTGAGTCTGAGTTGCTGATTTCTTTTTTTCCCAGTCCAGTGGGCGGGGCTACGCTAATGTTTCATTGGCTGGTTTATGAACTATTGTGATAGACACCAGGTTTCAAATAAATGATTATTAGGGTGGGAAAAAAAGGTCTGTTACTGAGTGATATTAGTGCCTAAACATAGCATTATGTCTGTCGTTGTGCTGTTCTCTACATTATCAGGCTGAAGTGACTCGTGATTTTTTTTTTTTTTTTTTTTAATGTGACACATCAGAATCATGCTGTTTTTAAATTTGATTTGTTTCACTTTAATATATGGCTCATATCAGATACATAGGCGATCAGATCAGATTTTGTACATTTTTACCTATACACATGCTTAGTATTGTTGGTGACAAAGTTTGAAGTCTGTTCCCTCAACGACCATCATTTCAACACCAGCAGTCACACAAGAACGTTCTCTGAAATGTTTTTTTTCTGTTCTGTTAACTGATTTGTGTGCTAACCTTTGCTGTTGTGAGTATATTGAGAGATCTAATGGGATTCCGAACGTGCATGACCACCTGTGTCCAGTCCAGTCCAGTTCAGTAATCTTTTGAAAGAGAGAACTGAAATCATTTGCTTTGTAGTTACTTTCTGGTAACTTTGTTTTCTAGATATTAGTTGATTTACCTACTCAGATATTTAATCAATAAAATAAAAAGTATTGGTATATTTGGTACATTTGCTGCTGGCTTACGAGTGCTGTGCGATATGACGATAGATATCGTGGGGATGATCGTGAAGTGTGTATCGTGCTACTTACCTTAGCTTACCATATTGGCATGGTCACTTAGCATAAACTCGGTTTATATAAGTGATAAAGTAATCTTCATAAAAAAGCTTCATAATGTGGTTTTGTGACATGACGCTGCTTTATTGTACATTATTTGACGGACACGCGCGGATGCCGGTTTGCCACATGCTTTACGTTATTAAACTCATGAGAGCTGAACAATGGAGACGAATTGTTCTCTTGAAAAAAATTAGCTACTGCGTCTATCTGTTTTCATTTGATACATATATATTGCTGCACTAAAAGGTAGTAATTCTCATTTTGTGAAAGTTTGGTTTATTGTCACTTTGAAATAAAGTTGGCAATGATATTATTTTGTCATATTTTTTGAAGAATAACTGAAAACATACTTAAATGTGGTATAATCATGATATGATATATATCGTTATCGTGATATAAAAAATTCCATATCGTGATATATGATTTTTCCCATATCGCCCAGCACTATGACTTACTTAATTAGTTCAATTCAATGTAACCAGATGTATAAAGCACTAAAGATACAGACTTGAGTACAAGTTTAAGTGTTCTTTAAGCCCCACTCTTATGTACTACAATATTCAATTTTTTTTGTAAGTAATTATCGCAAGTAGTGTATTGTAAAATGTAGTACTGAAGTACTGAAAGTAAAAGTACAGTACTGTACTATGTAGTTATTACAGACAGCAGTGGAAAGTTAGCAGGGCAAAAGGCAGAACAGGAGCAGCGTGGTCTTCTTTTAAGAGCATCTACCACTCTGTTACAGCAGTGATAATGTGGGTTTGGAATGATTCCTAGCATTTTTATAATTGTAACGATCCAGCTCATAAATAAAATAAAATAAAAGTATTAAATTCATGGAAAATATGTAATAAAATAAAAGTGGAAGTAGGAAAAAAAAATAATACTCCAGTAGATACAGTTACAGCAATTTTAGTACTTAAGTACAGTTATAAAGTAGTTCTACTTTACATTACATTACATAATTACATCTCTGCACCAAACTAATGTTTTTAACTGTCATCTTGTGTCTTCCAGGGTTTGCCTTTCCAGACTGGGCCTACAAGCCGGAGTCGAGCCCCGGCTCCAGACAGATCCAGCTCTGGCATTTTATTCTGGAGCTGCTGAGGAAAGAGGAGTACCACGATGTCATCGCCTGGCAGGGTGACTACGGCGAGTTTGTCATCAAGGATCCAGATGAGGTGGCGCGACTATGGGGTGCCCGCAAGTGCAAACCGCAGATGAACTACGACAAGCTCAGCCGAGCACTCAGGTAACGATGGATTAAATCTATCTGTTATGATCTATCTCTCTACCTCGCTTTGGATAAGTTTGTCATTTGGTTCTTAAAGACTGAAAGATACTTGTGTATATAAATGTGTATATGGAGAATATTATGCCTTCAAGTAATGACGTCATGTGTGTCTTACCCGAGTCAGAGCTCAGAAGGAGATGATAAAACAAAAGTGTCCACATGTCAAAACTGAAAAGGATGAGTTTGCATGTTCCGAAGCGGTTCTGCAGAGAAGAGGTGACAGTTTATCCTTTGTTTGGATTATTTAGACATCTTTGGTCTAGGTCGCATTCATGCTTCAGTTGAAGCACTCCGCAGTTTGTTTAGAAGTGGTCCTCTTGTTTATTCTGCAGGAAGGTTTGAACCTTGCAGAGGAAAGAAATGCAGATACACCAGTGCTCATTTTGATCAAACTGAACTTGCTAAGTTAACCACACCCCTACAGAAGATCAGCAGTGGTCATGAGAATGCATTCAATGGTATAAACTCTCTGGTATAAGAGCTCTCTTCACTTAGGGAATGTCAGACAGCATGACGCATCAAACATTTAGATCAAAACCTTTTTATAAAGCTATATTCGCGTATTACTTTGGGGAAATTCTGGCAAATCAGGTCCCCACATTATCCACAGTTGTCTTTTCACATAGAGAGATTCTATCAGACACATACAGTTCTCACTACACTAATGAAGTACTGTATGTAATGAAGTAATGAATTCCATGTGGTTTACATTTTACTATATGATTTCTTTTACTTGTTTACCTTGTTTTGTACTTTTCCTACCTCAGACTCTTCCTCCAATTCTTTCAGATCTTTTTTTTTTCTTTGTCCACATTCACTGTTCTCTCTCTCTCTCTCTCTCTCTCTCTCTCTCTGTACTGCAGTCCTTCTGAATGTCTACATGTTATTCAGGTCTTTGCACTAGTCTCCATGGTAACACCAAATGCCCACTCAAACTCGCTGAACCTGTCCTTGCCATCCCATAATAATCAAATCGCATCAGCGCACTTCCTCTGCTTCTGAGAACTCCTTCCCTTTTTCAAAGAGGTGGGAGGGTTGATCAATCAAGAGAATTATAGTTATGATGTCGAGCCGGCAGCTTTTTATCATATGGTACCGGAGTTTCAGAGGACTAAGGAGCAGAGAACCCCCCTCCCCTCTCTCTCCCTCTCTTTCTCTCCCTCTCTCTCTCTCTCTCCCTCTCTCTCTCTCATATATGCACATTTTAACATTCTCATACATATGTTTTTTTTTGGGGGGGGGGATGTGCAGTGTTTGGCCCCATGATTATGAGAGAATTTTCAGAACAGAAAAAAGTAGTTTGGCATGATTTTGTGCTTTATATTTATTGACCTTTTTAATTATATATTTCCAATGTCCTGTACACATTTTGTATATACCATTGTTCTTTATAACTGGTCACTTTTACCCATGGCTGTTTTCGCTGTATAAATCATAAGAAATGCAATTTCTTTTGTGTTATATTGTAGATAATATTGTGATCTTTTATAATTTTATAATTTTAAGTCTCTTAAAGGCCCTAATCTAGCAGCAAAATACAAGGAATAATGCGAGAACCACTGATGGCTTAACAAAGAAACATAAAATGCGTGACAGATGAAATGTGCTAACATGTTTAAATTTTCTGGAGTCAAATTGAGCCCAAAATATATTGCAGAACAGCCAGAACATTAAAATACATCAATGTTTATTTTTTTTCCCCCCAATTGTGCCTCACTATGTATGACCAAGTCCTTCTCTTTACTTTGTGCTAAAATGTGTTCTATACTGTTATACAGCGCACTAAGCTTGACAATTTTGCTAATACAATTCTGTTTTGCTGCTGTTTATCAAAGTAAAAAAAAGAAATCACATTTTAAACTAGTCCCTGGGTTTTCTTAAGATTTTCCCTAAACATGTTTCATAACATTAAAATAATAATAATAATAATAATTTTTCTGTAAAATTGTATAAGCGTGACTATAAATTCAGTTTCTTTTGTTTGTTTGTTTTTTTCCTTAAAAATTAGCATAACAGGACTGGTAATGCAAAACCAAAACTAGCATGTTTTTTTTTATTTTTAATGAATCATTGAACTCCAGGAAAAATCTGTTAAAAATTCTATATAAGATCATAGTATATATTGCTGAACAACAGAATACTGCAGTATATACAGCTGTTGTATGCTCTATATAATAGAACTCCTGGCTCATGGCCACTGGGGAGCAGATTGATGATGAGGCAAAAAAAAGTGTTTAGATGTTCAGATCACTTTTTCACCCTTTTATATTATTGATTTGAGAGAATTTGTATCAGTTTAAAATATGAATTTACACCTGATCTGTTTTTGGTAACCGTGAAGTTCCTCCATTGAAGAAATGGAAAGGGATGAAGTGATTTTTCAGGCTGTGTGAGCTCTGTATCCAGTACATTTGCTAGTAAATGTGGTACAGCAGCACATACATATGTGTGCACGCGCACACACACACACGCGCACACACACACGTGTGTGTGAACAGAGACATGCTTGAGCTCTTTGTCCTTTTTTTTGAAGTGAGTTCAAATGCACTTCAAAGAGTATGTTTCTGTGTGCCTCAGCATGTTTGACCATGTGTGTGTGTGCGTGCACATGCGCGCCCTTTACTCTGTTCTCACTCGGTCTGTGAACAGTATGTTCTCTCTGCTGCCTTTAACACTAGGAGAATAAACACAAACACATCATATACACATGTATATACGTACACACATGCAATTCAGTGCCTTATGAACGTTTTAATCTCAAGAAAAACTATAAGGGACTTTCTTTTTTTTATTGAATCCCAAAGTATCTATGTTCCTATAATCAATGGCCATCTATTAGTTTGCTTTTGCTTTCAGACAAAAGTTGGGAAGAGAAAGGATGTAAAGACCTCAGCAACAATGTAGGAGGGCACAGCAAATTGTATAGTGTGACCTAAACATTTCCACATATTTCCCCCCCCCTCTGTTTCAGTAGGTTTTTTGTGCTGCATGCATCCGTTACAACCCATGTTTTGATTCTCATATAAATGGAGTTCGTGCTGAATAAAAAGAGTTCATTTCAGCCTGGTAGGTGGGTCAGCCTGTTCTCAGCTAACCGTCTCTCAGCTGAAGCAGAGAATGCTCCTTTAGGCTTGGAAGAGGAGGATAGTTGAACTTTCATAGCTGCTAACAGCAAGGGAAGCGTGTGACCTTAATACTCAAGAGTTAACGGGAGAGATCACCCTGAGTTGACCCTGTTTTGCACCTGCTCATTTCATGCTACTAGTGTCTGTACGGTATCCTTGTAAGGTTTAAGCCACATACAATAATGTGGATTACATATTTACATATTACACTAGGGTTACATATTTGGTTTATTGTGTTTAAACGCTTGTATAAAATGGTACACAGCTATCTCTGTCTTGTAACTGAGGTGATGACCTCAAGGATACGTCTTGAGTACCTTTAGTTAAATTACGGATTTGTACTGTATTAGGGCTGGAAATTACAAAGGACCTCATATGATATGATATAAGCACAATACCTTGCCCACAATAGCAACATTGTGATTCCTAATATTTTGCAAGAAATTCTTTATCAAAATTAACAGTATCTGTTGCGGAAGACGATTAAATAGAAATTATTCAATTTATTGGTGTATTTGACAATCAATACCTTCACCGCAGATTTCCCCTATTCATTTGATTCGCACCATTACATGGACTAATGAGTATAAAGTCAAACTGGGGAGACGTGGGCCGTTTTCACGTCTGTAGTTTGTTTCTCTGGTCCGGATTAGTTGATAGCACATAATTTCATACTGAACGTAAATCATGGTGGTGGTAGTGTGATGGTCTAAGGCTGCTTTGCTGCTTCAAGATCTGGACAACTTGCTGTAATAGATGTAACCACAAATTTAGCTGTTTACCAGACAATCCTGAAAGAGAATGCCTGGCCATCTGTTTGTAACCTCAAGCTGAAGCGTACTTGGGTTCTGCAGCAGGACAATGATCCAAAGCACACAAACAAGTCCACCTCCGAAAAATGAAGATTTTGGATTGTCCTAGTCAAAGCCTGATTAAATTGCTGTGCCAAGGCTGGCACAACCGCACAACCAAGTTATTAGATTTAGGGGGAAAACACTTTTCCATACAGAGCTAGATTGGTTTGGGAGTTTTTTTGTTTTTTTTTTACCTTTAAATAAATACAATTTTCATTTAAAAAGTGCTTTTTATGTTTACCAAGGTTATCTATATCTGATTTTATAGTTTGTTAATCGGAAAAATATCAGTATGACTCAAAAGCAAAAACAAACGAAATCCATAAGGGGCCAAATACTTTTTTACGGCACTATTTAAATTTGTTTAGATGGTTATCATACCGTGAAGATCTCATACCATTGCATCCCTACTTTACACGTGTTAGTCAGCTGCCTTTCTGGTTTAGTCAGACTTAAATCCAGCTGTTGTGTGGGACATACTATGCAAATTAGCTTATTGCATGCCAATTATTAATGGTGTTCTGGTTCTGCCGGAAAGAGTTGAGTTGTTTAATGAGTCTTGGTGTGTTGAATAGATGAAGATAGATGTGTTTACACTGCTATTACGTATTGTTCAAATGTAATTTGAGTTTTAGGATTTGTAACTCTTTAAACATGCAAGTGTGAACACACCCAAGATCCATTTACGCAGCTTGACGTCATCCTGACGTAACGAAGACACTCAAGATGCAAAAAGTGACTAGATGTAAGCGGAGTCGTTGTGTTTGTGTGAAGGAAGTCTCATGATAACTATACTTTATACTTTCTTCCTGGACAGTGCTGATAGATGGACTGTTTGTTTATTACCCCACTGATCAGCGTGTCTGGTGTCGTTTCTGACTTTTTGCTTCTAACGCTGGCCAGGTTAAGAAACTTGCAGCCAAGTGCGGTGAAGCTTACTGAATTTAGATTCTAGGCCTTCATAGATGTGTAACCATGCCAACACTACTTCTTCTCCCCAGATACTACTACAACAAAAGGATCCTGCACAAGACCAAGGGGAAGAGATTCACTTACAAGTTCAACTTCAACAAGCTGGTGCTGGTCAACTATCCATTCATAGACATGGGATCTGCAGGTAAATAAACCACTGGTTTGGTCAATTATATGCTGTATTGTAGGAATAATTCAATATAAGGTTGTCCCTAATAACTATAGTGTGTATAAGGGTGTTGTAATTCAGCCTACTTTGTTTGCTCCAGACTTTTGGACTAGTTTAGTTTTAACCAAAATAAAAGGTACCATAAACCATGATCCAGAAAAACGACCAAAGACGTTATAGATTCAATTGGACTTTTGGACCAAATACAGGAATTCAGGCAGGCTATTATCAACCATTTAACAACAGGAAAAAAAAGAATGTATATTGTGCTGAAATCTTAAGTCCCATTTACATGCGTAATGCAGTCGTATAGGTGCATGTACCTACTATAACTGTAGATCAAAGCTTATTTAGAAACAAATGAAAGAAATCGAATGGGAAACTTGTTTGTTCTGGACTTTCGGACATAATAGGTTAGTCTGAACTCGAATAAAGGGGTGAAAGGTCCAGACAGGACTGTAAGAAAACAAATAAAAAGAATCAGTTACAGTCATTTGGCTGCACAATATGGTTGCATGCAGAGGCGTCTGATTTGGTACAACACCTGAAA
Source organism: Astyanax mexicanus (assembly GCF_023375975.1). Lineage (NCBI taxonomy): Eukaryota > Metazoa > Chordata > Actinopteri > Characiformes > Acestrorhamphidae > Astyanax > Astyanax mexicanus. The sequence goes on from NC_064410.1 coordinate 22,979,652, forward strand.
AGGTGACTAACCAGACAGACATCCTAAAAACGAACCAGTATTAACTATAGCAAGACAAAGCCCACATAGGTTTGTGTATACAACATAGGTAAAGTTCTTTTGTATACTCACTAAACTGCTGTGTGAAATATATAACATATGAAACAAAAGCCTTGGTTGACCAAACATTTTTAGGGTTCAAGCACCGAAGGTGCGTAGAACCCTATTGTTTTTGCTAAGATTTTTCTTCTTCTTATTATTATTATTATTATTATTATTATTCTTTTTCTCCTGAAAAAACAGTTGTGCAGCCTAAACCGTAAGTCATAGAGAAATGAAACTTGGTAGGTAGATGTAGGATCAGTGCATCTCGGTGGACAACAAAAATGGCACCGATTGGTCACGTGGTGGCGCTATAAACAAGGAAATTCATTTTTCACAATTTTCTCAATAACTCAAAAACCATAAAACCTACATTCAAAATTCTTTTTTTGATGGATTCCTTGGGTCAATACCAACAACTTTCCAATTTGGACCATGCACTTCCGTCTATATAGATTTTGTGCTAATTTGCATAATATGCAAAACCTACTTTTGCAAACTAGTCCTAGGAATTTTGACCAATCCTGGCATGTTTGGTATCAAAACACTCGTGAGAGCATGCGCTTCAATATTCATTAAGAAAAAGTTGAAATATGTAAACAATTTGGCCGCCATATGCAAATTAGTCCTTCCGGATATATGCCCCATTCACTTCAAGAGGTAAATTTGGAGCACTGTTTCTCAGCAACCGTGCAACCTAGCAAGTTGAAACTTTGCATGCAGAATCTATCATACAGCCTCTAAAGGATGTTCAAAGGGCAACTTAATCAATCAACATGGCTGAACACCATCAGCCAATCAGCATTCAGCAGACATTTTGGCAGGCTGAATGTTGCCCAATCTGGATGATATTTGGCAGTTATGTTCAGGTGGAGACACTGTAGTGACCTGCAAAGTGCTGAAACAATCTGCCCACTGGGGGGCGCTGTTCCAAAAAAACGAGTATATGTCAATCATGCTGTACTATTTTGACATCTAATTGTTTTTGCCATATTTAGTACAGTGGCTCTGACAAATTTCTCAATACAACTATGTTTAAAAAGTGCTTTGTTCATTCATAATTGCTAATTGTTTGAAAATAGCTATATTGAAACTACTCTCTGGATATTTGGCCTATCACCTCCATTTCAGTCTTGCTGCACACTGTAGAGTCTCTAGGTAAATGTTCATTAAAAACATTTGTGAAAATTTCACATACAATACTCTCCAGGCATCAAGCAATCTGTGCGTCCTTGGAATTTCTAACCTAAATTGCTGTAACTCTGCAGTATTTGCTGTAATCTCACAATGTTAAAGACCTCTGTACAATATCACTCTGATGAAGCGCCATTTAATACAGAACTAGATTAAGAATAACTTGACATTACATGTCATATCAGAACATTCACTCCTTTGTGCCTCTTCTCAACATTAATAACAGGTGAAAGACTTTTGATCATTTTAAATGTGACAGAATGTCTCCAATTGTGTTAGACCTTCTTACACATCACCATCCTATGCTCTAGTAGGCACCATTGTGCTAGTTGGTGCTTGATGAAGCGCCATTTAATTCAGAACTAGATTTATAATAACTTCGTAATTACATGTCATATCAGAACATTCACTCCTTTGTGTTAATTCAAACTTGTTTGGTCAAACATTTCAGCTTGTTCTGCAAAGGTTCAAAGGTCAATCTGAATACCACTTTGTGAACATTCTGGTTGAAGCCACCTGATCAATACCAATAACATGTAGACACCTTTTGACTAGTTCTAACTCACTTAATGAATATCCTACAAAGTTCACTAGATTTACATGTGAATTTAAGCACTGATCAGGTTGAAAGGCCTCTGCTCAACATTAATAACAGGTGAAAAACTTGATAATTTCTAAATGTGACAGGGCATCTCCAATCATATTAGACCTTCTTACACATCACCATTCAATGCTCCAGTAGGCACCATTGTGCAAGTTGGTGCTTGAACCCGATGATTGCCGCTTGCGGCTATATTTACAGATTGTATTGGTCTTTTGTTAGGCTATCATCAACCATTCAACGACTGAAAGAATAAGAATCTGTGTTGTCAAATCTGACTCCCTCACCTTCACATGTAGTATTCAGTAGTATGGGTGGCTGTATCTGCTGTAACTGTTGATTAAACCTTGTTTAGAAACAACTAAAATGAATCTCATGGGAGTTTATTAGGTCTGGACATTGAGGTTTATTAGATTAATTTGTACCAAAATAAAAGGCATGAAAGGTATCATGAACCATTTTATAGATTTTATTGGAAATTATGCAGCAGTATAGGTGTCTGTATCTAATGTAACTGTAGATTAAACCTTATCTAGGAACAACAATTAAAAGGAATCAGATGGGGATCTGAGTGATTTGGCTGCATTTTGCATGCAAAGGGGGTCTGATTTGGAAATGAGACTCACAGTGTGAACAGTGTGAAACCAAAGCTTACTTGGATCAAATGTCCATGACTTTCACTTTTAACACACATGCTTTGTTCTTTTTTTTCCCTTTGTTTTTTCTCATTAGGCTCAGGGGTTCCCCAAAGTGCTCCCCCTGTCCCCTCTGGAGTGGGCACTCATTTCCGTTTCCCTCCATCCACGCCGTCAGATGTGCTCTCCCCCAGCGAGGAGCTGCGCAGTCCAGGTGTCTTCAGCGCCGTTGCTCGTCGCATGGCCCGCGGCTCCGTCTCCGACTGCAGCGACGGCACCTCCACCAACTCCGAGCTGGAAGAAGCTGGTTTAGCTGCAGGTGATGAGCGCCCAGCCGACCGTGCCTTCAGAAACCTCCTTCACCCTCGCCTCTCCCATGATTCCCTCTTCCGTGTCTACGGTGCCCCTCCCAACCCACCGGGGATGCCACGTGGAGGCCCCCACGCACCCCCACACAGGGTGCACCCTGAGCCCCTCTCTCCCTTCCCTGTGTCCCCTCTACCAGGTCCTGGAGGTCTGCTGGCTCCACCTCTCTCTCCAGCTTTGTCTATGACCCCTACTTCACACCTGCCTTACACCCCATCCCCCTCCCTGTCTCCAATGCTGGGCTCTCATTTCTCCTTCAATCCAGAGGACATGAAGCGCTACCTGCAGGCTCACACCCAGAGCGTCTACAACTACCACCTGAGCCCCCGCGCCTTCCTTCACTACCCCAACATAGTCATCCCTCAGCCTCAGCGCCCGGACAAGGGGATAGGAGGCTCCGCGGCGGCTCCACACCTCCCCACCCATCCCATACACCATCACCAGTCCGAGGACCCTCACCTCTCGCCTTTCAAGTTCAAGCTGCAGCCTCCGCCACTTGGACGCAAGCAGAGAGAAGGCCCGCTGGCTGCCGGAGCAGGACACGCCCCCTCAATCACCTCCTCAGGACTAGGCTCCTCCTCCAGTCAGGGTTCTAACTGTGCCTCATCTGGACTGATGAACAGTAGCTCAGGAGGGCCACCAAAGATCAAGGTCTGTATTTATTAGATCCTTTAAAAAAGTTTTTGTTTTAATATAGCGGGAACATTCCTATCATTAAATATTTCTTAATTAAAGTCAATACAATAATATTTTGATATCGATATGAACAGTATAACCACTTCCCTTGGTGTACGTAGTTACGTGTTGATGGTGCTGGTAATATGGTAACAAAAATACTATATCATGATATTTAAGGACATTTTACAAACTTTTCACGCCTTTTGCTTTAATAGCAATGGAGTTTGTGAATATATCTGCTGATGGGGATGGTGGTCCGGAAGTGAGGTGTGTTTCTGGTGTATTGCTATTTTGGCAACGGAAAACACAGGTGCCCCACTGACTGATTAAAACCCAGACTACAGTCAGCAGTCAAACATTAATTGCTATCTTGGCAACACAAGGAAATGCCGCAGGGAATGACGAGCTGACAAGACAGACAAGCTGATTGGTTTATTACCTAAATTAGTCTGTGCAGTCCACAGTTAATGTCTCACCTCTAGATCACTAAAATAGGGCCCTAAATGTCTGATATATACATCAAAAGTTCTTACATTCCGATATAGCTTAGGATAAACATGTACAGCTGTAAAAATTTCCTCCATTCTCTTCTTCAGGTCGAGCCCATCTCGGACATCGAATCAGAGGAAGAGGTGGAGGTCACAGACATCAGTGAAGAAGATGATAATTGCGATGTCTTTGGCCCACCCCACTCCAACGGAGGCCCTATTCCTCCCCAGTGTCCTGACGGCATCATGGATGAAGACGAGCTCGAGGAAGACGTCTTCAAGACCCCGGCTGCTCCGACTTCTGGCAACGGCCTCGCCCTGCTGGGCCTCAAATCCGAGCCCAGAGAGCTCGGTCTGGGCCAAGGTCCTCCCAACAGTCCCGGAGGAACCCGCTGCATCCCCCTGAAACTCCGCTTTAAGCGACGCTGGAGCGAGGATCAGCGCATGGAGGCTGAAGCCGAGGAGGCCGAGGACAAGAAGAGCCGCGGTGAGAGGGAGGAGCCCGTGCAAGAGACGGAGCCTAAAAGGATGGAGGAGAACGGAGAGCGGAAGAGTCCGGTCAATTTGGCTGCACCCCTGGGCACAGGCCAGCGGAGAGTGAGCTCAGAGCTGCAGAGAGCGACGGCGCAGCTCTCCTTGGAGAACAATGGCTGCTGAGGAGACGTAAATGCACACTCGCTGACAAAGATGGCCTCGTGACGGCCTGTGATTTAATGACTTAGTTTTATGGGACTTGGATACAAACTCAAGTGCATTCAAAACCTTTGGCTGACAACAGAACAAATCTACACACGGTCCTTCATACCAGCTTTCCTCGCAAGAATGTCCGAAGTATCGCCGCACATCGCCGAGCGTGCTTACAGAAACACAGCTTCTCTGATTTTTAAAGTGCAGAGACACTAAGAATGGCTAGAACTGACCCCCCCTCCTCCTCCTCCTCTTCCTCCCTGTTACACATTTAAGCATCACCCCAGATCCTTAAACCTCTACCATCCACGACTGACCTACCATCTACTGACCGAACCCACGATCGTCTTGGCTGTACTCATGCTCATGCTTATCATCACCATCACCATGGACATGGAAATGGATGTCTTTATTCAACTGCACCCCCAAGAGACCCTTTTTTGGGATATGGGGACACCCCAATGCCTTTAAACACAACACATTAAATATTTAGATTACAGAGATAAGAGATAAGTGCCTGAATTGGGGAGAAGAAGGCATTGCACTCATCTACAGATCTAAAACCGTGGATGATGATGATGATTATGAAGTAGAAGAAGAAGAAAAAGAAAAAGAAGAGGTGGGCACTCTCCAAACAGATAACAGAAAGAAAAACAGCCTTATCCCACCCCGAACCATGAAGACCCTATTCTTTTTACATTGTTGTACATGGTTGTACACGGTATCTGGGGCTGTGGTTACGCCCAACCTCACCTGGAGTTCATTGGAGGCTCCAGGATCTAACCGCACAGCACACAAGAAGGTGGTCGGCCACTTTTGTTCACAGATCTGAACTTTCAGATATGAAAAGATGGTCCCCCCAGACCAGATGCAGGCAGATGCAGTTCCTTAACGCAACTCCAGGGCCACAACTCTCAGAGACAGGGACACACCTTCTGATCAAACCTCTATCCTATTTTATTCTATTCTATTCTATTTTAATTCTTATTTTATTTTTTGGCCTTTGCTTCCGAAACAGGGCCTCTATCCTTAGTCACTGCCTCAGAACTTTTGATGCTAACTGCTAAGCACTGCCTTTTAACGTCCTTAAGGTCCAACAAGGAGTCTGGAGGCCCAGCAAACCAACCACCTCGCTCCCCCCTCTAAACCAGCCCTGTTCTTTCAAATCAGCCTAATTTACGGGACCACTTCTTGATCATCTTCGGACCCAAATGTTGTACATACTACATCCCTAATGCAGCAATGCAGAAATGCAGATTCGTAGGCTGTGTTTTTTTTTTTTTTTTTTTTCGTACCTTGTTTAAGATGGACCTGGATCAACCCCGGGCTGCAAAACAAACAAAAAAAAACTAATACGTATGGATCCTGTATGATGACTGCTTTTCTCCCAGCTTTTTCTTGTTGTGTTTTTGAGCAGTTTTAATGCTAAAAGAATCCGTGGGGAGAAGTTCTCTTAGAAGCTGAGGATGATGGGATGATGGTTGAATGTGTGGTGAATTAAAGGTTTTTAGCACATGCTTTTGAAGCTCTTGAAACCTAACATAACATATAAAAGGAAAAAAAAAAGATAACAAGGAGGGTTTGAGAGCAAAAATCTCAGGCATATTTCACGAAGACCTAACCTCAACTATATAGATTCACTTAGAATATAGTCTCTGTATTTCAATATTTCGAAGGAAAAAAAAAAAGCCTTTTAAAGAACAAAAAGTGAGATTGTGCCTTTTTGTACACAATATAGGAGACTTGCTTCCCTATGCTTTTGAGTATGCTCCCACAGTCACACACACATATATATATATATTTACATGCACACACAGACACACGGAAGCCTTAGAAACATGACCTCAAACACTGCTATTATGCCTTTGTTTTATATTTTTTTAGCATATAAGAAAAAAGAGAAAATATCCTAAATTAGATCGAACATGAAAAAAAAGCCCATATGTTCTCTATGTATTGCAAATATTAAAATGTTAGTTACACATATATATTTGATACAAATGATCTATATTCAAAACTCAAACTGGTTTTGATAAGATTTCTATTTTTCAAAAGAAGATAAGAATATATGGAGAATAAATAAGGTGATCATAAGGTGACCTCACACATATTTAGTTACAGGGATCCTACAGTGCTTTATTTTGAATGAATGAAGTGTTACTGGAGAAAAGCCAGCCAAAATGACTGTAAATGATTCAGATCAATCATTCAGAACTGAAGCTTGTATTTTATGGCCTTTTTGTGTATTTGCGTGCCCAGAATACACACATACACACGCACACACCCATCCAAATATGCCCACTAGAATGCCTGCTTATATATTACTGTCCTCTATGGCTAGAGATAATATTACTGTTAACTGCATTTGATAGCTGTCGCATGATTGCTGCCTTGCCTTTCCTGTGTCTGTCTGGTGCGCACCATCAGAAAGTAATGCTACACACATGCACATGCGAGAGGTGCAGTGCATTTAAACAGTAGGGGCAGTTCACCACTACTCAAAACAGCGTCAGAAATGGCAAATTGCTTTCATCTGTTTGATGATTTGTCTCAGGCGTAACACATAAATAAGTATGTGGATGAACAGTTACGTTCACAGTGCAAGCAGTTGACGCATGGTGAACGCATGGCCAAACAGGAACTATGGAACTATGGCTGTATCTGAATCGTGAGGGAGGCTGCTTTCTGCTCAGACTTTTAAGGATCCTTAGTTGAGTCTAAATCAAAGTTAAAGAAGATGAACCTGAGTACAAACTTCTGTCAAATAGCCCACCTACCTTTAACCCCAGGATTAGCCGATGCTCCCAGCAGACTTGCTAGCAATAGGGACATAGCGTTGCCAGTACCTTTAGGTAGTTCTTTAGGCCATCTTGAAATCAAGTCATGAAATTAAGTCGACTGACAAGGATGGATGAATAGGTAGGATAGGGGAACAGATTGGAAAATGAATTCAGTGGAAATGCATGAAATTTAAAGAGATCTTTTCAGTTGATTGAAGGTACTTTGAGTATAAACAGTGTTTTTTAATAAACTACCTGTGCACTTTCAAAGTTCAGTGCCTTGTTTTAAATGTCAGAGCCTTCAGAATTATACCAATGAAGTGTGCAGTTAATTTGAGCTTGTTAATGGTGTAAAAATAGAAAAAAATCTTTGCATGGGTAAAATTATGCCCCTATCACTAACATTGTAAGCTTGTTGGGAGCATTGGCTAATAGCGCTGTATTTCTGAATGCTAATGGACGAGCAGAGGTGAGCTATATTGACAAAAGTTTGTACTGATTATCATCTTTCACTATACCTCAAGTCCATTTCACACTGGGTTTCTCCTTTAAGCAAATGCGACCTTTGAGTTGAATTTTAATAGTTAAAAATTGAAATTGATAATGGCAACATGACAACATTGCTAAACACTCATTTAGCCTTCCTGTTGTTTCCTGCCTGATTCGGTTACTGAGACCTTTATAATGAAGTGAGACAGCATAGGCTGCAAGGCATCAAGTCAGCCACCTCCAGTTTGAGACACAGCCTCAATCTTTAGCCTGTGAAGCCCTCCAGATTCAAAATGCTCATTTCTACCCCTGGTATGGAATGAGAAACCCTGGACCGGACAGTTCCCAGAACCTGCCCAATCACAGCCGCCTTACAATGTGACCAGTGTGAAAACACAACTCAACTCATATGGGACTTGTCATAGACTAGGATGTTAATGGGCATTTGATCTAACAGCGCGTCGTGTGATGCTTCACTGACATAACCCATTAATTAATCTGAGCGCCTGCAGTCACTTAAGAGGCAAGCTGCTACACATTCGTTCCACAGTATGGTTTCGGTTATGCTTAAGTCACATTTTTTATTTTTCCCCAGTCATCACCCCCACCCACTCACCCTCTCACCCTGTATATCTCACACCAAAAAAGTGTTCATTACGCTGAGTACATACTGTGGTAATCAGCAGGCAGTACAGGCTTTTGCTCACAGCTTTAGCCCCCCAACCCCCTTATTATTCACCTTTTCTTTTTCTTTTTTTCTTGTTATTTTCTTCCCATCAGATTCAGTTCTTCAGTACAGCAGCCTTACTACACCAGCTTAGTGTCTGTACTCACCCTGACAACTGCCTAGCTCACTTATATTCGTAAACACACATTTATTTAGTTTCCCTCTCTCTCTCTCTATCTCTCTCGCTCTCTCTCTCTTCAGTATAAACATTGCTGTTGTTTTTGTAATACCTATTGTTCTTATTATTAATATTATCATTTATTATTTTTAACAGTGATATTACTGATTTTTTTTTCTTTCCTACCCCTTTTCCTGAAGATTAGCTTCGTAAGATTAAAATCTTTAACAGCATATTCTGCAAACCTTTGTTCCTATGAACTACATAATGGCAAATACAGTTTTCTGGCTTTGCATCTATGCTGGTTTTATTTGTAATTATAAAAAAAAGAACCAGTTAAAGGGGGAGGGGTAACATTTGTTATTGTTATCATGTTCTTTTTATCTTAATATGTTCTCTTTTTTTGATCTATCGTGTACATATATTTTTTCCATTTTGGGGACTATGTAAGAAAAAGACGTTGTATTTCTTTGTGTATAAGGTCTCTTCCTTTTCTATTCATTTATCATCATCTCTCACACACTCACACTTGTGTTCTTTCTCTCTCTCTATCTCTCTCTCTCAGCGGTTATGTAACACTCTAAAGAAGAGATGAGACTTGACATCATGAGGAAATGTGTATGCTTTAGTTTTTTCTTGTATTTTTTTTTTCCTCTTGTAATTAAAACTGTAATCAGGGTTCATTAAAAACCGGTAAACATGGATCAAATGGTCTCCGTTTTCTTTCTCTTCTGTATGACTATGGTATAATATTAGGTAAAAATATATTTTTATTATTCACTAGAAGTTCTGCAAGCTATTCCAGGTAGTCACATGTTTGTAGTCAGGCTGCTTGTTATTTTTTTATCTTTTGCTCTAGTACCAGTTTCCTTTTGCATTGTCTTGATGTGTTATGTCTAAATGTGGAAGCATAATTTTTACTTTAATTACATTTATTAGATATCCACTAGTTGTGCTGCTGTGGAGGACCGGATTGAAACCTGTTTACTATGGATTTTTTTACATCAACCAGGCTGACATGATTTTGGCCTTAACTTTGACCTTTTTTAATTAATTTATTTATTTGTATCTCATTTGAGTCACTTTTTATTTGTAATTCTAGAATGCAGACTAAAAAGCTCAATAAAACACAAAATGCAGAATAAACAACTGCAATAATTCTACACTGCCTGGCCAAAAAAAAACATCGCCACCTGGCTTTAACTAAGCAAATGATCTGGAGTTGCTGCAGTTGGTCAAGTCTAGGTTCAGCAACAGTATTTGCTGAAAGAATGAGGTCAGTTGACTACCTGAATATACTGAATATAGAGCAGGTTATCCCATCAATGTATTTTTTTCTTCCCTGATGGCACGAGCATATTCCAAGATGACAATATCAGGATTCATGGGGCTGGAATTGTGAAAGAGTGATTCAGGGAGCATGAGATCATCATTTTCACACATCGATTATTCACCACAGAGTCCAGATCTTAACCTCATTGAGAATCTTTGAGATGTGCTGGATGGAAAAGGCTTTGTGCAGCGGTCAGACTCTACCATCATCAATGCTGCTGCAAGATCTTGGTGAAAAAGTAATGCAACACTGGATTGAAATAAATCTTGTGACATTGCAGAAGCTTATTGAAACAATGCCACAGTGAATGTGTGACACAATCAAAGCTAAAGGCGCTCCAACCAAATATAAGAGCGGGGGGTCTTTTTTTCCAGGCAGTGTTGCATATAGCCTTTATTAATAAGAAGTAAACTATATTTTATAGTAATCTAATAATAAATTAGCTCATGTCACACTCTTGACAGGCCATCATCCGTAAGAGATTGAAACAAATGATCTGATCAACTGAGGGTGTAGATGATTTCACCATATGTAGCCAGCCTTTCAGCATCGTGGGATGATGATGATTTAGACAAAAAAGTCTAAATCATTTTTGTTTGGAAGACTTTAGCATTTAAGCCACATTTTGTTTGGAAGACTTTAGTATTAATTTAATATTGCAAAACATTGTAAAATAATGCGTTTTATTTAGGACAACATATCCAGAATCACAATCAAAGATCACAAGATGAGTTCATCAGAGTTACCAGCCTCAGAAAACGCAAGTTAACAGCACCCCAGATAAGAGCACCTAAATGCTTCAGAGTATTTTGGTTTGTGTAACATTTTTATTAAATTGACATGATTCTTTATGTGTTCCCTTATAGTCTGGGAGACTTTAGTGTTAAATAGCAATATAGAAAAAAATAAATGAATAAAAACCCTGAATGAGAAGCTGTGTCTAAACTTGTGACTGGTACTGTATGTTCAGGTTTATTTAATAGACTTAGACTATACAAAATATTAATTCTTGTGTCTAAATACATCTGAGGCTGTGTCCTGTTGAATGTTTTTAATGAGCATATGGAGAAAAATATTTTACTGATATTTGCTGCTTTTATATAGGGAACAAATGGTGGTCTTCTCCCAGAGTTTCTCAAAAGCAGCTGCTACATAATTATAGTTACTACAATTTACCCAGCATGTGAAGGTGGGAGTGGGTGTTGTTTGTATGCTTGAAAATGGTGCTCATGAAGGTATAAAAAAGGCGGACAGCAAAAGGTTGATAAACCTCTGGAATTCCATGAGGAATTCCATGACTACCAAACAATTGCTTAATGTTTGGTGTATCGTTCTGGCAGTGTTACTGGCTGTGAGCTGTGCTGTGAACTGGTGGTTGGTAGGTTAAGAAAGCTGGTGTGCGAAATGTATATCGCCTGTTATTGAGTACGCTAGAACAGACACTAATCCAGCAAGCTAGCTACCTATGAAGGCATCTGCTACATTCATCCACCACGCTTTATTTTCCTCCAAACTGTCGACACACAGTCACTGTGCTGAAGACTCTCTCGCGCTCGTTTTAACGGAAAAGTTTAGGGGTATAACTACTTTTGCAAGCCACCGTGTCATTAAATATTACAATACTGTAAACCAAGTGTAAACAAAAAGACTTTTTATCCACTTAAAACAGTTGGATCTAAGAACAGACTACAACAGTGTTATATAGTGGATGGGGGTTTAAATAGCGCTAACTGAGCCACCAATCCTTTTATGTAAACCAATAAAAAATTGATACTATGTTTTTGAAAGTCTATACAGTGATGTATAATGATGGATTTTTTTTTTGGATATAGCTTCACTCCCATGTTACTGTTGCTCCTAGTAATAACATTTATTTATTTTTCAACTGCAATAATACATATGCTGCCTTTGAATACACCTAAAATACCCTCATTAGCCATGCTTATTTATTTATTTATTTTTCTTATGTGTGCTAATAGCTTTTTAATTTTTGTTGTTTTATTTTTTTAATGTATGTTTGATCATGTGTGTCGTATGTACAGTACTGCAATTTCTTTCGGGATTATTAAAGTGCTATCTTATCTCTTATCTTATATAACAAAATATTTTGATACGATATCCATATCGAGAAAGATATATATTTTTTTATTCCCCTAATGTAAACACATGGTAAACATTTCACGAGTAGAGAGGGGCAAATTTCACCAGCAAATACTCAAATCTTCGTACCATGTGTAAAAAAAAAAACATCTACAACAAAAGCATCTACAACAGAATAATGATCCTAAATACACCTTTAAATCCAGCTCCTTTTAGAGGAGCAAACTGAAGGTTTCGCCTTGACCCATCTTTGTAAATTTGTGAAATTCGTTAAAAAAAAAAAAAAAAAAAAAAAGAATATTGTAAAACTTTTCACAAAGAACCTTTTTCAAGGAAGAGTGGGCAAAATTCCTTCATACAACAAGTTGATTTATTTTATACAGCGACCTGCAATAGTTTGCAATAGTCACTCCAGGTCAAAATGTCTGTTAATGTGTAATGTTAGATAAGTACAAGATGAACTGATGTGCAAACCACAAGAGCAACAATTTTAGTGTTTTAGAAAAGAACCACCACGCAAAAGTCTGGGCATCCTATGCAATTTTGTGCTTTCTCAGCCTAAATCATTGGGCCCCAAGCAAACAGTAGCGCCACCAAAGTTAAGAAGAACGTTAAGCTATTACGATGTCATGTCATTAAATAATAAACGATCAACAGTGAATCTGAAGAAGATCTGCATTTTTCCTTTTACTGTTAATATCACATATTACAGTGTGTAGCCATATTATCAGCCTGTTCAAATAAAGCTGCACTAACTGTTCTAGTTTGGTACTAGCAATGACTGCCAGGCAGGTAGCTTTAGCTAACATAAACATTATTCATATATTTTGTTGCTACCCTACCTGCTGCTAAACTACACCATTTGTATAAGGCAGGCAGGCCTATTTTACCCAATGTAAATCATCACTGACCAATATCTTTTTTTCTTTTTCTTCCTTTTCCCTTCACTTGTTTTTTTCTGGCTTCCTGATCGATAACTATGCCTCCTGTTGCTGACAGAGCATTGCTGAGTAGCCAACGCTCGGAGGAAAGTGCAGTAACTAGGTTATGATACATCGGTACATAGCATTATTAAACACGCTCAAAAGTGGTACATTGATAAACCCTGAGTGCTCTTGTAAGCCCTGGGAAATTATCAGCTAGCGGTTCCATGTTCCATGTAGCAAGTTTTAACACAGTAACCACGCAGACTACAGTCTCATATACTCACCTCTAAACAGCTCTAAAGAGCTAGCGCTACGGTTAGCAGCTATTGCTAATACTGCTCCAGCCGCAGCACTGGAGAAAATTCACCGAAACCCCTTTATAACGTTTTATACAACAGTTAGCTCTGACCTCACAGTCTGATAACCCAGCCAGGGCACACTCGCCCGCAGCCCACTGTGCTGGCTTGTCTTTTGTGGAAAAATAAAGTAAGAAAATCCTCCACCTCGGCTGCAGTCTGATAGCCGGAACAGTCACCAGCCAGGCTAGGCTAAGCTAAGTTAATGCTAAGCTAAAGCAAGCTACGCTAACCTAACCACAGTCCTGCAGGCACAGCTAGCCTGCTAGCTAGCTAACCAACACCACCCAGCAAACAGGCAGAAATGCTCACAAACACGCAGCTTTTACATGATGACGACTCCATGGAGCAGGAGAGGAGAGTTTCAGCACTATTTCACGGTCCTAGTGTTTACTAAACACCTTAACTTTCACTGTTTTTCACTTATTCCCAATACTCTGTTTTGTAGTTACAGTTCACTTGCTAACGAGCTAATCTTCATAAGCTAAGATTCACAAGCTAATGTTAACATTCGCAAGCTAACGTTCGCAAGCTACTGTTACTTGCTAACAAGCTAATGTTTACAAGCTAACATTCACAAGCTAAAATTGCTGGTGTTAGCCTGTATAAAACATATGGCGTTTTGTAGTTACAGTTCTGTTACAGTTCACTTGTTGTGGAACTACTTTTTGGAGGAAGGCAAAGTCCGTATAACAGCATATTATTTATGAATTTCTTGAGGTTTTTAGATTTATTTTCTTTATTCATTTTGTAAAAAAACAACAACAAACAAACAAATTAAAAAAAACTTGTATAAGAGCAATAGAACACTCGAGGTTGTGTGTTATCGCTTTACTGTTCCTTTGGTTTGGTAGAATTCATACATAAGGCGCACTGGTGATTTTTAGAAAAATGAAAGGATGCTTTATAAGGTGCTTTATAGTGCGATTTGTGGTACACGCGTGACACTGTGGATTGAGGAATGTTAAATTCCTACACTTTGTGGCTGGCAACATTTGTCCATTTAACCAGACAAGTGACTCTTGCAGAAATCACATCTACATTCAATGAAGGAGCCACACATTCTAATTCTTTAGTCTCTGTAGGACATAGAAAAATTCATGGGAACACAATACTAGGTATTTGTCCATGCTGTGTGGCATGTCAGTGAATATGGGCACATGATCTATGTTTTAATGTATTTCTTTAGCAATTTTTGAAGCAGAAAAAAAGTAAGAAATTGGACTAAACGAAGCAGCTTCCATATACAATGTAACAGCTGAAAGGATTCCTTTTGTGTTTGTTTGTAGGGGAAGGACAGTGAACTGTAGGGATAACAGTAGGCTATTGGAACTGCACAAGAATAAATAGTTATGAATATACACTACCAGACAAAAGTTTGGAAACACTTTTTTTATTTTATTTTTTTTTCCGTACATTTCCTTTTTTCCTTACATCCTTACAAATAAATACTGAGGACATCCAGAGTGTGAAGAAACACATAAGGAATCATGCAGTTAGTAAACCTGACCTGGTTATTTACTGTATACCAACTTCCAGGTGATTCTACCTCATAGAACTGACTGAGAAAATCCAGCCAAGATATTTACTGAATAACCCCATATGTTTTTCTTTATAGTTTGGATGACTTAAAATCTGAAGTATAAAAATAGATTAGATTTTGACCAGCATATTGTATGTATGAGATGGTTGAAGGTTTACTGGTCTACAAGCATGATCAACCAGACTAGACTAGATAACTACGATGGCCAAGCATGACCAATATCAAACACCACATTTACAAATTAGTTCAAAACTAGTTTACCAGCATAGGGTATGTTTATGTCTGAATGAACAGCTTTTCATCCACATTTCATACTCCATATTGGTCTTGAGTGTGTGTTTTTGTTTTTGTTTTTAGCAGAGAACTGTTTGTTCAAATAACAAGACTCATTGTACAGACATCATGTTCAGAAACACTGAATAGGATTTTACAGGAAACTTCTTAATGGACTTCCAGCTATTATTGTTGTGAAAACAGCGCCCCCTATTGAATCAGTGCAGTGTTGTTATTTTCTCTTTGTTACATTTCTTAGGTAAGTTGGTTCCTTTAACAGCACTTTTAATTGTAAAATGTTTGTGGGCCCTGCCTAAAAATGTTTTGCCTTGAACTTCTATGTCCTCTGTTGCTAAATGTACATCATTATTTTAAGTCACTTTGGATGAAAGCATCTGCCAAATGTAATTTAAATGTAATGTAATAGAATAGTAATAAAAAATAAAGTAAATATGATTACAGCATAAAATATGTAGGATAGAAGCTGTAGGTGCATCTATGCTCCTTATAGACCTACAGTGGTGGATCATTTTGAATCCATTAATTACTATACAGTCTATTGTGGCAATTTAATACTGTAAGAAAAATTCATGTAAATTTTGGATGTTGACCATCATCATTTTCTTTCACTTTGGAAACAAGGGATTAACCAAGTATTTGGCAACTGACCATATTTTTCCAGAAATGGCAAAAAAAAAACTTTTGGTGTTCAGTATATTAAGTGAAAAGACCCAATTATTAATAATAAAAAATATTGTGATTTGTTGGTATGTCAGCTGGTATGTTAAACTATTTTATATGCTTATTTTTATGAAAGCCAGACAAAAAGCACATATAGGCTATTTACAATATGTAGTGGTGAAGAAATTGTATAATTAATTACAACCTGCAAACAACAATATTTTTGTATTTGATATTCTAATATTCTGGCAAAATGTTTTAATTTTGTAATTTCAATTAAACTAAAAGAACTTAAACTAAAACTAAAATGTCCTTTTATAGCTTTCTGTATCAGTTTGGTATCAGGATATTAGCCTTGGTTTTATTTAGAATTAGACTCATAATATATGGAGCCAATGCCATACTAAATCTCCTGTTCATCAGATACTTTTAATAAGAGCCCAAAATCAGTTCTAAAACAACTAATAAAAGAATAATAAAAAATAACTGTTTTTTTTTGTGATAAAGAGGATACATTTCTTTAAATGTAATATTAAGAATGAATCCCTAATGTAACATATATGAAATTTATTTATTTGTATTTTTTTACAAAGAATGTAGAAATAGTATATTTTTTGTAGAAATCAGAACTATATATTTGGAAGGTAAAACCTTTTATAAGAAAAATCAATTATTAAAATTATTGAAACAGACCTGTAGAAGCAAAAATACACTTTAAAAGAAGCTCCCACCCCCTGTCATTACCCCACCTCTCTAAAGCTCATACTGTATCCACCCATCAACCAACAAACATGCCTGCTCTCCACGCGCTCTGCGTTTTGTCACTGTCAGAGCTGCTGGCATTCTTTAGGACCTATCAGTCAACCCAGGCCCTGCTCCAGTCCTCTGTAACCCTGCTCTGTCAATCAGACACTTGACAACCAATCGCACTCAGCAGGAGGCGGTCTCCCGGTGCCTGATTGACGAGGGGGCTGAGCCTCGTGCAGGGAAGGTTTTGTTGACTTGCCGGGGCAAGGTCAAAGGTCATGGCTTGGGGGAAAATGGAGAGTTGTGAGGCAGCGATGGGCCGTAACAAAGGGGGCTAATTAGTGTGTGTGCTAGGGAGAATGTGAAAGTGGCTAAGTTGGCTAAGTACACGGTTTGATTGACAGCCACCCATTTTCCCTGTTAATTCGGCCATTGTGTGTGACAGCAGTCTGAATGTAGGCCGCTACGACCCCAGCCAGAACGAGATTCTCATAGTGTTCCTGATCATAGCAATGATTTAGGTCCTTCAAATTCCTTCAGCTCTCATATATATATATATGTGTGCGTGTGTATGTGTGTGTGTTCTGTATTGTAGATTAACACTAAAGTCATTCAAACTACTTAACAAAACCAGAATATGTTTCATATTTTAGATTCTTTAAAGTAGGCACCTCTTGCTTAGCATTTTCTCAGTCAATTTTATGAGAGAGTCATGGGGAATGTTAAGCTTTAGGTTAACAGCTGTGCTGATCTTGTCAAGAGTTAATTACTTTATTTCTTGCTTCTTAATGTGTTTGAGAGCATCAGTTGTAAAGTTGTGAAGAGGTAGAGTTGGTATACAGTGAATAGCCCTATGTGAGTAATGTTCTAATCCATGTTATGGCAAGAACTACTCAACTAAATAAATAAAAAAATACATTAGGAATAAAAGTCAGTCAATCTGAAACATTTCAAGAACTGTGAAAGTATCTAAAAGTGACCCATCAAAATCGTTATGATGAAACTGGCCGTCTCAGGAAAAGAAGAGCAAGAGTTACCTCTGTTGCAAAGGATAAATTCATCAGAGTTACCAACCTCAAAAAGCACAAGTTAACACCAGCACCCCAGAAAAGAGCCTGCTAATTGTTTACAGAGAATTTTGGTTTGATTAACATTTTTAAACATATTACATGATTCCTTATGTGTTCCTTCATAGTCTGAATGACTTCAATATTAATTTACAATGTAGAAAAAACATCAAATGAGAGATTGTGCCCAAACTTGACTAGTACTGTATATGGAAGATTTCATTGTTTGCCAAAGTTAAGCCAATATAATTAACAGAATTGAGACAGTATGAAGAAATGCAATGTTTCTTTTACTTTTACTTTGACTTATTTCATTGCAAACAGTTTGAAACAAAATATTTTATCTTCTCAAATTGTTTTAAGCTAGGCCAATTGTCCTGCCCATTTAGCTGTTAGTCAGCTGTACATCCCTTATCACAAGTATTGCCTCAACACAAGACTAGCACATGCCCCCTCCGATACATGTGAAGTCAGCCACCGCCTCTTTTTAAATTTGCTGCAGATGCAGCATTGCTGAGTAGCATCACAGCGCGCTTGAAGGAAAGTGCAGCGACTCGGTTGTGATACATCAACTCAGAGATGCGTTGTGCTGATTGATATCACTCTAGGAGTGATGTGGGGAGAGAGCGTCATCTACCCGCCCAGAGAGAGCAAGGCCAATTGTGCTCTCTCAGGGCTCTGGCAGCTGATGGCAAGCTGATCAGTCTCCTGATCATAGTGGCCTTTATCATGAGTGCAGCGTGTGATTTTGCGTAGTCTTTTTCAAAAATGGATGGGCATACCTGGAAAGGATGTTGTCTTAAAGGCAAAAATGTTGTTCTGCGATTTCACTAACACTGCTATCACAGAAGTGTACACACATAACACAATACCATGATTTTTTTTTGTCTGTAGTCTGGTGCTCATGGTGTCTATATCTGGAAGATATGGAACAATCAGTAATACATGCACATAAATGTGTGAAATGGCGAAAGGAGTCCAATTTCCAAACACTGAATAGAGTTTTCTGCTCCTCCCCAGACACAAAACTCGTGGAGGTTGCCAGATCGACACACAAGCGACAACAAGTCTTACTCTGTAGCTGATCAGCGAATATATATGTTTCAGTGTTTAAAATACATGCATTTACTATGCTAGTGTTAGTGATAAATTATCCAGCTATGGTTAGCAAACCTAACTGAAGCTCAGTGATTACCTGTTCAGCAGATAAATAGCCAGCTTGTTAGTTTTTATGGCTGCAGCACACTGTTTCCATGCTGTTGTTCATACCTGACCACCCTGAGTGTGGAAATTGGATTGGGGGAATGGTGGTGGGCCAATTAGTAGACTAAAACCCACACAGATTACAGTGATGTATTGCACAGTTCAAATAAAAATATACTGGCTAAGCTCTGCTGGCAAGAGCTGCCAGTGCTTAAATAGTGATATTAAGCATGCTTCCTAATATCTGATGATCCATCCTGATCATGTTATAATCATATGTTAGTTTTGGTTTTATCCTATTACTACCCATTTTCCCCTTGTCCCTTTTTTGTTTCGGAATATGTTGAAATGCCTGAATAGAAATGAATGTATTTTACTAAATCAAATAAATCTGACCAGACGAAACATGATTTTATTTTCTTCAGTGGCTTTCCCAGACATTTAATCTGATTAGAACACCTCTGGGATTCAGTAGAACAGGCGATTTCCTCCTTGCTCTGCTGCTTGTGAAAAATCAGCTGGTATTGTGTGATGCAGTTATATCTACACTGACCAGAATTTCAAAAGGATATTTCTCTCAGCTCTTCCAGAATTCATATATTGACTGTAATAAATTGTTTGGTAAGTGTGTGTGCATGTCTGTTAATTATTTCTAATCCAGGGTGTCCAGTGTTATACACAAAGGTCCAGTGTGGCTGCAGGTTTTTATTCCAGCCAAGCAGAAGCACAATTCTCCAGAAAGCTCTTCAGTTGTTTAAAAATTGACCAGCTGATTATGCAAGTGGTCCTGCAGCCACACTACCAGCCCTTTGTGGATAATCTTGGACACCCCTGTCCTAAATGAGAAGCATTTGACTGCCCTCTACTGGACAACAGTGGTCATTACAACCATCATGTATCACCATTAAAAAGCCAAGTTCACTTCTACCATAATACTCTTGCTGCTTATCTGAGATCAGTTTTATATTTTCCCTTTAAATTGTCTCTGGTGCATGAGCATATATTTATATTTATATTTAAAGATATAATAACAGTCTATAACAAAGTTTCTATGGAATATGGGCTGCTTTATTCAAATAGATAGATAGTGTCCAGGAGTGCAAATGTACAGGATGTACAGTAAAATGTCAATAGATTTACAGAGTGCAGATGTACATGTTGTACAGATAAAAATAGGCTGTGATTTAAAAAACATATGAGACTCCTTCCTCATCCGTCCTCTTCTCTTCTCCGGCTCCACTGGGAGGAGTTGAAGAGTCTGATGGCTCTCGGGACAAAGGATCTCCTAAGTCTGTCTGTACACAAAATCCAGCTCCACACCAACCACGGACCCCAGAAATCATGACAATGATTTTAGAAATTAGTTGGATACAAGTTGCAGAAAAGTTGTGATGCTGTGTTAAATGTAAAATACATGTAATTAAAAACAGATTGCAATCATTTGTAATTATCATAGACCTATATTTTATTCCCAGTAAAACACAAAACACATGAGGCAGAGTCTCACAGAAGTGATGAGCAAAAACATAGAACAATTTCAGAAAAAAAAAAAAAAGAAATTGGGACCTCAGGCACTGCATTAAAAACAGGCGATAGATAGATAGATAGATAGATAGATATATAGATAGATAGATAGATAGATAGATAGATAGATAGATAGATAGATAGATAGATAGATTTATGAAGAGCTTTAATGGCTTAATAGAAAAAAAAGATTTGTGCCTGAATGGAGGTACTGCTCAGAAGGGTAGATGAAGCATGTTGTTTCAGGAGAGTCATGTGCTTAATCCATTGGGAGGGTATAACCTGTGAACTGTGTTTGCAGCACTGATTATAGTCTTGTGACTGAAGCATTTTCTTCCACCTAACATTAACGTGCATGGCCGATTATTGTGCTGGCAGTTCCCGTTATGTGTGTGTTTATAAGAAGTATGCAAATTAGCGACCTTTGAAGGGCAGAGCCCCCAATACACTGCTGAAAATAGATTACAGTGGAGAACATGAGCTTACAGAAAACCTCCTGTAGTGTGTGTTTTATAAAGATCCCCTGGCCTGACACTGACAGGCCAATTACACCACTTCTATAATGGTAGAAAAGTAAAGAATGGAGCTGCCAATCACTTCCAGTCATTTGCTAGGGTGTTACTCTGCTAGGTGGTTCCTATGGTATTCCTGGTGGCTTGCATGACGTTTCTCGCTAGGTGTTTGATATTACTACTAAATGGTTGCTGTGATATCCCAGGTGGTAGCTGTAGTGTTTCTAGTTGATGTGTAGTTGTGGTCTCTAGTCTGAATAAATGCCATGTGAGCTTCTTTGGGGAAAAAAGTGCTCTGGTAATCCAGTATAACCCTGCTTTAGTCCCATGGAACAGTGTGTGGGAGGACAGGATTTCAGCTTTTGGTCATAAATATTTATACATGCAAACATATTGCCTCTGATTGGCTAACAGCACTGTGAGGCAGCGAGAACAGTTAGAAACGTTTTAAAATAAAGACATTTTCACATTAATAACAGACTTTGCAATGTCATATGTTACTTGTCAACATGTATAATGCCCAGTGCAAGTGCAGTTCAGCCACTGACCTAGTCCACTGACCTTAGAGTCTCTGTAAAACACGAAATCCACCGGAGATCCTACGTAAATCCTATAGTTATACACAAATGGTGGGTAGTCCGGGTTCAGAAAGTAAAAATCCACCCAGTGTTGATATGATGTTGCTTAAATGGTTGATATGACACTGCTTAAGTGGTTGGTATGATGTTGCTTGAGTGATTGATCTTATGTTGCTTAAGTGGTTGATATGATGTTGCTTGAGTGGTTGATATTACGTTGCTTAGGTGGTTAACGTGGTGTTTCTAAATGGTGTTCCTAAAAAGGGAACTCGCACAGGCTACACTGTTGCCTTAAGTGGTTAATATGGTGTCCCAGGTATCCTAGCTGGTTTCTATGGTGTTTAAAATAGTTGCAAGGTGGTTGCTACTGTGCTGCTATGTGGTTGCTGTGGTATTTCAGGTAGTTTCAGTGCTGTTAGTAAGTGGACGAAAGTTGGTGTACTACAGTATGGCAAAGTGAGTGCTATGGTATTTCAGGCATCTGTCATAATATTGCTTAGTGGTTGCTATAGGGTGTTGCTAGGCAGTTGCTATGGTATTCTAGGTGGCTTTTATGGTGTCTTAGATGATTTCTCAGGTTTTGCTGTTTGCTGTTTGTTTGATTGATGATATGGTGTTGATTGAGTGTATGTATACCACTGTTTCATTTGAAAGGTGCCAAAACGTTTGCAACTCACTAATTCATGCGATTCATGTAATATAATAAAAATAACAACAATATAATAATAATAATGCATATTAAATGTATTTAATAATAATGTAAATTAGATAACAATATAGCAGTACATTGATTCTGTGAACAGTGTATTGTGATACCTTCACTTCTGCCCTCTGAAGGTTGTTGCTGATGTCACAAACAGTTGTTTTAGGGTTTTTCTTTACAGCACTTTTGCTGTGGTTTTCCTTGGTCTACTTGTTGTTCATCACCTGTAATGTAGTACACCAGTGACGACTTTCTTCTTCAGGACATTCCAAACTGTTGTTCTGGCTATGGACATTATTTGTGCAATTGCTCTAATTAATTTTTCATCTTTTCTCAGCTTCACAGTTGCTTCATTTTCACCCATAGACAGCTCTCTGGTTTTCATGTTGGTTACTCCTCTAACTATAAATGCACAGTCTGCACAAATAAAACCCAAATCTGAAACGGAGCTACAGAACTACTTGGAACTACTTGGAACTACAGCTGAAATGTTTTTTTTTCTTATATTAATCTTTTGGTACCACTTTAAAAGAAGACTACCTTTATAAAGAGTTTATAAATAGTTTACAATTAGTTTATTAATGGTTACTTATTAGGTTGTAAACGCCTTAAAAATCATTAATAATCAGTTATAACACATACGTAGAAAGGGCAACAGTATATAGCTGTGGGTTCACTATTTGGCAAGCAACAGGTCATTGTTGCCCTTTCTACTGATATATAACTGATTATTAATGATTTTAAGGCATTTACAATCTAACTAGTAACCATTAATAAACCTACTGTAAAAAAACATTTATAAACCCTTTATAAAGGTAGTCTTAAAGTAGTACCAATCTTTTTAATATCAAATTCTAATGTTTTCAGTATTTAGCAGAAAAACTCCGACCAAATCAGATCATTGTTCCAGTACTTTAGGAGAGCACTGTAAGTTAATACTAATTTATTACCAACTATCCTTTTTATAAGCAAGAGCAGTTGTTTACATGTGCATGTGTGTGTGTGTATGAGTGTGTGTAAGTGCGTGCGTGTGAGAGAGAGTGTGAGTCAGACCTCAGTAATTGCTTCTTGTTACAGAATGTCATGTGAGAGTTAAGAGCGTCCTGTTTGTAGCCTGGACGTTCAGAACTTTCCACTTGCCTTGTCTTAACCACTGTGAGAGAGAAGTTACTCTTTCTACTCTCCGACTCAATCCCACTCTCACTCCGCAGTCCTTCCTCCTCACTACCATGCTGTCTTCCTCACTTCATTTTCAGCTCTCTGCTTCCACACCTCAGAGTCACACTGTGGGCTCCTGGATGAATAAACCAATTTTCAGCTCCTTGTTTTACTTTCATTTTGGCTGTTTCACGAAACAAATCAGCACCAAAATGACTGTACTGTAGTGTTCAGATTCTCTGATCGATCCCATCTCTATTTATATGTGTAAAAAGACAGCCCTGATCAAATTTACACTGCCCTGATTAAAAATAATATCATACACTAGAAAACCAGACCAACATGAACCAGTTTTGTTGAATATATAATTAATTCCATCTTCATTCCTGGATGTTTGAACATTTCCTGATGACTGGACCAATATCTCCATCCAAAATTCTTAATTACTACCTTGTTACATGACCTAAAGAAAATGTAGGATTTTTTTCCTTTTCCTGAGGAGTTTTATTTTAGCAGTAATAATATAACGGTAAAAGCAGTATAGCAACAATGTTAAGTCATAGACTGTGTATAGCTGGACAGAGCATTGTCTCTCAAAAGTGAAGCCACCACAGGTCGGGCGCCCCCTGCTGTTCGGTTGCAGAAAGCTGTATAACCCCACTCATCCCCGCAGGTTTCAATGGCAAAACAGACAACTTTCAATCAGGTTTTTTTCCAATATACTGTAATTCTACCTTCATTATTTAAATACAACAGCTAGTGTAACCTCTGCTTATATTGTCAAATTTTTATATCCCCACAGAAGCGAGAGCCGACCTGTCACGAGCCATCAGAGAGGCAAAGCGCGCACACGCCCAGAGAATCCACAGCCACTTCAAGGACACGGGTGACGCACGGCGCATGTGGCAGGGCATCCAGGCAATCACCAACTACAGGACAATGCCACCGTCCTGTGAACGTGATGCCTCCCTCCCTGATGCCCTGAATAACTTTTATGCACTGTTTGAGGCACAAAACAACACGTTGGTGAGAAAGTCCATGCCCAAGCCGGACGAGCAGGTGTTGTGCCTGACTGCAGTGGACGTGAGGAACACTGCGCAGAGTCAACCCACGGAAAGCTGCAGGACAACATCCCCGGCAGAGTGCTCAGGGAGTGCGCAGACCAGCTGACAGATGTTCTCACAGACATCTTCAACATCTCCCTGTGCAGCGCCACTGTCCCAACATGCCTGAAGTCCACCACCATCGTCCCCGTGCCGCAGTGTCCTGCCTCAATGACTACCGTCCCGTTGCACTTACACCAATCATCATGAAGTGCTTCGAGAGGCTAGTCATGAGGAACATCAAGACACAACTGCCCTCTTCACTGGACCCCCTGCAGTTTGCTTATTGTCCCAATCGCTCCACAGACGATGCCATCACCACCACCCTTCATCTCTCCCTCACCCACCTGGAGAAGAAGGACACTTACGTCAGAATGCTGTTTATAGACTTCAGTTCAGCATTCAACACCATCATCCCACAGAACCTCATCAGGAAGCTAAGCTCGCTCGGCAACAACCCCCCTCTCTGCAACTGGATCGTGGACTTTCTGATGGGGAGACCCGAGTCAGTCCGGTTCGGGGGCAGCACCTCCAGCACCATCACACTGAACACTGGGGCCCCCAGGGCAGTGTCCTGAGTCCTCTGCTGTTCACCCTGCTGACTCATGACTGTGCTGCAAAACACAGTTCTAACAGCTTTATCAAGTTCGCCGATGATACAACCGTGCTGGGTCTCATCACCAAAGGCGACGAGTCAGCATACAGAGAGGAGGTGCAGCGGCTGACAGACTGGTGTACAGTCAACAACCTTCACCTGAATGTGGACAAGACAAAGGAAATGGTTGTTGATTCAGGAGAGCACAACACACCCACTCTCCACTCAACATCGACGGGTCCTCTGTGGAGATTGTTAAGAGCACCAAGTTCCTTGGTGTCCACTTAGCAGATAACCTCACCTGGACCCTGAACACCAGCTCTACAGCCAAGAAAGCCCAGCAGCGTCTCTACTTCCTCCAGAAGCTGAGAAAGGCCCGTCTCCCTCCACCCATCCTCACACTCTTCTATAGAGGGACCATTGAGAGCATCCTGAGCAGCTGCATCACTGCCTGGTTTGGGACCTGCACCGTCTCTGACCGCAAGACCCTCCAGCGTATTGTGAGGACAGCTGAGAGGATCATCGGCGTCTCTCTCCCCTCCATCACAGACATTTACACCACCCGCAGCATCCGCAAAGCAACCAGCATTGTGAATGACCCCACCCATCCTTCACACGAACTGTTCTCCCTCCTGCCTTCGGAAAGAAGGTACCGCAGCATCCGGTCCAGCACGACCAGATTCTGCAACAGCTTCTACCCCCAAGCCATCAGACTCCTCAACTGCAGAGACTGAACTGATGGTTTTTCTGTACATGCACACACACTCTTACCCCACTTACCCCAGAAAATGGAAAGCACTAAAAACCCTACTACCTCACTGGACTCTATTGCACACTGTGTAATAGAGTAATTACTACCTCACTGGTCTTTTTTGCACACTGCATAATTTGCACACTGTCTTGTTATTTATTATTCTTTGTCTGTATTGTGTTGTATTGTCTGTCTGCACTTTTGTACTGTTGCACTTATTGTTCTGTCTACACTGTGTTTATGTGCACCATGGTCCCTGGAGGAACGTTGTTTCGTTTCACTGTGTACTCTGTATATAGCTGAAATGACAATAAAAACCACTTTGACTTTGACTTTGAATTCATTTTTTAAAATGTTATTCAGCTCTATTTAAAAAAGGTGTGGTTATTGTAAAAGGGCTGGGTTACACCTAGCCGGGGTGGGACCAATGACTGTATGGGTGGAACTATAGACTGTGTGAGCTCTGTGGAGGCAGCCCCCTAAACAGGGGCGGGTTTATTCAAATGAGTAGGTCATCTCTACAGTCTTTCTCCCTCCTCTGGCCTCTACTGCGCAGACTCAGGTTTTAGGAACGCCAATATGGCGGAAGATTTTGGCTTCATTTTTTTATTGAATGAATGGGAACGGCGACACGGTGTCCATCTTTTTTTACAGTCTCTGTGTTAAGTAATGAGTTCCTGTTTTGCCATGGTGAAAATGTCCAACAAATCTGTGTTTGGAGCCGCTGAGGTCAGTGACAAGATGGCTGTGTTTTTTGTCATATATCACACGTCCAGAAAGCACAATGTCATTGTTTGGGATTCAATTTTGTACAAAGACAGAGATCACCTTTGGTCTTCATAACAGGCAGTTTGACAGCCCAGCGTTAGGTAAGGCCGTTCAACCAGTGGTCATATCTTTTGTGAATGCCCACTCTGTGAATGCTTATCCACATACTGCTGCCATCTTAAGAGCTTGCCTTTAAGACACAAATGGTATGCCACTGCCAGCCACATCGCCAAAGCTACCCCTGAAAATGTGTAGGATGCTACTACACACTGCAAGAGATGGATTTTCGCAGGTCACCAGTAGGAAACTCCATATTAAGGTGTCTAGCATGTTGTTACACACGCATTACACTTGTGATACACGCTATGTCTGTATGTTTGTAATAATTTATTGTTCCTGCTAACCTTTATCTGCCTTCTGAACAGCATTGCAATCCTACACTTTACACTTTATTCTGGGTGCAGCTACTTGTTTGGTGATGAGTTAATTGCATGTAGTTGTAAGAGATTTGTATAATAGGAGCACAAGTTTGTTGGTGTAGACACAGCTCTGAAAAAAAATAAAAGACCACTTAAAAATTATGATTTTTTTTTACCAAATTGGAAACCTCTGGAATGTAATCATGAACTGCTTGAATTTTTTCACCAGATATAAAGGCATAAAGTTATCAAAAAGCAGTGTGTAAGACTGGTGGAGGAGAACATGCCAAGATGCATGAAAAGTGATTAAAAACCAGGGTTATTTCACCAAATATTGATTTTTGAACTGTTAAAACTTTATGAATATGATTTTTTTCTTTGTATTATCTGAGGTCATCTTTTTGTTATTTCAGCCATTTCTCATTTTCTGCAAATAAATGCTTTAAATGACAATATTTTTGGGGAAAAAATGTATAGAATAAAACAACAAAGTTAATTTTACTCAAACATATACCTGATTCAGAAACTGAAGTGGTCTCCTATTATTTTCCAGAGCTGTATGTGTCATCCAAGACACACGATTACTTTGCTTTAAAAACTTAGAATCCAATGGCTTATGTCACAATTACATTTTAGTAGGTAATCAGTAATCTGTAACATGATACATTTTTACATTAACACTCAAAACCTGGTTACTATAAGAAAAAATATGAATTCTTTTAAATTAATGTTGATATTTATACCCTGTAACCTTCAAAAAGCTCCAACAATATGCACATATGGCTTTATTTTTGCAGTCCTTACCTTCAAGCGATGCAGAGAAAGACTAAAATGATGCAGGCGAAGGCAGTAATGTATTCTTCTGCTAGGGTGTGGCGTATACCAGATCTCTTTCTGTGATTGTGTGTGTGTGTGTATGTGTGTGAGTGAGTGTATGAGTGTGTGAGTGTGTGTGTGTGAGTACGCACATAAGTTATGTAACCCTCCATTGCATGTAATAACCGAACAGCATGTATCTGAGGTGTGACACATACACACTCATCATCTCCAGGGCTGTTGTGATCCATCACACACACACACACACACACACACACACACACACACACACACACACAGTTAACACATTTTCCACTGCTTACTTATAGAGGCCACTATACACTCACAAACACATAAGACATCACCTCTTTCTCTCTCTCTCTCTCTCTCTCTCTCTGTCACACACACACACAGTTACCATATTACTGCTTACTTATATGCCACTATACACTCACACATTTAACTGCACCATTCTTTTACTCTCTCTTTCTCTCTCTCTCTCTCTCTCTCTCTCTCTCTCTCTCTCTCTCTCTCTCTCTCTCTCTCAGACACACACAAACACAGAGGACATCAAGCACAAGCTCAGTCAGCCTCAAAATAAGCATAACAGATGGAAATCTGGCCAAAGTACGAATTGAACTGCAGTATAGAGGATGTATATGGGTCAGACTCTGAGGAACTGAACTGTAATCCCTGCTTTACACTCATTTACTCACAGTCTCAACCCTTCCCTTTTGGTCTCGGTGATGGCAACAAGCATAATGAGCTCGTCGTAGTGGCCGCTCATTGGTTAGCGGGCTCCTTCTTAGCGGGCCAATCACGGGTCAAGTCGGTGACGTCTACGCTCCTTCTCCACACAGGTTGGACAGGGAGGCGGGGCTTGAGGCGCAGTGACTTTAGAAGCGTCTACGTGATTGGCTGGATTCGTTACGGTAAAACATTGGGTGAAATAGGGATAGGAAGTCGAGTAAAAACGCAAAAGAATGCTAGCCTGTCCGTGCTAGCTCTTTTTATATACATACACACACGGCTGTGATGAAGTTTGGACCTAGTTAGTAAATAAACTACACTTCTTTAACATGACTAAGTAGCTAGCCTGCTTTATTAGCTAAACACACCCTACACCCTCCTCTGCTCAGCCAAACGCTAATCTAACTATCTAATCTAACTAGCTATCTGAGCTAAACTGGAGATAAACTTAAAACTAACTAGCGTTAGCTAAGTTACCTATTCTTTTATCCCAACAGGTGTTTTTTTTTCTTTTTAAATATTTATTTATTTTTTACACAATGCAAAAAAACAGTGAGCAGCACTATGTACAAAACAGTTTCCCAACATGCACCGTAATAATATTAGCAGTAAGTAAATAAGCAGTGTCCGACGTGTGCCGCCGTAGATTGGTGAATAGTGTTATTTTTCTTCACTTCTCCCGCCCACTCCCTTTCACTAGACGCTCCCCGTCCTACCATTGGATGGTACACTTTCAGGTCTGACCAGCTGTTTCTTGTTTTCCCACACGCCGATTGGCTCCAGCGCGCTGTCCATTAGCCGGACTTTGACAGCTTGCTCCGCCTCCGCTAATGTTAACCGCCTTCTCATTGGCTACTGTAAGGCACGGCGCGCGCTGATTGGCCGAGGCGAGTAGTTGTCAAGGCTTTGGGCTTCATTCACCATTTTGCGACTGTAGTGTGTAGCCCGAAACATAAGCGGCTCTACTTTTTTCCTCGTTCGGGCGGCTTTGCGGAAGAAAAACATTTTGTAGACCTGCCTGCTGGCAGCCGCGGAGGTCCTGCGCTCGTGTCCATCTATGTTTCCACTCTAAAATCATTCAGCTGCCAGCGTGTAAATATATTTCCGAGGGTGAGTTGAAAGCTTGCTACAAATCTTTCTTCTGCAGCACTGCAGTGATCTATCTGCTCGATTTACCGTGTTGAGCTTCTCCAGGCTGATGGGTGTTTTCTCTGTTTTCTGAAGCAGTTGGCCGGCGGCTGGTGTTGTTGAAGCTTCAGTGTTGTTCAGCTAGCTGTGTGTTGTCTGTCTTTCGCGAATGATTATCTTTCTTTGAGGGCAGGGAGAGATAGAGAGCGAGGGAGGGAGGGGGCAGTAAGCATTTCAGCAGGCACACATAGACAGGGAGGGGTGGGGGTGCACAGTCAGCCTAAAACTTTTTTTCCAGAAAATATTAATTCCAGCAACACAACATCGAATAACTTTTACTAATTTGGACAAACTGGGCGGAGCAAACTAACTGTTTTTAGCTAGTACTTAGTAGCTGACCTAACGTTACTGCTGCGGTCTTGGCCTTGAGCAGGTAACCTAACTGTTTAGTTAGCTATAGCTTAGTTGTTGAAGCTACGAGGAAGGAGGTGTTGACTTTTAAATTAGAGCTAGCTTAGCTTAGAAAATATTTTCATAGTACGTTTTATGACAATTTGTGATACACTTTCCCCTCCCACTCGGTTATAACGTTAGTTTAAGCTAGCTAACCTAAGCTAGATATCTCTGACTTGCGGCCCTCGTCTCTTTCCCTTGACCGACGAGGGCCATAACTAGCTAACTAACGTTAGCTTGTTAACTATTTAAACTGCATTATATCTCTTGATCAGTTGTTGCGTGCTGTGGATTAGCTATTTAGATAGCTAGCTAGATATCTGTATGATAAGCTAGTACTGCCGAGCGACGGTGCCTCCCACAAAACCTTTTTAGCTAACTATGTTAGGTTTATTTATCCAGATAGACTATAGTTATAAACATAGCTAACCCATGTAAGGTAGATTAGCTAACTTGTAACAGAAGGCCGGGGTTTCCACACTGTTACGGATGGGCCTTGTCGTTATTTATTCGCTTATAGTTCACGCTGACTAGAGAGCTGAACTGAACACAAGCTCTGCGGCCTTCTGCTGCTGTTGTGGAGAGAGAGAGAGAGAGGCCTGCGTCACTCGACTTCACTCTTTGTGTAGTAGGTGGTTGTAAGCGCAGAGTAGGGCACTACGGCCAATAAAAGTGCTTGACACACATACAGCAGCAGTCCACTCACTCACTACTCAGCAAAAAAACTTTCCTCAAGCAGGAGACGGCCTTCCTTTTGTTTAGACGCTGAGAGAAAAAAAGCCGCCCGTCTCGTTTCTTCTTCCTTTATCACAGTTTTTAATCGAAGCGAGGATACTTTCGCGAGGCTTGTTTGTCGTTGCTCTGCTCGTGTTGCGTGGGAACGTTTAGCTAACCCGGGTTAGCTGGTTAACGTGATTATTGCACGCGGAGATGTAACGCTAGCTGTTTGGTCCTTTTAACGCTCGCATGTAGCTAACGTTACTAATCAGTCGATAAATCAAACAATCAATCATTATTTCATCTCGGAATACTAACCTACATTGAGGGTGACCCTCACTTATCTTACAACGTGGCCGATAATTATAACCTAGATTAGAAGTAAAGTTTAAATGAATGATTCAAAAATAGCTATAGCAAGAACTTTCAAATAAAACCCATATTCTTAATCATAAACATGATGTTTACAATGAAAGGCATAGAAGAGTAACTAAAGAAAAGTAAATAAAAATATAAGCATAGAAAAGCCGTTATATATTGAACCCTTTAAGGAAAGGTGTTGCCCTCAGGCAAAAAAAAAAAAAACACTTCTCCATACCATCCCATATCTTATATATCTGTCTGTCTGCCTATATACAGCTCTGGAAAAAAATTGAGTCCACTTAACTTTCTGAATAAGATTCTCTGATTTTTCTCTTTATATGTGTATGTTTTTGTAAAATTAACAATTTTGTTTTATTATATAAACTACAGCAAAATTTCTCCAAAATTCCAAATAAAACCTCAGACCTCAAGTTCATATGCATAAAGTTTTAGGAATTCAGAAATCAGTATTTGGCGGAATAACCCTAGTTTTTATTTACAGTTTTCGTGCATCTTGGCATGTTCTCCTCCACCAGTCTTACACACTGTTTGTGATAACATTATGCCACTCTTGGTGCAAAACCCCAAGCAGTTCACCTCTTGATTATATTCCAGAGGTTTTAAATTTGGTAAAATCAAAGAAAATTCATCTTTTTTAAGTTGTCTTTATTTTTGTCTTCCAGAGCTGTATGTTGCCTTGTGCATTATAGCTACAGAAGAGATTAAAAGAATAAAGTATCTATAAATTAATGTTTCAAAAGCAGCTATAACAGGAACTTCTTAATATGCCTCTTGTTTAATCATAAAAAAATGATGCATAGAAGTAAAACTAAAGAAGTGTTTACTTTTTTAAAGTCCAATACAATGAGGAGTACACGTGGTTCATAAATAAATGTTCATATTTGTGCAAGAATATGTAAAAATGATATTTGTCTGTTTATATTCTTGCTATAATCTTACATTCTTGTTGTAGACGTACTTAAACAGTGTTTTAATATGTGTTACCATGGGCATTTTAGCAAAATAATAAAGTATCTATAAATGAATGATTTAAAAGCAGCTATAACAGGAAACTTTCAAATAAAACCCATGTTTAATCATAAACATGATTCATAGAAGTAGGTTAAGAACATTATTATAATGTTACATGACATATATACGTCCAATACAATGAGGTGTACAAGTGGGTTATAAATAGAAATATGTGTATGTGCAAGAATATGTCAAAAGAAATGGCTGTTTTTATTCTGCCTACTATATTCTTACATTCGTGTTGTAAATAAGTGTTTTTATATATGTTGCCTTGTGCAGTTAGTCTACTTTTATATTAGATTTTATATTTATATTAATAATGATGAAACAGTGGTTCTGGTGGAGACCTCCTACAATGCATGTTTGGGTGCTCCCTTCCTCTAAAACAACTGATTCAAATGATCAGCTTTATCAAAAGTCAAAATCAAAATTTAAGTATGTTATATCCACAGGGACTTAAAAGCTTCCAAACATATATTTTTACTTCCTAAACATATAATTCATGCCATATAGGGTTAATATTAAGAGTAAAATAAAATAAATAACAGAAAATAATGAAAAACAAAATAATAACAACAATAGTTAACACAATAAAATAAATAAAATGAAATAATAAATAATAAATTACAGTTTAAAAAAGTGATCAATTACAATAAATAACTAAAATATATAGATATAAAATAGAATATTGGTGGTGGTTTGAGGCTGGGTGATACTTCTTGTAGTATGTTTTTAGTTTGTAGTATTACATACAACTGTTGTAGTAAAAAGCACTGTACGCTAATATGTGACAAATATGTGCCGGTGTGCCAAAGAGTTACATACATAAACGCATACTTAATTAAACCTTACCTCTAAATGATCTAAATGCTCGAACTAGATATCAACCAAGTACTAGTAAATATTATTCCATTTAGTAATAATTATTTAGTAATGATTCAGTAATACCAGCTCCTTCTTCCCCACAAGTTTGTTTAAGCTCCAATTTGTATTAAATTACTTTATGGTAGACTTTTATTAGTGGTGTCAGTGTACATTCTATCTTTTATTTGCATAATGTGTGCAAATTGATATTACAGTGCAGAGGGATGTGAACAGAGTGGTAATTGTGGTTTTATCCACAGAATGGCTTAGTTTTGTAGCTGGCAGAGCCCCATACAGCGGCACTATATTTGAACAGTTTAAAGTAAACAACATTTAAACCTTATTACAGTGTCACAATTATGTTGTAGTATCACAATCATGTTATATTAATCATGTTATGTAAGCTATATTGCCTGTAGTATGGTATAGTACAATGTAATATTAAAATTTTGTTGATTATCATACACTAGGCCATTTAACAGGCACTGGTCTGTATAAGTGCCAGAAGTGTAGATGACACAAAATATTTTTTATCTTCGGTATAATAAGTAATTTAAATTCTGAAAACTTTGTAGGCTTTGGAGAATCCTACAAGACACGTAGAGAAGCTGCCTTTTTACTCGCTATTTAACTCCACTTAATAATTACAGATCAGTAAGAGGAATTACAATTACTGTTATGATTTCCCGTAACATTCCAGTTCCCATTTTGCAATGCTTAAATAGATATTAACAATATAGGCATCTAATATCAAGCATAAAATTAACACAAATGCCTGCCTGTTATGGGGTCAACTCAGCATTCTTTCAGAATGTTGCTGTTGCATTGATTAGCTTGCCTGAAATGTAATTTCATTGCATTGTAGCTAGAAATTGAATCATATTTGTGTAACTGTATTTTAATAAAGTAAATGTATTCTTACAAATGCCAATGTCAGGCGGTATTTAATATGTTAAGTATTTAATGTCATGTTATATATTGAATATTTATATGTGTATTATTAGCCTTCAAAAATACATAGAAATACTCAAAGACAGAAGTGGTAACGTAAAAGGAACGAGAGGAATGATTCTGTAGCCTGAGATGTAGTAAAGCTGTGACAGGAAGTGAGGAGTGGAGTGTAGGGGTGGAATGTCTCAGTAAGAAATGCATAAAGGTCACTTGAGTGAACAAGTGAGCTAGAGAGAGATGGGGAGAGACGACTGAAATACCAGTGAACAAGGAATTCCCCCACCTCCCCTGTTCCAGCCAAGAAACTAAAAAAGAGTGTATGACATGTCTGGGCAAGCACAATTCTTTTTGTTTAGATGGTCTTTGTTATGGCATGTAGTACTAATTTCATTAACTTACATTAGACTGTTAGACTGTATTGCATAATTTTAAATGTTAGAGTACATAGCCGTTTGGGCAAAGGAGGCAATGAATGAATTTATGTAACCAATAATTAATTATCTATGCAGTAAATTCTGAATTTTCTTATCAACATTGTATATGTAGAATTGTTATGCTATCGTTAAGTTCATAAGTAATATGTCTTTCATTCTGTGTTTTACTGCAGGATCTGAATTAGGAGCAAACAGGAAGAGGCAGGGATAAGAAAAGACACAAGAGAAGGGGCGGGATGAGAGAGGGAAACAGAGTGGAAGATATTGATAGACTGAGACTCACAGAGAATCTTGAGGATTAAAAATCTCTTCAAGCTGTTAAAGATGAAGCCCTTCAAAAAACTAGGCAGGCGGTCACCTCCTTCCACGCGAGCTAAGGGGGGGAAAAGAAAGGGGGCGGCCGATGCGAGCCCAGAGGAAGAGAAGAGAGACGCAGAGGAAAAGCTCAAACTTTCGCCCCCCTCTCCCAAGAGACAAAGCTCCTCAAACTCAGACTCTTCACTGGAGGAACCAGTGAGAACAAGCAGGACTCCAGAAGTAGAGGGACAAAGAGAGGGAATACTGGATGTAACAGGGGAATGTGGGAAAGTAGAGGAGCATTCTGGGAGCTTTAAGTCAGGTGGAGCACAGAGTGACAGCAACAGCAGCACAGCAAGCGCCAATAACAGTCCCAACCCCTCATCCAGCCGCAAGACAGCCACCTTTAAGGCCCGCGTGCCCAAGAAGAAGTATACCTCTGAGCACTGTGCTGGAAACCATGGCAACGGCAGCACTCCCAGTACTCCCCCACAGAGCAACAGCAGCACAGCTCACAATGGCTCTGGTGCTAGTCAGGGCTCGGCTGCTGCCGTTCACACAAACTCACACAGCCAAAGCAACCGGCTTGCTGAGGACAGTACTACAGGGGTCATTCACAACAGTGTGGACAGAGCAAGAGAAGAAGGGGTTGAGAGAGACAAGGTGAGCACTTCCAGTCCTCAGCGCTGCTCCTCTACAGACACAGCCAGCGAACACTCCGCTGATGTTGAAGTGGTAGCAGGACATCCGGACCACCACTCAAATTTACAAGCACAGGCTGGTCCCACGGCTCTACAAGACAGTCTGCCAGCTGGGCTGTCTGAAGCGCTGGCCAAGGGCTTAAAGAACCAGAGGGTCCTGGCCAGGATTGGTGCAAAAATGGGGGAAGGATGGCCACCCGATAGAGGGCACGAATCTCCGGGTGTTTTCCATGCTGGTGTCCTTCGAGAAGTCATCAGGGAGCAGGGGTATGTGGAGGTGCAGCTGAATGGTGAGAAAAGTTTATGCAAATACCCATTCCGAGGGACTACTGAAACAGTGGACCTGATTCTAGATGCACCCCCTCCAGGGCAGGCACCTGTGGCCATAGGAACACGTGTGTGTGTGCCTTTTGGATGTGGCACTCCGGGCAGTGAGGGTGCACAACAGTGGTACAGAGAAGGCCAGGTCACTCAGGTGGACCCCCACCCTGCTGTGACTTACCCATACCGTGTTCAGCTGCGGGAGGATCCTGCAGATGAGAAGGAGAGAAGAGCAGCAGAGGAGGAAGGCAGGGGTACCACCGCTCAGGGAGTGTGGGTTTCACGGCAGAGCCTTCGTCTCCTGGTTCCACCTTGGGACTTGGAACTACCACTGTCTGCTGATCAAGGGAATGATAGTCGAAGAGTGAGGGTAAGAGAAAGAGAGTGGGAGGACAGAGACGAGATGGAAGTGGAACAAGAGCTGTGCCATCTCAGCATGGTGCACGGGCCAGTGTTAGTAAGAGGGATGTTACACCCTGGATCGGCACCTTCATTACCACCCTCTTCCTCTTCCTCTGTTAGCTCTGCTATCACGTCTGTTCTCAACATAGCTCCCGACCGAGACTGGGAACGAAGCCGAGAAAAGGAGCTAGAGAAAGAAAGAGAACTGCACAGGCAATTAGAAAAAGAGAGAGAAAGGGAAAGAGTTATTCTACAACAACCTGCCCCAGAAGAAGACATGGAGGTCAGCCATTTCAGCATGGCCCAAATCAGGGAGGGTGGCCTCCCTTCAGTCATGGGCAGCAAATCTCTGCCCTCCCAGCACCGGCCCATTCTCTCAAAACCTACAGACTACCTCAGCCCTCATCTATCGGTGGTGAGAGGCATTCCCGCCCCCCTAGGACCTCACCTGTCCCTTATAGCTCATCCAACCCCCTCCCCTGTACTGCTAGGTCTGGACCCAAATGCAGGAGCTGCAGTCATCACTCCACAGTTACCTCCCTTGCCTCCATCCTCTTCCCGCAGTTCCCTGGAGAAGACCTCTACTTCCAGCTCCCACAGTGCATCGGGGGTTGGCTCAGGCTCCTCATCTTCTTCATCACGTTCCCGCACACCACTCACAGCTGCCCAGCAGAAATACAAAAAGGGTGATGTGGTTTGTACTCCCACAGGCATCCGCAAGAAATTTAATGGGAAGCAGTGGCGTCGGTTGTGCTCTCGGGAGGGCTGCTCCAAAGAGTCCCAGCGACGTGGCTACTGCTCCCGCCACCTTTCCATGCGAACTAAGGAGATGGAGGCAGGAGGAGGAGTGGGCCGAGATAGGAGCGGTGCCAGCAGCACAGGCACCCTCACACCTGACCTCCGCTTAGGAGGTCGTACCAGCAGTGAGTTTGACTGGGACGAGACTTCACGGGATAGTAGTGAAGCCAGCAGCCGTGGAGGAGACTCCCGCCCTCGTCTTGTCTTGCCTTCACTCCTACCACAAGAACTGCCGCGTGACCTGTCACGCTTTGACTTTGATGAATGTGAGGCTGCAAACATGCTGGTATCACTGGGCAGCTCACGTTCAGGCACTCCTTCATTTTCACCAGTGTCCAATCAGTCGCCGTTCTCTCCTGCCCCATCTCCTTCACCATCACCACTTTTTGGATTTCGCCCAGCCAATTTCAGCCCCATAACTGCCCCTTCACCTCTTACCTCTCGCCGCCCACGTCATCTTAGTGGCACTAAGATGGGCACACCTGGTTCGGAGAGGGAACGTCACCTGTCAGGCATCATGCCCACTTTCCAGACCAACCTGACCTTCACTGTGCCCATGAGTCCCAGCAAGCGCAAGTTGGATGCTCCACTTCCACCACTTCCCAGTGCTCCTGACTACGCTAAGTCTGATCCTCAGCTGAGCGACCTAGGACTGAGCATAAATGCTGCAGCCTTCAGGGCGGTCTCCCCTCAAAGCCAGCCGACCACCCCCTCCTCTCTTTCTTTTCCTCGACCAAGGAGTGCAACCAGCCGGCCCTCGTCTTCTGCTGCGTCCACCCCTCCGCCTATGTTGGTTTCCCCCACACCTCCTTCACCTCTTCCTCAGGACCCTAGCCCACGTCGCATTCCCCTACGGGATTCACCTGTGATCGTGCGCAACCCTGACGTTCCCCTGGCTAAGTTCAGTGATGGGCCGCTGAACCGGAGAGCAGGTGCACGTTCAAGAGAGTACAGTCAACCACCTCACCTTGCTGTCGGCCTCCAGGCTCCGGTGCCTATTAACAGAGCTACCCCAAACGGTGCCGTCTTGCTCCGCAACCCTCCTCCCACTTTAGTGCTGGTGACCTCAGCCCAATCACTGACCACTGTGGCCGCTGGACGTCCAGCTCACTCAAGCCCTTCCCCCAGCAGTGTGTCTGTTTCAAATGCAAAAAGAGAAAAGAGAAAGCCAGGTGATCATGCAGATGCATTAGGAGGTGTGCTGCCACAGCCTGTGGCATGTCATCCATCTCCGACTGCCCTCCTTCCCCTCATCCTGCCAGCAGAGTCTCCACATCCTGCACCCCGCAAGGACATCATCATGGGACGACCTGGCACAGGTAAGAGCTTTAAAATAGCAAAAGAGAAATTGTTAAAAATTGAAAATGAGATTGAAAGGGTTAATGAAATAACATTTTTTTTCTATCATGTAAGAATGGTATCTAGCCTCATTATTCTTATACTGTATGTGTATTAATGCTTTTTCATACAAACTCCTGTTTTCTTGTCAAAGCTAATGCGTATTAATAACATGCATATTAGACAGACATTTAAAGTCATATCTAAAGGAAAAATCTTGATGAATTTCAACTCCGGATTAGATGTATTATTTTGTTTTTTGTATTCATTATTTTGTTTTAGGATTTTGTTTTAGGATTCTGTTTACACCTGGTCACTTTGTGTGACTAG
The DNA here is from genome assembly GCF_023375975.1 of Astyanax mexicanus. NCBI lineage: Eukaryota > Metazoa > Chordata > Actinopteri > Characiformes > Acestrorhamphidae > Astyanax > Astyanax mexicanus. Next base: position 23,018,531 of record NC_064410.1, read on the forward strand.
AATTTGAATTGATTCCTGATAAGATTTTAACCACATGCATTTACAATTTAGTTAAATGCATCTCTGGTTAATCAGACTCTTCAAAATATTGAAATATTCAAATTTGCTTGTTTCGAGATATGGATGTATTTACACTGTTATAACAAGCCTGAAATTTCAGTCAAATATTCGGCTTTACCCACATATAATCCTGAAACTCAAGACTCGTATAGTGACCTGGTGTAAACAGAGTCAACGTGTTAAAAAGTGTAAACAAAAACATTCTATATTTTATATAAAAGAATTACAGTGTTTAAATGTCAATATCAGTATATTGCCTTTTGTGTCCACAGCATAGTTAGTTAAATTTAATACAAATACTGTATAAAAATATTTTTCAAAAAAATTCTAAATGAACACAGTAATACAAATATAGAGTGTAAAGTACATTTTATACAATTTTTGTTGATGCAGGGACTAGGGGGCGTTGCTGCGTCTGCAGTGCTGCCTTGTTAGGTTGAAAAATTATTTAATTAATAATTATAAAGTCAATAAATAACACACAAAGATGTTTCTAAGATGTTTTTTTTAACATCTTTTTTAAGATTCTTTCAGCTATTTTAATAAAACATGTCAAGCTACTTAAACTTGCCTGAGAATTCCCTGTCCACCCTGTTATTTATATTATTATTAATAGTATTAATTTTACTTTATAAGTCTCATATTGTCTCCATACGTATTTAAGGTAGAGCTTGTGCTGTATACCCCGCCATGGTAATTAAAATAATAGAATAATAATAATAATTTTTAGAAAATTAAAATAATGAACAATTTAAAATGGCCAGGTCAACCATGTTCTTATCTAGTTTTTTTAAACTTTGCTAAAGATGTCCACCCTACCATTATGCAGCTTGCCTTTACAGGGAGGACCCTGCATGATAAGTGATTAGGATGGTAAAATTATGACAAAAAAATAATTCTGTATAGTCTGAAGTCTTAATAAATAAATATGATTAATAATCAAAGGAAGTACAAACCCTTAAGTCATTGTTTTAAGTCAGGTTTGGAGGGATCAAATGTGCAGTGTTCTGAAAATGACCCTTGGAATGTTAATGTATGCTAATGAGAATTATTATAGGATAGGAAATAATTTACATCTTTTTTTTTTTTTTCAAGTTTTTCACATTTTTGGTTTATTGAAACATGCATACTAAAACTGTGCCGTACATATTTTACATTGGGATGTATGTTCACATCAGCAAAATGCACACAGGAAGGTGATGCTTTACAGACAGAAATGCTGAGTAATGCTGCCTGCCTATGTGTGTCAGTATGTGTGTGTGTGTGTGTGTGTGTGTGTGGATTCTTTGGTATGCTGGTCAGTAGCAGGTGTGTGTTTGGGTGTGGAGCAGAGAATGTTGTTTGTGTTTAGGGTCAGTGTGTCTTTAGACAGTTACACTGTGCATGAAATGGAATATTGCAACTTGCCCGGACATGTAGTGGTGGAGAGTTCTAGAATGACATACATGTGCTTACACACTTCCTCACTCGATAGACAAGCATGCTTACACACGAATACATACACATTCACACAGGATACACACACTCACAGTGAATTCAGCGCTTAGAGCTTTGCTGAAGGCGAAATGTGACACATATTACGGGAAAAGCTTCTTTAATAAATGACTTACAGTTAAATAATTCTATATTTCATTCTCTACCTTCCTCGCCATCCCTGTCTAGTCTGGACCAATGTGGAGCCTCGGTCTGTTCCAGTGTTTCCCTGGCATTCATTGGTTCCTTTCCTGGAAACCAGCCAATCAAATGTATCCACCCAACCTGCTGATGGTCAAGCACTTCAGAGCAAAGGTAAGCTTGAAAGCAGCAAATGTTATGCACTTCAGTTTACACACTGGAAAACCCCATTCCTGTTGTATATATATATATCGATGAAGCAAAACATTATGACCACTCCTTGTTTCTACACCAGTTATTAGGGGGTGTGACCAGATCTCGTGGCGGTACAGTTAAAAAGCTCCGCGCGACAGTAGGTGAACTCCCCGGTATAGTTAAAAAGCTCCGCGCGACAGTAGGTGAGCTCCGCGCGACAGTAGGTGAGCTCCGCGCGACAGTAGGTGAGCTCGCAGTGAAAAAGCTTGTCTCTTCTCGTGTCTCGTCTCGTGATATTAGTGTCTCGTCACACCCCTACCATTTATTGTTTTTTGGTTTATGCTTCTACATTGAGTGTTGTCTATGGTAGAAATGGACTAATCTGTGTTTTGGGGGCCAATTTTGATTGCCAATCATCTTTCAGCTGGATACTAAACTTGGGTGGGGCCGAATGCCACATTGATGCCACACAGATGCTAGGCAAACTTGGTACATATTCCCTTAATCCGGGCATGTCTAAGCAAACACTGGGAATCTAAGCTGATTGTAAGTAAATGGAAGCGCTTTACGCACATAAATAAGCAGATTTCAGGAAAGTTATCTGTGGAAATATTCTTTTTTTATAATTCTGTTTTTGGTTACTTTAAGAAGGATACTACAGGAACAGGTATTCTAAGACTGGTCGCCTCACCAACTTTTTTTCTGCCGTCAGCTTACTGCTTAAAATAGTCTACCATATTTTTGCACTATAAGACGCAAAAATGGTGGAATAACCCTGGTGAACAGGGTTTTCATGCATGAACAGTTTTCATGCATCTTGGCAAATTCTTCTCCACCAGTCTTACACACTGCTTTTGGATAACTTTATGCCTCTCCTGGTGTAACAATATAAGCAGTTCAGCTTGGTTTGATGGCTTGTGATCATCTATCTTCCTTTGATTATATTCTAGAGGTTTTTAATTTGGTAAAACAAGGAAAACATCATTAAGTGGTCTCTTATTTTTTCCAGAGCTGTATATAAGCAAAGTGTCCTATATGTATGGCCAGTGAACACATTGAATGCAGGAGCAAAGGGGTGGTCCTAATGTTATGCTTGATCGGTGTGTATAATTTTTATTATAAAATAACTGAATTGACATGGTTCCTATATTGTATTAACCCACAGAACCTCGGTGTGGAGTAGCTCTTGTGACAGAAGGACGTACTGGCCAAACAAGCGCAGAGAGGGGGTCGCCCTCCCGCCCACCTCCCTTGGTAGAGGATCCTCCAGCAGAGAGAGAAGGAGGAGGAGACAGTGAGACAGAGAGTGATGCTGATGACCTGTAAATATCCATGCACTGCACCCTGACATTCTAGATATGTCAATCACTTTATGATGCACATATCATGTTAATGATAAAAAAACAAACAGCAGAATGCAGACCCGTTTAAGAATTGTACATTTTTTACAAACATTAAGAGGTCAAATTTAGAAGAACAGAAAATGACATTTCCTCGTTTTTTTTCTCAGATTTTACTCAGGTGGAGCCCAAGACCCTCCTTCCTCCACAGGTCCAGTGAAGAGACGGACTCAGTCACTCAGCGCTCTACCAAAAGACAGTGAGAAGAAGGTGGGGAACATACCTATTTAACATATGTCCAACAAGGAGGGCTTGTTTTTTTCTACTTTTAATATGAAGCTACTGCTAAGTACATAATAGCCATGCAGTAAAGCTTAGATCAGGCCCAAAAAATCCAATCCGACCGACTCGACCTGAGCCTGTGCACGTTCTGCCCAAGCCTAAACTGTCATTAAAAGCCTGAGCCCAATTTAAACCTGCCATATTTTTAGTAAGTAGAGCGTTCAAACTGAGCTTTTTAAAAAGATTTTCGGGCGAAATCTGTTCAGAATGATGGTAATTAACATTGCAACACTGAAGAAGCATAGACTTATTATTTACATTTTTTTTTAGGACAGTTACACACAGAGCCGCTCAAATGCGGATAAGTGAAGGAGCTCACTTTTACGCCCCAGAGCTTGTGCAGCTTTTATTTAAAAAACTGTTTGATTTGTTACTAAGCAATATTGTGATTTTCACACCAGAGCTTTATATAAAATAAATATAGCATTAAAAAATAGATGTCTACATCACAGACTATTTTCTTGAGGTGGGGGTTCAGTCCCGTCTCTGTGAGTTGAGGAGTCTGACTGCCTGGTGGAAGAAGCTTTTGCAGAGTCTGGTAGTGGAGACTCGGACGCTCTGGTATCTGAATGACATCAGAGCAAAGAGTCCTTGTGAGGGATGGGTGCGGTTTTTTTTTTTCACTTTAATTAAACTGATGTTTAGCATTGTTAGCATCATAACCTATTGTTTTGACTTGCAAGGTAACTTCACTTAAAGAAAAAAATATATATTTTTATTTGTATTGTTTGTTTTCCTTTATTCTGCATTACTCACATAGTAATTCACAAAAAAATGTAATAAACTGATTATTAGCTTTTTTGTCATATCCCCCAGAGAGAGAAGGACCACATCCGTCGGCCAATGAACGCGTTCATGATCTTTAGCAAGAGACACCGTGCCCTAGTGCACCAGAGGCACCCAAACCAGGACAACCGCACAGTCAGTAAGATCCTGGGAGAGTGGTGGTATGCACTGGGTCCCAAAGAAAAGCAGAAGTACCACGACCTTGCCTTCCAGGTATTATAATAACTACCCTTTTTACCTGACAGAACCCAGAGCATAAGTAGAACAGTCCTCCGTAGCTTTACATGTGGCTTATATGATGTTCTGTGTTTGATGTGTGTGTACCGCTTTGATATATTGAACTTCTGTATTTTCCGTATTTATAGTGCACCAAATTATAAGGTGCACTATCAATAAACGTCTATTTATTTTTTAAATTAAAGGATATCAAGTGCACCTTATAGTGTATATATATATATTTATTCATCTGATTTTTTGTCAATCTGTGCGTGTCTCAGGTGAAGGAGGCTCACTTCAGGGCACACCCTGACTGGAAGTGGTGTAATAAGGACAGGAGGAAGTCTCTGTCTGAAGGCCGGGGCACTCCAGGGACCAAAGAGACTCGAGAGCGGAGTGTTTCTGAAAGCACAGGTAGGGCTGTTACTCATATATACAGCATCTATTCCATTTCAAACGATTGATTTCCTATAATAATGAAGTGAGCAACAAAAGGTTACAGGGCATCCCCTGTTTTCCAGTTTCATTTCTGCAGTTTATGCAATGCTGCCAGAATTAGAACCACAACTGAGTTAAAAAACATCTGGTGTGTTAGAAATCCCCTAATCCCATCTACTGTTACTGCTAACTGGTCCACAAGCTGCAGCACTTCATGAACACATGTACATGTACTTTTTTGTACTGTCAGTGTCTCATTTCATAGTTTTTCCATTCATATTAAAGAGTCTAGTTAGAAAGAATGAATGAATGCCATGTGTGCTGGTGTGAAAAAAAGTGCTCCAGTGATCCGGTATAACGCTGCTTTATTCCAGTGTAGAAGAGAAGGTCAGAAACAATAGGATTTTGGCTTTCGCTCATAAATAATCATACATGCAAACATATCGCCTCTGATTGGCTAACAGTACTGTGAGGCAGCGAGACGAACAACAATTAGAAATGTTTTAAAATAAAGACATTTTAACACTAATAACAGTCTTTGCAATGTCATATATGTTACTTTACAACATGTCTAATGCCCTGCTGAGTGCAGTTCAGCCACTGTCCTAGTCTTAGAGTCTCTGTAAAACGCCAAATCCACTGGAGATCCTATGTAAACCTATGTAAACACACAGAGGTGGGAAGTCCAGGTCCAGAAAGTAAAAATCTGTTCTAAGCATACACTTATCTCAATTGTAATTTGCTGGTGGCGTTTCTTAGACAATTCTAACCTATTTGTTTCTTAGCTGTGAATTACTGGGTAAATCATATAATACTGATTTGTTATTTGCACAAATAACACAGGAACGAACTGCCACTAGAGTGGCTGTTCGAACTGTTCCTAGAGCTGTTAGCTCCTGTCTGCGTATCTTCAGCACTGTCTGTGGGTGGTTGCGAGCCAAAGTGGGCGACGTAGACACAGTGCTTTTCCTAATCAACTAGTTTTTCTGAATATTGTTTTACTGGCTACTGCAGACAATGGAGGTTGATGAAAAATTTCATGTGCAGCATCATATACAACTCAGAGAGACCTATTGTATTTTACAAAGAACAAGAAAAAGTGGATTTTAGCGGAAAATACCTTTAAAATAACAAAACACAAAAAAATAGCTGATAGTAAGACAGCAAGATGTGTGTTTGTCTTGTGGTAAAATTTTATAAAATTGTGTGTATTTGAAAAAGGCCTTCTAATGTGATTAGTTTCACATGTTCTAGATTCCCAGTTAGTGTCTCAGGGGGTGGAGCAGAAAGCAGCAGGTTCAAGTTGGGCGTCACCAGGGTCTGAGCGACGTGGAGGGCCAATGGGAGGCCAGCACCCACGGCCCCGCGCCTTTTCCCAGAGTGCAGTGCATAGCCTGGAGAGGAGAGAACGAGAAAGGGATATGGAGAAGGTATGAAAAGCTGCACAGTGGATCGTTTCAGCACAGACATTATAATGCATGCATGTGCAGTAGTCACATTGCAGGAGGGCCTATTAAAAATTAATTAGTAATTTGCACTTCTCTCCTTTTTCATGGCATATCTAACATCTATCTGAGCTAGACTATAATGGCCTAAAATCATTAAATTTACTCCAAATTTTAAAACATCAAGTGGATTAAAAAATTTCATGAGATAGAACTCTGGAAATGATAAGTTTCTTTGATTTTAATCCAAATTGAAATTGAAATTGAAAACCACTGGAATAGCCATCAAACCAAGCATCAAGAACTGCTTGAAATTTTGCACCAGAAGTAGCATAAAGTTATCCAAAAGCAGTGTGTAATACTGGTGGAGGAGAGCATGCCAAGATGCATGAAAACTGTGATTAAAAACCAGGCATATTCCACCGAATACTCGATATATAGCTCTTAAAACTTTATGAATATGAACTTGGTTTCTTTGCATTATTTGAGGTCTGAAAGCTCTGCATCTTTTTTGTAATTTCAGCCATTTCTCATTTTCTGCAAATAAATGCTCTAAATGACAATATTTTTTTCCAGAGCTGTATGTTGCATCATAGATTTCAAGAAAAAATGGGTGGAATTCTCTTCAATATTGTAATATTTATTGAAGAACATCAAAATATTGCAATATATAGTCTGTTTTTTTCAATTATAGTGCAACCCTAGTCATGACACTGTTTCTAATAGAATGTATCACATTAGTAGTGCAAAAGTGAAGAGATTTAACTACATCCTGAGCAGGGATCACACTGAAAAAGATCTGGATCACTAAGTTATCAAAAATGTAACGTTATGTTGTTACTCCACAAGTTCACTATAGACTACTGCTCACACACACTGAGAATACCCATGTTGTGTTCATACTGCCAGCAACAAGTCCCTCTCATTGCTAAATACTCAGGGGCCCTCTCTCTCTCTCACGCACACACACACACACAAACACACACACACACGCGCATACACACACACAAACACATACACTTGCTCGCATGCACACCCCGCTTCCTCTTTCCAAGGTGGAATTTGCAAAAATAAAAAAAATAAACAAAACAATATATGAAGCTACACTACTGTTTATTTCCTCTATTAAAGCTTTGTTGAATTCATTAACTCAGCACATTACAATATTCTCATTTAAGAAGCATCAAAACTACCATATATTATAATACATATATTATAATACAGTTAAAAAAGACTAGTCTAGATCTGTTCTGCCAGACTTAACACTATTATTACTATTATTAGTCTCCTTCCCACCAATACAGAAATTCCAGCATTTTAAAACATGAATCATGTTTTAATCTTAATTATGATTAATCATTGTGTGACATTTTTCAGTTTGTTTATGGAAGAAAAGTTGCAGATTTTAATGGAAATCATTTATATGGCTATTTAGTACTTGTTTATTTGGCTGTTTTTATACCGTTATTTCAATAAAAATGAAACATTTATTTAAAAAAAAAACCTTAAGGGACTACATAGATGTGTACTTTCTTTTTTTTACTGCATCGCCAAAGTATCAGATCAGGACTCTGTATCAAAATGACTTGGATGTGTCATATTAGCAGTACTTGACTAATCTCACTCTCTTCTTCTCTTATTTTTATTCTCCTTCTCTCTCTCTCTATCTTTTTTTGTCAGGATGGATCAGGTTCATTTCAGACTCGTCCCACTTCTGTCTCGCAACGCAGGGCAAGTGAGGACGTGACGAGTGATGACGAGCGAATGGTCATCTGTGAAGAAGATGGAGATGATGATGTTATTGGTACGTTAACCCTTTTAAGAACAGAAGCAATTATGAGTCTTTAAAATAAGTACATTTTGACAGAAATAAAAACAAAAAGGGGTCACATAGAATGCCTTAACCTGCTAGTTTGCTGTTGGCTAAGGCCCCATCTTCATGTATGTGTAAAAATCGTAAATAAATAATAAAAAAATTAAAAAATAATATATATATATATATAAGCATGCTAGCCCTGTTTGAGTTTATAATACCTCCTTAATAGAGACACCAGAATACTTATGTTGACAATTTTTTTTCTTTCAATATGATTTTTAGTATATATTAGAGGTAGGCAATATGACCCTAAAATAATATTACAACATTTCATTGTATTTTTCTAATTAAGCTGAATTAAATTTACCTGAATTATCTGTGCAGCTGGTTACGTTTTATATTTTTTAAAATTAATTTATTTATAACGTAGGGTCTGTTTAAAATTATTTCAGATTTTTGTTATTTCACATACACACAACATACACACCACAATTTGTGACTAAAAACAGTGGAGTGGTTGCTTAAACAGGAGGTAACCGCATGGCCTCTATCCGCATGGTTGGGCACATGCTTGTAAAAGCAGCGCTAGACAGCCTATCGAAAGCTGTGCACCTCAGTCCGGCACAGTTTTGTGCAAATATTTCCAGTTACAGCCGAAACCACGCTTTTAATCCCAGAAAGATTTACCTTTTAAAAGGCCATTTAAATGCTCAATTTAAGAGCTGATTATTGTTGTTTTGCTGTTTTCCTCGGGTTTAGAGTGCTCTGCTGACTCTAAAGCGCTGACTCAGCTCTTTGTCCAGGCGGGGCTGGTAAAGTCACGGGTCCTGCATTGTTTAATCTTGCGATATATATTCTCCAAAAAAAAACATTGCAATGTCAAATTTTTCCAATACTGTGCAGCATTACCTCCTTTTCACCATTATTACAGTAAAAGCAACTGTAAAAAAGACTCTGTTCCTAGCATATGAAGGTTTTCTGAGTTTCTATTTCATAAATTTAATTTCATTCAAGTTTCATTTTTAGTCTAAAAAAAAAAGAGCGGTTGTGTTCATGTGTAATTTATATACATTTCAGTCAGCTGTCTCCTTGTGTCTCATTTCCAGATGATTCTTTTCCAGAAGGCTCAATAGATTTGAAGTGTAAAGAGAGAGTGACAGACAGCGATGAAGAGAATGACCCAGCAGATGAGACTGACGGCAAGGTAGAGCTCAATTTATATATTTATGTTGATATTTGTTTGAAAATTATACCTGACAGGAAATCTGATATTAATAAATAAATTGAATAGAATCGGTTGGGTTGCTTTCAGTAACTGTATGCAATTCTTACACTTGAACCTGTAAGCAATGCAGCTAGACAAAATAAGAAAAGGGAAGGAAAAGGAGAAGAAAATAAATGAAAAAGGAGAAATGAGATGTAGGTCGTAATATCAACAGCATGCCATCACAGATCAACACATAACCGCAAGAATTCTGTGTAATCACTGTGTAATAGATTTGTAAGTGTGTGTGTGTGTCTGTGTGTGCTCGTGATTTTGAGTGTGTGAACATAAGTGTTGGTGAGAAGAAGACAGGAGGTTTGCAGTTTGTGGTTGGGCTCCGGGGATCAGATCATGTGCTCAGTGATTATATAATATTATTCGGCACATTTTACTGTAGGGGTTTCATTTTCGAGGTGTCCAGATTTGAGTCAGAATTGTAGTTTGGTTTGAAGGTGATGCTAATGGTACTTTTTCTGTTTATATGAATAAATGTATTGGCAAGGATTATTAGGTGTATAGATTAGAAGTGTATAGGACTGTTTAAGGCTAAAGATAGGAGGCTGATAACGTTTTGATGCTAGAAATGTTTATAGGGTTATTTTTTCCGTAGTAAGGTCCTCAGATATTAAGGAAACATGCTGAGTTACAGCACCAACAACTCTTCACAGCAGATCTTCAGCCAGTATTTTCTTATTTGAACTGTGAAGTACGTCACGGAAATCTGTGTGGGTTTTAGCTTCCGAACCTGTTCACCACCATTTCCCCAGTCCCATTTCCACACTCAGGTTTGCCAGGTATAGACAACATGTGGCAAATTTTGTAGCTGGGAAGAAAAATCAATTACAAAACTACAATTCTTTTTAACTACAATTTACATTTTTAACATCCTAGCAGATAAACCCACAAATCAACAGCACATTTACCACAGCAGTGCTAGTCTAATTATTAATTCTTTTTAGCAGTGCTTTTCAAATCACAAATTTAGCCAGCTCAGCAATGCAATTTTAGTCAAATTCATCTCAGCAGTTCTGCTAGAATCACATAGAGGGTGGCAGCTCAACCAAAGATGCGGTTTTAACCCTGTTCAGCTTGTGTCTTTCACCTGAAAAACTGGAAACTTCAATAAAATTAATTTAAACTTTCCTTTTGTAAGTAGTGCTATGATACACACTGTCTTGTTGGGCGAGGGGGATGCAGGTGGAGGGTGGACCAGCCATTGCTAGAAAAAAAAAACTATGTTTGAGTAAACACTGCAATATATCTTAAAATAAATTAGCTGTTGTTTGTTATATATTTCTATGCCTTGTCTCTTATTTGGCTAAACGCTGAAAGTTATTTTCATTCGCCAAATATATGGTACATTGCTTTTTATATATTTGTATATATATTTATATAAGATTGAGTGTCACTGGCAGATGTCAGTATGGTATCTATATCCTAATAAGTAACACAACAATAAGTGGTTACATGTGGGTAAATGTGGGCATGTTAATATAAAATGAGGTTTAAAAGAGGCTTCCCAGAAGAGTAGTAACCTGTCTAAAGCTTTCTCCATATTACTAGGTGATTATTGGAATCCTGATGGTGCTGAAATTTCCAAACAGCACAATTGGCCTTACCTTTTTGGTTGTAGCAGTGCAAATATGCAGAAATACATTACATTTAACAAAAAACATATTTACAATCAGAGTTTCTAAAATTTACAAAAAAATTTGAAAGTTTTATACGCTTGTTCCTGTTGTGTCAATAAAGCCATATTGTCCAAAAATAGTGACTGATATTAATCTTCATTTTTTTGATTAATTTTCTATTTTGTTTTTTTTTCTTTCAGCCAGTGGTCCGTCCCATTTCATTCTCACCTAGAGGCTTATTGTCTAACAACAAGGACACAGGAAGCCAGAAGGAGAACACAGAGAGCAAGAGACAGCACAACACAGAGAATGGAAAGCAAAACGGAAAACTCAAAGACGGGAAAATAGGAGGAGGTGGAGGAGCAGCAGGAGGAGGAGGGCAGGTCCCCTCCCAGTCACTCCAGTCATCCATCACTGGTCTGAGTGTCACTCCTTCAGCTGAACCAGCAGTATCACAGGTGCTGGGGGCTGTCCGGATAGCCCCCACAGTGGTGACCAATGTGGTACGACCTGTGGCCAGCACACCAGTTCCCATCGCCAGCAAACCTGTAGAAGGGGGAGTTGCTTTCGGATCTCCCGCCCCCGATGGGAAAGCCAAACTGCCAATTGGTGCAGGAGGAGCAGCAGGCAGTGGTGGTGTTCCAGGGGGTGGGTACTTTCCGTCCTCCTCGCCCAAACCTGTTGGCCCAGGAGGCCTACTTACAGGTTTAGTCCTTGGAGGAGCCTTTCCAAGCCAACCCACTGTTCAGCTCATTACCCCACCCCAACCCCTGCAAGCCTCCACCCCCAGTAATGGAGCCCCCAACAACAGTGCTCTGCCTATTCCTCTGCTTCATCCTCAGTTCCTCCCAACAGCCTCTCTCACCCCACCTAGTGGTGAAAAACCTGTGACTCAGGTGCAGTACATCCTCCCGACTCTGCCCACCACAGCCCACCCAAACAGCCCCTCCCCCCAGCACACGCAGCAGCCAACCAGCGTCCTTGCTCTGCCCACTGCCCCTCCTGCACATGTATCCCTGGCCAATGGATTGCATTCAGGGGCTGGGCCAGGGATAAGATATGCCTCAGTGGGAGGGGTCAGCCCTGGAGGAAGAGGTGAGATGGACTTCACAATTGGCTTGCATGGTGAAGGCAGGGTACAGCTTTACTGATTGAGATAAATATATTTATGAGTTTATTTATAATTTATCGTATTTGTCTCTTATTGCTGTTTAGTTCAAGCACAGTCTCCAGTCTTACAAAACAAGATGCTGGTTCCCATGGCAACAGTGAGGACAGGATCCACACCTCCACAGCCCATATCTCTCGTGGCTCCACCCCTTCCTGTTCAAAATGGGGCTCCACCAGGAAGTAAGGTAGGTGGGAGTGGTTGCACAAACACTTAAAGGTCTCATTCCATCGTTTTTCATTCATTTTAAAATGTCTAGTTGTGGTCTCTTGTATGATTGAATGCCATGTGAGCTTTTGTTTGTGAAAAAAAGTGCTATGGTGTTTCTGTATTACTCTGCTTTTGTTCACTAAATTAGAGGTTTCTGAAGAAGAACAGAATTTCTGTTCTTGCTCATGATTGTTCATACATGCAAACATATCGCCTCTCCTCTGATTGGCTAACAGCACTGCAGCAAAGAATGCAACCTGTCTTTGCCCCACAGTCAATTTTACCGCTCTAAAACTCAAAGGACAAAATGTTTTCAGATATGGGGCTGCGGGGGCGCTGCTTACCCCTGCTGCTTACTAAATTCTTACTTCAGACTTGGTGATTAGGTGCATGGGCAGTTTCACCACATCGAAAAAAGCCCCAGAGTCCGCTCTATATCGTAAAATTTGATGTGAACGGCACCCGCTTTGACTGGTGTTTTGCGAGTTGTGCTACCTTGTCAAACCGTGCTGCCCTAGTGTATATTTAAGGACTCTGTAAAACGAGGAATCCACTGGAGATCCAATTTAAACCTATAGTTACTTAAAAAAGATAGCAATCGACTTGTTTTTTTGAGTATTTTCTTTTTTTAGCTACTGCAGACAGTGGAGGCTGAGGAAGACTTTCATATGCAGCATGCATATACAACTCAGAGAGACCTATAGTATTTCACAAGGAACAAGAAAAGATAGATAGATAGATATATATAATAATTTAAATTCAGCAGTGCAAAAGATACATAAACAGTAGATGAATGAACTAGTGAATGAACTACTAGTGCAAAATAGGGTAGCACTATAAAAATAGTGTTATAGGCATTAGCAAGTCTGAGAGTGTGTCCATAGCTGAGGGTGTGTCCATGGTGTGACCAGAGTTACCAGAATAAAAAAGTGTCACAGAGTATTTAGTTTGCTGTGCTGAGAGGAGTTGAACAGTCTTATGGCCTGAGGGACAAAAGACTTTCGGAGTCTGTCTGTGGAGCAGGACTGGGACAGCAGTCTGCCGCTGAATGAGCTCCTCTGCCTGGTGATGGTGCTGTGCAGAGGGTGGTGAACATTGTCCATGATGTTCAGCAGCTTGCTGAGTGCTCTCCTCTCTGCCAGTGGTGTTAAGGACTCCAGCTCTAATCCCAGCACAGAACCAGCTTTCCTCAAAAGTGGATTTTAGCAGAAGGAGACCTTTAAAACGAATACACACATTTAATATTATAATTATTTAATATTATACATTCACTTTGCATGCAGACCAAGACCATGTGACTATAAGATCATTTGATTTGTTTTTTACAGATCATTCAGATTGCACCAATGCCAGTGGTCCAAACCAATGTTCAGCCTGGAGGAACAACTCATCCTGCAGGATCCTTTCCTGTCTCTGTGGCAGCAGCAACTGTCATGGCTTCCGGCACAACCCCTGCTCAAACAGTGCTTTTGACTCCATCTCCTACAAGGTAGATTACCTTTTTATGTGACTTAGCTTGGGTTGGTTAAAGGAAAGTGGTGCTAGAAAGTTATTGAACCCTTTACAATGTTCAACATTTCTATTTTCGATATAAGATTTTACCTAAAAGTTCTAAAAATTATTACAATTCCTAAGAGTGGATGATCCATAGTAAATGAGGTGACCAATCAACCCAACATAACTTCTAAGCAACTAAAGGCCTCACACTGGCTTATATTAAGGTTCATAGGTCCAGTGGTGTGAATGGCAGTGTTGCACGAAGACAAATGAACATTGTTGCCTTTATGAAGTTTGCTAAAGCTCACAAAGACAAGCTATAGCAAACTACCTTTTATAGAAGGGTGAATCTAAAATCTGTGAGAAACGTTATGTTTGGATTAAAGAAAACTCTGCATTGCAGCACACAATCCTTGTCCCATCTGTGAAACACAGTGGTGGTGTCACGGTGGCCTGGCAGAATGAAGACAAATGCAGAAATTAAACAATTAAAGTTTTATTTACCAAAAATATATATAAATACATACACAAATACCAGCCTAAGGGCAAAGGGCATGCAAACCACATACCAATAACAGTCCAGGGTCAAAGACATAGTACAAGTCCAGAGCAGGGTTCAGTAACAGCAAAAAATCAAAAAAGTAGTAAAAAAAAAAAGAGCAGGATAAAAAAAAACACAGGAGATCAGATAAACAAACACAGAATAACGCTTTGTGTGCACAGAAGACAATGAGTGGCGGAGGACAAGGGCAAAACAGAGTCTATAAATACACTGGAGTCCAGGTGAACTGCATTACCATTCAGGGGACACGTCACAACGTTGCAGCACGTTTGTAGTCCGTGGGGCCTTGTAGTCTTTTGCCCTGAGAGCCGCTCTCAGGCTCTGCAGGAATGTCAGAAGGGGCAAACTAAACTGTGACAGGTGTGACAGATGGATGTAGATTATTATGGTTTGGGCATGTTTTGCTACATGTGGGTCGGAATGTTTTGACATTATTGACAGAACAGTGAGTGCTTAAAAAAATTCAGAACATCTCATTTTAATCTTAAAGCCCCACTAGGTAGGATTGAGATTTTGTGCTCGCGGGCTCCCCCTACAGTTGCAGAGTGTAATAAATGTTTCAGGCCGATTAGTTTCTCTTTCTCGTTTTCTGGCTTTCACAGCCATATTCGGTCTCTTTCCAGCTTCTGCCAGAGTGTCTGTATGTTAGTTTGTAAAGAATGATGAACCAGTAGTCCTTGTACAACTGATAGAACTAAAGGTCGGAAAGCAGGTCGCAGTTCTTGCGAGCGTTGGTCGCGGCCGCCTCGAAAAACTTACAGAGTCTGGTTTGAGCTCAGAGGAGCCCGGCACAGACACAAGAGCACCGCTATTCCTCCTATTACACCTCAATAGAGTGCTGCAGTGAGTTTCAAGCTGTAATTTTACTTCTTTAAAAAGATTTTAAAAATCAAGGAAATCGTACCTAGTGGGGCTACCTAGAACGGTTGGCCATACAGCAAGACAATGACAGATATGCAGTTCTTGATTTTTTAATCATAAAAAATTTAAGCAGAAATCTAGAAGAATTCTAAAAGGTTCACAAACTTTCATGCACCACAAACTTTCATGCACCACAAACTTTCACTGCATATGGTTTGTATTCAAACTTCCAGCTGACCTTTGAACTGCTACTAAATTTGTCTTAATAATACATTCAATTTCTGATTATTTCTGGAATCAAGGCGTGTACATTCTGGCAGGAAATAGAAGGAAGTACACTCTGGTTGTTGTTGTGCCAACAGAAGAAACAGGAATGGATTTGAGTGACAGCCCAGTTCCCTTTGAAGTGCACCTTTGGGAAAAAGCTGTGTGAAATAATCTGTCTTTCCCTGAAGTGGGAAAATGTTGTCACGGATGTTGGTACAGTGAGATGAGGCCATTCATCACCTGTCAGTCAGAGCTGCAACATGTGAAGTTTTTGCTGTGACTAATTTTGTTTTGGATTTTTTTTCTCTCAGGATTACTTATGTTCAGTCAACCCCGGGGGTTGCTGCTCCTTTGCCACTGGGAACCACAACAGCAGTTTCCTCCCCACAACAAGCCCCAGCTCCTCCAGGACCAGCGTTTTTGCCATCTCCCATGGCAACTCTCGGCTTCACTGCCATCGCCCCTGCTGGTCACACATTGGTGCATCCTATAGTGGCAGGTGAGTGAAGTAACTGACAGGCAGTCTAAATGTAGTAGGACTACAGCTGGGCTCTGAGTGGCTCAGGAGAGTAAGATGCTTGCAACTAAGACTTGATGATCATGAGTTTGAATCCCCGGTTTAGCTGCTTCACCATCAGCAGCCGGAGCCTGAGAGAGACAGTACTCTCTCTCTCCTCATCACTCTCACTGTGATGCTGGCAGGCACAGGCATCTGTTTGCTAATGTATAAGAGCTGCATTGGCTGCCTCGTGTGCATTGGCCACAGTTAGACAATTTGCGATAATTATAATTACGTTAACAACTTATCAGTCATTTGCTTGTATTATATATATATATATATATATATATATATATATATATATATATATATATATATATATATATAGAGAGAGAGAGAGAGAGAGAGAGAGAGAGAGAGTTTCTAAAATCAGAGGTTTAGGGGTGCTAAACCGCTTCAGTTTCTCAATCAGTTTCTCTGCTTTTGCTATTTATAGGTGTATGTTTGAGTAATGAACATGGTTGTTTTATTCTATAATTGTCATTTAGAGCATTTATTTGCAGAAAATGAGAAATGGCTAAAATAACAAAAAAAGATGCAGAGCTTTCAGACCTCAAATAATGCAAAGTAAACAAATTCTTATTTGTAAAGTGAGTTTGGTGGAATAACCATGTTTTTTAATCACAGTTTTCATGCATCTTGGCATGTTCTCCATCACCAGTCTTACACACTGCTTTTGGATTACTGTGGATAAATTTATGCCACTTCTGGTGCAAAATTCAAGCAGTTCAGCTTGGTTTGATGGATTTTGGTCATTTATCTTCCTCTTGGTTATATTCCAGAGGTTTTCAATTTGGTAAAATCAAAGAAACTCATCTTTTTTAAGTGGTCTGTCATTTCCTTTCAGAGCTGTAGATTCATTCTTAAAATTCTGTTTAATAATAAATGTTATTTACACCATTTGCTTGAGCACCCCTAAAAATGCTTGACTGCATGTATTTAATACATTTATTCATTTTTATTTAATATAACAAGTGTACCTTTTTGGTGCCTCTCTATTACTGCCCTTATCTTTCAAAGGCTTTAGAAATTTTACAAAGAGAGCTATATATTTTATCTTAGTAAATATACCTGCATTCTGCATTCTGCATTCTTAACATAGTTAAAACATAAGAGTTAAAACAGATTGTGTTAAAAACAAGTTCAGAGTGACGATGATTGATGTATGTTAATATTGAGGCTCTATGTTTGGCGTTTACATTAAGTTTATGTCACAACTTATGCTGTGAGATTATTGCCTGATTGCAAAGCAAAAATCTGATTATTGCCTGGATGGTATTAAGTTTCTATTTACCCAAGTTTATATAAACTCCTTGATCAGATTGCTGCCAAACCCCGATGTAAACAAACTCATTGTGCACTAATCAGTGCAGCTGCTGAAACTGATGGGCAGAAATATGTGTGGAGTTCTCAACAGCTGATCTCTCCCTCAGGCCAGCCTCCCCTTTTGGCTCCAGTTCCACCCTCCAACTGTTCGTCTCAGTCTGCCTCGGCCTCAGGACCCACTCGCCAGCTAGTGACCACCATTTACCCCGCCCCCAGTGTCACCTTGGCGACGGGAGTGGTTTCCATGGCGACCGTGCCACAAAGCGTGGCCAGTTCCACATCAACTCCTACATCCCCCTCGTCACCTCATACGAAGATATCCATAGCATCGGCCGCGCACTCGCAGCCGCAGACTCACGCAGAGACGCAGTGCAGGCAGGAGCAGGTCACCGTGAAGACTGAAAGCACTAAAGCCACAGACACAGAAACCCACAGAGACACGGTGCTGTCAAACACAGCGGCTCAGACGCCCCCTGCTGCTGGGGCAGAATCATCACGGGCTACCAGTCCAACTTCACACTCTAATACAGGTAAATAGTGGCTGGGTGGGTCTGTGGATGCACAAAAATTGATACACACTGCACGCTCAACTGTGTAGTATTAAAATTTTAATGATTACTGAGTTACCGTATTTTTGCGCACAATAAGGCGCACCTGATTATAAGGCCCACCATTAATAAACGTCTATTTTCATACATAAGGCGCACCTGATTATAAGGCGCACCATTACTAAACATCTATTGTCATACATAAGGCGCACCTGATTTTAAGGTGCACTATCAATAAACGTCTATTTTCTGGTCTATTTTCATACATAAGGCGCACCGGATTATATGGCGCACTATCAATAAATGTCTATTTTTTATACATAAGGCGCAACGGATTATAAGATGCACTATCAATATATACGTCTATTTTTATACATAAGGCGCAACAGACTATAAGGTGCACTATCAATACATTTCTATTTTCTGGTCTATTTTCATACATAAGGCGCAACGGATTATAAGACGCACTATCAATAAACGTCTGTTTTTTATACAAAAGGCGCACCTGATTTTAAGGCGCACTATTAATAAATGTCTATTTTCTGGTCTTTTTTATACACAAGGCGCACCTGATTTTAAGGCGCACTATTATTAAACGTCTATTTTCTGGTCTATTTTCATACATAAGGCGCAACGGATTATAAGGCACACTATCAATAAACGTCTATTATTATACATAAGGAGCACCTGATTATAAGGCGCAGTATCAATAAACATCTATTTTCATACAGAAGGCGCACCTGATTTTAAGGCACACTATCAATAAATGTCTATTTTCTGGTCTATTTTCATACATAAGGTGCAACAGATTATAAGGCTCACTATCAATAAATGTCTATTTTCATACATAAGGCACACCTGATTCTAAGGCGCACTATCAATAAACGTCTATTTTTATACATAAGGCGTGCCTAATTCTAAGGCGCACAATCAATAAACGTCTACTTTCATATATTAGACGCACCTGATTCTAAGGCGCACTATCAATAAACGTCTATTTTTATACATAAGGCACGCCTGATCATAAGGCGCACTATCAATAAACGTTTATTTTCATACATAAGGCGCACCTGATTCTAAGGCGCACTATCAAAAACGTATATTTTTATACATAAGGCACACCTAATTATAAGGCGCACTATCAATAAATGTCTATTTTCTGGTCTATCTTCATACATAAGGCGCACCAGATTTTAAGGCGCACTATCAATAAACGTTTACTTTTATACATAAGGCGCGCCTGATTATAAGGCACTCTATCAATACATTTTCTATGTTCTGGTCTATTTTTATATATAACCTGCATTGAATTATAAGGCACATTTTAGGCGTCACTAGTAACTAATAGTAGGAACAGGGGCGTCGCCAAGTTTTTCTTCTACTTCAGGCCAGCGCCACTGGGTATTGGGAAGGACAAATGTCTACTACATAATTCCTTATGAGTCTGTATGTATTTAATAATAATCTACAGCATAGAAAATAAATTAAACAAATAAATAAGGAAAAAAACATTGAATGAGAAGATTTGTCCAAGGTTTGTACCACTTTTATGTGGTACACTATTTAACATTATAACTCAGCTGCAGTATCCATGTAAAGTTTATATAGTATATTTCAACAAAAACGTTGTATATAATATTTACTGTTGTTGTTGTAAATTATAGGGAGCGGATCAGCAGCCTCCAAATTACCCTTGGTCCATCAGAAGGTCAAAAGTCAAGTGAAGCACGTCCTCTCATATCAGCATGGGGAAGAGAAAGATGGAAAGAGGGATGGCAGTATGGACCGTGAGAGTAATATGGATGGTGGAGGTCGGGGTTCTTCTCGAACAGAAAGACCAGGAAGAGAGAAAGGATCAGAGGGAATCTCTAAGGGTCTGCTCGCTGAAAACGACTGTAAGGAGGACCATGGCAGAGAGGTGAGGAGGAATTTGCATAAAATCACATGGCCTTGTTTTGTTATTATCCTGTCTCTGCCCTAGCCCCGCCTGTCTCATTTGTAACCCCGCCCCCTTGTTACTTCCCGAGGTGTCCCTTGTCTGTGCATGTATATATATACCCCATGTGTTGCTTACTTCTCTGTCATGTTTTTTTGTTTGACCCTGTTGTGTTCTACACTGCTTTATTTTATGATTTCTGTTAGTTTGTGCCTTAGTCCTGCAGTGTTGTATCAGTTTCTAATTAGGTTTCTTTAGTTTGTTTGTTTCTTTGATTATTTTTGCTTCTTTATTTGATAGGACTTGTTAGTCCTTTTGTTTGTTTTGTTTTAGTGTTTGTTTTGCAATGGCTACGAATGAAAAGAATGACTTGCATTTTCATCCTGCCTCAGAATCGTTACATGCTCAATGTTTTCATATCTTTATCGTAAATATATAAATAATGAAAAAGTGATATCACTTTTGTCTAGCTGCTTAAAAGCCTGAAATGCAGGGCACCGTGTGGGATATAGAAAGAGATTCATGAGAATATACAAAATATATTTTATATTATATAATATATTATATATATTGTACTGGATGTAATTGCCTGAATGAATTAAAGTGAAATAAAAGAAAGACTACTGTTATAATCATGTTTATTAGTTTATACTGTTATATGTTATATATTTTTTTATACATGACTATTACAATTTTAAGAAGCATCTTACCAACAATAATGTAACAAGCATATAATAAACTACTTTTAATATGCAGTTTATTACTATGCACTTCCAGGTGCATATAAAACAAATTCTGTCTTCAAACCATCACTGATTTTAAAAACCTCACACTAGACCTCAAGCAGTTTGGACTGTGTGTCTCTCCACTCTTCCTCCAGACTCTGCTCCCTTGATTTACAAATGAAATGCAAATGATAAGTGATTTAGAGAAACATGTCATCTGCTGGTGTTGGTCCACTGTTTTATATCAAGTCAAAAGTCAGTGCAGGACAGCACTTCATGCTTCCCTCTGCTGAAAACTTTAATGGAGATGCGGATTTCATTTTCCAGCAGGACTTGGCACACTGCCCACACTGCCAAAAGTACCAATTGGTCTTGTATAACGTATTTTTTTTAAAAACCTGATTGTTGGGTTTTTATTGGCTGTACGGCATAATCATCAACAATAAAATAAATAAACGCTTAAAATAGATCACCCTGTGTGTAATACATCTATATAATATAAGAGTTTTAAATTTTAAACTGAATTACTGAAATAAAGTAACTTTTCAATGATATGCTATTTTTTTGAGTTGCATCTGTATTCAGTATTTTCTGGTTGTAAATACTACTTCTGTTCATCTTTTCAGCAATTTAGTTATATTAGGTTGTAGGTACAGTCAGCATTTCATTAAAAAAAACAAGTTGTTTTAACTCATGACTGACTTAAAATTTCATTATTATTTTTATAAATATTTTATAAAAAACTGTATTTTCTGGTTTTTGACCAGCTGCATGTTGCATATGTTTCATTTCAGGCTGAAAGGAGGGATGCATGTGGGCTGGATCTGCCTCCACCACCACCACAAACTGACACTCCTACAACCAAGAAGACCAAGTCCCGCCCCCCGCCACTCAAGAGCACCACTGATCCCGTAGACAAGTGAGTGACGAATGTGCTGATGATACCTGATGATAATCTGCCAAGCTTCTACAGCAGATAAAGATATTTCTATGTTTCTGATTGTTTTAGGGGCTCACCAGGTTCATTACAGGTCATTGATCCACAGATGGTTTAGCAGACACTGGGTTTAGTGTCATTGTAGTGATGCTAGGTGGGCTAGGTGGTACTATCCAGTGTGTTTTGTGGTATATGATCATTCATTTTCTATTCTGCTGTCCGCTGGATAGACAAATGAACTTTTTCCACTGGCTGTATAACGTTTGAAAAGAAAATATTTTTTTTCTTCTTTAGTTATTTCATGGTGTGCAAGTTTGTTTGTTATTACTAAGTTCATCAGTGCGTTCTTGCTCCTTGCTTCTTAAAACACATGGGGCCCTATTTTATCGATCTATAGCGCTCTGTTCGTTTGTGTATTCTGCAGCTGGATGTAGGTCGTGACGGTGTGTCTTTGTTATTGTAAGGAGGCAAAAAATATGCCTTGTGCAGCTCAAAACATGCAGAAGACATGTACTAATACTCCTATTTAATCATGGTTGTCAGGTTTTTAATCAGTCAGTTGCGTACCTGTGTTTTCCGCAGCCAAGATAGAAACACACCAGAAGTTTATCTGAACACACGTCACTTTCAGACCACGACGCCCATGTAGATTTATTCCTACATTGCTATTGCTTGCTATTTTTATTTTATTTTAATGGCGCGTTAGAAGTGTTTTGACAATGTACCTGATTTTTTGATGTTTTTCAGCTAATAGTAGACTGGTTCTATTGGTATGGTATTACTGCTTTTAAAATTCTTAAGAATCATTAATGGCAGAAGAATCTGCACTAGGAAAAAAACTTTTGTTTGCCCTCTTGTGCACAGAGGTGGCAATAGGAATTTTGAGCCCATAAAAAAAATGTATCATAGGCCACTTTTGTTATTTATAATTCTATACTTCATTGTTATACCTTTTGAACACTTACTTTGCAGTCATCTGTAGCCATACATACAAATATGAGAACATCTATAAATATTAGGGATGCATAAAATATTCAACAACTAAATATGTTCAGCCAAAACGGAAAACAAATCTCATTATTTGGCTAAATAATTTATACTGAACAATGACATTTTTGTTGATGCAATTGTGATCAGATCACAACCAGTTGTTGTTAGGTCTGTACTTTGTTTGGTTTTAGACATAAATGTTAATTTCGGTGCATTCCTAGTAAATATGAATATTACAAAATGGCTGGGTATTAATATAATGTATGCAGTTTTCTGTATAAACTCTAGAGCATTTGTTTCTTCAGACTTTAATTGCTTTGTTCCGGACCAAACTAGAAAAGGATACATTTCTTCAGTTTCTTTTTAGCCCTGGTTTGCTTTGCATTCCTAATAATTTGTGGTCAGGGCTGGTGAGGTCTCACTCTTAAGTTACATCTGACATCTTTTATCTGCAGAACAGAGAGAACACTGAACAAAATCTGCCTATTGTGCAGCTAGACGTAAGGTTTTGTATCAGTTTTGTCACATCATTTTCACTTGACAACTCCAGTTATTGTAGCATATGTTTCCTGTATATTAATAGCTCCTATTATTTTAAAAACCCAATTATTGACAGTGTCTTCTTTTTTATTTCTCTTCCCTGGTGTTTCTGAAAGTGTTAATTATTTTATTAATTTAATAAATGACAGCCAGAAACATTTACTGAAAGACTAAAACCCTGAACTTTTATATGTAGGAGAAACCCACTGAAGGGCATCTGTAACATGTATAAAAAATAGAAATGCATCAAATATTAGGCAAATAAATATATATTTAGCCAAAATGGCAAAAAAAAACACTTGGTAACTGTTCAGCTAAATAATATATAGTAAATCATTTAATATACTTTATTTATACTACGTTTGTGATGATGCGATCAGATCACAGCCAGCTGGGATGTTAAAAATGTTCAATAAATAATTTCACAGTTAGGTTGTAATAAGCAGTAAAATCACTCTGCTAAAATACAGCACTATACAGGAGTTTCAGTTTAGTTCTCCAGCACCAAAACTTGAGAATGGAGCAGTTTAACATTAGATGTTAACCGCGCTAAGCCTGTGGCCTGCTGCTAACATTACCTTTAAGAGGCAGCATTAGCATGATAGCTAACCATGCTAGCTCTTTTGCCAGTCAGAGGCAAGTATATCGGACTGTGTGTAAAAACAAGCTAAGTGGAACAAACCGCTAGCTAATATCACCCTGGTTTACCAGAACACTCAGGGTTCCTCAGTGTAGCACTGTCATTAGCTGCTAACCGCGGCTAGCCTCAGTGAAAACCTGGAAGTCTAAGCTTACAGTAAATAAACGGAAGCACTTTAATCACCCAAATAAATAATTTTCAGGAGATTAATCTGTATAAATTAACATCCAGTGCTTATTTGACTATTTTTTTAAGAATTACAGTTCATTAGTAAGCTAATAAATTAGCTTAGCTTTACAGGTCTCGCCACCCAGCAGTGAGACCTGCTGAATTAGAAGGAAAAAATGGCAACACGCCTGTTCCTTACTTGTGTCGCATAATGCGCTTTATAATCTGGTGCGCCTTATGTATGAAAATAGACCAGAAAATAAATACGTTTATTAATAGTTTTCTTTTAAATTTTAAAAGTTTAATTAATAAATGATAACCAGCAGCTTTCACTAAAAGACTAAAACCCTGAACATTTACATGAAGATGAAGCTCACTTAAGATTTTCATGTTCACTTTCTCAGTTTGTAGCCATCGGAATCTTCTTAATCTACTCTATTGTCTTTTTATGTGCAGGTTTTTGTATGTTTTGACCTCTGAAACAGATTTGAATCTTCTCTCTTTAGAGTTCTCTCTGGAACCTATTTTGAGGAGCGTCTAGCTGAGCTGCCGGAGTTCAAGCCTGAGGACGTGCTGCCTTCACCCAACCTGCAGAGTCTAGCCACCTCTCCCAGAGCCATACTGGGCAGCTACCGTAAGAAGAGGAGGAACTCCACAGGTGTGTGTGTGTGTGTGTGTGAATGTCTAAGAAAGACAGGAAGATGGAGAGGCAGAGCAACAGACAAGTAGCTAGAGGAACAGAGTGATCCAGGATTTTGGGTCAGCTCAGTGTTTTTGTTTCTAAGCTTGGTGACAGAAGTGCAGAGCAGATTAACACATGCAGACAGAGTCTGTGCATCTTAAAGTCTGGCTGCGTGTTTGGCTTGTTCATGGTAGCAGGCTTTAAGGACTGTATGTTTCTATTCCTAACAGTTCTCACATTAGTTTTACTTGTATCTTCATCCTCTTGCTTGTTTTTCTGCACTTGATTTTTAGTTGATAGGTGGATAACTGAACAGTCAGGAACTTAATAATCTTAAAGGAAGGGCTAATCCTGTTTCACCTCTTGCCCCTACCAAGTAGTGTCCTGATTCCTGTTGGGATAGAGGAGTAGGGTGAAGGGTTAAGGGTACTTTGCCCTCCAAACTAACATTTTTAAAGTCAGGCTCCAAATAGAGAGTTATGAGAAATCAATGATGAGTAGAGTTAGACTTATACAATTTAAGATTTTGCATCAATTCTACTGGACACCGAGTATACTGTATAACCTGGCCTTATATAGTCATCAGAATGCTGAATGCTGGGAAAGAGAGGACGGTACCTTAGTACATACTCTGTGGTCTTGTGTTTATGACCATATATTAGAAAAAGCAGAAATCCCACTTTCCTTTTGTTCTGGGGATTTCTCAATCTTAGCTCAATGTCAGTAGGCTATAACTGATTGGATCCATACTAGTATTATGATAGGTAGACTGAAAATTGTGCTCAGAGTTCCTTTAGATCATGGGGAAAATTTAACAAATACTATGAGAATTGTAGTTTATACTTACAGTGAAATATAGAGGATTGAAGGTAAAGCGCATATTAAGTCCTATATCACTATTATTACACTGTCTGTCCAAAAAAAAAGGTCACACACTCTTAATATTTCGTTGGACGCATTTGCAGTGGCATTGTTTCGATAAGCTTCTGCAATGTCACAAGATTTATTTCAATCCAGTTTTGCAATAATTTTTCACCAAGATCTTGCATTGATGATGGTAGAGTCTGACCACTGCGCGGTTAGAATCGGTTTAAAATGAAGACATTTTTACACTAATAGCAGTCTTTGCAATGTCATGTGTTATTTTACAGCATATGTAATGCTCTGCTAAGTGCAGTTCAGCCACTGACCTAGTCTTACAGTCTCTGTAAAATGCAAAATCCACCGGAGATCCTATGTAAACCTATGTAAACACACAGAGGTTCAGAAACTAGTGTGAACAGAACTGTTTTAAACATACACCTACCTACCTATCTCAGTTGTACTTCACTGGTGGTGTTCCATTGACAAATTCTAAAAAATTTGTTCATTGGCTCTGAATTACTGGGCAAAGCATAGAACACTGATGAGTTATTTGCACAAATAACACAGGAATGAACTACCATGCTGTTCCTAACGCTGTTAGCTCCTGTCTGACGAGACGGTGTCGCTGCCTGGCCGCTTGTCTGTCTTTAGATCTGCTTGTGGGCGGTCGCGAGCCAAGGTGGGCGAGGCCATAAATACTAATTTACGGGTTGATGTAGACACGAGTGCTTTTCCTGATCGACTCGTTTTTCTAAATATTTTCTTTTACTAGCTACTGCAGACAATGGGGGTTGAGGAAGAGTTTTATGTGCAGCATCCATATACAACTCAAAGAGACCTTTAGTATTTCACAAACAACAAGAAAAGGTGGATTTTGCAGGAGGACACCTTTAGCTAATTATAAATGATGTTGCTTGAAGGTTAAAAAATATATGATTATTCCTTTTCTAAGATTTGTGTAGTTTCAATGTAGCAGCCATACCAAGCATGGCTCAGTTCCAAGGGAAAGGATGACACTGGAAAACAAGGATGGGAATACAAATGAGGAATGGATGTTCTCTCTCTCACTCTCTCTTCTCTTCTTCTTCTTAGATCTGGACTCTGTTGATGACCCCAGTTCTCCGAGGAGAAAGAGCCGTCGCTTGTCCAGCTGCAGCTCAGAACCCAACACTCCCAAGAGTGCTGCCAAATGTGAAGGAGACATATTCACCTTTGACAGAACAGGTGTGTACTCTCTGTTCCTCATACAACAAATTGCCTGCATTGGATCTGAATTTCAGTGTTGTGAGCGACAAAGGTCCGTGTAATGTGACATATTCAAAGAGCAGTAATTTGACGTGAGCGGCGCCATCAAAGCGTCCGACAGAAAGACAAGCATGTTAAAAATTTATTTATTTTATCGCCTAGTTTGACATGCTGCTCCACGACGTGCTTCCTGACTCTGACCAATAGGAAGACAGAGCATTCTGTAGCGCACAGATTTAAACATGGGAAAAGAACGCGGCACAGTGCTCCTGCAGTTCTCTGGACCAGAGAAACAGAAGAATAATCTAATAATCATCTAATAATCTACTTAATCTATGAAATATTTTGTTGACATTCACTGAAACCTAAGCAGTTACATCTTTACTATAGCCCAAGTTCTCTCTGGAGTACCCGAAGCATGTAATGACCGTTTGGAACCCAGGAGCCCACAGTCGCTTTTCCCTCTTTTTTAGTTTTTCTGAGAACAAAAGCACTTCCATCACTTCTGTAGCCTTGATTCTCAGATTCTATGCTTCTCCCCCTTGATGACCTACAAACTCTCGCGAGGACGCGGACGAGGATTGGTCGGTGACTAACGTGTAGTGTTGCTAGTCCCCCGAGAACGACACAAAGCGAAAAATAACTGCTTAATCTGACATAGTGAACGTTGTGAGGGACAAAAATGTTGTGTAGTCAGAGCTTGGCATTAATCTCAGTAACTCAAAACATTAAAATATTCTAGTTTTTTTAAAAGCAGTAAAAATACCCTGAGATATTATAATACAGAAAAAACTTCCCCGAGATAGTATAATATAGTAAAACTTCCCTGAGATAGTATAATACAGTAAAACTTCCCTGAGATAGTATAATACAGTAAAACTTCCCTGAGATAGTATAATACAGTAAAATTTCCCCGAGATAGTATAATATAGTAAAACTTCCCTGAGATAGTATAATATAGTAAAACTTCCCTGAGATAGTATAATACAGTAAAACTTCCCTGAGATAGTATAATACAGTAAAACTTCCCTGAGATAGTATAATACAGTAAAACTTCCCTGAGATAGTATAATACAGTAAAACTTCCCTGAGATAGTATAATACAGTAAAACTTTCCTGAGATAGTATAATACAGTAAAACTTCCCCGAGATAGTATAATACAGTAAAACTTCCCTGAGATAGTATAATACAGTAAAACTTTCCTGAGATAGTATAATACAGTAAAATTTCCCCGAGATAGTATAATACAGTAAAACTTCCCTGAGATAGTATAATACAGTAAAACTTCCCTGAGATAGTATAATACAGTAAAACTTCCCTGAGATAGTATAATACAGTAAAACTTTCCTGAGATAGTATAATACAGTAAAACTTCCCTGAGATAGTATAATATAGTAAAACTTTCCTGAGATAGTATAATACAGTAAAACTTCCCCGAGATAGTATAATACAGTAAAATTTCCCCGAGATAGTATAATACAGTAAAATTTCCCCGAGATAGTATAATACAGTAAAATTTCCCCGAGATAGTATAATACAGTAAAACTTCCCTGAGATAGTATAATACAGTAAAACTTCCCTGAGATAGTATAATACAGTAAAACTTCCCTGAGATAGTATAATACAGTAAAACTTCCCTGAGATAGTATAATACAGTAAAACTTCCCTGAGATAGTATAATACAGTAAAACTTCCCTGAGATAGTATAATACAGTAAAACTTCCCCGAGATAGTATAATACAGTAAAACTTCCCTGAGATAGTATAATACAGTAAAACTTCCCTGAGATAGTATAATACAGTAAAACTTCCCTGAGATAGTATAATACAGTAAAATTTCCCCGAGATAGTATAATACAGTAAAACTTCCCTGAGATAGTATAATACAGTAAAACTTCCCTGAGATAGTATAATACAGTAAAACTTCCCTGAGATAGTATAATACAGTAAAACTTCCCTGAGATAGTATAATACAGTAAAACTTCCCTGAGATAGTATAATACAGTAAAACTTCCCTGAGATAGTATAATACAGTAAAATTTCCCCGAGATAGTATAATACAGTAAAACTTCCCTGAGATAGTATAATACAGTAAAACTTCCCTGAGATAGTATAATACAGTAAAACTTCCCTGAGATAGTATAATATAGTAAAACTTCCCTGAGATAGTATAATACAGTAAAACTTCCCTGAGATAGTATAATACAGTAAAACTTCCCTGAGATAGTATAATACAGTAAAACTTCCCTGAGATAGTATAATACAGTAAAACTTCCCTGAGATAGTATAATACAGTAAAACTTCCCTGAGATAGTATAATACAGTAAAACTTTCCTGAGATAGTATAATACAGTAAAACTTCCCCGAGATAGTATAATATAGTAAAACTTCCCTGAGATAGTATAATACAGTAAAACTTCCCTGAGATAGTATAATACAGTAAAACTTTCCTGAGATAGTATAATACAGTAAAATTTCCCCGAGATAGTATAATACAGTAAAATTTCCCCGAGATAGTATAATACAGTAAAACTTCCCTGAGATAGTATAATACAGTAAAACTTCCCTGAGATAGTATAATACAGTAAAACTTCCCTGAGATAGTATAATACAGTAAAACTTCCCTGAGATAGTATAATACAGTAAAACTTTCCTGAGATAGTATAATACAGTAAAACTTCCCCGAGATAGTATAATACAGTAAAATTTCCCCGAGATAGTATAATACAGTAAAACTTCCCTGAGATAGTATAATACAGTAAAACTTCCCCGAGATAGTATAATACAGTAAAACTTCCCCGAGATAGTATAATACAGTAAAACTTCCCTGAGATAGTATAATACAGTAAAACTTCCCTGAGATAGTATAATACAGTAAAACTTCCCTGAGATAGTATAATACAGTAAAACTTCCCTGAGATAGTATAATATAGTAAAACTTCCCTGAGATAGTATAATACAGTAAAACTTCCCTGAGATAGTATAATACAGTAAAACTTTCCTGAGATAGTATAATACAGTAAAACTTCCCCGAGATAGTATAATACAGTAAAATTTCCCCGAGATAGTATAATACAGTAAAACTTCCCTGAGATAGTATAATACAGTAAAACTTCCCCGAGATAGTATAATACAGTAAAACTTCCCCGAGATAGTATAATACAGTAAAACTTCCCTGAGATAGTATAATACAGTAAAACTTCCCTGAGATAGTATAATACAGTAAAACTTCCCCGAGATAGTATAATACAGTAAAACTTCCCTGAGATAGTATAATACAGTAAAACTTCCCTGAGATATTTTAACACAGTAAAAAAGGATCAGGTCTGTCAGTTGTAAACCACACTACACCATTATCCCTGCCCTTTTCCCAAAATACAGTTAAGTACCAGCAGTTTAAAAATGTAATTATCCATGATTTACTCTTTATTTTAAAGGGACTGTCACCAATAATACAAATCTTATGTGTTTCTAACACTAATTCATTTATCAAAAGCTTAGTTTTAAGGAAAATAAAGTGTGATTAATCTTGATTATTTACAGAATTCTGTTGTGATTCATTTGATTACAATTTTGAATCGATTGACACCAGTAATGTCAATGTATTGTGCTCTTTGTAAGGGTGTGTTAAGAGTTTCTTAAAGAGGAACTGCTGCAGCTCATGGAAAACTACCCGTAGCCTGCTGCATTGTTGCAAACATAAACAAACAAAACGAACAAAGTCCTTACATAAAAGTGCTCAGTGTGTGTGTGTAGCACACTGTACTACCAGCATGAATCAGCGCTAAAAGCAGCTCACTTTCTAGAGTTTCAATCCAAACACTTAATAAATCTCAACAGAATGGAGTAAATCCCTCACTCTCCTACACACAGACTCCTTCATTATGTAGCTAAGCTTCATTATGATGCATAAATCTTAGTTAAGCTGATGGTCTTATTTATTTTGCATGAGAAGCAGCGTCATAGTCTGGACTGAAATTCTGGGCTGAAGCCAGCATTAATATTATTTGCCTGCCTACATCTTCCAAATCCAGTACGGATAGCAGTATTGTATGGGTATTACATTTGTAATATTACTATAGATGATTACAAATGAAAAGGCCACTGTAAAATAAGGCATAGAAGTAAGTTCATAATGACTGGTAGTCCATTTATAATGGTAAGCAGCCATTTATTGAACTTAAAGGAGAAATCTGGTGTGAAATAGACTTGGGTTGTCGTCAGACATGATAACCAGTATGAACTTTTGTCTAATAGCTTCCCTCCGTTCTCCCCAGCATTTTAAAATACAGTTTTTTAGCCGATTCTCCCGGCTTACAATGCTGGTAATAGGGGCATAGCCTTGCCCATGCAAAGAAATCACTATTTTTACATCATTATCAAGCTCAAAGTAACCCAAAACTTCATTGGTAGAATTCTGAGGGCCTTGACATTTAAAACGAGGCACTGAGAACTTTAAAAGTGCACAGATAGTTTATTAAAATCACTGTTTTTACACACAATACCTTGGGGTATTTCTCTGGGTGCCACCATCTTAAAATTAAGTCACAATATTTCAACTGACAAACAAATAAGTAGGAAAGTGGAAAAGACTGCAAATTTTATTCTGTGGAAATGCATGAATTCCAGCTGTTCCTGAAAATATCTCTATAATATTTATGAATTTATGAAACGTATTGTGACTATCATACTTTAAGCTTCTTAATTGTGTAAAAATAGTAATTTCTTTACATGGATAAAGCTATGCCCTTATCACTAGCATTATCCAAGTCTGTTGGGAGCATTGTCTTAAAGTGCTGTATTTTGGAATGCTGGGAGAGAATGGAGGTGGGCTATTGGACAAAAATTAATACTCTTTATCATGTTTCACTACACCCCAAGTCCATTTCCCATCGGAGTTCTCCTTTAAACTTATAAACTCTAGTACTATACTGAGATATTTTCATATATATATTATTTCATACTATATGAAACCCACATCCACACACAGTATGCACACATACACATAAATATACTCTTTATGCTATAAATGCATAACATGATATTCACAGATATGAGCTTTAATAACAGCCTCACTTCCTCTCTCAGCAGGAGAAACAGAGGACATTTTAGGGGAACTGGACCGTGTGCCATATTCCTCCCTGCGCCGCACACTGGATCAGCGCCGGGCCCTCGTCATGCAGCTCTTTCAGGAGCACGGGTCCTTCTTTCCCTCAGGTACCCAATCACAGTCACTTCCTTTCCAGTGCAGCCAATAACAGCTACTTCATAGTGCATATAAGCCAGTTACGTGTTGTATTTCATTTGCTTCAGAAATTGGATTTTTTGGTTATCTACTGGTATAAATCTGATTTGACAGATTTATCATGTTTCAAGGCAAATTCAACCAAAATACATCCCACTGTCATGCAGGCCAGACAAAACGTAGACATGCGCAGATACTTTACATAAAGTTTATTTACAAAATGGTTCCTTTTGCAGTTAAGTGGGACAGGCATAGTTAAAATCCAAATAGAGCAGAAAGTTACAACAAACCAGAAAGAACAGGCAAAAAAGGTCATACACGGGTGATTTAAAATAGAAACAGAAGGGCAAAGCAAAAGAGTACCGGTAGTCAAAATAACAAAAGAAGGACAGTAACAAAGTAGGAAAAATACAAAAGAAACGCTGGGATAAATGTACAATACAAGAAACAAGGGGGTATTTATACAAGGGGAAACAGAAAATGGCAATCGAGAAAGTCACGTGAGCCGGTGTTGTGCCGAATTCAGCACCCCTGCCAGGAAAAACACCCCCTCTCTGAGCGAATTTAAATCGCTTTTATTAAGAAGTGCGTACACGCTACTGAGATGTTGTGCTTATTATGGCGGGGGTGCAGATTTCGGCAGTACTGTGTTGCCGAATTCAGCACCCCCGCCAGAAAAAGCACTGCCTCGCAGGAGAGTCTGCAGGTGACATGAATATTTTTCATTATTTTTTTTAACACAAGCCATTCTATTATAATTGATGCTTATTACTGTTTCTTCTTCCATGTATCACATTTATTTGTCTTAACAATATTTGTTTTTGTTGTTTTTTCTTCTTCTTTTTTTCTTATTTGGATCTTAGCTCAGGCCACGGCTGCTTTCCAGGCCCGCTACTCAGACACGTTCCCCACCAAAGTGTGTCTGCAGCTGAAGATTCGTGAAGTGAGGCAGAAGATCATGCAGACAGCCACACCCGGCAGTCTGGAGATCACAGGGCCTGGAGGAGTTACTGGAGGATCAGACTCCACCTGTAACCCCGGACCCTCTAATCCTGTGAGCAGGGAGGAAGGAGGAGGAGCAGAACTGGATGATAAAGGCCCGGGACGAGATGAGTTTAAAAGCGGCATGGGCGAATCGCAGGAGCTGAAATGAGGACTGATGGAGAGGACAGACAGACAGAATGTAGACGGAACGTAGGAGTAGGTGTAGTAGGCGAGTTTTATAAACTTCACCAACAATGTAGAGCACTTACGTGGATTTTATTGCATTTCTAACCAACAGTGGATTTCGTTCCGTTTGGTTCACTTTGTTAT
Organism: Astyanax mexicanus; assembly: GCF_023375975.1. Lineage (NCBI taxonomy): Eukaryota > Metazoa > Chordata > Actinopteri > Characiformes > Acestrorhamphidae > Astyanax > Astyanax mexicanus. Next base: position 23,051,962 of record NC_064410.1, read on the forward strand.
TTTCCTGTCACTGGACGTAATCTCTGCGGCAAGGAGACAGTTAGACATACTCAACAACACATATTTTATGCAAGTGCACATGAGAAAAAAAAACGTTCACACACATTTACAACAACTGGCACAAGAACCTTTTTCCGTAAAACGTCTGGCGGCACTTCTCAAAGCCAGGCAGTCTTTGGTTCACCATTCACTTCCTCTCTGAGTTTCAGAGCCCTTCGATGCTGCACTTCAGGCAGCACCAAACCGGCCTGTCTGCACAATATTTCCTTGCCTGGTGTAGAAACGAGACTGTTCGGAGGAAAACGATAGGACGAAAGCGCTTGCACTTTCATTTGTGAGAGACCGAGACTGAAAGCAATAGCTGGAGAAGAGGAGGGTCTTCATGCGAATGGGCCACACACCGTTTCAGCTTTTAGATGCAGGCTCAGAACCAAACTTTCCAAAAGCAACAAACCCAAGACTCACTCACTCACCTGCAGCCGAGCAGAAAAACAGAGGCTTCAGTGACCACCAAAACCGCGCAAACAACAACAGCAACAACAACAACAGAAAACATCAACACAGCACACTCAACCCGAGAGCGTAGTGTCCTTCTTCGTAAATGGAATCGAGCAAAATGGAAAAAAGAGACACTACACTCTACACTATGAATCAACTCGTAGTTATGCTTCGTCACTTGTAGTTGTTGTGTCGTACTGGTGGAACTGACTGATATGATATATTTTTTCTGTAAAAGCTTGCTCCTCTCTTCTTCTTCTTACTCTGGTGACATTTCCAGCATGGACTAATCAAGCTATCCCAGTGATGGGGCAAAAAAAGAAGAAAAAAAAAAGACTGTCTCTGTTTTAGCCTCTTAGCTGAAGCTCTTCTTCTCAGGCCTCCATTTTGGCCTTTCCTCACCCACTACCCCCTCCACCTATCACTGTACATAACCGTGACGGCTTGGGGCGCGAGGCTCTTTGCGTTTTTCTCCCATTTTTTGAAATGTTTTAATCAGGTGTTTGCACAATACGCGGTTCTGGATCGCAATTTAAATCAGGAAAGTATTTGCTTTTAGAGATATTTAAAAAAAAAAACAACAACCAACAACTTTGTTCCATTTCAATTGATTCCTTCCCTACCTTTTCATAGGTTCTGCCCTCAAAAAAGAGAGAGACCTTTTTGTCTTTTTTTTTTTTGGTTTGTTTCTTTGTCCGTTACTTTACTGTTTGTATTTTTCCCCCTCTTCTCCTCAGACTTTTTACCTGAAGTGTTGTTGGAAAGCGCCCGTACAGTGCTGGTCCAGAGTCAGAATAAGCTCTGTAGTCTGGGATGATATCGAATCAGGATTACGCAAGGGAAAGCTGATCTGAGACCAGTGCTGAGGTGGCATTTCTCAGGATCTTCTCTTCCTTCTTCTGCCACTTTACTTCTTTCATTGGTGCAATAGGACAGTGTGGATGGGAAAATTCCTTTGGTTTAGACGAGTGACTGGTTTGTGCCATAGATATTCACTGTACAGGCTGACAAAGCTGTCGCGATATGATATATATATTGAAAAAGAGTTAAGATAAGAATTATAATAACATTCATAAATGAGTGTTGAGGAAGTAATCCAAACAGAACAGAACAAACAAGCTAAAAAAAAAAATTAACCTAGCACTTTTTTGCGTCTTGTTTTGCTGAGAGAAGGAGTAATGAGTATATCGATACTTCTCAGTCTTCACTTGAATGTGTGACAATATAAATATACATATATATATATTTCTATATGTCCTTAATATACAGGTGTTTTGTGTATGAGTGTATGTATGTATGTGTGTGTGTGCGTGCGCACGCCCATGCGCTTGCACACTTGTGTGTGTGTGTGTGTGTGTATGTGTGTGTGTGTGTGTGAGCGTAAATGCTGATCTCTAATATGCATGTTGGCAGACCAGACTTGCCCCCATGCAAATGCATTCTATACTAGAAGACTGTTACCATATGCGTGTACGCGGGTTATTATTGTGGAAATACGGGAAATTCTCAAGCATATGAAACCACATAACTAGGCGTTAACTTTACTTTTGGCACATTCGTGTTTTTTTTTCCTTACCCTAATACCAGAGCGACGCTTACACACGCACACACACACGTATACCTGCACATGTATGCGTGTTACACCTTCTGATTGTGTATCCAATGAAACTGTCCTTATTTTGGACTGGAGAAGGAATTTTAGAATGAGAAAGATGAGCGTGAGCTCATGAGCAGGCATGTTGACCATGTGCAATATTTCTAAACAAAAGAATATTGAAAATATTAAAAACCTAACACACATTCTCTTGTGTTTGCTGTGTGTTTTGTTTATCGCTTGGTAATTTTACAATTTACTGTTTGCCTACTGGGAATTTTTTAATGTGTAGCAGGAATTCTCACATGCTGGTATGTAAAAATGCATTAGATGTCTGGGATTTTACAGGATTAACATTGTTTCTTGCTATTTTTCACAGCACAAACAGAGTCAAAGTCAAAGGCAGAACCTTATCTAAAATCTTAGGCCCTGTCCCATTTTACCCCTTGGCCCTAGCACTTATCCCTACCCCTCTATTTTGTGCATACACACCTAGGGGTAGTGTGTCCTGATTCTTGTTAGGCTGAAGGGGTAGGGTTTTGGAAGTGTTCAGGGTACATGGCTGTTCAGACTGAGATTTTTCAGAGGTACTTTCCAAGCAGAGGCTGAAGCATTTAAGGTGAAACGGAACTAATAAAAATGATTAAAAGCTCATTTTAGCTTCCCATCAGAGAGGAATTAAAAAATAATAATGAACTAGTTAACCAGCAGCTAGGTTGCTGAACTTCAGCGCTTCATTGCCATAGCTATATCTGTTTTAAGTGCATAAAGGGTTGTTCCACTTCTTAAGCAGGAAGTTAAGAATTGAAAGAAGAGGTAGGGGTACAAAGGAGAAATGGTATAAGGCCATAATCTATTTCAGATAGGGGTGGGGCAACAGAGAGTCAAACTTAGAGGCACAACCAATCATAATCTTGATTTCAATGGAAGACGGACAACAAAAAGTCAAATTCTAAGTATGTCTGACGCAACACCACCGCATTGCATTGTGCTATACACTAACATTTCATAGCGTACCTGATCTGTACACTACATTTTGTGATGCATTTTGGGTGTTTAATAGTGAACTATATGGGGAATAAAATGTTCTGCTGAGATTTCAGACAGCACTACAAAATGACTGAGGAATTATACAGTGCACTATTTCTATAATAGGGAGCGATTCTAAATGCAGTTATGGACAACAACTTTCTGTTATTCTATCATTGTTGTAATTATTATTATTATTATTAATAATATTTCAGACATCAAATGCTTTCAGACAATCAATTTATCACTATGAGTATGGTGTCCTTGAAGAGAAATGTAAAATAGACTTCTCACAATTCTCAGAATATGGTTTTGCTGACATGTTCTTGGTAATGTTTGTCATAATATATTGGGTTAAATACAATGGGAAAAAAACATAAAAATAAAAATAATATATTTCTCAGATCACATATTTCAACACGTTGAGAAGCTAGTGCAAGATTTAAAATAACACATATTCTGAGAGGAACAGAAAAACCTTAACACCCATAAGATTGGGTGGAGGCCCAGAGCTGGTTTATGGAGAGACTGCCCACTTCTTATCAGAAAATGATGCGTGCCGCTAGAGGGAGCCCGCGAGTCAGTCCTCAATTAATGGGGCTAAAACTCAAATTAAAATAGAATCTAACTACTTATTCAGGAGAGTCCTTTAATTTTGGAAAGTTGTAACCTTTTTATATATTATCCATAAAAATGCAACAAATCGTTTTTTTTTTTTTACATTAAATGGGTTTTAATAAAGATGCTAGCCAGCATTACTGCTGTTTGTTTGGGAAGCCAATGCCAGTTTAAAAGTTTTACAACAGCTAGTTCAAAAGCTATAACGTTAAAAAGCTAACGTTAGAAACTTTTTATATTGTTCTGTATTAAGGAAATTATTATTTTTTTTATACATATAAATGTGTTCACATGTTTATAACGTATAATTTTCTCAGTTGCTCCATGTGAATCCATTCATGTTGTTCTCATTCAGGAGCGCCCTCTAGTGATTCGCATACTCAAAGGCCAAAATACTAAAATACATTTAAAAATGACTTAAATATACATATTATTCAAAACATATTAAAAAATGATAGCAAGCTTCAATGCAGAATTATTTATTTCCAGTGAGGAGCACAGTTATAATCGTAACCCGTCAGAGTGGGTGGAGGAACTCCACACCTGGCTGCTGCCCGAGAGCAGAGCGCCCTCTCCGGCGGTACTGCGCCCCCCGCCCCTCTCTATCTCTCTCTCTCTCAGTCAGCCGTCGTAGTTGTTTTGAACCCTGTGTCCCATCCAGTCCTCTTAGGGTGTAGCCAGCCAGGACTTCATTTCCCAGGCGGCACCGAGATTTGACAGTCCGAGCTACCGAGGAGAGCCACGGCTGGAGGGTGGCAGAATATTGAGTCCTTTTCTTTGTAGCTCTTTATTTTTAAGTCTCAGTTTAGCCACGGTCTCGTCTTTGTCAGTGAAAACTCCGGCGAGCCCCAATCTCCTGCCCCGCCACACGCTTTTAAACAGATATGAGCGGCAGCGGGCGGCCCAGGACGAGCTCGTTCGCTGACCCTCCCGGCGCCGCTTCATCATCCGCGGGATCAGCCGCTGTCGTGGGGAGTAACACGGGAAAGACCGGGGACTCTCAGGCCTCGGGGGGAAGCGCATCTAATCTGAAGTTGGGCAGTGAGTATTCGGGAGATTCAGATGATGGTTTAGCTTAGCTAGCTAATATGTTCTACAGCTGAGACTTTAAACCCAGTGTTTAAATATATATATATATATATATATATATATATATATATATATATATATATATATATATATATATATATATATATATAACCTACAGTACTCGAGTTAGCTTTAGTTCGCTAAGCTATTAGTTATCTATCAGTACAGCAGTGAAATTATTATCCCTGCCGGTTAGGCTACGGTAGCTAGCTAACAGGTAACACGGCTAGCTGATGAACTTGTTCCGTGCTAAAGCGTTGCCAGGGGAAGTTGGGTAACTTAGCTATTAGCTAACGATAGCTTAGCATGATAGTTAGCTCCCCAACATTAGCTAACATTAACATTAGTCCTTGTTTTATTCGTTTCTTTATTTTAATATTTTATGCGCTTGGAAATGAATGAACAATAAAAGCTAACTAGCTAGCCATTTGTTTTTAACGCATACACTAAAATGTAAAGTCAAATATCTATCTAGCTAGCTAACCTAGCTATCTTATATGTTAACCTACAGTTTCATTGTTGCCAGGCTAATGTAACTTAGCTAGCGTTAGCTATAATAGCTAAAGCTAGCCAGCAGTATCATTCGTTTACAGTTCGATAGCTAGCGCTTGTTAGCTAAACAGCTAACGCTATATTAGTGACATTACCTACATTATACGGATAGGTTGATATTGGAAACCAGACTCGTTTGTTCGTCTCAGTAAAGTGGACAAACTCTCAACCTCGGTAGCTTCTATCAACATCTAACGTAACTAACGTTAATTGTATTTTCCTTTATGACAGCTATAAGCTAGCCATAGCTAGCTGCCTAATATGTTGGCTATAATTCCTGTTGCTAACTAACCAGCTAACAGGATAGATACACTAACCCAGCTGGCTAACTAGCTTACCTGCCGAATTAACTAGCTAGATCTATTTTTATTTTATTAGGTTTAATTGTAGCTGACTATAAAGTTTACTTAGTTAACTGACTAACTAACTAGATAGGCTAGTTAGCTAGCAAAATTACCAGAAACTACAGAACGTTTATTTTATTAGGATTAATTGTAGATATTATAAACCATTAATATAAGTAATAAACTAGCTAACTACATGACAAGTGAAGCTAACCTAATTTAAGGGCAGTAGGATAGTTAGCTAGCTTGCTAATATGTCTTATTTGCTCAGTATTGTGGCCGCTTAGTTAACATAGAAATATTAACTAATCATTTCTTCTTCTGTCAGCAAAAAACAATAATGCACCGAGGGAGAGTTGATGGAATGCAATTAAACTTAGTATGTGTGAATGTAGTGATGATATACAGTTCTGGAAATAAATAAGAGACCATCTAAAAATGATGAGTTTCTTTGAATTTACTAAATTGAAAACCTCTGGAATATAATCAAGAGAAAGATGGATTATCACAAGCTTGCTTGAATTTTTGCACAAGAAGTGGCATACATTTATCCAAAAGCAGTCTGTAAGACAGGTGGAGGAGAACATGCCAAGCTGCATGAAAACTGTGATGTAAAAAAACAGGGTTATTACACCAAGTATTGGTTTCTGAACTATTAAAACTTTATGAATATGAATTAGTTTTCTTTGCATTATTTGAGGTCTGAAAGCTCTGCATCTTTTTTGTTATTTCAGCCATTTCCCATGTTCTGCAAAAATGCTCTAAATGACAATAATTTTATTTGGAATTTGGAATACATTTTGTCCGTTGTTTGTAGAATAAAACAGCATGTTCAGTTTATTCAAACTTATACCTATAAATAGTAAAATCAGAGAAACCAATTCAGAAACTGAAGTGGTCTCTTAATTTTTTTTCAGAGCTGTATGTAAGTGACTACTGTATTAGCCTATAAGAATCCTGTAGAAGACCTGTAGAAACTAAAAGAGAATACACCATTAAAAGGAGCTACTTTTATCTCCTGCACTAATCCCAGCACACCTACATTCTGTAAATAAGATCAGATGAACAAGCGCACATTCACACACGGTCCTGTTCTCAGGATGTTCTGTATATGTCACTCAGGGACTTCATGAGTTAAAATAAAGGGCAGACTGCTGTAAGGAACTGAAACGAGGATTTAGTGCCTGTTGGGCAGCCTCTAACCTGAATGCAAGATAAAATACTATTGGGCATTGAGGAATTTGTGCTCCCACAGATCCTACACAGATTTTGACGATGGGCCTGTAGATCCTGCACACTCATCAACTCATTGGTGGTCATTGGGGCAGGCCAAGGAATTGTTGCAATCTGGGAAGGAAAAATGCAATTGAAAGCCCTGCCATTAGAAACAACACATATGCCAGGATATTCTGCACACATTACTGTTAGAGTTGGGTGGCTGTTATATGTGATTGCTCCCCAGAGCATTATTACACCAGCATTTGGGGAAGTATGTCTCTCAATAGCACTCACTGCAATGCCTTCATATTCCACACATCAAATCCCAAACACAACATGGGTTTGTCACTAAAGACAATGCAGTTTTAGATCAAATATCAGTCCAGGTTACTCATTTAAGAGAACATTGCCAACAAAGGTGCCGGAGGATGCCTGACACATCTATATGGCCAACACTTAAAAGCTCAATCCTGTCTCTTTCAGTTCAGTTATGTCCCCAATCAAAGTCCGTTAACTGGGCTAAATGTCTTTGTGTTGTAGAGGCATGTCAGCAATCCCTCACCAAGAGGTAGTAGCCTTTTTTAGTAGTGAGGGAAGCACTTTAATGCCCTGTTGTATAGCATAATCCTATGTTTAAACAGATATATTGATAAATGAGACACAATTACATGTTGAGTTTTGCAGCAGTCTGGGGCGCTTGTTTTTTTGTTTTGTTAATAAATGCCAGGGCAGCAATATGGAAACACTTATGTTTGCATGAGAGTTACATTTTAGATTACTGTGGTTTTATCTAGTACCCAGTTGTTGGGCTGCATCTAAAGCAAAATAATACTGTTTTTTACCAGGTGATTTGTTTACTTTTGACTGGTTATTTATTGAGTTATATGTACTGTTATCTTTGAGATTTCTTGGTTCGCATCAGTGTTTGTCATTACTTTTTGGATCTTGTTGCCTTACTATAACTGAAAAGGGTTATGTGGGTTAAAGAACAACTCTGTATTTGATCTTTTTCAAGGACCTGGAGGTGAGGTGACTACCGTGGTTGCCACCCCTGGCCAGGGTCCAGACCGTCCCCAGGAAGTGTCCTACACGGACATCAAGGTGATCGGTAATGGCTCTTTTGGTGTGGTGTATCAAGCACGCCTCATTGACACCCAGGAACTGGTGGCCATCAAAAAAGTTCTTCAAGATAAAAGGTTTAAGGTATGTCAGGGTTGTTGTAATAATTGTTCTAATAATTATTAAGCATCTAGGTGAGACTGGTGAGACATTGAAATTTCTGCGTAACAATAACCATTCCCGAATCTGTCTGTCCCTGTAGAACCGAGAGCTACAGATCATGAGGAAGCTGGATCACTGTAACATAGTTAGATTACGGTACTTCTTTTACTCCAGTGGTGAGAAGGTAAGGATAAGGGTTTTTTTTTCCTGCTGTTCAAAACTCTTATCTTAGTATGTGTGTATTTTCATCAAGGCTTTGTTTTGTTCAGTGTAGGGATGTCCAGATCAGTACTTTGCTATGCACAATATAGAGATTGTATAAAATTTTAATGTTCCACTGTAAAATAGTTTCACACTGTAGACTCTAAACTGTCCTTTTACTAAATGCAACAATCCTTACTGCATCTTAGAATCCTGTCTCGTATTGCCCCTAGAGGATGACAGAGGATGCGTTGCATAACAAAACTATGGATAGTAACTAGTTCAGAGTAGATAAAAGCCTTTACCAAATCCATAAAAAATGACCGGAATAGTCCTAAATTCAGCTTCCTGGTTAGGTCTGGGCAATAATTCGATATCAATATTTATCACGATAGAAAACTGTAATTGACGGTGCGTGACGCAACTTCCGGCTTGTGTACCTCCTCGCTGTTTGTTTAGCTGTCTCTGTTGCTGGTCTCCGTTTTAGTCGTTTCAATAAGTTGTATACCATTTGTTAGCTTTTAACTGTCTTTACAACCTTTTCCAAAACAATAACATTTCTTAGGTAGCCATTCATTTCAATCTGGCCTTAAATTTTCAGGCAAGATTGTATTAATAAAGTGATATATGCTCTAAGAATTTCTGGGAGAACTTTGGACTTGATGTAACACAGTTGATCAACAGCAGCAGATGACATGTCTCTCCAAACCATCACTGACTGTGGAAACTTCACACTAGACCTCAAGCAGTTTGGACTGTGTGTCTCTCCACTCTTCCTCCAGACTCTGCTTCCTTGGTTTCCAAATTAAATGCAAAATTTACTGATGATCAGTGATGGTTTGGAGAGTCATGTGATCAGCTGGTGTTGGTCCACTGTGTTTTATCAAGTTTAAAGTCAGTGCAGTTTTTTTCCTGGAAAATCGAACTACACTTCATGCTTCTCTCTGCTGACAATAGAGATGCGGATTTCATTTTCCAGCAGTACTAATTGATCTCATATAATATTCTAATTTTCAGAGAGTTTCACATTTTTAACAATTACTGAAATAAAGGAACTTCTCTATGATATAATTTTTTTTTTTGAGATGCACTAGTATGTTGATTGTACACGTACCTCTGCTGATTGGAGGTTACTACAAGTCTTATAAACATATGAAGGCTCTTATTCATAACTGAACTATTTGTTTTGAATATCACTTAATTGAACATTGTGGGTAGAATGAACATGATTCATTTTGCATGCTGCCGCAGTGAAGAGGCAGCGTGGTATAGAGGTTAATGTGAATGTTGTCTGGTCATCAGCTTTGAGCGAACTGGAAAAGCTCTAGTGATTATCAAGGACTTTTAAAAGGATAGCGTGGTGTCTGTGTCTGCAATTGTAATCATGTGCTCTGGTCTGAACTGCCTGACAGTAATGAATGCTGATGCTGGATATTTGACACTTTAAAAAATAGTCATTTAAAGCTGTTGGTGTCTAACATTCCTGTAATGTGGTTCATTCCATTGTGTTGTTGTTAACGTGTGGGTGTCTAGGTGTTCAGTCCAGTTGTTTAGTATGGTGTGTGTGGGATGCTGTGTTTTTTAGGTTTAGACGGGAAAACATATATATGTTATATTCTTATATAGATAAATTAGCATTTTAATTTTGTCTAATTTTGATAATTATTTTATTTAACTATAGCATTTGTCTTCCACAGAAAGATGAGGTCTATCTGAATCTGGTGCTGGACTTTGTGCCAGAAACAGTGTACAGGGTGGCACGGCATTTCAACAAAGCCAAGACCATCATTCCTATCATTTATGTGAAGGTAAGAAAACTTCGTTAGATTGCCATTGCGATTATTTATTTATTTATTTTTATTTATTTATTTTCTTTCCTCAGGAAAACCCTGTTTTAAACTATTTCTTTGTCATCTGTAGTTTGACTTTTCTTAGGAGGCCATTTTATAGTAAGTTCAACTTATATAGTGTATATAAGTTGGATATAACCACTCTCGGTGAAAACACTGAATTAAAAACAAAAAATAACCTTATGTCAAAAAACTAGGGGTGGCTGATATGGCACAATATTTCAGGGTATTATTTCGTGCACGATGTTAAAAAATGTTGGCGATATTATTGCGTATGGTATGATATGGCACACTCCTAATTAAAACTTTAAGTAAATGTGCTATAAAATGTATGGTTTTTGATCATTTGTTTCTCCCTGTCCCTTTCAGGTCTATATGTACCAGCTGTTCCGCAGTCTGGCCTATATCCATTCCCAAGGTGTGTGTCATAGAGACATTAAACCACAGAATCTGCTGGTGGACCCAGAGACAGCTGTGCTCAAGCTCTGTGACTTTGGCAGGTGTGTGTTTTGTATTTGCCTTTAATGGAGATAAACCAATCTGTGTTTTTAGGGCAGATACTGATCACTGATGCCTATCAAGTGTAAAGCAAAGGAAGTGCCTCATCCTGTAGGGCAGGGGTCGGCAATTAAGTTTAGCGGGCCAGATATTTTCCATCAGTGGGGAAGGAAAAAAATAAATAATGCGGGATCGAACCCGGTTCGTCAGGCTCGTGGTCCAAAAACACTACTGCTGCCCCAGCTAGTGAATTGGGACACAGGACCCCAGCTGTAGGGCTTCTGTAATGTTCCCTTCATTGTCTCAAGATAAAACGTACTATATTTTTGAAACTAACCATCCTCTTCTTCTCAAAGCTGAGAGAGTATCTGCATAACTATACTCAAACTGCACTGTGGTGCTCAAAGTCTCCTTATACTTGCTGATACTTGCTGTTATCTGATACTTGCTGTTTTGGGCTGATTGACGTACTCTTGAGTGGGATATCCAGTTACTTGTGTTTAAAAGTTATTACTGTGATGCACCCAACAGGCATGTGTTGTTTGAGTCAAATGGTAAACCTTTTTAGCATCTGGGTTGAGTAGGTTTCTGGACTGGGTTTGATGAGGTTCTGCAGCTGTTCTGTCGGGAATACTTGAAATAGTCTTTGCATGGTTCGTATGGTCATAAAAAATTAGGAAAAATCATGGAATTTGAAATAATCAATTTCCATGTCGGAATAAGTTTTGGGAAAAAAATTATGTTTGGTCTACAAATCTTTGTGGATCCGTTTATTGTGTGGAAAATCTATTTTGAGCTAATAAATACGTCAGTTCAGAATTAATTCAGTTGTTTAGCCCTACACAATTTAGCTCTTAGGATCTCGCACACATTTTGTTATTAAAGATTGTGTGTCAACTTTTATCAGATTCATTTTTGGCCTACTATAATCAATTTTGATCATATTTATTAATTTAGTTGATTTTTGGTTTGTCCATATCTGCATTGATGTTTTAAAAACTGTATGGACATATAAATTCGAAGGAAAAATAATTTAAAAAAATATTTTTTAATCAAATATATTGGTTAAAACGTGAATGAATCCTGTCTTTGGCACAGTAGAAGATGTCAGCAAATACGTTTAGTACTTATGGGTAGTGCTGCAGACAGTAGTTACCTCACCCAGTGTTTCTCTTATAAAGAGGTTACATGGAGGTCAGCATACACAGACTGAATTCTTGGAGAAGTGTCATCCTCCCACAATTCTTACCTACTGATCTTCTGGCTGAATGCCTGTTCCTGTCTTGTCTGTGCTTCTTGCTTTGTGTCGAGCTTAACAACCTGCAGAAGTAATGACTGACTGACCTGTCCCAAAGCCTTCCACTATTGATGAATAGATTTCTTTTGGATCTAAATCCAGACTTTACATTTCCTGAGATCGACTTGTCAGTGAGGGATGATTTGCAAGTAGGTGCCTCCCAAAGAAAATGCAAGTGGTCAGTCAGTCACTTGCTCTGTCTTCAGCATAGAGGGTCTGGATTTCTGACTTAAAGCACATCTGCGCTCATATGATGAGCATGGGGGCTCTATCCACCCACATGATGGCTTTTCTGAAGAACTGTCAGGCTCCGGACCTTGTGAAATGGGCTTTTGCATTATGCCATAGCTAAATTTGTCAGCATGTTTGTTGCCAAGTGGAAAGGGTGACAAATTAATGCATCAATTAATGATCAGGCTGCCCAATATTAGGGAAAAAATTCCATTGCAATATTTATTTTTTTGCAATATTCTTTATGATCTTATCAAAGACAGGAATTTTGTCCAGCAGTCAGCGAGGCAACATGTCACAATATTACTGATCCACTCTATGTGTCCATAATCGAAGTGAAATAAATGATAGTGGACAATGTAGTCTGTCATTTGATAGATTGTAAGAAATGTGCATTTTTTGTTCCTTTTGTATTAAACATAAAAAGCATAACATAAAACATAAAAAGTACATTGTGTATGTGTACTAAAATGCTGTATCTGTATCTACTGGAGTATTTATTTTTTCCTCCTAATTCCACTTATACTTCTCTACATATTTACAATGAGTGTAATACTTTTATGCTGAGACAATTCTTATGTGCTGCATCTTTACTATTGTAAAAACGTTATGAATAATTGTCACTGTCACTGGGTTTGATGAAACTAAACAAGCAATCTGTTCTGCCTTTACCGCTGAAAACTTTCTATAATACAGTACTGTACTTTTACTTTCAGTACTTAGGTAGTACGTTTTAGAATAAACTACTTGTTGCAGTACTTAAGTACAGAAAGTGTAGTAATCAAAGAACACTTTAAATTCTACTCAAGTCCCTGTTTTTTTTTTTTTTTTTTCCAAATCTAGGTTTCTAGTACTTTATACCTGTCTGGGCTTAAATGATATATTGTGAAGCACTAGTTGATAATACATTTTCTTCTTAGTCTCTTAGTTTCTTCTTAGCCTCAGCAGTGTTTCTTTTTAATCATTTTTAATCTTTTGATAATGGGGAATAAATTCAACAAATATTAAAAAAAATAAATTGTTAAAATTCACATTAAGTTCATATCTTTTTCCATTCTAAACAAGACAGCACTTACGTTTGACAAACTTCTTTCAAGTAGCATGTTTTTCAGGTTCCCATACTTAGATTTCTTTTGGACATTTTTTTTTTACTGATTTTTTTTATCTTTTTAACATATTGTGAATTTGGCAGTTGTTCTTTACATTGTTAAGGTTTTTCATTTCTCTGTATAGTTGCCATTTTTTAATAGTTGAGATTGTTGAACGTATCTTGCACTTACATTTCTGTAGATTCTAGCGTCATTTCTGTCTCTGGTAGAGTTTCTTGTTGGTTATCATGTTTAGATCATATCTTAAAAAGCATGACAACAACGTCTTTATACAAGTTGCACCAAACACATACTCTCACGATAGCTGCTCTGTCCTATATGTCTGGCATGATATTTATAGAATTCATGGTAATCATAACCAGCCTCTTGACCATATGACACAGTTCACTGTGTTAAGTAAAGACTGCAGCTGTTGGGAATAGTGATGGTGTATTTTGTCTACAGTGGCAGTTTGTAATGACACACAGTTTTCTATTGGGGAAATTAAATATGAATTTATTGTTCATTCTGCATCACTCCACAGCAGATGTGAAATGTGTCCATAAAGCCTTGTCTTTGAGCTGAATTGCATGGTTACGTGGTCATGAGTCCGAATACAGTGTGTTCAGGCATGTTACTAGTAGTGAGCCAGTCTGTTGTGTCATGACCAGGCTTAAAAATACTGTTATTAATGTGTTAGTAGTAAGATTTGATTTTTTTTGTCTACCTTGTTTCATCAGGAGTCATCATGTTCTGTCTTCTAAAATATTCTACTCTTGCATTTTCAGTGCAAAGCAGTTGATAAGAGGCGAGCCCAACGTCTCCTACATCTGTTCCCGGTATTACCGTGCACCCGAGCTCATCTTTGGGGCGACTGACTACACCTCTAACATAGACATCTGGTCGGCTGGCTGTGTGCTGGCTGAGCTGCTGCTGGGACAGCCTATTTTCCCTGGAGACAGTGGCGTAGACCAGCTAGTGGAAATCATCAAGGTGAGGGGCTAAATGGCATTCAATACATTTAAAGCTTACAAACATTACACCCAGTTTTGGAGAGCTTGTCTATCCACTCTTTGCGAACGTTGGCTCATATTCAAAAACATTCTTTTATCTGATTAAGGGTCTGGATAAAAATTTTTTTTTAGGCAAAAACTAGAAAGTAGTTTTCTAACATTTAAGCAGTACGCTGTTCCAAAGTGTTGGTCCAGTGGGCTAAGGCATTTCCACTTTGATACAAGATTACTGGTTCAGGGTGGCATCTTGTCACCACTTCACTATTACTGCAATGTTGTGCTCAGCACTGGCAGCTGTTCATTGATGTTTTTAAGCTGGGTACTCGGCAAAGCTAGGTTGACGTGTTTGAGGAGTCCTGTGCAAGTCTTCCCCCTTTTAAGCCCTATCCTGACGGGATTAGTTTCTCAGGGGGACATCTGTGAAAAATATTTTGCACTCTTACATGACTTTTGCTTTTGCAGACGAAAGCACGATGGCAGTGCTAAGTGCTCATAAAAACACCGGAGCAGAGAAGAGACACTGACTCTTATTTTGGTTTAGAGGAAAGCCAAATTTCATCAACAATTCGAAAGTACTTTTCATAACCACAAAGTGTGGGAATCTGTATGGAAACACATTGGTGTCCCTTCGTCACTGCGCCGTTTGGTTCAGTAGCTCCTTCATTTCCACTTTCTGTTGTGTTTATGTGGATCTCCGTGAAAACACACGCCCAAAATGTAATGACGATGAGTAGCAGTGGACAAATAGCTATTTTATTAAATGCAAAGTACAAAACTCAGAGATGTGAGTCCGGACAAGACTAAAATTACCGGAGGACCACGGAGTTCAGCGAAAAGCAGTAGAAAATTCAGCCTGTAATTATCTAAGAGGATGTCTAAGAGAAAAACACATACATGGTCGTTCAAGACGGTAATAAAATCACAGCAGACCCCCCATAAAAAAGAAAATAACCTCAGGATCCCCTGAGAAACTAATCCCGTCTGGATAGGGTTTTAGTGTTGGGAGGACTTAGGAGTCCATATTGGGCAAAAAAAAAGGGATAAAAATTCAAAGAAAATAAAATGAAAATACTTACAAACATTTGTACTGTCACCTTTTTCTAATCAGTCACTTCTACCTGCCTTTTTTTGTGAAAATATTAATATAAAACCTGTTAAAACCTAAATGATATTAGTTATTTAGGTAAATATATGAAAATAATTTAATAAACTAATGAACCTTCTTTTCTCAGGTGCTGGGCACTCCAACAAGAGAACAGATTCGAGAAATGAACCCCAACTACACAGAATTCAAATTCCCACAGATCAAAGCTCACCCTTGGACAAAGGTAGAAGATGCAGATTATGTAGATGTTGATTTCTAATGTTAATCCAGAGCACTGCCCCTCTAATTCACTTTTCACTTCCTTTCCTTCTGTCCCTTCAGGTCTTCAAGCCACGGACTCCTCCTGAGGCGATCGCTTTGTGTTCTCGGCTTTTGGAGTACACACCAGTGACACGCCTTTCTCCGCTTCAGGCCTGCGCCCACGCCTTCTTTGACGAGCTGCGTCAGCCGGGCACACGCCTGCCCAGCGGGCGTGAACTCCCCCAGCTTTTCAATTTCACCACAACCGGTTAGTTTCTACGCACTTCTTCACCTGTCCTGTAGTGTGGAAGCTTAGGTTCTCCATGACAGTCGATTTTTGTGTTGTGTTCTTTTTCTTTTAACGTCTTTTATTAAAGTTCTTCCTCTGTTTCCTTTTCTCTGTTATTACAGAGCTGTCTATTCAACCTCAGCTAAACCCCACTCTCATTCCACCTCATGCCCGTGCACAGACTACGTCCTCTTCACACGGTAATGATACCATCCACCATCCTGCTCCAGTTAGGCTGTAAGAGTGGCTGAGGTTCCAACAGTGAGTGATGGCCATTGATATACGTGTGTGTGTGTGTGTGCGTGCAGGTGGCAAATCTAGGTCTACTTCTGGATTTCGTTATAACAGCTAGAAGCAGCTTATGAAAGCTTCATACTACATGACCTTCAGAGTTCCTTGATTGTTCTACCTTTCACATTAAATAATAGTGATGGAAATCTCTAGGCAACTTAAAATTCAATTTGGTTACAATTCAAAGGTCTGCGATTATAAGATTTTGATTAGTGCATCGTGATGCATCTTTTTCTTCGATGCAGGATTTTTTATTCCTCATTGCGTGACAACTTTTCTTTTAATGTAAAGTATATATAATGATAACTAGAGCATTGATATACAGCAGGTTATAAATGTAAGTAACTGATGGTTATCACAGCAACTCTGTAACAGATCATGAGCGCAAAATGCTCATTTCCCTCAAAACTTCTTAAACTGGCATTCCAAGTGATTCATCAACTTTTTTCTTTTATTATTGCGACTTTACTCTCATGACTCTACTTTATTTTGTTAAACCAGCCATGTCGCAGCGCTGTTCGTGCTACGTATCGTCATTTGTGTACATCGCCTGTTTAATTAAAGGTGCTTCTTATAGTAAGGTGCGGCCCGTGTATGTAAGTTTTTTTTTAATTAGTGGGTGCGGCTTACATTCAGGTGCAATCAATAGCCCGGAAATTAAGGTACATAACTTGTAATCAGAAATGTTGTAGTGGTTGTGGTTCACTCGCAACAAGACAATACATTTTTTGCTTTCCAAAAACAATCAAAAGTTGAGGTATTTTTTACTTTTTGGACCTGGATTTGCCACCTCACTGTGTATTGTTTTTAATGTACAGATTGTTCATGTTTGTCCACTAACAATTGTCCTGATATCCCTTCATTAATAACTCTCTCTCTTTCTCTCTCTCTCTCTCTCTCTCTCTCTCTCTCTCTCTCAGATGGTTCAGACGGTTCGGGACAGCCCAACTCGACTCTGACCAACAGCGCCTGAAGCACTGACAAGTTCAAACAAATGTGCAACCAATCTGAGCCACCTCCTCAGTACACACCTAAACAAACGCACTCATGCACACTTACCTCATACATGGTTTCTCTTCCCTATTAGGTCTGAACCTTCAGAAAAAAAGGAGGAAAAAAAGTAAACTCTCATTCTCTCATTTAGTCATTCAGGTTTTGCCTCTGACATTTCAGTGTCTTCAGTGACTGACAATTGTGTACTATTTTAACAGAGATAATGGTTTAGAAAGGTCTACAACTACTACTGATCCAGTTGTCTAAGCTGCATACACACAGACATATACACACACATACATGTGCACACAGACAAACATACACAGAAACCTACATACACACGTTTTGTTCCTGCTAAATCTATTCTGGTTAATGTCAGTCAGTCGTTTTTGAAGTGAGTGTCCTGACCAGCTATGCCTGTTAAGGACACTCATAACACAAAACAGGTTATGGCTGTTGTTAACAGTCACATCTCTGGTTGCAGGGATTGAAAATTATCGATATTAAAGTGGCAGGAGGGGCAGGTCCTCTGTCTAATAATGTACCTTTTTTATTACCTTTAATTTAATTTACCTTTCTTTTTTTATTGCATCTTAATTTATTTGACTGCACATTTATTAAAGAAGGATGGTGAGATGGCAGAACTGTTGTCCTGCTTCAGCCGGCAAAGCGACTCCTCCCAACCCTCTCTCTCGTCATGTGGAGCGATAAACTCAAGCAATTGAAGTCACTCATGTCGCTGATCTGATTTTAAATGAATATAGTAACGGAAAAAGCCATGTTTCCTTTGTTTAAAGCTATTATTAAATTATACTTTTAAACCTTTTAAAAATGGATTTCCTCCTCTCTTTCTTTCATCCATATATTTTAAGTCAGGCAGAGGTGAGGAGTAAGGTGCATTTTTATTTTTTTTATTATTATTATTCTTTTTCTTTTCTTTTTTTTTCTTTTCTTTTTTTGTTATTTTTTTTTTTTTAAATGACTGCACAGTCCAATGCTCACAGTCGGCTGTAGGTCATATATATTTACAGCTGAGGCTTAAAAGTCGAAAACCACAAAAAGTATCCTGTGCAATTCCACGTGTGTGATGGATACCCTGGACAAACGAATGGAGAGCACTTTAAGCTTTACGTTTGTTCTTAAAAAAGGGAAAACTATAACATGAGTTGCGTCTTTGATTGCTTTGCTGAGGGTGTGTGTGTGTGTGTAGTTTTAAGTTCATCTGATGTGAACACATTGGGATAATAGACAGGCTAGTGTAAGCCATTGTACTGTAGTGCTCTGTTCTTGGCAAAGTTGAGGGATCCAAGTGAGTGTGCACATGTGTTCGTATCAATGTGAGATAGTTACAAAGCAATTTCATTAATTAGCCTGTGTTTACACCTGGTCGCTTTATTAGGATTAGGTTTATATCTAGATGTTTAAGCATAATGCAAGTGTACACTAAAATGTATTATGAATCTGATTCATTAAACCACTTCAGGTGGTGGTCAGGTGGAGACACATTTGAGCCACATGTTGTTATAGCAGCGTAAAAACACATCAGTTTCTACAAGCTGCACTTTCAAGCAATTGAATTTTAATCGATTTAATTGGAGGTGCTTTTGGCTATCAAGTGTAAATGCAAGAGGTTTAAATCTTTCATGATACAATTCAGATATCAATTCAGGTGTAAACAGTGTCTATACGTCTTTTTTTTATCTGAATTGGATCTGTATTAGACCAAGCCACTTAAAATTGGAAGTGGAAACACACCCACCCAAGATGCATTTAACATACATACAAACATGCAGTTTGCATACCTACACTTATACATACAAATGTGATCACTTAAACCGCTTTAAAAAGTGGTCTAAGACTGCTTTGAACCTGACCTATTTTCTAGCAGTATAAACAAATTCATTGTAAAAGGTTAATTGGTAATTCCATCCCAGCACAACAGTTGGAGTTTTAAACTGACATACTGAAGACACATTTGACTACATGTGGTTAAAATGCTATCAGGGTACTGTACAATCCAGATACTAGTCAATGTGAAGTGACCAGGTGTAAGAGTTTTAAAAGGTGTGGCTGTAAGATTAGGAGTTTTTTTGCCTGTCTAGGGAAAAGCCCTGTCTAGATATGGAACAATACTTAATCCTGTTTTTTTTTTTTTTTTTTTTTTTTTAAGTAACCATTAAGCTGCTTTGGTTATCTCTTATTCTCCTTGGACTTGTAAGAAGTGTTTGCACTGTTCTTTTAATTTTTTTTAACAGTTTTATCCCAATAATTCTCTTCATTTTAGGGATTTGTATCTTCTGTGAGACACAGCAGCACAGCAATAGTAGAATTTCGGTGTGAATAGAATAGAAACCAGGCCTGATCCGATCTCTGTTGTCAGTATTGGCCAGTGGAGCGACGATTGATTAATCGGTAGTGAACCTAAACTTGTCTGCCTAAACATCTGACCTGATCTTTCCTCCCAACGAGGAGCTGTCCTACACAGGAAACATATCTCTCACACTTTTTTGGTGAAGCCATCTTCCATAGAGATCCATCTTCCCCTCTTTACGAACGATCTGTGAAGCTTTCTTGATAATCTTCCATTTTATTGGTTTGTTTTTATTTTTGTTTGGTCTTTTTCTTCCCCTTTTGTGTTGTGGAGTGGGTATGTTGAAGCTTTGTCCTGGTCTGATCCACTCATCCTTGTGTAAATATATTTTGTTTTAAAGCAGATTTTTTTGTTTTAAATGTAAATATTTCAATTGAATTTTTTTGGGGTTGTTTTTGGACACCCCTCAAACCAGTGTCTCCTTTTTTTCTTTCTCCATCTCTCCTGGGTCGTCTTCATCAGCTATTTGCTAGCTTTTATTTATTGTTTTTTCTCCTTCCTCTTCCCCTTTCTAAGCATTGTGCTTTTGTCCCCCCACCCCCAACTGTGTGCAATGTAATCCTGTTTTAACTTGTACTGTAGGCCTACTAGGGTCCACATCTTTGGCACCTGAAATCAACCCCTAAGTTCAGGTGAAGAACGATTGATGAATGTTTTTGAACAGGTGTCTTGTTACATCTGTGTAACTTGCCGCTACAAAGTAAATATGTCCAAGCGACTTGTTTTCTGTGACCTTGTTTTAGTCTTGTCTGATTTTTAAAGATGGACATTTAAACAAGTGCGGAGCGCAGAGATGTGCTCTGAAAACCATGGTCCTATATCCTTTGTGTTGTGAAGGGAACAGTCTCTGAAACTGAGCCGGCTGCTTAAAATGTATACGCCAGACTTGAAAGGGTGTAACAGGTCAACTTTGAGCCATGAATGAGATGCTTGAATGACGGGGGATCATAGATGTATGTTCTTCATTTTCCACAGCTTTGAAAACTGTTCCTCTGCGTTCTTCTATACTTCTAAAAAATGTTCAGTTTTATTCATTACACTTATTTTTAAAGCAGAGATCAATGGTTGTATGTATCAATTGCTGGAGTTGCTTTAAGATGTGAGATGCATACAATGATGTTGGGGTTGTCTACTGATCTCAGACATTAGAGTACGAGTTCAGGTTTATTTGTAATTATTGTTTTGTCAAATTGTTTTCTCATGATCTGATGATACACATTTCATAGTTTGCATCATAAAGACACATTGATGCTGAGAATGCAAAGCCCCTTTCCGTTTGTTTCCTTTTTTACTTATCTCTTTATCTGGAATCCCCTCAAAATGTGTTACTTTTCAGTTTTTCCCCCTCTTGTCAACATTCTGGCCCAGGGTTAATGGGAGACTTGAATGTTGATAGAAACAGAGAGATGGATTGATGGATGGATATACTGTCTGTTTGTCAGTATGAACTGAACTCATTTAATAAAGTGAAAAGTGAACTTGAAGTCTTGTACGGTAGCTAGTGTTTTTAATGAAATTTGGTTGTTATCAGTGCAACTAGATCACAAAACAGATACGTTAGCCTGTGTGAGCAAATAAAGCAGTTTTTAGGGCTACTAAATCATGATGCTCTTTGGCCACCTGTGGTAAAATTTCCTACACCCTCAATTGATCAGCTATTTTGATTCTTCACTTTAGGTTAATGCCCTATGTCAAGAAAGCTCATTTATTATGACTAAATCTAAATTATTTTGATAGCTTTGCAAAACAGAGTTTTCCGATTGGCCTGTTCTCGTCAAAGAGTCTGTGAGTCAGCCAATCAGTCTTTAGTGTGGTCAGACAGTGTTTTTGTTTCCCTCCTGGATGGCATGGGTTCATTTCACCTCTGACTACTACTCTAAAATATATCCATGTCTGGTAAAAGTAAAAAACAATTAAAGTCTTGCCTGCTGAACAGTTTGTAATAGTAATTTTAGCATTGCCCATGGAGGACTAAATGATTGCTTAAGGCATGTTGAGGTCAGTTTTACATGTATGATCTTCACTTTTTATGAACAAATAAAAAAATAGAAAAAATCAATAAAATATATAACACAAGGCTACCACTTTTATTTGATTGGCAAATATTTCACATCATTTCAGAAAGAGTAGTATTTGAATGAACAGGGGTTTAAACATACACATTTCACAGGATGAGCAAATGCTGGCTGTTTGCAGCAGCTGTGATTGGCTGGGCAGTGTTAGGGGAGCTAAAACCAGTGTTGTGATTGGGTCAGTTTATCAGTAGTCACATTTTACTGCACCCTCTCCTTGATACCTCTACACCTCCACCTTTTTCCAGGGTAGGAGAGGAGGAGTAGCAAAAGGTTCTGGATGCAGCCTTGGACACAGCATCCCCACCTACAGCACAGTTGAACCTGAGAGGGCGCTGCAGAGGTGAAAAAAATACATAAATTAAAATTAAAGCAAATTAAAGGTTAGGAAATGTTTCTAAAAAATCTCACCAGGACTGGTATGTTTTAGTACCTCAGAGGAACATATTTTCAGCTATTAGAGAAATAAATATGGTTTAAGGTTTAGTAAATAATCAAATATATACCATGGCACTTAACATGTTGCCATGGGAACGCAGTTGTCCACCAGCTTGAGTTGTTTTTGTTATTTATATTTTTAAAAAAGTTTCAGTATTTGACAGCCTTAACCTGTCTGCCAACTGCCTATTTTTATCCTGCTCGTAGATCCAGAAAAGTCATATAATGTTTTTCACTGGTTTAGTTACAGCTTAACTTACTCCTGCTCAGGGGTAAGTGTTAATATTTAGTAGCTAATAACTGGCTCCTGCATGCACACTAGTTTGTGTGGTACAGCCCGTTTCATTAAGGAAATTTAGTAAACACTTACATTACAACTATCCTACATTTGAACTTACGCCTAACAGGTGTAACCAGGTGTTCTGTCTGTTTTTTTTTTGCTAAATCTATTTTTGTGCATTAAACAAACTGGACTCACGGTCACTTCACAAAAGTGTAAATGAAAATTAATAATAATAAATACAATAATTATTATTTAATATGGTCTTCTTTTGTATTTTTTACAGGTAAATATACACGAGGGTAGCGCGGTTTGACAGGGTATATATACCCCAGGGAGGTATATATGGAGAGTTACATGGTCAGAAAATGTGACTATAGGACACTCAAAATATAAATGATACTATTAAATGTGGGACAAGACAGTAGAAAATTTAAATACGATTGACTTATAGCCATGTAACATTTCCTATACGTCCCTGCTGGCACGCAACCAACCTTCAACATTGAAATGTGGTTGAAACATTTAATGTTCAATGGTTGTGCTAAGGTTAAAATTTTAACGTTGAATCAACACAATGTCCTCAACCTTCTGCCTTTTGAATCAGCATTTTACATTTCAGCTTTACAGCATTGATGTGAGTTTATTGTTTACAATTTGTTAATCATAGGATTTTTTTTATTTTTTTGAGCTATGGTTTATTAAAGGTTGAATGTATGACGTTGATTCAACGTTGAAATGCCAGCTTGGTTCTTTATTGAATGCTTTATTTATTGTTATAAAATGTTTTATCAACTTATCAAAAGTTTGATTGAAATTGGTTAAAGTGCTAGTCCTGTAAATTTCAATTACAAAACCATTAAAACGTTAAATAATTAAAATATGCTATGAGGCTGTTTCTGTTTATACACGCGCTCCCGCGCGCCGCTCGCTCTCTGTGGTCCGTGGTTGATGACAGTGGGACGAGCTCCCCCGCTGTTTATGCTGAGCCACTCACTGATTGGCTCAAATCTGAGTCGACGGAGAGACAGCCAATCCGCTGGGGTTTTACTGTAACGCGCTCCCTGACTTCTGCGAGAAGTGCGAGATTGGAGTATTTACAGTGAGTAAACGTGTTTTTAAAGTGTGTGGTTCTGTGTGTGCTTATAAATAGTGTGTGTTTGTGTTTGGAAGCGTTTTCTTTGTCCGTTGCTTCTTTAATTCAGTTTTAGTTCGCTTTCAGCTACCGTAGAGAAGAGACAGGGAGCATAGATACCAGCTCCACAGAAATGAGCGGCCATTACTCACCATAGAAAGCAGCATGTGCAGGTTACATCAAGTTCACCAGCAGCCCTCCAGTACGAGAGAAAGAAGTACTGCCTCCCAGACTGTAACAGTTACTGTTTAACTATTATATGTGTTACAGTTACAAACACAGCTGTGGCAAAAAATAAAGAAACCACTTCAGTTTCTGACCCAGATTGTCTGATTTTGCTATTTACAGGTATATGTTTGAGTAAAATGAACATGTTTCATTCAATAAACTACAGACAACATTTCTCCCAAATTCCAAATAAAAATATTGTTTTTATAGAGCATTTATTTGCAAAAAAATGAGAATAGCTGAAATAACAATAAAGATGCAGAGCTTTTAGACCTCAAATAATGCAAAGAAAACAAGTTCATATTCAGAAAGTTCAGAGTTCAGAAATCTGAATATTTGGTGGAATAACCGTGGTTTTAATCACGGTTTTCATGCATCTCGGCATCATGTTCTCCTCCACCAGTCTTACACACTGCTTTTGGATAACTTTATGCTACTCACTCCTGGTGCAAAATTTCAAGCAGTTCAGCTTGGTTTGATGGCTTGTGATCATCCATCTTTCTCTTGATTATATTCCAGAGGTTTTCAATTTGGTAAAATTAAAGAAACTCATTATTTTTAAGTGGTCTCTTATTTTTTCCAAGAGCTGTAGTTTAGACCCCACATGGGTGCTGGATATGACCATAATGATATTTAATATCACCTATAGTATGTAATTGCTTGTTTTTTTACATTAATTAATTCGTTAGTTTTTTTTAGCATGTTTAACTTCTAATAATGAAAGGTTCTATAGCTGTTAAAATAGTGTCATTTTCATTATTATGTTATTATAAAATACAAATATCAGTGACAAAATTATCTTGAAAAATATTTTAATATTAATTATTTAATATTAAATGTTTTTATTTATTGCATTTTGTAATACATTTTGTAGTAAAATTACACATTGATTAAACCCAGAAACTTACATGCCAGAAGAACAAATATATTCACTTCTTATTAGCAAATAAAAAAAAAAAGATAAATAACAGTTACATAATACAATAAAATAAATAAAACACAGGGATTTTGTTATTTTCTGATTGGGATATATTTCAAACATTTTTTGGAATCTATTTTTTTTTTTGTCTGCAATGAGCAGGAAATTAAACATCTACATTTTTAACTTCATTAAAAGGATGGCTGCTTGCAGCAGCTGTGATTTGCTGGGCAGTATAGGCTAGTATAGGGTGAACTGAAATTGAGCGCTGTGATTGGCTCAGTTCATCAGTAGACAGCATAATATTAAATATGTCCATTTCCACAATTACTACTGCTTCTTCTCCCCACTCCTCCTGCTCCTCTCCTCTCCTCCAGTCTTTCATCTTCTTCCAGGGTAGGAAAGGAGCAGTAGAAAAGGAGAAGGAGGAGAGGAGGAGTGCAGTGGGCTGCTATTTACACCAGGGGGCAATATTGCACAAGTGATAATCAGGCCATTACTGACCCATAACCAAGAGCTGCACCTGGTCTCACTCCCAGTGATTTATTTCTACGGTACATGAATTTGATGAGCCTTTGTTAGGTGTTATCTCATTCAGTGCTTCCCCAGCTTAAGATCTGGGCTCAGGTCCTCTTCTTAAAGCTCGACTTGTGTTGATAATTTCATGGCTGTCTTCGCACCAGCTCTTCCAGGGTCTGGAAACAGCCTACGTGTTGACTGCCAACCCCCCTCCCAGTTCAGTTTAATCAGAAGAGGAAGATCTGCTCGGGAGCACATCTCGGTGCCAAAAGTGTTTAAAGGATTAAAATCCAGAACAGTCCCATCTCCCCGCAGAATCCTTAAAGCGTGTGCATTGTTATAAGGCCGCTGGGGACTCCATCAGGCACGGCGCAGCAGCCCGGCCCAGCCTGCCAAAATCCTCAACACACTCTCCTGTCTGCCCGGCTTTTCCATCAGAGCTGGTTCAGCAGACACCTGATACCGACTCGCCCCATCCTCCATCCTTCCATCTTCTCTCTGAGTCCCCCCGCAGGCTTTCAGGTGTAAACATGGCAGATTATAGAAATGTAGAGCGCTGACAATATGTAGGTGAACACAGATTTCAGCTTGTGAAGCTGTGAAGCGACTTTAGGTCTGATTTGTTAACAAATTGTCTCAACTTCGTCAGAATTCTGTATGTCTTTGGAACGTAAGGCTGTAAATGTGTACTTGATTAGAATTCAGCTTAAATTAATTAAAAGATTCGATACCAATTTAAAATAAGCCTCATTTATTCAGGGTTTATTAAAAATTGTTTATTAGGTTATAAACCCTTAATAAGCAGTTACAACACAAACAGAAAGTGCAACAGTAGGCTTCATTGCCTTCATTAATAGGGACGTCCACAACAGTGTGGATATAAACTGAATCTAAGATCTTTCATATCCCCTTTTGCTTGCTTTGGCTGTTTTTGTTTGTAATGTTTATCGTTTGGCTAATGTTGTTTTTGTCCTGTGCTGCCTGCAGAAATTACACCTATCAGCTTCTGAAAAGCTTCTAATTTTACCAAACATCCTGATGCTCCTCCATGTGAGTTATCACTGGAACACACTGTTTACAGAGGCTGATGTGCTGATACAAGAAAATGGAGTTTACACACAGCTCGATTTAAACTGATGTCAACCGGTGCCAAAGGTCATGGGACAGGAATAGACAGTGTGTCCCGTGACTTTTGCCATGTCCTAGGAAAGCTAAAGAATGCTGCATTAACCTGTGGGATATGTGGGTGGAGCCTCATGTATTAAATGTGGATTTGATTTCTGCACACATGGACAATTCTAGCCAGACACTGCCGGTAGTGATCATTACCACCTACTGCGCTGTCCACCGTGAGTGGTAATGCCCTCAATTATGTAATCCCGATACACATGACATTATGGATCTAGGAATTACAGTAGCTTGCAAAAATATGCATACTTGTCACCTTACATCCATAATTTTTAAATTAAATTTAAATGTTAGGCCAACACAAAGTAGCACATAATTGTAAAGTGGGCCAAAATGATACATGGTTTTCAAAAGTTTAATCAAATAAAAATCTGAAAAGTGTGTTGTGCAAAAATAATTAGAAGTAATCAGTCTCTACCAGCCTTGCACGTCTAGAGTCTGAAATTTTTGCCCATTCTTCTTTGCAAAAAAGCTCAAGCTCCGGCAGGTTGGATAAAGAGCGTCTATTAACAGCAATTTTTATGTCTTGCCACAGATGCTCAATGGGATTTACGTCAGAACTAGCACATGAATATTCTCTGATCTAAACCATTCCACTGTAGCTCTGGCTGTATCTTCAGGGTCATTGTCTTGCTGGAAGGTGAATCTCCTTCCCAAACTCAAGTCTTTTGCAGCCTCCAATAGATTTTCCTCAAGGATCGCCCTGTTTTTAGCTCCCCGATATCTTTCCATCAACTCTTAACAGCTTCCTTGTCCCTGCTGAAGAAAAGCAACCTTATAGCATGATGCTGCCCCCACCATGTTTCACAGTGGGGATGGTGTGTTCAGGGTGATAAGCAGTGTTACTTTTACGCCACATATAGAGCTTTGCATTTAGGCCTAAAAGTTCAAATTTGGTCTCATCTAATCACATCATCTTATTCCACGTTTGCTGTGTCCCCTTCACGGCTTGGGGCAAGCTTTGAACAGCACTTCTTTTGTCTTTCTTTTATCACTTCAAAGCTCCCATGTGGGCTGTGGATTAGAGTTTAGATTGTCTGCCCGAACCTGATTTGACCGAAATCAGGTCGGTTCGGGCCGAGATTTCTCACCACATTCCTCGGGCCGGGTCGGGCTCCAGAAAATAGTCTGAGATGTAGGCATCTGTTTTTTATTATATTTTTATTTTTAAATAAAGCTGTAGTCGGATTCAGCAGGGAGTCGGATTCGGCACAACAGCGGCAGCGCTGCGGCACCTCGCGGTCCGCGGTGTTAGTTGTAAGTGCTCGCACTAGCCACAAAATACGACAGAAAACACTGAGGGAGCTGCAGAATTATGTATGGGACTAGAATATGAGCACGAGGAGATCAAAGAGAACCTTTACCTGTGAGTAGCTAATACACCAGAACATGCAAATCTCTCTCTCTCTGTGTCTCTCTCTCTCTCTCTCTGTCTCACTCTCTGTCTGTCTCTCTGTCTCTCTCTCTCTGTCTCTCTCTCTGTCTCTCTCTGTCTGTCTCTCTCTCTCTCTCTCACGTGAACTCCTTTGTGTTTGACTTGCAGCATTGTGTGTAGCTGTTCTTAAAAATCATTTTAATTAAATAATAGTTCTATGCTTCTATGTTACAGTGTTAATTAACATAATTCTGATCATATTTCACTCAAACAGCCCGAAAACAGCCAGTTTATGGGGCGGGTGCTTATTAGGATGCTCAGAGCTTGGGATATGTTTTATTACCTAACCCTGCTTTAAACTTTTCCACAACTTTATCTCTGACCTGTCTGGTGAGTTTCTTGGTCTTTATGATGCTGTTTGTTCACTAGTGTTCTCTAACAATCCACTGAGGCCTTCACAGAACAGGTGTTTGTAATTATACTAAGACTTCTGAAGGCAGTTGATTGCACTGAATTTTATTTAGAGGTTTCAGAGTAAACAGGGCTGCATACTTTTGCATGTTACACTTTTCAGATTTTAAAATTTTGTATATTGAAAAAATGTAACATTTTCAGTCTAGTTCACAATTATGTGCAACTTTGTGTTGGTCTATCGCTTATAATCTTATAAAATTGGTAGTGTGATAAAGTTTGGCACCGAGTGGTCCAGCAGGCTAAGCGCTGCCACTATGATCAGGAGATAGAATGCCGGTTCGAATCCTGTTCATGTAGCTTGCCAGTGGCTACCGGAGCCCTGAGAGAGCACAATTGGCCTTGCTCTGTCTGGGTGGGGAGATGGCGCTCTTTCCTCACATTACTCCAAAGGGTGATGTTCCTCAGCACAAGGCGCCTGTGAGCTGATGTATCAGAACCGAGTCGCTGTGCTCTCCTCCGAGCGTGTAGGCTACTCAGCAGCAGTTTTATAAAAGAGGTGGTGGCTGACTTTACATGTATCGGAAGAGGCATGTGCTAGTCTTTGCTCTTCTGGTGATGGGGGGAGTCTAATAAGTGGGTTGGGTAATTGGCTGTGTAAATTGGGGGGAAAATGGGAAAAAATGTGATAAAGTTCGAGGGGTATGAATACTTTTGCAAGCCATTGTAAATGCCTCCACTTCATAACTTTGGAAAGGGAACATCCAGACCATCTGGCACCAACAATTGGGCGTTGATTGAACTCCAAAAAAAATGACACAGCTTTGCCATGAGCTCAACTGGCCAGTATTCAGCCTCACAAACATGATACCACTTTACAAAGGTAATACTTCATGATCGATTTCCACAATGATATTGCATGACTTTTGGCATATCAGCGTGTTGTGTTCCTCTTTTTTTTTTTGTGTTTTTTTGGCCGCTTGTTTTGAACTGCATATGTGATTGGGGGTGGTGATTGCTGTCCACTGCCAGTGTCTCTAAATGGCCATCTGTCTTCAGTGTCTACAAACACAAACACCCAATCCAATAAGACAGAAAATGGAAAATGTAATTCTCGCAAGCCCTTTCACACGTCTGCACTCCTGAGGGAGCCCTGACATGCTGTAGTTCTGTAGCCTGCATTCATTTCATTGCAGCATGTGCTCAGTGTGATAGGGCCATTGAACTGGCACGGGCAGCTGGTGCTTTTTTTTACGCCGGTGTCTTATTTAGAGTGCTTCCTCTCTCACACTCATTCACACATCCCCATGCTGCTATTCTCATTTTAATGTGTCCCACTGTGCTTCTGTGCTTCTTTTTTAACAGGCCCTCGACGATGGCCAGCGGCACCTCCCTGTACATGTGTTCTGCTTGTCGGCAGCTCTTTGCCTCCCTGGAGGAAGTTCTGGCTCACCACGTCAGCTGCCACCTCACCGCACAGAACATCCCGACTACAACCTGTGCTCAGGTACTGCCCCAAATGCCCTCATTAATGAAATAAATACCTCATGTAAATGAATACAGTCTAGAGATGGAATTATTGATCTATTTAATTATTTATTTTACTGCTATTGACTGCTATTGATTTTCAGCCCAAATATGTGGTTGTTGATTGTCTGATATTTCTAGCCTTGTCCTGAGAACTGGTCAGATCATATTCTACATTTTTTGTGAATTGCTGGAGCTCTGTGCAACCGTGGAACTGTGCTGTAGGAACCCAGTGTTGAAAAGTATGAGAAAAAACGCTCAAACTCAAATATTTGTAGAATGTGTAAAACTAACGTGTCTTATGGAGGAAAACTTTTAACATCACACCTCACCTCACTTTGTATATATCTACATATATATATATATATATATATATATATATATATATATCTACACATAGAGAGAGAGAAATAAAAAGACAGAGAAAGAGATGGATCGGCTATGTACCAGTATTGGTAATATGGATTAGAACATTACTCAAATAGGACTACTTAATTCACATCACAACTGATGATCTGAAAAACATTAAGAAGGCAGAAAGAGGTGCTACTTTGAAAAATCTAAAATATAAAACACATTCTGATAAATTATTCTGAATGTTTTTTTATTATTAATCTACATCTACATCTAATACAGAACATTTTAAAATAGTGAAAACCCACTGAATTTAAGGTGTGTCCAAACTTTTGACTGGTGGATTGTTTGGAAGCACTCACGCCTGTGTAAGTTGTGAGGTGTTATCTTGTGAATGAGGCTGAACACTGGCCAGTGTGCTCATAGCAAGGCTGTGTGATATATCAGAGTTTAAGTAAGGTCTGTTACTGGGTGCCAGATGGCATTTAACCTTCATCAAACCGCATTGTCCTGTGTGTGTGTATATATATATATATATATATATATATATATATGGGAATATGGCAAAGAAGAAGAAGTTACCACCCACAGTGGACAGTGCAGTGGGTGGTAATGATTGCGACTGGCCTTATCTGGATAGAATTGTCAGTGCCAACAGAAAAGCGACTATACAGATGTGGCAGATAGAGATTATGTTTGAAAATGCATTACAAGTGTTAAATAAAACCCTTAACCACAAATAAAGCAGTGTACGCTGATCTTGTTTACTAAGCAACTTGCCTGTCGTCGTATCAACAGATATAATAGGAGCAGCACCTTCTCAATAACTCCTGAAGTAGCGTTATACAATTGCTCTATAAAAGCGAACTGCCTTTGTTTGTCGTTTTTGGTTACATTGTAAATTGCACGGATGAAGTAAATGAAATGAATAAACCCTCACAGGAAATCTGCTGCGGCTGCCACTTGCTGTATCAGAAAGCAGCAGGCATCATCACTTTTTACATTTTACATCACCGTACAAAGCTGAGACAAGCTTAATAAAAGTAGGGTGCCTCGTAGCAAACGAACATATAGAAATCTTCTTGCTCTTCATTTTGTAGTATAATTAGGTTTCACAGCTGTGTTGGTATAATCAGGAGTTATGTACCTCGAGGGTACATAAACAGACAGCTAAAATGTTCACAGCATAGCATGATCAAACACCACAGCTGTGCTAGCTCAATGGGGAAATTGTTTTCTCAGGGTGTGTAAATAGTGAATTAGACCATGCTTTAACGCGTATAGGAAATGTTAAACTAACACTTTTGGGCCTCGGTGAAACCGGTGGCCTGAAACCAATAAGACTGCTCATTATATTTACTGCAGTCTGCATCAGCGTTCTGATTTGCTCATTTCATTACTGAGACACCTGTAGGTGGATTTTCACCGGGCAGGATGTGCTTTAGTAAACAGAGCTGTCTGCAAAAAAACTAGAACATTCTTTTTGTTGTAGTTCAGTCGTTTAAAGTAGAAAACATGGATTTTCTTCTGACTGGTTCAGTAAAACTGCTAAGTGTATCCTTTCTTCATATAATTGCACAAATTAAATGGATGTTTGATTCACCCCAGCTAACAATTTTTGGTTAGTTGAACATTTTCTACTCTTACAGGGGTTGAACAATGAGTGTGGAAGGTTTCATAGATAAATTGGAGCAGCTTGGTGGCCAATCTTCATTAATTGCACATTGCACCAGTAAGAGCAGAGTGTATAGGTTCAATTAGCAGGGTAAAAACACAGTTTTGCTCAAAATATTGCAATGTACACAACATTATGGGAGACATACCAGAGTTCAAAAGAGGACAAATTGTTGGTGCAGGTCTTGCTGGTGCATCTGTGACTAAGACAGCAAGTCTTTGTGATGTATCAAGAGCCACGGTATCCAGGGTAATGTCAGCATACCATCAAGAAGGACAAACCACATCCAACAGGATTAACTGTGGATGCAAGAGGAAGGAAAAATAGTGATTTATTTGCATGGACTTTAAGCCAGTTGGGAGCACCAGTTAAAAACACTGTATTTTAGAATGCTGCAGGCTAACAGACGTGGCTTTTCAATAAAAGTTTGTATTTGTTATCATGTTTTACTACACCCTAAGTTCATTTCACACCAGATTTATCCTTTAAATGCATTTATACAGGCCAAAAATTCATATACACAAATCATATATGTATCTGATCCATGTTTATAGCTAAAATGTCAATACAGTCCTGAGAAATTATGTGTAAAAAGGCAAAATATTTGATAGTTGAATCACTTTTGCCTTATTATCCACTTCATTGACAATAACTAGTCGCAGTGTCTCAGTTTTACTTTTTTAAATGGTAATTTTTTTTTAATTGCTAATTTTCAAACTCTTAAATGTAAGAACATGAAACTTTCTTCCCATGAGACTCCCCTCCTTTTAAACCCAAAATTATTAGATTTTGCACTGTAATTAATTACTATAATTGCTAGTTTAAATGGTTGAAGGAACAGTCCTTTTCTAGGCAACAGAGAGCTTTAACAGGCTCTTACACAGGTGCTGAATTTACAATGCCAATGAAGTTTTATGAATAACTCCCAGTGAGCAGTCAACTGTTTTTTTTACTGAACGTTTAATTTTTGGTTCATTAAATAGGGCATAAAATCTAACATTTAAGCAGTGGGGAAAGTGAAATACTCTGAAGAGACTGAAGAGAGGGGGATTACATTATTCTGCCACTCTTTCTGTCAGGCCTTTCCAGTCTCTGGATCTGAATCTATTACAACACTTTTAGGAAGGCCAGTATCTCAAGACTGAGATGGTGAGGCAATAACACTGCTGCAGCCTCTTCAAGCGTGTATGAGTCTACAACCTGTCATTATCAGGTGGGCCAGGCAAGAAAGAGAAAAGTGCAGATGTGGTGTTAAAGGTTTAAAGTTTATTTACACTATTTACAGATATATACACGTACAAAAGGAACCAGAGGCTAAACTAAACATACCAGAAAGCAAAGTCTGACACCAGGCAACTGATAACAACAAAGGCAATCCAGAGACTTAAATAGAGTCCAGGCAGAGTTCAAAACCAGAAAACTAAGTCCAAAGGGGTAATCCAAAAATCAATGTCAAAAACGCAAGGGGGTCAAAAACACGGCAAAAACACAGATATAGCAAAGAGTATCACTTTGTACACATGGATGGAAGAAAGGAAACTATAGTGTCCTTAAATAGTGGAATCAACAGGAGTTCCAAATTACCACTCTGGTGAAGTATCGTGGCGCTGCGGCATGTGATCGGTGACATCACCGTGATTGTAGTCCTGGAGCGACAGGAGGGGCGGAATGAGACGTGGCTGGCATGACAGTTGTGTTATCTGGCAACCCTCAGCATACTTTCTGCTGGAAACTGGGCGACCTGGAGAACCTGTGCTAGTCTAACCCTCTCAGACCAGGCCTCCTCTTACTATATCAACAGCAAAATAAATATGCTCAGGCTCAGACTGACAGCACAATGAGAGCAGCAGGAGGGCTGCATTCTAATTCTTACAGAATCGTGGCTCAATGACAACATCCCTAAATCAGCCGTTCAAGCAGGCAGGCTGTCCCGCTTCCACACAGACAGAAACCTGTCGTCCGGGAAGACGAGGGGAGAGGATCTGCTTATCTGTCTGAACAGAGGCAGCTGAATCAATGCTTCCGTAGTTTCTAGTCTCTGTTTTGCTGCAGTGGAATACATTATGATAAAGTGTCATATTCATAATTGCCCAAGAGACTATTGTGCTATTTTAATATTTTGATGATGTTTTCTTCCCACCCAGTGACGTTGCTAAGGACACCGTTGGGGCTTTCTGTGATGTGGTCAGTTCAATAAAGAACAAAAATAAAAATACAGGTTTTTTCAATAGTTTTCTGTGATTTTAAACATATAAGTTTAGAAATATAATATCCAACTTTTATCAGCATGTCCTTATTTCAACAAGTGGGCAAAAAATCACTGTAAAGTGCTGTTGATCCCCACAAATTAACCACTGCCACAATGGGAACCAAACAGCCACAATGACTATCATACCTCTTTTCCACCAACAAAGTGATGGTGCTGGAGCCGGAGCAGGTTCCAGTTCCTGCGAACCTTTTAAGAACCGGCCCGTGTTTCCACTGCTTTAAGGAGTCACTCACTACGTATATGAATGTGGGCGTCAACAGAAGTCGTTCAGAGAATCTGGCATCAGCACCATGCCGGTGGAAAAGTGCCCTCAGAGTGCTGAATAGGTTTGCTTTGTGAACATTTGGTGCATTCCTAGTTATTATTTATCTTGTTTTAAGTAAATAGGCTCTATCTTGCACCCAGAACAAGGCGCGTTATGATGCTCATTGCTATTTTACACTTCGCCAACAGTCTATTTTTTCCCGCCATCTGCCTGTGCTGTTCAAATAGCAACAGTAATTGTGAATATATCTACACTGATGGGCATGGTGGTCTAGAAATGAGGTGTGTTCAGGTAAATTTCTTGGCAACGAAAAATAAAGGGGCATCTGAAAACAACCTAGACAGACGCCAGCGGTCAGACATTCATTGCTATCTTGGCAGTAAATTGTAAACACAGGCTGATCGCTGTAAAGTGCTGTTGATCCCCTCATATTAACCACTGCCACAATGGGGAAAAAAAACAGTCACAATGACTATCAGAGTGTATCCAGAGGGAGCTGTAGAAGCTGTACAACCTTAGTACCACCATAGCAGCCACTCAATGAACATCACAGCAACCATCCAGGATACTACAGCAGCCAGCTAGCATCATTAAAGCATTCATTTAGCAACAGCAACAAAAATCTCCAGAAATTGCAGGACTTCATTTTGCAGTGGCAATTTCAATGCAATGAATCTTATTTTTAATGAGAGTTTTGTCTTACTAAGCACTGTGTGTGAGATTATTTTGTGTCATGGATAGGCAGGTCTCAGACATGCGCAGAAACAATAAAACAGGTTTATTAAAAAAAGCCCAATACAAAGGGTAATCGGAACAAGCAGGGTAAATGCCAGTGAACAGCAGCAAGAGAGAGAAAACATACCATACATGATTAAGAGTCCAGGGGTCATACACAGACAATATCAGCAATATCAAAAAAGTAATCCAAAATCAAGGTCAGTAAATACAAATCAGTTTGGGTAACGAAAGAGAAACAGGGGTTTATATAGGCCAGTCATTCTACTAAATGACCTCTCAGCTAACAGAAAACATTATAAGAACATTTGGCAACATTTTAAAAAGGTTCCAGAAGTTCCACAATTGTAGCATAGCTACTAACCAATATTAAGCTGGGCTCCTCTCACACCTTCACAGTGTGAACAAGCATGTAATTTTTAAAATAAAGTGTAAAGTGTTGGGCCTGTCCAGGTAGGTGCACCATTGAAATAGCAATCTGCCAAATTCAGAGGGCACCTGACTCTTAAAGGGGAACTCTGGAAATGGACTTTGGGAGTATTAAAACGTGATTAAAAAGTACTTACTTTTGTTGAATAGCCCACCTCCTCTCTTGCCGCAGCTTTCTGAGATCCAGTATTTTGTGTACTTTTGTGAACAGGCTTTTAGAATGGATTATACAGGGCATGCCTTGCGCCTGCAGATAAATCGCTTTTTCCAACGTTATCCAGATTTAAAGTAGTAGTGGTTCTTTGCATTCTAATATCGACAGTAACCAGATATTTTTAGCAACAGTTGGAGTTTATGCATTTCCAAGGAGTTCATTTTTCGTTCGTGCTCGATGGTTGTCTTATTGTGACTTAAATTTAAATGTTACCTACACTATGGGATGTAAACCCTGGCTTTAAATACACTTATTGTGCAGTTTAAAAGTTCTAAATGAATCGTTTTAAATTTCAGGGCTCTGTGGATTCTACCTAAGTCTGGATAACGGTGTAAAAAGCGATTTATCTGCAGGGACAAAATATCCCCGATATTATCCATTTTAAAGCCTGTTTGGGCAAAGTGCACAAAAAAATTGATCTCAGAAAGCAGTGGGAGAGAGAAGGTGGGTAAATCATTTTCATCACATTTTAATACACCCAAAGTCCATTTCACACGGGAGTTCTCCTTTAAAGTGAACGTCAAGTGACATGCTGATTGGTTTATTTCATGTTGCACCCAAAACACACCCATGAAAAATAAAGGTAAAGGAATTAGTACTTTTTACTGCCTTTTACCTTTTTAACACGTGTAATGCATACTTTTCCTGTCGTTACAATAGTAAAGACACACTGAAACGCATGCATGGTTGAGCACTTCCTGAAGATGGCTAAAATAGGGTCCTACCCAGATAGCCAGCGACTTTGGCCCGGAGTCGTTTCTAAGTCGGCACTGCTGGTTTAGAGTCGCAAGCAGAAAAATACTTCTGGCCCACAGCTGGCCCAGTGTCACTTTCTGAGTGTTCTACATCAGTGTCACTGAGCAGTCGTTTTGGTGCTGGTGAACGACTGTCGCACCTAACCTGTTGATTCTCTGAACACAGGTGTGTACTGGCTCAAATACGGCAGACGACCCTGTACCAGCACTGCACTAACAAAGTGGAAAACTGACTGTTCCCTACTGTTAGCACATTTTCTACCAAAGCTGACTTGTATATTTTCTTTTTATTTACAGTTATAGATGACTCCTGTCAGTAAGAATACTTACTCCCGCTGTTATGCTGCTCCTCACACACACACGCACGCACGCATGCACGCACACAAACACACACACAGCCTGTTATAGTACACACACACACACACACAGCCTGTTATAGTACACACACACACACAGAGCCTGTTATAGTACACACACACACACCCACCCACAGAGCCTGTTATAGTACACACACACACACACACACACACACACAGAGCCTGTTATAGTACACACACACACACACACACACACACAGAGCCTGTTATAGTACTGCTACACGCACACACACACACACACACACACACACACAGAGCCTGTTATAGTACTGCTACAGGCACACACACGCACACACACGATCAGCATCCCTAGACCCCAAAACCAACCGTCGCGCACACCCCAAACGTGTGATCACGTTTAGAGTGTAAATGAATCTAGATGATATTTACCTTGGTGCCCCTGCGCATCAGCCCAGTTCAACCCGTGCGGTTTCTCGTAGCACTTGGCGCGCGGATTCCTCAAACATTACAACTGTCAGCTATCCTGAAACCTTTGAAGTTTGTAGGTAGGTAGCAAACCTAACTAAGTATTACGTACCTTTTTGAAATATAATTTATTTTGACTTAATAAATATTTTGGCCGTCAAATATGATTTATAACCCTATCTGTGTTGCCTCTTCAGTTAGCTAAGCTAGCTAACTTAGCAGCATATCAAGGTGATATTATCTGAAGCTAAATTATCTCAGAATGTAGCATTAAACACATTTCATGTTAATGTAAATGTTAATGTTGCTATAACAGTTACTAACAGACAACCAAAAAGTATGTTTTTACTTGAAATTCAAATTGTTAACTAGTGTACAAGGCCAGAGCAGAAGTACTGTTTCGGTATTTACGTTAGCTAAGCTATAAACAGTTAGCTAACTAGGATAGAAACCAGCCAGTTTGCTAGCGTTAGCTTAAATGCTTTTACAAACATACATACTGTAAAAGCATTTAGGCTTGCTAGTTAACCAATTTGGTAGTTAGCTAGCGAATTGGTCTTTACTAGCTAACCTAAATGCTTCCACAGAACTTTTGTTTAGATGTTGTACATTAGCTAGCTAGTCAGCTAGGTTAACTTAGTGGTTGTGTGTCTCTACAAGTCACTGTGTAATGTTTGTTTTAGCTAGCTTTTTAGTTATATAAAATGGTGCTGTGTCTGTGAGTTAATATAAAAAAATCTTTATTTGTATTGTTTATCCCAGAGTTCAGTAATACGTTCCTGCACACTCTGCTACTTCGTTAAAAGTGTATGTTATTAACTTAGCTAGCACATTTTTATATAAACACACTCACTACTACCAAATAAGCTTTAGTCAACATTTCTCTAATTTGTAAAATCACACTAGAAGTTGTTTGTGTATGCAGTATATTAGTATACTAGAGACAAAAATGTTTTACTTGAAAAAGTTTAAAATTAAATTACACACACACAGTTATCCTGTTAGACACAACAGGAGAATTTAACAACATTAAGTAAAATAGTGGAGCTTTTCAGAGCAATTAAATTATTCATGTTTTATATTGGCAAAAAAAGGAAATAGGAAAATCATAGATACATTTTATTATTGTCAGTAAATTAATATGTTTTAATGTTGCTGCCCCTACTTTCGCTTCTGCTGGTGCCCAATTTTCCAAGTACTTATTTCAAGAATGTGATGCTGAATTTAAAATGGTCATGTCATACAAAAGAAAAAATATAACAGGATTATATTTGTAAATATGACTGCAATAAACATATTTAACATTAAACTATTACTGTACTTTGATTCTATTAGTTGATAGTTGTATCTATAGAAACAAGCGTACAATTAAATATGTGTAGAGAAGGTATAACTTGCTTTTAGAGCCTACTCAGAAAATATAAATAAGAAAAACTATACTGGTGGGTGTGTAATGCTCTCAGGGAGTAAGATATAAATTTACTGAGGAGGAGACATCAATGAATTATTAAATTATCTTTATTTTAATTGTCTTTATATTATTTTAATCTTTATAATCAACACATTTTCCTTATAATTAATGTAGATGTATTTATATATTTAAGTATTACAGTATGGAGGACCAAAAATGACATACGTATAAATAAATAAATAAATAAATGCACATATAAATGTAGAAATAAATAAATGTTGAAATAAATAAATGAATAAATAAATAAATGTTGAAATAAATAAATACATATATAAATACACATAGAAATGAATAAATAAATAAATATATAAAAAATAAATACACGCATGAATAATTGTATAGGTAAATAAATAAATTAATAAATACATTTCTAATTTTTTATATTTATTTTTATTTATTCATTTATATGTGCATTTATTTATTTTTTCATTTATTTATTCATTCATTTATTTCAACATTTCTACATTTATTTATTGATTTATTGCCACATTTATTAATTTATTTATTTCTGTATTTCTGCATTTGTATGATAGTTAGGTAGGCGGTCCTATCCTCGCTCTAAAGCAGGATTGGTTTTTGAGCTGCAAAAGTTTTGGTTCTACTGCTTGTCACTACCCGATCTGTACCCCCTGCCCGATTTGTTCCGCGCATGCGCACGCATGCGCATTGCAAACTGAGCAGGGGCACAGATCAGGTAGGCAATGCCAAGTTGTGGTTCCGCTCACACTGTCGCAAACAGCTTGTAAAACGCGGTTTCAAAATGAAGGACTTACGTTTTTACAGAGCTCTGAAAGAGTACATTTTAAGTGGAACATTTACTCCACCATGCAACAAAAAAATGCGCAAGGAAATGCGGCGTGTGTCTGAAAACTTCATAGCAAAAGGTAAGTTAAAATCATATCATATTTTAGAAAGGTTTGCGTTAGCTGAGGAAGCGAAGTGTCCCGTTATGTGAACTAGTTAGTATAGCTAGGTTAACTATGCTAGCTAATTTAGCTCGGAGTATTTTATTATATCAATAAGTAATTAAATATGAAACGTGTTTTTTTTTCGGCAGACAACCGATTGTTTTACACTGGACCAAATAAAACGTATATGAGACTAGTTGTTTGTACTGAGGAGGAAAAAAGGTCTGTTTTGATGGAGTGCCATAACTCCGGCACCGGCAACCACAACGGTGTACGAGGCACGAGAGACAGGGTGATTGCTGGATACTTCTGGCCTACCCTAATGAAAGATGTAACTGAGTGGGTATGTTGTGAAGTTATAACACAATTTCTTATTTATTTCCAGAGCGTAAAACTGCAACACAGTACATATAAATGTTTTATTTAGTATAAATATTACAGTATTATTCATACAAGGCTGAAGTTGGTTTGATATTCGCAGCTCCTGATTCGTTTGGTTGTATGTACACTACCTTCCATCACTTACTTTCTCCAGTTTTACTTTAACGTGCTGTTCTAGTGTAATTCATTCATTTACTAAGTAGAAAATATCTTAACTAGAGAATTAGCCTCATACTTTAAGAGAAAACCTGGCATTAGCCTGGCCAGAGCTAATTGTATACTGTATAATATTTATTTTAATTATTGAATATATAATTAACAATTTAATATATAATGAAAAAAATATTTAATAAAATTATATTTTAAAAACCTTTGTGAGCCATACTGCACAAAAAATGAATAAAAAGCTAATGTTCCAATGTGATTTCAAATAATTTTTTCATCTTGGGCCTGACCAAATACACATGATATGAAATTGAAGTCTCCTATGTTAAGGAAAACCTAGAATTAGCCTGGCCCGAGCTGATTTTATACTGTAAAATGAATTAGCAACATGACATACGAGCCATAATGCACCAAAAATTGAATATTAAGCTGACGTTCCAGTATGATTTTGAAGGACTTTTTCATTTTGGACCAGAACAAATAAACATGAGATGAAGAGTTCTAGTATTCACAAAATCGCACTGGAATCACTGGCTTTATATTCATTAATTTTTGTGCATTATAGCTTGTATGCCATGTTGCCAGTTCGTTTTAAAGTATAAAGTATTTCAGGTTCTTCTTAAAGTAGAAGACTAAAACTCATTATATCATGTGTATTTGGCATGGCCCAAGATTAAATATCCTTCAAAATCGTACTGGACCATCAGCTTATATTAAATTTTTGCTGCATTATGGCTGTGTATGCTATGTTGCTAATTCATTTTACAGTATAAAATCAGCTCGGGCCAGGCTAATTCTAGGTTTTCCTTAAAATAGGAGACTAGAATTTCATATCATTTATCAGTATCAGTATTTGGTCTGGCCCAAGATGAAAAAATTCTTAAAATCACACTGGATTTTTTTTTTGAGTGCAACGGCTTTTAAAATATTATTGTATTTTTTAAATTATATATAAAATTTATTAATTTAATATTCAGTAATTAAAATAAATATTTTACAGTTAACAGTTAGCTCTGGCCAGGCTAATGCCAGGTTTTCCCTTAAGGTAGGAGGCTAATTCTCTTTTTAAGATGTTTTCTACTTAGGAAATGAATGAATTACACTAGAACAGAAAATAAGTGGAAGGTCGTGTATATAAAATTGCATTTTATAACATAATATATATTTACATAGTTAATAAACAGCTGTACTGCTTTTCTTCATTATAGCTCCTTCAGTGTTGATATGTGAGGTGTTAAATATAATATTCGGAACAGTTTGTGAACGCTCCCTTTAGTTCACGGTGGTTCAGTGAAGCGGCAGCTGCGAATATCAAACCAACTTCAGCCTCATATTATTTATTCAGTAGAAACAAAAGAAATCTTTCATAGATAGTTACCAAGATTCTGATTTTGTATAAAAATAGTGTAACAAAAACAAAGTAATGTAACGACAAATATTATTGTGCACGAAATTATATAGCACACCCCTTGTTCTAATATGTATTTATGATATGCATTTTATTTTACTTTTTGTACATGTTTAGACACTGTCCCAACTTAATTCTTCTTTTTTTTGTTTTTTTTTAGGTGAAGTGTTGTCGCCGCTGCCAACTAAATGACCCCATGAAGACGGGGACACCAGTGTTACATTCTATTAAGGTATTCCAAATTCTGTTTTGTTTAATAGAGAAAATAAATGTTTTGAAAGGTAATGGAAAATATGTGTTTAGGTGAAGGCTGCATGGGAGGTGATTGGCCTGGATTTAATTGGCCCACTGCGAGAAACTGGTCAAAAAAACAAGTATGTGTTGACCATGACTGATTTATATACAAAGTGGGTTGTTGCTGAGCCACTGCAAAATAAGACTGCAACTGAAGTGTCAGCAGCCATCATAAAGACACTCTACTTGTTCGGCATGGTCAAGAAAATTATTACTGACCAAGGGAGAGAGTTCGTTAATGAGGTAAAAGTCTAGTATAATGTGAATTCTTAACATTGATATTTATCTTAATTAGCACACATGTTTTTCTGACATTCTGCTATGCACACTGTATTTCCTTTTTGATGATTTGCACACAGCTGAATGAAAACATCTTTGCAACTCTGAAAATCAAACATGCTGTCTCAAGTGCCTACCACCCTCAGACAAATGGGCAGGTAATTTTCAACATAATTTTATTTGACATTTCCCTGTAATGTTAAAAAAAAATAGGAAATGTTTTAATTGTTGTTGTGTTTTATATATATATAGGATGAGCGAACAAATCAAAATGTCAAACGTGTATTGCGGAAGTATGTAAATGAAAGCCATAATGATTGGGACATCCATTTACCTGCAGTTGTGTATGGTATTAACACTGCTAAGCAAGTGGGTATTCATTATACATTCATTATGGTCGATATATAATGTAATCGATATATAATGTTTTATTTCTGATAACTTAATTTGTTTTTAACCAGTCTTCAACCAGGCACACCCCGTATTTCTTATTCTTCCATCGGCCCCCTCATTTGCCAGAGGTTATGAACGCCTGTCCCATGGGAGAAGACTTTAAAATTGCTGACCCAGAAGATGATCTTGACACCCGAGTAAATGAAATGAAAATTTTAAATGAGAAGGTTAGGTCCAAATTCATGTAGTCTGACCACAGAAGTTTTTTTTAATTCAATGGCATGTAGGCAAGTGTAATTTTTTTTTTCTTCAGGTGCTTAGCAACATTGAAAATGCGCAGAAAAGACAACAAAAGTCTTACAGGAACCGTAAGAGAAAGCTAATGAGCACAATCAGTCCTGGCGATGAGGTCTTGATTTCTCAAGATTTCAATATAAAACAGAGAAAAGACACCCTTGCTGACCGCCACAAAGGTCCTTTCACTGTGGATAGTATCTCTAAAAGGGGTGTGGCATCAGTGGTGAAAGATAATGGGACTCGATGTTGCATCAATGTCTCACGGCTAACGGTGAATTTACACTGCTCCGACGCGACAACGCACAGCGACGGATCCCATTCATTTTCAATGGGAAGCGCCGCCTCCGTCAGACGCAGTCGCGCGGTGCATCATGGGTCCGACGCGTCGAGAGCGGGGGATGCGATGCGATGAAAAGTTGAGCCGAGCTGAACTTTATGCAAATGAGTCCGTCCAACGCAATGCGTCTATCCAATCAGGGAGCAGGTGTTGGCCTGTAACGCGTCCTCAGCGCAGCGCATGAAAACATTTTAGTTCCGCTTTCAAGCGTCCAGAGAAGCCTGGAAGAGAAGTTTCAGGCTTCCCTGT
This sequence comes from Astyanax mexicanus, assembly GCF_023375975.1. Lineage (NCBI taxonomy): Eukaryota > Metazoa > Chordata > Actinopteri > Characiformes > Acestrorhamphidae > Astyanax > Astyanax mexicanus. The sequence continues at coordinate 23,095,365 of NC_064410.1, forward strand.
TCTTTATAAAATCCCTGCTGATTCACAGGGACTCTGTCAGCGAGGAGAAAGGCTGCTGTGATTGTTGGAGTCTCTGGTGGGTTTTTAAAATATTAATATGTAATTTAATTGGAAAAGTTTGCTTTTTTCAGCTTATATACTGCTCACTAGACAGTGTAATGAAGCTCATTCAAACATTTATATCTATAAAGACACATTTATATTTATTAAGTATTGGAAATGATAATAGCTTATATAAAAAGCATTTCCCATTTATTAAAACGATTTAATTGGACGACGCAGGGAAAGCCTTTGTCACGCCCACATGCAACCGGTTGGAGGGGGGTAGTGCGACCATGTGCGTTTTCGCGTCGGAGCAGTGTAAATTCACCGTAAGGCCTTTCTACAGGTTGGAAAGTAAGAGCTAAGTAGTGTTTTTTTTGTAATGGTTGACATGTAAGGTGTATATTGTAAAGTTTATTTTATTAATATTAGACTTAATTTTTTTTATTGTCTCTTCAGATCATGGAGCAGTTCCATGTGTGTCACTTCAGGACCATGAGTATGGTACACCTGATGAAGCAACAGACCATCCTTATGCTTTTTCTGGAGAGAAATGGGAAAAAGACTTGGGTCCTCTCCAGGAAAAACTGGTAGGGGATGATTCCACCTAGCCCATTCCAAATTTCACTCTCCTTCACACACTGTTAGACACTACCAATAATTTTTTGCAATCGTATATTCAGACCATCTCTCACATACTTACACTCTCACACCATTCTCACCCCCCCTCCCTTGCTAACTCTTTTAATTGCAGTTGAAATATGTCCTGGACAAAAGCCTTCCAGCAGCAGAATTGATTGTTAAAGATGACAATATCTGTCTTACACGTGAGGACTTGTGGAGTCTTGGGTTAAATCAGTGCATGGAGTCTACTGTAAGTATATTCATGTTGCAGCATGCTTGCTCAAAGGCACAGAAATAGTTTTTTTTTTGTGTGTAATTTATGCCTTTATTTTGTTTTATTACGTCTAGATTGGGAATGCATGTTTTAAGATCATCAGAGAAGCTGCTCAAAAACATGTAATTAATTACAGAAGCTCAAACATTGTTATTTTGTATACTTCTTCATGGGTACTTGTATACATTTGCTAATCTTGTTGTGTTGTAAATAGGGGAAAGATGTTTACATTGCTGACATGTATGTGGTTCCCACATGGAAAACGATGAATGTGGACCCACTCTCAAGTTTACCGGTAAAGTGAAGTTAAACACACACACAGACAGACAGTTGCACATTAATGCAATGATTTCTGTACAATGCACAGTAGTTGAATGGTTGCATTTTCTTTCTCTACACCAGAACAATCTGTGTTCCAAGGATGCGATTTTGTTCCCTGCATGGAGTATGCAACAGAATCAACTGGATCACTATTTGCTATGTGTTGAGTTACAGTTTCAAAAAATAGATATTCAGATTTTTAGAATGAAGTTTGTTGATTAGCTTATCATTTTGAAATATGTCCATTGCAGGTTTTACTGGTTGTGGAGAGAGAGATCATTTTTCTAGATTCTGTACTCCCTGGTGGTTTTGGAGATGACTCGTACAAAACGATATTTAGGTTAAGAGAGAGGAAAAAGTTGCCCTTGTTCAGTGGCTTTTACCAATAATATTTTACGCAAGAGCCATGTTCTGTGGCTGCTGATTTACACAAAAGCCTTGTTCTATGGCTGATGATTTACAAAAAGCCTTGTTCTATGGCTGAAAATTAACAAAAAGCCTTGTTCTATGGCTGATGATTTATAAAAAGCCTTGTTCTATGGCTGAAAATTAACAAAAAGCCTTGTTCTATGGCTGATGATTTACAAAAAGCCTTGTTCTATGGCTGAAAATTAACAAAAAGCCTTGTTCTATGGCTGATGATTTACAAAAAGCCTTGTTCTATGGCTGAAAATTAACAAAAAGCCTTGTTCTATGGCTAATGATTTACAAAAAGCCTTGTTCTATGGCTGATGATTTACAAAAAGCCTTGTTCTATGGCTGCTTATTTATAGCTTTGTTCTTTTGTTTTATGTTTACGCAGAAGCCTTGTTCGATGGCTGTAGGATTAGGTCTCATTTTATGAAACTAGACCATGGAGAACAATTGTATGACTATAGGTTTCAGTAAGTGTGTGTCCATAATTAATTCTTTTTCCCATTTTATGTGCAGACATATTGCAGGCCAGATTGACCCAAGACCCTGGACAGAGAAGACCGGCAGAAGTTTTGATGTAAAGCCTTTTCTTTATTTTCTTACTGGGTTATATAAAACTCTGGACATCAGTTGGCTTAAATGTAATGTAAGACTATAGATATTTTCTTTTGAAGAGAATTTTCTACTGTGATTTTGGGAAACTGAGCCATGACTAGCCCACCAGTTGATACTTTTTGCTATATTCATTCGTCTTCTTTCCACCATACATTCTTTCTTGTCCAGACCTAGGGACTTTCTGTCTATTTTACACAATTTGAAACAATCTCTATCTTCAGCACATCTACTTCATGTATTAATGGCTTTTGGCAGTAACTCAGTAAGGGGGAACCTAAGCTTACTTTAGTGAAGCACTTGTCTACATCTGTTTCTATTGGTTCAACACCTTTACTTAACAGTAATATTTAATATTTTGTTTCCAGCACTTCCCTCAACAAACTTCTGGGAACTACTGTGGCATCCTTATACTCATTGTAAGCATCCTTTTAAGTTGTGATAAGCAGCATTTTGAGTTATTGGGTATAATAGAGAGATTTATTTTTTTACAGTATGCCCTCTGTATCTGCACCAATACCCCATTTATCTTCACAGAGGTAAGTTGCATCTATTAATATAGAAAAAATATTTCAAACCCCACCCCAATTGTCTGATCATTGTTATATATGTTTTAGAATGATGTGCCATTAATCCGCCAGTGGTGGTGCATCCTACTGATGGAAAGATTTCAGATTGAAGGGTAAGGCCACTCTGCTAAAGTATTCATGCCTTTTCTGCATTTTATTTCATTTGATTACCTGCTGATTAAGTTTTTTGATTCAACAGACATGGCCAGAGGTTTGCTTTCTGGACTGACAAGGCTAGCAGGCTATTGCAAGGGACCCTTCAGCCACTTTTTAGGGTATCTAGGTCAATCACTTCAGACATTCCACCTCATGTGCAAACCATGGTCAACCGCACAGCCCAAGAAAAGAAGCTGGTAGACTTTGCTGTACAAGACCATGGAGTCCGGCAACATTTGTTGGTATGTTTGTCACACATTAACAATGTTTGTTATTTACAATTTGCACATTGTTTTACCATTACAGTGTTATAAGCAAATAAGCAAAAGGCCTTATAATTCATGCTTGTTGTCACCATGTGTTGGGGGACTTTTTTTTTTTTTTTTTTTTTTTTTTATGTGGATTTACAGTCCAAAACTTTTAACATAAACTACTTTTGACATTCAACTAGAAATGTTAAATGTTTGCTCATGTTTTGATGAAGTGCTTTTGGCACTTTGCCTTTTGACCTAAGGGTGTACTCTGTGGAAAAGAGCCTTCGAAGTGGCTCAGCAGAATCCAGAAGGGATCATCTCTACGGGTGCCAGTGTACCTGGACTCGGAGGAAGAACAGGACTCCCTATTTTTCTATCTTCAGGATGTCCTGAAATCTGCACCAGTAGAATTCCACATTGAGGATCAAGTGCAGTTCATTTTGGATGTTTTGTTCCCAGAGGTAAGGTTACTAGGTATGCAGTAAATATCTATTAACAATGTTAAATAGCCTGTTGTGACTTAAGTTACATAAAAATTTTAATCAAATGTATCTTTTTTTAAAATCCAATAGAGTAGTACTGTGAGACCATGATAACCACAATACATTTTCTCAGACAGTTATTGGGTCATTTTCAGCAGTGACACTAACGCTAATGCTGGAGTTTTTAAACACCTCAGTTTCACTTGCTTGACCTGAATAGTCCACCGGCGGTGGACATCCAGTGAGCATTGATGAAGGACTAGAGTATTGACAGCACCAACTATGCAGCAACAGACTCAGAGCTTCTATCTGACTTTACATATACACTGTGGTGCAGATAGGTAGGAGTGTCTAATAGAATGAGAGACAATAAATGGACACAGTGTTTAAAAACTCCAGCAGCACTGATATATCTGATCCACTCACTGTAAGGGGCCGCCCGCGCCGTGGTCTTCCCACCACTAGAGGGAGGCCACGCTCTAAGCCAAGTGGTAATCAGCGCGATTAACAACAGCTGGTGTCACTACCTTATAAGGGCTTCCTTCCGGTTCCTCGGCGCAGAGTCTTGAGTATTCCTGTGAGAAAGCAAGACCACGCCGGTTTTCCTAGCGATCTCCTTAGAGTTGCCAAGTGGCTCTCTTTTTCTCTTCACCTCTATGAGAACAGTGTATACTGGGCTCAGTTCAGAGAGGTTCTCTTTATTCCTTCTTTTTCTCTTCACCTCTATGGGAACAGTGTATACTGGGCTCAGTTCAGAGAGGTTCTCTTTATTCCTTTCGGAGCTACCTGCTTCCCTTTAATCCCTCCACCTCGTTGGTCGTGTCACCACGAGGCTGTCTTTCTTCTTTTCTCTCTCTCACTTTCGTCACAAAAAAAAAAAAAAAAAAAAAAAAAAAAAAACTTTCTATCGTTTCTAGCGACCAGAGGGGGAAACCTTTTCCCTTCTAACTTCGCTTATCTTTTTTATCTAGCCTTTATTGGTTGGTTCTCACAGTTTACAAATCATTAATCCTGCTATAATTATTATTATTATTTTCTTTCACTTCGTTTACTTTGCTCGCGCTCCCGCTTGCCACGAGTCATTTAGTTCTTTCCAGCGCTGACGTCATCGGCTCGTCCCCGGTGGCGCAGTGTGTAGGCAGCGGTCGCCGCGCCTCAGAACCCATTCTCGCGGGTGTTCAAACCCCGCTCTCCGCGATTTTTATTTTGACTTTTTCAAACCTTATACTGTCGCTTTGTGTCTTCATTTCTTTCATTTCGCCACAGTAAAACAGTTCTTTCTACTCTTACACTTTAGTTTGTTTAATTATTTGGTGTTCTATACCCTGCCCCCAGTGTTAAAGCACCTACAGTCACTAATCACTCATATCCCTCTATAGTGTTGTGGTCTACTCATTGGCCCTTCACACAAACGGTCTGGGTTCAAACCCAGCTCAATGCAATTCTGCCATATTTGCTTTTGAGTTCATCCTGGTGCTATATTTCACCAGGTTAAATACAATCTGAGACAGCTATCTGGATCTTACCTTTAGGGCAGCTGTCTCATTACAGCAAGACTCTGCCAGAATATGGACTCAGCAGATAAGGCAGCAATGCAACAGGCCATAACCTCTCAGGGTGCTCGTCTGGGCAAGCATGAAGACGCGTTAAATCAGCTAGCTGAGCGTCTGCAGGAGTTAACGGTGGCTGTCCAACAGTTGGCCAATCCACCCAAGGATGAAGCCCCACCTGCTGCTGAGGCTCCGCCTCTCACTGCATCCTCCGCAGACATAGTGCTACCAGCCCCCATGAGATTCAATGGTGAGCCAGGTGGATCTCGGGGCTTTCTGCTCCAGTGCTCTTTGGCTTTTAAGCAAGCCCCTAATCGGTTCCCCACTGAGGAGGCCAAGGTTGCATACATGATTTCCCTCCTTTCTGACCGTGCCTTAGAATGGGCTACAGCCCTTTGGGAGGCCGGTTCTGTAGACTGTACCACCTCTTCTCTATTTGCCGGAGCCATGAGGCGGACATTTGATAGTTCCAGCAGGGGCAGTGATGCTGCCACTGCTCTCCTCAATGTACGCCAGGGTTCTCGGTCTATTGCGGACTATAATATCACTTTCCGTACCCTGGCTGCTGAGAGTGGGTGGGACTGCCTTGCTCTTATGGCTGTTTACCAACAAGGCCTCAGTGAAGAGCTAAGAGATCTCATGTCAGTCCGTGATCCTCCAAATTCTTTGGAGGACCTGTATGACTTGGCTCTTAGGCTTGACAACCGTCTTCGTGAACGTCGCCGGGCCAGCAAGAAGGGGCCTCGCACTCCTCAACCTCAGGAACCTTCTCCTCATTCCCGGCCACAGTCTCGGGCTGATGGGAATGAACCCATGCAACTCGGTCGCACCCACCTCACCCCCCAAGAGGCCGAGACACGTCGCCGTCAGGGCAGATGTATGTATTGTGGAGGGGACGACCACAAGATAGAAAAATGCCCTGTTAGGCCAGTAAAAGGCCAAGCCTACCCCCGGTAGGGGACCCCAGGGTAGGCTCTCTCCTCAGTCCCCAGTCAAGTGGGCTGTTTCTCCCAGTCACTTTGATATGGGGAACACCACCTAAGGAGGGACGCCTGACTGCCTTTATTGACTCCGGTGCAGCAGGCGATTTCATGGACATCTCCACAGCACGCCAACTGGGTTTACCCCTGGAGTCCCTCACCACTCCTCTACCAGTGTCGGCTATAGATGGCTTCCCACTAAGATCAGGGGCAATTAACCAACAGACCAAACCAGTCATTATGAAAGTGGGTCAACATACTGAACGCCTATCTTTCTTTTTGACCCAGGCACCAAATCTACCTGTTATCTTGGGGTATTCTTGGCTGCAAAGGCATAACCCCCATATAGACTGGCTCTCAAAAAGTATTCGTCAGTGGGGTCCCCATTGTAGGGCTTCATGTTTACGCCCTGGCCTCCTGGAGAGTCATGGAACCCCACACCAAAAGCCTGTTGACCTGACGAAGGTACCAGAGGCTTACCATGACCTCGAGGAGGTCTTCAGCAAGCAAAAGACTGAGGTCCTACCACCTCACCGTACCTTCGATTGTGCCATCAAATTAATGCCGGGGACTGTTCCTCCTAGGGGGCGCCTCTTTTCTCTATCAGGGCCTGAGAGAGAGGCTATGGAGGAGTACATCAAAGAAGCACTGGCACAGGGGTTCATCCGTCCTTCAACATCTCCTGCTGGGGCAGGATTTTTCTTTGTAGGCAAGAAGGACGGGGGTCTGCGACCGTGTATTGACTACAGAGGTCTTAACAAAATCACGGTCAAGGACCGCTACCCTTTGCCTTTGATGACAACCGCCTTTGAGGCACTCCAACAGGCCTCCGTTTTCACGAAATTGGACCTTCGGAGTGCCTACAACCTGGTGCGGATCCGGCCTGGGGATGAATGGAAGACAGCATTTGTCACCCCTACAGGCCACTATGAATACCTAGTCATGCCTTTTGGGCTGATGAATGCACCAGCTGTCTTCCAACGGCTTATCCATGAGGTCCTGCACGAGACCCTCGGCCTTTATGCTTTCGTTTACCTGGACGACATCCTCATATTCAGCAAAGACCTGAAGGAGCATGTTGTTCATGTTCGAAGAGTGTTACAGCTACTCCTGGAGAACCATCTCTTTGTAAAACTTGAGAAGTCTGAATTCCATGTTTCTACAGTGCGGTTCCTGGGGTTCGTGGTCTCCAAGGGCAGCTTAGCTATGGATCCTGCCAAACTGAAAGCAGTGGCCGAGTGGCCTCGTCCCACCTCCCTCCGCCTGGTCCAACGTTTTTTGGGCTTCGCCAACTTTTACCGCCGGTTTGTTAGGAACTTTGGCTTGGTTGCTGCACCACTCACTGCTCTGACCCGCAAGCAGCCAGGCCTATTCCAATGGACCGACGAGGCCCAGAAAGCCTTTGAGGAGCTCAAACACCGGTTGACCAGTGCCCCTGTCTTACGCCTCCCAGATCCTGACCTCCCATTTTTGGTGGAGGTGGATGCCTCGGACATTGGGGTTGGTGCTGTCCTGTCCCAGCGCTCAGGGGAGAACAACAAGCTCCATCCCAGTGCTTATTTCTCTCACCGTTTGACTCCCACTGAAAGGAATTATGACGTGGGAGATCGGGAACTCTTGGCCGTTAAGATGGCCCTTGAAGAATGGAGACACTGGCTAGAGGGATCCAAACACCCGTTCTTGGTCTGGACGGATCACAAGAACCTCTCTTACATCCAGAGTGCTAAGCGACTGAACCCTAGACAGGCCCGTTGGGCCCTGTTTTTCAGTCGCTTTGACTTCACTCTGTCTTACCGTCCAGGATCCAAGAACATTAAGCCTGATGCCCTTTCCAGGCAGTGGGAGGAACCCTCTGTACCACAGTTCTCTCCAATTCTTCCCCCCGAACGTATACTTGCTCCTCTGCAGTGGGAGATTGAAGGAGTAGTCCGGACAGCCTTACAAACTGAGCCAGATCCAGGCGGAGGTCCCACCAACAGGCTGTATGTCCCCACCTCTGCTCGGGCTCAGGTTATGCACTGGGGACACACCAGTCCTGTTTCAGGCCATCCAGGGGTTAATCGCACACTGGAATTCCTGAGCAGACGATTCTGGTGGCCTAAGATGGCAAGAGAGGTTCGGCAGTTTGTGGCTTCCTGTGATGTATGTGCACGTAACAAGGAGCCCAGGACTAGGCCCCCTGGACTGCTACATCCTTTACCTGTTCCACATTGCCCATGGTCACATCTGTCCTTGGATTTCATCACCGGATTACCCAAATCCAGGGGCAACACGGTCATTCTGGTGATTGTGGACAGGTTTTCAAAGGCAGCTCGATTTATCGCCCTGCCAAAACTCCCGTCATCTCGGGAGACTGCTCAACTCGTTCTCCACCAAGTCGTGCGGTACCACGGGATCCCTGTAGACCTGGTATCAGATAGGGGCCCCCAGTTTTCAAGTCGGTTCTGGAAAGCTTTTTGTACTTCTCTGGGGGCTTCTGTCAGTCTGTCCTCAGGGTATCACCCCCAGTCTAATGGGCAGACCGAGCGGGTGAACCAAGACCTTGAGCAGTCTCTCCGGTGTCTGACGTCCACTTGCCCTGCCACCTGGACGGATCACTTGTTGTGGGCTGAATACGCTCACAACACCCTGTGGCACTCCTCTCTGGGAATGTCCCCTTTCGAGTGTCAGTTTGGTTATCCGCCTCCCTTGTTTTCAGACCAGGAGGCAGACACAGCTGTTCCCACTGCACTCAGTATGGTGAGGCGTTGCAAGAAGGCGTGGCGACGTGCACGTGCCACTTTGCTGGCACAAACCGCATCACGCAAGGCCGCTGCAGATCGGAGGCGTATGCTGGGGCCATCTCTACGTCCAGGTCAGCGTGTGTGGTTGGCGGCTAAGGACCTTCCGCTTAAAGTGGTCAACAAAAAACTGGCCCCTCGTTACATCGGGCCCTTCAAGGTCATCCGCCGTGTCAACCCTGTGTCATACAGGCTGCAACTCCCACCGTCCCTTAGGATCAATCCCACTTTCCACATTTCGCGTCTCAAGCCATTCCTGTGTTCAACTGGGGCCAGGCCTGTAGATCCACCACCCCCTCGCATGGTGGCGGGTTCGCCAGCCTATACGGTAAATAAAATACTGGATTCCCGTATGGTGAGGGGCCGAGTCCAGTATCTGGTGGATTGGGAGGGTTATGGTCCCGAAGAGCGCTCTTGGGTTCCAGCTGCCCGGATTCTTGATCCGGATCTCATCCGGGCTTTTCGGCGTGATCAGGCGGCTGGGCTTGGGACTTCTGGAGCCGCCCCTCCGGGAGGGGGTCCTGTAAGGGGCCGCCCGCGCCGTGGTCTTCCCACCACTAGAGGGAGGCCACGCTCTAAGCCAAGTGGTAATCAGCGCGATTAACAACAGCTGGTGTCACTACCTTATAAGGGCTTCCTTCCGGTTCCTCGGCGCAGAGTCTTGAGTATTCCTGTGAGAAAGCAAGACCACGCCGGTTTTCCTAGCGATCTCCTTAGAGTTGCCAAGTGGCTCTCTTTTTCTCTTCACCTCTATGAGAACAGTGTATACTGGGCTCAGTTCAGAGAGGTTCTCTTTATTCCTTCTTTTTCTCTTCACCTCTATGGGAACAGTGTATACTGGGCTCAGTTCAGAGAGGTTCTCTTTATTCCTTTCGGAGCTACCTGCTTCCCTTTAATCCCTCCACCTCGTTGGTCGTGTCACCACGAGGCTGTCTTTCTTCTTTTCTCTCTCTCACTTTCGTCACAAAAAAAAAAAAAAAAAAAAAAAAAAAAAACTTTCTATCGTTTCTAGCGACCAGAGGGGGAAACCTTTTCCCTTCTAACTTCGCTTATCTTTTTTATCTAGCCTTTATTGGTTGGTTCTCACAGTTTACAAATCATTAATCCTGCTATAATTATTATTATTATTTTCTTTCACTTCGTTTACTTTGCTCGCGCTCCCGCTTGCCACGAGTCATTTAGTTCTTTCCAGCGCTGACGTCATCGGCTCGTCCCCGGTGGCGCAGTGTGTAGGCAGCGGTCGCCGCGCCTCAGAACCCATTCTCGCGGGTGTTCAAACCCCGCTCTCCGCGATTTTTATTTTGACTTTTTCAAACCTTATACTGTCGCTTTGTGTCTTCATTTCTTTCATTTCGCCACAGTAAAACAGTTCTTTCTACTCTTACACTTTAGTTTGTTTAATTATTTGGTGTTCTATACCCTGCCCCCAGTGTTAAAGCACCTACAGTCACTAATCACTCATATCCCTCTATAGTGTTGTGGTCTACTCATTGGCCCTTCACACAAACGGTCTGGGTTCAAACCCAGCTCAATGCAATTCTGCCATATTTGCTTTTGAGTTCATCCTGGTGCTATATTTCACCAGGTTAAATACAATCTGAGACAGCTATCTGGATCTTACCTTTAGGGCAGCTGTCTCATTACACTCACTGTACCAGCACAACATGCACTAACACCTCATACACCACCACCATTGCTAATCACTTCTAATCACTGCACTGCAGTGCTGAATCTTTATAATGCAGTTTTATAATTTATATTTAATTTTTTTAACCCTTTTGTTAGTGCATCACCCAAGCCATGTCTACACTACAGGGAATAACTATACAAGAGGCTGAAGAGTTGTTTCTTTCAGGTCCTAACTACAGCAGAAGGTAAAAACAGTTACCTGTGTTTGAAATATCTGTATGAATGTTTATTTATTGTGACTACCATTTTAATTGGGTGGGTGGTTGCGTGTTTGTGTCGGGGTACTTTGAGTTGGGGAGGATGGGTTTTTGTGTTGTGGTGGGTGTTTGTGTCGGGGGGGTTGGGTGTGTTGGGGTGAGGTGGGGTGGGAGTGGGGTGAGGTGGGGTGTGTTGAGGTGGGGTGGGGTGGGGTGTGTTGGGGTGAGGTGAGGTGGGAGTGGGGCGGGGTAAGGTGGGAGTGGGGCGGGGTGAGGTGGGGTGAGGTAGGGTGGGAGTGGCTGGGTGGTTGTGTGTTGAGAGGGATGTTTTTCTTTTGTTTTGCTTTTTGCTCTCATGCTTTCTCTGAGAAGAAAATAAACTGGTATTTTGATAAATGTGTTGTACCTTATTTTTAATGGTTTGTAGCATATTGATACAGGACCACATTTAGAGACATGGTATTTGGTTCCCATTTCTAAACATTCTGCTGTGTATTTTAAGCAAAAATAAAAGTTTTTTATTAATAAACTCTTTGTTAGCTTGAGGAATATTACAAATGGTCAAAGACCACACCACCACCCCATATAATGGATATAACCCAAACAGGTTTGTTATAATGGTAAACAAATTAAATTTTTTAAATGCCTCATACACCCTGTAATACTAAATTTGACAAAGCATAAAATGCACAGTTTATATATCAACTGCTCAAGAACAAAGAACATTATTTTACATACATTTTAATAGATTATTTTGTTTGATTTTCGAAATATATTTAGTTTAAACACCTATCAGTCTATCTATAATTCAGAAAACGGAAGTTAAGCTTGAGCAGCGACCTCACAGAGCCGAAAACTGTTGACACATGCGCACAATGGCTGGTGTAACAGCCGTGGCTACCTGATCTGTGCCCCTGCTCAGTTTTCAATGCGTGCGCATGCGCGGAACAAATCGGGCAGGGGGTACAGATCGGGTAGTGACACTGCTCCTGCCTTGGCCTGCAGCGGCGACATTTTTAAGCTGTTGACCCTCATTCATTTTCAGCAGTTGTTACTGCAGTAGGGGTTATAGCCGCGATGTTGCTGTGCCGTCCCTTTTGTTCTGTCTCACTGATACCAGAAGTACAGGACGGTGGAGATAAATAAATAAATGAAGAAATGTGGAAATAAATAAATAAATAAATGTAGAAATGTTGAAATAAATAAATGAATGAATAAATAAGTGTTGAAATAAATAAATGAATAAATGCTGAAATAAATAAATGAATGAATAAATAAATAAATGCACATATAAGTAAATATATAAATAAATATATAAATAAATAAGAAATGTATTAATTTATTTATTTACCTATGCAAATATTCATTCATTCATTCATTCATTTATATGTGCATTTATTTATATATTTATTTATTTATTTCAACATTTATTTATTTATTCATTTATTCATGTATATATTTATTATTTCTACATTTATTTATTTATACTTATGTCATTTTTGGTCCTCCATAGTACAGCTCAAACACACACACACACAAAAACCTATACAGTATGTGTGTATATGTACAGTACTGTGAAAATGTTTTAGGCCGATGCAAATTTCTTAAAACCAATCATCTCAATATTAAGTTGAGTTAATATTGAGTTTTACTTGGCAAAGGTACCACGTATTAAAACAGATACAAATAAAAATAAATACGGTAAAAAGTAACAAGAAGTCCACAGGTGCCAAACCTTTGTTTGGGCGAACCTATTAAACCAATGTTTTTCATAGTACAAAGTAGGGCTGTGAATCTTTGGGAATCCCAAAATTCGATTCAAAATTGATTCTTGGGGTCACAATTAAATTTTTTCCTGATTCTTTCAAATCAGTTGGATTTCTTTTTCTTCATCCTCCATACTTTAGCGGCGCAACAACAAACACTGTAACACAACACTACATGCCCCTCTGTAGCCTAATAGGGAGAGGCAGTAAGAGCACTGTCGTGCAGAGCTTTTTAACTGTACCGCAGAGCTCAGCTAGTTAAAGAAACAGTCCGGGGTCTCCGTTCTCGTATTTGGTCTTCATAATGCATGCATAATGTTGTTACCCCTGTCTTAACTTTTGGAACATGTTACAGGCATCAAATTCAAAATGAGTGAATATTTGCAACATTAAATTTCTTGTCTTTGTAGTGTATTCAATTGAATGAGTTAAAAAGAATTTGCAAATTGTAATCTGTTTCTGTTTTCTTTTTTTCCCTTTATTTTTTAAATATGTAAACTTTATGAATTAAACGTAAATTTAATATAAATCTTTGTTTTATGTCTTTCTTTGAGCTTCCAGACAAAGTTTTTCTCTCATTAACACTAATTGAGTAAACAGAATACTCTATTTAAACCAATGGTAAATTCCTTATTAGTGTTTCCTATAATAATATATAATAATCATATTGATGTACTGATGTACAAAGTGGTTATTTACATAAATTTTATGTACAAATAGCTTGTAGCTTGTAGTAGTAGGAATAACATTGTAGGTTCCTGAACCTCCTAGTTCTTAGAAAACAAATTCACCAACAGTAAAAGACAAAGTACCTTCAGTTACAAAAGTTTTGCTTAACTTGTGTTGGGCACTGGACCAAGTTCTGTGGCAGGATCTCAGCCAGCTTCAAGAACAGTCAGAAACCAGTGTAGGCCCAGTCCTGGTCCTACGTTCAAAAAGACACTGGGCCGAGTCCGGTGACCGAATCTCAGCCAGCTTTGAGGAGTCAGAAACCGAATAAGGCCCAGACTTGGTCCTACGTTCAAAAAGACACTGGACCGAGTCCGGTGACCGACTCTCAGCCAGCTTCGAGGAGTCAGAAACCGAATAAGGCCCAGACTTGGTCCTACGTTCAAAAATACACTGGGCCGAGTCCGGTGGCCGGTTCTGGGCCACCTTTGAGGACAGTCAGAAACCAGCTAAGGCCCAGTACTGGGCCAGCACTCGGTGGCTATCTGGGTAGATGTTTCAGTAAACTCTGTACTGTGTTTTTTTTCCAGAGTATGGCAGGATTGAACCCATCCCAACCTATATCAACTACCTCCTCACCTTCAAACCAGGGAGCAAACAGCAAAATCGTCACAGGCTCCACACTTAACTTACCCAGAAGCCCAAAGAAACAAACCCAAAGAGCCTCCCCTGTTCCCCTCATCCGCTACCAGTGTGGTGAGTGTAGCACTCTGTTCTCTTCTCTTCCTGAGTGGCAGCAGCACAGCAAACTGGGCCTGTGTTGTGCGACTGGATCAGGAAGTGAAGATGCATTGAATCCTGACACAAGTAAAGAGAGTAAAGAAGAAACGAGAGTCAAGGCTGCGATAGAGAAGGACAGTGCTGAAGCTGATCTGCATAATGAATCAGTGACCAAAAATGAGGAATCCGACCAGCAGAGTAACAAACTTCATAAGAATCTTGGACCCCAAACAGATGAAGCTTCTTCAGCCTCAGCCTTAGACTGTGAGCCATTATACTCATCTCCAGTCACAGTGGACACATTCCTCTGCATGCAGTGTGGCTCAGGCTTTCATTCAGAAGAAGCACTGGCTGCACACCGCAGCTCCTATCACGGTCTGGAGCGCATGCTCCATCGCTGCTTCATCTGCAGCCAGGAGTTCATGAGCACTACACAGTACCTGTACCATCGACGGCAGCACAGAGAGAATGGAGAGGAGCTACTCATCACAGCGGCCCAGAGCACTAACTATGCATCCACAGGTAAGATCACTACTCTGCTACTGTCATGCATTTCTACATTACTGTACTGGAACTATTTTAGCACTGGCACAATGATTAAGAAATTGCTGGTTCGAATCCCGGTCATGCAGCTTGCCATCAGCTGCCGGAGCCCTGTGAGAGCACAATTGGCCATGCTCTCGTCACTCCTAGGGTGATGTCAGTCAGCACAAGGCATCTGAGAGCTAATGTATCGGAACCGGGTCGCTGCGCTTTCCTCCGAGCGCGCTGCATCAGCAGCAGTTCAAAAAGAGGCAGTGACTGACTTCACATGGATCAGAGGAGGCATGTGATAGTCTTTACCTTCCTGGCGTTGCAGCATCACTAGTAATGGTGGATATACATCTGAGTAGCAGCTGAAGGGTGGGACAATCGGCCAGATGAATTAGGGAGAAAAATGAGAGAAAATTAGAAAACAAAAACTATTAATGCACTCAGTAATTTAGTAATTCTAAAGTTTTCGAATTATTCAGGTGTTCGTGTAAACCACATACTTAGATTTACTTAGAGAACGGATTAAGCCCTAGAAATCTGAGAAAGAAATCTTATAACTAATGCTGTATTTATTTGGTTTTGTCAGGCTGTGCATGCATGCAAATATAACCAGGTTTGAAAGGAACGATCAGTAATAAATGCGAGTGAGTGAGTGTGTGAAAGGGCTACAGGAGTCCAATTTCCAAACACAGAATAGACGTTTCTGCTGAAGATTTCTATGTGGAACTCATGCTTGTGAAACGGGGTTCCATATGATGTTCGGCGGTCTTCACTCACCACATGGACGACACAATGTAATATTTATTGTCGGTACCTTTACATTTTGGTATTAATACTCATACAGTACTAGTTAAATGTCTGGGCACACCTCAAATTCAGTGTTTTTTTTTTATTTTATTGCACCATAGATACTAATAGTCAACATTGTAGAACAAATGGAATTATTTAGTAAGCAAAATAGTGTTAAACAAACCAGAATGTTTTATACTTTAGATTCTTCAAAGTAGGCACCACTTGCTCTGTAAATGACAGCTTTATAAATCACTTTCTCAGTGAGCTTTTTGAGGTAGAGTCACCTGAAAAGGCTTTAAGTTAACAGCTGTGCTGAACTTATCAAGAGTAATGTTCTAATACAGGGGTCGGTAATAGGTGGCCAGATGTAGCTCGCAAGCATTAAACATCTGGCTTGTGAGGTTATTTGAATTATTGTAAACGTAAATGAAAAAATATAAATAAATAAAATAAAATGCTTCTCTGGCGAGCTTTTGTTTACATCCTCCCCCGTTTCTCTGTCACGCTCGGCTTTAGTGACTTTAGTTTCTGCCCATTCTTGTTTTTATGCCCATTCTTGGGCTCCCTATCTCCTTTTAAGGGCATTTTTTCCCCAACTGTGTCTCAATTTACTAGCCTGCAGTGATAGTGTATTGGACCACGACCCTGACGACACGGTTTAGATCCTGTGTGAGATGCGTGAGTGTGTTTATTTATTTATTAATTTTTTCCTTTCTTCTTGGTCTTACCTGCTTTGAATTCAACTGTTCTGCAACTGGGTTCAACAACCCTCTGGGCTGGAGAGCTACTAGTCTGTAGCACTCCATCCCATTACACTTCATTTTTCAAAACAGATTTTTTTTTGTTGGTGTATTGTTTTGAAAAATATCTGGCCCGTGGCTAAACTTAATTGACGACCCTGTTCTAATCCATACAGTACTATGGTAAGGACTACTCAAATAAATAATGAAAAATATACTTTAAGAAATGAAAGTCAGTCAAAAAAATCTAAAAAAAATCAGGAACTTTGAAAGTATCATAAAGTGTATTTGCAAAGACCACCAAAAACGTTATGATGAAACCGGAACCAGGAAAGGAACAGGATAAGTTCATCAGAGTTACCAGCCTCAGAAACCGCAAGTTATCTGCACCACAGACAAGAGCATCTAAATGCTTTACAGAGTATTTTGGTTTGTTTAACGTTTTTAAGTTACTACATGATTTATTATGTGTTCCTTCATGTTCTGGATAGCTTCAGTATTCATTTACAATGTGGTAAAAAGCTTTTGACTGGTACTGTACATTTACACGCCCTATACAGACATATTCGTTAAGAATTTTATGAGAAGCACCAGAAACACAGGCAAAATGAATGCAAAATTCAGACAGACAGAGTACTTTACTCTATTTTACAGTTAAAACAGTCTCAAAAAACACAACCTATAATAGCTGACTGCCATTGATTGTATTTGAGCTGTCACATATGCAAAAAGGGAATGATCATGCTAGCATGTGGGAATTAGCAATAAGTAATTTGAAAGGTAATACAATTCTTATAGTTTAAGTGATTATTTAAATGTCTTCTTCTTCTTCTTCTTCTTCTTCTTCTTTTTCTTAGGTGATAATCACTCACAAGTTCCTGCCACTATACATCTAATCGAGCAAGAAGTCTCCATTCCAGAATCTCCCCAACCTTCCTCACACCCTGTACCTTCTAACTCAACCACAGTCCCAGTATCACCTGTACCAGAACCTGACTCCAGAGCTCCGTGCCCGATCTGCGGCCAAGTCTTTAAGCGCCGCTGCCACATGCGCGTCCACATGCTCCGCCACAGCGGTCAGAAGCCCCACCGCTGCGACGTGTGCCACAAGACCTTCGCTTACAAGAGTAACTTGGGGCGCCATCGTCAACTGCACACGTCCCGACGAGCCCATGTGTGCCAGCGGTGCGGCAAAACCTTCGCCAATTCGGGCACGCTCAAGAAGCATCAGCTGGTGCATGCCTGCGAGGAGCGTGTGTCAGAAGAAGGTGATGGAGGAGAGTTGGAAGGGATCAAAGTAAAAAAGAAAGATGGTGAAAAAAAAGAGAGGGCAAGAGCACTGTTCACGTGTTCAGACTGCACGAATAAGTATCGCACTCGTACACAGCTCCTGGTGCACAGGTGAGTGCTGCAGTTGTTCTGATGAGTCTGATGACAGTCTATGACAGTATAGCAGGCAGAATGTTTATGTGCCAGAACCAGAAGAAAACAGGGCGCAAAAAGTACGCATTGCTCAGCTCCAAATGCGCAAAAGGCATGTACTGATTATCTTAATTATTCATGGGTGTGTTTTGGGTGTAACGTGAAATAAACCAATAATACCAGTGTGCCAGTAATCATTCCCTTAAAGAGCCTGGTGCGTTCTGACTTTGGCGCGTTTTTATCTTAACAGCGTTGTGAAATTAACCTGTGCATTCACGCTGTGAAGGTGCGCCAGCAGCTCATTTAAGGGAACAGCAGTGTTATTTTATTCTTAATTCTGTTTATTGTTGATGTAAAATCTGGATTTATTTGTGCATTTATTTGTGTACGGTGCACACAGTGATTCTGCATGGCTAAGATAGAATTGGGCAGCTGACTGTTGACTGTTGTCAGGGTTTTAATCAGTCAGTGGACCACCTGTATTTTCTGCCACCAAGATAGAAACATGCCAGATATTTACCTTACCACACCTCACTTCCAGACCACCACAGGAACATGTAGATATATTCCTAAACTCCAAACCTATTTTAACCCTCCTATTATGTTAATTTGTCAGGAACAGCAATGGTGTTCTTGGGTTAATTCGAACAGGTGCATGTTTAATAATCCAAAAAAATCCTTACAAGCAGTGTAAATATATTTTTACTAACTCTATTGCTAATTATTCTATCAGTATTTAGTGCTATGGTATTCCTTATGTCTAACAATTAATGGTTCAGTTAGGATAATTCACTCGTTTTTCATGAAAAAAAAAAAATACATGGTCCAACTTTTTTAATGATTCACTACTTTATTACTTTTAAAGACCAACATATAAAACAATAGTTTTACATAACATTGAAACATAAAATTGCAATTATTTAGTTTTAGTTTTAGTTTTTGCAGGGGGTGGTTGCAAATATCTGAGATGAACCATTTTCATATTATATGTTGATTACACTAATTAAAGCAAGCAGAAGAAGTTTCAAACTGAAAAAATACTTTTAACTATTTCTTTTGTCTAACTTTACAATGGGTCAAATTGACCCGGAACATACCAGGAGGGTTAACGGTGCGGGTGCAAAGCATGATAATAGACTGTTGACGAGGTGTAAGATAGCAATGAGCTTCGCAACGTGCCTTGAGCAGGATGTACGATAGGGCCCTGAGTGTTCCTAAGACCTAAAATTAAATATGTCAGGTATTGAAAACACAGATATTGAATACACACCTGTAGCCTTGGTTTATTTTAGGACTGAGAGGTGTTTCTTGTGTGTGGGCTGCAGAAAGCCTTCAGCTATATTATCTACCAAAATAGATATCAGATATATGATATATATTTATTTTGTCATATTATGCATTTAGCTTGTCAATAGTGTTCACTGTTGCATTAGACTGAACACATCCACAAATAGCCTGGTTCTCTTACACTGTCTCTCCATCATTCAGAACCAGTCAAACTCTACTACTTGTCCTCATTCTCTCCACATCACTCACAGAGGGATGACTCTTACCCCTCTTGGCCACCAAGTCACGCAAGCATTAAAACCTAGAACGGACTTCTCCGCTTTCCGGCCAGTCCAGTCCAGCTTAAAGCCACGATCTGCTGCTTGACCTGTACGCCCACGCACACAGACTAACTGGGACAGCACAGATAAGTTCTGGCAGGAGGAACCTGCCCCGGCCCAGCCATGTGGACACGACCCAGCAACGGGCCGGGCGTATGCCCACAAATTAGGGTGTGTAAGCGGAAGTAATGCCACAGGCGACACGTCTCATTAGCTTTCATGGTGAGGAGGCTCAGTTGAGTGCATAGCTCGGCCGTTCTGCTTAAGCATTGTTAACGTTGAGCTGCACTGCGTCCTCAGCTCCCCGCGTTAGCAGCGGGGGTAAAGGGGGCCAGGGATGTGACGCAGACCCTATCTATGAAATAACACTACGCTAAGGTTCGGGGGGTGACGTGAACACAGATGAACAAATGTGTCTTCGGGAAATGGCTTGAACTGGGAACGGCCTCTCTGTGCTCATAAAATTTTAGAAAGTAAAGCTTTTGTCTCTGCATGCACACAGTTGATGGAACAAAGGACGGAATGGAACAAAGTCTCTCGGAATTCTAATCGAAATAGGAGGACAAAGAGAGAAATAAAAAAAATATATGTTTATAGAAAAACAAATAGAAAGCAATAAGTTTTGTCCCAGAATTAGGATTTATCAGTAAAAAGCACAACTCACATTTCGATTTATCAGATTTTAAATCTGATAAAATGGAGTATTTTATTTAAATAAACCAAACTGCCTTTGTAAAAGAGTTGTTCATGTCTGTTACCAGCATATTTAGGATACCATCAGTGATATAGTTTATTCTGGGCTGTTTTTTTTTTCCTGAGCTGAGAGAGAAAGTGTATTATGAACATACTATACATATTTTAAAGTTAATAACTACTGATCTAAAATGCAGACAAAAAATAAAATCTAAATTATATTAAATAAAACATATGGATGTTGGGTGGTGATGCCTGTGTTGAGAAAAAAATGAAAAATGCAATCCATATACCAGATATCGTTCAGATATGAACGATTTTATAGAACCAATGTAGTAATTGTATAAGGAGCACACAACCTACCATTATTCAAAATATTAGTGTTTGTCTTCACATAAGAAATTATCCCAAGATTTACATGACTCTTATTATAATCTTTATTTAATACAAACACAACAACATTTTATGAAATGTTAATATACACTTGGCTGTACTCTCAAACACTTTCACACAATAAAAATACCATGAAAAGACATTAAATGTATTATTTAAAATGTTTGGAGTGATTTTCTTTTAACATTTTTTTCGCACTGTAAGGTGCATTTAAAGTCCTCTATTTTTCCCAAAAATCAACAGTGCACCTTTGAAGCGCATCTTATGTATGAAAATAGACGTGCATTGATAGTGCGCCTTATAGTCCGTAAAATATTCGACTTTGAAAAACTGCTGTTTAAGGTGGAACAGAAAATGTATTAAATTTACTAAGAATGAGACACATCTTGTTTAACTACTCTAGCAGACTGTAGGAAGATTGAATGATAAAATGAATGAAAATCTAACTTATTATACACTTACCGTGATTCTCCTTCACCCATGGCTCCAACATGCTTCCCGGGCGGCACGGTGGCGCGGTGGGTAGCACTTCCGCCTCACAGCAAGACGGCCTGGGTTCGATTCCCGGCTGGGGCGTCCCGGGTCTTTCTGTGTGGAGTTTGCACGTTCTCCCCGTGTCTGCGTGGGTTTCCTCCGGGTTCTCCGGTTTCCTCCCACAGTCCAAAGACGGCACGATCAGGCTAATTGGAACTTGATTGAAATTGCCCCTTAGGTGTGAGTGTGTGAGTGAATGTGTCTGTGTGTCTGTCTGTGTCTGTCTGCCTTGCGATGGCTTAGATCGTAGAACCTTGTGATTAGACAGTACCTTTCCTGCCGCGGAATAGCCGACGAGCTGATGTGGCGTTAAACTCGACTACCCAACCCAACATGCTTCCCCTTTAGGTGCTCATGTAGTGATGTGCTGCTGTGCCACTATGTTTTACTGCTACGCTTTATTTGGCCTACTGTCCCACATTAGCACCATTAGCAGGGCCACAGTTGCTCATGTAAACAGCAAAAGCATAAGCAGAAACTCGTTCCCAGGACCTACCAGACACCTCTTTTTTTTTTTTTTTTTAGTATGAATATATATGGCTTTGTAGGAATAGTAGCAGAAGCACACTTATGCCATTTTTTAATATAATATTTTGCCCTCTACGTTCTCAGAAACACTACTACTTTCAATTTGAAAGAAAAATTGTCAGCAGTGCTGCTTTAAACTATTCTTGTTGCTGATAACAGTCTGGATGGTCATATTTGTCTTTGTCTAGAACGCACAAAAAAGATATTGAAAAAAATAAAGATATCTGAAATACTGTTTAGTTAGACAACAATAGATGGTTCCAAACTATGTTTCTATTTAAGATGCCTCTGAGGCCAGAGAAGTTAACATAAAGCTTCTGTTTTGCACAGTAATTTTTTTGTTTTAATGCATTTCATAGAACTAAAGAAATCAACTCAAATTAAGTTGACATCAAACATTTTGGCCTTCACACTGTTTGCAATGTAATAAAAGTCAAAGTAAATGTAAAAAAACACTTAGTTTTCATTTATTGATTAATTGATTGATACTCTGTTTAGCAGTGCATTAAATGACTCTGATTGGTCTGTCTTTTATACAGGTTCGTCCACACTGGGCAACATCCTTTTCTGTGCTCCATCTGTGGAGAGTCCTTTCCACGCAAGAAGAGTCTGGAGCTGCATGGACTCTTTCATCAAGGTGCGTTAAAGGGAAAGGTCACGGCCGGGTCTGTGTGTGTGTGTAAGAGAGAGAGAGAGAGAGAGAGAGAGAGAGAGTGTGTGTAAAGGAGAGAAAGGGGGTTGTATAAAACAGGTGTCATTTACATAATGCATGTCCTATATGTGAGCTGCTGCTGAGTGAGTGAGAGGTTAGGTCGTGGCTGAGGGATGAAGTGATGACTCAGTTAGTGTGGATATATTTGTTGCTTGTTTATGTGGGAGATGTGCTGTATTCACAAAAGGAGTTTTCAGTTCACATTCTGTGTGTGTGTGTGTGTGTGTGTGTGTGTGTGTGTGTATCTATCTGACTCAACCTAAGTGAACTGAGGATGCTCTTTTTACTTAGTAAGCTCATGTCAGTCGCTGCTACAGTGTCTGCAGTGTGTAGATAAAAAACATCCTCTGCATATATGTATGTTTAAACCTGAAGTGATTCTCTCTGCCTTTACCTGGGTTTATAGTTGTAGCCTATAACCCATCTGGATGGGATTAGTTTCTCAGGGGGTGCTGGGGTAATTTAAGCTTTAATGGGGGGGTCCTCTGTGATTTTATTTCCGTCCGGAACGACCATGTATGTGTTTTTCTCAGACGTCCTCTGAG
This sequence comes from Astyanax mexicanus, assembly GCF_023375975.1. Classification (NCBI taxonomy): domain Eukaryota; kingdom Metazoa; phylum Chordata; class Actinopteri; order Characiformes; family Acestrorhamphidae; genus Astyanax; species Astyanax mexicanus. Next base: position 23,118,024 of record NC_064410.1, read on the forward strand.
AAAATTACAGGCTGAATTATCTATTGATTTTCACTGAACTCCTCGGTGATCCTATAATTTTAGTCCCATCCGGTCTACTCCTACGTACCATAATTACACTTTGGGTGCGCATTTCCATGGAGACCCACATAAACACAACAGCGAGTGGAAATGGAGGAGCTACTGAACTCGATATCACATGACTGAGAAAGCCATAAATCTCACTGGTCCTCCTGTTTTTTCAATTGCAGTTAGGATGCAAGAGTTTAATCACTGAGTAGAAGTGTAAAATATTTTCCACAGACGTCCCCCTGAGAAACTAATCTCGTCCGCATAGGGCTTATGATAAATGTATACTTTGTAGGTGGGAAAGCACACTGAGTAGATAAGCACCTGGGGAAAGCACCCGTTTAACTAGACACCACCAATACTGCCAAGAACAATGGCGTCAAATTTACCGAATTTCAGAGTGGCTATGTTTTAATTTAAAAAAACTACAATTTATGCAGCATAATTAGCATCTGTTCTACTGAAGATGTATATTGTGCACTTAGGCTGCCTCAGAAAATATTGCCATGACATTCCATGACATCTCCATGATGAGTGTATGTAAACTTTCAGCACAACTGACTTCACACCACCCCACATGCCCTCAAGTTCCCGTCACACACATTCAGCGTGCTGCCTATAACTGTGGGTTGGCCTTTTTTAACCTGAAGGCAGAGTTAATCAGGATTGAAGTAAAGACTCCAACTCCACTTCACTGCTTTTTGGCATAATTGCATTAATAAACGGAAAAAAAAATGCACTCTGAGCAAATGGTGGCAGTGACGGAGGGAAAGACGAAGAGAAGATGTAGCGGAGCGAAAAACATTGAGTTGTCCCATGCCCCGCAGCTGCTCTTGTCTTCCCACTTGCCCAGTACCGTCCTCTCTGCTCCGCTATGCGTGATGGATCTGGAGCGCGGTGCCGCTGCCTCTCTGTTCGGCCCATTAGCTGCTGATTTATGTCGTCTCTGTCTTGCTTTGTTACTGTTATTAAGGCACTTTGGTGCAGCACGAAACATCAGCAGGTGTCAGGCCAATGTAGAATTAGTAGTGAAAGAGGCTTGTATGGCCACGCCGCTGGCTGCTGTCTTTCACATCCAGCAGTAAATGACACTGGATATATTTTTAATGTCGTTGCATTGAAATATAATAGCTCGTAGTATAATGAGAGGTATAGAAAGAATAGATAGATGCTCTTTGCTGCAGATTCTACTGTTATATGAAAGTAAAGATAGCAGAGAGGCACTAATACACCTTTACACATTTCTCTTTTCATACTGATACTCGTACCAGCTCTACATAACCAGACTACTCAAAAGGTGCCTACAAATCCACAAATTTTACTGTTTCTTTTTTTATATATATTCTATTTTGTACTTTGTATACTGAATAGATGGTAACACTTCATCAAAAGTGTCACAAATTAAAGTAATTAACACAATTATTACATTGCTAAATGGTTTTGTAATGTAACTAATTATTAATTGACCTTTTACGAATGGTCGACTTGCGTTTTTTTTCTGATTTGGGTCAAAAATTAAAAAGTGCTTTTTGTCGCATTTCTGAGCAAAATTTTGTTCAATTTTCCATGCCCATGCATTTCCCCACTCACTTGAGTCATTTTTCATGGAAAAAAACAAGGTTTTATGAATAGTCAAAATTTTCACCAAAACGACATTTACCCATTTATAATCAATACTACATTTAAATATGTAAGACTGTTGTAAACAATAATGACTAGTCAATTAATAACTAGTTGAAAAGTACTAATAATTAATGTCCCCAAATTGTAAAGTGTTACCAATTCAATAATATTTAAATAGTTTTAGATCCTTAAAAAATAGCAGAAACAGACATAAAGACAACATTTTAGAGAAAAGAGATAAAGTATGAAATGCATAAAGGTACTAAATCTCCAAGGTTATGTTCACATTACCAGGTTGAAGTTAAGCGGCCTAAGCTTTTGTCCTTAATGGGAAATTTTCCCCCTTACATTACTTTTACTTTTATACTTTAAGTAGTTTTGAAAGCAGTACTTTTACACTTTTACTTGAGTAAAAAGCTTGAGTTGATACAGAAGTATTTTATACCCTAGTATCTATACTTCTACCTGAGTAATAAAAATGAATTCCCATGACATCTGTGATCAGATCAGAGGTGGGAAAAGTACTGAAAATATGTAATTAAGTAAAAGTACCTTTACTTTGCTCAAATTCTACTCAAGTAAAAGTAAAACATAACATAACTTTGTATGTGCATAACTATAGGGACACTCTTTGAACCATGGTTTCATTTTTACTTAAATTGAACAGTATTTGGTAGACAGTTGGTAGATGGTAGTTTTTCATCTTGTTGGTACATATAATTTATCTGGCATTCATTTCCTCACTCCTCGTACATGTCTTACACATTTTGCAGGAATCAGTTCTGTTAGTACTTTAATAAATATGAAACAATTTTTTATTTTCAATATTTTAGACTGTTCTAGACTGTTCTCTTTGTAACATACTCTTTGTAACTTCTCAGGAAAGCAGCCAGTTACATGCTCTTCCTGCTCTGACGAGTTCCTGGACCAAACTTCACTGGATGCTCACCTACCACTTTGCAAGCAGAGGGAAGATCCAGGTCACAAGACAGACCCGTCAGACTTAGATGTGGCCAAGAAAATCACTGGCGGTCGAGTCGGGCGAAGAGGAAAGCTGATCTGTGATCTTTGTGGTCATCGCTGTGTTACACAGGAAGGACTAGACCTTCATAGACTCTCCCACTCTGGACAGACTCCCCTGCGCTGCCCACTGCTGCTGTGCAAACGCCGCTTCACCTCCAGCTCCTCCCTGCAGGAACACCTGCTAACCCACGGCTCGCTCGCCACTGAAACTCACAGCACCGGAACTGACCCCAAGCCCCGCCCCTATCACTGCCAGCAGTGCGGGAAAGCTTTCACCACTACGTCCTCACTGAACGTGCATCTTAGGATTCATACTGGAGAGCGACCCTTTCAGGTCAGAGGCTAAAGCTTTTTAAATGGCTCAGTTAAATGCTGAAATGAAGTTGAATAGAATCCATTCAAAGCACGTTTTAATTGAATGGTTTAGCTATATAACCCTAATCTCATTCTTTTGTTAAGACTGTTTTACTCCACTGCACTCTATTTATGCAGCTGTCATAGCGGTGACATAAATACAGATGAATTTATGGCAATAAAGCACATTTTTATGAGCTAAGTGATTCAACAGTGGACACTAAAAAGTTTTAAATTAAATGCACTCGCAATATAAATCGTTTTTTTGACGGTGGGTAAGAAAGCCTACACTAACTGTGTGTAGGGCCCTATGAAACCTGTTTTCCCAATTCCTTTTTATTTATTTTTTTCCTCTTTACATTTTCTTTAAAGGTGTCCTTCTGAAAAAAGTTCTTTCTGATTTGTATATGCATTCTTCACATAAAAATGTTCAACCTCCATTGTCTGCAGTAGCTAGTAAAAAAGAAATATTCAGAAAAACAAATCGATCAGAAAAAGCACCCGTGTCTATGTCAACTCGTGAATTAGTATTCATGGCCCCGCCCACCTAGGCTCGCGACCGCCTACAGGCAGCGACACCATCTCGTCAGACAGGAGCTAACAGGAGCCAGGAAGAGCACGGCAGTTTGTTCCTGGGTTATTTGTTTAAATATCACATCAGTGTTATATACTTTACCCAGTTATTCAGAGCTCAGAAACAAATGATTAGAATTTGTCTATGAAACACCATCAGCGAATTACAATTGAACTAGGTATGTGCATGTTTAGAACAGTTCTGTTTACACAAGTTACTTAGCTAGCTTGTGTAAGCAGAGGTAAGTAGTCCAGGTCCAGAGGGGTGGATTTTTACTTTCTCGACCTGGACTGCCCACCTCTGTGTGTTTACATAGGATCTCCGGTGGATTTTGCGTTTTACAGAGACTTTAAAGAGGTCAGTGGTTGAACTGCACTAAGCAGGGCATTACACATTGTAAAGTAACATATGACATTGCAAAGACTGTGACTGTGAACCATTTCTTACTATTGTCCGTCTTGTTTTTCCCCGCCCGCTCCTCCACCAGACTAAAGCAGCGTTATGTGAGATCACCGGAGCACTTTTAAAAAAGAAAAAAAAACAGCTCACATGGCATTCACTTATTCTAGAGACCACAACTAGACATTTTAAAATGAATGAAAAAAACGATGGAATGACATCTTTAAGGAAATTATGCATTAACCATAATTATAGAAACAGTAGCAAAATGGCACTAAATTTGTTTATGCTTATCTTCGCTGTGCAATGAAAAACATGTATCTCCAAAACAGCAACTTTACAGGAGAGAGATGAAACCTTTTTAACTTTGAATGGATTTCAAAGTAAAAAGAGTTTATTTTAGGTAATTTTGGTGAATTTCTCTTGGTCTATTTACCAACCAGTATAATTTATTATATTAATAAAATGCTTAAAGAAACAAAATAAACATTTTATACCCAATAACACTAAACATGAATATGGATGTATGAGGACTTTTTTTTATTTTATTAATTTTTATTGACGTTATGTTCCTTGTTTTATGCTCATTGCCTGTTACTTCTCTCTCTTTTCTTTGTTTTGCTACTCTCTTTTCTCTCTCTTGCAGTGTGGTCAGTGTGGGAAGCGTTTCCGGCAGATCCCCCACCTGCGGGACCACGAGCGTCTCCACACAGGCACACGTCCCTTTGTGTGCAGCGTGTGCGACCGGGCCTTCTTGCTGGCCGCGCGTTTGGCAGAGCATGCTCGTACCCACAGCGGAGAAAAACCCTACCAGTGCCCAGTGTGCTGTCGTGCCTTTCGCTCTCTGTCCAACCTGGGCAAACACCGCAAGACACACGGTTTAGCCTTAGGCAGTGAGCCCACCATTACTTCAGTGGAGCTGGCAGGTGTTGATCCGCAGGCTGGCATGGGGACACTGTCTTCAGGTCCACCTGCTGTACACACTATTTTGTTGGTTCAAGCTCAAGAAACCATTCTTCAAGACGCTGGACCTGATCCTGCTCAAAATACCACACCTTCAACTGCACCTCTGGTCCTGCTAGAGCCTCTGCTTGGGGGAGAGGAGCAGCACGGGGACTTGGCACCTGTTCTGCATCATGCTATAGAGGTGGTGGTTGCAGAAAACCAGGAATAGAGAGTCCATAGGCAGACCACTCTATGAGTGCAATCTATGAGGATTGTATTTTATAAGGCACACTATCAATAAACATCTATTTTCTGGTCTATTATCATACACAAGGTGCACCAGATTATAAGGCACATTTTAAGTGGCACTTGTTAGAATCAGGAGTGTCGCCATGTTTCCGTTCTAATTCAGCAGGTCTCGCCTGTAAAGCTAAGCTAAGCTAAGTAAACACAACTGTAATGCTTAAAACATTTTTTTTAGATGAATCGGACAAGTTAAACCAGTGCAGTAGCTTAGATTTCCAGATTTCCACTAAGACTGGAGCATTAGCATTAGCAGCTAACTGCTAATGCCACCTAGTTGCTGCTCCAGCATTACCAGCTGGGGTTAGAAGCAGACTACAGGCCAAAATACCCATCCCTGAACGGCCGAATAGCTAGCGCTTAGCAGGTAAAGCTAATGCTGCTCCAGCAGTGCTAGTTGGGGTTAGAAGCAGACTACAGACCAATAATACTCACCATCTGAGCAGCCAAAAAGCTAGCGCTTAGCCGGTAATGAAGTGCTAGCAGGGGTTAAAAGCAGACTACAGACCAATAATACTCACGACTGAAGGGCCAAATGGCTAGCACAGTTAGCGGGTAATGCTAATGCAGCTTCAGCAGTGCTAGCTGGGGTTAGAAGCAGACTACAGGCAAATAGTACTTACCTCTGAACGACCTAATAGCTAGTGCATTGAAGATTTTGGGAAAATTAAAGCATTTTAAGTGTGCCTTATAGTGTAAAAATGACGGTACTTTTGGGTGAGTTTTTGATGTTGTTGCCAGAGATTCCCTTTCTAACGCAAGTCTTTCTTTTTTTTATTAAACTGAAATGCAATAAATGGAACAGACATAATAAATAAATATCTCAAACTTTGGAACACACAAATAATAGACCCATCCACATAAGGCAAAAATAAATGTGAAAGCAAGGTATAAAAAAAGTGGCTAGGGGGCTTAATGGAATGTGGCAGTATTCAAGACCATAACATTAGGGTCAAGAGAGGGAGTCAGATTTTGGAAAATTTATTAACTGAAGCATGGCAAGGCATGTCTACTGTGTTCAGGGAGCGGGCAGCTCTTATCCACAGAGACATCCGTCTCAGGAGTATCAAGCATCTCAGTAAAACGATGATCTGCTTTTAAGCTAGACTACACTGGAAGGCATCATCCTAAATAAATACAAAGCTGTGGTCGATATATAAATACACTCATCATGGCCAAGAATGTCATGCCAATACTTTGGTGATTTCTTTGAACTGTTCTTTGTCCGCAGAAGAATGAGTTACATCATCTATAGCAAGGGTTCTTAACTTTTTGCAACTCATGGCACATGGAACATAAAAAAAAAATTAATTGATTGATGTGCCCAAATTCCTTCAGGATTTTTTTCATGCACTACTGATAAAGATACGGACTGCTCAAGTATCTGCCAGTACAGAGTGCCGATACAGATACCAACTCTGACTAAACTACTTGATATCCAGACACAGAGGCGTGCGGACATAGACATCAGGTGTCTGCCCTTTATCAACCAAACCTTTTGAAACTTCGTTTTATATATATATATATATATATATATATATATATATATATATATATATATATATATATATCATTATTAAAAAAAATTACTGAGGCCGGTTTGAAATGATCTTTTGAAAACCTGAGCGAAAAAAATATATATTATTTTTTTATTTTTTTATTTTATAGGTTATATTTTATATGTATTTTATACAGCTCTGTTCTCTGTTTCAACAAGGCAAGCAAACCAATCAGTTGCTTAGGACCCCAATACTAAATATTGCATTCAACCCATGATTGAATCAGAATCAGCAGGTCTGGACTGAGATGTTCTACTACTCCACTACTTCTTAGGGTGGTGAGGCCAAAGGTTTTTGCTGTGGTTCATGGGTGTCAGTAGGTGTGGAAAGTTATCCATTTTGCATGAGCCCCCAAAGTGCCTTGAAACGGCCCTGTGTATATATTTAGGTAATGGTAGTATTCTGTATCTGAAAAAAGCTTGAAAGAACAGCATTTAGTGGTTAAGTAACTGCATATTTGAGAAGTCTCAGAATTATGAAACTATAAATTTTGCCACAATAAACTATAGTAATCCCACAACATGGACATGCTGCTGGCTGCAGTTAATCTTTAAGCCATGCATACACATCACAAACTACTTCCTGGTATTGGAGCTCAATTGTTGATACCAATAGTGTGTACCAACAAAGGGCCAGTATCTGTATTGGTGCAACACTACTAACAAACCTTTCACTCAGACTCGCAGTATTAACTAAGGTAGCTAGGTTGATAATCCATCTGCTTGTTTTGTGGGTCATAGGAGGGTCATACTTGGTCAAACCTTTCCTAAATACAGTATAAGGTGTTTATTTTGCTAATTATTTATATATTGAAAAGATTTTTTGGCCAAAATATTACTACTTGTGGCGGGGTGCTAATTAGTGATGTCAAACTTGAAACTCAGATTCCAGCTGAATCTATTAATTTGAATCACAGTGTTTTAATAGACCGCTTTAAAGTCTGTATTAAAACGAAAAAGTCACGTGACTGTCCCAAAACAGTTTTCGTTATGTCCCACAGTTTTGAAACGCTGCAATTTTTTTCATGCATTTTAGTTTGTGCCTAAGAAAGTGCAAGCAGATGATCTGTAATCAGAATGATTGGTCCCAAAATGGTCCTAGATGGGTGTTAAAAAAACATATCTACCTAATCTCAGACCTGTGTTTGTTGTCAACATCAAACATGACAACATTGCTACACTTTAAAAGAGATGCAAAACATTGCAACTTTTTTTGTGGTGAACAAATCACGCACACCTTGCATTATCATTTATCATTTATTAATTTCACAATTTGGTCTGCAGTTTGGAATAATTTTGAACTTAAGTAAAGTGTGTGATTGCCCTCCAGATGTCACTGTGTTGGATGATGATTCAAACGTCTCACAAGATCGAATCATATTTCCAAACCAATTGATTAATTTTGTTACATCTCCCAAAAGCCCCACTTTTGCCATCACTAGTGCTAATCAACGGTTTTGTTGATTATGCTAAATTATGTAAATGGTGTAAATTCTGATACAAATGTTAACCTTTCATATCCATAGAGTAACCTGAATCACTTTAAGTTGAGTTCAAAAGGATTCAAGTTAACCCCACTTTCTTTTTAGTTGTCCCTTTTGGTTTGGTTTTTAATTCTTTTCTTTGTGAAGTAGTAGTAGTAGTGGGGCTAACAGCAATGATCTCATTCACAGCCAAACTTCAGAGAGTGAGGTGGAATGTTTGGGAATCCCTGGAGCCACAGCTTTTGTACAACTCGCACAGCTGGAGCAGCCAATCAACTTGAACAGTACTGAAGTAAACGCAAGCTACAAAGCGATAGGTCCACATAAGCCAGCCTTTTTTGCCTCTCTGCAGACCATGCTTAGAGTTAGGTAATCCAGGTCATCCCAGGATCAGCTAAACACAGAGCCGTCCAGGCTGTTGGACGAATTTTTACTTTATGGATTTGGGTTTTCCACCTTAACTTTCAGTCCATGGCACAGCAAGTCACCTGCCATAGGCCTAATTACTGAAGTGACCCTCGTCCCTGCGCCAGACTCTGTTCGAGAATTGCGCCAGCTCCCCCACAGCCGAAACAAACCACAGAGTCTATTTGGTGATTAATCAAACCTGCCCTTCCCCCCATACAATATTACACTGCAGCTCCAATTATTCACCAAGCTTCTCTACTCTAATCTCCCTCCTTCAGAAGAATACTCTCAGAGACAAACCTATATAATGACTGCCATTATATTATGATTTATTCCAGTATATTGTTGGTTCTTCCAGTCCACTAAAAGTACCAGTCTCTTCTCAGCACCTGCATAGTTGTGTCCACCATACCTGTAGCTTTTAAACTTTGCCCCAAAACGACCAGAGACACACTACATGTATCCTGCTTTTGTTCGAGTAACTGTCTTTACACTCCAGGTAAGACTTTCTGCTAGATTTTTGTAGCATTGCTATAAGTATTTCATTGACTGCCTCCCCACCTCATCCTTAACTTATCCCAAAAAGACTGGATGTAGCATCATCATCATCATCATTACAGATAACACAGTTTTACTGCTCCACAGCTCAATGCTGGGGGGCTTTATACTCCTCTAGCCCACACCTGGCATAATGCATGGTGTCAATAGGTTCATGATTATCTGCTTTAAAGAGTCTAGATTACTAGTAAAACTGTTCAAACAAATATTCAACAAATGTAACTATATATCTGACTTACATCAAGTTAGAAACCAACCACATTTTAGTTAAACAGGGTGTCAGTTAGCTAATTAGTTAGCTACACTGCAAAAAAAAAAACTTAGCAGGTAAAATTCTCATTAAAGTACAATAAATCTTATTTTTCTTACTTAGCATCGTGTGAGATTATTTTGCTTTTGTTAAGAACAACAACTTTAATCAATCTCACTTAGACTTTTCACCTCATTTTATGTAATTTTAACTCAAAATAAGCAAAAGATCAACATTCAGTTATTCTGATACTTCTGCCCGAATTTAAGAAAAATCTGTGATTTCTGTTTGTATTAGGTCTTACTCCACTCATTTTAAGACTTTGTGATTGCTTCTTTTAATTATTCTTACTATATATATATTGTGTCCAATTATTTGCCTGAGCAATTTTTTTGCAGTGTAACATTTATAGAGACGTATTACCTAGAAGACTATGCATACACTAGACTCAGTTTTTTTTAATATTAACAAATCTGCATTCTAAACAGGGTAAATTTGGTAGCTAAGAAACTAATTTAGACAAAGCCAAAAAGTGAAAACCGAAACTCTAATTAGCAAATTAGTTAAGTAGCTAACTAGCTAGCTAGCAAGGTTATCTAAACTAATGGGAGGTGTTACTATCTAGCTAGCTTTCTGCTAACTTTACAGTTTGTTTATAATATTAACTTAAAATATAAAAAATGCCTATTACAAGTCTAAACCAACATTCATACAAAGAGATATTATTACATTGTCAGTCATTTTTACCTCAGAGGTGGAAAAGCTGCTGTCACTGGTGGTTTCTGCTACTGCAGATAGATGGCTAGGTAATGGCTAGCTAACTGCAGCTAATGGCTAGTTAGCTATCTAGCTGATTTATGTGGGATGTACAAACTTAGACAAAAATGTGGTTTGGTAGTGGGACGGAAAGTTACTGTAAATTTTTTTTAGTAGACTACCCCAATAAAAAAAAGAAACATATTTCCTACCTTTGCACTTCTGTGTTAGCAATGGGTGCAGCATTGTGTAGCTGAATGTTTAATTAGAAGATTTTACAGCATAGAGTCAACTGGCAGTGCTTCATGTTTTACATATTTCCATTGAAAAAGGTTTATTTATAGAATCTATATGTGTGAAAATTAATGTGTCCATTTAAAATAGTGTAACCAGAGCAGATAAAAAAAAATACTTCTACTTCTTATATTTTCACACAATTATCTACACTTTTTACTCTTTACATTTTAAAAGTATCCCTGTTAATACTATTTTGTTTCAGCTTGTTTTCATTGCAGCTTCATATAATTCAAAATAAAATCCATATCCATATAAATCTCTTAATCTAGATAAAATGAATATAATTGTGCTTGTATAAAAAATATATGTATAGAAATGTATAAACATATACATTTTTAAAGCCTAGTAAATATACTTGTACCTGAATAATGAACTTAAATACTTTCCACATCTTGTGTTGTACCCACCACTATCCACATATTTTTGTGTGTCATGGATGCTAAGCAATACATACACTATAAAGACCAGCTGGCCATCTAGAGAAAACATTTTAAGGTAATTAACAAGCTAGCCAACCAGCATAGGGTATGTGTTATTTCTGTTTGTCTCTGCTTGAGCTGTGTTTTGTTTTTTAGCAGGCTTGTTTTTCATTGGACAGTAACAGTATGATACTGGCCGTGTTTAGCTTGAACTGTTGGCTACACTGCCCCCACAATTTCCAGTGGTGCTGCTAGTTTTCAGATAATGACTAAATGAATGCAGACAGAAGGGTTGTTCATATCTATATTTAATGTCAAGCAAAAATAGGTCTTTAATCGATATCAGTCTGGAAGGATCCCTAACATTTAGTTAGTAATGACAAAAAGCCTTTTATGACAAACAGTGTCTCAGCACTGAGCACTGCAGCTAGCTTTTTCTTTTTCAGGTGCTGATCTCTGGTCGCATCACCTTGGAATCTGATAGCCTGGGCATATTATGAGAGGAATATATTATGGGATGGCTGTGTCTATATGTGGACTGTTGGCATCTGTTCTGGAGAGCCAGCCAAAGCCTAATGGTGTCAGTCTTGCCAGCCTTTTCCTCCTCCTAATGCCCAACACACTGACCTCAAAGTACTGCAGACACTGGATTTAGCTAGCCCCCTGCTAATGTCCAAGTCCATGTCTGCAATGCAGAGAAAACGAGAGAGAAAGAGGGAGAGAGAAAGAGAGAGGAAGGATTTTTCAATTGGCCAATGACACCATCCAACAAAGCCCTGAGGCGCCGAGGACTCTTCTCCAGCGTTTATTACAGGCGGATCACTGTAGCCAAACGACATTACTAGAAACAGTTATCGGCCGACGAGGACCATTTCAGATGTGCAGCCAAATTACACTCACCATTTGCTTGCCTTTCAAACTGTTCTGATATCTCTCCTCAGGGGACAAGAGTCGGGGAGTTACATAGTGCTATTATAAACACTTTTCTATAGGAACATTTATGCAAACTCCTAATTGCTACCTTGAAATGCTGATTCCAGCAATTCTGAGATTGGGTTCAGGTTCATGCGGGTAATTGTGAATCACATTCTTTCAAAACTTTCTGTGCTTTGTTTGGCTTTGTATCCGTTCTCTTGCATTGCATTGTGGGTTGTGTTTCTTGAGTCACCACGATGGACGCTGATGTGATGGAAGTGACAAGAGTCGAGCGGCAAGGGAGGAGACACGAGCAACGCTTGTTTATACTGAACTGAGGGCTGAGGGTAAATAGGTGAGACAGAGTGTTTAACCTTTGCTTGGGCCGCCGGGCTTAAGAGGCAGCGCATCACATGGACGGCTGCTCCGATGTCAGGTTTGATGTGTAGTGAGCTTAGTTGACAGCACTGACCTGGTGAATGACAGAAGAATGGCAGCCATTTCTTTTTTTGGCGTCCAAATGAAGCTGTCTTTGTACTTCAGTGTTCTTTCAGAACTCTGCTAATTGCCAGGAAGTGAAGGCGTATCCATCTAAAAAAAAGGGTCTGTTAGCAACTCCAGCAGGAGGCCGTCTGAAGCCAGTAAAAACAAACAGCTTTCAGCCAATGCTGCCTGTGACAGTAACGAATACTGCTGCTTTAGAAACGAGATTAGCTGAGACAACCTCTGAAAGACAAGAAAGGCACAAAGGCAAACCAATAGCAAGGCTAATGGCTAAGCTTTCCCTCCAGGGCCCTGAGCTAAGAGACAGGCTCATAAAGAAATCACACTTCTCTTTAATGGTCTTAATCTGAAATGCTCTCCCGAGTGACTCTAAACCTCAAATTCATCTTCAGCTCTTGTGCTGATGTGATGTTTTACTCGTATTGTAAAGCACTGAAAAGGAAAAATAAACATAAACACGTACCTCTATAAAGCCTGTCATTTTACACAGCCTTCAGTTGGGTGCATTGCTTTTTGTTTGTCATGCATAGCGAAGAATGACTGAATTTGACTGAACTGACACAACTTGCAGATTGACGCAATTTGACACTCACATAATTAATACCAATTATTATAGAAAACATGTACGCCATGGTTCCATTCCTTTCAATTCTATAGAAATGAAGCCTTGAGAACAGTGATCACCATTTTGTACAATTTACAACAGAACCTCTACAGTAGAAACCAGAAGCAAGGTCGGACTCACCAACTCGTTTTGTAGGCTTGCCCCTTGATCCCTTTATGCCAGACCAAGCGTCTCAGACCGGAGGACTGGAACCATTTAATACCCACTTTGCCAGTAAGTTGTCATGTAATGTTTCAACAGTAAAAGTGCAGTACATGTAATGTATTGTGAAACAATTATATATTTCGATATAATCACACTAGCAGAGCCTTAACTCTGTTAGTCTGCTCAGTTTACTGCGAACCAAAGCTCCCATGATCCAGTTTTACCCCTTGCTGAGTTGTTGGGAGTTATTGAACATGCACTGCTGACGGTTGAAAGAAGAAAAAATATTAGAAATAATATTGCGTTATTTGGACTTGGTCCAGACTGGAAAATAAATTTGACGCACAGTCTAAGACTAAGTACAAGTCTAGTATGTTTTACTGTATTAGCATTAGCTGGCTGGCTAACAACTAATAAGATCATAATGGCAATTTTAGGATAACATCACATTTGCCATAAATACTGCAAAGAACTTTGTACAGGGTGTCTGTTAGTGCAACCAACAGCACAACCATTCAACCAATAATTGTAGGGTTTACTAGCTAGCTGCCTGACATCTCCCTAGCAACCCTTGTGCAGCTATTCCATGTAATGCACAGAAAGTTTCAGGAGACTGTTCCAGATATGGTGTCAATCACTGAATTTCTAGGTGATTTCTAAGCCTTCTTATGCTGTAGCAGAACAGCTTTAAATAAGCTTTTCTAAAGATATATTAAATCCTAGATAGCTGCAGAACTCTGCATGCAGCTAAATTGCTTAACATGCTTCAACAACACATTCAAAGACATATAAACCAGTTGACTGACTTTAGGAGGAAGCATATTATTGGTCTGAAAGAAGCAGAATAGTCTGCCAATCTAGGCTGCCAGACCTCATAGTCTTTGTTTGCAATGGTGTTATCATGAGAAATCTGTACTGTTACGGACTGGAACTACATTATCTTTAGTGATGAATCTGGGTTGATCTGACGAGCCATTACATATGACATTCGGCCTCTCTAGAAATGGAACTAGGGACTAGGGGTGTTTTCACTCCTTTAATTGTCTCTGGTCCAAATCAGTTGATGAGTTTGTTTACTTGGAGCGTTTTCTATGTCCGTTTGGTTTGGTTTCACACAGGCACAAAACTAAGCGCACTTGTGGGAGCAAGAAAGTGAATATAGTGAGAAGATTCTGTGTTCCAGCACATGTATCTGTACAATGTGAAGATGCTTTTAGACACAACACTAAAAAAATTGCCAGTGTGCTTTCAAACACAGTGTTTTCAATGGGACGTGTAGTGCAGATGTACACGCGGCTGTGGGTAGTGGACGCTGCACAGGCTGTGTGTGTAAACAGCATGGAGCATAGATAGCGTTTGTTTGTGGCTGTGGTAATTGCCGTTATCTGGCTAATGTATCAGATTAAACTGTGCCTTATCAGCAGTTTAGCTCAAATAAAAGGAGTATATTTGAAAGCTGGGTAGGATCAAGACCGGATCATGTTATCCCACAAATTAAAGTGTTCAAGTGAGTTCGTTTGGGACCGGACCGAGACCACCTATTCTAACTGGTCTCGATCTGGCTGTTTTGATTCACCTGATTAATCAAACCGCACTAATGTTAGGAAAATATAGATGCATTAAGCCAGACATTACAATTCCACTATACACACTCCATCCACTAGGGGGGTCTCTCTCTTCTTGAGGTCCTGAAGGGAAATCTTCAAAGGAAGGCCTTAGGTATGGGATTGGGGCCTAGTGCAAGTGTGAGGCCTGGATGTATTGAAGATGGTGGAAGCTCTGGAATCCCTCTCCTAGCACACTGTGGACATTGATGCATCCCTTTTTTTGTGTTTATTGCCTACCTCTTTGAACATTATCTTTATATGCTTGGGTGAAAGCTTGGGTTCTTCGAGGACCAGGTAAGAAGAGTGAACCTCCCCCAGTTCTCATTCACGCACACTTCAACATTGGGTAACAGCAACACTAATCATTAGGCTAGGGACCCTAGTTAACTGAACTTTGCTTCTCCTAGACAGGGTGTTTGATAAAGGGGTTAGCTAGTGGTTCATAGCACTAAGGATACAAAGGAATCGTCTGTAGTGATGAATCCAGGTTCTGTTAAAGATTTGATGGTCAGGTTTTGAGTATAGAAGAGAATATAGTGACATATTGCTTTAATCAATGGTGGGAACTGGCAGGCCATTGAATAGGATATCTCAGACAAACCAAGTCTCCCTGAAGCTGCGGGAGTCTCCCGCATTTCGGCAGTGGCTCCCTGATGCCCGCGAGTCACATATAATCTCCTGGAATTCAGAACGAGTGCCCCAAACGCGCACACAAACGACAGACTTTTTTTCTCTAATCGTGTGTGGGAAGGAGAGAGAGAAAACACAAAGGGTTCTGATTGGCCTGTTCTCTGCAAAGAGTCTGTGAGACAGCCAATCAGTTTTTAGTGTGGGCAGGCAGTGTTTTTCACCCCTCCCGGACGGGATTGGGAGTGAGAGAAAGCAGATCATGGCGGAGGTAATATTAATAAATATTGTAATATGATATGAAATGTTTTTGATGTTGTGCAATTTTTTGAGATATTGTAACTGTCAATTTTTGTCAAATAAAGGCTTTTTTTCCAAAAAAAAAAGGAAAGCAGAGGCAGGGCCTTCCAAAAAGAAAAAAGATAAAACATTTAATTTTACCTCTGAATACTCTAAATTTAATTTAAAAAAGTACGTAAAATTAATTAAAATAAAAGTAAAGTTTCGTTATCCTTTGTTGTTTGTGCAAGTTTTTTTTTTGTTTTGTTTTGTTTTTTTGGGGGGTCAGGGGGGATTAACCTCCCTGAAATCAACTTTTGCAACTTGGGATGTCTGATATCTGGTCTGTGCAGGTTGTGATATGAGGGACATCAACAGCTCAGAGGTGTGTTGCTTCTCATGTTAGGGGCATTTTTTTTAGCAGTGGCATGAATGCTCTAATACCCATCCATTTCTCGTTTTGCTCAACAGGGTTCTAATATATTGTAATAATATATCATATCACTACATGTATTCATTTAAAGTTTCATTTTAATTTGAGCAAATACGTATTCTACATTTTCATATTTTGCCATCAACCTACACGTCTTTTCTTCAAATGAAAACGTATTGTTTTCAGCACCTTCCATTCGTGAGTGAGTAAGTAATTGGGATTAATTGTGACTAGTTAATTAAAGGACTGGTTTTAACGAGCACTTAAAGGTCAAGCGATGCAAACGCCATTAACTGAATGCAGCTATATGTTATTTGCACCACATGAGCCATCCAACCTAAATGCATGAGAACATATTGCTGAAAATAAATATAATCAGTAGACAGAGGCTGTGCTGTGATGTCAGTCAGAGAGGCTGGAGACACCATAACAAGGCTAAAGCTACTGCCTATAGTTATTTACAGCCAGCTTCTAAACTGCCGCACAGCATGTATACATTTAATGAAAGCACACAAGACGTGCTGCTCATCCCAATATATATATATATATTTAGGACTTTGGAAGTAAGACAGAAATATAGCATCCTCCCATATAAACCAAGCTGTAGGCACCCTCCTGTTCCTTAGGGCATTCCAGATTTGGTTTGGGCCGGTGGAGATTTTATTTACAGTGGGGTTTTAAGGCCTTATCAGGGTCAGTGGGAGTGGAGGAGCTGATTGGTGGCCATTCTGGAGGGATTTTCTACTTACACTTTATTGTTGTCCTCCCTCCCCCCGATCTTTATCTGTGCATTCATCACCGCTTGCAGGGTATATATTGCACATGATGGATCTTCCTTGCAAGCTCCCACTTTGAGTTATGGTGCTCTATACCCATCTCTGACTCTCTCTATCTCCCTCTCTCTCTCTCTTTCTCTTTCCCCTTCACTCACTCTCTCGTACATTTTCCAGCAGCCATACCTTCTCTCATATATGCCCTCTACCCGAACCCTGACTTTGATAAAGCGTTTTTATAGGTGTGTGCTTGTTTAATGTTAAGCCTTTGAGGCCCAGAGGTCACTGTAAAAAAAAAAAGTGTCCAAGTATTTTTTTTCTCATTTCTTACTTACTTTAGCGACTGTGTTTACACTAGGGCTGTCAACGTTAATTAGTTAATGCTCGCAATTAATTTGGAATCAGTAACGCTATTTTTTTTATGCCAAGCTGAGAGATGTTTACAGTAATGTGAAAAAGTTTTCCTCTGTCCAATGTATCATACGTTTTTTAATCCAGCACCCCACATTGACTTTATCTCCCCTCAAACATATAAGCATATACTAGTATTTTAAATGACACCACTACTGTAAATATAATTGCATTTGTCAGTCCTGATGTTGTCAGTCTGCCTGTCATGAACTCTGATACACACTAAAGACTTCCAGACCTTCCGGACTCTGCTGATCACGTGACACTATGGCGTTCTAACTCGCCAAGCTTCTGATTACTCACACCTGTCCTGTTTCTGTTCCTGGTATTGAATCTAGGTTCTAGCTCTTGTACCTTGCGTTTCTCTTGTTTGTTGTTCTTTCGTTACTGACAAAATTTTGTATTTTTGACAACTCTTTTGCCTTGCACTTGTATTTATTGTTTATTATTACTGACCCTTTTTTCTGTTTTGACTACTCTTTTTGCCTTGCCCTTCTCTTGTTTGAATCTCCTGTCTATGACCCCTATTGCCTGGTCTCATTCTGGTAGGATGTTTACTATTGCTGCCATTTTGTTACTGACCCTGCCTGTCTCTTGCTATCCCTGTAAGTTTTATCCCATTATTCATAAACTGTGTGTTTGGTATCCGGGTGTGTATGTCTTGTGTCAGGCATTTTAAATTTCTTACATTCATTCACCTCACCGAGCTTCTGATTACCTACGCCTGTCCTGTTTCTGTTCCTCATTGCCTGGTATTGAATCTAGGTTCTAGCTCTTGTAACTTGCGTTTCTTTTGTTTGTTGTTCTTATGTTACCAAACCATTTTTGTATTTTTGACTACTCTTTTTGCCTTGCCCTTCTCTTGTCGGAATCTCCCGTCTATGACCCTTTTGCCTGGCCTCATTCTGCTATGTTCTTTACTATTGTTGCCATTTTGTTACTGACCATGCCTGTCCCTCGCTATCCCTGTAAGTTTGATCCCTTTATTAATAAACTGTTTGTTTGGTGTCCGCATGTGTCTGTCGTTGGTCAGGCCAGCGTGATGGCCTTTTACATTTCATACATTCATTCTTTTATTTACATTTAAATATTCATTATAGAAAATTGTGACTTAATAAGAACAAGTGCAGTTTTTCGCAGTTAATCACAGAATATTGTTGTGATTAATCTGATTACCTTTTTTCATTGATTGACACCACTAGTTTAAACAGAACATCTCTACATTTTCTGAAAAATGTTAATGTTTTCTGGGTACAGTTAAAAAATGTAGCACACAGGAAATTATTTAAGAACTGTTGTTTTTCTTGTTGGGAGTGCATCCCCATTACTTAATACATATAAGTAATTATACTGTAAAATACTGTACATACTATATAGGAGTAAATACTAAATTCGGTGTAAAGGCAAAACTTTAAGGGATTTGAATGTACAAATGATCTAATGAACCATGGTCTTGTTCACCTGCAGTGCGAAAGCAATTTTTCTTGATGCTCAGGACTTTCAGACCAGTTACAGGAAGTTGAGTCAGTCTTTAAACAAACCAGAGGAAAACAGAATTGGTGTTGTCACGCAGCAGTATGGACACAAATGCTTAGACTGGGAATTAATTTATTTACTGTAAAAATAGATTAATCCTTATTTTGAAACAGAAATAAAAGGAATCTGAGGATAATCTTTACACTCATTCTGCTGCGCGGGGCACATGTACACGAAGGGGAGTCAGATTCTGATAGAGAGCTAGAATTCCTCACAACACAAAGCAAAGCAATTTGCCAAATTAACATTCTACAAACCAATTAATATAAAGGATTGAGACACAGCCAACATAACTGATGATGACAGGCTGAAGTAAAGTCCTTTAATCTGCTTACTAAACTGCAGTGTGAAACCAAAACTATCCGGACCAAATGTACCAATGAAACAAACACACAGAGCTTGGTTCGTACTTACAGGTGTGAAAATTAGCTGATGCTCCCAACAGGCTTACAATGCTAGTGACAGGGGCACTATAAGAAATCACTATTTTCATAACATGAACAAGCTCAAAGTAGCTTCACACTTCATTGGTAGAATTCTGAGGGCCCTGACATTTAAAACAAGGCACTGAGAACTTGAGAACATGTATTTTATTGAAAAAAAAAAAAAAAAAACATTTAACTGTTTATACAAACAGTACCTTCAGGTACATCATAATAATTAAGTCAGGATTCATTTTGCAATCTGCCCCCACTATCCTTACCTATTCATTCCTGCTCATCACTTAATTTATCATGACTTAATTTCAAGGTACTGTGTGTGTAAACAGTGTTTTATAACAAACTAGCTGTGCTCTTTCAAAGTTCTCAATGCTTCATTTTAAATGTCAGGACCTTCAGAATTCCAGCAATGAAGTGTGGCGCTACTTTGAGTTTGTTAATGGGGCAAAAAATATCTATTTCTTTGCATGGGCAAAACTATGCCCCTATCACAAGCATTGTAATCTTGTTGGGATGACCAGCTTAAATTGCTATATTTTTTGGAAAGCGGGGGGTGAATGGAGGTGGGCTATTCAACAAAAGTTTGCATTCTTTATCATGTTTCACTACACCCACATCCATTTCACACCAGAGTTCTCCTTTAATGGTATGGGTTTGGCAGTTTAGTACACAAAATATTATATACATTTTAGATTTATGTCATTATTTCAACGACAGATTATGGAAAAAAATGCCATTAGGCACTCAAATTTAACCTTTATATTGAATGTGTTAGAAATGCAGTCCTGATATTTTTGTATGCTTGTTGTTGCCTACTGGAGCTAACAAAATCAGCACCTCTGCTGGAAACTGGGGTTAATTGGGGTTAGCCTTTAGCCTGGCACAGGGGTGAGCCAGATTAGCGTATTTCTGTTTCCTCTCACAACACCTGCTTCTCTCATACACTCATGAGCTCAGAACCTGGTTTTCACAGCAAACTGAGGTCTAACTGTTATTGGTATTGAATAACTAAGCAAATTCCAATAATGTCTCATGTATTTATATGTACAATTGTTCCTTTATGAAAAGGTAAGTGACATTTCAGAAAAATAAACCACTGTCGACCTCAATATAGAGTATGTTCAATTAAGCAGCTAAAATGATTACATGGCCTGACATTTTCATGCCACCTGTATCCATATTTACTGAGTCAACTGATCTTTCACCCAACAATAAATTAAACTTACATCTTTACATCAAAACATTAAACTTTCATCTTTAGTAGGAGCACATTGATTTATTCTGATCTTTGCTGTCAGCTATATTGTTTGATTTCTCTCTTAACACATACAAAAGATTGTGAAGAATATTAAAAAACTTTTATCGTTTACCGCTGTCTCTTTGCTGTGAAGATGCGGAAGTAGACACCGCAGACATTGCCTTAGGTGTAATACAATTATTTATTACAAAAGACTAAGACAATATCTTCAAGGCTTCCTAGGCCAGCCTTATGGTATTCATCTGGAAACAGTTAAGACATACATATCCATAGACAGCCATAGGCGGAGTCTACCTAGAAAATGGTTACATACATTAGTGAAGAGATATAAAGAGAATATAAAGAAAATACATATGCTGAAAATATAATTCACTTTCTCCTCTCTACCATTTAACATTACCTTAATGCACAGTGAAGCTTTTGAGAATCTGAGCTGTGGTCAGTGTGATGCTTGTGATGCTCTGTATCTGATCACCTTCACTGTCAGCTATTATTTTACCACTGTGTTACTGGAAAATAACCAGCAGGTCACTGCAGACAAAGCAGGAAAATCTGTACGTTGAAAAAAAAAACAAAAAAACAACAAGAAGAATCCTTGTTCTTTCTTGCTGAAAGAACTCTGCATGGAGGAGTGGGAAAATGAACAGGCTGAGCTATACTGTTGCACTGTAAACTGAATAGACAGACCTATGTAAACGGTTTGCCTCTTTTTTTGTATGTCACTCATTTGTATGTTAGAAAAGTGAGGGAAATTAGGAGGGGTCAGTGGGATATTCTGTATCTGATCACCTTTACTGTTAGCATTTATTTCACTGTCATCAGGTTTGATGAAGCTGCTCATCACTGAGTAAATTAAGTGATCAAACATATAAGAAGAACATGCTGCTCCCGTTCTGCCTTTAGCCCTGTTCCCTTTCCACTGCTTCCTGTAATAAACTACATAACACAGTACTGTAGTTTTACTTTCAGTACTTCGGTACTACACTTTGCAACAAACTACCAGCTGAGAGTTGATCTTCATTCTCAAAGTGTAATTTTAACTCAAAAAAAAAAAAAAAAAAATGGTGTTAAATGGTGTTCAGTGTTGGAGTTATTAGAGTTGAATGTTTCAGTGTTAACCCAAATACATCACTCAGAAATGTAATTAAACTCTGTTCAATTCAACTTCTATTATTTGCATAATGGACAAGACGAAAAAAAAAAAAAAAAAAAACTAACTTACCATTAGTGTATAGTTTTGCCCACCAGGACCACCTTCCATTGGGTATTCCATTATATTTTACATCATTATACCAACATTATACCAGTGGCGTGCAGTGAATATAATGGGTACCGCTTCTGTAATCACCCCCAGTTCTGTAATCACCCCCACCCCCAATTCTCAGCACCGCGCTGAGAAGGGGTTATGCAGCCATGGCCCCGCCCCTGTAGTGAAAATCATGAATCTGATTGGTTAGACTGTCCTTCGACTTTGCTAATAGATTCATTACTACACCCTTCTCAAAATCAGGAGAAGGGTCACGCAGACATGCGGGGGCAGTAGCCATTTTAAAAAGCAGTTTTGATTGGTTAGAACTGCTGTCAGTCAGATATGCGTCATATAGCTAATGCTTTGAATTAGTTGCTGTTATAATAAAATATATGCTTATAGCTTACAATAATTATAATATATGTTTCCTTATTAAATGTTATGTAATGATTTACATGCACCTATTGTCACCCCTTCTATTAAGGGATAGAAGGGCCTCACTGCACACCACTGATAAATATATAGTAAATATATCAACTGTTTCAGGCCTATCTGTGAGTATCTCTCTTCTGTACATCTTCATCAGTCAGGCTCGCGGCAGAATTCCCTTGTTTGGCTTCACTTTTCCTGGACACTACTGCCCTTCCTATCCTTTTCTTCCTTTTTTCCTTCCCATCACATTCTACCCTTCAGCCCTCCCTTACTCACCTTGTTTCTCCCTCTCCGCATTGCTCCCTCTGCACCCCCCCACCCCACTCACACACATTGATAGTAGAAGCTATGTGACTGGAATGCTGAACCACTAATCACCATTCTACAAGGAAGGCCCTGGCCTGAGACAGAATGTCAATTCTCTCACTCTCTCTCTCTCTATGAACAGAGGGACCACACAAGCTGCTTTGTGAGGGGGAATACTGAAAGGACTCAATGAAGCTCAGAAACAGTCATACCAACACACAGACGGGAGTTTATGGCCTATCCTCCGGGAGGTTGAACGGCTGTGTGTCAATTTCAGATTGTTTTCAGAAGGAGGTACATGTGTGTGAGTGTGCATGCGTTAGAGTGAAAGAATGGGAGAGTGTGAGTTAAAGGAGAGAAAGAGAGAGAAAAAATAGGTGATGGTTATATTATTCTGAATGGTTTGGGCCAATGGGGCTATTAAAGACTCCATATCATGCAGCTCCTAATTTCCCTTTTCGCTTTTCTAACACACAAATGAGGGATATAACTGTCCTGTGATAACACAGAACAGTTTTAAATCATCCCCTCCAGAGAATACGACTCCTCTGCGCAGGGGAGGAGAGTTTTAGCGTTATTTCACGGTCCTAGCGTTTACCGTCTTTGCTTATTCCCACTTCTGATTCTAAGCTAACGTTTGTGGTGTTAGTCTGTATAAACTGTTACAGTTGTTGTGAAACTACATTTCGACAGAAGGCACAGTCCATATAAAAGCATATTCATTCTGGATTTCTTAAGGTTCTTTGATTAATTTTTTTATTCATTTTGTAAAAAAAAAAAAAAAAGTTGTATAAAAGCAATAGAACACTTGAGGTTGTGTGTTATCTTTTTGTACCACTCCTCCATGCAGAATTCTCTCAGCTGGGTTAAAAAGATGTTTAAAAAGTTTCTTGCTTTTTTTTTTTTAAACTTGCAGTTTTTTCTCAACTGCAGAGCACAATTCAATCACCCCAGAAGCAAGGCAGTAAAGCAACCCAAAAATAGTTATTTAAAGGTGTCCTTCCACTAAAATCCACTTTTTGTCTTGTTCTTTGTGAAATACAATAGGTCTCTCTGAGTTGTATATGATGCTGCACATGAAACTTTTCCTCAGCCTCCATTGTTTGCAGTAGCTAGTAAAAGATATATTCAGAAAAGTGAAAAAAATAAAATAAAATAATTGGAAAAGCACCTGTGAATTCGTGAATTAGTATTCATGGCCTCGCCCACCTTGGCTTGCGACCGCCCACAGCCAGCACTAAAGCAACTTAGCCAGGAACAACATGGCAGTTCATTCCTGTGTTATTTGTATTCTCTCTACTAATCTATTGTCCCTCATTACCTTTCCAAATCAAAAACATCATCAATATACCTTTCCCAAAATTGTCCCAAAAGTCTTGTAATGGGTGACCTTTATACACATAATTTCATGCTCAGTGTGGTATTGAATTTGTTTTAATTACTAGCTGAATGTGTGATTTTTATTCCACCTGTTACTCATCGATACTCATTAATATATAAACTATGACATATAGGAACTGGATAAGATGTGGACTGAAATCTATAACAAACAGAGTGAGGAAAAGGACATCTAGGCAGTTGCAGAATGAGTTCCTAAGGGTCGGGTTAATACACAACTACTGACTGTTCAGCAGCCTGATGGTCTAGGGAAGAAACTCTACCTGAACCTGTGTCTGCTGATAATTAAATTATCATTAAATTGTTTCATATAGTTCATATAGTTTTGAAAATGTGCCAGTCATTTTGTCCAGTCCAGTCCAGTTTTCTGGAGTTCTGAGTTGGATGATACCAGACTCGACTTTTTTTCCAGACTTTTTCCTCCAATATTTCCGGCCACGTCTGTACGCTTTGGTTCTGTGTCTGTTTTTCTTTATTATGTAACACATTGTCCTTGTGAATTCTCATGACCCATAAAATAGCAGCTGAGTTTGGAGTATGATGCAGTCATTAAAAGTGACTGATACGTCACTGTAGATCAAGAGACACTATGTCACACAAAATGCTGCACAGTATTTAAGCCTTATTAAGGTTGCAGCCTTTTTTTTGTTGTTCCAAATGACCTCAGTTACAGCCACAATCAACATGTTACTGCATATTAAGGTCCAGCACTCTCAGCGCCTGTGTGTGAATGTTAAAGTGTGCAAAAAACATAGAATCTGCATCTGAATCTGAAGAGATTCTGAAAAAAATACTATTTGTATCAACAAACAATAAAAAACAATATTGATTTGGAATAAAAATCTGAAAAAAACTAATGAAAGTCATTAGACAGAAACTAGTTTTACTAGTTTCCCATGACTTTTGGCATGTCAGTGTACATTTGCCATGTACCATGGAAGGTAAAGAACACTGCACTGACCTGCAGGCTATGCATGTGGTGCCTCCGGCGCTGAATATGGATGTGATTGATATCTGGATGGAGCCAGATGCCTCCAGTCAGAATCATTACCACCCACTGTGCTGTCCACTGCGGGCGGTAATGTCTTTAATGACATATTCCCTTTACACCTGTGACTCTGTGGATGGACTGTTGAAAGAATGTTGCATCTCCGCACACTATCAAGTGTTGCTTAACCTCTGATAATTCACGCTGCTTCGCCATGAGCTCAACTGACCAGTGTTCAGCTCTATTGTCTAGGTCTATTTATATAGACATAATCACTCACTCACAAGATAACACCTCACACGGTCTAAAGCTGCAAAATACTCAATATTAAAATCTTAATTAATGAGCTCTCAAACAACATAGTCAAGTATTTCTCTATGCTGAATCCATACAGATCAGAATACATACTATATTTCACCACTCTACTATATACTATACTGTTTCACTTACAGCTCTGGAAAATGTTTTTTATTTATTTTTATTTTTTTTTACCAGTTTATAGTAGTATCAATAAATAATTACTTAGCTATTTAGTAATGTTTACCGCTCTGTAAAGAAAAGACAAGAGAGACCATTTTAAAAATAATGAGTTTTTTGTTATTTTATCAAATAGCATAAAGTTGTCTAAAAGCAGTGTGTAAGACTGGTGGAGGAGAACATGCCAAGATGCATGAAAACTGTGAAAAACCAGGGTTATTCCACCAAATATTGATTTCTGAACTCTTAAAACTTTATGAATATGAACTTGTTTTCTTTATGTCATTATTTGAGGTCTGAAAGCCAACTTCATCTTTTTTGTTATTTCAGCCATTTCTCATTTTCTGCAAATAAATGCTATAAATGACCATGTTTTTATTTGGAATTTGGGAGAAATGTTGTCTGTAGTTTATAGAATAAAACAACAATGTTCATTTTACTCAAACATATACCTATAAATAGCAAAATCAGAGAAACTGATTCAGAAACTGAAGTGGTCTCTTAATCTTTTTTTCCAGAGCTGTATGTTGTGTGGTGAACTGATTGTTTGTGCACCTTGTGTTTTGTCTTGCACTAATGCTCTGTTAATCTGTACTGCACTTGAGATCTAGCCTGACAGTGTTTTTAACAGTGTACTCTACAATCCTGTATCAGTATAAAGACAGTAAAGTTTATCTTATTTGAATTGAATTAATTAAAAAATAATAATTTAAAGGTTTTTTTTTGTTTGTGGAATAATCAAATAATAAAAAAAAAGTCTTACCTGTGAAACCATGAGTGTTTGTAAACAAACAGAAAATATCTATTCACATTATTTTCTTCGGCTCTGATTTTTCTGTAAGCATCTAATTAATGAAACACTGGTGTCACATGCAAATGAGGGTGAGGAGCAGTAGGGTTGGATTTAATGGAATGGAATTGTTTTTATTCTGCTGAAAGAGCACTTACTTACCTCTAACAAAGTACTTCTAACCTCATTTCCTTCTTCCCCTCCTTTCCCCCTTTATTCCACTATTCACCTTTGGCCTCCTTTAGACCCTGTCAAAAAAGACCCTGTTTTTGCCTTGAATGTCTATGGGCCCTGTTTTAACGATCTATAGCGCACTAGGTATTGCGCATTTAGGGGCGTGTCCTGTGTCTTTGGTATCGTTAGGATGCGAAAAATACGCCCTGCGCAGCTCCAATGGCGCAACAGTCGTGTTTTAATTCTCTTAATTATTCATGGGTGTGTTTTGGGCGTAACGAGAAATAAACCAATCAGTGTGTCAGTATCCATCCCCTTTAAGAGACAGACTTCTATTCGTTCTTATCTTAAGAGCGCAGAGGAGACTGACTGCGCCGTCATGCTGTGAAGATACACCAGCAGCTCAAATAAGAGAAGAGTAATGTTATTTTATTCTTTATTCTGTTTATTGTTTATGTAAAAACTGGGTTTGCAACACTGAATATTTATCAAGCAATTAATTATTTACACTGGAGGGGGACCCTCATTTACAATGCCACTGAGCATTTACAGTTTAAAAGGAATAAAAAAAAAAATATATATATATATATATATATGTATATATGTATATATAAAAAACTGACCAAGTCAAGTACAATAAATACAAAAGACGAGACAATTTAAAAGACAGGACAGTGCAGTACCGATACGGTATAATAAAGTGTATAGTGCTGATAAGGTGCAGAGATAAGGTAGCATAATGTGTGTGAATAACAGTAAACTATATCAACAATTATTTCCTAAAGACATGAATAATTAAATATTACTAATGAATTATTACTTTATTTTATTAATATCTTCATTTATCTTCAGTGTATTACAAAACAAAAAAAAACAGCCTTTCCATTCTCACACGTTTAAATTCAGTAAGAGCTATCCATATAAACTCATATATATATATATATTTACTTAATTTTACTTAATTTTTAATTAGGCGACAAATTATAAGTGTTATATAAATAAGATACATTTCATTTTCATGGTGATGCTGTTTGCTGCATGTTTTTATATGTAATATATATGTTTTCCATATACAATAATATACTGTATGTACAGAACCAGTCTAAAGTTTGAACTTCTCATTCAATGTTTTTCTTTATTCCTTTATTTAATTTATTTTCTATATTGTGGATTAAAATTAAAGAAATGAAAACAATTAAAGGAAATCATATGGAATTACGTAGTAAAAAAAGTGTTTGTTCTCAACAATCCCCTGAACTAAACCCAACTGAGATGGTGATTTGGGTTGAGCTGAAGCACAGCTTGAAGGAAAAGCAGCAACTATTGAAAAAATTAAGACTATGCAGATCTGTCCTCAAATATAAATATGGATAAATTATAAAACATATTCTGGTTTGTTATAAAAAAAATGTATTCATAAAATAGTTTTGCATGTACTCCTGTGTAGCAACATACTGTAATGTTTTTAATGTTACATTTATAATAAGAAAATCATAAAAAAACACATTAATTTAGTTTTAAATTGTAATAGGTGTAAACTCATCAAACCAAACTAAACTGCTTAAATTTTTGCACCAGGAGTGAGTAGCATAAAGTTATCCAAAAGCGTGTAAGACCGGTGGAGGAGAACATGCCAAGATGCATGAAAACTGTGATTTAAAACCAGGGATATTCCAAAAAATATTGATTTCTGAACTTTCTCAGATTTAGGTCACCTGCCAAAAGTTTAAGGAGCTGCATATTCTTTCAATAGGCCGGTGCCCCAAGCACAGGAAGAAGTATTGTATAATACAATACTGTCTGATTTCTGATGTTCTAAAAGCTTTTTTCTCTGGATAAGCCCTTATTGACCTGACCTATCCTCTCTGTTTACAAGGCTGATGCTGTTCCATCAATCATGATTGAAATTGAAAGATACCCCCAGAAGCCTCTTCTTTGAGGGGGGGGGGGTGGGGGGGCTCTTCTGCTCACTCTACACAATCTTTAGTTCAGTGTTCTTTACCTCTGGTGATTGGAGAGGAGTGTGTTATGGAATGTGTTACATTGCATCATGGTGAACGCTGTCTGGATTGTTCTTTTACAGTGTGTATGGGGATGCGTGAATCTGAGAATATCATGAGGTGATTTATTTTTTTTATTTTTTATTTGTAGAGAATGTGTCTGGTTTATAGGAAAGTTTCAGGGTTCTAGGTTTCCATTTGACAATGCAGATCAATTATCTACTATCATTATCACTGTTTTCTTTCAAGTTTTTTTTCCTCTTAGTTTAAGACTCAGACAGGGATCTCTGTAAAGCTGATTTGTAACAACGTCTAATGTGAAAAGCACTGTATAAATACATTTAAATTGATTTGACTGATGTAGTATTTTATTTTAAATAAATAAGATAAATGCTAGTGTAGCTACATATTGTGTGTTTGTGTGTGAGTGTGTGTGTGTGAAAGGGTGAACAGGTTTTCAGCACAGTGACTGTTCTGACAGTTTGGAGGAAAATGAAGCGTGCCTGAATGAACCTGAACGGTTCACCTGCTCATAATATTAGGATACATCATTGATCGGGATCTTTTCCATGTGATTTCGAACCTTAAAAAATTGTGATTGACCCTGATTTCTGATCACGTGACCAAATCAGAGACATACCTATATCATACTGATATGTGGCATCAAATATTAAACTTGCTTAGACGTGCCCCCCCACAAATTGAATTAAATATTGCTTCTTTACTCCATATGGTGTCACTACTGAAATAAATATATTAAACCTGCTGTGAAAAATATTGGTTGTACATAAATCAATAGTTCCTGGTTTTTGCTTATCTGTGATGGATTGGCAGCCTTTATACTGCCTTCCGCCTGATTCTGCCAGATGAAACAGGAGTAATGACGCTATTTTTAAAATCTAAGTAGTAGAAAGTACAAATAACTGTGTAAAAATGTTAGGAGTAGAAGTAAAAAGTCATCTGAAAAGTACTGTATTTTTCACACCATAAGGCACACTCAAAATCCTGTAATTTATCCAAAAATCATCAGTACGCCTTTTAATCCAGTGCACCTTATGTATGAATTTTACCAGTCAGGTATTAACAGCGTTTAAAGTAGTGTCACCGGGGAAAGGACGCACACCAAATGACAAAAGAACTTTTTTTGGGTATTTTACTCTGATTAAATTGTACTCAAAACAATAAAAATAAAATGAATACACTGTAAAACCCTAGCTTAGAACACAGTACAGTATTTGGTAGTGGCACTCGATTTACTCAGCTTTACTAAACAAGATTTGAGCATTTCTTTAAGAGAACTTGGATAAACAGCTTCTCTTATTTCATTAGGATGGCTCTGGATGGATCCTAAAATGGAGCACCACCATTCACTGCAGCTTGAGCCTCCTTCTCTACCATGCTCTTAGCTCCTCCCTTTCCTCTCTCAGGGTGACAACACTTCTGATTGTGTTTCTGAAAGTTACAGACACACATTTTAAAGGTGTATTCTCAATTCACCACCTGGCTACATTCTCCCCTGCTCAGGAGTCAACGTCCTCGGTGACCTCATAAGATTTCTTTACCTCTTTCACAGCTTCTCTGAAAAATGCTGTACCCAAGCTGGATAAAATTTGTGAAACTGTCACCGAATTTCCACGACTAAAAATCCACAACCAGGGATTTTAATACCCATGGTATCCATCTCTAACTCCAAATAGCCCAGGTAGGGAATATCTAATCCATTGGCGGTGGTTAATTTAAGCCAGTCAGAGGTTGAAAGCATATCCCCCTCTTCTCCCCCTAACTGCTGGCGGAAGTACTCTTCTGTAATAGTGCTTACTTGGCTGCCTGTATCCAGCAAACATGAAACAGGAACATTCCCAATGTTAACATCTATTGTAGGGCAAGTTCCTACCGCACGCTCCAACACCTGACCTTGGCTAAACTTGGCTTTAGGTGAGTCTGTAGTCTGCCCCTGACTTGCCCGACTCACAGCAACCGGGGCCTTTCGTTTCCCTGTGCATCAGTAAATGCCGGATTTTTAGTCGTTTTTGTTGACAATTTCTGGCAATGTGTCCCTCCTTCTGACACTTCAGACAGATAGGTTTGCCATCATCTGTAAATCTAAGTGGAGCCCTTGTCTTAGGGACGGGTTTGAATGTGTGAGTTTTCTGAGTGGTCAACTCCATTACTGCCTGCGTTAGCTCACTAAGCTGCTTTCCCTGCTCAGTAACAACCTGCATGACGTCATCCAAAGTTAATGGTTTGTGTTCACCAACACTTACTACAGCACAGCATGCACCCCTCACAGCACCCCTCTTGCCTCTAGTTCTAGATGGTTTGGAATTAAGAGTAGGCTCTTCCATATTCCATAGGTAAGCTTCCTCACGTACTTCTACCATCGAAGAATCAGGTTTGTTTCTAACCCACCTCCTAAGCTCTCTCTTAAGTGCAGGGTCCCGAACTCCCTCGACAAACTGATCTCTCAATACTACCTTCATATTTGGTACTGCATCAGGTGTTTGTCTCAATACATTGTTAAGTGTTTGTGATAAGGCATGTGAAAATTCCAGTAAGCCTTTACTCTCTCTCTGTTTGTGGCTGTAAAAGTCATGCAATAGCTGAGCCCCACTATGCCTATCACTAAAAGCTTCCCGAAGGTAGGTGAACAGGTCACTAACCTGGTCTACTTCACTATCACTTCGTAAACGTACCTCTTCTAATGCAGCCCCTCGCAACAAAGAGAGAACAAAGTCATACTGCTCAGGAGGAGACTGACTGCGTGCACGTAAGACGCGTTCAGTTTCCTCAATGAAATCATCTACTAGTCTTCCATCTTTTTCAAAATCACCAGTAAACGGAGCAATGTGACGCTCTCGTGGCACATAGACATATGTTCTATAAGGCATCCTATTCAAGGAATCAATGGTTGCCATTGCTACAGCATGTTTTCTGTTCAGTTCACCAATTTGTTTCTGAATGTCCGATTCTTCTGGCTCAACCCCATCATCAGAGTCCCTCTCCTCCTCGGAATGGTCAGACATTTTAGGAAAAATAGTCTTTGCCAGATAAAGGATAAGGTTTTTGGATCAGTCCAGGTAGATGAACAGCAGCAGCCAGCAGCGATGAGTCCTCCATTCCACCGTCTCTGCAACTCCGTCTGCAGTCAGACGTCTGGTCACTAGGTCCTCTATCACCACCACCAGGTCCTGGTTCCACTCTCTCCCTCTCGAACCTGCGACACTTCACCACTACCAAACAACTGTACTGTGTTCCAATGTATTACATAAGAAACCTAACCAAACTATCAGAATACCCCACTCCTGGTACCAATTTTTGTCACCGGGGAAAGGACGCACACTAGCAGTATTAGCATTAGCCGCTAACCGCAGAGCTAGCTCTTTCGCCATTCAGAGGTGAGCATATCAGACTGTAGCCTGTGTGTTTACTGTGTTAAAACATAAACAAGCTACATATGACAGACTGCTAGCTGATAGCACCTGGCTTACTGGAACACTCAGAGTTCCTCAGTCTAGCGCTAAGCTCTGCTAACTGTGGCTACCGCTGCTGCTAATCGTGCTGTTGAAAATATTTAAAAAATCTGAGCTTACTGTAAATAAACAGAAGTGCTTTACTCACCCAAATAAACAGTTTTTAGGAGAAAAATCTGTGTAGATTAACATCCAAGGCTTGTGAATTTGAAATAAAATGTTTTTTTTTTTTTTTTCCAAAGAATTAAGGTTTTGTTTACTGAGGCACCTCCCCCAGCCTCCCCTTTAGAAGGAAAAAACATTCCTGTTCCTTACTAAAATGCGCCTCATAATCTGGTGTGCCTTATGTATAAAAATAGACCAGAAAGTAGTTGTTTATTAATAGTGTGCCTTATAATCTTTAAAGTCCGTAAAATGCTGTAATGACTTCAGTAAAGTATAAATTATCAACATTTCTACTAAAGTAAGGTAACAAGGCATTTGTACTTTGTAACTTGCCACCAGTGTTGCCAACTTAGCGACTTTGTCTCTATATTTAGTGACTTTTCAGACCCTCTGGCGACTTTTTTGGTAAAAAAAAAAGCGACTAGCGACAAATCTAGTGAGTTTTTGTGGTGTTATTGGACACTGTTTCAGACTCTGAGATGAACACACATGCTCTTCAGTTACTGTCCTCTTTGTAAAAAGCTAAACATCTAGCTAGCTAGCTCATCATTGAACAATTGGTCTAATAATAGGTTTGAAAATAAAGAAACCTTAAAAAAAAAAAAAAAAAAAAAAAGAAAAAACTGGAAAAAAAAAAATCGGGAAAAAAAAAAAAATAGAATAACAGTTCCGGCTAACTACAGCTCTTATAATAGCACATTTAACAACACGTTGTTCATTTGTTAGAGTTCATTTGTAACATTTCTAACATATTTTAATTTTTTTTTACTCACTTGAAAAATGATGACGTGATGATGTCATTTAGCGACTTTTAGGACAGCCATTAGCTACCTTCCTTACTGAGGAGTTGGCAACACTACTTGACACCTCTGTGTATAATCCTTTTATCACCTCTTACTCACCCAATCTCTCTCTGTTTATTCTATTTATGCTGTTTGTGCTAATCAGAGATAAAATCATCGCCAGGTATTACTCCACATCAATAACTTCCTGCTGAGGTGCTCTTGTTTCCTGCTGTCGCTGCATAGGGTGAAGTCCTGCTCTCCCACCGAGGGAACTGACACTATCCAACGAGAATGAATAGACTGAGCTAATACTATTGATTCTGGCAGATTTTTCCATTAAAACACTTTAGTCTGCTTTTCCTCGTCTGTTTGACGTGCTGTTAGTATATATGGGCTTTTCGTCAGTCAGAGGGAATGATGCTGGTGTGTGGGGTGAGTGGTGGCAGTTGTCAGAGAGCTGTTTATGAGCAAATAAGATGCACATGATTGAACTGCCGCTGTAGTATTTTTGTTTGTTGGAGGAGGAGGAGGAAGCAGAGCATGCCAGAGAAAGAGAGCGTGAACGAAAGTGAAAATGAAACAGACAGGGGACGCAGTAAACCCAACTCCCAGCTGGCATTGCTGTGAGATGCCTGAGTGAGGGGAATGGTAAATGTAATTTATTGACGGAGAGACGCTAGATACAAAAAAATCCCAGCGTGGGAAGTCTGAGCCTCGGTTTCATCTGTGATCATACATTCCCTTTTTATTGCGCACACACACACACACACACCATAGCTGCCCACTACTTTCATTTCTGAGCTAAGTCAATTACTCTGCTAGTGCTATATTCACATACAAATATGTGATGGGCTGTGCCTGTGCGTAAAGTGTGTGTGTGTGTGTGTGTGTGTAAGAGAGAGAGAGAGATTAAAAAAGAAACTGTTTGAAGGCAGGCAAAATGGGTTTAATAAGAAGAAGTGGACGTTACATCATGCCATCCATAAAATGGGCTAGAAAATTCTGCTCAGGTATAAAAACATACAAAAAAATCTCTTGAAATAAAAAGTTAAAAAGTTCCACGCTTCTCTCTGTCTACCAAGCTGATCCGGACTTTATTTCCCATAATGCTGCTGACACTCATATGACTGATATCCTGATTATGACACTCACTCGTTCTCAGTCACCTGATTATTGATTCCTTTCACCTGTTTTCTTGCCTATATATACTGTGACGGAAATGTATTTGTTTAAGGTGATTCAATATCAATAAGGAGGGTGTAGCGTTTTGTTTCGTTTGGTCCATTCTATTATTTTATTTCTCAATCATATCCATAGTCAATACGTGCCAAGTTACAATGATTGGAATGTGTGTATGTGGCGTGGAGGGCAGATGACCACACAAACTTAGCACATAGGGGGTCATAAACATACACAGGTTACTGACCAGAGCGGCAGGTTCTGTAAGCTTCGTGTCACGAAATGTTAAGATGCACCCTCGCCCCAGGCTTTAAAATGTACCAGACCGGTCAAGACTGGCCAGGTGAGGTACGTGGAGACGTGGACTTTTTACCATGAAAGGTAATATGCCTGAGGGGGAATACAGAGGGTACAAATACACTGAGGAGAAATTTGAACGCATGCTTTGTAACGTATTCTGTCTGTTCTCCATTAAACAATTCGCTACTCACTTGATCCAGACTCAGATTTCGGGTTTTATTCTGTCCACCACAATACCCTTTCCTTTGTTCAGTTCATTGCTAAGTTTTGACTAGTCCTCTACCATTACTAAGCATTTAGTTGTCGCCTTTGTTTGTTTTTTCATTTATGGCTTTTCTCCTTTCTTTTTGAATCTGATGTTTGCCTGATATGTTATTTGCTCAGTTGTCCAGACTTTTCCATTTTTTTTCCCACAAATGTCTTTATTAATTTTAAGCTTTTTACAACCACAAAACATCTCCACGCTCACACCCAATGCTCACTCTAGCAATATAAGCTTAAAAGTTTACATGTTAACAATTTTTTGCATGTTACAGTTTTTTACAAATTGATAACCACATGTCTTTAAAGTCCTCAAGCTTCCCTTTAGCTATATAGGTCAAGTTTTCCACATTTGTTTAATCAATTGTTTTATCTAATCTTCTTCCACTTTAACGCAATCACATGTTTGGCCTGTAATAAGCATAAACTGACAAACGAGAAATAAATGTAGTAACCTCTTTCCAATAAAACTGAAGCTCTGAACATTTCCACATACAATGAAGGAGAGTGCCCTTATCTGCACCACATTTAACACAGTCATCAGGAATATTTAAATTGAAATGGTGATGTTTTACAGGGGTAATATTGATTCTAAATAACCTTTTGTACTGTAACAATCAAAACCTAGTGTTAATACTTTCCGTTTGTGCCAACAGGCATGAGTTCTTCCAATCCTCACTAGAGATTTCTGTTTGCAGATCAGTTTCTTTTGAGGCTAGAAGTAAAATGTTGTAGAATTTCGAATTGCATCCATTTGGTATGTATTTTTTTTTAGCATTTATACATTGCTGCTTTTAACGTAAATCTTAAAAATGTACTCTTTTTTTATCCTTGCCTTGTAATAAACCCTCTTTCTTTTTTCAATATGCATGTGCCTTTTTTCTGTCCTGTT
The DNA here is from genome assembly GCF_023375975.1 of Astyanax mexicanus. Lineage (NCBI taxonomy): Eukaryota > Metazoa > Chordata > Actinopteri > Characiformes > Acestrorhamphidae > Astyanax > Astyanax mexicanus. The sequence continues at coordinate 23,153,441 of NC_064410.1, forward strand.
CTAACAAGAAGCACCACTGTACATATGACTACATAAGTAAGCTACATGGAAAATTTGTCGAAAGTCCATCTACTGTCATGCAATCTAAACTGATAAATTAAATATAGCTTTCTAAATGCCAGTGGAAATTAAATTCAAACTGTTTCATAAGTCAGATAAAAATTAATACTTTTTTTTGGCCACACGCACTGGAAAGAAGACAGTGGGGAATAAGGGATGGCTAAGCAAAAAAGAAGCCAATTACTCACAAGTGTGGTGGTGGATTTGTGAGAGCTTTCTTTAGGGTCATGGCATCATGGATTTGATCAAGTTCCAGGGCAAACTGCCAGGAGGATAAAATCTTCCAGCACGACAGTGATCTAAAGCGTTTCTCCTAATGCAAACTGTGAATCAGAAAAATCTGCGTGGTCACTTGAGGAGAAGAGTCAAATATCTCTTAAAGTGATGTTCTTCTTAAATGTAGCTTCAAATCAAATGCTGGAATTAAACCCACAAACAAAATAAGGGATAATAAATTGATGCTTTGTTTAAAATATTTTCTCTGTTTGCAGATTTTGCTGTTGCATGTTTTAGTTCTGGAATAGTTTTTTTACTTTTAAGCAGAGGTGAAAAAGTACTGAAAAATTGTAATTAAGTAAAAGTACATTTACTTTGCTAAAATTCTACTCAAGTAAAAGTACCCATCTAAAAATCTACTCGAGTAAAAGTAAAAAAGAACTCAATTTATAATGTACTTTGAGTAAAATTTACATAGTTACTTTTAATTATTTGATGTAAAAAAAGTAAAACAAATCATAAATTAAATCGTTTTTAATTAACTGTTATTCTACGTAATAATTTGGACCTTTCAGGCAGTATTTGTTTAGAGCACCCCATAAAACATTTTCAAGAACACGTGGCATAGGATCCATTTTTTTCTTTACTGTTGAAAAGTTATGGTTATATATGTGACTATAAACTGTATTTTAATAGTTTTACAGGGCGGGGCACATTTTGTATTGCATGAGGACATTATTGCCTCGTTATTTCACGCACGAGCATCCACGCCAATTATTATTATTATTTTTAATTCAGACAATTGTTTTTTTTCCCCAGCATTTTATTTTTTACTCAGTAACGGGGAGTTTTCCAGTGTGGCGAAGTAAATTACTTGTGTCAAAATGTACTTGAGTAAAAGTAAAATTACCTAATTTAAAAACTACAAAAAATTACAAATTACTCATAAAATCTACTCAATTACAGTAACTTGAGTAAATGTAATTAATTACTTTCCACCTTTGCTTTTGAGTTTTGCCTAATTTGGAGTGTAGGGTTTTGTCCTTCTTCCTCTTATTATTAGTCAGTAACTAGAGAACTGTGAGTTTGATTACAGTCAAAGCTAAAAATTCAAGGATTCAAGGAGACCTTATTGTCTCACATGTGGTACATGAAGTGGAACAAAATTGTGTTTTCAACCCAGAAGAGCAATTATTATCTAAGAAAAATAAAATAAATAACCTGTAATATAAATATAATATAACATGTAATATAAAATATAAAATCAAGAATAAAACAGATAGACAGACATAAATATAATAAGAAAAATAGAATTGCCTGGTGCCAAAACATTTGTCCAAAAAAATGGATGGTCCACAAGGTCATGCGTGCACAGACAGTTCTGTATAGCAATAACTGAATAGTCTCTGTATGAACTAAAGAGACTCTGTATGAGTCCCTTCACATTATAACACAAGGACAGAGCAGTAGGTGCATGCACTGCAGTTTAAAATCCAGCTTAAAACAAGATTTGTGGACCAGAAATATGAAAGAAATATGAATATAGGAGCCTAAATGTAGTTTATGGATAAAATGATCTGGGAATAATTCAATATTTATGTTCATTTGAAATTACAGTTTATATTACTTGAAGGATTCAAAGTTTATCGGTTAATATTGCTGCTATAGCAATTTGCACTTTGGACTTTTATTATTGTATTTTTATTCTATTTTACTTTGTCTTTGCATTGACCCTTGTAAAAAAAAAAGTAAATTAAAATATACTTAGCATTATGATGCTTTAGTGCACTAAAGTGTGTGTAACGCCACAGACAGGGGTCAGACGCTCGCGGTAAAAACAAAACGAGGCTTTATTATAAAGCACGTAAGCTGATAGGGTAGTCCGATAACAGGCGTGGGTCAAAGCCAGAAAAACAACCAAACAAAAGCAAAGAAACATGGAACGAATTAGACAGACGAGAATGACGGGGCAAGTCTAAACGATAAGTAACTTCATTGATTTGTTTCACAATCTTGTAAGGGCCTATGTACTTGGGAGAAAGTTTTTTACTTCCCTCTGAAGTTCGAAGATCACGAGTGGATAACCAGACTCTGTCCCCGGGTTGATAGGAGGGAGTTTCTCCACGATGGCGATCCGCTTTATCCTTTTGGCGACGAAGGGCAGTCTCAATGCGTTGATGAGTATGTTCCCATACCTCCTCACTTCTCTTCATCCAATCATCGACAGCAGGGATGTTGGATGAGACTCCTGACCAAGGCATGATTGGGGGTTGGTATCCTAACATGCACTGGAAGGGGGTAATTCCAGTAGTAGAGCTTGTAAGGGAATTCTGGGCTATTTCAGCCCAGGGGAGGAAACGAGCCCAGTCTTTAGGATTTTCAAAACAGTATAGTCTAAGGAATTTACCTAGCTCCTGGTTCATCCTTTCACATTGCCCATTAGTTTCAGGGTGATAGCCCGAAGAAAGACTAACAGAAACTCCTAAATGCTCAAAGAAGGCTGACCAGACTTGAGAAGTAAACTGAGGGCCCCTATCCGATACGATATCTTCTGGTATGCCAAAAATTCGAAATACCTGATTAAACAAAACTTCAGCTGTTTGAAATGCTGTAGGTAGTGACTGAAAAGGGATAAACCTAACTCCACGGGAGAACCTATCTATGACAGTGAGTATAGTGGTGTAAGACTGAGACTGAGGAAGATCGGTAGCAAAATCTACAGCCAGGTGAGACCACGGACGACCAGGGACAGGCAGCGGGACGAGTTTGCCAGAGGGCAGAGACTTGGGTGTTTTACACTGGGAACAGACAGAACAGGATGACAAATTTATGTATGTCACAAGACATGCTCTCCCACCAATATCTATTCAGCAAAAGCTGCTGAGTATGGGTCTCACCAGGATGGCCAGAAGTAATGGACGAATGAGCCCACGTAATTAGACGGTCACGAAAGCTAGGAGGAATGTACAACTTATCTGGAGGGCACTGAGCAGGTATGTCAAAATTTCACAAAGCATTCTCAATCTCATCATCGACTTCCCACCGAATGGAGGACACGACCACACCAGGCTGGAGGATAGTCTCAGAGGAGGAAGGGTCACGGAATGCTTCGTCAGCATAAATGCGAGACAGAGCATCAGCCTTACAATTTCTAGAACCAGGCCTATAAGTTATAGAAAAATTGAAGCGGGAGAAAAATAGGGACCAACGAGCTTGACGAGGGTTTAATCTTTTAGCAGAATTCAGATATTCCAGGTTCTTATGGTCAGTCAACACCATAAACGGATGATTGGCCCCGTCTAACCAATGTCTCCATTCTTCAAATGCAAGTTTCATGGCTAACAGTTCCCTATCGCCAATACCGTAGTTTCTCTCAGTGGGTGTGAGCTTGTGTGAGAAAAAAGCTACAGGGTGTAACTTCTCGGGATTACCTAACCTCTGGGATAAAACTGCACCCACCCCAGTTTCTGAAGCATCCACCTCTACTACAAAGGGTTGACTAGGATCGGGGTGTTTAAGTACGGGGGCTGAAGTGAACGAGTCTTTAAGAGATTGGAAAGCCTGCTCAGCTTGACTGGTCCATACTAGAGTTTTGGTAGCTCCTTTCAGAAGAGCCGTGAGGGGAGCCGCAATGCTGCTTTCTAATAAACCTACGATAGAAATTAGCGAACCCTAGGAACTTCTGGAGCTCTTTAACTGATTTAGGTTGGGGCCAACTAACAACAGCTTCGACCTTGTGGTCGTCCATGGTGATACCCGTTGGACCAATGATGTATCCAAGAAAAGTAATAGAAGAGAGATGGAACTCGCATTTCTCTCCCTTGACATATAATTGGTGTTCAAGCAGTCTTGTGAGTACCTGACGGACCTGACAGACGTGATTTTCAAACGAATCTGAGTAGATCAAGATGTTGTCAATATATACAATTAAAAACTGGCCAATCATGTCACGAAATATGTCGTTAATAAATGCCTGGAAGACAGAAGGCGCATTACGTAAAACAAAAGGCATAACTAGGTACTCGTAGTGCCCCCTATTGGTAACAAAAGCGGTCTTCCATTCATCACCTTCTTTAATACGAACTAGATTGTAAGCACTTCTGAGATCTAGCTTAGTAAAAATGGTGGCTCCTCTTAGCTGTTCTAGGGCTATGGGAATGAGAGGCAGAGGATAGGGGTAAGGCTTGGTTATCTGATTCAGACCTCTATAGTCTATGCAAGGACGTAAACCTCCATCCTTCTTTTGTACAAAGAAAAATCCAGAGGCAGCAGGTGATTTAGAAGGTCGGATGAAAACCTGAGCTAGGAACTTCTCTATATATTCCTCCATGGCTCTCTCTTCAGCTTGGGTAAGAGGATACACTCTAGACTTGGGTAGGTTGGCCCCATCAAGGAGCTCAATAGTACAGTCATATACTCTGTGGGGTGGAAGTTTGGTGGCATTAACTTTACTAAAAATTTCCTTTAGGTCAAGATATTCAGGAGGAATCTGAATCTGAACAGACTTTTCAGAGTTTTCGATGAAAGTGGTACCAGCAGACAAAACAGGAGATGTTAAACAATTTTCAAAACAAAAAGGGGACCAGGAAAGCAGTTCTTGGTCAGACCATGAGATCTTGGGATTGTGTTTCTTTAACCAGGGTAACCCTAAGATTATGGGGAATTCTGAGGTGTCAAGAACCAAGAAACTAATAAATTCTACATGGAGAAAACTTGTAGCTACTTTAACAGGCTCAGTCTTGTAGGAAATAGTTCCAGAACCTACGGGACCCGTATCCAGTGCAGAAACCTTCAGTGCCAATTCCAATGGTGAAGTAGCAATCCTCAGCTGATCCACGATGTTCTTGTTGATGAAATTTCCCTCTGCACCGGAGTCAATCAGGGCTGAGAAAACAGAAACAGAAGGAGGGCAGTGCAGTGTAACAGGTAATAAGAAAGACCGTGAAACTAACCCCTAAGTGGGAAGACTCACCACTTTAGCGCGTTGAGTAGGCTCCACGCGCTTTCCAGGGGTCAGCGCCTGACGTCTATGCGGACGGGACCGACAATCACGTAAAACGTGACCAGCCCCGCCACAGTACATACATAGACCACCATGTAGACGACGAAGTCTTTCTTCTGGAGACAGACGGGAAGAGTCACACTGCATGGGCTCGGGGAGCATGTCCAGGTCACGAAGGTGCAGAGGTGTTTGAGGAGGAGAAGGGAGAGTGGTGTTTGAGGGGGGTCTATGGGTAACTGAACCAGCGTTTTGAAAACATTTTCTGGGTCTACGTTCACGCAATAGCTGATCTAGACGAATAGCTAACTTAATCAAATCATCAAGAGCAAGATTATCATCTTTGCAAGCTAGCTCAGTTAGCACATCAGCATTCAAACCATTTCGAAACATTACCTCTAAAGCTGGCTCATTCCACCCACTACTAGCTGCCAGAGTTCTAAATTCTAAAGCATACTCAGCTACAGACCGATTACCTTGCTTGAGTTTCGACAGTAATTCTCCACTAGACTTGCCTTCACGTGGATGATCAAAAACAGTACTAAGCTGTTCAACAAACTGCTCATAAGTACAAGATTGTATGTTAGACCATACAGCTGTAGCCCAATCTAGCGCTTTACCAGTCATGCGGGAAACTACAAACGCAATACGAGAGTTATCAGAGCTAGGGAGAGAATTACTAAAATAAATGGAACACTGCAACAAAAAACCCCTGCACAAATTAGGAGAGCCATCAAACTTGTCAGGTTTACTTACAGGAAAAGCGTGGCTAGGAACATTCTGAGCTAAAGCAGGACTGGGAGCAGACTGAACAGCAGAAGCACCCAAAGTTTGTAACTGAGAAGATAACTGCTTCCTACCTTCAATCACCTGAGCCAGCTGGTCCTGCTGATCTCCCTGACGCTGAGTCATAGCAGTAACAGACTGAGAAAATCCCTCAAAAAGCTGCTGGTGTTGTAGTAGCGTCTTATTCTGATTACTAACAGCGTTTTTAAGAGCCTCGAAATCCGCCGTCTGCATTGTGGCGAGGTATTCTGTAACGCCACAGACAGGAGTCAGACGCTCGCGGTAAAAACAAAACGAGGCTTTATTATAAAGCACGTAAGCTGATAGGGTAGTCCGATAACAGGCATGGGTCAAAGCCAGAAAAACAACCAACCAAAACAGAATCAGAGCCAAATCACAAACCGAAAACGAAACCATAAAACAGAAGCAGAGTTCAATAAACCAGAAAATCACAAAACAAACAGAACAAAAGGGTAAGGCAGAAACGTAGTCGAAAAAGAACAAAACAAAGGTCATACACGGGTAATATAGACGGAAGAAGAACGCTCAGTATATCGCTGGAAATACAGGGAAAATACCTCGCGACACGCGAGAAAAACAGACTGATACTTATACTAAAAGTAAATTACAAACACCTGAACACAGTCTAAAATTCCGGTGACGTAGAACGCCCGAGTGAGCCGCGGTTGGCTGAGTCCGAGCACGTGGTGTTGACAGGGGCATGCTTGGAGGTGTAGTTCCGGACCGGGGATTGTCCATAGACGGGAACGGCAGAGTCAGAGAAAGGAACTACAGAGTCTGTGGCAGGCATGACAGTGTGTATATTAAAAGAATGCTAAAATGGATTTTTTTTTTCTTATTCTACTTAAATTGTATAAAAATAGTACAAAAGTCTTACTTAAATTGTGCTAATTGTACTTAACTGTACTAAAATTGAACTAAATATATATATTTAGTTTATATATATATATATATATATATATATATATATATATATATATACTTATGGAACATAAGTATATATATATATATATATATATATATATATATATATATATATATATATATATAAAACATGCTTCTTGTTATTGTCTTTTGTAAGTAGCACACTTCTAGTTTATTGTGGCGTCGGACAGTTCTGGTGGAAACAGGAGAGTTGAGGAGCACATTGAATTCTGCCGTAATTTGAGCAGCCGCGGTTTTATGTTTTTTGGATACAATCCGGGTTAGCACCCGAACATCCCTTTCAGACAGCTTCCTCTTGCGTCCACAGTTAATCCTGTTGGATGTGGTTCCTCCTTCTTGGTGGTATGCTGACATTACCCTGGATACCGTGGCTCTTGATGCATCACAAAGACTTGCTGTCTTGGTCACAGATGCCCCAGCAAGACGTGCACCGACAAGTGTTTCAGTTTCATTGTACAACCCCTGTAGTGTTACCTAGCTAATTAATTACCTACTGTAATTTCAGCAGTTACAATAGTAGCTAAAGTTCAGCTCATTGGGTTTCGCCTGCCCACATAATGTAAGAGAGGTAAGTTTTGGCCTGAGCCTGAATGTAAAACAATGAGCATTTTCTTGAAAATGTATGTTATGTTTATCAACTGAATTATCAACCTATGTGGTTTCTATTTTTAGAAGGAATTCATTAGTAAATGTACAACAAATATCTGTTTTATACAGAATTATAAAAAAAAATGTATTTAATATAAAATTACAAATTTTCAAGGTCATTTTTACAGAAGTTTTTTTACAGTGTATGTTCTAAGCAGTTTGAAGTGTTTTTCTCACTTCTGATTATAGATGCTCCTTACTGAGGGAAGGTGTTTGTAGAGGCATTTCATTCTCAATCCTTTTGAAGTGACTCTTCAGTCTCTAAAAAAATAAAACTGGACTTACGGTTCAGATAAAGTCCATACTCTGCCTCCAGTGTATTATTCAGCTTTGAAAACTATCACATTTATTGTTTATTTATTCTTACATCAGTTGGACTGCAGTGTGGTTGCTGTAGTTGGCTGTACCTTTCTCTAGAATTGTGTGCAAACTGTATACTGCCATTGCCATCTCACTTACAGTGGCTTGCAAATGTATTCATATCTCTTAAACTTTTTCACTTGTTGTCACCTTACAACAACACAAACTTAAATGTATTGTATTGAGATTTGAAGTGATACAACACAAAGTAACACATAACTGTGATGTGGAACAAAAATGATACATGGTTTTCAAAATGAAATCAATCAAATAAAAAAGAAAAACTTTATCAATACTTAGTAGAGACAACTACTGCAAGTCTTTTAGGGTTTGTCTCTACCAGCTTTGCGCATTCAGAGATTTTTGATCATTCTTCTTTGCAAAATAGCTTCAGCTCAGCCAAGTTGCATGGAGAGCGTCTGTGAACAGAATTTTTTTATGTCTTGCCACAGATCCTCAATGAGATTGAGGTCAGTACTTTGATTAGCTCATTCTAAAACATGAAAACACACATAACATTTTGCATTTAGGAAAAGGGGTCCAACTTTGGTCTCATCTGAAAACAGCACCTACTTCCACATGTGTCCAATACACGGCTTGTGACAAACTGCACATGCCCCTTCTTATGTCTTTCTTTCAAAAATGGGTTTCCTTCTTGCCACTCTTCCATAAAGGCCAGATTTGTGAAGTGCACGAATTGTAGATTCTCCCACTTGAGCTTCTCCAGAGTGACCATGGGCATCTTGGCTGATTCTTTGAACATCTCCTTGCTCGATCTGTCAGTTTGGGTGAACCATCCATGTCTTTGGTAGGTTTGCAGTTGTAGAAATCTTTTTTCCAATTTTTGGATGCTGGATTGATCAGTGCTCCTTGGGATGATCAAAGCTTGGGATCTATCTTTTTTATAACCTTACTAACCCTGCTTTAAACTTCTCCACAACTTTATCTCTGACCTGTCTGGTGAGTTTCTTGGTCTTCATGATGCTGTTTGTTCACTAGTGTATATTAATCAAAAGGGAAGAAATATGTCCTCCAGTTGCTAGAAAATCGACAGGTGTTGCCATTGTTAGACTGTGTTGCCATTAGCTGTTAGCATTTTCACTCAATAAAACAGATGACTGGCCGCCTTACTGCCTCAGGATCCTGTCTGAATCGGCAGCATTTCTTTTGTTTCAAAAACACAAACAGATGTAACCAGGGACTCCATCCACTGCAGCATTAAAAAAAAAAAAAAAGATGCTGCTGAAATACTGCTTTCATGTGACCTGTCCAACTCGAAGGGAAGAAATCTTTGAATACTGCAACACTGTGAGTAAATCTGTATCTTTCATCATTTATCTGTGCCTCTACTGTTTGCAAGCAGAAGCTCGAGCCGTCCTCATAGATGTTAAACTAAGTATCTCGGGATTTAGTAGCCCCATCTGCAGCTGGACACTTCATTTTCTGAATAGCAGATAAGAGACAGTGAGGACTGAAAACAGGAAATCAGCCAATCAAGCTAAGCATAGAAACTCCACAGAGGTGCTGATTTAATTTGTTTACATATGACTGTGTTACTGAGCAATATAATAAGCAAATCTTCAAATTTGTGGATGATACTGTTGTGATTAAACTCATAAGCAGTAACCAGGGGAGTCTACCTTAATGAGAAAAGTACTTAATCTGTCTGCAGTGCGCTACAACTATGTCTATGATCATTATCCTACTGTAAAAAACATCCTTTTTACTTGTTTAGTTAATTATTTAACGTATTTGTTTGCACTATAAGGTGTACTTAAAATCCTTTAATTTTCCCTAAAAATCATCAGTGCGCCTTATAATCAGGTGTGCTTTATGTATGCTTTTTACCAGTCAAGTATTAAGGAGATGTAAAGCCACTCCAGCTAGCACTGCTGGAGCAGCATTAGCATTACATGCTAACCACACTAAGCACTAGCTCTTTTGCCATTCAGATGTGAGTATATCAGACTGTAGCCTGCTGCTAACCTTAGCTAGCACTGCTGGAGCAACATTAGCATTAACCACTAATCGCGCTAAGTGGTTGGTCTTTCATCTGATCAGAAGTGAGTATTATCTGCCCGTAGCCTGGGTGTTTACCTTGTTAAATCAAGCTACATGGTACGATCCGCTAGCTAATATCACCCTGGCTTACCTTAACACTCAGGGTTTCTCTGTGTAGAGCTGTTAGGTGGCATTAACCACTAACCGTTGCTATCCTTAGTGGAAATCTGGAAATCTAAACTTACTGTAAATAATTGGAAGTGCTTTACTCACCCTAATAAACAGTTTTTTTTAGGAGAAAAAACTGTGTAGATTAACATCCACTGCTTGTTTAACTTTAACAGATTTTTGTTTGGTTTTGTTTTGTTTTGTTTACTTAGCTTAGCTTTACAGGTCTCACCACCCTGCAGCGAGACCTGCTGAATTAAGAGTTAAACATGGCGACATCCCTGTTCCTTACTAGCGTCTCATAATGTGCCTTGTAATCCAATGCGCCTTGTGTATGAAAACGTGTGATATTGTTTTGTGACCTACTCGTTCTGCCTTAACCTCTGAAGACCCGCTTGCATGGCATGCATTTTTTTATTTCGCTTTCCTATTTGGGCTAATCGGCATATGATTAGTGCAAAAACAAAGAATTATGTTTTTACATGATGTAGTTTCTGAGAAAAATGATGTCCACATATGAGGACTTTAGTTTTATGTTTCGATAGAAGACAATGAAGTCGCAATTAGTTAAAGTAGAAACAACAATACAATTGTGCCCCTTGAATTGCTGCTTAAACACGAAGACATAATAAAGTAAAAAACCTAAACATTTACTGTATTTACTGTTTTTCTGAACAAAATCGGATCTGTAACGTAAAAGGTTAAACTCTTCTATGGAGTCAAAAAAGGGTCATAAAGATTTTGAGTTTGTAAAACAGAAGTCACAAATGTACTGAAACTTGTAACTGCGTTTAAACAACTGCATGCACGAAAATCCAAATCCACAAATTAACTGGAATGTGCAAACTTGAAACAGAAAGTAATATTAATAATAATTCAAATGTACAAATGTGAAAAAAATATTTTAATTATATATAAATATATATTTTTTAATTTGTAAATCCAATCTCTTGAATGTGTGAATCAGTACTGCTCAAATGGCTTAAGCTCGGTCAGACCAAAAATCACATGGAATTTGTGAGGTTGTAAATGTGACAGTGGGTGTTTTTCACTGTGGAGCTAAAAATCCTCTCATTCATCTTCTCTGCTGCGGGTGCGAAGCTCTAGCTGCAGTTGCGAATTTTGACCCTGTTTTGACGCCTGATTGATGGACCAATAGGAAAGCTTTATCCGGACCAATCAGATTACGGGGTTTGTTTAACCAATCAGAACAATGGATGGGTCTCTGCAGCTCGGAGTACTGGGTGTGTCGAAAGGTGTGGGCGTGTCGAAAGTGTGGCCGCCATTTTGGGGTCGGCCACCATGCGCCCCCCAGTGGATCAATTTACACTGAGGAAGGAGTTTAATAAAACAATAATATTCATAACTCTACCAATTTTTACCCGATTTACACACGGTTTGGTTTGTTACAAACAGCAGAGATGTAGTAATGATACAGGACACTGTCACACATTACAAATACGTGCTTTCATGCTGAAATACTTTATATTATGTTCTAATAATATGAATTAATTTTATATTACACACACACACACACACACACACACATATATATATATATATATATATATATATATATATATATATATATATATATATATAAATAAATTAATTAATTAATTTATGTACTTATTAATATGCTATACCATATGTCTGTCTTTGATAAAGAGCATAATATAAAGTATGAAAGCACATATTTGTAATGTGTGACAGCGTCCTGTATCATTACTACATCTCTGCTGTTTGTAACAAACCAAACCGTGTGTAAATCGGGTAAAAATTGGTAGAGTTATGAATATTATTGTTTTATTAAACTCCTTCCTCAGTGTAAATTGATCCACTGGGGGGCGCATGGTGGCCGACTCCAAAATGGCGGCCACACTTTCGACACGCCCACACCTTTCGACACACCCAGTACTCCGAGCTGCAGAGACCCACCCAGTGTTCTGATTGGTTAAACAAACCCCGTAATCTGATTGGTCCGGATAAAGCTTTCCTATTGGTCCATCAATCAGGCGTCAAAACAGGGTCAAAATTCGCAACTGCAGCTAGAGCTTCGCACACGCAGCAGAGAAGATGAATGAGAGGATTTTTAGCTCCACAGTGAAAAACACCCACTGTCACATTTACAACCTCACAAATTCCATGTGATTTTTGGTCTGACCGAGCTTAAGCCATTTGAGCAGTACTGATTCACACATTCAAGAGATTGGATTTACAAATTAAAAAATATATATTTATATATAATTAAAATATTTTTTTCACATTTGTACATTTGAATTATTATTAATATTACTTTCTGTTTCAAGTTTGCACATTCCAGTTAATTTGTGGATTTGGATTTTCGTGCATGCAGTTGTTTAAACGCAGTTACAAGTTTCAGTACATTTGTGACTTCTGTTTTACAAACTCAAAATCTTTATGACCCTTTTTTGACTCCATACTCTTCTGCCACCACTAGGTGACAGTATAATGGCCTCGTATGTGGACATCAGGCCCTTGTAGAGCAAAATTTAGTGTTGTGGTCTAGACAACCCAAAATGTGAGGTCCGCACCTAGGAGCCTAGGAGGTTAAATACACCAGTCAAGCTTTACAATGTTACTGGCTAAGATAACCATGCAGTCTCTTTGTAGGTTATAAAGCTGTATTATTGGCATCAGCTTTAGCAGATATGTACATTTTTATATCAGATTTCAGTGTCAACCCATCTCACCTCTTGTTATTTCTGCTATCTCAGTCACATCCTTAACATCATGTCCTTGATGCACTCTTGTTTTAGAGTAGAAGAATGGAAGTTATAAAAGTGCAAATTGAACCTCGCTCTCAGATACGAGCAAAACTGTCAAAGTTTACAGTTCTCTTTAACATAATTACTGCTTAGCCTCTGTAATCAAGTCCTCTCATGATAAAACCTGAAGCCAAAAAGTGATGTCAGCATTTCAGTTCTTGCACCTAGAATGCTTTACCAAGTACTGACACAACTGTGCAGATCCCTGTTCTGCATCTAAGTGAAAAACTACTGTACATTTTGTGCAATTTTTGTGCATTATGTCTATAGGCAATCAGAAAATCAGCTACTGCAGCGTTTGAGCAACGGCAGCAAGTAATTTTCTGCAAACGATGGAGAACTTAAATGCAGAGTAAGTAAATAACTATACAGGGGTCTGCGTGAGTGTGTTCTCTATGCACAGTGGAAGACTAGAAAAAGAGCCACTACCCTGCTTTAGTCCATTCCCTTGCGTATGTGTGTGCATGTGTGCGATGAAGCGAATGAAAGGGAGAGATTTGTGATGGTGCACATCCTTTGATTTTAGGAGAAAAAGTGTGTTGGAGTGATTATGCAAGGCTGTCAGTTTTCTGCCTCTTCTGTGACTGTAAATCTCAAAGGTTTTCATGCTCTTGAAATGAATGAAACATTGAGTAGGTCTGTCATTTTCCACCACTCAGTGTTATCCAGTACCAGCATGCTGGTTCTAAGCAAAATCACCTAGTGGGCTATATGTCCCACATATGACTATATATTTTTGTTATTCTTGACTATGTCTAGACGATAATTGCTGTTAATATTTATCACAATAGAAAATACTTCATTACAGATGATATAATAAAAAAAAAACTAAAGTCCGAGGGATGTAATAAGCTGGAAAATACATGTTGGTGTCCTATCTAATGTACGGACATCATACATCATAACTTATATCAGCAGAACTTACTCTAAACAATACATTCTGTCATCACAAATCAGCCATTAATTCAGCTCAGAAAAACAGTTAGCATCGCCAGAAACCATTAGCCTGCTCCAATGAGACTGGCCGTCTAGTTGGGCTGACGATATAAATCAAAAATAATATATTTCTTTTTTTTTTCATCCAATAAGGTAATAACAAAAAACATGTCTAAAAAAAAGGTACATGCTTCACATTTTATAAAGTCATTTTTATTAACATTTGGCTGTAGATGAGCATGAGATATACTCTAAAGATAAAAAGATCAATCAGCTTTGTATCATATGGGAAGAGAAAGGCGAACTGACGAAGCTAATTAGAACACAAAATAGTCTATACTGACATAAAAAATATTGTTTAATCCTATATTTCTTATGAAAATACATAGATTTTTTAAATAAATTTAGTAGTTACCAGCATGCTCCCTCACTGGTACTCTCACACTCCACTGATCATGTGACGCTACGGTGTTCCCGCTCACAGAGCTACTGATTGCTCTTACCTGTTTTCTTGTGTATAAATACCCCTCATTTCCTTCCTGTCCTTGCAGAGTATTGCACCTAGTTTACTAGCTCTCATACAAAGTGTTTTTAGTTACTGATCTTTTTTGTCTTTCACTTCCCTTTGTCTTGACTATTCTATTGATTGTCTAGTTGCTGACCCTTTTGTTTATTTGTACTTTGCTTTAGCCTACTCCCTTATATTTCGGATTTACAGTATATGATCCTGGACTGCCTGACCATTCTTTGGTATGTTATTTGTTTATGCTGCCATTTTGTAATCTACCCCTTTGTGTCTAAACCCTTTAATAAATACTGTGTTAAAACTGTTTCAAACATTGTAACTGGAATTAAAATATAATTAATAAATAAAATGTTTTATAAAAGGTCAAAATACTGGCTTATACAAATTATAGGACTGTTCTTGCTGCAAAAAAACATAATGGGCAATACTGGGCTCAGCTAAAATAATTGAGGTCATGTCTATTTATTGTATGATAAGCTGATGTTGTACTTAGCGTGACAGGCTAACCCACATATATTCAACATTTTTGCTCCTATAACTCTTTTTACAGTTTGTAGAGTGTTCAGTGTATGTGCAGCTCAGGACTCCAGCTGGCCGGTTTTATTAGCTACTTTAAGAGTACTGAATGTGTGAACACTTTAACTCTACATATTTACTTTGTGCACTCAGAGGGATATTAGCTTTTATGTGTTCTTGTCTATTGGATGTGATACTGCTAGAAGAGGCACAATTATGTTTCTCCCAGAGCGGCAGAATTCAATGTACCATCAATGGTTACACTCCCAGTGAAATGCTTGTTTATCTAAAAAGACAATAAAGCTGATTAATTTATCAAACCTGTTTTACGGTATGTGAATACTCTAAGTGGATCAGTCACATCCAGGGGGGCTCAGATGAGGTCTAGGAACAAATATAATAATTTAAAAAGTCATATAGTTACTTTATATAACCAATTATACACTTATCAAAAAATAGAAGCTGCATCTGCTTATTAGAAGGGTCGTCACAAACATTTGGTCAACTAATATATATTCATTTACCTTGTTTTTCACACTATAAGGCGTATTTTTAATCTTTCAGTTATCCCAAAAATCGTCAGTGCGTCTTATAATTCGGTGCACTTTATGTATGAATTCTACCAGTCAGTTTGTAATGAGCAGTAAAGCCACTCTGCTGAAGTACAGAGTTATACAGGAGTTTCAGTGAAGTTTCTTCAGCAGTATTAGCATTAGCTGCTAAACGCGCTAAGCACTAGATTTTTAGCCGTTCAGAGGTGAGCAGAGACTGTAAAAAAAGATGGACGCCGTGTAGCCGTTCACATTCATTCAATGAAAATGAAGCCACAATCTTCCTCCATGTTGCCAATCCTGATACCCGAGTCTGCGCAGTAGAGACCAGAGGAGGGAGTGGTGGCTTCACTTTTGAGAGACAATGCTCTGTCCAGCTATACACAGTCTATGGAGGTGAGTATTATCGACCTGTAGCCTGGTGCTAACCCCAGCTAGTTCTGCTGGAGCAGTATTAGCATTACCTGCTAACCACTAAGCACATGCTCTTCCGCTGCTCAGAGGTGAGTATATCAGACTGTAGCCTGCCTGTTTACAGTGTTAAAACAAGCTACGTGGGACAAACCGCTAGCTAACATTGCCCTGGCTTCCCTAAACACTCAAGGTTTTTCCTTGTAGTGCTGTGGGGCAGCATTAGCTGCTAACTGAAGAGTAACTGTTTATTTTACCTTGGGTGTATCGACAAATATCTTTCAATTATGATTACTTATCTTAGTATCTATAATTACATAATCATTGTGTGAAACCTTGTATTTTATATGCATTAACCAATACTCACATTGTATTTGATCATTTTTATTACTCACAGTGTATTTTATACGCATTTATACAGAAGATTAACCAATAACCACAATATATATTCTTTACACATATAGTAAAACATTGTTTGATCAGGCATGTGGGCATGTGACTAACACATCTATTGTATGACAAATTAACCCACATGATACATAAGGCATTTACTAACACATAGGATCTATTGTATGGCGGACTAACCACGCGCTACTAACACATTAACATATAACATGTGAAATCTATTGTGAGACTTGTGTAGCTCATGCTTGAAGCATTTCGTTCACTGCATGTTTCTGACTAACGGCCATCAATCATCGGCTAGTGCACTCTGTACGAACTGAATTGATACAAAGGAGACTTCGGGACGAACAGTGCGGCCTTTCTCTCTGTGCGTGCAAAGTCCTTCACCTACCAAAGCGGGAGGAGGACGCGCGCACATAGGGAGGGCGGCACTGTCTAATTACTGGAACAATATCACACTGTCTGACTGGACCCAGTCAATTCTTGAAACGATACCACACTGTCCGGCTGGATACAGTCAAGGCCAAACACTAGTGGTCCGGTCAGACCTGTGAAACTTGAGTACTAACACGTGAAATTATGCATACTAACATGAGATGATATTAGCAACGCCTCATCAGCAGGTTTCACGTCATTTGGGGTATAAACATGGAGTCAGATCAGAGGGGGGTCAGAACTTATGCTGGGACGGCTGTTAGACGGTCTTTCATGTGTGGGTTCTCCTGAACTTCAGTACTTTGTAATAAATACTTGGTTTGCTTTCAACTTCACTCCACCTGTCTGCGACTCTCTATCAAACGAACACGTAGGGGAGTTGTACCCCGGATGAGGGCTGGGTGTGGACCCATCTTTCATTTTCTTTTCTACAACATAACCCTTAGCAGTTAGCTGCTAATGCTAATGCTCCAGCTTTAGTGGAAATCTAGAACTCTAAGCTTACTGTAAATAAACGAAAATAAACTTTACTCACCCAAATAAACTTTTCTTAGGAGAGAAATCTGTGTAGATTAAAATCCAGCTCTCATTTGACTTGTCTGACTCGCCTAAATGTTGTTTTTTTACGAATTATTTGTTTACTTAGCTTAGCTTAGCTTTACACTGCTGAATTAGAAGGAAAACATGGCAACACTCTTATTCATTACTCATTTCGCAAAGAATGCACCTTATAATATGGTGTGCCTTATGTATGAAAATAAACTAGAAAATAGATGTTTATTGATAGTGTGCCACTTATTCTGGTGCACCTTATAGTGCAAAAAATACTGTATTTTGACATATAATATACTGTATATTACCTAAAGCATTTATGTGATAACTCCACTGTGAGATTTATATATCTGAAATAAGGGGTAACAAAAATGCTGCAGTCTAAGAAGAAGCTAGATGTATTTTATTGATTCAGTAAATGCGAGCTAGAGGTGACTCCTCTTAGTCAAACAGGCAGCTAATTAGTTGTTGGACTTTTGTTCAATTGACTAGCTTTATAGATTTCTTTCTCCCATGGCACACAAGTCTGTTTGTACATTGTACTATTTATCCAGACTGCCACTGTGATGCATTTAATGCTGTCACTCTAATAAGGGGAATGGATTCTCCTATTATATCATAATAAATCATTTAACTCGTATAGCTCTTTCCCCCTATTACTGCACATCACAGATGAAGAGAAATCATAGAATGTAGCACATGAAATGCTGCCACCCGTGCAATAAAGTCAAACTGTGGTGTTGATTAGTAAGATTTATGCCTCATCCTTTACTACAGTTGTTTCTAATTGACAAATTCTGTATTTTGTCTAATTTGTCTAGCAACTTTAATGGGTTATCAAACCAATAAGTGATGTGTACGAAATATACACAATGATATGTCAAGGAAAACGAGAACAGTGTGAATTTTGCTTTATTAAGATTAAATGTATACCTCCAAAAGTCAAAGTCAAAGTCAAAGTGGTTTTTATTGTCATTTCAGCTATATACAGAGTACACAGTGAAACGAATCAACGTTCCTCCAGGGACCATGGTGCACATAAACACAGTGTAGACAGAACAATAGTGCAACAGTACAAAAGTGCAGACAGACAATACAACACCATACAGACAAAGAATAATAAATAACAAGACAGTGTGCAAATTTTGCAGTGTGCAAAAAGGACCAGTGAGGTAGTAATTACCTCCAGATGTATCCATTTGAAAATGTTATAAAATATAACATTCAAATAAGACGTTGTTTAGAATTAACCCCTAAGAATCGTAGAATCATAAATTCAGCATTCAGACTGCAAGAGTTTAAATGAAGGACAGAGTGCTGTATGCATTTTACACATTGTTTAAAGGGCCTGTGACACATACGTCACCATTTGGCTTATTTGGGTTAAAAACGTGAAATGTAATTAATAAGAGAAATATTTAAATTTAACTAAAATATGTGCAGTGTAATTTGTGTGTAATGATGCTTAGGCCCACTGATGCTGTCCCAGATGGAATCCCAGATCCACTAAAATGCCTAAAGCTCTCACAAGGGGGAGCTATTAGAAACCAGGTGTGTTTTGTGTGGATTGTTGAAAGAGAGGAAACTGTATGCTTGTTATTTAACTCTTTAAGTTATTTAAGTCTTTACGTCTTTGTTCTTGGGTTCCAGGTCTCCTGTTTCTTGGAGTGTTTTCACTTCTGAAAAGTCTGGACCAAAGACTGATCCAAAGATTGTGTTTTTTCTTTGTATACTTTTGATCCGTTTAGGTTTGGTTTCACACTGCAGTTTAGGGATTACGCTAAAGAAATACCATAAATTTAATTGATCATATTTGGCTGATATTTGTATTTGTAAACACAGCAATCATCAAATAATATTTATTATATTGGATAAAGTACAGTACATACAGTAATACTGGGCAGGGCCTCAATTCTTTGTGTTATGAATTCTAAAATTCTAAAAACTGTCCTTCGTGATTACGGGTAATTGTTGAGATCTTTCATCATAAATTTCTCGCAGATTTTTAGGAGTACTTTCATGCTGTTAATCTTGCATTTTCCAACATTCCAAATGTGTTTTAATGGCTAATGGATCCAGTAACTTGGGAGGCCACTGAAGAACGCTGAATTCAAAATAGTTTTGTCCATAAAACCGATTGTGTTGGTTGGCTCTGGTCATTAGGGTGAGCAACAAAACTGGTCAGCTATGAATTAAAGAGGCTGTGATATTTAAGCTGTGATTGATTGGTATTGACAGTCATGTAAAGAAAACATTCATCGGCTTGCACTGTTGACACAAGGCACATAAATGCCATTTATGCTAAGTAAGGTTGGGCATTATAGCAGTAACACCATGTAGCACAGTATTTTTAATATGATGAATATATGTCCAAAACTGTATTTCCAAATTAGTATTAGTATGTAGTGTCAGATTTCTGTTTGGTGTCTTTACAGTACAAAAGGCTCATTATTTTACAGTGGTACTTTCCAGGGGTGTTGCCTGGGTATGTAAAGATTCGGAGCTCAGCCCAGTTAATTATTCATATATATATTTGAAGTAAGGCCAGTTATATAACAATAAGCATCCTGAAGTATAATGTTTATGACTATAATATGAAGTTTATTAGCTGATCAGTTGCATCCGGTGGAAAACATACAATTTTAGAGCAGAAACTCATAGTACTAAATTCTGGTTAGCTAAATAAAGTTTTATTAATTACAGCTTTTTGAAAAGGAATTATTTATTGGCTTATCAGGCACATCTGGGCAAGTAAAACATATATAGTTTTATTTTCTCAAACCTTGACTATCTATCTAAGCTAGCAAATTCTAAAGTTAAGCTAACTGACTGTCACAGGCTGTAATTTATTAAGCCCACAGTGGGTTTCATCTGTGTGTTTTAATTCAGAGACGAGTCTTTTTAACCAGCTATCAAACAGTATCATCAAAGTTTACATGGTTAGCTCTGTTACCTTTCTTTTAGAAAAAATCCCATATATCCATATCTGTTTTGACATCAGCGCAACAACCGGCTGCAAGAACTCAAAAATCTTCCCCAGGGAGGCGGCGGGAGGGGGGGGGGGGCTGGGGCGTGGGCTTTCCTACTAGCCCATCGCTCTCCGCAAAGTCAGCAAGCTGATTGGCTATATCTCCTGAAAGGCGAAACTTTATCCTTGAACTGGCTGCGAGATTTTCCATTCACAGCGTACAGTAGCCTGTCTCCTCATTAATAGTACAGCTGAGTTTACCAAAATGATTCGGGGCTACTGGAAATTAATTTGGGGCTAAAGCCCCGGGGAGCCCAGGCCAGGCGACTCCCCTGGTACTTTCTGCATAAATATGACCTAAAACATCATCGGATTTTCACACAAATCCTAAAAGTAAATGAAGAGACCCACTCATTTATTTATTGAGAAAAAATATACAATTTTACTGGTTTAAACAATATCTAAACATGTCCATGTTCTGCTTTTACTATTTCTGTCACTCCAACACCAGTTTCTTGAATTTTCATGTCTAACACACAAACGAGCCATTCAAAAAAACAATCTCTCATACTGCAGGCAGCAAACTAAACATAACGCATTTGGTTGTTTTTGGTTTTAAAATAGCGCGGTATGAAATCATATGCAGCATTTGCTACTCCCTGCTTTCAGTAACACCTCCATACCACAATGGTGTGTCTAAAATATGTGAATTATGGTTCTTTGTTAGGAAGGCAGCAGTCATGTCTGCTACTGAAATCAGTAATCTAGGCTGTGAACTGAAATGGCTCCCTATTTACTATTTAAGACACTATTGAATATGTCGGACATTTTTCTCTCAGGGTCCAAATCGTAAAGTGTTAAGAGTTAGAACGTGATTTTGAGGGCACTATAAAATCCCACAATGCATCATGATTTATAGTACACATCAGTGCTTACTACCTGAGCTAAATATGTCCCGAAATGCATCGCAAGTCTCGCTACTAAGCCGAACAGACGGCCGCACAAATGGAGTTCACAGAGAGCCATCAGGGTTGCCAGATTGTTATATTCGCATCCAGGTACACCCTGGGTAAAACGTGTTTCAAATCCACCTAAATGCAGAGAAAAAGGCCTAAAAACAAAACATTAAAGGGTTTATTCCAACATGATCTTATATAAAATACTTTATCCTAAATATCACTAATTACTACATTTAAATGATTTAATCTGCATATTAATTTTATATAATATGTGTTTAGTGTATTGTATCATTGGACACACAGACCAATGCAAATAGAAAAGTAATTACTGTACATAAAAATAAATGTAATAAACATAATAACCAACACAAACACTACTTTTTCAAATTTCCATCAGCAAGACTAGCTCTACTTCTGCAAGGTCAGTGTTAGCTATCTACAACACTAATGAGTTAAATTTCCAAAGTCAGCGTTTCCTCCAGACATTTTCAGACACAACTCGACATTCGGCATGAAACCACCCAATCTGGCAACATTATAAACTGCTGGACTCTGTTAGTTTCACACAATTCTCCATGTAGTTCATTAATGTGAGGATTATGTTTCTTAACATGGTAACTCCATGATCAGCATGAGGCTTTACTAACTTTAACGGAGTGGACAGCGAGACATCAAAGTTGCCAGATTGTTACATCCAGTTACAGCCTAAAACGTGTGATAATGGGTAATATGTGTTTCGTGTATTGTATCATTGGACACAAGGACCAATGCAAATAGAAAAGTAATTCCTGTACATAAAGATAAATGTAATAAACATAATAACCAACACAAATACGGCTTTTTCAAATTTCCATCAGCAGGACTAGCTCTGTCTCTGCAGGGTTAGTGTTAACTAGCTACAACACTAATGAGTTCAATTTACAAACTATTAACACATGGTATTTTGTCCACCCATCAAAGCACAGCCATTTCTCAAGACAATTTCAGACACAACTGGAAATTCGGCATGAAACCACCCAATCTGGCAACATTATAAGATGCTGGACACTGTAAATTTCACACGTTTCTCCATTAATGTGAAGTCATTAATGTGAGGATTATGTTTCTTAACATGGTAACTTTTAGAGATTACTCCATGATCAGCATGGGGCTTTACTAACTTTAACGGAGTGGACAGCGAGACATTAAGTTGCCAGATTGTTACATCCAGTTACAGCCTAAAACGTGTGATAGTGGGTAATATGTGTTTAGTGAATTGCATTATTGGACACAAGGACCAATGCAAATAGAAAAGTAATTCCCGTACATAAAAATAAATACACAAACACAAACACTGCTTTTTCAAATTTCCATCAGCAGGACTAGCTCTGTTTCTGCAAGTTTATTGATACAGACAATTGTGTTTCAATTTCAGACACAACTCAACATTCGGCATGAAACCACCCAATCTGGCAACATTATGAACTGCTGGATGCTGTTAGTTTCACACGTTTCTTCATGTAGCTCATTAATGTAAGGATTATGTTTCTAAATAAGGTAACTTTCAGAGATTACTCTATGATCAGCTCAGGGCTTTACTAACTTGAACTATAAATTAGAGCTCTGCTTTTGTGTGAACAGAGTTTTAAACAGAGTTCTGCCCTTCACATGTTTGTTTTTAGGCGACCAGAGCTCACTTAGTGAACATAGCGCAACACTAATGAGGGAGTAGGGAGCCATTTCTGTTACAGCCCTGGTCTTTTATTTTAAAAGGCGAAATGCTAATAGCTAAGCAATAACTGTCGATATCTTGGCAACATCAGAACGTATAAATGCCTTTGTGATTCAGTTACAGAGACCTTTATCACTACACTGCCTTCTTAGACAGTGTGTAAAATGTAAAAGGTATATACTTCTAATTCAGGGTTATGTGTATACTCTAAAAGAAAAAAAATGCCATTTTTGAGCTGCATGCATATAATTACACATATTTATGAGTCTCTCAGCACAGAATGTTATTACAGATTTGACTGCGACCCCCTATAGTACCACTGGGGCTCTCTATTATTCTAAAATAATGCCACAATAAAGGTCATTTGGTGTCTGACCAACACTCTTGACATTGCGGGGGAAAAGCCACGCTGTGACCTTTTAGGTTTTTGCAATAAATATGGTAATATGCAGAAAAAGAAAAAAATGGGATCATATGAATCCACTGATTAATCCAAACACTCGGGGAACATCACTGATGAGACATTCAGTGATTGTTCAAAGGCTTATTTGCATACAGCCAACTTTTGTGATGTTGATTTAAATATTATGGTGATTCTAAAACAGTATACTCTACAGTTTAGTGTATTGTGACTATATTATAATTAAGCAATAATACACAAGAGGGAGTGCTATAACATGTCATATTGGCACTGCTGTGATGCGGTCTAAGTGCCAAAGATCAGAACTGCAGTGCCAATATGACACATTATAGCACGAACCTCGAGTGTATTATTGTGATTATACCCCAGTTCCATTATTACTGTTTACTAAAAGATTTTGAGTTAAACAGGATGAGAAAATACAATCTGTTTGGTTATAAAAACTCCGCCAGTTAAAACAGTTCCATAGCTGCTCTGCTTTAGCTGCACTGTAAGCTCTGCATTATCGGCCATTTCAGTCAAAATTGTGGAAAAATAAGTGTACTGTATATAAACAGAAGAACTTTACTCACCCGAAGTACATTTTTAGGAGAGAAATCTGTGTAGATTAAAATCCAGAGCTATGTTGTTTTTGTTTTTAATAATTAAAAGTTTTGTTTACTTCGGCGACCTGCAGAATTACAAGAGTCCACCTTACATTCAGCTTAATATACCCTATATTACCTGGAAAATATATACTCATGAGCTTTTATTTTAATAATAACAACTCTTAACCTGATATTGGTGGCTGATAATGTTTGTAATTTGTCTGTGCCACCTGTTGGAGACATGGTGTTTCTGCACTGTGCCTATGGAATTTAGCACCTCCCAGTGGTGTATAATGACATTGCATTTGGTTTGTATTTGGTTGGTAAGCGCTGCATTGTTGCTAGGTTACCTGTATGCGGTGGAGTAATACATGTAGAGCTTCTATTTCTGTTTCTATCTTTTTCTCGTGCCTGTCTGTTTTCCTAGCCATGTGTTTTCTATCACATGGCTCTCTCTCTTTGTGTTCTTCTTGTCTCCGCCCTTGTCTTTTTTGCTCCCATTTGTGTCATTTGTATCTCCGCCCCCTCATTATCTGTCCCCAGGTGTTTCCTTTTTCCTGTTACTTCAGTTTACTGTATATATAGTCCCAAATTTCAACTCTGCTTTCTGTCTTGTACTAAATATAAATAATAATATAAATTTAAGAGCATTCTCAAAATCCTCAGGAAATCTTAGGAAAGCAGCCAAAACTCATTATCCACAGTATCTTTTAGGTTAATATTGACCCATATTTTGATTTACACGAATCTGATGCATTGATTCAGATTCAGATTACAGATCACTACACTATTGGAAAATAATTAAAATTACTGAGGATGTCTGGTTATAATTACTTTACTTCATCCCGCCCCCACCCCCTTCACAGGCAAAAAATCCTGTCCAAATTGGGCTTAGGAAGTAGTTTGGTCTATGAATTCATTGTGGACCTCTACCTCACTCTGCCTCCAGTTTAGTTAATCTGTTTGCTGCCTGCAGGAAATGCAATTAAATCGAGCTGTTATTCACAGTGTTTATGCAGCTCTGTGCACAAACTGTGTTAACCAGTAATTGTTGCTTCTATATATCAGGTTCTCATAAACATAACCCAGTCTTTGTAGTATACTCATAATACACCAGGCAGGCTTATTTGTAAATGAATAGGTTTAGTATATGAAATGATATAGTGACTTTGAGATAAGTCACAAGGTTCATTTGGATTGGCTTTTTTTCTTCCTGTCTGAGAGGAAGTTCTGTGTTCCTCACACTGAGTTCCTTAGTCACACTTTTAATTCTGCATCTTTGTCTTGTGTCTGTGCAATAAGATGCAAAGAGGTGATTTTAAAGTCAATCTAAGTGCGTCTGAGAGGCTGAGAGGCTACATTACAATATTATACAATAAGCTAAGCTAGTGGTTTTGTCTACATTAGCCAGTCTTTGTGTGAATCAGGCTAAGAAAAGTTTCCGTCTCTTTGTGGGGAAAATCACTCTCCCAGCAGGTGTTCAAGTGCTGCTGGCTGTTCCTGTAAGAACAAATTTAAAGCACATTTTTAATACAATGGGCAGTAAGGTTGCGCTGCAGGGTAGTGTGTGTGTGTGTGTGTGAGACGCACAGGTGCCTAGATTGTGTGTTCGATCCTTGTTCCAGTAATTCTCTGAGGAAGTGAGTTTGATATGGAAACCCACTGCGACCCTGACCAGAAAGATTAGCAAAAATGTACAGTACACTCTGAACAAAGGTATAAAATATATTCACAATTATTAGATACTAGGGTTTAAAATACTTCTGTAGAAGTTGAAGAATCAACTAAAGCTTTTTAATCAAGTAAAGTAAAAGTAATTAATTAATTAATAATAAACAGTAATAATTGCAATAAACAGTAATAATTGAACGCATGAAAGCAGAAACTAAAAAAGAAAGAAATGGCAAGTTTTAAAAAATAATTAATATGGAACATAAAAAAAAGAATGAATAAATTTAGTGTAGAACATTTCCCAGAGGAAAAAATTTATTTATTTGTGTCACGTCTGGTGCTGTAGGCGCTTCTGTTCCTTCCACACTGAGCTCCAACTGAGGTTTGCAGTTAGACAACTACACTACCCAGAACGCACCACACGCTGACATCACACACACACCCACTCACATGACACCTCACCTGCTTCCGCAAGGAAGCCCGGAGTATTGATTACCCCAGGGTATTAAAGGACGCTTCACGAACACACAGGTGCTGCGTATTGCCTGGTTTCTACCACTTTACAAAGCGTTACCCTACTGTGTTTGTTTTTCCGTATATGACCTTGCTCTGTGTTTTTCTACGCCGATTTCTGACTGAACATGAACGTTTTCTGATTTTTGGATTATCTCTGATGCTGGCTTCCCTAATACATAGATGACAAACAAGCAATAAAAAAAAAACCATGCATTTCACAAAGAACAAAAAGAGGCTGATGTCTAAAGTGTCAATAACACTACATGGATGTACAAAAGTATTGGGACACCTGATCATTCATTGGTTCTTCCAAAATCAGAGGTATTAAAAAATAATTAATTCAACTGTCTCTACTGCCCTGGGAAAGCTTTCTACTAGATTTTTCTTTGAGAAGTTGATTAAGTAACATTAAGTAACAACAGCAAGTGGTAGTGAAGATCTCAGTTACAAAGTCTTTAAAGTTGGAAACACCTTTTTAACATTTTTAATTTTTTTTTTTAACTTGGCATCCAGTTAGCCCAGAGAAAAGAACAGGGACCCAGCTCAGATTCATCAACTAGCATCTACCCACCATTTAAATGGCAAGGCCAATTGTGCTCTCTCTCAGACTCTGGCTGCTGATGGCATGCAGTAAGAGCTGGGACTCATTTGTGAGTGAGCTGCGATGCTGATGCAGTGCTGAAATGGTTTGGTCATATAATAGACTCTTTGTATATCTAAAATTGTTCAGAGAAGTCTACCATTTATCACAATCACCTCATTTCATCATATTGTCTAATTAAATCAATTAACAGTACTTATAACAGTAGTACAGTACAACAGTGATATCTCAAGTAATTAACATTAGTTAAGACATTATTAAACATTTTCAATACTGATATTCAATAATAAATCATTTGTAATGATTCATCAATGTCTTAACTAATGTCAATGAATAATTGATTAAGACATTCTGTTTAAGTAGCGTTTTTCAGTGTACCCTTACATCCTTATGCAAAGTGGTTCAGAGGTCTAAAGTGATCTTGCTCTCTCTGGGTGGGTGGATGGCACTCTTTCCCCTGATCACTCCTAGACGTCTGTGAGCTGATGTATCGGATCCGAGGCGCTGCGCTTTCCTCTGAACGTGCATCAGCAGCAGCTCGAAATAAAGTGGCTGACTTCACATGTGTCGGAGGATGCTGCATGTGCTAGTTTTCACCCTTCTTATGTTGTGGCATCAACACAGACACCAGATTAGGAGAAATGAATACAATAAAATGTGTTACTTAAGGTATTTTATCAATTACAATTAAGAAATAAACTGTGATATAAATTTTGGTCGTATTGTCCAGCCCTAAACATCCACCCTGACCATAGTGGTAAGTGGGTGCTTGGATTTTCAGACTGGTGTCTAGAAGGCATGCTTTATTTCAGCCTTAGCATTCTGCTGTAGCTGCAGACAGAGATTTGGATGGCACCTGAGAACTCTGTGACTCTCGTTCTGCCTTTATATTCTGCCATTTCCATGACAAATTGGCAGGGTTAGTAGAACACGCCTGCCTCTGTCTTGCAAGTGGCATTTCTCTCCACTGTCATTTTCCTATCTTGCCATTTCCTTTTTTGAACAATGTGTGTTTACTGTGCCTTTCCCACCCTGAAATTTATATCGTTACCATTTATCACTTTCCTTGTTTTCTTGGCTTCTGAACAGCAGAGATTAATATAGCTATTTTCTCTTTCTAGTCCATCAAAAGGACCTCCCTGATTTATTTGTTTGAAAATAAGTCAAATTAAAGTGGCAGTCCATATAATTTTGTATCTAAGCTGAAAGCAGAAGCATTTCTGAGTGGAGAATGGAATAATATATTAATGCTACCAGTGTGCTGAAACGACCATCCCTGTTAAAATTAATATATTTACTTTAAAAACTGGGGTGTCGGGTTGCTTTTCAAAGGAGTTCTTCTGGCCACAATATGCATCTTTACATACTTGCATCACATGTACAGCCTCTAAAAGAGGATCCGTCTCAGTTTTACTGAAAATGAGCGGCTGGTGGAGCAATGGAGACTTCAGAAGGGGAAACTCAGAGCTCAGTAGCTCATTCACTCCCACTGACAAAACTGACAAACGTATATAATAACTCTCTTATGTCCTCTGAACACATTTCCCTCAGCAGCTTCTGATTCGCTTTCTCTCTCTTTGACTGAACATAACCTGGAATCGGATTCATCCACTCTGAAAGAAGACAGCATCACACTTGCCCACTTTAAAATGATTCTTTCACATGCTCTGTGCAATTACCCATTCTCACCAGAGAGGACACTAAATCCCCCAAATCCCCAAACTTCTGTTATATTAAACAGTAAGTGTGGGAATCACAGGGCATCTCACAATACAATATTATCACAATATTATCATGTTGCCTACAATAATAATGATATCACAGTACTGTGATTCTGCGATACTCACTAAAAAACTTTACGATACTTCAGTAAAAATACTTCTAAATAAGCAAATCACAGGAATTATGAATTTATGATGTCAGTAATGTATCGCAATATCAATATTTTGTCACACCACTATTAAACATGACTGCAACTGCAGAACAAAAGCGCATTTTATTATATTCTCCAATTATTTTCTCGTTATTTGAGTAGTGTATTTGGGACCTCCTGCTGCAAGTACTATTGTTAGTATCTACGCTTGATCTGAGTCTTTAGTAGGTGAATGTATAATAATTAATCATATATATAATTTATACCTAATACTAATCTGCTTTAAGTTTAGCTTGCCAGCTTTTAAGATAAACAGAATACAGAAGCATTAAGAGTCATTTTTTGTCCTGGCAGGAAGGAGGTGATCTAATATAATTATTTCCGTGTTGAACAGCACGTTCCAATGGAAAGTATGTGGTCAGTCGATAAGCTTTTTAAATTATCTGACTCAAACTCAGCAAGAGCTTCCGCAAACTCAACGTCCTTAACCTGATCCACACTGAGAAACAGCCTTATCCTGATTTACTCCAGCGCAAATATCTAACTGCACAACACAACACTATCAGAACACCACATTTAAATTTTATTTACTGTATTTTTCACACAATAAGGCGCACTTGAATCCTGTAATTTTCCCAAAAATTGTTAGTGCTCCTTTTAATCCAGTGAGCCTTATGTATCAATTTTACTAGTCAGGTTGTAAAGAGCAGTAAAATCACTCCGCTGAAGTACAGCGGTATACAGGAGTTTTAATTCAGCCAGAGGCGCTGAGGCTGGAGCAGCATTAGCATTAGCCTCTACCTGAGACAAGAGGTGAATATTATTGGCCCGTAGCCTGCTGCTAACCCCAGTTAGCACTGCTGGAGCAGCATTAGCATTAGCCTCTACCAGAGCTAAGCGCTAGCTCTTTTGCTGTTTAGAGGTGAGTATTATTGGATTGTAGCCTGTTGCTAACCCCGGCTAGCATTGCTGGAGCAGCATTAGCATTAGCTTCTACCTTAGCTAAGCAAAAGCTCTTTCGCTGTTTAGAGGTGATTATTATTGGCCTGTAGCCTGCTGCTAAACCCAGCTAGCATTGCTGGAGCAGCATTAGCATTAGTCTCTAACCACACTAAGTGCTAGCTCTTTTGTAGTTTAGAGACGAGTAAATAGGACTGTAGTCTGTGTGATTATCGTGTTAAAACAAGCTACGTAGGATGAACTGTTAGCTAACCATTAGCGCTGTAGGGAGTTATTAGTTGCTAATCGGTATCTAAGCTTACTGTAAACAAACGGAAGCGCTTTACTCACCCACATAAACAGTTTTCAGGAGAGAAATCTGTTTAGATTAACATCCAGCACTCGTTCAAAAGAAAATTCTTTTTTTTTCTTCAAAAATATATATTTTTTCTTTACTTTGCTTTGCTTCACATTTTTTTATCACCATGATGTTTTACTGCATTCCCACACTGCATTATTTCTTAGGTCAGACAGATTCTCTGGGTATGTGGATGTGGATGTAGAGATTTCACATGCTTCATAGGAATAACATTCAGCAACCTTGTTTACTCTTGCATTAAAGTTTTCCTTGCTGGGCCACTCCCACAACCACCCATCCATTTAGTTGTGGTGCTGGTTGTTAAAAGCTCTCTTAAAAACTGAAGTACCTTCAACACAAAAGAGTATAAAAGCTTAGGAAACCAAGCTTCAGTCAGGTAGAAATAACAAGCACTTACACCCAGGCTGCTTCGCTCTCCTTCACCCTTCATACTTTCACTTCTCTTCTTTTTTTATCTGACTACAGCGTGATTCAGAGGCTGACCAGAACAGACTGTAACATAAAGCAGTGTATAGATGCAGCGTATAGAGATATAGTTACAGTACATGGCACTACATGACACAATTAACATTATTCTTATTACATAGCCAACATTTCATTAAAAATATATTATGTTTCTACTTGTGATATACTGTACATAAAATGAATGACTTCATAACTTGATCTAAGGTATTCTTACCCTATTTTAAAGTGAAGGTGTAAGAGGAAAGTATTTAAAATATTAAAAAACAGACATGTACATTTGCTTTTTGGCTATGGCTGATTTTTTTGTCTTAAAGCAGCAGTGCTTAAGATTAACTTTCTTTTATACTGAAAGCAGTAGTATTTCTGTGCTTCTGCCAGGAGGTCCAGTTTTCGAAATGGACGGGATCATGCTCTGCATTAGAATGTCAAAGTACATGTTAGAATTCAGCTCCCCAGTGCTTGTTGCCCTACCGCCACCATGCTTGACTGAAGACAAGGAATAGTTTTCTTTGTACTCCTCACCAGGTTGGCGTCACACATGTTGGACACATGTTATCTTGGTTTCGACAGACCACAAGACAGGGTTCCAATTATCCATGCTCCTGGACTGCATGTCTTCAGCAAAGTGTTTGCAGGCTTTCTAATGCATCAGCTTCAGAAGAGGCTACCTTCTAGGACAGTGGCATGCAGACAGATTTGATGCAGTATGTGGCGTATGGTCTAAGCTTCCACTTCTTCAAGCTCTGCAGCAATGCTGGCAGCACTCATGCATCTATTTATTAAAGCCACTCTGGATAATACACTGACCTTATGTTTGACCTTGGCTTTTGTGCTATTTCTCAGTTTTAGGGTGTTAGCACTGTTCTTAAAGCCCTCTGACATTTTCTTGCCATGATTTCCATGTTGAATATCAAGTGTCTAGTATGAGAGAATTGTATGCAAAACACCAAATTTATAAGGCCGTCTTCCTGTTCACACTTGAGACATTGTAACACTAATGAGTCACATGACACCAGGGAGGGAAAATGGCTAATTGGGCACTATTTGGCCATTTTTACTTACGATTGTATTCACTTTTGTTGCTCTGAGTTGAGTTACTTTGAGGGCACCGTAAATGTACACTGTTACACATGCTGTACACTGACTACTTTACATTATATCAGAGTGTCATATCTTCAGTGTTGTCCCATGGAATGTTTAATAAAATATTTACAAAAATGTGGAGGGTGTATTGACTTTTTGAGATACTGTACATGAATGTAAACCATCAAGATATCCACCAAGTCTGATCTTAGGGTAAAAATTGGAATTGATTAATTAGGTTTGTAATGTAGCTGTTGTTAAACATGACTTGTTTAGATGAATAGGTCCATCTACATAATGACCTGTGGATGAAGCAACTAGCAGCGGTTCTCATCAGCTGCAGCCCTGTAAGTTGAGTCAGGGGGAGCAGGTTGTTGGAAACAATGATGAAATGAATTGCACTGCATGAAAATCCAGATTTTTGTCCCTGTGAATCCCTGCAGACTTCACTAATTGCCAACAGTTGGCGTCTCTTTCCAGATTCTGAAAATTGTGCACGTCTGCCGGAAACAAACTTACTATAGTGGGGAAATTAAATGCTGTTCTGTTTAGACTTAATAAAGTAGACAATCAGAGATAGGTTACAGGGGTTGGACAATGAATCTGAAACACCTGGTTTTAGACCACAATAATTTATTGTGGCGACGGACAGTTTTGGTGGAAACAGGAGAGTTGAGGTGCACATTGAATTCTGCTGTGATTTGGGCGGCCGTGGTTTTATGTTTTTTGGATACAATCCAGATTAGCACCCGAACATCCCTTTCAGACAGCTTCCTCTTGTGTCCACAGTTAATCATGTTGGATGTGGTTGGTCCTTCTCGGTAGTATGCTGTCATTACCCTGGATACCGTGGCTCTTGATACATCACAAAGACTTGCTGTCTTGGTCACAGATGTGCCAGCAAGACGTGCACCATCAATTTGTCATCTTTTAACTCTGGTGTGTCACCCATAATGTTGTGTGCATTGCAATATTTTGAGCAAAACTGTGCTCTTACCCTGCTGATTGAACCTTCACACTCTGCTCTTATTGGTGCAATGTGCAATTAATGAAGATTGGCCACCAGACTGCTCCAATTTAGCCATGAAACCTCCCACACTAAAATGACAGGTGTTTCAATTTCATTGTCCAACCCCTGTACATGGGCATCAAATTAAGCAATTGGCAACTTCTCAGTAAGATCTTATTAAATAGGTATACCATACTATACTACTAAAATGCTTCCGTAAGATGCTTCCTGAGGGTTCCTAAAACCAATGAATGAACAGAAACTCCTACAGACTTTCCTATTTTACTACACTCATGTTTAGTGTTAGGGTTAGGTAAAGTCCTCTTGGGTGCATAATCTATTGACGAATACCCTCTCTCTGCCATTTCCATCCTCTACACCTCTTCTCCAGTTTCTAATTTATTGGAAGAGCAATGTTACTTTACTTTGTATTCTGTTTATTGTTGCTGTAAAAGTTGGGTTACCAAGATAGCAGTGAACACCTGACAGTTGACTGTTGTCAGGGTTTTAATGGGTCAGTGGTGCATTTGTGTTTTCCACTGCCAAGATAGCAATGCGCCAAAAATTAACCTGAACACACTTCACTTCCAGACCACCATGCCCATCAGCGTTCATATATTTGCAAGCATTTTTGCTATTTAAACAACGCAGGCAGAAGATGTGAAAATAGACAATAAGATCAAGTTTTATTGCAGTTTCTGAAAGCCTGCTGTGTTCTCTTGCATTTGTGTCAGTAAATGTGAAAAGAAAACTATTTCATCCACATATTTCTGATCATCCAGCTGCTCCCATATTGTATACTTTATTCCATTTCTCTTCCCCTCAGTTGTTTTTCTCATGACCCAGTCCCTGTCTTGGTTTAAAAGCTCTGGGAAAGCTGGCCTCCATGCATAACTTTACACATGGTGCGATCATTCGTGTTCTTAATCTGGTTTATGATCTTGTTGGAGATTCTATAGTGTTCCATTAGTTGCCATAGTAATGTCCATTCTAAGCTGTCAAAAGCTTTCCCAAAGGCAATGAAATTCATGTAGAGAGAGATGTTCCATTCAATAGACTGTCCAATGATGGATATGTGGTTTGCACATGAGGGATCTTTCCTGAAATCTGCTTGCTGGTCCCAGAGCCTCTTATCTACAGCTTCCTGAAGACGCCTGAGGATGACTCGATTAAAGCCCTTGTTGGACACCGAAAGAATGGTAATCCCTCAGTAGTGCATGTCTAAAGCACTAGTCTCTAGATCTTACATTAAGGTTAAGTTAAGGTCAAAGTTAGAGTGAGGTTTAGGGTTAGGTTAAATTTAGGTTATGGTTAAAGGACTATAGTAAAGCTTATATTTTCTGTAGAAACAGATTGTCACCAAAAAGTGTTGTATCATCAAATATTAAAGAAACATGTTAAGTTCAAGCACCGGCAACTCTTGTCAGCATAGCTTTAGCCTGAATGGCAATTTGTATGTTTTTTTTTGTGGGGGTATGTACCTGCCCACTTCTATTGCCTCAGTCCCATTTCCACTTCCTGGGTTGTCAGGTATAGAACACAACATCATGCAAACAGTGTGCTGCGGCCATGAATAAAAAAAATCTGTGTGTATAAACAGTCTTTTTTAATAAACTAC
This sequence comes from Astyanax mexicanus, assembly GCF_023375975.1. Classification (NCBI taxonomy): domain Eukaryota; kingdom Metazoa; phylum Chordata; class Actinopteri; order Characiformes; family Acestrorhamphidae; genus Astyanax; species Astyanax mexicanus. Next base: position 23,187,566 of record NC_064410.1, read on the forward strand.
CTGTGCACTTTCAAAGTTCTTAGTGCCTCGTTTGAAGTTTGGAGCTACTTTGTGCTGGTTAATGGTAGGGGTGTAATAGTACAGATAATTCATGGTTCAGGTCACGCCTTGGTATAAACCCCATGGTTTGATACATTCTCAGTATGTTTTGTACAGTTGGTGGAAAAAAAATGGCTGGACATTCTGTAAAGCCTCACCTTTATTAACTTCCTAATAAAAATGGAATTTCATTATAACCATGTTTTATTTTTTGGGATGGAATGTTGTAATGGGGCTCAAGCTCTTTTATTAAATGCTTGAAACCAGGGTTCTCTCTTACTGTCATCATAAGAGACTCCATCTTTTGGATCTTGTTGGAACAAACAAACAATTAATAAAAAAAACAGCATTAAGTTAACTGCTTAAACTGAACATATTTTTCTAAGCATATTACTAGAGAGAGGCACATGAAGGAGAAAAAGAAAGAGAGAGAGAGAGAGAGAGAGAGAGAGAGAGAGAGAGAGTACAAGACTCTTCCCTCCCATCAATGACCCTCACAGTGACGCGGTGAGTGACGCAACTTCCGGCCTGCGTACCTGCTTGCTGTTTGTTTAGCTCCTCTCTGTTTTAGCTATTTGTTTACGTTTTCTACTACTTATTAACTTATAACCGTCTTATAACCTTCCTAAACTTATAAAATCCCTCAGGTAGCCATTATTTTTGTGTTATTTATCGATTTTTGCCGTTGTTTTTTGTGTGTTTTGTGCTTACTTCGAGGTAATGGCGTGTGCGGAGGATCGTGCTCTCCTGACACTCAGCGAGGAGCTCGTCCGTCTGGATCAGCAGATCCACCGCCTGCTCGAGAGGCAGTCGGAGCTCCACAGGCAGAGGACGAGGCTGGAGGAATCCCGCGACGCCGCCTTCGCAGCCGTCTCCAACCCGGTGCTGCCGGCGCGGCGGACCCCGGCAGTCGTTTGCTTCACCCCCGCTCTGGGAGGGGCCTGGGAGCGGCAGCGCGGGCGAGGAAAGCGGGTTTCCCCCCTACCTTCTCAGCCGGATTTTGCCTCCGCAAACCGGTTTGAGGTCCTCAGCTCGTCGCCGTCGCCTCCTTCACCTCCCCCAGCCCCAAGGAAAACAGATAAGGGCAGTACCCTCATTGTCGGAGATTCCATTGTTAGGCATTTAAAGGTGTCTAACGCTAAGGGTAATGCTGCAGTGTCGTGTTTTCCTACGGTGCTTCGGCATCGTGGGGACCCCGGCACCGTCATCCTGCATGTGGGTACCAACGACACGTCCGCCCGGCGCAGTGAGGTCACATTGAGCCGGTGCTACGCCGGGACTGACTGGCTCTAACCAGTCATACCGGCCAGGTTAGTGGTCTAAGTAATGGGCAGTTTAGTAATATACATTGTTCTAATGAGTTATCTTGCCACTTTCCTGTGCATAAGGCTGTGAGTTTTAATTATGTGCCTTTTTCAGATACAAGTGCATTTTTACCTTGTAGGATTGAGACTGTGTCTGTCCCCCGTGTCGCTCGAAACCGAAAAACTCAGAAAATCTGTTTTAATAATCTTATTAAAATTAAAACAACAGCATCCGTCTCTCAGAGTACCAGCAGCGTCCGTATGAAACTAGGGCTATTGAATATAAGATCGCTAGCACCAAAATCAGTTATTGTTAATGATATTATTACTGATAATCCCCTTAATGCACTATGTCTGTGTGAAACCTGGATTAAACCTGATGAATATATCGCTTTAAATGAGTCTACCCCCCCAGGTTTTAGCTATTTCAGTTACCCACGCAGCTCTGGTCGTGGCGGTGGTGTTGCCACAATCTATGACTCAATGTTAGGTATATCTCAAAACTCACAATTGGATGCTAAGTCGTTTGAAGTTCTTAGTCTTAAAGTAGCAGGCCCGTCTCCTGCTTCCAAAACGCAGCATTCGTTTCTGCTTATAACACTGTATCGTCCTCCTGGACCATGCTCAAATTTTATTAGTGAATTTGCTGACTTTCTAGCAGCAGTAATTCTTCTTTCTGATAAGATCATAATTGTTGGTGACTTTAATATCCACTTTTAAAAATTGCATTTAAATCAGTTTTAGATGCTCTAGGCTTTAAACAAAATGTAATTGGCCCCACTCACCGATGTAGTCATACATTAGACTTAGTTTTGACACTGGGTATTGAGGCTGAGAATATAGTTACTCTTTCTCAACATGACTCAATATCCGATCATTATCTATATATAAAATAACAACCGCAATTGCTAATGAATTTGTAAATAAACTCCCCGACTTAACCATCTCCCTTCCGTCCTATGAGCATGATCTCGAGCACAAAACAGAAAATCTACAAACTGTGCTCCGCTCTAACCTTGACCGCGTAGCGCCGACAAAAATAAAACAAATCAGGGATAAAAAGCTAGCACCGTGGTATAATGACCACACACGCACATTAAAACAAACCGCTCGTAACTTTGAACGTAAATGGCGACACACAAAACTAGAATTTTTCCGGCTAGCATGGCAGCATAGTCTCACAGACTACAAAAAAGCCCTAATTAAAACAAAATCCCAGTATATTTCAGCGCTTATTGAGAAAAATAGAGACAATCCTAGATTCCTTTTCACTACTGTGGCTAAACTCACCGGCAGTCAAAAACAAACTAGCTCCGTTATCCCTGCCGACATTAATAGTCATGATTTCATGAAGTTCTTTGATGATAAAATGAATAGCATTAGACAAAAAATTCAGTATCACCCCCAAAATTTACTTATAGATATTGATGAATGCTGCTCCAGCTCTGAGGCACACCTAGAGTGTTTCAGCCCGGTTACAGAAAAAGATTTACTTAGTGTAATTAACTCATCAAAATCAACATCATGTATATTAGATCCAGTACCCACACAATTATTGAAACAGGCACTGCCAAAGGTGGGAAAATCATTACTAGAAATAGTAAATTCATCCCTTAGCATGGGCTACGTACCCAATTCTCTTAAATTGGTGGTCATTAAGCCCATTATCAAAAAGCCAAATCTGGACCCCCGCGAGCTTGCTAATTATAGACCAATTTCTAATCTTTCCTTTATAGCCAAAATCCTAGAAAAAATTGTGTTTAACCAGCTGCGCTTGTATCTACAAAGTAATAGTATGCATGAGGTTTTTCAATCTGGATTTAGACAAAACCATAGCACTGAAACAGCTCTACTTAGAGTAACTAATGATTTACTTTCAGCTCTTGATAGGGGCAGTAATGCCATCCTTGTACTGCTAAGTGCTGCCTTTGACACCATAGATCACGCTATTCTACTTGATAGGTTAGAAAATCTTATAGGAATTAAAGGATCAGCCCTCACCTGGTTCAGATCTTATCTGAGAGATCGATTCCAGTGTGTTTACTTAAATAACGAATGCTCTTATCAGTCTACAGTAAAATATGGTGTCCCTCAAGGATCAATACTGGGTCCATTACTCTTTACTCTTTATATGCTACCACTGGGTAAAATTATCCGTAGGCATGGTATTAACTTTCACTGCTATGCTGATGACACGCAACTTTACATATCTGCTAAACCCAACGAGGAGCTCTGTACAAATCAAATAACAGACTGTATTAAAGAGATTAAAAATTGGATGACACACAACTTTCTCTTACTTAATTCTGATAAAACTGAGGTCTTTCTATTAGGTCCTAATATTGATAAAAACATAAATGTTAATACTGTAGACATAGACGGTCACTTAATTATACCTGGTAAAACTGTGAGAAACCTTGGGGTCATCTTTGACCCAATTCTTTCGTTTGATGCTCACATATGTAGCATAGTCAAAATTGCATTCTTCCATTTAAGAAATATAGCTAAAATCCGCAGTATACTCTCTCTGGAAGATGCTGAGAAGCTGGTACATGCATTCATAACCTCCAGGCTGGACTACTGCAACGCGTTGTTGGCTGGAAGTCCACATAAATTACTCCATAAACTCCAGCTAGTTCAGAATGTAGCCGCAAGAGTGCTTACCAGAGCTAGAAAGTTTGATCACATTACACCTATTCTTTCATCCCTACATTGGCTACCTGTTAGATTTCGTATAGATTATAAAATACTTCTCCTGACGTATAAATCCCTCAATGGTCTGGCCCCGCATTATCTACAGGAACTCCTTACTACTTACAATCCGCCACGTTCACTCCGCTCCCAAGACGCTGGCCTGTTATTAGTCCTGCATATTAGAAAAAACTATGCAGGAGGAAGAGCGTTCTTTTATAAAGCTCCCCAACTTTGGAATAGCCTCCCTATTAATATACGGGACTCAGACACACTCTCAATCTTTAAATCTAGACTCAAAACATTTCTATTTGCTCAAGCTTTTGAGTAATGTCTCATTACAATTTTCTTCCTCTTACAGCTTATCCAGCAAATATAAACCCTGTCCTAATCATCTGCTTTCTCTTTCTCTCCCCATGTCCTGAGCTGCTGCTGCCAAGTGCCCATCCCACTCCAGCAGAGTTTTATAAAACCATTCTAACCCCTTTCTCTTCCCTCCCCTCTCTGTTCTCTCTCTCTATCTTTCTCACATGTGCTGAGACGCCTGGCCGGCCGGTCTTCCTGGATGTGTCCGTCTGTGGTTCCAGCTTTCAGGAATCAGCCCTGTCCTTCTACTCATCAGAATTATTTCACAACCCTTCTAACTTCTGCTTTTTTTCTCTTCCTTTCCTTTCTGTTTTCTCTATCTATCTCTTTTACATGTATGGAGATGCCCTGTTCCTGATGTTCCCAGCCTGGCTCTCCACTGCCCGCTGTGTTATTCTCTGGCTCTGCAACCCTGCACTGATTACCATTAACACACTCAGTATCTGTTTTTGTATTAGCCATAGCTCTATAGTTTGTGTCCATCACATTCTTATATTCATAAATTAGTACCTGTTATATTAGCCATAGTTCACATTAATTCTCTGTACTGTTTTGTTCTGTTATTTGTTTGTTGTTTGTTGTTTGTTTGTACTGAGCGGGTCAACCCGAGTAGGATGGGTTCTTCGGACTGAGTCTTGGTTCCTTCCAAGGTTTCTTCCTCTTAAAGGGAGTTTTTCCTTGCCACTGTGTCACCATAAAATTGGCATCTCTGTGGTGCTGCTCATAAGAGGCGTGGACCTGTTTTTCCTGTAAAGCGGCTTTGTGACAACCTTTGTTGTAAAAAACGCTATATAAATAAAATTGAATTGAATTGAAGAGAGAAGGCACATGAGAGAGGGAGAGCGTGACAGAGAGAAAGAGACAATACAAGCGCCTAACCCTGCGTTCACACTGGAAAGCAACAGGCTCCGTTCATTTCCTATAGCAGGGCACAATTTCAGCGCAGCAACTGGTCCACACATTAGTTCCACATTACGTTCACTGGTTTCCTGTTGACTGACTGTATATTCCGCATGCGTTTGTACGAACTGAACTGTGACGATTCGTAAAGAATACACGTACCATTAAACCCATAGTTAGTGGTGTATAGTTAGTGGGCTGTTTGACAAACATTTGTACTCGTTATTGTGTTTTACAACACCCCAAGTCCATTTCAAAGTAAAGTTCTCCTTTAAGGTTAAGGTTAAGGTTAGGCTGAGGTGAAGGTTTCACACAGAGCAGCCCCCTAACAACAGATCAGCAACCATCTAGCAACCAACAAACAACAGACTAACAAACATCTACAAACAGTAAGAAAAAACATATAAAATCCAACAACAACCATGTAACAAAACCTTGCAACTGCCAGGTAGTGGAATGCACTTTAGCTTCGCATCAATTCTACGTTTCCTTCAGCAAAATAACTTATCTAGTTACAATTCTGTTATTATTTTAATCGACCTCGTGGATTGTCTAGGAGGGCATATGGACTGGAGTGCAGTCTTGGAGAGATTTAAATTACAGACAGCAGGTTTCCTCATAAGTTGTAGTACTAAAGCATCATGCTGAGGCTTTGCCGGTCCCTGGAGGGGAGCCTCTGCAAAGGATGGCAGCAGATGCAGGAACATCTTTTGAAGATTTCTGATTTGACTTGGAAATCTATATCAGACCTTTGCATTTAAGGTGGCCAAATATGGACTTAATGACCCCTCAGATGTACTGGTTGTAGTTTGGCGCAAAACATTATGACCACCTTCTTGTTTCTACAACTATTATCCATTTTTTAGCTTCATTGAGTGTATAAAAGTGTGACTGTAGTTCTTCTGTTTCTCTGCATTCTTTATTATCATCCTTTCACTCTGTTCTTCAAAGGTCAGGGCCCTACAGGACCACCACTGAACAGATATATGTTGGTGGTCAGGGACGTGCACAGGAATCTTGAAGGGCAGTTGCTCTAACCTGAAGAAAGGGCACGTGCATGTGCATGTGAATCATTCGAATAGTGCTTTGTCTGTCATTCATCTTGCTTGATAAAATGAAATGTTATCAGCTGCATGTAACTTAGTTTGGTTAGCCTCCCACAAAACAACCTGAGCCATGTAAAACGTTGACTGCACGCTAGCTGGCTGTTGGGTTTTTTTTGCTACCTAAACGTGGCACAGTAGGTGCTGTCAGATTATTTAGGATCACTAAACGTCCTAAACTTGACGACATCGGATTTTAGAGAAGTTGATTGTGATCATGTCTTGTATTACTGTGAAGACTAGATTTCAAGCTCACCTTCAGGGCAGTCGCTCTACTCCCACGGCATCTTCAAACTCCTGTCTCTGCTAGTCGGCTGATGCGCCGCCCGGTCATGTGCTGCGTTTTTTTTGTTTGTTTTTTTTTCTAGTGAAGCATGCTGCGTGTCCCCTGCTACACCCCCCCCCCCCCCTTCTCGAGGTGTCTGAATCTGAATGATTGACTCTGAAAACTTTGATTTACGAAACTTCAATCAAAATTACGAATTATAAAGAAAATCTTGTTGAAATATGAAATCATATTTGCCTATATTATTTTTTCCCCTGCCTCAGAAGGGCAATATCAGCCAAGGACGGCAAAAGGGCAGTTGCCCAAGCACATTGGGCCATAGCTTCTGCATGTCACTGTTGGTGGTGAATCATTCTCACCACTGCAGTGACTCACTGGCATAGTGGTGTGTTGGTGTGTTTTGAACTGGACTGAGTGGATCAGATACAGCAGTGCTGCTGGAGGTTTTAAACACCCATCGACAGCATCCTCTGGGGAATGTCCTGTGGTAGCAATCTATAGGCACTGATGAAGGACTAATGCAAAAAAGGGCTATACATTTTCCCAAAAGGAAAATTACCAATTATTGATACCAATTATTTCTTAATTTCGGTCGATAAGATACAATCACTTTGTATCTCTCACTCGTTCTCATTAGCGCTGTCCCTCTCTCTCTCTCTCTCTCTCTTACTTACTCTGTCCCTGCTTACTATACCCTGAGATATTATAATACCATAAAAAGCATTTAGTCTGCCAGACCTAAACCACACTACATAATCTTTTTTTTTTTTTTTTATCTGTCACCAATGTTTTTAATCTTTCGGTGCTCTGTAGTACCGAGACGTTCCAAACGGTACCTTTTTGGTATCGAATTTTTTGTAGTTTAAGCAGTTAAAGTAACGCTGTTATTTTTGTTTTTAGAAACAAACATGCTCATTGGTTTTTTTTTTTCATCAAGATCCAAAAGTATAGTAGCCCTTTATGGCGACAGCATGAGAATGAGATTACGGTAACACTTTATAGTAATGGTACATGACATGACATTAATGAAGCATTCATTAAGGAAGAACTCATCAGTAAGTAAGGATGCATTAAGCAGGAACAAATGAATAAATCATATATTAATATCTGCAAATTACTCACCATTAACTAATGTGTGTATGAATTAATGAATATGAGGATAATGACGATTTTCACGCTATATGAATATACCTGTAATTAATACGTTTATTAAGCATTTGGTTTCACTTGACATACATACACATCCCCTTCCTCATATAGTTCTGTAAAACATCTGACCTCTTAATGCATGTGGTTTGTTTTTAGTTCCATCCTGTCATATTTTACAGAATGGTAATATTAAAATCATAAATACGATTTGTGAGAATAATAATCGCTTAGTAAAAGGTGCCAAAAAAAAAAAAAAAGAAATTGGGTATTGTTTGGGTATCGGTACCCAATACACAGCCCTAGTCATTTTCTCAGGTTATGTGCAAACTATGTGTGTTTCAGCAGCATGAGTATTTCCACAGTGTAAAGATTAGCTTATTGTTTCTGGTGCATTGTGATGAGGGTTTGTTTTCATCTACTAGGCGACTACTAGAAAATCATTCTCTCTATTGGAAAGAGATACTTTTTTTTCACTATTTAAGCAGTTCACCCCACTATCAAACCAGCCACAGGACTGGCCGAATGAAAAACTTGCTCAGTCCGTTGATGTTACCTGTTATCATCTGAAATCTGAGCTTGCTTTAGATCTCCTACTGTAACAAGCGTTATCACTTTGTCTGAGAGGGTTTGGAACCTGCCTGTCTAAGCTCTTTTGCTGAGCTTTGTGGTAGATAGCATCTTGCCCTGGGGACTCTGTGTCATGTGAGATGCAAGAGCTAGAGCTCAAATAGATAGGCCTGTCACCATAACACAGATTTTTTTGGGGACGATATTTGTTCCAGAAATAACTTGATATAAAATATATTGTCATTTTAAGACATAAGTAACTTGATCCCAGCAATGAAATGAACATATTATATATTAACATAACAGTGCAGTTACACATCACTTTTTTTATGAAAAATAAAATTTATATTGAAAAAGAATATTAAAATTAAAAGACTTTGAAATTGGAATATATACATTTCTATAGATGCTAAATAAGTATATTTAAATAAATTTGAAAGAGTAGAGATGCACCAAAATTTATGTTTTTCGATGAAACCGAACAAAATGAAAAAAAAAATGCATTCATGAATTACAATACTACAGTTTTTTTTTTACTGAATATTCAAAAATCACAGAATATGACTTAAAGGTGAACTCCAGTGTGAAATGGAGTTGGGTTGTAGTAAAACATAACAACAAGTACAAACTTTTGTCGAATAGCTCACCTCTCCTCTCCCCCAGCATTCCATTCCAAGATACAGCACTTTTTCTGATGCTCCCAACAGGCTTACAATGCTAGTGATAGGGGCATAAAGCTGCCCATGCAAAGAAATCACTGTTTTTACACCATGAACAAAGTAGCTCAAAGTAGCTCTGGCTTTTAAAACGAAACACTGAGGACTATGAAAGTGCACAGATAGTTTATTAAAAACACTTTGCTATACACACAGTACCTTGAGCTTTTTTTTTTTCAAAGGCTCCAATCTTGATATTAAGTTATGATAATGAACTGAGGAGCATGAATGAACAGATAGGATAGGGGAACAGATTGATTAATTCAAAATTAATTCAGTGAAAATGTATAAATTCCAGCTGTTGCAGAAAGTCTCTATAATATGCATGCCTTTCCACTGAATATATTTTCTGTTCAATCTGTTCCCCTATCCTACCTATTTATTTGTGTTCGTCATTTGGCTTATCATACACATCGATGAGCGATTCAAATATTGCACAGTATGTCAATAATATTGTTACTGAGTTATAATGACAGAGTAATGTTAACAATGTAATTATATATATATATATATATATATAATTAAATATTCAATCCACTAATTCACTAAACCCCCTGATTTTTGACTCCACTCTCAGCTCAAATTTAAAAAAATTGGTAGTGTTGGCAGGACTATAAGGTGCACTTAAAATCCTTAAATTTTCCCAGGAGTTTCAGTTTAATTCTCCAGCAACCAGGACTGGAGTGGCATTAGCATTAGTTGCTAACCCATATTTCCAAGTTCAGAGATGAGTCACAGCTTTAACGCCTTTGTTTTTCAGAGATCAGTATATCGGACTATAGCCTGCGCATTTACTGTGTTAAAACAAGCTAGCTAATATTGGGTGTAAAAACAAGGTGTAGGGCTGTCGGGAGGCATTAACTGCTAGTCACTAGTGGTTAGCTGCTAATGCTAATGCTCCAGCCTTAGTGCTGGAGAAATGTGGGAATCTAAGCCTACTGTAAGTAAATGGAAGCTCTTTACTCATCCAGATTCAGGAGAGAAATCTGTGTAGATTATCATCCAGCGCTCATTTGACTTTGAAATAAAGTAATTTTTTATGACAGTTTTGTTTACTTAGCTTAGCTTTACTTAACTTATTTAGCTATTCCCCCCACTACTACCCAGCAGTGAGACCTGCCGAATTAGAAGTTCCTTATTAAAAAAAAAACCGCTCATTAATAGTGCAACTTATAGTCCGAAAAATATGGTAAATACAAGTTACTTGGAGAAGTATCCTCTTTGCCGTGGTCTAGAAATAGACTCAAATGGTCCTTCCAAGAACCACCAAGGCACAAGCCTAACATGAAACTGAAAGCTGGCAGAATATTGTGTTGGGAGTCAAACTGGAGCAAGACTGTGGATTGTGGACTGGCTACGAGAACATAACTGGTCTGAGAACCATTGCCTTAGTCTCATGTTCAGCACTAAAGTGGGTCCCTACACTCTAGTTAATATTTGGCATTAAGTGTGGTGGATAACATCATAGCCAGCTTCAGACAAATCATCCATAAATGATTTAGAAGAGAGGCTTGTACAAGCTAAAGTGTGTCTTTAGAGACACAGATATCAGGGTTCAAAAACTGGCAGGTCACCACCAGAGCCAGATGGGACCTGTGGTAGATTATGCTAACATACTCTGGAACTAAAAAAAACATGACCTTCAGAGAAACTGTAGCAGACTGATATGATTATTGTCAACAGTTCCTAATGAGTGTGTAAAGTCCTGTCTCTCTGGCTTGGTGATGACCAACGCTGTTCCTTTTTCCTAGAAAGTGACAAAAAGTGTTACAGAGAGGTACAGAAAAACTGAGAGGGAGCTTAAGAGGGAGACGAGCACATTCTAACATTGTTCTAAAATAAAATAAAAGCTCAGTTCTTATAGGTAGAATAAAAATGTGACAGGAAGACAACAGCATGCATCACAAGTAGGGGTGGGATAAAATATTGATATCATAAGGTATTGTATTGTATTCGTTTGTTATCCATTAAATGATAAGTGGCGTCAATTATTTGCTGATGGGGGGATTGCAGCTCTATTTATTGATGGGGAAGATTGTGGCGCTGTTTGTTGATGGAAGGGAGATCACAGCACTAGTTTTGAAGGGGGAGATGGCCGCACTGTTTGTTTATAGGGTGAGGGGTCACGGTTTTGTTGATAGCATGGAGATCGCACCGCTTTTTGTTGGCCAGGGGGGTTGGATCGTGGCACTATTTGTTGATGACGGGGAGATCGCAACATCTATTTGTTGATGCCATGCAAAGTTGATGGCGTAGAGATTGCATCGTTATTTGTTGGTCAGGGGGGTTATATCATGGCGCTATTTGTTGGTGGCAGGGAGGTCGCAACGCTATTTGTTGGCGGGGGTGGGGGGGATCGCAGCTCTATTTGATAAAGGGTAAATTGCTACACTATTTGTTGACGAGGAAGATCGAGGCAGTTTTTGCTGATGGTTTGGAGATCGCAACAGTATTTTTCATGACAGGGTGGGGATATCGCAGTGCTATATGTTGATGGGGAGATCAAGGTACTATTTGTTGAAGAGGGAGATTGTGGCGCTATTTGTTGACAGGGTGGAGGAACCGCAGCAGTATTTGCTGATGGTGATATCACAGTACTATATGTTAATGGAGGGGAGATCAAGGTATTATTTGTCGATGTGGGGGTTGTGGCGCTATTTATTGACGGCAGGGAGATCGTAGCACTATTTGCAGACAAGGGAGACTGAGGGAGATCACCGCACCGTAGCACTATTTGCAGACAAGGGAGATCACCGCACTCTTTGTTGACAGGGTTGGGGGTTGCATCTATTTGTTGATGGCAGAAAGACCGCGATGCTATTTGTTGGCTAAGAGGAGGTTGGATCTCAATGCTGTTTGTTGGACGGGGTGGGGGGAGAGAGGGGAATTTGTGGTGCTATGTGTTGATGGAGGGGAGATTGAGGTATCTGTTGACGATGGGGGGATCACAGCACTGTGAGTTGATAGTGGAGATTGCGTAACTATTTGTTGATGGCAAGGAGATTGCAGCACTATTTTTGATGAAGGGATATCGCCGCACTGTTGATAGGGTAGGGGGTTGCGGCGCTATATGTTGATGATGTGGAGATCCCAATGCTGTTTGTTGGCAGGGGTGGGGGGGATCTCGGCACTATTTGCTAAAGAGTATTTGTTGATTGGGGAGATCGAGGCACTGTTTGTTGTTGGCAGGAAGATCACAGCACTGTTTGATGATGGGGTTGGGGGAAATGGCAGCATTATATGCTGAAATCGCGGTGATATTCATTGATGGAAAGGGGTTTGGATTGCGGTGCTTTTGGTTGACGGCAGGGAGATCGCAACGCTACTTGGGACTCAAGGAACCCCTATTAAAATGCAAGACAGTTATTGAACTTCCGAGATACACAGGACCCCTGCATTCGTCTGCTGGACCACTCTGAGTCCCTACAGGTAATGCAAGAACTACTAATACTTCGACAAAGATGTATAAAACACCTGATGCTTAAGCATATAATCACCCATTAATTTATTTTATTATTATTTTCTGGAGGTTTAAATTGTTGGGAGTCAAACTGACCCTATGGATAAAATCTGCCAATAAATTTGAGGATAACAGGAGGGTTAACTAGTTCTTGGTTAACTGTAATTGCGTTCCTGAGTATTGGAATGCACCTTGGGCAGCTAAAAATGATGTCAGGCGCAAGAACTCAAGGACGCAAAAACATACAGGAAAGGTCTATCAGTTTCTTCATGAAATGCACTCTCTAGTGGCACACACGGCTCACATCTCTCTGTGCACGAGAACAGAAGTGAATCAAATAAAGAGCTGCAGAAAACACAGGACACAGTAGAAAGATGGAAAGGGGAGGAGGAGGCGAGGTAGTCAGCAGCCTCTGAGGGATCAACCGCCTGTGGAGTCTACTCATGGCGCTGTCATTGCCTATGCGTCTGTGTGAATCTCTTGATTTATCGTGTCAGGGATGAATACCAGAGCTTTATCTGTTTATCTGTTTAAGTCATTTAGGTAATTTGTCCTTTTTTTAAACACGTGAAGTGTGAGAAGTGATCAGTCGGCGCTGCTGTTCTTCTGTCTTTGTCTTTCTGTTCGTTATTTGCGTCTGTTCTTCTTTTGGGTCTAGGCTCTGTTGCTGTCATTGTTGTGCTGCACTGGCGCACGCTCATAACAGCCGTCGGCCGAGAGCTCTCTCTCTCTCTCTTTTTCCCTCTCTCTCTCGCGCTCTTGCTCTCTAGCTCTCTCTTTCCATCTCTCTCGCTCTCTCTCTCTCTCTCTCTCTCTCTCTCCCAGCGCAGTAGAGTCAGACTCAGAGCGGCGTGGCTCAGTCTTGGCTGTGGTAGAGAGGGGACAGACATGGGTGAGTGTATCTCTTTCCTCTTTTTTTCCCTCTCTCATCTCTTTCTCTTTTTTCTCTCTTTCCACACTTTGTGCCCTGCTTTGTCAGCGCGGCGCGTTTGTCGATTGTTCTCTGAATTAGCATGCGCCGCTTTTTTCCCTCCCGTTCTTTCTCTGTGCTGCCGGCTTTTCCAAATCCCCCATTTCTGTTGTCCATCAGCCATTTTATCCACACCCCCTCTTTACTTGCACCCTCTCCCTCTTTCTTTCTCTCTCTCCCCCTCTATAACCTCATCACTCACGTCCCCCTCTCTCGCACTCGCAACGTTCGCCCCAGTCGCCCCATCCATCCACCCACCCACCCTCAACAGTCATGAACCACCATCCATGTGTGTCATAGGACTGTTCAGCCTAAACCAAGGAAGGCACATGGGTTAAAAGTATCAATCCTGTATATATATTTATACATACATATATACAAACAGCATTGCATCTCTTTATTCTTGAGGACTCACATATACACACACACACACACAGCATGCTAATATTGTTACTGCGCAATATGTACGTCCATCTCTGTGAACCCCAGCTTCTGTTCTATTTTCTGCTAAAAGCCAGAGCTCTGACTTCCATACAACCTCGTGTTCTGATGGCGAGCTGGCGATTGGTGTTGACATTGACGCTTATAGCTACGCTGCTACTATAGCTGCTGTTGTCTTGGTCTATGTGAAAGAGAGCGAGAGCTTGAGTGAAGGTTATTAACTTTACAACTGGACTGCATACACTGGAAAAAAAATAGTAATAGAGTTGGGTTGCCAAATACTAGAAGATATTCGTCTCCATCTATGATGGATGCTTTAAAATGAATTGAAAAGCATGTATTTAAACATAAAACAAATAATGTCAAAACCTAGAATAGTAGTGTGTAGATCATCATCTTAAAAGTATCTTTTTTTAGAAAAACACGTCATGCCCCAGCCTAGTTTATTCAGGAAATGTCTATATATACATACAGCAGTTTCTGAATCAGAATTTTTGAGTAAAATAAGCAAAACCATTGTTGTTTTATTCTATAAACTAGAGACAACGTTCCAAATAAAACATCCGAAATTCCAAATAAAAATATGGTCATTTAGAGCATTCATTTGCAGAAAATAAGGAATTGCTGAAATAACAAAGTTGCAGAGCTTTCAGACCTCAAATAATGCAAAGAAAACGTATTCATAAACATTTATATTCATACAGATTTAAGAGTCCAAAAATCAATATTTGGTGGAATAACCCTGGTTTTTAATCACAGTTTTCATGCATCTTGGCATCATGTTCTCCTCCACCAGTCTTACACACTGCTTTTGGATAACTTTATGCCACTCCTGGTGCAAAAATTCAAGCAGTTCAGTTTGGCTTGATGGCTTGTGATCATCCATCTTCCTCCTGATTATATTCCAGACGTTTTCAATTTGGTAAAATCAAAGAAAAACTCATCATTTTTAGATGGTCTCTTATATATATATATATATATAATAGTAACAATCTTATATCAAATAAGTAATATAGAATCAGTAGGGATAAAGCAATATGTGGGATAAAGCAATCGAGAAAAGCATCTCCAGCTCTGTTTTCACCTGTATTGAGTCTCTGAGGGTCCAGAATAGCATGACTCCCTTTCAGTGCTTTGAAGCCAAGTGAAAAGAACAAAATTACAGCGTTAACCTTCTGATAAAGGAGAAATTCAGCTTGCTGTAAGAGCTATAAAACGAGTCTCTATAGCCACAATGTGGAAGTTGTTTAACAGAAAAGAAGGCATAAAAAGGAAGAGGAAGAAAGGGTCACTTACAATGAAACCAGACTGTTTTGATTGTGTAGTATGTAAATATTTCCATTACAAATACAAATCAGGTTTTCTTACATTGTTTTGAACTAAATATATTTCTTACCTGTTGCTTAACTGTATTTCATTTGTTATTATACAGCCATTTCTTCATTTTAAGATAAGATAAAATATAATAAGATGATCCTTTAACAATCCCACAATGGGGGAATTTGCAATGTTACACAGCACAGAGGAAAGAACAGAAAAACAGGTCAGGGAAATATATATACAAATAATAAATCTATATATACAAAAGATTACTGAAAAATATATAAAAATACTACAAATATAGTAAAGGAAATATATATAATTTAGAAAAATGTATAATTTAGACCTGCAACACATTCCAAAATAAATGTTGTTCAATTCAGGGCCAGTAATAAGGTAAAAAAAAAAAAAAAAAAAAAGAATCAAACAAGTGATATTAAATCAAACAGGTGATTGTAGATGTAGTTTAGTACAAAAGCAGTATGCACAAAGTACTTTAAAAAAAGGAGGATAGACAGAGAAGCTCCAGTTTGTAATTGTTTGTAATTGAAATTATTGAAATGTCAAAAAACAATGTTCCTCACAGATTATCTCTGATTCCTCAGGCGAGACTTCTTTTAAAAACGTCATACGTCAACAATAGCTAATAGAACCACATGGACAAGGTTTTTTTCAAGCACTAAAAGAGAGCTGCGTTCACAAATGCCACATAAAAAATGCTGCTCGAAAATGAAAGCTAATTTTAACCATGCCCAATAATGGTGTCGACTTCTCTGGGCTCTAAGGCTCCTTAGGACCATCCGCTGAGACCATCACACAGTGCAAATGTGCCGTGTGTCAGAGGAATCAGTATTACAGATCTTTTCAGGAAGAAATGGACTATCCAGACTGTTATCAGGAACAAGTGTACACGTCAGAGACTGTTATAGTATGGGGGTTGTGTCAGTATGCTTCTGCGATGGCAGCCTTAGTGCAGATCTTATTTTTGCCCTATTTTTTAAGGGCATTCGTTCATCTGTCAGCATGATAATACTAAACCACATGCTGCACACTTTACAAAGGCATGGCTGCAGAAGAAGGGGGAGCATGTACTGGACTGCTTTACCTGTTGTGTATAGAACTTAAATGTTAAAAATTAAACATCAAAAATGATGTCCTCGCACTGTTACACAGCTTTAGTCGTAAATACTTTATCATCCTAACATTTTTAGAATGGATTTCAGGCCTCAGTTCAGAATGAAGATTACATGAAATTTAGCAGACAGAATATTAAATATCTTGGAGTTTACACTGTCAAAGTACTCATAGAACGCTTTGCTCTTTTTATTATGTAATTTTTTCTCATTGTTCCAACTTTTGCTGTGGTAACAAATGGTTTCTCTTGTCCTCTGAATGAGTTTTTATGTCTACTAAATGTCTAGGGACTGCAGGCTAAGTACGTAATTTAACTCAAATTTAGTATTTAACCTTTGCAACTTTATCTAGACGGTTACATCACCCAAAGGGGTAAACTATTGATTGTTTGATTGTCTGTTGGACTGAGTCCAATACAACATGTATTAGATGGATTTGGCCGTTTATGTTCTCATTATAAATAGGCTTTTAATAATAAATTTGTCTGATATAGTGTATATTAATAGTATTTACAATATTTGAACGAGTTTGCTGTTTACTGATTCAGACCAGAGCAGACAACACACTATAGGTGTGAAACAATACACTCTAAGATTTATAGCCTAAATTGATGGGCCCAAACCCTGATTCTAGTGGCCCACCCCTCTGCACATTTTTGTTTTGTTTCCCCTGCTTTTGTTGTCTTTACGTCATGTGGGAGATAATGTATTTACAAGATGAGTGCATATGGACATTAATGTGTTAATGAGTTAATTAGTTCGAAATTACAGATTGCACTAATTAGTGCTGGACAGTGGGCACCATGGGTGTAGTCACCAGGCCAGTTGAGAATAGACTATTATCTTATAAATGGCTTATGAAACACGCTCTGACAAGGTAGGGGGTGGGGGTTATGGAGGCAAGTAATGCAATAGTTACTTTTACTGGTAACTAGTTACTTTTATAGTGGAGTAACTCAGTTAATTTAGGTACTATAACTAATTACTTTTCCAAAGTAACGTGCCCAACACTGTTTAAACCTCATGTTCAGCTGTTTCTATTGTTTTTAGAGATGGAGAACATGGCCGAAATAATCGTTGACTAATCGAAAAAATAATCATCAGATTAGTCGATTCAGCCCCATTCAGGGGTATTTTATCTTCTTCAGTAACACAGATATCGGAAAGTATCGTAGAGAATTATCTTGAAATAAATCAAGTATCACAGAATCCCAGTGATATCGTGATATCATCTATATCGTAGGCAATGTATCGGTATAATATTGTATCGTGAGATACCCTGTGATTCCCACCTCCAGTACTAATCTGCATTCATTTCACAAGCAGATGTGCTAATACCAGAACTACCCACATGTCCTGTAAAACACACACATCTATAAACACACACACACACACACTTCAGCAGCAACAAGGCAGCCTGCATTCAGATCTAATGTTAAAGACCAGCACACAGGTATAGCAGCAGAGTGCTCACTCGAGAATTAAGAGCACCACATTTGGAACATGCTTTAGAAAAACAGTCCACCCACACACACTTAACACAGTCCATTGCCTTACCTTCCGTCAACACAATGGACAATCTGAGCAAATCAACAGGCTTATTAGACCAAACCATTACAGCAATCATCCTGCAATAACTACTGTTTACAGCGCGTGTCGTCTTCTTTATAAGTGACTTTTTCCACACACACGCTGGTTTTATTTCAAAAAAGAAAAAGCTCAAATGATGTAGCGATGCTTATTTTCTTTACCTTTGCTGTACTGCAGTGTTCTGTGCTGTAGCTACTGTATGTGGCTTCTTCTATTTCTCTGCGTACCGTTCATATTGTTCCTCAATGGTCAGGACCCCATAGGACCACCACAGATCAGGTGTTATTTGGGTGGTGTGGACAGGTGAATTCAATATTCTGGTGATTGGCTTTCTGGAGGTGCTGTGTGCAATGGTATGTGATCATGATGGGGAGTGATGTCAGAGTGTGGTGTGTTCTGGGTATTGTAGTCCAGGTATGACATGGAAGCTTCAAGGGATTATTTTGTGTTGTTCTTACAAATGTTTGCAGTTTATTGTTTTTGGTACATTATTATTAGTTTATACAAAATCAGAGTTTGGTAGGTTAGAGAGTGAGAACTGATTTTTTTTGTTTTAATGAGAAATGAGTTAATTAGTATGGTATTAGTAAGTGTGTAGAAATTACGGACAGCACTATCTTTAGATTAGCCACGTAATTAAAACTTACATTAGTAGCATAAATGACATGATACACTATAGAGTGATATTAATTAAGGATGGTACAATTAAGCAATAATACATGAGAGGGAGTGCTATAATGTGTAATATTGGCACTGCCGTGCTGCTGTCGTATCGTTATTTATTAAAGTATTTTGAGTTCAAGAGGACGGTTATAAAAGCTTGGTTATAAAAAACTCTGCAAGTAAATTAGATCCATTACTGTTCTGTTTGACTTGTAAGCGCGGTACCGTTGATAGGGATTCAGGTACCACCTGTATGCGGTAGAGTAATACATGGAAAGCTTTGGTTATAGTGTATTACCAGCTGATAATGGCACTCATAGAATGTCTCTTAGCCAATCACATTGCAGAATCGGAACTAACTGTGGTATAATACATCAATATTGTATTGTGTCAATCATGTTGTATCAGTATGTGGTGTTTAATAGAGTGTGGACAATGAGTGGACACAGTGTTTAAAAACTCCAGCAGCACTGCTGTGTCTGATCCACTCATACCAACACAACACAACACACACTAACAAACACACCACCACCTTGTTTGTACACTCAATTCTATGCAGTGCAGAGAATGACCCACCACTCAAATCGTACCTGCCCTGTGGTGGTCCTGTGGGGTCCTGAATATTGAAGAACATGTTAAAAGGAAGATGATAATAAAGTATGCAGAGAAACAGAAGCAGGACTACAGGCTGTAATAATAGATTTATAAAGTGGATCTGAAAAAAATGAAATGAAGGAGGTGGTCATAATGTTGTTATGCAAAAAAAAATCACACTGTTCTCATTTCCCATTATATATCTACTAGAGACAGATTATATCATCGCTGTCCTATGAAAAACATGTATCTTCATTTTTGTTCGATTTTCAGTTTCCTACATAATTTGAACAGACAAACGGTCCCTTACACTGTGCCAAAATTTCTTGATGAATAGACCAATAGAAACTCTTCAAAATGACCTGAAATAAACTCTTTTTACATTGACTTCCATTGAAAGTTTACAAGGTTTTTTCTCTCTCCTGTAAAGTTGCTGTTTTGGACATGAGTGTTTTTCATTGGACAGCGACGAAATACAGTATATCTGTCTAGTATCATTTATTTGACTTTAATCCTGGATATATGGAGATATTTGGAGTGCGTTATTATTAGTATCACGACATTCGGGATCATTCAGGACTTCTGTTACAAATCGGATAAAATTCTTGTATTTTTTTTTTTTTTAATATCTCAGTTAGGGGTGCACCATATCATTTTGTATGCAATAATAAAATTGATTTTGTATTCAGTTGCAGTAGTGTATTCTTAAAATATCTAAATTTTTAATGAAATTGTTTGTCATATCGCCAAAATCGTGAAAATACAATGAAATATCGTGATATTATTTTAGGGCCATATCGCCCACCCCTAGTCTGTAATAACAGATCTGAAATTAAAGTGGATCTGAAAAATTTTTAATGAATAATGTGTGTTGAAACAAGGAGGTGGTCATAATGTTAGTGTGTGTGTGTGCTTGGAGCAGAGTGTTGGCTGGTGGATTGATACATTTAGAAACATGGCAGCCACTTGACTGCCCTTCTCTTTTTCGCAGATCTCGCCAACGGGCCTCTACGCACCAGCTGAGGCTAATAGGCTTACATAACGTTCCAGCACACAAGAGTCAATGTTGCAGCAACGTTCCTCACCCAACTTTCTACACACAAGCACACACACACTTTTATAACGCATCACACACACTTACACACACGTACACTG
The DNA here is from genome assembly GCF_023375975.1 of Astyanax mexicanus. Taxonomy (NCBI): domain Eukaryota; kingdom Metazoa; phylum Chordata; class Actinopteri; order Characiformes; family Acestrorhamphidae; genus Astyanax; species Astyanax mexicanus. Next base: position 23,208,013 of record NC_064410.1, read on the forward strand.
CAGCACAAAGCTCTGCTGAGGCAGGTCTGCCTCCTGTAGTCCGAGGTTGCTAGAAAGGAGTGCGGGCCTTTTTGGGATTACAGCGTTAAATGTCAAGTGCGGTACGGAATTAATAGGTCAGAGAGGGATGTTAACCGGCTGTATTTTCCCGCACATAATTAAAGTTAATTAGTCTGGGCCAAAAAAACAACGGTCACATCAGCATCAGTTAGAACTGGCGGCGAGGCCACAGCCGGCGATCATGTGCCGCGCTGTCAGGAGCAGAGGCCAGGTTCACTTTAATTTAATCTGCATTTTTTTTGGGGTCCCCGAAAATATAGTGCTGTGAAAAAGTATTACAATTAAAAAAATAATAATAATAATTATAAAAAAACACATTTTAACACTTTGAACTCTTGGCTGTTTTGGTGTGTTTTTTTTTTCTGTTTTTGTTTTCAGTTCCTCTTTCAGGTCTTATAACACAGTAATTATATCAGACAGTCACATGCCATCAGCTCTTTTACTGCAGAAGCCATACTCAGAAGCTGCTCAAAAATATAATCATTTAAAATGTAAAAGGAAGCAGAATTTTTATATTTTCCTGGAACTGATGTTTTGGTCAAATTTTTTTTTTTTCCTTTTACTTATTTTTGAATGTATAGACTTTAGATATATTCACACTGTCATGGTGAGCACAGAATGCAGACACGTGCAGATACTGATAAAAATGTGTTTATTATAAAAATAAACAGATGTAAGACGTAGTCGATACAGAAAATGGGTAATCACCAGAAACCAGAGCAATGTAGACAAAACCATACCATAAACGAGAGACAGTCCAGAGTTCATACACGAGAGATCCAATGTCAGAGGTAATCCAAGAGGCAGTAGTGAAAACACAGTCCAGGTAATACACAAACAATCCAGTATCAGAGGCAAAGGCAATAATCGGCGTCAAGAAAACAAAGGCAAGGTCATACACAAGATAAACTGATACAAGAGAGAAAGTAACGCTTTGTAAAGAGGAGAACCTACAATACGCGGCGTGGGTGTTTGTGTGGAGTGCTCTTTTATAGTGCCAGTAATCAGTATTCAGGACTTCCTGGAGGAAGCAGGTGAGGTGTCACGTGATCAGGTGAGTGCGTGATGTCAGCGGGTGGTGCATTCTGGGTAATGTAGTTGTTGACCTGAGAACCTCCGTTAGAGCTGAGTGTGGAAGGGACAGAGGAGCTAACAGCACCAGACGTGACACACACCTATGATATTTTTTCAAAAATGATTCATAGTCGGTCTCTTTCCAGCTTCTGCCAGAGCGTCTGTATGTAAGTTTGTAAAGAATGAACCAGTAGTCCTTGTAGAACTGTTAAAACTAAAGGTCGGAAAGCAGGTCGCAGTTCTCACGAGCGTTGGTCGCGGCCGCCTCAGAAAACTTACAGAGTCTGGTTTGAGCTCAGAGGAGCTCCGGCACAGACACGAGAGCACCGCTATTACGCCTATTACACCTCTATGCAGCGCTGCAGTGAGTTTCAAGCTGTAATTTTATTTCTTTAAAAAGATCAATAATCAAGGAACTAGTACTTTATTTTAAGACCAACATATAAAACAGTAGTTTTACATAACATTGAAACATAACATTGCAATTTTGTTTTAGTTTTTTGCAGAGGGTGGTTTCAAATATGTGAGATGAACCATTTTAATATTATATGTTGATTACACTAATTAAGGCAAGCAGAAGAAGTTTCAAACTGAAAAAAATACTTTTAACTATTTTTCTAAATCTTCAAACTTTAAAACGGGTAAATTTGACAAAATCAGACTTTGACTAGGCCACTCCAAAACCTTTATTTTATTTTTTAGAGCTTGCTGGTCTGATTCAGGTCATTGTCTTGCTGCAGAGCCCAAGTACGCCAGAGCTTGAGGTCACAAACTGATAGCCACACATTCTTCTTCAGAATTGTTTTGTTGAGAGCAGAATTCATGATTTTATCAACTACAGCAAGTTTCCCAGGCCCTGAAGGGGCAAAGCAGCCCCAGACCATTATGCTACCACCACCATGTTTGACTTTGACAGTAAGATGTTCTTCTTTTGAAATTATGTGCTCCAGTTTTTCTCGTCTGTCCACAGAAAATTTTTCCCAAAGTCCTGGTGATCATCAATATACTTTTGGCCGAATGTGAAAAAGGACTTTTTTTTGTGTTCTTATTGGTCAGCAGTGGTTTTTGCCTTGGAACTCTACCATATATACCATCTTTGGCCAATCTCTTTCTTATTATTAGATTATTGACCCTTTTCGTTATTAACATTTTTCGCTTAATTACTCAGGACTCCCTTCACACATCAACATAATCCATATATGGATAGAAATGGCGGAACTTATTTTTTCTAAAAATAGTGATCACATCCCAGTGCGTTAAAGCTAAATCTACAAGAAACCCATTGAGAAAAACACCTAAAAAAGTGAGATCTCCTTCCCCAACCAATATTATTTACCTTTAGTTCTTCAAACATATTATTTATATGATGTTTCAAACCAAATAGTAATATCAGTAAATGACTCAAAAGTGTCCACAGAAAAAGTGTGAAACTACCTGCACTCAAACTAAAGCTAGGTATGGCACTACTTTATATAGATTCACTACTTTATATACATTCAAAAATAAGTTAAAAAAAAAACAGGCGCTTGGTAAAATTTTGACCAAAACACGGCCAGTTCCAGGAAAATATAACAATTCTGCTTCCTTTTATATTTTAAATGATTATATTTTTGAGCAGCCATATGGTTTCTGGAATAAAAGAGATCAGGGCATGTGACTGATATAATTACTGTGGTATACGACCTGAAACAGGAACTGAAAACAAAAACGAAGACAAAACACACCAAAACAGCCTAGGGTTCAAATGGTTAACACTGACTTAACTTAGGCGGGTGTGAACTGCAGTTCTTTAGATGAAGTTCTGGGTTCTTTTGTGACCTCCTGGATGAGTTGGCCATGGCTCTTATGGAGTAATTTTGGTAAACCAGCCATAACTTTAAAACTTTTTCCAGTCTGATAGATGTCAAGGACTTTTTTTCTGTCTTCTCACATTTTCTTAGGCAAATTTGTTGTTTTTTGAGATCTTTTAGCTGCTTCATGTTGTCAGACAGGTTCCATTTTAGCGATGTCTTGATTCCACAGGTCTGTGAATCTGTGAGGGGGCAAATACTTTTTCAGGGCACTGTATTTTCCTCCACACAAGTATCATGTGTCAACCCAACAATGTGGCGTGCAGCATCCCAGAGAGACAGATACAGAGGAAGAAGGGAAAGAGGAGAGCGAGTGAAAGAAAGAAAGAGTACAGAGCTGAAGTGCAGAGCTACATGGAGCAGACAGTGAGTGATGGCATAGGCATTAGGCTGTGGAAGGCTGACTGTGAGGATGTGTAAAAATAGGATGTGATGGAGGTGAGGCTGGACAATAGTTCAATATAAATATAAATATTGCTTAGATAGAAAGTATTTCAGTGAAGGTGGGATGATTTTTAAGCACATTTTCCATATTTTAAGAGAAGATGAATGGTATGCAATAGAATGGAATTTGGGGGAATATGCCACAGATGTGGAGAAAAAAAGCCACATGAGCAGCTGTATTGAAATTATAGTTCCCACAAAACACATCTGGCCATTTCCCAATTAAAAAAACAAGGATGAACAGTGAGGTTTGGCCCATGTTATTTGCCCTCTGCAATATCTTTGTATCTGGCAACTCTGATGTCTACAAAAAGACCAGGTATAACTTATAACATATAGTTACCTTTAGTAAACAAAAAATAAGGTTAAACAAATGTATTAAGTTTTAGATGTGTACCTAGTGTACCTAAAGTACCTATTGCTTAGATGACAGCTTTGCACAGCTTAGTCAGTTTTTCTGAGGTAGAGTCACCTGGAATGGCTTTCAGTTAACAGCTGTGCTGCTGATCTTGTCAAGAGTTATTTACTTTAATGTCTTACTTCTTAATGTGTTTAAGAGCATCAGTTGTAAAGTTGTAAAGAGGTAGATTTGGTATACAGTGAAATGCTGTATTTGAGTAATGCTTTAATCCATATTATAGCAAGAACTACTCAACTAAATTAAGACTAAGTCAGTTAGTCACTCCAAAACAAAGCTTAAAAACTTTGAAAGCATCCTTAAGTGCAGTTGCAAAGACCATCAAATACGTCATGATAAAACTGGCTCTCATCAGGACAGTGCAGAACCCCAGATAAATGCTTCACAGAGTATTTAAATTTCTTAGAGTCAACATCAGTGAAGATCTCTCTAGTGAAGCCCCAACACACCAGGAGGATGAAGACTAGCACATGCCTCCACCGATACATGTGAAGTCAGCCATGCCCCCTTTTTAAACCACAGCATTAACTAGTAGCATCACAGCATGCTTGGAGGAAAGCGCAGTGACTCGGTTCCGATACATCAGCTCACAGATGCAGCCTTGTGCTTATCAACATCACCCTTTGTAGTGATGTGGAGAGAGAGCTCCATCTGGGTAGAGAGAGCAAGACCAATTGTGCTGTCTCAGGGCTCCGGCAGCTGATGGCAAGCTGCTTAAACAGGATTCGAACCAGCAAGCTCCTGATCATAGCAGCGGCACCTTAGTCTGCTACAGTTGCATAATTGAAAGCATTCTCAGCCCTCTTTAACATATGGTCAAGACAGCCTTGAAAACCTCAGAAATGGTCCTTTCACCACTTCAAAGCCCTTAGAAGGGTCCACAAGATCATCCAAGATAATACTCATCCATAACTCAGGAGTGTGACATCAAGGACCAGGAGATTACTGAACTGTTTCTACGCCCAGGCCATAGTCCATAAGGGCTCTGAACACTTCACACCTAATTATCCTTCCTTCAACAACCATTTCATCGTTTTTATGCTCCTGTAGCTGCATTATTATGTAGACTGCCTGACCATTAGCTTTGATTGCAGCACGCTGCGTTCACTGTGGCATTGTTTCAAGAAGCTTCTGCAATGTAACAAGATTTATTTCAGTCCAGTGTTGCATTAATTCATCTTTTCACCAAGATCTTGTAGCAGCATTGATGATGGTAGAGTCTGACCACTGCACAAAGCAGCACTTCTCCATCCAGCACATCCCAAAGATTCTCAATGAGGTTAATGAGCTTAATCAGCTTAAATTGTGGCTTTTTAATAATCAAATATGTGAACATTAGAGCATGAACCGCCGCCTACTGAATACTGAATATTGTTCTATATTGTAAGGGATGTTGTGTTGTTAATTGTTATCGTATTGTATTGTTTGTATTGTGTATGATGGATATTTCTTTTTGTATTATTTGTACGTAAGTTATTGCTTTTATTTTAGGTTGCCAGAGTAAGAGCCGGCCAGGGACTACCATTGAAAATTAGCCTTTTATGGCTAACTCTGGCTCATTTACAGTTGTTTTCTGTTGATTAATGAGCATTGTCCCTTTCAACTAAATAAATAAAAAAAAGACTAGCAGGACAAGAAAATACCAACAAAAACAGAAGTCAAACAAACAGAGTAAAGATAACAAACCAAACAAACCATACAGCTAAAAGGAGGAGTCAAACAAAGCATATACAAAGCAGATACAGAACAAAGGAAATGGGGACATGGGGTATATTTAAGTAGAGCAGAAGAAAGAAGGAACACCTGGGGAAGGTAACAAAGGAGCAGAGTAACAAACTAAACACAGGTGAGAACACTGATGGCAGGGCAGGGCTAAAGCTAAAGACAAGACAACAAAAATAAAGCAATGTGTTTTAGAGAACATGAGAGGGAAAACAAACAGGCTATTTAAAAAAAAACAAGACAAGAAAATAACAGAAATGAGAAACCTAGAAAAGAAGAAAACAAACATGGGCTCTGTAAGGTGTAACAACCACAAATACTGTTTGAAATGTATATTTTGTACTGTAAAAGAGTTTCATACTACATGTCTGTTAAAAGGTCCTAGAGGGCGCTTAAGGGGAATCCATCTAAAATGCCTGATTTAAAGTGCTTTGATTTATAGAATTTCTGTACAGGGGTTGAACATTGAAACTGAAACACCTGGTTTTAGACAACAATAATTTATTGTCCCAACGGACAGTTCTGGTGGAAACAGGAGAGTTGAGGTGCACATTGAATTCTGCCATGATTTGGACAGCCGTGGTTTTGTGTTTTTTTGGATACAATCCGGGTTACCACCCGAACATCCCTTTCAGACAGCTTCCTCTTACAGCGTCCACAGTTAATCCTGTTGGATGTGGTTGGTCCTTCTTGGTAGTATGCTGACATTACCCTGGATACCGTGGCTCTTGATACATCACAAAGTCTTGCTGTCTTGGTCACAGATGCGCCAGCAAGACGTGCACCAACAATTTGTCCTCTTTTGAACTCTGGTATGTCACCTATAATGTTGTGTGCATTGCAATATTTTGAGCAAAACTGTGCTCTTACCCTGCTAATTATACCTTCACACTCTGCTCTTACTGCTGCAATGTGCAATTAATGAAGAATTTAGCCATGAAACCTTCCACACTAAAATGACAGGTGTTTCAGTTTCATTGTCCAACCCCTGTATTTTGATATACAGTATGCATTTTTTATTTGGTAGAAGTTTTTCATCAGTGCAACAGTTGTTAAGAGGACTTCTAACTCTTTCTTTCTCTCTCTTGTTTCAGATTATCTCATTCCTTCAACATCCAGCCATCGTGTCATTTCTGGCTGCTTACCGCTGAGTCTCCCAGCATCCTTCAGACCTTCCTAAACATTCCCTAAACAGAGGGAAACCAGACTGGTTTTCACAGGATTTTGGCGACTTATGCATGAATTCTGTCTCCATCAGTGTTGGTGTTATTGGTTGGAACATGACAAGAAAATAAACTTTGGAACGACCAATAGAGGAAGTCCTCGAAGGAGGGCTAAATGAACATCTTTCCACACAGTTATCCACAAATAACTGCCACCGAACTGGAGTTCGATTGGGAGCTTTAAAAAGACAGTGAGAGAGAGAAAGAGAGGAAGAAAGAGAGAGGGAGGACAAACAGCGTCCAATCGCCTGAAAAAGCCTTTGATTTCGTAACGTGCTCAGAGGAATCGAATCCGTGCCGTATCATTCGACGCGAGATAATTGAACTTCCTGACTGGAAGGCAGTTAAAATGGAAGTCCAGAAGTTGGAAGATTTCGCACTACAAATACACTGTGACATTGTACAATTTCTGGCCTGGTTGCGATGTGTTCAGGATCAGATCTGAGTGAAGTTTTTTGGACTTTTCTTTTTGGACGTTCACACATTTAATATTTAGAATTAGTCCCCCTTAACTTATACATGAGAATGTATCATTGAAGAACTTGTAGGTGTATATATATAAGCATACATATGTATATGTGTATAGAGAGAGAGAGAGACTTAAGAGAGAGATATAAACTCTCTACATAGATATATTTACTCTATAACTCTCTCTATATATATTCTCTCTTTTTTGAGGTATATAAGTGACACAAGGTCTTGTCTGAATGGTGGAACAGAGGTATAAAGCATTTCCAGCAAAAGAAGATGAGAGAAGGAAGTGGATTGGAAGTGAAAAAAGTGTCTTTTTATTCAGACTCTTTTTTTTTTTTTTTAGATTGGCAACTCGTTGCCTTGTTACAGTGAGACACAGAGAGAGTGTGATTTAGAGAAAGAAAGCAAGAGAGAGGGAGAAAGAGAGAGAGAGGAAGAGGACAAGATAGACAGTGCACTCTGGAGCAACAGTGGCTCAGGCAAATCAAGACACTCTGATTAGCTGCCTTGAGTCATTCAGGTGAAACGACATACAGAGAGAGATACAGAGAGAACGAGGGATAGAAAGAAGAACAGTCACAGAACACAGAACAACTCATTTTTTCACTTTTTTTTTTCTTCCAACATATCCTCCTCATATTTTGTCACCTACCATCCCTCCTCCTCCTCCTCCTCCTCCTCCCACACCCCCACAGTTGCCCCAACGGACTACAAAGGAGATTGTCGCACATTGCAGCCAGGGAGAAAGAGAGAGAGAGAGAGAGAAAGAAGAGAAGAGGCATTTCCTCTCCTCCACTAAAACAGAATGTTCCTTCCCGCCCGCTTTTTTGCTTTTTTCCTTTTTTCATAGTCGAAAAAGCCGGCTGCCCTCGGTCCTCTCCTCTCCTCTCCTCTCCTCCGCCGCAGCCTCCATCCCTCCCTCCGTTCCTAAATAAGACGGCGAGACTGGAAGGAAGTGTTATTTACTTTATCGCTGCTGGATCTGTTCTCCCGCTTTGATAGATTTTTCCTTCTTTTTTCTCTTTCTTTTTTTTGTGTGTGAGAGCGTGTGTGTGTCGCCTCTCCATCCCGAGATCTCGAGAAGGATTGGTGTTGTATCAGAGGTCAGAGCATCAAAGCGAGGGATCGGGACTACCTTTGGGAACGGTGCTACCCTTGCGTAAAAGAGAAGGAAGAGGAAGAGGAGAAAGAGGAGGAAAAGGAGGAGGAAAAAGAGTCAGGGGGAGGAGGAGGAGGGAATCCTTCAAAAGCCTGCACTCCAATTTCGAGAAAGCGTAAGATCTGGTCCCACGTGTTTTCCCCCCTGCCTCCTCCATCCATCCATCCATCTATCCCCCCCTCCTCTTTTCCTTTTCGGAGGGATCCTTGGATATTTGTCTCTCATCCCTCTCTCGTCCTCGGAATCTGTCAGCATTCCTGAAGGGACGCAGCCGGCTTGCATCCGCGCCAGTCCTTTGCTATTAGCTGCTGCTGGTGTCGTCTGCTTTATTCTGTGAGTAGAAGCATCTGTCTCTCTCTCTCTCTCTCTCTCTCTTTCTGTGTGTGTGTGTGTGTGTGTGTGTGTGTGCGCGCGTGGGCGTGTGGGTGTGCAGGATTCGCTCTCCATATGGTGTCCAGTCCTCTGTGTAGTGATGTTAATGTGTGTCTGCTGTGATGTGTTGCACACGCGTCCTTGTGTGCATGAGAGAGGGTGTGTGTGTGTGTGTGTGTGTGTGTGTGTAAGCGTGTGCACACACACACACACATGTGCATGGGCACATTAATGTAATCAGGTTAAAGCCTTTGTAAACGCTGGAGCTTTTCTAGAGACATGAATATGAGCATCCTGGGTTTAACATATTGGGTTTAACAGCTCTGAAAAACAAAATGAAGAGACCACTTCAGTTTCTGAATCAGTTTCTCAACATTTTGCTATTTATAGATATTTATTTGAGTGAAATGAATATTGAGGTTCTATTCTATAAACTACAGCGAACATTTCTCCCAAATTCCAAATAAAAATATTGTCATTTAGAGCATTTGTTTGCAGAAAATGAGAAATATTTTTTTTTATATTTAATTTATGACACATTTAAGAGTTCAGAAATAAATATTTGGTGGAATAACCCTGGTTTTTAATCACAGTTTTCATGCATCTTGGCATGTTCTCCTCCACCAGTCTTACACACTGCTTTGGGATAAAATGCAAGCAGTTCAGTTTGGTGTGATGGCTTGTGCTCATATTCCAGAGGTTTTTAATTTGGTCAAATTAAAGAAACTCATCCTTTTAAGGTGGCCTCTTATTTTTTTCCAGAGCTGTATATGGCATACTTAATTATTGCATTCCATACTGCCATGTTGAATCTTGTTGAAGATTGCAAATCTCATGTAATTGATGCTTTGTATTTATGTATGTGTGTGTGTATTCAGTGTGCATTCAGTAGAGGTCCACTAGGACAGGTGGTAAACTGATCTTAATCTGTTATGTTTGTGTGAGATGTTGTTATATACAATGTATGTGTCCAGACGTTTGTGGACACTCCCTCTAATCCTCTTCTAATGAGTGTATTCAGCCACTTCAATATGTGTCTGACACAGATGTGCACTTTACAGTTGGCCTGGCAATAGAATGGGACTCTCTGGAGCAGATAACCACCAGATCGTATTGGGTTCATGCCAAGCCAAATGCCAGGCATGGGTTTAGAGGGGTATAAAGCCCCCCAGCATTGAGCTGTGGAGCAGTGGATCTCTGGTGGAACTTGTGGTGGTGGTGTGTTTTCTGGAACACAATTTGATGGTGCTCCATGAAAGTTGAGTTTTGGGATGAGTTTTGAAGTTAAAGGTCTCATTCTGTCCATTGTTTTTTTCATTCATTTTAAAATGTCTAGTATGAATGCCTCTAGTATGAATGAATACCATGTGAGCTTGTTTTTGTGAAAAAAAAAAATGCATAGCGCTGCTTTAGTCCAGGGGAGAAGCTGGGGGACTGATAGAATTTCTGCTCTTCCTCATGAATATTCATACATGCAAACATATCGCCTCTGATTGGCTAACAACACTGCAAGGCAAGTGAGATGATTAGAAATCAGTTAGAGATGTTTTAAAATAAAGACACTGCTAAGTGCAGTTCAGCCCCTGACCTAGTCTTAGACTCTCTGTAAAACGCAAAAATCCACTGGAGATCCTATGTAAACCTATGTAAACACACAGAGGTGGGTAGTCCAGGTTCCAGGGTGGGACTGTTTTAAACATACACCTACCTATCTCAGTTGTACTTCACTGGTGGTGTTCCGTACCATTTTTGACAACAAATTCGAACCATTTGTTCCTTAGCTCTGAATTGATGTGTTATTTGCACAAATAACACAGGAATGATCTGCCATGCTGTTCCTGTCTGACGAGACGATGTCAGCTTTTAATGCTGTCTGTGGGCGGTTGCGAGCCAAGGTGGGCGTGGCCATGAATGCTCATTCACAGATTGATGTAGACACGGGTGCTTTTCCTGATCCTATATTTCACAAAAACGAGAAAAAAGTGGATTTTATTAGGAGGACACCATTAAGGAGTTGCATGGTGAAGAGGTGTATTGAGGTGGTGATTGTTCAGAATCCTAGCCTCACTAATTTTCTTTCTCTCTCTCTCTCTCTCTAAACCCCCTCTCGCTCTTCTTGTTGCTGAATACAATGCTAAATGAAAGCCTACCATGAATTCTCTAAAAATGTAGTAGAGGGTCTTTCCTGGACAGTAGAGACAGTTACGCCAACAAAAACAGGATAAACCCATGTATAAACGTGCAAATGTCCTTGATTTGGGAAAAGACAAATGAATAAATCTCAATAATTTTGTTCAGTAATAAATAACATGTTACTAACCTATTTATCGCTAAATGCAATCAAATTCTCACAGCAATGCTCCAAAATATAGTAGGCCTTTTTAGGATAGGTGTATTTTTAGCTTTTTTTTTAGTATTTGCAAGATTGATAACCATTATTTATTATACATTATTTATTATAGACCTCCATTCAGAACATATAACATGGAGTTTTGTGTAATAGTGAAAACAATCATTAAACTGATATGGGTGAGTTTGTAATATAAATCACAGATATCTTTTTACAATGTTTGCTCTGTTGTTAAATTCTGCTCTTTCTCCATTTCTCTTACTCTCTCTCTCTCTCTCTCTCTCTCTCATACCCCGCCCCCCCGCTTCCCCCCTCTATCTAAGTCCCTTAATCAGTGACTGACTCTCTTGGGGCTGGTTGATAATTGAATAGCCATATTGATAATCTGCCATAGTGAGACAGTGGGAAAATCACACTTATTTACAGTTAATTGTTGCGAGGAGAAACGCAGCTCGTTACGTTGCACAATGCTTGTCTCAGGAAAGCAAGAAAAAGAGAAAAAAAAGCTGAGATCTATGAGCACTATGCTTCCTCCTGATTGTTTACTCGCTGTACGCCAGGTTGGATGGGGACCAGGAAGCTCCAGCGTGGCTCCGTGGTTTGGTTGGAGGTTAGTCATGGCTTCGTGTCGGGTGGAGTGGGAGAGTTTTGGAGATATTGTCTTGACTGTTATTAATGGTGGAGCTGTGTATGCTGTGTATGCTGAGTTAGAGTGGGCTGTTGACAGGTTTGAAGGTGAGGTTTTGATGGAACCTGTTTACAGTGTGAGAGACTAGAGCTTGTGGGGGCAGCTTTCAGAAATGTCACATTTTAAAATGTTCTGTTTAGACATTCAGAGTTGTGGTTGGGGTGGTTGGGGCAGAATTTGCGGTGTATTTCCATATTTTTATTAGATATATGCACAGTTTCTAAAAAAAGAACAGGGTGAGGATGAGACATTTAGGCCCAATCCCATTTCTCTTCTGTAACCCTGTCTCTTGTTTTTGAGTGTAACTCAACAGAATTACAAGGGAATGGTTGAATCAATGTTGATCACCATTGAGTTTGAAAAGTGAATCAATGTTTATATAACAACGGTGTTTCAACATACATTACATTAGTCATATGTCAACCACATTTCAAAGGCCTGTTGTGTTCCAGCTGGGTGGAGTGCGCCCCTGGTGGTCAATCATGGTCCTGCAACTAAAAACTATACACAAACAATACAGAGGGCACACAAGGAAAATATATATACAACCAGAGGTCGTAACAAGAAGTATGTCCGAAGATCAGACACTGAAAGTAGCCAGGCTGGAGACTGAAACTGATGGCCTGACACCCTGGCTTGATGCCATGGCCCAACTGCCATGGCCCTACTTGACTGTAATTCCAGACAGCACACATAATATATATATATATATATATATATATATACATTTTGTGGAATGAATACTCAATAACCAATATTCATTCAGTTGCAGAACAGAAGCTAAATCAGATGGTCAGCTCTCCCGCCTAAAGGAATTTAACCTATTACCTTTAAGCCTGGGGAACATACTTTTCAAGGTTTTCTCAGAGCCCTTAATAACTATGGTTTTACTACAGGGGTTGGACAATGAAACTGAAACACCTGTCATTTTAGTGTGGGAGGTTTCATCATGGCTAAATTGGAGCAGCCTGGTGGCCAATCTTCATTAATTGCACATTGCACCAGTAAGAGCATGAAGAGTGTGAAGGTTCAGTCAGCAGGGTAAGAGCACAGTTTTGCTCAAAATATTGCAATGCACACAACATTATAGGTGACATACCAGAGTTCAAAAGAGGACAAATTGTTGGTGCACGTCTTGCTGGCGCATCTGTGACCAAGACAGCAAGTCTTTGTGATGTATCAAGAGCCACGGTATCCAGGGTAATGTCAGCATACCACCGAGAAGGACCAACCACTTACAACAGGATTAACTGTGGATGCAAGAGGAAGCTGTAGCCAGGCGCTAACCCGGATTGTATCCAAAAAACATAAAACCATGGCTGCCCAAATCACGGTAGAATTCAATGTGAACCTCAACTCTCCTGTTTCCACCAGAACTGTCCGTCGGGACAATAATTGTTGTGGTCTAAAACCAGGTGTTTTAGTTTCATCGTCCAACCCCTGTAGGTCTGAACACAGATTTGCAGTAGAGACAGTAGACTACAGAATATCTAACAATATATTCTTAATCATAAAATGATATTCTACATTACCTATGCAAAAGCTATTGGTTATACCCAGTAGGAGTGTGCCATATCGCATTGTAAGTGATAATATCGGCAACATTTATGAATATTGTGAACGATATTATACCCTGAAATATCCATCCATCTATTACTCAACCCTAATTATCACATTAGGATACAAGATTCTTTCCCTGTTTTTAGCTAAAGAAAAATCACACTGTTCTGATTTCCCATTATATATCTACTAGAGACAGATTATATCTGTCCAGCATCATTTATTTTACTTTAATCCTGGATATATGGAGATATTTAGAGTGAATTTTTAGTATCATGACATTCTGGATCATTGATTTTTTATTTTTTTTTTATAAAATGTATAAATTGTTTTGTCATATCACCAAGAGTATCATTATTGCAAAAATACCATAAAACATTGTAATATTATTTTAGGGCATTATCGCCCACCCCTAGTACCCAGAAGGCCTTGAAGAAGACTCAGACTGTCACGCTCAGATGAGAGGAAGTTGGTTTCGGATAGTACTAGTGTCACTGTCCACAATCAAGCAAACCAGAAACCCAACCAGTTTAATTAAACTGTATCAGTTCTGCCTGAAAGAGTGTTCGAACATCTCAACAGTTTGTTGCCTCTTCTTAGGGTTGATTGATGAGTTAAGAAGAAAAAGCCACTGAGTATTGCCACCAGCTCTTGTAGAAGAACCAAACTGTCACCCTCAGATGAGAAGAAGTTGGTTTGGATGGTACTTGTGTCAATGTCTTCAGTCAATCAAAGTTAACATTGCCATGGCTGCTTCCAATTGGTGTCAGTAAACCAACCAGTTTAATCAAACTGTCTCAATTCAGCCTAAAAGAGTGGTCGAATATCTCACTAGTTTGTTGATGGCTACCAGAAGCATCTGGTCATGGTGCAACATTTAACTATAACGGAACATCCAACCAAATGTTAGGTGTGGTGTATGTAATAGAGGTGTAATAACTAACTTATTTTTCATTGTTGCCAATGCTTGAATGCAGTAATGTGGAAAAGTTTCCTGTGATTGAGAAAAGAACTCCCTGGAAAAAAAACAACATATTTCTTTCAAAAAAAGCAATAATAGTATACTTACATATTTACTGTTTATCTTGAAGCTTTACAAGAGATGCTCTGTTGACTGTCCACTTTAATACAAACTATTTCCAAACAAATCACCAATGTATGTTTTTCTATCTGTATAATAGGTGTGATATTATGATCATCATTTTCTATATCTGTAATAGCATGGTTTTATAAACACACATATATAAGCACAAGCACAAATACCTTTATAAGCACAAATACCTTGACACATCATCCTTGTCCAATCCTCCTTGATTTCATGAGTTGAAAAAAGATGTTAAAGCCAAAATATGGGTGAAATACCTGTTAAGTTTAAGTAAATTGAAATTCAAAGGATTATGAATAAACCATGACTCCTATACTGTGAGCACTTGGTATGATTTTCTTTGTAACTGGTTTTAAATAAATTACATTCGACAACATTTTTCTCGACCCATAAATTTATATTAGGCTTACAAATTAATTTTATGAAAAAGGATAATTACTTTTAGTATAATATCATGATAGTAGTGTCCTACATTTTACAATTACATTTGGTCACATCTAAAACACATAAAAAAAACATGTAGGAATAAATGATCAGATTGTTCATTTTTTATGCCTAGTTAAAATAAACACCTTAAAACATTGTATTATTATCATTTTAGACCAGCTATTTGAATTGTATGTAGTGTTACAAAATTAAAGCAGGTCTCATATGACCCATTAATAGAACTGTCCCAAATTCCATTATATACTTTTTTATATTATTTTTATTTCCTCATTTGTACAGTGTACAGGTGGAACTAAGTGAACAAACACAAATCCACATTGTATCATAACTTTGACAGGCATATCATGTTTCACACAATATTTATATAAAACAGAGAGAGTCATTCTGCAGCAGTGAAAGGTTTATTTCCTTTATTCAGGATTTGTTTGTATTTATGTTCCTTTGATCGCAATAACTAAAGTAAAGCAATGGAACAGCTTCCAGCATCTTGTGGCGGGGGTGCCGAGGCGCAATATATACTAGGCTTCCAGTAGCGACACCTTGCAAAATCTGGACACTGTATTGCTACTGTACTGTAACAATAGAGCCTTAATAAGCAGCAGGTTAGAAATGTAGCTAACTGATGGATATCACAGCAGCCCTGTAACAGATCATGAGCGGAAAATGCCTCTGGCTGCACAAGTAATTAATCTACTATTTCCTTAAAATATTGGTACTTTACTCTTGTGATTTTTTCTGGTAGGTTGCTGTTTATTTTTTTAGCCAGAAATGTTGCAGCACGGTTCATGGTATGCAACATTATTTGTGTACATAGCCTATTAAATTCAAAGTATGGCTTATAATCAGGCGTGCACATTAGCCTGGAAATGACAGAATTTATTTTAGAGAAACAATGTATTCACAGTATAACCACAGTTTTGTTGTTTGTCTTGAAGCTGATTACTTCAGATTTAAAATATTGCATCTTGGCTATATGGTGTGCTCCAATATTTGAATTCAGTTCAAATTCTGCAGCTAATACAAATAAAAAGTCAGGTATCTGTTTAGTAGGTGGTTTCTTTGCTCACTCAGGCAAATCTCATACAATAATGATTGACACTTTTCTCACAGCAGTTCCATTTGCTTTTGCAAATGACAGTTTTTATAGAGTCAAAACAGATTGATTTCTGTTGACATCGTTAAGGCTGTGTGCACAGTAGTTGTGGGATAATCAGAAAGTGTATGATTATTGAATATGTGATTTGTGAATATACGATTCATAAGTCTGTAATTGTGTTGGGGTAAAGAAGTCGTTTCATCTCGCTTCACTTCACCCCTCTTTTAGAGAGAGCTGAGCTGAGAGCCGGAGTCTGATAGCATACAGAGAGTTTGTAGCAGGAAGCAACATCAAGCTGGTGTTTGCCAGGCTCTGATCTGATAGCGTATCATGCGCTGTGTACTCTACCGGGAGACAGCTTCTCCAGCCTTGCCTCAGTTACTCACAGTATCTCAAGGTAAAGCTTGCAGAACACTTGAGAAGTTTCAGTATATGAAGTAAAGTATGACATCTGAGAGTGAGATGTTTTACACTGTGGCATAGGTAGAGGCTTAAAGAGCTTTACTACATTCTGTCATCATCATCCTCATCATCAGCAGCTAAATAAATTGGGTCTATTGTATACTTTTTTAGTTTGTAGCTGTATTTGTGGGCTGTTAATGTGTATTAGGTTCATATAACTAAATGAAGACAGAGAATATGTAGTTGTTGTAATACTCATCTATGTGCACGCCACTGCTCGCACTATACTTGACACTGAATAGTCTGTAGAATCTTGTCAGTTGAGCAAGTTGCTTTACAAGGTGTTGTGCTAAATTCTGTCTTACAGACAGAATTTGACTTCTGCCGTGTGCATGTATGCCTCATAGCAGAATAAGCATACAGGTGCATCCCAAAAAACTGAATATTATTAAAAAAGTTTGATTATGTTTATTTCAGTAATTCTGTTCAAAATTTGAAACTTATATACAATATAGATATATTACACAAAAAATGGTCTATATTGACGATTATGGCTTACAGCCAATGAAAGCCCTGAATCTCAGTCAGTGTCTCAGAAACTTTGAATATTACATAAGACCAATTGTTACTTTTGGCAGTGTGGGCAGTGTGCCAAGTCCTGCTGGATAATGAAATGTAGTTAACTGATGGTTATCACAGCAGCCCTGTAACAGATCATGAGCAGAAAATGCCTATTGACTGGCAGCCCAAATAATTAATTTACTGTTCCTTTACCACTGACCATCATTAAGTTTTGCATTTCATTTGGAAATCAAGGGACCATAGGAAGAAGTAGAGGAAGAGTGCAGAGAGAAACACAATCTAAGCTGCTTGAGGTCTAGTGTGATGTTTCCACAATCAGTGAGTTGTAGGCTTGCAGTTACTATGCCATACTCCTTAAATTTTTTTCAGATGATTGAAAAATGCATCTAATCCATGAGATGTTTATAGCTTGGGATAGTTTTTTATGACCTATCTATGCTTTATGCTTCTCCACAACTTTATCCCTGACCTGTGGGGCGTGTTCTTTGGTTTTTGTTATGCTGTTTGTTCAGCCAATTGATTGAGGGCAGGTCTGGAATTGACCACATTTTAAAACGCTGTGGAATTAGTTATGAAACTCAGTGGATTCCTCTAAAAACTGATCCCTTTACCCTTCCCGCTTTTGCTGCTCTACTTTTGTTCGTAGATAATGTGCTCTGCTATATTCACTGTTTTCTGTAGTTAACTGTATTTGTTACCTCTGCTGTGTTGCTGTGCTAATAACTACTCACTGTTTATGCTGAAAGATGAAGCACTTTTGAGAGGGATATCCAGTTAGCGGTGTTACACAGCTTTATTCTCTTTCTTCCACAAGATAATGTGTCTCCTGGACATGATTGCTTGTAGACTTAGCTACTACAGCTAGCTACGGGGAAACGCTTTGAGGGATTAGGATAGCATTGGAGTGCTCTTGAACTCTTACCGGTGGTCATATGGAGCTGTGTGAGCCCTCCACTGAGCTGAGGTGTTCTGAGGCAGCCAGAGGAGCAGTGCTTAGTCAACGCTGTTCTGTGGAGCGAGACGTAGTTTTACTGCAGCACGGGCCCATCCCCTCCCTGCTTTAATTACCTTTCGCTCGCTCCCAGTCTACATTGCTGCTCCCTCGCTTTCTAGAACTCATTTCTGTGCCTCTTTTCTCTCTCTCTCTCTCTCTCTCTCTTTCTTTCTCTTGTCTCTCGCGCTCTCATGCTCTTTTTCACTTTCTCTCTCCGTCTCTTTTCGGACTACTGACTAATCCTCTGTCTTTCTCTCTCTTTCTCTTTTTCTCCTTTACACTCAGAAACTCCATCATCTATGCCTCTGCAGTGTTTAGGGGTCAGCAGTGCTCGTGTCCTGCTGTGGTCACATTCTGTGTAGGTGAGAAAGGAGAGAGGAAGAAAGAGAGAAAAAAACAGAGGGAGGGTACGAAGAGGGTGAGAACTCATCTATCACCACCGTCGCTGTTGGCTCCCTTCGTGTAATTTGAGAGAGAGGTAGAGGAGGGTGAGGAGGAGAGGGGGAGGAGGGATTCTCTAAGCATGGATGAGACAGCAGAAGATATCAGAGTATCTTGTCCAAATATTAAACAGATAGAAATATTAAACAGCATAGCTTTTTATTAGCCTTACATTCTTCAAACATGTAGCACTGCCAGCTAATGCTCAGTGTATAGATAAATGAGAGTGTGTTTCATTTGTGCAGGTGTGAATACAGGGATCATGCTTGGATGCCGACCAAAAAAACAAACAAAATAAAAATGCAGTCACACCAAGGTAGTGGGTGCCAGATGGGTGGGACATTCCATTTCCGAAGTTGTGTGGGCATTTAATCTTCCCCAGTCTACAGTGACACATGTGTACCAGCCTGGCAATAAGGCATAAGGCATTACCACCCACAGTGGACAGTGAGTTCAGTGGGCGGTAATGATTGTGACTGGCAGCTTCTGGCTTGAATTGTCCTTGAGAACAGACATACAGCTCTACTACAACTAGTAGAAATCATATCCACATTCAGTGCAGGAGACCCCGCACAATATATCATTTTAGCATCATGCTAAAGTCATGCAAGACCACCTTCTATCTGTTTTTGAATGAGGAGAGACCAATATACTTGAAACCCTACTTGAAAGTTTTGTTACACACTGCAAAAAAATCCATTGGCAAAAACTAAACAAAATATATGCAAATTAAGACAAATATATGTATATTAAGCAAAAAAATCTGCCAATGGGGTAAGCTAAATTTTCTTAGTAAGATTTTTTTTACAGAAAGCAATGGCAAAGTCTCAAAATGAGTGAAGTAACACCTAAATCAATAAAAAAAGTCACTGTTTTTTGGACACAAAAATCAGAATGACTTAATTACTGCTTGATTGTGCTTATTTTGATTTCAAATTACTTACAATAACAAAACAAAACTTACAAATTCTAAGTAAGAATGATTAAGATCATTATTATCCCTAAAATAAGCAAAATAATCTAACATTTACAATGCTTAGTGAGACAAAAAGTCTTATCAGAGAAGAAAATAAGATTTATTGCCTTAAATTTAGAAATTTTCACTTGCTAAAGTTTAGTTTTTTTGCAGTGCAATTTCAGAAACATATTTTACATCTCTGATGATATCTAATTAAAACTTCACGAAGAGTCTGAAATTTTAGCTTTGTAATACACCAGAAACATAATTTTTCAGCTTGATATGGCTGCTGCACATGCGCAGATCTCCATCTGTTAGTGGCTTTCCCAGTAACTTGTTGACTCTTCTTCACTCTCGGCACTTTCAGCAAGTTGTTTGGTTCTTTTTGATTAATAATATTGGTTGATCTCTTCATTAATAACGCCTCTGGAAAAAGTTGCACTGCAAGACAAGTAATGTAACAAAAGTAAAATTAAACTAGACACGTTTTTTTTCCTGCCTGATTACGAAAGAACAGTCTACACTCGTTTTTCAGGCAGGTTTTCCATTGCAGACCTACAGGAAACAGATTATATAGTGAAATGTATTTAATTTAATGGGATTACGTGTCATGAAATACATATTTGACAAATTGACTTGTGGTGAAATCTGCTGATTTTTTTTTTTTCTTAAATATTGTGGTGACTTTTTTTAATATTGCAAAAGGGAGGTGAATACAAGCACATGCCTCCTCTGATACATGTGAAGTCAGATACCACCTCTTTAAGCACTAGATTTTCAGCTTTAACTGGCCAGCAGCATTATGGGAGTGACAAGAGAAGTGAGTGCCATTTACCCGCCCTGAAAGACTATGGCTAATTTTGCTCTCTCTGGCTCTGGCTGCTGATGCTTTAAACTTGCGATTCTCTGGTTATAGTGTTCTAGCCCATTTTTGCTTTTCTAATGTTATTTCTTTTATCAATATTGTTCGGCCCTACCCATGCACACACACCTGAAATCCCACAGGTCGATGCAGTGTTGTTTAGCTTATATAGGATATGTCATGGGACACAAGACTAGTTCCTGTCCTGTGATATTTGGCATTGTAGTGTAACTAAGGTTGTTATCTCTTTACAATAAACATATTTTAATTTAGAATCATTTAGTCATTTTGTGTAAACAGTAAGTTAGACCTTCACTTCAGATTTCAGACCCGCACTATCTTGTCATAACCTCCACTGTAAAGAGATCAGATGCCCTGAAGAGAAAAGATTCAATGCCAAGTTCTCCATAAGAAACAGAGCAGCACATCTGTGAGCTCTAGGTCACGATAAATCAATGACATATTGAATTGTGTTTTATTTAGAGATAACTGCAGTCACACAGTGTTGACAGCTCAAGATGTTAGCATGCTGGTTGAGCACCATCTGCTGCCTTTTTTATTGGCTCTTTATGTTGAAAGACACCAGTCAGACACTGTTGCTGCTTATATCAAGTCTGTCCCAGGGTCTGTCTGTTGCTGTTTTTTTGCTGCAAAAGTGTTTGATAGAATAGAAATATATACATTACCGGTCAAAAGTTTGGATGCACCTTAAATCCAGTGTTTTTCTGGAAGAATTATTTAATAATTTTCTGCATTGTAGATTAATACTAAAGCTACATCAAGCCATGCTGTGTTGTATCGCTAAATAAAATCGTTTATGGTTCACCAGGCTCTGTAAACTATGTCACAACACTTTTTACAATAAGGCTACATTATTCAACATTACTTTATTAATAATTGACAGTCTTTAAGACATTATTAACCATAACAAAATCATTTATCATTTTTCTCAATTCATTAAGAATTCTGACAAAATGCTAAAGCATTAAAAACTTCGCAATACTTAATAATGTCTTATCAGCTTATAGTAGTATCAATTAATTTATCAATAAATTCAATTAGCCATTAAGCAATGTTTACCGCTATGGAAAAAATAAGGCACCACTTAAAAATGTACCAGATTAAAAAACAAGAGGAAGATGGATGATCACAAGCTATGATCAAACCAAGCTGAACTGCTTGAATTTTTGCACCAGGAGTGAGTAGCATAAAGTTATCCAAAAGCAGTGTGTAAGACTGGTGGAGGAGAACATGATGCCAAGATGTATGAAAACTGTAATTAAAAACCAGGGTTTTTCCACCAAATATTGATTTCTGAACTTTTTTTGTTGTTGTTAATTTAGCCATTTCTCATTTTCTGCTAATAAATGCTTTAAATGACAGTATTTTGATTTTGAAATGTTGTCTGTAGTTTATAGAAGAAAACAACAACATTTTATTCAAACATTTACCTATAAATAGTAAAATCAGAGAAACTGATTCAGACACTGAAGAGGTTCAAACAAAATAAGCAGCTCTCCCAATACTTTGGTTAATGTAATCTAATGGATGTGAAGATTCTCTACTTTCTATTTACTTTTCTCAGAACTGCACAATCAGATGGAGAGCCGTTGGAGAGCCTCTGTTTGTGAGAGCGTTGACTGATGGACGACGGCTCTCGTCTCGCTGCTTGAGCACGCGGAAAGATGTGGGTTGACTTTAATTAGACCCCCGGTACCCAAGGCTGTGATAGCCAATCACTGCTTCATCTAATCTGGCCTTGGAGTGCCATTCATCTCCATGCGTGGAAAGCGCAGGACGGAACGGGTGGCGAGTTAAAGGAGAGAGAGAGGAACGGAACGCTGAAAATCAATATCTCCCCTCTAATATATGCATGAACAGAACGCCGTCTTCCCCTCTCTGTGCTTAGGCTGAGCAGGATCAAAAGGGCTGCGGCATCTGATATTGCCTCCTGCTCGGAGAGGATCGGGGGGAAGTCGGGAGGAAAGCGTGCGAGAGGGATGAGAGCGTTTGGACACACCAATTAGAAGATCCATCATGAGCCTTTTGTTCGGCGGCGCGAGGGCCGCGGTAGGTGATTGGCGGGAGCGCTGAGGTTCTCTCGCCGGGGCTCGCCAGTCAAAGCGTCGGAACTAAAGCAGGAGCGCATTTCAATTAGTTTAACCCCCGCTGGAACCGTCAGATTGATGGTTAACTCTGTCTGTGCGCCGAGGTGGTGCAGGTGAAGTCATTAGGTTGATCTATGTGGCTGAGAGGCAGCTATGAAATGAGCACAGCTCTATCTCATCGCTCGTTTAGCGACCATCAAATTGATTAATACATTTTCATGTGTCTAATGACATTTGGAACTAATCCTGTGCTTTAGGAACATGGAGTCGTTCCTCTTTTCAGGTCTTCCCAATTAGAATTTGATCGGCCGTAAATGTGTTGGAGAATCCATTGCGATTTTAGCAATGTAGATCCATTAGATTAGATTAGATCCAGTTTATTTTTTAGCGGCTTTTTCTTGGAATTTTTCATCAACTACAATATTAAAAATGAAAATAAAAACAACATAGCACTAAAAAAATATTCATATGATTTCTATTTATTGTTAAACTAAACTAACTAAAGACAATAGTCTTTATTTATACAATAGTAGAAAAGATACATCCACACTATCCATATCTATCCATCTATCATGTCTGTAGTTTAATTCAGCAGTTTCTTTACAGATAGGTGGTCAGAAGGAGCACTCACAGCTTTGGTGCGCACCAAATGATTGAAAATGAGTGAAATACACCTACCTCAAATAAGAGCATGTAGGACCAAAGTCAGATCCGTTGCAACATAGCAAGCAATTCAATAAATTGCATAAGGCCCGAGTTGGCCTGGGGGTCTAGACCCCCAAACAACTGGATATGTGGGCAGCAACAACCTACAATAAAATTTGTGTATCATCGAATCCGACTGGAAAATTCATGTCTAGTAGAATCCATACCTTTTAGCTGTTCACTGTCTTTAAAGCATCAGGTGTGTCTGCTTAATTCTCAAAAAAAAGTAGTAAGTAGTATAAGTAGTAAGTCTGTGTAAGCATTAGCTCGGGGTGTTTTTTGTTTTTTATAAAATTAATAATTGAGAAATATCAAAATAAAAAATATATATGGTAATACTTACTCACTATCTAGTACTTCTACTATCTTTTCGGTAGACATTTCACTGAACTTTTCAGATTGTTGAATAATAAAAAAAAGAAAATACTTCACTCTTTACATCCAATTTACTTTGTTTGTTTGCTGAGGTTCATGGGTGTCGGTGGGGGGTGGGAGGCTGGATGTGCTCTATTTTGCTTGTGGCCCCCAAATGCCTTAAAAAGGCCCTGATCACAGTAGAATGCTTTACTGCGTAACTGAGAGTTAGTTATGAGATTTAATCCACATTTCAGCATAAACAAGATGCAACCTACCTTCTGAACAGTAGCAACGTGCTTACATCACTAAATAAAACCACTAATACATCACTAGGCTGTGTAAATTGAGAAAGAGAACAAGGGAGAAAGTTGAGGATACATTTGGTAAAAATATGAATTTGCATGATTTGTTTTTATGCGTAATGTTACAGTTGTCATAGCATATTTTTTTGTAATTGCGTGCATAAACTTGGTAATTTTATGTGGTAATACATAGAGTAAAGGCCAAAAGTTGGGACACACCTTCTCTTTTTCAATGCATTTTCTTTATTTTTTCATGATTATTTAAGTTGTAGATTCTCACTGAAGGCATCAAAACTATGAATGAACACATGTGGAGTTGTATGTACTTAACAAAATAAAGGTAAAATAACTGAAAACATGTTTTATATTCTAGTTTCTTCAAAATAGCCACCTTTTGCTCTGATTACTGCTTTGCACACTCTTGGCATCATTCTCTCAATGAGCTTCAAGAGGTGGCCACCTGAAATGAAACATTTCCAACAGTCTTGAAGGTGTTCCCAGAGGTGTTTAGCACTTGGTGCCCCTTTGTCTTCACTCTGTAGTCAAGTTCACCCCAAACCATCTGGATTGGGTTCAGGTCCGGTGACTGTGGAGGCCAGGTCATGTTTTGTTTTGTACATAAAACTCCACATGTGTTCATTCATAGTTTTGATGCCTTCAGTGAGAATCTACAATGTAAATAGTCCTGAAAATAAATAAAACGCATTGAAAAAGAGAAGGTATGTCCAAACTTTTGGCCTGTACTGAACATGCTGTATATTTTAATATGCTCCAGTCAGACATACAGAGACGTAAACATAAACCTTTTCAGCATGGCCACTCTGGCTGATCTGCTATTACTGCTTAGTGCCATATGCAACAAGCTGTGATGTTTTACTGACATTGTATTACCATAGAGGGCATTACTACAGTTTTTGCTAAAGTACCTCTGTTGGTGATTTAGACCATCAGGCTAGGCTTTGTTCCTGTATGTTGACCTTGCTCATTACTCTTTTGTCTAGTACTTCATTTAATAAAGTATATTTTGATTCGCTTCACAAGCTACAGGGGTTGGACAATGAAACTGAAACACCTGATTGGCTCGTGTCCAATCTTCATTAATTGCAAATTGCACCAGTAAGAGCATGAAGAGTGTGACGGTTCAATTAGCAGGTTAAGAGCCCAGTTTTGCTCAAAATACTGCAATACACACAACATTATGGGTGACATACCAAAGTTCAAAAGAGGACAAATTGTTGGTGCACGTCTTGCTGGTGCATCTGTGACCGAGACAGTCTTTGTGATGCATCAAGAGCCATGGTATCCTGGGTAATGTCAGCAAACCACCAAGAAGGACCAACCACATCCAACAGGATTAACTGTGGACACAAGAGGAAGCTGTCTGAAAGGGATGTTCGGGTGCTAACCCGGATTGTATCCAAAAAACATAAATCCACACTGCCCAAATCACGGCAGAATTCAATGTGCACCTCAACTCTCCTGTTTCCACCAGAACTGTCCGTCACCACAATAAATTATTGTGGTCTAAAACGAAAGGTGTTTCAGTTTCATTGTCCAACCCCTGTGTATATATAAACATACAGCCAACCCAACTCTTTTTAAATGTCAATATGTACACAATAATCTCATAAACTCATAATAAAAAAAATGTATTCATTCCATTATCATTATATAGTCTTAATATTGACTGTTGGTTTATCATACGTATAAGCTCTCTTCGCAGATGAGTTGTCAGCTTTGTGGAGTGTCTCAGAGGTCTAAAGTGAAGTGTGATCTGACAGGCCTTGGGCACAAGCTCTAATCTGGGGAGGTTATTCCAAGGATGTTCAGCTGCGGCCAAATTTCCCCGTGGCCTCGGCTCCTCTTTAAGCCGGGGCCTGACAGAGCCGTGATGGAGCCCAATCAAAACGCATCGATCGGCTGTCAGGGCGAAGCCTGGCTGAAGAACGGCTGGAATTGCGGGTCCGGGCCGGGTTTGGCCCGTGGTGTATATATTCAGTAAAAGTATGATTGAAGGCTGCTCTCGGATCAGAGCCTGCAGCCGGTGTCGACGACTGTGAGGTGAGTGACGGCCTTTCCTCGCTCAAAGGATATAGGCTATCAGCGCCGGTAACGATATGGTCGTAAAGATGGAGTCATCGTATGGTCAGATGTCAGGGGAAGAAAGATTCATAGCCGCTCGCCCAGCCCCCCGTTTTTGACATCATTTCCAGCCGCTCTTGCTGGAAAAAGGAAGGGAAGACGGCAGTTTCAGAGCGAGAGCATTCTCATTTCTATGCAAAGGAACGCTGAGCCGTAGAACATTCATTATGAGCAGAAAAGAGCACAACGTACGTTTGCTCTTCATTTCTTTGACCCTGTTTCCTTTTTTGTGTTGGGAGCATTGCTAGCACATGATAAGGTAGTCCTGATAAAAGGAGTTAAAAATGGTTTTAATTTAATAATTGAATATGTTAAATTTA
Source organism: Astyanax mexicanus (assembly GCF_023375975.1). Classification (NCBI taxonomy): domain Eukaryota; kingdom Metazoa; phylum Chordata; class Actinopteri; order Characiformes; family Acestrorhamphidae; genus Astyanax; species Astyanax mexicanus. The sequence goes on from NC_064410.1 coordinate 23,234,228, forward strand.
GGAGAAAACTGGGATAAAAAAAAAAATTAAGGACCTATTTTTTTGTCCATTCCAACAAGGATGCGGCAACTGAAAAAATATACTTAAGTATGCTTTGTTTGAAAATGTATTTCATATACAGTGCTGTGAAAAAGTATTTTTCCACTTACAGATTTATTTTATTTTTTTCAGACTATCAAACAAACTTTAATATCAGACAGAGATGACCTGAGTAAATATAAAAAACACTTTTTAAATCAACTGTGATTAACCACACTTTTTGGAAAGCTGAATTCAATTTCACTGACCACAATCAGGCCTGATTACTGCCAGACCTGTAGGATAAAAAATCACTTAAATAGAACCTGAAGCAAGATAAAAATACCTTGAGAAGCAACGTTATTCCTTAATTTCTAAAGAAATAAAACAAATCAAAAAGAAGAAAAAGTCATTGATCATCTATCAATCATTTCTAAAGCTTTGGGACTTCAGTGAACCACAGTGAGAGCTATTATTCACAAAACACGGAACACTGGTGAACCTTCCCAGGAGTGACCGGCCGACCAAAATTACTTCAAAAGAACAGGGACAACTCATCCAGGAGGTCAAAAAAAAGGACCCAGAACAACACTGAAAGAACTGTATGTCGCACTTGACTCAGTTAAGATCAGGGTTAATGATTCAATAATAAGATAGAGACTGGTCAAAAATGGTATTTATTGAAAAGTTCCAAGGCAAAAAACTCTTTTAATAGCTTTTAATATTTTCTTAAGTTATCTTTGTCTGATATTGAAGTGTGTTTAATAATATCAGTATGACAAAAAAGCTAAATTAATTAATTAATTAAAAGATCTGTAGGTTTTTTTAACACTACTGTGTTAATCTTCCCAGCTCATCCCAAATGTAATGGATGAAGCTCCACTATTCCAGAGAATTCTATAACCCCCAGCACATGTCTGGCATTAGTCATAGTGCCAATAGGTTTATGTTTATCTGCTCCAGAGAATCCTGTTTTATTGGCAGTAATTCTCTATGGGGACTACACACACTGTGTGAGAGTGTACTTGTACATTTGCATTTATTACTCATATTAAGCTGCGTTTGACAGACCACTAGCTGTGCTCGCTGACTTTAGCCGGGCTGGTGCTTTTCTGTTCAAGGTTGATATAGTGAGTTAATGATGATGTGGGCTTTCAAATGCTCTCCATGCTGTCTAGGTTTGTATTGTAATGGATGCGTTGTATAATCGGCCATTGGTTTCATGGGGCTGCTGATGAAGAGCCAGGCGTCCAATGGGAGCAGCCATTCTGCTAGTAACTGTAATCTGCATTTTTTGGTTTGAAATAACGACTGTTATTTACGTAAGCGTCAAAGATCTGTGTAGTATGACATAGTCAAAGAGCAGTAATTTGACGTGAGTGACACCATCGGAGTGTCTGATGAAAAGACTAGCATGTTAGAATTTGTAGTATTTTATAGCCTAGTTTGACATGCTCCACGACTTGCTCCCTGACGCTGACCAATAGGAAGAATTTTCAGCAGGATAATGCACACCCACACACAGAAATGCTTTCCAAGAATGTCTCCTCCAGACTGCAACACTTTCTTGGCCTGCCTAGCTGCCTGATTTATCAACAAGTGTGCAAGATCAGGATACTGTACAGAACCTCATCTTGTATCCAACAAGGTACTCAAGCGTTCTTTCAATTGTACAGTTTTCCCCCCCTGTCCCCATTGTTTATACTGTCTCCACTTGTCTGAGAAGGCTTTCTACCAGATCTTGGAACATGGCTGCATTCAAAAGCAAGCAGGAGTGTTAATGAGGTCATTATGTTGGATGATCTTCACTTCGCCTCTTCCCCAACTCCCCAACTAATCCCAAAAGTATTGGATGGAGCACCATCATTCCAAAAAACCTAGTTTCACTCCTCCACAGCTCAGAACCAGGGGGCTCTAAACCCCTGTAGAACACACACACACAAAGCTTGTTCTCTTGTTGTTTTGGTGTGGGTGGTAAACTTTGTGTCAGCCATGGCCAGACCTAGCAGGCATGCCATGGAGACTTTTTCGATTTATGGTTGTAAGTCACAGGCGTTGCGGAGACATCTTGGGGATTTTGCGGGGCTGGACCGTTCTTTGAAGTCCTGCACATTGGCATATCATGCATAAATATGAACTATGTTTGCTTTGGACTGAGAATGCAGCTCCAACCAGCCACACAAACAGATATATGAAGTGCTCCGGGTGTTGCGAGCATTTTTTTATTGCACTGAAAAAAAATGTGTTTTTTGTATGCTGTTGTGTGCATGAGTATATACTCTCTCACACACACACACACACACTCATCATCCAAAAATAGCTGCACCCAGAAGGAAATGACGAATTGCAATGCAATTTGAAAGGAAGTTAAAAGTTACCAGGAACGATAAATAACACAAATTCAGACTGATATGGGGAGTATTTACTAGGCAACACATACAGAAGTAATATGTAACACGTGTATAACCCAACATGTCAGACGTCTCAGCACGCAGTTGTAGAGGTCCTTATTAAACATTAAAACATGGTTATATAACAAACTCTAAAGTACTGAACTATAGTCATTAATAGATTAATAATACTAACTAGTCCATGTGAAAACCTTGTGGAATGAATAAAGGTGGTTTAAATAGTAAAAAAAAAATCACTTAATGCACCTTAGCAAAAGGTACTGTCTCTTTAAGAAAGCCCTGCAGCTTATGAAAAAAAAACACACACAGCCACAGGCAGTGAGTGCACAGACCGGAGCGGAGAGCAGGGAGAAGAGAGGAGACATTTTGTAAGAACTGCAAAATAAAGCCTGTTTTCTTGCAAAATACAGAGCTAAGCTAAAGAGCTAACTAAAAGGTTTCTAAAAGTTTAGCTATTGGGGTGTTTACCACATTAAGAAAATGTTGAGTAAAATTTACTTACAACTTTCAACATTTGCTTTTTTTTAAAGCAAATTTAATTTCAGATAAATTTAAGGAACTTCAACTTGGTTTCAAGACTTAAATGTTACATAGAGTAAATAAGTGAAATCAAACTCAGTCAACCCTTTCTTTTAATAAACTTGTTTTTGTAATTGTAATTATGTATTTCTGTATTCAGAAATTAAGTAAAGGTTAATTCAACTGCTAATTGCTTAAATAATCCCTCAAACCTCACTCATTGTTTCTCTTGATCAAAAAGTGATTTGCATGTTAAATAGTAAAAGATTAATAAAATGAATACTTAACAATCTACATAAAATTAGGATTAAGTGTCATGAACTGTTTAGTAGCTTATTTTCAAATCTCTTTTAAAAGCATAGACCCATTTTGGTATATTTTCTAAAAGTGAGTGCCCAGAGGCATAGTGGTTGTTTTGAAGCCATAAAAGTTTGGAAAGCTGAAAAAGCTTTTTACTTTAAAATGCCAATCTATACAATATTGATTGTTCAAACAATGGTGATAATAATGGTGATCTATTAACATTTCCCCCATTTTTAAAACAGAACTGTGTTGCAAATATTTTACCATTTGCTCCACTTTTTGTTGTCTGTCCTCTATTCATTGGGCTTGTCCACCCCACGCAAGCCCTCACTCAGACACACCCCATCACTTCAGTCCTCTGCTCACTCTCCCCTGGGCTGCACTTCCCTTTCTCCACTCCTTCTCTTCACTTCCTGGAAGTCTTCAAAGATGTTTTCTCTGTGGTCCGTTGAATTGCATGTGGTGGTCAGATCGAGACTGTGCCTGCCTTAGGTTGTCCCGTTGTTGTGCGTTGGGATCTTACCCATCTTTGGCTAACCAGCCTATCCCACTGAACCACACACAGCGTAGCAGCACTGTTTTATCAACATTCAGTGCTGTAGTGTTCCTGCAGGGTACAGTTAGGGAGCGCAAACCCAGGTACTTTCATACATTCACACGCTGGTGTTGCCTGTGAAAGCCTGCGCAAGGCACCAAGTACCCATGTTTTATTCATTTTATACCTATTTAATTTATTACCATCATTATTACCTATACTCCCACACTCCTCTTTTAAGAAATGTAGAAAGTATTAACTTTGATGACACTGCTCTGGAATGTACCCAAAGCTCCCTCACTAAAAAAAAGCAATGCATGTCACTGAATAATTATAAATCAGATTTGGTATCAGTATCTAAAGGTGTACCAAAAGGTTCCATTTTTCCTCCAGTTTTATTTAAACATATATATAAAATATTGCTGTCTCTTCTTCTACCTTAGACTGCAAAATTCACCACTCTGCAGATGGCACAATTCTATATTGCTCAGCTGAGTCTGTTCGTGCTGCGACAAAAAATTACAGAACTCATTTAATGCTTTACAAGTGGCATAGTATAGTCACAAGCTAGTTTTAATTATCATGAAAACTAAAGTCATGCTACTTTCCAGATTTTCTTTCTAGTCTAATTTTAATACGGTAAAGGAAGGAAAGCAAGGTCTTCATTGCAGAAAGTCAAGCAAGTTTTTCATTGCAAGAAAAGCAAGAAAGGCAAACTAATTCCTTGCTTCAAGAATAGCGAGAAAGGCAAGCAAGTTCTTTGTTGGAAGAAAGATGACAAAGTAAAGCAAGTTCTTTGTTGCGAAAAAACATGAAAAGCAAAACAGCAAGCTCCATTTCATATCTACTTATGTAAAAGTCAGAAAGAAACCCAATGCACTACCACTGGTAATAGATCCAACCCTGAATTCGTCACATTACACCTGTCCGTAGACATAAGGTTTTAAAATCTACTAGTCCTTTTAAGAGAAGCAAACTATCAGCATAGACTGAGATACATGAGAACCATTAGAGAAATTAAATATTATATCTGTCTTTTATAAATCTCAGTCAGCTGAAATGAATAAGAAGAGATAAGGACTAAACTACTTGAGAGACAAAAGCTGTGTATGGAATGGCTCACTCATTAACTCATTCACTATTCACTATGTAGCATTTCCTATTTACGGCACTGATTATGGAACCACCAAACAATAAGCAATGTTTGTTCATCCTGGTCTGAGGACGTCCAACACAACAGCACTGCATTGCATTATTAATATATTTTGTAATTTCTAGTGTACATCTTCTGTACACTACATGTTATGATGCATTCTGTGTATCTCATAGTGAACTATATGGGGAATAAAATGTACTGCTGAGTATTTGAAGAAGCACTGCAAAAAATGGCTTCCACACTATATAACATATCTGCAATAAAGAAAGATTCTGACACAGCCACACAGTCATTATTTTCATTATTAATTATAGAATTATAGAATATCAGTTAGACATATGCCACTGTTAGGTTAGGGCCCACAAGATATAGTCCAATACCTCGCTCCCCAAAAATTAATTAAGCTAATTCTTGTTCTCAATTCTGCCTTCTTTTTTGTCTTTAGTTGCTGTGTCCTGATTGCCACCCCATAATCCCTTTATTAAATTCTATTAATCTGCTTACTCATAGACACCCGTATAAGCTTCTTTCTTCTGTTTACCTCTGTCCCCCATTTTGATTGTGTATTACACTCTATCCCTATTGAACTGATCTCCTAATTTCTATGATGTCTCTCCCTCAAGCGTTAATTCACTAATGAAATCAACCTCTCTCAATCTACACCCCTACTCAGTAGGCTGGACCGACTCCACCGGCCTATCCCACCTTGGACTCCTCCCCTGCAGTGGGACTCATCCATACTTGTTTTCTGCTCACACACAACTGCATACACTCAACCAAGCACACCTCTTATCAGAGCCCCACTCACACACAATCCGTCACACACACTGTCACACACATACTCTTTCTCTGTTCCGCACACACACACACTTTCTTTCTACCACAAACACTGTATACACATTTAATTTAACACCACAGACACAAGAAAGCAAAGCACACTGCTAGGTGACTCAACCCCTTTTATCTTAACTCTTTTCTTCTTTACATTAATGCTCAACTGTACAGCAATATTCTGTGAATGACAGAAATCTCATAGACGCACTAAGAGAACTCCTGTGTGTTTTCCTTCTACACAACGCTAGATACTCCTGGTGCCTGACCAGCCGGCCGAGCCGTGCTTACTTCTATCTTCAAATAGACGTCCCTGACGGAAGCAAGTACCTGTAATTGCCTCCCCAATCACACTCAAGCCCTCTCTGCTTGTAAACCCATTCACACAGTTAAAACTCGTATGCAGCAACTTCACAACTATGCGCCAGTGTGCATGCAGCCAATTGCCCTATACAATATTTTAAACACCATTTACACAGTTTAACTAGTATGCAGCAACTTCACAACTACGCAACATGGTTACCTACACATATGAGTTCACACACACATAAGCTCCAGTGCGCACGCAGCCGATTGCACTATACAACCTTTTAAACTAAACATACAGACAGATTACTCGTCTCTGACAAAACGCCATACACAGAATCGCTCTATAACCCTGTCATTGAACTTCGGTATTTCCAGGACCACCAACCCAGATGAACCGCCAAAACCTAGCTTCATTCTTATTAAGCCCACTTCTTTAAACGTCCCACTTCTTAAGGACATCCCAGAACCAAATAATAATAAAAAAACTAAATAAAATACCTGTAATCCTAAACTTAATAATACACACCTATTGACACTTCTCATTAAAGGGACGCCGCCCTTACACCCTGCGGTTTTCGGGGAGTCCTAAGTTCGCCGGGTACCTGACACCCAGCACCGTAAAACGGGTCAGATCCGCGTCCGGAACACTGATGGGCATGCCAACGCCTGAACTCTTAACCCATCTTTCACCTGAATTCACAAAAAAAAAAAAAAAAAAAAAAACATTGTATTATTGCGGCAGACCCACAATATTCTCATAACCAATCCCATAGAGCTCAACATCTCCGACTCCAAAATTTCCAGACAATTTCCAGACACCCAGTACCACATCAAATTTAGAGTAGCCAATGGGCAGAATTCAGTTTAAATAGGTTTCTGCCTTACCTTTCTAGAACACAGCCGGCCACGACGCCGTAGGTTGCTGGAAATGTCAAGTGCCGAATTAGGAACCACCACAAACCGTCCCACACAAAGTCAAGTCCCTGTTCGGGCGCCAAAATTGTTGCATACAAAACCAAAATAATTATCCATATACTGCGGTTTACAAAGGTTCACCAGGAGTCGTAGATTCTCTCAAAAAAAAAAAAGTTTATTAACAGGAGGCTCCTGGAGAGCCTACCCTGAAGCCTCAGCTTCCAGGGACAGACTCTGAATCTCTTACATTTTACAGTCGTATTAAAAGAACTCTATTCTCTTCGACTCCTCCCAGTATGAAGTCACCTTAACATACACAAATCCTACACAATTGCATACATAAGCGTTCTTCAGAATTGTATACGTAAGCGTTCTTCAGTACATTTCCTAGTATTGTGAGTGCTCACAATATACTTTCCTGTTTTTCACATTAGCTGAGGGTCCTGGCTCCATAGATCCCTACTAATCCTAAAGTTGGGTTTCCTGTTGTGCATGTCTAGGGTGTGAGGCCTAAGCTGGGAGATGACCTTATGCCTGTTTCAAATAACTCCTATCCTGTTCTTAAACCCAAACATTGCAAGTATATAAAAGGCAATACCGGTGGTTAACATATATAGGGTCTATAACAATATCTAGTATATATGAACATTCTATAACAATATGATGTTATACAAGATTAATATGTTTATAGGGGGCTTTTTCTGTCAACCATTTATACCTCTATAGGTATGTAGGGTTGCCATAAGCTTAAAAGAATCGATCATAAGGAATAGGTTATAGTCAAAAATTTGTCTGATTATATTCCAATATTATCTCATACATAACAGTTGTAATGGGTGGGGAGCAGTAGCTCTCCAGCCCAGAAGGTTGTAGAATCCAAGTGCAGAGCAGTAGATCTCAAAGCAGGTAAACCCAAGAAAAAGGAAAGTAATAATAATAATAATAATAATAATAATAAAAATAATAATAATAATAATAATAATAATAATAATAAGAAGAAGAATTAATATATAATCGTAAATATATATATTAATATTATATAATAATATTTTATATATATATATATATATATATATATATATATATATATATATATATATATATATATATATATATATATATATATATATACACACACACAATTTTTATTATTATTAAACCCCGCTCCAGCGAGCGGATTGGGATGCGGCCGCTTTAATCGCGTTTTAAAGAGCCTCCGCCGAAAGGGGCGGAGCCACGAGAACGGGCGGAGAGTAAAAACGGGTGGAAAACAAAACCTCACGCCTAGCGTGAGTGAAAGAGAAGGGGAGAATTGTAAACAAGGCTCGCCGTGGAAGCTAGGCTACCTCTTATGAGATGAGGTGAAGGATTAACTAAACAAAATGGCTTCAAAAGAAAACAAACTGAACTGAGGTGCTTATGGAGTAAATGCTGTTCCACCACAGAGGGGAGGAACAGCGGGAGAGAGAGTAGGTGAGCAAAACCGCGTGCCTCGCGGCTGCTACACACACACACACACACACACACACAATCAACCCTCAGCGCTGGCCTGGCGCGCCCTCTGATGCCCCGGAGGATGCTTCGATCGGGCACCAGCCCTTACACCAGTTACTAAAAGAAAGGAATGATTTAGCAAAAATAAATACTTTGTGGATTACTTAATTTTAAAAGAAACTTACTTTTAAGTTACTTTATAAGTTACTTAAGCAGCTGCTAACCGCAGTCTTTTTGAAGCTAGGTAGCGCTTTGTCTTCAGCAGAGAGTGAACAACCAACCTTCATATTGTCATCTTTACCTGATTCAAACTCAACATAGTTCCTTTATTTTCAGCTAGAGAATGCACATTTATCTGTGTGTGTGTCTGTGTGTTGAGCTCGAGTTAGCCTGTTAGCTTGTTAGCTAGCTAGAATGTTGTTATTTTGGCATGGTTGTGGCCGTGGTAGCACTTTGTCTCCAGCATAGAGTCAACAACCAACATTTACATTGTACTACAAACCCAAAATAGTGCCTTTATTTCCAGCTAGAGAATCTGTGGGCATCTATCTGTGTGTGAGTGAGGTGGAAAGATAGAGTAGGGCTTGCTGTGTGTGTGTGGTAAGCTCGAATGCTAGTTTTAGCCTGTTAACTTGTTGTTATTTTGGCATGGTTGCAGCTGAGATTAACTATTGTAAGTTACAGCAATAAAGAATGATCAGGGGCTTGTTGTTAGGAGCTAGTTCTCACCGTAGCTCTCTGAGCCAGAACGAGCTAAACATTTTCCTTCCTTTCCAACTTTGCTTCTTTTTCCAGTGAAAAGATTAACAGAAACTAGGTTAAAGCAAAGTACTGGGCATTTATTGTAGCCTGCTGGGGCATGACATGAAAATAAAACAAGTTTCTGTTTTAAAACAACTAAAATGAGAGAGAGAGACAGAGAGACCAGTGTGTGGATGAGTGCTGAGTATATAAATGGTTGTGGGTAATATGTGTAAACTATAAATCATCCTTGGGTTTCTAGAAAGGCGCTATATATGTGTAACTTAAAATTAGTAGACTTGAATAAATAACTTTAATTTGATTACTGGATTGGAAATGGTAACACGTTAGATTTTTCACTACTGACCAACATGGTCAGATTAGTGTAACTGACATTACTGCATTATCGTTTTGCAGCGCACGGAAGAGAGGCAGTGTACTGTTGGGGAAGCCCCGCCCCCTCGCTGTGAGATTTAGCAGTGGGATCGGGATGCAGCAGCTTCAGCTGATTTTAAAACAGATCTGGATATACGGAGATTTTTCTAACAGAAAGGTAACGGTAGGCTAACCAAGTATACTGTGATGATATGTTTCTGATAGCTGGTTAAAAATACACGTCTCTGAATCAGCACACAGTTTAAACCCACTGTGTGATTAATAAACTGCAGCTGTGTAGTCAGTTAGCTTAACTTTGGAATTAGCTCGATTGGGAGTCAAGGTTTAAGAAAAAAAACTATATATATATATATATATATATAATGTTCAACTTGCCCTGTACCTGATCTGCTAATTACTATTTCATTGTCAAACTGTTTATTAATTTAGGATTATAGGACTTACTGTGAGCTATAATGAAAGAAAATTCATTTAGCTAACTAGTTATCTAGAAGCCAGATGTAGTGGATAGCCAGAATGTAGTACAGCACTTTATGTTGGTAGTTTAAAGCAGTTTCTTATCCCTGATCACTGCCCCAAAATTTTTCCACCTGATCCAGCTGATCTGCTAATAAACAGTCATTTACTGAGTTTACCTGTTAAAATCCTTTAGCCCTTTATGGAGCCTAAATTAATCATGTACATATATGTGTATTAGACACAGCATAACACCACATACTTTTTTAAATGCATTTAAAGCAGAGGAAGCTGTAGAATATGCAGAACAGTGTTAATATGCAGGAACAGGGTTGAGAAACACCGCTGTAACGTGACTTCTGTTCATTTGTAGTTCACAGTAAGACCACATGTCCTGACGTTTATAAAAATTTCTATGAAACGTAAAGTTACATTCTTTTACATAAAAGGACCCCATCTTAAGAAGAGCTCTCAGTAGAAAAAAATAAATAAAAGCACAGGAGAAAATGTAAATATACGACAGAATTGACATGACATAATAATAATAATAATAATAATAATAATAATAATAATAATAATAATAACCAAATCTGTTATATTATTTTAAATATTAGGTGATAACTGATCATTTTTGTCATTTGTATAAAATTCAGACATTGCATGCATAATTTTTTTCTAACAACAGTAACTGTAACGTGGAGCAACGTGTTTAGGTTGTAAAATCACCTTATAATAATAATTTAATTCTTTTAATTGAAAGTAATTTCCACACATGTTGTTCTAGGAAACTATTGGGTGGGCTTGTGTTCATATTGGCAAATGTGCCCCCCCTCCCCCCCAATATCAAGCCTGCTCCTACGCCCTTGCATCACTGTACTGCAAAAATATATTTTAAAGAGCTTGGCTTTAAGTCTTGATAACTGATAACAGATGTTATGATATGTTTTCAATGAACTGTGTGGGATGCATTACATATTCTTTACACTTCTATATTTGTAACTCACAATGAACAATGCCCATATCAGTCTAAATAGTTTAAATGTTGTTATTATGTATTGTTCTTGGTAACCAATATCCTGCTATATAAAAGGATTAGAATTATATGTCCTTTAGGGTGAAACTTTTTTTTTTTTTAGATGAATATTTAAGCATAAAAGCTGACAGCAAAAAAAATCTGATTTCAGTTCTGCACCACTGTTTTGAGTTTGATTGTTTCACAATTGAAAAATCATTGGATGAGAACGCAATGCAGTTTTACACCTAAATGATCTCAGGCTTATGAGAAAGGTAGCCAGGCATGTGTAACATTTTGATTTCCTCATGAAACACTGAAAACCACCAAAGCTGACGGAGAGGAAATTAGAGGGAACTACTCAAATGAAAGGATAATGTTGGGAAACAACAGTTCTGCTTGAATTGACTGGCACAGCCCATCGCCTCATCCATACGCTAATCAGATTGATCAGTGCGCCCTGTTGTCGCTGTGCGTTGAGTCTGTTTGGCAGATAGGATTTTAGAGGTCTTTACAACTTCAGATGAGAAGATTCACGCGGAGAGAAACGCCCGGAGACGAGCGCTTCGTTCGGCTAGGCCGTTTCTTTGAAGTGCTCGTTTGGATGGTGTTTGGATAGAGCTCGGCTCGCTTTCGAGGGATCTAGGTGTCTCTAAGCGTGGCTTCCCAGACTCACGCTGAGGCTAATCCTTAAACAAGACATTAAAAAAAAAATCTTCATTCTGATTTTTAATAATCCTACAGCTCAGCTTTGTATGTGCATGAATGGGCTGCTGCCTGCTGTGGGTGGGCTGATGGAGAGGGTCTGTAATAAGGGCACGCCTGGCCCTGAGAAAAAGGGCAAGTTTGGCCTGGAGGTCAGACAGAGAAATACACATGGAAGCTAATTTTAACTGTGGTGCTTCTCACAATAGCTGGACACAGGGAAGAAAATATTTCTTTCAAGCCTTTTAATCTTAATTTATTTTGCTGTAATTTTAAGGCTTAACAAACATATCGAACATATCAGATTTATAGTTTTCTACACTGTAAACCCGTACATTGTTTAAACTCAAATGATTTAAGTCTGTTTTACATAAAATTGCATATTTATAAACAATACTCAACTATTTTTGAGTTAGTTGAACATTTGTGGGCACATATATTGTGCTATTCAAACAGAGATCTTTGAGTTGAAGCAACTTATAATTAATAACTGAATTTAGTCTGTTGCCATTGAAAGCTTCTTTTCCATTGGCTTCTGTCACAATCTATTTGCATACTGGGTGTGTCTGACAGTTTCTGACTGACACTCACCATCAGTATTTAGTGATTCCCCCTGGGCTAACTTAGAAATTAATAAAGTCCCTCTTTAGTTGTAATAACTAGCATGATAAAATTATGCTAACTCAAATTTTCATTCCCCATTACTTAACAAAATTGAGCAAACTGGCTGCCTTAAAAAAAAGTTAAGTAACTCAGCTTATCCGGTCTTACAGTATAACAAAATTAAAAACGTTAAATCAATTTCCCCTTTAGTTGTATTAACTTCATGTTTTAAGTTATGCTAACTTTTCCATTACCCATTACTTAACTTTTTTAAGGCAACTGGTTTCCTAATTTTTGAAAAGTAAAAGGGCCCAAAAAATCCGACCCGACCCAGCCCCAGCCTGTGCAGGTTCTGCCCGAGCCCGACCCGACACGCCCCATAAACTGGCTGTTTTCGGGCTGTTTGAATGAGCGAAATATGATCAGAATTATGTTAATTAACACTGTAACATAGAAGCATAGAACTATTATTTAATTAAAAGAATTTTTAAGAACAGCTAAACACAGTGCTGCAGTTCAAACGCGGAGGAGTTCACGTGCGAGAGAGAGAGAGACAGAGAGAGAGAGAGAGATTTGCATGTTCTGGTGTATGAGCTACTCACAGGTAAAGGTTCTCACACACTGTATCTCCTGGTTCTCTTTTATCTCCTCGTGCTCATATTCTAGTCCCATACATAATTCTGCAGCTTCCTTAGTGTTTTCTGTTGTATTTTGCGGCTAGCGCGAGCGCTTACAACTAACACCACGGACCGCGAGGTGCCGCTGCGCTGCCGCTGTTGTGCCGAATCCGACTCCCTGCTGAATCTGACTCCTGCTTCGCGGACAGAATCGGCACAACACCCCTGCTGTAGAGCTGCGGGAGTGAAAACAGCAATTATAAATAAATTAGTTTTTTTTCACTAGTAGTTTTTTAGTAATTAGTTTTCGCTATTTGGTTCGTTTTCGTTAACAATAATAATTGCTTACCTAGCAACATTGTGACTATCACACCAGAGCTTTATTTAAAAATAAAAATCTAATTAAAAACAGATGCCTACATCTCAGACTATTTTCTGTCCCGATTTCGGGTCAGGCCTCGGGTCAGGTCAGGTTCGGGCAGACAATCTAAGCTCTTAAGTAATATTGTCCAGATCAGTCTAAATGTTTCTGACAAACAGACATGTTAAGCTTATAACCTCACTGTTTTCTATGCTGCCCTATCACAAGCTTTAATAGGCTGGGTCTCAACCTCTTAACCTCTAGAAGCAGCGTCAGATCCAGGACCAGTTTGCAGCAGTGAGGAGAGAATTGTGCAAGAATCCGCCAAACTGAGAAAAATGAACTGACAGCACGCGGACTGTTTTTCCTGCGTGGCCGGTATGAAACATGTAAACAAACATGGTTCTTGTCACAACCGCTTGTTGTGCATGTGCACCAAAACCTCTAATCTGATTATGTGAAAGGAGGTGCACTGGAGCTCGTATCATGTGCGGAATGTTGACAAGCTTTTGTCCTCTGAGGCTAGACTGACACTTTTCGTTTATGCCAAAGCTCCGCCGCGGGTTTGAATGAGGCTATCAGCAGTCCACCTAATCTGAGCACTTTAAGCACTGCACTGTCACTGTCTGTAACTCCTCCCCAGCACACCTCATAACCTGTAACCTTACTGCTAGTGTTAATATCTGCTGCAGGTTTCCATTTAAACAAGGCTTTTTGAACAGAAAGAAGATTTAACCCTATGGGGACCACAAGCTTGTTGACGGTCTTGACTGCTAGCCTACAGCCTTAGCAGTTAAAACAAACACTTTAACTCAACTTATACCTGACATATTTCCACTCTGGCTGTTTTAATAACCTTTTAACTCTCTTATTAACATTTTAAGCTCCTTACAAAACAGAAATACCCACTGATTTACTTGAAATTTGTCTTTATCTGGAGCTTCTCCAGTACCGCACAGACGAACAGCACAATAGATTTGTTCGAATGAACTAATCTTTTGATTGAATATTTTTAGTGAACGGATTCTAATGATTCAGTTCATCTAAAAGAGCTGCTGTGCCCATCACTATTAGTTAGCTTCTGTAAAGAATTAACCAACTCCAAATAGCAGGTTTTTGTAGTCCTTGTAGAACTTTTACAACTACATACAGGTCGGAAAGAAGGTCGTAGTTCTCGAAAGAGGCGCAGTTCTAGTGAGCGTTGGTCGCGGCCGCCTAGGAAAACTTACAGAGTCCGGTTTGAGCTCAGAGGAGTTCCGGCACAGACACGAGAGCACCGCTATTCCTCCTATTACACCTCACTTCTTTAAAAAGTTCAATAATCAAGGTAATCCTACTTAGTGTGCCTTTAAGCTTTTATTTTAATAATAACAATTCTTAACCTGATATAGAGGTTGATAATGTGTGTAATAATTATACTATTTTTGAATCGTCTTTGCCTGCGCCGCCTTTTGGAGACATGGCATTTCTTTACTGTGTATTTGGATTGTAAGTGCTGCACCGTTGCTAGGTTACTTGTTTGAGGTGGAGTAATACATGGAGAGCTTCGGTTACAGTGCATTACCGGCTAATAATGTCACTCAAAAAACGCCTCTCAGCCAATAGCTAAATAATCACATTTGTTTTTTTTCTTTTGACTCGAAGGGGCACTGTGTAAGATTGATATTTTTTTCTCGTGGGCTCCCCCTACAGTTGCAGCACTGTAGTGAAGTCTAGTTTCATTTTCTTCCTCTATCCCTCTGCTTCCTGCACGAATCTGGTCTCGAATCTGGACACAGAGCCAGGGAGACCTCTAATTCTTCTTTAAGCGACTGAAACTAAGACTCCTGTAACAGTTTTCACTCAAGTTTCAAAGAGTCTTAAAGTTAAGGAAACTAAAAAAAACACATACATTTATTTAATAACTACAAAGTTATCTCTGTTTCTGAGTATGTTTTTTGTAATTATGATGAAAGTGTGATGTGGGTTGTATAAATGATGCAAAAAACAGTTTTTATCCTTTTTTCTCATGCTTTTTTTGTCATACTTTTACAATATACTTATACTGTATTTTTCTCATTATAAGGTGTACCGCATAGTAAGGCACATTTTGTGACACTAGCAAGGAACAGAGGTGTGGCCATGTTTTCCTTTTAATTCAGCAGGTCTCTCTGCTGGGTGGTGAGACCTGTAAAGCTAAGCTAAGTAAACAAAACTGTATTTCTTTAAAAATATATATATTTCTTCAAACTAGTCAAAAGAGCACTGTGTGTAAATTTACTCAGATTTCTTTCCTGAAAACTGTTTGTTTGGGTGAGTAAAGCTCTTTCATTTATTTACAGTAAGCTTAGATTTCCAGATTTTACATTAAAGCTGGGTTCAGCAATATTATCATAAGCGGCTAACTGCTAGCGCTAGCGGCTAATGCTGCCCGACAGCGACAGTGTGTTCTGGTAAGCCAGGGCGATATTAGCTGGCATTTGGTCCCATGTAGCTTGTTTTAACATGGTAAATACGCAGACTACAGTCCAACATGCTCGCCTTTGAGCGGTGAAAGAGTTAGCACTTAGCACGGTTAGCGGCTAATGCTAATATTAAAACTAATTTTATTTAATTTTTACAATAATAAAATTACATTTTCAGTTTTTAGCTAATTCATTATCCTTAAATGACCAGGCAGTTTAGTGTGAAAAAAATATACACTGGATTTTGTAGCATTTCTGCTAATTACTGGATCTTAAATGGCAAGAATAAAGGGAAAAACTGTGTGTATGTGTAGTGTTTATTGATATAAATAATTATTTTGGTGTAGACAGACACACAAATCACACCAGTTACAGATCAGAGACAGACTGCGGACACACACATTTACCAGTTAATTAGTTTCTCATGTTGTATTATAGTAAGATAGATTAACATAAAAAAACATTTAATTTGACATATCAATGAGATTTTGGACCTTGAACGGTTTAGAAATAATGATGACAATTAGGCCTAAAGGCTGTGTGGGTGACAGACAGACAGATAGCAGTATAATTTGTAACATGATTGATTGCCAGCATTTGTTATTTGTAAAGGGGATTTGTTAGAGGAGTACAGCCAATTTGTGTTGGAATCAAATGAAAGTATGTTTCAGCGCAATTGAAATGAAATGAAGAATAATCTAATAATAACAAATATCTTGTTGCAGGTTTTTGACAAATGCTCTAAGTGTTTCTCCTTATTACAAAAAAAAAAAAAAACATTGGGTGGGCCACTCAATAACCGCCAGCTTATTCAATTTCTTCAGCAAACAAGGCCAATTTCAGATACAAGAGCTAAACTGTGGTTGTTGTCAGTAATGTTTGTTTAATTTTGAGAGCTGCTTCTGATTTTAATTTGCAAAATCAAACTGAAAATGTACTATTTGTACTAAATTTGCATTAATTGCTTCTTAGACTATTGCTCCAATGTCTGATGCCTTTTTTTTCCCCTCATTGTTTGTGCGAACACATCTTAAGCTGTAAAAATTTTCTTAGCAAAATTCTCCACACTCTCTTTATTGAGGTCAGCTCAGTACTTCAGGCAGGCCATCAAGTATAGGTAGCCTCGCCACTATGAGCGGGAGGTCGCAGGTTCGAACCCCTGCTCATGCAGCTTTGCAATCAAGCTGCCGGCGCTCAGAGGGAGCACTATCATTTATTTAACATTTATTTATGGATCTTAAGACGTTATAGAATAACATACCACCCTGCAATGATAGGCTCAAAGGCGTTTTATGAGTGACATTATTAGCCGGTAATGCACTGTAACCAAAGCTCTCAATGTATTACTCTGCCACATACAGGTAACTTAGCAACAATGCAGCGCTTACAAACCAACTACAAACCAAATGCGATATAATTATTTAGCACTGGGAGGCGCTGGATCCTATAGGCACAGTGCAGAAATGCCATGTCTCCAATAGGCAGCGCAGACAAAGACGCGGTCCACACTAATAAATAAGTCCAGCGATTCAAAAATATGCATTATTACACACCAATATCAGGTTAAGAGTTGCTAATATTTAAACAAAAGCTTAAGAGTATATATTTTGCAGTTAATATAGGGTATTTTAAGCTGAATGTAAGATGGACTCTTGTAATTCCGCAGGTCTTGCTGCTGGGGGGGCACCCAAGTAAACAAAACTTTTAATAAAAAAAAAAAAAAAACATTTTCTTACAAAGTCAAACGAGCACTGGAATTTAATCTACACAGATTTCTCTCCTAAAAACTGTTTATTTGGGTGAGTAAAGCGCTTTCGTTTATTTACAGTAAGCTTAAACTTCCACAATTTTGACAGAAATGACCAAAAATAGCAACAATGCAGCGCTTACAGCGCAGCTACAAACAGAGCAGCAATCAAACTATTTCAACTCTCAAAGGTTTTATAACCAAACAGATCGGATTTTCTCATCGTCTTTAACTCAAAGTCTTTTAATAAACAGCGATAATGGAACTGTGGGATAATCGCAACAATACACGAGAGGTTCGTGCTATAATGTGTAATATTGGCACTGCTGTGCTGCTCTTCGGCACTCGGCCTGCCAATATTACACGTTATAGCACAAACCTGTCGTGTGCTATTGCTTAATTATTCCCTCATGATTGGACAAGTGTTCATAGGATTAAAGGACCCTATTGTACATGCTGCACAAGGTGTTTCACGATGCTATTTGCTGCCTTATATCCTGTGAACAGTCTATTTTCACGCCTTGTTAAAATAGCACCTTTAGGAGTTTAGGAATAAATTTACACTGATTGGTGTTGTGGTCTTGAAGTGACGTAAATTTCTGCTATATTTCTTTCTTGCTGGCGGAAAACACAGGTGCGCCACTGACTGATTTAAACCCTGGCATCATTCAATAGTCAACAGACATAGCTCACTGTGTGTACAGCCCTGCTCCTTACACACGGACGCGCTGCAGTGCACAAATCCAGCTTTTACATCAACAATAAACAGAATACAAAATAAAATAACTTTGATGTTTCTGTAAATGACCTGCTTGCACACCTTTACAGCGTGAACTTGCAGGTCAGTTTCCTATGCTGAGACGTGCACAGCCCTGCGTTGTTAAGATACGAACATGCCAAAGTCAGAGCACGCCTGGTTCTTAAAAAGGCCCACATTACGCCCAAAAGACACCCGTTATTAATTCATTTAATTAATTCATGCCTTTAAGTGCATTTTGAGCTGTGTGAGGCTTAGATTTTTTGCCCTGACAATACCAAAGACATACCAACATGCCCTAAATCCAGCTGCTTGGTCCGCAATTATAGTCTCACCTATAGATCGCTAAAATAGGGCCTAAATAAGTTTTTATAAGTTTTAAAGTTTTATATCAGCGCTGATGCATGTCCCCTTGGGATCTGAAATTCCATGTGACGATGCGTAGATGATGTTGTGACTCTGATGAAAGATGGGAGAGAGGAGAGTGAGGCGCTTTCCGTCGGGCCGGATGAGTCATCAGTCATGGTGGGCATTCTCTGTACAGTATCATCAGGATTTCTATCACATCGTCCTCCTTTTCTCCTTAATGTGTATTCTCTCCTCCTTTTCGCTCGGCTTAGGGAAAAAAAATCGATGCTCTGGCTGCCTGTAACTGTGCGTTGCCGCGTGTCATCATCTATGTGTGTGTGTGTGTGTATGGATCTGTTTTCTCATTCTCTTTGATCACCAGTTAACATGGAGAGTGAGGTACAAGACAGATTTTTTTTATTATTTTTTATTTTTTTTATTTTTTGTATCAAACCGCATAGCAGAGTGAGAGGTGGTAACATAGACTGATTTCAGCCAATGGGGGAAGCCGCGTGCGTGAGAGCCGGCCAGCTGGAGTCCGGCCTGTAGCAGCGAGCTGTCAGTCACTGGGAGTGACAGGTGTGATAGCGTGGGGGGGGGGGGGGGGGGGCGTCACGGCGTCCTTCTTTATAGACCCACTGACTGATACACAACAAAAAGCATATGGAGATTGAGAGGTGCTCGTTTCTGCGTACAGCGAGCTGCCGAGCGACTGCAAACGCGAGCGCGTGTGTGTTTGCGTGTGATCCCAACGTGTGCCAGCTTTCCGCTGGGACTTGGCATGCAGCTTGTTGTCGTGGAGATAGCTATTGTGAGTGACTGATGTGCTAAATCTGTTGTCTTAATTATTGACAGAGTGAGTAAGAACTGAGGGAGGTGAAGAAAGGCAGGAAAAGAAAACAGAGGAACAAATCCTAGCCACGGGTGAAGCTGCTGCATATCATTTATATCTGATTTTATACACAAACAATACTTTTTAGCATTACTTCCTTATGAATATGCTTTAAAAATCATCAATGGCTTTACTTTTGTTTAAATTACCCTCTGTCTTATACCATTAGGTATATTTTCAGTCAGTCAATGTTAATTAATGCATTAATGCATGCGATTATTATGGAAACCGAGGCAACACCGAGGTAACACTTTACAATATTACAATACAAGTACTTATGACAGTAATACAGTTTAAAAAAAAAAAACAGTTTCTGAATTAGTTTCTCTGATTTTGCTATTTATAGGTTTATGTTTGAGTAAAATAAACATTGTTGTTTTATTCTATAAACTACAGACAACATTTCTACCAAATTACATATAAAAATACTGTCATTTAAAGCATTTATTTGCAGACAAATAACAAACATAATGCAAAGAAAACAAGGTAATATTCATGTTTTAAGTTTAAGAGTTCAGAAATCAATATTTGGTGGAATAATACTGGTTTTTAATCACAGTTTTCATGCATCTTGGCATCATGTTCTCCTCCACCAGTCTTACACACTGCTTTTGGATAACTTTATGCCTGCACTCCTGGTGCAACAATTCAAGCAGTTCAGTTTGATTTGATGGCTTGTGATCATCCATCTTCCTCTTGATTATATTCCAGAGGTTTTCTATTTGGTAAAATCAAAGAAACTCGTCTTTTTAAGTGGTAATCTTTTTTTACAGAGCTGTCTAACTAATGTCTCAACTAATGAATAATTGATACTACTATAAACTGATAAGAAATTATTAAATATTGTCAATTTTTAATGCTTACAAAAATTGAGAAATTACTTAAATAGCTTTGTGATAGATAATGATGTCTTAACTACTGCCAATTAATAATAAAGTAATGTTCATTAATATAGCCTTATTGTAAAGTGTTACCTATTTTTCTATTTCTATTTTTTTACGTGAATTAATCACGTGACAGAGTTTACAGAGCCTGGTGAGGCATAAATGGTTTTATTTAGCGATATAGCAAAAGCACAACATCATTACCGGCAAGTTTAGTAGGTAGTAGATTGCATTTTATTTTTGCTTAATTTTGCTGAAATATATATTGACTTAAATCATGAATAAATCACAGAATATTTTTAAGAATAATAAAATGACTTTTTAATTTTATTTTTATATTCTATTCACAGTGAGAATTTTCTTTACATACTTGATTTGCGGCATTTTAAGGTCACAGGTCTTATATTATTGTTTCTCGTGGTGTTGTTTGGTTTTCATTTTGTGTAATACATCTTGCTGCATAATTAAAAAAAAAATTAAGCAGTTTAGCTTTGTTTGATGGCTTGTGACCAACTTATATTTTACATGATTACATTCAGAGGTCTTTCTTGAGATTGACCGGCAACTTATTTGAATGTCAGTCAGCAACCGCAGGATGACATCAAGTGACCTATAAGAAGAATGGCAAATGGCAGCTGGGGTGAAGTGCAAAAGATCATAAGAATTGGACTATAGAGGACTGGATTAAGATCATTTCCTCTAAAGAGTCCAATTTTTTAGCTTTGCTCAACACCTGGCCTGTAAATGTTTAGACAGTGATCTGAAGAGGCGTACAAGCCTAAATATCTTGCACCCACTGTGAAATTTGGTGGAAGATGGTTGATGATCTGGAGATGCTTCAGCAAGGCTGGAATTGGTCTTTGTGAATAATGCATGAATCAACCACATACAAGGTTATCCTGGAAGAAAACACAACTAGATCAATTAACATGTGGATGAAAGACAGTGTCATGGCCAGCCCAATCTCCAGACCTGAACCCCCCCACTGAGGAAGATAGATGGTCAAAAGCCATTAAACCAAGCTGAACTGCTTGAATTTTTGCACCAGGAGTGGCATAAAGTTATCCAAAGCAGTGTGAAAGACTAGTGGAGAGCATGCCAAGACACATGAAAGCTGTGATTAAATTGAATATGAATGATTATGAGCTTGTTTTCTTTGTATTATTTGAGGTCTGAAAGCTCTGCATCCTTTTCGTTAATTTGACCAATTTTACATTTTCTGCAAATAAATGATCTAAATATGATATTTTTATTTGAAATTTGGAAGAAATGTTGTCCGTAGTTTATAGAATAAAAGACCAATGTTCATTGTACTTAAACATATACCTATAAATAGTTAAATCAGAGAAGCTGATTATTTTAAAGTGGTGTCTTAATGTTTTCCAGAGCTGTATATGAACAATTTGTAATTTAACTTTTGCATTTCTCTAGTTTTTGCAGGCTCAAGGTAATGAGACAAACTAACAAAACTATAAAGAATCATTTTGTATTCTTCGATGCAAATCCTTTGGCTGAAATCTGGAGCCCTGCAACTAGATACTGTATCTTTAGAGAATATTTCCCATCATGCTCCGAGTTTAATGTATAAAAATTGGAAAGGTTACCCTCCATGCTCAGAATGATTTGGTCCTGTGTGTGTACGATAGATTGTCCTTAAAAAAAGATGCAGCAGAATGTAGGCACGACCCTGTTAAAATGAACAGAGACTTTGACAGCGATGCACCTGCCTCCATGTTCGTGACTAAATCGAGTTGTAAAGGGGTTTTTCTTCCCCAGGGAAAGTATTCTGTGTAAATCGCTTGTAAATCGTTTATTTTAGTTGGCTCTATGGTCTCCCAGTTTTTATTTGAGCTCAACTGTGCATTTCTGCTTTGTAAAAATGTAACAGAACGGTGGATTGGGCCTCTCCTAATGTTTCTGCAGTCTCTCAGATGGGTTTGTTTTGTTTATGCAGACTAATGATAGTCTCCTTCACATGCACCATTACCTCTTTGGCCCGCGTATTGAGAGTACCCGTAAAGGGCCAGCAAATGCAAATTCAACACTTGGAATCCACTCCAGACCTTTTATGTCCTTTAATTTGTCATCGAATGATGAGTAAACAGGTCATGAGGCATTAAAATAGCTTATCAGTCAATTGACCAATAGCTTTTGAGCCTGTAAAAATAGAGATAATGTAAGAAAAGCAGTGGATGTAGTTTCTGAATGATTCATTTTATCAAACTTCCACACAAAGCACTTCTTCTTAACTGATTTATTACACAATGTCTAGAGTGATCATTTATAGAATAGGGATAAAAAAGAGTTTGGAAAATAGGTGAATTGTCAGTCTTGACGCTGTTAGTCTGCCTGCTCTGGACTCATGTGACGCTACAGCGTTCCTGCTCTCCGAGTTTCTGATTGTTTGCACCTGGCCTGTCTAGTATAAATACCCCTCTGTTTGCTCTGTGTCACACGAGACAAGATGATAGGATCCAAACGCAGGTTTATTCCACTCAATTCAGGAAAAAAAAAACAGGCAACCAAAACAGACAAAGGCAAATACAAAAATACAAAAATCGTAGTTTAAAATAACAGATCAGGGTCAGCAATACCAGAACAAACAGAGGTTACTAGAAACATTTAAAAATGCAGTATAGATAGTAACAAGACGCTGCACCACTGTTCGGGTGCAGCGTCCTTAAATAGTGTGAACAATGAACCAGATTGAAAACAGGTGAGCAAATTTAAACTGGGAAGAGAGCGACCTCCTGTGTTTTGGAGGTAAACTGCCGGGGTCGATCATGACACTCTGTCCCTTGCTAAGTATTTAATCTAGTTAGCTAGCTCTTCTACAACGTGTTTCCTACTTTGTTTATTTGCCTTTTTTACCAAACTGTTTTTGTTTTCCAACTTCCTATTCTTCTCTTGCCCACTCTATTGTTTGTTTCCGTTGCCGAGCTATTTTTGTACTTTTGACTTATTCTTTGCCTTCGAGTAAAACTATAGAATATGCAATTTTTCATTTATTATTTTTGTTATATTCCAGTTTTATTAATTTTACAATTACACCAAAATTAATTTTATGCAGCAGTGAATATCAGACCTAGAACCACAGAGTGTACTCACTGCTTCTGAATTTTATGAAAAGTCATTAAATCCCAATTATAAATCTCTGCAGAGGGCTTTTAAAATAATAATAAAAAACTGACACAGAAACTGTTACAAGAGGGAGAGAGAAATAAGAAAGACAGAGAGGGAATAATAGAAAGAAGGATAGATGAACCTAATCTAATGTTAATGCTAATGTTATGTTTAAAAGAATGACATGCAGCACTGTGCCAGAACTACATTAAATCAAAGTCATATAAAGAGTACAGGAAGCCACAGTAGATCACATGTAAGTAAAATTTACTTAAAGAAAATCGGCCAGTCTAATGGTAAACAAACAGATGCTAAGGCTAAGGTACCTGAGCTAATGTTACTATCCTAGCCTTTACAGCTAAAATCTTTCAAGATGAAAAACAGCAAGTCTTTAAAGAGGTGGGAAAATAACTAATACAAAGTTTGATAAGTGATTATCAAACTTTGCGACACATGTCTCTTTGAAGTGCTGCTGATGCGTCATTACCGAATATCATCCCAGAGTGCTCGGAGGAAAGCGCAGCGACTCGGTTCCGATACAGCAGCTCACAGGCGCCTTATGCTGATCGACATCACCCTTTGGAGTGATGAGGGGACAAAGGGACATCTACCCACCCAGAGAGAGCAGGGCCAACTGTGCTTATTCAGGGCTTTGGCAGCTGACGGCAAGCTACATGACCGGGATTCGAACCAGCGATCTTGTGATCATAGTGGCAGCCCATTTGACCGCTGGACCTCTCGGTGCCCCAACTAGCTAAAAAAACATTTGCAATGTGATATAAGTCTCTTCAAATGATTCCTCAGTGTGCAACAACAAACACTCATCATTCAGTCAGTACTTATTTTAAGTTTACGTAGAGAAAAACAACCAGACTTTTAATAAACAAACAGAATTTAAGGTTATGTTACTACAGATAAGGTTACTATACTAGTCCTGTACAGCTCACATCTTTCAATTGAAAAACAGCCAGTTTCAAAAGCAGTAGGAAGATGAGTAAGCTGATATTAAGTGTGATAAGTGATGCTGAATGCTTTATTTCTTTTGATTTATGCAAGTAGAGAACAAAAAAGAGCTAGAACCTTACGTTTATCAGCTCTGGGGATTGTGGGCTTACTGCAGCTGCTGGGAAAAAAAAATCCCAGTGGAAACGCTGGACCATAAATGTCGAAACCTACTTCTGCAAATATGCTAATTTCTACCAGTGTCTTCAAAAGGAATTCTAACAGTAGATAAGCACGAACACTAATCTACACTAATGTGTATAAATGTGTGGTTTGATTTGATTCATGGGTTCATTTAAAGATTTACATTAGTCTGCTGCACCTCTACAAAAACTGAAGTGATGATTTGGTCTTTTTTCACACCAATTTTTTTCACACTGAATTAGTTTCATCATACATCATGACTAGTCAATTCCACTGTTACATTTTAATGGTGTGTGTAGTTAATCTAACATGTAATTAGGCCTTCAGTGCTGCTCCTGATCAATGCTAGAAATCACTTGGCTGTGTGTACTGGGAATAAATCCTTGAAACATTGGTGTTCCATTGGCTGTTTCAAAATTGTAACCCATTTTAAATATAATTACTTTTTCAAAGTAACGTGCCTAACACTGATAATGACTGGGCTGTTTTGTCATTAATGCATATATAAGGATGGGTGTATCTACTCGTCATACTGCAACCAGCCAGCAGAGGTGCTAGAGGTGCTGCGGATGTTGGCCGTTCTGTAAATGTGTTGACATATGGTGTTATCTTGCAAATAATGATACAAGCAGTACATAAACACCCACATATTGCTTTTTTTAATGTTGGGTAACTTGTACTTGTACACTTGTATGTAACCTTAATATCTTCATAATCGTCCAAATATCTCTCTGCAAAAATGTTTATAAAAGTAAATAGCTACTGTTTACCCCTTTTTAAAAAGTCTTCTTTCACAATGTCGTGCTTTTTTTTAATTTATTTCAGAGCACACTTTGAACCTTCCTCCTGTAGGCTCACTTCGAGAGTGGCGGCAGAGGGCACATGTCAGGCTTAATTTGCGCTAATGAGCAAATAGCTTTCGACTTGTAAAAAATGGCGCGTTCGGCTTGGAATCTTCCTGGATGAACGAGGGCTCCGGGCTGGATCAAAACAAATATATAATTAGACGACGCTTGCACGGCTCTGTCGAGATGCGCATTAAGCAGGAGTTAAAAGCAGAGAGAGTGTTAGCCTGGGAGCTAATGTGAGCGCTCTGCGTTGTTAGGCTGCTTGTCTAGCATCAATATTGAGGTATTAAGAGAAGCTGGCCCTGAACAACAGAGGAAACCAGCTTACAGTGTAACTGGCATCGATCTGTTTGACGGGAATGTCGCCGCGCTGTTAAACCTGACCGCCAATCAATGCCTGCGAGAGAAACTATTTTGAGGCATGATGACAGCCAGGTCTGCCAGGCGACCGTGTGCCGCGCCGTTCACGAAAAAAAAAAAAAACCACTGTGATCATTCGCTCGTGAAAACACACACACAGCGCGCACACTTTATCCTCACAGCGCTGCTCGCCCTGCTTCCCACATACCTCCGTCTGCTCACTCGCTCTTGATCATGTGGCCACATTATTTATTTACTCGCTTGTTTGCTCAGACATTCATACACTCTACAACTTCACTTCGTGTGACACTTCGTGTTGTATGTATGTACAATTCTAGCTTACAACCGCATCTCTGGTTAGTAGGACTGAAATCTGCAGTGTGGGAAGGAATATGCAAATTTGCCTGTTTAATCTCTTCCTGTCGAAGGTGTGAAATGTACTGACATTCATTACTCAGGTAGAAGTAGAAACACTAGGGTTTAAAATACTTCTGTAGAAGTATCAACTCGAGCTGTTTACTCAAGTAAAAGTGTAAGAACAAGTACTGGCTTTCAAAACTGTGTTCTCCTCCACCAGTCTTACACACTGCTTTTGGATAACTTTATGCCTTTACTCCTGGTGCAAATATAAAAGCGGTTCAGTTTGTTTCAGTGGTTTAATGGCTTGTGTTCATCCATCTTCCTCTTGATAATATTCCAGAGGTTTTTAATTTGGTAAATGAAAAAAAATTGTGGTCTCTTTAATTTTTTTCCATAGCTGTATATACTGATGATCTTAATAATTTTATTTGATATTGATATCTCGATATTGCCTATTATGTGTCGGTGTTCAGATGAACAAAAATTTAACCGATAGTAGTTTTGGCATTGTTTTTAGCAGTTGCTAAAATCTCCTTTTAATGTTGACATCCGCATTCAACTACACTGTAAACCCAGAAGTTGTTTGAACTCAAATGATTTAAGTCTGTTTTACATAAAATTGGATATTTCTAATTAATTCTCAACTATTTTGAGTTAGTTGAACATTTGTGGGCACATATATACATTCAAACTGAGATCTTTTGATTTAAACCAACTTATAATAACTGAGTTTAGTCTGTTGTCATTGGCAGCTTCTTTTCCATAGGCTTCGGTCACAATCTATTTGCATACTGGGTGTGTCCAACAGTTTCTGATACTCACCATCAGTAGGTAGTGATTCCCCCTGGGCTACCTTACAAATACATCAGCTTCCCCTTTAGTTGTAATAACTTGATGTTTTAATTTATGCTAAATCAAGTTTTCATTTCCTAGTCATTAAAACATTTGAGCAAACCGGCTTCCTTAAAAAGTTAAATAAACTCAACTTATCCGGTCTTACAGTATAAGAAAAATAAAAAAGTTAAATTAACTTGATGTTCTAAGTCATGCTAACTTAAGTTTTTATTACCTATTACTTAACTTTTTTTAGGCGACCGGTTTCCTCAAATTTTTTAAGTTAATTCAACTTATCCGGGCTTACAGTGTACCAACTAAACTACTGAAAACCAATAACGTTTTTTCCATAGACTTCCATACAGTCTCTGACTTTAAATCCACATGTTGGATTGGATTGGTTACAAAGGAGTGTTTAAAAGAGTGCGTGTCAGTAAGTGAACACAGTGTTTAAAAACTCCAGCAGCACTTCTGTGTCTGATCCACTTGTACCAGCACAACACACCACCACCACTATGTCAGTACAGTCACTGCAGTGCTGAGAATGACCAAACATCCACAT
Source organism: Astyanax mexicanus (assembly GCF_023375975.1). NCBI lineage: Eukaryota > Metazoa > Chordata > Actinopteri > Characiformes > Acestrorhamphidae > Astyanax > Astyanax mexicanus. The sequence continues at coordinate 23,261,915 of NC_064410.1, forward strand.
AATAACCACTCTGTGGTGGTCTATCCTTTTGGGTCCTGACCATTGAAGGCCAGGCTGAAAAGTTGATCATTATAAAGTATGCAGAGAAACAGATACAGGACAGTGATTGGTGTGGTGCAGTGGATAACATCACTGCCTACCATGTGGGAGTCTGGGGTTTAATTCCAGGTCTGGGTGACTGAATGCTGTGCTACACCAATAAGAGTTCTTGGGCAAGACTCCTAACACTACATTGGCCCTCCTTTATAATGGGAATAACTTTGTAAGTCACATCAGCTAAATGGCGTAAATGTAATGTAATGTATACGTAAAGAACTATCATCTGTAACTATAAAACTGTGAAGTGCTCATATATTCCTCTGACTTTACAACTACATGGAGGAGAAACTACAATATGCAGAATTGCTGTATATAATAGAGTGAAAGACCGTGAGTGGACACAATGTTTAAAAACTCCAGCAGCAGTGCTGTATCTGATTTACTCATACCACCAGCACAACACAACACCACCCACACCCACTCTGTGGTGGTCTGTCCTGTGGGGTCCTGACCACTGAAGAACAACAGGGTGAAAGGAGGATAATAATTATAAAGTGTGCAGAGAAACAGATGCATCACTACAGTCTGTAACTGTAGAACTATGAAGTGCTCCTATACTAGATGATCAGTGGGACTTAAAATAAAGACTATGAGGTAAAGGACTGAGGAAAAAAAAACAGTTTACACTCAACTTGGCTTTCAAAAGAGGTCCAAAAGTGCCTGAACACCACAGATGACACATCTCTTTACTAAATATCAGCACTTTCCACATTTAGGGCAATGTTCTGGACATTTGAAGGGCATTTATATCTCTTGTTCAGCCGTTTGTATCGATGTGAAGGGAAGACAGAGAAAGCTAGAAAAATCGTTGACTAATCGACTAATCAGAAAAACAGTCGCCAGATTAGTCGACTACCAAACTAATCATTAGTTGCAGCCCTAGTCATAATGTTATGCATGAGTGCTAAATTAAAGCATATTTGTCGTGTTCGTTAGTTTGGTTGTATTTGGTTTTGCATGGCTTTAGATGATTTACCTTTTTTGGACATATTATAGCATCAGTGATATGGTATAATTGTGTATCACTCCACCAGTATTCACTTTTCTACCGGAACACCTTCCGCTCTTACTCACTCATCTGGTTTGAGCTCTTGACTGCATTCTGTTTTCTGGCTTTTATTGCTTTGTACCTCCTGTTCTCCCTCTTTCTCTCTCTGACTGCTGCCGTGGCAACCGCACACCAGAAGCGAGAAAGAGAGAGATTGGTGTCGGGGCTCGGCAGCAGTCTGTGAGCATGTGTGTGTGTGTGTGTGTGTTTGTTTGTCTGTGTGGAGGGGTGCAGCTGGATTGTAGCAACGTCTGTTTTATGTGTTGCTATCTATGTGCTTTGATATATTTGACCCCCACAGCTGTCTGTTTGTGTGTGTGTGTGGCATTGACTTCAAATCTAGGGAACAAGAAGCAAATAAACAGCAACAACCTCCATTCATCCTGATGTGGCATCAGCTCAGCAAAGCGAATTTCCATTAAAGCATCTGCTCTGTTTTTTTGTCTTGCTAATTTGCTGTCAAATTCCCCATCAATCATAGGATTTGTTGGCACACACACACACACACACACAGCATCCAACAGCAGCCGGATATATATTCACACGTCTGAAGATAGCCTGTCAGTAAGCCGTGCGCATGCTTAGCATTTTTGGCGTATTACACACATATATGTCGGGATGTCACTATTGATTGAGCAATCTTCTGATCAAGTTGACAAGTAATCAGTTTTTCTTCTAAGGACAAGCAATAACAGTAATATATATAATATATCACTCATATGAGTGAGAATGCTTCCAGAAAGATGTCATGATAATAGGCCTGTCATGGTAACTATTGTTTTGGAAGATATATTTTCCTGATGATCTATTTTTTTTTATTAAAATAATTTTATCTACCGAGTAAAGGTTTCAGGGAGAGTGTTAGTGTAACATGTAGAAGGCAGGATACAAATGCAAGTTGTTTTTATTTTTAGATATTACAAAAACAATAAACAAAAACTGAGACAAAGAAAAAACAAAGACTCTAAAACAAAGAAGTGAAATCAACAAACAAACAAAGAATCAAACAATCTAACGAAAAGAAACCAGAACTCTGTATACGAAACACGGCAGATCAGTGGCTCAACAGACAGCAATAAAAAAAAGTATGACAGAGAACACAGGAACACATGGGGTATTTATGCACAGACACAGACAAGGGACACCTGGGGAAGTAACAAGGAGGCGGGGTCACAAATGAGACAAAAGGGATTACAGATGACAGGGTGGATGACGGAGCACATGGGGAGGTAAATAAAACAAGAAAACATGAGCAGGAAGGACCAAAAAAAAGGAAAAACACAAGACAGACTCAGGCTAAGGTGTAACAGTTAGCATCTAACACAACAAAAGCTTTAATGGTGTAAATGAACACTATCACACTGCTCCTACTGTTAAACCCGTTTACAGCCAGGTAGAAGAGGAATTGTGGCAAACCTTTACTTTACAGGAGTGACCGTGTGTGTGTGTGTGTATGTATGAGAAAGTAGGTGAGTGAGAGAGAGAGAGAGAGAGAGAGAGAAAGAAGCTGAGGAAGAAGAAGATGAGGAAGAAGAAGATGAGGAAGGTGTAAGAGAGTTTGACTTGAGAGTTAGTTATGAGATTTAATCTATATTTTCTCCTAAATAAAAACCAATCTACCTTCTGTGTCTTTACCAGTAGCTATTGGCTCTGTAACTGCTTATTGTATTTCAGCCTACTGTTCTTATCTTCAGTTGAGATTAAGGTGGCGTAGCTTCTCTGAGGTGCTAGCTAGCTATTCTAATCTATGTACCAAATGGTGAGTACGTGTCTAGTAGTATCCATGCATGCACTATGCCAGCTGTTCACTGTCTTTAAAGCATCAGGTGCATCTGTCTAATTCTCAGACAACAGCATACTTAAATCTGCTATGTTCAGCTACAAGTAGTAAATTTGTAAAGTAGTTAGTTTGAGGTGTTTAGCATTGGTAGCTATATCAGTGCAGCTGGGATCCATCTAAATATCAAAATCAGAAAGAAATATTGTAATGCTATCTCTAGATATTTTGCACACAATGGCCTTAAAGGTTATTCTTGTATTTATGTTGGATTTTAAAAAAGACTATGCAACTTGCACTATAGGTTGTTTGTGAAGAATGTGTTCTTTTTTGCATATGGGAGTGTTTTGTTTCAGCTGTTCAAATTTACCTTGTGTGTATTTATACTTACTATGCAATTTGCACTTTATTTTTTATAATTGTTGTTATGGGATACTATTGCTGTGTTCTTTACATAAAGTGTGTTGGACCTAAACTGTGTGTATATGCTGTGGTTCTTGAAGGTGGACCGTGGCCAGATAGTGGCCAGAGTTTTTTTTTTTTTTGGCCGGAGGGGGGTTTGGGCATGAGATTTCTGGGGGGGCCCCGGTTGGTGTCTTTGCTCGGGGCCCCCAAATACCTTGAAACGGCCCTGCTCTCCTCCACCAGTCTTACACACTGCTTTTGGATAACTTTATGCCTGCACTCCTGGTGCAAAAATTCAAGCAGTTCAGCTTGGTTTGATGGCTTGTGATCATCCATCTTCCTCTTGATTATATTCCAGAGGTTTTCAATTCGGTAAAATCAAGGAAAAACATCATAATTTTTAAGTGGTCTCTTATTTTTTTTTACAGAGTTGTATATGGAGTATTAATAGCAGAGATTCTGCTTTAGAGAATCCTATTATATTCTATTGGAAATATTTTTGCACATCTTTTTTCTAGTGACAGGTGCAACTTAGAGTAGCTGAATGCATTATTTAGAACACATTTTTTGGACATATTTTGTATGTAAGGAAAACCACTATTCTAGCATCTGTTCTTCAGGTGGCGGAACATGTCAGTGGAGATGGATATTATAGCAGGGTTGTATTTGAAACGGCTCAGGCTCTGCTCCACAAAGATGTGTGGAAAAAGTGATACCCTGAGATAAGTCATCCCTCTTCATATTCTCCACAGGTAGGCGAGTGCATGCGGAGGGTCTGATGGCTGTGAAGCTGTAGGTGGTGTTGCGCTGCTTTGGGATGACTTGTACCCTTAGAAGAGGGGGTCACTGCAAATCAATACAGCAGTGCCCCCCTGAAATGTGAATATAAAATGAAAATAATTTCATATAGCGCCTTGCTGTCACCGGACCTCAACTCTACCAAACACCAGCATCTGGGATCTGTATCGACACAGGGATAATCTAGCTCTGTGAAATTTCACTAGAAGTAGAACTACAGTGCGTTCCTTTGAGATTCTGGTTCATGTTGACATGATTGTATTAAACACAGGTCTTGCACATTTTTCTGGGGCACTCTTATGCTGCAAATATCTTGTTCTACCACCTCCCAGAGGTGTTGTAATGGATTCAGATCTGGTGGCGGTGGAGGAAGACCACAGGAGAACACTGAACTCATAGATATGATCAATGGAAATTTTGGTCTCTTTCACATTTAAAAACCTTGTGAAAAAAAATTAGGAAACCCCATATAAGCCTTTAATCCTGCGCAAGGCACGTTGCAATGCTCATTGCAACCTTACACCCCAAAAAACAGTCTATTTTCACACCTTGCACCTGCATTGTTTAAATAGTGTCAGAGCTTATGAATATACAGTATCTATGCTGATGGGCGTGGTGGTCTGTAAGTGAGGTGTGTTCAGGTAAATTCCTGGCGTATTGCTATCTTAGCAGTTGAAAACACAAATGCATCATTGACTGATTAAAACCCAGACTACAGTGTGGAATGAGGAATAAATAAATATATAGAATTCTCTCAAAATGAGACCTCAAACTAAAACATCAACTATCCTTTATATTTGACAATCTTTTTTTTCCCTTCACTTTTATTTTAGTAAACTTAAGTTATATATTTGACCACGACTGCAAGCAGCACTTGAGGGATCGTGGAAAAAATACCAAGACAAGTGATGACCTCCTGATGTCAAAACATTGGGAAAATACAAAGACATGTACACATATATATTTTACCATTGGTGTAACATCACAAGGTCACTTGAGACAGTTTAAAAGATTGTTTCATTACTCATTTTGTCCTTTTTTTTTCCACGATCCCTAAAGTGCCACGATACTGTGCCTCATTCTTGGTCGAATATAATCATATAAAAGATACAATTAGTAAAATACAAGCAAAGCTCAGTAAGAATAATGGTTATAGTCTGTTTTTTTTATCATCTTTTGAACTGCACTTTGACGGAGCGTCAGTAGTTCCAGACATTTACGGAGTATAGCGTTATGTGGTTGCAACCCCCAGGTAAATAACCTTTGCTGCTAAAGTAACATTTCTCCTGAGAGAAAAAATATATATATTTCTTCTCATATAGCTGGTATTCCATTTCCCTTTCTGGCTAAAATATTTTGGCCTTATAAGTTATGTTTCATATAACCATCTACCAGTGACTGACATCAACTAGAGGAAAGGTTGTTCCCACTCCTCCATGCAGAATTCTTTCAGCTGTGT